>NW_026526765.1:30760307-33160307 GCF_024362965.1 Panthera pardus | reverse complement strand
AAGGAAAGGACCCAAATAAGTAAAATCAAGAATGAAAGAGGAGAAATCACAACCAACACAACAGAAATAAGAATAATAACAAGAGAATATTATGAGCAATTATATGCCAATAAAATGGGCAATCTGGAAGAAATGGACAAATCCCTAGAAACACATACACTACCAAAACTGAAACAGGAAGAAATAGAAAATTTGAACAGACCCAGAACCAGTAAGGATATCGAATTAGTAATAAAAAATCTGCCAAAAAACCAAAAAGCCAGGGCTAGATGGCTTTCCAGGGGAATTCTACCAAACATTTAAGGAAGAGTTAACACCTATTCTCTTGAAGCTGTTCCAAAAAATATAAATGGAAGGAAAACTTCCAAACTCTTTCTATGAAGCCAGCATTACCCTGATTCCAAAACCAGACAGAGACCCCACTAAAAAGGAGAACTATAAACCAATTTCCCTGATGAACATGGATGCAAAAATCCTCAGCAAGATATTAGCCAACCGGATCCAACAATACATTAAAAAAATTATTCACCACGACCAAGTGGGATTTATTCCTGGGATGCAGGGCTGGTTCAATATACGAATAACAATTAACATGATTCATCATATCAATAAAAGAAAGGACAAGAACCATACAATCCTCTCAATAGATGCAGAGAAAGCATTTGACAAAACAGCATCTTTTCTTGTAAAAAACCCTCAAGAAAGTAGGGATAGAAGGATCATACCTCAAGATGATAGAAGCCATATATGAGTGACCCAACGCTAATATCATCCTCAATGGGGAAAAACTGAGAGCTTTCCCCCTAAGGTCAGGAACAAGACAGGGATGTCCACTCTCGCCACTGTTATTTAACTTAGTATTGGAAGTCTTAGCCTCTGCAATCAGACAGCACAAAGAAATAAAAGGCAACCGAATTGGCCAGGAGCAGGTCAAACTTTCACTCTTCGCAGATGACATGATACTCTATATGGAAAACCCAAAAGATTCCACCAAAAAACTGCTAGAATTGATCCATGAATTCAGCAAAGTTGCAGGATATAAAATCAATGCACAGAAATCGGTTGCATTCCTATACACCAACAATGAAGCGACAGAAAGAGAAATCAAGGAATCAATCCCATTTACAGTTGCACAAAAAACCATAAAATACCTAGGAATAAATCTAACCAAAGAGGTGAAAAATCTATGCACTGAAAACTATAGAAAGCTTATGAAAGAAATGGAAAAACACAAAGAAATGGAAAAAGAATCCATGCTCCTGGATAGGAAGAACAAATATTGTTAAAACGTTGATACTACCCAAAGCAAACTACATATTCAATGCAATCCCTATCAAAGTAACGCCAGCATTCTTCACAGAGCTAGAACAAATAATCCTAAAATTTGTATGGAACCAGTTAAGACCCTGAATAGTCAAAGCAATCTTGAAAAAGAAAACCAAAGTAGGAGGCATCACAACCCCAGACTTCAAGCTATACTACAAAGCTGTAATCATCAAGACAGTATGGTACTGACACAAGAACAGACACTCAGATAAATGGAACAGAATAGAGAACCCAGAAATGGACCCACAAACGTATGGCCAACTCATCTTTGACAAAGCAGGAACGAATATCCAATGGAATAAAGACAGTCTCTTCAGCAAGTGGTGCTGGGAAAACTGGACAGCAACATGCAGAAGAATGAACCTGGACCACTTTCTTACACCATACATAAAAATAAACTCAAAACGGATGAAAGACCTCAATGTAAGACAGGAAGCCATCAAAATCCTCGAGGCGAAAGCAGGCAAAAACCTCTTTGCCACAGCAACTTCTTACTTCGATCTTGGCCACAGCAACTTCTTACTTAACACATCTCTGGAGGCAAGGGAAACAAAAGCAAAAATGAACTACTGGGAACTCATCAAAATAAAAAGCTTCTGCACAGCGAAGGAAACAGTTAGCAAAACTAAAAGGCAACTGACAGAATGGGAGAAGATATTTGCAAATGATGTGTCAGCTAAGGGGTTAGTATCCAAAATCTATAAAGAACTTATCAAACTCAACACCCAAAAACCAAATAATCCAGTGAAGAAACAGGCAAAAGACATGAATAGACATTTCTCCAAGGAAGATATCCAGATTGGCCAACTGACACATGAAAAATGCTCAACATCACTCATGATCAGGGAAATACAAATGAAAACCACAATGAGATACCACCTTACACCTGTCAGAATGGCTAACATTAACAACTCAGGCAACAACAGATGTTGGCGAGGATGCAGAGAAAGAGGATCTCTTTTGCATTGTTGGTGGCCGTGCAAGCTGGTGCAGCCACTCTGGAAAACAGTATGGAGGTTTCTCAAAAAACTAAAAATAGAACTATCCTACAGACCCAGCAATTGCACTATTAGGCATTTATCCAAAGGATACAGGTGTGCTGTTTTGAAGGGACACATGCACCCCCATGTTTATAGCAGCACTATCAACAATAGCCGAACTATGGAAAGAGCCCAAATGTCCATCAATGGATCAATGGATAAAGAAAATGTGGTATATGTATACAATGGAGTATTACTTGGCAATCAAAAAGAATGAAATCTTGCCATTTGCAACTGCATGGATGGAACTGGAGGGTATGATGCTAAGTGAAATTAGTCAGAGAAAGACAAAAATCATATGACTTCATTCATATGAGGACTTTAAGTGACAAAACAGATGAACATAAGGGAAGGGAAACAAAAATAATGTAAAAACAGGGAGGGGAACAAAACAAAAGAGTCTCATAAATATGGAGAACAAACTTACGGTTGCTGGAGGGGTTGTGGGAGGGGGCATGGGCTAAATGGGTAAGGGGCATTAAGGAATCTACTGAAATTATTGCTTCTCTATATAGTAACCAATTTGGATGTAAATTTTGAAAAATAAAAAATAAAGTTAAAAAAAGGAATTAGAAAATATTTAATTTGAAAATGAAATGCAACACACAAATCTTATAGAATAAAGTGAAATCAGTTTTCAAAGGGAAATTTAAAAACCTTAAAATGTGTGTTAAGAGGGAAAAGGCTGAAGACAAATGACATGTTTACTAAATATTTAAAAAACTAAACCTACATGAAAAGAAAGTGATAAAGTTAGGAGTAGAAATTAATAAAACAGAAAACAAACATGACTAAAGAGAAAATCAATAGACCAAAAATTAGATCTTTGAAAAGACTAATAAAATTGAGAAACCTTAAGGCACAGAGAGAATAATTATTAGTAATAACAATTTTAATATGAAGAATAATAAAGAAGACATCACTAAAGAGGCTACAGAATCTAAAAATGCCTTAGAAGCATACTTTGAGAAACGTTATGCCCCAAAAAAAGAAGAAAAAAAAGAAATGGACAAATTCCTAGAGAAAGAAGCTTAGCAAAAATGACATAATTAAAGACATAGATAACCTATAAGTCTTATTTCTGTTAGATTCATTGTACACGGTATTAAATCCTTTACTCCTCAAACACTCAGATCCATATTGGACTTACCGGTAAATATTTTAAAATCACATCAATCTTAAACAAACTCTTCCACAATATAGGAAAAGAGCTAACAACTTGTTTAATCTGGCCAATCCAATCTTAACACTAAACTTTGACAAATATGTTCCAAGAATATTAGTACAGGCTAATATTTCTCATGAAAATAGAGACAAAAACCCTAAATATATACCAGCCAATCAAATCCAGGTATTCCCCAAATGCACCAATTCTCAAAATGCAATGGTGACTTGAGATTCAAAAATCAATTGATGTTATCTCCAGATGTCATCCTGTCAGACAAACCCCAAATGATGAATATTCTAAAAGTAGGTGGTCTTTATTCTTCAAAATTGTCAATGCCACTAATGACAACGAAAATTTAGGTATCTGTTCTTGTATTAAGAGAGACAGTTGAGGGTGCCTGGCTGGCTCAGTTGGCTAAGCATCTGACTCTTGGTTTCAGCTCAGATCATGATCTCTCAGTTTGTGGGATCAAGCCCTGTGTCTGGCTCCATGCTGACAGTGTGGAGCCTTCCCAGGATTCTCTGTCACTCCCTCTTTCTCTGTCCCTCCCCCACTCTCTCTCTCTCTCAAAATAAGCTTAAAAAAAAACAGAAAGAAAGAGAGACAATGATGGCTAAAAGAAACATGGGATCCTGGGCTGGACTCTGTAATAGAGAGGAAAATAAAAAAATCATGCTTCAAAACTTGGTTTAAAGAAAGAGCAGATTGGATAAACTGTGAAATTCTTCTACTGGGATTTATCTTTGTTTTCTTTCGTATATCTAAGCCTGAAACAACACTGTTTTTATTCAAACAGACTGCTTTACACTCTCCTATGAGAAACGATAGGGCCAATGGAATCACTCAGGAAGTCAATTAGGCATATTCCATGGTGTCAGTAAAAGGTATTTCGAGATCTCTTTTCCTATGATACCTATCATTTTCCTATGATACCTATAAAGGTATCATGTCCACAGCATTTTGAGGGTCTTGCTTAGTGATCTACCCCTGGGATTGCTCACCCACCAGCCTATTTTGTAATTGTTGCCCCCCACCGATTTCCTCTATTATTGCTGGAAAGCAGAGCAGAAACAGTACTTTTATTCAAGCAGTTTCATTCAACCATCTAGCCCTTGTAGAATAATGAAATCATCACAGTTTTGTAACTAATTCTCTGCTCCTCTCTTTGTTTTCCTGCCTCCTCTGACATATATCTCCCCAGTGCCCAGTTGGGTAACAACACCTATTCATCCCTAAATGTCAGCTATAGGAGAAACCATAAAACCAAAGCATTTGTGTATTATAATAGTACCCGAGGTAATTTCAGCTTCAGGCTGAATACAAATCTTTTCCTCACATCCTCTTGAATTGTATTCTTTATATCTGTGATCAAAACAGATTGGGAAGCTTAATTGACAGTAGAAATTCAAATGGATTGATGGATGTTAAAAAATTTTATGATGGGGGAGGAGGATAGGGAAAGTGTTTGGTTAAATGAATATGGCTAAAAGATTCTATTTATTCCCATCTAGGAAGCTCCAAGAATTTCTATTGAACATAGCAATTGGCCATATAAACTTATTTCATCAATCTCCTGTTATGACAGGAAAGAAATAAAATGTTGTAAATCCAAAAGGACAAGAAGAACAGAGGAGATGTCAGCAGACGTAATATTTCAATAATTTTTGGAAACAAAGCAAATGGAAGAATGGTAGGTGACTCAGAATGGAGCAAGCTTACGTGCTAAAAGGCACACAGAGTGAGTACCAAAGAGGAGTCCCTTTTTAACCTGCAGAGCCCTGTGGAGGCAAAGGACTTGGAGGCATCAGGTTACCTCGCTCAAGACAAGCAAGTACCTCCCCATCTTCTTCCAGCAGAAGACACTAGGCTTGGAAAATCAAACCTTACACAAAGATCAAGGATAAGAAATGACAAAATTGTCGATGGACATAAACAAGCAATTATTTTCCTTGTAATTTATTTACAATACATGTTGGTTTAAATCAGTTTCACCACTTTTTTTTTCATTATCATTCCCTAAGAAACTTCTTCCACTTCTTTTTCCCTAATTGCTCATCCCCCAATGAGATTTTGACACCCATGATATATTGTATACCTGCTTATATATTGTATGCATATATGTACTTTAAACATAAAAACAAAAAATACAAAGTTTACTTTTTGCTCAATGCAGATTTTAGAATGACTACTTTTAAAAGTTAAAAGTTGAAATATTAAAAAGCTATTGTCATGTAACATCTTCATGATTATTGCTCAGTAAATTTTAATGTAACTTATTTAGTTCTATAAATTGTAATCTATAAAATGAATATGCAAATTGGAAACATAATACACAGTTATAAGAGATTTTTAAACTATTCTTGTTTTTTTTTTTGGTAATTTACAGTTGACCCTTGAACAATGCAAGAGTGTCGATTCCCTGCACTGTAAAAAATCGACATGTAACTTTTGATTCCCTTAAAATTAACTAATAGCCTACCATTGACCAGAAAATCTACCAACAACATAAACATTTGATTAACAGATATTTTGTATATGTATCATATGCTATATTCTTACAGTAAAGTAAGCTAGAGAAAGGAAAATGTTATTAAGATCATAAGGAAGAGAAAATACATGTATAGTATTGTACTATACTTGTCAAAAGAAAATTTGCATGTAAGTGGACTCATGTAGTTCAAACCTATGTTGTTCAAGAGTTACCTGTAATTTAAAAATTAAATCGCTTAAGGGGCGCCTGGGTAGCTCAGTTGGTTGAGTGTCTGACTTCGGTTCAGGTCATGATCTTACAGTTTGTGAGCTCGAGCCCCACATCAAGCTCACTGCTGTCAGCTCAGAGCCCGCTTTGAATCCTCTGTCGCCCCTCCCCTCTTGTGTTCTCTCAAAAATAAACATTTTTTAAATTAAATTACTTAAAAATTGTATTAGTGGACCAAACTCTTAATTTTTGCTTGATATGGGTAAATAACTTTTAAATAGCTGCCAGATATTCATTTGGATATTGTCAACATTTTCTTTCTTTTCAGCACTTGATGTGACATTGAATAACTTGTAGAATTCAATAATAAAATATAAATTATTTTTATTTCATTCTCAAAGCCTAATTCACACATAAAAACGCTGAGGTCAAACATAAATAACATCTAACGAATATGCCTCCTCTTGCAATATGCATCAAGACAGACGAAGCAATCGAAGAAAAGAAGTCATCTGCTCATGATGGATTTAGCACTAATCTTGTAAACATTCTGTGTATCTTCCATAAACTTAATGTCAGTGGTGCTTGCAAGATACCCAAGAGACCCAATAAAAGAAGTTAAATTCTAAGGAATAATGTTCTATTGGTAAGGCTAACTTTTACAAGGCCACAGACAATTGTAATATCTAAGAATTTTTCACCACCCCCCAACAATCAATTTTCATCCTCTTGAGGGCAATGTTACCCCTCTTGTGAATGCATAGTTTACAGCACAAACTAGAACAGCAGTGTATTATGGAGTTTACATGAAAGCCATAGCAAAGAGATCTGGAAGGGGGATAAATGGAGTTATACGGGTACCAGTAGTAAGAAATACAAAGATAAAAAACAAAGCACACAAAACAAAAAAGAGAAGAAAGAAAAGAAAAACAATCCAGCTCTAATTTGAAAGTGACTGGTCCTGGAGAGAAGATGAGAGAGTAGGAAAGGGTAAAGTAGTGATGATGTTTTGTTGCCTTAAAACTTTGAGTTCTGTTTTTTTAAACAATATAAATAGATGTCCTTAATAAAATAAAGGAAATACTTTAATTAAATGTTAAATTAAACTGCCAAGATTATTTATTAGATCCTTGCTCTTGCTTTTAGATCTAGTTTATAAAAAGGTTTTTCTGATTACATTCAAAATATTACAAGTCTATTAAAGGAAAATAAGCATAACAGAATGGTTTGGGGGTGGATATGGGAATGCTAATAGCTAATCGCTAATGTACCCAGAGACTGAGATTCTTCTTATTAATAATAGTCTGCCTGCATTAAAAATGAGGGCTGTACAGATCAGACACATGAAAATGTGCTCAGCATCACCCATCATCAGGGAAATGCAAATCAAAACCACAATGAGATATCAACTCACACCTGTCAGAATGGCTAAAATCAACAACACAAGAAACAAAGGTGCTGGTGAGGAGGTGGAGAAAGGGGAACACTCTTGCACTGTCAGTGGGAATGCAAAACTGGTGCAGCCGCTCTGGAAAACAGTATGGAGGCTCGTCAAAAAATTGAAAAGGGAACTACCCTATGATCCAGCAATTCTGCTACTGGTTATAAATCTAAAGGAAGCAAAAACAGAATCTTGAAGAGACATTTCCCCCACGTTCTTTGCAGCATCATTCACAATAACCAACCTATGGAAACAACCGGTGTCCATCAACAGATAAGTGGATAAAGAAGTGGGGTGTGTGTGTGTGTGTGTGTGTGTGTGTAATGAAATATTAACCACTAGAGAAAAGGAATCCTGTCATTTGTGATAATGTGGATGAGACTTGCTGGAATTATGCTAAATGAAATAAGTCAGATAAAGACAAATATGGCATAATATCACTTATATGTGGAGTAGGAAAAAAAAATCAACCCCTTAGAGAGTAGAAAAATGCTTGCCAGGTGTTATTGAAAGGGAACAGGTGTACCTTATGGAATGCAAGGGCAGAAAGTATAGCTGAGCCTCATGACAGACAACATTTATACTCTGTAGGCATATTTCTTCAACTCCCCACTTCATTCTTCTTTGTCTCTACAGAGAGGTATTTTCTGCCTCTCTTTGCATATGGCTTAAATAAGGTTCACATTATGTCTAACTGCAGTTCCAATTCCTAACCTTGGCACATAAAATCCAATTGACTCATGCCTCATGCTGGCCCATCAACCCTGCCCAAGAGGCAGACTCATGAGACCTACAGCAGGATTAGATTTTCCTGCTGACAAGGAAAATCTTTCCTGAGACAAGGCTGGACAGATTTTCTCTAATAAAGCATAGGGACAAGAGAAAATAGAGGCAGAGAGAATGACCCACAATTTTTTTTAGAAGAAACGGAATTTTACAAATATTAAAGAAATGCTGCTAAAAAGCTATATAATTTGCTCATTTGGTTTGTTTTCTCTCTCTTCTGCCCAGTAGATGATAAACTCCATGAAAGCAGGATTTTTTTTCCTTGTCTTAGTCACTGTCCAATGCCTAGAACAGTGCCTTACGGTAAATTTTTGGTGAATGAGTGAACAAAAGGCTTTAAATAATGATAACAGTGATGATTATAATAAATGTAAACTGAAGAAAAGAGTGCATGCACAAGAGAGGCTATAATTTCTGAGATAAATTTCTTATAATTTTCAGTATTTTCCAGAACTCATTTTTTCCAGCCAACTATTTGTATCTTTTAACTAAAGTTCTTGAAATTAACAAACGTATTCATTTTTTGCTCTTTAAGTCTCAACATAATGTCTGGTGTATAACAGGTGCTCAGTGAATATGTATTGATCAGAATGGGTGAGTAGATACTGTTGCTCTTATGGCACTAAGAAAAGTGCTTTGCAAGCCATGAGATGCCACCCAAATATCAAATTGTTATTGTCAGCAGAGTGGACCTTTAGACTGAATGTTTACATGACCCTGAATTCATATTTGAAACCTAATCCCCAACATGATGCTATTTGGAGGTGGGGATTTGGGTGGTGATGAGGTTTAAGAGTGGAGCCCAATGAATGGGATGAGTGCCTTAAAAAGATAAAAAAGATTTTAGACAGTTCTTTTGCACCTTCTACCATATGAAACTGTAACATGAAACAGCCAGGAAGTGGGTCCTCACCAGATACCGAATCTGCCGGCACCTTGACCTTGGACTTCCAAGCCTCCATAACTGTGAGGAATAAATCTCTGTTGTTGATAAGCCACTCAGTCCATGGCATTTTGTTTCAGCAGCCAGAACGGATTAAGACAAGAAAACTTGGTAATAGTGTTCAAGATGCATGGTATAGCTGTATGTCATGGAACCAACTAGGAAACTAATTCAAGAGTTTGGACAAGACCTATTTGACCTCAGTCAAATCTTGAGAAAAATATGTAAATATCTATCGTAAGATGTCCCAGAAGCCAACAGTAAATTGAAAGACGGTCATTCAGTTTGACAATAGTTCTTGTAGGCCCATTGTGTTTGTAACTCATGTTGCAAAGAGTGACATTAATGAAGAATAGCACTTAAGTAATTAAATATAATCCTTTTAGACTACCCCGGAAATAATTTTAGTAGGAAAGGAAAAGAAAAGAGCATGGTAGCCTGAGGTCCAAAGCACACTTCTACTTCCTCCACTTGAGAGTTTTGATCTTTGATTCTCCGGGTGAAATAATTCAATTTGTGATTTTACTTTACTCACACACTGACTGACAAAGTACACTCTGAAGGGCCTGTGAAATAGATGGGGTCATTAGCCTTAACTCTAATAAGAAATTATAGTATTTTTCCTGTAATGATAAGTTGGCATGTGAATGCTTAGCATATGAAAAAGCCTTCAGATAGTCAGCAGCCTCCACTGTTCATTATCTTATGTTTGGGGTTATTTTCTTGGCAGAAAACACCATTTGGCTGTGAATCCGTCATCATTAAGAGAGGAATAAAGATTTTTAAAAGAATACATATTCTCCTTCTGGAAAAATTATAATTGCTCCATTTTAACATTCCACGTCCTGGCTCTAATTTCCTTCAACACCCTTCTGTTCCTTTACAAGTAAAGGCGTTCTCTCCTGGTCAGTCTACACATTTAAGCTCACCAGCAACTTTCTGCATTATACAGATACAGAGCATTTTATTGAAAAATGTATTCCATGTCACCAGCCAACACTTTAGAAGGCCTGCAGTTGCTGAAACAGTTCGGCTGGCGGATTTCACAGCATGCTTTGTTTCTCAGCAGCATGTGTCCAGATACTGTTTAGAGAGCACTCGTATTCGTGCCAGAGGCGTACCTGAGCGTAACTGCACACATTCAATTCCTAGCTCTGGGACAATCACCTGTTCGTCTTACATAGAAGACTATTTCTACTTCTACTTCTCAAAGCCAACTGGACACTGTGGTTCTATTGATCAGACCAGAAATCTCTCCCTCTGGGTTTCAGGGTTCAGAACACTTTTTCTGTAAAGGGACAGACTCATTTCTCTGCCCTTCTCGTAGCCCATATTACTTAACAACCCTACTTCGGCTGGTCCTTTTGGCTTCTGACTTTCTAGGTTGTGACTGCTAGCATTTGCCCTTTGCTCCAAATACCATGACCATGGGAAAAACATATTTCATTTTAGGGCCTCATAGAACCAACTAGAGAAAGAAGTGTACATAAATGATGTATTATTACCATATTTTTTTTTCTCCTATTTATCTTATCAGATACTCAAGGGTGAAACTCTTACCACCCCCAAAGTGCCTTCAATGCTGGTCTATTGTTTTCCTTCTTAGCCTGAAATTTCAATCTTTAAAGTCTCAAAATGGTACAAGAGAAAGACAACAGACTGTGAATCTGAGACCTGTACTCTGGTTCTGACTTACTCTGGTCTTGGGTAAGTTACTACCATGCATGTTAAAACATGTTACTTTGGAGCAGTTGTCTCCTGCTTTACTTCAAAGAGTCTTTAGACCTGCTCAGATAATCATTTCCCACTACATCGTGAAAATATAAGTTGTTTGAGGAGTATTTGTTTTAGCTGTTTTCCATATTTGGGATATAATTAATATTTTTTAAAGTTTTCCACTGTTTTGAAAAAGTTTGAAAAATACTTAGTTTCAAAAGAGAAAACAATTTCAATGAAGTCCTGTGATTTGCTCAAGATCACATAGTTGTTGCAGAATCAAGAGCGAAACATAAGTCTCCACATTCTCAATCCCCACAGTTTTCTTTTTCCATTGCACTACTTTGCTGTGCTTCACCTTAGCATAATATACCTATTAGCCAATCTCAAGCTATATTGTGAACCTCTCTGGAAGCATAATCATCATTAGATGGAAAGAGCACACTTGCCATTGCTATTTTAAATCTTCCCAGATTAAATTTGTATTTGCTTTTGCTGGTTGACGGAGATGCTTTTTCTATCATAAACATTTCTATAATAAACTGTATCCAGCAATCTCACTAAATTCATTTATTAATTTTAATGTGTCTGTAGATTCTTTGGGATTTTTCTATCTACACAAGTAATACCAGAGGATCTCCAGTACAGTATTGAGAAGTGGTGATAGCAGGCATCCTTCTCTCTTTTCTGAACAAAGGAAGAAACTCTGCAATATTTTTCCATTAACTATGATGTTAGCTACAAGTTTTTTGTAGACTCCTTTGTCAGAATAAGAAATTTATTTTCTGTTTCTAATTTGATGAAAGTTTTAATCGAGCATAATTGTTGAGTTTTTTTTAACTTTGAATTGTAGTGTAGTTGACATATAAGATGTTAATTTCAGATGTACAACATAGCAGTTCAACAATTACACGCATGAAATCCTCACCACGATAAGTTTAGTTATCATCTGTCACCATACAAAGTCGTTAAGTTTTAATAAATTCTTTTCTTCATTTATCAAATGGTTATAAGATTCTCGGGTTCTGTTTTGTTTACTTTATTCTGTCTCACACCATTTATAAAAATACAGTATAACTACAGAGGATTAAAAGACTACTCACAAAATCTAAAACTGCAAGAGTGACGAAAATTTAGGAATGTATCTGTGACTTCAGATTTCTTAAACCAAATAATTTCTGTAGCAAAAGAAAAATTATCCAAAACAAAAGCTCTGAGGACAGAATCACCAAATTAGATTACCTTAAAATTAAGATTTTTTTCTCTTCCAACACACGATCAATAAAACTAACACATACGTGACAAACTGAGAAGAGATCCTTAAAATTTTTTACATCATCAGTATATAGGAAATCAAGCAACAAAAGAAAAGAAGCACAATAGAAAAATAATCAGGGAATATTAATTGTTAATTCACAGATAGGAAACCAGAAGGTCCAGTGAGAACACAGGGATGCTGAAATTCACTATTGAAATTCACTGCTTAACCAACCACAAGACATCACATTACACATGTCAGATGTAACATCAAATGCTAGGGAGACCCTGCTAGTGAGAAACCCTCCTAAGCTGCTGCTAAGAGTGTAAATGTGTAGAGTTTTTCCAAAGAGCAACCTGGGTGCTTTTAGGAATTTTCTCACTAATTCACAATGAAAATTATCTTGTGCTTATAGTTGAAGGGAGTCAAAGTGAACAAAAGTAGGCGCTGAGAGAATGGATAAGTAAAATGTGGTTGATACAATGAATGTCAAAGTGAACAAAAGTAGGCACTGAGAGAGTGTATAAGAAAAATGTGGTTGATATAATGAATGTCTATGCTCCAACAAATTTACCTTGAATAAGGCTCAGAAGCATAATGGTGAATGAAGAAAGTAAGAAACCAAATAAAACATTTAGCAAAGCACCATTTCTGTAAATTACAAAAATATACGTGGAAAAATGAGACTGTATTTTTGAAGGATACACATATATCTAAATAATCCTATGTAAGAACAGGCATCAAATACATTAACACATGTAACTAATCTAGGAAAAGAAATGAAACAAGATCCTTGGGAGAAAATACTGAAATAAATAAAAGAAGATCTTGCACAGACCAGTAATGATATGGCTCTATAAACTGTGGAATGTGATCTATTCTGTGTATTTGAATCTTTAAAAAATATGTGATGTCACTTACAAAATTACAAAGTTATATATGTACACATATTCCTGTGCATGTGTATACTTACAAAGAGAGAGGCACACACACATATACATATAATATGACTGGGAGTATTTACTCCAAGTATTGGAGTAAATACTGGTTATTAAAAATGATTTTGTCTGGTTATTAAAAATGATTTTAATTTTCCTCTTCACATTTTTCCGTATTTTCTAAATCTTCCTCAATAAATATTCTATAATCAGAAAAAAATAAGAATCAATACATATTTTAATTAACTGGACACATTCCTAAAGGGAAGACAATTTTAAGCAATGTATTCTAAAGGGGTTTTCAAAAGTGGAGTCAGAGATTTTTTTTCTGTTACAATATCCCTTGAGTGGGAAAATCATTGAAAATTCAGGACCCTGTGTAATATCTCACACAGAGTTTCAGTATTACTGCTGAAGTAATCATTTGCAAAGTCCAGAGTTTCCACAGTGTGTTTATTTTAACAACACGTTGGATC
Organism: Panthera pardus; assembly: GCF_024362965.1. Classification (NCBI taxonomy): domain Eukaryota; kingdom Metazoa; phylum Chordata; class Mammalia; order Carnivora; family Felidae; genus Panthera; species Panthera pardus. The sequence goes on along the minus strand of NW_026526765.1, from coordinate 33,146,517 downwards.
TCTGGGTTAGGACCTTATGTTAGCTAGCAATAGGAGGGAGGAAGCTTGTTTGGATTATCATATAAACCCTTTTTGTTTTGAGAAAGTCCCTATTATTTTTTCAGCCATTTGCAAATAAGCTCTCTGGACACCACAGACTCTGTTTACAGGTGAGTGATATAATGATTTCATTTGTAATCTTAATATTTCAGAGTTATGGATCATGTTTCCAACAAATGTACCCTTTCATGCGTGAAAATACATAACTCAGATTATAGCCACTTATTTGCCTTTCTACCTAGTTTAAATCTCAAAAGAACTAAAAGATCATGTCTCTTAAAGAACTTCCAGAGAACTACCTTGTTGAGATCAAGTTTTTTCTATGAGTTACACTAGAGTTAAAAGTAAAGCAAACATACCCTTTAGTCAAAAGATGAGTCATACTCCTGGACACCCAGCCTATCCTAGCAATGGTACATATCATTTTTTGAGCCTCTGGGGAATGACAGAAGAACGAAATATGAAATAAAGAGATTCAAGAAATTTACAAGGAGATGGAAAGGAAGAACCTGCAGCTGGGGGCAAACTAGAACATCCTTTGAACTGTCAGGTAAGATATGCTGAACTGCCTTACAGATAGATCGTTCATGTGAGGCGTGTACATCAGAAGGTGACAGGTCAGAATAAGATGGACTTCACTCTACACTAGAATTCTCTAAATGCTCACAAAGCTGTCTTCAATGGTTCAGTGGGATCACTGACTTTTAGAGTACAAGGGAGGTGGCAATTATAAGAAACTAGAGACTTGGTACTCTCCCACCATGGCACCACAGAAGATTTTTTCTATTTTCCTCTATTCGCTGAACATTCTTTTGTTCCATGTCTCTATGAAAATGGTATGGTAATGGGTAAAATGCCCACATATAATTTTAGATGTTTCAAAATGCCCAGAGATGTTGGAAATTCATAAATAAGGAAACATTTGATATTTTATGCTGGGTCATGGTAATAACAAAATTAGAGAAAAAATTATCTTTATTTGAATGAAAATTAATCCTTTTAACATGAAACAATTTTTCCTCATAACAATAAAATGTTATCAAATGAGAAGATACCAGTTAGTTCTTTTATTAGCATCTCCTCAAATCAGATGCTTTGACATTACCATCTTAATTTATAGCATTTTCCAAATTGCCTCAGAACAGTTATACCCAGAGAAGAGATCAGAATAATTTTATAAGGATTCTGTTCTTGCGATTTTTGATATTAGTTGGAATAAAGTCCATCTTTGCCTTTCAAGTTTTTGGAAGTTGAAACAGATACTTTCTGCTGAGAACTGAGAACTGGTAGTCTCTTGTAATTCAACTTCCCCCAATCATCTACATGTTAATTCAACAAAATGCTTTAAAATTTTGTTTTCTCTGCAATTGAAGGAACTATTCTGGAAGAAAACCATTTCTTCAAAATGTATGAGAGAAGTAAATAAATAAACAACAACAATAAAACCCTCTTCTGTTTAGGCTTCCTTGTTGATCCAGTTCCTATATGAGAAGATCCCAGTTTGGCTATGAGAGGGTAGAGTGGTTGTCAGTCTAGTGGTTGGTTAACAGGGAAACCTCACATTCTTTAGGAGTCTAAGCTCTCAAGGATCCTGAAGCCAGTGAAAAAATACCCAATCTGGAGTTTGGGTCTGATGTTTAAGACTCATTCTATTCTGTCTAATCATAAGCTAAATTCTGTCTGGACACTCTTTGTCCCAATGTCCTATGGTTCCGGGCTGCCCAGGAAAATTAAGAAAGATAGGTTACTAACCAGGGAACCAAAATCAGCAGGCAAGTGTAGCAACCTTTAATTTTTGCAATTCAAATAGCCTAGGGAAGTAGTAGCTTATAGATAAGTAGCAGCTTATCTATGAGTTACATTTAAAAAGCTTGGATGAAAAGCATAGGAAGAATGTTCAGTTTCTGTCTACCTTCCCCAGACAGTGATAATGTATTCTGTTCTTTGTGTCTCACTCAATGCTGAGCAGTACACAATGGATACTCAAATGTATGTCAATTCCATTTTAAATTGAAGGACATTCTGTCACGTGTCAATAGTTTTGGTTGCTTTTATGGTAGCTTTTTTCTCTGAGCTTGTAGGAGAGTTCAAAAATCTCACTGGTTTATTAAGAAGAAGTGCTCTAATATTTGAGCATATTGAAGAAATAATTATTACATCTGATCCCAAACTCTTAGTTTGAATGAAGATTTACAAAATGATGAACCCATTTTTTTTTGGCCGAAGTATCCTCTTATCACAACTAAGAAATGTAAGATATTAAAATACATTAAAAAATACATTAAAAATACATTAAAAATACATTAAAATATAATCAGAAACTTACCCTCTGAAACATTTGAGGTACCCATATTTCAGTAGGGCAATTTGGCAATACTTATTAATATTTTAAATTTCACATGATTTGACTAAGTCACCTACTGCTAGGAACACACCCATTGGTCCCATGCATATACTACAAAAGTATATATACTAAGATACAATATGAAGGTGTTTATGGCAGTGTAGGTGTAAACTAAATGCCTAAAATTAGGATAATAGTTAAATCCAATGTAATACACCCATATTGGTATAAAACTATGCAACCATTAAAAAGATGAAGTAGATATGCATCTATCAATATAGAAAGATAGTCAAAGTGTATTATGAAGTGAAAACAGCAAAGTACAGAGTAATATACATCACATGTCCTATTTATGTGCATATATTTAAAGAACATGCATATGTATATGTGTAAGGTAATGTACAGAAGAATTTTTCTTCCATTGGATACCTATAAAAAGATAAAACAATGATTATGTGTGGGGACTGATTCTGGCTACAGGTAAAAGAGAAATCTGGCCTTGTATTTTTATTTCTTGCCTGTTTAAAAATTTCAAATATAAGCATGTGTTGTTTTTATTTTTTGAAAGTCAGCAGAAACTTTCTGGTTGATTATATTATAAACCATCTTAATTTTCTTCTTCATACATTTTGATACAATTTAAATTTTTTTTAATTTTTCTTTATATCAGAGAGAGAGAGAGAGAGAGAGAGAGAGAGAGAGAATGAGTGGGGGAGGAGCAGAGAGAGGGAGACACAGAATCTGAAGCAGGCTTCAGGCTCCGAGCTGTCAGCATAGAGCCCGACATGGGGCTTGAACTCGCAAACTGAGAGATCATGACCTGAGCTGAAGTCAGACGCTCAACCGACCGAGCCACCCAGGTGCCCCACATTTTGATACAATTCAGAACTTAATAAATGTTATCAGATAAATAAGAGGTGGACTAACCAAATAAATTACAAGTTCTTTAAAAGAAATCCGAATCTCAAAAGGTGTAATTTTTTATTTCAGTGAACTGTTATAACAAACTAGAGGTAAAGCAGTTATACTACAAACCATCACTCGTGAAAACAATGGAAGACAATTAGACAAGCTCATTTCTAAAATCTACGAAATATCCTTAATTTGACAGACAATTTAAGAACAGTTATTACAAAATGGCTGTAATTATGGACTCACATTATTATATTCCTATTTCATAAAAACCAATTTCTAAACTGTTTCCCAGACTCCATTCAAAAATATTTACTCATTAAATGCTATGCTTGCTCTCATTCTTCTTAATGCTGAAATGAATAAAACAGTCAAAAGAGATCAACCACCATGCTGTTTGCATTCTAAGGAGGAAGGAAAGGGGCACCTGGGTGGCTCAGTTGGTTAAGCAGCCAACTGTTGATTTTGCCTCAGGTCATGATCTCACAGTTCATGAGTTCGAGCCCTACATCGGGCACTGACAGAACTGAGCCTGCTTGGGATTCTCTCTTCCTCTCTTTCAGCCCCTCCTCTATTCATTCACCCTCTTTTTCTCTCAAAATAAATAAATAAACATTTTAAAAAAGAAGAAGGAAAAGGGGAAGAGGAGATATTTATTTAAACTTCAGTAATTTATGTATCAGGAGGGGATGTATAACAAAGAAAAACAAAGCAGTGAAGGAGGGTAGGAAACACTGGTGGAAAATTGCAATTTCAAATAAAATGTTCAGAGATCTGGTTTTATTTGTAGGATGAAAAGTAACTAAAGTCATATTTTTAATTTTTTTTTAATATGAATAGCCTTATTTAATATCAAAACATATTTTTGGTCTTCACATGATCCTCGCTTCTACTTAAGAGCCCCTAATTTTGAAAAATGCATAAACAATAGCTATAATTAAATTTGTTGCACTCTTAAATGTTATTACTAACTTGAAAAGCCAATTTTTATTGAGTGATGATTCCATGCCAAGGATTGTCCTAAGCACTTTACATAAATTTTCTTACTGAATTCTAGCAAAAACCTTATGAACAAGGGAGAGTATTATTGCTATTTTACAGATAACGAAACTGAGACACAGAGAAATTAGATGAATGCCATTTTACCTCTTTAAATGAAAGTTACAGCAGCATTTTCTATATATACTTAATCATGTTGCATGTTTTGTGAGAGATACTAAGATCAACATAGCTAGGGGCGCCTGGGTGATTCAGTCAGTTGGACGTCCAACTTCAGCTCAGGTCATGATCTCCCAGTTCACGGGTTCGAGCCCCGCATCAGGCTCTGTGCCAAGAGCTCAGAGCCTGGAGCCTGCTTGGGATTCTGTGTCTCCCTCTCTCTGCCCCTCCCTCGCTTGTGCTCTCTCTCTCTCAAAAATAAATAAACATTTTTTTTCAAAAGAAAAAAGATCAAAATAACAACACTGGGAGCAGAAGTGAGTGATTTTGCAAATTCCTTTCAATAGCTCACAGATCGTCAAGGCTCCACAGCACACAGAGGGGAACCACTGGTCAAAGTTTTCTCTGGCATTCAGTTACATCTGGAAAAACCCTCTTGTGGCCGGGGTGGTAGAGTTCAAAGCAACTAGATGTTCCAGTTACACAATCATTAATGTGATTAGAAGTTCAGTGAAAGGGTGCACCTTATCCAAGAATGAGGAGTCTTCGGCTCTTAGTTGCCATGTAGTCTCAACATTATTGTACCTCCTTAAGCCCCAGTTCATTATCCAGAAAATGAGTGGGTTTAACCTGGAGATTTCAAAGATCCATTTCAGCTCTAACTTCTGTGACTCCATAGGTAGAGACAGTTAAATATTGAACTCTCTTTAGCAGGTTTCTAGGATACCAAGAAATTAGAGCTTCCAGAAAAATGCTCCAAACTCCTCCCCCAGTCCAGAAAAGTATGAAAACTTGCCACGTAATTGAGGGTACTGCCCACACAAAATTCCATTTGGGAATGAAGTGTAGTACAAATGTATATACTGCAACACTTTGTCTTATAGCCTGTCACTAACAGCTCAGAGAAACTTACTAGTACTGGGAGTTGTAACTATGGGAATATCCACTCTAAAAATATAAGTAGGATCTTAAAAAAGAAAGTAGGATTCGTAGTCATGAGCATGGGAATTTATAGGTGTAAACTTGCGTTAAGGGGGGCGGGGAGGCGCAAATAATTTCTAAGATCATAGCTGAGTCTGTAACCGAGAGTGACTTGTAAAGTTTTACCCCCAACAACTGTTTGATATGTATTTTATCATTCCCCTTCAGGGCTTAGAGGTTTCAAGGCATGGCCAGACACTCCATCTTGTATTTCATCCTCCTGAGTGCTCTGATTGACAAGTGCCAACCCTGTTTCTGTGATCATTACCCATGGAGTCAGTGGTCCAGCTGCTCAAAAACCTGCAATTCTGGAACCCAGAGCAGACAGAGGTGGGTGCGAGCTATGACGATTGACTTTGTGCCATGGGAAACCTCACAGACAGACTTAGCAATATCAAAAGTGCCACACCAAGCAATGAGGAAGAAAAAAGCATATCTCAAAGTAAGAAATCATGGGATTCGATTTGGATGGAATTTGAGGTCTTTTCCACATACGGTTGAAAGGAAGTCTACATTTGTTCTCTCCATAAAATCAAGGAGCTTTGAAGAAATTTAATTAAGAATGTGTGCAATATTTTCTGTTGACTATTTAACTTGCTAAGAATCTCTACTGAAGCCTTTTTTCAATCAGTGTATAGCTCCACTTGCCTACAGTTAGTGAGTTAATTATAGAGAATTTTCTACTCATTAAACTGAGTCTAACAGGACCTCAATTGAGCAGCGCTATTAGCTATTAGCTTGATTGTCAGCAAGTAGAAGAAGGCAGGAAAACCGTGTTTAATTGAAAACATTTAATAATTCAGTGTTCTCACCGATTCAGACTACTTAGCCCCCACAGTTTCTTTAAAACTGTTCAATGCTTCTGTTCCATGAAGATGCTCACATGACTAGGGAAGAAAGGTATATATTTAATGTGCTTTAATCATTATAGGTTTTTAGAGACCTATTTTACAAAACTATTTTTACATGTGCAGTGTGAGTCTCATTAAAATCACCAACTGACTCCCCCAATAAACCATCCACTAAGTAGGTTAAAGCTTTAATAGTCCTTCACTCAAGAGTCCCTCAGTAGCTCTCCACTGGCTACCAAATAAAGCACAACAATACACCCAGCTCTTCTCCACCAGCACCACCTGGGCCCATCCACTAACTCGTTCATGGATGCTTCCTGTTCTTCCACCTGTAATCTTGACATATGCCTTTCCCCCCCGCATACCCTGCCCTTTGATGCCTGGAGGCGTCACATGAATTTTTCAAGATTTATCTCTCCTATTATTTTTCTCTTTGGGTCTTTGGCCTCACAGCACTCTGACTCTGTCTCAATCATTATACTTATTACACTGTGTTGTCATAATGTAAGGAATTTGCAGCAACTTTCTTCTTTCTTTTCTTTCCTATCCAGTCCCTTCAGAGACTTCCATGATGGCCAGCTTCATGGATGTGTTTCCTATGCAGTCACACAGGACCACACTTAGAAGGGCTCCATGCTTGGCTTAATGCGCTGCCGTTGCTATCTCAAAATTCCTAATAATGTTTTAACAAGAGGCCCCTCATTTTCATTTTGCACTGGGCCCCAAAAATTATGTATCCAGTCCTGAATGCCGTTAAGTGGTAAGAACTGCATGGATGCCAACCTGCCTGACTTTCCAAAACAATTTCTTTCCTTTTATTCATCGTGGTCAATGCTCAGTGGTATTTTTCTTATGGGGATGGAACCACAGTGAATATACTCATTCTAAGCAGATCTTTTCTCACTATTACAGAAAAATCGTAGTTGATCAGTACTATCTGGATAACTTTTGTGACCAGGTTTGCACTAAGCTGGAGACTAGAGAATGTAACCTGCAACGTTGTCCCATCAACTGCCTCCTGGGAGATTATGGACCATGGTCAGCCTGTGACCCTTGTGTCGAAAAACAGGTAGGTGACCCATGGGCACCTTCAGGAAATCTGAATCACAATAAAAGATTTGGATGACCTGACAGGATCAACAATCACAGAAATACTCAATTTCCTCAGTTTCTGAAAATACACCATTCCAGCTTCCATTGAGGGAAAATTCCATTTAGCAATCTTTCAAAGGAAATTCTGCCCCCAGTATTGATATTGTTCTTATTGAGCTCTGGATTCCACTGCCTGTTCCCTCTGAGAGCTCAGAAAGCAAAAGCAGGTGCTAGAAAATGGGGATTTCAGTCCAAAATTTAAAATCAGACAAATGAGGGACATTAGATACACCCACGTGGCTCCATCGGTTAAGCATCTGACTCTTGATTTCAGTTCAGGTCATGATCCCAGGGTCATGGGATCAAGCCCCAAGTCAGGCTCTATGCTGAGCATGAAGACTGGAGCCTACTTAAGATTCTCTCTCTCTCTCTCTCTCTCTCTCTCTCTCTCTCTCTCTCTCTCTCTCCCCCTGTCTTGCACATGAATTCTCTCTCTCTCTCTTAAAAAAAAATGAGAGACATTAATCAAAAGACTGACTCGTGGCCCTGCTTCTAATTTCCCTCTCCCCATGGGAAAGTCCCTCAATTTGTTTATTGTTTCCAGCTGCAGTGTTTACTCACTTCAGCTCATTCCTGTAAGGGCATTGGCCCACAGAAACCCCAATCAGAGTGGGTGCTCAGTAGTCACACATTTGGGAAGAAAAAGGAACTCATTTGTGGAGCACCCACTGTCTGAGGGAAACTGTTCTAGGCCCTTATATCACCTTGTTCACACATGAGACTGTACTTTCCTGCCCATTTTACAGATGAGGAAGTTAGAGCTCATTAGGAAATAAGTAATTTTCCCAAGAATATGCCTCTGATGAGTAGAGACACTATATTTTGGAGCTGAATTTTTCTGACTTCAAAGTCAGTACTTTTTGATCTTGTCATGTGTCTATTCTTCCCTGACTCCCTGTTTTATTACTCACCATTTAAAATCCTTTAAAATGTGGAGAATATGTCAACCTTGTTTTCCATGTTGACTTCCTTATGCAAAAAACAAAAACAAAGACAAAAACCCCAAATCCCTTCACATTGATCACTTCACACTACCTTTGAGATATAAAAATGCTATTGTTACTCCCTGGAAGATTTATTGCATGTGAGACACTCAGTAAATATCTGTGCATTTGATTTTGATATAATTTATTCTCATATGGTTTCAGAGTTAGAAGTCTTAGAAATCTTTGGTCCTGCTTTCCCATTTTACAGTTTGGAAAACTGAGGCCCAGAGAGGTGATGACTTTCCTAAGGGCATGCAATAATGGAACTGGAAAATTCATTACTTAATTTAGGAAACATCACTAGAGGAAGAATATATATAGGCTTTGACCCTGACTCAGAGTTCCTCACCTTTCTCTCCTTTCCTTTCAGTTTAGGGTTAGATCCATCTTGCGCCCCAGTCAGTTTGGAGGACAACCATGTACTGAGCCCCTGGTGACTTTCCAACCATGCATTCCATCTAAGCTCTGCAAAATTGAAGAGGTTGACTGCAAGAATAAATTCCGCTGTGACAGTGGTAATGTACTATAAAAAAGGTTCAGGGGCGCCTGGGTGGCGCAGTCGGTTAAGCGTCCGACTTCAGCCAGGTCACGATCTCGCGGTCTGTGAGTTCGAGCCCCGCGTCAGGCTCTGGGCTGATGGCTCGGAGCCTGGAGCCTGTTTCCGATTCTGTGTCTCCCTCTCTCTCTGCCCCTCCCCTGTTCATGCTCTGTCTCTCTCTGTCCCAAAAATAAATAAAAAACGTTGAAAAAGAAATTTTACCAAAAAAAAGGTTCAGTCTCCACTAAAAATGACTTGACTAAATAGTCATTCCAATTGACTACCAGTAAAAGCCATGATAGAGAAGTCTAACCATATTTTAAGTATGGCAAGACAGGGGAGTTATGGTACCAATTGCCAAGCTATTCATGTATGAAATTATAGCTTTCAAGTTATAATCACTTTGACCATGTACATGATCCATTTACTCTTCAAGTACTGATGCCCAGGTCCCTACACTGTGATAAAGCAGGATGAAGAGAGGAGGAGGAAAAGGAAGAGAAAGTAGATACTTGTAAAACTCAGCTATTAATAAGCACAAATCCATAATCAGAATAAGCAGCTGAAAAGAATTACAGATATAAAAGATCTTCAATATAGTTTATTAAGATAAGAATATTAAGATATATCAGGGGGATGACTACAGATGATGTGACAGATTTTCTTGGGTGGTCCATTGAAAGGCTCCAAAGGTAATTCCAAAAGGAAGATTGAAAATGATTTAAATGGTGGCAACACTCCCATCAAGTCCATTACTCATTCAGATATTTCAGTTTCATTAGATTAGATTTCAAATCTTGAATATATTACTTAATCATATGTATCCTCAATAATTAACAGCTCTTCAACACCACCATTTTGAACACTTTAAATCTGATTTCTGTGAACTTTTTCAGTTAGGGTCCAGACAGTAAATATTTTAGGCTTTTTGGCCATACATTTTTTGTTGCAACTACTCAACTCTGACATTGTAGCATAAAGCTGCCATAGACCATATATAAACAAATGGTCATGGCTGTGTTCCAATCAAATTTTATTTACAAAAACAGGCAGCAGGTGAGTTTTAGCCCATCAGCCATAGTTCACTCACCTCTTATCTAAATAGTCAATTTGACATAAAAATTGGAATTCAGATGAATAAAACCCATATAATTTTTGTGTACTCTGGTACACAATGACAAGTAAAGTATTTATAACTTAAAGAGCAGATTTCAAATTCCATACAAAATTGACCCAGACCTTAGATCTAACATTTTCCTCCTCTTGCTCCTTGCTTACTGCCTTCAGCTTTGCTGGCCTCTTCAAAAGTTGGACAAGAATGCTGGCATCAGGATTTTTCTTCTGTGCCATCCCCCCACCCCCGACACCCGCCAAAACCTGGGATATGAGGATGGCACATGGGTAGGAAGACACACTTCACGGCTACATGCATAAGGTCATGTCACTAGTTGACAAAAGAGGGAATATGGAAAAAATCTTGATGGCAATGACTGAGCAGAATACGGACTTAGGTATTAAATCCAGAATATTAAGATAAAGATTTAGAACTGAGGTGCAACTATTCGAAGCTTGAAGGGTAGTTTTGGAACAAATTACCGGAAAGAACTCCTTTCTTCCATGGATGTTAAATCTATGAAATTTACTACAAAAGGGCTTTGTTTAGGTCAAAATATTCACAAGTTTGAGAAGGCTTTAGATACATCCATGAGCCACCTATTCATAATAAGTGATTTCAGGAAAGCTAGTGGGGTAAGGACAGGTGATCAACAGTACACCCACAGCAAATGATAAAAATGTACTATTAACATGCACGTGCCATGTTTGGTAAGCTGCTCCAACCCTGAGCTCTCTTAGTAACCCCTGAGCTGCTGTCCAGATGCCTTCACCAGGAATCCCTAGATCTTCCCATGATCCAGCCACTAAGTGGCTAATCCCTGGCACAGATGTGGTTGGCATCCATTTTGATTGGGTGGTACCATGGCCTATTAGTTGTTAAATATTCCACCGAAGATTATATACTACTTTGCTCTTCTAAAACCATATGCTAATGCCACTCTCAAAGAGAATAAAAGATTAGATGGACCATTATTTGACTCAATAGGATGTTTGGCCTTCAATTAACAAAGAACTGTTTATTCTAAAGAGAGTTTCCCCATAAGAGGTTCCTAAAAACTGAGAACAAACTGAGGGTTTATGGGGGGAGGGAGGGAGGGGTGGGTGGGCGATGGATACTGAGGAGGGCACCTGTTGGGATGAGCACTGGGTGTTGTATGGAAACCAATTTGACAATAAATCTCATAATAAAAAAATGAAAATAAAAAAGAATAGCCAAATTAAAAAAATAATAAAAAATAAAAAACACTTTTAATAAAAAAATAAACATTTAAATAAAAATAAATTAATTTAAAAAAATAGAGTTTCCCTCTTCCCTTTCTTCCCTCATGATTGCTGTTCAGAGTTCTCCAAGACTAAATATATGATTTCAATGCATACATGGATCTTTGAGAATTACCCATGAGGCTAATAATCCCCATGCACTATGCCAACTCCTCTGTCAAAATCCTAATTTTAAGCATAAACACTAGAGAGTTTATAGCTCATTATGCACATAACATACCACTGCAGTAACACAAATCAGTTCAAGTAAATAAGAAAAATATGTACGGTTTCTAAATGATGCACAGCTCTAGGTGCAAGTTTATATACGCATGCATTGGCTAAAGCACGCTGACTTCTGCAAATCCTGCACTATATCAAACTGCCCTTCGCCGTTCCCATTCCTTTCCTGGTATGAGATATATTTATGGCTCACAGTATCTCTCCCATTGTGCTTCCTATCCCATTGAGTCTCTGTGGCCTGGAACCATTCTCAGCTGTGTACTATCAGATCTATATCGCTCGCACCACCCACCCCTAAATATCGCTCAAAAGATGTCCTCTTGCTTTCATCCCTACCCTTGCTAATAGCTCCTCTTCAGTATCCCCAGAAGAACCAAATGGCTAGGTTTTCTTATATTCAAACAGATCTAGTACCCTACTCACAAAGCTAGGCTAATGAGAACTATATCCTGCAGGTATATCCCTACCTCTACCTGATAAAAGGGATTTCCTTCTCCTTTTACTGTAACCAAATCGAAAATTAGCTTTTGCTCAATTTCACTCAATTACAAGTGCGAAGCTCAAAACTTTTAAAAAATGTAATATTTGGGTTTTGTTTCCTTTGGACAAAGCATCTCTATTTCAAACTAAATTATACATTCTGTTCTGCCCTGAAAAAAGCAAACAAACAAAACACCAGAGATGTGCTATTTTAAAAACGGAGTATCTTTCGGGTTATATCTTGGGATTCACAGAAATTCAATTTTCTCAAAGTATTCAGTCTTGTGTGACTATGGTGCTCATAACAATAATTGTTTCTAATCATAGTCCAGATACAATGTAAAATGTTGAATAATCAAAGAACGAGACTTAATTACTTTCATTTTTCTCTACCTTCTTAGTGAAGATTATTTACCGAAAGAGTTGAAACTAAGTGCTTTCTGGGTAACTCTCTAGTAATAAAAAAATTAAATTCAACAGAATATCCAATTTCCCCAAAGCATTTCAGTTAGTCAAAATAGTCATGCATAGCTGCAGGAAGATGCTCATCACAACTTAAAGTAATTAACCAGATCATCTTGAGTAAAACATTTAATTTAATCTTGTTATCAGTGAGACCTGTACATAATTGTACAGACGCCAGAATCCCCAATTCTATGCCAAAGGCTAAGGGACAGGAGAGGGGCTGTCATTGTACATAAGGCATTTCAATTTCTGTAATATATACATATACATGGAGTCCAAGGATCCTTATGATATTCGGCAAATTTTAAAAGGAAGATAACTATCTAAGTACATGGGGTTTGTACTATTTTGTAAATTCACTCACTTAATCTGCTACCTAACACTGTAGTACCTAGGCATTTAACTTATTCAAAAACTGAGATATAATAAATTTTATGTTCTTGAACATAAGATTTTAAAAAAATCACGCAGCATGACTCTAATGTGTCTGGCTTCTCTCACTCAACGTAAAAATGTAGAGATACAGTGATATTATCGTGTGTATATATTAAATTATAGGGTTTTTTAAAAATAAAAACAGTGACCTTGATTTTGTTCTGAATCAAAACAGAAGTCTGAACTTACTGTTGATTTTCTCCTACAGAACATGATCTCTACAGCAAGTTCACTGTAATGAGAATGGGATCCAGCACTACCTCCCTTATTTAAGACAATTAGCCCAATGGTGACTAAGTAATTCTAGGGTGACCCTGTAACCCTAAAAAAAAATAAGGGAAAATAGCAGCTTAGCATCTATTTCCATATTTCCTAAATCTGTACCAAAAATAATGAAAACTTTCCCTCACAACTCTCCCTTGAAACTTAAAGCACTCACTCATTTAAGATCAATGGATATTTTCTCAAATAATCGTTTGTTGTTAATGTTGTTTGCTTTTCCTGACTAGGCCGCTGCATTGCCAACAGGTTACAGTGCAATGGAGAAAATGACTGTGGAGACAATTCGGATGAAAGGGATTGTGGAAGAGTAAAATCACGGTGCCCACACAAGCAACCCATCCCCAGCGTACAGTTGATGGGCACTGGGTATGTAATGTCTTTTTATCATTTAAGGGAGTAAAGTCATCTCTGAATGAATGCTCTGGAAGTAGCAATGAAAACAATGAGAAACGAGAAACATGATTGTCCACCTTCTTCATCAACCTCTCATGACTCCTACCAGCCCTGTCTCCAATGCTTGGCTTCTGGCTCAGGCAGTATGTGGACATGGTCCTCACTCCCAGGGAGCAAAAGAATTTAGCATTTTCACAATTAGTCTGTACCAGGCAATGCCACAGGCTCTTCATCAACATTGTTTCCATTCTCATATATCCTTCAGACAGGTCTGGAGTGAATCAGGCAAACTGGTAGGATGCCAGCCATTCTGGAAAATACTAAGGTAGATTCCTGGGGCTAGGTCTTGAATGGGTGAGTAACCAATCAGAAATGCACAGTTTCCTCATTTGTATGTTGGATGACTACAAGCTGATTTGAAGTTCTGTCCTAAGAAGTACTAATTAGATGGGACACCTGGGTGGCTCAGTCAAGCGTCCAACTTCGGCTCAGGTCATGATCTCACATGTGAGTTCAAGACCCAAATCACATGTGAGTTCAAGACCCAAATCAGGCTCTGTGCTAACAGCTCAGAGTCTGGAGCCTGCTTCAGATTCTGTGTCTCATTCTCTCTCTGCCCCTCCCCTACTTGTGCTCTGTCTCTCTCTGTCTCTCAAAAATAAATAAAACAAAAGAACAAAAAAAAAGAAGTCTTAATTAGAGTTGATTTAAGTGAGAGTGTGTCAATACCATCTTATCGATGTGCAGAAATGGTTTTCTTCTTTTCCTATCCTTGGAAGAAAACCTTAGCCAAAAACTCCCACTGATAATGGAGAAAGAGGGTATCAGAAAAGTATGCTTGTGACTGTCTTGAAACTCAAAACACTCAGGAAGGAAAACCAGTCCGCAAGCATGAGAGGCAAGCCCCGAGCCAATAATGGGAGACAAAGTCAGAAGGAAAGGAGTGAGGCAAACATAAAAAAAGAAAGGTGATTTATAAACACAAACAAACAAACAAACAATGGTAAGAAAAGAGGGTAAGAGGTGAACTGAACATGGCTAAGGCACCCAAACTTCCTCTCACATGAACTATGTGATGCACTGATAGGTCAGGACAGTTTAAAGGTGGAATCAAACCTGCATAGTCACCTGTCCTACTTGCTCACCTTATAAACTAGGAAACTGAGACTCAGGAAGGTGAGATAAAATGCCCAAGTCTACCAGCTAGTAAATGCTGACACAAGAATTAAAATCCAGATTTCAAAACCCAGGTTATTCCCACCATTACATTCTGATTTAGGACAATATCCACCTTAGAAATGAGAACATACTGGAAGAAATGTCAGTAGACCGGGCAAACCTCCTTCCAGTCTTTGAATAGTACTCAGCAATTCTAACATTCCTATTTTAGGTCATGAGGACATTGGAGGCTTGGCAAGGAATTCTAAATCCATTGGACCGAGCCAATGTCTCAGAATACTTTGGGAAATATAAGACAATGAAAACAGAACTAAACCTTAGTTGGAAGTATAAGGAAAATCAGTAAAGATAATCTGTACTCTCTTTTTCCCATCAATTTTGGGCCAGAAAGCAAATAGTTTGCTATAGGCTTTTATTGCTTTGTATTAGACTCTTAAGTCTTCAGTTATGCAGCCAGACTTGTATAATATGAAACCTGGAGGCACCAAAGACAAACAGCAGTAGTTGCAAATACAACCTTATTTGAGTAGAATGAAAACCAGAAGCCAAATTCAAGGATAGAAGTAAAATGGGGAGCAACTACTAGCCTGGAAGTAAAGGGATCCAGGTTCTAGAACTAGTTCTGCATTAACTCATTACATTGTAATGAAGTTATTGAATATTTCTGGGTTGTTGTGTGCATTGGATGACTACAAACTGGTTTGAGGTTCTGTCCTTAGAATTCCTAATTAGAGTTAATTTCAGTGAGAGTGTTTCAATAGCATTTTCTTATCAATGTATAAAAATGGTTTCCTTCTTTTCCTTTCCCTGGAAGAAAGCCTCAGCCAAAAACTCCCACTGATAATCACATTTTTTAATGTTCTGATTGATGAGGGGTGACATTACAAATTCACCTCTTGCTCAGTTGGTCTAGACTCTAGAGTTACAGATAGGGAGGACCACATGCTATGTGTACTTTGGCAAAAGGACCATGCGGCCCTCTGCCAACCAGAGCTGTTGTCCCAAGGTTTCTCAGAAATGAGCAAAACCTGCTGCTCGGGGACAGCCAGTCCTCTCCTCGCCTCTCCAGGGACTGAGAATTTTGAGAGCTGCTTACTGGAATCTCTTTCTAATCTGCTGGCCTTAGAATCTCTGCCCCCTCTCTAACACATTCCCACCCCAAAACAGTAGCCTCCTAGGTAGCCATACCTCTTCTTTTTATGTTTGTTTGTTTGTTTGTTTGTTTGTTTGTTTATTTATTTGAGAGAGAGACAGACAGATAGAGTGTGAGTGGGGGAGGGGCAGAGAGAGAGGAGGACACAGAATTCAAGCTCTGAGCTGTCAACACAGAGCCTGATGTGGGGCTCAAACCCATGAACCACAAGATCATGACCTGAACCAAAATTGAACGCTTAACTGACTGAGCCACCCAGGCACCCCAGCCATACTTCTTTTGAAGTAGCATCTCCCCAAGAAAGAATTTAACAAGACATATCAACATTCCTACATTGCCAGCAGCAGTCACCAGGTATTAAACCTGAAGCAAGAATCAGGCAATAACAGCATACTATTTGTTTTTTCTTAGCCTCAGTCTAGGTACAAATGCATACACACACACACACACACACACACACACACACAGGTACACACATGCATATTTACATTATGTGTGTATATATAATTTTTAATTAAATTTTAAAAGTTACAAAATATGACACATAACGCCAAACTAGATAAAAACACTTTAAAAACTTAAAATATGAAAGAGTATGGTGTATTTGAAACACCAAAATATTTAAAGCCAAGTCAAATACCGCAGAAGGAGGAGAATGAATGAAAGTGAAAATTGCTACATAGTTGAATTAACTCCTAAAAGATTCCTCAGGATGGCCCTCATAGAACCAACCTTCATCAAACTATCTTTGGGCTCTCTGCTGCCTTTATAGATTCCTCATGACCTGGAGCCATTTTTCTCAAGCCCTTCCTTGTTTGTGACAAATTCTTAAGTACATTGTATGAAACAGTATAAGGTCTGATACCATCTGCCTAAAGATAGTGTCAAATCCCACAAGTTAATGGCTTGGTCCCACAAGACCACCCCCCTCAGATGCTAATCATAAGTTCTAATTGTCACCTATGATTCTGACACCTAGGAGGTTTTCGGGACTCTCTCCTCTTTGATTAATTTGCTAGAATGGCTCATGGAACTCAGTAAAACAATTTACTTACTATTGTTAAAAAACAAAATTCAACTGAGTAAGTGAAGATCTAATTGGCTTCATTCAATGATTCATGAATCAGGCAGCATCCCATCCAGCAGATAGAAAGGAGCTCTGAGGAGCTATACAAAATGGAAGACTTTTGTGGGCAGAAGGAGATGGAGCAAGGAAGTTTTTGCAAAGAGTGGATCATTTCAGGCAAGGTCACTTTCCTATGAGGGAAGGCAGGGGTCCATCAGGCAGATTAGTTCACTAGTGCTGACCAGGTAATTCCACATTGCTGGTTTAAGGCCACATTCCTAGGAAGGTAATTGAGAACTGCAATAAGATTAGGCATTCGGTCTTGGTTTGCTGACATGAAGCTTAGCCCAAGTGACTCCGTTTTGTTGTTTCTTTTTTTTTTTAACACTGTTTACAAGTTTATGATAAAAACGATATGAAAAACAATACAGATGAACCTCCAGTTGGAAGAGATGAGTAAGGCAAGGTATATGGGAAGAGGCATGGAGCTTCCATGCCCCCACCAGGGAGGCCACTCTCACAGCACTTCCATGTGTACCAACTGAGAAGCAATCTGAACCCCATACTTGTGAGATTTTTATGTAGGCATGATCCATCATTGACTCCATTTCCAGCCCCTCTCCCCTCTCAAGAGCTGGGAGATAAGGCTGGATATTCCAAGCTTCTAAAATGGCTTGGTCTTTCTGGTGACCAGCCCCTACTCAGGAGCCTACCAAAAGTCACCTCATTACAACAAAGACACTCTTATCATCCAGGAAATTCTAGGGGATTTAGGAGCCCTGTGTCAGAAACTAGGATCAAAGACCAAATATTAGGGGGTGCCTGGGTGGCTCAGTTGGTTAAGCGTCCAACTTTGGCTCAAGTCATGATCTCACGGTCTAGGAGTTCAAGCCCTGCACCGGCTCTGTGCTGACAGCCCAGAGCCCGGGGCCTGTTTCAGATTCTGCATCTCTCTCTCTCTCTGTCCTTCCTCTGCTTGCACTCTGTCTCTCTCTCAAAAATAAATAAACGTTTAAAAAAAAACCCCAAAAACCAAATATTAGAACAAAAGATGCTCTCACTGCTCTTATCACTTAGGAAGCCCCAGGAGCTAGGGGCACAGATCATTACATATATTTTTCTATTATCTCATCATATGTAATCCAGCATTATCAAACTTTTTGACACAAAACTTATTTTCACAGAATACACATTAATATCTATAAGAATTTATAAATATATTAGCATCTTCTTTTGGTAGTTCTATTTAATTTTTTTTTTAACTCAAGTTAATTAACATACAGTGTGGCATTGGTTTCAGGAGTAGAACCCAGTGATGCATCTTTTACATATGACACCCAGTGCTCATCCCAACAGGTGCCCTAATTAATGCCCATCACCCATTCCCCCCGCCCCGTAAACCCTCAGTTTATTCTCTGTATTTAAGAGTCTCTTCTGGTTTGCCTCCTCTGTTTTTATCTTATTTTTCCTTCCCTTCTTCTATGTTCATCTGTTTTGTTTCTTAAATTCCACGTATGAGTGAAATAATACATTTGTCTTTCTCTGACTGACTTATATTGATTAGCATAATACACTCTAGTTCCATCCACATTGTTGCAAATGGCAGGATTTCATTCTTTTTGATCGCCAACTAACACTCCATTGTATATATATATATACCACATCTGCTTTATCCATTCATTAGTCGATGGACATTTCGGCTCTTTCCATAATTTGGCCATTGTTGATAGTGCTGCTAGAAATATTAGAGTGCTTGTGCCCCTTTGAATCAGCATTTTTGTATCCTTTGGGTAAACACCTAGTAGTGCAATTGCTGGGTTGTAGGGAAGTTCTATTTTTAGTGTTTTGAGGACACTCCATACTGTTTTCCACAGTGCCTACATGCATTTGTATTCTCACTAACAGTGCAAAAGGGTTCTCCTTTCTCCCCATCCTCACCAACATCTGTTGTTTCCTGAGTTGTTAATTTTAGCCACTCTGACAGGTGTGAAGTGTTATCTCATTGTGGTTTTGATTTGTATTTCTCTGATAATAAGTGATGTTGAGCATCTTTTCATGTGTCTGTTAACCATCTGGATGTCTTCTTTGGCAAAGTGTCTATTCATGTCTTCTACCCATTTCTTCACCAAATTATTTGCTTTTTTAATGTTGAGTTTGAAAAGTTCTTTATAGATTTTGGATACTAACACTTTATCTGATATATCATTTGCAAATATCTTCTCCCATTCTGTCGGTTGCCTTTAGTTTTATTGATTGTTTCCTTCACTGTGCAGAACTTTTTTTATCTTGATGAGGTCTGAATAGTTAATTTTTGTTTTTAGGAAATCCAGTGGCATCTTAGGGAAGTTTTTCATCTACCACAAAACAATTTCTTAAATTTTTATAATTTACTAAATACTTGATTTGTGCTAATATCCTTGAGTTCCCTCATTTGTAAAATAGGGGAAATAATTATATCTACATCACATGATTATCACAACTATTAAATAAATATAATAGTGACATTAAATATAGATCAAATAGTGCATGACATGTCTACTATATACATACAGATATACATACATACATATAATAAATACATATGTATATTTACATATACTATATATTTACATATACTATATATATGTATATATATGTAAGTATACATATATAGTAAATACATGTGTAAAATATACATATAGTAAATACATACATGGGAATAAATAAATGTAAGCATTTGTTGAATAAATTTTAAATATTATTACAGGTATTAAAAAACAATATTACAATTTTATTAAAATATTGTCATTAATGTTTAATTACTAGCTCTCTGTAAGAATTCCTTTACTGTATCATACTGAAGGAAGTGAACTGAGAATGGCATTAGTTATGTAATAATTTATTTTATAATCTGCTTCCAAAGTTTGCACCGGTTTTATAAGTCATAAAATAAAATAAACCTAATTTTTTTTTCATGCTAAAAGCCCAGAATAATTAAGTGAGTGGAATAGGGAGGAATCTAACTGAGCCAGAGGGGCTGAGTTTTGGCTTCCAGCAATTTCTGGATGCCTCACCATAAACGAAAAAAAAAAAAAAAAAAAAAAAAAAAGACGGGGGGGTGCTTTTCTTCAAGTCATTTGTCATGAGTCAAAAATGTCTAAGAAAGGAATTTCTTTCATATAAGCACAGTAAATTTTAAAGATTGCTCTACACGTATGGAATTCTTGAAAATTACTTTGTTTCCAGGTTTCATTTTCTAGCAGGAGAGCCCAGAGGAGAAGTCCTTGATAACTCTTTCACTGGAGGAATATGTAAAGCTGTCAAAAGCAGTAGAGCAAGTAATCCATACCGTGTTCCAGCCAATTTGGAAAATGTCAACTTTGAGGTATGACAGCCTATCATGGCGGCACCCCGGTGCCGATGGTGATGATAAGCAAAATTTCCAATGAAAAATTACTGATGAATGAAGGGACAGAATACAAAGGTAATGAACATTTTAAATCACCTATTCCGGTTGATGTTTAATCCTTCCACAACTCAGTGAGGTCAGTGTTATTATCATCAATTTACAGATGAGAAAACTAATGTAACTAATTTGCCCATAGGCAAACAGCCGGTAAGTAGTGGATTAGAGATTCAAGCCCAGGCTTCCCAAACTGCAGAGTCCATGCTTTCTCCGGTAAACATTTAGATGTACCATATCCCACACAGATAAATGATTTGCTTTATTCAGAATTTCCTCCCACCAAAGCTACTTCTCTCAGGTAACCACAACACTCAGACATGTAAGAGTGCCTGTCTTCTTAAAATATCAAGATGAAGCTAAGTGTAACAGGGGTAGTTCGTATCTTTCTTCCTATTTTACTAGTTGATTTGTTTTTCTGTTTTCCTAAGTGTAATGAGTGATATGCTACATACTCGCAGAATCTAGCCCAGTGCCTTATACATAGGCCCTCTACATTTGTTGAACTAAACAGTCTATTTCTTAAAAAAAGAAAAAAGTGTAGGGGTGCCTGGGTGGTTCAGTTGGTTAAGTGTCCGACTCTTGGTTTTGGCTCAGGTAATGATCTCATGGCTTCATGAGTTCCAGCCCCACATTGGACTCTGTGCTGGCAGTGTGCAGCCTGCTTAGGATTCTCTCTCTCTCTCTCTCTCTCTCTCTCTCTCTCTGCTCCTCCCCTACTTGTGCTCTCTCTGTCTCTCTCAAAATAAATAAATAAATAAATAAACTTTTAAAAAAGGACAAAAATTTTTTCAATTCATTTATTTTGAGAGAGAGAGCGAGCATGCACATGTGTGTGAGAGCAGAAGGGGGGGAGAGAGAGAGGGAGATTGGGAGTCTCAAGCAGGCTCCACACTGTCAGTACAGAACCCGATCAGGGGCTGGATCTCACAAACCATGAGATTATGACCTGAGCCGAAATCAACAGCCAGATGCTTAACCAACTGAACCATCCAGGTACCCCATCAATAACCTATTTCTTTTAATTTATAATAAGAGCAGAGGAAAGATGTGATTTTAATGGTAACATCCATGCATACAAATTTGACATGTTTGAGAGAATTTCAGGGAGTCTAATGATTTCTGAGACTACTTTATGGATAGTGTGATTTCAGCAAAAGTCATTCAATTCTTCCTTTAGAAAACCTTTTACATATAACAAATACCAGTAGTTTTCCAATTTGATCAGCTTAATTTAAAGCCATCTAATATATATTAGTGGGCATAGGAAATGTCCTTGGGGACTAACTGCCAAATTCAAATACCTTTTGGGAGACTGACCCCAAAAAGTCCAATCTCTGCCTGCAGATAGAAGTGACATGGGTAACAAGTGACATGTGACCAGGTAAAGAAACTCCCCATTATCTCCCCACATATCCAGAAGATGCTAATTCCAGGGGGTCCACCACCACCAAGGGAGGTGGAAAAGGTCTTGCTGGTATGATAAATAGGAAGTCAGACTAGATACCATTCCAAAGAAATAGTAATTCGGTCAATAATAACATTACTCTTAAGATGTATTGTATTGAGGGATGCTTGGGTGGCTCAGTCGGTTAAACATCTGACTCTTGGATTTGGCTCAGGTCATGATCTCACAGTTTTGTGAGTTCAAGCCCTGCGTCAGGCTCTGTACCTCTGTCCCTCTCCTCTCTGCACCTACCCTACTTGCGCTGTCTCTATCTCTCCTCAAAATAAATAAACTTTAAAAAAATGTATTGTATTGAATAAGCTTTAGAGACAGAGCTAAAACCCAAACGTTTACATATAATACTGTTACACTGAACCTAAACAATCAATCCATATGGTTACTTTTAAAATACAGTGATCCCTCCCACCCAAAACTTAGGTATTCTCAGCAAGCATCTATTTCATGCACTTTTACAAGTAACATGTTAAACTCAGCTCATGAGATGAGGGCAAATTTGTTATCTAAACTTTTCATACTTGATAGTTTTGAAGGTGTTTGCTTGTACTGTCTTACTCAATTCCCGTAACAACCTTCCCAGAAAAGTAAAAGATTGTTTATATCTATCTTACTAATAGGAGATCAAAGTTAGATAACTTTCTCAGAGTTATGCAACAAGTAAATGGCACGGCTCTTAGTGCAGTGTTGCTGAAGCTAGATGAGCCCTTGACCATAACAGCAAGAAAGACATTAACAACTGTGCAATGCATGCCAGGTTTGAGTACCTTTCAAAACTACCATTTAAAAGGTATCACCTGTGAGGTTCATGAATGATGTACCAGAGCCAGCTCTTCCAGCTTAAAAGAGCCAATCCTTAAATTGTTGGGAACTTCGGAAGCCAATTGGTAAACGTAGCCATGACTGAATATTAGATATATAATCTTACAATTAAATAAAAGTATTAAAAACATAGGTGATAATTACCCAAAATTTATCAATTCTCCATTATTTTGTTACATTTTACCATCGATGCTCTTGAGGTTACTTACATCTATTGAATCTATGTTACAAAAATGCTATATAATAATTTGCTGCTGTGCATCTCTTTCTGAGTTTGAGTTAAGGGGCATCACACAGGCAGCTGGGATCAGCTATGATAGGAAAACAAAAGGCAAGTGCTGTAGTAAATCACAGGTTTTCCCCTTGCCAGAGAGCTGGTTTTTAAACATTCACCAGCAGACCACTGGATCCACCCACATAACTTGGTAACCCAAGTCTGGATGGCTAGTTACATCGGGTAATACAGCCTGAAAATCCTCATCCAGAATAAAATAGATTCATTTCATTGTCAATGTAGATCTAAAACTTGTCGAACTTCAAGAAGCTACCTGAGTTGATCTCTAACTATATGTTGTTGAGTCTTAGGTACTATTCAACTGCTGACGAAGGTCATGGTGATATTTCTTCAAACAAAAGTTTGGGAATAACCAGAGTCAAGGTCACAAGAGAGTGGTGGACTTTTTACTGGTCCCTGTATTACTTCGTTCATGCTGTTAGGAGATAGCTGTGCAAATGTAAGCTGTATCTTATTGAGAACAACAGAGGAGGAGAAATTCAGCAGGCATCTGACTTCCCTTCTCCCATAGTATTGGAGTTCATGAAGACAGGTGAAACAACAGTTTGGCTGGTACACAAAGAGGCTCGTGAAAGGAAGGGAAGGGAAAGCTTTGGCTAGGAAGTCAGAATAGGAGTCCATAGGAAGAATTCTTCCCCTCAGGATCTCCCAGCTGCCAAGTGAAGGGCTCTGTCACCATAACATCCCTGCATCAGTCCGCAGAGTTGCACCACTTACTCAGGAATCCTCCTTTTTCTAGGCGGTGCTGTGTGCTAAGCATTTGCTGTCAACAGCAAACTGCAGAGTATGGTTACCGCTAGACTCTGATTCTTAACAATACACTGGCCTACCTAGACAGGCCCCTTGCTGCATCCCAAAGCCTAAAAATTTTCATAGCTCTGCAGTCCCTCAAATCCTCCCCAAATCCCATGTGAAATTCACAACTTCAGGTTCTGTCTCTGACCCTCATAGCACAGGAAGTCAGTTGCCACTGGTCTCCATTCCTCCAGTCCCTCTTATCCCCTTCTGCTCCTCCTTACAAACCCATCTCCTTTCTTCAAACACAAAAGTAAGTGTCAACACACATAAATTCCTAGGTCATCAGCCCACTGGACCCACAGTGAGGATGGATGGGCTCAGCAATGTATGTAATTATATGTAAATGAGGGGGTACCTGGGTGGCTCAGACGGTTAAGCATTCGACTTCAGCTCAGGTCACGACCTCACGGTTCGTGAGTTTGAGCCCCGCATCAGGCTTTCTGCTATCAGCACAGAGCTTTCGATCCTCTGTCTCCCTCTCTCTCTGCCCCTCCTTCACTTGTTCTCTCTCTCTCTCTTTCTCTCAAAAATAAATAAATAAACTTTAAAAAATATCTTTAAAAAATAATAATGTGTAAATGAAGATTAAAACCTTGTTGACAGAGTTTGGTTAACATCTCTTCCTGGGAAAATCTATCCTTTCAAAAGTTGCCTTGGCTTTGCAAGTTCCCTTTCATGGAAGAGCATCCCCATCCTCTCTCCCTCTCTCCCCCTGTCACCCCCACATCTACTTGGTCAACAATTTCTGTGAACTTACTTCCTAAATATCTTTCAAATGCCCTACTTTCTTTCCACCCAGCCACCACCCCATGGACCTGGCCATTATCCTGTCTCACTTGACTTCCTCTAACAGTTATTTACAACTGCTCTCCTTGCCTCCACTTTAGTTAACTATAGTTAACCTGATCTCTGCAAAAACACAGATGTCACAGTAACACTCCCAATTTTTCATTCATTCCATTAATAGTTTTAAAGAACCTATTATATGCAAAATCTTGCCTTTACAAGTCAATTCAAATACTTTCTCAGGGCATTCAAGGCCCAGCCCCAGGTTTCCAGTTCAGTCTAATTTTTCAGCCCTGCTCACCCATGGGTAGATTTTCTCTGAGCTGCTGCCCAGGATATCTGAGCCCCCTTCCTTACATGCAAATATCTTTTCCTTTAAGCAGATACATCTTTTTGTGTATAAGAGCTAATTCATTTGACAATAAATTTCATATTTAAAAAAAAAAGAGCTAATTCATAAAACAAAATATTTGTAGTCTGAGTTTTTTTAGAGAAATGGTAAAGAAATGTCAGCAGCTATATTTAAATAGAATTGTATCGCTTCATTGCTAACTGAAGGGCTTCATTTTGGGGCCCTTTAAAGGCTAACTTGCATGCCCTGTAGTATCTGAAAGTCACATTGAACTTTTGTGTGTATCTTACTATTGAGCAAGATTCTTTTGCAACTGGGTTATTTTGTCTTTCCTCCACTAATTGTACAAGCTCTTTGATTGTGACATGTGGTTTGCCTCACAGTGCATTTTAATTTTGAATATTTTAAAACAAGAAATTTTTCCATTGCAAACCAGACAGGCATCTTTAACATAAAGTACTCTTCAATCAATTTATTTTGCAACTTCTTTTTTTTTTTTTAATTCATCCATCGTCCCTTTTTGCCAGCATAATCATAACAGGGATTTAACTTGTACTGGGAAAATACCCTGCTCCACTCCTACTTTAAGTCAAGTCCCACTGGCTTTTTTTTCCCTCCTCTTTCCAGACCCAGTCAGTGAAGGATTATAACCCTCCACCATGCAGAACCAATCAAGTATTTGTCCTCTGTCCCATAGACATAGCCAGTAGAGTGCTGATGCCCAACATCTAAATAAGTCTAAGTGGGTGGGGATGCAACCAGAGCAAGGAAGGACAGGATCTGTGCTCCCATCTGCTAGGCCTCAGTTTTCTGGAAGATACCTTCAGTTAGATTGCAAAGAGGCTGAAAGTCACAGGCAGACCAGAAATAGCCCTCTTTTTTTTTTATCATGCTGCTAAATATCATTTTAGGAGTTGTTTCCTTGACAAAGACTTTCCTGGTGTGGCCCCTCTGGGTTCAATGATTATTTAGGACAACCTCTTTTGGAGCACATCACTTCCCACACTGGATTAAGTGTCTGTGCTTGTTTGTCTTTCTAACTAAACTATTGACTCATGGAGGGCAGGAACTAATTTTTCTTTTATTTCTAGCAAAATGGGTTCTCAACAAATATTTATTGAATGCATAAAGGAATGAAGCATCATTGCCTGAGATCTTAACAAGTAGTTCTAATATTTCCTAAGTTTCATCCCATTTCATATGGATTTTTCTCCAGGTGCAAACTGAAGAAGATGATTTAGAAACCGATTTCTACAAGGACTTAGTTCCTCTTACAAAAAATGAAAATAAACAAGCTGCATTCCAGGGCGAAGAGAAAAAAAGCTTTCATGTACCAATTTTTTATTCCTCAAAGAAAACTCAAAGCACCACCCATAATTCTGCCTTCAAACAAGCCATTCAAGCCTCCCACAAAAAGGTAATAAAAATGGTTCCCAATCTTTTTATTCTTTTCTGAAAGTTAACACTAAGTCCAGCAATCATGCAATGAGAAGGGGAGAGTTTTTGATATCAAATTGGCAAGATTTCGAACACAAATTTAAATAGATTTAGTTTGTTGATAAATCCCACTTCAAAAGTTATAGAAGTGATATGTATAATGTTGCATACATTTGGCTGTGTTTATGGTTGTGTTCTGTTTAAGTTTTCTTTGTCTTACTGTTTTAGGTGTATTTTTTATAAGCTACATGTAACAGAACTTTAGTTTTTTAACATAATCTGACAATTAGAACTTTGCTAGGGAAATTCTGCCTTCTTTGATTTAACAAACTCACTGAAATACTTGATCATGTTTCTTCCATCTTTAATTTTTCATACTCATTTTACTTTGTTGCTGTTTCCTATTTCTCTACTATGGCTGTCTTTGTCACATTTCTGGTTACCCCTTTTGGTCATTTTGGAAGTTCTACTAGAACATTTGGAAGTTCTCTCTTTTTTAGAGAGAGTGCAAATGAGGAGGGACATAGAGAGGGGAACAGAGGATCCAAGGTGGGCTCTCCGCTAACAGCAGAGAGCCCGATGCAGGGCTCAAACCCACGAACTGTGAGATCATGACCTGAACTGAAGTTGGATGCTTAACCAACTGAGCCACCCAGGTGCCCCTAAACTTTTTAAATTCTGCTTGTGATGACCTTTGTCTAGTTAACAAGCATAATTAAGCCTATGTTTTTTCTTTCATCACATGAAGTAATATCTACAGCCCCCAAAAGGTATTTTACTTCCCCACACCCCTTTCCCACTATCTCCTTCAGAATGGGTCTATGTTCTGCTCCCCTACCAATATCATTACAGGCCTCCAAAACCTCAATTTTACTGAGGTAGTTCAAAACCTTTGTGTTCCAAGCTATTTGCTAGGATTGTTTTGTGTTCAGTTTTATATTACATATGTTCATTTGTATTTTATCCTGACTCTTGTTTAGTCTATTTTAAAGATTCCTCACATAACACGTATAAATTCCAAGTTCATAGTCTGTATTTTATATCTGTGTAATATTTTATATACGTACGTGTGTGTGTGTGTGTGTGTGTCTGTGTGTGTGTGTGTCTATACATTTACTCCCTAAGTCCTTATATATCTAAAAAGCCTACATTTTCCCTGAGCAATAAAGATAAGGAATATCTTGGCCAAATATAGGAATCTTGAATCATAGTCTTCTTTTCTTGGTAGTTAGTGGATGTTATTCCACTATCTTCTACTTTTTGTTGTTGCATAGGAAAAATCACATGCATAACTGGTTGTCTTTCTTTTATTTTCTCTGTCTGGAAATTTATAATTTTTATTGTTGTTGTTTATAATTTAGGTTGTATCTGAGTATTAGACTTCTTCCATTAATCTTTCCAGGAACTAACAAAGTTCTTTCAATATGTAAAGGTATATCTTCATCCAGTAATCTTTCTTTCTCCCTTCCTTTTTCTTTTATTATTTGTATATTAAAACTCCTGGACTTGTTTTCCAGCTCTTAAGCGATTTAGGAGATAGATTTCTATTAGACATTTTTAAACATTTACAAAGTTCTTTTAAAATAGTATCTGTTCCTGGGGTGCCTGGGGTGGCCAAGTTGGTTAAATGTCTGACTCTTGATTTCAGCTTAGGCTGTGATCTCACAGTTCTTGAGTTCAAGCCCTGTGTCTGACTCTGCACTGACAATGCTGAGCCTGTTTGGGATTCTCTCTGCCCCTCCCCAACATGCTTGCTCTCTCTCTCTCTCTCTCAAAATAAATAAATGAACTTAAAAAAAAATAAAATAGTCTCTGTTCCTCCCCAAACCACCACTCAGTGGTATTTGCTCCTTCCAAAGAGATGAATGGAAAGACTGAGCCCTGAATCATAGAGTGTGAAGGGGCGGTGAAAAGAGGAACCATAACTGGAACAAAGGGGAACAGCAGCTGGAGGGCATCATTTTATGGCTCCTCCTGCCCTTACCATAGTGCCTCTCACACATTTATTTATTCATCCATATATATATATATATATATATATATATATATATATATATAATAACCCCATTTATAGATAATTTTCCTAGGCTAATTTCATTTATCTTGAAAAGAACCCTAAGGGGGGATCCGAGTAGATATTTTCAAGAACATTTTACAGATGAGTACATGAAGTCCATATATTTATTCTGAAGTCAAGAAATATTTATCAAATATCTACCATGTGCCAAGTACTACACTAAAACTCA
The DNA here is from genome assembly GCF_024362965.1 of Panthera pardus. Taxonomy (NCBI): domain Eukaryota; kingdom Metazoa; phylum Chordata; class Mammalia; order Carnivora; family Felidae; genus Panthera; species Panthera pardus. Next base: position 33,117,844 of record NW_026526765.1, on the reverse strand, counting down.
AGAAGCTGAGTGGCTCCTGTGATGTCACAGTGAGTAAATGCCAGAGTCGGGCATTGAAATCAGCTTGTCTGATTTTTGCCCACTGTTCATATCCACTACATTATACCTCAAGCTATCTGCTTATTCATTCATTCTGTTATTCATAATTTCAACAAACTATGAAAAGAGTAGAGTTCTGGTGATATGAACACATAAAAGAAAAAAAGAGGGAATAAAATGATTCCTTTTATAACATATCGTTAGTTCACTTTATTTTTTTTTTAATTTTTTTTAACGTTTATTTATTTTTGAGACAGAGAGAGACAGAGCATGAATGGGGGAGGGTCAGAGAGAGAGGGAGACACAGCATCGGAAGCAGGCTCCAGGCTCTGAGCTGTCAGCACAGAGCCTGATGCAGGGCTCGAACTCATGGACTGCAAGATAATGACCTGAGCCGAAGTCGGAAGCTTAACCGACTGAGCCACCCAGGTGCCCCTCGTTAGTTCACTTTAGAATGGGCTATAGGTAGCATAGTGTCTCTCAAACTTACCAAATTATATTCTTTTTTCTTTTGAATTTTTATTTTAATTCCAGTTAACACAGTGTTATATTAGTTTTAGGTGTACAATATAGAGATTGAACAATTCCATACAATACCCGGTGCTCATCAGACAAGTGCACTCCTTAATCCCCATCCCTTTTAACCCATCCCCCCACTCACTTCCCCTCTGGTACCATCAGTTTGTTCTGTATAACTAAACGTCTGTTTTTTTTATTTGTCTCTCTCTTTTTCCCCCCTAGTTCATTTGTTTCGTTTCTTAAATTCCACATATGAGTGAAATCATCTGGTATTTGTCTTTCTCTGACTTACTTCACTTAGCATAATACTCTGGCTGTATCCGTGTGATTGTAAATGGCAAGATTTCATTCTTTCTTATGGCTGACTAATGCAAATTATATTCTTAAGACAAGTTAGTATTGGGGCGCCTGGGTGGCTCAGTCAGTTGAGTGTCCGACTTCGGCTCAGGTCATGATCTCACTGTTCGTGAGTTCAGGCCCTGCATCAGGCTCTGTGCTGACAGCTAGGAGCCTGGAGCCTGCTTCCGATTCTGTGTCTCCCTCTCTCTCTGCCTCTCCCCCACTTGTGTTCTGTCTCTCTCTGCCTCTCAAAAATAAAGAAAACTAATTTAAAAAATTTACAAAAAAGACAAGTTAGTATCAGAATTATTAGGAAGTAAAAATATATATCCCATGGCCCTTCTCTTAATATACTGATTCAGAATATCTGGGGTTGGGCATGTGATTCTGGTTTTCTTTTTTTAAGCCCCCAGCTCATTCTGATATAGCCAAGATTGGAAACAACTGCTTAAAAATATAGTCCAAAATGAGAAGGAAAATGGACATGTAGAAAGAGACATAGATATATACATCAGTCTCAACATTAAGATTTGCTTGACAGAATTGGTTTATAAATGTTTCAGCCATGCTAGAGAAAACTTGTAAAACCCTTATCTGTGGATAAACAGATGTTATTTGATCCTCTAAGAGTCTGCCCCAAATTGGGAACATTTTAGGCTATTCACAGTAGCAGCTGGAACTTTTGAAACTGCTAATATTCACCCATTTTTGACCTACAAAATTGTCAACTTCATCGGGTTCTACCCAGTATCTTTGATTAGATCGCAACAGAATAAGGAAATCCTGGGTTAAGTAGAAAACGCTACTGATGGGGCGCCTGGGTGGCTCAGTCGGTTAAACGTCCGACTTCGGCTCAGGTCATGGTCTCACGGTCCATGAGTTCGAGCCCCGCGTCGGGCTCTGTGCTGACAGCTCAGAGCCTGGAGCCTGTTTCGGATTCTGTGTCTCTCTCTCTCTGACCCTCCCCACTCATGCTCTGTCTCTCTCTGTCTCAAAAATAAATAAACGTTAAAAAAGAAAAAAAAAAAAAGAAAACACTACTGCAACGTCTCTTAGTCTTCAAATAGTGAAAACAAGGTACCACAAACTTGAAAAATCAATCCACTCCCTCCAGTGGAGCTTAATGCTTTATTTATTCATTTCATCAATCACAGATCTAACTAAACATTTGTTAGGCAGGTAATCTGTTTCAAAGTCAAAATACCAGGTGTCTCAGTAAGATTCAGTGCTTTTCTGAATTACTTTATGAAGTTGAACCCACAAAAAGATGGTAAAAATAAAGCAAGATCTCACAGAATGTTGAGACAGATCATACATTTTTTATTTTTTAAATATTTTTTAGAGTTTATTTATTTATTTTGAGAGAGATAGAAAGAGAGGCAGAGAGAGAGGGAGAAAGAGAATCCTAAACAGGCTCCATGTTGTCAGCACAGAGCCCGACACAGGGCTCGAACCCACGATCTGTGAGATCATGACCTGAGCCAAAACCAAGGGTTGGGACACTTAATGACTGAGCCATCCAGGCATCCAGATCATACATAGTTAATAACCTACTGTCATGTAATGGGTTAGCCTAAAATAGCCCCATTTTAACCATGCTGCATTTGATAAATGCTTGGCTTGTGCTGAGTTGAGTTACCAAAGTTTCACTTGTATGTTTATAATTTAGTTGGTAGAGCAACCTGGAAATTTTGAACCACCCATTCCAATGTCCATGTCTGAATAGGTATTTCAGGTACTCTGGAAGTGAGTGCGCTTCTTACTAAAAGCATAAGGTCCCTCCAACTTTCTAAAGGCATGGTTCTGTGACAAAATTCAAGTATTAAACTTAAAAATAGAATTGATGGACAATGAAAATGTAAGCCCCTCAAAGGGATGCACTTTGTCTACCTTGCCCATTTCTGTGTCCACAGCATCTGAGGTAGCTGAGCAATAAATGTGTTAAAAGGCAAAAAGGGAGGGCGAGGGGTGGAAAGGGGTAGGAGAGAAGCAAAGGGAAAGACAGAGGGAGGGGAGTGAATGGTGACTCTTCTTCAATACTTGTGATTATTTCTTTTCTTTTGTGTTAGCAGACATTTTATGCCATAATTATAGCACACAGGAAAACAGCGATTTAATAATTTACAGCTACGATAAAGTTCTTTTGCTGAAATATGCTCCTCTCTCTGCTCCTATTACTCAAATACTACAATTTGCTAAAATTGAGAAATAGATAAATTATATAATTTTTTTAAGAACAGCATACATGGGTACACTCATAAAACCCAGGGGATATGTAGAACAATAATTTAATAGAATGAGATTTGGGTATAATACCAACCACCAAATCATAAATTAACCCAACATAAAAAGAAATGAATAAAAAAACTCTCAAACAAATATTTCTGTTGATGGGTGGAAGAGAGAGAATATAAATAATTTTGTTTAATCTTAACCCTGAGTAATTTTGAATCACAGCGTCTTAGAGTTGAAAGGGGTGTGCTATGTCATCTGGTGGATAACTGTCATTTATATACCAGGTGACATTTCACAGACAACTGGGGCCTAGAAAATGCAAATGCCAGTTAGTGACAAAGTTGTGACTTGAATCTCAATTGCGTAACTTCCAATTAAAAATATATGCAATCCTTTTTCGACATGTTGCATCAGCAAGTCTTTCTAAATAAAAACTCAGTAGGGACACAGCTACGATTGACAAGCAAGAGTGAAAGATTTACTTTTCTGATAATTGATTGATCTCCTTTTGGTATGCCTTTGGTATGCCTATTGATCTCTTTTGATAAGCCTACCAAACCTATGCCTCAGTCACAGTTTACATGACTGAGATCATCTTATCTGTTCAGCGCTTTGGACGTCACAGGAAAAAGTTGTGGAAAATAAAATGAAAATTATGTTTTTGTGTGTGAGATCATGCCATAGAGAGTTAAAGTTATCATGTTATGGTTGGAAGGCAGCTAGTGATAAATAGATGACATTTAAAGGCTTGACACTTCAAGCTTTTATTACATTTAATCATCTTGTTTTCTTTCTTGTTTTTCCTCTTTTCTCCTCTTCCTTTTAGGATTCTAGTTTTACTAGGGTCCATAAGGTGATAAAAGTCTCAAACTTCACAATGAAAACTAAAGATCTGCAGCTTTCTGATGTCTTTTTGAAAGCACTTAACCACCTGCCTCTAGAATACAACTTTGCTTTGTATAGTCGGATATTTGATGACTTCGGGACTCACTATTTCACCTCTGGCTCCCTGGGCGGCGTGTATGACCTCCTCTACCAGTTTAGCGTCGAGGAACTGAAGAACTCAGGTAGACCTTCTGCCGGCCTCCCTTTTTTTTAAACCTGATTCGAATGCGTGCAATTCATTTTCCTCTTATTCTATTAATTCTTCTTTATTAACTTTTAGACTCCACTGTACTTCCAAAATGATAGGAAGAACAACCAAAAGGTACACACTCAAATAAATAAAAATATAAAATTAGGACCCCCCCCCCAAAAAAAAGAAAAAATATACTTAACCTCTCTCATTGGGCATTAGATTTGTCTCTGAGTTTCCTGACATGTGGGAACATCATAAGCTACACAGTAGTGGTAACCTAAAAGAGAGATACATGCTATTACCTCAAGAAAAATGAGATTTGTCCTGAAACTAAGCTCCAAAAGATAATTTACTTACAGCAATTTTATAGGAGATAATAATTTTATAGAATAATAATTATAGCAAATTTTCTAACAGTCTTTTTCTTTTAATAATGTTTTAAGTAAAAGCCAAGGGCATTAAGATAAAAGAACAATTAAGAACTTGACAAGGGACTAAATTAATGTGGGCTAGATATGCACCTACCAGTGATAAAATTGAAACCAGATGAGAAGCACTTATTTTGAAGAAAGTTGGCAAATTTTTATTTTGGGATATAATCAGGGATATTTTTCTGCTTATATGTAAAATAACAATAAAAGCCTTGGTTTATAGATAAGCCTTGGTTTCTTAAGTGTTAGCTTAAATTGCCACTATTAATTATTATTATAGCTTAAACACCATTGGATAAATTCATTTTCAGACTCCTTCATGAAATGACACAGGGCCTTTGTGATGATTCTATCGTGTCTCTTGAGAACATGGTTAGGAAACTGTAACCAGAACTCAACTGACCAATTACCCCATGTAAATAAGAATTCTTGATCATGTAACTTTTATATAGAAGAAATCAGGAATTCATTTAAGGAGACATCAGGCCAACTCTGGGGCCAACAGAGTGTCAATCCCTTTGTTCTTACATCTCATGATGGCAAATACTAATGTTTAATGTGGCTGCCCTGAGTTATTCCAAACTTTGAGTGACCAGATATCCCTCATGATCTGCTTCCTAAGAGAGAAGAGGGCATAAATGTCTTTGAGAAGGACTTTCAGTAAGAGGATCTAAAAAAATTACTATCTGACAGAGTTACTGAAATCCAAAAGATTTATGCTGTGATGGGCTTTTCACATTGCCTGACCCTTATGTTTCATTTCAGTTATCCTTTCCACAGGAGTGATGTTTGTATGATGAATTTGATATCTTCTCCCATGAGAACACCAGCAACATTAATGCTGAGCAAAAGTGCTTGGGGAAAATCTCTGGCCCTTGATTGGTTTCATCTCACCCCTGGGATGAAATTATTCTGGTCACTTGCTGCCATAGCCCAGAAAATAATTTCTCATTTGATCAGCTGTACTTATCATGCATTCAAAGCAAAGCCTCTAAGGGCTCAGAGATCAGGTCAGTTAAAGAACTATGTGAATCTTTAATCAACCATCCAGCATTTTAATAGTTGAAGACCCCTGACCAAAATGAAGTGATGAGCTACACTTTCCTACTGAAACATTCTCACCTTCTGTGTCTTTCTCTATAAATAGAGGTAGAGGCTAACAAACAGGAACACATAATAAGGGAAAGAAAGGAAGTTTGAGATGTAATAGGAAACTGGAGATATATGACCGTAAATACCTATGTACTCATATACAAACTATATATATATATACGTATATATATATATACGTATATATATGTATATATATATACATATATATATGTATACACACACACGCATATATATATACACACACGCACACACATATATATGACATATATAGTACTTAAAGGGTATATATATGTATATTTGATTAAACATATTTCTATATTCTTATATGTAATATATATTCTTATATTCAATGAGTATATATTTCTCTGAGTCACAAAAATAATACCGATGCACAGTTTTAATTATGGCTAAGATGAAGCACGCCCAGACAGAAACAAATCTCAATAAAATGGAATTCCTTGGTGGGTATGCTCACCTGTTTTTGCCTGCTCTCTAAATGAATATATATTCTGGCCTCCTCCTCTCTTTTTCCATTTCTTTTCCCTTTGCGTAGCCATAACATGAAACTAGAGTATAGGCTTGGTTTTTATTTGCTTTATTCAGTAAGAATTGTATCCCTTGTCATTAATTTCAAAAGTATGACCTGAATATTTCATAGGACCTTCTCTCCCTCAAGAGGAGTAAAGCAAAATTAAATTGCTTTTTATTTGCATCCTTCATATATTCCTCTATTGTTCAATGTCCCATAGTCAATTTAAAACCTGAAGAAAAGTTGACATTGCTTCAGTGTGCTAGGTGAAAAAAAATTCAGAAATATAGTAAGAACATTAAAGAATTAAAATATCATAATATGCAAGATGGTAATTTAAACTCCTTTTGTTGAGAAGACATTTCCTACTCTGAACTGGGAGGAAAACAATTACTGGCCCCACCATTTACCCGTATGACATTTTCAAGTAACACTGTTGACCTTTGCCCAGAATAGCTGAGGACATTTCTGAAATGCTTGTCCCTACGCAACATCAGAGGGACGCTTGGGTTTGAGAGGTCAAGTGCTACAGCATCCAGCAATTGGATAGAGGTCAGGCAGCAAGCTACAGGTTATACAGGGGAAGGCAGGCTTATCCAGAAATTCACTGATAAAGCCTTCATATTTTAATCGATGCATGACCAACGAATGCCATGGCTCATAAGAAGGATTCACCATTCGAATCTTCAAAGATTCTCCATTAGCCCTCAGAAAATCAAACTAACTAAGTTGATAGTTAATTAATTATGTTGTAGTTAATGAATTGGACACAGAAAATTTAATTTTCATTTCTAAATAATAAAAACTTAATGAAAAAATTCAAAAAGGATAGGAGCTCTACAACATAAATGCATTAAATTCCTAACATGGTCTAACCATTATACTGATCTACTTGTTAGAACAATACTACCAGGAGAAAATGACTCATATTTATTCAGCTTGACCAAAAAAGAAAAACAGACTTTTTGTTTGTTTGTTTATTAGAGTTAAAGATGCAAGGTAAACATCAAGACTTCAAACTAAGAATTTTTCACTGCCAACTTATAACGCATCCCTTCAAATGTGTCAAACTATTGAAAAAACTATGAAGTGGGCAGACCCCATCCCCTTCCACCCCATCCCCGTCTACCTGGCCTCATTTCTCAGTCATCTGTGCCTTTAGGATTCAATTTCAGCATCGCACCTAAACTGTGCCTCAAGCTCTAAAAATATTCCTCTGCCGATTATGATCTACAACCCTGAACATCAGTATTTGATGAACTACTTTGCTTTAAGGTGCTTAAGAGCTGATCCTAACAGTAGTATCTCTTGTGTGTTCATGTTTTGTGAGGCAATTTTTAACTAAACATCAAAAACCTGAATTCTTGTGTCAGCTATACTTTAGTTGAAATAAACTATGTTAAAAACAAAAACCAAAATCTGGAATCTAATTTTGGTATTTCAGGTAGCAGGTCAGGAGGCTTAGGAAGCTCTTCAGAAAGAGGAGACGTTGATTCTTTTCAAATTACCCCAGATGGGCAGCACCAACTCAGTCTACAAATAGCCAGACCTATTTCCCTGCACTGTGTCCCACTTGATCCCTGACACAGCATAGATTTTGAAGCCATTGAGAACATAGACAGGGATTGTGGTGGGAAAGTGTGACTCAGATGCCAAAATCTTCAACAAATGATGCTTGCAAGTTTGGTAAAAGACAAGAACAAAGAGGACTGAAGGTATGAGCACTGAACAGCCTGAGCTTCCAGGCATCAGGGTTTTGACAAGACTTTTAAACCTGGAGACTCATCCTATGGAGGCGCTGGGAAGCTAGGAAGATATCAACCCCCACTTCCCAAGGCTGGGGATGAGGCAGCATTCATCTCCCTTGGAGACATCAGGAGAAACGTTGAGTACAGGCTGGAATGGTGATGAGGAGAGAGAGAGAATAGTCAGTGAGGACACTGAGAAGAATTCATAGGTCAGGAAGTCAGAATTTCTGAGTTTTGGAGGTACAGGTGGAGTGAGCAGCTGACCCAGGGAGACAGGCATGAGAACGAGTGTTCAGCGAAGGAGAGATGACAAAAAAGATTTCCATTTTAGGTGACAATGGGGCAAAAAAGTGAGGTGGACTCAGGCCTCACAGAAACAGTTGTGGCCCAGAAAGAAGGCCTGACCGGGGCACCGCACAGAACGTGTGTTCATCTCTTGATCTTCAGGACTATACAGTGGCCGTGGCCAGTGGGACAGGTGATCTTTGAGGCTCACTGTGTGTAGGCAACAGGGAGAAGCCAACATGATCCCCATGGGATGGGCCACAGTCACCTTATATGTACTTCTTAGGGCCAGGGTTGAAGGGAGAGACAGCAGGGACTCATAAACACTTCCTCTGTTCAGGATCATCCCAGGGCCTAAAAAGGACTGAATCTGTAGGTGAAGGTGTGAATTATCGAGTTTATAGGAACTGGGGAAGGATTCGCAGTGGTGCATCCTCGTGATGTTTTGTTTGCACTCCATTTCCTAGGTTTAACAGAGGAAGAAATCCGAAACTGTGTCCGGATTGAAACAAAGAAACGCAGGTTAGGTTTTAAGAAAAAAAAAGTGGAACATCGGTGCACCACGAACAAGATGTCAGAGAAATATGAAGGTAAGAGCTCTCTCTCTTAGCGGTTTACCTCATGTGTCCTGCAGCTGCCCTGATGGGAGTACCATGCTATACTTTGAGGGCGCTATGTTTTTAAGTCTATTTATTGAAAGGGAGAGAGAAAGAGAGAGAGAGAGAATGAAAAAGGGAGAGGCAGAGAGACAGAGAGAGAGAATCCCAAGAAGGCTCCACACTGTCAGCACAGAGCCCAATGTAGGGCTCGATCCCAAAAACTGTGAGATCATGGCCTGAGCTGAGATCAAGAGTCCCACGCTTAACCCACTGAACCACCCAGGTGCCCCTTGCTTGTGCAAATGTTTTTAACTTTCATTTATTTCATATATCTACCTCAAAGCCCTCTGTGTGGTAGGGGGAGGGTGCAAACAAAATATCATTAGCACTACTTAAAAGGGAAATAAAGTTTTCTTGATCTTTTTTAAAAATTTTTTTAATGTTTATTTTTGACAGAGGGAGAGACAGAGCATGAGTGGGGGAGGGGCAGAGATAGAGGGAGACACAGAATCTGAAGCAGGCTCCAGGCTCCAAGCTGTAAGCACAGAGCCTGACGCAGGGCTTGAACTCACGGACCGCGAGATCGTGACCTGAGCCGAAGTCATGACCTGAGCTGAAGTCAACGCTCAACCGACTAAGCCACCCAGGCACCCCAAGTGTTGTTCTTGATCTTATATTTAGGTTGTTTACTTTAACATTTATTGGTTCTTCCCATGGGCTGAACTCAGTATTAGGCATTGTGAGGTAGAAATAATTCAGCCATTCCTATAAAGGAGCTTACAAAGTAACTATACATATAAACAACCATTAAAAATACAGAATGATAAGCGTCTAAGAGAGGTATGTAAATAAGGCTCCAGAAACCAAGCCAGAAACCTGAGTGTTGCTTTAATTTCTCCCTCTTTCTGGCCTTCACATCCAATAAGTAATCACTCTACATCCTTAATATTTTTCCCATTCACACCCATCCGTTCATTATTTCCAACCTGGATTTCCACAGAAGCCTCCTGACTGGTCCCCCTGCCTCTACTGTGGCCTTTCGCCAATGTATTCTACACATTTCTTGTGACAAGAAATTCTTCCAAGGCAAATCTTATCATGAAACTCTCATGCCTTAATCATGGTTTCATATAGCCTTAAAGATAAATTCCAGTCTCTCTCTCTCTGCCTAGCTGAACTATATAGTCTCCTAAATAAGTCATGCTCTCTCTTGTGCCTTGCCGTTATTTAGAGCTCCTTCCTCTGCGTAAAGTTCTCTTGTTCCCTGACTTGGCCTAACTGATTGCTATTCATTCTGCTAAGAACAAAGGGAAGCAAAATCACAGAACTCCCAAAATATGAAGCTTATATTCTCTTGGGGAGACAAAGAACAAATAAAAATAAAATATTTACTGTAATAATAAATAGGCAACTTTGAATATCAGATTATATAGATGGTCTACATGTACATGCCCATGTTAAGCATAAGCAGAATGAGAAGGATTTGTTTGACAACTAGGCATTCATATTATAGCAAAAAAAAAGGGGGGGGGGGGGGGGGAAGAGAGCATGCAAAACAGACAAATAACCTAGAAATATAAACCAAAGAATGGATATAGAGTCTATACCAGTTTTTCATGCAATAAAATAATTTAATGAGATTGTGAATTCAGTAAATCAAGTGCTCAGAGACAAAAAGATTATAAGAATTAATTGAAAAGGCAGATCTCAAAGCTAAGGTACAAAGACAAACAAACATTGAGAAACATTACCATGATAGTTATAAATAAATTAGATACTGCAAGGACAAAATATAATTGTCTGAAAATAAAATCAGGAAAGTTAATCACATGTAGGAAAGATTTAAAATAATTCATAATAAATACAGAGGAAAAATAGACATTAATAGTTATTAAGAAAAATCTAATGGAAATGGAAGGACAAATATAATTTAATCAGTGGGAATTCATGTTCCTGAAATAGAGATCCCAAGAAATTAAACAGGAAAGCTGTTAAAAAAAAAAAAAAAAAAAAAAAAAAAAAAACTATAAACAAACATATCCCTGAAATAAAGGAAGAAATTTGTTTTGATTATATGAATCAGAAATACTGTTTAAATACACAACTTCAAGACAAATTCTAGTTAATTTGCTAATTACCAAGATTTTAAAAATGAATTTTTCAAGTACCTTGGCCAAAAGAGCAAATCTCCCACAGATCAACAAAAGAACACAATCTATCTGGCCTCAGACTTCGCCATAATTAAATTCAATGCTGTAAGACAATAATGTCCACAAATTTCTGAGAGAGGAAAAAATAATAATTTCATATATATGGGTAACAGGAAGACATCTCAAAACATGAGAGAATTCTGAGAATATGCATTCTTGAGTACTTGCTAAAACAAACAAACAAACAAAAACAAAAACAAAAAGGGAAAAAAAATGCTTAATTTAAAAATCCATCCAACAAAGAGATGAGAAAATGTCAAAGATGGACCCACGGTTTTCAGCTTGTAGGAATAAGGTGAGGACACTGCCAAATCAGAGACTATTCCAATGGGCTCCAAACTGGCTTATCAATTATCCATCACTGTCCACATGACACATTGCTAATACTCCTGAATTGTGCCAACTCCCCAACTCAAAAGTAAAAGCTTTACATCCAGATCCTCTGTTTTGCTGCTCTTCCCCTACCTGAACCTTCAACTTGAACTCAAGTGGATGTCCATATGAACTGTCTCCAGAACATGGCACATCCATCCCTCATTCTAGGTCTTTGCCCATGCTGGGAGCACATTGCCCCCTACCGTGTCTTAGCTTTGCCTCAAAGTCCTTTCACCGTACCCCCCTCCCTAATTGCCTAAGATCACAGAATTCTTTCACTTCCCTGAAAACAGGAATCATTCATTGTTGGACCACTCAGTGACACTTAACAAAACTGTTTTATTGGTCTTTTTGTTTACCTTTCTTTCCCTTTCCTCCCCTCCCTTCTTAACTTCTTTCCTTCCTTCTTTCCTTCATTCCATTTCTCCTTTTCTTCCTTCGTTTTTTAATTTCTCTATAGTTCTGCTAGTATTTTTATGTACCTATTTTGTCTCCTCATAGAGAGTCTAAGTCCTTCAAATACAAAAGGCATATCGTGCATTTCTCTCAGTCTTTAGTGCCTGGTATATAGCAGATTCTCCACAAATATGTGTTGATCGTGATGACAATTTGCCGAAAATCAAAGCACATTTGAGAGTTAAGTACACATAGTGCCTGGGTGGCTCAGATGTTAAGCATCTGACTTCAGCTCAGGTCATGATCGATCTCATGGTTTGCGAGCTCAAGCCCTGCTTCGGGTAGACACAAGCCCTGCTTTGGGTGAGTCCCACTTCTCTCTCTCTCTCTCTCTCTCTCTCTCTCTCTCTCTTTCTCTTTGACCCTCACTCACTTGTGTTCTCTCTCTCTCTCTCAAAAAAAAAAAAGAGTAAAGCACACACAAAAACATAATTTGCCTATTCCAAAACCTGAGCTCATCTGATTAAATCACTGGACTCCAAACTTTTTAAATCTGTAATCATCTCATTAATTTTTTCACTATATATCCCTAATATACTTACTAAAAGAATACTAAAAAATTTTATATATTTATCTAAAAATATATTAGGCACACAAAATATATACAAATGTAGAAAAGAGAAAATGTTAAAAGATAGCCTATATGAAATAAACAGAATGTATTTCATTGTCTCGCTCACATTGAGCGATGAATGAATGTAATGATGAATCAATGTTTCATTAAAAACTCCTTGATGGGGCGCCTGGGTGGCTCAGTCGGTTAAGCGTCCGACTTCAGCTCAGGTCACAATCTCGCGGTCCGTGGGTTTGAGCCCCGCATCGGGCTCTGGGCTGATGGCTCGGAGCCTGGAGCCTGCTTCCGATTCTGTGTCTCCCTCTCTCTCTGCCCCTCCCCCATTCATTCTCTGTCTCTCTCTGTCTCAAAAATAAATAAAGGTTAAAAAAAAAATTAAAAAAAAAAACTCCTTGAAATTTTTGATATGTTTTGGGCAGCTTTGGTGTCACTCTCATATTGTAGCTTATGAGAAGCTTGTATAAGAAATATCTGTTCTTCCATGGAGTGCCTGGGTGGCTCAGTCTGTTAAGCGTCTGACTTCAGCTCATGTCATGATTTCACAGTTTGTGAGTTTGAGCCCCGCATTGGGCTCTGTGCTGACAGCTCAGAGCCTGGAGCCTTCTTCAGATTCTGTGTCTGCCCCTCTCTCTGCCCCTCCTCCACTCATGCTCTGTCTCCATCTCTCAAAAATGAATAAATGTTAAAAAAAAAAAAGTTTTTTTAAAGAAATATCTGTTCTTCCTTCTACTAGTTGTTTTGTTTATGTTTGGAAGATTGGTATCATCTTCAATCTGCATTTTCCTCCTGGAATCTTTTTAAAAATTGTTTAATGTTCATTTATTTTTGGAGAGGAAGACAGAGTGTGAGCAGGGGAGGGACAGGGAGAGGGGGGAGGCACAGAATCCAAAGCAGGCTCCAGGCTTTTAGTTGTCAGCACAGAGCACAACACGGGGCTCAAACTCACAAACCACGAGATCATGACCTGAGCCTAAGTCAGAGACTTAACCGACTGAGTCACACAGGTGCCCCTTTTCCTGGAATCTGTTTAAATCACTTGTTCGCTTATAACAGTTAGTTCTATTCAGACTAGTAGTAAACGGACTTAATGCTCACTCCTTCTTCAGGATGCTATGTTTATCATATTTAACACTTAACTAATGTCAATCCATTCATGAACTACATGGTATCAATCCAAATGTGAACTAGCTTGTCGGAGCTACTGTCAATCCGTATACAATATATTGGCAGATGCTAATTTCTCTCTATATTTATATGAAAAATAAATACAAAAATCTCTAAAATGTTCTTCTCATGTCCCTGTGTTATCTTATGCAACCTTTGAAAAGGATCATATTATTTTCTTCACAGAAAGAGTATTTCACCCATTGTTCTGATCATTCTAGACTCTTTTTTTATTTTTTTATTTTGAGAAAGACAGAGACAGTGCAAGTGGGGGAGGGGCAGAGAGAGAGGAGAGAGAGAATCCCAAGCAGGCTCCTGATGTGGGGCTTGAAACTAAGAAGCCGAAAGATCATGACCTGAGCCAAAACCAAGAGTCAGACGCTTAGCTGACTGCCCCACCCAGGCACCCCTAGAATTTCTCAACAGTGGAAGCATAGCTAATCCTTACTGGTACTTCACAATAAACACCAAATTAATGCCATTAACTGTCACCCATATCACCGGCCTCCTTTTCATTTGCTTTTATTTCTCCCTACACCTTCCTATTCCTCAGATCCTACCCTTATTAAAGACCCCATTAGTTCACAGGACTTGTTTTTGAAAATATGTGTAAAAGATCTGTGTTGTGTACATTAAATATCATTGCTTCTAAAGAAACACTGTGCCAGCTCTTAATTTGAGGTTTAACTTTTTCTTTCTCGTTGGTTAGTTGTGCTTTTGCACCTGTCTCTAAGCTTAAAAGCATTCTATCAACTTTTAATGTAATTGGAAGTCTCCTGATTGGATATCAGAAACCATGTGACTTATGTTATTCTGAAGGCCCAAGACATATGCTAATATAAGTCAAACGTGGGAGGTTTGGCATCAAAGGGCAGGGAGCAGAGTAGTCTGCACCTGGGCAGGTTAGTACGTCAGCTTCCCACCCCTACCCCACTCCCAGTAACTCTACGTGTGTTCCAGGCTAAATTACTTCTAGCTTCAATGTCTGTGTTTATAACAATACCTACTTCTCAACATTGTTGTGAGAATTACTTAAGACAATATGTGCACAGTGCCTGCAATATACAAGTTGCTTCATAAATGGTAACGGCTAACATTGTTATCCTTTCTATTATTAAACTCCCTGTAGGGCTGAGGAGTGTTCTCTTGCTTTTCACTAGCTTTTTTTTTTTTAAGTTTATTTATTTACTTGTGGGGGGGGGGGCGGGGGGAACGAGAGAGAGAGAGACAGAGAGAGAGAGACAGAGAACGAGCAGGGGAGGGGCAGAGTTCAAAAGGGAGGAGAGAATCCCAAGCAGACTCTGCCTGGAGCCCAACGCAGGGCTCAAACTCACGAACGTGAGACCATGACCTGAGCCCAAACCAAGAGTCAGGTGCTCAACTGACTGAACCACCCAGGTGCCCTTTCACCAGCTTATTTAGTGGAGCCGCATGACTATCATCTACTTCTGCTCCTGTGCAAATAGACTTTTCTTTAAAGTTTGAATCTGCAGTAAAATTAAATGAGTAATTTCCTCGAAACACCTTGCAGGCTCGGTTTTGCAGGGAGCAGAGAAATGCATCTCCCTGATTCGAGGTGGGAGAAGTGAGTACGCAGCCAAGTTGGTGTGGGAGAGAGGGAACTCCAGTCCTGACGAGAAGGTATTTGCTGAGTGGTTAGAATCTGTGAAGGAAAATCCTGCTGTGATTGACTTTGAGGTAAGAGTAAAAAATATTATGGGTAAGAAAGCTAAAGTAGTCCGCTAGCAAATCATGCACCACACAATTCCTTTTCCATTTTCCTCACAGATGATAAAGGAAATGTCTTTCTTTCGTATACGTGCACAATGTACTTTTTAAAAAACG
The DNA here is from genome assembly GCF_024362965.1 of Panthera pardus. Taxonomy (NCBI): domain Eukaryota; kingdom Metazoa; phylum Chordata; class Mammalia; order Carnivora; family Felidae; genus Panthera; species Panthera pardus. The sequence continues at coordinate 33,102,305 of NW_026526765.1, read as the reverse complement.
TTAGATTATATGTTGATTGCTTTTGCTTTTGAAACGAGCATCCTCCAGTACAGTATTTAGAATTCCTAGCACATATAAAATACCAGGAAGGGGAATTTGGTGAATGCAATTGTTCAAACTTGCCTTAAGTAGCGCCTTCAGCTCCCCGAGTATACAATCAATCTGCTTTGTGTACTTTTCTTGCAGCTTTTTATTCAATGAGCACTCCTAAGTCTTCATTTATAGCTCTGTGGGATAAATGGGATCTTAGATCCACTTGGCTTTCTGTTTCTATCACCGTGGATTACAATGACCTGTCTTATATTTGCTGTGATTACATGAAAAGGTGACTTTTATTATGTAGGGAATACTTTGCCCACATATCAGTCACATGCCATTTAGAACCAGTTTTGACTAAAACACAAGCACAGTTTTTAAAGCCCTCAAAAAAGCTGTTCTGCTCATTTCATTTAAATGGGGATAAAGGAGTTCAATCGTTATGAAAGTAAAATAATTTACCCGCAAAGTGAAGATACTTTGAGCTCTATAGGCTATGGTGGGAAAGTGAGATCTGGCCGCCAGGCTGGGCAGCTGTGAGTTATCCGCTGCACAAGATAGTCATTCCTTTGAGGTTTTAAAATGTTAATAAAATGAGCTCTGATTTTGTGTTAGCTCCATTATTTGTTACTGTAATTCTTCCATTCATCCCATGGCCGAGTTCATTTCTCCTGCTCCATATTTTGTCATGGGGTTCTGCCAAACGCCAATCCTGTCCCTGGCAAACAAGAACACAGAAAGCCTCTCCTCACCCTCTCTGGATTTTTCTGCTTGAATCAAACCTAATGAGGTTTCAACAGAGCATTCATGAGCTGCCCAACTCGCGGTCACCTCTCTCAGAGCCTTGATGCATGCAATTGGTGCTTCCTAAATAATGTGACGTAATGTGACAACACTGCCTGTGAGGCTTCCTTCATAATAGGATTCCAGGGAAAGTGAGCTCCAGAGACATTGCATCAGGGACAAGAGAAGCCAGAGAGCTTCTGGCTTCTAACCCTGCAGAGAGCTGCTCTACCCACTAGAGAAGGGAAAGAAAAGGATCCCCTACCCTCACAGAGAGGGTTTTTCTCCGCTGGTTCAACAGACAGATGTGCTATATTCTACAATAATCCCTTGAAGTGTAGGATTTTCCAGACCTTTCCTCTCAGTCCGTGAGAGCTGAGCAGGGATGGCAACATGTGCCACAGGGATGTGATGAACTGGACCTCCTCTCTACCTTCTGCCCTTAGCTTGCTCCCATCACCGACTTGGTGAGAAACATCCCCTGTGCGGTGACAAGACGGAACAACCTCAGGAAAGCTTTTCGAGAATACGCAGCCAAGTTTGACCCTTGCCGGTGTGCTCCATGCCCTAATAATGGCCGCCCCACACTCTCAGGGACCGAATGTCTGTGTGTGTGCCAGAGCGGCACGTACGGAGAGAACTGTGAGAGACGCTCCCCGGATTATAAATCCAGTAAGTATCACATAACATACGGGGGGGTAGGCCCCTTTTCTCCTCCGAAAGGTATTCTAGGTTGGTCAAATAAAACCAAATGTCAATTAACAGCTTCCACCTTATCCAAACTCGCAAGGAAGGTAAGTTTGCAAAAAGTTAGAGTTTGACTTTAGTCCAACAGCCCTGGTATGACCAAGTCTTGGCTGTAGCCTACCAGCTGTGTAACTTTGGGAAAGTCCCCTAGCCCCTCAATGCCCCAATCCATTCATCCATAAAATGGGGGCAATGCCAGCATGTACCTGAAGATTTTATACATGTACATACACATATATTGATATTTATATATTTATATTTATATTGCAGCACAATGCCTATAATATAAAATAAAATAATAAACTATACTATAAAATAAAATATGTGATACTGCTGTTATAACAGTAGAATGTTATAAGGTAGAGTGACAATGGCTTTGTAACAAGAGGTAAATTAAGCCAACAACCAAAGTTTTCATTCAGGACTAAGTTTGGCTATCTCTAATGCTCCTTAGCAAGGGGAGGTGTCATGGGGGTGAGAATATATTCTATGACCTTTAAAAAAGTAATCTGATACATATTCTGTTCAGAAGAAGTTCATATGTATACGTATCTGTATGCATATACACATGTGTGTGATATGGTGCTGATAGTTGAAAATGATTCATAATTGTTGCCATTTCATTCAGGCTGTGGGAACAGGAAAGGGAAATCAGGCAAGGTGTCAGGCCCTCTCATAGGTAGTTTCCTTTCATCCTTATGATAACCCTGTGATATTCCTCAAAGAATCACACAGCTAAAAAGTGAGGAGACCGAGTTGGCCTGGCCTCACAGCCCCGGTTCTCTCAGCCTCGCCTGGATGGATGGATGGGTTTCCTGTGTTCCAGATGCGGTGGATGGGAATTGGAGCTGCTGGTCTCCCTGGAGCACATGCGATGCTACTTATAAGAGATCGAGAACCCGGCAGTGCAACAACCCTGCCCCCCAGCAAGGAGGGAAACCCTGTGAAGGGGAAAGACGGCAAGAGGAACACTGCACATTTTCCATCATGGAGAACACGTAAGGCTGGGTGCCGGGGAAGGTGTATTTTCCTACTGCTAAGTAAAGAAATAAGCAGTGTTTTACCTATTCCAACACAGTGTATTAGCAAGGTATTCGTGGATCTGGTGTACCCATTTCTCTCCAATGCTTTCTTTACAAATATGCGTGCACCTTCACATATACATATGCACACGTATTTATTTTTCCATTTTAGTGGACAGCCATGTATCAGCAATGACGAAGAAGTGAAAGAAGTAGACCTCCCTGAGACAGAATCAGATTCTGGGTGTCCTCAGCCAGTGCCTCCGGAAAATGGATTTATCCGGGTAAGCATCCTGACCTCCACCTCAAGTTTGGAGTTCAAAAAATAGAACTTATGGGGCTCCTGGGTGGTTCAGTTGGTTAAGCATCTGACTCTTGATTTCATCACGGGTCACGATCTCAAGGTTTGTGAGTTTGAGCCTCGCATTGGGCTCTCCACTCTCAGTGCAGAGCCCTTTTTGGATCCTCTGTCTCCCTCTCTCTCTGCCCGCCCCCCCCCCCCCCAACCCCGGCTTGCATTTTCTCTCACTCTCTCAAAAATAAATCATTTTTTGGCTTCCAATGATCCCCACTTTCTGGTATTTGTGCCCTTGTGTAATCCTCTCCCCTTGAGTGTGAGCTGGACCTAATGATTTATTTCTAATGAAAAGTTTATGGGGAAAGTGATGGAATGTCACTTCTAAGAGTCTGCTACAAAAGCCTGTGACTTCCTTCTTGTTTGTAGCCTTTCTTTGCATTTTTCTTTCATTCTTCCTCTGATGAAGCAGGCTGCTCTGTTGTGAGCTACCCTATTGAGAAGCCCATGTGGCCTGAGGTTGGCCTCTGGCTAATAACCAGCAAGGAAATAAGACTTTCTCAACAACCCTTGAGAAACTGAATCCTGCCAACAACCATATGAGTGAGCTTGAAAGTGAACCCTTACCCAGATGGTCCTTCAGATGAGACCATAGCCACATTGACAGCTTGATTACATACTTATGAGAGACTCTGAAGCAGAAGGCCTAGCTAAATCATGCTCAGATTCCTGACCCACAAAAGTTACAATGTATATTGTTTTAAGTCACTAAGATTGGAGGTAATTTTTACATAACAGTAAATAATTAATACAGTAAAAAAAAAATGAATCATTTTTAAAAATTCCAAAAAATAGAACTTAAAAAGTATGTGTTTTCTTTTATGTAGGGTTATTGTTCTCAGTTTAATCATCTTCTGTTGACTTAAAAATGAATACTTAGAAACACTCTACCACTCCTCCGTCTTGAATTCCCTGGAGAGGTCTCCATACTTGGTTGTTAGACCAAAGGACAGCAGTTTCCCTGGCACCACTAATTCCTAAACTCATGGTCCACTTATGTGAATGGAAAGTGGAACGTGACCACAATATATAGGTTCGGATGACCTGTAAGAAATGTACAAATAAGATCTGACTGTTTATTCCTGAATCTGAGGGGAGTAATTCTCTACCTAACACACGTTTTCAGAGAGACAAACTAGTCACAGGAGATGTGGAGTCTATAATGCCTTAGGTTAGAAACCTGTAGAATTCTTAAGCAGTCAATACAGTTTTAATGCCTTTTAATTTTATCTTTATTACTGAGCTACAATGTTTGTATGATTAAAAATAACTAAATATATTTTTCAGAAAGGTCTGTGGCTTTAGATATAAATTAGAAACATGTAATATTTAAAATTGATCACAGAAGGCATGTTCCCTAATTAATTTTGACTTTAAAAAAATTGTTTTAGCTTTCTTCAACTCAGTAAAGCCTTTAAATTAATCTTTTTCCAACTGTATCATATTTATGATCAAAGATCAATAATCCTCAATTCTCCAATGCCAGCAAACAAATATCCATGGAGTACAGTCTGGGCTAATATACCTTCCGCATTCATTTGTCTTCTGTTGATTTTAAGTGGAGGAAATATTTGGGAGTGAGGCAATGTCAATTAGTCTTTAGAAAAAGTGCACTGGAGAGCTTGTTAAAACACAGGTTGCTGGGTGTCACACCTAGAGTTTCTTGATTCTATAGGTCTGGGGCAGGGCCCAAAACTGCCACATCTAACGAGTTCCCAGGAAATGCTGATGCTGCTAGTTCCAGAACCACACTTTGGGAATGAATCTTTTAAAACAGGAGTCAGCAAACTAAGGCCCACAGCCGCAATTTGGCCTGCCATCTGTTTCCTGTTCTGTTTTTTTTCTCTTTTCTTTTTTTAAACAAAGTTTCATTGGAATACAACCACACTTGTTTATTTACATAGGTCTATAGTGGCAACAATGTCAGAGGTGAGTAGTTGCAACAAACAAAACAGGCTGCAATTGACTTTGGAGGCCCTTTATAGACAAAATTTGCTATTCCCTGGCCTAGAACATAATCCTCAAAATTCCATTTTGTCAGATCCAGATACCCACATACTTTTTGCCTTCTTTTTTCTAGCTGCTTGCAAAAACTTAAAATGATCAACATTCTAATTTTAAAAATCACACAAAGGCTTTAAACAGTGATTCATTGTTCTAATGACTCTTTTTATAAAATTAGATTGTATGTTTCCATTCCCAGGAATAAATTCACCTTTTGTTCTGTTTTGCTCTTTATTACAGACCTCGTCTCTACTGTCAGTAGTTTTTACTCAAAAGTAATACAATTCAAAGGAAAGGAGAAAACCTTGAGGGATGTCTAGAAGCAGAAATTGAGAGGACTCTGTCTCTGAGCAGATACAGGAGTTAAGGAATGGAAAGAATCCAGGATGACCCTGAGGTGTTGAAAGGTATCATCCCTGGCATTGATAATGGGCTGGTTTCTATTTTAATTCTAGAATGAAAAGAAACTGTATGCAGTTGGGGAAGAAGTTGAAATTTCATGCTTTTCTGGCTTCGTGGCTGTTGGATATCAGTACTTCAGATGCTTACCAGACAGGACCTGGAGGCAGGGAGATGTGGAATGCCGCCGTGAGTACTGGCCAAACTTTTTGTGCGACTGCTCTGAAGAATAAACGTGCCCCATATAGCTAGTATATCATACTATTTTTTTTTTAGTAGCTCTGGTGAAAAGGTTTAGTGTGCAGAAAATAGGATTCATCTGCTCACATTCTGTTCCAAAATATCTTCATATTTCCCTTCTCATGCCCCTGTGTATTGGCTTCATAGACCCAGGACTACAAAGCATGCACTTGCAAAGAAATCCAGGAAGTCCTCTAACTACATCTAACCACAGGCATCTGCCTTGCCTGATGTACAAATTAATGCAAATGAAGGAGTCCCAGGAAGACGATACTCCTCCTATTCTTTGTGCATCAGAAATGCGATTTTATGTGAAATGCAGTTTTCTCTTTGGAGCCCATCCACATCCTTTCCTGAGGAAGAGGGGAGGAGTGTGTAAGCTCCACACATACCCATTTGTAAGCTACAGTAAAGTCAAAACAAAATTCACATAAGGCTCAAAAAGGGACCCCCAAAGAGTTATTAGGGAGAGTTGAAACCAGCCTCCATCAGAACGTCTGCCTCTGTGCCATCCACAATGTGGTGACTTCCTCTTGGGAGGACCTGCTAGGGAGAAGAGGGGGGGAAATACTTTTCGGAAAAAGTCCCAATAATGCAATGAAAGTTGGAAGTGTCTGGATCCACTTCCTTAGCAAGGGCACCTCGGATAATTAAACGAACGGGGGCATCTCGGCGGAGGACTCTCTCGGGAAGCCTGGATCCTCCACCCACCCCAACCCCCACTTTTCTGATCGAAACATGGCATTAAAGCAGCACCAATGCAGTAAATCCCACTAAAATCACCTCTTGCTTACATTTGTTGAGTGTTCTGCTCCACCAAGCACATCTGACATGTTTCTCTGCCTGCAGGGACACAGTGCCTCAAGCCAGTTGTGCAGGAAGTTCTGACCATCTCGCCATTTCAGAGATTATATGCAATTGGTGAATCCATTGAGCTAACCTGTCCCAAGGGCTTTGTCGTTGCTGGGCCTTCACAGTACACATGCAGTGGGGATTCCTGGACACCACCCATTTCAAACTCGCTCACCTGTGAAAAAAGTGAGTGTCACCAGGGTCTGCTGAGATGGTGCCCCCCCAAAACTGGTAGTAGCATAGCACCCACAGGGGTGCTATTTCTTGAGGATGTGTTGGGAGAAGAAAGCAGAAGTTTCCACTCACAGGCTAGGTTTTCTATTTCAACCTGTGTCATGATGAGATCAGGCAGCAGATAACAAGTTATTGGTCAAGCAGATATCTTCAAATTTTAGAAAGCAAGGTCGATTTTCTTTTCCAATACAATGTTTCAATATTTTGAGGGAGTGCAAGCTCGGCCATCCAACAAAATCAGAATTAATGGTAAACTGAAAATTTGGCTAAAGTGGAGGGCCATAAAAAAGTAGTGCACACTACTTTTTAATTATTTTATTTTATTTTATTTTATTTTATTTTATTTTGAGAGCATTTTATTTTAACTTAAAACACAGAAATGCATGATTATCCACCCATTTTCTGACATAGGACCAAGCTCTTATTTTCTTTTTATTTCTTTTTTATTTTTTTAATGTTTATTTATTCTTGAGAGAGCAAGAACAGAGCACAAGCACGGGAGGGGCAGGAGAGAGAGGGAGACACAGAATCTGAAGCAGGCTCCAGGCTCTGAGCTGTCAGCACAGAGCCCGACGCGGGGCTTGAACTCACCAACTGCAAGATCATGACCTAAGCCGAAGATGGACACTTAACCAACTGAGCCACCCAGGCGCCCCCCAAGCTCTTATTTTCTAGTCTTCTGATTTCAGCTCCAAGACTTCTTCCTCAAATAAAGCAAATACATGACTCACCACCTATGTTATTCCCTATCAGTTCCTCTAAAATCATGTTTAATTGCAGGTGGGGCGCTTCTTTAAAAAACACCTCCAGTTAGGTTCCTTCCCCCAATTCTGATGTCACTGAGCTGGGGAGGGCCTAGTATTTGGCGTTTGTTTAAGATTTCTTCTAGCTAACCCAAATGCATGCAGAGTTGAGAACTGTTGTTTTGAAGAGAGGTAAAACGTTAAAGTCACTTTTGAAACAAATTGACTAGAGAATGATTTTAAATTTATGTATATACATAAATTTTATATATGAAATATATGTATTTCATAATCTTTTACAGTAGTCACATCCCCAGTGAACTCAAAGCAAAATTTTTGCAAATCATTTTTAATTGTTCAAAATTCCCAACTTTTTATTTAAAAAAGTTTATCACTTGATACAGTTCATTAACTTACACAATCACAATGACAATTGGCCTAAATGGATTTGGAAACAAACAGCACTGATAAGCCTGTAGCTGCAGAAGTGTCACGCTTTGGAAGACAGTGTTGCCAAAAGAGATTGCAAGAGGCCCTAGGTCTCTTGGTCTCTGGGCCAGAAGGAATCGGAGGATAGAACAGACACCGCGGATAGGTGGTGCAAGCAGGAAAGTTTATTAAAGCAAAAGGATACTCGTAGAGGAAGACCAGGTAGGCTCCAGGGAGCAAATGCCCCAAATTTCTTCTGTTTACAAGCTTTTATTATATTTTGAGTAATTAGGGGAGGAATATTCACTGAGGTAAGCAGCATGCTTTTTTCAGGAATCCAGGTTCCACCCCTTTCCTTTCCTTTTTTGGATTGATCACAACTGTCATGGTGATTTTAGGGGCAGAGACCTTTCAGAACTGCAATGCAAATGATATAATGAGGGAAATGTCCGGGTGGCTGGGTGGCTCAGTCCGGTTAAGTGTGGACTTTCGGCTCAGGTCATGATTTCGCCTTCCAGGAGTTCTGAGCTGTCAGCACCGAGCCTGGAGCCTGCTTTGGATTCTTTGTCCACCCCCTTCCCCCCCACCCTCCCCCCCCCCCACCTTTGCCCCTCATGTTCTTTCATGCTCTGTCTCTCAAAAATAAATAAATGTTAAAAATTTTTTTTAATATAATGAGGGAAATGTCTTCTGAGGATATAACAAAGCCTCACCTAGCTGTTGGTGGGGGATTTTCCTCTTGCAACGAGTGGCCTCCCACCCCCCCCCTTTAATGCAACTAAGGGGTGCCTTTCTGCTTTGTCCCTCCTCATTACTATCTAACTGCCTCCTCTAACAAGAGGAACCCATAAACTTGGAAGTCAGGCAATTACCATGGAGGGACTGGGGAACCTAGCCTGGCAAGTCAGTTATTTGGAAGACAGTTGAGGGCATCTACTAATTCATATCTTCCAAATTTTTCAATTGTTCAAATAATGTCTCATTTTTATTCAGAGGGTCCTTGAAGATATATGTGAAATCAGCTATGATTAGGCCCATTTTGCTTACATAAAAGCAGAAGGTAGTGAGGGACTAAATTAAACCCGAGGTCAGGCAGTTTGAGTCAACAGGAATTGAGCTACAGTTGAACTCATTCCCCAAGCTCTTTGCCATGTGGCCTTCTTTATCCTCTTCTAGGCTATTATAGTGCATGAAGAAAAGGGGGAAAGCTAACTTACTAAATAAACTTAAAATTACTGATAAAGAGGTATCATGGGCGGCACCTAAGTGGCTCAGTTGGTGGAACCTCTGACTCTTGATTTCGGCTCAGGTCATGGTCTCACAGTTGTGAGATCAAGCCCCACTTTGGCCTCTGGGCTCACAGCACAGATCCTACTTGGGATTCTCTCTCTCTCTCTGCTCCTCCCCCGTTTGGTCTCTCTCCCTCTCTCTCAAAATAAATAAGTAAACTTAAAAAAAAAAGAGAGAGATCATGGAAGTTTGTGAGAACTTGAGGTTGATATTGTGGCTTGATTTCACTCAACTCCTGATCATATATATCAGAGGGAACTACAGGCTTCAGAAGGTTAAGATCTCCGGGTATCTTCAGAAGCATCTTCTCTATATAGCACTGTCCACACACACACACATACACGCCCATGACTCTGTGTTTGGAAAAGAAATTGAGATTATAATCTAATCTGAGAAAGAATGAAATGTTCTACATCTAGATAAAGTAAATAAATATCCTGTCTTGTGTATTTTCTCTCCAACAACATTGGCAAAAAGATCAATGAGGGAAGTCAGAAAGAGAGAGAAAATCATCAATAAAACTGGGCGCTCTTTCCTCTCAATGTGTGGAGAGCTGTGAGATAAAGAGGCTTTCAGGCCATCCCTGGTTAGGAAAAGGGTTTTAATTCTTTCAGTGTAAAAAAGGATTTTTGCTTCCTTAGGAATTGACATGGTAGGTGCCTCTACAGTTACTTTTTCTTCCTCTGAGAAATTGACACCTCCAGAAGTTCCCCTTGACCCCAGCACTCCAAAGATCACACACAGCGTTCTCATTTCCATGTCATTCACAAACTGTTCCAGGCGGTGTGGGCAGCTGAGAGCCAGTTCTGACTTCAACCTGACATGCTGAGGGAGCAAAGACTCCTTGCCTGAGATCAGTGGCAACTTCAAATCAGTAATGGCAAATACTAGGAAGCTGAATCTCTTTGGAAACAATGTATAGCTAGGGGTCCTTCCTTGACCTAAGTGTGGATTTATTTACAAAGGGCAAAGAGGTATAGCTCTACAACAAAGCAAAGAAAAACAATCCCATGTCAATGGAATGCTTAGTATCTGAGGCCTTACCAGCCACTATACATCTCCATGTTCATGAAGGTTAAGGGCCAAATTTCATCAGAGTTTCCTGTGAGAGAATGATCATAGGAAACAGAAATAGCAGCAAAAAAGGAAAACCTACCAATTTTTATAATCTTTGTTTTTGCCTCTAACATAAACCTCCTTCCCTTACCAAACCTTCTGCCTTGTAGGCTAAAAGGAGTAACCATGAAGGGACACCTGGGTGGCTTAGTCGGTTAAGCATCCTACTCTTGATGCTGGCTCAGGTTGCGATCTCCACAATGGACCTGGACCCTGCTTGGGATTCTCTCTCTCTCTTTCTCTCTCTCTCTCTCTCTCTCTCTCTGCATCTCCCTGCTCACACACACTCACTCTCTCTCTCTCTCTCTCAAAATAAATAAACATTAAAAAAAAGGAAAGCACCCTTGAGCTTGGTCTCCTGTTCTGCCATCTAATGTGTCAGGATATCTAGATATAGCTGCCTACTGCCATCCTTTGACAATTACTTGCTTCCAGAAGCCATTGTGGTTCTGTGGATGCCCGATCAGATTCAGTCCTGGGAAGTCTGTTTCACACAACAGCTCACCTGTGGTTTCAATGATTCCACATAGAATAATAACAAATTTAAATCATTAGCACAGACTTCTCCACTGAGTTAAACCCAAATAGTCACATTAGTATGTATCTATTTTGATCTAGTTTGTTTGAGTGACTTAAAGACACCATAAATTTAACACATGCAGAGAGAAACTCTTGAGTCATTACCCCCCTCCCTAAAACTAAACGTCTTATAATATTTTCTATTACAGTTAAGGCACCAATGTCTATTATCTAATGCAAACTAAAAACCTAGAAACCATACTTTGCAGCTCTCATAACTTACCCACAATAGGCAATTTTATCTGTCTATTCTGATAAATATGTCACAAGTTTACCTACTTGTCTCCATTTCCAACTCAACATTTTGATCCAAATTACCATCCTCTTTCACCTGCTCTACTATAATAACCTCATAGACTGTCTACCCATAGCCTTCTTGGCCACCATATCTCTTCAAATCCATTCTCCACATACAGAGGCCACAATTCATTTCTTTTTCAGAATCCGGGCCTGAGTTTGTCATACGACCCCTGACTTATACCACCAAAGACTTTTCATTGTTTATAAAATAAAGGCAAACGTCTTTCAAAAACTCTATAAGACCCTGCACAGACTGGTACACACTCACCTCTCTGGCCTCATCTTGTTCCATGCGCTTGTTTTTCTGCATTTCAACCACATTGGCCTTCTTTCAGTTCCAGGAAAATCACATGCTGTCTCTCTTTGTAGAACTTCCATGCCTGATGTTTCCTTTGCTGTGAACACATTCCCTTTCTTTTTTCCATTTTGCCATTCTGAACCTTCCTCACTACGTCAGTTTTCCTGATTATATGCTTTCTCTTTAATAATGCTAATAATATGAGCAATTCTATTTGTATTGGTGTGTTTGATTAATGTCACTCTGCCCTCACAAAACTATAAGCTCTGTGAGCATAGAATCTGGGTGAAATTTTAGTCAGTCCACTATTTCCAGAACATAACACAGTGCTGAAAATATTGTAGTTGCCCAGTCAATATTTGAAGAACAAATGAACAGAAATTTCACAAATTCCATTTTCTTCAGTTCTCTGTACTTAACAGCAATTTTAGGTTGGAAAATGACAGCTCATGAGAGCTAGAAAAGACCTTTAGATGGAATATTTCATGACAACATATTTAGAAAAGGCAAAATGAGTGCTCTAACTACAGATAAATGAGAACTTTTCGCCACTGCTTTCTACTAAATCCAAATGTATCGCTTGGAAGTCATGTTGTGCACTGTCCTTTACCTCTTTTCTTTTGTTTCAGATGTTTTGACAAAATTAAAGGGTCATTGCCAACCAGGACAAAAACAGTTGGGATCTGAATGCATTTGCATGTCTCCAGAAGAAGACTGTAGGTGAGAGATACTCTATGGACTGTATTTGGAAATTGGGAAAACCAGTCTCGTGTAACCAGTTTGATAGAGGAGCTGAGCTTCTTGAAGCACAAACACGAAACATATTAATTTTTCACATAACTGATACCCCCTGTGCTCTGTTGATTTCTTCCCCACTGGGTAGCAAGCTTTCTTAATTATCTCTCAGCCCCGTTCCCTAAGTTTGCATGGCATTTGTTTATCAAGACAGTTTTAGTTTTGTTTATGAAGACTTATTCCTGTCCATAATTGGTTTCAGACTCAATTATCTCAAAGCCTTCCTCTTCCCCCTAACCACAGGGCAAGGTTGTGACTCCAAAAACTTAGAATAGAGAAAGTGGTATAAACATGGACTTCATGCATATATACTCCCCTTTGTCAGTTTATTTTTCATGCTGGGGTAGAGAGCACGAAGAAAAAAAATGAAAAATCCTGTGACCGCCATGACTAGATAGCTATCTCCTCTTTGTTGTTATAACTGCCTTTTCTTTCCCTTTCTTTTCTTTTCTTTTCTCTTCTTTTCTTTTCTTTTCTCTTCTTTTCTTTTCTTTTCTTTTTTTTAAAGTAATCTCTACTTCAATGTGGAGCTCTAACTCACAATCCTAAGATCAAGAGTTGCATTCTCCACTGACTTAGCCAGCCAGGTGCCCCTAACTGCCTTTCCTTTAAATGAATACACTGAGGAGAGTTGAGGGTGCTTCTTTTTTTTTTTTTTTTTTTTAATGTTTATTTATTTTGAGAGAGTGTCTGTGAAAGGGAGAAGGGCAGAGAGAGAGAGAGAGAAATTGAGGATCCAAAGCAGGCTCTGTGCTGACAGCAGAGAGCTGGATATGGGGCTTGAACCCACAAATTGTCAGATCATAACCTGAGCCAAAGTCAGATGCTTAGCTGACGGAGCCACACAAGTGCCCCAAGCATCCTTCTTTTTTTAAAAATTTTTTTAACGTTTATTTATTTTTGAGACAGAGAGAGACAGAGCATGAATGGGGGAGGGTCAGAGAGAGAGGGAGACACAGAATCTGAAGCAGGCTCCAGGCTCTGAGCCATCAGCCCAGAGCCCGACGCGGGGCTCGAACTCACGGACCGCGAGATCGTGACCTGAGCTGAAGTCGGACGCTTAACCGACTGAGCCACCCAGGTGCCCCAACATCCTTCTTAATTTAATGGCTTTCAGTCAGATTTAATCCAAAACAGTGTTAGATAAAGATAAAATTTTGTTTCTCCATCTCACAAAATAAATGCAGAGGTTGCCAACCTAGGGCTCGTATGGTAACTCTCGTTGCAGATAGGACCGAGGCTCCTTCCTGCTCTTGTTCCACCATCCTTAAATTGTGTCATGGTCCAAGATTGCTGTGCAGGAGTAGGAAGGGAGAAGACCAAAAATGGACATTTTCTCTGTTTTTAAGGAGAATTCTCAGAAGACCCATCACTCACTTTCATCTCATTAACCTTTTCTTATTCGTATCACCACACACACCTTTGACTGGATGCATAGACATTTTGAATAAAATTAGAGTTATATTACTGAGGAGAAGAAAGACTGAATGTCGGGAAGGGAAGCCAGCAGACTGTGCCCAGTTGTTATCCTTCACCTTTAACACCAATTAGCTCCCATGTTCCTCTGTGCTGCGGGTGAACAAACACTTATAGGGACTGATTTATTTATTTATTTATTTATTTATTAACACTATAGGGTCTTTTCCTGTATAATTCTACAAACATCATTCAACCCAGGGGTGGTCCTATCTACCCCCCCCCCCCCCCACCTCAATCCTCACCAGGGTGATCCATCATGTAGCTTCTTGCTGCTGGAGTCCCCTCATCCAACAGACGGCCTTCCGGGGAGTACCTGCAGCATTCATATTGCCCATTTAATGCAGAAGAAACTTCCTTCTTTGTCTTTCCAATACCAAGTCATGAGAATGCAGACTGTCCTCTGGAACTGTCTGAATTTCAGCTCTCCCCTACCTCTCTAGACTCTTTCTGTAGTCCTCTGTTCTCTTCTATACAGCATCGAAGGTGTTTGTGGGACTGGCTAGCCCCACAGTTTAAGTTCTCTGAACACAGGGAGTGGCCTTTTTCTTCTCAGCTCTAGCACCTGGAGATAATTTTGCACACTGATGCCCTGATTGCTAACTCGAAGATTGACATCTGAGAAGAAACTCAAATTTAGAGTAAACCAGCCCTTGTCCTCTCAACAAAAGGACTGTAGCTGCTGATTACCTCCTAGCAGCAAGACCTAGCATCTACTTAGGGAGATTAAGCAAGTTACCCAAGGAATGATATCAAAACTGATGTACTTAATCAAAGTATACAAACACATTTGCAAAGCTATGTAATGATAGAAGACTCTGGTGCTGCAAATTAATGAATGTTAGAGAATTCTGAGGAGGTCCAGACTACATGGGCTAAGTTGATCAGGGCTACCTTCAAAGTGTGGTCAGGAACTAAACTGGACACAGACAGGCATAGAAGAGAGACAATACAATGCTGACTAAGCAGGGCATCAGATGCCAGCAAAGGAAAGGTAATCTTATAATTTTAGAAAATGATCAATATAACTGCCAGGTAATATGGATTAAGAAGGAAAGGAAAATAATTCTAGAAAGGAAAGTTAGTTGGAGTCAAATTATGGAGGATCTTGATTACCAGAATTTAAGAATTCAGACTTTGATTTGAAGACAGTTGGGAGTAACACCAAGATTAAGATGAAATTCTAGTGGCTTAGTTGGCTAAGCATCCAACTTTGGCTCAGGTCATGATCTCCTGGTTCGTGAGTTTGAGCTCTGTGTCGGGCTCTGTGCTGACAGCTCAGAGCCTGGAGCCTGCTTCAAATTCTGTGTCTCCCTCACTCTCTGCCATTCTCTTGTTCATGCTCTGTCTCTCTCAAAAATAAATAAACATTAAAAGAAAAAAAGATGAAATTCTAGAAAGATGAATCCCAGAGCACACAAGATGAAAGAAGAGAAGGTGGGGGCATGGGGCAGATGGGGAGGCGGGTCGTCAGAAAACTGGCTGGAAAGATTACATATTATATTGGCTACATGCCATCTCCTTTTTTCTAGTCTTCATATATAAATGCGCTCTTTCCTCTCTTGGGCAGCCATTATTCTGAAGATCTCTGTGTGTTTGATACAGACACCAACCATTACTTTACTTCACCTGCTTGTACGTTTTTGGCTCAGAAATGTTTAAATAATCAGCAACTCCATTTTCTACATATTGGTTCCTGCCAAGAAGGTCCACAGTTAGAATGGGGTCTTGAAAGAGCAAAACTCTCATCCAACAGCACAAAGAAAGAATCCTGTGGCTATGACACCTGCTACGACTGGGAAAAGTGTTCGGGTAAGCCCTGGTGGTGACCACGCACTGGAAATGCTCTCTCTTAGCCTTCATCTCAACTAGTTAATCTTATTTGCATTTATATACTCTCTCTTCTCTCTCTCTCTCTCTCTCACACACACACACACACACACACACACAAAACCTTTCCTTAATCAAAAATAATTCCTTTACACTGTTTTATAAAAACATTTTATAAAATTTTTTTATTTAAATACAAAAACATAACCCACTCACTATTAGAAATAACTACCTTAGTAGTTTTAGTGTGAATCTTCCCAATTATTGTTCTATGCATATACAATTATATATGCATATATGCATATACAATCATATATGCATACAATCATATATACATATATGCATGCAAAAAGTTTATGTATTTTGAGAGAGATGGAGAGCAAGCAGGGGAAGGACAGAGAGAGAGGGAGACAGAATCCCAAGCAGGCTCCGCACTGTCAGCAGAGTCTGCTTGGGATTCTGTCTCCCTCTCTCTCAAAATTGTCTAAATTTTCCTCTGGCATTTGAGACTGGCTAGGGCAACATAGCTAGAGCCTAGAGCCTAGACTGAGTTCCTCATGGATAATAATTGCCAGAAACATCTTCAAATTTTTTTAAGTCCTCCTGCAGTGCCAGCCTCCAAGGCTGGCAGTGTTAATCAGGCAGGGCTCTCTGAGCCCAGTCAGGGTTTCTCGTGGGTTTGGGCACTGTTTCTCCCAGGTGGAACATTCTCCAACCTTCTACTGCTTCCCTCTCACCATGCATGGGGTCAACCAGATGTTCCAAGGTGCTCTGGGACTCATGCCTGCAGTCATCCATGGCTCCGAGCTAGACTCTCATTCCCAGAAAGCAGGGTATTTGCCAGGACTGCTTGAGATTGGCCTGCTAGTATGGTGCTAACACTCTAAGTCAGAGTTACTGTAATTGTTTATATAGAGAAGCATCCCATAAAAAAAAATTCCCCAGGGCCTTATACACAAGGGTGGCCCTGATTATATTACTTTTTTTTTTTTTTTAGGTATCATACTTCACATCTTATTTTCTATATTGCTGTTTTTCAATTAATATATCATGAAACTATTTTCATGTCATCATATATTATTCTGCTACATAATTTTCAATCTCTGCAAAAGTCCATGTGGACATTCTATAACTTACTTAACTAATCTTCTGTTAAGTGTTCAGATTTTTCCCAATATTTTCCTATTATAAGCAGTGCTATAATAGACAAATTGATCACAGATAAATCTATAATCTTAGATTCTTTCCTCAGGATATACCTTAGAAAATGAAATGTATTGGTAAACATTATTTTCACATAGAAAGTCTTTGTTGGCACAGTGTATCAACTTGCTTTCCAGAAATGTTTCTACCATATTATATTCCTGTCTACAATGTATAAGAAAG
This sequence comes from Panthera pardus, assembly GCF_024362965.1. Classification (NCBI taxonomy): domain Eukaryota; kingdom Metazoa; phylum Chordata; class Mammalia; order Carnivora; family Felidae; genus Panthera; species Panthera pardus. Next base: position 33,085,391 of record NW_026526765.1, on the reverse strand, counting down.
ACTACCACCCATACCTTCACCGAAACTTTGAGTCATTACTTCTTTATCTTTCTGCCAACTTGATACTTAAGAAGGGGCATTACATTTCTATTTTCTGTAAGCGAATTGGCTATGGGCATTTTTGTTTGTGATTTGGAAGCGGAAACTTCACAGCAGTGAGTACATTTTCTCTAAGATGAAGTTTGACCCTGAAACAGTTCAGCTAAGCTTTATATAATACATAGATATGGGCCAAAGATTAGGATTTAGCAGAACTCAAGTATGCAGCTAGATTTCCTTTGTGACACATCCTCAAAGAACTATCTTAGATTGAGACATAAAGTATATAATGGAAACTTGTTGAATTGTTACATTAAATTTTTGCTAAAACCACTTTACCTTTGCAAAAATAAACACAAAAACTTCAATGTTCCCCTTGGCTCTTCAATTCAGTCCTGGAAAAGGAGAGAGGTCTTATTACCCAAATCCACTTCCTTCCTGATCCACTTAACTCTGATTATCAAGATCCAGCTCCCCTGGGAGGTGGCAGTATTGAATTCATGACAGAGGGTAGACACAGGTGGCATAGTCCATAGGCCACCTGAGGGTGGCCACTCAGGAGGTCAATGTCTGAGACTTCTGACCTTCGTGCCATATCTGAACAAGGCAAGTCCACATAACAGACAGCATGCCAGGGTCTGATATATATATTGCCCAATTCTGATCAGTATTAAATCACCTTGTGGCTAAAAGCTACCACTCATTTTTAACTGCCAGACCAACACCATTACCCAGCTGACATCTCAGAAATAATGAGGTATTAGTGGATGTGATTAGTGTTAGCGTCCGTCCTTCCATTTTTATCATGGAGAAAAGATCTTCATGGAACTCCATATTGCAATGATTTTTTTTTTGCTCTTTTTCCACAAATTATTCTTTTTAAATGTGTCTGAGTAACAAATAATCTCTGGCTTGCAATTTCATCAAAATCTGTCTTTACTATTGGCTCTCTGCTGTACAGATATCTAAATCCACAGCTGCCAGGAGTCTACATTTGTCTAAAACAAGAACACTAAAAAGTTTGAATACTTAACCAATATTGCTCAAGTGACCAGAATGTCTTGGGGCAGTCAGACTAATCCATGAACACTTTATAATAAGATATTTCAGTCATTTAAAATATTCTTTGATCCTACACACAATCAGAATACTGAAAGCATTCCCCACCCCCTAAAGATAAGGTCTGCCTGTGCCAGTCTTCTCTAATTGGTGAGCAAAAGTCAACGTCATAGAGAATTCTGTTCAGTAGCACTATAGAACAGAATCAACGTACAAACCTCAGCATTTATGACTAAAGAGAAAGCTAAAAATGTATTTTATACCCAACCCACATATGGCAAGTTGGGATATTATTAATTTTGAGTTGCATTGAATGTCACCTCGGTTAAACTGTTACTGACGACATTGTGTACTTTGCTACTCTTTTCCTTCTCTATCTAAAATGAGAGAAAAAGTTTAAAAATGGAACTTCAAAATAACATCAAGTTCCCATTTGAAAAGTTAGAACACAAATGGCTTCATAAGGAGTCTATTTCTATGCATATTGAATGTTTCGCCTAAATTTCAAAAATATCCACCATCAACTAATAGAAGGGGGAAATTTATTCAGCACACATCCATTTAGTATCCAAGATGCACAAGTCACTGTATATAATATGAGGAGGACTCTAAAGACAAACGAGCTTTATACCTTCCAATTGTTCACAGTACTTGGAGGAGTAACTTTTCATGATAATTGGATGAATAACTTTGATGAGAGCCAGCATGATATAAGAACACGTAAGAGAGAGAGAGAAATCTTCTGGCCTGGAAGGGTTTCATAAATATGGTAGCATGAGAATTGAGTGATGCAGGATGCATTAGTGTAGGTGGTGGGAAGGGCTTTATGGTGCTGGCAGTCTAAAAATGATCTTGCTAAGAGCATTTAAGCCACACCATACTAAAAGAATAATGACCATGGCTTTTCCACAAGCCTGGGGAACTGACATCCTTTCCAAAGGTGGAGCAGTCTCCTGTCCTTCACTAAACCCTATTGTTTACAACAATCGGCAAGGCCCTCCACAATGAGACTCTTTTCTAACTGGTTGACACAGGGCTTACAAGGGAATGCATGCTTTTTCATGAAATGTTTTCTACCAAAGATAGGCTATCTATGTGCCTCTGCGTATCTCCCCACTCCCTTTCCCTATTTTCTCCCATTGGTTGAGACACATGGGAAAGAACTGATACCCACCTAAAAGAAGCTACTTCTGAATGACATCATTGCTGATTCTCAGCCTAACTCAGATATTTTGGCAGCATGAGTTACCCCAGATCTATCAAAATACTTCTTTTTGATTGCTTATACCTACACCCCAAATTCAGAATTGAAATCAATTGATGAAGCAGAATGAATTGAGCACCTCGTTAAGAGCTAAGTGAGACATCTAGATGAACGAGCGCTCAAACAAAGCACTTATAACTGTCTTGGGAGAAAGACATATATGAAAAGCTAACTAACAAGAAAGTATAAAAATACCAGATAGAGTACTAACAAATTTACACTATTGAAGTCTAGTTAAAACTTTAGTTAAAGTTCAGTTGTTGTGGGGGTAAGTGGGTATGAAATACTTCATGGAGGAGGTGAGCCTGTAGAAACTGGGCATGTGGGAGAAAGTAAAAAAGACCACATCACTGTAGCAAAAGAAGGGGATAGCATGGGCAAGAGGGCAAAAACTGGAACACTGTTAAAGTCTCATTTGGGAAGCAGAAAGAGAGTTACTCTAAGTGGAATTGAAAAAGCAGAAAAGACAATGTTGCAAAAGGACTTTGAGGGCAAACTGTAGAGGATCTTGAACTTTAATTAAAACATGCATGTATAGAAATGAGCCTATATCCCCCCCTACTCAAAATTTATTTAATATTCTTGACTTTGGTAAGTTTATCCCAAGTGATCATTTTAAAACAATTTCATGAATGAAAGATCTACATGAATTATGAAGTGACTGGGTGATTTTGAAACCAGGCCTCCTAAAAGAATCACCAACCTGGAAATATTCTAGAAAGAAGTCAATAGCTGTGGTATAGAGTTATGTTAAAGAATTAAGGCCTATTTGTGATTGAAAACCTGCCTCTACCACTTACTAATTGTGGAACCATGGGCTGATCAATTAAACTCTCTGGGATTACTAACAAGCTCATTTGTAGAATTAGTTTGATAACATATAGTTCATATGTTTGAGAATTAAATGAAATAAAACATGCAAAGCACTTGGCTTCTTATGTGGTTTCATAGTACATTCTCAATAGAAGGTGGTACCAACGAGAAAATAACAGAGAAGACCGTCTGTAGATGTTGTAGAAATAGATTTGACAGGATATAGTGACAGATTAGATGTGGTCAGTGAGTGAGAGCAAGGTGTCAGAGGTAGCCCAGCTCCTGAATCTTACTGGCTGACTCGTGGATTCTGTTCTCTCACATCCAGATCACTCCATTTGACCACAGTTGGGTCTTTTGGGCCATTGCCTTTGTTCTAGCTTTCCGATACATTGCCACCAAAGTGCCTGCTCCTCTGGGGACAAATTAGGTAAAATCAAACCCTGAAGTCCCGTGGTGAGTCACACTGTCTCCCTCTCATTTCAGCCGCCACTTCCGAGTGTGTCTGCCTGTTGCCTCCCCAGTGCTTCAAGGGTGGAAACCAACTCTACTGCATCAGAATGGGATCATCGATGAGTGAGAAAACAGTGAACATCTGTGACATAGGAGCTATAAGATGTGCCAACAGGAAAGTGGAAATACTGTATCCTGGGAGGTGTTCAACCTAAAACAATCACTGAATAACAGATTTACTGTCCCAAAATAATCCCTACAAGAGGGCATTCTCCTACAAACAGCAGACTGGTGTGCCCAGAAGTTACTGACATAAATTCTTTTGTGTTACTTTCATATAATTCTTCTGCATGACTCTCCTGCCTTAGTCTTTCCTATCCAACCTCAGCCTATGATGTTTTCTGTAGCAACACCTCAGTAGTAACTTTCACATAGATCCAGTGAATTCTGTTCACGCTGCACTAAAACGATGGGACTTCTGAGGACCTTATGAAGCCTGTAGTATTAAGCATCCTCACAAGTACAATTAAGAACAAAAACCATAATTGTCTTCAATTATTCAATAAACATAAACCTACAACAACTTGGAAAACACATTCTTAAAACCCAACTTTCCTTCATGCATTCATTCAACAAATAATTCTGAATGTCTCCAATGTGCCACGGACTGTTTAGGACGCTGGGGAATCGGCAGTGAATAAAAGAGACAAAATCCCTTGCCTTCATGAAGCTTACATTCATGTGGAGACAGGCAAACAAAAAACAAAATAAACATACAAAATATATAGTATGTTTGATGGTGATGCTGGTAATTGCTATGGAAAAAATAATGTAAGGAAAGGTGAGTCCCATCATCTCATGCAAGGAGACACTCCATAGTAATAAGCATCACAGTAGGGATGATTGGGAACAAGTGGAAATTGCCTTGTTTAAAGTAGTTGAAAAACTCCTGGAGTTCCATACTCTTAGGAAAAAAGATTCTTCTTGCCTCAGCTAAAGTGCATTCCAAAGCTTTTAAACTGAAGTATGTGATGGATGGAAAATTATCAGAGAATTTTGAAGGAATAATTTTTAAGTTAAATTATATCCAAGTAGACATCCATTTCTCAGAGAAGTTAGACTGTCATTTTATTGGGGAAGAGGAGTGTTTTTGGAACAGCAATTCTCAAATATTGGTCTCAGAATCACCTGGAGTACTTGTTAATACACACGCTTGCAACCCACCCCCAGTTTCTGGTTCAGTAGGTCTGGGGTGGGGCCAGAGAATTTCTAACAACTTTCCAGGTAGTACCACTAATGATCATCGGGAAGATCACGTTTTGAAAACACTTAGTTTAGAAATGGAGTCATCCAACAGTTCATTTTGTTTGAGTTACTAACTGATCTCCAAACCTTAGCCAGCCAATCTCCAAGCCCCTGAGTGGAAGGATATTTCCTTCCTCTAAAACTCAATGGGATTCCCACCTAGTGGAAGGGGGCCGTGAGCCACAGCCACCTGCAGCACCATCATTATACCTTATACATTAAATGTCACTCCTCTTCCATCTCATTCGTCATAAGATGTTGGCAACATCTAAAACATCTTGCAATATCAAACAGAGGTATGAGGAAGGAACGACCCAGCAATTGCACTACTAGGTATTTATCCAAGGGATACAGGTATGCTGTTTCAAAGGGGCACCCAGATGTTTATAGCAGCACTATCGACAATAGCCAAAGTATGGGAAGAGCCTGAATGTCCATCGATGGATGAATGGATAAAGAAAATGTGGTATATATGGAGTATTACTCGGCAATCAAAAAGGATGAAATCTTGCCATTTGCAACTACGAGGATGGAACTAGAGGGTATTGCTAAGTGAAATTAGTCAGAGAATGACAAATATCATATGACTTCACTCATATGAGTACTTTAAGACACAGAACAGATGAACATAAGGGAAGAGAAGCAAAAATAATATAAAAACAGGGAGGGGGGCAAAAAAGAGACTCTTAAATATGGAGAACAAACAGAAGGTTGCTGGAGGGGTTGTGGGAGGGGGGATGGGCTAAATGGGTAAGGGGCATTAAGGAATCTACTCCTGAAATCATTGTTGCACTATATGCTAACTAGCTTAGATGTAAATTTAAAAAGTTAACTTAAATTTAATTTAATTAAAAAAAAAGAAGTATGAGGAAGGAAAAAAAAAAACTAGGACAGAAAAAATTTTCCTAGTGTAACAGCAATTGAGTGGGAATTTTTCTCTTCCCACAATCAGTAACCTATCTTCCCCAGTCACGCCACCCCCTCCCATCTCACAAAATTGGTGCAGGCCATCTCGTCAGCATCATGCCTTCAGAGCTCCCAAGAGTCCAAACTGAGGGCAAAGAGGTATTAAATACTCCCATGTTCCAAGGAGAGCCACTACTGAATCAAGAGCATTTCCTCAGGAATGAGTTGGAGCTGCTCTCCCCAGCTCTCACACCTGTCCCACACCGTTCTGAGGGGAGAGGAGGACCTGGGACCAGGGGACCAGGGGAGGAGGGAGGGAGGCCATGGGAATCGGCAGCCTAGTGAATACAGTTTTCATAGAGAGAGTCCTACTCCTCCCCTGAGACCTTTTAGAACTTTTCCCCTCCTGAATGAGGAGGTGGAGGATGCAGAAAGTATCCACTGAAGCCAGGCATCTGAAGCCCTGCGAGAATCATTTGTAGGGTGTGGGGCACCAGCAGCAAGGACAGAGACCCGCCCAGTGGGATACTGTGAGTCTTAGAACTGAAGCCTATGAGCAGGTTGCAGGAGGACTCCCGGGCAGGTGTGGATCCTGATGAGGGCAGGTGTGGAGGCGATTCTCCCTTCCTGTGCATGAAACCACCTCCTGCCTAGAGAGTGCTAAAGGCAGGATGCTGCTGAGAGTGGCCCTCACCATTTTGGGTGAGGGGGTGTTCTTTAGTGTTGTTTAGTGTTCCTTGGCTAGTGCGTTTCCACCTCTATCAGGACATGGCTGTCTTCATTGTCTTCCTTCGGTGCATGTCTGTCTGCCCAAATGTGTATTGTCTTATGAGCACAGCAGTCATGTTAGATTAGGCCCACTCTAATGATCTCATCTTAATTGGATTACAGCCGCAAAGACCCCATTTCTAAATATGGTCACATTTGCAGTGACCAGAGGTTCGGACTTCAACGTATCTTTTTTTGTGGAAACAATTTAACCCATAGCACTGTGACTGGGGAAAACAAAGTTTCCTGTTTACACCCTATAATATAATCAAGTGTTTATACCAGATATTATATTCATATTGCTTGATTAAAATCAGTCATGTTTGCTTTGAAGTATGTTACTCTTTTACTTGTAACAATCTTCCCTTTTAATGGTGATTAGTTGTTCTTTTTACCACTTTAGTTACCTTTGTTTCAAAGGATTTTTTGAGTGCAATAAAGTTTGCATTAGGCTAATTTGCATACCATTTACCAGTAGAATTTTTCACACACATATTAATATTAATATAGCAATTTAGTAGAAAAAGTGTTAAGAGCTAGAGATTAAATTGTCATCATGAAGCAGAGAACAAAACTGAAACATATTAAATACCTGGAATTTGGATCTAGAATGTTCAACACTGTCCTAGAAGATTAAATAAACTCATGATCAAAGGTAAAGGCTTATCCTCTTAGGCTATTAGAGATGAATACTAAGCATTCATGCTTGTAGTTTCAGTAACTGGAAACAGTTCAGGTCCTTTTCTATATATATGGATTTTAATTTTTGTTGGTTCTGCAAGAAATTGACAAAATAAATTGGACCCCAGTTTAAAGAACTTTGTAAATTAACATGCTATCTCTCTCAGATGTCCTGAAAGCAAAATTCTAAGACTGTTATTTTTAAAACTCCATTCCTCTGGTGAGGTGACATTCAAGCTTAACTAAAGATTTCCTCTTTTTGACAGTCCTCAGTAAAGTTCACTAAATTTAAGAATATGTTACTGTTTTTTTCTCTTTCTATAAAAGCCTCCCACAATGAAAATTCCTTAGTTTTAAAGATTGAGCTCTTCTGTTCTTTCCAGAAGAACGCACCCACCAGCTAGACCTCATCTACATACCCTTGCTAAATTCTAATTCTGGATAAGAAGAATCTGACAGATAATGATGCCTCTGGTTGGTGTTGGGCACCAAATACCCTGAAGTTTGGTTTAACTGGATTCTAAATGGCTAGCTGTCTCTAAGGTCACCTTCATTCTTTTGGAATATGTTGTGTGCGGAATCAATGAGGCGTCGAGCTTCTAACCCCACAAATGGCCTGCAAAATTATAGTTGTACCCATGTCATTTTATGAAAGTGAGACGGGTCACTGCTACCCTATTAGTCTTCCTGACAACTTGTGGCCATACAGCTTCAGTGGCACTTGTCAAATGTCAGTTGGTACAGGTATGTGTCACTGATCAAAGGACTCCCATGGACAGATGCACTGAAAGTTATGCTTACAAAGCTTTATATAGAAAGATCTTCATAACAACATTATTGGTAATAGCAAAAAATGACAGAGCCTAAATGTCAAATAATAAATTATGCCTTTCCCCCCATATGATGGAACAGTAAGAGACCACAGAAAAGTATGTTTTCTAAAAGACTTTAAAGGACATAATAAAAAGTGAGAAACCAGGCTACAGTGCTACACATGATTCCAGCTATGTAAATTGTGTATGTATAAATGTCTTTAAAAACAATCATCAGGAGAACAAACCTCTGGAATTTGCAGTTATTTTTATTGTCTTGTTTATATTTTTCTGAATTTTCTGGATTTTTTTATAATCAGCATGCATTTTCTTTTATAATTGGGTATGAACGTCATTCTAAAAATTTTCTCTTCTACTTAGGTGAAAAGATAGTTAATTCCATTTGGATGGACATATTGGTGGCAAATCGGCTTTGGAGTTTAAGCCGGTCCCACTGGTCTGGACTTGCCCACGTGAGACGGGTGAGTTTCAGCCAGACGTGTGAGCCTCACGTGCATGCATTCATTCATTCACAAGCATTTTCTCAGTACCTGCTAAGTCACAGGAGTTAGGTCCATAATCATGAAGAGATTTTGGAGGTACTCACAGTAGACTGGGAAGATTTTAAAGGTATATTTAAACCAGTATTATACAAAAGAGAAAGCAATGAGTTAGTTCTAAAAAACTACAGGTGTAGAAAACATTTTTAGGGAATAAAAAAAAAACTGGACAGTTAATAAAATAAAGTCAAGCCTCACTTCTCACAGTTGGAGTCATTGAGTGCCTACTTGAACTTGGGCAAACCTCTGAAACTCAGTTTCCATGGGAAAATGGGGACAATACCAGTCAACTCACTCTAGTTTATACACATATATACACGCACACACACACATAAAGCAACTACCAAAGAGCCTAGAATGAAATGTGTATTCAACTACTTGGGTGATATAATAGTTGTTATTATTATTAGTTAATAATTATTATTATTAATAATAAAATATTATTATTAAACACCAATGGAAAAGAGTGGCTGGACTTCACCTTTTATTTCCTATCACACGAGGCATATTGCCAGTCTTGCCATGAAGCCTGATTTATTAAAGAGCCATGGACTTACTTAGAGTGCTCAGAAAGGAGAAACAGCTGTCTGACTAGGCTGATGACAAGTGCATGTTCACAGTGCTCATGAGGGCATGACTCCCATAATCAGCACCAGAAATAAAGGTTTTAAGTTCTCTTCAGAATGAATCATGCTTCATGCCAAATCAATGGAGATGGCCTGCTGTTTGCAGCTGAAAACCTAACAATCTATGATATCAAAGCAATGTGAACAGAAGACCCAGGAATAGAAAGTGAAGAGGAAATTAGACTGGGTAGCTGGAAGTACACTCCAAGGATTACTTAGCTTGATCCACCCCCCTAGCATGCAGTGACATGGTAGATTTGGGAAAAGGTTACATTTTACCTAAAATGTGACCCTTACCATGATGGTAAAGCCACATCACAGTTCAAGGCCCTAAGACCAGAATTTGTTGGCTTTCATGAAGCTGTATTTGTAATACCACCAGAATATAGAGTAGCACCCTAACTGAAGCATTTCTGTTTTGTTTATAACAACTGAAAACTGTTGCATGTCTCCCCTTCTATTGAAAGGAGCTCTACACACTGGTACATCTCTGCAGTTGTCAAAATTACCGCTCACCAGTGTTGCTGGCTCTCCATTTCTCGAGGACCTTGTAGGATCGTGGCATTGGGGTACCATGTAATTGATTCTGACCAGTGAAATGTGACCAGAAGTACTTGTATAGCTTTTGGACAAAACATGTAATTGCTGGCATCCCAGAACTCCCCTTTCCCTGTGACACATTTGAAATGGTGGCTGCTCCATCAGCCTGAGTCCCTGAGTCATTAACATGAGCAAAGTCTTCTATACTTCATCAAACTTCTATGGGTATGTGGCATGAGCAAAATATAAACCTATGTGAGGCTGAGGGAGGGGGGTATTTGTTACATCATTACCTAACCTACTTGTCTGACATTAACTGTGACAAATGACATGATGACATTAGAAGCTGATCTCTTTTTGTTTTCACTCCTATGTGGATCCTGAGAAACTTAACAGAAGACCATGGGGGAGGGGAAGGAAAGAAAAAAATGGTTAGAGAGGGAGGGAGCCAAAACATAAGAGACTCCTAAAAACTGAAAACAAACTGAGGATTTATGGGGGGTGGGAGGGAGGGGAGGGTGGGTGATGGGTATTGAGGAGGGCACCTGTTGGGATGAGCACTGGGTGTTGTATGGAAACCAGTTTGACCATAAATTTCATAATAAAAAAAAAAAAGAAGCTGACCTCTTTCACTGCCCCCCTGCCCCCAAACTGCATTCCAGAACACTCAGTTTTCTATGGGGCCATAGATGGTAAATAGGAATTGCTATGGTTTCGACATGGCCTGTGATTACTATTGTGCTTGGGGAAAAATACAGAAACAAACTAAAATTTGGAAAGGGGAGTGACTATATTTAGTTCTTAAATACATTCTTCATTGCATCCTTCATTTTATAGAGAAATGTGTTAGTAGAAAAAGTTGCAAAGAAAATCTATTCTTACATAGAGAGTTTACCTGCTAGGACTAAGAAGAAATGTAAGGAAATATAAAAATGGTGAACACTCTTATAGAAAATTTCTTAATATATTTGGGAAAATTTTTAGAATCTTAAAAATGTTAATTAGTTTTTTGAAACATTTACTATTTTAAAGTGCTTTTCAAAGTTAATTAAATCCACTTTATATTTCTTGATTACCAAATCATTCCTATTTTATTTCACATCAATTGCTTATCAAAACTGCATTCTAAATAATTTCAAGCATTTACTAAAGATGCAGATAAACAAAAAAAGGATCTTTCATTCCAATTTCCAAAGCTTGGATGTAACATAAAATCTAACTAGTAGAGTGTAGCAGGTATTTATTGTCCCTCCCCTCCACCCCCCCCCCCCCAAAATCTATTCAGTCCCCTGCCAATGGCCAGTATTTCAGAAAAGGCTGGTTTCAGTCTCAACACCAGAACCAAAAAGTATACAACAATTTGTTTAAGTCAGTCAATGGGGTTCCATTTCCCAACCTGTGTGGTTTAGACATGTGCAGGTATTGCAAGGCTGATGAATGAGAGGTGAGGAGCATCTTATGCAGGGTTTCACAGAAGGAATTTCTCATTCTTCAGGAGTTCACAGGAAGAGATGGTCTCTTCTGAATGTTGCCAGGTCTGAACATGATGTCTGGAACTACTGTAGCCATCTTGCCACCATGAGTGGATTTCCATTTGTGGTCTAGGCCAACATGTGGAAGAGTTTCTAGTAGAGACCTAGAAAGAACCATTTGTGGACCCTTTGCGACATCACTGAGCCACTGAATTACCTAACTCAGGAGTGTCCATGTTTGTGGTCTTCTTGTTATAAAATAATACATTTTCTTTACTGTTTAAGCTATTTTGTGATTTGGGTTCTCTGCTCCTTATAGCCAAACGTATCCTGATCCAGAAATTAATCATGTTCTTGAGTTTTGTAGTTTTGTGATATCGATAGATTGGTAGCATAGGTTTTTATTTCAAAATGATTAATACCCGTTTGTTTGTTTGTTTGTTTGTTTGTTTGTCTTTAAAGGGAGAGTTTCCTCTCTTGGTTGAATATACTTATTGTGTATCTAACAAAGGAAAGATGAACATTCAGAAATGGAACCTAGTAAGGCAACAAGTTCAAAAATGAATCTATTCATTATTTCTTGGAAAGCCAAAGTCATGTCTGAAGTTTCCCAAGTAACCAACAATTAATTGTAGACTCAGTGTCATGTTTAATTGTCTGAAGGGAAAGGGAGACCTAAAGCTTTCTAAGCCACTAGTAGGTGCCAGACTCATCACATAACTATTTTTACTTAGTCCTCACAGAAACTCTTAAGAGACATAGGTGCTGTTGGCCTCATTTAGAGATGAAGAAATTAAGGGTCATCTGGGTGGCTCAGTCGGTTGAATGTCCGACATCAGCTCAGGTCATGGTCTCACGGTTCGTGAGTTCGAGCCCCGTGTCGGGCTCTGTGCTGACAGCTCAGTGCCTGGAGCCTGCTTCAGATTCTGTGTCTCCTTCTCTTTCTGCTCCTCCCTTGCTCACACTCTGTCTCTCTCTCAAAAATAAATAAAGATTAAAAAAAATTAGAGATGAAGAAATTAAGGATCAGAAACCAGGGTTACTTGCCAAATTTCATACACCTTGTAAAAGGCAGGCAGAAGTCAAACCTGGCCAGACTAACTCAAGAACTCAGGAGCAGACTGAACTATATCAAGGCCAGATTTATTTATTTTTTAATTACACAGTGGTTACTGTTGTGATTATAAAGAAGGCTGCCCGGGTGCCTGGGTGGTTCAGTCGGTTAAACAGCCCACTTTGGCTCAGGCCATGATCTCACTGTTCATGAGTTCGAGTCCCACGTAGGGCTCTGTGCTGACAGCTCAGAGCCTGGAGCCAGCTTTGGATTCTGTGTCTCTTGCTCTCTCTGCCGCTCCCCCACTCATGTTCTGCCTCTCAATACTGAATAAAAGTTAAAAAATTTTAAAATAAAGAAAGAAAGAAAGATGGCTGCAAATCATCTGACATTCTTCCATTGAGATGTCAGTTCTAATTTCATACCCTTGAATTCTGGCAGGCTTCCGACCACTGCCACTAACGAAGTAGAGCAAAAGCATGATGTGACTTCTGAGACTGTCCAAAAACAGGTCTTTATTCACTTGCTCTTAGTGCCCTGACCTGCTATGGTAGAAGTCAATGATGCTCTGGCCACTCCACTGTGAGGAAACCTAAGACACATGAAGAGTCCATGTGTAGGGACCCTGGGCAACAGAACAACTTAGCCCAGATGTTGAGACATCCCAGTCCAGACACCAGACATGTGAATGACGAATGTTGAACCTTCCCATGTGAGGTTTCAGACAGCATGAAACAGACGGAAACCATCTCCCACTGCAAATTCCTGATCCACAGAAGCCATAAGTAATACACCATGTTACACTATGAAGTTGGGACTAGTTTGTTATACAGCAATAGACAACTGGAATAGTTTTGCAAGACAATGTCTTTATTCTCAGGAAATATACACTGAAGCATGTAGGAATAAAGTAACGACACTTCCTTCAGATAGTGGAGACGTCGTTGAAATAATAAAGGATCCCCTGGTAGTGATTCCCAAATCTGGGAGTCATCAAAATCATTTGGAAAGATTTTTTAAAATATTGACTCTCAGATATTGTAATAACATTGTATGGTGACCTAGGTATACTTGTGGTGAGCACAACATAATGTATAGAGGTGTCAAATTACTATGTTGTGAACCTAAAACTAATATAACATTGTATGTCAACTGTTCTCAAATGTTTAAAAATTTTAATAAAATAAAATATTGATTCCTAAGTCCCACCCAGACCTACTAAACTAGAGTCTTCAGAACTTAGATAATAGCACACACTCAATAAAAACCCAATCAGGAAAATTGTTTCAGACCTGAGCTGAGGCAAGCAATTGAAATCAGGAATCATATACTGCCCACTCTGAGTCCTTGCACACAGGCCCTAGTCCTGACCCCATCCCTCACCCCTTTCCTTCTATCCACTTGAAGGCCTCTGTTCCCAGGCTTGTGCCCGTATGATCAGACCATATGGCTACCCATACCTTTTTCGAAAGGTTTGCTCCTTGAGACACCATGCCCAAGTCCTCCAGCTTGGTTGACTGTGCTTTAGCCATAAACTCAGGAATTGCAGAAATCCACACCCACTTGTTCAGTGAAGTGTTTCATTCCTACCCATTATCTCTAGACTGTTCCCTGTCTAAAATAGTGAGAAATGGAAGATAAACAAGGACAGAAAATGGCAGAAAGAAAAACGAGGGTACTGTGACAGACTGGGGTGAAAGAGCAAAGAATATGCCATGTTAAAGGGTAGGCGATTGATCCTACAATCCCAGAGATGGTGCCATGGTCACCTGTCACCAAAGTCACCTCAGGTAGTATCACTCAGAGTGTCTGTGAATTATTCACTGTGGTTTCCAAGGAGATAAGGAGCTCGCACCAGAGTGTAAATCAACAAATTGCCTCCTTCATCCATAAAGTCTCGCCACAACAACAAAAAAAGTAGGCTGAACTAAGCAGGGTAATTAGTGATAAAGTTCATACACATTCTGTCATAGGCTCCTTGTCCATCCAGAAATCAGTTCCCAGAAGGCATTTTAAGTATTCCTGACGTAGGGTGCTTGTCTAAATAACAACCACAGAAGCAGCAGTAATAATATACTTAACATTCACTAAGCATTTACTGTATGCTTAAGCATTGTGTCTAAAGGCTATGATAAGCTTTACTAATTATGTCTACTAAAATTGATCACAATATACATGAAGAAAGGAGCTATGTTCAAAATTTTCTTGGTATACCTCAAAGTAACTGGCACAGAGCTATTTACACAAGTGATCAAAATATATTTAATTGTTTAAAGTAAAAGCATAAGAGAAATAAAGAAAATACTGGATTAGAAATATAAATATGGGAGTCATCTACCAAGGACACAAAATCTATGTAAGTAAATAATTTCCCTAAGAGAATAAAGCCGATTTTCTTTTTTGAATTATTCATTCACTAATTCATTTCAGTATTTATTTATTCATTCAATTGAGAGCTTACTAAAAGCACTATTAGGGACAAACATGATTCTGATTCTCATGGAGCATAAATTATTATGGAAGAGACAAAAAATAAATTATTAATTACTAATAAATAAGTTATTACAGACTGCAATGAGAACTAACCAAAGAGCTGGAAGAAGCTGGAGGACATGTGAAGTCTCAGGGAGAAAGTAGCAGCGGAGGCGCCTGGGTGGCTCCGTCGGTTGAATATTCGACTCTTGATTTTGGCCCAGGTCATGATCCCAGGGTCGTGGGGTCAAGCCCCGTGTCAGGCTCTACACTGAGCTTGGAGCCTAGTTGGGATTCTCACTCTCTCTGCCCCTCCCCCACTCGTGCGTGTGCGCATGTGTGTGTTTGTGTGTGTGTGTGTTCTCTTAAAGAAAGAAAGAAAGAAAGAAAGAAAGAAAGAAAGAAAGAAAGAAAGAAAAGCATTTAAAAAAGAAAGTAGCAGACAGTGAGAATAGCCCATGTAAAGACCCTGAGGTGAGAGTCTAGAGCTTCTCTGAAAAATAAAGCTAGTTTGCCTTTAGGCAGGTGGGAGGCCAATGTGCTGCTGAAAACAAGAGGAAAAACAAACAGATTTAAAAATCATATATTGAGGCATAATAGGGCTGTAGCAGCAACAAGGACTAAGGGGGATAACATTTCAGAGAAGGAAACTTACAGAGGTGAGCTGAGGTTCTGCCTCTGCCCCTGGCGGCACCTGATCCTGGCCATCAGCTGGATAGAAGCCAAGAATCAGGGCTAGGCCCAGGCAGGGGCCACTGCTGGGGGAAGGAGAAACCAGTGGGCTCTTTAGGTTGTGCAGGATGCTGCTGACAAAACTAGAGAAGTGATTGGACTCAAGCACTTAGCCACTTCCTCTCTCAAAGCATTGACTGGGCTGGTTGTAGAAAACAGAGACAGAAGTAGCGAGATTCAAGATATATTTTGGAGGTAGAATCATCAGGATTCTGATATTTTGAATGGAATTGAGCAGAGAAAGATACAAAAGATGACCCTCAGGTTCTGATGAGCAAAACTGGGTAGAATGATAGGAGAATAGGTTAGGGAGTCAGGGCAAGTGTCACTGAAGTTAGAAGGTTTTCCTGAGATTACCAACTCATTAGGAGCAAAATGAGGACTAGAATGCAAGTCTCCTGATTCTTATCCCACTATTCCCTACCATACCAAGTTAACTTTTCCTTTAGGAATTTCTGTCAGTAGTATTACTTCTGTCTGTATTACACACACTTTGCACAGACATATTTTGTGTTTAGAAGCTCAGTTTTCAGGAGTAGTCAAGTATTAATTTTGAGGCTTTAAACACGGGTGACAAAATGCAGATGCCTTCAAAGCCAGCAAACAAAAGAGGGGTGAAGAGCAAGTTTTATGATCATACAGAATGGGAGGGAGGGCTCTTTTGATGTACCCACAGGGCTCATCACCCCTAAAGAAATTCAAATTTGTTTTTAAAAATATTTTAATCACCTGCCAATTAGAACACATTTATATGCAGTGTTCCAACTCCTGCTAATTAGATGCAAATATGTTTGCTAATACCCATTAAAAAGAAACACCCCGCCCAAAATGGAGTCACTTCTCTTATGCTAATAACTTCCTTGTCCTATACCACTTCTGTCTACAAAGCCTCCCATTTTGTACAACACTTTTATCTGTTAGATGGGATGCTGCCTGATTCATGAATCTTTGAACAAAGCCAATTAGATCTTTAAATTTACTTGTTGAATTTTTGTTCTTTAATGCACCTTATTTTGCCTTTGAGTATAATCAAAAGATAAGTAAATCCTGTTCAAGGACTCTACTCTTGTTCAGCCACTTAGTGGAAATGGCAACATGTTTCTCATTGTACAAATATTTGTATGTAAAATAGAAGTCAAAATCTTATTCCATAAACAAGGGAAAAAAAGGCTAACAGAAGGCTATTCCTAAACCAATGGTGACAATATATTGTGATCCAGGGATTATGGTTAATCTAACATTTTACAACTAAAATCCAAATAAATTAATTGGATTATCTTGGCTGATACGTTTATTGTTCCCTTGAGATACATGCCTCAACCTCATCACCTAAGGAACAGATAACAGAAAGAGGAAGAAAAGGATGATCACAAAATAGAAGCTGCCAGTGATGTACAAACATATGGGTATTCAACAAAAAACCAATGGGAAAAAAATGTGACATAAAAAGAACTATTCTGTACCTGTTTCCTAAAATTGCTTAATGCTTAAAGAAAATATTTATTTTGCTTATGTTTCAGTTGGGAAGCCATTCAACTTAAATGTTTCTTGCCAGTTTTGGAATTTATAAATGCATTAATATAGAAGCAAATTTGGCAGGATATCAGTATAGTGTGCTTTTGATAAAATGCCTGAATGTGTTTTATATGCTTAATTTTTGAAAATGTACTTAATGAAAGGATAAAAACCCAATCCATTATGTAACCCACAAAACAAAAAATTAACTAACAATGAAATCTCTTGAAAGCATATGACCCACAAGACAATCAAGGGTAACATCTCAGAATTTTTACTATCACTTTTTTATTTGTGGTTTTCATAATATTTTATTTGTTTGTTTGTTTGTTTGTTTATGGCTCTCAAGATATCTGTTGTGACTTAGTTAATTTATTTACTTCCCTACTTCTTAATAAAAGTGGACAATTTGGTTGATCTATTTTTTCTCCCATTTTGTTATAAACAATAGCTTTAATGAGACTGTGAATATGGCTGTTTCCTTCCATCCACTTACAAAAATATATGAATGAAAATCAAAAATATTCTTGTGCATGTAGAAAATCAATTATTGACTTTGCAACAGTTCATATGAAAATATCTGAGGGTTTTAGATGATGACAAGCTTAATGTGAGCAGACACTGTAATAATTACTCCATTTCTACCGTTACTATTGCTACCCTTGATAATAATAGTTCATTGTAATCAAGGTAGTATTTATAAGATTACCCATTAAATTAAAAACTTTGTTATAGCTCATAGTAATGATAAATTATTTGCATATATTTTTAAAGTTATGTTTGTGCTTAAAATGGTCTTATCTGGCTATTCATGAACCAGAAAGAGAACCAAGTCTGGGTTAGGACCACAGACCTATATCGAGCTTCAGGATGGAACCAGAACAAACATCTAGATCAATTTTTAGGTGGCTGATTAGAAACATCTGCCACATACATTTTAGACAAATAGGGTCTAAATGAATTCAGAGATGAGCAGGGATTTCTTGCCATGAACAAAATCTTTCTTTAAAAAGCTCATCCCATGTAGAGAGACCAGCTGCATTTGAGATCCCAAACTTAGGTTGAGCCAACCTGGTTTAGGAAGTAAACCTTTGATATTCTCCCAGCATAATAGGCCCATGTTACCAAAATAATGTCTCATTCCACAGTGAGGATTCCAATATACTGGGTAAAGCCAACTGTTAAATACTAACACAGAGATATGTACGTGGCAAAAGACAAAGAGAAAACACATACAAATGCAAGCACCCATACACATAAAACCTACACAAGAGAAATTTTCAAATAAAAATTTCAAAGCACATGAGAAAAATAAATATCATAAAGCTCAAGAAATAGGAGGCATTACTCTAAAATAATGCCAAATATGAAAACATTCTTCTAAGGACTTTAAAATATCCATAAAGATGAGGAGGAAGGGGAAGCAGAGAAGGAGGAAAAGGAGGTGGAAGAGGAAGAGGAGGGTAGTAATATTAGTAACAATGTCAACAACAAAATAATAGCTGCTAAGATTGAGTACTTCTGTCACTATTTTAAAGTGGACAGATTCATTTACAACATATCAATGAGGAAAATAAAGGGGAAAATTCCCATTTTTACCTGGACCCCATTAATCCACTAAAAGTTCTGCTCAACTTCTCAACCTCTTGATTTTAGAATCATCAAATATCTCAGGAGGAAAAAAACAAAAACAAAAACAAAACCAATGGTGCCAAATGCTGAACATTCTTCTGTGAACTTCCACTCTCTTCCCTGAGGCTTGCTCTCATGTCTATAAGGCAAAATCAATAAATAATTAGGTAGCAAAGACAGGAAGATGTGAATCAAGAGTAAATAGGGCCACAGGAAAACGTATAAAATGAAAAATACAACACTGAAACAAAAAAAGATAGAATGAGCATCTAACTGAGGACAGAATCGGCAAATTGGAGGACAGTAGTTAAGAATTTACCTAGAACAACATGTAGAACATAACAAAAGATAAGAACTTAGAAAATATTATGTGAGGAGAATAGATGAGAAGCTCCAACATATACCTAATAATTGTTCCAAAATTAAAGAATAGAGAACACGGCTAATAATTTTCCTGAAATAAAGGAAGACAGGAATTATCAGAAAGGAAACTCATGGTACACAGCAGAACAAATCAAGAAAATAAGCCCACACCTATGAGTTTTACTGTGATAAGAGTGATATTTCCAGAGTGGCACACTGCTCTGAATGTCTCATGTGGGAACTCTGCTCTTGGCAATGACAATGGGGTTTTATCAGACTAAACCTCCAACTGAGAACAGCTAGTACATCTGGATAATTTGTTAAGAAAATGTGCATAAAAGCATCAGAGAACTACCAAATGGAATGAGGATCTATGGTGCCCAGATCCAGGCAGAGGAGACAGGCACCAAGAAGTGAGCTCCTCCTTTTGGGGTAATGGCCAACTCTGAAAATGGCAGCTGAAAGGTTGAGAAACTGTGCAAAACTTTACACCAATTAGTGAAGTTACCACAAGTTGAGTTTCAGGACCACACAAAGAGGAGCCCTGAAAAGTACCCCAGGCTTGTGATTGAGCCTTTAAAGAGCTACATCCTAAGAATAATGCTGAATTAGACTGCATTATTTAGTCACTGCACGGTCAAGTGACTAAAGAGCAAAGGCAGAAAAAAATCTTGAATGTTGTTAAGAAAAAGAAAAAAAAAGCCTTCAAAGGAGCAACAAGTAATCTTAGAGTTGACTCCTAAACAGAAATAATGGGAGCCAGTGATCTGACAATCATATTTTCAAAGGACAGAAAGAAAACATCTGCTTATATAGATTTCTACAGCAAAAATACCTTTTGAAAATGAAGGTGATATAAAAATACTTTCCAAGAAACACAAACTGACAGGATTCAGCATTAGCAGACCTGAATTAAAAGAAAAAACAAAAGTTGTTCTTTAGCTACAAAGAACATGATTGAGGTGGGAAGGCTAATGTGTGGGCAAATGAATATGGACTCTGTAATCACTTGTGTGAGGATTTAAATAAAATATGGAGAAAACTTGGAAGAAAAAGACATGAAAACAACATTACATAATTTGAGAGGAGGATAAATGAAGTTAAAATGTTCTAAAGCCCTTGCAGGGTCTAAAGAGAGGTAAAAGCATTAATATATATTATACTATAATAACTTAAGGATACAGATGGTAATCTCTAAATCGATACTGACTAAATAATAGTAAAAATATATATATAACTAACAAAGTAATGGGGGTGCAATGATTAAAACGATAACGTGAGAAGTTAAAAGGAACAAAAAATCAAGAATAAAGACAACTAAACTAAAGACAACAACAAGATCAATTTTAAAGCCTATCATTAATTACATTAGATAAAAAATAACCACGTTGTGTCAGTTTGGGTCCTCCAGGAAGCAGGCACCAAGAAGAAATGAGAGGTACTGAAGATTTAGTGGCAAAAATAAAAGGGGAGAGGAAATTAGAGGATGCAGAGAGAATCTGCTCACAGTACTGATCTGACACCTGTGAAAAAATAACAGGACGGAAGGAGAATGCAGAGGAAGATCCGCTGAGGAAGTCTCAGCCAAGCTGATATGGGCCCAGAGCAGACTGCCCATTCCATGAGTCACGTATCGGACAGAACAGGCATGGCTCTTGTACCCCTGTCACACTTACCCGTGGCTGGGAGCAGCTCAGGTAAAGGATGATCTTAGGCTAAATGCAGTGACCGAACCCAAAGTAGTTGGGGGCTGTCTGCTAACTACATTCCTTCCAGCAGTTTCTAAAGACAGATTTGAGCAACGTACCCCTGAGATGCCGCAGTCCACCTTTCGTGGACTATATAGATCCACATTTCCATACATGGTCAAAGAGCAGCTTCTATGGGCCTCTTTTCCTGAGGTAAACATGGAAGGGGGACCAAGTGCAGCCTCTGTCATTACTGCGAATCTGGGACCACGCCCGGTGCTAACTGCCTCCCTCCTTCACCATCCATTTCAACCCCCCCCCCCCCCCCCCCCCGCCTCAGCCATCATCTGAAGGCTTTAGTGCTTACCTCCTAATATCAGCCATTCCTGAGAGGCCTGAGGCCCTGGCGATCAGACACTCCTCAACAGGTAAATGTATTAATGTATATTGTACTTCAATGACTTACGGATGGAGTCACTGTTTGCCCACTCACAAATATAATGGGGTAAGGGAGTAAAAAATGGACCCACTTGGATCACTTGCATCCTACACATATTTCTCCTGCCCCCATCATATGAGACCAGTCCCACCTAATCTATCTCGGATGCATCATTTTGAGATCTACAGTCTCAGTTCCGGATGTGCCATTTCCATCTTATGACTGACTTCCACTGGCCCCCTCTGGCTTTAGACACTGCAGATCTCACAGAACCCAGACCATAGTAGGAAATGAGGGATGTTCAGTCCCTTGGTACCCATGGTCAAGTCTTCTATCAGGACTCAGTGACTCTACAGGAGCTGTTTCTCAAAAAGTGTATAATTCTCACCAAAGGCCTGAATTATAATTCTTCCACTGGGGCTTGCCAATTCCATAATGAACACTTTTTTCACCCCAGACATTTCAAGGACATAGTGTTGGCTGGATCATATGGCCTGAGGGGCAAGAATGTCCGTGTCAAAATTGGTAGGTTTCCATGTTACTGTATATGGGCTGAAGCACAATTCCTGGGTATCAAATACGCTGCCTCCAGGAGGCAGGAAGACCGTCAGGCATTGCACAGCAATTTGTCTTTTACGTTGGATACTCTAACATATCCCTGACTGCATCATCTACAAATCTTACTGAGGTGTCAGAACCCTGAATCCATATATTTCTCTCTCTCCCTCTGGAGTACCAAGGTCTCTCGCATGCCAGGTACCTCTCGCTACTCTTGGCCAAGTGGCATCACATCATCGGTGTAATGGATTAGTGTGGTGTTCTATCAAAATCCAGATGGTCCAGGTGGTCAAGATCTCTGAAGTTTGTTATGGCCGAAGATGGGAGAGTCAACATAGCTCTGAGGAAAACTTGGAATGAATTGTTGTCTGCGTGGATGCAAATTTTTTTATTTTATTGAGAATGGAAGGGAACACATACCAAATGAAGGGCCACACAGTATATACCAGCAACATTATTACTCTTCTTTCCCAGAGGTACCATGTCTGGTTGGCAGCTGCAATTAGGACAGCTACTTGAATGAGAGTGAAGAAGTCTACATTCACAAGCATCCATCAGGTTTCTACAAGGGCCAGGCTGGCTAATTAGAGGGATATAATAGGAACCACTACCCATGGATTTTTTTAGATCTTTAAGTTTGACACTAATATCCACACCCCATTCCCCAGGATTGTTTTATATTTAATATCTTATCTGGGATTTAACATAATTTCAGAGTCTCACATTTGTCCTTCCCCACCATTGTAGCTCTTAACCCACAGGCCAAAATCTCAATGTGAAGATTACTCCAGCTGCCAAGTGAGTCAACTCCAATTATACACTCAGTGACAAGGAAAAGACCTATTGTAGGGAGGGCTTTGGCTAGGACTCCAGTTATTACCCAGCACTTGTGTGTCTCTACTGTAACAGAGGATTCCAGTGAGGCTCCATGTTAACTCAGACCCTGTGTCCTATAATACTCAAAATATTTTGATGTTCTTATTTCCCCAGAATACAGTAATTCAAGTAAATTGCTGTCAGTACCATTGGGGAAGGACTAGAGGTTTTTTGTTTTTTCTTTTTTAAAGTTTATTTATTTATTTTTGAGAGAGAGAAAGAGCACAAGCAGGGAAGGGGCAGAGAGAGAGGAAAACAGAGAATCCAGAGCAAGCTCCAGGCTCTGAGCTCTCAGCACAGAGCCCAACATGGCGCCCAAACCCACGAACCATGAATTGCAAGATCGTGACCTGAGCCAAAGTCAGACGCTTAACCAACTGAGCCACCCAAGTGCCCCTAGAGGTATTTTTACAGTATATATTTGCTTTGACATTATAAGGTCCTTCCTTTCACCACCATCCTGTGAATTTGGATCTGAAAATTGGCACAGCAATGAAAAATCGGCTGAGCAAGGGATAATGATGACATTTTATTGGCCAACTGTCCCCAACCTCTTGTTCCTATATTCTTGTCCTCCTCTGAAGTTGGATGTAAAAAGCACTCTCATTGGCTGCCCTTCTCTGCCATAATTGGTGGTGTTAATGAATGGAGTGTCCCAGGTAATACAGTGGGTCTGCTGACCTCATATAATATATCCACTCCAAGACACTCACGTCCCTCATCCTTTTCGTTTTCTTTACAAACCGCCTCAGCAACTCAAGCATCTCCATTTCATTCAGCGTGGGCTACTACTTTCTCCAGGCTTCTAACAACCACCCCAGCAGTTAAATTGCCCCATTCCCTGGGATCCTTGCCAGGGTGTTAAATTCTACGTTTGAGAAAGCGCCCCTAAATCGCTCAGTTCTTACTTCTGCCATCTTAACATTCCAACCACTAGATCAAATACCCTAAGGAATAACCCTTTAAAACTTAAAAAAAAATAAATAAATAAAATAACAGATACAAACTAAAATATTTACAACTAAAATGGTATGCTGTGATTTTCCTTAAATACTCAAACAGAAAAATGAGATAAAATGTGTGTGTGGAGAGTGCTAGATACAATTAGAATGCCAGAATGTTGATAAGAACTGAAGCTGGGGTTGCCTGGCTGGTTCAGTCAGTGGAATATGTGACTCTCGATCTCGGGGTTGCAAGTTCGAGCCCCACACTGAGTGTAGAGATTACTTAAAAATAAAATCTTTAAAAAAATAAATAAAAGGAAGAACTGAAGCTGGTTGATAGACTCACAAGGGTATGTGTGTGGTCCCTATTAAATTTCTCTTCTTTGTGTGTACATTTGAAAATTTCAATTAAAAGGTAAACAACAAAAAGAAATCAGAGAACTTCAGATCTTTTATTTTCTTCTGGACTTTCAAGGTGACAACGGTTTTGGATTTTTTATGGAAGGTAGAGAGGAATGTTTAAATGTAATGGGGTTGGACAATGTGAGAGAAAGAGAAAGCAAAAGAAGAGAAGAGGAGGAGGCAGAGAAAGAGGGGGCAAGAAGGAAAGAGGGAGTCTTACGTCTGATACGGCTGGTGGAGATCCAGACCTTAACTGTCACCTAAACACCATCCATCCAACATTTCCTTTTGGACACAGCTGCAGTGTCTGGAAATCATGGGGCTTGGCCAGGCGCTGTGTGAGAGATCTCTTCTAAATCCCTTCGGTGGCTACATGGCCTTCGATAGATGAGAGACTGGTGTTCTGAAATGCCCAACAGCCTCAAGCCTATTGCCTTCGAGGTACTGTGCCCCTGTTGAAGGTGTGGAATAACTCCCTCGCATAAGGGATTCCAATACATAGTCAGGGGTGAGAACCACTGATAAAGGTATATGTAGGCCCTGCCCTTCACAGGGAGGCTGCACTGAATCATGATTAGGAGCAGGTTTCTTTCTCTCTTTTTTTTTTTTTTTGTCAGACAGGCTTGTGTTTGGATGCAGTCCTGCTGTTCTGGTCATGTAACTGCTCTGGGTCTCACTCTTCTTAGTTGTGAAATGGAAACAGCTATACCCACCTCATAAAGGTGTGAGGAGTGAATATAATACAATTCACTATTGTTTGGGAAGCATCTAGTGTGCTGCTTCCCAGACAAGTGTCCTTGGAGGTAGATACTACTTTATAAAAGGTTTTTGAAGCCAAGAAAGCCTTCACATCCCAGAGAAATAAATCTCTAATTGTGAAACAGCATCACAGATGAGTAGGGGAGATCTTTTGGGATTTTCCTAGGAAGTCTCAGCTTATACAGGAGGAGACTCTCATTCACATGGTTGTGAGTCTGACATCCCCCTCTTACCACATCTGCCTGTATAAGATTACAGAAAGGGGCATTCATATATGTATGAGAAAATGCAAATCAAGATCACAATGAAAAACAAACAGACCTCATATTGTTAGGAAAAATTAAATCTGGCAATACTGATTATAAGGGAATAGCTGTCATTGGATCATCTATATGTTGCTGATGGGGTATAATTATGACACCAAGGGAAACACTGTGGAATCATATTGTATAGTTGGGCAGCCAGATACCCTTCTATCTAGCAATCCCACTTCTAAGTGTGTAACCAGGAGAAACTCTTGCACATTTTACCTGAGGACACGGGAAAGCTCATGTCATCTCTAGACTGCAATAGCAAAAAAAATTAGAAACATCCAGAATGCCAAAAAAAAAAAAAACCGTCTTATTGCATTGTAGAAAATTTGGATAATATGAGCAAAACTAAAGAAGAAAATATAATTACATCATCTACAGTATTTTTCATATATATATATATATATATATATATATATATATATATATACAACTAAATAGAATAATACTATACATATAGTTTTATATTCTATCCATTTGAGTTCACATATGGGCTGATACTAAGCTGGGATGTTTACTCTAATGATTTCAGTTACTAAATTATGGAAATATTTCCATAGTAGTTAGAAATGGTTGCTGCCCCAAGCCTTCTATATACGCCTCCTGAATTTGCCTTGGCTTCCACATCTGGGGCCATTAGACTCCCTCACACTTCAGAAACTGGAGGAATATGTCTGACACTGCCAGAGGCTTCCAGAACTCTATACCAGCTTAGTGGTCTGCATCCAATTGTACATATTAGCACTTGTGTCATACCAGTTAAATTATTCTATTGTGCCATGACATTCATTTTTAAAATTATTATAATGTCTATGTTGTAAATATGCAATAATTTATTCAAATATCTCCTTCTTATTGAAAAATTGTGGTTTTAAATTTTTTTTTTATTTTGTAAGTACCACTGTGATGAGAACTTTGTTTTATTGCTTATTTATGAAATTATAACTAGGTCACACAAGGATGAATACCACTAAAGCCCTTGGTATATGCTGCCTAATCTTGGTAACTTTTTAAACATGGCATTGGGTTGACTTGAAATAAATACACAAGAACCTCAAAGACCAAAAGGTCCTGAAGATGTAAAGGCACTCTAGAATAAGGGTTTTCATGACAGCTTAAAGACAGAGGTACGGCGCTGAAATTAAAAGAAATTTCTCATGTATTGCTTCATTTGATACTCAAAACAACTCTGCAGAAGAGGTAGGACAGATTAGTAACTTGTCCAAAACCAGTCATTAATTTATATACATATATATATATGCCTGTGAACCCACATGCACTCCCCTTATCCATAGCTTTCAATTTTATATAATATTGTATATGCACATTAATTAATAAAAATCCTTTTTAAGTGGATGTTGCTGAAATTTTACTCTCATCTTTGTGCTTAACTTTGATATTACAAAAAAAGCCGCTAAGAGCTCATTCTGACTTTCACCAGATAATGGCTATATACTCCTTAAAATCTATTCCATATTCATAAACATACTCTAATGGCTGGTGAGTTTAAACAAAATGTCATGGATAATTTTCATCTCTAATATAATAATAAAAGTGATTGTATCTCTCCTACTCAGCTTATAGGAATTAAAAATTTCAGTGCCTTAAGAAAGGAAAATATGATAAATACGCTTAATGATCTTAGTAGAGTGGATATACATCCTCAGTTATTTTTTTTTTCACTTTGAGTAGAACTTTCATTTGAGATCATCCTTCCATTCTGCCTCAAAAACACAAACTGGCATCCTTTCCTAGACAAAGCCTATATTAACACTAAAAGCATTCCTTCTAGAAAATGGTATTTATTTGTTGTTTGAGGGGAATTTGATGCAGCCCTTGACAATTCTGCCATGACAACAAATTTGTTTCCATCCAGTTCTGTAGTGTCAATTTGCTTTCAAACATATCACCTCATGCACTCTCAGCATGTAGCATCTCTCTGTTATTTTAGACTTCAATCTGCTTCAGGCACAGAGAACTCCGTGGTGTGTCTGTAATTCATGTTTATTTTTAGAGTTATGCGACTTTCATTAGAAATCACAAATCTATCTTAACCCAGTTTGTCTTGTTCTGACAAAAAAAAAAAAAAATGATCATACCAGGACAGTTTCAATGAGCAGACTTTGAAAAATAATTGAAGGAACTTTCCTGGGGAGGTATGATGATGGTGGACTATATCTCTCTCTGTATCTCTGTATCTGTATCTGTATCTCTCATGCAAGATTAAAAGAACCCTTCAAGGTATTTGATTTATGCCACCAAACAATATCAAGTAAGCGTTTCTTTAAAGATAGAGATTATAAAATGCTTCTGATAAATAAACCACAGCTCCATAAAACAAAATGAAAAGATATTTGAAAGAAAGCCTGTTTGAAAAGAAAGGGATTAACATTCATTAAGTGCCCACCAGATTCCAAGTACTTTCTGCAACATTAAGTAGGTATTGTTACTATCCCCCATTTTAGAGTTGACAAAATTGACCAAATAAAGAGCAGAGCCAAGATGTGAATCCAAGTCTGTTTAAATTTCAAAACCATTGATTTTTGTAGTACATGTTTTGAATGAGCGTATGCTCAAGCTTTTAGTGGTAGGTTGCATTAGTGTTCCCAGCTCTTCACTGCTTCCTGCATACCCTTTGCCATGTAACTTTCTAAGGTCCTCTCACTGAAGGCAGAGTATCCCCCACATCCCAAGTCTAGTCTCAACCATGTGACTGGCTTTAGCCAATGGGATATTAATAGACATAATACAAGCAGGGGGTTGAAAGCATTTGCTTGATTGGGCTTGGCCTCTTTCACTCCACCAGCACCATGAGAAAGACTCACTGAGGGGAGTCTAGGGGATGAGAAACCCCCAAAACAAATCTACCCAGCCTGGATCAGCTGAACTCAGCAAGCTGCAGGCACATGAGGAGTATAGCCAAAAATAGCAGAACTGCCCATTCATGCCCTGCCTAATTCAGCTACCCTTAGCCAATCCACAGATCTGTGCAAGTAAGTCCTGCTTGCTTTAAACCACTGAGCTGTGGGATGATTTGTTACACAACAGTTTTGTGGCAATAGCTGACCAATCTACCCCCCATAACCTGCCCCACAATGGAGCAGAGACGGTTGTGTTTTTCTTTTTAATCCTACAGGTTGCAAAATGTACAAAGGATTGAATATTGCTTCCGTACACAATGAAGGAAAAGCTTTTGGTCAATTAATCCTAGAAATATTCTGTAAGAGCTCTTGAAATATTAAAACGTCAGCCACAGTACACATTTAAGCAACATTTAAGTCCCAAGATCACCAGCTGGTTGACTTCACAGAATGTAATCACATTCCAGGAACAAAGGGGACATGCTTTTAAGAGACACAGGCAAGCCATCATTCTGCAAGAAGAGGACATATAAAAATTTCAATCTATAGGGGCGCCTGGGTGGCGCAGTCGGTTAAGCGTCCGACTTCAGCCAGGTCACGATCTCACGGTCCGCGGTCCGTGAGTTCGAGCCCCGCGTCAGGCTCTGGGCTGATGGCTCGGAGCCTGGAGCCTGTTTCCGATTCTGTGTCTCCCTCTCTCTCTGCCCCTCCCCTGTTCATGCTCTGTCTCTCTCTGTCCCAAAAATTAAAAAAAAAAAAAAAAAAAAAAAATTTCAATCTATAAAAATTACACTTTAAAATAACTGATAGAGGGGCACCTGGGTGGCTCCATCGGTTGGCTGAGCTTCTGACTTTGGCTCAGATCATGATCTCACAGTTCATGGGTTCAAGCCCCACAGCAGGCTCTGTCCTGACAGCTCAGAGCCTGGAGCCTGCTTCGGATTCTGTCTCCCTCTCTTCTGCCCATCCTCCACTCATGCTCTGTCCCTCTCTGTCTCAAAAATAAATAAACATTAAAAAATTTTTTTAAATAAAATAACTGATAGATGTGAAAAAAATGATAAAGTTTGATTAGTTTTTATCTTTTATTCCTACAATTTCATAGTCTCTCTCTTCCCCCAAAGCACTTACTTAATTGTCATTTACAGAAGAGAAAAAAAATGACAACATGAAAATAAACAGATCAGTTATAAGTGCATCTTCCCATTTTGCTTGTTATTGACCTTGTTCTAACACTCAGGACATGATTCTCTTTCACATATTCTTT
This sequence comes from Panthera pardus, assembly GCF_024362965.1. Taxonomy (NCBI): domain Eukaryota; kingdom Metazoa; phylum Chordata; class Mammalia; order Carnivora; family Felidae; genus Panthera; species Panthera pardus. The sequence continues at coordinate 33,056,220 of NW_026526765.1, read as the reverse complement.
ACTATCTGCAGTCCACTCATTAGAATAAGACTTTTTTACTATATAACAAACTTATACCCTTGCTTTGAGACTCAGCTCCAATTCTGGTTCTTCAATAAAAAGTTCCATAAACTATTCTCTCTTTCTATCCTAATGACTTGCCACTAGACAAATGATCTCTGTCCCACGGTTCTCTCCTGGCAATTTACTTGCACTTTAAAAAAATAGCCCCTTGGGGTGCCTGGGTGGCTCAGTCAGTTGAACATCCGATTCTTGGTTTCAGTTCAGGTCATGGGCTCAGGTCATAATCTCATGGCTTCCTGGGTTCAAGCCCCACATCAAGCTCTGCGTTGGTGGCACAGAGCCTGCTTGGGATTCTCTCTCTCTCCTCTCTCTCTGCCCCTCCCCACTCACGCTGTCTCTGTCTCTCTCAAAATAGATAAATAAACTTATTTATAAGTTAAATAAATAAGTAATAAGTAACCCCTTAACACCATCCAGTTGGATTTTGAGGTATTTTTGTGCATCTTGATCCATCTGCTAAGCAATAGGTCATCAACTGAACTGCATCCTAAGATCAGAGGGGTAAGGACCAGTAAAGAGGGCTGACAAATGGCAACTCTGGGGAGTGGAGATTCTAGCCAGCTGAAGAGAATCTGAAGAAAGAAAGCTGTACTCAGGTCCACCGACATTTTTCCAATAGGGGAACATACGCTCAGAGGTGATAGTCCAGTTTTTAAGATTCTTATATAAAATTTCCCAACCTTGTATGAAATCCTCCTTTTTAAATCCTGCTATGACAGAGATTTCATTATTGTTCGCAATTACATACCTGCTGCACAGAAGCAGAATATAATCCCCCGCCCCACCGAGGAAGGGCTTGGCTACGTGACTTGCGTCAATCAGCAACGGTTGCGCTCCATGTCTGACCAGAGCTTTCAATGCGTCACCATAGCCTCTGACCCCAAAATGACAGATACATGGAGCAGACCCCAACCCTGACCTGCAACCTGAGGTGGAGCCACCCCAGCCGACCTGCAGATCCATAAGCAGGAAACATAGATGTTTGTTGTTGCTTGCCCCTGAGATTTCTGGGCTTGAATTTCATACAGCATTATTGTATCTGAAATTTGGATACAGCATTTGCCCACACATCTAAGGAAAAAATTAAAGCACAAAGCACGCTGATAACTAAGTTGGGCTCAGAGGCCTGTAGGTTTCAACCTTCATTACTGGGCATTTTTTGAGGAGCATTTGTAGAGAGTGTATTTCCATTTAAATTTCCTGTCCCCTATCAGGACAACATCTAGTATTGTCCATCATAGAATAAAAACAAACAAACAAACAAAAAACTAATTTCTTACTTGATAATAATCTTTTTTACATCAAAGCTTTTCTTTTTATTTATTTTTAATGTTTATTTTTGAGAGACAAAGACAGAGCACAAGCAGGGGAGGGGCAGACAGAGAGGGAGACACAGAATCCAAAGTAGGCTCCAGGCTCCGAGCTGTCAGCACAGAGCCCAACGCGGGGCTGGAGCTCATGAACCGTGAGAACATGACCTGAGCCCAAGTCGGGTGCATAACCAACTGAGTCACCCAGGTGCCCCAAATCTCTTCTTTTTAAAAATAGAAACCTCTTGTCCAGATTATGGGGAGGTCAAGCTATAAAGCATGCTGAGTCATCACTAAAATACACTAACTCACATTTCCACATCCTGTTCCATATATAAACCTTACAAAAGTAGACAGGACCCTTAAGAGGAAATTTGAAAACACTACTCCCGGCACTGACAACTCTTGAGTATTCTGCAACAGACGAGAGCAGTCTCACATAGCAACAAGTGGATAGTTCAAAATTAGGTGCATCCTTAAATATGGATAATTAAAGATGTTATGCACAGAGTTTATTTCTCTCAATATAGGTTTTGTTTGGCCGTCCTGGTTGGTGCAACGGTTCACCGATATCTGTGACAAGCTCTTCTTACAATGCTCTTTTGTCATCCCTAGGTGATACCGTTGGCCTCAAGACAAACATAAGTCACCACCATACCCACGTTCCAGCTCCCTGGGAGGAGAAAGAAAACAAAAGTCAGCCTCCTTTCCTTCTAAGGCATGACCAAGAAATGGTACGTAGCACTGCTGATGCAAAATGAAAACCTTTCAGAATTTCCAAAAAAAAGGAAAAAAAAAGGAAGAGTTTTATTTAAGCCCATGTGAGAGCAGCTGTCCAGGATATACAATCTGGAGGAAGGAAAGAATACTACAGGGGCACCTGGGTGGCTCAGCTGGTTAAGCATCCAACTTCAGCTCAGGTCATGATCTTACAGTTCATGAGTTCAAGCCCCGCATCGGGCTCCGGCTCTGTGCTGACAGCTCAGAGTCTGGAGCCTTCTTCGTATTCTGTGTGTGTGTGTGTGTGTGTGTGTATGTGTGTGTGTGTGTCTGCTCCTCCCCCACTCGTGCTCTGTCTCTGTCTCTCAAAAATAAATAAATGTTAAAAAAATTTAAAAAATACCTCAGAGAAGTAAAGTTTAATACATGGTTGTGTATGGTTTTTTGTTACATCAAGAGTTACAAATCATCGTGATAAAGGACATTTCATAAAATTACAAACTTTATCTTATGCTTTTAGTGTGGTCAAGGTTGTAGGCTTCAGAGTTGTGAGAACAGAATTTAGGGAGACTTTTACTCTTATCTTTAGTTTGAAATGTTCCTTTTAGGTTATTTGCTAATGAAGCAGAAAGTTTCGAATACTATAGAAGAGAATAGATACTTAAGAGACAACTAAGAATGTCTGTAACACGAAGATAAAGAGGAAACATTTTGACAAGTTTGTAAACCCTGATCCACTTTAGTCATTGCATGTGAGTTTACAAGTAAATCAGTGTCTATGCACTCTTCTTTAATAAAAACTACTTTGGGGTCACCTGGGTGGCTCAGCCGGTTGAGCCTCTGATTCTTGACGTGGGCTCAGGTTATGATCTCATGGTTCATGGGTTTGAGCCCTGCGTCGGACTCTGCACTGATAGTGGGCAACCTACTTGGGATTCTCTGTCTCTCCCTCTCTCTCTTTCTGTCTCTCTCTCTCAAATAAATAAATAAACATCTCAGAAAAATACCACTTTGCCCCCTTAATTCCATCAAGTAAATATTGAAGAAAGATATTTAAAGAAATAAATTTAAAACAAGACCATAATTTTAGACTGCCTGAAATGACCAAAGGATTTGATCTAGCCTTTTCCTTGCTTAGCATATGATTAATATTGGGCTAACTTCATTTTGAAATGAAAGGGTGTGAACTTCACAAATGATACTCAAGCAGATGATCTGTGTTTATTCACTAGGTGGTTAGTGGTTACCTATTTATTGAGGTGCCATGGCGAGGCACTCCGCTAAGCACGGAAGACACGCGTGGATAGCAAAGCACACATGCTCCTCGTCTTCATGGAGAGAAGACGGACATCAATCACACCATCACACAAATAGAAGCATGGTTACAAATGGATGAGAGTGAGATTAAAATTGATACAGAGTACCGGGCAGTACATTGGCCATGGGATATGGAGATAAACAAGTCCTTGGAGAACACAAAAAGCTTCTCCTTTCACACTCAAGCACCAATTCTATTTCTCTTTGTGTATCTTTTGCTTTGAGGAGAGACCAAAGGGATTCCCCAAGAATATGCTACCCAGAAAGGTAGCGTATTAGCTTCCGGGCACCACAGTTACACCTCTTAGGAGTACTGTGTTGATACAGCAATTGATTTTTACTGTAGTCTAGTTTTCTACCAAAAAATCTGTGTAGCCTGTGTGAATAATAGAAAACAGCTCAGGGATGTGCTTGTCTCAAACCATACTCTCTACTTCTCCCACAGAAGTCTTATTGAGTTGCCAACATGATAATTGATCTCATTAGAAGCATCCCAGCAGTCAGTGCTCAGCAGAAATTGAGGAGGATGCTGGGAAATTGCCATTGCTGCACCAAAGCTGGGTCTAAATTAAAAGGAGCAGGTTTTCCCCGACAGGAGACTAAGGTACAAGATAAAGTTAACACCTCTGGATTATCTATTATTCAGGAGTTTTTAGAGAACTGTGATTTCTATTTTCATTATACACACAATTTCTTAAATTTTTGTTATTAATATGTTATGACTATGGCTTTTCCAAAACCCCTGCCTCCCGGGCTAATTGCCCTCTTCGTGCACTGCTGCGTCCTCCACGACATCCAGATGCTCCAGAAAAGCATTCGCTCAACTCTCATCTCTGCCTTTAAGCCCCCAGAAGCACCCTGAGCCTGTTCTACTCCTCAGTGTTCAGCAAAATAACACAATTTTTGAACACCCAATAATTCCACTCTCTAATACACAAGCATCTGCTGGTTTTAATAAGGAAAATAGCAAAGGGGATTATTCCTGAAGTCAGGCGATGTAAGTTGCTAAGTCTGTGGGAGACATGGTCTCTTCAACAGTAAAGTGTAGTTAAGAATAGCTGGCCTCCTTTACCTTGCGGAGCTTTGATGAGATGAAGGATATGAAAACATTCTGAAGATGACAACAAACATGCTGTAAGCCAAAGGCGACAGAATCGGAATGTCCCCTGAACACATGGGATGTAGGATGTTTTGAAGACCCTGAAAATCTTGCTGTCTTCCTAACTTTACTCCTCCTTCACTTCTCAATATAACTGTGTTTATCATGATACCAGAAATTTGCACTTCCACTGTTGTCCTTTTACAGTGAGTCTTGGGTCTCCGGAAGTCCCTCTGACAATGCATAGATCTACCTGGTGTTGGTAACAAATGAACCTCAAGGGCAAAGAGAGAAGGGTATCAGATTATTCCATTTTGGTCTTGCCAAATGGATGGGATATCCTAGAGGATGAAATGCAACATGAGTACATTTGGACTGACTAGAGAAAATTCAAGTTTGAACTGAAACAGAACTATTTATGGACTTGGGTGGAACACAGGAGGATAGAAATTAAAACTGGTTCCAAAAAGGAAATGTGGAGACAAGTACTATAGATGAATTTCATCTGCTGAACTGCATGACTTAAATCTAGACAATAAAAACCAAGTGTGGCTCTAAAAACTAATTATCTTTCTTTCTGCATCCCTTTCATTGCATCTTCTATGAGCCTCAGTTTCCTTATTTGTGAAATGAGAGTAGTAATGCTCACCTTACAGCTTTGTTGAAGGATTGGATACTAAAATAATGAAAAGCAATATGATGCAGTGTCTGGAATATAATAGGTGCTCAGTAAATATTTTCCTCCCCTGTACTACCTGTGAAAATTTACAATATAACGTTTTTATTAGGGGTGCAGAAGGAATAATTAGCATAAAGGAGAGAAAACAACATTTAAATTCTCCTTTTGGTGGGATTTTTCCTCCCTTCTTTGGGAATGAAAGGGCCTAGAAACTAGTTCATGTCCATAGTTCATGTAACAAAGGAAAAAAAAAGAAAGAAGAGAAGACACAAGAGACACTAAAAGTTGCATAGAAATATTCAAAGTTAGAAGGTGATGAGGCATGCATCCATGAAAGAATACAGAACTTTCAGGGCTATGCTGGAAGGAAGGAAGTGGATACAGGAAATCCATCCAACTGCTAGCGGAAGATTCCAGGGTATCAGACAAAAGGGATAAAGTGGTGTGTCCCATTTCAGTGTACTAGGAGAAATTGCAGCTCTTGTCCTGAACCCACCCTCAATATTTAGAAATTTTGAAAGGGCAAGAGAAATGCAAAACAAAACAAATACTGCAGAGAGAAAAAGTCCTAATTTTTCAAATAGGGGAGGAAAGTGGAACCTGAGAACTATAATTTAATACCCCCCCAAAATGTTTCAGACAGATTAGTAAATATATAATTAATAAGCTGTTGGAAAAGAAAGATATGATTGCCAGGAATCTGAACACCCTTCTGAAGCTCTCTGAGTAGCCTTGATTGATATGATTCTCAGACTCATTAAGAGTACCATAAAGGGTATGTTTTCATTTTAACTGAGGACTTAGCAAAAACCTTCTCAATAGTGTAGTCAAGAGAGAGCACTGTGTGATAGATACACATGGAAAAATCCCTAGAATTAAAAAAGAAAAAGAAAAAAAGAAAAATCTCTAGACTTATGGAGGATCAGTGTTCAAATAGCTGGTGTCTCAGTGTCAATAAGGACAGAATAATCTAGGGTCAGCTACAGATTTCAATCCCTGCTTGATCTTTCCTTCCCTGATATGTACCATCTCTAGAAACTGAGTCCCCAAATTCTCTCAATATTTAGGCTTGAACCAATTCCCTTTCCCAAGCCAATCTTGACAAAGCAAAATATACATCAAAAACCTCCCTAATCCAGAATAGGAGACCTTGGAATTAAGTAAGAATTCTAGTGCTACTCCCCAGAGCTCAGTTCCTTGGTCACAATCTCTGGGGGAAAAAAATTATTTTACTCATTGTCTTAGTTCACGCTGTTATAAAAAAGTACAAAAGACTGGGTGGCTTATAGACAGAAGAAATTTATTTCTCACAATTCTGGAAGCTGAGAAATCCAACATCAAGGTGCCAGCATAGTCAATTTCTGGTAAGGACCTTCCTCCAGGTTGCAGACTGCCAACTTCTTGTTGGGTCCTCCTGCAACAGAAATAGGGAGATAGAGCTCTCTCCGAGTCTCTTTGATAAGGGCGCTAATCCCATCCATAAGGGCTCCACCCTTGTGACCTAATTATCTCCCAAAGACAACACTTCCTAATACCATCACATTTGGGATTAGGATTTCAACAAATATATTTCGGGAAGACACAAATATTCAGTTCATAACACTGGCATTCCCATCCCTCAAGGTCTTCTTCAAAGCCATTTAGACCCAGATCTGATGAACCAGGAGCAAATCTTGGGTGCCTGGGAAGTAATCCTCAAATTTTAGTTCTAGGCCCATCCCCTCCATACAGATTACACTATAGATTTGTGTGATCCTAAGTGTGCATTAACTGTTATTTGACTTCATTCCTTCTAGTAGCTGGGTTTTGCACATTTAATTGAAGTTGTAAAGTTCCTGAGTTCCTGATGTGCTCCTTTTGGGGAAGGACACACTCATTTGTCCTACCTAATGACAAGGATCTCTCTCCCCATATTATCATAGTGATGACTTGATCTATAATTGTCTGCCATGTGAAATCCCTAGATCTAGAACCCTGCTCACCTTCCTGAGCAAGTGAAAGCTTATTTTATTCGTTTCTTTAAAAAGATTTATCCTTCATCTCAGTAAATATGCCAATAAACATGCCTCTGGTCCTCTGATATTCTCTCTCTATTGGCTGGCCCTGTGTTACCAATTCTAAATATTTCTATGGCTGAGACCATCTAATTTACAGCCTCTGAACTAGTCAAAAACATATATCTTTAAAATTTATTTATTTAACAAATATTTATTGAGCACCTAGTATATTCCTAGCACTATTCTAGAAACTAGAAGCAGAGAAATACAAACAAGTAAAAATCCCCTGCCCTCACTGAAAATAAGTATGTTTTATTTGAACTTTTTCTAAAATCTAGGAGGTAAAATCAATAAGTTAGAATACAAAGCAACCCAAATAAACTAGAACGATAAGCCAAAGCAAGTAAGACTAACTTTAGCAGAGTGATAACAATTTTCAATTGGCTTTAAAGACTCCTTTGCTCATATATAAGTTGGGGAAGATCTGGTGTGTTGGCAATTCAAGTGAAAAGATATGTGCATTAATCTGTGAGTTAATTAGAGCATAGAAACCCAATATGGTAGAGCTATCTTTAAAAAAATCTGAATCTTAGGCCGAAGTAAGCACAGTTCAATGCACGCATTAGTATGGAATACTGTGATCAGTTATCAACAATATAGATGGCTTTTATTTTATTTTTTAATGTTTATTTCTTTGTTGAGAGAGAGAGAGAGAGAGAGAGAGAGAGAGAGAGAGAGAGAATCCCAACAGGCTCCCCACTGTCTTCGCAGAGCCCGATACAGGGCTTGATCCCACGAACTGTGAGATCATGATCTGAGCTGAAATCAAGAGTCAGATGCTCAACTGACTGAGCCACCCAGGCACCCCAATATAGAGGGTTTTTAAACACTAGAAAGTATTCATAAGAATGTGAGAAAGATGGCAAGAGACCTGGAAGTCGAATTATTGGAAGAACTATTAAGAGATCATTTAAAAACTTTTTTCTAGAAAAGAGAAAAGCTGTGAGGTATAGAATGGGTCTGGAAATCTTTCCAAATATTTGAAGTACTATCATATGGATGTGAGAATAGAATTTTCCTACTACAAAAGACAGAACTGCACTCAAACATAGACTTTCCAAAACCAAAGAAATTGGCACATAAGGCTGGCCTTTTTAACAATTTGAGCTGTGTTGAAATAGAATAGTCTGTGTAAAGTGGTAGAGTCCCTGTCACTGAAAGTTTTCCAGCAAAGGCCAAGTTGGCACCTGCTAAGAACTGGAAGTGGGGTGAGGGGGAGGGCAGGGGCGTCTATAGTAGAGAACATATTGCCCTGTAGCACTATCTAACATCTCCTCCAATTTTAAGGTTCTGTCATCCATCCATTTTACCCCACCATGTACCAAAGGAAAGAGAGATATTCTAAGGCATTAAAAAATAGACAAGCCTGATACCCCTCCTGCAGTGGAAAAAGCTGTACCTAAAACAGTGCAGTAAGTACAAATTGAGACAAAATGGTCCTTGTGAAAATTGTTAATTCAATCGCTAAAATAAAACTGTCTAAGTGTGCATATGGTACTCATTTAATAAATCTTAAAAGTGACACTTCCTGACAGGCAAGGGAAATATTTAAGTGCCAACTTCAGAACCACAAATCTGTCTAAGTACTATAACTTGTAAATGAGATATTTTGCCAATATATAATGTAAATTAGATATACACACATGCACTTTTTAAAATATTCTTTCATGGGGCGCCTGGGTGGCTCAGTCAGTTAAGTGTCTGACTCTTGATCTTGGCTCAAGTCGTGATCTCCTGGCTTGTGAGATCAACCCCACACAGTAGGCTCTGCATTGGCAGTACGGACCCTGCACGGGATTCTCTCTCCCTCTCTCTCTGCCCCTCCCCAACTTGCACTCTCTCCCCCCTCTCATAAATAAATAAATAAATAAATAAATAAATAAATAAATAAATAATATTTTTTCTTACAGTAAGTTTGCCTTTATAAGGCAACTGCTCATAGCTGACATTGTATGGTATTGTTGTTTTTAAGCATATTTCCTTTTCCTTAATACCATTGTTTTCCCCCACATCCATATTTTGTAAATAGGGGTAAATTTAATTAGTCTAATACAGCCCACATGTTGTTAAGTTATGGTAGGTAATAGCAGCTTTTGCTTCATGCTAACCTTAAAACCATATGCAATATAGTGATTGCTTGACCATTCAGATGACCAAAATATATTTGTCCTATATATCTGGTCTTCATCCAGGGTTCTTGGTTCATAGTTCCCAAAGTTCTCGGAATTTCCTAGGTGTTAAGAGTCATAAAGGTGACTTTTGCTATGTTAATGAGGTAACTTTTGAGAAGGCAGTTTGCCTGTAGAGCCAACCATGTGATTAGAGGGTTGGAACTCTCAGTCCCACCTCCAAAACCTCCAGGGAGGGAAGAGGGGCTAGAGATTGAGTTCAATCACCAGTGAGCAACCATGACTGTGTAATGAAACATTTAGAGGGTTTGGAGAGCTTCTGGGTTGATGAACATATGGAGAGGCTGGGAGGATGGTGCGCCTGAAGAAGGCAAGGAAGCTCTGTGCTATTTTCCCATGCCTTGCCCTATGCATCTCTTCGTCTGGCTGCCCCCGAGCCAAGTCCTTTTATAGAAACCAGTGATCTAGTAAGTAAATTGCTTCTCTGACTTCTGTGAGCCACTCTAGGAAACTGATGAAACCTGAGGAGTTTGTGGAAACTTCTGGTCTATAGCCGATCTGTAGCCAATTGGTTGGAAGCACAGGTGATAACCTGGGCTTGCCACTGACATCTGAAGTTGGGGGTTGGGGGGAAGGTACTGAGGTTTTGTGGGACTGAGCTCCTTACTTGTGAAATCTGATGCTATGTTTGGGTAGACAGTGTTAGAACTGAGTTGAATTCTTTGACTCTGCTAGTGTCTGAGAACTGCCTGCTGGTGTGGGGAAGCTCCCCACCCTCCCACACAAACCCCCACATCAGAACAAGAGACCATATTTAGTATTTATTTCATTCCACCAAAAGCAAATATGTTCTAAATAGTACAAGTAAACTATGCAGATTTTATTGACTGTTCAGTTAGGATATGGAAAAGATTTACATCATTCTTCATACAGATCAAATTTTTGAAATCCCAATTAAAATGTAGAGATTAAAAGAAACTTAAGAGGCATATCAACTAATTGCAATGGATATATCATAATTGGTTCATACTAAAACAGATGAACTCAAAAAAACTCAAAACTCCTCAAAAAAAAAGAGGAAATTGAACTCTGAATATTTGACAATATCAGGAAATTATTGTTAATTTTTAAGTATAATAGTGGTATTGTGCTAACTTTTTCTTCAAAGACTCTTGAACCCTTAGTTTTCACAAAAACATTCTAAAATATTTGTGAATGAAATCATACACTGGGATTTGCTTCTAAACAATCTACAAATGGGGAAACAGAAGAGGATATAGAAGAAAGAGGTAATTCTGACTTGATAATTATTTAATCAGGTGACGAAAACACATGAGTATTAATTATACAATCATCTCTATTTTTACAAATATCTGATATTTTCCATATTTTTTAAATAAAAACAAATCTTATTTAGACTTTTATTTTCTCTCTGCAAAGTCCTTTTTCAACCACCACCAGCCAATTTTTCCTGTTTTCCTACATTTTCTAACTCCTGTATTTTCTCAAGCAATTCAACTCTCAAACAGAAAAACAAAAGCCTTGAAACTAACCACGCCCAGCCCTTTAAAGAACACATTAAAGATTGTTAATTATGCTCAGAGTCTATCCCTTGAGATCTTGGGTTCATGCCAAAACATCTGTTTAATTATCTAGTCTAATTGTAGTTCTTCTTGTATATCATTACACTGGAATTTTTTAAAGAAAGAAAATGTATTACCATAAGTTTCATCATCTTAACAGCATTAAAATTCATGAGCGTGTGCGTGCACATGTGCATGCATGTACTCACAGGTTTATCTCTGCCTTTGTGTGTGCTCAAGAGGCACAAAAGCATAAATAATTGAAGGTTGAAATTAATGATTTTGAGAACTTCTAAAATAAATTAAATAATGAACAAATAATAATGGAGTAAACCTAACAGATTAGGACAATGATATGAGGTATCATCTCCATTTGAACTTATCTTTTGTACCCTAATTTTACCATTTTGACTCTATTTTTATACGCTATTCATGATTTACATAAAACCAACTGACAAACACAGATGGAAAATGTTATCTAACAAAGGAAATAAATGGCTATATCTGGCTCCCTCACAGACCTCTAGTCATATTTAGGTTTACCATGTACCCTTAAATGTTTGGAACATAATAGGATTTTTGTTCTGGCAGACACTCTGGACTATCTATCTAAAAGATCCTCATAACTCCTTTCTTCCCTGTGTTCCTCTATTGAGAGGCATAGAAGCTAAAATACATGATTTCCCAGGCTGTGTTGCAGTGAAAAATGGCCATGTGACCAAATTGTTACCAAGAAAATGTGAATGGAATTCACTGTGAATGTCTTCTCTTCCCAAATTTTAAATATAAAGTCTTAAATGGAGAAAGGTTTGTACTTTTCTACCTTCTTCATTTCTGGAATGCCAACATGAGGTGCAGAAGTATAGCAAGGCCATCTTGCAACTAAGAGGTCAAAAACACATGCTAAAGATAGTAAAGCAGCAAAAGAAAGAGCCTCGATCCAGAACAACACTGCTAAACTGCTGTTTTATCTCTGGCTTCCTTTCTTCAGATGGATTTTTATATAAGAACAACAAAACATTGTATATTTAAGCCACTGTCAAGAGTGTTTTCCAGGTTTCTGTTTTGTTTGTTTGTTTGTTTGTTTGTTTGTTTGTTTTGCAAGGAAACATATTCCTAATTTACACACTAGTGTTCCTAGGAGCAAAACAGGTGGCAGCTGTTCACAATACAGAAACGACACAAATATATGTAAGAATGTGGGCAGACTTCTGCTTCTGGCAAAGATGATGAAGTGACAGGGACTGGATTTACCTTTCCACCTAAAACAAGTAAAAGAACAGACATAAGAAACAGTTTTCAGACCTGAGCACCTGTTAGTGCAGGACATTGATCTCTGAGAGAGGAGGAAAATCTGGGGTTAGTCCCAGTGATGTCCAACGTTACTTCCGGAAAAAGTTTCTAAGCTCCAAAACAAGGTAGTGGAAACCAGGGAGAGCCTGGAGGTCTGTCTGATGGAAGATATGGAGCTAAGAGTCCAGGCAGGGCAAAGTGGATAGAGTGAGTATGGCACCGGGAAGGAAGGAGCTGCAATGGAGAAAGCTCAGGAGAGCTGCAGAGCGTTCACCTCTGGTCTGCAGCCGAGGAGTGAATAAGGGTTACACGTGGGGAGAACTAAGACTGGGGAACAAACCATGCCAAAGGAATGGAAGTAATGACCCCAAAGCTCACACAGGCCTAGGAATAGCTTATATTTTCAGCCAGCCAGAGTGCGAAGCTTCATAACTCACAAGACAACAGAAGAATATCACCTGAGTGGTAGGGCCAAATTTGCCCTTCGTTAAGGTTGTCTGGTCCTTATACCTTACAAGACATAAAAGAAACCGTGGAAAGGGTCAAACTGTTCCCCTGTAACTTAGCTGTGTCACAGAACAAAGCTTAAAAATATTCGACACCCAACAAAAAATAATTTACAATGTCTCACATCCAATGAAAAATATTCAAAGAAGCAGGAAAATATAACCAATAAGAGGAATAAAAAGAATCAATGAATAGAAACAGACTTAGAAGTTACATGCTTTAGGTGGTAAACCACAAAGAAAAGTTTATTTGCTTTTGTAAAATAATATACCACCAAGGCACAGTGAAGATATAAGGAATACTATTTTATGAGATATAATACAGAACAGAAAAATGCTTAAGAGGTAATTAACATGTAGGTAATTAACAATTGACTAATTAATAATTAGATTGATTATATCATCAGCATGATTATTTCATAGAGTTCAGGAAGAACACTTTCTCTTAAATTCAGAAACCATGCTCTTAAGACCACGATAAACTTAATGCTGCTGGAATGATTTGGTCTGGTTAGTCTATTTTTTAGTTAGGTCATAAAAACAACAAAAGCGAGAACAACCCAAAACAAAATAACAGATAGTAATAACTTAATGAAAACTCAGTGCAACATCTTCCCCTTGCATTTCCTTTTTCAACTAACCATTGTACAGAAGATAGAAACTTAGAGATTGCAACTTCATTGCTAAACATCTCCAATATTTATACCTACTTTTCTGGTTTAGTAATTACAAAATGCTGACATGGGCTCTGGATTCATCTTCTTGGACTTCTCTGTGCACTATGGAAGCAGATGGAGAATTATATAACACTAGGACCAGCCAGGAAGGTCAAGTTTTGTTTTTCAATCCTTGATCCAGTTTATGATCTTATGATTTGCCTCCTTTCCAACAAAAATCCCAGTTCATATCTGAGTGCTACTGGTAACCAGAAATTGTATTATTTGAAACTTACCTAATTTTTTACCACCACTTCTTGACTAAAATGTTTTTGAATAGTTTCATTTAATAAGTTTTTTAAAACTTATTGAACGTCCACCAACTAATGAAAGGTTAAAGAAGATGTGGGGTGTGTGTGTGGGTGGGTGTGTGTGTGTGGGTGGGTGTGGGTGTGTGGGTGTGTGTAATGGAATATTACTCAGCACTCAAAAATAATGAAATCTTGCCATTTGCAATAATGTTAATGGAACTAGAGTGTATTATGCTAAGTGAAATAAGTCAGAGAAAGACAAATATTATATGATTTCACTCATATGTGGAATTTAAGAAACAGAACAGATGAACATAGGGGAAGGGAAAGAAAAATAAGATAAAAACATAGAGGGAGGCAAACCAAAAGAGACAAATACAGAGAACAAACTTAGGGCTGCTGGAGGGGAGGTTGGTGAGGGGATGGGCTAAATGGGTGATGGGCATTAAGGAGAGCACTTGTTGGGATGAGCACTGGGTATTATATGTAATTGATGAATCGCTAAATTCTACTCCTGAAACCAATACTATATTATATGTTAACTAACTTGAATTTAAATAAAATCTTGGAGAAAAAAAAAAAGAAAAGAAAAGAAACCCAACTCCAATGCAGCTATGAGGGTCAGGGTCAGGAGGAACAGTTTTGATAGCACTACTTTATTTTTTTTAATTTTGAATATTAATTTTTAATAATGTATGATAGTTAACCAGTTTATAAAAGTTGATTTGTGATGATTGATTTGATTTTCAATATGAAAATAGGTTGGATAAAAATTGCATATAGAAAAGGCTAGGACCACTGGCCTATGTACTTTTTTTTTAATATGAAATTTATTGTCAAATTTGTTTCCATACAACACCCAGTGCTCGTCCCAACAGGTGCCCTCCTCAATGCCCATCACCCACTTTCCCCTCTCCCCCACCCCCCATCAACCCTCAGTTTGTTCTCAGTATTTAAGAGTCTCTTATGGTTTGGCTCCCTCCCTCTCTAACTTTTTTTTTTTCCTTCCCCTCCCGCATGGTCTTCTGTTAAGTTTCTCAGGATCCACATATGAGTAAAAATATATGGCATCTGTCTTTCTCTGCCTGACTTATTTCACTTAGCATAATACTCACCAGTTCCATCCATGTTGCTACAAATGGCCAGATTTCATTCTTTCTCATTGCCAGGTGGTATTCCATTGTATATATAATGGAATATATATATATATATATTCTTTATATATAATGTATATACAATATATATATACAATATATCCATTGTATATATAATGGAATATATATATATATTCTTTATCCATTTGTCAGTTGATGGACAGTTAGGCTCTTTCCATAATTTGGCTATTGTTGAAAGTGCTGCTATAAACATTGGGGTACCAGTGCCCCTATGCATCAGCACTCCTGTATCCCTTGGGTAAATTCCTAGCAGTGCTATTGCTGGGTCATAGGGTAGGTCTATTTTTAATGTTTTGAGGAACCTCCACACTGTTTTCCAGAGTGGCTGCACCAATTTGCATTCCCACCAACAGTGCAAGAGGGTTCCCATTTCTCCACATCCTCTCCAGCATCTATAGTCTCCTGATTTGTTCATTTTAGCCACTCTGACTGGTGTGAGGTGATATCTCAGTGTGGTTTTGATTTGTATTTCCCTGATGAGAAGTGATGTTGAGCATCTTTTCATGTTGATAGCACTACTTTAAAGAAAAAACAAAACTTTTATTGTTAAATAAAAGAATTAGTAAACAAACAAAAAACCTCATTGAACATGGGGGATTCTGAAAATCTCTAAGTGTAACACGAAAATATTCACATTTTTAAGGCACATCTAGAATCCGTTGAAATCACCAAAATCATGAGTTAGAAATGCATTGCTAATCTTATAAAAGTAATCAAAACAGAGATGTGTTTCTTTCTTTAAAAAAAAAAAAAAAGGGGCGCCTGGGTGGCGCAGTCGGTTAAGCGTCCGACTTCAGCCAGGTCACGATCTCGCGGTCCGTGAGTTCGAGCCCCGCGTCGGGCTCTGGGCTGATGGCTCGGAGCCTGGAGCCTGTTTCCGATTCTGTGTCTCCCTCTCTCTCTGCCCCTCCCCCGTTCATGCTCTGTCTCTCTCTGTCCCAAAAATAAATAAAAAATAAAATAAATAAAAAAAAAATAAATAAATAAAAAAAAAAAAAACAAAAAAAAACGATCGAACAGAGGAAAATGACACCTTATTAAAAAAAAAAAAAAAAAAAAAAAAAAAAAAACAGTAAAAGATTTTTCTTTCTAAATGTGAGACATTCAGCTGGAGGTAATAAAATTGTCTTTTAATCCTTAAAAATATAATACCAATGGCTGTTTCTTCTAAGAGTTGTTACTTAGGCAGTTATGTGGCCCAAGTAACTTACTATGAAAAGCTGAGAGAATGAAAGTATCCTACTTTCAATTATCTAGCAGCCATTAAAACTGAATTCTTCATTCAAAAAGATGTTCTCATAACATGACCTGAGCATACAAGAGGTAACTGACCGTTAAAACCTAGACCTTCTAAAAGCTCTGGGAAAGGCTGAATGAACTCTAGGTCACAGAAAGCAAATTCCCTCAGATGCCAGGCTGCTAAGCAAGGTCTTCCAGAGGTAAAGGACCCCCACTGATTCTCTCACTACTCAATTTATGAAGTCAGTCTATGTTCCTCTCCTGGCACCTGTTGGTAACAAAGCTAGAAATGCCTAATAAGAGAGGTATTTGCGAAACAATTTGCTAGAAAATTACTCGCCTGCAAGACCTTCAGTTATGTATCACTTAAGAATGAAACCATTTTATAAATCCATTTGACAATTTCCTTCCCTATCTTCAATTCTTAACTCCTTCTGAATTCCTGAAAGGATGACTATAAAACCATATTTTCAGTTTAAAAATGCATCATGCATAGTAAAGCACAGAAAAGCAGCTGCTGTTTAAACATGCTTCAGATTAGCAATTCATGGCTAATATCTCTTAAGGATTATTAATCAAGAAGCATAAAATGAGGCTCAGTCATTATATTAGGCTGTGAGGTATAGTCACATGTCTTACCATGCTGTCCCCAGTGATGGCTGGCTTGCATTCAGTCCCTGGAAACTTCTCTGACCTCCTCCCTACATCACTAGCTGCTGCTATAAATTCAAGGTAGAAAGAAGTCTCCATGCTGGGTTTATGTGGTGCAGAATGTAAGAAATTCCCAATCCACAGAAGGCCCCAATTAAAAAAAAAGTCACTTGTAAATTTGTTGTTTAGTAATTAAAAACATTGTACATTGTTTTGGTATTACCAAGAAAGTGAAAACAAAGTTGCTTCATGCACAAAATGATCCTTAGGTCAACTAATCTGATCCTTTCATTTTTTTGCAGTTGGGAACTCAAACTCAGTCTAGAGAGGCTGATTTTTTTCATAGTAATACAACCAGGTAGTTTGAATCAAAACTTAGACACACATGAAGTTTGTGAACTCCAAGTTTAGTCCAAGTCTAATGCTGTTTCTTCTTTTCCCTTTTATTTCATACATGAATCCTTCTCTGGGGAAAAAAAAAAAAAAGGAGAGAGAGAGAAAGAAAGAAAAAGGGAAGAAAGAAAGAATGAACTTTGAATATATATTTTGTGATAAAGACATACGCAAACATTGTATATTTGCTCTGAAAACAATAACAGCCTAAATCTCGGTTTAAAAAAATAGAAAAAGCAAGAAAATGCTATCATGTTCACTATTCATGCTGAAGAAGTTAGAGGATCTGCTGTCTTCTACTTAGAGAAGGACAAAGAGAAAAAGATTTCTCTGCATTTAGAGGACTCATCTCTACTTTCAAAGACCACCTCAAATGTTACCCCTGTCCTCTGTGCAAAGAATTCACAACTCGTTCTTTGTTTACTCCTCAGTCATAACAATCACTACTCTGCCTCATTGTTTCAGTTAGTTGTATCAGCAGACTGGCTTCTCCCCATGGACCATGAATTCCTTGAGGTTAACATGACCTCTTTCATCATGGTCTGTCCGAGCAGCTCTATCATAGGGTTTCTTGCCTAAGAAGTAGTCAGTAAATGTGTTTCAAATGGAACTCAACTGAATTATGCTGAAAATTATCCTTTTATTGTTACTGTTTACAACAAGTAGAAAAAGCAGAGTAAGAGAGACCAGAAAAGGGGGGTGGAGAGAAAATGACATGAGAGAATGGAAAGGAAGGAGGAAGAAGAGGAAGGAAAAGAAAGAAGCAAATGAGAGACTGCTAAAAAAGCAGGGCAACATTTAGCCCTGTATAAAATTACCATCTAATATTTCTTACCTTTCTATACACCAGAGTGTAAGCAATTAGGCTTATGTTTTAAAACTGCAAAAAAAAAAAAAAAAAAAAAAAAAAAAGCAGAGCCTAATTCCATTTTAAATATATTTTATAAAATCTAATTCTTCATTTAAAGAATAAAAGGATTCATGTCAACATTCAAATGAATTGTATTCCAAAATAAAACCATTAAAACCACAAAAATGTAAATTTCTATAAATTTTGATATTGGATAGATTGATTGATAGATACCCTCCCATAGTTTTATATTTCACCTTTACTGCCTTATTAATATTCCTGCTGATAATACCTCATTTGGGCATAGTAGTTCTGGGATTGGGTAGTCTGACTTGTCAAGTTAAACTGAAAGGGAATGGTTATCATATACCCAGGGAGACTCCTCAGTTCTTTCTTCTTAAACTTCTTCTTAAATTCAGTTCTTTAGCAAGCTGAATTTAAACTTCCTTGCAAACATATATTCAGAAACAATACTTCATTTGTTAGCACATGCCATCCTATTAGCTTTGAGAGTTAGTGTTTAGCATGCTTCCAGGGCTTCAGAGAAATCAAACCCATACTGTGTTAACCTGGTGTAAAAAGAAAAACAGGAAATAATGGGGAAATGAAACAAGATGGCCCAGAAAAATGGAACAAAAATGACAGTAAATTTGTTGTTTTGAAGTTTGACTTTTTAAAAATCTATCTGCAATGTTACTATATGAAAAGAGAGATCAATGGGTAAATTTGCTATATCTGAAAGAATAGTTCCAAAAAGATGTGTTTTGATTGCCCTGATGAATAAATTACAAAGTCAATATAAATCAATCATCTCCTAACCTCCCTAATCTCTATGAAATCAAGGAAATCTTGATATACAGACATTCAGAAAAATTATTTGCCACCATTCACAAAATGAGTAAGAAATTGATTGTAACAATTACCTAAATAGCTCACTTTCTTATTATTGATTCTATTGTACGTTGTT
Source organism: Panthera pardus (assembly GCF_024362965.1). Lineage (NCBI taxonomy): Eukaryota > Metazoa > Chordata > Mammalia > Carnivora > Felidae > Panthera > Panthera pardus. The sequence continues at coordinate 33,037,222 of NW_026526765.1, read as the reverse complement.
CTTTAAGATTCTAAGAGCACATAATTTGCAACATCTTTATTTCCCTATAAGATGTTAAGAGTTTCAGGCTACTTCAGTACCTCTCTGACCTACCAATTCTCAGCCTATTCTTCAAGGTTGAGCAAATCAAGGCACTGGGGATGAGCAGTAGTCTTCTTGCCCATTCACAACAAACACCCTTCAAATAACTGCTAAATTTTCAATTATCCCCTAGTGGGTGATTGGGCAATGATCTTAGGCAGTGCTTCTCAGACTATAGTGAGCTCAAGAATCACTAGGGGTGTTCATTAAAAATACAGATTTTTGCCCCTCATTATAATTGTCCTGGGAATGGACATTTTAAGTAAGGACACCAGAGGATTCCTGTTACTAGGCACTTATGGACACAATCTGGGGAATAGTGACGCTGACTTGGGAAGCTCTAGATGTTCTTAACTAGCAGCTTGCAGAGGCTCTTTATAATAAATACAATGCAAAATAATCTGTCTGTAAAAAGAATAATGCATTCAAAGATTTAGTTGGAAGCATTTGACTTAGGAGTCTGAAATAAACTTCACCAATAAAGGAAAGATAACTGAAAAGCAGCAGCAGATGAGAATTGTCATGTGCTCCTTTCCAAGGCCCCTTTCACATCCAGACCTATAGACAGCTAGTACCCCCTTACCTAACACCAGCCACATTAACATACATTCAGCCTGGACATACACTGAAAATCGTGGTCATATAGATTTAGGGTCAGGGGCATTGGGACCAGATTTAGGTCAATACTGGTAAAGTTGAAAGCATTATAGTCAAGGGATGTGGATAAAAAATGATTTGAAAACAAGAAGAGAAAATGGAATCAAAGAAAAAAAACCTGAGCCTGGAGTGAGGCCAAGACCTAGACCATGTGAATGGTGGAGGGAGAAATGGGGAACAGGAAGGGAGGCAAAGAAGGCTTTGCTTTGCTGCTGTCAGTTGGACATTCCATTCAACTGCCCCTGGTGGGCATTCCGGCCCACTGAGCATGCCCAGTTTGTGTGACTGACTTTCACCAAGTAGAACAGTCAACAAGATCACCATAAAGGCTTTACCAACACCAGGCCAGTAAAGTCACCACTGAAAACCATTCCCAAATTTGTGATCAATGGACCCAAGTTTAGGGAGAGGAACTCCTTTGGTCTACAAAAATGGTTTGAGTCCCAGTCTCTAATTTCTTCCTTCTCAGATACTCTGGTCTCCACCCAAGGGACAGTATTCGGTGAGATGCAGTCATTTTGTTGGTCAGCAGGAGCTCAGAAGCAAGAAAATGTCATAGTGGTAGAATACAGCATCATCCTCCTCAATAGCAGCCCATCGCTGGAAGCTTCCAGATCACTGTGCCAATCAAGTAGAGGAGGGAATGTCCTTTAGAGAACCTTATGTGAACTTTATGTGAGAAACTTGCCAACTTTCTTGTTCAATTTTTTAGCCATACTATTTCTGATACTTAGGTGCTGTCTCTTAGAGAGCCTAAAACAGCCAAGACATGACTCAGGACATGGAAGAATCTGCAGGTGAGCATCACGGGATCCTGAGGAGCTAAGTGTTTTGTGTCTGTACAATCATATCTATATGTGGGGAGGGGGATAGTGTGGGTCATTAAGGAAGATCTGTACACCTTAAAGATGTTATGAAAAGGTACACCAAAATAAGGTTATTTCTCTTTTACTCTCCTTTTATTCAAAAATAATAAAGCCACATTGATTGTAAAGGGCCATTGATAGACTAGGAGCCTGAGAGATAATCGTGCCCTACCTTTAAAAATATGTAGTCTACCTGAGAAGAAAGTGGCTACAGCACAAAGAAAGTCTTTTGTTTAACCTTAAATACTGGAAGAGTCCTTTGAAATATTTTCCCCTAATTTTCAAGGATGGTTGCCTATCTGCTTTGCCAAAACAGACTGTGCTAAACGGCTCTGTGGCTTGATTTGGAGGCTCACCTCTAAGAGTTTCTGTCTTGCCAACTTACCATGTGGCCTGAAATTGCTTAATTCCTTGGACTCAATTTTTTTTCACTTTTCCAATGAGATTTATTCAAATATAAATATGCCTTGAAAGTGCAAGTCAAAATAATTTAGGTCATTATCAGAAAAGAGAAGTTTCAGGCACCTGAGTGGCTCAGGTGGTTAAGCGTCCAACTTCAGCACAGGTCATGACCTCATGGTTCGTGAATTCGAGCGCCATGTTGGGCTTTGTGCTGACAGCTCAGAGCCTGGAGCCTGCTTTGGATTCTGTGTCTCCCAGTCTCTCTCTCTGTCCCCCCCCCCCCCCCCACTCACACACTTGGCCTCTCTCTCTCTCTCTCTCTCTCTCAAAAATAAATAAACATTAAAAATCTTTTAAAAATAAAAATAAATAAATAAAAGTGAAGTTTCCATGAGCTTGGGACCAGAAAAGGAACCTGGCAGAAGGTTAGACAAAGGGAAAGAGAGGTAGGCGAGAGGTGGCCAAAGTATGGAAAACAACATGGGGGAGGTGCTGAGGGGGAAGTGAAAGTAAACCGTTATACCACACAATTGCCCTCTCACATTCAAGGGTGTAAGGGTTTAATCTCATGGCATCTGAGAGCTGAGCCTTAATAGAGAGAATGTATAGGGTGATACCTACATGACAGGTGAGATAATTAGCAATATAGCATCTCTTATCTTCCCCTTCCCCTTTAATTTACATTTTGAAAAAAATACTAAGTATCTGCTATTAGCAAGAATGTCAAGTATATGAAATATGAATAAGACACAGCTCCTGCCATCAGAGTTGGCAGTCAAGAAGAAGAAGCGGGGGCGCCTGGGTGGCTCAGCTGGTTAAGTGGCAACTTCGGCTCAGGTCATGATTTTGTGGTTTGTGAGTTCCAGCCCCACTTTGGGCTCTGTGTGGATAACTCAGAGACTGAAGCCTGCTTCAGATTCTGTCTCCCTCTCTCTCTACCCTTCTCTCTCTCTCTCTCTCTCTCTCTCTTTCTTTCTCTCCCTGAAAAATGAATAAACATTAAGAAAAGAAGAAGGGTGATAGGGGGCAAAGGAGAGAGAGAGGGAATGAGAGAGAGAAGGCAACAGAAAAAAATATTTCTATAACTATTGCATTGGAATTAATAGGAGAGCATTTCAGCAGAGACTTAATTCTTTTCCTGTTCATTTTAGATACTTTTGGAGATATTAACCTCACTCTAGGCATGCTGAACATGGAAGATAATATGAGTAAGGTAAGGAAAATATAGAAAAGTCTCTTTTGCATTTATTTTCTCTAATCTAATTGCAACATTTCATATACCTCTTTCTTTCTCTTGACTTCCTCTTTTCTCTCTGGCTTCTTATGTGGCATTCAATCATTCAGAAAATACAGTTATAATGGAAATCATTATAATGTTTAAACAATGACATTAGTATTTGAGAAATCAGAGTATTCAATTATGGAAGCTAGCAAAAGAATGCCCCTTTCTATAACCTTATACAGGCAGATGTGGTAAGAGGGGGATGTCAGACTCACAACCATGTGGATGAGTCCCCTCCTGTATAAGCTGAAACTTCCTAGGAAAATCCCAAAAGATCTCCCCTACTCATCTGTGATGCTGTTTCACAATTAGAGATTTATTTCTCTGGGATGTGAAGGCTTTCTTGGCTTCAAAAACCTTTTATAAAATAGTATCTACCTCCAAGGACACTTGTCTGGGAAGCAGCACACTAGATGCTTCCCAAACAATAGTGAATTGTATTATATTCACTCCTCACACCTTTATGAGGTAGGTATAGCTGTTTCCATTTCACAACTAAGAAGAGTGAGACCCAGAGCAGTTACATGACCAGAACAGCAGGACTACATCCAAACACAAGCCTGTCTGACTTTAAAAAAAAAAAAAAAAAAAAAAATTCCTCCTAATCATGATTCAGTGCAGCCTCCCTGTGAAGGGCAGGGCCTACATACACCTTTATCAGTGGTTCTCAACCCTGAAGTGTATTGGAATCCCTTATTTGAGGGAGTTATTCCACACCTTCAACAGGGGCACAGTACCTCGAAGGCAACAGGCTTGAGGCTGTTGGGCATTTCAGAACACCAGTCTCTCATCTATCAAAGGCCATGTAGCCACCTAAGGGACCTTTCACATAGTGCCTGGCCAAGCCCCATGATTTCCAAAGGTTAAGATCTGTCCAAAAGAATTCACGACTTTCTCTCTACAAGGCGGAACTAAAGCCAAGGGCATAGAAATCTCTCGTAGGATCTAGCTTCATAGCTTATCAGCCTCCTTGGGAATCACAGTGTGCTCCTTATTACCATAGTCACTCCCTAGTGGTAAGAGCAGTAGTTAGGGTAATGGGCATTTCCAGTCCCCTGAGGGCCCTACAACAGTGATTTTCAAGACTTTGATATGTTAGCTAGGGTGCCTCCACCTTCAGTTAGATGTCCTTGAAGTAATGCTGTCAGGTTAAGATAGTTTTCAGAAAGAACTTTGCTTTACATATAAGCCTTCACTCCTAAAGTTGCATATTATGTTCAGGAAGCCCTAATTAAGATATATAAAATCCATTGTAAAGTAGGAATACATTGCTCAGTTTGATGGTGTTATTCACTTGGACTTAATCTGATTCCTTTAGTTTTGTAACTCAAATTTCTGTGTATACACTTGTATGTCCACAGGAAGACATTTATAGTCATCTCACTTCCATCATTCAGAATACCGACATCTTGGATGATGCAATTGTCCAACGGTTGATTTATTATGCTTCTAAGGACATGAGAGACACCAATGTAAGTTTTATTCTTGATGATGAATCAATGTCAGGGCCAGCAAGAGGTCTTTAACTGACCCAGCTGCATCCACGTGGACATTTATAAGCTTCTTGTATGTTGCTGTCTGGACCTCAAATCACTTTCATTTGTTCATATATTATTACAATACCTATTATTTATCCCTTCACCGATAAGGAAACTGAGGCAAAGCTAAAAAAGACTTCAGAGATCATATTTACATGTTGATGTACATGTTGATGCTTAGAGACATTTTATTTTTTTTCAAAGTAACACAGCTATTGACAGAACAAGTAACTAGAACCCAGGTTCCTTTGTCTTCCCATATGAATTATGATTTCTTCATGTGTCTACTTATCTACATACGCTAGGCATTATACCTGAAAAATTATTTCTAGAAATAATTTGAGTCCTAAGATGTTATTTTCTTCCAGAAAGGATTTTTACTTGTTATCTGTGAAGGGTACTAACAATCCATGATTAATTTCAGGACTTGAGATTTTGGAGCTGGGGGTGGGGGAGGCAGGGCACATCTGTGACTCCAAGTTGGGCTACAGTTCATGGAGGGCCAATTGAACCTTTCATTTAAATGCAGGCTTTTGGGGTCTTAGACCAAAAGATGAGAAGTGGGATGACCAAGGTCTTCCCGTTTGGTAGTACTAAATTCTGTTTATTCTTCCCAAAATACTGCAAAGCAATCCCAACTATAGAACTTATCTCTCCGGATTGCCAATCTTTTCCAGATCTTAATTTAGTAATTCATTCTACCCTTGTTGTGATGTTTTTATGAGTATATTTTTTAATATCTTGTCCGGCTCTTTTTATTTTCCTCAGCAGGAGAGTTCATCAAATTTACCTAGTTGAGCATTACCAAAAGCAGAAGTCCCTCCAAATATCTCCAGTATCAATGATAACTGGATCAGGACAATACTAAAACCTCAAACTCTAGACTCCTGGCCCCATTTCCCTTCCACCATTCCCTTCAGTCTTTCAACCGTAGTGATTCATCACTTAAACACAAAACATAAATCCTAGGTTCATAGTGCCTGGCTAATTAGCAAGAAAACATATATTAACCTCATATTTATAAGAACCTTATTAAAACATGGCTTTAAACATTCATTAAAATTACATCTGGAGGTGCCTGGGTGGCTCAGTTGGTTGAGCTTCTGACTCTTGATTTGGGCTCAGGTCATGATCCCAGGGACATATGGGATCAAGCCCTTCACTGGTCTCCACGCTGAGCATGGAGCCTGCTTAAGATACTCTCTTTCCTTCTGCCCCTTTTCCGTGCTCGTGCTCCTCTCTTAAAAAAAAATAAATAACCTCCATTTTGGCAGCTACTGACCCCTACTCTAGAGGCTTCCCCCCCCCCGCCCCCGCCACTGCCCCCACTGGGAGAGTAACAGCCTGTTCTCTTTATCCCAAAGATAGAGAAGGGGAACTCATAATATTAGCTAGAGTGTTACCTCTCTGCAAACTCACTCTGCTCTTTCTCTAGTTGTTATCGTTATTTTCCTTTTCTTGCTCAGATCCTTAGAGAAACCAGAATGCTGGCAGGTGAGGTTTTGGTGTCTCTTGCTGCACATGATTTCAACTCTGTGATGTATGAAGTCCAAAGTAACTTCAGGATACTGGAGCTACCAAATGAATTCATTGTGCTTGCTTTGGCTGAACTGGCAACAAGCTACGGTATGGAGGGAATAACCGCCACATTTTCCTGGGAAACAACTACCCTGACTAATTGTCTAAACCAAATGGGTGCAAACAACAGAAAGGAGAACATACCTCCCTTCTGCTGTGCTAAAGAATATCAATAGCAGGATTTAGGCAGCTGTTTCTGAGCATAGATGAGTCTGCTGACTCACCATGAGTCCATGCTGCCCTGGATTTGGCTGGACTCCCTCCCACCCTCACCATCCCTTTCATCTGGCTTTGTTTTTGCAAAAGCCCTTTTTCTGGGAGGCACGTTCCACAAACCACTGGACATTTACATGAACTAAGGGTTTGTTATGATTTTTTTTTCTACACCATTTTACTTGACAGATATTTATTTGTTTGCTTGTTTACTTATTTATTGAGAGCCTATTACCTGTGCTAGGCCCTGGGGATGCAGGAAATTTCTGGTGGGAGAGATGGACATTAATAAAATAATTATCCACATAAGCAACTGCTGCCAAAAAACAGGTACAGGTGACTTTGTAGCTAGCACCTTATTTTAAACCAACCACTCCTTGATTCTCTAACTACAGACAGGCATTATGGCAAGAGAGGGATAGAGGCGGATATCTTCCTGCTGCACCTCGTCCATGCCCCCCATGCAGCCTTGAAATGCTGACATGAAGAGTCACAGAACATCCCAGTGTGAGGGGTTAATGCTTTTCTCCTCTTGTGCCCCTCTTGGCAGTGTCCCAGAGTATTCCCTTCATGATGATGACCCTGCTCACCATGCAAACCATGCTCAGGCTGGCCGAAGAGGAAAGGATGAAGGGAGTTTTCTGTATTGGTGGGTATCCCTATGGTTCCCTCTTTGTGAAGACCACACTATAAATCGAGCAAATGCTTTATTTTTCCTTTCACTCTTGTTCTGTTCTTTCTAACAATAATAGCTACCATTTATTGAGTGCCTACCCCATGGAAATTTCTCTCTCAATCCTCACTGCAATTATAATTCTATCTCTCTCCATCCTCAAAGCAAGGTAAGTACTATTACCCCATTTTACAGATGAGGAACTGAGGGTCATAGAAATTAAGGAATCTCCTTAAAGTGGTGACCGTCAATGAGATGGAGAGGTAGCATTCATGTCTAGGTGACCGCCCAGTCCATACTCTTTCCACTGCCCTAAAAGGCCTCCATTTCTACCCTCCTTCTTTAGTTCCATCACACTTTCCCCACAATGGTTCTAGGAGCTCACCAGCTCTTAGCAGCAGGCTAAATTTTGGCATTTCCTTATAACACAATATTGTAGTAATGATAAGTAAGCAAACTAATCAAAAATACAAACAATCATAAAATTAAGGAAAATAGGTAAACAAACTGTGGGTCACAAACCCCCTCTCCCCCCAAAACTAAAATACATCTACAGTAATCAAGAGTCTACAAAGAAGAACATGCCCTGGAATTCCTAGGAAAAAACATTTCCAGCACAGTGAGGGGCTTCTTGGAGGAGTCTGGAGACCTGGGCTCTTCTCTCTGATCATCCACTGAACCATCAGGTGACTCTGCCCTCTTTCAATCTCATTTTTCACCCGAAACGCATCAAGTAAAGGGATTACTAAGATCCCTCTCACCTCTGACGCCCCCAACACTACTCTTTTTGTAATATTTAAAAGCCCATGCTGTCAGGAATGTCATCCTGACCTATCAACCAAGTCTTTTCAGTTGTTTTGTCAATTTCTTCTTGTTTTGTCCTCAATGAAGGCAACATTTGTATCTGATACGTACTGAGAATTTACTATGTGCCTGAGTACTGCCTTGGGTATTTTAAGATTATTGTTTCCTTTAACCTTACAACAACCTATTAGGTAAGTAACATTTTTCCTCCATTTCACAGATGAGAAAATTGAGACGTAGAAAGGTTAACTGTTTGCCTGCGGTCACAGCTAGCATGCGGCAGAGCCAGGATTTGAATTGTGACAGTCTGGCTCAATGACTTGAGCAATTACACTAGATTAGCCCACTTTTCAATGCCTTTAATTTCCTTACTTACTATCACAGCTAACATTGTGTTCTTGCAAATAAACTTTGGTGTCTGTAATAGCATTTCTACCTACAACATCAACAACCAACAGGGAAAAGGAAATAAAATTAGAAATCATCATGGCATTGAATAAGGGATTCTCTGTCTTTGTGTTATAAAGTTATCTAGCACCCTTTGGTCCTAAAGCAAATTTTGCCTGACTGCCACTACAGAACAGGTATAAAGTTTTGTAGTAATCCATCCATTCATCTAGCTCTTCATTCAACCAATCAGCCAATAAGCAGACATCGTGCTTGTTGTTTCAGATACCATCAATAGATAAGACATCCTTTCTCTCATGTTGTTTATAGGCCAGTGCAACACAAACATACATACACACACATACACACACACACACACACAAGATTATGACAAAGCATAGCAGGGGATTATCAGTTTGAAGAGAAAATGAATTAGCCAGTTAATGGCCAGCTCTAAGATACTCAGGATGTTTCCAGAGTATTCTTTGCATGTGAGGTATCGTTAAGGAGTAAACTATGAATTTTCTTTATCATCTAGTGAAACATGAGGGCTGAAGGAACAAAAACTATTATTTAATGCAGTTGATATAAGTATGTATAGGTTGGTGGCGCAAATATTTTTGCAGGCCCGACATTTTTTTAATTTTATTGAAGGGAAACAGACACATGGAAAAATACAGAAATCAGAAGTGTACAAGTTGATGAGTTGTCACAAAATGAACTTACTCATTTGACCACCACTCAGGTTAAGAAGCAGGACATTACTAGTACCCCAGAAGCCACCTCATCTTTTCTCCCAATCATCACCTTCTTCATCCTTTGCAAGGGTAACCACAACCTTGACAGCCATAGATTAGTTTTGTCAATTTTTGAGATCCTACACGTTGTTGTGTGAAACTGTAGTCCATGTTCATTTCTCTATACTATTACGTGTCTGTACTACAATTTTTCCATCCTACCTGTTGGCAGATATTTAAACTGTTTCCTGTTTGAGGCTATTACTAAAAAAAAAAAAAAAAGAGTGAATATGAACATTCTTGTATAAGTTTTTTAGTTCCTATATACTTGTGTAGCTAATGACTATATAATTAGGAGTGGAATTTCTGGGTCATGAAGAGCACATATTCAACTTTGGTAGATCACGTAAAACAGCTTTCTAAAATGTTTGTATCAATTCATGCTCCACTCCCCCCCACTCCAGGCAGTATGTGAAAATACCAACTGCACCTTAGTCTTACCAACATTTGAAATTGTCTGAAATTTTAGCAATTCTGGATGGTCTGTTGCAATATCTCATTATGGTTTTAATTTGCATTTCACTAATGTGGCTGAACACTTTTTATATGTTTATTTGGTACAGTCATAACATTTTACAGAAATTATTACACATTTGCTAATCACCAGTGCACTCTTCTCAAATTATTTTACGGTCCCTCCCATCTTTAAATTTTTCTCAGTCTGTGGTTGTTTTTAAAATGCAGCCCTTGAGAAGTTCAGCAAGGCCATTTACAAGTATGTCAACCACTGGAGAGACTTCCCCTATCCCAGATTGGACGCCAACCGACTATCTGACAAGATCTTCATGCTGTTCCGGTATATAATGGAGAAGTGGGCCCCCGTTACCTCACCCGTGCAAGTGAGTGGCGGCCTCAACATGTCTCAGGCTAGCTCTCTGTCCATGCTGGTTGAACTTGCTCCATTCTTTCTGATGTGATAATGAGTCTCAGTTGTTTTGGAATGCTATGAGTTGTGATTTATCAGGTTTATCAAATATTTTGTTTTTCCTGTTTCAAATCACTGTTTATTCATTCCTGAACTAATATTTATTGAGTCCCCATGATATGCCAGACACTGTTCCAAATTCTGGGGATACAGCAGGGATTAAACAGACCAAAATCACCACTCTCATGGAACCGACATTCCAATGTATGGAAAGAACAATAAATAAGTGAAAATGAGTAACATATACAGAAAGTTAGTTATTTCATGCCTTATATAACCCATAGCCCATATTTGGGATGAGCCATTGACTGAGAAAAACAACAGGCCACAGAAATTTCCTATGTCTATGAAGATGACAATGAAATAAAATAACATCTAAAGAATGTGCATGACTGCTTCAAAATATTGTAATGTCTTGCACAGAATAGGTAACAAAGTGCATTCACATATAATCCCTTGCTTATCTTGCTTAATTGGTATAATTTTTTAATGTAGTATAAATTAAATCCTTTTTAGGTCCTTTATTGCTATATTATAAAAGATGCAACACATAGCCTTCTCCAGTTCAGTTTCTTTTCTATACTTTAAGCTACCAAAGCATTTATTTTTTTAACATGCTGGGGTAGTTAAATCATTAGCAAACATGGAACTTTTAAAATATCCTGTAGAAGTCTTCTCTTTAGGGCCCCTGAAAATCAAAATTCAATACAAATTTGCCAAGCACTTTCCTAGCTTCCCACAGAAAGAGTTAGACAAGTGACTAGAAGGTACACAAAAGTAATAAGGGAACACAGAGAGAGAAGCACTTAACTCCTGTGGTGAGTACTGGAAAGGCCATGACATTGAAACTGAGCTTGCAGCCTATAAAGACATTCACTGCAGGCAAGATGCATTCCCTAAAGAGGCAATAAAACCCACTGAAGCATAGGCTGAGATGAGATAACATGCACACTTGAGTGAGCCCAGTGGGAGAAAGAGAAGGGGAGAAGAGAAAGGGGAATATAAAGGGGCAGAAATAAATGAAACCAGATAGGTGGTCTTGGCCATACAATGAAGGGCCTTGAATGCTACACAGGAGCTTGGACTTTTTTTAAATAGGAAATGAGAGACCTTTGAAAGGGTTCTAAGCAAGGAATAATTTTCAAGAAGCAAAGGGAGATCTATGGAGTATTGTTCCAGTGCTCAAGCAAGAATAATCTTGAAAAGTGTCCATTGCTTGGAAATGTCCAATTCCTTAAAAGAATCGTCCAGCTGACACACAGTTGGGTGAAATAAATGGTTGTTATTATGAGCCACTAAGTTTTGAGATGCTTTGCTGTATGACAAAACTTAGCAGGCAGAAAAAAATTCATCATATAATATTAGGTAGAAAAAGCAGAATGTAGAACTATAAAGAATAACACTAATTTTTTAAAAAATTAAAATGTATGGAGAAAGTATAGAAAAGAAAATTTCAAATAAATAAAAATCATATTAAAATACACCAAACAGTGTATAGTCATGAGTACTATAGATACTATTAGCAATGTGAATACTGTGTTTTCTTCTTCATCATAACTTTTGTGATTTCTAAACTTTTATAATCAACCTATTTACACTTATATTTTATACATGTTCATTTTTTGTGTCAATAGAAGCCAGATTATAATGGATTGAGGAATAAATGAGAAGTGAGAAGTGGAGATAGCAAATGCAGACCTCTCTTTCAGAGAGCTTTGCTTTTTTTGCTTGTTTCAAGTTTTTATTTAAATTCTAGTTAATTAACATATAGTGTAATATTGGTTTCAGGAGTAGAATTTACTGATTCAGCATTTCCACTTTTTTAAGGAAAGAAACAGAATCGGGGTCTACGTAATACGGAGTCAAAGAATTTTTTTTAAACATGAGGGAAATTCGGGGCGCCTGGGTGGCTCAGTCGGTTGGGCGCCCGACTTCAGCTCAGGTCATGATCTCACAGTTCGTGAGTTCGAGCCTCGTGTAGGGCTCTGTGCTGACAGCTCGGAGCCTGGAGCCTGCTTCAGATTCTGTGTCTCCTTCTCTCTCTGGCCCTCCCCTGTTCATGCTCTGTCTCTGTCTCAAAAATAAATAAAAACATTTTAAAATTTTTAAAAAAATAAATATGAGGGAAATTTTAAATCTGTTAGCATATTGAAAGAAAGTGACCATTAGAGAAAGGTTTAAGAAATCTTTTTTTTTTTTAATGGTTATATTTATTTTTGAGACAGAGAGAGACAGAGCATGAACAGGGGAGGGGCAGAGAGAAAGGGAGACATAGAATCCAAAGCAGGCTCCAGGCTCTGAGCTATCAGCACAGAGCCCCACGCGGGGCTCGAACTTGTCAACCGCGAGATCATGACCTGAGCCGAAGTCCGATGCTCAACCGACTGAGGAACCCAGGCACCCCAAGAACTCTTTTCTTAAGAAAGACATAGGGAGACAGGGAAAATACTAAAATGAGTAATAGTACAGATATAGGTGTAGATATAGCTATAAATACAAATATAAATATAATTGCCTCGTGCAATGATCTTAACCTAACCATTTTTTGAAGGAATCTTTCTTGGTTGAAAACAGTGAGGAAAGTTTTTGGGAGTTATCTGAAGCCCCTGATATTCTGAGAAATGTACAAAAACCATAGTGAAATATTAGAAACGGTATTTGTTTGCTGCCTCTGCAGACTTTGGCCATTGTTAAGGCACATGGCCCCACGGTGAGCCTGCTGCTTCATCGGGAAGACCTCTGCGAATTTGCCCTGGACCAGGTACCCTGGCTCCTGAACCAGTATAAAGACAAAGAGATTGATTTCCACGTCACTCAGGTAAGAGCCACGCCCTAAAGGAACGGATTCAGAGTCTACTGGCAACCATCCTGAAAGACAGTAAATCCCAAGAGGTCCAAGGGAACTGAAATACTGGTTTGGGCAGCTGAACTTAAATATTTTTTGAGGAATAGGAGGTAGAGAAGAGGTTGGCATAGCTGGGTGATGGAATCTCCAAAAAGAGATTAAGAATTTTCTTTTCAAGCTGCTGAGGCACAAATCACTAAAGAAAACTGGTAACTGCAGGAAGGTGATGGGTTTGTTTGCCTCACAAAACATAATTATTTGTCTTCCACATCCTGTGCTGCTGCTTCACAGGCAGCCTCCAACTAACGTTTGAGAGCTTTCATTCTAGAGTCTAAAACAAATATTGACCGCGGTGGTCCTTTATGATGCTGCCCTTCCAAAGGGCTTGAGAAAAACCATCTTTATCAATTTACTCCACCAGGTAAGAAAACCCTGCTGTCAGACCTGATTGTTTCACTTTCACTGGTTTTCTGTTGTTAACATCTCCCTCCTGGTTCTTCTTTCTCATTCAGGTGTGCAGAGTTTCAGAGCCTCCAGTAAAGGAAAATGAAATTGAAGCTTCAAGCTGTTTCCTCATTCTAGGTAGGACCCAGCATCCAGAGGGTTTTCAATAAAAATGTTTCCCAGTGATGATGACAACAATGATGAAGGGTGTGCAAACTATCACATTAGTTATTTCACACACACACACACACACACACACACACACACACACACACAACATTCCTTCAAACTCACAGTATTCTGTGCCTCTCCCTATCCTACCCATTCCCAAGAGAAGCGCAACAGGTAGGGGAATCAATTACTCTGGTTTCCCCGGAAGTCCTTTACTTCTAGTTCTAAAACCAGAAAATTTCCAGACATACTTTGGGGATTAACCCCTTTCCAGATATATGGTTGGCAAATACTTTTCCCATCCCATATATTGCTTTTTCATTTTGTTAATTTTTTTTTTTCTGCTGAGCAGAAGATTTTTGGCTTGGTATAGTTCTGCTTATTTATTTTTGCCTTTGTTGCTTTTGGTGTCAAATCCAAAAAGATCATTTCTAAGACCATTGTCAAGGAGCTTACCACCTATGTTTTCTTCCAGGAGCTTTATGGTTTCAGGTCTTACATTCATGTCACTTTTTTTAATTTGATCTTTGTATATGGTATAAGGTAAGGATCCAGTTTCATTCTTTGACATGTGGCTGTCCAGTTTTTCCAACACAATTTATTGAAGAGTCTATCCTTTCCCTGATATATTTTTTGGCTCCTTTGTCAAAAATTAATTGACCACATATGCATGAATTTATTTCCAGGCAAACAAGGGTGAATTGGTAATCCTAGGGATACAAAATGCTTTTTTTTCTTGGTATTTGAGTTTATTTGAAACTGTGTCAAACCCAAAGTCATGCTTTTTTCTCCCTGGTTATCTCTTAGTACCTATTCCTTCTCTCTCTCTCTCTCTCTCTCTCTCTCTCTCTCTCCCTTTACTCTTTCCCTTTCCTTCTTGCTTTCACACCACAATACCACTCGTTGTCTGGTTAGAATGTTAGAATAACAGGAATGAGTGGTAGAGGGAGCACAAAGCTCTCAGAGTCAGTATACAAACTCTGTTCTGACATAGACCCTAAGAAGTAAGGACAAGAGCAATCCCATACCTCCCAGACATCCTCCCTCCCCCAAAAATGTCATTTCTATTACTTCACTACATACCTTTCTATTATATCCTAGGTCTTTCCTAATTGATCCCTCTGTTTTTATTCTTTCCTCTGTTCTATGCTCGATGTAATTAACTGTTTCACTTTATCTCTGATAATTGTGAACCTAAACTGCTCTACTCACATCAGGCCTTCTCTCTCTTCCCTGCTTCCTCCCTTACTCATGTAGCTCTCTAGTTCCACAACTGGTGAAGCATCACTCCAACCTTTGCCTCCATGTTCATAAGGCATTCTCCCCCTGTCTCCTCTCCTTTCCTCCTCTCATATTGAATTAGGGTCAACCCTAGTAACCTTATCTTAATTTGATTCCATTGTAAAAAACCTCATTTCCAAATAAAGTCATATTCACAGGCATGAACCAATGTGGACCTAAGTATATAAATCTGTCTTAGTGACCAAACTGCCTGATTCTGTGTTGCTAAAGATGCACGAATATCATAAAATCTAATTACCAACCAAAGAGTGACAATCTTCATAGAATCCCCCTTTTCCCATTTGCAAGTATTTTACCTAAGGTGAAAATGAGTTCTGTGACCAGCATTTATTCAACCTTCAGCCCATTCCAACCCTGCAGACCTGATGGAATTTTTTGATGAACAATTGAGAAATAATAATGAAACCTTTCGAACGGGAATCTTGACTTTGTTAAGATCGGCTATCAATGCTGAGGGTAAGCAAAGGGATGAAGTCACAATGGTTTATTTTGTGCCAAGAAGAAAACTGAAGCCTATGCATTCTCTAACTCCATTCTATGTCTTTGGGGTGTTTATAGAGGATCACATTCAAGTGAAACTCTGTCTTCTCTGTCATCTACAATCTACTAATTTTAAACAGGCATTTTCAATCACCTCTCTTCTTTCATGATATTTAGAGATATACCTAGGGGAGAAGGACAGGTAGAATTAGAATTTAAAAGATCTAGTAAGCTGGTTAAGTGGCCCAATAAATAGAGAGTAGGTGGGAGGATGCACCCTAGAGATTAGTACATTTAGAAAAGAGCAGAATTTAATGAAATATCATATTTCATTAATGCCAAGAAGCACATACTTTCATGATATTGGAGTGCATCTCATAATTGATACCATCTTTAATTATAATCAGCCACTATAAGGGGTTTTTTGGTACAATATAAAATAATGATGTCTCAAAAGTTGATGATATCTTGGATTCAATACAATATGAATTATATTACATTATAATATTGTTAAAAATTAAGTTAACCCTGGGATTTACTGAAGAATCAGCAGACAAGAAACATAGTCTCACAAAATTTAAAGCTAATCCATTGGGCATGATATATTGAGTCCACTTTGGAACCTAACATTTTAAACAAGACGAAACCAAATACAATAGGGAGCAAAGAGAGCAATTAACATCTTTTAAAAATTGGAAAAGAAGAGAGTAAGAGAAACTGAATAACATGAAATGTTACGGACAAAAGACTTTGCAGTTATGTGCCATAAGTCTAATAGGTTTTCATCACTCCTAGAACATACTGTACTCCTACTGAACCCAGTCTCTTAATTTCTCTCCCTGTCTTTCAGAGCCCAAATTGAGGGATTATATCACTTCAATTGAAAGAACAGTCAAAGTTGTCATGGGCGACCTCAGTATAAAAGTAAGAGAATTAATGGGGACTTTGATTTTTGATGATGTTTTAATGAATTAATGAAATGGTTTTGATTCTTTAAAAATATACTTATGAGATTGCTTTATAAAGAGCTCAGTGATGAATTCTATTTTTAGTAGAATTCCATCTTTCCCTGAAAGATAAACGATATCAAGGTAAATTCTAAAGTACACTCAGTTCAAGGGCTTATTAGTATAAAAAAAGATTTTTGCCTAGAGCATCACAGAGCTATGCTCCTCAAATAGTTTTAAAATTGTTAATTATAAAAATAACATATCTTCCTCCAAAAAAATAATAACCCCTAAACCTGTTTTTTTTTTTTTTAATTTTAGCTTAGATATCCTATTTTCCAACTAGGAAGCACCTACAGCAAGTCTTGAACGTAGTAGGTTGTGCAATATTTCCTGATTATTTGATTAAAGCATTCCATATCAGAAAAGATATATAACTTGTACTGAAACAAATATAAGAAGTAGAAATTATTGTATTTTTTAAATTAAAACCATATTTTGTTTGGATCAAAGTCCTGTACAGAAACCAATGAAAATAAGAAAATCCCCCTAAGAGGCTTTGGTCTACAATGATTATAACAAAAGCTATGCAGTAAATAACAAAAATTATGTTAAGCGAACTAAGTCAGTCAGAGAAAGACAAATGCCATATTATTTCACTCATATATAGAATTTTAGAAACAAAACAGATGAACATAAGGGAAAGAAGGAAACAGACTGTTAACTATAGAGAACAAATTGAGGGCTGAAGTGGGGGTGGGTGGGGAAATGGGCTAAATGTGTGATGGGGATTAAGGAGGTCACTTGTTGGGATGAGTACTGGGTGTTACATGTAAGTGATGAATCACTAAATTTTATTCCTGAAACCAATATTACACTACATGTTAACTAACTAGAATTTAAATTAAAAATTGAGGAGCACCTGGGTGGCTCAATCAATTAAGCATCTGACTTCCGCTCAGGTCATGATCTTGCAGTTCATGGGTTCAAGCCTTGTGCTGGGCTCTCTGCTGACAGCTCAGAGCCTGAAGCCTGCTTCATATTATGTGTCTCCCTCTCTCTCTGCCCCTCCCCTACTTGCACTCTGTCTCTCTCTCTCTCAAAAATGAATAAACATTAAAAATAATTTTTAATTGAAACAAAAAAATAAATAATAAAAAATAGTTAATAAACAGTGGAGTGATTACATATAAAAAACCTTGTCCAGTAAGTGGCCAAGCCAACTGAAAAAGTTGAGCCAACTAAAAGAGTTTAGGGTAGAATAAAAGAGGACAGAAACTTTAAGGAAGTCCAGCTCCCCAGGCAAAAATAGAAAATTTGTAACTTTTTTTTCTCACTTAGGTAGACTACTAGTACCTTTATGCTAATTGCTAATTGCTACCATGTGGCCTAACTCCTTATTCAAAATTATTCTTTTTTTTCCAACTCTCCATTAAAACACCCATTTAGTAAAGAATTAGATCTGAGCTTTCATTCCTCAGGGAAGCAATCCAATAAGCAAAACTAATTATTTAAACATTGTAATACAGGTTCATAATCCCTTGTTCTAATCCCTGGGGCCAGATATATTTCAGAATTCACAACCTTCCTGATTTCAGAAAAACATTTCTGTGACAGGAGTCACAAACTCATTAATATCTCTGCAAGAGAACATATGCATATTCACACTACATTGAATAAGTAAAGACCATAGTTTTAAAACAGTTCAGTTGAGTTTTGCCACCAAATGAGTTAGTGCCAAACTCAAGAAACAGAATTCCAGTTTCCAGCGTTATTTGGGTTTTGAAATTGTAGGTAAAAGATTGTAGATCTGTAGTTCAACTTGTTATCTTTCATTGAGGATTTTAAAAGCAAGGCAGTGTTTTTTTTAGCCCACAGTACCAAAATTTCATCATCTATAGTAATAGAGGATATGTTTTGGGAACTAGGGAGAAAGATTTTGGCTGTAGAGAGCTTTTCCCAAACATTAAAAAAAAAAAAAGCAGAAAACAAAAAAGGGGTGCCTGGGTGGCTCAGCCAGCTAAGCCTCCATCCCACTCTTGATCTCAGCTCAGGTCATGATCTCATGTTTCATGACATCAAGCCCCAAGTCAGGCTATGTGCTGACAGCACAGAGCCTGCTTGGGATTCTCTCTCTCCCTCTCTCTTTGCCTCTCCCCTGCTCATGCACTCATGCTCTCTTTCTCTCTCCCTGTCTCTCAAAATAAATAAATAAACACTTAAAAAAAGAAAGAGATGCTTTCCTGTAACCCCTTAAATCATAAACTATAGCTTTCTTCCTCCTCCATCTATTTATAGTACCATCATTCAATTTATACTCCTTTTTGGAAAGGTTCCCACTAAATGATCCATGAAAGTTAAAGGACAGGAGAAGCTAAATTTATATTCTGCCCATTGTAGAAGAATGTTGCAAATACATTTTTCTGATTCTAGGTAAGGAATTCCACTCTCCTCCTTATCCAAACCATGTGTGAAAAATGCTACATCGAAGCCAGGGAAGGATGGCCACTGATTGATTACATCTTCTCCCAGTTTGCCATGTCCAACAAGAATCTGGTATGATGAAGAGGGTGTGGTTTTGAAAGCTACACTGTAACCAGGACAGTTGACTCAACTGGTTTGTTTTTTTTTTAAATGGCTGAGGTTCAATTCAATGACTGATTTAGAAGTTATATTTCAATCTTATCACTTTCATTGAAAGATTTTTCAGCCTTTATTGTTCTCCTCAGTTTTCTTTCACTGATACCACTTTCAACTTATGATAAACCCCAGGTAGGTGAAACTATGGTTTTCCCTAAGGAGGAGACAACTTTCCTCAAAGGCTTGGGACAGGGGTAGAGAAAATGAATTACTTCCGAGAAAACAAGACACATCCACTCTTGCTGCACTGGGGTTGACTTCCTGAAGACCATGTGGGTAAGAACTCTGTGATCTTAGTAAGACCATGACAGCTGAAATTACAGTCCACTCCACTAGGAAGCAGTGTCTTTGAAAATTTTGCCCCAGAGAAAATGGCAAAGGCCTGAGGGAGAGAGAGAACATCTGCAGTTCAAGGATCCTCACAATTTTTGCTTTTCTGCTTTATCCAGCAGTGTGTGTTCTAACCCATTCCTCCAAGGAACACTTTAAAACAGAAATCAGATACTGAAGACCAAGATTGCTGGGTTCCTTGAGCCCCTTAATTTGAGTGACTACGTCCTCCACCCCAGAGTCTGAGAACGCATCCAAGTAAGGTCAGAGGGGATCAGCAGGAGGGACTATTAACAAGTCACCTGTTTCATCTTTCTTGAAGGAAAAACCAATGAAACCTAATTCCCATGAGGATGAAAAGGGAGAGAAATCTGTTCGGGAACTAAGCCTTGAGGTCTTAAAAACCCTAGACCCACTGGTCACTGGCATGCCTCAGGTAAGGGGTCTTTTGTCACCACTGACAGTTACTTTGATCATCTTTCTGAAGCTCTGCCCATTTAGGAGTAAAGACAAGAATTTGTCCTTCATGTGTCATCAGCTTTTTGATGCTCTCATGAGAGGAAGTGCATTACCGTGCTCAGTGCCCCAAACATGGTAGTTTCTCAAAAACAGGTGTTGAATTAACTCGTGATCTCTTATATCTGGATAGCCAATGAGAGTTTACAAGCACCTTAATATATTGTTTCTCTTCTTCCCCTAACATATCTAGACATAACAGTAAGTGATGTGTGGAGATATTGATTCAGTGAATGCTAACCTTTTCCCATTCATCTGGGAAGGTGTTGAAAGTACACATTCTCAGACTTCACCTAAGGGTTAAAAATAATCTGCACCTTAAGGGGAATAAGCCTCAGAAGCTGTATTTTCCCTAAGCAAAAATAACCTGAGAAAGGATTAACTGACTAGAAATGCATAGCACAGACAGGAGAAAATCAACAGACCAATTTAAGTGGATCAGAGTTTCATCTAGGATGGCATTTTAAGATGTGGTTCTTGGATTATCTAAAATATTTCTTTAAAATGCAGATCTCCATACCCCAGACCTCCTGAATCAACGTTCTGAGCAAGGGGCCCATGAATCTGCATGCAAATAAGTACCAATATTTCTGATGCATACTAAAGTTTGAAACATTTCAATCTAAAGATAAATGATGAAAAGAAGTCTCAGACCATACTCTTGTGGGCCTGAAATGCCAAATCACTACCTTGTGTTGGATAGCCATTCAAAATTTGAAACAAAAGCTAAACATTTAAAATGATAACTTTAGGGGCACCTGGGTGGCTCAGTTGTTTGAGCATCTGACTTCAGTTCAGGTCATAATCTCGCAGTTCGTGGGTTCAAGCCCCACACTGGGCTCTGTGCTGACAGCTCAGAGCCTGGAGCCTTTTTCAGATTCTGTGTCTTCCTGTCCCTCCACTACTCATGCTCTGTCTCCCTGTCTCTCTCTCTCAAAAGTAAATAAACATGAACAATTAAAAAAAATGTTTTTCTTAATGTGTATTTATTTTTGAGACAGAGAGAGACAGAGCATGAGTGGGGAGGGTCAGAGAGAGAGGGAGACACGCAATCTGAAACAGGCTCCAGGCTCTGAGCTGTCAGCACAGAGCCCACGTGGGGCTCGAACTCACGGACCGCGAGATCATGACCTGAGCTGAAGTCAGATGCTTAACCGACTGAGCCACCCAGGCGCCCCTACATTAAAAATTTTTTAAATGATAACTTTAAGAGATGAGTGTATTTACATAAGAATAGATTAAGAGCAAAAAGAGGGAGCTTGAGATCAGCTCCAACTTACAGGAATGGGAGCAGGGTCATGAGAGAAGGAAAGAGATATGGAGGGGCATGGAAGATCTTATAATGATAAAAGACAGGGCTTGGTGATTAAGTCTGCGTGACAAGACAAAAGGAAGAGTCCATGGTGACACCTAGGTTTCCATCAGGGCAAGGGAGTTTTCCAGAGAACATGAAACAGACTGACTATAGAAACAGGTGTTCCAGAATTTCAGAGCAAGAAGGTCAGCACCTGGAGCACAAACAGTAGCAGCAGCCCACTCACTGTCTGTGCCCAATCATCCTCTCTCAGAGCAGTCCATTCCAGTCTTTGAGTTTGGGGATGTATACAACTTATTTTGGGTTGTCACATTGATAAGAGGCTTTGTGGCACTAGGTGAGTGGAGCCCAGGGATGCTAGACTTCCTGCATTTTGTAGAACTCATCTTCACGATGAAGGATTGTCCTGCCCCAAATTCCAGCAGCAAACCCATGCAGAAATGCTGAGTAACACTCACTACAACTAGCACCTGAAAATGAATGTGCTGTGCAGAGATTTTATATGATGACTTCATTTTGATTTGGCCTGAAGAGCAAAAAAAAAAAAAAAAAAAAAAAAATAGCAAGTGAGAGAACCTACTCTAAATCAGAGGGCAACACAGAGTGAGGACCAAGGAGAAATCATGGAAAAGAACAAGCAATCCTTGTCTTGTGCCTTGTTTCCACAGGTGCTATGGCCAAGAATCCTGACTTTTGTAGTACCTGCAGAATACACAGGAACTTTGGACTACCTGTTTAATATCATCAGAAGCTTGATTATGGCAGAGGAAAGGAAAAAGAATAATGCACAGGAGTCAACAGCACTTGTCATCTCTACAGGAGCTGGTGCGTACATTCAAAAACAAAGCAAAACACTTCTCTTATGAGATGTTCATTTCCAGAAAGGCTACAGTACCTTGACCATACACCCAACTCCAATCTGAATTTTTCTAGCTGCCACAGCAATAATGAAAATCGCTTTCTCTTTCTAGTGAAACTTCCTTCACCACAACAGCTACTGGCCAGGCTTCTGGTGAGTGAGTTACAAATAACTAATGCTGGCTAAATTTAAGCCAATATAGATCATTGAGTTCTTTTTATTTTAACGTTTATTTATTTTTAAGAGACAGAGAGAGACAGAGTGTGGGGGTGGGGAGGGCAGAGAGAGAGGGAGACACAGAATCCAAAGCAGGCTCCAGGCTCTGAGCTGTCAGCACAGAGCCCGATGTGGGGCTTGAACCCACAAACCGTGAGATCATGACCTGAGCTGAAGTCAGACGCTTAATGGACTGAGTCACCCAGACACCGCATAGATCATTCAGTTCTAAATAAATGTTAATGAAAATTACGCAGCAACTCCAAACCAAAAGAAACACTAGAAAGGCATAATAAATGTTCTGCTAATGACACTCATTAAGATTGCTGGCAAGATTATCTTCTCACTCTGAAATGCTTGTTAAACTTAATTTATTTTAAAATAAGCATAGACTGAATTTGATCCCTAAGTACCATTCAAACAAATTCCACATCTATTATTTAGATTTCCTTCTTTCCCCCATAGATTGGGGAACTTAAATCTAAATCTATTATTTAGATTTCCTTTTTTCCCCCATATGTATCATTTGCTCAAATACCATTTCTACAGGCCCTTAATTAATAAATATATCTAAGTGTTGGTACCCTCCATTTATTTTTGGTTGATGGTTTCTATATATTTTTTCACCTTTATCCTCAGATAAAAATTGGAGAGTATTGTCTAAGTATTAGCTTTGCTCTAAAATAAGTAAGAACAGACTGATGATTTGTTAAGATTGTCTACCGTAGGAATCAAGGGAATCCAGGATAGTGATAAATAGAAAAGGCAAGTAGGACTTTTAAATATACTTCAATTTGATTTGCCTTTTATCTTCCATTTTTTCAGGTAATATCTATGCTTGCCAGTTTAGGGAAATTATGTGGCGCTGGTGCAATAGGACTTCTGAAGATATTGCCTGAAATAATTCACCCAAAATTGGTAGACCTATGGAAAACACGCTTACCTGAGCTCCTGCAGCCTCTGGAAGGTACAAGCATTGGGATCAGGTCTTTATCCAACGAGGCAAGAACACAAAGAAAAAGGCACCACTTCTCTGTCTAAAACCATTATTGCTCATTCTAGGCAGTTAAAACAATGAACTTGATATGAAAGGTAGACAGCTACATTTTTTCCTTGACTCCTTATGTTCTATTTCTCTACCAAATACTTGTACTACAGGAGGATCTGGGGGTAACATTCTTAACAGGAACTCTTACTTTCGCTCTGGTCTTTTCCTTATATTTAGAGAAACTCCTTTTTGGTATTGTTCTAAAAAGTTATTACTATTTATGTTAGAATATTAAAATATGGTCACTTCAGTAGTGACTGTTGAAAGTAGCAAAAAGCCTAAATTCTTATCATGGATTGAAGACTTTCTGCCCACCTGACTAGCACTTAAAGTTGGCAACATAGTAAATTACATCTGAAATAACCATCCTGTGTAAAGCTTGAAATGGGGCTCCAGCATCCACTGGGGACCTGGCAAGGGAGAAACAGAGTCCTGAACTTTGTTTTGCAGTTTATTGCATCAATTTCTATTTCTAGGAAAGAACACTAGCATCGTGCTATGGGAAACCATGCTGCTTCAGGTAAGGGGAGCTTCTAGACTAATAGTTCATGATGGGGTGATGAAATCCTCTAGAGTTACCCATCTTCACTACAAAGATCTGGATACCAAAGGACAGCAAACAACATTTCCTTTCCTTAACAAGAGGACTAGAATGTTAGAAGTGATCACTTCAGAAGTACAGTCTTTGTATCACCACAATTTGGACAATAATCTTAAATCTTTGATTTAAGAGTTTCAGATAGTTTTTGAAGATGTCACAAATATTTGTGTCTTTCTTAAATCTACTCTAATTTTCAGTTTTTCCTCTCCTTATAATTGCATTCTTTTACTGTTTATATAAAGAAACACAAATCGACATAATTTCCACTTTTATGCTTCTAAATGTAACTGTTTCTTCCTCTTTCTGTTTCTCACCATATTTTTCCTGATTTCTAAAAATTAGAGGGCCACATTACACCATTTTTCCAGAAAAAATCTCTTAGCTATAAATTTGTTGGACCTTTGGAACTGAACAGTGCCACAGACAGTGCCAAATCCCCCAAATGGTAAATTGCAGGTAGGAGTTGGATATTGGCTCTACAGAGAGGATTCTGATTTCAAGAGCCTACAGGAGGTCAAGGGGTTTGTGGGTAGGAAGCTTTTAATCAAGCAGGGTCTCCGTTCATAACCCACCTACATAGAAATTAACTATGGCTTCTTAAAAATCTCAAGTTTTAGTGACCTTTCCACATCACCTCCATGTGCCATCACTGCCCCTTCCAGAATCAGAATCTCTAAGACTGGTTCTTGAGAACTCCATGTTTTAAAGACTCCCACAAGGGATTCTTATCCGATATGAGATTTGAAAGCAACTACTCTATTCTCCTGGTCCTTAATTCTAGGATCTACCTCTCCTAAATTCATGCTTCTTTTATCTTCCCCCTTCTCTCTCTCAAAATTCCTGCCTTATTTCCCCCCCACTACCATTTTAAAGTAACTTTTCTTACTAGGAGAGAAGGTTCTTTTTCCAGAGGGAAGCCTCGAGAACATTCTTTTCCCTCTTCCAATCTTGGGTGTGCTTCCATTTAGTCTTCTTCTTCCCAAACTGCTTGCATGTGCCTTCTTCTCTTAGACTTCCAAGGCTGTTTAATTTCTTCTCATCAAAGGACCCACTCACTGAATGAGTTCTTATTAAGAAAATACATAGAAATCTTCATTGGTTTTGAAATTAAATGTTCTTTTCTAAGCTTAAAGTAGGGAAAACACAGGAGAAATAATTGGCTTTAGAAATTTCAATGGCCTTTGTTCTCCAAAAAGACAAAAACACAATTTTATGTATTGTTCAATGAAGAAGGGCATGGGTTCAGATGACTGAGGCCCTGGCTCAGAACAATTGGTGAAACCAGGAATATTTAGTTATTAGAGTTGAAGTTAGCAAAATGTACTTGTACATTTAATTGGTCCTTCAAGACATTTTAATTCTTTATTCAAAAAATGTCCCTTTCTCTTAGTATATAATAAAACAAACTAACATTGACAAATGGAGTTTTCCAAATCTGATTAAAACTTTAAAATGTTAACTTTAAGTTTCAGAATGGATTAGTTTCTATTTTAATCCTTTCAGCAATTTTTATTAAGAGGAAAAAGGAAGGCATTTACATGGAGTTGCTTCCACATTCTGTGTAACTTGTTCTTAAAGGGAATTCAGAACATAACAGAATATGGCTATTAAAATAAACTAAGAGGGGTGCCTGGGTGGCGCAGTCGGTTAAGCGTCTGACTTCAGCTCAGGTCATGATCTCCCGATCTGTGAGTTAGAGCCTGGCGTCAGGCTCTGTGCTGACAACTCAAAGCCTGGAGCCTGCTTCAGATTCTGTGTCTCCCTCTCTCTCTGCCCCTCCCCCGCTTGTGCTCTGTCTCTCTCTGTCTCTCAGAATTGAATAAATGTAAAAAAAATTTTTTTAATAAATAAATAAATAAGATAAAATAAGAGGGGGGACCTGGCTGGCTCAGTCTGAGGAATGTGCAACTCTTGATGGCGGGGTTCTGAGTTTGAGCCCCACATTGGGTGCAGACATTCCAAAAAAATAATAATAATAAATAAATAAATAATCTTTAATAAAATAAGAGGAAAACTTCCAAAATGACCAACTTTTTGAATGGGAAAATAAATAATCTCATTCAATATGTATCTATTCTTTGAAAAACTAAGGTAACAAAAAGTACCAAGAAAGTACATTAACCAGTTGTGTTCATATCTAACTTCCACTTCCTGCAACAGTTGCTCAAAGAATCTTTATGGAAGATCAGTGACATAGCCTGGACCATTCAATTGAGTCAAGATTTCAACCAGCAAATGAACAGTTACAGCAATACCTCCCTTGAGAAGGTTGGTTTTTCAACTAAGGGACTTTACTTCCTACTTTATAACCTAAAATGGCTGTTTAACTTCCAATTTGTCTGTACTACCACCAAAAAGAGGGATAAATTACTGGAAAAATGCTATCTTCTCTTCACCACGAATTGGACCAAAAATTATTCATAGGAATGCACCTACTGCAAGGAAAACTGAGTAGTACAATGCCTTTGAGATAAATATGTACCTAGCTGAAATTCAGGTGTTCTGTTTTAAAGAAGGAAGAAAAATAGGTAATGAAGGAAAATAGTAGTCCCTGTCCCAGTACTGATTTAATGTCAGCTTATGTATTGGTGTCCTTTGGGCCAGTTTTGTGAGGCAGGCCACAAGAAACCATCTACTACAATTTAACAAAAACTTAGAACTAAAAGAATGCTCAAAGACTAGATCTTTCCTTCCTCTATTCCCAGATGGCTTCTACCTAACCCTTTGAGTTGTAGTCATCTAAAATGAAAGTTATACCCTGTTCTGAGGGTTGTAGTTTTATAAGGGTTCAGTGAGATAAAGTATATAAAGTCCCTAGTGAAGTGCCAGGCCCAAGACTTGTGCTCCATAAAAAAGTAGATCAAGGTTATCATTATGGTTATATCATTTCTAATGATATTCCTAAGTCATCAGTTCTAGTATTAAGCATCTATTCCAACAAATTATTTATTATCAACTTCCAACTCTCCTATGCAATATTCAAAGTTCCTCTGATTGATTCTCTAATTTGGGAGAGGACTGATTCTCCAAATTGGTCTAACAAGCCTGCAGACAAACTCATCAGGAATATTTGGTGAGCAATGCCTCATCTTCTCATATACGAACTACCCTTGTGCATCTCATGTAATACCATTCGTCTGATAGCTTCCAGACTTACAAGATGAGTCCAAGGTAGTGGTGGTATGGGTAGACAGAGTAATTCAAGCAATGCGCTGCTTAAATGGCTCTCAGCCATTATACTTAACAACAAGAAAGTAAGAGTATACCAATTAGCTTTAGCTGCATAGCAAACTACCCCTAGTGGCTTAAAATAATAGTTTCCTACTTAGCTTACAATTTTGCAGATTGACAGCTTGGGCT
The DNA here is from genome assembly GCF_024362965.1 of Panthera pardus. Classification (NCBI taxonomy): domain Eukaryota; kingdom Metazoa; phylum Chordata; class Mammalia; order Carnivora; family Felidae; genus Panthera; species Panthera pardus. The sequence continues at coordinate 33,009,945 of NW_026526765.1, read as the reverse complement.
GAGCTCACGGGAGGGGGCAGAGGGCAATCATCTGATATCAACTAGTCTCACTGGCATATACTGGGCATTGGCTGGTCTGTCATGATCTCAACTAGGACAAGTTTCTGATCCTTGTGGTCTCCCATCCTCCAGCAGGCCAGCCCAGGCTTGCTCTCATCATTGTGGTAATGAAGTATACAAAGTCTCTTGAACAGGCACATTATTACTTCTGCCACATTCTATTGGTCAAAGCAAGTCACAAGATAGAGGTGGGATGGAAAGGTTCTGGCTGTTTTTGCAATTGAACACATTTTTCACCAGTTTTGAGATCCTGATTTCTGGGGTTCTTTGCCAAGTCTCAAAGGAAGAATGCACAATACACCGAATCTGACCAACATCAGCAGAGAAGCAATAAGTCAATATTACTGGGAGGCATCAAGGCCAACCCTTTACACATAAGTCCCCTTCATAATATCATTTTTTTTCTGCAGCATAGGACTTTTGCAGACTCCTTCCTGCCCTTCCTCCAAGGTAGAGTTAAATGCACTCTAGCAGCTTTGGCTCTAATTAATATTTGTTCCCCTGTGGTATACAGTTTTTCTCATTATAGTTCTATTATCATGGGGGACTTTTGCCTGGAAATCCAAGAGTGCAAGGGGTGCTGCATCATCAGATTCTTACTCAGGCAGTTGTCACCTCATGTAGCCCTCTCATCCCTAGTTGGACTGATCTGTACAATTTCTCTTGAATGTCCTAATTTAACTCTATTGGTTACTATTAGTTTTTCCTTCTCTCTAGTGCCATAAGTTCCTTTTGATCCATAATGACGCCTCAATCACTACAATCCTTCAAACCCTACAGAGTCCTTAGAATGAACCTTCAACTCACCAGTTTTCTCTACTGTATGTGACAAGATGGAAATTTTAAATAAGGAGATGGCAATTTGATATTATTGTTTATTTTTTTGAAAGAGAGAGAGAGAGAACGCGCGCGCACGCGCGCGTGCGCGTTAGCGGGGGAGGGGCAGAGAGAGAGGGAGACACAGAATCCGAAGCAGGCTCCAGGCTGTCAGCACAGAGCCGGACCCGAGGCTCCAACTCACGGACCATGAGATCATGACCTGAGCCAATGTTGGAAGCTTAACCAACTGAGCCACCCAGGCAATCCTATGATATTATATAGCTGTAGATAATTTTAGTCTTAGAAAACAAATTAAGACTTCATGACTTCATTTTTCTAGCCATTTGGCAAGTATCTCCTCTTGTGAATTTTTTCCTTGTATCTTACCTCCACAATAATATAGATCTATCAATATGTGTACACACACACACACAAGTATACATACATACACATACACATATTTACATTCAGGCATGTGTTGTGGTGTTCAAACAGAAGGCACTCTTGGGCTACCCTCTTCCCTCTGCCATAGTTCTAAATCTAATATGGCTTAAATGAACGAGAACAGAAAGTCATGTCTGTCTTGCTTGTCTTTTCTACATCTAGACATTACAGAAGTATCCATGTTAGGGCTAGCATAATGAATCCAACATTCTCATCAACTCAAGGGACGTGGAAGCCACAGAATTATGTCCCACGTGCTCTCTTGCTCTCCCAAACTTGCACTGGGAGTTTTCCCTCTCTAATTCACTCAGAATCCCTTACTAAAAGATATACTATGTACGTGAAAGTTCTGTATGTATTTTCTCCTTCACCCTGGACACGTTCTACAGCACCTCTAGACAACTCACCCTACTCCTGAGAGATAATAGTAGAGCTTACAAAGTATTATTTTCAAAACTATATAGATTAAATCTCCTAAACTATAAAGTAAGTTAATATACTTTGAAAGTTGAGAATATCTGATGACATCATCTTTAAATAACTCAGTTTTCACTGAACATGTGTATTTTAAAAGCATTTATTGAGCATTTATTAGCTACCAGGGACTGCACTGAAAGCAATCAATAAGGCCCTCTGTTACCAAAAACTGAAATTCTGAGCACAAAGACAATCAAGAAAATTGAACATTACAGTAGGGAGTAAAAAGGTATTATAATGGCACATCACAAGGCATAGAGGAGTACAGAAGAGCACAGGTAAGGACAGAGCCTGGTGGGGAAGAAAACACTTTCAGGAAGAAATAATACTTGAAGTGCATGTTTAGTAAGTAGTCATTAAGTAACCCAAATTTCTGTCCTTTGGATGACTGTGTAAACTCTTTCCACTTTTCACTGGAGTTTTGCTTTCCAACCGTTAACATTCTGTTCCTTGTTGTCTTTTGTTTTCCAGAAATTTCTTTGGAAAGCTTTGGGAACCACCTTAGCATCCTGCCAAGATACAGATTTTGTAAGCTCACAGATTAAGGAATTTCTCATTGCTCCCAACCAACTAGGAGATCAGCGGCAGGTAGGACTCCTTTCTCTCAATTTGCTCGTGTAATGACAAAAACTAATTCCATTCAGACAACCACTGACAGGTCTTATGACAATGTCTTACTTGCCCAGAATCCATGGACACATTCAAAATAATGCAACAGAATTTTTTCAGAAAATTCTGCTTTTCTGTTTAAATATCAATGTTCCATTATTTTTAAAATTTTAATTCCAGTATACTTAATATACAATGTTATATTAGTTTCAAGTGTACAATGTAGTGCTTATCATGATAAGTGTATTCCTAAACCCCTTCGCTTATGGAACTAAAAAGACCCCAAATAGCCAAAGCAATCTTGAAAAAGGAAAACAAAATTGGAAGCATCAAAATTCTAGACTTCAAGTTATATTACAAATCTGTAGTGATCAAGACAGTATGGTAACCGGCACAAAAAAGACACCTAGAGCAACAGAACAGACTAGAAAACCCAGAAATGAACCGATAATTATATGATCAATTAATCTTCCACAAAGCAGGAAATAATATCCAATAGGAAAAAAAAAAGATACTTTTTCAACAAATGGTTTTGGGAAAACTGGACAGCAACATGCAAAAGAATGAAGCTGGACCACTTTCTTATACCATACACAAAAATAAATTCAAAATGGATTAAAGGGGGAGGAGCCATGATGGCGGAACAGCATGGAAGTTTTTTGTGGGTCTTGTGTCCATGAAATACAGCCAGACCAACACTAAACCACCCTGCACAACTAGAAAACTGATCTGAGTATTAACACAACAATCGGCACAACCTGAACCACAGAATTCAGTAGGTACGCTGTGTGGAGAGGTGAACTTGGGGATAGAGAAGCTGCAGAGGGCAAGAAGCTGCTTTTATGTGTGGAGGGAAGACAGAGACGGGGGGTGGGGGGGCAGTGGAGAATACTGGAAAAGTATCCCTCCCCAAAAGCAGCTGGAGAGAAAGTGGAAAATTCTAAACAGCGCAGGGACTCAACTAAAAAGGGAGAAAGGAGAAAGGAGAGGGTTTAAATTCCATTAAGACTGTAAACAGGGAGAGCGCAGAGGCTGCAACTCCGCAGCTCCATACCTGGTGGTGCTCTGGTGGGAAAGGTGAATCCCCAGGAGCTGAGTAGGGTCCAGGAGGTTCTCAGGCCACACAGGGAGAAGAGGTTCCACTGCTGGAAAGACATTTGGTAGAGGCTGTGAGGCCACCTGGTCCCAGCAGACCCCGGAGGGCAGCCACATTCGCTGGTGCTGGGGCAATGTTGTTGAGGGTGAAGCCTGGTGCCAGATGTGTGTTGCGATTTTCCATGGTCCCTGAAATGCTGAGGCTACACTGTCTCGCGATTTTTGGGGAGAGGCAGGCTGGCACCTGGCCGCGGTCTTGGGGCACTGGCAACAGCAGCATCCAGCAGGCATTCCTGGGTGCAGCCGACATTCCGCCACTGCTCATTCAGCCATTGCTCAGTGAGACCCTCCCGCAGAGGGGCAGAGCGGGTCAAAGCCGCAGTCCTTCGGAAGTAAGGGGCTGGGGAAAACAGCCGCATCTGAGACAAAGCTCGGGAGAGAGGTACTGCCTGGGGCCTGGTCACGGAGAGTGGAAAAGCGGGGAGTGGAAGAGAGCTGAAGACGGAGGACCGGTGCGCGATTGCTGATCCGGGAGAACAGACTGGGTGGCTGGATGGCGCCATTTTTCACCGCTCCCGCGCATGCGCACCAATGAGCACCGCAACAATCCACCCCAGTAGGCTAGCAGCGCCATCTAGAGGAGAGCAGAGCTGTTGCACCGAGCCCCGCCCAACTGGGCCAACTTTGCTCTTCAAGAACACAAACCTCACCGCCGGCTTAATCTATGGACTATAAACAGCTACATGGACTGACCTCTAGGGGAAAACGAAGCAATTTCAGTCTGACTTCAATCTGTTAGCAGGTTCATCTATTCCATTTTTTTCTCTCTCTCTTTTTCCTTTTTCTCTTTTATAATTCTTTTCTTTTTCTTGAATACAGAAAGAGAAAAAACTCATTTTTATTTTCAATTTTTATTAAAAATATCTGTCTTTAATTTTTATTACCATATTTTTTACTTCTGTGTAAATTTTTTCAAATTCTACTTTACTTCCATCATTTTATTTTAGTCTACTTCAGTGTACTCACCTTTTCAAATTTTCAAACAATTTCCTTTTTTCTTTCTTGTTCTTTTTTTCTCTTTTTTATTTCTTTTCTTTTTCTTGAATGCAGAAAGAGAAAAACTTCATTTTTATTTTCAATTTCTTTTAAAAATATTTTTATTTAATTTTTATTACTATATTTTTTGCTTTTATGTAAATTTTTCCAAATTCTATCTTACTCCCATCATTTTATTTCAGTCTACTACAGTGTATTCACTTTTTCAAATTTTCAAACGATTTCTTTTTTTGTCTTTTCTTTTTTCTTTTTTTTAATCTTTTTCCTCTTTTTTGTTTCTTTTCTTTTTTCTTAAATACATAAAGTGAAAAAATTCATATTTCTTTTTAATTTTTATTAAAAATATTTTTCTATAATTTTTTTCTACCATATTCTCTACTTTTGTGTATTTTAGTCTACTTTAGTGTATTCATTTTTTCAAATTCTCAAATGATTTCCTTATTTTTTTCTCTCCTCCCCCTTTTTTTTTGTTTGTTTGTTTCTCTAGTCTGTCAAACCACTTTCTACACACAGACCAAAACACACCTAGGATCTAGCATCATCTATTCGATTTTTGTGTGGGTGCGTTTTTAATTTTTAATTTTAATATTTTTTAATTTTAATTTTTTAATTTCAATTTTCTACTTCATTAATTCATTTTCTCCCTTCAAAATGACAAAACGAAAGAATTCACCCCAAAAGACAGAGCAGGAAGTAACGACAGCCAGGGATTTAACCAACACGCAGACACAAGCAAGATGTCTGAACCAGAATTTAGAATCACGATAATAAGAATACTAGCTGGAGTCGAAAAAAGATTAGAATCCCTTTCTGCAGGATGAAAGAAGTAAAAAATAGCGAGAATGAAATTAAAAATGCTACAACTGAGCTGCAATCACAGATGGATGCAGTGGTGGCAAGGATGGACAAGGCAGAACAGAGAATCAGCGATATAGAGGACAAACTTATAGAGAATAATAAAGCAGAAAAAAAGAGGGAGATTAAGGTAAAAGAGCACGATTTAAGAATTAGAGAAATCAGTGACTCATTAAAAAGGAACAACATCAGAATCATAGGGGTCCCAGAGGAGGAAGAGAGAGAAACAGGGCTAGAAGGGTTATGTGAGCAAATCATAGGGGAAATCTTTCCTAACCTGGGGAAAGAGACAGACATCAAAATCCAGGAAGCACAGAGGACTCCCATTAGATTCAACAAAAACCGACCATCAACAAGGTATATCATAGTTAAATTCACAAAATACTCAGGCAAGGAGAGAATCATGAAAGCAGCAAGGGAAAAAAAGTCCCTAACCTACAAGAGAAGACAGACCAGGTTTGCAGCAGACCTATCCACAGAAACTTGGCTGGCCAGAAAGGAGTGGCAGGATGTATTCAGTGTGCTGAATCAGAAAAATATTCAGCCAAGAATTCTTTAGCCAGCAAGGCTGCCATTCAAAATAGAAGGAGAGATAAAAAGTTTCCCAGACAAACAAAAATTAAAGGAGTTTGTGACCACTAAACCAGCCCTGCAAGAAATTTTAAGGGGGACTCTCTGCGGGGAGAAAAAAGGAAAAAACAAAATATTAGAAAGGACCAGAGAACACCAACAGAAACCCCACCTCTACAAGCATCATAATGGTAATAAATTCATATCTTTCAGTACTCACTCTAAACGTCAATGGACTCAATGCTCCAATCAAAAGACATAGGGTAACAGAATAGATAAGAAAACAAGACCCATCTATATGCTGTTTACAAGAGGCCCACTTTAGACCTAAAGACACCTACAGATTGAAAATAAGGGAATGGAGAACCATCTGTCATGCTAATAGTCAACAAAAGAAAGCCAGAGTAGCCATACTTATATCAGATAATCTAGACTTTAAAATAAAGACTATATCAAGATATGAAGAAGGGTATTATATCATAATCAAGGGGTCTACAGACCTAACAATTGTAAACATTTATGCACCAAATGTGGGAAAACCCAAGTATAAAAATCAATTAATCACAAACATAAAGAAACTCATCAATAGTAATACCATAATAGTAGGAGACTTCAACACCCTACTCACAACAATGGACAGACCATCTAATCAAAAAATCAACAAGGAAACAATGGCTTTGAATGACACATTGGACCAGATGGCCTTAACAGATATATTCAGAAGATTTCATCCTAAGCAATGGAATATGTATTCTTCTCCAGTACACATGGAACATTCTCCAGAATAGACCATATACTGGGACACAAATCAGTCCTAAGTAAATACAAAAAGATCGACATCATACTGTGCATATTTTCAGACCACAATGCTATGAAACTCGAAATCAACCGCAAGAAAAAATTTGGAAAGGTAACAAATACTTGGAGACTGAAGAACATCCTACTAAAGAATGAATGGGCTAACCAAGCAGTTAAAGAAGAAATTAAATAGTATATGGAAGTCAATGAAAATGATAACACCACAACCCAAAACCTCTGGGATGCAGCAAAGCCGGTCATAAGAGGAAAGTATATAGAAATCCAGGCCTTCCTAAAGGAGGAAGAAACATCCCAGATACACAACCTAACCTTACACCTTAAGGAGCTGGAAAAAGAACAGCAAATAAAACCCAAAACCAGCAGAAGACAGGAAATAATAAAGATTAGAGGAGAAATTAATGCTATAAAAACCAAAAAAAACAGTGGAACAGATCAATGAAACCAGAAGCTGGTTATTCGAAAGAATTAACAAAATTGATAAACCACTAGCCAGTTTGATCAAAAAGAAAAAGGAAAGGACCCAAATAAGTAAAATCAAGAATGAAAGAGGAGAAATCACAACCAACACAACAGAAATAAGAATAATAACAAGAGAATATTATGAGCAATTATATGCCAATAAAATGGGCAATCTGGAAGAAATGGACAAATCCCTAGAAACACATACACTACCAAAACTGAAACAGGAAGAAATAGAAAATTTGAACAGACCCAGAACCAGTAAGGATATCGAATTAGTAATAAAAAGTCTGCCAAAAAAATAAGAGTCCAGGACCAGATGGCTTCTCAGGGGAATTCTACCAAACATTTAAAGAAGAATTAACACCTATTCTCTTGAAGCTGTTCCAAAAAATATAAATGGAAGGAAAACTTCCAAACTCTTTCCATGAGGCCAGCATTACCTTGATTCCAAAACCAGAGACTCCACTAAAAAGGAGAACTATAGACCAATTTCCCTGATGAATATGGATGCAAAAATCTTCAACAAGATATTAGCCAACCGGATCCATCCATACATTAAAAAAATTATTCACCATGACCAAGTGGGATTTATACCTGGGATGCAGGGCTGGTTCAATATCCACAAAACAATTAACGTGATTCATCACGTCAATAAAAGAAAGGACAAGAACCATATGATCCTCTCAATAGATGCAGAGAAAGCATTTGACAAAATACAGCATCCTTTCTTGATAAAAACCCTCAAGAAAGTAGGGATAGAAGGAGCATACCTCAAGATCATAAAATCCATATATGAACGACCCAACACTAATATCATCCTCAAGGGGGAAAAACTGAGAGCTTTCCCCTAGGGTCAGGAAGAAGACAGGGATGTCCACTCTCACCACTGTTATTCAACTTAGTATTGGAAGTCTTAGCCTCTGCAATCAGACAACACAAAGAAATAAAAGGCAACCGAATCGGCCAGGCGGAGGTCAAACTTTCACTCTTCGCAGGTGACATGATACTCTATATGGAAAACCCAAAAGATTCCACCAAAAAACTGCTAGAATTGATTCATGAATTCATCAAATTTGCAGGATATAAAATCAATGCACAGAAATCGGCTGTATTCCTATTCACCAACAATGAAGCAACAGAAAGAGAAATCAAGGAATCAATCCCATTTACAATTGCACCAAAAACCATAAAATACCTAGGAATAAATCTAACCAAAGAGGTGAAAATTTATACACTGAAAAGTATAGAAAGCTTATGAAAGAAATGGAAGAAGACACAAAAAAATGGAAAAACTTTCCATGCTCCTGGATAGGAGGAACAAATATTGTTAAAATGTCAATACTACCCAAAGCAATCTACATATTCAATGCAATCCCTATCAAAATAACACCAGCATTCTTCACAGAGCTGGAACAAATAACCCTAAAATTTGTATGGAAGCAGAAAAGACCCTGAATAGTCAAACCAATCTTGAAAAAGAAAACCAAAGCAGGAGGCATCACAATCCCAGACTTCAAGCTATACTACAAAGCTGCAATCATCAAGACAGTATGATACTGACACAAGAACAGACACTCAGATCAGTGGAACAGAATAGAGAACCCAGAAATGGACCCACAAACATATGGCCAACTCATCTTTGACAAAGCAGGAATGAATATCCAGTGGAATAAAGATAGTCTCTTCAACAAGTGGTGCTGAGAAAACTGGACAGCGACATGCAGAAGAATGAACCTGGACCACTTTCTTACACCATACACAAAAATAAACTCAAAATGGATGAAAGACCTCAATGTAAGACAGGAAGCCATCAAAATCCTCAAGGAGAATGAAGGCAAAAGCCTCTTTGATCTTGGCTGCAGCAACTTCTTACTCAACACATCTCCAGAGGCAAGGGAAACAAAAGCAAAAATGAACTACTGGGACCTCATCAAAATAAAAAGCTTCTGCACAACAAAGGAAACCATCAGCAAAACTAAAAGGCAACTGACAGAATGGGAGAAGATATTTGCAAATGACGTATCAGATAAAGGGTTAGTATCCAAAATCTATAAAGAACTTATCAAACTCAACACCAAAAAACAAATAATCCAGTGAAGAAATGGGCAAAAGACATGAATAGACACTTCTCCAAAGAAGACATCCAGATGGCCAACAGACACATGAAAAAATGCTCAACATCACTCATCATCAGGGAAATACAAATCAAAACTACAATGAGATACTACCATATACCAGTCAGAATGGCTAACATTAACAACTCAGGCAACAACAGATGTTGGTGAGGATGCGGAGAAAGAAGATCTTTTGCTTTATTGGTGGGAATGCAAGCTGGTACAGCCACTCTGGAAAACAGTCTGAAGGTTCCTCAAAAAATTAAAAATAGGGGGTCCGGAAGATGGCGGCGCAGGAGGACGAGGGGCTCACAGCGCGTCCTGCCGATCACTTAGATTCCACCTACACCTGCCTAAAGAACCCAGAAAACCGCCAGAGGATTAGCAGAAGGGAGTCCCCGGAGTCAAGGGCAGACTAGAGGCCCACGGAAGAGGGTAGGAAGGGCGGCGAGGCGGTGCGCGCTCCACGGACTGGCGGGAGGGAGCCGGGGCGGAGGGGCGGCTCGCCGGCCAAGCAGAGCCCCCGAGTCTGGCTGGCAAAAGCGGAGGGGCCGGACAGACTGTGTTCCGACAGCAAGCGCGACTTAGCGTCTGGGAGGTCATAAGTTAACAGCTCTGCTCGGAAAGCGGGAAGGCTGGAGGACAAAGGGAGGGAGAGCTGCTGAGCCCCCGGACGGCAGAGCTCAGCTTGGCGGGGAACAAAGGCGCCAGCGCCATCTCCCCCGCCCATCCCCCAGCCAAAATCCCAAAGGGAACCAGTTCCTGCCAGAGAACTTGCTCGCTCCGCGCAAACACCCAACTCTGTGCTTCTGCGGAGCCAAACCTCCGGCAGCGGATCTGACTCCCTCCCGCTGCCACAGGGCTCCTCCTGAAGTGGATCACCTAAGGAGAAGCGAGCTAAGCCTGCCCCTCCAGCCCCCGTGCACCTTGCCTACCCACCCCAGCTAATACGCCAGATCCCCAGCAACACAAGCCTGGCAGTGTGCAAGTAGCCCAGACGGGACACGCCACCCCACAGTGAATCCCGCCCCTAGGAGAGGGGAAGAGAAGGCACACACCAGTCTGACTGTGGCCCCAGCAGTGGGCTGGGGGCAGACATCGGGTCGGACTGTGGCCCTGCCCACTAACTCCAGTTATACACCACAGCACAGGGGAAGTGCACTGCAGGTCCTCACCACGCCAGGGACTCTCCAAAATGACCAAACGGAAGAATTCCCCTCAGAAGAATCTCCAGGAAATAACAACAGCTAATGAACTGATCAAAAAGGATTTAAATAATATAACAGAAAGTGAATTTAGAATAATAGTCATAAAATTAATCGCTGGGCTTGAAAACAGTATACAGGACAGCAGAGAATCTCTTGCCACAAAGATCGAGGGACTAAGGAACAGTCACGAGGAGTTGAAAAACGCTTTAAACGAATTGCAAAACAAAATGGAATCCACGATGGCTCGGCTTGAAGAGGCAGAGGAGAGAATAGGTGAACTAGAAGATAAAGTTATGGAGAAAGAGGAAGCTGAAAGAAAGAGAGATAAAAAAATCCAGGAGTATGAGGGGAAAATTAGAGAACTAAGTGATACACTAAAAAAAAATAATATACGCATAATTGGTATCCCAGAGGAGGAAGAGAGAGGGAAGGGTGCTGAAGGGGTACTTGAACAAATTATAGCTGAGAACTTCCCTGAACTGGGGATGGAAAAAGGCATTGAAATCCAAGAGGCACAGAGAACTCCCTTCAGACGTAACTTGAATCGATCTTCTGCACGACATATCATAGTGAAACTGGCAAAATACAAGGATAAAGAGAAAATTCTGAAAGCAGCAAGGGATAAACGTGCCCTCACATATAAAGGGAGACCTATAAGACTCGTGACTGATCTCTCCTTTGAAACTTGGCAGGCCAGAAAGGCTTGGCACGATATCTACAGTGTGCTAAACAGAAAAAATATGCAGCCGAGAATCCTTTATCCAGCAAGTCTGTCATTTAGAATAGAAGGAGAGATAAAGGTCTTCCCAAACAAACAAAAACTGAAGGAATTTGTCACCACGAAACCAGCCCTACAAGAGATCCTAAGGGGGATCCTGTGAGACAAAGTACCAGAGACATCACTACAAGCATAAAACATACAGACATCACAATGACTCTAAACCCATATCTTTCTATAATAACACTGAATGTAAATGGATTAAATGCGCCAACTAAAAGACATAGGGTATCAGAATGGATAAAAAAACAAGACCCATCTATTTGCTGTCTACAAGAGACTCATTTTAGATCTGAGGACACCTTTAGATTGAGAGTGAGGGGATGGAGAACTATTTATCATGCTCCTGGAAGCCAAAAGAAAGCTGGAGTAGCCATACTTATATCAGACAAACTAGACTTTAAATTAAAGGCTGTAACAAGAGATGAAGAAGGGCATTATATAATAATCACAGGGTCTATCCACCAGGAAGAGCTAACTATTATAAATGTCTATGCGCCAAATACCCGAGCCCCCAGATATATAAAACAATTACTCATAAACATAAGCAACCTTATTGATAAGAATGTGGTCATTGCAGGGGACTTTAACACCCCACTTACAGAAATGGATAGATCATCTAGACACACAGTCAATAAAGAAACAAGGGCCCTGAATGATACATTGGATCAGATGGACTTGACAGATATATATAGAACTCTGCATCCCAAAGCAACAGAATATACTTTCTTCTCGAGTGCACATGGAACATTCTCCAAGATAGATCATATACTGGGTCACAAAACAGCCCTTCATAAGTTTACAAGAATTGAAATTATACCATGCATACTTTCAGACCACAATGCTATGAAGCTTGAAATCAACCACAGGAAAAAGTCTGGAAAACCTCCAAAAGCATGGAGGTTAAAGAACACCCTACTAACGAATGAGTGGGTCAACCAGGCAATTAGAGAAGAAATTAAAACATATATGGAAACAAACGAAAGTGAAAATACAACAATCCAAACGCTTTGGGATGCAGCGAAGGCAGTCCTGAGAGGAAAATACATTGCAATCCAGGCCTATCTCAAGAAACAAGAAAAATCCCAAATACAAAATCTAACAGCACACCTAAAGGAAATAGAAGCAGAACAGCAAAGGCAGCCTAAACCCAGCAGAAGAAGAGAAATAATAAAGATCAGAGCAGAAATAAACAATATAGAATCTAAAAAAACTGTAGAGCAGATCAACGAAACCAAGAGTTGGTTTTTTGAAAAAATAAACAAAATTGACAAACCTCTAGCCAGGCTTCTCAAAAAGAAAAGGGAGATGACCCAAATAGATAAAATCATGAATGAAAATGGAATGATTACAACCAATCCCTCAGAGATACAAACAATTATCAGGGAATACTATGAAAAATTATATGCCAGCAAATTGGACAACCTGGAAGAAATGGACAAATTTCTAAACACCCACACTCTTCCAAAACTCAATCAGGAGGAAATAGAAAGCTTGAACAGACCCATAACCAGCGAAGAAATTGAATCGGTTATCAAAAATCTCCCAACAAATAAGAGTCCAGGACCAGATGGCTTCCCAGGGGAGTTCTACCAGACATTTAAAGCAGAGATAATACCTATCCTTCTCAAGCTATTCCAAGAAATAGAAAGGGAAGGAAAACTTCCAGACTCATTCTATGAAGCCAGTATTACTTTGATTCCTAAACCAGACAGAGACCCAGTAAAAAAAGAGAACTACAGGCCAATATCCCTGATGAATATGGATGCAAAAATTCTTAATAAGATACTAGCAAATCGAATTCAACAGCATATAAAAAGAATTATTCACCATGATCAAGTGGGATTCATTCCTGGGATGCAGGGCTGGTTCAACATTCGCAAATCGATCAACGTGATACATCACATTAACAAAAAAAAAGAGAAGAACCATATGATCCTGTCAATCGATGCAGAAAAGGCCTTTGACAAAATCCAGCACCCCTTCTTAATAAAAACCCTTGAGAAAGTCGGGATAGAAGGAACATACTTAAAGATCATAAAGGCCATTTATGAAAAGCCCACAGCTAACATCATCCTCAACGGGGAAAAACTGAGAGCTTTTTCCCTGAGATCAGGAACACGACAGGGATGCCCACTGTCACCGCTGCTGTTTAATATAGTGCTGGAAGTTCTAGCATCAGCAATCAGACAACAAAAGGAAATCAAAGGCATCAAAATTGGCAAAGATGAAGTCAAGCTTTCGCTTTTTGCAGATGACATGACATTATACATGGAAAATCCGATAGACTCCACCAAAAGTCTGCTAGAACTGATACATGAATTCAGCAAAGTTGCAGGATACAAAATCAATGTGCAGAAATCAGTTGCATTCTTATACACTAACAATGAAGCAACAGAAAGACAAATGAAGAAACTGATCCCATTCACAATTGCACCAAGAAGCATAAAATACCTAGGAATAAATCTAACCAAAGATGTAAAAGATCTGTATGCTGAAAACTATAGAAAGCTTATGCAGGTAATTGAAGAAGATATAAAGAAATGGAAAGACATTCCCTGCTCATGGATTGGAAGAATAAATATTGTCAAAATGTCAATCCTACCCAAAGCTATCTACACATTCAATGCAATCCCAATCAAAATTGCACCAGCATTCTTCTCGAAACTAGAACAAGCAATCCTAAAATTCATATGGAACCACAAAAGGCCCCGAATAGCCAAAGTAATTTTGAAGAAGAAGACCAAAGCAGGAGGCATCACAATCCCAGACTTTAGCCTCTACTACAAAGCTGTCATCATCAAGACAGCATGGTATTGGCATAAAAACAGACACATAGACCAATGGAATAGAATAGAAACCCCAGAACTAGACCCACAAACGTATGGCCAACTCATCTTTGACAAAGCAGGAAAGAACATCCAATGGAAAAAAGACAGTCTCTTTAACAAATGGTGCTGGGAGAACTGGACAGCAACATGCAGAAGGTTGAAACTAGACCACTTTCTCACACCATTCACAAAAATAAACTCAAAATGGATAAAGGACCTGAATGTGAGACAGGAAACCATCAAAACCTTAGAGGAGAAAGCAGGAAAAGACCTCTCTGACCTCAGCCGTAGCAATCTCTTACTCGGCACATCCCCAAAGGCAAGGGAATTAAAAGCAAAAGTGAATTACTGGTACCTTATGAAGATAAAAAGCTTCTGCACAGCAAAGGAAACAACCAACAAAACTAAAAGGCAACCAACGGAATGGGAAAAGATATTTGCAAATGACACATCGGACAAAGGGCTAGTATCCAAAATCTATAAAGAGCTCATCAAACTCCACACCCGAAAAACAAATAACCCAGTGAAGAAATGGGCAGAAAACATGAATAGACACTTCTCTAAAGAAGACATCCGGATGGCCAACAGGCACATGAAAAGATGTTCAACGTCGCTCCTTATCAGGGAAATACAAATCAAAACCACACTCAGATACCACCTCACGCCAGTCAGAGTGGCCAAAATGAAGAAATCAGGAGACTATAGATGCTGGAGAGGATGTGGAGAAACGGGAACCCTCTTGCACTGTTGGTGGGAATGCAAATTGGTGCAGCCACTCTGGAAAGCAGTGTGGAGGTTCCTCAGAAAATTAAAAATAGACCTACCCTATGACCCAGCAATAGCACTGCTAGGAATTTATCCAAGGGATACAGGAGTACTGATGCATAGGGGCACCTGTACCCCAATGTTTATAGCGGCACTCTCAACAATAGCCAAATTATGGAAAGAGCCTAAATGTCCATCAACTGATGAATGGATAAAGAAATTGTGGTTTATATACACAATGGAATACTACGTGGCAATGAGAAAAAATGAAATATGGCCTTTTGTAGCAACATGGATGGAACTGGAGAGTGTGATGCTAAGTGAAATAAGCCATACAGAGAAAGACAGATACCATATGGTTTCACTCTTATGTGGATCCTGAGAAACATAACAGAAACCCATGGGGGAGGGGAAGGAAAAAAAAAAAAAAAAAAAAAGAGGTTAGAGTGGGAGAGAGCCAAAGCATTAGAGACTGTTAAAAGCTGAGAACAAACTGAGGGTTGATGGGGGGTGGGAGGGAGGGCAGGGTGGGAGGGAGGGCAGGGTGGGTGATGGGTATTGAGGAGGGCACCTTTTGGGATGAGCACTGGGTGTTGTATGGAAACCAATTTGACAGTAAATTTCATATATTAAAAAATAAAAAAATAAAAAAATAAAAATAAATAAATAAATAAATAAACTTGAAAATCAAAAAAAAAAAAAAATTAAAAATAGAACTACCCTACAACCCAACAATTGCACTACTAGGTATTTATCCAAGAGATACAGGTGTACTGTTTAGAAGGGATATATGCACCCCCGTGTTTATAGCAGCACTATCAACAATAGCCAAAGTATGGAAAGAGCCCAAATGTCCATTGATGGATGAATGGATAAAGAAGATGTGGTATATATCTACAAAGGAGTATTACTCAGCAATCAAAAAGAATGAAATCTTGCCATTTGCAAGGAAAATGGAAATGGAAATGGAGGATGGAAATGGAGGGTATTATGCTAACTGAAATTAGTCAATCAGAGAAAGACAAAAATCATATGACTTCACGCATCTGAGGACTTTAAGAGACAAAACAGATGAACATAAGGGAAGGGAAACAAAAACAATATAAAAACAGAACAAAACATAAGAGACTCTTAAATATGGAGAACAAACTGAGGGTTACTGGAGGGGTTGTGGGAGGGGGGATGGGCTAAGTGGGTAAGGGGCATTAAGGAATCTACTCCTGAAGTCATTGTTGCACTATATGCTAATTTGGATGTAAATTTAAAAAAATAAAATTAAAAAAATGGATTAAAGACCTAAATATGAGACAGGAAACCCTTAAAATCCTAGAAGAGAACACAGGCAGTAACCTCTTTGACATCAGCTGTAACAACTTCTTACTACATGGGTCTCCTGAGGCAAGGGAAATAAAAGCAAAAATGAAACTATTGGGACTACATCAAAATAAAAAGCTTCTGTTTAGCAAAGGAAACAATCAACAAAAGTAAAATACAACCCACAGAATGGGAGAAGATATTCACTAATGACATATCTGATAAAGGGTTCGTATCCAAAATATATAAAGAACTTATAAACTTATAAAACTCAATACCCCCCAAAAACAAATAATTCAGTTCAAAAATGGGCAGAAGACATGAAAAGACATTTCTCCAAAGGAGACATCCAGATGGCCAACAAACACATGAAAAGATGCTCAACATCACTCAGCAATCATCAAGGAAATGCAAATCAAAACTACAATGAGATATCACCTCATGCCTGTAAGAAAGTCTAAAATTAACAATACAGGAAACCACAGGTGTTGGCGAGGATGTGGAGAAAGGGGAACCCTTCTGCACTATTGGTGGGAATGCAAACTGGTGCAGCCACTGTGGAAAACAGTGTGGAGCTTCCTCAAAACGTTAAAAACAGAACTACTCTATGATCCAGTAATTGCATTGGGTGTTTACCCAAAAAATACAAAAATAATAATTAGAAGTGATCCATGCCCCCTGATGCTTATAGCAGCATTATTAACAATAAGCCAAATTATGGAAATAACCCAAATGTCTATCTGATGAATGGATAAAGAAGATTTGGTATATATACGTAATGGAACACTACTCAGTCATAAAAAAAAATGAAATCTTGCCATTTGCAGGAAGGTGGATGGAGCTAGAGAGTATAATCTTAAGCAAAATAAGTCAGTCAGAGAAGACAAATACTATTGGGTTTCACTCATATGTGGAATTTAAGAAACAACAACAACAAAAAACATGGGGGGTGGGGGGAAGAGAAGCAAACCAAGAAATAGACTTAACTATAAAGAACAAACTGATGGTTACCAGAGAGGAGGTGGGGGGTGGGGTGGGTTAAATAGGTGATGGGGATTAAGAGGGCACTTATAGGGGCACCTGGGTGGCTCAGTCGGTTAAGCATCCGACTTCGGCTCAGGTCATGATCTCGCAGTCCGTGAGCTTGAGCCCCGCGTTAGGCTCTGTGCTGACAGCTCAGAGCCTGGAGCCTGCTTTGGACTCTGTGTCTCCCTCTCTCTCTGACCCTCCCCCATCATGTTCTGTCTCTCTCTGTCTCAAAAATAAATAACCATTAAAAAAAATTAAAAAAAAAAAAAAAAAAAGAGGGCACTTATAGTAATGAGCACCAGGTGTTGTATGTAAGTGTTGAAGCACCAAATTATACACCTGAAACTAATATTACACTGTATGTTAACCAACTGGAATTTAAATTATATATATATATATATATATATATGTATATATATATATATATATATACATATATATATATATATATATATATATATATAAAAGCCCAATATATATATATAATTATTTCGATGTAGTCCTAATAGCTTATTTGTGCTTTTGTTTCCCTTGCCTCAGGAAATAAACCAAGAAAAATGTTGCTATGACCGAAATCAGAGAAGTTACTGTCTATGCTCTACTCTGAGATTTTTATGGTTCCAGGTCTCACATTTAAGTCCTTAATCCATTTTGACTTATTTTTGTATATGGTGTAAGAAGGTGGTCCAGTTTCACTTTTTTGTAGGTAGCTGTCCAGTTTTCACAGCATCATTCTTGCCTCCTTTATCAAAGATTAATTGACCATATAATCATGGGTTCATTTCTGGGCTCTCCGTTCTGTTGATCTATGTGTCTATATTTTGATACTACAGCTTTGTAGTATATCTTGAAATCTAGGATTGTGATACCTCCAGTATTATAACTTCTTTTTCTTTTTTTTTTTAATGTTTGTGTATGCATTTAACAGAGAGCGATGAGCAAGTGAGGGGAGGGGCAGAGAGAGAAGAGAGAGAATCCCAAGCAGTCCTAACGTGGGGCTCAATCCCACAAACCATGAGATCATGACCTAAACTGAAACCAAGAGTCGGATGCTCAACTGACTGAGCCACCCAAGGGCCCCAGTTTTATACTTCTTTTTCAGGATTGCTTTCACTATTCAGGGTCTTTGGTAGCTCCATACAATTTTTTTTTGAAGTTTAGTATCTTTTATAGACACGGGACAACTGTGAAATAAGCATAGGTTCTTTTAATTTGTTAATGTTTATTTATTTATTTTGACAGAGAGGCAGAGAACATGATGAGTGGGGGAGGGTCAGAGAGAGAGAGAATCCCAAACAGGCTCCGTGCTGTCAGCACAGAGCCTGATGTGGGGCTCGATCTCACAAACCATGAGATCAAGACCAGAGTCGAAATCAAGAGTTGCAGGCTTAACTGCCTGAGCCACCCAGGCACTCCTGTAGTTCCAATACAAATGTTAAGGTTATTTGTTCTAGTTCTGTGAAACATGCTGTCGGTATTTTGATAGGGATTTCATTAAGTCTGTAGATGACTTTGGGTAATGTGGACATTTTAACAATATTTGTTCTTCCAATCTATGAGGATGGAATAGCTTCCCGTTTGTGCTGTCTTCAATTTCTTTCATCAGTGTTACAGTTTTCAGAGTGCATGTCTTACATGTCCTTAGTTAAGTTTGTTCCTAGGTGTTTTATTATTTTTGGTGCAATTGTAAATGGAATTGTTTTCTTAATTTCTCTTTCTGTTACTTCATTATTAGTGTGTAGAAATGCAACAGATTTCTCTATACTGTTTTTGTGTCCTGTGACCTTACTGAATGCATTTACCATTTCTAGTAGTTTTTTGGTAGTCTTTAGGATTTTCTATGCATACCATCATGTCGTCTGCAAATAGTGAAAATTTTATTTCTTCCTTATCAATTTGGATGCCTTTTATTTCTTTCATTTGCCTGATTGCTGTGGCTAGGACTCTCAGTACTATGTTGAATAAAAGTGGTGAGGGTAGACATCCTTGTCTTGTTCCTGGTCTTAAGGGAAAAGCTCTTAAGTTTTTTACCATTGAGTATGATGTTAGCTCTGGATTTTTCATGTTTAGGTATGTTTAGGTATGTTCCCTCTAAACCTACTTTATTGAGGGTTTTTATCATGAATGGATGTACTTTGTCAAATGCTTTTTCTGCATCTATTGAAAAGGTTTTCACCCTTTCATTGATGTGGTATATCACATTCATTGATTTGTGAATATTGAACCACACTTGCATCCCAGGATCAATGCTTCATTATTTAACCAGGTTTGTGAAAGTATTGAAAAATGAATTTCAATTATTCTTACTTAATAAAAAGTATTTTTAGTATATTTTGGCCTTGATTTTTTAACTTAAATCATAAATATCAAGGGGCGCCTGGGTGGCTCAGTCGGTTGAGCGTCCGACTTCAGCTCAGGTCACGATCTTGCGGTCCGTGAGTTCGAGCCCCGCGTCAGGCTCTGGGATGGCCCAGAGCCTGGAGCCTACTTCCGATTCTGTGTCTCCCTCTCTCTCTGCCCCTCCCCCGTTCATGCTCTGTCTCTCTCTGTCTCAAAAATAAATAAATGTTTAAAAAAAAATCATAAATATCAAAATCATTGAATTTACAAGCTGAAAATAACCTTAGATGCTATTGATTTTCAACCTAGAGAAAACATAAGCATAACCTAGAGAGCTTTTTCAAAGCACTTTTACCTATTCCCTACCCTGGCCTAAGCTGCAGAGTATATGTGAATGTGGAGGAAGGAGAGTATGTGTGTTAAAAAAAATTAAAAATAAATTTTAAAAATTCCCAGGCTAATAAAGACCACCTAGTATAAAAAAAATTTTGTAGTGTATTTTGTTATGCATTGTCCTCAGAAATTTTAAGATGTTTAGGATTCTCTCTTCCATATTAAATGGTCAGAAACCACTAGACTTACTGAACTTTTGAGACTGCTTTTTTATTATTTATCTTCTCCTTGTCTGATGTGATCATTTATTGCTCTTGGAATTATTTCTAACACCATTTCCCCCATCCTGTTTGGAACTCTCCTTCCCACCCAGTCCAATGGCTTGCTCCCTCATTCATTTCAGAACACTACTCAATGTTACCCTGTTAATGAAGACTTCCACCCGTTTAAATTGAAAATGCCCCAACCTACAGTGCTATTCTCTTTTCTTGTTTTCCTTCTGTCCATAGCACTTCTCACCATTGAAATACTATATATTTACATATTTAGCAAATTTATGTGCTTATTTAATGTTATTCCCCTGTCATTTCCCCCTGGTTGTGTGCACTACAAGGAAAGGGAGTTCCGTGTGTTCTGTTCACTGTTGTCTCCCCAGCACCTAGAAGAGTGCCTGACACATAATAGGGGTTCCATAAATATTTGTTGAATAAGTGAATGGCTAAACTCAAAACTCCTATCTTTTCTGACTTTAGGGAATAACATCTATTTTAGGATACTGCGCTGAGACTCACTTGGATACTGTCTTAAAAGTTCTTAAGACATTCCAAGATCGGGAAAAGTTTTTCATGAATCGATGTAAGGTAAAAAGAACAACTTTCTGTCCCAAAGCTTTTGGTCACTGCAAGGGCAAACGACACTGATCCCATCACTGAACAGCCTCTTCCTGTCCCCAGGTCTGTAGTCCAGGTGAGAATTGCCTGAGCCCAGGCCCTGTAGCATGACCAGCTATCTGACAGATCTACTCCATTTTCTATCACTATTGCTGACTCGAAAGGTCCTAAGGAATTCTGTGTGTGCCTAGGTTTGTCCCTCTACCAACTGTTCAGGCCTCCTGGTCAGTTTCCATTGTGTACACTCTGCTTCCCCTGAAGGAAAGAGATGTAATAAGTAAAAATTAACACACGCTTTCCCACAGGGACCTCTTTTTTAAAGCCTGATAGATCCACAGCACAGTTTGGGGTGTTTAAATTTGACCAAGCAAGGGTATCAGTTTTAGACTAATTTTCATCATCGCAGTCTCATTTCTTAATCCCTGTAGTGGTCCATAGAATTAGGAAACAACATGGAAGGAAGGCGACACCTTCCATCATAGTTTTTATGTCTCTCTTTCAGGGTATTTTTTCTGGGAAAAAGAGCCTCACCAAGACTGATGTCATGGTAATCTACGGAGCTGTGGCCCTCCATGCTCCTAAGGGTCAACTCCTCACCAGGCTCGATCAAGACATCGTATCCCAAGTCCTATTTCTTTATGGCCAGTGCTCTCAGGTAATGGCTAGCACAGGGCTGCCTGGATTTCTAGTCTGGGGTTCCCAAACCTTGGAGGGGCTCACCTCTTGGGAATATTCATGCTCAAAAGATACAGGCCAAAGGCAAGACAGGACCTGGTATATTTGGAAGATGAGAATGTAAGACAAAAAAAATTTTTTTTCATAACAAAACAGGGTCAGGTAATTTGTTTCTTTCCAAAACTTTGGGCAGTTCATGTCCCATGATACCTTCCTAGGTAAGTACCCATAGCAGTCTCCCTCGAATCAAACTTAAAATAATTACTCCAGTACCTCATTAGGGCATTACAGATTCATTACTTCCCTGCAATAGTCTCTGAAGTGTTACTAATGGTAGTTGTTCAACCTTTTACGTGGTATAGATAAACCACCTAAAACAGTGCCTCACAAATAGTAAGTGAAATACATGTATCTTTTCAAATTTTTTTAATGTTTATTTATTCTTGAGAGAGAGGGGGACAGAACATGAGCAGGGAAGAGGCAGAGAGAGAGGGAGACAGAAGACCTGAGGCAGTCTCTGTGCTGTCAGTGCAGAGCCCGATGTGGGGCTCCAACTCATAGAACTGAACCGTGAGATCATGACCTGAGCCAAAGTCAGACACTCAACCGACTCAGCTACCCAGGCGCCCCACAATACATGTATCTTTAAGAGAATAAAAATATCATTAACCAATCTACGCAGTCTACATCATTAGGTACTATTTCACACGCACCCCAACACACACATTCATACCAATCCCCCCGGCTGTCGCTGATGCTCTTCAAACATGCCAGGAATATTCCTGCCTCAGAGCCACACATCTGAGTTGGAATTCATCTGATCATTTCTGTCCCCCATAGTACTTTTTATATCTTTAATAAAGTACTTTATATATATTGTCAATTTAGCCATTTTGCTAACTAGTGCCAGGTCAGCCACCTAAAAATCACCTTGGGATCAAGTTTGAAATACGGCTTCCCAGAACCATTTTTCAGGGAGATTGATTCAGTAGATCTGGGGTGGAGTCTGACAGCTGTAATTTTAAAAGGTTTATAAATGATTCTTATCCACAGCCAAGTTTCAGAAGCTTCTGCCGATTACGTGCACATCTGCTCCCACATCAGACTGTCAGCACCTTGATGTTAGGGATGGTACCTTATGCTGTCTTACCTCCTCTTCTGTGCTCTCCACACACCACCTGCTTGATAAATCTGTACTCTTGATATTTATTCATGTGTGTGTGTGATAAAAATGGAATCACAGGGAACTCATGATATCACAGATATAAGTATACGCCAGTGAAAGGGATTAGGGCAGTGATCCTCACCCTTCAGTTGCATGACAATTACCTGGAGAGCTTGTTAAAAATAGAGATCTCTAATGAATCACAGCCTTTAGGGATGGATCTATGAATCTGTATTTTTGCCGTGCTCCTGAAAAGGTGATTCTGATGCACTCAAAATTTGAAAAGCAATGATGAAAACCAAAAATATGATTTAAAAAAAGATGTTTTCTGGGGCACCTGGGTGGCTCAGTTGGTTGGGCATCCGACTTCGGCTCAGGTCATGATCTCACGGTTCATGAGTTCAAGCCCCACATAGGCTTCTGTGCTGACAGCTCAGAGCCTGAAGCCTGCTTCAGGTTCTGTGTCTCTCTCTCTTCTCTCTCCCCACTCATACTCTGTCTCTCTCTCAAAAATAAATAAACATTAAAAAAATTTTTTGAAGATGTTTTCTGTTACATTAATTTTTAGTCAGTCATTGAGGAAAATTAGGATAAAAATAAAAGAGGAAAAGAGATAAAGATGTTTTAGATAATGATGACTGTACATTTTCAAGGTACAGTCAGTTCTGCTGTAACACAGCATAGAACAACATAGTACAAAAAACCACAGGATTGTGGGGGAAATGGGGTAAGGGGCACAACATTCAAAACCCCATCAATGACACAGAAAAAAATAGGAACCTAATTTTTAAAACCATTTAAGAAAAAAAAAACATTTAAGAAATATCTAAGTACTATAAAAAAAATTATGTCACTTTTCCTTTAAAAACACATGAATTCAATTGTGAAAGTTGTGAGTTATTATGAAATGGTGGTATAAAGAAGGGTCGTTTGAAATCAGCCGGACAGCTAGAATGCCAGATTTGTATGGGAAGCAGCTCTTACCATGGTAAACTGAGGCAGCTGGCGTGTTTGAGGTGTTGTGTGAGTATTCCTATGCGGTTCAATTCAGCTAGTTCACCTTTTGCTGTCATGGACCAAACTGTGCATAAGCAAACACAAAATTCAGAATATACCAGAAGTATTTACTCACATATCAATTTCACTGGAACAAAATTGCATTTTCAATGCAAGCATCATAGCAGAACTGACTATACCTCCTTCCAAAGTCAGCTCCCCTATTACTTTCATTCTATAGCTTTTCGCTGATCTTTCTGCCAACAGCCTCTATCCTTTTTCTTACGAAAATCTGGTAGAGTCTCTTTAAATTGTGAGGCTTGAAACCCAAACGCCTGATATCTTTATGCTGCGTTCTGTATATTAGACTCACCTGGGGAAAATGTCTGCCAATGTACAGGACCTCACTTTGGAAATAGGGGAGGGAGTGAACAGCACCCAACTCCTTGGCAAGACTCCGTGTCCTGCTTCACTCTTGTTTTCAGATTGGTGGGTGGGTCTTTTTGCTGGTGTAAGGGAACTCTCTAACTGCGGCTCTATATCTGCTTTTGCCTTTGGTTTTCAGGTTCTGGGCATGTCTGTGATGAATAAGGTATGCAATATATTTGATATATTTGAATACAAATACATTTGAATACCAAGTAGGCTCCCTGGAAATGCAGGAAGCATATATGTCCTCTTGATTTGATTCCAAAGGAAAGGATCCCAATATATAACTAATTAATCCAATTCTGAAGCCAGGATCCCTGAGCTTAATCTAGGACAAAACATAGAGCTATATTTGGTTACAGGTGGTTTGAAAGTTAGACTGCAAACTAGAACAGTATTTTTAGAACTATGGGCTGTGACCCACCAGTAGACTATGATTTCAATGTAATAGATTTAATAGACCGCACCAGCAAATTTTTTAATGAAATAAAAGAAATAGAAGAGAACATTGTACATAGCAATAAGTATCATAAAACTTTTATTTCAGTTATTATATACATTATATTTAGATAGATAGATAGATAGATAGATAGATAGAATGTAAGTACAGAATGGAATTGTAAACTGTTTCCTACTGTGTGGTTTATGGTCCAAAAAGTTTAAAAGCCACTGCCTTATAGAACCTCAATCTATGGGGGGTGGGGGGTAGGGGTGGAAGGAGTAGAAATTGACCTTTGTTTTTTCAATTTCCCTGCAACTTTGATCCTAAACTGAGGTAGAGAAAGAAAAAGAAACAGATTCTCACTTCTGTCTGGGCACATAGTTCAACCCTAAGTCAAGAACTGGGTTTATAGAACCAGGTGTGGTACCCAAGACTTTGGCTTGCACTGTGAATCCTTCCGTTTTTAGGACATGGATCTGCAAATGAGTTTCACAAGAAGTATCACTGAGATTGGCATTGCTGTCCAAGATGCTGAGGATCAGGGGTTCAAGTTCTCCTATAAGGAGGTGCTACTGGGTTACATGCTGGTGAGTGGGCAGAGAGGACATGGGCAAGGCCATGAAAAGTCTGTTACCAAGAGCACAGAGCTGTCTTTTTTTGGTGGGTAAAACTTGCCAGTCCCAGGGAACAAACAGATCTCTGCCATATTTTGGACCAAGGGCACCCAGTGGTCCAATGGTATTGCAGCTGCATGTGGAAACTCCCCTTTCTAAAATATTTCACCTCCTTGTTTGTGTTACAGGACTTCATCAGGGATGAGCCCCTGGATTCCTTAGCTAGCCCTGTTCGGTGGAAAGCTTTAATCGCCATTAGATACCTCAGGTAGAGAATTTTAGAGAATTTTTCTTGCTCTCATTGAGAAAAATATTTCCTTCCCAATATCCTCCTTCAGATCAACTAACTTCTCAGTCAGTGGATACACCAGTGCACCCTTCCCAAAGTGAACACAGCTCATCGATGGGCTATTTCAAATTGGGGCTTCTCCCTCTTTTCAGACTTACAGAACTGACTAAGAGCCTGACCATTTGATAACCAAGAGGGAGAAAGAGCCACTTAGAGGAGTCAGACTTATTGATACATAAGGATTGAAGTTTTGGTGCAAAAGGAAATTTCTTTTCCTAGACTTTGGTCTGTAGGCAAATTTTAATATTCCCATTAAAAACTTATGAAGCCCTGGGGCACCTGGGTGTCTCAGTCGGTTAAGTGTCTGACTTCAGCTCAGGTCATGATCTCAAGGTTCAAGAGTTTGAGTCCCACGTGGGGGCTCAGTGCTGACAGCTCAGAGCCTGGAGCCTGCTATGGATTCTGTGTCTCCCTCTCTCTCTGCCCCTCCCCTACTCATGCTCTGTCTCTCTCTCACACAAAAATAAACATTAAAAAAAAACTGACGAAAGCCCTAATCATATTTTAGTTGGTTAGTAGAAATAAACCTAAAGAAGAAAATAATTTTAATCAAAATTTTATTTTATTTTATTTTTAAATTCTTTTTTTAACGTTTATTTATTTTTGAGACAGGGAGAGACAGAGCATGAACAGGGGAGGGTCAGAGAGAGGGAGACACAGAATCTGAAACAGGCTCCAGGCTCTGAGCTGTCAGCACAGAGCCCGACGCGGGGCTCGAACTCACGGACCGCAAGATCAGGACCTGAGCCGAGGTCGGCGGCTTAACGGACTGAGCCACCCAGGCGCCCCTTAATCAAGATTTTAAAATAATATTTTCCCCCTGCAGTAAAGAAATACAAATTCATTGTTAAATTTTAGAAACTATAGAAAGTTTTTAAAAATAATAAAAACTTTGGGCTCCCAGGTGGCTCAGTCAGTTGAGCAGCCGACTTCAGCTCAGGTCAGGATCTCACAAGTTTGTGAGTTTGAGCCCCGCATCGAGCTCTCTGCTGTCAGCACAGGGCCCACTTCAGATCCTGGATCCTCTGTCCCCCTCTCTCTCTGCCCCTCCTCAGCTTGTGCTCTCTTTCTCTCTAAAATAAATAAACCTTTAAAAATAATAATAATAATAATAATTGCCCCCTATTTTCAACATTTTGGTATGTGTTCTTCAATTCATTATACCCTATTCTTCATTTTAAGTAGAGTTGAGATCGTGCTCTACATACGATCGTGCATCCTGTCTTTCCTTATTTCACCTTACATATTCCCATGTTATTACCATTCTTTACAAACATTGTTCTTTTTTCATTGTTTTTAAAAAATATTTTAATTGTGAGGGGTGCCTGGGTGGCTCAGTTGGTTGAGCAACCGATTTCGGCTCGGGTCATGATCTCACAGTTTGTGAGTTCGAGCCCTGCATTGGACTCCGGGCTGTCAGTGCAGAGACCGCTTCAGATCTTCTGTCTCCCTCTCTCTCTGCTTCTCACCACATTGTGTGTGTGTGTGTGTCTCTCTCTATCAAAAATAAATAAGCATAAAAATTTGTTTAAAAAATATTTTAATTGTTGTAAAATACCCCAAAAATGTACCATCTTAACTATTTTTTAAGTGCATAGTGCAGCAGTGTTAAGTATAATCATATTGTTGTGAAATCAACCTCAAGAATTCTTTTCATCTTGCAAAACTGAAGCTCTATACACATTAAACAACTCCCTGTTCCCTCTTCCCACCAGAGCTGGCAAACACCATTCTACCTTCTGTCTCTATGAACTATGTATTTTAGGTACCTCATATAATGGGATCATGCAGTATTTGTCTTCTTGTGCCTTTCTTATTTCACTAGAATAATGTCCATCCATATGATAGCCTGTGTCAAAATTTCATTCCTTTTTAAGGCTGAATAATATTCCATTTAATATATACACCATATTTTGTTAATCCATTCACCCAATGGATGCTTGGGTTGTGTTCATGGTTTGATTCTTGTGAATAATTCCACTAACAAACATGGGTGCCTAAATATCTTTTCCAGTCCTTGCTTTTAATTCTTTTGCGTATACACGTAAAAGTAGGATTGCTGGATCATACGAGAATTCTATTTTTAATTGTTTAAGGAAGCACCATACTGTTTTCTGTAGCAATGGCACCATTTCACGCTCCCATCAACAGTGCATAAGGGTTCTAATTTTTCCATATTTTTGCCAATACTTGTCATTTTCTGGTTTATTTTTAATAGCAGCCATCCTTAGAATCTCATTGTGGTTTTGAGTTGCATTTCTCTAATGATTTAGCAACTTTCAGCATCTTTTCATATGCTCATTACCTATCTTTATATCTTCTTTGGAAAAATGTTTACTTCTTTTGTCCATTTTTGTAATTGATTCTTTGTTTTTTGTTGTTGAGTTGTCAGAGTTCTTTGTATATTGTGGTTATAAGCTCCTTACCAGATATGTGATTTGTAAATATTTTCTCCCATTCCATAGATTGTCTTTTTACTGTATTAATTGTGTCCTTTGATGCACAGAAGCTTTAATTTTTGTCTATTGTCTATTTTCCATTTGTCTATTTTCCCTTTTGTTATCTGTGCTTTTAGTGTCATATCCAAGAAATCATTGCCAAATCCAATATCATTAAGCTTTCTCTCAAAGTTTTCTTCCAGGAGTTGAAGAGTTTTAGCTCATACATTTAGGTGTTTGGTCCATTTTGCCTTGATTTTTGTGTATGGAATAAGGTAAGGGTCCCAACTTCATTTGTTGTATGTGGATATCCAGTTTTCCCAACACTATTGAAAAGACTTTCCTTTCCCTCACTGAATGGTCTTGGACCCTTGTGACCATGTATCCCAGAGTTTATTCCAGGGCTCTCTATTCCATTAGTCTATATATGTCTGTCTCTTTATGCCAGAACCACACTGTTTTGATTACTGTGGTTTTTGTAATAATCTTTGAAACCAGGAAGTGTGAGAACTCCAACTTTGTCCTTTTTCAAGATTATTTTGACTATTTGGGGTCCCTTGAGATTTCATATGAATTTTAGGATGGATTTTCCATTTCTACAAAAACTGGGATTTTGATGGAGATTACATTAAATCTATAATCTGCTTTGGGTAGTATGGATATCCTAACAAAAGTAAGCACCCAAATCAATGAACATGGGATGTTTTTCCATTTATTTGTGTCTTTTTTAATTTCCTTTAGCAACCTTTTGTGGTTTTCAGTGTACAAGTCTTTCGCTCCCTTGGTTAAATATTTTATTCTTTTTGATGCTATTGTAAATGGAATTGTTAATTTCCTTTTTGATTATTCATTGTTAATGTAGTAACACAACTGATGGGTATGTATTGATTTTGTATTCTACACCATTGTTGAATTTGTTTTATTCTAATAATTTTTTTGTGAATGTTGAGGTTTTCTAATTTTTTTTTACTGTTTATTTATTTTTGAGAGACAGAGAGAGATAGAGCACAAGCAGGAGAAGGTCAGAGAGAGAGAGGGAGACAGAGAAGCCAAAGCAGGCTCCAGGCTCTGAGCTGTCAGCACAGAGCCCAATGCAGGGCTCGAACTCACAAACTGCGAGATCATGACCTGAGCCGAAGTTGGACGCTTAACCAACTAGGGTGCCACCCAGGCACCCTAGGGTTTTCTATATATAAGATCATATCTTCTGCAAACAGAGATAATTTTGCTTCTTCTTTCCAATCTACATGGCTTTTATTTCTTTTTATTGCCTAATAGCTCTGGCTGGCACTTTCAGTATTATGTTAAATAAAAGTGGCAAAAGCAAGCATCCTTATCTTGTCCCTGATCTTAGATTTTCCTCTAAATATCAGAGGAAAAGTTTACAGTCTTTCACCATTAACATGATATTAGCTGTAGCCTTTTCATATATAGCCTTTATTATGTTGAGGTAACAAACAGCATTTTTAATGGCTGTTTAATGACTAACTGTATAGATATATCTCATATTATTTAATCAACCTACTCTTGCTATAGTTAATTGTCAGTTTTTAAAACTATAAATAGGGGCGCCTGGGTGGCTCAGCTGGTTGAGCATCGGACTTCAGGTCATGATCTCACGGATTGTGAGTTCGACCCCCGCGTTGGGCTCTGTGCTGACAGCTCAGAGCCTGGAGCCTGCTTTGGATTCTATGTCCCTCTCTCGCTCTGCCCCTCCCCTGCTCATGCTCTGTCTCTCTGTCTCTCTGTCTCTCTCTCTCTCAAGAATAAATAAAACATTAAAAAATAAAAACTATAAATAATATTTTGGTGAACACTTTATGCAAAAAGTGCTCTCTGAACTTTTAATTATAAAAGTTGACAATTTAGTTCAATAAATAGTATTCAATGTCATGCATGTACCAGGCATTGAGCTAGATTCAAAAAAGATAACCATTAACAAAATATGGCCTTGTATACTGGGGAAAATAGATGCAAAAACATACCCACACAATCTCCTAAACTGTAGCAAGAAGCAACTAAGAGAAGGCACAGGTTGCCATGTTTCCAAAGATACGTGAAGTTTGAAGAAAGCTCAGATAAATAAATGTGGAAGATAAACTAAAAGTTAGCTAGGCACTAAAATAATGTCGTCAAGTAGAAATATAATGCAAGTCACATATGTCACTTAAAATTTTCTGGCAGCCACTTTTTAAAAGAGTGAAAAGAAACATTAATTTTAATAATTTTACTTAATCCGATATATTCAGTATATTATCATTTCAACGTGTATTTGATATTTAACAAATGTAATGAGATAATTTACATGATTTTTCATACAAAATCTTCAAAATCCAGTGTGTTTTAGAATTACAGCATGTCTTAATTTAGTCTAGCCACAACTCAGGTATTGGATAGCTGCCTGTCGCTAGAGATTACCCTCGTTTGGACAGCACACTTATAGAACTGGCAAACCAATCTCTAATGACTGAAAACCAATCGGTTTTCAGGGGCTAGAGTGAAGGAAGAGATGAACTGTAAAGGGGCATAAGGAAAAATCTAGGTGTTCTATATTGATTATAGTGGTGGTTTCATGGGTGCAAAACCCATTTAATTGCACACTTTTAACTGGATGCAGCTTGTTGTGCATAAATTTTGCCTCAATAAGTTGATTTTTTTTTAAGTCAGCCAGACAATAAAGATGAAAAGACTGTTCAACATATTTAACACTTTCAATTGACCTGCCCCAGCTGGTACTGACTTTTATTCCCCTGTGAGAGAACCAATTTCACCCTGCCCCAACCGTGTCATCATTTTCAATTTCTTTGCTAATTTGGTAGCTGACAAGTGGCATTTTATTGTCTTGATTTACATTTATTAAATAATAAATGGGGATTTTCGTGTTTATTGAACATTTACATTTTTCCACGTTATGTCTAGGCTCATACCTTCGTGATGTTTATAGTAAATACCTGAAAGAAAGAAAGAAGGGAATGAAGGAAGGAAGGGAGGTAGAATAGAAAGGAGGGAGGAAGGGAGGGGGAAGGAAGGATGATTACAATGTCATTACTATAGGTACATTCATGAGTACCTATAGTATGTGTGACACCAGTTATAACCTGAGAAGACATATGAAATGGATAAAAATCACTGCTCCAAATTTAGAATTCCCCCCACCCAACACACACACACACACACACACACACACACACAACCCATGAGCACTAGAAAAAACAAGTGGGTTAACGTTATCACAGATCATATAATAAAGGATTAAATACCACAGAGCTAGGGATGATTTGTTCATCACTCTAATAAATTAGAAATGAGGCATGTTGACTATGCACACCAGTACAGTCTGATTCCATGTGCCCAACCTCTCCCTGCTTCTGTCACCACCTCCCTCAACATTCCAACACGTCGGCAAACGTATCTGACCCCTTCAGGTATGGTTGGCAGTTCTTGGGTACTCTTCCGGGCTATGTTTTGTTTGTCATCCTAACGTCCATCCCTCTACATGGTTCTCGTTTCAGCAAACTGAAGCCTCAGCTCTCACTAAATGACCATCTCAATATTCTTGAAGAGACTATTCGGAGGCTGCTTCCCCTTCCACCTCTGGAAAAACTCAAAGATGAAGGCGAAACAGATAAGGACAAGGAGCACATCAATGTACGTGGGGGTGAGGCCTGAGTAAAATCAAGAACTACAGTGGGACTCTACTCTCCCGCTGGAGCCTGACACTCATGCTCACTTTGGATTTCAGTTTCTCTACGAACGATCCATGGATGCTCTGGGAAGGCTGCTGAGGACCATGATGTGGGATAATGTGAAAGCGGAGGACTGTCAAGAAATGTTCAATGTGAGTAGGGCCACTGCTCAAACTGATTCCCACATCCCCTCATCTGTGCTGCAAGGTGACACTCCAGACTCTACCTCATCCTCTTCCCAGGGAGATGTCCAGCCTGACCCATTTAACCCACCACATAGGGCCAGTCCTCTTAAAATTGTTTGTGGGATGGGGCGCCTGGGTGGCTTGGTTGGTTAAGCATCCGACTTTGGCTCAGGTCATGATCTCACCGCCCGTGAGTTCGAGCCCCGCGTCGGGCTCTGTGCTGACCGCTCAGAGCCCAGAGCCTGTTTCAGATTCTGTGTCTCCCTCTCTCTCTGACCCTCCCCCATTCATGCTCTGTCTCTCTCTGTCTCAAAAAATAAATAAAAACGTTAAAAAAAATTTTAAAAAAATTGTTTGTGGGAGGTGAGCACCGTTACAGAAGAGGCAGAGACAGCAGGAGCCAGAGAATGAGAATGAGTGAATATGAGGAGTGCTAAGGAAAGGACATTTATTCTTTGACCAACAGCTTCTCCGAATGTGGCTTGTTTCACAAAAAGACTGGGAAAGAGAAAGAGCCTTCCAGATCACCGCACAAGTGCTGACAAATGATGTGGAGGTAAGTAATCCCCAGCAGTGAATAGATTTCATCCTTTGCTGACAGTAGGGATCAGCTGAGGCCTCTGGAATCCCAAACTTGTGCATGATGGATCTCCAGTCCCAGAATGGAGTGCTTTCCAGAGAAGCACCTGAGAGGTGTCGCCCGACCCCAGAGTGAGGCAAGGACACTAGGATTAAACTATCTGGCTGCCTTTACATGCTTGCCGGCTCACTTTTCCACTGCCCTTAAAGGGAAAGTCCAAGATTCAATTTCATTCTAAGGACCTTTAGGGGGAAAATAAGGGACTTCATCTCCAGTGTTGTTGGGAATATCCTGGGATGTCAAGCCTCCCCATCACCTTGCGCCCCATCTCCTTTATCCTCTAGGCTCCAGAACACTTTAAGATCGGCTCACTCCTCGGCCTCCTGGCTCCTCACTCCTGTGACACCCTGCCCACCATCCGTCAAGCAGCTGCCAGCTCCACGATTGGTCTGTTCTGTATAAAAGGTGAGGGAAAGATGAGAAACCCACAAGTGAAGAGCAGATACCTGTTTTCTTTTGTTCTCAGTTTTCCTCTTTGTTCATCGATGTCTCTCTGTCCCTCTCTTTCCGCTGTTCAGTCGTTTCTGCATTCTAATGCATTAATTATGTCTAGGATTTGTCTCTCTTTTGGATCTTTTTTCCCCAATGGCTCTGTTTTTTGCTATTTTTAGAAATAAAGATAATGACACAGATGCATTATAAAGGTCCATTGGGGTAGGTGAAAATGTTTTGAGAGTGTCCAGTTTAAATCACTGAGCACTTAGGCGTATTAGCAATGCTTCTTCTATCACAAGGTTTTCTTCAGGAAGAAATAGCACTATTACTAAAGTTCTCTAAGAGAGACAACTTTGTGGAGGTTTTTCCAGCTTCCAGAACAGAAACTCTGCTCTCCAAGTGCATGTGGAGTGTCAATATCAGGAAACGTAAGGAATTTTAAAACCTCAATCTCGGGCTGAAACCAACAAGCAGGGCCTCAGGTCCAGGTTCAACCAGCAGTGGCTTCACAGAGGATGGCCTTGCACTGCACATGCGCAGTTCTGTACAGCCCAGGCGCAGCCAGGACCATGGGTCTAAGTTTTTATTATTTTTTTAAATTTACATCCAAATTAGGTAGCATATAATGCAACAGTGATTTCAGGAGTGTATTCCTTAGTGCCCCTTACCCATTTAGCCCATCCCCCCTCCCACAAAAAATCATATGACAAAAAGATGAACATAAGGGAAGGGAAACAAAAATAATATAAAAACCGGGAGAGGGACAAAACAGAAGAGATTCATAAATATGGAGAAGAAACTGAGGGTTACTTGTGGGGTTGTGGGTCTAAGTTTTAATGCCATCTCACACCTGTGTTCCACTCCTCTTTCTTTTAAGTACTCAGAAAATGTTTATTAAGCACTTTCCATGTTTCAAGCATTTTCTGATGCTGGAGACACAGAGATACTACAACTATAAAATTCACATAAAAAATGTGTTAAAACTAAAAGGTGGGATTTGGCTTGGGGGAGGAGGGGTGGTTAGTCAGTGGAGAAGAAAAAATAATGTTCAACAGAGTCAAACTAGGTATGAAAGTCCCTTGGGGTATGGGAAGATAATTCACTAAGGATATATGCTTGTACCAAGCCACAAAATAAAAAATGAGTTAAGGAGGTAAGAACTAAGAGGCCATCCCAGGAAGAGAAGAAACGTACCAGAGAGGAACCTCGTAGGAAGATAGGAATTTCAACTCTATTATTGTTCTACCTATTCTTCCTTTAGGGTACTTTATTTTCCTGAAACATGCAAAATTCAGGTTCTCAAGTACTCTTTGTTAATAAAAAAAATCCCATACTTCATTATTTACTTTAACTCTTTTCCTCAATGGATTGAATAAGCATGGCAGAGAGAGGGAATATGATTATGAAACACCCGTTGAATACAAGTAACAAGTGTGATGCTAAATTAAATACCCATTTAATAATCAGTTTTGAGATGAAGAGACCTGAAGTTAAGAAACATAGCCATCCGCCGTGCGCCTGGATGGCTCAGTTGGCTAAGTGTATGACTCTTGATTTCGGCTCAGGTTATGATCTCATGGTTCATGGGATCAAGCCCCACATTGGGCTCTGCACTGACAGTGGGGAGCCTGCTTGGGATTCTCTCTCCCTTGCTTTCTGCCCCTCTCATTCTCTCTCTCTCTCTCTCCAAAAATAAATAAACTTCAAAAAAAGAAAGAAATGTACCCATTCCAGCAAGTAGTGGAGCTGGGCTGTGAGCTCAGGTCTGTCTGACTCCAAAGTCCATGTGTGTTCTGTTGGGCTGGGATGCCCGCCACAAAATGGTTTAGGTGGTAGTTTGCACAATTACTATACATTCAAACAACAAGCAGAAAATCGTTACTGCTTAGGTCTGGGTTTATAAATTGATTCCAACAATCATTTACAGAGTTGCTGATGTTTTTATTGCAATAGTTACCTTTCCATTTTCCCCAAAGTGGCTCACTGCAAAATGGAACCTCAACAGAGAGAGCAGCATAGCAGAGTAGTCAGAGCCTAGGCACCAATGTCAGACAGACCAGGGTTCAAATTCTGACTCTGCTATTTTTAGTCACTAGATAACCATGGCCAAATGACTTTATACCTTTCTGTCTCATCTTTCTCATCATCAAAAACAGGAGTGTCTACCTCAGATGATGTTTATGAGTAATAGATGAGATCATTGTATGCAGAGTATTTAGCATGGTACTAAACCACCTGTACGTGTTTGCTTTTACGCCTGCCCTTTCAATATGGCCAACCTCTTCAACCCCATCAGGTCTTTAAACTCTTGCATCTGTCCCCCCTTGTGGATTTTAGGCATTCACCCAGAGGTGGAAAGACTGCAGGATTTGCAGGAAGGGCTGCAGTGTGATGATGTACAGGTCCAGATCAAGATTTCTTCTAAAATAGCAAAGGTAATAGATATGGAGGACTGGCCAAGGGATGTAAAGATAGTTCTGGGTTGATTTCCAAATGAGTAAGCTGTGTATGCCCCACCACAAAGGAGAGCAGTGGTCTAGCCATTCTCTTAGGCTATCATGCATTAACCCTGGGTGCATGTGCCCTGTCAACACCTGCTGCTTATATTTCATTCTCTGAGAAATATTGTGAACCAAGATTCTTCAGGGTAAGGGAGGCAGTGGAGTGGAGTAGAAGAAACAAGAGCTTTGGAGTCTATTGAACGCATTCTGTGTGCACTGCTTGAAACCCATTCTCCTCATCTTAAAAAGAAATGCATAACCTACCTCTCAGAGTTGTTCTGAGAATTGGTCAATGAATTCATTCGTTTATTTAATCATTTATGCATTCGCCTACTATGTTCTGTGCACCTATCATATGCCAGACTTTGTTCTAGGCTCTAAGAATAGAAAAAGACAAAATGCCTGCCCTGGATGATCTTGTATCCTGGTGGATGGAGTCAGCCAAATAAATATGTCAGGTAGTGATAATTGAGAAAAATATAGTCAAGTAAGGGAATAGAGAGTAAGGGAGGGGCAATTTCTTAGAAAAGGCCACTGTGAAGGGGAGACCATGAAGACTGAGGGAAAAGAACATTCCAGGCAGAGGAGAAAGCAAGTACAGAGGCCCTGAGGTAGAGAAATAAGGAGGTAGTGAGATCCAAGAGATAGCTCAGGAATGATTCAATTGCCTTCCAGGTCTTGTTAAAGACTTTGACTTTTTTTTTTTTTTTAGTTTATTTACTTATTTTGAGAGAGATAGAGACAGCACAAGTTGGGGAGGGGCAGAGAAAGAGAGAGGGAGACAGAGAAACTCAAGCAGACTCTGCACTGACAATGCAGACGTGGGGCTCAAACTCACGAACCTTGAGATCATGACCTGAGCCAAAACCAAGAGTCAGATGCTTAACCGACTGAGCCACCCAGATGCTCCAAAGACTTTGACTTTTACTCCAGTTGGAAATAAAAGCCAGCACAGGGTTTTGAGCATAAGTTGGAGCACTATGTCCAATTGTGCCAGATATGAGATGCACAAGGGCTCTTCATGTGAGGCAGCATCATTCCTAATGTAAACATTGTAGATATTTATGTATTTTAAGGTAGTTATCCACAGATGGCAGTAAAAGTTCCAACAAAATCAGTCATTATGTCCATATATTTACAGAGAGAAGTGAACTGTCTTGAGGACAGGTGTCTTTTCCTAATTTGCACAAGCCCTGTATGGGCTAGGTGTGTTCCTGCAAGAAGGAACATGATCAGACTTCTATTTCAGAGGGTCATCTGGCTGCTGTGTTCACACTACAATACAGGCCAGCAGGAGTGAAATTAATGAGGTCAGTTTGGAGGAAACTACAAGGAGGTGGCTTGGACTAAAGTGACAGCAGCAGAAACAACAAGAAAGTGTCCAGAATAAGGGAGAGAGGCCAGTTGAGGGGCACGGAGGAAACATAGGTCAAATGCCTAAGAAAGTGTCTGATGCATGATAAGTACCCAAAAACATGAGTTCCCCTCCTTCCTTTCTTGCTAAACCATCATCCATACCAATATGAGGAAAAAACAGATAACCATTGAGTTTGGAGCCCAAGCAGGTATTTGGTGTTACATAGAACAGATGCGGCAGTCTGGTCCCTTGATCTTGGAACAAAAATGACTCAGAAACTGGTTGAGACATGCAACTATTCATGAAAAGGGACTCATTTCCTTTCAAGACCATTACTATTAAATATCAATCATCAGGTCACTTAATGCAGAGGGAAGTCAGTTGTAAATAGCAATGTTTTCATACCTACAAACTCATAATCACAACCATCTTGCTTGGTTAAAGCCCCAGACAATGTTCCTGGAATTCATTCAAACTGCTAACTTTTCACCTGCCAGCCTGCATTTTCATTAGGACTCACGCACGCATGCATATGTGTTCACACACACACACACACACACACACACACATGCACACGCACACTCATACTCACACACGGCTATCACCCATTCTGTATAGTTCTTGTACTTAGAGACCAAATTGCAAAGTTTTTATTTTCTAGAACTTTTGACTACTCTTAATTTTGAGACATGAAAGGGTAAAAGACAGGGATCATAACAATTCATACTTTTATGGAAACTGTGAGACACCTGTTATTCAGCATGGCACTTAGTACCTGGTGATAGACTTTCCTAAATTCCCAAGCCTTAGCTATTCTTTGGCATACCCCAGACATATTTCTGTGATATATGAAATGTATGCTGAAGTAATTTATATCATATAAATTGTTATACAAAATTTATACATTATTTTTCCCTTGTGGAGTACACTATAAGTTTGGAGAAGAAATTGCCTCAGGAGGCTTGGGATTCAATAAATATAAAATGATAAAAGGGCAACTGTAGGAAAAGTTTACCTAGAGGTTGTAGGGTATTGTCTCTATCTGTTTTAGTAGTTTCTATAGTTCCAATCATGTGCTGTTTGGAAATTCCAGTGGTTTCCAATATCTTAAAACAAACAGTAGCAGCATGTTGCATGAAGTGAGGTGATTGATAACATGAATCTTTCTGGGTACATTCTCAGATCGTCAGTAAACTCATCCCAAATGAAGAAATTCTAATGTTCCTGGAGGAAACCCTGGATGGTCTGGAGACCCTTAACCCCACCTGTACAAAGGCCTGTGGCATATGGATGGTTGCTGCCCTGAAGGAGCAGGGAGTTGCTTTGGAAGAACAGGTGAACTGACAGCCAGTTTGACCATCGAGCAGAATTCTAACACTTCTGAAATGCCAAGTTGATTGCTACTTCCCAGTTTGTCCTCTGTTGGGAAATAAGCAAGAGCATGCATAGCCTCGGGAGGCCTCAGCAGAGACCCAACTTGTGTATTAACAACAAGGCTCATGTTGTCTCAGCCTGTCTCAATTGCCTCGCTAGTCTGTGATCAAAAAGTCTTTCCCAACTGTCACTCTTTGGCCAGAGACAGCAGCTCTCTACCAAGGGCATTTGGATTCGGGAAAACTGGACTGTTAGATCTATAAGGATGAGGGTGACTGTGTGGATCACCTTTGGGATGACCACTGAGGATCAGTAGAGTTTCTAATTCCACTGCCTCTCTTCAGGCTTCTCTTCCACACACCTTGGGGTTTGTTTTCTGGTAAGGAAGGTGTCATTGAAGAACTGATTGAGGGAAAGTCCTTAGTCCTTACTCCCAGCTGGAGAGTTAGGCAGAGTGAAAAGGATTTGAGCTCAGGAAGCTTGGTTAAGAGCTCCAAATGGGGATGCTCTAGCCTTTCTCTTGAGGTTGGAAACAAAATTCAGGCAATTCAAAGATTAATAAGGAGGAAGAGAATCTTTAACTCAATGAAGGCACCTCCTATAGGTGAAAGAAGTTATGGTCCCCATGTCCCGGGTCAACCACCCTAAATTAAAGAATTCTCCAAAGTATGACCTTTAGAAATTATTTCTGTGCTAATTACTCTCCAATCAGTTTTTTAAAAAATTTCCTGAGTGTGTACTATGTGGCAGGCATTATACTGGACATGGGAAGATCAAAGGTTCATAAATTTGGAATGTTGTTGTATTTGTGTGTTTGGCATTAAAAGGGAGCAATAGGGACCTAAATCCTCCCCTAATGGGACTCTGTGGTAATCATATTTGCCAGATATTTATGTTTAAAGAATTTTAATTCAGAGTAAATGTCATGTTTAACCTAAAAATATCTATCCAAAATAAACAAGAGAAATATCTACTAGAAGCAAAGCTACTAGCAGATAGATATGCCCTTCTCCACGTCAAAAATCCAAATGTATAATATCATTTCCTGCTGCCCACAGATTCACATCCAAATTTGGAAGGTGACCTTCAGTGTTCTCTAGGATCTGGCTTCATCTTTTCTGTCAAGTTATCTTCTCTTATCACCCTCATTTTCTCTGTGTTCCAAACTGGACCATTCTCTTGTTCCAGAAATGTTTGCCGTATTTGCTTGGGGCCCATGCTCTCATGCTAGTGTGTGTGTGTGTGTATATATATATATATATATATATATATATATATATATTTTTTTTTTTTTTTTTTTTTAGAGAAGTTTTAGGCTCACAGCAAAATTGGGCATAGAGCCCTGTACCTCCTCTCCCCACACACATGTATCCTCCCTTACCATCAACATCCTACAACATGGTGGTACATTTGTTACAATCGATGAACCTACATCAACACATTATTATCACTCAAAGTCCACAGTTTCCCTTAAAGTTAACTGTTGGTATTGACAAACGTATAATTGCACATATCCACCATTGCAGTAACATACAGAATACTTCCACTGCTCTAAAAATCTTTTGTGCTTCATCCATTATCATGCTTTTTTATTTTACATCTTTATCTATATTCTTCTTTGGGATGAGGATGACTTTCCCCACCATCCCCACCTTGCCTTTTGAAATTTCTATATATCCTTCAAGACCCACATCAGGTGTCCCTCCAAAGTGACCTCAGTTACTTCTGGGTTCCCTCACAATCTTGTGAACCTCTTGTGTACATTTGCCATATAC
Organism: Panthera pardus; assembly: GCF_024362965.1. Classification (NCBI taxonomy): domain Eukaryota; kingdom Metazoa; phylum Chordata; class Mammalia; order Carnivora; family Felidae; genus Panthera; species Panthera pardus. The sequence goes on along the minus strand of NW_026526765.1, from coordinate 32,970,016 downwards.
TGCCTGGTGCACAGGCCTTTGGATATATGGCTGGTATTCTTTCTTAGAACATTCATTCCTTTTGAGAAAGGGCTACATCGTATTCCTCTTTGGTAAATCCCCCACAATGCCTAGCACAACACTTGGCATAATGCAGTCTTTCACTAAATATTTGTTACATTGACTTAGGAATAAATACCCAATATACCTACAATCCTCATGAGTAAGAGATAGGCCATGCATAGAATTAACTAGTGTTTCTAACATGATTATATAATTCATCAACTACCCATGATTAATATGCTGACTATATGTGTCCTAAGCCATATAGTAGAGGGAAAATGGCAATTTAATGTTTGATTTGGACTTTTTTTTTTTTTAGCTGTTGGAGATCTTGAACATGATTTACTATCACATGCCAGTCCTCAGACAAAAGGAAGAAAGTTTTCAGTTTATGCTGGAAGCCATCTCTCAGATAGCCAGCTTTCACATGGATGCAGTTGTTGCTAACCTTTTACAGAAGCCTCTGCCCTTTGACAGGTAGATTCTAACGGAGTTCATTCCTTCTCCCAGGAAATGCTAATCCGCACTGAGGAAGAATTTGTGGTTTGAGAGAAAGAGAGTAAAAAGAAAGGTTGAGAACATCTCACCTAAATAATAAGTTCAAAAATGGTGTTTGAATCATAAATAATGTTTTTCCAAGTGTTTTTCATATACATATCCTCCTAATATGATAAGATTTCTTTTTTTAAAAAATACATCATAGGAATAAGTGAATATTAGAAAATGAGTATTTCTCTTCTTTCTGGTTGCCTTGAATTTCACCTATGTGAGAGGTTTGTGCCTTAAAGGACATTAACAAACCTCAGTAACCCAAGTCCAGAATGCTGGACTGTTAAATAACACATCCTTATCATCTCCGGGCATGTTAGCATCGCCATCTGTCCTTGAAATTTTGATTAGTCATAATGTGGTTTTAGAGGGGAACAGATGAAAAAGCTCATATTCCAAAGAGTTGTTTCTTATCAGCTTCCTGGCTTACCACCCTAGGGACACAAAGACATTGTGGAAGGCTCTGGCTGAGAACACAGCCTCCAGTGGTAAGCTCTTGAGAGCCTTAACAGACAAACTTGAGAATGAATTAGAAGATGACGTAGCTGGGCTGGAGGCGATTTCAGTGAGTTGGACAACCCATCGCATACCTGGAATTGTGTCCCACTCCATGGTCTGTCCCCACCTGAACCTTGGTGATGTAGCATTAATCATACTTCTTCCCCTCTTATACCCTGATTTTAAATCGGCTCCAGTTAATTGGAGTTAGTTGGACAAATATGGCAGCAATTTTGTCTGTGGCTGATCACTTTTAGAAGCAAATTTCTCATCATCCCAAAGAAAATCTGTGGGTCCGTATTTACAAATTAGTCTTAAGATATCCAAAGCACCCCTTTGCAAGACCTCAATGCTGGAAAAGATTTCATTTCACCTGACTGGTGCCCCCTAGAGTTTGGAGTTGCCGAACATAACAGTCCTGAGAGAGAAACACAGTATGAGCTGAGAAGTTTCCAAACAAATACACCCTCTTTTCTGGCATTTTTTTGTGTTTTGTTTTGTTTCGTTTCGTTTCGTTTCGTTTCGTTTCGTTTCGTTTTGAGTATGAGTGCGGTCAACTTGGAAAGCAATCCTTTGGGGAGAAAACAACTTGAAGGTCAGACCAGGGAGATGTCCTTGGAGGAAAGGAGCCTGTTTGACCACGAAGTCCTTTCTCCCCTCAGGTGGCCTGTGCTATGTATGAAGTGGTATCGGCAGGCACCCCTGTCACAAGCTTGTACCCAGAGGTGTTCACTCTTCTCCTGAAGTTGGTCAGCTGCACACTGGGCCAGAAAATGCCCACTTCCACCTTCAGCCACAGGCGGCGGGTGATGCCACAGGGAGAACGGCAGCAGACCGCAGACCCCTGCAGGTAAATGGCCAGGCCAGAGGGCCTGCCAGAGCTGTCTGGACCCCAGACTCTAGAGGAGGGGCTCTGTTAGTCAACGCCTATGCCTCCTGGCGTGGCCTCAATTACCCATGAGGCAACGAGTCTCCACACTGCCCTTGAGCCCTGTTACTCTTCCTCCCTGAGCAGTACCCAGTACAGTTGCCCAGAATGGTCACATAACAACGAATAGCAGCTCTGTTTGCTTCCATAGAGAGCCTGTTCTGCTCCATTTGTTTTCTCTCAGTGAGACCCTTCAAAGAAAGCTGGAATTCTGGGATAGTCAACGCCACCAAGGAAAGAAGAAAAATAGAAATAAATACCATATTTTATTAAATTTAAGATATCACCAATTGAAGGAAGCAAAATTATTTTGTGCACTATTGAAAAAGAAAGAAAGAATCCTGATTAAGCCATGAATCAATGCTTTGTTATACTTTAAATTTTTTACTATGTATTTATTCAAAGAGCTCTTTGAGAATTATTAGCTGCACATTTTGATCCTACATCACAACGCTCTGTTTCTGTGCCCTTTTGCATAACTTTTCATTCCAATGTCAAATCCACCTTAGTTTTTTTTTTTAATTTTTTTTTTCACGTTTATTCATTCTGAGGGACAGAGTGTGAGTGGGGAGGGGTAGAGAGAGAGGGAGACACAGAATCCAAAGCAGGCTCCAGGCTCTGAGCTGTCAGCACAGAGCCCGACGCAGGGCTCAAACTCACAGACTGTGAGATCATGACCTGAGCTGAAGTCAGACGCTTAACAGACTGAGCTACCCAGGCACCCCTCAAATCCACTTTGTAAAGACATTTTAAACAACGGTTAGACCCAACACATGTAGTTCCAATAACACAATGTTACCAACATGACAACAGTATAAACAACCATGCCTAAATCCATGCATGTTCGTGTGCACGCACTGGTAATAACAACTACACCACAACCACTCTCTGGCCAACTGTCATAACACACTATCCATTGCAAGCCGCATCCTGCTTCTGAAGGGCTGTTTCAGAATCAGTGAAATATAGTATTTGGCACTTTCCATCTTTAGGGCTTTATTTTCTCATGAGAGGTTAACAAAATTTTGTGGCATTATTTACTGGTCCAAATCACCTCAGTGTCCCCTTTGGCCCCAAAACTGAAGTGTGAGATCAGGCTGTCTGGTGTTTTTCCTCACACAACATCCATTCATCCAGGGTGAAGCAGCCTTGTGGGGAACAGAAAGAGTGAACTTGGGATTCGCAACTCCCTGTATGGGGTTGACTTACTTTTGTGGTGCCCACTGTCTCCTTCAGGCTCTCAGTCACAACTCTGAAGTGTGTGCAAGCCCAAGCCATGAAAGAGGGCCTTGCCAAGGAATCTGATGAGGGGGACAACCTATGGACCCTTCTCAGCAGCCCCAGTACCCACCATGTAGGAGTATGTGCACTGGCCAGGTAATGTGTGGACATTTAAGAACTGGATACAAAGGAGAAAAATTAAAAACAGAGTAAAAACTGCCATGTAGGCAACTTTACTGGAAGCAATGGACTCACCCAGGATCTGTAGTCCAGGAGAAAAAATAGGGAAGAAAGAGCAAAGGCAGATGGGAAGGGATGGTGGCAAGAGCCCAAATCCTTAGTGCTCTTTCATGGAACATTCCTTTTTAGATCATTTATTTCCCTGAGAGAGAAATAGACTAAAATCTCCTCCATTGTTTAGAAAGAAAAAAGTCTCTGCTACAATTGGTGCCTTGCATTTTCTAGGAGCATGGCGCTGTGGCAACATGGAGTCATACTAGACATCATGGAGCAACTGTTTGCATCTCTCACCTCCTCCTCGGAGAACTACCGGATAACCGGCACAGCTTTCTTCTCTGAGGCAAGAGAGAACAGTCATGTCACTGCCCAGCAGGCTCTCTGGGTCCCCTTGGGGGCATTTCTCTTAGGGTCAGCAGTTCAGTGGGAGCTGGAACCACAGAAGAGGGCCCTTCAGGAGAGCTTTGGTAGTACAGAGATTCAGCTGCCGCCAGAAATACAGTACCTGAGAAGGGAACGAGAGAGGAAAAAGAACTCACCCAAACCTCTTCTTTCGCTCCAGTCTGCCGGAACCAACCTCCCAGGACAGAGAAGGGTGGACGATAGATATGACAGGGACAAGACAAAAAGTAACCAACAAGTATATTATTGTCCCCTCACACCCTGCCATAAAGGTTGCCCCAGACAACCCGGAGAAAGAACATTGCCAGTAACTCCCGTTTTCCTGTTTTTCCATTTAGATTAGAGACATCCTACTTAACTGGGTAGTGTGGTTCTCATCACCATGTAACCTTGGCCTGTGGGCTGCTCAAATAGAGAGATTCATTTCTGCCACACTTGCTGATTCACCTGAGGGCTTTCTCCCCTGCTCCAAGAGCAGCCGGGTGCTAGTCTTTAACTGTAGTTATGATGCACTTATCATTCTCCTGAAGAGAGGCCACTCCTTTAACTAAAGGGGTGAAGTGGTTGTTTTCAGCTCATGAAGGAGCCGATCCTTTGGAAGCATGGGAATCTACGGGAAGTGCTGATCCTGATGGATCAGAGTGCCTGGGACTCCAACGCCATTTTGAGGCAAATGGCCATCCGAGGGCTTGGTAATACAACTTCTGGAGCCCCTCACAAGGTAAAGGGAGTTGGGGTAGGTGCGGGGGACACTTAATCAGAGTTTAAAATAATTATTTACTAACTCACACCTCGTGCTTGTATAGCAATTAAGTAAAAATCCAAAAGAAATTGCTACAGTGGTATCTCTCGAGTTGAAGTATGTGACCCTAAGAGAATTCCAGTTTCCTTGGGAGTCTCCTACCCTATTCTAGATGCACAGAGAACAATTTTCAAGATTACGAGACCTTATTTCCAAATAGGTGAAGAAGCATAAGCAGATAATACTGGAATCTATCATCAGAGGCCTGTATCACCTGGCCCGCACCGAGGTTGTCTGTGAAAGCTTGAAGGCTCTAAAAAAGATCCTGGAGCTGCTCACAGACCGGGATGTGAGCTTCTACTTCAAAGAAATAGTGCTGCAAACTAGAACCTTCTTTGAAGACGTAAGTGAGTCTGTTCAGAATTCTGCCCTCCCAGGAGCGAGTGAACAGAAAGAGATTCAGGTGGTGCTGGTAGCAGGCAATGCTGGTGTCCCATCCATATTCCTTGGCCTTCCCCTGTGGTCACCCGCACACAGGTTACCTGCACAGAGGTCACTTGTACAGTTCTTATGCAGGCTGCTGGCTTCTTGCCTCTCTCTCGGCCTGAGGGTACTCACTGCCCTGGGAATCAGGATTGCTCTGAGCAGGGTGAGCCAGACAAATGAGAACAATCAGGAAATAAACAATAAGAAACAAAAGTTTGCAAATAAATTTCCCAGCTTCCTCACCCATCACATGGATTGAGCTCCACTTGCCCATAAGGGCAATACCCTCACGTATATTCCCTTTCAAAGCTTTCCTCTCTGTCCTGTGTCATTCCCAAAAATTAACACAGAACTCAACACAGAACAAGGACCCCAGTGAAGACCTTGTCATCTCCAACACTCTTTTCCACATCAAGATTCAAAGGTTCAAAATGCTTGTGTGGTTCACTTCATCGAGGAGTCAGTATAAACTACAGCCGGTGGGCCAAATCCCGCCCCGAGCATCTTTTCATAAATTGGGTTTTATTCGGAGCACAGCCACGCTCACCGGTTACATATTGTCTACGGTTGCTTTCACACTTCATCTGCAGAGTTGATTAGCTGTTACAGAAACCATATGGCCCCCAAAGTCTTAATTAGTTACTGTCTGGCCCTTTACAGAAAGAACTTGCCAACCCCCAATCTAGTCAATAGCCTAGAAATAAATTTCAAAAAAGATCAGTTGGTGACCCTAGAACAGAGGAAAGTCATTTTCCTTTATACCTTCCAGAAAACTAGATTTTATTATTATTTTTGGCTTATTCACCGTCATCAGTGTAAAATCTCTTTCACCTCCAACTTATATCTGTTTTTTATAATCGAAAACTGTTTCCTCATGTTTGTTGTCAGAGGAGATGGAAAACTGCTGGTTTCCTCCTCTTAAACATTAAGCTTGATTAAATTACCTTTCTACCTTCTAGTCTCCAGACTGAAAAGTCTTCATTTCCTTCATTATTCATAATAAACCTAATTTTTCAGCTCCTTAAATATTTTACAAGCCAGTGACTGTGTTGTATCTCTAGATGTGGCCTGCAGAGTATTGAATACAACCTGAAGAAAAATTACCTCTCAGGTCTAATTTTTTTATTTATCCACTCCAATTTTTTTTTTTTTAACTCTTGCCCTTTCCTCCTGACTCTTTGACAATCCGTTAACTGTATAGACTTCTGGATTTTAGTCTGTAATATATACCCACAGTCAATAATTCTCCAGTTTTGTATTTTTTAGTTTCCTTTGACAGCAGCTTTCTGCTTGTTTCCAGCTACCTTCTCCAATGTTATCAACATTACTTTTTAATTCTCATCTTGTCCTCAAAACTGCTTTCTTGGCTCCCACTCAATGCTGTATCTTCCAATGATGTATCTTCTGTAAAATAACAAAGATGTTCTTTTCTCTTTTTTTTCCATTACACAGATCATTGATGACAATTTTTGACAACAAAGAGCTGAAACAACCCCTTCAGGGCCCCCACCTGTTTGTTAGGTTCCCCAGGCTGTTGTTGGTCCAGTGATGATAATTCTCTTGGATCTGAGCCTCCAATAATCACCTATGAGTTTTGTGGTCAACATAATGTTTCTCAGTCTTATGCAAAAGAAAAAAAAAAAAACAACTAAAGTCTTGCTGGTTGTTAGGTTAGCACTTTCTCATCCTTAATAGGTATTAATTCCATCATATTTGTATAAAAATGAAGTTTGATAAAACTTAGGTCTTAGTAATGCCATGCTATTTTTTTCTCTGGCAATGCTCTCTTCTCACAAATAAATTTAACTATACTTTATGATACCTTTTAATCTATATATTAAGCATATCATTCTATAATCTATATATTAAGCATACCATTCTATAATCTCCAAACTTCTTTCCCCCCTCCGTTTCTTTCAATATTTAAGCACTTTCTTGGAATTCTTAAAACATGGTGACACTTCAGTGAAGGGGCAGGACGGAAAATATGGCTGCCATGCCATGCTCCAGTCCCTGCTTGCGCCCATCCCCGTCCCTGAGCAGCCACCTTACTCTCTATGACTCCATTCTCTCAACTCGAAACAAGGACACTAAGCTCTAGGATCTTTCCCAGCACCTACAACAGGTTCATTGCTTCTTTTCTGCTTTTTCATCATCCAATTGGTTGATCATTCCTTAACCTATCATTAGGTCCTATTATTTGATTTGGGAAAATTTTAAAGATTTTGCAAAAAGTAAATACCTTTCTAGGTATTTTGTTATTGGTTTGCTTTCTTTTTTCTAAAGAGAGACCTTTTAGGGAGCATAGCTGGTTCAGTCAGGAGAGCATGCAACTCTTGATCTCAGGGATATAAATTCAAGCCCATGTTAAGTGTGGAGATTACTTGAAAATAAAACCTTTAGGGGCGCCTGGGTGGCTCAGTCAGTAAAGCGTCCAATTCTTGATTAGGTCATGATCTCACAGTTTGTGAGTTTGAGCCCCGCATCGAGCTGTCATTGCAGAGCCTGCTTGGGATTCTCTGTCTCCCTCTCTCTCTGTCCCTCCCCAACCCTCTCTCTCCCTCTCTCTCTCTCAGAATAAATAAACTTAAAAAAGTTTTTTTTCCTAGTACATTGAAATTTCTACTTCTTTTTCCATTATATAAGGTCACGTCTCATGTAATCATTTAACTTTTCTGGCCTTGTCCCAACCAGCCGTCTTTCTTTTTTCTGGAAGATCTTTATCAACTTTCTTTTTTCTGTCATTTTTGCTTCTGTGCCCACTTCTGATACATTCCATCTTGCCACCAAAATTAATACTTCTCTATCTTCTCCCCCTCATATTCGTGGGGATGCTTTTCAAAAGTTGGCCCTTGTTTATCGCTAATCCAAAATATAATATTCTGCTACTCAGAATGACTTTTCCCTTCATCACTCTGCCTTTATATGGGTATCTTAAACTACTTTTCTGGACCCAGGAGGAAAAAAAAGAACCTCCAGAAAATCCATCAGTGTTTGTTAGAGCTGTGAACAATATCAGCAAGGTTTGGGGGATGATAGAAGACCATCTTTCTCCACCACCTCACCCTTTGGTTCTTAAAATCATTGTCTAACCGTCCTGGACAAGGACGTTCCTGGACAAGCAAGGAAGTTCCAGAACTTCTTATATGCAAGGGTAGGGCTAAGAACTATTTGTTTATTCTTTGTCTCTGAGACCAAGGGTCTTCCGAGTTGCCTTTCATCACATTGGAAAGTATTTGGGACCTTGGAGAAGAGCCTCAGGCCTTGGGCAATTTAGATTTGAAGCCCCATAAGTCTAGGCTAGTGGTGCAGTCGGGCTAATTTGTATAAAATACATAAGCAGGAACCCTCCCTGGCCTGTTTACCGTCCCTGTGGTCATGTTTCCCCAGTAGCCACTCAACTGACAGAAACCAAGTCCCAGACCCATGGTCATTTAAACTCGTGGAGTGTGAGTGCAGAGCTTCTGGAAAAGAAAGAGTGTTCTTGGCACACATGAGGGCAGTGACTGGAGCGCACCAGTGCCCGGGGCACAGCCTCCCTCTGCTGAAGTGGGACAGGGCAGGGTGGGGGGTGGACACGGGCCGGGAATAGCCTGTGATGGGGACTCACCCATGACATGCATCTGTCGTCACAGGAGCAGGATGATGTGAGACTGACTGCCATCTTCTTATTTGAGAATCTGGCATCCCTAACAGGAAGAAGGTGGAAGATTTTTTTTGCGGAAGAAATAAAAAAGAGCATGATTTCATTCCTTCTCCACCTCTGGGATCCCAATCCCAAGATTGGAGCTGTAAGTGGTGCTTGCACAGACACCCGCACCTCCACCCCACCCCTTCGACCCCCCACCCCTTGGCCAGAAGTGCCAGGAGAGCTGGTCTAGCTGGACCAGAAGCCAGATCTGAGGCCACCACTCCCAACTAGACCTGAAAACTGCTTCTCCAGCCCTAGGTTCTTTCTTGCCCTCTCAGATTGTTCTTCCATCCTTGAATCTGGGAAGGTGCCAGCATAGATCGTAAGCCCCTCACATTGCAGGCATCCACTGCCACTCTCCCAGCCCTAGGCAGCACCCTACTCTTCCAGAAGACAATCCAGTATTCTGGACTGTGACTCAAAGAACTCTGTTTCTTAGGCTTGCCGTGATGTCCTGATCATCTGCATCCCTTTTCTGGGCCTTCAGGAACTCTATGGGGTGTTAGATCATCTCCTCGATGGTCAGGATCTACCAAGGGCCAGAGATTTCTACCGGCAACTCTGTGTGAAACTGGTGAGCATGCAGTAAATGCTGCCTGCAAAGCCATAGCCAAGAGTCCAGGCAAATCCCAGACAAGCAAACAACACAGCAAAGATCTCTGGTCAGAGTCAGAACTGTCTTGGAGGGACAGCAATGATTCTTGGTGTCCTGCCACATTACTCTCTGCTCTTTTCCAAGTCTTGACTGGGATCTGTTCTTCAAGATTCCTGAAACCCATCTGTTGATTAGTCCCAAAAGCCCTAGGACTTTTCTTTTTTATAAGTTTATTTATTTATTTTGAGAGAGAGAGAGAGAGAGAGAGAGAGAGAGAGAGAGCATGCCTGTGGGAGGGGCAGAGAGAGAAGGAGAGAGAGAATCCCAAGTAGACTCTGTATGGGCAACATGGAGCCTGATGCAGGGCTCAAACTTATGAACCATGAGATCACGACCTGAGCAGAAATCAAGAGTTGGATGCTTAACTGACTGAGCCACCCAGGTGCTCCTACCCACCCCCCAGTACTTTTCTGATTAAATTCAGGTTTGAAATGGCCAGAAGACATCTTCCAGTAAAATAATGGCTCTGTGAGTGTTCACTGGTCTTTAGATTTCCCTTTGCAGGACCTACAGAGTGCCAAATTTCACACAGAGTCACTTTCCCTCTTTGTCCTCTTTGTAAAAATCTCTTTTAGGCAAAGAGAAACCAGGAAATCCTGTGGATCCTCCACACACACTCTTTCACCTTCTTCAGCAGCAACTGGGAGATGATCCGGAGTGCTGCTGTCAAACTCACAGGTGAGGGCACATCTGCACTCCCTATTCAGTTATGTTGCTCCTTCCCATCCACTTTTGCTTTGACTGGAAGCTACTCTAGCATGAACACAAGTATGACTGGTGTGACCAAAAAAGAAATGCCAGAAAGGAATTCATTTTACCTCTTGGAACATCTTCCCTCAAAGGAACCAACTTGTTCTCTTTTGCAAACATCTTCTGACTTCCCAACACCTCCTCTCCTCCTACTAGACCCTCCTCCCTACTGGGCCCTCATGCTTCTCTGGTTCCAAGTCATCACTCTTTCTTTTGCCTGAGTCTTTGCTCCCAGCCGGCTGCCACTGCCTAAATGGTTTCCTTTGCCTTGTCCCTTAACATAAGCCATGGTAAACCTTTTAAGCTCAGTTGAAGCTGAGAGTTTTAGCAGCAACATGATACAAGTGGAAAGTGTGAGGGTCAAGAGGCCAGCAGACCTTGGCTCTGCTCTGTGATGCTGGACAATTCACTTAAATTCTCTGGGTTGCCTCTTTGTCTGATCTATAAAGTAAAAGGAAGGTAAGTGAATCCCTCAGGATCCTTCTATCATGAAATTCTAAAATTTATCATGAAGCCAGTTCCAACTAATCCAGCCCACTGTGAATGGGCCACCTGTAAGACTGAGTTAAAACATAAGGATTCCTTATTGGATCATGTATATGACCCCTCCAGCTACACTGTAAACTTTTTGAAGACAGGGATCATATCTTACACACGTTAGAAACCCTGACAACAACCGGCATGCCCTGCGAGGACACCACGTGATCTTTCCCAAATGCACATTGGCCGAGGGACCACTTCCACACATGACACTTAACACTCAATAGACATTAGCCCAGCATCATTCTGGGGGCACAAAGGGAGTCATAGAGTTTGCTCATTCACTAGCCAGACCATTTAACTTCTGACCAGGAGCAGAGCCTTAACCTGACCAGTTTTTCAAGGCCTCTTCCTCTATAACGAAATTAGCACCTGTTTCTCCTGTTGATTTTAGATGCCATTGTTCTCAATCTGACCAACCAATATGTGCAGTCATTAGACAAAGAGCAACTGACCACACGTGAGTACCAACCCTAGTTTCTGCGCAGCCTGTTGTCAGAGAAATATCTGTGAGAAGGAGAAGTTAATTATGCACCAAGTTCCATGTGAGTCCAGAAACTGAAAATCATAGTACCTCATTATTGTCTCTAATGCTCCCTAGATCCTGGGATTTCTCCAGAGTATAAAGCAACCCGCAGCTCCAGCTGTTTGCAGGCATCATTCCCAACAGACCATTATTTTCTGATTGTCTATAAACCTACTGATCACAAGGTCAGGATCTCCTCTTCCCCTATGTCAGTGTTAAAATAGATCCTCAGCTTGCAGATCCAAATCCTACCTGTTGGCACAGAATGTAAGCATGGACCCAGGGCTCTGCATAGAGCTGACCCTGAACAATGGAGCCTCACAGGGAGGCAGAGCTTGAGCCTTGGCTTTCCTTGTTCACTGAACTTTGCTATTCTTTCTGTTTCAGGGCTCCAAGCACTTCGGCAAGACCCCTGTATCAGTGTCCAGAGAGCAGCCGAAGCTGCCTTGCAGACGCTCCTGAGGAGGTGTAGAGAGATAAGCATCCTTCTGTAAACCACCAGGAAATAAACTGCTAGGCTTTTTCTACAACTGACTCCTGTCTTCATCCTCACAGCCTACAAACTTGCAGCATTTTGAGGATAGAGATGGCGCCTAGCATAGGGATCTTGGAGTAGTGATATATTCCTTACCCTCCATGGTCTCCCTGCCACCTTCCATTAGTAAAAAGTAAACCCCACAAATTCACTTGAGGGATAACCTGTGATTTCAGTAGTGACAGCCACATAGCTGGAATATTATGTCCCAGCAGATATCAAAAAATGACAGAACTGGAAACAATTCTGCTGCCATTAAGAAAAGGACTACTGTTATTGCCACACATAGCCTTGTTCTGTATTATCTCTGCCAGCCTTGAATTACTACCCACACGCTTTACTTTCTAAAAAGCAGTCTTACAATAAACTTGAACCTGTGTGTCCTTTCTCAGGTTGTAATTTCTGTGTCGAGGCTATGCCCGGTACTTTTCTACAAAAGACCCATTCTGGCATTGTATTAAATCTCATGGTTTTCTTTCTGTCGTTATCCCAGAGCATTCCTTCCTTTGAATGGCGTGTGTGTGTGTGTATGTGTGTGCATGTACGTGTGTGTGTGCATGCATGTGTTAATCTTCTTCACAGCATCTGAATCATAACTCCTGACCCTTTTTCACAATGCCTACATGAAAGGTTACATACATGAAATCATGTACATAACAAGAAGTTTCTAACACAGAGGCTGGTACTCATTGGACACGACCAAACCATCACGATCATTCATTAGCAACATTATTCAATTGATGCATCCCTTTCCAAATTCCTGTTACCTATATTCTAATCTCTTCCTCAACCTCGTTGGGGAAGGATCTTTTGTTCCTACCGATCTTCTAGGGGCCCTAGGAATTTTTTAGGTCAGATATTTTAGGCCAGAGTCCACTTATTCATTCATTTAACAAATATTTATTGAGTGCCTAAAATTTACAAGGCATTGTTATAGCTACTAGGGCTACGACTATGAACCAAAAAAATAGAAAACTTCTACCCTCTTGGAACTTATATGCTATGAACTCTGTGTCTAAATTCTAGAAGATGGAGCCAGCCTCCAAGATGGCCCCCAGCGATTCTTGTCTCTGATATTCATATTGTCCCCTCTCACAATGAGTAGAGATGACCTGTGCAATCAATACAATATTTCAGAAATTACAAAGTGTGACTTCCCAGGTGAGATCACACATGGTATTGAACTCTCTTGAATCACTTACTCTGGGGGAATCCAGCTGCCAAGTGAGGGGGATACTCAAACAGCTCCAAAAGAGTTCCATGTGGCAAAGAACTGATACCTGCTGCAAACAACGAGAGCGAACTTGCTAGCTATGTTAATGTGCAATCTTGGAAATAGATCCATGAGCCCTCCCCAGGTCTGAAGGTCTTCAGACGATTAAAACCTCAGCTGACACATTGACTGGATTATGAGATAAGATATAGAATGCCCAATTAAATTTGAATTTCAGGTGAACTGTGAATATTTTTTAGTAAAGTATGCCCTGATTATTACATGAGACATACTTATACTGAAAAAAATATTTATTGTTTATTTAAAATTAAAATTTAACTGAGCATCTTGTACTTTTATTTACTAAATCTGGCAACCCTACTACAATCTAATAAGAGTCCTGAGGCAGAATCACTAAGCTGAACTCCTCCTGAATTCCTGAACCACAAAACCATATAGTATATCTCTGTTGTTTTAAGCCACTAAGTTTTGGGGTCATTGACTAAGCTCCAGGGGGTAAACATTACACAAAGAGTCCATGATACCACCAATGTTGTATGCATATTTCTGTGTATAATTGTGTAGGTGCATTTTCAGGGTAATGGCTTTCATTAAATTCTTAATGAAGTCAGAAGCTGTTCCCAAGCATAACATATATGAAACAGAGCAAGAAAAAGCAAATAAGAGGTATGGGTTTAGTCGACGTCTTTGGGCAGGTTATTTCAAGTCAAAAGACTTTTCAAAAGAGCACCGTCCACTAGAACTTTCTGCAGCGATGGAAACGTTCTATATCCGCACTAATATGGCAGCCACTAGCCACATGTGTCAACTGAACTCTTGAAATGCAGCTAGTCTATCTGAGGAATTAAATTTTTAATTTTAAGCTTAAGTAGCCATGTGTAGCTAGTAGCCACAGTATTGTACAAGACAGTTTTGAAACGTGGGGCAAAGAGTCAGAATTTGAGCTGGGTCACCTCGGAATTGTAGGATATTCTCAACATGAGTATAAACTCACTGACACAGGCCTTTGTCTGATACTAATTTATATATCTCCACCACTATTCTCCATCCCGCCTAGCATCCAACAAAGAGCCTTCCTCATCACTGATCGATAGAAATTAGGTAGAACATGGTACTGTAATAGTGTTGCATGATGACAAATGGTAGCTATGCTTACGGTGAGCAAAGCATAACATACAGACCGATCGAATCGCTATGCTGTACACCTGAAACTAATAGAACATTGTGTGTCAACTGTACTTCAATCTAAAAAGAAAAGAAACTAGGTAGAACGGGCACGTGAAACACACGTTGCCACTGAAACTTTATCTCTCTAAACCCTAATCTTAGGATTCTCTCTTGACAAGAATTCCCAACACATTTTTTCCTCACATCCCAGCAACTCTCCTTACAAGTTGTGTACCTTGGGGGAAAACATCTAACCTCTCTGTACTTCAATTTCCACATCTGTAAAATCAGGGTACTGATATCTACTTCAAGGTGCTATTGTGGGGATGAAGTGTATTAATGTATATGTAAAGCATTTAGAAACCTAGAATAGAATCATTGTTAAGTAAATGTTACCTATACAAAATAATGTTTTTTATTTTTATTTTTATTTTTTGGAGAGAGAAAGAGAGGGCACAAGTGAGTGAGGGGTGGAGAGAGAGAGAGAGAGAGAGAGAGAAGCAGGGCTTACCGGAAGTGGGGCTCGAGCTCACCCGAAGTGGGACTCAAACTCAGCATGAGGTCATGACTTGAACTGAAGTCAGATGCTTAACGACTGAGCCACCCAGGTGCCCTATACAGTATAAGTATTAACAATATGAATAAATTTATCATTAGAATCACAAATGTTAATGTAAACTCAGCAACTGTCATATACAACTAACTGATTATACCACCTCCGTGGGGCTGTGTTCCTGATCCTGTGAATGCTGCTGCCCTCCTTGGGGGGCTGAAAAAGAGGCGACCTCTCCATTCAGAAGATCCCAGCTCAGCAGCTGGCGCTCCTGCTGTGCCTGCCTCACAGTTGAGCCACAGTCGGGTTGTGTGGCAGGAAAAACGTAGATCTCTTTGTTCTCCCCAACAATTATTTCTATTAAGCCCTCCCAACGACTACTATTCCCTCTCAGAATTGCCACCAGCCCCCCCCCCCCAGACCTCTCTTGACAGTCAGTCCTCCAATGGCCCTCTGTGGTTCATCTTTATGGTTCAAACGCAGGCATATCACCCAAGGGAGAAATACTTGTGGAGCGGTCTCAGGGAAATAGAGTTACAGAGGAAAAGCATGTTCAAGTACTATTGAAGAAATCAACAGATTCCTCACTCCTGTTGCTTGCCTTACTATTATTTGTACATTTAATCATTTCTCAACTCATGTTTACTTTATGATAGAGTGCTTCAGGGACTAGAACTGCTTTAAAGGGCTCAGGATCACTGTTTTGCAATTCTGTACCCTGCCCTTTGACCCCATAGTGAGAGCCAGGGCTCTGCTGGTAAATCAGGGACATTTAGCTTGGCTGACCCGGCTAAAACAGTTTTACCAGAAAAGAGGAGAACAAAGATCACAGATGGGAAGAAAGAAATAGGCTTCCAGGGAAAGAAGCCAGGAGGATTGCTTAATTGGAATTGTCCCTGCACAGCCCTAGTTTTAAAGCATAAAATACAAGACCAGGCACTTTTTCTGGAACCCTCGAGACACTTTGAGATTGTAACAAAGATTTTCTAATAGTGTTTTATTATTACTAGATTTAGTCCCCAATCCCACCATTATCCTTCAGATTACCTAAGTGTGTGACTAGAGAATGCACAGTCAGCTGGATATAGTGGTAACCTGTGAGCTAATCACGAGCTTTCCTCCAGGCCCCTGACAGAGAACAACTTTCTGATAAGCAATTTTGTATGGCTGCACTCTGGGAATGATCACTTGTTGAATTTCTCTTTCTTACTCATTTTTTACAGGTATCCCTAAAACTGGGACAATAGAAAACATGGATAGAGTCAAGAACAATATGAGAGAAAGACAATGGGATTCATTGTGTGTGTGTGTGTGTGTGTGTGTGTGTAAACTTGCCAAGTCATGACATGACAAATGGCATTTGCTTCTTCCTTTTACTTTAAGTAAAAGTCAAACTTTATTTTCTCAACAAAACGTCCTTACTTATTTGTATTTCTTCTGGACAAACTGTCCTGGATTTTATTTATTGAATTATGTGGTTATCCTGAAAGCAAGATAAATTTGGAGAACACAATTTTATAAATACATGTGACTCATAGCTTCTTTTTCAATTTGGGAGCCACCAAAAAACATAAGATAAGAAATCCTTCTACATTACCTATCACTTCCTCCAAATAGTCTCAGAGGTAAATCCAGAGGATTAAATTGACCAATGCCCTAACACCTTCCTAAATGCACAGTGGTCAAAAAGAAGCTCTACCTTGGAGCTGGAGAGCCTGGAAAATTGCTTATTATTAGCCTGAAGGATAGGTTAATGAGGACTTGTTTTTCAGAGAGTAGAGGGGCAGTAGGAATTTATCTTTACCCTGATCCCAGTGGAATCATAAGAAAATCATTAATTACCTCACATCCAACGCTCAGAGGTTCTGCACAGGCCTGTGGATGAGGGTAGACAGGCCTATGGCAGGACTTGTGGCCTAGCCAGTTTCCAGTCTATAACATTCTGTAATGTTTTATTCTGTAAAAGAATAAAACCCTATAGGACTATAACAGAAATGTTTTATTAAGAAATAAAGATGGCTAAATAGCAGAGGGCCAAATGTTGAATGACAAATCAAGTTATACTGTATCTGGAAGACAGTGGGTAGCCAAAAGAAGTTCTTGATCAAGGTAGTAAAATGATAAAAGCTGTACTTTGGCATGTGATTAACAGAGTAGATAAACTGGTAAATCAGATAGTAGTGATAGGCTTTTGGACTAAGGAAATATTATGAGAATAAATGACAAGACCAATTACTAGTAAGAAGATTGAATTAGTCATCAAAAACCTGCCAACAAACAAAAGTCCAGGACAAGACAGCTTCACTGGTGAATTATACACAACATTTAAAGAAGAATTAATACCAATCCTTTCAAACTCTTCCAAAAAATACAGAAAAGAAGGGAACACTTCCAAAATCATTTTATGAAGGCAGAATTACCCTGGTACCAAATCCAGAAAGGAAGCCCCAAGAAAAGAAAATTACAGACCAATTTTCCTGATAAACATAGATGTGAAAATCTTCAACAAAGTATTACCAAACCAAATTCAACAGCACATTTAAAGGACCATATACCATGATCAAGTGGAATTTAGGTTGTAATTTAGTTCACCGAGATCTCAATCACCTTTCTCTTCTATATCACACCAACTCATTGCGTTGATGACATTACACTGATTGGACCAAATAAGAAAGAAATAGCAGCTAGTCCAAACTTATTGGTAAGACATTTGCATATCAGAGGGTGGGAAAGAAATCTGAATAAATTCAAGGACCTCAGTGAAATTTTTAGGAGGCCAGTGCTAGAGCATGTCGACATGTCCCATCTAAGGTGAAGGATAAGTTGTTGCATCTGGCCCCTCCTACAACCATGAAAGGCACAACGCCTACTGGACCTCTTTAGATTTTGGAAGCAACATGTTCCTCAATTGGGGATGCTACTCTAGTACATTTACTGGCTGACCCAAAAGCTGCCAGGGCTGAGTGGATCCTAGAACAAGAAAAGATTCTGCAACAGGCCTGGGCTGCTGTGCTACTTGAGCCATATGATCCAGCACATCCAGTGGTGCTTGAAGACTAGCTGCTCTTTCTCTCTTATCTGGTCCAATCAGTGTAATGTCATCAATGCCTCTCTGGGATAGCCCTGAAGGACAGTGGTGAAGGGAAATCCTCCCAGAGGGCAGAACTTTGGGCAATGCGCTCAGCTGTTCACTTTGCCTAGAAGCAGAAATGGCCAGATGTGTGATTATATACTGATTCATGGGCTATGTCCAATTATTTGGCTAGAGTCACCTGCCATCTGGCCACTTTGGACTCCTTATGCCTCTGAGTCAACAGGAAGAGAAGAAATAACTGTGCTGGATGGGGTGATTAATCCGGATTGCCAAAGGAAAATTGGACTACCACTCCACAATGAAGGTAAAGAAGAATATGTCTGGAATACAGGAGCTCCCTTAGGGCATCTCATAGTATTACTATGCCCTGTGATTAAGGTCAATGAAAAACTACAACAACCCAATCCAGGAAGGACTATTAATGGTCCATACCATTTAGCAATAAAGATATGGGTCACTCCATCAGGTAAAAAAAACCACAACTAGATGAGGTGCTTGCTGAAGGTGAACAGAGTACAGATTGGGTAGCAGAAGAAAGAAGTTATAAATGCCAGGTAGAACCACATGACCAGTTACAGAAATGAGGACTGTGACTGTCATGAGTATTTCCTCCTTATTCTGTTACAAGTGTGTGTTGTGTATTTGCAAATATCATTATTTTCTTTGCTATCTCTATATCACACAACATAAAATTATTTACTTTATATCATAGTATTTAAGTATTATTAATTTTACATCACAGTACTTAAGTTATAGAATATCAGGAAGGAGAGTCAACATCACTCAATTTCTTTGCCTCCTCTCTGAGGAAGGAGTTACTATGTTTTCAGTTATATTACGTTAGGTAGAATTTTGACCTTGTTATTATCCTTCTTTGGAAACTAAGTACATTTTGGAGATGCATATAGGTGCCACGTTTACCAGGAGTGGACCTGTGAGTTAATTTTATGTGTCAACTTGACTGGGCCACAGGATGCCTAGGTATCTAGTTAAACATTTGTTCTGGGTGTGTCTGTGAGGGTGATTCAAGAAGACACTGGCATTTGAATCGGTGTGTTGAGTAAAGCAGATGGCCCTCCCCAGTGTGGGTGGGCACTGTCTGACTGCTTGAGCGGAGACATTGGTCTTCTCTTGCCCTTGAATGGGACTTACATCATTGGTGCTCCTGGCTCTCAGGGCTTCAGACTCAGACTGCAATTTATACCAGGGTTTTCTGGATCTACGGCTTGTAGATGGTAGATTGCAGAACTACTTGAGCTCCACAATCACATAAGACAACTCCTCATAATAAATATATAATAAGCATATTTTATAGATAGATGATATATAGATAGATACATAGATAGAGTCTGTTTCTCTGGAGAGCCCTGATATACTCTACTTATATATATATATATATCACTTATATATGTTACTTCTATACTAGTCAAAGGAAAACTCTTACAGCTATATTAATCCAAAGTAGACTTCAAAACAAAGGATACATCAGAGATAAGGAGACACTTCATGGCAATAAATGGCTCAATTCATCAAGAGGACATAATGATTCTAAAAGTTTATGTGTCTAATAACAGAGCTTCAAAATACATAAAGCAAATGAATAAATCCACACTTACAGTTGGAGATGTCAACACTCTCAATAACGGATAGAACAAGCAGAAAATCACATTTAATGAATTCTGTGCACCATATCTGTAGTACTTCAGAGGGCCCCTTATTATCATACCAAACTATTTAATCCAGTAGGGCTGTAATCATCCACTTAGTTGGCTTGTCCAGTTTTACATCATGCCTGACCTCAGGAGTTTCTCTTAATACTTAGCATCTGTGCAGAGAAGAGTTTCCAGACTTAGAGTTCTATTGGAGCCATTTATTAAATACTGTCATAATACACTCATGGATTGTATAATAGTCTAATAACACATCAATGCTGAGCCTTTTGTGTTAATCACTTTGTCTGGAGGATGCCTGGGAAACTTACCTTTGATGAGAAAATTCCATTTCACAAATATAGAAAATTCCTTGACCCCTCTGTGTTCCCAGCCGACTTGATCAGCTGATTATTACATAATGGACACTCATTCTGCAGCACATACACTTTATGCCTCAAATCAATGCATCTCTGTCTTAAACATCACTGATGTGTTGTGTACCTAAAACCCCACCCTTGGAATTCAGTGCAAGTCTCTTCTCCTAAGGACGTGTGCAAATGGCAGCAATAACAGGACAGTTCTTTATGTTTGTCCTTTCACAGGAAATTGTCCTCAGCCTGTAAATCAAAAATAACATTTTATTGTCTTTCTTCTCCTACGCATCTAGTCACCATCAGCCCATTTCTTCTCAAACAACGACAGTCTTTCTATACAGTCTTGTTAACCCTTGGCTTGGAAAAGCAAATTTCCTTACATGATTGATGTTTTGAGTGTAAATCTGGAGCTTTGCCTGACAGGAATAAATAAAAAGACAAATTGTAAGTGCTTTGGTTGTCACAGCAGGGATTCCTATCATGCCATCAGCTTTCCTGTCCCCGAATGTGTGAGCTGCCTGAAAGACCAAGGTAATTGAAAGGCATGCATATACCTCTGGTTTCTCAGATATTAACGGAAATTGCCTCCTACTGTGGTTGCTTTCTGGCTCGGTGTTCTGAAAAAGAAACAGGTCATTCCATTTCTAGCACAAGTGTTGAATACACTTTAGGCCATCCAGAAGGAAAAATCTCAGTGGACTGGTAGGTAGCAAGGCAAATGTGGCTGCTCATTTCTGCTAATCCTGTACTAAAAATGATTCTCTCTCTCTTTTCTCTTGTCTTGTCCCTTCCCACCCCTCTCCTACCTCAGAAAAAGAACAGGTACACTTGAACACCTACTTCATTTTGTACCCAAAGTACATAGCATTTTAGTTTATCTTCAAGTTTATGATGACCACTTCCACTAGCTTTTAGAAATAATCTAAATGCCAGGGCACCTGGGTGGCTCAGTTAACTAAGCATCTGATTTCGGCTCAGGTCATGATCTTGTGGTTCATGATTTCCGGCCCTGTGTCGGACTCTCTCCTGTCATCACCGAGCCAGCTTCGGATCCACTGTCCCCTCCTCTCTCTCTGCCCCACTCCCCTCATATTCTCTCTCTCTCTATCTCTCTCCCCTTCCCTCCCTCCCTCTCTCTCCCTCAAAAATGAACATTTTATTTATTTATTTATTTAAAAACAATTTTTTTAACGTTTATTTATTTTTGAGACAGAGAGAGACAGAGCATGAATGGGGGAGGGTCAGAGAGAGGGAGACACAGAATCTGAAACAGGCTCCAGGCTCTGAGCTGTCAGCACAGAGCCTGACGTGGGACTTGAACTCATGAACCGCGAGATCATGACCTGAGCTGAAGTCAGCTGCTTAACCGACTGAGCCACCCAGGCACCCCAAAAATGAACATTTTTTTTACAAAATGAAATAACCCAAATGCTTGTGGTGGGTTAGTGAGTGTGTGGGAGTAAGAAATTTTGGTATCCACAGAGAGAAAATATAGAACAGATGATAAGCTATGGGGTTCAAAAGTATTCCTTAATACACATATTTATCTTAACCCAAAGGTAAAGGCACATAACAACCTGTTTTAGGGAATGCTGGGTACACCATCTGCCCAGCACCTGCAGCTCAAAGTGACTACTTCACAACAGAATGGGATCACAATTCTCACATGAAGCTGAGATTAGTCATGACCTTCCCAGCTGAAGGGGAGTCCTCGATCCAATTAACCAGTTAGCTGGCCAGTTGCCAGGTAACTCAGAGGTCCGGGGTGCATTTGTCAGATACTTCTGCTTGCCACCCCACACTCCCAGTACCCCGCACCTGAGTATAAGAACCTTCCTCTGTTTCAGGAGATTACAAGTGTCCCAGATTGTTGGTGGAAGGGAGGGAGGTTATATGCAGAGCAGTCTGGACGAGGTTCACTAAATCTCAGGGCATTGATAGGCAGCACTACCATTTGGTCAGTTATTAGGAAATGTCACAAGAAGACACTCTCCAATGTGATCAGATCTTCCAATGCAGCTTCTCTGCCTGGGTGACTTGCTGTGTCCACTTAAATTGTGAGTGATGACGTGGAGGATGAGGCTTAGCTCCCATGTACCTCGCTGAGGCTAGGGATACATAATGCACCTGCCAATTCCCTCCTCTTCTTCTGTCCCCCTCCAGAGGCTTTAATGCCAGCACTTTCTGCCTTCTCCTCTAAGGCTATAGCCCTCTCTAACCCAGATGACCCTCACCTGGTCCAAGGCAGCGGGAAGGGCAAACGGAAGGAATTCTCACACTCCCTCTCTTCTCTTTGCAGTCAATTTTCATGGCATAAACAGTCCTCCTATCTTTCCCCTGAGCCTTCTATTTAGATGTTCAAGAGCTTATTTTCAAGTTTCAAAACGCTTTAAAAGACTTAATGTTGAAAGTTACTTTCTCCTTGCAGATTCACTGCAATGATCCTAATTCTCTTATAAGCAATCATGAACATCTCTAACTAGAAGAAAGGTTGAGTGTAAGAATGTTCAGAAAAGAAAGAAAGTACAAAATTTAATACTTCAAGATGGCATCTCTCTACCTCATTCCTGCTCCCTCCTTCTCCACCAACTATTCACTAACTCCTTACTTCTCCTTCACTAAGTCGGTGAAACTTCTTTCTCAAACCTTAGTTGTCAAATCTGCTCATTTCTTTGCTTCAGACCTCATTTGACCTCTCCTATAGCATTCGATAATGTTTACCATATCCTCTGTATCAATTAGGAAGGGAGGGTGGTAGAGCACAAGTAGTAGAAATTTAACCCTATACTAGCTTAAGACAAAAGGAGAAGTTATTGAAAGGATACTGATCTCTTCCTCCCAAATAAATTACTTGTTCAACTTGGTTTTTGGATCTGCATCTGGGCCTGCAATTTCAAATCTGTCCCCCTACCCAGGGTAGAAATTAACTCCCTTATAACCTCTAACAAATGCAGTTGGCCTCAATTAAGCATTTCTGAACATTATTGTTTTCAATCTATTTAAACCTGCCTCCTTATAACTTCCATATATTCTATCTGACTCTTCACTCAAGGGACAATGTGGTATATAAAGCTAGACCTGGATCCTACGTGGATTTCCAGTAGGAACACATTGAGACAGCCATTGTGGAAAACAGCATGGAGGTTCCTCAAAAAGTTATAAATAAAACTACCATGGGATCTAGTAATTCCACTTCTGAGCAAATATCCAGAGGAATTGAAATCAGGATCCCAAAGAGGTAGCTGCACTCCCATGTTCATTGCAGCATTATTCCCAACAGCCAAGATACAGAAACAACCTAAGTGTTCATCCAGGGATGAATGAATAACGAAACTATGGTACATTTTCCATACACACAATGGAATATTATTCAGCCTTTCAAAAGGAAGGAAATCCTGCCATTTACAACAATGTGGGTGGGCCTTGTGGACACTACGCTAAATGAAATAAACCAAACAAAGAAATACTAGATGATCTCACGTATAGGTATGATCTAAAATATTCAAGGGACGCCTGGGTAGCTCAGTCGGTTGAGTGTCTGACTCTCGATTTTGGCTCAGACCATGATCCCAAGGTCATGGGATTGAGCACCACATAGGGCTCTGGACTGAGTGTGGAGACTGTTTAGGATTCTCTCTCTCCCTCTCTCTCTCTCTCCTCTCCCCCCTCCTCTCTCTCAAATAAATAAAAATTCATAAAGCAGAATGTAGAATGGTGGCTGCCAGGGGCTGAGGAGAAGGGCATTCGGGGAGGTGATGCTTAAAGAGCGCCAAGGTTTAGTTATGCAAGATGAATAAGTTCTGGAGATCCACTACACAGCATTGCTGTAGCTACGTGCTATAGTGCCTATAGCTAACAATCCTTTCACATACACTTAAGATTTTCTAAGAAGAAAGATCTTAGGTGACATTTTTAATAAAAATAAGTGAGAAATAAGAATAAATAAGAAATAAGAAAGATAATAAGAGAGGTGGGAGAAAACTTTGGGAGGTGATGGATAGGTTTATGGTCTTGATTGGTATATACTCATCCCCAGACGCATCCAGTTGTACATATTAAATCAGTACAGCTTTTTACATGTCAATCATACCTCAATAAAGTAGTTTAAAGAATAAAAATATATTTAAAAAGAACACATTAGCCATTCTTCATGGGAAGATTCTTTAAAATTAAACATGATACAGATCAAAAAATTCCAAAGGATAGTATCTTTAATGAGATTTTAATCACTGTCATTTTAACTAAGGTTTTGCTGAAATGTCTTTATCAGTATCAGAAAAGTACACAGATATTATTTGTATATAAAAGCATATTTTAAATTCCATTTAAGCCCACTCATGTCATCTCCCACAGCTACTTTTTTGTTTTGATGAAAGATGAATAAGGAATAAATAGAAGGCCAATGTCTCACGCTGATGTACCTGTATGGCCCCCTGAAAAATCCAAGCATGTATTCACTTTAGAGAAAACTATTCTGTCAAATATATGATCACTCAACACCCCAGGCATGAATCGATGTTTCCTACAGAAGAAAAGGGGAGAAAGTGGGCAAATTACAGTCCTCGTGTTTGACACACACTAAAGAAAAGCCCCAAAGAGAAGACGGGATTGTGTTTGTTGTTCGACAAGAAGGCAGAAGGTACCACAATAAACTTGGTTCTGAAATTTCAGTGGTTCCATTTCCCAGTAAGATTTAAGGATCCTTACACGTGGTACTGGAGTCCACAGGGCCAGGCGAGAGATTACTCCTTGGGATGGATATTTGTATCTGTCTTTTTCCATTTAAGGTCCCGTTTGCATTCAGTTTCACTGAGGGAAGCCAACCTCTCTAATCTTACCGTTTTCCTAATCCTTTTGTACAGTGTTTCCGGCCCATGGGTGGAGTCCATCATACTTAAAAGAATCATAGGGCTGAAGGGAGTATCCCAGGTTCTCCGGTCTAATCCTCTCATTTTCAGATTAAAAAGTCAAGGTCCAGGCGTGTCAGCAATTTGTCCAGGAACACACAGCTCATGCAAAGGTTCATGCGTACTGTTCATCCTGACTGGCATTTTAAATAGGAAGAACAGGAGCATCTCGGTTCGGGTTTGGCAGAACGCAGGTCGGTGCTTCTACTGGTGGCTGGCAGTTGGGAGAAGTGACCGTATGCACGTTTTACCTCAGCCACGGCAGCTGTGGGATTCGGAACCAGCCAAGGGCCACGGGAGCCTACGGGGTCCCCGCTCCGCAGGGCCGCGTGCTGGTGACCGTGACGCCCTGCCCTCGGCACCTGAGCGCGCCGGCCGCACACTCGGTCATCGTCTGCTCCACACCGTTCACTTCCACGCAGACGCTAAGGCCGCCTTCCTCGCACTCCGATGTTTCTCTGCAGACACATTTGCTGCTCTGGGCTGGAAAGAAGAGCGGCAGAGGCTTAACGGCACATGGAGGAGGTGGGAGAGTGAAGTCACATTACCTCCAAAGTCCCGATGCCCTGCGGAGATCTCTCCAAGCTCCTGCCTGGAGGCATCAACTGACCGCCCTGGGAGAGGGGGAGGGCCAGGGAAGTCCAGCATTGCGCTCCACTCAGCATGAGGAGAGTTCTAGGCTGGTGCCAGGCCGCCGGGGGAGGGGGAGGGGGGTGCATGGGCCAGCCCTCTCCAAATCAGGGGCACTCCCTCTCTCTCTCCCTCCTCTGGGCTGCTGGCTAGGGGAGCCAGAAGCTGAGTAAGCCCTCAACCCCTGACCAGATAAGGAGACCTCAACAAAGGCCAAGTTGACTCAAGGCTCAAACAGACAAAGAAAAGAATTCAACTTACTTTAAGAGAGAGAGCGTAAAACACAGAAGACCACATATGGGGTGCCGGGACAGTGCGGGGGGGGGGGGGGGGGCGCGGAGAACAAGTCTGGGGCGCCTGGGTGGGATTAAGTGCCAACTTCGGCTCAGGTCATGATTTCACAGTTCCTGAGTACAAGCCCTGCATTGGGCTCTGTGCTGCCTGCTCAGAGCCTGGAACCTGCTTCAGATTCTGTGTCTCCCTCTCTCTCTGCCCCTCCCCTGCTCACAGTCTGTCTGTCTCTCTCTCAAAAATAAACATTAAAGAAAATTAAAAAAAAAAAAAAAAAAGCCAGAAATGAGTTGGGGGAGAATTCACAGTGTGCGCTTAGGTGTCAGGCTGGAATGCACCAGCCAGGTGTCTCCAAAAGGAGTGACAAGCTCACTGGTGACCGGCGATCCTAACCCAACCCAATGGTTTAGAGTTCAGTATGTCATCGCCTGGGTGGCCAACAGTCCAGGAGCGAGAGCGCAGGGGCCTGGCTGGCACAGGCCATGAGGAGGACCTGAGTTGCTGGCAGAGATCTCACAGATCACATAGTCCGGCTCCCAAATTTACAGATGGGGAAACTGAGGCAGCGACTTGGCTGCAGCCAGCCAGGCTTTCCCCCTTGATAATATACCTGAAACTGTGGGAGGTAGGCCATGCCAGGGGTGCTGTTCAAGATCATGGTAAGTGCTATATGGACACAGTTGACCGGCCAATCTTGAGCCACAACTTGAAAGAGTAACTCCTTTTTTTATTCTCTTCAAATTCTTTTTATTACTTCTAGAAGAAAGTGTCACCTTGGCACTGACATGCTTTTAACACCCCCTAACACTTGCTGAACTCCCTTTATCCCAAAGAAGCAGCATCCCTCAAGCTGCCAGCAGCATCTGGCTAGAATCTACAACCTTATTTTGTTTCATTACATGTATTTTTGTGGTCATCTAATATTTATGGCAAGTGATGCTTCTTTTTAAGAAATGATAAAATTTCCTTTTTTAAAAAAGTTATTTTTATGTGAGTCCATTTTTTAAAATGTTTTTAATGTTTACTTATTTTTGAGAGGGGTGGGGAGGGGCAGAGAGAGAGGGAGACACAGAATCTGAAGCAGGATCCAGGTTCTGAGCTGTCTGCAGAGAGCCCGATGTGGGGCTCGAACTCACAAACTGTGAGATCATGACCTGAGCTGAAGTCAGACTCTTAACTGACTAAGCCACCCAGGCACCCCTGTGAGTCTATTTTTTTAATGAGTTCATTATATGGATAATAGGAGGACAGAGCAAAAATCATGAAGGTGGAATGAGAATCACCAGTGTTTGGAAGGACATTCAAACCATCAAGAATGTCTCCTTGTCTTCTTAGATACTTGACCTACCCCATTCCCCAAGGAGGACTGTGGATAAGGACAGTTCACTCTCAAACCAGCCTGAGACTTTCATGTCCTCAGGGATCTGCTGCTAAACTAGAAACTACCGTTTAAAAGGCCTCAGTACTGGGGCACCTGGGTGGCTCAGTCGATTGAGCCTCCGACTTCAGCTCAGGTCATGATCTCACAGCTCGTTGAGTTCGAGCCCCGCATTGGGCTCTGTGCTGACAGCTCGGAGCCTGGAGCCTGCTTTGGATTCTTTGTCTCCCTCTCTCTCTGCCCCTAACCCGCTCACAGTCTGTCTCTGTTTCTCTCAAAAATAAATAAACATTTAAAAATAAAATAAAATAAAAGACCTCAGTACTACTACCTTAGCACTGTTATAGTTACAAATACACAATGCCCCTTACCATCGCATTTTCCCCAGAGCGGACAGGCACCACAGGCTTTCTGGGCTGGGACAGGCAGAGTGCAGCTCTCCCTATCAGCAAGAGTGTAATTTCTACCCTGACAGTGGAGAACGTGCAGCTTGCAAACTGTCAGAGGCAGTATCCTTTTGCTTCTCTCATCTCGCGCGCATACATCCAAGGAGGATCTGAAACAAATTTTTTAAATTACATTATTTAGAAGACTTTCCTTCTTACAAGTGGAGGATGTGAAGTGAAAGGCGAGGCTGGGAGCTCAGTGCCTCAGATGTCACCACCCACAGGAAAAAGATGGAGCAAACACTCAAATCTCCTTCATTGCTGGGGCTCACCCTCCTCAGATCTTCAAGATGAACAAATTTTACTCTGTATTTGTTCCCAATTTTTACAAGCTGAGATATCTAGTGTTGATCTTGTTTCATCTAGAGCAGATCAGATACAGCAACTTAGAAGAGAAGGCAAGGTCTGCTGGGGACGCGGGTGGGTTGACAAGCAGGAAGGAGACAGAAAATCAGCAAAGATCACACATTCAGAGATGGCAGTCGTGTGGGACCATTGAAGGCAGGAGAAGTTAGCTCGTCCCAGTCCGGTAGCCTGGAGACTTCCTGTCCATAACACGGCATTGTGCAACACTTCATGACCGATGCCTCAAGGGAAGATGAAACTGTATTTTTCAATAGGATTTTTTAAAGTATCTGTGTTTACAAAATAGTTTAGAAATAGTTCTAGAAAAATTATTACTTTTTTTCCTTAAGCATTGGTACTCAAATGGTGAGATTCAGCTTTGTAGAAATGTCACTAATAAAAACAAGGACATTTCTGAATGTTGATGGATAAGGAAAGCATTACTGTAGTGAAACCTTAGACAACAAAGTATTTTTGTATAGTAGACGGAGTCTGTATTTATTTTTGTGTATGTTTAGCTCTAATACTTTCTTCAATGGCCAAGAGCTAAATTTACTTGGAGTTGTTTACATCACAAAAACAAATCCTTATATCTTTCTTTTATCTGTTTATTTAAACCTTAAATCGAACTACTCAGAACAGCTTGAAGGGCAGAGACCTTGTAAAGCCACCTTGTTATCAGTATCTGATAGAAAGCTCACACCAAGTCTCTAAACAGCAGGCTGCAGATAAACTAAATGAATCAGAAAAGTTGGAAAGAGGATGAAAGTGAATCAAAGTCAACAATGATTAATAAAAAATAACACCACAGTCAGAATATTCTGGGCTGACCACCACTGCCATTTACACTATTTAGCTATATTTTTTTCTCACAAGAAGTTACATATTATAAGATGCCACCAGAATCACCATTACTCCCTGTGAGTCGTCAAGGATTTGGATATGTGTTTTGCCGACAATAATAATTGAAAGCCAAGTATAGTTGATCTGTGAGCAACATTGGTTTTAACTGCATGCATGGGTCCACTTATACATAGATTTTTTTTTTTAATGTTTATTTATTTATGTAGAGAGTGCGCACACACTTGAGCAAGGGAGGAGCAGGGAGAGAGGGAGAGAGAGAATCCCCAGCAGGCTCTCGAAGTAGAACTCAATCCCATGAACTGCGAGATCATGACCTGAGCTGAAACCAAGAATTGAACGCTTAACCTACTGAGCCGCCCAGGTGCCCCTGGGTTTTTTGGATATAGTATAGTACTATAAATGTATTTTCTCTTCCTTATGATTTTCTTAATAGCATTTTCTTCTCTCTAGTTACTTTATTATAATAATACGGTAAATAATACATATAACATAGAAAATATTTATGTTATTGGTAACATATGTTATTGGTAACAGTCAACAGTAGGCTCTCAGTAGTTAAGTTTTGGAGAAGTCAAAAGTTATATGTGGATTTTTGACTATGTGAGGGGATTAGCACCCCTAACCCCCCATGTTGTTCAAGGGCCAACTGTAACTGGTCAGTAAATTTGTGTTTTGATTCTTAGCCTTAAAGATGACCAATAAACGCCTTAGCCTAGATATCTCCCATTTGTGTCTCCAGATTGGTTCTCCACTCTTCCCCCCCCCGCTGCCGGGAAGGCTGAAACTATGAGCTATATCCATAGACTTCCTTGTCCTCTAGCTTCAGGTGAATTTGAGCAATGGCAGGAGATTTAAGGGATGTTTACTGCCCTGGCTCACTCCAGGGCAGTCTCTGAGGTCCCTAAAATGAGGGACTCCACTCTTCCTTGGCTGTCATCTGTTCAGAATCTTCCTCTGTCTCCAGCTTTGCATAAAAGCTCTTCCTGTGGAGCACCTCTTCCTGTGAGCCTCTGACTCTTGATCTCAGCTCAGGTCATGGTCTTGCTGTTCCATGGGTTTGAGCCCCACAGTGGGCTCTGCAGTATCAGTGCTTGGGATTCTCTCTCTCTCTCTCTCTGCCCCTCCCTTGCTCACACAACCTGCCTCTCTCTCTCTCTCTCTCTCTCTCTCTCAAAATAAATAAATAAATAAATAAATAAAACTTAAAAAAAAAAAAAGCTCCTCTTGTCACTCTGCAGGCCTGGGCATGGATTTGTACCCTGGTTGTTTGCAGTCTGGGAGTACTGCCTTGTGGCATGCAGTTTCTTTCACTCTGCCCACACTTCTATAAACAGTCCCCCTAGGAAACCTCCTCTTGTCTTAATGCAATCATACAATCTGTCCAACTAGGACCATAACATAGACATCTAGTACCTACTTCAGATATCCACCCACAGTGGAGTGATTTCAGGTTGGGTGGAATTCTCGTAATGCACATCTAGAGCCACGGACATTTCAGAAACCAGTATCTCTAGTGGTACTGCATTAAGAGTGTATCTTTGGACAGCTGGGTGGCTCAGTCGGTTAAGCATGGACTCTTGGTTTCAGCTCAGGTCACGATCTCACGGTTTCATGAGTTCCAGCCCCGCATTGGGCTCTGTGCTGACAGCACAGAGCCTGCTTGGGATTCTCTCTCTGCCTCTCTCTCTGCCCCTCCCCTGCTCGTGCTGTCTCTGTCTCTCTCAAAATAAAGAAATAAACTTTTTTTTTAAAAGTGTATCTTTCAAGGGAATTTCAGTCCTAATCTTTGTAAGCTCTAAATCCTCAAGTTTTCACGTTGCCCCATTTTATATAGAAAACTAGCAGTGCCCAAGTCCTTCAGCCTTTCTCTAGACAGAGTACAACACTGCTCAACACCACTGGTGTCAGCCCCAGAGACCCAGGCAAATAACAGACAGCAGATGGGCCAGATTAAAATGCAAGCAAAAATCTTTAACCCTTGGTAAGCAACACCCTGGATCAAACAGAGACACTAGCATCTACCAAAACATTTTTTATCTTGAATAAAGCAAACCAGAGAGAGGTGAACAAAGACAGAGCTTACCCACATTCATAAGGCATTTTACAAACACATCTTGAATTCTTCAGTTTCTCCCAGGGCTGACATTCAGGCACTGCCAGGGTTAAAGTAGTTTCTAAAAAAAAAAAAAAAAAAAGGATAAGGGAGATGCAATCATTAGAAGAGCTTCTTTGTGGTAAACAAACTATTATTTTAATTGTTAAACCAGGTTCTGTAATATTCTCAACTGCTACAAATTTGTACAGTAAAAAAAAAAAAAAAAAAAAAAAAAAGCTGTAAAGCATTTTACAAACAACAGTGTTCCTAGGAGAAGCCTACAAATAATTTCAATGGTACCATATCTTGAGCATTTACTACTGTGGGAACAGTGGCTGTTGTGATATTTAATCCCCCTTAACAAATGCCCACTTCAGAGTTAAAGAAATTAAGGGTCAGATGGGGTGCCTGGATGGCTCAGTCGGTTGGGCGTCCGACTTCAGCTCAGGTCACGATCTCGTGGTCCGTGAGTTCGAGCCCCGTGTCGGGCTCTGGGCTGATGGCTCAGAGCCTGGAGCCTGCTTCCGATTCTGTGTCTCCCTCTCTGCCCCTCCCCCGTTCATGCTCTGTCTCTCTCTGTCTCAAAAATAAATAAACGTAAAAAAAAAATTTTTTTTTAAATAAAAAGAAATTAAGGGTCAGAAAAGTTAAGAAACTAGTGCTAGTTCACACATTTAACAAATTGGTCAAGGCAGGATTTAAGTCCATGTTTGTCTGAATTCAAGGCCAGTGGAGCAGGCTCCCTTTCATCAAGCAGTCGGTGCTTATAAACTGTTTGTTGTTTGGACTGCATGTTGCCCCCTCTGTCTACAGTGGGGCAGAAAGCGCCATAATGTGATCTCCACATGGAGAACTCCCTTGTACCCCAAGATCTGTTAACAACCTCTCACATGTAAGTGTCTAATTGGTCTCCTTTCAACGGTGAGTAAATATCTAGAGGTACTTACATTAATTAAACCTTTTCCATTGTTTTGTGTTTTCTACAAATGGATCAAAAGTCAACCATCATTCCAACTTTGACAGGAAAACACCTTAGGCCAGCTTACAAGAGCTTAATTTAACTGTCGTCTCCTCAGCTATACCTGATTACAAGGTGACTAACCTAAAACATCCTGTTATTCCCACCTCCTTCCTGCTTCATGACAATGGAATTCAATGATATATATACTTTCCCATCATAAAACTAGTGCTCTGTTGGATATATTTATAAAGGCAGTTTATCTGAAAAGCATATTTTTATGGATGCACAAACTATGCAATATTTCCTCACTTTGGAAAACCTAAGAGCTTTAGATAAGACAGTAAAATCTCGGGGACAATTCGTAACTTGTAAAAATGGTAACAACGTGAACTGTAGCCTGCCAGGTTCAGCAATGTGTATAATAAGTACTCATTCTTTAAATACTCCCCTTTAGAATAGTAGTATCCTAAATGCAATGTAGTATCCTGAATTGGATCCTAGACCATTAAAACAACATCAGTGAAGGGGTGCCTCAGTGGCTCAGTTGGTTAAGCATCCGACTCTTGGTTTTATCTCAGGTCATGATCTCACAGTTTCTGGGTTCAAGTCCCACATTGGGCTGTGTGCGGACAGCACTGAGTCTGTTTGGGATTCTCTGTCTCTCCCTCTTTCTCTCTCTGCCCCTCCCTCACTTGTGCTTTCTCTCTCTCTCAAAATAAATAAACATTAAAAGAAAAGACATTCGTGGAAAAACTGGTGATATATAAATAAAGTCTGTAGTTTAGTCAATAGTATTGCACTAATATTAATGTCTTAGTCAACTCACTAAATTATGTCAAGTTATATAAGATGTTAATATTATGAGAACATGGTAAAGGGCATATAGAAACTCTATTTGCAACGTTTCCAAAATCTAAAATTATTCCAAAATAAAATGTTTTTTAAGGTGGTGTTATCTAGATCAGTGCTTCTCAAGCAGGGGCAATTTGGCAATGTCTAAATATCTTACAACGCACAAGACAGACTCCCACAACGAAGAGCTCCCGGGCCCAAACTTCCAATAGTGTTGGGGTTAAGAAAAGTCTAATCTAAATGTACCAAAACTAAAGTTCTATGATAAAGCCATGCAAATGAGCTCTTCATTGTGCCTAGACGTTTATTTGCTAGAGATGAGGGCGGGGGGGGGGGGGGAAGAGTGGGGGAAGAAGTGGATGATGGAAGAAGGTGGCCGAAGAGTACAAAATTCCAGTTATAAGAGAGATGAGTATTGGGGATGTAATGTGGTTGATGCTGCTCAATGATATACAGGTAGAGTGTTGGAAGAGTGGATCATAAGAGTTCTCATCACAAGGAGAAATTTGCTTTTTTTTTTTTTTTTTTTAACGTTTATTTATTTTTGAGAGACAGAGCATGAGCAGGGGAGGGGCAGAGAGAGAGGGAGGGAGACACAGACTCTGAAGCAGGCTCCAGGCTCTGAGCTGTCAGCACAGAGCCTAACATGGGGCTCGAACTCATGAACCATGAGATCATGACTTAAGCAAAGTCGGACGCTTAACCGACTGAGCCATTCCAGCACCCCTCTTTTTTTTTTTAATTGTGCTTTTGTGAGATGACAGATGTTAAGCAGACCTACCGTGGTCATCATTTCACAGTAGATGCAAATCAAACCATCACACTGTATACCTTGAACTTCTACAGTGATGTATGTCAATTATTTCCCAATAAAACTGGAAATGATATTTTTTTAAAGTTTATTTGTTAATCATTCATAAGAATGACAGTTTAGATTTTAAATGTTTTCTAGAAGTTATTACAATTTCTTTATGAAAAATCACAGGTAGAATCAGCTAGACCGAAGACCTTTGCGTTTAAGAACACAGCTTTCTTAATTTCCTATATCTTTATGTCAAAACTACATACTGATGGAGGGAGGGACAAATCAGTGGTTAGTGTTTAATGAGCACAGGGTTTCAGTTGGGAAGATGAGAAAGTCCTGGAGATGGATGGTGATGTTGGTTGCACGATAATGGGAATGTACTTAATGCATTGAACTGTACATTTAAAAATAGCTAAAATGGTAAATTTTATGTTATGTTTATTTTACCACAATAAAAAAAAAAAAGACTAAATACCGATACATCAGGTATTGAAAAAGCTCAACCTCGGAGGCTGACAAACCTGGAGTTTGTTATTTGTGATAGACATATTTTAAGGGTAGTTACTATTAATATTCATCATGACTTCTGAAAAACACACAGGCCTGAAAAATACCCTTAATTAAAACTTTAATAGAATTTGCTACTGTGTAGGAGAAAATACATACTGAATTGTGCTACAAAACGAATGAAGGAGACATTTTAGAAAGATAAGTATATAATATCTCATTCGGAATAAAAGAGCAACCTCATCAAGTGTACATTGTTCTCTTTAATTTTAGAATTCCTGGTAGAGGTCCATTACTTCAAACATGCCTGATAAATTCCTATTTATGCTTCAGCGCAGTAAAAAACAAAGCACTTGTCCCTGCCCTGGACCTCTGACTGCTAACGAGCACGAGCACGTGGGAACCAGCACAGCAGGCACACCATTGGCCATGCTGCCCTCCTGTTTTCTGTCATCAGCATCTAGGTTTCGTACCACAGCCCATGCCCACCATCAGCCACAGATGGCTCTGTGCAGCCTGCCCTCTCTTAAGTTGTGACCATCTGATCCATCTGATGGTATCACTCACGAAATCTAGTACTTCATACTCACTGTAAAAGGCAAACTTCAGCATTGAATTAAATACAAGTCATACACTGGAGGGGCGCCTGGGTGGCTCAATCGGTTAAGCGTGCAACTTCGGCTCTGGTCATGATCTCACGGTTTGTGAGTTCAAGCCCCACGTCGGACTCTGTGCTGACAGCTCAGAACCTGGAGCCTGCTTCAGATTCTGTGTCTTCCCCTCTCTGCCCCTCCCATGCTCATGCTCTGTCTCTCAATAATAAATAAACATTAAAAAAATTAATAAAAAATAAAGTCATACGCTAGAAAAATAAGAATACCATACAAAATTGAATGCAAGTGAGTTTTCCTTCTTTCCTGTTTTTTAATTGTCACAAACATATATTTTCCATTTATTTTAAAAAATGTAAGTAAAGAACAAATAGGAGGTTATTTAAAAAATAAATCCATCCCACCTTAAATATATCTAAAAAGAAATAGTTTGGCTTTTTAAATCTCTTCTTACCATAGCTTCTTTAAAGACCATTTTAATTTGCCTGATGTTCAAAATACTGGATTTTTGGATTTCCACTCTTAAAAACGGCTTCACAAGCCACAACACTTTGCTTTAAATAACTTCTGCTCTGCAGTGTTAAATGTAAATGCTTTGAAGTTTTCTATTTCAATAATGCCAATAAACCCTCTGAAAACCCAGAAAGGAAACATACAGAATGTTTTTAAACTCTGTACTTAATAAAAGTACATTAAAAAAATCAGGAAAAAAGCCAGAAATCATCCTTTGAAAATCCTTTATTTTCTTGGCACCAAAACAGATACAAAGCTAATCTTTGATAAGGATTTAAGTTAGTTTCAGAACCACAGGGCTCTTCTTGCTTTTCCTTGCTTTCCATGAATCTATCTATGCCACGTCAAACAAAGTCTGTTACCCCATCTATGAACCGACCTTCTTGTAGGGGGACAAGGACAGAGGAAATAACTCACAGTTATGGCCATCCAGTGCCATAAAGGACCGCCACAAGGACTCTCACTCACCTGAGTGCTGGTGTCCTTGGACAGACCTACAAGCTACTCACCTTTCTGCACACACTGAACATTCTTCATATCAGGACTCCACTTAAGGCTGGATCCACAGAGAAATGTTGAAGGACCTTTTAAGGACATGCCACCCGAACAGGAAATGGTCACTTTCTCACCAATTGCATAGAAAGGTTTGTGGGGATGACTCTGTATGCCATCCATCAAGGCAGGTAGAACACAGGCAATTTCTAAAGATAGAAGAAAACAGAATACAAAGGTCATTGCTTTCCTAAGCCACCTTTTTTTAAAAAAGACAACTTCGAATAGTGTTAATACACATGCTCTGCTTTTTCACATTAGAGGACAAAGAGGAAGAGGTAAGTTCACTCCTAGGATGCCCTGAAAGACATGTCCCACAGTGCCTGGCATGTAATTGACCAATAAAAGACTGAAGACCAAAACAGTTCCCATCCTCCACTCCTGCCCTCAAAGCAATGTGACAACATAAAATGAATCAGCCTTATAAACAGAGTCCTAAAAAGCCCAGGCTGCTGTCAAAACTAAACTTTCCATAGCTGCCACTTATCTCTCTGGTCTGATGAAGTCCCACCAGAATTTTCCCAAGAAAATGTGCATATCGTTTGCATACCATTAGCATATATCCAATTAGATATTTTTATTATTTGAAAGTTTTAAAGAACCACCTTTAACCTTGAAACCATACAAGTATTAAATGTTCTTTGGTTTTCCATCTCTAGTCTTTCTCAGTTACATTCATTACCTCAACTCTTCTGCTTGAGAAAACAGCAAAGAGAAAAAAGAGAAACATGTATACTTATGGGAAGCAAGTCAGAATTCATGATTTGAAAAAAAAAAAAATTGGCAATCTCTCTCTAATGGACTTCGGACAATATTCTACAAAATACTGCTCTGTTTCTGTACCATTTCCATCAGAAATTCCATTCACTCATTAATTCAAAAACAGCATCTATGGAGTGCCTATATTTAACGAAGTATGTTGTATGCTGCTAGGGATTTAACAAGATACAAGTTACATATCCTGCCTTCATAAAGCTAATAATCTAGCATCAGATTTGTTTGTTTCTGGCCATGACACAATCACTGGCTTCACAATCATGCTCCCACAAAGACAAATAGAAAAGATATACAAAAGTAAAGGAAAAAGTACTTCCAAAAGCATCAGAGAGATACCAAGGTCATGAAAATTTGAAGGTACAAGATTCTAGCGAGAAGTCTAAAGGGGTGATTACAACATTTGGTAATGCCTTTCTCCTTGAGGTATTTGTTAAGTTTGGGAAAAAAAATGCTTAAAGGCTGCTAAACTAAGGAGGAACTACAGCTCATGGCTGAAAAGCTGAGTAGAGTTTTTAACAGTCTAATAGGGCTAGGGGACAAAGAGGTAGAGTCCAGTCCTGTCACAAAGGAGGGACCTAGGAAGATATCTCAGACCTTCCACTGGGATCCCTTAATGGTTACACCCTAGGAACAAAGGTAAACCGGACATAAAACAGCCTTACTGTTTGCAGGAAACAAAATCAAGTATTTTCTAGAGGAAGAGAACATCATCCAAAACCTCAGACTATTCCATTATTTTTTCACACATAAAGTCTGGCATTTAATCAAAACAGGAATGACATTTAAAAGGAAAAGAATTCACCAAAACCCCAAAAAAGACAATAGAAACAGACCCCCAGTAGGTCCAGAGAATGGGATTAGCAGCCATGGACCCTGAAATAACTGTGATTTACATGTTGGGAAAAAATTAAATGACAAGGAACAGAATTTCAATGGAGAAAAGGAAAGTATAGAAAAGTGGACAAATGAAATATCTAGAATTGGAAAATGAAATTAAGAACTCAACAGAGTTCTTAAAAGCAGATTATATACAAGTGTACAGAGAATTAATAAGCTGGAAGTTAGATCAATTAAAAAATATTTAGGATGAAACAGAGAGAAGAAAAAAATTATGTAAAACAAAATAATGTAGTAATATATACAATCTAAAAAAATATATCATTTGTGTCTTGTGAGGAAAAATGGGCAAGAATTGGACAGAGGCAATAATTGAGGACACAATGGCGAAGAAGCTCCTGAAATTGACAAAAGACATAAATGCACAGATTCAAGAAGTGCTTCAAATATTAACCAGGGTAGAGACAAAGAAAATCACACCTCGGCACATCACTGTGGAGGTGCTTCTGAAACCCAAAGACCAGAAAAAAAGAGAAATTCTCAAAAGTGTCCAGACATAAGATTTCCAAACCAGAAGTGGTATGACTAAGAGTGAATGTCTCACTAGAATAAAATAATAAAATAAAATAAAATAAAATAAAAAAGAGCTTAAATAAAATAACTGCTAACCTAGAATTTCTTACCCATAAAAACATCCTTCAAAAATGAAGATAAAACAAAGACATTTTAAGATGAACAAAGACTGGGTCAACTTCTTATCAGCAGATTCACAATAAAGGGGAAAAAATCTCTTCAAGCGAAAGCATCTTATTAAACGTTTCAAAGAACCAACTTTTGGCTTTGTTACTGTAAGCTAGAAAATGTTTATATTCTATTTCAGTAATTTCTGCTCAAGGACTCCAGGAGAGAGAGACAGAGAGACAGATAGAGACAGAAACAAAGAGGAAGAGAGGAGGTCCTACAAATAAGAAAAAGACAAACCAACAGAAAAGGGGAGCTAAAGATTGGACAGTCACTTCACCAAAGAGGATATGCTAATGGCAAATAAACATGAAAACAGGCATCATAACATAGTCACCAGGAAAAATATAAATTGAAAAGTCAAAATTAAAAAATAAGATATTGCTACACACTCATCAGTATAGCTAAAATTTTTTAAAGATTGTTGATATCAAGTGTTGATAAGGATACGGAGCAATCTTGGCTTCTCAGATCCTGGTAGGGATGTAAATTAGTACAACCATTTGGGAGTCTGGTAGCATCTACTAAGTCTAAATGTATGTACATCCTATGACTCAGAGACTTTATTCAGAGGTATATACCCAAGAGGAAAAAGATGTTCACGTGTACACTAGGCTTTTCTCCAAGGCCTAGACCAACTGATATAGCAAAAAAAAATGTATCTCTACAGCTCTATCCATCTGCTGAACCAACTAATACTGCAGGACAATCAAGGAAGTACACTGATTTGGTCACATCCCTAGAAATTGAACTATATGGGATGTTCTGAAGGTCTTAGCCAGAATGGAGCTCCCTGGCCTATTCGAATTTGCACCAGAAACGTTAAAATTGCAGTGAAATGTGCCTCACCTAACAGAAGCACTATCAACTAGAGACTGCTGAGGGCTTTTTCAAGATGCAGCTGAAACTTGAACAGGAGCATATGAGCTTCTCAGGAAAGGAATGTCAAGACACGGGCCACACAGTGAGCGGTTATTCGTCTTGATTCATTCCCTTCCACATTATTCTCTCATCTTAAGTTATATGCTACAACCAAGTCCACTCACTCTGACAATGCATTTCCCCAACAAGCCACTGTAAATCTTCTCCACATCTGGCTACAGGGTCTCCAATTAGAGAGTAACCTTCATTGCAAGTATATACTATGTTTTTCCCAACAGGAAACATGGCACCTTCATCCTAAAGAGAAATAAAAGAGAGAGAGAGAGTATGTCTATTTTGCATTAAAAAAAGTTTCTTTAGATATATTTGGGCTATAAATGATGCCTTCTTTTAGTCATCAGGCAAACTAAGTTCAAATAACTAATTTAAAAAATTATCTGTAAAAACAATTTTCCCTGTATGGTCCTAGTCAACAACACTGGTACTACCATTAACTAAAATAAAGCTATTAATGTCACATATAATTTATTAATTGTCCCCAAATACCAAGCACTGTACTAAGCATTTTACCAAAATTACTTTTGTGGACACTGCCCGAGTCCCTTCCCCCCCAGCCCCTGCATGTTCCAGGAAAAGACAGTTGTTATCAGATCTCGGAAATGTACTTGTTGGTCAGTTCTTCATAGTAAGACGTCATGGGCTGCTCATTGGCCATACCGCCTAATAAAAGCTGGTAGGAACAGACAGAAATGTGCAAATCCTATCAGCATGTTTATGAAAGTTTAAGTTTCTCACTGACGACTTTTAGAGGGAGCGTAATGCTGATCTTCTCCCATCCTAAGCTCCAGCCCCTACCCTGTAAGGGAAGGGCCACTGTGGCTGGGCCAGATTCAAGGACATGCCAGGAGGTGAGCTTTCATGGTGAAGCAAGGAAGAATTTGAAGCTGAAACTTAAAGGGGTAATCATGCTCTTTTGGGATCTCTATTAGTTCCTTTCCTCATTCTTGGGGCTCTCTGCCACCCCAGGGGTGGTAAAGAAAATCGGCCTGGGGAAGGGCTGAGAGCTCGGCATTAGCACCTGGCTGCTCCAGCCATTAGAACCAAATCCCAAGGTGCCTTCTACTATTCACTGTCAGTCCTGGTCCAGTCTGGCTCCAGTTGGTAGGAAACAAAGGACCCAGGTTAATACTTGAGTTTGAATAAATTGGGAAAGGACAGTTGATTTGCTTTGGTTCTAGCCAATAGGCCTTCGTCTGCCTGACAGAAGGGACTGTTATAACAGTGTCCAAACTGGGTTCTGTATCAGAACCACTAGTAGCAATTTAAAAAAAAAAAAAAAAAAAAAAAAAAGCACAACTCTCAGGCTCTATCCTAAACCCACAGAATGAGAAAGAAAAAAAAAAAAAAAGGAAGGTAAGGGGGCAAGCAGCAATCTCTATTCTTAAGTTCTCTGGGTGACTGTGATGTAGCCCGTCCATGGGGCAGTGTTCAGAACCCCTGCCCCTTACAGGACACCACATGCACTGGAGTTTGGGACAACAGTTCACGGTTTGCTGAAGTATATGAGTTTGTTTGGCCTTGTTCGCCAAGCCTGTGTTTCCTTCAGGAACTTAGTAGATTGTGGTGACTGTATTGGGACAGAATGAGTGTTAGAGATGCTGGGCTCATTCCCTTCTCTACACACACACACACACACACACACACACACACACACACACAGAGAAGCCCTCTTCCATTTCCCAACAGTATCTACATTTGGGGAAACTTCAGCAAAATGTCAGTGCGTGTGTTTAAGGGCCTAGAATTTCAAAGGCAAACCCTCTGAGAAAGCAAGGCTGGCAGCACTGAGAGGGTCCTGACGAAAGCCTCCTACGTGAGCCGGGAGGAGACTTCATTGGAGCTTGAGGCCAAAGCCTCATCATAACAAGCAGTGAGAAGAGCAGAAATTAATATGGCCGCAAGGCCAAGAAAATTCCCTAGAATGACAAGTGGCAGGTAACTTGTGTTCCTTCCTAAACAAGAAAATCGCTCCAAGTATAATGACCCATATCTCACCAGTGCTGGCTAAATGTCTTATTGGCTTCTGGAATAAACCCAATATTTCTTCCCAAACCCAATATTTCTGAAAAAAAAATTTTTAAAGACATTTCTCAGGACGCCTGGGTGGCTCAGTCAGTTAAGTGTCTGACTCTTGATTTCAGCTCAGGTCATGATCTCACAGTTCATGGGTTCAAGACCTGCATCTGACAGCACAGAGCCTGCTTGGGATTCAATCTCTCCTTCTCTCTCTGCCCCTCCCCTGCTCTCTCTCTCAAAAATAAATAAATAAACATTTTAAAAAAATCTTTAGAAAGACATTTCTCAGTGGCAAGAATAGAGAAAGTCCTCTTTGTTGCAGAACTTGCTTATGGATTCTTATTTTAGTGTTAAGAATGGAAATGTTTAACAGCCTTCTGGCATGATTACATTTCTAATTTCATTGGGCAGCAGTATTGATTTACCGAACTGCAGAAGATATACTGCCTTCTGCAGAATTCTAATCACCTTGGCCAAAGAAGTAAAGTCACAAACTAAAACCCTTACCACTAAAACTAAAATGCACATATAAACTATTTGTAGCACTATTTCATCATGGAAGAAGGAAATCGATTATGACATTAGGGAGAGAGAGAACTTGGAGCAAAGAGCATATGCAGAGGAAAACAATATATCTTTCATAACCAACTTGAAAAAATCCATCTTTCAAGGCAGGAGGTGATGGACAGAATTCTTTTGGAACCAAAGACAAAGGAAAACAATGTGGTTCAAGCAATCTGAAAGGAAAAGGAAACAAAACATAATTAATGTGATGGATTTCCACAGCATAATAAACATTTTGCACCACAGTGAATTTTTCATTAACATCTGAAAGAACTCCATTCCTGTAAACATGCTGATGTGCTATTTTTGTCATTCTCGGGATCAATATCTGATCATATCCTGTGATAGAAAACTCAAACATAAACTACCAAAAAATAGCTACTAAGTCAGTAGTATGAAAAACAAAGAGAAAGAAAAGGAAATAAAAGTCTCTGGACAAAACACCTACTTCATGGGATTTCTAGAGGTCACCTGCCTCAGACCTACTTTTTCTTCGGCTGTCTGGTTCTGAAGTGTCTTTAACACGGAATTGATTCTGGATTAAAACTAAAGGAACTCCTGTTAGTGACCCTGCAAGAAAGGGAACATCTCCTCTGTGCTAGGCACCTTGGCAGTTGCTCTGTAAATACGCAACATCTCAATGCACCTTCACAGTAACCCTATGAGGTATATGACGAAAAGAAAGTTTGAATGACTTGCCCAAGGTTATAAGGTAATAAATACCAGGGCTGCATTCATGTTGTAGTCGGTTCGGCTCCTAACGTCATGCTCTTTCTACCTCCCGCAAGGCAATCTCTAGAGTAAGCTCATAATAATGGTAATCCCAGTGACATCCATCATTAAACAATAGTTTTATGGCCTCTGAAGCCAATGTGCCACCAGTATTACCTCCACTCCAGAGACCTGAAATCTGAGGGAAAGCATTACAGAATAGCCCGTGAATGTCGCCTCCTTCTCAGCTGAGTTCCTTATACGCTTTCCACACTTTGAGGAAACTCAGAAATGTGAAGTATTGATCATGATTTTCCTCTTTGTACTGAGCAGGAGGAGGAGAACATTCTCTCCCTCCAAGCACCAAGAAGAGTGAGAATTCTTCCAGTGCCTCCGTAGGATGCTCCTTTCCTTCCAGCTTCATGTCTAGTGGCCGGGAAAAGAAGCCCAGTCCATAGAGGCCTCCTCTGCCGGAGACTCTCATCCTCCCAGAGATATGTGCCCCGAAGGTAGCTTCTCCTCCTAAAGTAATTCCATATGCTTGCCAGCTTCCTAGTCAGGAGACTTGATGAATTTGCAAGGTCCCAGCAAATGGGAAGTTGGTGTCAGACAACTGGGCTAATCAGTGAAGATATTAGCCATCTAGAGCATCTGGCTTTATGCTTAATCATGAATGAATGAATGAATGAATGAATGAATACATGAATACATGAATACATGAATACATGAGTAAATGAATGAATAGGATTGGTTATCTGAAGAGTAATACAACTATTAATCAATGCTTACTATGTGCTGGGCACTGTGCTAATCACTTTCTATGCTGAATCTCATTTAATTCTGACATTTTACTATTGTTTTACCTTCTATGATTATACTAATTTTAGAGGTGTTACCAAGGTCACACGGCAAAGTGGCAGATTTGCTTGATGCCAAAGCTGCTGCTCAGATCCCCTTGGGCAGATGACCTTCTAGTTACCAGCCTTTTGTAACATCTGTATCAGAAAAACTTGAAACACACAAGTGCAAGCTGTCCACACATGCCTTCTTCCTTCAACTGATCCCACTG
Source organism: Panthera pardus (assembly GCF_024362965.1). Classification (NCBI taxonomy): domain Eukaryota; kingdom Metazoa; phylum Chordata; class Mammalia; order Carnivora; family Felidae; genus Panthera; species Panthera pardus. Next base: position 32,926,726 of record NW_026526765.1, on the reverse strand, counting down.
CTAAAGGCAAAGTCACTGATAAAAATCGCCATTTAATTTTTAAATCTTTTAATAGCAGCAATCACATATTCCACGCTTCCTGCAGAGGGCACTCTATTCTATGCAATTGCCAGGAGATCTGGTCACCATTACCGCAAATGCTGGAGTTCCTCCTCCTCGCATTGCCTGCTTTCTGTTGGCTCTCCAATACAGGACTGCCCGCCTCCACTGGGAGGTGGGTTATTACATTCTCGGCTCCTTGATTTCTTCCCTTGAATGCAGGGGCCCCAAGAGGACCAGCAACTCCAACCTCCATCAACCCCTCCTGTAAGATAAGAGAAAGACTGTTCAGAAAGTACTTGGAGAGAAAGATTTCAGAGTCTAGTATTAAGCTTCGTGCTCAGGCAGTTATTGAGGGAGGAGACAGTCTGGGCACATACTACCTTCACTCTGTTCAGGAGGTCTTCTTCAATGACCATAATGTCTCTGCACATTGACTGGGTTTGTTGATATTAAGGCTGCATCGACGAACTTCTTGCAATTATATCTTAAATTTGTTTACTATTTTAGAACTGTTTCAGAGCATTTTGTCATACCTCATGCCATTCATTTACTTCTCACAAGAATGAATCCGGGTGGGCAGGAAATCTGTTACCATTCTCATTTGATAGGTATGGGATCTAAGGCAAGGGGGTTAAATGTCATGTCCGGTGCTGCAATGGCTGCCAAGAGTCCTGTCCAGGCAGCAACATGGTCTTATGGCCGAGTCCAGGCTCCTCTCATTACAGCAGTTCCTACTGTTAACATTTTTATTGGAAAAGCCATGGTTGGGCATGAGAAGAACATAATCTACTGGGTTCCAGACTGCCAACCTCAGAGCTGGCACTGTACAAAATGAAGAAACGCATAAGAAGGAGAAATGCTTTTACCTCCTGTCAACATCCTTCAGTCTGCAGGCACTTCCTCAACCCAGCCTGGCCACCTTCCAACTCAGGGCCGATTCATGACCAGCGGTGCTTTTAGAATTTTCCCCCATCATATACCTTGGGGTAGGCAAGAGAGAACTTGCACTATATTCTAAGAACTTGGCTTTCCTGGTTACAAACAGATCTCAGAGACCATGCTCCTGAAACATTACTTCCAATTGATAGATGGTTTTGTTTACTGCTCCTTACCTAGTTCTACCGTGTAGCCTACATCCGTCTCCCCTCCACTCGGCACCCACCCCTCAGTATCATACACACCAAAACTAAACTAATGTGATTATATCTTCCAATGAGTTTCCTTATGCTTTCTTCCATAATTAGAAATTGAGTTAATAAAGTAGTCCTCTGAGTATATTAACAGGGGGTAACAATAGCTTGATATATTATGATCGCTACCCCAATCCTTACCAGCAGGGGGAGCTTCCATTTTATCAAATAACAGGAAATCCAAGCCACAAAGGAATGAAATCAAAGTGGTAGAATTTCAATTTACCAGATAGGCTACTTGGGAAGACATTTGGAGGCAAGGAGGCTTTCCTGACGCTTGTCTACAAGCAATCATAGTTCAGTCATGTATTCATTCATTCATCAAATATTTGTTAAGTGACTTCTATGAATCAAGCCTTGTTGGGCTCTGGGAATAAAAAAAAGGAATCACAGCCCTGACCTTAAGAAATGAGTTTTCTAGAGGAGAGAGGCATATAAATAAATACAAAACTGTCCCACACTTTGTCTACTCATAAAGTCAAACTTCACACAGTTCTGTGTGAACTGACGTGCCTTTAAAGCACCAAGCATTCAGTTGAGCACATTCAGCAGATGTTCAGAAAGTATTTGTGAGTAATTGATTGATAAAACATAATACAAAATAGAAATAGAGATATTTCAAAGAGCTTGCGATTGGAAAGGTTAAGCCATGTGCACACTAGCTGCACAGACCTGTTAGGACAAAACCTCAATGAGCTGACTATAGCATAAAAGAGAGACGTGTTTTAGGCATTAATCTATTCTAATGGAGAACAGGGAATGGAGGGCATGGTGGGTCTATTCGTTAAGACAGGAAAACAGAGACAGCAGAAGGCCTTAACCCCCTTGCTAGAACCCAGAAGTGCAATAGGAAGGGAGACACTAAATTAATACACAAAGAAGCATGATCTCAGGGATCAGCGGGAAAGAGTGATTCCTTTTTCACAGTGTCCAGCATAACTAGCAAAAACTCAGCACACTGACCTGCTTCATTTCCCACGAGGACTCCTTGCTCACAAGCCACACCAAACGTGTATGGTTTGCAATGGCACTGACACTGGGTCCCCTCGACGGTGGCAATGCCGCCATTTTGACAAGGTTGACAATGGCAGGGGTCATATTCATCCAGATATTCCTCAAGAGCCCGCTTCAGGTATAGTCTTTTCACAGAGGCACAGGGTACTTCCTTTACCAGCTCATACAGAGGGGTCAGCTATACAGATAAAGACATCATGGTCAGTAAATCGGGGTTTTAGGCTAGAATATTTTTCTCCTGGCATTTAGGCTGAATCTCCATTAAAATAAAAATCAAAAGCCACTCTCATCCTAATTCCAATTATTTCTTGTTCAAATAAAAAGAAAGCAATTCACTTTCTTTGCAAGACAAAGGGAAAAATAGGAGTGAACAGGGAAGGAATATTTTTTGTATCTTGCATAAAACTTTTCAAAACCAACAGGACATTCATTTTCTAGTTATTGAAAGATTATTTTGAAGGAAGTACATTTCTACCCTTGCAGAGGGCAGAAGAAAAGGAAATGCACTTAAATTACAGTGAAGAAGCAAGTGCAATTAAATTTAAGATTAAATACCCAGCTCTAAGAGACTTAATATGTCTCTTAGCAGAGACCATGACTCTTTCTTCCTGACAAAATTTAAAATAGACAGACATTACTTCTCTGTGTTGAATATGTCTGATGAAAAGCAGCTTGGAGCCCCTAGATGTGCTGGCTAAGCTTTAACAATCTGCTCTCCTAGAACAAAAATGCTCTGATTTGTAGCATTTGCCAATTTCTGCAGTATAACTACTCTTCCCATGGCCGATTTCAGGTTGCCACTGGGATGCCAGTGACCATGGAGTCAGAAAGAGATAGGCACCTTTGGCTGTTATGAGGGTCCATCTTGAGCTGGCTACAGCATACCACTGGAGTAGGAGGATAACTTACAGACCCAGCCACATCTCCCTCCGTCTCTGCCCAAACTCTCTCACGCTGCATTATAAAAGAACTGACTGGATGGCATTGCGTGGACATATACCTATAATAAGTTAGCACAGCTATGATAGTGACAGTCCTATGTGGACAAATGCAGAGTTGAGAATGAGAAGGAATGTCTGATCCTCCCTAATCAACAACTTAGAATTTTTTAAGATTTGTAACGGGGCACTGGCATTGAAAATAGGTCATTGTGAGTATCGATGGTGGCACGTTATGATAAGACCTCCCAGGAAAACTGGCCTCTTCCTTTTACCCTTACTTAGAGGCAAATGGGTGGATATGGTGTTGGGAGGGTGCTTAAGAAACTTTTGTAATTTGGAGGGGGGGGGGTGGATTATAAAATGTGTCCAAGTTTCACCTGAGACATTTCTTGACTCCCATGACAGAGAATAGAACATAGAATCAGTTCTGCCATAGCACTTGTTTTGAAAGGCTAAATTTGTTCCATTGGGATGGATGTGTTAGGGAACACCATGAGCATATCACAAATTTCATACAATTTCATCCGTAAGAAAAACCAGGTGAACCCAGAAAAGTGGACACAACTGAACCAACATAGGAATACACAAAACAAACACACACACGCAAACACACACTTCAAGCATCCATGCAGTTCACCGCCTGTGTAATATACTACACCCATCCACATCTGACGCAGGAACCGTCTGTCCTCTGGCAGCTCTCCTCCTACCACTTCCCAATAATTCAAAGGCTCTAACCCACCCAGCACCCAGCAAGCTTCAAGTCTTTTTCTAAGAATTGTGCTACATTAATATATATGCGTTTCTTAACAATTTAACACATACAAAGCTATACTATTGCTTTTACTGATGCCTATGTTTTTTTAATGAGTGTCATAGATCAAGTTTTTGAGTATTGTGTCCTTAATCCATTTTCCCCATAAGCCAGGGGGTCTTCATTGTGCAATTCTGTCTAGCTGTTTGATTTTAGGAACACATACGTAGCATTATGACAGAAGTGACTGTATCAATAAAACATCCTAAAATTCTGCCAGTCAGACTTGTTCTATTTTAATTTACATGTCTCCAAGAGCCTACATGCCATGGCCAGAGGAACAAAGGTGATCTGATGAGACAGTAGACAAGCCTAAATGCCTTCCTCTTGCAAGAATCTATAATTCCTCTGAATTAGAGACCAAGGAAAACATAATCAAATTTAGGTCAAAAGCTTAAAATGCAAATTTTGTTACTAATTTCTCTTGGGATTTACAAGACATTTAACCTTTACAATTGAAATATGGACATGCAAGATAATGAATCTTCTGTTTCTTATTATTATGTATGCACTCATTTTGCTATACAAAACATAATTGGGATACAAAAATGCTAATTACAGCTGTCTCTGTTTAACCACCTTGATTTAATCTCATTTTCCCAATGCGAATAAACATGTCGGCTTTGTGTGCTTTCAACAGAGCAGGACGTACCTTTTGTTTTATGACTTGGGGAAGACCAGTCACAGATTCCGCCCACGAAGCATATCGCTCTTTGTTTCCAGCAGGATTGTCCAGCTCCAGGAAACTGAGGCCAGACACAAAGCCCGAACTGCCCCCCCTGACAAATGGGTTCCCTCGCAGAACATTGCTTTGAGTTCCTATACGAGGAGAAATCAAATGAAATAGGTCAGGATGCACAAAGGAAACAAAGAGAAGAATAAAAAAGTGAAACGTCTCTCAAGTACTAAAACACAACCCATCCCATTCTGGTAAAGGACAAACTATGGACACAATGAGAACATCAGTGATTGCCAGCAGTGGTGGGTGGGAGGAGTAAATAGTTGGAGCACGGAGGATTGTTAGAACAGTGAAATTGCTCTACATCACACTATCATGGTAGACACATGGCATTATACATTTGTCCAAGCCCATAGAATGTACAACACCAAGAAGGAACCCTAACATAAACTATGCACTTTGGGCAATGATGATACGTCAACGTAGATTCATCACTTAGAACAAATGCACCCCCGTGGTGGAGGATGCTGAGAGTGGGGAGGCCTTAGTTTCTGACAGGGGTATATGGAAACTCTCCGTACTTTTTGCTCGATTGTGCTGTAAATCTGAAACGACTCTCAAAAATATCTATTAAAAGGAAAAAGAAAAGAAAAACACAATCATTACCTGACAGTAGATGATATTAGGGAATTATTGTTCATATTCTTAATGTTCTTAGTATAATAAGAACATTATGTTATACAGGAGACTATCTTATTTCTTAGGAAATAAATATATATTTTGGGATGAAGCATCATGGAATGTGTTTCTAAATGGTTCAGCTAGGGGCGCCTGGGTGGCTCAGTTGGTTAAGCATCCAACTTTGGCTCTGGTCATGATCTCGCAGTTTGTGATTTCAAGCCCCACATAGGGCTCTGTGCTGACAGCTCAGAGCCTGGAGATTGCTTTGGATTCTGTGTCTCCCTCTCTGACCCTACCCCGCTCACACTCTTTGTCTGTCTGTCTGTCTCTCTCAAAAATAAAATAAACATTTAAAAAAAATTTTTTTAATAAAAATAAAAATAAATGGGGGGAGTTCATTGCATCTGGAATATTAACTAAGCAAAAAAAGCTATTAATTAACAGGCATACATTAACACATGAAAAGTGTTCTAAACAGTAAATACCAATTAAATTCTTTTCTGCATTTAAGTGCCTTATAATTTCAGAAATATTTTTGTCTCCATTTGTAATTGATTTTTATGCTGGTCATGACTGGAAATTCCTAACTTGCAAACCAGATTTGGGGTGATCTTTAGCTCATTTCTTTTAATGAAATTTTGCAATTTTGTAAAATTTTACAAATTCAAAAACTGTACATTTATCAGAAATTATTAAAGCCTAGGGTGCCTGGGTGCCTCAGTCTGTTAAGCATCTGACTGGCTCAGGTCATGATCTCACAGTTTGTGAGTTGGAGCCCCGAGACAGGCTCTGTGCTGACAGCACAGAGCCTGCTTGGGATTCTCTCTCTTTCCCTCTTTCTCTGCCCCTCCCCTGCTCTCTCTGTTTCTCTCTCAAAATAAATAAATGAACTTTAAAAAAAAGAAACTTTAAAAAAAAGAAATTATTAAAGCCCGGTGTTTTTGACAAATTGCTGGAGTGCGTCCTCATTGTCATTGTTAGCTCCGGTTTTGATATGCACATAGTCACCCTTTTAAGGCAGCTTATCACAACTAAGTTCAGTCCCTCCGCTACCTGGAGCCGAATCATCTGGAGTGACTACACATTTCTGAGCTTCAACACCCGCTAAGAGAACAGCTGGGAGGAGAGCCTTGGAACCAGCATCTTAACAACTTCCCAGGTAATCCCCGCGCATAGTAAACTTGGAGAAATCACTGCCTGCCCTGGCACACCTGTTTATGAATTACAGATTCTGAGAAATCCGTTTTAATTTTATTTTTAAGCCTGTAGCCTCTCTCTCCATACCTCAGGGAGCTCTCTGCTCCCTCTGGCCCTCTTCCCCTAGACAAGCAGCATGGTGCGACAATCAGGAGCCCAGACTGTGAAGCCACACATCATGCCTTTGAATCTCATGTCTGACGCTTACCAAACGTGATCGTGAGCAATCTTTCTGTCACTCGGAGTCCCTGTCTGTATAATGAGAATATGAATAATACCTAACTATGTGTGCTATGTGTGCGTTAAACACAACATCAAATAAAATCAGTGAGCAGCTTCCAGTAGCCAGCCCAGCTGATAACTGATGTCTCTATCTTCCCAAAGCTCCCACTCATCTCTATTTCCAGATCACCATATTTCCATCTCTTTCAAAAGCATGTCCTCCTGGGGCACATGGGTGGCTCAGTCGGTTGGGTGTCCGACTCTTGATTTCGGCTCAGGCCATGACCTAACAGTTTGTGATTTCGAGCCCCACATCAGCGTTGGATTGGGATTCTTTCTCTCTCCCTCTCTCTCTGCCCTTCCTCTGCTCATGAATATTCTCTCTCTCTATCCCCCCCTCTCTCTCTGAAATAAATAAACTTTAAAAAAATTTAAAAAACAAACAAAAAAAAACATGCCCTCCTCCTCTGTCATGCCAACTCCACAAAGACAGGCATTTTCTCCGGCATGTCACTGCTTGTACCCCAGTGCCTAGAACAAATCCTTGCATGTACCACAGGCTCCATAAACAGCTGATGAATGAAGGAAGTGAATGAGTAAATACACCTGGTTTCATTCCTCTGTCTTCCTCCTTCCTACAGTTATCTGCCAATATCCCAAGAATCCCCACTTCCTCAGTAAGAACTCTGGCATCTGGGTCAGTCTTCACCTTTGCCCCAATTTATGCTGTCACCGAGAATTTAAGCTCTAGTACCTGCTCAGTCCATTGCTACCACACTAAGAAGTTCACTGTAAGGCAAGTTAAGTTGTAATCACCAAATTCAATGAACAGTCTCCAGCCCTTCTCTTACTTAACTTCTGTCTAGAATTTCTCTTTATTGACTTCTCTTTCTCCTTTATTTTTAATGTTACTGATCTTTTCTGGTTCTTCTTCTTTTTTTTTTTTTTAAAGTAGGCTTTTTGCCCAAACTCATGACCCTGAGATCAAGAGTTGCATGCTCTACCAAATTGAGGCAGCCAGGCACTTCTTCACTGATTCTTATCTTGTCAGATTATCCCTTCTCAGTCCCTCTTCTTTCTCTACAACTTTATCTTTGTAACCTTTCATTTAATCACTTCCTGTACTAAATCCTTTAAGGGTACCCCCTTGTTACCAGAATGAAATCCAAATTCCTTAACAGGGCATCTAGACACAATCTAAATCAGTTTTTTTTTTTTTTTCCAGTTCCTTTCCAAGCACTCAAAGAATAGCACACCACCTTCCCCACTCCCTCTGCCATCACCACGACCACCACCACCACCAGCAGCAGCATCTGAGCATCCATGTCAGAGTGGAACTAAATCTCTCCTGTTGGTGTCCTTTTTCTAGGCTGGATTGCCAACTGTCACTGCAGATGGAAAAGGTAGTATATGCTGAGGACACATCTACAGTGCCCAGGAGATACCCAGTGAACTTTCCATGGCAGTGTCTCACTGTCATGACATATGAAAGAGAGAGCAGAGGCAAAAATAACCAAATACATTTTTAAAAACACAAGATAGAACACCTGCTAAAATTTCAAAGGACCTTGAGGCCAGGAATTAACCACAAGAGAGAGGGATGGAGATTAAGCTTGTAATGCAAATTTCCCCCTTCTTATTTACCTGAATCTGATTTTAAGGCATCTTCCAGCTCCTTGCATTTGCCCTTTGATGACGAATACAAAAATTTGAAACTTGATGAAGTACATGTCTTTATATCTGTTGAACTAAGACCTGAGGGAAAAGTTTTAAAGGTTTTATTTCTGCATTTGTTAAACACGTCTTTTGAGATGCAGCCAGGTGGGAGGATAGGGATACTCTACTATTGTGGCCATCTAATCAAGAGTGATATGATAGGGACATTTTCAAGTGCTGTAGGAGGATCAAGGGTCAGAAAAAGGAATATCTTTTTTGTTATTAAACAAAATAACACATACATGCATACACTTAGGAATGAAGCATCGTGTGTCTGAAACTTACTTTCAAATGATTCAGCAAATTTTGGCTTCTATTTTCTTGGATCAGAGAGAGGAGACTGGGGTGATTTCTACATGAAACAGTGGAAGGAACACCCGGAACAGTGATATCTTTGACCCACATACAGTCAGCTTCTCAAGTATGAAGCAAACAGATAAAAGTAGGCATGTGATGGTCCCAGTCCACCTACTGGAAACCCCAAAAGCTGGGTTCTGATTCTATAGCAATTAATTCCTAAAACCTCAGGTCTACTGCCTCAATCTCTTGATTTTAATATGTTTACTATCTCTAGTTTCTAACAATTCCTTCCCATAACTCATAACCTCAGAATGTAACAATTTCTACTCATTATCAAATGGAGTTTTGCCAATGCATTTTTTAAAGAAGGATAGAAAATAATAAGTGTGGAAATATATTTTTCTTATATAATTTTGCTAACTGTACTGTAATAATCTCAATATTTCTTAAGGAATAATGGGGAGGATCTATTACATCTCAGGAGTTTTGATTATATTTCAGTTAGAATTTTTAGGAAGGACAGAAACTTCTCAAGAGTAAAATTTTTACTTAAAAAATATGTTTTGACCAAATTGGAAAGCTTTAATAAAATTCTCCCCCATTTCTTTAAGTGCTAAGGAATAAATGGTTGGGAGGCAGTGAAACTAAGTTTAGATCAAGCCACTTGCTGGATTAATTTTCCAAAGAAATATTGTCCCTGTCATTGCTACAAAAAAACTTGTGCTTATACATCATTTCCAACCAGGGAAGTTAGAAAAGTTCAAATTCTAGTTAAATCTTAACTGGTAACAAAAAAACTAAGCCCATTGGGGGAAAAAAAAGCCAATGGAAACATAGAAAAATATTGTAATTCACCCACAAGGGAAGGTTACAAGATTTCCTCTGAATCTCATGTAGTAAGTGTTATTCTCCTCCAAGGTTGTAAGGGAGCCTTGACTGAAGAGAAAGACCCCGAAGAGGTGATTTGGAATGGAGAAGGAAGTGTGGACATCAGCTGAAGGACAAAGTTGGGAAGAAGTAGGTTTGACTTGGAATATTAGTAAACCAGTCAAAAGGTCTTTGGAGAGAAGGAATGGACACTAAGACACCACCCTCTACCCTCCCACATTGGGACACATGGTGAGGACTGTCCTCTTACTATGGGGTCCAAAAAATCATGAACTCCGTGGTGTGCACTGATTCTAACAAAAAGCAGGCCATTCTAGCAACAACATAGCATAAGGAAAAAGTTCAGCTGACTTGGGAGCAAGTTAGACCTCCTTACAACCCATATGCCCTTGGGTGAGTCTTATCTAACATTGACTCTCCATGTCTCAGTCTGTGGGACAGGAATTATAGTGGCCATCTCTCTGGGTAGCAGTGAGGATCATTGCTAACATGTAACTTGCCTCTTGTAAGAAAGGCATCCAATAAATTCAAGACATTATTATAAGAATTAGGTAGTAAGCAAACTTGTGATATCCAGAGCAGGTTTTTTTTTAAAGGAATGTGAGTGGCAACGAACAGAGGTAAATAAAATACTTCTTTAAAACATTTTGATTTCTGAAATATAATACCTTATTAGCTTTTCCTCAAAGAATATTACTTAAGCTGAGAAATGGAAAACATTAAAAAGTATTCTAAAAATCCAATCAATACCTCCTGGAGACAGCCAGTAATGATGATGGTTATCTCACATTTCAGGGTACTAGCCAAAAGAGTAGGCAGTTTGAAGAATTTGAGTAGATTATAATGGATTCACACCACTTTGGATTCCTTTGCCATTTAATCTCTATTTGTCATACTTTAAATCTCTAAAAGTTTAAGCTAACTACATGTTATTTCCCCCATTAAAATTCCTGCAATGCTTGTAGTCAATAAATTTTTTTAATACTCTACCGCTTTCTTTGATTTTTTCTGGGTCCACATAAAATAGAATTTTGTACTCTCCTCCTAAGGACCCAGACTGCAGATAATGTGTCCCATACTGGTCGATTAATCTTCGGTAGGCACCGTAATCATACAGAGAGGGAAGGTAGGAGAGTTCCTTCCAGAAGGGCTCAGCAAGTTGTAAAAATTCTGGATTGTTATTGATAAACTGAGCCACTTCCACAGTGTTCTGGACAACCAACAATTGATGACTCTATGGGAAGAAGGAAGAATAAAAGGAGTTTTAGTTTGAAGATAAAAAGTCAGTGAAATTACTTTCCTGTTCAATGTCTCCATCAACTGCCACCTCCGACCCAAACTATATGAATTTTTATTTTTGATGCATGATGAGGTCTTTTCTGGGCTCACTCACCTGAAGCAATCTAAAGAGTTTTTGGAATGCCAAATAGGAATATCTGAGTGATATGTAATTTCTTACATATATGGCCTTTAAAATCTCAACTAGAAAAAAAAGCATCATCTTCATTCCCTACTAAACAAGCTCACAAATAGGTATATAAAATAATGTGTCCCTAAGGAGTATACATTGACAATGACTTATAGGTAAGGTGAACATATAATTTATATCTCATACTATGGTTCCTCACTTTATAATGAGGCTTTTTTTTTTTAATTTTAGTGTAATTTACATACCATGTTATATTAGTTGCAGGTGTACAATATAGTGATTCAACAATTCCATATGCCACCTGGTGCTCATCACAAGTGCACGCCTTAATCCCCATCACCTGTTTTACCCATCCCCCCCCCCCCACCTGCCTCCCCTCTGATAACCATCAGTTTGTTCTCTACAGTTAAGAGTCTGGTTTTTTTGTTTGTCTCTTTTCGTTGTTGTTTGTTTTCTTTTTTCTTTTTTTTTTTATTTAAACGTTTATTTATTTTTGAGACAGAGAGAGACAGAGCATGAACAGGGGAGGGGCAGAGAGAGAGGGATACACAGAATCTGAAACAGGCTCCAGGCTCTGAGCGGTCAGCACAGAGCCTGACGTGGGGCTCGAACTCACGGACCATGAGATCATGACCTGAGCCAAAGTCGGACGCTTAACCGACCGAGCCACCCAGGCGCCCCTGTTGTTTGTTTTCTTAAATTCCACATGTGAGTAAAATAATATGGTATTTGTCTTTCTCTGAATGACTTATTTCACTAAACATTATACTCTCTTGATCCATCCATGTTGTTGCAAATGGCAAGATTTCATTCTTCCTTATGCCTGAGTAATATTCCATTGCATATATATAATATACCTTCTTTACCCATTCATCTATCAGTGGACACTTGGGTTGCTTCCATAATTTGGCTATTGTAAATAATGTTGCAATAAACATAGGTATGCATCTATCTTTTCGAATTAGTGTTTGTATTCTTTGGGTAAATACCCCGTAGTGGATATGAGGTCTTTGAAACACTTCCTGAGCATCTTTTAATGATGTCCAAGACAGATCTACCTTATATCAAATCCTAATTTCTGTGAACAATAATATAAATACAATAAATGTTTATACAATTCTTATTCCCATAGTCAGCTTCTTAGTCATAAAACAAACAAAATCAATATTCCTTTATACCTCCCTGTGATTTATTAATCAAGTTACTGACTTCAAGAATGAGATGAAGTATGCAGATTTTGAATGATGGTCAACCTGAAAATTCATCAGCAGTAGGTACACATCAATTAGTACAAGTCATCTCAACTGTTCAGATTGCCCAAGATAAAAATTTTAGTATCTTAAGACAACAAACTATCTAAAAATAAGTTTTTTAACTTCCTCAGATAAAAATTTTGGTATCTCAGGGCACCTAGGTGGCCCAGTCACTTAAGCGTCCAACTCATGATTTCAGCTCAGGTCATGATCTCACAGTTTGAGAGATCAAGCCCCACATCCAGTTTTGTGCTGACAGCACTTAGCCTGCTTGGAATTCTCTCTCTCTGCCCCTCCTCTTACCCCCGTGCCCTCACATGCATTCTCTCTCTCTCTCTCTCAAAATAAACAAATAAATAAATAAATAAATAACATTTTTTTAATGTGGTATCTCAAAAGTAACAAAGTGTTTTAAAATCTTTTAGTTTTATGCACCTTCTCAGAAACATTCTAGCATTACTGTTTAGAAAGCATATATTAACAGGATTTTTTCAATTCTATAACACATATAATCATGTATAGCAATCATAAATTAGAAATTTAAGAAAATTTTCACTAGTAGATTTGAAAGTAATGCTTTTTAAGATTTTCAAATAAGTAAAAATACTTTAATAAGAAAAACAAAGTATAGGAGTGCCTGGCTGGCTCAGTCAGTGGAGCATGAAACTCTTAACCTTGAGGTCGTGAGTTTCAGCCCCAGGTTAGTCATAGACGAAAGAAAGAAAGAAAGAAAGAAAGAAAGAAAGAAAGAAAGAAAGAAAGAAAGAAAGAAAGAAAGAAAGAAAGAAAGAAAGAAAGAAAGAAAGAAAGAAAGAAAGAGGAAAGAAAGAAAGAAAGAAAGAAAGAAAGAAAGAAAGAGGAAAGAAAGAAAGAAAGGGGAAAGAAAGAAAGAAAGAAAGAAAGAAAGAAAGAAAAGAAAGAAGACAAAGTATTAATAGATATATTATCCAAGAGAATTGACAAGATACAATGTTACCTCTTAAGGAAATATATTACATTGTCTCTTTGAAGAAGATGCTACTACCCTAATTTAAAAATGAAAGCTGATCCTTTTGGTAAATACACTTTTGTTAATGTTAGAAATACTTAAGCAGTAAAATATGGAAAAGTTAACTCATGTTTCATACTAACCTTTTGCTTTTGGATTTCATTGCTATGTGAAATATGACTATACGAAGAAGATGCTGAAGATCTAAAAAAGGAGCGTTTCTTACTAGATGATGTATATTCTGCTGAAGTATGTTTTACATAAGACCAGCTACTGTTGTAAAATTCATAATTAAAATCATTATTTATCTTCACCTATAAAGAAAATGAAAAGTTTTGTTGTGACTAAATCAAGGCCTTGGGTATAACCCAAAATCTTTTGCCATGGATCCTTTAACGTGAATACTTTCTTTACACAATCCTCTCCAAAAAAAGAAAGCTCTTCATTGACACAAAACAACTGTGGCTCTCATTGTGACCAGGCCCATATAAATATAAGGAATAGAGTCCATTCTATAATTATTCTTTGTTAAGCAGGAGACATGGTCTCAGTAATGGTAATCCCAAGTGATTCACAGAATATATTTGTGTACACACATCTCCCATTTTGTTTAATGTCAACATCTAGGCCAGAAGTCAGAAAATTAACAAAACCATACTAACAGAGAACTGAAAAGCACTTGGCTCTTGATTTTTCATCTAATAAAAGGGAACAGAAATGCAAATCGGTGATCTGAAGCATGTAGATCTTTTGGACTTTGGGAATGTTCTATGTGATCCAGTAGTAGCTATAACTTTCTAATTAATGCTGAAACTGGATTTTTTTTTTCTGTGATAGATAGTAGAAGAAAAGGCCATCCCACAAGAATTTTGAAGCAGGCAACAGGATAGTCACATGTGGCTAACAGAGTCATGACAGCTCCAGCACAGATGAAGAAGATAATCATTTATTTATCCCTTACTTTATCCTAGATCAAGTGTCAAAATAAAATGCCTACAGGGGGCTGGCAAGTAATATAAATGTTGGAGGCATCCAGGGGAAGGCAGGGTGATGAAGTGAACACACGCACTGTAGAAAAGGGGTACCAACGCAGGACTCCATCATACAGTTACCATGTGTAACTACAGGTGCTAGCACTGACAGGTGATCTGTTTTCAAGAAAGGAGATAAATCTGAATCTTGACACAAAAATCTCGAAAATTTTAAAAGTCATGGGCAATTAATTTGCTAACAAATGCCAATCACCGCGAGAATAAAACAAGACACGCACGAGGACTCCCTCTCACCGTGTCTGCTCCATATAAAACAGTCAAATCAGTAACTGTGTTTCCGCGAGCATTTGTGTTGTTAGCATATATCCACACACATCTGTGTTTGAGATCGAAGTATAAAAAAGCACAGGGAAGAAAAAAAAAAAAAAAAAAAAAAAAAACAAACACACAGGGAAAATTAAAATGATGGGTATGATATACTTTAAACACAAACCTAAAAGGAAAGAAAATGACAGACTATTATGCAGTCATTTTCAATGATGCCTATGAAGAGAAATACTCATGTTAAATGAGAAACTGTTATAAATGTGATAATCCTGTTAATTACATCAATGCAAGTATATTCCCCAGTCAAAAAAAAAAAAAAAAAAAAAAAAGACTGGAAAGAAATTCATCAGGAAAATGCCAGAAAATATTATATTACTTTTATCATTGCCCACGTTCAAAATTATGCATGAATGTTAAGAACACACCACAAGATACGAAAAGATAGATTTATTCATATCTTTTATTAGGGCATTATTTTCATTAAATTATGAAATGGATCTATTTCAAAGTCAAATGCATAAGTTTAGCTCAAAGCTGAGATGGAGAATATATGTCTTATTATTGACTACAAAGAAGACGTTAATAAGAATGCTATTAGAGATTTCTGCAGCCACTAGATACTGTTTTGGTCCTATTAGGCTTTAGATAGGCACACAATTTAATTTTTTTCTCTCTCTCTCTCTTAAGAAAGAGAAGTTATCTATCTTCCTTTTGATGTAAAAAAAAAAAAAAAAGAAAGAAAGAAAACCTATTTTCCCTCATCTTCAGATCTACAATTCAAATACTCGATTCATGCAAATAAGCCTCTTAGATGATTTAGTTCAGCATCTCCTCACTCTCGTCTGCTCTACATATGGCTGCCAAGTCATCTTTTTCAGGCTAATGTGATTTTCTTAAATGACCCTGAATTGATACTCTCTTTCCCATCTAACTTTGAATCCTGAATTCTCTCAGACGATCCTTCCTCTAAAATCACAAACTCAAACATCCTACAGTCTGCCACCTATTACTCTTTTGACTCTCATACTATCATCACCAGAGCAATTATTCAACTTCGTAGAGGCAAGTTCTTCAACTTAGTTTCCGTTCTCTCTCCCTATCAGCACCTTCCTTTTTTTCACTTCTTTCTTTTTCGGATAGCCTTCATGGTTCATGACTTCAACAGTTTCTCATCAATGAACTTAACATCCTCGCCTAGATAGACCCTGCCATCATGCTTGCCAGGCAGAATTCCAACCTGGTTCAATGCTCACAGCCAAGCTACTTAGCACTACAATAGAAAAATCACACAGCTATAGATGGGTACCACTGTAAGTCCATTCATGATTTCTGATCTCAGGGGAACCCTCAATGCAGTCCAGCAGCCCTATATTTCTTTAGTCCGTTCTCTTTCTTTCCCATTTTCTATAGTACCTATTTCAAAAGTTCAACCCCTACCTCAATCCCCCAATCTTAGAACCACTTTCCTCACTTTCAGAAAATGACCTTAACCTCTTTCTTTACAAACATTCCAATTACCAGACAGAGGATTCCTAAATTTCTGGCTAACAAATCGACAAACATATTTACATTTCTCCTCTTCCTTTCTTCCACAGGTGTCCCTCCTCCATCTAAAGCTAACTTCTCTGATTGATCCCATTTACAATTGCACAAGAACCATAAAATAGGAATAAACTTAGCCAAAGTTGTTCAAATATCTGTATGCTGAAAGCTATAGAAAACCTATGGAGGAAATTGAAGAAGATATAAAGAAATGGAAAAACATTCCATGCTCTTGGATTGGAAGAACAAATATTGCTAAAATGTCACTACTATCCAAATAAATCTACACATTTCATGCAATCCCAATCGAAATTGCACCAGCATTCTTCTCAAAGCTAGAACAAACAGTCCTAAAATTTGTACGGAACCACAAAAGACCCCAAATAGCCAAAGTAATGTTGAAAAAGGAAACCAAAGCAGGAGGCATCACAATTCCAGACTTTAGCCTCTACTACAAAGCTGTAATCATCAAGACAGTAAGGTATTGGCACAAAAACAGACACATAAACCAATGGAATAGAACAGAGAATCCAGAATTGGACCCACAAATGTATGGCTAACTAATCTTTGACAAAGCAGGAAAGAGTATCCGATAGGAAAAAAAACAGTCTCTTTAGTAAATGGTGCTGGGAGAACGGGACAGCAACATGCAGAAGAATGAAACTGGACCACTTTCTTACACCATACACAAAAATAAACTCAAAATGGATGAAAGACCTCAATGTGAGACAGGAAACCATCAAAACCCTAGAAAAGAAACCAGGCAACAACCTCTTTGACCTCAGCTGCGGCAATTTGTTGCTCAACACATCTTCTAAGGCAAGGGAAATAAAAGCAAAAATGAACTATTTGACCTCATCAAGCTAAAAAGCTTCTACACTGTAAAGGAAACAATCATCAAAACTAAAAGGCAACCGACAGAATGGGAGAAGATATTTGCAAATAACATATCAGATAAAGAATTAGTATCCAAAGTCTATAAAGAACTTATCAAACTCAACACTCGGAAAATGAATAACCCAGTGAAGAAATGGGCAGAAGACACAAATAGACACTTTGCCAAAGAAGACATCCAGATGGCAACAGACACATGAAAAAATGCTCAACATCACTCATCATCAGGGAAATACAAATCAAAACCACACTGAGATACCACCTCACACTGGTCAGAATGGCTAAAATTAACAACTCAGGAAACAACAGATGTTGGCAAGGATGTGGAAAAACAGGAACCATCTTGCACTGTTAGTGGGAATGCAAGCTGGTGCAGTCACTCTGGAAAACAGTCTGGAGGTTCTTCAAAAAATTAAAAATAGAACTGCCCTACGACCCAACAATAGCATACTAGGAATTTATCCAAAGGATACAGGAGTGCTGATTCATAGGGCACATTTACCCCAATGTTTATAGCAGCACTTTCAACATTAGCCAAATTATGGAAGGAGTCCAAATGTTCATCAACTGATGAATGGATAAAGAAGATGTGGTTTATATAGACAATGGAATACTACTTGGCAATGAGAAAGAATGAAATCCTGCCATTTGCAACAACATGGATGGAACTGGAGGATATTATGCTAAGTGAAATAAGTCAGTCAGAGAAAGACAGATATCATATGTTTTCACTCACATGTGGAACTTGGGAAACTTAATAGAAGACCATGGGAGAAGGGAAGGGGAAAAAATAGTTTCAAACAGAGAGGGAGGCAAACCATAAGAAATTCTTAAATACAGAGAACAAACTGAGGGTTGATGGCGGAGGGGCAAAGGAGAGGGGAAAATGGGTGATGGGCATTGAGGAGGGCACTTGTTGGGATGAGCACTGGGTGTTGTATATAAGTGATAAATCACAGAAATCTACCCCCAAAACCATGAGCACACTGTATACACTGTATGTTAGCCAACTTGATAATAAATTATATTTTAAAAAAAAAACCTGAGTTATCCTCCAAAAACAAACAAACAAACAAAAATAATAAAGCTAACTTCTCTGTCTCTTCTCTGTATTGCATTCCTTCCCACCTCTTCCAAGGACTTATTAAATTCATTATTCATTCCCTCTCCCACAGCTTCCATTTTTCTCTCTACGGTTTCATTCCGTATATATCAAACTCATATATACTCCAACTCCACTTAACTATAGTGTGTTACAAGGGTTCTGGAGACACTCTTGGGTTCAGAATCCATGTGTGTTATCTATTACCTCTATGATTGTGGGTAAATCATTCAGCATTGTTTTTTTCAGTTTCCTCAACTGTAAAATAGAGATGACAGTGCCTACTTTTTTTAGGTTATTATAAAGAAAAGAAGATCCATTAAGCACTTGAAACAGTGAACAGTATATAATGTATGTGAGCTATTTTTTGATCATCATTTAAATTATTCCTGGTTTAAAAGGTAGATTTAGAAATCTCAGATATCCAGGGATGCCTCAGTGGCTCAGTCAGCTGAGCATCCAACTCTTGGTTTCAGCTCAAGTCGTGGTCTCACAGTTTGTGGGATGGAGCCCCACATCGGACTCTGTGCTGACAGCAGGGAACCTGCCTGGGATTCTCTCTCTCCCTTTCTCTGTCCCCTCCCCCATCTGTATCTCTCTATCTCTCTCAAAATAAATAAATAAAATTAAAAACTAAAAAAAAAGAAATCTCAGATATCTAGATTCAGACCAACAGAGGAAGCAGAGGATCAGATCATTAATCATTAGTTAAAATGACGTTAGAATATAATTTTGTGATTCTTATTTGATATACACTAGTATCTCTTTTCCCAAAATATAATGAAGTGCATTCAAAACTAAATACAGGAGGATCCAGGAAGTAATTCATTTTCTCCACCCTAATTTTTACTCCCATCTGTGACTCATTCCAAGTTGACAATGAACAAAAAGTCTTTCGGCAGCCTCCCAGACAACTACAGGAGGGGCACCTTCCAAAGCGACCATGGAGCAGGAATGTGCTTGTGTGTCAAAGGCTTCCTTGTGGGATGAAAAATATGAGGAGACAGAGAAAGTGCATGGCATCAAAGAAAGTGGCGTAGTCAACAAGAGACCAGGTTTGCCCTGGATAAACTACGATGCTCAAAACTGAAACAGAGATCACAAGAGAAATTAACTGATTCTGTTCTGTGTTTACTTACTAATGTTTATGTTCCGACAAGTCAGAAGTCATCTTCCACTCAGAGGTAGCTGAACACCCAGTGGCCTCAGGTCTACCTGCCTGTGGAAGACACTTACCACCTGCATATCCACATGGGGTTAGCACTTCAGGGACTGACTCATTGCTTCCATCTCACTTCCCTCAGGCTGGATCCTCAAAACATCTCTATAATTTCCCTCTAACTCTGACAAACTCCTTCAAATTCAGTGACTGGAAAGGCATTTCAGATGTCAATCCAAAAACCAAGCCATGCTGAGGGAAATGAATGTCAGGATTATGCTGTTATTAAATTATTTCTCTTCTTCAGAAACTGCAGACTTCCAGCATGTCTGTCCTCCAACTATGTCAGAAATTCTCTCATTATTTTCTCTCCTCTGTAACATTCTAAATTTGATCCAAAAATATATATGCAATTATCCCTCTTATAATTATGAAGAATTATCAACCCATCCTCCTAGGAATAGGAGAAAAAAATTTTCTACATATGCCTATGTCACATTCTCCCTTCTGGCCAATGGTTAAATTACAATACGTATTATACACCATATAGAATTTAGAGTTGAAAAAGCAGTTAAATACAAGATACTGGGAGAGTAAAACATACTAGAAAAACAAAGGGCTGTGAGGTCTGACAGGCTGGATCCAAGCTGTACTACTTACTAATTTGGCGATTTAGAGCAAGTCAGCTGGAGTCCTCTGAGCCTCAATGTCTACATATATACAATAGTAAAATATTACTTACCTTCCAAAGATGTTATGAGGATTAAACCTATACAAATTGCCTAAAACAGTACAGATGCCAGAGTAGGTCATCAAAAATTGGTACCTATCATTATTTTTCAGATCGGTTCCAGTTTCCATTTTCATGATACAATAACTCTTAAATATAACTTATTCTGTTGTAAGTCAGAGGATGATGCTATTTGCTGTTTATAATCAAAATTGCATTCTGAAGAGGGTTTATTTTGGTAAACGAAAAGCCCTTCTATCTGAACATCCCAATAGTTTTAGTTTGCAAATTCGGGACTAAGAGATAAGAAGCACTGAACTGGAAATTTTTAGAATTCTGGGAAGAAGGGAGGAAAGAAATGAGAGAGGAGATCCTGGAAGAAGAGAACAAGATGCCAAAATGAGATGAGACCAGAAATCTTGATCTGTTGAGGTTCTAGAAAGACAGATGTTTTGGGCGCCTGAGCAGCTCCAACTCTTGATTTCGGCTCAGATCATGATCCCAGGGTCATGGGATCGAGCACTGCATTGGGCTCCATGCTGAGCATGGAGCCTGCTTAAGATTCTTTCTCCCTCTGCCCCTCTCCCCTACTGGCACTCTAAGGACAGATGTTTTAAGACAGAGGATGTCCACCATTTTTGTGGAATGTGTTGGCACTACCCCAACAGAATATCCCCTTCCAATGTTCAGGATTCTCCCCCTAAAGCCATAACTGTTTTTTGTGTGAGTGGATTTTTTGCTGAAATCATGGAATAGAATGAGGTTAGGCATGTGTGACAGAAACAGCTTGCAAGAAGCAGAAGCCTGGAAAGAAGACCCTGAGACCTTAAGGAAAATTTAAAAGTCTAGCAATACAGACGTTCACAAGGATATGGAGCACAGGCCACCCTTCCACATTGCAGATCGGGTATTAATTGATGATATATCCATTTTGGAAACTTTACTGAGTAAAGTGTAACCTATGATAACCTGCAAGGCAGCAATCCAAGTACCAGGTGTATGCCCTAGAGAAAATCTAGTTCATTTGCATGGAACTCATGCACAAGAATGTGCAAGGCAATTTCATAAGAAAAAAGTAGAACCAGCAATAAAAAACGTCATCTAGATTAACATGAATAAATTTCAAAACTGTGATTTTTGAGGGGGGAAAAAGTCATAGAAGAACATATACTATAAGATTTACTTACACAAATGGCAAAAAATAGATAAAACTAATCACAAATTTTTTATGTAGGGACAAATACATATGAGATAAACATATACAGAAAAACAAAGAAGTGGTTAATACAAAACAGAAGATGGTGGTTTGTCAGAGTGGGGAGGATATGACCAGAGAGGGGTAGATGGGAGCCTTTAAGTCATTGGCAATGTTCTATTTCTTAAGGTATGTGGTTGGCATATATGAGTATTCATCTAATTAGTTTTCTTCAAACTGTATGTTTATGTTACTTACACTGTTTTGTATATATGAAATATTTTACAATTTAACAGTAAACGCATTTTTAAGTGAGCTGACACTGTGGCAGTGGCGAAGAGATTATCATGACCAGTCATGGCCAGGGCCTTGAGTTTTGACACTGTACAGGGACAGACCATCCTATTTGGGGCCCATGTGGTCCATGGACTTGAAAATGAGGCAAAAGAATATTTCAGCTTAAATGAGACAAATTAAAGTATCGTTTCCCTGTACCCCAGAGTTAAAGAATATGTGTTCTTTCTAAGCCCATATAAATCATTTATAAGAATTGATCAAATATTAAGCCACAAATAAATTCTCAACAAATACCAAAAAATCAATATCACATAAATAATGACCTCTGGCAATAATTCACAGATTAAAAATAAATTAAATCAATGAAATTAAGTACCTGGAATGTATAGGAGAGGATATTTCCACTCAGTCTATAAAAATCTCTTCCATCCCCACTAAACACCTTTCTGCATTGACCACCAAAACTTTTAGTATTAATGACTTTGTTCCTAAACTGGCCAGTGAGTTCGTTGTAACTGTTTAAAAAAAAAAAAAGGAAGGAAGGAAGAAAAGATGGTTAGAAATCAGAAATAGCAGTTTCTGAAGAAGAACTTCCAGAAATTTTTGAAATATAGTGAAGTATCTCTTTGAGAGAGCTCAAATAAAGAGAACAATGTCCTAATGCATACCATATATTATCCAACCTCCCCTGGGTGGTATAATAGCTAAAACTAATAACTGGAGAAATCCAACATCCTTCAGCCTAAGAACATGTTTGGAAAACATAGCCCTTTTGTATTTATGGCAACAGCTGGTTTTGAGTTGAATCTATAAATAAAACCAATACAATTAAGATGACTCTTGAGGAGAAAGAACTTTCTACAACAAATTTCAACTAATTTGCCTCTTAGTATACTGAATGGTATACTCTTTAGAGTAATTTTACCATTTTTCTGTTAATGAATTTTAAACTAGGATAGAAAAGCCACTTCTATCACTCTAAAATAGACTGTTTTAAAGTCTTGAAATCTTCAACTTGGATCTGACCCTCAAAATTCCTCAGAATTCTTTTTGGAAAGACAAACATGGGATTGTCCCAACTTCACTTGAAAATGAAAGTTCCCAGCCAGTTCAGACAATTACTTTTCAAGCCTCAATATTCCAATACGTTACTTTCTCTCTTCTTTCTCTGTTCTTACTCTATTGTCTCTTCATTCTCATAAGGAGCCTCACATCACTGTCATTGAATCAATTCTCTCCCTCTGTCTCTCTCTATTTCTACCTCTCTCCCGTAGGGTGACCAACTATCCAGGTTTCCCCAGGTCTGAGGGGTGTCCCTGGACATAGGACCTCCAGCGCTAAAAGCAGGACAGTCTAGGGACAATTGGACACTCTGCATTTACCACATACATTTTCAAGTATACAGGTATGAATGAAAAGTTTCAGGATGTGGCAAAGAGCTCTGAGCCAAAGGCTGAGCTATTAGGTGATTTGTTATCAGACTTACCAAACCATAAAATAAAACAAAACAAAATGAAAAGCTACTATCCATCAGTGTGCACAGAAAACTGGCCAGCACCTTACCCATTTCCAGTAAGTTCTATGTTGGGAGGAGGTTTATCAAGGTCACACGAAGGTCTGCTTTCTAAGTCCTCACATCTGTCTTCATCAGCACTATCCTCTTCACAGTCAGAATCCCCATTGCAAACCAAAGATCTGCTGATGCACTGGCCTGTACACAAGATAAGCCCCATAAATGAATGAATGAATGAATGAATGAATGAATGAATGAATAAATAAATAAATAAATAAATAAATAAATAAATAAATAAATAAAAGAGGGTAGAAGGGAAAAACTACCTGGGATCAAAAGGGTTTTGCCTTTGATTCCCAAAATTGTACTAATATTCTAGTGTGAATTTGAGATCAGTCCTCAAGATGTCCAGGAAAAGACTGGTGATTATTTGGGTCCTCATATTACAACACACAAAACTGATTCTGACCTCAGCTGGACACAAAATTGAAAATAGAAGCTGAATTCAAATTCCAGGCTCTCACCCATAACCAAGCAGTTTGTCTGAATCTTCCAGAATCAAACAGTGCCGACCACTGGGAAGATAGATTGACATCCTGCCCTTCAACTTTCAGTTTATTTTTTGCCATCACTGACCAAGATGTCAAAGCTCTGCTTCTTTTGGTGATTTGATGTGTAAGCTTTTGAGAGCATAGAAACTGGATCAAAAGGTTAACACTCATCACGTCTTTAGCATATATTCTGTGCAAGACACTCTTCCAGGTGTTAGGTACAAATATAAATAAAAATAGTATGCTGGGCTTTTCATATACTTTACAAGCTAACAGAAAGGACTATGAAGACATAGATCATTATAATTCAGCAACGTAATTGCTATGATAGACATACATCCCAGGAATCAAGGAAGCACTGGAGGGTATCAGATGATCTAACCCTTGCCTACCTCCCCAGCATCATCTCCAGCCATTCTCCTACCAGCTTCTGATGCGATAGTCACACCTGCATGAATAAAAGGCCAGGCTTCTGTCATCTCCACTGACCTTGCACTTACGGTTCCCTCAGACTAGAAGGGTTTCTCTACCTGTCACCAACCTGTCCTTCAAGGACCAAATTAAACATCATCTCCTCTTAGAGACCATCCCTCCTCCACAGGCTATAGTGCATGTCCTTCCTCTGTGTCCTCATAGTGTGCATTGCATGCAACTGTCCTGACGGTATAGCATGCATCCCACTATGCTCTCACTCAATCCGATCCAATGTTGTGGACAGTCTACTATGTACCAAGTATTCCAGATGCAAAAATTAAAGCAACAGGGGCACCTGGGTGGCTCAGTCAGTTACGCATCTGACTTCGGCTCAGGTCATATCTGGTGGTTTGTGAGTTTGAGCCCCCCGTCAGGCTCTGTGCTGACAGCTCGGAGCCTGGAGCCTGCTTCAGATTCCGTGTTTCCCCCTCTCTCAGCCCCTCCCTGCTCACACTCTGTCTGTCTCTCTCTTTCTCAAAAATAAATAAACATTAAAAAATTAAAGCAATATAATCCATATCCTCAAGGAGTTCACTGTCTCCAAGAGAGATAACCAGGCCAGTAAATTCTCCAGATCACAGATAGTACAATGTATGTAAGGAACACAGAGAAGTGATTTGTTAATTATCTCTATCAGTTGGGAAGTTAAGGAATGCTTCTGAAAAGAGGAGTCACCTGATCTGGGTTTTGAAAGTAAAATAGGAGTTTGACAGGTCTTGTTGAGGAGCACTTCTAACACAGAGATTAATTATGAACTATTCTGTGCATAAACTTTAATATTTTTCAGGGAAGAGACTAAGCATTTCATTTGTATATCCACAATCCTTACCATTGTATCTGGAACATAGTAATAATAATGAATATTTGGTAAACGTTGAATTAACTTCACTGCACAAATGATACATAAACACTAGGTCAAATAATACTCAATGCCAAAATTTGAAATTGTGTTTCAATCACCCAGTGTATAGAAGTGACCTGTATTACTCCTTGATTAGCTAATTAGAGTTGCTTCTCTTGTAAACATAATGATAATTTGGGCAGTAACATTATTTTTGCCTAATCTCGGTGTACCGGACTCACTCTACATCTCCGCCAACAATGCAATGTCAAAAACTGTTTGGGTCTGGCAACAGCCATATTTCTTTTCAAAGAAGGGAGGAGTATCCTTACCTTTCTTACCAGATGCCTCCTCTTGCATTCTAAATAATGATAGCTGAGTATGTAATTAATATGCCAATAAAAATCCTACTGATATTGGCCTGAAATTAATTTTAAGGCCGATACACATTCAGTAAAAGTCAACAAATACATACTGAGCAAGTTAACCAAATAGCATTTGAAATTACACCCTGCCTGCCAAGCCTATGAAAACATACCTGAAAAACACCTGAAACGCTCTCCACATCCCTCTTCCGTTGGACATCCTCGGGTAGGTTCACACGATTGTGTTTCAAATGCATTTCCGACACAGGGATGGCCGCCATACTGTCCGTAAACAGCTATTGACCGCCTGCGAGTCTAAACACAGAACAGGTAGTACTTTCTGATATCTCCTTTCCTTTATTTGAGAAACAAATCTGAGAGAAATTAATGCAATTGAAGAAACAGCGTTCAGGAAATTGTTCTGGTGTTCCACAGATGTAAAACCTCCCAAATCAATAAACCCACAGGCCTACTTGTCCTGGAGTGGGTGACAAGTGACACTTGGATTATTATTTGTGACGTTCTCCCAGCTATGTATTTATTCTCAGGGTTGAGTATTAAAAAAATAATAGTAATAAAAACAGTGGCTCTTAAAAAAAGCAACTTGAAAGAGTTAGTTGGGTAGACATATAAGCAAATAAGTTACGATATAGAACGTTTAATGTTTCTGCTCAAGCTGTGTGCCAACTAGAAAGGAGAAATGGATTTTGTCAGAGGGCGGGAAGGATACTGGGAACAATGGTTAAGAAGTAAAGTTAGAAAAACCTTTAGAGGGGTACCTGGGTTCAGGTGGGTTCAGGGGCCGACTCTTGATTTGGGCTCAGGTCATGATCTCAGAGTCGTGAGACTGAGCCCCATGTGGTGCTCTGCACTGGGCAAGGAGCCTGCTTGAGATTCTCTTTCTCTCTCCCTCTGCCCCTCCCTGGCTCGTGTGTACCCAGGGGCACTCTCATTCTCTCTCTCAAAAAAATAAAAAATAAAAAATAACTCTTAAAAAAAAAAAGGAAAAAAAAACTTT
The DNA here is from genome assembly GCF_024362965.1 of Panthera pardus. NCBI lineage: Eukaryota > Metazoa > Chordata > Mammalia > Carnivora > Felidae > Panthera > Panthera pardus. Next base: position 32,900,372 of record NW_026526765.1, on the reverse strand, counting down.
AGAAAAATGGTGGCAATTGATTTGAGCTGAATGGTAAGCCTTCTTCAGGAAGGCAATGCAAAATAAATCTGGAGAGAAAGATGCTAATATGGAAGTCAAATTTACAGCACAAAACCTCGGTCATCCAAAGGTGAAGCTACCTCTGCAACGGAATTTTACTAGATAATAAAAATCACTGGCCTCTGAAGTGGGAAATATGTCAAAGGCAAATCTCTGGGAGAGAAAGTATGGGAAAATTGAGGAAATCATCAAGCCAACTGAGAAACACCTAAGTCATCCTAAAGTTCATTTTATCAATGTGAACACATATATCTAATACTTAAACAAAAATTAAGGTCCACAAAATCCTTTTCCTGCCCAACAGCAATCAAAGATGCATCACTTAAGCCTCTTCCTGTACTCATCTTTTCCCCATTTAAAAAAAAAAAAGAATCTGACATTCCAGAGAATTTAAACCTTGAGCAAAGATCAACAGGGAAGACTGGATCTACAAACTGATGTGGGGTCAGAAGCGAATGGTCAAGGAAGAATTCTTGAGCAACTACATGGATGGAACTAGAGGGTATTACGCTAAGTGAAATTAGTCACTCGGAGAAAGACAAAAATCATATGACTTCACTCATATGAGGACTTTAAGAGACAAAACAGATGAGCATAAGGGAAGGGAAACAAAAATAATATAAAAACAGGGAGGGGGACAAAACAGAAGAGACTCATAAATATGGAGAACAAACTGAGGGCTACGGGAGGGCTTGTGGGAGGGGGGATGGGCTAAATGGGTAAGGGGCACTAAGGAATCTACTTCTGAAATCATTGTTGCACTATATGCTAACTAATTTGGATGTAAATTTAAAAAAATAAAAAATAAAACAAAATAAAAAATAAATTACAAATTAAAAAAATTAAAAAGGAAAAAGAAAAAAGGAAAAAGTAAAAAAAAAGAAAGAAAGAATTCTTGAGACATTTTTGGTGCAAAAAGGTGCTTTTATTATAGCACGGGGACAGGGCCCGTGGGGAGAAAGAGCTGCACTTTTACTGTGTGAAGATGGTGGTTATTATATTAAGTGCTCAAAGGGGAGGGGACGTGCAGGGAATATTAGATCATAAATGTCTTTTTCAAATTTCTACTCTTAAAAATAGTTTCACAGGATTTCTCCGATGCTTATCATTCATCTTGATATTAACAAGTGAGATGAACAGTCATGAGACTCTAAGAATGCAGCAACCAGTACATATTTGATACTTATCGGAACTATGCAGCTATAGGTCAGCCTTCTGGGCTAAATGCGAACACATTTTTGCTTCTATCCCTCATCACAAACCAACGTTGAATCTCCTCATCCATCCTAAACTGGGTTAGAAGTGGGGACTCATTGGGACAAAGGGTCACGGTAATGCAGTTTGATCTCTGAGCAGCTGTGTGTCAACCTGGGCCTGGTGCTGGCACCTTCCATTGTATCTGAGCAGAGGAGCCATGGAGGAATATGAGAGGGGAATAGAACTCAGTGCAGTTCCTTCATAAGTTTCTAGTTTCTGTATTTGATTGATGAAGACGCCTCTCATAATGTGTCTTCTTAAATTGTCCTTTTCTGAAGTTCCAAAGCACAGATTGTGTTGTTCATCTAAGTAATGCTTCCCTCTCTCCACATACAAGGATGACCTCGACAGCTGCCCACTGTGAGCAGCCATATTCTCACCTGACAACTTCTGATCTTATGACCCCGTTTCCATTTTCACTTGTCTCTCTCTGGATGAAAATGTTGTCGTTACCATCTAGGGATGTAATCATTGCATGATGACCTTCATGCAAAGAAAAAAATTACTAATATGAAAAATACCTCTCATCCCTTTCTATTTAGTGTTCTTTCTTAGCTTGTTTTTAAATTATAAAAATGTTTTCTGTGGTCAGTATTTGATTTTTGCCTTGTTATTCATGGACCCATTTGCCTGTCTGTATTCAGAGTAGTCATCTATTTGCCCAAAGCCAAATTCCACATTCGAGTAACTGGTTTTGTAAATACCACTCATGTAGGTACTAAATGTTTGATGAAAATGATGATTATGATGATGCTTCAAAACAGAAATTATCAGGGCACCTGGGTGGCTCAGTCGGTTAAGCATCCAACTTCAGCTCAGGTCATGATCTCACAATTTGTGGGTTCGACCCCCTCCTCAGGCTCTGTGCTGACAGCTCGGAGCCTGGAGCCTGCTTCCGATTCTGTGTCTCCCTCTCTCTGCCCCTCCCCTGCTTGCGCTCTGTCTCTCTCTCTCTCAAAAATAAACATCTAAAAAAATTGTTTTGATAAAATAAAAAAAATAAAACAGAAATTATCTCCTGTAATACAGTTCTGTTATTTTAAGAATTAAAAAGTGATTTTTAAATACACATTTTTATTCAAGCTGAACCACCTTTAAAATATTTTGCAACTATAGAATCATGCTATAGACCTGAAACTAATATAAATGTTATGTGTTAAGTATATCTCAATAAAAACACTTATTCGTTCAAATATTTAGAATCTTTAACATGAACATTATATTTGTGGAAGTTGTCCTAAGAAAATTATCAGAAAAGAGGACAGATTTCTATGTACAAAAATATTGACTCAAGTTTCACTCAAACAAAAATGTAGATAATCTAAATCTCAAACAATATGAAAGTGGATATATAAGATGGGTATATTCATATAACGGCAAATAATACAGCTGTCAAAATTCACGCTGAGAGTATCATGGTAAAATAGAATATAGGGGTACCTGGCTGGCTTAGTCTGTGGAGCATATGACTCTTGATCTCGGGGTCATGAGTTTGAGCCCCACGTGTGGCATGGAGTTTACCTTAAAAGCAATTTTTTTAATAAACAAATAAAGGGGTGTCTACATGTTCAGTCGGTTGAGCATCCTACTCCTGATTTCGGCTCAGGTCATGATCCCAGGCTCGTAGGATTGAGCCCCACATTGGGCTCGGTACTGAGCATGGAACCTGTGTAAGATTCTCTTTCTCCCTCTGTCTCTACCCAGCTTGTGCTCTCTCTCTCTAAAAGTTTTAATAAACAAACAAACAAAAATTTTTAAATAGTAGAATATAAAACTTTAATCAAACAATTGTATTTTTAAAAATTATAAACATAGAGAAAGAAGATAAATTGAAAGAATAAATACCAAAATGATGGTATATTGGTTTCTTTTAAAAAATTTTTCTTAATGTCTATTCATTTTTGAGAGAGAGAGAAAAAAAAGAGAGAGATAGAGAGAGTATAAGTGGGGGAGGAGCAAAGAGAGAGACACACACAGAATGTGAAGCAGGCTGCAGGTTCCGAGCTGTCAGCACAAACATGTGCCCATTGTGGGGCTCAAACTCACCAACTGTGAGATCATGACCTGAGCTGAAGTCACACTTAACCAACTGAGCCACCCAGGCACCTCTAAAATCTCATGCTTTTTTTTTTTTTTCAAGTGGGCTTCATACCCAGTGTGGAGCCCAATGCAGAACTTGAACTCAGGACCCTGAGATCATAACCTGAGCTGAGATTAGGAGTCAGACGCTTAACCAACTGAGCCATCCAGACACGCCCGGTTTCTTTTAAATGGTAAAATTGTAAATAGTGTTTCTTTATTTAGACCTTCCTGTTTCCTCCAATGAATAACTTATAAGGGGAAAAAAAACACTTTTAGAAGTACTTTATAATCTCCAGATCAAGTCCAGTATTTTATTTGTATTACTCAGAAATTAAAGTTTAAAAAGTTTAAAAATACAGGGACACCTGCCTGGCTCAGTCAGTAGAACAGGTGATTCTTAATCTTGGGGTTGTGGGTTCGAGCTCCACCTTGGGTGTAGAGATTACTTAAATATAAAATCTTTTTTAAAAAGGTGCAAATGTTTCATTTTTCATGATCATTCAGCTCATTAGGTGAAACAAAGTTTTGCTACTTGTTAGCATTCCTTTCAGATAAGAAGAAAAGTTGAACCCAGTAAATATGAAACAGATTTTGAATTACCTACTATCTTCATTTCATGCTACTCTATTCCTCTAATTAAAGAGTTCTTGGGGCGCCTGGGTGGCTCAGTCGGTTAAGCGGCCGACTTCCGCCCAGGTCATGATCTCGCGGTCTGTGAGTTCGAGCCCTGCGTCGGGCTCTGTGCTGACAGCTCAGAGCCTGGAGCCTGTTTCAGATTCTGTGTCTCCCTCTCTCTGACCCTCCCCCGTTCATGCTTTGTCTCTCTCTGTCTCAAAAATAAATAAACGCTAAAAAAAAAAAATAATAATTAAAAAAAAAATAAAATAAAAATAAAGAGTTCTCTAGTTAAAGAGTTAGTGAATTGCTATATCCTGTGTATATTTCTAGGCTCAAATGTAAGATTTAGAAAAGTCCTGCAAGAAAAATAGGAAACGCAGAAATTACTTTATTACATTATTAATCACTAGAATCATACTTTTCTCCCTTTAAAACTACCAATTATATTTTCAACATAAAAAATAACATTCAAAAGCTAATGTCATTTTGTCTATATGTTAAGCTATTTCTGCATAGGAAATAATAAATACAAAGTTTTGTATGGTCCTACCTGAGTCTTGGTACAACCACCGCATTCTGACCACAGGGCATAGGAATCCCACTGGCAATTGACTGGAGAGGAAGCACTGCCAAATTATGATAAATCAGATAGAAAGATAATGGGGGGTAGGGGGCACAAAGAATAGTCAAAAATATTTCAAAAAAAAAATAATTGCTTTACAATTTTTTAAGAGACATCAAAAGTATCCCAAGATCTATAAAAATACATGTGGAAGGAACCAACTTTTCTCAAGATTAACGCTTATCAAGCATCTATAATGTACCAGGCACTATTTAGATACTAAAGTTGTAGACACAATAACAGAGAGATCACTGACCATTGATAGAGGAGAGGACAAAGACACATATGTAAACAAATAATTATAATATAATAATACAAACATGATCCATAATGCAATGTACCTACTTTGATCAATTTCATAACAAAAATGTATACAGTATAATGTGTTATGGAAATATAGATAAAGGAGTGTTCACAGTTGGAAGGGTAAGTGAGAACTTGTGGGAGGAAGGTATATGGTCTTTGAAAGGATTCTGAATAATGAACTAAAGAGTTATAACAGAAACTCTTAAGTGGAAGACAAAAGGCTCTAAAAAGACCCTATCAGAAGAGAAAAACTAAGAACTGGCAAAGATGAAATGGACAGAAATTGATTTTTAAATATTTCCCCTGTGCATTTAGGCTACTCCTCAAGAACACATCCAAGTAGTGTCCATTTGAGCTTAAACAATTCCACTCCACTAAAATACATGAAGAATGGAGAATCTGTTGTGTGATGCTTAACTCCAGCTTTGTAGAGAGCATATCATGACTTCATCCTCAGCGATTAAGGAAGTCTAACTTAAAGCATATTTTACAAGGGGTAAAGGAAATCAGAATCCTGATTTCTGGATTTTGAGCAGATTCCTAGCCTTGGGACACCTTCAGTCAAGGTGATTTGTGCTTATCTTAAGCCTGTGAGGTGATCCTGAAAGTAAGAAGTTTGATCTGAAGTGCATGTGCCTCTCATGTTTTTTTTCAAGCCAAACTTGCTAACTTGTAGTCTTGACATGGCACCAATGATCCAAATGCCTCACTGTTTTTGACCCTTAAACAATCGGAACTTGCTATTGTTCTATGTTGTGCCCCAGGGACAGGCAGAGACCTTCCCCAAACACTGAGGCTTGGGAAGGGAAGCCAGCTTGGTCTCATCTCTCTGTGCTCCCACAGTATCCCATGCAGGCCTCTCCCAGAGGCCTAGCACATTTATATTGACATCAACTGTTTCAAGATCTGTATCACCCTGTGTACTCTCAGACACTTGGCCCCCTTTGTGTCCCCAGTCACTAGCACAGCCCCTGACACATATTCTGTAATTTGAAAACGTGAACTGACCTGGTCCTATCCCATCAAACTGACAGTGAAAGCAAGAGAAAGCCATGAGTAAATGATGGTGGCTTTTTTCCAGGTCTCAAGAGTCAGCACAACTATTTTCTTAAAAAAAAAAACAAAAAACCTCTCAACCAGACGGAAGTTACCCTTGTGGGGAACACAGCATAATGTATAGACTTGTCAAATTACTATGTTGTACACCTGAAATTAACATAACATTGTGTATCAACTGTATTTCAATTAAGAAAAAAAAACTCTCAACCTTTAAAATCTAAAGAATGTTTTGCAATGACTACATTTAAAGATCACATTCTACTCCAAGATGTGTTAATTCTAAGGTCGGTGCAATTCTCTGAATTGCAGGTACAATCATGGTACTGGGACAAGAAGAAAACTTTGAGGTAGTTTTAGTCTTCAAGTTTCTTCCTTATGGGAAGTAAAATAAGAATGAGAATAAAACAAGCTTTTGTTATCATTGCCTTTTCTCAAAACGCAGAAAGTGTTGAAGGGAAAAAGATGTTCAGGCTGCAATGTTAAAATCAGGCCATATGATAAAGAACTTCCTAAAAATAAAAAAAATAATAATTTTTAATGATCTCCAATACAATCCAAAACATTCTCACCTTGAAAAAATTTGGAACTCTCCTGCAAATCCCACCAAAATGAAAAAACTTATTGCCTGGGGGGAGAATAAAGCATTACTTTAGTTTATATTTCTTTAATGAGTTGAAAGTGAACACATTTGTGCAAGTCAAGATTTGTGAGTTGTGAATATAAAGAAGGAAAGAAGCATGGAGAAGGCTCCCTGACTCTGTTTGTCCTTTAAGTTTCCATTTTAAATAAAAGTTTAATACAATTCTGTTGAGCTCACCTCTTACTATTCATTTCTGTAAAGAAGGCTAGGGACTGGGGAATGTCATAGCCAAGCAAATAGAAAATATAGCTCATTAGAGCATTTCTTTAAGGACCCATCATCTTTTCATTCCTTTCTCTACCCTCCTTCACTCTAACTTCAACGCATATGAAGACACCCAAAGAGGATGAAGCCTGGAAGAAAGACCAGCCAAGAGTGAGAAGTTAGAAAGGAAGTAAGTTTCATAAATGAAGAGTCAACCAAAAGTTGAGGCACATCCCCAGCCAGAGGGCCCATGATCCTCACCCTGCCCGTTAGTTCTATGGGCAGCTCCTCTGGTTTTTTGTTTTTTGTTTTTTTTTTTTTAACGTTTATTTATTTTTGAGACAGGGAGAGACAGCATGAACGAGGGAGGGTCAGAGAGAGAGGGAGACACAGAATCTGAAACAGGCTCCAGGCTCTGAGCTGTCAGCACAGAGCCTGACGCGGGGCTTGAACTCACGGACTGCGAGATCATGACCTGAGCTGAAGTCGGAGGCCTAACCGACTGAGCCACCCAGGAGCCCCACCTCTGGTTTTTAAAACACCTGTGAGGCCTGTTGCAATCATCTGTCCATGACAGCACCAGCCTAAATATTGAAGGTCACAAAATTGTATATAAAACGGGATTACATTTTGTTTGAAAAGTCAAACATGTATTAAAAACAAATCTAGAAAGAAATATAATAAAGGATAATAGTCCATTTCTGGTAATAAAATTATAGGTAATTTCTATTAACTTTTTTTTTACTTTTATGTATTTCCCTACTTTGACAACTGATGGTGTCTGGGAATATCATTCAAATCTTTCCTGGAGATTCTCCAAGGATATCAATTGTATTCAATATATAACCCAGTGTAAAAGTCCTTAAAACCATCTTACTCCATATTTTAACAGGCCAATATTCTTTCTCTTCTCCCTGACCTCCTCAAACCTTTTCTTTCAATGTATTTGTGGAGTGGCCTCCCAACATTTTTTCCAGATCCTTCTCCCTGCCTTCCTAGATCACCTGCCATCTTATTAGGTATCTTCCTTTCAGTTGTAAAGTCCTAGTTGCCCACTTCTGTCTTTTATTGTTCTCAGAAGCTTTTAGCCTATTATTCTGATTAGCATAACCAAACAGCTGTGGGCATCCTGGAAATGAGTGGGGGAGGTATGAATACGTATGTGATTTTTTTAATGAGCAGGTAAAGCACATAATATAAAGCAACACCTTCTACAGGTTTTGTTTTTAATCAAAAATTACAAGGATTAAAAACAATTAAAAAAAAACCTACAAGGGTTTGGGTTAATTTTTCTGTTTTTCAACAATACATCTTTACTCCATGCTGTCAACTTCTTTTTCCGTCCCTGGGAAAGCCTATCTCCATAGCTTTATTAGTCACTCATAGGCACTAACAGATAGTCACATTTTTGGAAAACAAAGATTCTGAAACACTCTAACAGTCAAATTTCAATTCAATATCCAATTTTAAGTGTCTCTCCTACTCCTGGGTTCTGGATGCTCATAATGGGAGTGGGGTGGAGTCTGATTCCAAATTCCTCCTCCTTGTTCTGCTTTTCTTCCCCACATCCCCAGACTGCCTCTGTCTTCTTCAAAGTCACAGCAGCAGGAGAGGGACAAGAGCCAAAAAGGGTCTTGTGTGACTAATCCAGCTGGAGTCCATAATGGTCACCCAGGATGTGGTGGATATTTGAATGCCAAGTCTTCATCTCCCACTGTGTTTTTGTGGTTCTTTGGATGGCCCCCATTGGTGATCTACAACCACTATGCTCTTGGCAAAAATGATTCATCTCTTTGTTTATCACACTTGACTCTCCCCAGTGCTGGCCTCCTGGAACTCCTTTTCCATATGGATGCTGCCTGTTGGAGTTGCTTCATCCTGCAGGCAGTTTCTCAGGCAGAAGCCCTGACAACCCAAGTCTGGCTCCTTTCTAAAGGTCCACATTGTGTCCATGCGATACCTGCACACATCCTTATCCTGTCAGACTCTGGATGTCCAGAATGTAACCAATAATGCTGTGTTGATTAACTCTGCTAAAGGCAGGCTAGGGAACCAGCTTGTGCCTTTAGATTTTCCCAGACATGACTAGAGTATGATTCCCTACATCCCCTATACTCTAAGGGGCACGATCCTGTATATTCTGGAGGATGGGGATAGCCAAAGGTCACTAGACACTATCCTTTTGTAAAACTGCTTTGAATGTCCAGTATCTCACTTTAAAATGTGGGGATGCTGAGCACTTACTCTTCTTGGCCTTTGACTCTCAGCCAAAGCAGGCATCATGAAAAAATTCATTCTTAACATTCTATTATTACATGTGTTTTAAAAGAATTTCAATCAAGCTTTAGGGAATATACATTTTTTTCAGCAGTGCCTTTGCCAACACCTTCCCCATATACATATTCCTTATTGTAACTTCTGAAGATCTGCCTAATTACAAGGCAGTTCTGTTCATGAGTTACACAAGCTGAATCTATTAACCAAAAGAATTTCTTGAATTTGCTAGCTAAGTCCCTGAAAACAAGTCATCAAGTTACCATTTCCCACCTTCAGAAAGAGTATCTTAACAAATGGACAAGATAGAACAATCATAAATTAATAATAAATGATACTTGGGGCACCTGGGTGACTCAGTTGGTTAAGCAACTGACTTCGGCTCAAGTCATGACCTCACAGTTCATGGGTTCGAGCCCCGTGTTGGGCTCTGTGCTGACAGCTCAGAGCCTGGAGCTGCTTCAAATTCTGTCTCCCTCTCTCTCTGCCCCTCCACTGTTTGTGCTCTGTCTTTCTCAAAAATAAATAAACATTTTAAAAACTTTTTTAAAATGATACAAAAATTGGGGCCCCTGCGTGACTCAGTGGGTTGAGTGGCCAACTTCGGCTCGGGTCATGGTCTCATGGTTCATGAGTTCAAGCCCCACATGGGCTCGCTGCTGTCAGGGCAGTGCCTGTTTAGGTCCTCTGTCCCCGTCTCTCTCTGCCCCTCCCTTGCTTGTGTGCTCTCTCTCTCTCTGTCTCTGTCTCTCAAAAATAAATAAAACATTTAAAAAATAAATAAGTTGGCGTTGAAGTTGCTGTCTTCGGTCCTATATTTAGTTGAATAGTAATTTTTCTAACATTTGGCTATATTGCACTGGGCCAACATGTACATTTGGTAAGCCTTTCATTGCATTCCTCTCTCTGTGTCTTCCACTCTCACATTCCTGACCCTTTGGTCCAGGATTCCAAATTCTAAAGTTCCAAGTTTCCGAACTCACTTTTCTATAAAGCTCTTAGATAAGTCAAATCATGGGGACTCATTGCATAGCTGCAAATCAAACAAACAAAATACACGACAGGGTATTTTTCCCTAAAAATAACAATGGCACTATTGTATTCCTTGATGGCTCTCTCAGGACTTTCATAAACATAGTCTCCACTTTCATTTCCATACCTTCGAACCACTAATTTTACTGCAAAACAAGAAAAAGGAATTCACTTTGTCTGAATTGTTAAATATATTTAAATAAGGATTTTTTTTAAGTTATCCCCATATCTTTCTCTTTCCTATTTCCCCATGTCTTCTCCTTATTTGAGCCATTTCAGTTAAGCCTCACTCCCTTTTGAGATTGCTTCACTTATAAAAGTAATGAAATTATTATCTTACCTTCATGTTTGGGAAAACACTCAGGTCAGAAGAAAGGAAGAAAATTTCCGCTGAGCGCCTGGTGAATTTTCAACAGTGGGAAGAGCCCAGCAGTGGGCTCGGTCCCTGTCTCTTCCTGCTGGGGATTAACTTGGCACTCACTCATAAACACAGCAAGTGGTTCTGAGACTTAGTTCCTACCCCAACCAGATTCTCTAGGGACACAAAGAGCCTGCCCCTGTACTTAGTTGGTGTCTTGAAGCCAGATGCTTCTTATCAATTTACACAGGCCTTAGCTATAGCCAGCTGGGACTGTTTGGCAATGTAGTTCTAAGAAAACATCTGTAAATCAAGAAAGGCAACAAATGTTCTCAGTTCAATGTTTAAACAATTTTCAACCAAAGGAGACCCTGTACAAGGCAAAGGATAAGCCTCCTTCCTGTTTCAATCTTCTAAATGAAATAGATGTTTTCATGATTCTCTTAAAGTGTGTTGTACACCAAACTTTGAGATGAAAGGATTTAAATGCAGTTCTGTCACTCAGGAGGTAAATGGAACATTCTGGAGTAGAATTTCCACACCTCCCCCAATAAAAAGAAAGGAAAACAAAACAAACAACAACAACAACAACAACACACACACACACACACACATATACATATCCTAACACAATATTACATCCATGACTCACACTTGACTTTCACAGATGGTTAAAAAACAGCATCATATTTTGCAAACATATTTAAAAGCCTCACCAATTTTTCCCAAGTGCTTTCCTTATTCCATTGACTTGCAGATCATCGTTGGAAAGTTCCTATCATGGTCATTAACTGCCCATTTTCCCTTCTTCAGTTATTGTCTTGTCTAACTCTGCTAGATCCTTATTCCCCACAGCTTTGCATTTATTCTAGCAGTTACAACATCACTTCCAGAGGTTTCATGAATGCTGTATTTTTTTTTTTTTTTGCAAGATTTCAGATTTTCTATTTGTGAGAAGGTAGGGAGATGATTCATTTTCAGAAGTACCAAATAAAAGCTGTGCTGTCTAGGGGCAGCTGGGTGGCTCAGTTGGTTAAGCATCTGACTTGAGCTCAGGTCATGATCTCATGGTCCATGAGTTCTAGCCCCTCGTCAGGCTCTGTGCTGACAGCTGGGAGCCTGAAGCCTGCTTTGGATTCAGTGTCTCCCTCTCTCTCTGCCCCCACCCAGATCATGTTCTGTCTCTCTCTCTCTCAAAAATAAGTAAACATTAAAAAATATTTTTAAAAAAATAAAAAAGCTGTGCTGTCTAATTAACAATAGGTTTACAACCTATTGGAAAATGTACAACACCCCCCCCCACCCCCACCACCATGGAGTCCCAAATCCTTAGACATTTCACTTCCTGGTTCTTTCCCTCTTGGTTTGGCAGGGTTATTTTCGCAGTCTTTGCAATTGAGCATGTGCCAAAGAACTGAAGTCTCTGCATCACCTCAAGGAATGTACATTTGTGCCAGACTACTTTTTGCCTTACATGGGCATAGGCATTGTCTGGGTAAGGCTGTAACCTCTGTAGTACTCAGCCAATGAGGAATCAGGGGAGGGACCTGCATGGTAGGAGATAAATTGTCTGCTGTAACCGCCCCGAGTGTGTCTGTCCATCAGACACCCGCTCTTGTAAGAACATTGATTAAAGCTTTGCTTCACTGTGCCCCGAGTCCCCACATCCCTCCTTCGATTGGAGCAGTGGGCTTATTTCTCACACTATTAAAGCTGAGCTAGGTTTTATTCACACAGTTTGGCCAAATATTCTGACACTTGCTACTAGGGTATTATGAGTGGGAAAGACATAAGTGTTAAGTGGGAAAGGATTTTCTGAGTTGAGTGATTTTATAACTAAACATTCCATTAGTGAATATTTCCCAGTTTTAATGATTTATTTCTTTCTTTATCCAAAGAGCTTGAAAATAGAGAACAACCCTCACCTTTCCCTCATAAATTGACAGTGGGTTTCCAAAGATAGTTTACACATCTTTTGTTAAAACCATTAGTAATTTGTGTGGAAGAAATTTTGCCACAGAGAAGATGACCTCTAATTCCTGAAAGTTTGTTTGTTTTATTCAACTCCAATTGTATGACTTCCAGATGTTATGGACTCTTCTTACGTACTCAATGCGCAATTCCACATTTGGGGGCTTAGTCTGTGTTTGTGTTCCTCCTGAAAGCAGATTCTGAGAGAGGAAATCAATTGAAAATAGGGTTTTGGTTTTGTGTGTGTCTCAGTGTGTGTGTGTGTGTGTGTGTGTGTGTGTGTGTGTGTACTTTGGTTTGGTCTTTTGGCTTGGGTTTTGGTTGGGTTTTTTGTGAGGTTTTGTTCGTTTTTGTTTTGTTTTCCGTTTTGAGAAGTGATCCTACAAAGCATTGCTGGGAGATGGGAAAGCGAGACAAGGAAGGAGAGGTGGTCAGTAAATGGTACTTTATCATGCAAGATACCACTGTGGAAATTGGAACTCAGTCTCAATGTGGAAATATGAGAGATGTTGCAGAATGCTTCTCAGAATTATTCTGACTAAAGGAATGTATCTACCAACATCCTATCATTGATTGAGGGTAGTTCCTAGACTCATCAACTCTCTGACACTTCAGTTTGCTCTGGGGGGTAGCTGAGCACACACCTGTAGCTAGGGGGGAAAAAGCCTTCAAGTAGATGGTTGCTGGTATTAGCAGTATTTGCAGACATTTGCCTTTGTCCTGTAGCAATGAGTGCTAAGGGGATATAAGCAGGATACCAACAGCACCTGCCACAGTAGCTTGTCATTCATGCATGAATGCATTCATTAATTTTTTATTCTAAATTCAACAAATATTTACTGAGGATGCATAATATAACAGGCTATAGATTTTGACAGAAGCTTTGAGCAATATCCTTTATTATTTTCATTCCTTACATGCCATAAAGATCATATGAGCCCATTTATAAAGTATCCTTAGTCTAGAGGATGAGTCACACGCATACAGTGTGTCTACAATAACGTAGAAATTGAATTGTCCAGCTCGCAGAGACTGTATGCCAGAGATCATTTAAAAAGTTAACAAAAACTTCCTTTCCCCAAGTGCTTTTCACTCTCCCATCTCCACCACATCTTTACTCTCACATAAACAATGTTTCTTCAACAGGAGGAATGTCAATGGGGAAGTCATTGGAACAAAGGCTTTAACTGTAGGTAGGAGCCGTACTGTGGCAAATTTGACTGCTGGCATGCGTTGTGTGTAATTTATTCAAAGGACAATGGAAACTCACTCAATGGAAGTTTTAAAGAAAGAATCAAAGTGATGTTTTCAGATGATCAAAACAGTGGTAATATGCAGACCACATAGGTAAGGAGTGGAAGAAGGACATGTAACTTGGAATTCATTTCAGTAGTCAGACAAGAGTGAATCAAGGCCTCCTCTAAGAAGGGATAGACAAAGAACCACAAGGCTGTGATTAAACGTGATTTCATGTCTGATTGAGAAAATTAGAAGAATGTAAACCAATTAATAAAGGACAGAAATAGGAAGTTGAAGAGGAAGAGGTGATTTTGGAGAGGGGACATTTTACTTTGGAGAAAATAACCAACACATAGCCAGAAATGTAGATCTTTTGGGAAAGAAATAGAGGAAATACCTGGGACAAGGATATAGGTAGAGCTACTGGCAAGAAGACACATAAGTGAAATCATGGGAGACTGATCACAATGAAATATAAAGCAATATGATATGCCACTACTCAGGGAGCGAGCAGAAGGAAGGGAAAGAGCCAGAAAGAAGAGAGAGAGGTTACAGAAGGGGGAGGAAAACCAAAACGATGCAGTGTCCAGCCAATTCAGGAGAAACATACAGAGAGGTCAGTCAACAGGGACAAGTGCCATACGGAATTCAAAGAGAAACAGTATTGAGGGAAAACCTCACCACTTGGCAACTGAAACATAATTAAAACATTGTGGATCAACTGAGGGCAGAGCTTCCCCACATATTTTCCACCCTGGTGCTACAAGATATCTCAAGAAAAAATAATTAATTTTATGTTTAATTAATTGTAAGAAGCTGTATGTATTATAGAGAAGAGTTTCTTAACCTTTGAATTACTGACCTTTGGAGCATGATCATTCTTTGTTGGTAGAGGGGGGTAGGCGAAGCTTGTCCTGTGCACGGGAGGATATTCAGCAGCGTCTTTGGTATCTACCCACTTGATGCCAGTAACACTCTTCCCTAGACAGTCAAAAATGTCTCCAGATATTGTCAAATGCCCCCTGGAAGCAGAATCATCCCTCCTCCATTGAGAACCACCATTATGGTGTCTACTCCTAGCCAGTACTCAGCCTTAGATTCACAAAACACATGCCACAATGCATTATAATGCATTAAATGTTCTATAAATTGTACACGAAGTAAAATTTCTTAAAAGTTTTTTCAAACCAGAATTTTCCAAATTCATGTGACCCCAGAGCTTGTATTTCTGACAACCTCAAAAACTGGTATAGCAGATGCACTTCAGCAAACGTCTAAGCCAATACTGAATCAGTGGAAGAGGAAAGCAGATTTCTGCTGACTAGGGAAGGGTCCACAGGGGTTCAGGCCTCTCCCTATCTCCTGCTATGACACACTCCCTATTCCCCATTAGTCTTCACTTCTCTTGGTAACACCTCAAAAACCTTAACATCCCCAGACTCTTATGAAACAGATCACTGATGATACCAAGAAGCTGTTATGGTCCACCTTGGGGATATATCTGAAAACATTTTAACAGGCCGATTTCATTCTGAATTGTTCCACTGACTCTAGCAGCATAAGAGGAATAAACTTGCTGAGGAAGGATGAAGCTTCCTTTTCTCTCTTCTGTTGAGTCTGAGAAGGTCAGAATTGAAACTGCCAGAAGTTAGAGCAAAAAGCAACAGCATCCCCTAGTGGCAGGCATGCTTCAGTCCCTTGAGTAAGAGAAGAGCATTAGGCCCTGGAGTTAAACCACTAAGGAGTGAAAAACATTGAATCTTTGTCTCCAAGTCAAGTGCTTGTTAAGCTAATAAGTACTCCAGGTAGTATCTCTTTTTCCATTAAAGTGTCACTGTGTGAATAGTTTGAGAATGAAAAATGGCTGCTAGGCAATACCTTATCTAAAGGAATTTTTCAGCAAAACAATGATTGTTAAATGCTTTATCATTATACCTAATAGGATGCTGCCCATCAATACTGATAGCACTGCATTAAATACTGTGACTTGTGCATTAATTTATTTATTTTCTTATTTTTTAAAAGAGATAGAAGTTTATTGAATACACTGCAAGGAAGCAGTGGGCAAGACAGCAAAGGAGAGACTGTCTGCCTGCATTAATTTAAAGTGAGATCACTAGATTGGCATCCAATCCCTCATAAGAATGATGTTTAAGGTTTAAATAGATTAAGAAGTATTTCCAGGTCATCATACTTTCTTTTAGACCATTGTCCTTGCCCTTTACAACACTGGACAAGCCTTTGCCCTGGTGACCACAGATGGCAAGGATAGCAAGGATCAAAGTACAATCAGGAAGCGATAAGACACTTTGTCGTTATGGTTTTCAATAGTGGCAGGCACTTGCTAAATTTAGGAGAAGGCCTGGATTTGTTCGGGTTTCTAGCTGTCAGCTGGGTTTTTCAGTTATCTGCAATGCACATTGTGGCAGTAGCCTGCAATTCAAAGATACATTTCATTTGGTTTAAATTTGAATTAAGTCAAGCAGCTCTGAGAAGGAAGACACAAAATGCAAAGATTCTCATGGTTCCATAACTGAATTAAGACCCGCAGGGGAAGGGTGACTAGCAAAGGACATGGTCATTTATCTGATCTGCACAGTAAACTCAGAGTGTCTACACAGAGAGTTGTTTGTTGTTGTGTTGTTGTTTTTCCAGATCAAGAATCCAGCATATTATAACCATAAAATAAAAAGTAATTGCTTTCCCAAAATGTCAGTCTATGCCATAATTTTAAGCTTTATCTCCTTAAGCTGCCTTTACACAGATATATTTTGATGTCAGATTTATCATTGCATGTTCCAAAGGCCAAGGAAAAATAAAGAATAAGTGTGTGGAAATAAAATCCTGGTGCGCCTGGGTGGCTCAGTCAGTTAAGCATCCCACTCTTGGTTTTGGTTCAGGTCGTGATCTCACGGTTTGTGAGATAGAGCCCCAAGTTGGGATCCATGCTGACAGTGAGCAGTCTGCTTGTGATTCTCTCTCCCTCTCTCTCTGCCCCTCCCCCACTCATGCACGTGTGAGTGCACACTCTCTCAAAATAAATAAAATTTTTTTCAAAATACAATTTTTTAAAAAAGAAATAAAATTCTGAATTATACAACTCTTCAAATGTTTGTGATAAAGTTTTAGGAAACAGTAAAGCACAGTCACAAACACATAACTAGAAACTTCTTAAAAGTAGAAATTCCCCTGAAAGCAAAAAGGCACTAATTTGTGTACAAATATCTGCCCTAAGGCAGAGTCTGGGTTCAAATCTTGGGCAAGTTACTCAGCCTCTTTGTTCCTCTTGTTTCCTCACCTAAAAAGTGGAAATAATATTATCTAACTGATAGGATTGTTATATGAAATAAATCTAAGTAAAGCATTAGCACTTGCTTGGAATGTACTAAGTTTAGTCCAATAAATGTGAGCTAGTATGCAAAAGATTAGAAACAACCCAGGGGTGCCTGGCTGGCTCAGTCAGCAGAACATGTGACTCTTAATCTCGGAGGTGTGAGTTCAAGCCCCATGTTGGGCATAGAGTGCACTTTAAAAAAGAAAAGAAAAAAAAAAACCAAAAAACAAGTAATCCAGTGAAGAAACGGGCAAAAGACATGAATAGACAGTTTTCCAAAAAAGGCATCCAGATGGCTAACAAACACATGAAAAAATGTTCAACATCACTCATCATCAGGGAAATACAAATCAAAACCACAATGAGATACTACCTCACACCAGTCAGAATGGCAAAAATTAACAGCTCAGTCAACAACAGATGTTGGCAAGGATGTGGAGAAAGGGGAACTCTTTTCCACTGCTGGTGGGAATGCAAACTGGTGCAGTCACTCTGGAAAACGGTATGGAGGTTCCTCAAAAGATTAAAAATAGAGCTACCCTATGACCCAACAATTGCCCTACTAGGTATTTATCCAAAGGATACAGGTGTGCTGTTTCAAAGGGACACATGCACCCCAATGTTTATAGCAGCACTATCCACAATAGCCAAAGTATGGAAAGAGCCCAAATGTTCATCAACAGATTAATGGATAAAGAACATGTGGTATATAACACAATGAAATATTACTCGGCAATCAAAAAGAGTGAAATCTTGCCGTTTACAACAACGCGGATGGAACTAGAAGATATTATGCTAAGCGAAATTAGAGGAAGACCAATGTCACATGACTTCACTTATATGTGAAATTTAAGATACAAAACAGTTGAACATAGGGAAAGGGAAGCAAAAATAATATAAAACCAGGGAGGGGGACAAAATCTAAGAGACTCTTAAAAACAGAGAACAAACTGAGGGTTGCTGGAGGGGTTGTGAGTGGGGGGATGGGCTAAATATGTAAAGAGCATTAAGGAAGACACTTGTTAGGATGAGCACTGGATGTTATACATAGGGGATGAATCACTAGATTCTACTCCTGAAGTCATTATTGCACTATATGCTAACTAACTTGGATGTAAATTAAAAAACAAAAAATAAAAAGAAATAAATAAAAAGAAAAGAAAAGAAACAACCCAAACACTCATCCATAGTGGATTGGTCAACCAAATTACAGTGTACACATTACATTGAACATTATGCGGCTATAAAAAAACTGAAGTGGTTCTCTACACACTGACATGCAAATATAAAATACACTGTTAGGCAGAAAAAAGAAAAGTACAGAGCAGTAGTTACTTTGGAGTTGAAAGGAATATATATTTATATTGGTTTATACTTGCATGAAGAAACTCTGGAAGAACAAGAAAGAAACTAATAAAATTATCTCACGGGGCAAATGTATGAAAAGGGAACTAGGTGGAAAGATGGAAATAAGATAGAAAAAGAGATGAGACTAAGGCCTTTTACCTGACACTAGTTTAATTTTTAATACATTAATGAATGCATTACCTATTCAAAAAAGAAATTGTAGATTACTTAATTGTATTTCATTAGCCTCCATTATTTTATTATTCTAACTATAGAATAGCATCCTAAAGATTCTCTGCCCTTCGCTGGCTTATTTGTTTATTCATTTGTCTGAAAGAGCTGGGGTATATAGTAAGGATGTACATTGCAATAACAGAAACAAGAATTTTAATGAAATGCTTCATGAATACCAGGGCCGAAGGAATGGTCTGGATGCCAGAGATCTGGTGATTGATAGATCTTCACTTCAGTGCACTGTTGATATATTTCCACAATTTCTATGTGATCATGTTTAAAAATGTATCCTATTTCATTTCATAGTGAGCAGATAAATAAAGTACACTGACCATGTATACTTAAATACACATGAAGATGTAATAAGGTACCCATACTCATAAAGAAGGTAGTTTCGCTCTCTCTTTGCTCCTTCTTCAGCTTCTGCTAGTGTGGGCCTGCTTCTTGGGAGAACATGGCTTGTCAGAAAGGACACCAGACAAGTCTGTGTCAAATTTAGGCTTTACCACTCACTGTAAGTGATATCCTCTTAACTCTCAATTTTCTTTTTTTTTTTAAGATTTTATTTTTAAGTAATCTCTACACCCATTATGGGGCTCAAACTCACAACCCCTAGATCAAGAGTCAAATGCTCTACCAATTGAGCCAGTCAGACATCCCTTAACCCTCAATTTTCTTAAAAGAAAAGAAAAGAAAAGAAAAGAAAAGAAAAGAAAAGAAAAGAAAAGAAAAGAAAAAGGATAAATGAGACCTTCTTTGTGGGGCTGATGAAATTCAAAATACATAAAATGCACACGAAATCATCTTGAGTACATATAGATCTCCACACCCTCCTCACCCATGAACAGTAAATGAGTTTTAAAATACATGCACTGGGCACCTGGGTGGCTCAGTCGGTTAAGCGTCCAACTTCGGCTCAGGTCATGATCTCACAGTTCGTGGGTTCAAGCCCCGTGTACTGACATCTCAGAGCCTGGAGCCTGCTTCAGATTCTGTGCCTCCTTCTCTCTCTGTTCCTCCCCTGCTCACGCTCTGTCTCTCTCTCAAAAATAAATAAAGATTTTTTAAAAAAATTTTTAATAAATAAAATATATGCATAAACAGGGACACCTGGGTGGCTCAGTTGGTTGACTATCCAACTTCAGCTCAGGTCAAGACCTCGTGGTGTGTGAGTCTGAGCCCTACATCAGGCTTGCTGCTGTCAGCACAGAGCTGGAGTTGGATCCTCTGTCCCCTCTCTCTCTGCCCCTCCCCCCTCATGCTCTGTCTCTGTCTCAAAAATAAACATTAAAAAATAAATAAAATAAAATAAAATAAAATAAAGTAAAATAAATACACAAACAAATATGAGCCAAAGAAAAATTTTAGCAAAACAGTTTATCTGAAGATATTCCTCCAATGATACACAGTTTGACTGACTTCCTGAGAACAACCAACTTGCAATTAATCAGAAGGTACCTGATTAATAATTAATTACCAGGGAAATCACCAACTCTGTGACATTAGATTCTTAGGGGTCTGTAAAGATAGTCACCAGGAGACCAAGGGCTATTTTACTGACCAAAATTTACATGAACTAAAATGAGAATGTACAGATTTATCAAACTATCAAGATCCTTTTCTCTAGATTGAAATGATATCAACTAGCATTGTGAGTGACAGTGCAGTTCATACCAGTGAGAAGGTCCAGTTGACAGTTGCATTATTATAACTTTGGTTGAGCAAAAAGTGAAATCAGTTATGTTAACAAATGCTTTTATTGTTAAAAAAAAAAAAAAAAAAGTCTTCCAAAACATGTGGCCCAAAGCAAGGTGAAGAGAAGACAGCAGACAGCACCTCTTTGGGGAAAAGTTGGGAAGAACTTGACAGAACATCCAACACTTAATGTGGAGTCAACAGAGGTTAGTGCTTCTCTCATCAAGACTAAAATGGGGAGGGGCGCCTGGGTGGCGCAGTCGGTTAAGCGTCCGACTTCAGCCAGGTCACGATCTCGCGGTCCGTGAGTTCGAGCCCCGCGTCAGGCTCTGGGCTGATGGCTCGGAGCCTGGAGCCTGTTTCCGATTCTGTGTCTCCCTCTCTCTCTGCCCCTCCCCCGTTCATGCTCTGTCTCTCTCTGTCCCAAAAATAAATAAAAAACGTTGAAAAAAAAAATTAAAAAAAAAAAAAAAGACTAAAATGGGGAAACCTCAAAATTGTCCAAACACAGGACAAACTTCTCTCTTCACAGGGGAAAATGAGCAACACTCTTGAATTGCATAAAGCAGACCCATGAAAATGGAAACCTTTGTTGATGTTTTATCTGAAGTGTGTCTGAAACTGCCACTTACTTCCCCTTCCCCATAGAGTGGACCCAATGTATTTAGCCAAGGTAGGTTGAAGAACATGTATTCTAATGGGATGGGCAAATACATAAATAAATCAATGAAACACAAGGTGATAAGGCACCTCTGAATCGCTTGATTTTTCCTCCTTCTCACTGCCTCCCACACCCAATCATTCAACAAGTTCTGTAGAATATTCTTCTGATTTATACCCTCTGCATTCATTCATACTGTCAGTGTATAGTCATGCCCTCCATATCGTTTGCTCCCTTATTGCTTGTCTGGTGTATTTGTTTATTGGGATATAATTCACACACCATAAAACTCACCCATTTAAAGCACATAACTTAGTGGTTTAAAATATATGTGTGTGTGAAGCCATCGCCACTATCTAATTCCAGAATATTTTTATCATTCCCGAAAGAAATCCTGTATCCATTAGCTGCCACTCCCCATTGTCCACAACCACAAGCTCCCGGCAACCGCTAATCTACTCTCTGGCTCTATAAATTTGCCTCTTCTGGATATTTCATACAAATGGAATTACACAATATGTGCCCTTTTTTGTCTGACTTCTTCACTTAGCGTAATGTTTTCAAGGTTCATCCATGTTGTAGCATATATCAGTATTTCATTGCTTTGTATGGCTGAATAGCATTCTATGGATATACCGAATATAACAATATTCTGTGGGTATATATCAACAATATTCTGTGCATATACCATTTCAACTGTTTTGAAAATATACAGGCATAGTTCAGTAGTTCAGAAATATTGTGGGTTCAGTTCCAGGCCATGGCAGTAAAGTGAATGTCACAATAAAGTGAATCAAAGTTTTTGGTTTCCCAGTGCATATAAAAGTTGTATTTATACTATACTATAGTCTTTTAAGTGTGCAACAGCATTAAGTTAAAAAAAAACAATATGCATACCTTAATTTTAAAATACTTTTATTGCTGGGGTGCCTGGGTGGCTCAGTTGGTTGAGCATCTGACTTCCAGCTCATGCCATGATCTCACAGTTTGTGGGTTTGAGCCCTGCATTAGGCTTCAGGTTCTGTGTTTCCCTCTCTCTCAGCCCCTCCCCTGCTTGCACTCTCTGAAAATAAATAAATAAACTTAAAAAAAAAAAAAAAACAGAAACACAATATCTGTGAAGCACAATAATGTGATATGCAATAAAACAAGGTATGCCTATACCTAAGACTAGAATTACTGGGTCATATGGTAACTCTTTGCTTAACATTTTGATGAATTACCAAACTGTTTTCAAAATCAATTACACCATTCATATTCCCATCAACCATGTATGAGAGTTCTAATTTCTCTACATCCTCATCAGCACTTCTTACTGTCTATCTTTTAATTATAGCTATCTGAGAGGGCTAAAAGTGGCTTCTCATTGTGGCTTTCATTTTCATTTATCTAATAAATAATAATGTTGATCATCTTTTCATGTGCCTTTGGTTATTTGTATTTCTTCTTTGGAGAAATGTCTTTTACCTATTTTCTTAATTGAATTTCTTATCTTTTTGTTATTAGGTATAAGAGTTCTTCATATATCTTAGATTCTAAAGCCTTATTAGTCATATAATTCACATTTATTTTCTCCCATTCTGTAGGTTGTCTTTTCACATTCTCAATAGTGTCCTTTCATGGACAAAAGTTTTTAATTTTGATAAAATCCAATTTACCTAACTTTTTCTTTGTCTCCCTTGCTTTGGTGTCATTCCTAAGAATCCCTTGTCAAAATCAAGGTCATGAAGATTTAGCCCTGTACATTTTTCAAAGAGTTTCAAAGCTCTTTTTAAGACTTCATTCACTTTGAGTTAACCTTGAATACGGTGAGGTAGGGGTCCAACTTCATTCTTTTGCACATGGATATCTAGTTGTCCCAGTACCATTTGTGAAAGAGAAAGTTTTATTTACCCATTGAATGGTCTATCTTTGTTTAAAATCAGTTGACTATATGGGGCGCCTGGGTGGCTCAGTTGGTTAAGCGGCCGACTTCGGCTCAGGTCATGATCTCGCGGTCTGTGAGTTCGAGCCCTGCGTGAGGCTCTGTGCTGACAGCTCAGAGCCTGGAGCCTGTTTCGGATTCTGTGTCTCCCTCTCTCTGATCCTCCTCCGTTCATGCTCTCTGTCTCAAAAACAAATAAACATTAAAAAAATTTAAAAATAAAAAAATAAAATCAATTGACTATAGATGTATGAATTTATTTCTGGACTCAGTTCTATTTCATTGTTCTATGTTTCTATCTTTATGCCAGTACCATACTGTTTTGAGTACTGTAGCTTTGTAGTAAGTTGTTTGGTTTGGTTCTGTTCTGTTCTGTTAGTTCTGTTCTGTTCTGTTAAGGATGGAAGAAGAAGCTGTAGTAAGTGTCAAAATCAGGAATTACAATCCTCAGTCAGGCAGTCTATCCAGGAAAGGAGCCCCAATTCTCACCCCTGGAACTAAACTAGTGTCTTCTGAGACACTGGAGTAAACATGAAAATGGGTGATATTTTGTGGCAGGATCAAAGGTCCTTCTCGGCCCCATAAGGGCTTGGAAGAATCAATCCCAGGCTTAACCATTCTTTGACTTGCATGTCAGTCCCCTATGACATTCCTCTCTCATTCATCTTGTTAAGTTTGTCATTCAATCTTTCTTCACTGGCTTCAATTTAATATTGATAACTGGGATAGTAGGGATAGGTAGTGGGTGCAAAGGGGAACGTTGGTGAGTGTAACTTAGACTGAAAAGAATCCAAAACTTCTTACATGGAAAAACTTGTGGATAGCTAGTTCATACTTTTGCCCTCAGAGTGTACCTCCAATATCTATTATCTCACACTCATTCTTAACCAATGTCTTTCTTTAAAAAAATTTTTTTAATGTTTATTTATTTTTGAGAGAGAGCTCAAGTAGGGGAGGGGCAGAGAGAGAGGGAGACAGAGAATCCGAAGCAGGCTCCCTGCTGTCAGCACAAAGCCTGACGTGGGGCTCAAACCCACGAACCATGAGATCATGCCCCAACCTGAAGTCGGACACCCAACCAACTAAGCCACACAGGGGCCTCTCAACCAACAACTTTCTTATTTCATTAATTTCATCAATATTTCACTTTCTTATTTCAATAATGCCATTTATTTCAATAATAAAATGGAATGCATTATAAGAAGACTTCCATATGCTCCCATTGTGCATCTGCCCACCAGCATCTGTGCCCCAATACTCTGCCTGACCCTTTGTTACCACAGGTGAACTCTGTGTGCTCCTAACTAAGCCCAATTCTTCCACTTATTGACCAGATCCCATCCTGTCCACTTGCAGTAAGAATCTAAGGATCCAGCCTTCATTATTCTTAAAACTCTGCTTGGAAATAACCCTGCACTCAGTGAGACTGTATCCCCATTCCCTTTACAATTAAGTATTGCATGATGGAGTGATTGTGTGACCCTTGTTCCAGGCGAGATATGTAATGTTTCCCCCAAACAAGTGCATTTCCAAGACCCAGTGACACTCTTCATTTGGGTTCATAGTAGGTGCTCAGAGTACTTTGCAGAGTGACAGTCATACATACAACCCCAGATCCCAGGTCTGCAACTCCAGCCAGAGTTTCTAACCCTCTCAGGAAAAGTTTTGCCTAGTTCGTGTTTGATCAATTATTGATGAATACAAAAAGTATATTGATTAGGCCTATTTCAAGAAACAAAACTTATTATACTTTCTAATCCAATATGTTCCCCACACCTTATGCTGGGGGAGATATTTTTCATTCTCATAACCACTGAGTTCTCTGCTGAGTGATGTGTCCTTTTGGTTTAAAAAGAGAGAGGGGGCGAGAGATAAAACTGACCTACTGTTCACCCCAAGTCCCTTCAGCAAGAATATAAAAAATATGATGCTTCCCATAACTAAAATTGGTTTCTAAAGTATTTTATATTCCATCTGAGAGCAGCCTTCAAAAATATCTGGAAAGAATGCCACTGATGAATTATGCTCCGAGGTAATGAAAGGAGCTATTGAGCCTGACTCTTAAGATAGATCAAGTACAGAAAAGCAGTGTTTCTCCTGAGTTAGCAGCAACACTAGTGCAAAGACTTTTCCTATGCTCCAACCTTTGTCTTCTGCCCTCGCTTTTTTTCATTTCTCTTTCAACAACAACAAAAAATCCCCTGTGCCAATTTTCACGCACTTATTCAGGACACATTTTCCAGATACCTTTTACCCAAATATTTATCTGTCATGAGACCTGAAATTATAGGTTTACCAATTTATTCTTTGCTTAATATAATCCTTCTCCAGCGTGGGCCACTTGAAAGTCCTACTTGAAAGGGGAAAGAAAAAAGAAAGACAAGGAAAAGACAGAAGAAAGAAATTAAGCAACGTACTAGCCTTTCAGTCCCAGCAGTAGCAGGGATGAGCCAGCAAAGCCCACACTCCTGGCTCTCAAAGCACCCACTCTGTCCTCACCTCCTCCTCCAGCCCATTCTGCTGCCATGGCTACTCAGGTCATCTACTTCACCAAGGACTTCTTGACGACACCATCACCAGGGTCACCTCCACAACTGCAGGGTCCAATCAAGCAGGAGAAGTTGCTGTGGTGGATGCAACGTGTGAGCCACCAAGTGGCTGCTGACTCCTTGTACAAAAGCAGAGTGGATTGTATATTCCACCTTCCCAAAGAGCAAGAGGTGTTCTCCTTCTGGAAGGGCACGATGATAAGTGTCAACAGATCTTTCCTTGCTCAAGCCCTTCTCTTGGCCTTCTAGGGTAACTATGAGCAGGTGTTCTTAGGAAGAATAGGCAAGCACACACAACACCAGAAGTGTTTTCCTGGCAAGGTGATCTCTGGTAGAGCAGCTATAGTTACTTCAGTCTTTTTCACCTACCCGGCAGATTTTCCCAGAACCCATGTGGCAGCTGATGTTGGAGAATCTGCCAAGTAAGCACAATTGAAAAGACAAGGCAGATTCCTACTCCTGCAATACTACAAGCCAATGGTTGATGTTACAATGTGGGCACAAAGGAGCTGACATCATGTATACTGGGCCCCTCAAATACTAGAGGAAGATTTCCAAACATGCAGTGGAAAAGCCTTTTTCCAGGTACATGATCCAAAATTCTCAAAGGCTAGATGGAGCCCCTTTTAGTGTTCTGAGACTCAATTTGAAAACGGGGCTGGGAAAACTTTAGCCTCTACTACAAAGCTGAAATCATCAAGACAGCATGGTATTGGCACAAAAACAGACACATAGACCAATGGAATAGAATAGAGAACCCAGAATTGGGCCCACAAAAGTATGGCCAACTAATCTTTGACAAAGCAGAAAAGAATATCCAATGAAAAAAAGACAGTCTCTTTAACAAATGGTGCTGGGAGAACTGGACAGCAACATGCAGAAGAATGAAACTAGACCACTTTCTTACACCATACACAAAAATAAAATCAAAATAGATGAAGGACCTGAATATGAGACAGGAAACCATCAAAATCCTAGAGGAGAAAGCAGGAAAAAAAAAACCTTTCTGACCTCCGCTGCAGCAATTTCTCACTTGACACATCTCCAAAGGCAAGGGAATTAAAAACAAAAATGAACTATTGGGACCTCATGAAGATAAAAACCTTCTGCACTACAAAGGAAACAATCAATAAAACTAAAAGGCAGCCAACAGAATGGGAAAAGATATTTGCAAACGACATATCGGACAAAGGGCTAGTATCCAAAATCTATAAAGAACTCACCAAACTCCACACCCGAAAAACAAAGAATCCAGTGAAGAAATGGGCAGAAGACATGAATAGACACTTTTCCAAAGAAGACATCCAGATGTCCAACAGGCACATGAAAAGATGCTCAACATGAAAAGATACTCAACGTCACTTCTCATCAGGGAAATACAAATCAAAACCACACTGAGATATCACCTCACGCCAGTCAGAGTGGCTACAACGAACAAATCAGGAGACTACAGATGCTGGAAAGGATGTAGAGAAATGGATGTGGAGAAACCCTCTTGCACTGTTGGAGGGAATACAAACTGATGCAGCCACTCTGGAAACCAGTGTGGAGGTTCCTCAAAAAATTAAAAATAGATCTACCCTATGACCCAGCAATAGCACTGCTAGGAATTTACCCAAGGGATACAGGAGTGCTGATGCACAGGGGCACTTGTACCCCAATGTTTATAGCAGCACTTTCAACAATAGCCAAAATATGTAAAGAGCCTAAATGTCCATCAACCGATGAATGGATAAAGAAGTTATGGTTTATATATACAATGGAATACTACTTGGCAATGAGAAAGAATGAAATACGGCCTTTTGTAGCAACATGGATGGAACTAGAAAGTGTGATGTTAAGTGAAATAAGTCATACAGAGAAATATAGATACCATATGTTTTCATTCTTATGTGGGTCCTGAGAAACTTAACAGAAGACCATGGGGGAGGGGAAGGGGGAAAAAAAAGTTACAGAGAAGGAAGGAGCCAAATCATAAGAGACTCTTAAAAACTGAGAATAAACTGAGGATTGATGGGGGGGTGGAAGAGAGGGGAAAGTAGGCGATGGGCATTGAGGAAGGCACCTGTTGGGATGAGCACTGGGTGTTGTATGGAAACCAACTTGACAATAAATTTCATATGAAAAATTTTCATATGAAAGAAAGAAAGAAAGAAAGAAAGAAAGAAAGAAAGAAAATGGGTCTGGGAAAATCTTCCCATACAACACCAAGCAATTCTAGGACACAAGTAGGGTGTCTGAGAATTCAACTCAATTCTGACATTATCCACTAGGAGATAGCACCAGATTCCACAGGTTGAGGTCTTGGTCCCATAAGACTGCCCCCACACCCACCCCACTTCAGCCTCCAGTTGTAAGTCCCGGCTGTTACTTATGTTCCAACAAACTCACTATAAAATGGAGGTTCCAGGGGCGCCTGGGTGGCTCAGTCGGTTGAGCATCCGACTTCGCTCGGGTCACGATCTCACCGTCCGTGAGTTCGAGCCCCGCATCAGGCTCTGTGCTGACAGCTCGGAGCCTGGAGCCTGCTTCCGATTCTGTGTCTCCCTCTCTCTCTGGCCCTCCCGCCGTTCATGCTCTGTCTCTCTCTGTCTCAAAAATAAATGAAAAAAAAAATGAAAAAAAAAAAAATGGAGGTTCCAATGACCCCCTCTGACTTGGGATACCAACCTCAAGCCCAGGTTGTTTCCTATACTTATGACTGACTGCTTATAAATTAAAGGTTCCTATCACCCCTTACTCAGGTTCAGTTAATTTGCGAGAGAGGCTCACAGAACTCAGAGAAACATCTTACCAGATCACCAATTCATCATAAAAGCATATATGACTCAGGAATATCCAGATGGAAGAGATACATAGGACAGAGCATGAGGAAAAGATGTCTCCAGATGCACCACTCCCCCAGCACCTCCACCAGTTCACCAACCCGGGAAGTCTCCAAACTCAGTCCTTCCAGGTTTTTATGAAGGCTTCATTACATAATCATGATTGATTAAATTATTGGCCATTGATTCAACCTCCAGTCCCTCTCTCCTCCCTAGAGGTCAAAGGGTGGGACTGAAAGTTCCAAATCACAGGGTTGGTTCCCCTAGCAACCAGCCCCCACCCTTAGGTGGGGTCGGAAAATCACCGCATTAACATACAAGACATACCTATAAGGCTTTCATTGCAGGAAATTCCAAAAGTTTAAGGACCTCTGTGCCAGAAAAGGGAAGAAGACTAAATACATATTTCGTATTATAAATCACAATATCACTGAGCCCTTGTGCTTGTCCTGTATAATAAACTGAAGAAAGTCATCTAGCTGCAGTCTAACTAGAAATAGCAAACAAGGGATTCGTGTAGAATATTCACCACACTTACCACATGAACCACTCTCCTTTGAGAAAATTCTGGTGTCTTTTACCCAAGGCAGCTCATATTTGTATGATGATGGCATGGAAAGCTTTAGGAAAAGGAACCAAATGTGATCACACCCAACCATTGGCCCTGATGCTCCCACATACTGGTTATTTGAGTTTGGCCAGGGAAAGAATGACTGTTATTTGGGATCCAGACCAATCAGATTTAGAAACCATCTAATCAAAGTACTATTTTGTAAGACCCCAAATTATGTCTAAGTATTTATTTGGACAAATTATGGTTCCATTTGTACTTATATCCTACATACCATGTTGCACAACAGAATATTTTCAGTTATGTTCTATGCTGGATATTGTGTTGTAAAATAATAAACAGAGAGAACACATTTTAGAAAAGACCTATGGAAAGGGAAAGCATGAGTTTTGAAAGAGAAACTGGCTTCCTTACCATTTTGCCAATGATTGGCCATGGATGAAAGAACTCTTTCTTCTTATCTCTCTTGCCCCTTCCAAATGAGAAAAAATATGTGAAAATCTCCAATCAGGTGCCTGGCATGTTGCCAGAAATAAACGTTAGTTTCCTTTTCTTTTCCATTAAGCTTCACCTCCCCAGCCTACCTGGTATGCTTTGGAATATATTAAAACCCATAAGTAAGCTACAAAAATAGCAACCTTTGGAACACTAACTGGAAATTATAAGAGAGGTAAACTATACACAGAAGACTTGAAACAATTAATGTTATTCCAACTAATGTCATTGAATAACTGGATTTGAGACTGTTTTTGGTCCCCTTATGTTCATTCTCCCCTTTTTATGTAGTAATGGAAGTTTAATGTGGCAACTGGGCACCTGATGATGTGGCATAAAAACTACATTTTATAATCTCCCTTGCGGTTAAGGCACAGACTTGATGCTAACCTCTGGCCAAGGAGATTCCAGCAACAGCGGTGTGTGCAGCTTCCTGGGAGACCTTACCTCAGTCCCACCCCCAAATCACAATAAAACCCCAAGCTGGCCTCTCTCTCTGTTCTCATGCCATTCTTGGGCCACCTGGGAAGCCTGCCCAGGAGGCTTTCTATCCCCCAAAACTTCAGTATGTATTTTTTATATCCTTTTGATACATACATGGCATATGTGTACCAAATTTTGGGGGTGCATTCATTAAGATATAAAAATATATAATGAAGCTTTCTGGGGATCTACTTTTTTCTGGTATCTAAATGTTTAGCAAGAAGTTTTCATAACCACCAAGATTTGAGAAACATTTTTCTAAAGCATATAAATTATACAGAATGGCAGACCAGTGGTAGGCCAATGATGTCACAGTCAAAAGAAGAAAAGAAGAACAAGAAAATCTTCTGGTTTCTCAATCTAGTTACTAAATGTTTGCTGAGCATTTAGTCTGAGCTGTGACCTATGTCTCGGGGTGTAGCAGTAAACAGAACAGACAAAACTCCTGTCTTCATGGGTCTTATGCTGCATATTAGTGTGAGAACATTACAATACAATTGAGAGTTTTCAGTGGAAGGGTTGTGGGGGAAGGATGCTTGTCAGCGTCATTCGGGGAAACACCTACCCTTATTTCCTCTCAAATAATAATGACGACAAGAATTATCATCAATATTTTGTGAGTAATTATTCTGTGCCAGGCAGTGTGCTTAGCACTTCATACATGTCACCAGGAATTTCAGTGCAGGCATTGACACCGATTTGTTCCCCGTTTGACCCATTTGGGCATAATACAAAGAGCACTCTATATGAATTCAGAATTACTTACACTCAATTCCTGATTTAACCATTTGCTGGCTGTGTGATCTTTGGAAGTCACTCAGCTGTCCTTACTCTCTATTTTATTAAATAGGAAGGAATATTGCCTTTACGCTGTCTTTCTAGAGTCATGGAGAGGACCAACTGACATCTCCCATGCTAACCACTTAGGCAGCACTCAGCACATAGAAAAGACTTGATAAATATCAGTCATTATTACTAAACTATTTAATATTTTATTATTAAATAGAGAGTAAGCAAAAAGACATTGCACTATAAAGTTAGCCTCATGGTATGGATTTCACAGGGCACCACGGTTTTCTTCGTGTTAGTTTAAATTTTTCCTCAATAGAAACCACACAATATAACTTACACTCAAATTATTTTTATCTTATTTATTGTATTAGATTATGAAGCAAAGATTATACTTTATTGCCTCATGTTCCATTCTTAAAACCCTGAGTGTATCATTCTTCTAGCGGCAGAAATCCAAATGTAGATTTTGCTACATAAATATCTGCTAGTAGAAAATTGGAAAAGAGGGATGGCTGGCTGGCTCAGTCGGTTAAGCCTCTAACTTCAGCTCAGGTCATGGTCTCACGGTTTGTGAGTTTGAACTCTGTGTCGGGCTCTGTGCTGACAGCTCAGAGCCTGGAGCCTGCTTGAGATTCTGTGTCTCCCTCTCTCCGTGCCTCTCTCTCTCTCTCTCTCTCTCTCTCTCTCTCTCTCTCTCTCCCCCAAAAGAAAATTGTAAAAGAGTACTTATTTTATGTAGTGTCTTCAGCTCTGGGCCAAGATATTTTTTAAAAACTTCTTTTGGGGCACCTGGGGCTCAGACAGTTAAGCATCTGTATTAGATTATGTATTCAATTATTAGACTAATTGAATTTTTTCAATTAACTAAAGAAATAATTTTTTTTTAATTTTTTTTAACGTTTTTTATTTATTTTTGAGACAGAGAGAGACAGAGCATGAACAGGGGAGGGGCAGAGAGAGAGGGAGACACAGAATCGGAAGCAGGCTCCAGGCTCTGAGCCATCAGCCCAGAGCCCGTCGCGGGGCTCGAACCCACGGACCGCGAGATCGTGACCTGAGCCGAAGTCGGACGCTTAACCAACTGAGCCACCCAGGCGCCCCAAGAAATAATTTTAATTATACAAAGTTTAATATGTCAGCTCAGATCATGATCTCACAGTTTGTGAGTTCAAGCCCTACATCAGGCTCTGCACTGACAGGGCAGAGCTTGCTTGGAATTCTCCCCCTCCCCCTAACTCTCAAAATAAATCAATAAACTTTAAAAAATAAATAAATAAAACCTCTTTTAATATCAGTTATTATTACCAGCATAACTGCAACATTATTGTCAATCAACTTCATAAAATCACATTGCATAGGTATAATATCATATTTCCTTAAGTATTCTAGGTTTTTCTAGTCCTTTATAGACAATGTGAGATTGTACATTCTTTACATATATATCTTTGCACACATCAACAAGAATATATGTAGGACGACTTCATAAAGTAAATTTACTGGGCCAAAAGTTACACGTGTTTAATTTTATTTCTAATATATGTAGTCAAATGGCTTTCCCAGAGGTCTGCAATAATTTATACTCCCACCAACAGTGGAAAAGCCTTTTTACCTACCACCTCTATTAACATAATCTTAAAAACTATCATTGGAAGAGGGTGAAATTAATGGCCAAAAGGTGGCTGCTGAATTACTTGTAAATTTTAAGTATGTATCTTTGTTTCCATCCCCTCTATAAAAAATAAATAACTGATCTCTGAATATATGTAATTTTAGCCTCCACATTTGATATGTATTAAACTGTTAAAGAATTTTTTCAATTAACTAAAGAAATAATTTTAATTATACAAAGTTTAATATGTCAGCCCTAGATTGGAAAGAGCTGGACAGACCTGGTTTTAAATTCTCTGTATTGTTGCCCAGAGCCTGTTTCGGATTCTGTGTCTCCCTCTCTCTGACCCTCCCCCATTCATGCTCTGTCTCTCTCTGTCTCAAAAATGAATAAAAAAAAAAAAAAAGTTATTAAAAAAAAAAAATTCTCTGTATTGTTGTTGATGTGTTAGCTTTCAAAAGGTCCAGAAGATGGCAGTATAATGATGTTTTTCCTAAATTTTAAAGAAAAAATTTAGTAGGAAAATCTGAAAATATATAGATTGTTCCCATTTTTATATTCTCTTTTCTTAAAATGATGCAAGATCACGAGTTTCAAGCCACTAAGAAATGAGCACAGGAGCCTTCACACATAGGAAAGAGGAAGAGTGACCAGGTGGGAAGGGTACCCAACAGGGAATTTGAGGACTCCTGCTTTAAATTTCAGCCCTTTGGGCAAGTGCCTTACTCTCTACATTTTTCAGGCATCTGGGTTGCTCAGTTGGTTGAACATCTGACTATTGATTTCGGCTCAGGTCATGATCCCAGAGTCATGGGATCGAGCCTTGTGTCAGGCTCCACACTGAGTACAGAGCCTGCTTAAGATTCTTGTTCTCTCTCTCTCTCTCTCTCTCTCTCCCTCTGCCCCTCTCCCTTGCTCATGCTCTCTCTGTGTCTCTCTAAAATTTAAAAAAAAAAATTTCTTGTAGGTAAAGTCATCTAGCAATGCCCACCTCACAAAACAATTGTGAAGGATTAGCTGCAATATATAAATGTGTGCATTTATAGAGCACTACAAATGAGTGAGCACTCTGGTTACAGTACTTTATAATTTTTTTTATATTTATTTATTT
The DNA here is from genome assembly GCF_024362965.1 of Panthera pardus. Taxonomy (NCBI): domain Eukaryota; kingdom Metazoa; phylum Chordata; class Mammalia; order Carnivora; family Felidae; genus Panthera; species Panthera pardus. The sequence continues at coordinate 32,867,020 of NW_026526765.1, read as the reverse complement.
TTGAAAGAGAGAGAGAGAGACAGAGCATGAGTGGGGGAAGGGCAGAGAGAGAGGGAGACACAGAATCAGAAGCAGGCTCCAGGCTCTGAACTGTCAGCACAGCTCACAGACCTCAAGATCATGACCTGAGCTGAAGTGGGACGCTCAACTTACTGAGTCACCCAGCTCAACTACTGAGCCTCTGGCTACAGTACTTTTAAAAATCCTTCTCCATTAGAGATACCTGCTGAAATATTTATGGTTGAAATGATACAGCTATCTTGGGTTTGCTTTTAAATACTTTTTTTTTTTTTTTTAACATTTATTTATTTTTGAGACAGAGAGAGACAGCATGAATGGGGGAGGGTCAGAGAGAGAGGGAGACACAGAATCTGAAACAGGCTCCGGGTTCTGAGCAGTCAGCACAGAGCCCGACGCGGGGCTCGAACCCACGGACAGTGAGATCGTGACCTGAGCCGAAGTCGGACGCTTAACCGACTGAGCCACCCAGGCGCCCCAAATACTTTTTTTTTTTAATGTGAAGGTGTGAGCATAGATAAAACAAGATTCACAAATTATTGACCACTTTTGGAGCAGTTGTGATGGGGTGGTTATACTACCCTGTTTGTGGGTATGATTTTACTTATTTATTTTTATTAAAAAATGTTTAATGTTTATTTTTGAGAGAGAGACAGAGCGTGAGTGAGAAAGGAGCAGAGAGAAAGAGGGACAAAGAATCCAAAGCAGGCACCAGGATCTGAGCTGTCAGCAAAGAGCCTGATGCAGGACTAGAACCCACAGACTGTGAGATCATGACCTAAGCCAAAGTCGGATGCTTAACTGACTGAGCCACCCAGGTATCCTTTGTGGGTATGATTTTTAAATGGCCATGTACATGCACACACCTCACTCTGGCTGAAATGCACAGAACAGGTTACAGGGAGGCAATGGCAGAGGCAGAGAGGGTGGTTGGTCTGTGTAGGAGGTGACAGTGGCTTAGGCTGGCCTGACGGTAGTGGAGATGTTACTCAAGTGTGGGGACTCAAAATACTATGGAGATCAAATTGACCAGACTTCTTGGTGACTTGGGGATGGGTGCAACAGAAGCACTTCCAGAAGTCCTGGAATTTTAGCTTTATTATGATGAGTGGGGTCGAGGGCGGGGTACAGCTTTGGGAAGAGTTCTCTTTGCCCAGTTTGAGATTCCTATCAGGCAACATTATGGAATTGTCAAGTCTGCAACTTGGTGGTGTTCATGGCACAGATCAGGCCCGGAAATGTAGATCTGGGATTCAGAGTCATGTGGATAACATTTACAGGGGCACTGAGTGATGTCACCAAAGGAGTGAAGACATATAGAAGGAACCTCAGAACAGATGTTTAGAGACTGAGCATCAATATTCCCATGTGTATAACAGAATCATCATAGCGCTATTGGAAAGATTACATATGATTTTGGTTTGCAAAACACGGTGAGTGAGTGTTCAATACCTCATTCATTGTTAGCAAATGACCTCTCCTACTTCCCTGTAAGAAGCAGAAAACAAAGGCCATCAGGAGGCTACTGCCCTGCCTTCAAATCTGCTTGTAAGTCTATCATTCATTCTCTTTCCTTCCAATGTCATGAGGAAACAAATTCCCTTTCCTCTTCAAAGTCCATTTTTCCCAACAGGCTGTTAGTTCTATCCCTCCCACCACTTCTGGGACATTGCCCTACCAATTATGACATTCTGTTTTATACTTTGTATTCTTTCTCCTTTATAGGCTTTTCCTCTCAGTCTACAAGCATGAGTGTATTCCACCTTTAAAAAAAAAAAAGTCTTCCTTATTGCTTTTAATGATTTTTCTATAGAACATGCTTCTCTGTTTTTATTATGCATATGAAAATCAGGGGATCTTGTTGAAATGCAGGTTATGATTCAGCAGGTAGAGAGGGAGTGCAGAGCTGAGATTCTGTTGAATGCTGATGCTTGTGCCACTGGTCCACAGACCACACTTTGAGTAGCAAAGTCCTGGAGCAGTGGTTCTCAACCTTGACTGTATACTGGAGTCACCTAGAAAGCCTTAAAGAATGTTCATACCTGGGTGCCATGTCTTTGACATGGGCTGTGGGCTTGGCATCAGGCTTTAAAAATAAGTCTCCCTAGAGACCCCTGGGGGGCTCAGCTGGTTAAGCTCCGACTCTTTGATCTCAGTCAGGTCATGATCTCACGGTGTGTGAGTTTGAACGCCTCGTGCTTGGGCTTCTGTCTCTCCCTCTCTCTGCCCCTCCCCTGCCCTCACCTGCTCTCGCAAAATAAATAAATAAACTTTAAAAAAAAATCTCCCTGGATGATTCTAATATGCAACCAGAATTGAGAACTCCTGCTTTCCAGAGGGTGGCATTACAAGGAACTTCCAACATCATATATTTCCAACAGTGTCTGAAATCTTTACCAATACTATGTTAACTTGGATGCAAACAAAACAAAACAAAAAGGAAGATGGATCAGAAGAAAATAAGGGGGAAAGAAAAAAAAAAAGGAAAGTATGGGAAGAAGGAAGGGGGAGAAGGAGGGAAGAGGATGAGAAGAAGAAAGGCTCTTCTTGGCCAAATAAGTAAAGCACTTTGCTTCTCAATCAAATTTCCTGAAGGGCCCACTTCCTCACTTCCCATTAACACCTTGACCCTGTTCAGCCTGGCTTCTGTGCCTTTATCTCCCTAAAACGGAACTGACACCGAGCACACAAGGCAAGGGCACATGTCTCAGTTCTTACCTTACTTGGTCTTGCTGAGGTATCTGACACTATTAGCCACCACTGGAAGAGATCCCACAGACCTGAAGCAACATGCTGGCACTCATCATATTACTATGCTGTTTTTCTTCTTTCTTGTGAGCTACAAAAGAGAATAGCAAATTGTGAATGATTTTAGGTTATCTTTAAGCTTTTTCAAAGCTCTTGCAAAAAATTCTGTGTTCAAAATCAGTATGTCCAACCTAAAAAAGATAATTAAAAAGAGTCAAAGCATTTTTTCCCCTCTCTGAAGTAAGCTCTCAACACTAGGGACAAAATTCAACAGGTCTGCTTTCTCATACAAGAGTTGGGGGGGGGGGGGGGGGGGGAATAGGTGAGCCCACGACCAAACAGACACTTGTAAAAAAGAAGAAACATTTTTCACAAAGAACTTGCGGCAGTTCAAGTCCTTCACGAAGCATAGGCTAAGATAGCATTCAAGCGCAGGGAAAGCCTGCGAAGCAAAAGGGAGATAAGAGCAGGAGTGGGCAAGAAGGGTGTCCCACCACCCTGCAAGTCTGACATCTGGAAGGCAAAACGAGGGAGCAGGACTTGGTTGGGGGCAGCAGTTGGGGCAGGGTTGGGGGAGAGCATCAGACCACGGTGCAGCTCAGAGAAAGTCTCAGAGCCCAGAGTGGACAGAGGTGGCCCGCTGGAGCGCCCCCGCGTGGGGAGGACCCGCCCGGCTCTAGCTCGCCTGCCCTGCAGAGTCACTGGCTGAGAGCAGCCGGCCCGCGTGTGCTTTGGGGAATCCTGCAGTGGACCCTCAGGCAGCACAGGTGGATCCGCGGTGAGCGAAGAACCGAGCAGCACACCCCATGGCTGCCCAGGACCGAAACTATATGGGCAGTTCTTTGGGTAGTTTTCAGTATAATTGGGATAGCAGAATAATCTTTGACAGGTCTTCCTCTTAGCTTCTGAAACTTTCATCTCATTCCTGATCTTCTTAAAAGCATCCAAAGTAGGTCCAGTCTAAAAGCAAGGAAATTGGCCCCGATTTGATAAAATGCCCAAGACAGACAGTGCTGTCCTCTGGAAACACACCCCACACAGGGTTTAAACCACACCCCTCTTGGCTCTCCTCCATCCGGTCCTCCTCCTGGCTCTCTGTTCCTGTTGGGATGGGATTTGAAGTACTAATTAATATGCTTTTTTATTAATAGTTTTTCCTCCTCTCTTACCTCATCCCTTAACCCAATCCAGTCGTGAAAAGTGGGACAGACATTAAAGGTACACAGTATTCAAATCTCTCTTTGGGTTGTTTTGCTCATCCGGCGGGGCCCAGAGGTGGGAGTGGGGAATTTGCCAAGAACTGGGGGTAGGGAGCAAGGACCAGTCTGGGGGACACACATACAACATCTCAGTATCTTGACTATTCTCCTTTCTCTCTGCTTTTGCCATCCCAGAGAAGTTTATCTAGTTTGTGAGGCCTAGAGACATGGGAGTGTCAAATCAAGACCCAAGCCCAAAATCATCTGCATTAATCCCTAGCAAAGTCATTTTGCCATTAGTGAAAGAATAATATGATCTATACTGGTGACATTGGGCAAGAGGAAGAAAGGACCGAGGCTCGATGCGAAAAAAAGTCATGTCTTAGCCATGCAGCAAAGAGAAAGAAGCACATTTTGAAAAGTAAAAGGGACATTTTTAAATTTAATCAGGTACAAAACTTGCAGACAAAATGTGAAGTGTTAGATATAGAAACCTATAGGTAGAACAGAACAGTCCTGATCTTAAATGGCTAAAACTTTTTACCTCATTATCACCTCCTTCCAACAGCTCTTAAGTGCACAATTTTCCAGCAGGAGATGAACAACGCATTTAATGAGAATTATAAATGAAGGGAAATTACCCCAGACCGGATTCCTGGTCCAGATGAAAATTTCTTTCTCTGAGCACCTGAAAACAGGTTTGCAGCCTGGGCCCTCTCTGGGTTTTTCAGAATGTGGCCCCAGGATCTTCTGCCTCAGTGGGAGTCCCTGTTAAAAGGCCATTCCTCAGGCTTACCCCAGACTTACTGAGCCAATCTGTAATACACAATTTTATTATTATTATTATTTTAACATTTATTTTTTTTTGAGACAGAGAGAGACAGAGCATGAGTGGGGGAAGGCCAGAGAGAGAGGGAGACACACAATCTGAAACAGGCTCCAGGCTCTGAGCTGTCAGCACAGAGCCTGACGCGGGGCTCAAACTCATGGATCGAGAGATCATGACCTGAGCCGAAGTGGGATGCGTAACCGGCTGAGCCACCCAGGCGCCCCTGTAATACACAATTTTAACAACCACGTTGGGTGATTGTTATGCATGCTCATGTTATACAATCACTACTTCTGAATTTAAGGAAACTTGCCAAAAGAGTGTGAAGAATGCTAATACCCGGGATAAGGGAATAGTCTAGTTTGTATTTCTATTATAGAATAATAGAAAACATTATGGCCCTTGTGTATAATTTAGGATCAAGAGCAGACAATACCCAGATCACAGTAGCAACCTTATTTTATTTAAAAGTTTTTAAGGTTTTTATTTATTTTTGAGAGAGAGAGAAACAGACCATGAGTGGGGGAGGGGCAGAGAGAAAGAGGGAGACACAGAATCTGAAGTAGGCTCCAGGCTCTGAGCTGTCAGCACAGAGCCCAACACAGGGCTTGAACTTGGGAACAGCGAGATCATGACCTAGGCTGAAATCAGATGCTCTGCCGATGGAGCCACCCAGGTGCCCCTGGGCCTCTGATGTTCTTGATATTCTATGATATTTAGGCAAAGTGCTGCTTCTTCTCTTCTTCCTGGATGCATGGCCACCCACCCGGTGACTGCATTTCCCAGCCTCCTTTCCAGCTACATGTGGCCATATGACCAAGTGTGGGCCAATGGAATGTGATTGAAAGACAGTGCACAATTTCAAATCATCCCTAACTTAAGTCAGGCTACTCTCTGGAATATGGCTTTTCTCACATTCTGTGAATTGCATCAAGGTAACAAGAGTGACTTCAATCGTACAGAAAAGGACAATGTCCAAAGAAATGGAGTAACGAGGTGGTAGGAACTTAGTTCTTGATGAGCCCTGTGGAGAAGAGCTGCTCCATCAGCTTAGACAGACTGTATTGTTATATACACGAAGGAAAAATTAGCTCCCATATAATTTAAGCCACTATATTTTTTGCCTTGCCTTTGCTATCACAGCTTACTTAGGCTTTACCCTAACAAACACTAAGAACTACCCTTAACCAGTTACCACTTAGAAGCACCCATTAAATCAAATTTCTAAATCCTTGGCAGTCAGTGTCATGTTTATCTTCCCCAACAGACACTTTGCTTACATGGACCCTATATAGCAAACATCAGAAAGGGAGCTATACCTTACCAAGAAGGAGACTATAAAAAATTCTAAGACATAAAGAAATGCAGAAGGTCACCATGCATGTAGGTAAAACATAGATTTATGAGGCTAGTGTGATTTATGAGGCAGCTTTGTCCCTATGGCCAGACTTTGTATGACATTGGAATATACTCCTTTCCAGCATCTCAACAAAGAACACACTTTTTCAGTGTTTTTTAAAAAAGGTAATCTTTATTGGTTTTCTTGTAAAAAATATAAATTGACTTAAGGTGTTTAAGAAAGGATTTTCAGGTGTTGAAAGAGGCATCATTGGGTAGACTCTTCAATCTGCTAACAGCAACAACAAAAAAAAGCCAAGTACAAATTGAATGCTCTCAATTTAGTAAATGACACACATATAAACAAGTGGTTCTGAATTTTTGCACATTTGACTTATAACACTTGAACTTGTGCATTATACAAAGATGCCCTTTAACTATAGTTCATGTCCTGAATTCAGACTTTCTTAAGTCTGGAAAACCAATATTTTATACTATTTATACTGCCTGTCCCAAAACAGACCATATTTATACTGCCTGTCCCAAAACAAACTAGACTATTCCCTTATTTGATTTTGCCACATTCAACCATAGCATAGACTTGAATATGTAACTGAGTGCTGTCTATAAATATACACAAATAGAAAAAATTTATGAAAATCTTATTAGTGAGTCAGAGGGCTACATTACCCTCTGAGTTAAGAGACTGCAGACTATTTTCATATTCCTTTGTCTATTTTTGCATTTTCAAAACTATATATAATTAGCTTATAGGTTTTTTGTGGGTTTTTTTTCATTTTATTTATTTTAGAGACAGAGCACAAGGGTGAGAGGGGGAGAGGGGCAGAGGGAGAGAGAATCTTTTTTTTTCTTTTTATTTAAATCCAAGTTAGTTAACATATAGTGTAATAATGGTTTCAGGAGTAGAATTTAGTGATTCATCACTTACATATAATGTCCAGTGCTCATCACAACAAGTGTGCTCCCAAGTGCCCATCACCCTTTAGCCCATCCCCCCACCCACCTCCTCTCCAGCAACCCTCAGTTTGTTCTCTGTATTTAAGAGTCTCTTATGGTTTGCCTCCCGCTCTGTTTTTATCTTATTTTCCTCTCCTTCCCCTATGTTCATCTGTTTTGTTTCTTAAATTCCTCATGAGTGAAATCATATGGTATCTTTCTCTGACTTATTTCACTTAGCATAATACCCTCCAGTTCCATCCACGTTGTTGCAAATGGCAAGATTTCATTCTTTTTGATCTCTGAGTAATATTCCATTGTGTATATATACTACATCTTCTTTATCCATTTGTCAGTCGATGGGCATTTGGGCTGTTTCCATAATTTGGCTATTGTTGATAGTGCTGCTATAAACATTGGGGGGGGCATATGCCTCTTTGAATCAGCATTTTTGTATCCGTTGGATAAATACCTAGTAGTGCAATTGCTGGCTCCTAGGGTTGCTCTATTTTTAATTTTGTGAGGAAACTCCATACTGTTTTCCAGAGTAGCTGCACCAGTTTGCATTCCCACCAGCAGTGCAAAAGAGTTCCACTTTCTCTGCGTCCTCACCAACATCTGTAGTTTCTTGAGTGGTTAAAATTTTAGCCATTCTGACAGGTGAGAGGTGGTATCTCATTGTGGTTTTGATATGTATTTCCCAAGAGGGAGATAATCTTAAGTAGGTTCCATGCTCAGCACAGAGTCCGATGAGGGGCTCGATCCCACAACCCCTGGGATCATGACTTGAGCTGAAATCAGGAGTCGGACGCTCAACTGACTGAGCCACCCAGGCACCCCAATGAACTTATAGTTTTATAATAAAGAGGAAACAGACTTATAGGGTCTCACAACTATAGTAGGATTTCTCATTCTCTTTCCATGTCTCCTCAGTTCCTGCTCCAATGCCTTACACATAATATATGCTCAATAAATAAGTGCAAGAGAAGGAAGAAGGGAGAAAAGAGAAAAGGAAGGAAGAATGAAATGGAAAGGGAGAAATCTGTTAAGTGCCATCTGTTTGCCCCTCCAGGTTCACTCTCCACCCTGCTCTGAACCCTAAGACTGATCAACATGAACTGCCTAAGTGGGTTCCTTGTTTCCTGGTTTCTGGTTGGCTTTGGCCAAGGGGATGGACCATCAGATCGGGTGTGGAGTAAATATTTATTCCCCGGAATCACTCCCTGTGGGTCACTGTAGCCTGCTGTCCCCCTCAACCAGCCAGACCCAAGACCCTTCCCTACACAGCTCTTCTGACTGGAGAAAGCACTGCCCCCCTCTCTCCCTTCAGATCTTGGGGTGACAACGTGCCTCGCACTCACATCCAGTGTGCTGCCCTCTCTTTTACACTGTTTATACCTCTTGTCCAGCCCTTTATAAATAGTCCCATTATTAAACTCTCCTAAAGGTGTCCGATTTGAATGAACCACATATGTATTGCCATGACCCAAACTGACACAGAATCTGTTGGTAACAAAGAGCCCAACAAGTTCTCTCCTCCAATAACTAATCTTGAAGAAATGTTCAGAAAAACATTTTTAAAACATCACTAATATTGCTCGTTTCAAAAGTTTAAACAACAAAAAGATTATTTTCATTGAGAAGCTCCACTTTAACATCAAAGATTTTGTAGTTATGATAGTTACGCTTTTTCTCTTGAAAAGACAAATAGAAAAATCTACATGCATAGTCCCTTCTTTCTTCATCCTTTCAATAACCTTAGATTTAGCACCCTCTAAATACTCAATATTAATTGCTTAAAACAGGCACAAATGAAGGATACCTATTATAGTATGAGAATGTTCTCAGAGATTAGTTATTCCTTTTTAAAGATCATTTCTTAACTATGCATCAATATGATTTTTTTCCCTTGGTGTCCTTGAAGGCAAAAAAGAAGAAAAAAAAAACAAACCCAGGAAAGACAAGCAGGGTTATTTTAGTACTTAAAAATTAGTATTAATTTTTCAAAAATCAAAATCCAAAAACCAGAGGTCTTAATCCAATTTACAAATCTTATTATTTTATTTCTACATCTAGTGAATTTTAACATGAATCTTTAAAGTGACCTTTTAATAATATTTGATGTCATTTACAATTAAACTTTGCTTAAATATTCTAAATTTAATACATTCCTTTTACTTATCCTTCTAATTAGCAGAACTTACCTGTATGTTTAGGATAATAATGAATCCAATGAATTAAAATTGTAAATTTTGTAAATCTTAAGTTCTGTTAAACATTGCAATGCTTTTTACAAGCTTTGTAAACCTATCTTAATCTTAAAAAGTCACAACTCTAAAATTAAAAACTCAAGTATACATTTTAAGTTGGAATCTTGAGGACAATATATAAGATCCTCTAATAAGCCAAATTATCTTAACTATTACAAACATTTTAAGTATAAAACATAGTCAAATCATACCCAAGTTAATGCAAAATAATTTATATCATTGGTTGTTAGTTCATTATTTCTATATGTAAGGGTCAAATGAGAGAGTTATATTATCCAAGCAAATTGGAACTATTATCACAAGTAAGTTGATTTAAACATCCCCCAAACAAGGTTATCTGCTTAGTGGCTGATATTGACCACAAACTTTTGACCAAGACACCTCTGGAGCAGCCAACATTTAGAGCAATTTTTGTTGCAACAATCAGGCAGCCTGAGCCTTATTTTATGGGGTGGTCTCAACAGCCCCATTCCTCGGATTCAGGTTATATATCACCTAATACTCGAGGTTGGATTTAGTTCATTTATTTACTCCTCGATTCTACTCTTAATTGTTTCATATTTTTCCTGTTGGAAAAAATCATTCTTACAAATGTTTAATGATACCGTTTAGGTTGTGTATATCTTTTCTTTTTCTGTGTCATGCTAGTAATAGTGGTCTCTTACCATGACCACCACTCTTCTTCAGGTTACCACATGAGAGCAATGGTCTGGGTTAAGGATACGTTTCATAGCTCTCTAGAGTAAGCACTTTAATGTTTCCCAGCCTTCTTGGGCCCTGCTCTTGCATGGTATGCCTTAGCCTGTGCAGGACTAGTCTTAGATGACTTGGGTTGAATGGCCCTGGGCTGAGAAGGCTTACACTGGGAGGACTGGGATGGGCATGGTTTGGGCTGAGTGGGTTTGGGTGGAGAAGGTTTAGCGTGGGAGGGGTGGCACTCAGTGGGTTTTGTTTGAGTGGGTTTGGGTTGAGAGGGCACAGGTTGAGAGTGTTTGACCTGGGATGGCTTGGGCTGACTCGGTTTGAACTGAGAGCTGGGTAAACATTTGCTATTGGACCTTTGGAAGGCTGGATTTAAAGACCCATCCTGTGTCTTCAGTTTGGCTCCTTGATGAGAGGCAGGCCTTAAAGGTTTTTTTGTGGCTCCTGCTGGCTGAAAGGCCTGAGGGTAAAAACCTTCAATATGGGATGTTGTTTTCATAGGTTTCCCAGGTGCCCTTGGTGGCTGTGTTCTATGGGTGTAGCCTTGCTTAGGCTGTGACTTCCCAGCTGCTTCTGCTGGCTGCAGACCCAGGGAGTGGGAGTGACCTACCTGGGAGACCACTACCCCAGACCTTTCAAGAGCTCCTGTTGTCTGTGGTCTCCTGGACCAGGCGTGTACATGCTGAGACACAGGTCTTGGTAGTCCTCCAATTGTTTTAGTCATAGGATGTCCCAAAGCAGTTCTTGAAAATTTCGTGAATCTTTCAGGTGAATAAAATCTCTGGGGCTGGAAGTACCGAAACCCAAAACTTTTACCTTGACCATAGGCCCTTGTTTTCTGAAAGGGCCAGGGACGGAACCACTTAGACCTCTGCTCTGACCAAAAGTGGGAGCCTGTAACCCAGGGGGCTTTCAAAGAAACATGGTTAAAGTTCCCTCCAATTCTGGTTGGTAAAGGACAGTTTTCCAGACGAGGCACGAATCCTGGGAGGAGGTAGAAATTCTGGAGATTCTGGCTAGCCCCAGATTCTCCAGACATCACAGCTGGATTTTCACATGAGCTTTCTGACTGACTGGGTCTTTGTTGTCTCTCATCTTTAGCTGTTCCAGACAAATTTTCACTAGGGGGAGTTTGAATCCCCTGAACGTTCTCAAAGTCTTGGTCTACCTGGATTCCCAACTCCCTGGCCAGGGAGCCCATGTCCTCCACAGACACACATCTGAGCGAAGAGGACATCACTTCCTGGAGAGCAGCTTGAAGACCCTCAATATTCTTCCCTCTCTCCCCAGGTGCCTCCCCCTTCCAAAACAGTAGCTGTGATGGCTTCAACTTCAGAGTCGTCTGGAAAAGCTGTGTCTCTTCACTCTCCTGGGCCTGGGGACTGAGGACAAAGTAGAATCTCTCGGCGGCAGCTTCTCCTAAAAACATTAGCAAGTCCCACTCCTTCTCACCTAGGTAGTCAGTGAAAAAAAACACAGCTGAGGAAACTTCCATCAAGAAACCAAACTGTGTCCAAAAACTTTCTAGATCTCCACGAAGGTTGGCCAGAGCAACAGGCTTTTGGAAAACACTAGGATTTTCCATTAGACCATCGCTATCAGGAAAATGCCACATTATCTCTACCAGGCCGTCAGAGATCTGCCGGGGAAACACCGGGCCAGTAAAATCCTGATGGAGAAAGATTTTGTGTGATTTTAGTTGGTCAGAGACAAGCAGTGTGTTGAGGATTCTGGACTTGGAGAAGCTACAGTATCCTAGGCGCACAAAAGAGATGACAGGCATCTTCATGAGAGTCAGGCACTTTTCTGTATCCCCTGTAGGCCCTCCTGAAGATTGTGCTGACCACTTCTTCACAATGCCCTTCATGGCCCCCAGCATTAAGATGCTTTTGCTGTTTTCTGCATCTGGCAGGAGCAGGGGAAGAGCAAACCGGCACTGATACATGTTTGACATGACCTCGCGTTGCAACGAGCTGTCTGAACAGAGCATAGATGCACAAAGAACATCAAAGGGATTAATGGTTTGTATGTCTCTAATTTCCAAATTCTCTACTCCAGTCAGCAGTTCCTCTTTGTTACCCTCACCCAGAACCTTGTGTCTGAGGATTGTATCTCTGGCCGTGACATCCAGCGCTTGAACTTTCATCAGGAAATTCCAGGCTAAGTCTCCTGGAGTCTCAGGTGTCCACATACATCCTCGATCTAAGGAGAATTGTTTAACGACATCTGGCAGAAGCTTTCTGCTCCTATCCATGTTCAAACATGACAGGACATCTTTAAATACCTTTTTTCTTTCTGCAGGGAAAAAGATATTCAGTGAATGTCACATTCAGAATCTAAGCTACCTTCACTGACTTTTAAAATTAGGTAATTGACTTTTTCATTGTAAGAAGATGGAATGATACAAATATAGTGAAAGTTCCTTTTTGCCAGTCTGCCAATTCCATTTTCCTTCTAAGAGATGCCAATATGTTACGTATATTTGCTTCCCATCCTTTTTCTATGCAAGTATATAGGTAATGCATGAACACAGAGAAATATATCATTTGGTTCAGTGGATGCTATTTTATTTTTACATAAATCATATTATCCTAAACAAATGATTCTTCGACTTCGTTTCACTTAATGGTATTCTTTGCAAATTCTTCTAAGTCAGTTCATACACAGATTGACTTAATTCATTTTTAGCTAATCCATCGTACTTCATGATTTGGATGGACCATTACTTATTTAACCATTGTCTACTGATGGTCATTTAGGTTTTCCAATTTTTTGGCTAATGTTTGTATGCAATGATGAAAAACCTTGCTAATATTCCATGATATGCACACGTGTATGAGGAATTCTCTAGGATGATACTGATTTGTTTTTTTTAATATTTTTTAATGTTTGTTTATTTTTCAGAGACAGTGTGTACAGGGGAGGGGCAGAAAGAGGGAGACAGAGGATTCAAAGTAGGCTCCATGCTGTGAGCACAGAGCCAGATGCAGGGCTTGAACTCAAGAACGGTGAGATCATGACATGAGCCGAAATCAAGAGTCTGCTGCTTAACTGACTGAGCCACTCAGGCACCCTGAAACTGGTTTCTTTTTTTCTTTTTCTTTCTTTCTTTCTTTCTTTCTTTCTTTCTTTCTTTCTTCCTTCCTTCCTTCCTTCCTTCCTTCCTGTCTGTCTTTCTTTCTTTCTTTCTTTTTCTCTTTCTCTTTCTCTCTTTCTGGTTTTTAATTTCTTTTTTTAATATTTATTTATTTTTGAGAGAGAGACAGACAGAGGATGAGTAGGGAGGGCAGAGAGAGAGACAGAGAGACACAGAATCCGAAGCAGGCTGCAGGCTCTGAGCTGTCATCACAGAGCCTGACACTGGCTCAAACTCAACAAACCCCAAGATCATGACCTGAGCCAAAGCTCGACCCTTAACTGACTGAGCCACCCAGGTGCTCCTGATTTCTTTCTTAAATGTATCTCTTGCTACAGTTTGGAGAAATGAAAGATTTTATGTCCATTAAAGTTTCCTCAGAATTTATGTGCTGTACCTACTTTCTCCTAATCTCCCATTTCCTAATATACCTCCTAACCACTTCTTGGGAATACAGAGATAGTGCTTAGAGAAAGAAGGTCAGAGAGCACTTTTTTTTTACTCCTGGTAGTATTTACTCCTGGCAAACGAGCATAAGCTTCTTGGATCCCCTATAAAATTAGCCTGGTAAGAAACAACAGAAGTGAGAGAAAGGTATGGATTTCAAGGATTAACAAAGATAACTAAGAAATCCTTGGACAGTCTAAAAGTTGCTTCAAGTGGAATATGTGTTGGGCTAAGAAGGTAAGGGAGGAGTTGGGGCTAATAAAAAGGGTTCCCAGGGGAGGCAGTGAGAGGCTAGGTTTCAGGAAAGCTTTTAGGTCCTGCTCTTGCCTATCACCTATTTTGCCTTTGGACAACAATCCTCTGTTTCTTCAGCACAAAAACTGGTACCCACACAGCCCAGGCCAAGTACTGACAAGGTAAGGACTTGTTAGTCTTTCCTGACTACTACAGAGCTCATCTGGATACCATACCCAGAAACAACAGAGTAAACAAATCTTATACAGAGCAACAATGATACAATCAACAAGCACAAAAATTGATAAAAAGAAAAAAAGTTAAGAAGCAATAATATCTAGAACCCAATATATGTTTGTAAACTTAAAATTTATGGAAATACCCCAGCTAAGGCAAAAAGAAATGATTTTAGCTGCCACCTACTGAAAGGAGATTCTTGAATTTGAGTCCAATGTATAAAGCCTTAGAACCCATGGAAGAGTAATAAAAACTTTAACATATATGTACTTGAAGTGTCAGAAAGAGAGGAGGGAACAAGTGGGACAGAAATATATATTTAGATAAATAATGGCTGAAGATTTTCCAAATTTGGTTAAAAAAATTTTTACAGATTCTGCAAATCCTAAGGGGGATAAAAACAAATAAAATCATATCTAACTATATAAGAGTTAACTGCTAAAAAAAAATTTTTTTAGGTAAAAAAATAACACTTATAGGGAACAATGATAAAATAACTGTAGACTTAGCATCAGAAACAATGGAAGCCAAAAGACAGGAATGGCATCCATAAAGTGCTGAAGGCAGAAAACCTGTCAATCTATAATTCAATATCTAGCAAAAATATCCTTCTGGAATGAAGGCAAAATAAAGACATTTCTCAATAAGCAAAAAATAAGAGAATTTCCCACTAATGGACCTACACTAAAAGAAATTTAAAAATAATAATAATAAATAAAAATTCTTCAGGCTAAACAGGCTAAACAACATCACATTAAATCTTAGATCTTCAGGAAGAAAGGGCACAGGAAACGGTAAATATATGGGTTCCCGCCACGGGATGAACTCAACTGTAAGCTGGAAGGGAAGGGAGCTGATTGCTATAGTCTATACACAAGTTGACCTTATACAGTGCAAAGCACACAAAGCAACACCACAAGCCTTCTTGAGACTTAGATTTGACACTGTGATTTTTTTTTTGTCATGAATTTTAACATAACAAAAAACATAATGATGTTTCCCCTTTGAATCAGATACATTTGGTTTTTTTTTTTGAGTTCCTAGCTGCATAGACAAACAAATATTACAGAGAAAAAGACCGAGTTAGCCTCATGCCTCCAGCCAACTAGACTGGATTGGTTAGCTACTAGAATTACATTGCCAGTCAAAACTACATTATTACTGAAACTTTCCTTGACATGTTTTACTAAAGGTGCTAGATTAATTGCAAAAAATAGCCCCAATTAATGGCTTTCTGGATATATTTTGGATTTCTGCAATATTACTTTGTAAGAAGTGGTATCTATTTTTCCCCAACTCTTGAATCTGTTTTCCCCAACTCTTGAGTATGTCACAACTGTCTTTGTGTGACACACTCTGGCCAACAGAATGTGGCAAAAGTGATGGTGTTATGGGTTGAATTGTGCTCCCCCCCCCCAAAAAAAAATTGTGTTGAAGTCCCCAGTACCTCAGAATGTGGCCTTATTTGTAAACAAAATCTTTACAGAGGTCAAATTAAAATGAGGTCATTAGGGTGAGCTCCCATCAAGTATGACTGGTGTCCTTACAAAAAGGGGAAATTTGAAAACAGAGACATGCACAGAGGGAAAGTGATTTGAAGACACACAGAGAGAAAATGGGCATTTAAATCCAGGAAATAACTGAGGCTACCAGAAACTAGAGTACTGGAACAGCTCTTTCCCTAATGCCTGCAGAGAGCCTTGACCCTGGTAACACCTTGGTTTCAGACCTCTGGCCTCCATAACTATGAGACAATAAATCTCCCATTGTCCTAAGCTACCCCTGTGTAGTGCTTTCTTGAGCCCTAGGAAACTAATTCAGATGGCATGATAGTACTAAATCTAAGCCTTCTCTTCTGTCTCTTTCTCTCTCTCCCTCTTGCCTTCTCTCATACTCCTGTGTCCTCTCTGTAAGAATATGCCCCATCTAGTCCGAGAATAAGTCCAGACTAGACTGCCAGAAGACGACAGACTAGTCTATAGCCAGCTGACCACAGACACATGAGAAAACTCAGGAAAGACCAGAGGAACTGCCCAGCCAACTACAGACACATGAATAATAATACACACTTATTGTTTTAAGCAACTGAATTTTGATAAGCTCTATTGTTACACTAAATAACTGACATAGAAAAGAAGATCATACAAAGTAAACAGTAACATGCAAGAAACACATCATAATATTAGAATGTTACCTATAGAATAAGGGGAATGGGGAATAAAGAAAAAGGGAATAAAAAGACATGGGGCTTTTCACAGTATAATGATGATACTATGCAGTGAATAATTAAGTCAACCCTATACGATAAGTGAAATATGTAAATAAATTTTAAAAATTAAGAATGAGGCCTAGGGCGCCTGGGTGGCTCAGTCATTTAAGCATCTGACTTTTGATTTTGGCTCAGGTCTTGATCTCAGTTTGTGAGATAGAGCCCCATGTCAGGTTCCATGCCAGCAGTGCAGAGCCTGCTTGGGATTCTCTCTCTCCCCCTCTCTCTGCCCATCCCATGCTCATGCTCATGCTCATGCTCATGCTGTCTCTCTCTCTCAAAATAAATAAATAAATTAAAAAAAAAATGAGGCCTAAAAATGACTATGGATTGGGAAGGTATGAGTGAGGGTGGAACAAGAATTGTGTTGTAAATGGAATATTACTCAGCCATTAAAAAGAATGAACTCGTGGGGTATATGGGTGGCTCAGTAGGTTAAGTGTCCGACTTCGACTCAGGTCATGATCTCGTGGTTCATGAGTTTAAGCCCCACGTGGTGCTCTGTGCTGACAGCTCAAAGCCTGGAGCCTGCTTTGGATTCCGTGTCTCCCTCTCTCCCTCTTTGCCCCTCCCCCACTCATGCTCGGTCTCTGTCTCTCTCTCTCAAAAAGAAATAAACACTAAAATATTTTAATTAAAAAAAAAGAATGAAATACTGTAATTTGCAATGACATGGATGGAGCTAGAGTATATTATGCTAAACGAAATAAGTCATTCAGAGAAAGACAAATACCATATAATTTCACTCATATATGGAATTTAAGAAACAAAACAGATGAACATATGGGAGGGGAGAAAATAAAAAATAAAAAAGAGAGAGGGAAACAAACCACAAGAGACTCTTAACAATAGAGAACAGATTGAGTGTTGATGGAGGGAAGTGGGCAGGGGATGGGCTAGGTGGGCGATGGATATTATTAGTAGGGCACTTGTTGTGATGAGCACTGAGTGCTGAATGTAACTGATGAATCACTGAATTCTACTCCTGAAACCAATATTACATTGTATGTTAACTTACTATAATTAAATAAAAATTTGAAAAGAAAAAAAAAAAAAAAGAATTGTGTTGTAGGTTAAATTATGTATCCCTCAAATTCCTATGTTGAATGCCTAACCCCCAATACCTCCGTGATATTATTTGGAAATAGGGTCATTGCAGATATAATTAGTAAAGATGAAGTATTAGGGTGAGCCCTGATCCAATATGACTAATGTCTTTATAAAAAGGGGAAATGCACCCCTAGAGAACCTAGAGACCTAGGGACCTAGAGAAATGCACCCAGGGAGACAAGAGGGATATTTTTACAAGCCAAAGAATGCCAAAGATGTCCAACAAACTGCCAGAAACTAGGAACAGATTCTTCTTTACAGCCTTCAGAAGTAACCAACCTTGATTTCAGACTTCTGGCCTCCAAACTGAGACGCCACATTTCTGTCGTTTATTGTTTAAGCTACCTCCTTTGTGGCACTTTGTTACAGCAGCAGTAGCAAACTAATACAAGGTGTGATGAGGAGGACATTACTCCTCTCCTACCTAGAACTGGATGATGGATCCCCACGATTTGGACTGAGTGTGAGACAATAGCTATGTTTCTTTCCCTTCTCTGCTCAGAAGTTGGTGATATTTATTTTCATAGCCAATATCTCTCCAAATGAAGCATTTCTAACATTTTGAATTTTCATTCAGAAATATTCCAATTCAAAATACCAATATAATTTCCCTTATCAAGATGATAATTTATGACTGGATCAAGCCAAGTACCAATATTTTGGGATCTTATCCAATTATTATAAGCTCCTCTCTGATTTTCACTTGAGTAGTTAGGCCCATAATCTCCATATCCCTCTGACTGGTCACAAAGGCACTAAAATGACTTAAGAGGCTTAATTTGAGGCTTAACTTGAGCAAAGTTAGTGGTTAGCAACTTATATGTACCATGGAGGTGACTGCAGAAACCTGTAAGCTGACAGTCAGTATTTATTTTTGCTTATATTGTCCATCATTTTGTAGGGCCTAGGTCTTCCTCTCTGTCAAACCCACCCATAAGGAAATTCCAAATTAGAGAGGCATAAGGAATTTCTGAGTAGCTGCTTTTCTGGTGCCTTTCCTTACCCCTTCCCCCATTGTGTCGTGGAAACCTAAAAATAAGTTGTGGCCCAACTACCACATAGTATGGCCATACCTTCCATCCTTTTCTCCTCCTCCGCTGCGAATGACATGCCAGTTTCGGAATCCTCATAACTCTGTTCTTCATCAGAGAACTGTGTGGTCTCTGAATATGCAGCGCCCTCTTCGCCATCATAAATACCGTGCTCTGAGTCATTATAATCCTCTTCTTCCACAGAGGTTTCTCCATCTTCAGAGTGTCCAACAGATTCAAAATATTCCTCTTTTCCTAAGTACAAAGAATCATCTGGCTCCTCGTATCTCTGTCCATCCTGTAAATACTCAATGGTTGCTGGAATTTCGTATTTAACGTTCTCAACTAAATGTGGCAATATGCCTTTTGGTGTGTTGTATTCCTTCTCATTTTCCCTTGAGGACCAAGCAGCTTCCTTAGAAGTAGTTTTCGTGTCCCTGAAGCACTCAGAAATTCCCATATCCAGGTGTTCTTTCTCTTTGAAGGACACTGTGATTTCAGGATTCTCGGGCTGTTTCTCTCTGGAGGAAAAAACATCTTCTGAATTCTTGCTTATCCCGATAGCTTGAAGAGGTTCTATATTCTCATGTTTTAAAAATTCTGAAAAGCACAAGAAAGTTGGGGGGGGGGGGTATTTTGTTTTTTCAAATTAACAAAAAAGACCTCGAAGCATCATCTCTCTTCTTTATTTCAAAACTGGAGGATAAGAATACCTAGCATCTCCCAGACAAATAACAAGTCAATTGTCATTCTTTCTCTCACTGGAAAAAAATCAGATCACATTCCTACCTTGCTCAAAAGTTTGGCTCTTCATAGCAAACTCAAAGAGTACATGAGTGAAACAGAAAATTTGAATCCTATGAATAGTGCTGACTTGTGGATTTACTGTGACCCAAAACCAAGTCAGATTTCCTAGGGCCATTGCTGATGAAATCTGATCCTAATAATTTCTAATTGGGAAGCAAATAGCTCTAATTTGGAATAGTAAGTTCTAGAAATAATAATATCTATTTCTCTAAGCACATGGGTCTTGTCCTACATTACAGACTGTTAACATGAACCTTTTTGGCTGAACCTCTACCTCTCTAATACCTCTTGAAATAATCTTCAATATTTTTTAGATTTTTAGAAAAAGGAGCTACATCTGTCTCTGGTAGTAATGTACAGAGTCACTAAAAAATCCATTCTGGAAGAATTACTCCCTATTCTGCCACTAATTATCTTTAAACATTGAAGAATTAGCATTTGAATTGTTTCAGAAGAGTAGGCTTCTGCAGGTATTCTTATCACAGAAAAAAAATGAAGTTACTGATCCACCATATAGGTGTGCTACAAAATCACTTTTCTGATATGTCCAAAATGGCTATACTAAGTGAAAGATGCAGCATTTGGTCTTGGGGTTGTAAAATATCCATGAATTTACTTATTGAATAATAAGCAGTTTATACTAGCACTAAAAAACTGCAAGTTTTGGATACAGTTTGAACAAAAACTTATCAATCCCCTAAACCAATAAAATACATTGTTCCCTACTTTTAAAATCCTGGACACTTTTCCCCTTTTTCATATGCTAGTGAAAATTATCTCCAGTAGAAAGACAAATGAAAACAAAAGGCAATAATGTTCTTTTTTCAGGGAATCTGCCTTGTCACTCTTACTCTTAGCCCCCAAAAAAGTACAGAAATCCAACTTACCATTTTGTAAGCCACCAACAGTAGCTGACTCTGGAAAAGTACTAAGTAAACACTTGAGAAAATGCTGACAGCTCACCTCTCCCCTTTTCTGTACCAAAATTAACAGCTTTCGACTTTTCTTCCGGGGATCTGTAACATTCTCCAGAGTCTCATACTCTTCCTCAGAAATCAGCCCCCGAGAGGTTAACGAATCTAAGACAGAATCAGGATCGTGTTGGAGGATTTCAAGTAACTTTTTTCGTTCTTTTTCTATGATCTCTGAAGGAACACTCCTGGCAGCCATTGTTCCTGTGTCCTCTAGACCAGGAAATGGATTTTGAAACCGTTCCAATAGTAAACAAATACAAGTTAAAAAAAATGGCAAAGAGTAATTCTATTCAGCAAAGATTAAACAGGTCAAAGATATCTAGCATCGGAGAGGGCAAGTACAAACAAGTGGGGGGTGGGGAGTGGAGCCAGCCCTAAACCCAGCCAGGCCTGCCTCCCTATAGATTATTTATCTGCTCTTTTGCTCACCTGACTCGGTCTCATTTTGACTCAGCCCCAGTGTCAATTCCTCTGAGAAGTCTCTCCTGAAATTTAGTTTGGACTAGGTATTCCCTGCTCTGAGCTCTATTCGTGATAAGAATGCATTGATTAACTCTTTCTGGAGAGAAA
This sequence comes from Panthera pardus, assembly GCF_024362965.1. Classification (NCBI taxonomy): domain Eukaryota; kingdom Metazoa; phylum Chordata; class Mammalia; order Carnivora; family Felidae; genus Panthera; species Panthera pardus. The sequence continues at coordinate 32,846,144 of NW_026526765.1, read as the reverse complement.
TCTGGCAATATGCAGCAATAAATAAATAAATGCTGATAGATAAAAATACAAATTAAGGGGTGCCTGGGTGGCTCAGTCGGTTAAGTGTCTGACTTTTGATCTCAGCCGAGATCATGATCTCAGTTCCTGAGCCTCATGTCATCAGGTTCTGTGCTGGGCACGGAGCCTGCTTGGGATTCTCTCTCTCCCTCTCTCTGCTCCTCCCCTGCTTACACACACACACACTCTCTCAAAATATATAAACACTTTAAAAGTAAAAAATAATACAAATTTATACCTTTCAACTCCACAATTTCACTTCTAGAAAATTTCTTAAGGAAATAATCAGACAAAGGCCCAAAGATACATGTGTAAGAATCTTCATGACAGCATTATTTATAATAGCAGAAAAATTTTAAATAACCAAGATTTAAATAAAGTGGGCATTTGTGGAATAAATGTTGATACATCAACAGTGAAACAGAAAAGAACAGCTTACAAGGACGAAAGCAGGGCATCTGTCAGGCTTAGTAAAGCATGCGACTCTTGATCCCAGGGTCATGATCCTGATCCCCACATTGGGGACAGAGTTTACTTAACAAAAAATATATACATAAATAAGTAAAAAGGATGAAGTGAGTTATACATATTGACAGCTAGTAATAGCCATGATATATCATTATGAAAGACAGCAAGTTAAGATCCCATTTTTGTTTAAAAAATTAAAATGTGCATAGCATACATATATTATATGCATATGTAGATATAGATTTAAAAGAACACAGTCAGGAGAGAGATAGCCCAATGGTAACACTGGTTAACTCTGAGGATATGATGACAGAGGAATTCATACTTTCTACTTTAAACACTCCTATTTATTTTAATATTTCATAGTTTTTGTTTTTATTAGCAGACTTCATTTTGATTTTTCTAAAAAAAATTACCTGGGTGGTTTTTATTTATAGGTATGTAGTTCACAAGAACCTGAAAACAAAACAATTTAAATAACTATCAACAGGATACTGGATAAATAAACTCTAGTGTTGCATTAACAGTATACACCATTCAAAAAGAATGACCTTCAGTGACCCAGAAGATAACCATATATTAAGGGAAAACTTTAAGTCCCAAAAGATTATACGCAGCAAAACACTCTTTTTAAAAGTTGAATGTGTACCTGGGTAGCTCAGTCAGTTGAGTGTCGACAGCTCTTGATTTCGGTTCAGGTCATGATCTCACGGTTCATGAGTTTGAGCCCCATGTTGGGCTCTGTGCTGACAGTACAGAGCTTGCTTGGGCTTGGGATTCTGTGTCTCCCTTTCTCTCTGCCCCTCCCCTGCTCACAATCTCTCTCTCTCAAAAATAAACATTTTTAAAAAAAATAAAAAGAAAAGTCAGCAGTAATTTCATTTACTATAGGTGGGGGGAAAAGGAGGGCTAGTGCCAAGTTCTGGTGGTCAAGAGCCTTGGATTGTATCAGAATCATGGATGCAGTGTTTACGTAGTCTCCATCATTCTCTGCTGAAAGGCAACATGTCATAGAGCAAATACCTAGGTAGCAGCATATATCATGTTTCAGAAGTTCATTTACTCCTGACCTAAACATGGCATTTGGACTGGAACCTGGAGGTTCTGAATTGGCTTTGCAGAGCTAAGGGTTAACCTGACTAGGACCGAGATAGCATGGAATCAAGCATACCAAAAACAACTACTTTACATCAAAGAGGAAAAATATTTCACTTTCCCTGTCTACAACTGGGAGAGCAAAAAAAAGAATCTCACACAGTGCCAGTCATACTGCTTTGGTTCCTCAGTGGTTGCCACCTGCCCTACCTTTTCTAATCTCACTTATTCGGACACCTGTGCTAGGCAGAATGCCACCCCCCCACCCCCCTGTCTATGTCCTTATTAACACAACCTATAAATATGTTAGGTTACATGGTAAAGGACAATTAAGGTTGCAGATGTAATTAAGGTTGCTAATCAGCTGATCTTGAGCTAAGGAAGTTATCTGGTGGGGCCAATGTAATCACAAGGGGCTGTTAAAAGATAAACCGAGGCATATTTAAATTTTGAAGAGTTTTGTTTGAGCCATTCTAATAGGGCAGTGTCAAACCAGAAGTGGTTAGGAGTCTCAGACTTCAAGAGCCTGGGAAAACAGAAAGTGCAGAAGCAAAGAAAGGCAAGGACTTGATTGGGTGTAACTTTAAGCCTAGTTAGTTTTAATTGGTTGTCCTTAGTGGTTTTGTGTTTGTTTTTTGTTTGGTTCGTTGTTTTTTTAAGTCCTCTCTACGCCCCACTCAAGACCCTGAGACCAAGAGTCGGGTGCTCTGACTACCAGGCACCATCTCCTTAATGTTTTGGTTTCCCAACGTGGAGGCATTTACAGGCTTAGATTTGTTTGCTTACGTAGGTCCCCACGGCATTAGAGCCACCTCAGTGGCTGTCACTTGTGAGATATTAGCAAAGGTAATGGAATAACTGCTAGCAGAACAAAATGAACTCTAGAAATCAGACATTTAATTTTAACAGGTTAACAGTCGCTGTATAAGTACTAGACTCTTTTCTAGGGGCTGGGAACAAAAATGTTCACAGGGCAGTCTCTGTCCTCGAGATAGTGGCAGGTCGGGGATGAGGGGTCAGCAGCTAAGGGATAAAGAGGAGGCCAACATTTAAGTGCCCAGACTAAACTGCAATTCCAGGAACTTTCTGCATTAGGTGCTGTTTCTTACTACGGTTCTAGTAAGTTCCTACAAACTTAAGAGGCTTAAAACGAAACAGATTAGTGGTGCCTGAATGGCTCTCTCTGTTGAGCAACAAAATACTGATTTCGGTTAAGGTCATGATCCCAGAGTAGTGGGACCACGCTCCAGGTTGGGCCCTGAGCTGATCCTGCTGGGGATTGTCTCTCTCCCTGCCTCTGCCCCTCTCCCCCACCCTCACGTGCTCTCTTAAAATTTTTTTTTTTAAATAATAAAAGTGCTTAAGTACAGACTGCCAGGCCCTACCTAAAGGGGCCAAATCAGATTTCCTCACATCAGGGTGCAGGAAACTACATCTACAGGTTCCCTGGACACAATATAATTTTAGATCAAAATACTTGCCACTAAATTACTACAGCCAGAAAAAAACATGATTCGCCTTTGTTTTTAGATTCAGAACCCAGCTCTTCAGAGGCCGGTCGGTGTTCTCCATACCGCTGACGACCTCTAGGGAAGAACCGGCTCAGCCAAGAGCGTCTAGCCAGAAGCGCTAGTTTCTCCCAGCTGGGGATTCCAGTCCCATCCCGAACCCAACACCTCACGCCGGTAGCGCAGGGTCAGCACGGGCACCCCTAGATTCCCCACTGAAATCTGCGGTGTGGCCACAACTCTGAGAACTCAAGAAGGTGGAAGAAAACGAGCAGGCGCACAAAGAACGCAGCTCTGGCGTGAACGTTGCTCTCGGCCAAGGCGGGTCCACCGAAGTCACGCCCATTCGGACACCAGGAAGCTGTGAGCCCTCCCGCCACCCGGCCCTGAAACCCTTATTGGCTCCGCCTGGCTCTGGATCCTCCTCTAGACCCACCCACACTGCGCTACGGGCGTTTGAGAACGGTGCACCGGTCCCGCCGGAAGTACTTGCCTGGGCGGAAGCTTCTGAGCCACCATATAGCGGAAGTGCCTTCTTTTCCGGCCTCTTTGGTCTCGGTTGCGGAAACAAGATGGTGAGTTTCTTTCAAGGGTTTCTGGAATCGCCTTCCATCCTCATCCTCTGCGTTGTCTTCCTTGCCATCCTTAGGGGGTCGGCAAGGTTCCTGATAAGGGGAGCGGGTGGGCAGCAACGGGGCCAGTAGAATGGCTCCTAACTGTAACTGGGGTACTCAATCTGCAGCCGTGGAGCAGGCGCCAGTCTCGGTCCCTTGCTCCCTTTGATTTTGGGGGAACTCCCACAGCCCTGTCCTCGGATGAGAACTGGAAAAAGAAGCATGTTTTGGGAGTGTTTGGCTCTGTAAGCAAAGGAATTCATTGAAGGGGAGACCTGGCAGGAGCTCTTAGATTTTGGGGGTCGGAATATGTAGGAAAACCACCACCTTATTTCGTCTTGCGACTTGCGTTTTTTTTTTCTCTTAAAAAAAAAAAAAAACGTAGCTGATTTCAAAATACAGCAACTCTTGCAGAAGGCTTTAGGTAACGTGAAATGCTGGTAGTTAATTTAGCATTTAAAAAGTTAGAAGCTTCCGCTGCAGTTTCAGCCGTAGATTGTCTTTAAAAATCTTAAAGAGTTAATTTTCTTATCTTGAAAACATCGGAATTCATATAGAAATTATTAGATCAACGAATCGTTCATCCCCTTTGCAGACGAAGGGGACGTCATCGTTTGGAAAGCGTCGCAATAAGACGCACACGTTGTGCCGCCGCTGTGGCTCGAAGGCCTACCACCTTCAGAAGTCGACCTGTGGCAAATGTGGCTATCCTGCCAAGCGAAAGAGAAAGTGTAAGTTGATTGATGTTTCAACACAACTGTGTTAGCTGTTGGAAGGGATGTTAATAGTCTGTTTGCGTTGTACCTAAGTGGGCATGGCTTTGGGCAGTACTTGGTACTTAACGTAAAAGTGCATCTGTATGTGGACGAAGTGGATTTAAAAAACAAGGCACTTTTTAAAGTATATTGACCGACAGTGCGTACAACGTGTGTAGGAAAAACCAGTTAGAACCTGACCTGAATTTATGTTTTAGATAACTGGAGTGCCAAGGCTAAAAGAAGAAATACCACTGGGACCGGTCGAATGAGGCACCTAAAAATTGTATACCGCAGATTCAGGTACAGTTTTTGTGTTTCTATCCTAATTGGTTCTGTGAGCTTAAACAAGAACCTCTTTATCTACTGTAAACTAGGGATACTACCCTGGTTGGTGGGAATGACTCATTGGAAGGTTTTTTTTGTTTGTTTTTTTGCTGCCACTGTAAACTTCAGATCAGTTAATCTGCATTTTGTTAATCTTTCAGTGAGCAATAGTATAAGCTATAAACATGGAGAGTGATTTGAGCTAGACTCCCTCAAATGTAATAATACCAGGGATAATCTACATCTTTCTCACCAAAATTTGTCAGGACAGTAGTGGTGAATGAGGCTGGGGTCAGGCCTTCACTTCTGTGGCTTTGAGCAAATCTGCTATAGAAAACTGTCATAGTTATTGCATTAGTATAGAATGAAAGATACCTTTCTGTCTTGTCAAAGCCAGGCTTTAGAGTTAGAATGCAGAATTTCAGCTCCAACCTGGACTTTCAGAGAAACTGCATTTTAACGGCATCTTTTAAGGTGTCTTAGGTCTCAACTAAGATCATTCTTTGTTGGGGAATCCCTGGCCTTTGCCCCCTCAATTCCAGATTTTCTAATTTTAAAAGATAACAAGGAATTTTGAGGCTTTGTAAACACTACACACTTACATGTGTTTGTGTTCATGTGCTGAGATGACCTTTCTTTGCCCTTAAAAGCATTGTACAGTAGTGTGGGCTTAGCATTGAGTGGTCTGCTAGTTTAATGTCCGTTTAAGAGCATGAACTGATCAGAAGTCTTTAAAAGGGGGATAACTACAGCTGTTGCAGCATCCAGTTCATCTTAAGGATTTCAACGATTAGTCACACAATAAATGTTCTGGTTTTAAAAAATATGTGGTGTGCTAAGGTATTTTTAATTGCCTTAGTGTGTATGCATATTAAAAGTTAAAAATGTAAAGCATAGTTAAGCAGTTTAGAAAATATCCGCCATTAAACCTGCTCCTTTTTTTGCCTTGGTTAAAGGATACTGCCTAATAGCCTAGGGACACATTTTCACAAATAACCTTAGGGCTCTTAATCTGGAGAGAAGTACTGGCCCAGTGATCAGTACAACCAAATAAATTGTTGACCTTTTTTCCAGTTGCAGTTAAATATATGCTTAAAATGGGTGATTTGATGCAGAAGTAGTAAATAAAATGTTGCAGCTTATCTGTGATGTTGTAAAAATAAATGTCTGAACATATGAATTTAATACTGATTTCAGCATTCAACTGAGATAAGCTCATTTAAATCTGTATTAGTAAAAGTTGAAATGTAAATATTGGAGTTGCTGAAGTAATGGTTTTGTTTTTAACATTACGCAGGCATGGATTCCGTGAAGGAACAACGCCTAAACCCAAGAGGGCAGCTGTTGCAGCATCCAGTTCATCTTAAGGATTTCAAGGATTAGTCACACAATAAATGTTCTGGTTTTAAAAAATGTGTGGTGTGCTAAGGTATTTTTAATTGCCTTGTAGTATCAGTGAATTACTGTAGGATTGGGGATAGGACAACTTAATATTAGAGTTACTTGTTAAGTTACTGTTCTGGGGCACTAGTTTTGACCTGGGTTGTCTTCAAGCAGACAACACTGGAAGATAATGGAAAGAAAGTATGAGTATAGCAGAGCTCATGTGACATACATGGATATTTAAAATGTTAGAGTAAATGAGAAAGCATAAGTGCTTTTAGTAGCCTTTATCTGCTATAGTCTAATGATTGGAGAGTGGTCATTAATCCTATGTGATAGGATTTGGAGTACCAGTGAGAACGTGAAGGACAGGTGTTGAATGAGTTTTGGAAAGGTGATGTTAGCTCATAGAGTCTCCAAAACGGTTGGTTGGTGTCTAGTATACAGGCTTATGTGTTGTTTAAGGTGGCCAGCTGAGTGAATACCTGAAGCTACTTGCTAGGTGGGAGTCCAAAACACTTGGGTGGGTTAAGAGAAAGTCTGTAGGGCCATATGCAAACACAGTGGATTGAATAGAAAGTAAAGGAAAGCGAAATATGTAAACGTAGATTTGTGGACAAAAGGCAATGATAAATAAGGTCCCCAGGAGAATTTTTGTAACCCTCAAATGATCATTGATCTTTCTGTGTTAAAGTGCTCTGAAATTTTTTACCATGCTTTCCCAGCTCTGGTGGTTTATTGTCCGTTATTTGAAATGTGACAAGGCCAACTTAGTTGGAGTGACAGCAGAGAAGATTAAGTGGAGCACAAGTGTTCGAACAGTCACCATAAAATAGAGTGGTCAAGTACTGTCTAACTTACAGTTTTCATTGATTGCAACTTGACCTGCGGAGGATGTTCATGATCTTCAGTGCCTCGCTAACCTTACTTTACTGCACCCTATAATGCTTTGCCAGGATACTAGCTAAGTTTTGCCCTCCTGATTTTCTCTTTAGCTCCTAACTCATACTTCAGATCACAGCTTACACTCAATTGTACAGGAGCCCCTGCTGATAGAAACCGATATTGGGCTTCCTGATACAAGATCTGAAATGACAGAGCTCTGTACTTTAGGGATCTATTAAGAGTATGGTTCCTGGAGTTTGGCTGTCATCATTTGTTAGTGTGATTTTCCTAACTTCAGTGCCTCTGCTCACTGGTAAACTAGAAGGCTAATGGTAACTTTCATGTGTTTGTGAGCACAGTCAAATAGTTAAGCAAAGGTGCTTTTACAGTAGACAACTGAAAATAATTAGGTTCAAGTTTATGAAATTGCTTTTGATCTAAAACCTATAGGTGGTCCTTGAACAACCAGGTTTGAACTGTCTCAATAAATGCAGTATAGCACTACAGACATCTTCCTGATGATTTCTTCACATTATATCTAGCTTGATTGTAAGAATATGGTGTATGATACATATATAAAATGTGTGTTGACTGTTAACTAGTAAAGCTTCCTGTCCATTGTTAAGTTTGGGGGGAATTGAATTTACACGTGGATTTTTGACTGCATGGTACATTTGCATGCTAACCCTCCATCGTTCATGGCTTAGCTATACTTTGGCTTGAGAGAACTGAAATGAAATAATCTGACTTGATTGCAAAGTCTTTCTGAAATCTTCCAGTGTTATTACTAGTTGGTTCCTGAATGATGGAGGGACCCATTAAGATAGGTAATGGCCAGTATAGAATAACTAGGCTTTGAGGCAAATGAGCACTGACCTGAAGACCTGTGGAATTAACTGAATACTAGGTCAGGAAAAGCATTGGTGCAAAGGGGAAGGGGGTGTGGGGACTGGTGGGCAGGGATGCATTAACAAAGGCCTGTGTGTTGGAGTATAAGGTGAGCTTACTTCATTTGCCAATGCATGTGACCCTTAGCACAGAGTAAGTTTTGAAAACTACTCTGGCTCCGTGGTAATTCTCCCCACAGACCATGGAAGGCACATGGACCAAATGAAACCGCCCTGATGAATTAAAAGTGATTTTAAAGCCCAGGGAGAAGCAGTGGGAAAGAGATGGGGCTGGGTTGGCACATTCTGAAGAGTGCAAACAGGTGTATTCAGTTGAGTCAGTTTGCAGAAGTTCATGTCTGATGAATTGGATGATATCCTGAGGATTGGTTGAGGTTTGGGCAGTAGGTCCCAGTCTGACAAAAGATGCCCCACTTAATTCTATTGAGACCGTAAAAGGGACACCTGAGCCACCTAATCACCTTGCTGAACTGCTGAGGAATTTGTGTTTCTTGGGCAGAGGCTACTCAGGACCAGATGAGTGTCACCAACGTGTGGCTGAAATGAGAACCAGAAATACTGAGTGCCTTGTGTCATGTATTATTTGCTTGGTCCTTTAATCACAGATAGTGTGGTTTGTCAAGAGAGGGAAGAATCTAGAGGTGTAAGTAAGCTGTGAGCAGATGAAGAAAAGTTTCAAGTAGTAATTAAAGTGCTAATGTAATGAGAAGTCATTGAAGGTTTTGGACCCCCCAGTGGCACTAAGGTTAGTTTTCATTATCAAGATAAATGTGGAAGGTGGTGATGTGGATGTCATGAGTCTTGAAGCTGGAAAATCAGGAAGCAGGTTCTGAAATGGTGTGAAAATCATGAGAAGTGGGCTAAGGTAGTGGCAGGACTGGCTGTATTAGGGAGATCTCTAACGAGAATATCTAAATCAAAGGGAGTTTCCAGTCCCCCTCCCATTTCCTTCTGTAACAGGCTGTGTGAACGTTCCATGAGATCATATATGCAAAAATATTACCAGGGAGATAGGAATCTTTGATGACAGTTTTCTGGCCATGCCAAAGAGGTGATTTGTTCATTTCACTGAGGAAGTAGAGTAGAATGGAGGCAAGAGGGGGAAACACTAAACTCGGGTTTTGTTGCAATGCCTCTGGGACATCATGAAGTGTTCAGAAGGAATTGAATAAACCTGGTGGCAGTTCTAGTTAGAAGGCTAGGCTGGAGGGGCGCCTGGGTGGCTCAGTCGGGTAAGCATCCGACTTCAGCTCAGGTCATGATCTCACAGTTTTGTGAGTTCAAGCCCCGCATCGGGCACTGTGCTGACAGCTCAGAACCTGGAGCCTGCTTCAGATTCTGTGTCTCCCTCTCTGCCCCTCCTATGCTCATACTCTGTCTCTCTCAATAATAAATAAAATTTTTAAAAAGGTGGCTAGACTGGAGCTCTATAGTGGAAGTAGTGAACTTAGAGTTGTGAAAGGGAACATATTTTAGGCCGCCTAGGCAGCTCAGTCAGTGGGGATTCCCACTCGTAATTTCAGCTCAGGTCATGATCTTGCTGTTTGTGGGTTTGAGCCCCTCATGGGGGCTGTGCAAAGCCTGCTTGGGACTTCTCCCTCTCTGCCTCTCCCCACTCACTGTCTCAAAATAAAGAGGGGGACCTATTTTAAAGGTTAGAATGGTGAAGATAATTTCCACAGATGGGAGGTAATGGTGAGACCTAGTGGCCATTTAGAAATGATGGATGCAATTTCTTGACTGAGGAACTTCAGTAGCCATCCTTCAGACAGTAATGGTTGAAACTGAAAAGATACAAACTCAAAAAAAAAAAAAAGACGGTTTAGAGAGGCTCAAAGAAAGATGTGGGGAAATGTCCATATACTAGAGAGAGTAGTTCATTCATTTGTTCACCATACAATCTGTGTAGTAATATTCCTACTATGCGCCTTCCATGTTAGAGGTGCAGTGGGAACAAAAACGTGGTTGAAGTTGACAGTCAACCCCAGTGTTTGCAGAATAATGAACCCATGAACTAGGACAGGGTTGAGTCAGAAAGGGGATTATTTGACAGGGCATTCAATCACCTGGCTGAGGTCAAGTAGAATGAAGTGGTGGTGGGGGGGGGGGGGGCGGTGTTTGTTTTTGAGAATGAAGATTTTAAAAATAAAGATTTCCAGATTTGGCAAAATTTGGGTTAGTGTTTACTTTCCATAAACTTTATTTCAGTAGAGTATTGAGAATAAAGCCAGTTTTCTAAGGATTCAGCAAAGATGGGCAATGAGGAATGGAGAGTTTAGTTTTAAAAAGATGCTTTTGGAAAGATACTGGAAATTCTGTGGTTTTCTTCATTTCTGTTTATGATATAGTGCCCCTTCTCATCTATCAAATACCTGTTTAGTGACCTCTGTGTGCCAGAAGTAGTTCCAGGTCCAGGAGATATGTAGAAAATGACAAAAGGACCCTGCTCTGACAGATTTCAATCGTGTGGACTAGGCTTGTGTGTGTGTGTGTGTTGGACGTTGACCATTAGCAAGTAGGCAATTTCAGGTAGTGATAAGTGCTGTGAAGACAAAGATGTGAAAGAGAATGGGGGTGGGGGTAGAGAACCCTTCTTAGAAAGGTGGTTAAGAGGGGTGCCTGGGTGGCTCAGTCGGTTAAGTATCGGACCAGCTGAGGTCGTGATCTCACGGCTCGTGGGTTTGAGCCCTGCTTTGTGCTCTGTGCTGACAGCTCAGAGCCTGGAGCCTGCTTCAGATTCTGTGTCTCCCTCTCTCTCTGCCCCTCCCTGACTAGTGCTCTCTTCTCTCTCTCTCTCTTTTTTTTTTTTTTTTTTTTTTTAAAAAGGTGGCTAAGCTAAATGAAAAGGAGCCACCCCCGCAAAGACCAGAACAGTCATTCAGGCAGAGATTATACTCTGCCTTTTTTGAATTCTGGATTGGTTGCAAAATTTAGCTTAGGCTATAATTAGCTGAAATTTTGTAATACTGTATATTCATGTAAGAAAAGCAAAGTAACAGGGTGTCTGGTTGGCTCAGTTGGTAGGGCACATAACTATTTTTGGGTTGTGAGTTCAAGCCCCATCGTGGGTGTAGATATGACTTAATTAATTAAACTTCTTTTTAAAAATGTTAAAAAGTAATGCATTATAGAATTGTTTTATTTCAGAGAAAGCTTTCTTTTTCACAGTACATATGGGTTATATTTAGTTTTTTTTTTCCTCAAAACAAAAGTAGTTTGAATCATAAGAAAAGCACAGGGTAGAGACTATCAGTAAACTTAGGAATCAAGAATGGAATCTGAAGCAAAAGTGTCCTTGTACACTAAGAGAGGAATGTTTGTCAAGGAAAATTCCATTGAAAAAATGGTTCCTGTGTATGCAAGTGGTTTGTAGAATAAGCATGGTAAGTGGATTGAGATAAAAACCTAACTTTTTGTGTCCTTTCTTTATACAGTGGGAATATGCTCCAGTGCCCCAGGATGAAGACTTGGTCTGACCCATGTATTTTTAGAGCACTCACAGATAATAAAAAAGATCTTCCAGCCATGATTAGTTGTAAAAACAGTTTTACTTCAATAAGTAAAATGTCCAATCCTTTGTAATAAATCAAAACTCAAAGATGACTTAACCTTAACTCAGTTCTTCCAGCCTGACTTCCTTTGGGCTGGATGCCAGCAGTGGAAAAGGGGGAATGGTTGCTCTGGTTTCAGCTTTCTGTATAACTCTGGGACTTGTAAACAGCAATTTTATTCCTCCCTGGACCCAGCAGAGGATTAAGCTGACTTTTACTCTCTTGGGCTCTTGGATTACCTTGGAGATTTCCTACTGATTTCCCTCTCCTGTACTCATCTCCATTCAGAATAGTCTTTTGTGACTTCTTCCTAGCCCATAGTATCCAGCTTCTTTCTCCTAGGATTTTCTGTACCTCTCAGGGCTGTATTGGCAGGATCCAAAACTATTCCATGCTGTCTCTTTCCTGAGTGGCCCACATTTGGTCCACAGGAAACATTCCCATATCCCTGACCTGACCAAATTCTGAAGTGCAGGGAGATACGGCAGCAGGCCTCTCCTGGCACACCACCAAAACAGTTGCAGGAAACACATTTCAAAGCTCTGAGTGGTCCCTTTGAAGTTCCCTTCACCATATTTAGGACTAGAAGGTAGCAACCCTTGTTTCCAAGGTTGGATTAAATACTTAAAACTCTTCAAAGGTTTTTCTTTGCCAATCTCTCCCTTGTACCCCTTTTATATCATTGATCCAAGGATTCTAAAAGCTGTGACCAGGTTTTTGGATATATTTTCTTGGGGGCGGGGGGGGGGGGGGTTGGTGAGAATGTGTGTCTAATTTTGGTAGTTTCCTAAAGCAAGAAAAGTCCTATTCTGGTAAAGTGTTACATTTATATAGCTCTGCACCATAAACATCTAGCAATGTAAAAAAGTATTTGGTTTGCCTTTAAAAATGTTTAAAATGATTTGAACTCCCACGTGGTCTATAGAGAAGGTAAGTCCTGGAGAGGAAAGGTCTTGAAAAACAACAACTGGTAAAATGGTATCAGAGAAAAGTCCAGCTTCCCCAAGTTAGGATAGAGGTAGTAGAGGTGGCTGAAGAGGAAGCAAACGATACTGTGCCAGGCGGCAAACGGTATTATTTCAGGAACATAATTATCTTGGGCAAATGGGAGGAATGGAGGGGTGGCATATGATCCAGCCACCTCAGAATGGACAAGGCATAGTCAGGGCAGAAACTGTCGATGCTTCCTGTGTCCCAGAGGAGCAGCCCTCAGAGAAGAGTTCCCCAGGCGAGGACACAGGAAGCGGAAAGCCTCAGAGAAAAGTACTGTCCAATTAGGGACGGCTCCTGGGACAGACACCTCTGGGAACATCTCCTGTGAGGTAGCACAGCATTGCGCGGTGCTTTTACAGTTTCAGGAAACTTGAGACGGTGTGAAAGGACTCCTTTATTGTGGAGAGGAGAAAAGGGCATAGATTACTTGTTAAAGGCACATACTTTCTTTGGTAATAAAAATTTGACAGCAGTGAGTGTTGTTGGAATGCATTCCTTTAATGAAGACATTGCACAATGTGAGCCTTTAGCAAATTTGTCTTCATTAGTAGAACCCTTACTCATCCATGGCCTGGATGGGGAACCACTGTGCTAATCATACTAATCATATGTGATAAAGTACAGATCCAAGATACCATGCACATACATAATTTCAGCATTGGGTTAACTTGTTTAAAAGGTAAGAAGAAACCATTTTCCAGTAATCCTGATCAGAGCAAATCTGCTCTTTTCTGATCTACTCCCTCTCAAAAAGTCCTGTGACAGAATATATTATAGAGTAAAATCCTCAACAGTTAAATTTTGAACAGTTTAAAATTTTTGAATAAATTTCATACTCATTAAAGAGAGAACTTTTAAAGTCTAAATAGACTAATTATAGGTAGATTTAAAGACAGCATCACGCACATTCTCCCTTCTGGGTTTTTTCAATGTCTTGAGTTTATGCTAAAATCTGTGTAGATGCAAGCACAGACAGGCATTTGGTATTTGCAAAATAAGGAAGCCACTTACTGTATCAAAACATGGTAGTTTACCACATAAATGCCAGAGGTAACATGTAGAGTGTAAAATACAAACATCCAGCAAAAATAGTTGGTATATCAGGGTTCAATGATACAGAAATCACACAATAATCTGAACGGGAATCCTATAAGGTAAGGGATTGAGGTAATGTAGAATTGAATACAAAAATGAAAGAGAACTCTACAGAATATAGGAAGAGCAGAAATAAAGGAGCAGGCACTACCCCTAGAAGCAGAGATAAGGCACTAAAGGAAAAGGCCTCACCCCTGGAACTGAGATTCAGAAAGTAGAGCATAGCTCATTGGGTATTGGAGTGTCTTGCTGCTGGGACTTAGCTGGGAAGCCCAGTGGGATGTTGATGGAGAAGCCATTTACAGGGAGGCGTGCTGCCCAATAGCCTTCTGCTGTGAAACTGCCTGAAGGGGCTCTGAGGGAAGCTTCTGGTCATTTAGGCACCTGTGGCCATTGCAGGAGCCTGGCTCTGGAAAAATCGTAGGCCTCTTTCCCAAGTTTACCAAGAATCATTTTATTTTTAAAGATTTTAAGTAATCTCCACACCCAATATGGGGCTCAAACTTCACAACCCCGAGATCAAGAGTCACATACTCTGCCAACTGAGCCAGCCAGGCACCCCAAGAATAATTTTATTTATTTTTTTTCTGTTAATGCGCACAAGTGGTGGAGTGGGGGTAGGGGCAGAGGGAGGGAGAGAGAGAGAGAGAGAGAGAGAATCTGAAGATACAGGCTCCACAGTGGACTCTGATGCCAGGCTCGATCCCATGACCCTGGGATCATGACCTGAGGCAAATTCAAGAGTTGGGCACTTAACCGACTGAGCCACCCAGGTGCCTTCCCACCCCAAGAATCATTTTAATACAGCTTAGAGTTCTTTGTCAGATTTAATCTAAGTAAAATTTGTGCTGACTTGGCCAATATAAATGTCTGTAAAATATGCTAGACAGTCATTGTCTAATTTAGAAATATAATGTGAGCCACAAATGCAAACCACGTATGTAGTTTTAAATTTTCTAGCAGCCACATTTAAAAATGGAAGAAAACAGGGTGCCTGCCTGGCTCAGTCGATAGAGCATGTGACTCCTGATCTCATAATCATGAGTTTGAGCCTCATGTTGGGTGTGAGATTACTTTAAAAAAATGTAAAAAGAGGTGCCTGGGTGCCTCAATTGGTTAAGCACCTGACCCTTGATTTAGGCTCAGGTCATGATCTCACAGTTCGTGGATTCAAGCCCTGTGTCCATGCTCAGCATGGAGCCTGCTTAGAATTCTTTCTCTGTCTCTCCCCCACCCACGCTCTCTCTCTCTCTCTCAGAATACATAAATAAACTTTTTTTTAATGTAAAAAAAGGTGAAACTAATTTTATTATATATATTTTTTTACGTTTATTTTGAGAGAGTGAGCAAGCAAGGAAGGGGCAGAGAGAGGGAGAGAGATTTTAATATTTTTTAACAGTATGTCTAACATCATTTACCATGTAATTAGTACAAAACTGGAGATATTTTTCATTCTTTTTTCATACCAAGTCTTCAAAATACAGTCTGTATTCTATAGTTCCAACACATCTCAGTTCAGATGTCACATTTCAAACGTTCAATTGCTATGTGTGGCTAGTGGTTACCCTATCGGGTAGCATGAACCTTGACATCAAGTTTAGCATTTTGAGGTTGAGTGATCATTGAAGCTGTCTGAATCAGAAATAGTGTTGGGGGCACCTGGTGGCTTAGCAGTTAAGCATCCGACTCTTCATTTTGGCTCAGGTCATGATCTCACGGTTTGTGAGTTTGAACCCCACATTGGGCTCCATGCTGACAGCGAGAGCCTGCTTGGGATTCTCTCTCCCTTTCACTCTGCCCCTCCTCCACTCTCTCTCTTTCTCTCAAAATAAATAAACTTAAAAAAAATGGTGCTGCATTCACCATGTAAATCTATAGGTAAATCAAAACATTCAAAAGTTACTACCTTTTAGGTCAATTAAGCCCAGCTTTTTACCTGTAAATTGGTAAAAATAAATAAGTAAGTAAGTAAATAGATAAATAAATAAAATGTTGTCCCTACCTAATCATGTTGTTGTTGCAAAGTGTTGCTATGAGAACAAAATGAGATAGTACATAGAAGTTATCAGCCCAGTGCCTGGTAAAAGTTTGATAAATGTTAGTGGTCATTATTATTACTATCTAGGTATCATTCCTGGATAAGGGATATCACTTTGATAATAGCAGAAAGTCAGAAAGAACCCTATAAAGACAACATGTATCTAGGTGAATCTACTACAGTCAATGATCTATGCTATATTAGACTCTATAGCACTGTAGGCTCAGAAATATGATTTGATCAGAACAATGAGCATGGCTTATCTCTCAGGTGAAGCTCATATTAACCAAGTAACCAAGATGACCATATATCCAACAAACTTGTTTTTAACCTTCTGTCTACAAAAGTAAACTGAAAACTGTCTTTGTGCCAGACGCTGATCTAGGCATTGGGGATATATCAGTGAACCAAGAGGGGAAGGCAGGAAAATGGTCATGGATAAGCCTAAGTCATGTTTAAAACAAAATGACCATCAACTCTTATTATCTAGGTAGGGGTAGGTTAGCCATTTGGGAATTATTTCTGATTAAGGATCAGCTATTTGGCGAAGATGCAGTTGAAAGGCAGAGGGAGCAGACAAGGCATGATCCCGAGATATCTACTACATGAGCTCAGGTTCAATCTCAAGGTCATACATTCACCATTTACTCAATTTCTCCACCACACCATGCACTTCACCTGCCTTCATGGTTAATCAGCAAAATTGTTTGAAAATTGGTTTGCCAACTTATCAAAAATATAACTGTCAAAAGGGTAGAATGCTCTGGAAGTCTCAACAAACACTTTCTTCAACTCTGAAAGAGCATTCTTATCTTTCTGTTCTTGAGAAAGCACCTTTCCATAGCTTCCATGAACTGACCAAAGAAGAAAGCAGGAAATCCTTGTTTTAACAAAGAGCTAGTAGGCTGAAAGACATGGTTTAAGATCAGATGCAGGGCCTTGGAACACAGCCAAGATAGTCTAATTCATTCCACTCTAAGGCCAACCCAAGTGGGTCTGGACCTGAAAGCAGACGCAATTACTAGGGAAAAGTGTGAGGAAACACTGATCCAACATTCCCAGTTCTAAACATGTATACTACCCAAGCACTATCACAAGGGCACAAAGTTCTATGCCCACGGGCATTTATTATTGCATTATTTATAATATATACTTTAAAAACCTAAGTCCCCTAAGTAGAGGTTGAGTTAAATAAATTAGAGTACATTCTTACAATGGAATAGTAATGCAATTGTTAAACACACACACACACAAGGCCTCACTATAAAGCTACAGTAGTCAAAGTAGTGTAGTACTCGTATAAGAACAGATATAAATAAGTAGAACATATCAGAGTCCACAAATAGGCCCACACATATATGGTAAATTGATTTTTAAAAGAGGTGCCAAGGTAATTCAACGGAGAAAGAATAGTCTTTTCAGCAAATGGTCATGGAACAATTGGACGTCCATATGCCAAAATTTTTTTTTAAATAAAAAGAATCTCAAGCCATACCTTATACTATGAAATCAAGATGGATCATATGTAAAACCTAAAACTACCCAATACTATGAAAAAACACCAGGAGAAGATCTTTGTGAACTTGGGTTAGGCAAAAATTCCTTAGATATGACATAAAGAGCACAACCTACAAAACAAAAAACTGGTAAATTGGACTTCATCAAAACTAAACATTCCTGTTCTCCAAAAGAAGTAATTAAAAAATAAATAAAAAGACCAGACACGAGCTTGAAGAAAATATATGCAAAACATATATGACAAATGACTTGTATTTAGAAGAAGTGAGTAATTAAAAAAATAAATTTCCCATTTTTTAAAATGGGCAAAAGAATCAGACAGTTCACCAAAGAATAATTAAGTATGACAAATAAACACACGAAAAGATGATCAACACCATTAGTCATCAGGGAGATGCACATTAAAACCACAATGACGGGGCGCCTGGGTGGCGCAGTCGGTTAAGTGCCCGACTTCAGCCAGGTCACGATCTCGCGGTCCGTGAGTTCGAGCCCCGCGTCAGGCTCTGGGCTGATGGCTCGGAGCCTGGAGCCTGTTTCCGATTCTGTGTCTCCCTCTCTCTCTGCCCCTCCCCCGTTCATGCTCTGTCTCTCTCTGTCCCAAAAATAAATAAAAAACGTTGAAAAAAAAAAATTAAAAAAAAAAAAAAAAAAACCACAATGACATAGCACCACATATCTACTAGAGTGGCTAAAATGAAAAGCAAATAAATAAAAAATGATAGTATCAAGTGCTAATAAATGCTTGTACGTTGCTGGTGGAATTGAAAAATGGTATAGCCATTTTGGAAAACAATCTGGCTGCTTCTTATAAAGTTACACATATACCTACCGTGCAACCCCAGCAATCTGACTCTTGAGTATTGTATGCTAATGTGCATAGCAGGCTATTCCTGCTCTCCGAACTGAAACAACGCAAACAGAACAGCACGACTGGAGAATAGGTAAATACATTTTGCTATATGCACATAATGGGATACTATTAAGTAATAAGTAGCAATAAGCTACTGACACATGACACAACCTGGATAAATCTCCAAAGGGTTATGCTAAGTGAAAGAAGCTGGATGCAAAAGTCTATATATTGTATGATTTTCTTTGTATGGCATTCTGGGAAAGGCAAAATTATGTGGCCAGAAATCAAAAGGGCATGAAGGAATTTTAGGGGGTGGTGGAGGTATTCTATATTTTAACGGTGGTGGTGGTTACTGTATATATATTTTTTTCAAAACTCATTGAATTCTACACCTACAAAAAGGTGAATTTTATTAAATGCCAATCATACTTGAATAAACGTGTTTAAAAATAAAAAGAAGGAAGGTCAGAAGACAATGGAGCAGTATCTTCAAAATTCTCAAGGAAACTCTCAAAGTTAAAACCCTATATCCAATCAAACTACCAAGTGTGAAGGTAGAATAAAGGCATTTTCAAATACATAAGCTCTCAGAAAAATTTACTACCCTGTGCCTTTTTCTTAAAGATACTGGTGGAATAGATTTCACACAAACCAGGGAAAACAGAAACAAAAACAGGCGAAAAAAAAAAAAAAAGGAAACCATTGTTTTGTATACATGAAACAATTTAAGTCCAACACAGGACAAAGGTAAAGGGACTCTCTAGGAAGATGGTAAAGGGGGATTCTTGGGTGATAACTCTGACACATGTGTAGAAGGCAAATAAGGTAAGAAAGCTCTGTCTAGGAGAGTTATGTTCAAGAAGATCAAACTAATAATATATATCACACATGTTTTAATGTCTTAAGAGATTTTAGGCAATTGGAATGGGGTTGAATTGATGATAAGTACATAGAAAACTAAGCAAGTAAAAAACATGACAAAGCATTAATTAATACTTTCTGCATGTCATACATTTCATGCATATTATTAAAAAATTTTTTTTTAATATTTATTTTTGAGAGACAGAGAGACAAAGGGTGAGTGGGAGAGGGGCAGAGAGAGAGACACACACTCACAGAATCTGAAGCAGGCTTCAGGCTCTGAGCTGTCAG
The DNA here is from genome assembly GCF_024362965.1 of Panthera pardus. NCBI lineage: Eukaryota > Metazoa > Chordata > Mammalia > Carnivora > Felidae > Panthera > Panthera pardus. Next base: position 32,826,959 of record NW_026526765.1, on the reverse strand, counting down.
CACAGAGCCCGATGCGGGGCTCGAACCCACGAGCCGTGAGATCAGGACCTGAGCCAAAGTCGGGCGCTTAACCAACTGAGCCACACAGTGCCCCCACTTCATGCATTTTAATGTCCTGAGAAAATATTTTAGACAATTGGTAGAGAGTTTGGGTTGAATTTATGATAATATATAGAAATCTAACCAAGAAAAAAACATGACAAAATATTAGTTCCAGACAAAACAGTCTTCTACTAAAGGTCTGTAATCAAATAAGACACCTAGAAGATTCTCCAAGGAAGAATTTCATAGAGTCAAGTAATCTAGAACCATTTCAGTAAAAATAAAACATGCTAGATTTAGACCAAATGCCTAACACAAACAGAACAAAATTCCCACATAAAACCATCTTAATTTCTGAAATTAAAAGTTCTACACATTTTTCCTTTTTGAGAGAGAGAGAAAGCATGAGCGCGTGCAGGGGCAGAGCGAGAGGGAGAATCTTTTTTTTTTTTTTTTTAGTGTTTATTTATTTTTGAGAGAGACAGAGTGTAAGCAGGAGGAGGGGCAGAGAGAGGGAGACATAGAACTCAAAGTAGGTTTTGGGTTGTCAGCACAAAGCCCAATGTGGGGGCTCAAACTCACAAACCATGAGATCATGACCTGAGCCGATGTAGGATGCCCAACCGACTAAGCCCCCCAGGTGTCCCAAGGGAGAGAGAATCTTAAGCAGGCTCCGCACCCAGCACAGAGCCCAATGTTGGGCTTGATCTCAGGACTGTGAGATCATGACTTGAGCCGAAATCAAGAGTTGGATGCTAAGTCTACTAAGCCACCCAGGTGCCCCTCCACACATTTTGTAATGTACTTGAATCTGTGCTTTACTTTATATAAGAAAAATAATATATATAAAGAATATGAGAATTAAATTAGTAATACCATGTACTGATTACATATATAAGGAATAATATTCCTTACTAAAACAGGAAAAAAATCAGGTCTTGAACTCTTTTCTTTCCTCCATAGTTACTGAGGAAACCACCAAAGCTAAATAACAGCGTGCATCTATCTATCTACCTATCTAATCTCCTCTTGATACATTCACCATAACTTTTAGCAAAGCTGTACCATTGTAAGATTCTTTTAAAAAGTATAAGATATTTTAAATATCTGAAGAAAATATTTTAGAATGGAGACCTATCTTAGATTTTTAACCATTTTGTATTTTCCTTACTTCAAAAGCATTTAAGGGTGACAGAAAAGATAGAAATAAAACTCATATGGTTATTGCTAAGTGAAAGAAGCCAAGTCTGGAAAGACCCCATGCTATATGATTCCAATTAGACGACATTCTGAAAAGGGCGAAATGATAGAAACAGGAAAAAGTGGACAGAGCTGAATACAGGAAGCACAAGGGATTTTTAGGGTGGTGAAAATATCCTTTTTCTTGTTTTGTTTTGTTTATTTTTGATAGAGAGACAGAGCATGAGTAGGGGAGGGGCAGAGAAAGAGGGAGGCACAGAATCTGAAGCAGGCTTCTGGCTCTGAACTGTCAGCACAGAGCCCGACACAGGGTTCAACTCCATGAACTGCAGGATCATGACCTGAGCCAAAGTCAGACACTTAACAGATTGAGCCAAGCACGCACCTCAAGTATGGTGAAAATATTCTGATACCTTAATATTGGGATACATGGCATTGAACCCAAACCCACAGAACTCTATAGCTGGAAGTGAACCTTAATGTATGCAAATTTTAAAAAGTCACTTGCAAGGTTGTGGTGTAAGGCCAAATATTAAGTCTCAATATTATATGTTGCCTTGACATCCGGTAATATTGAGAGGGCCTCAAATGGCCCAGCTCTAAGTTCCCCTCTCCATTCTGCTCCCACAGAGAAGTTTCTGTAGCCAAACAACCCTCATTACCAAGAGGCCAGGCACAGTTAGTGCTAATCCCTGACTAGTGGGTTCAGTTCCCTGTCAGCTTGTAGAATTATTCAAACAACTAATCACATTCTTCATAGGAACCAGGAGGCACCCCACCCTCGTGATACTATAAGGACTGCCTTCTGAAGCCACTAGTTGTTCATTCTGTTCCTGAGTGCAACCTCTGTGTGGCCCAAATGGTATGTGGTGCCCCCCTCCGCTAGGCTGTGCATACAAGTGACCAATAGACTGTTGTTGACACATCTGTCTTGTGTTGGGTGTTGTGTGTTTGGCCATCTCCATAACCCAAAGGAGGGAATTTCTCCCTCCCCAACATGGTGCATAGGAGATTAAAACAAACGCCAGAGCGTCCCAGGAAGGAATGCAAATTGTGACAACATAATCTGGTATTATGCGTGTATGAAATGACCTCACTGAAGGGGGTGGAGGGAAAAGGTGCTTACCTAAGGAAATGGTGGAGTCCAGACTAGGACTTGGAAATGAAGGGAGTCTATATGACTAAAGACAAAAGGAACTGCACACAAGCACTGGACTCAAGTTGATACAGTTGTTATCCACAGGGGTAAGGTTAACAATTCTGATACTTCCATAAATATATATGCTACTCCAGCTGAGCAATTAAGTAAATGGATGTTAAGTAATGGAAGCTAGGTTCTCACTGTTGGAGCAGGAATTTATAGGTAAGCAAAGGGAAGAAGATAGGATAACCTATGCAGTAACGAATTAGAGTTGGTTGTATGAAGTCATGGTTAGCTTATTACGGAGAGGGGCAGTTCTACATATAGAATTATTTAGAGATATGGGTATATTTATTGGTTAGTATATACACATATATTTCCTTGCTCTGTCAGCTGAGAGGTTCTAGAAGCAATGACACACCACACACCAAATCTTGTGTTCTAATACCACTTTCCAAAAAAGGTAATCAGGACACCTTGGAGAAATGGCTGATCCTAGCACTGGGGCAGGAAATATACAAGATGAGCCTGCAGCATCTTGTAGTGCCAGAAAGTAAGAAAGTAGTAAACAAAAAAAGCAATAAAGGCTACATTGATGGAGGTATGTCAAAAGGACACAGGAGCCAACTGAAAAAGCACCCACTGACCAAAGCTGGAACAATTTGAGCAATAAAATGAAGGAGTATTGGATTATAACCCAGTTATTAAATAAATATTCATGAGTCTACACTGCTATAAATAAATTATTGAATAAATGAGTGAATGAATGAATGAATGAATGGGAGACAAGATTCCGGGAAATCTCCTGCGGAGAATTCCAAATAATTTATGTAGATAGCATACCGTGAAGGAGTGGAAGCATAACTCTCCAACCCTTAAATGTGGGATGTGGTTAGTGATTTCCTTCCAAAGAATACAGAAAGGAGTACAGTATGGAAAGGAGGGAAAAGAGAGTAACTCTAGAGAAACCTGACAAATACAACCTTTGGCAGGTAATTAAAGTCAACATCAACAATGATGAACAAATCATGTGGATAGTATGAACACTTGATATACTGTGATTAAAATGGACCATTGTCTTTGTTCTTCCTCCCAAACCCATAACACCAGTCTAGCCATAAGGAAAACACCAAATTCCACAAATTCTACAAAATGTCTGACTAATACACCTCAATAATGTCAAGGTCATCAAAACCCGGAATACCTGAGAAAACCAGAAATACTTGTCACGGCCAAGAGAAGCCGAAGCGGACATGATAATTAAATGTAATGTGGTATTCTGGATTTTGGAACAGAAAAAGAGCATTAGGTAAAAATTAAGGAAATTGTGGACTTAAGTTAACGATAACATATCAGCATTGGTTCATTAATTGTTACAAATGTAAGGTGTTGGTAATAGTAGAAACTCACTGTGGAGTTTATGAAAACTCTGTACTATCTTTACATATTTTCTGTAATGTTAAAGCTGTTCTAAAAAATAAAGTCTACTAGGGCACCTGGCTGGCTCAGTCAGTTCAGCATCTGACTCTTGATTTGGGCTCAGGTCATGATCCCAGAGCCATAGGATCAAACCCCACAGCTCCACGCTGGCCATGGGCCTACTTAACATTTCTCTCCCTCTGCCCCTCTCCCTGTCTCACATGCATGTGCACTCTCTCTCGCAAATAAATATATAAGTAAATAAATAAATAAAATCTACTAGAGGCACGTGACTGGCTCAGTCAGAGGAGTGTAGAGCTCTTCATTTCAGGGTACTGAGTTTGAGCCCCACATTGGGTGTAGAGATTACTTAAATAAACTTAAAAAATTTTTTGTTTAAAAACTACTCATGTCTCTGGAGGCAAGGAAAATAAAAGCAAAAATGAACTACTGGGACCTCATCAAGGTAAAAACTTCTGCACACCAAAGGAAACAATCAACAAAACTAAAAGGCAACCAACAGAATGGGAGAAGATATTTGCAAATGATATATTGGATAAAGGGTTAGTATCCAAAATCTATAAAGAACTTGTCAAAGTCAACGCCCAAAAAAAAATTATTTAGTGAAGAAATGGGCAGAAGACATGAATACTTTTCCAAAGAAGACATCCAGATGGCTAACAGACACATGAAAAGATGCTCCACATCACTCATCATCAGGGAAATACAAATCAAAAACGACAATGAGATACCATCTCACACCTGTCAGAATGGTTAAAATTAACAACTCAGGAAACAACAGATGTTGGTAACGATGCAGAGACAAGGGAACACTCTTGCACTGTTTGTGGGAATGCAAACTGGTGCAGCCACTCTGGAAGATAGTATGGAGGTTCTTCAAAAAATTAAAAATAGAACTACCCTATGACCCAGAAATTGTACTATTTGGAATTTATCCAAAGGATACAGGAGTGCTGATTCAAAGGGGCACATGTACCCCAATGTTTATAGCAGTGCTATCAACAATAGCCAAACTATGGAAAGAACTCAAATGTCCATCGATGGATGAATGGATAAAGAAGATGTGGTATATATATATATGCAATGGAATATTACTTGGCAATCAAAAAGAAAGAAATCTTGCTATTTGCAACAATGTGGATGGAACTAGAGTGTATTATGCTATGCAAAATAAATCAGAGAAAGACAAGTATCACATGATTTCACTCATGTGGAATTTAAGAAACATACCAGATGAACATAGGGGAAGGGAAGGAAAAATAAGATAAAAGCAGAGGGAGGCAAACCATAAGAGACTCTTAAATACAGAGAACAAACTGAGGGCTGCTGGAGGGGAGATGGGTGGGGGGGAGGGGCTAAATGGATGATGGGCATTAAGGAGGGCACTTGTTGGGATGAGCCCTGGGTCTTATATGTAAGTGGTGAATCACTGGATTCTACTCCTGAAGCCAAGACTACACTGTATGTCAACTAACCTGAATTTAAATAAATAAATTAAAAAAAAATAAGATTGTATCAACCACATTTTATAGCTTAAAAAAAAAATCTAAAAAAAGCATCTGGGGAGCCTAAAGAGTAATACTTCCCTGAAAGTAAAGAATAAATAACCGAAGAATAAGGCACACAGGGGAAATATGTGTTATGACATATGACAAATATGACAAGCCCAGGTATGAGGTTAGAATGCTAAAGTGCACACCTTTAGTAACTATCTTTGTTAGAGGCAGGCTGTAAATCTGGACAAGCAGAAGTGAAGAGGCTTTGTATGTCTGCTTCTTATCGCATCCCTTACGTTCTTACACTACATCTGCACTGAGGACAGGTTGGTAGCACAAGATTAGAGGGATCTAAGCTGGGCAGCTGCACAGGACTCAGTCTGTAAGGGATACTGCACATCTCTGGGGTGCCAAAACATCACTCAAACTTTTGTCTATCTGAGCGCTTCTTGGAATGGGATGGTGAAAAAGAAATACTTTGATAAATTACTTGGGGTGGGAGAAGACCCCCACCCTACAGAATGTGTGCTTGGTCGGTCTGTTGACTGCTAAGAAGTGAGGGTCTGGGAACGGCAGTGTCTTTGCTCCCTGGAACATTGTTCCAGCAATCTTCTATTTTGTACCCTTCCACTTAGGTGAATGTTCCACAAAAAAATTTTTTTTAAGATTTTATTATTTTTTTAAGTAATCTCTACATCCATCATGGGGCTGGAGCTCACAATTCCAAGATCAAGAGTGGCACGCTTTTCTGACTGAGCCAGCTAGGTGCCCCAATGTCAAATATATTTTTAAAGAATATCGTTTTGAGGGGAACCAAATGAGTAGTCTGAATGGAGAGCCAAATTATTAGCCCATTCAAGATATCCAAGTGTTTATCAGCTCCTTGTATTAGCAAATTGAGTAAAAACAAGTCTAATAGTGACCAAAAACAGGACAGTCCAATTATCTCTTTCTCTCTCCCTAATATTCCCAAGGATATTATTTCCCTTAACTGATAAGAATAGGGCAACAAAGTTTGGAGTTACATTTTTTGGTGAATGAATGCACTTTATGCTGCTGATCATGAATAGATCCACACGCCTGGTACTCAAGAGAATCAACTTGGAGGTGGGCAGGGCTGATGTTTTCTCATTAATAGTAAGTAATCCAACAAGGATCAACCAACCACCTGTACATAGAGATGGGCCAAGTGAGTCCTTGCAAAGAGTACCAAGATTTTCCCTAGAAAACTGTTCTGGGCCTTTATCTATAAGGGTAACTGAAGCTTAAAATTTCTCATGAGAGAGACATTTTTGCCTAAAAAGTTTCTAACTAGGAGTTAGGAATCATCTACCCTACATAAACGGGATAATTATCCACAAACTAATTTTAATCACTGTAACTTCTTGGGAGCTTCTAATATAAATTGACTGCTCTTCTTTCTGTCTCTCCCATAGGCTTATATTGCTTCTGGAGCCTTGTAATTATCTATATTCTATCTTAGTAAGTCTTCTGTCCTTAGATCTCTTAATTCTACAAACTGGGGAGATCTCTGTCATACTCATTGCCCTACTTCATCTGCCATTTGTTTAGTGATGACACCCCATCTATATCTCTAGACTGACCTTTCTTTGCAGTAATAGGCATACATTACCAGTATCACCCTGGATATCTTTACCTGAATGTCTTTGGATGCCCTAATGTTACAAATAGAATTGTAACATCCCAGTCCCCTAATAATCCCTCCAGAAGCCTAGGAGGTAACTAAGATTCCTTCCTTATCCTCTCTGTCCACACCAATCTCTCTGTACATTGCTCATTTCATGTCTACATGTGTCTGGAGTTTTCCCCTTTTCATAATAGTGCCTATCTCATCACTTCTTCACCAGATAATCACCAATTCTACTGTTTTATCACCACTTTGGTCTTGCTCTTTTCCAATCCATCCTCCACACTGAATTCAGACTTTACAATTTTTTTCTAACAGTTAAAGTTTTCGACTCTGTAATGTATGCATAAGGTTCAAAAACAAAAAAGTTGAGAAGGGTACAGAGGGAAAAGGGTGCCCCTTACACCTGACTTCTTGGTCACCCTCCTACCAAAGGTACAGATAGCCATCAATTTCTTTGGTAAAGAAAGTAATTCTAAAATGCATCTACTTCACATCTTCTGTGCCTCATCATAATGTCCAAATTGAGAAGTGCAAATGAGGTCTTTCAGGATTTACTCCTGTTTCTCTTTTGTTTCTTCTAGTAAGTCCCTCTGTACATGTCGATTTCATCTCCTGTAACTACTTTGTTCTTCTCCAAAAGCCTAAGGCTTCTTTCCGTCTGTGATTTTACTTATGCTCTTCCCCCTACCTGGGATCCCCATGCTCCCCCACACAACGCCACCCTTCTTTGAGTGTAGTGCAATATCCCTTACTATTCCCCTAACTATATTCAGGCTGAAGCCTTTGTGAACCTGCAAAGATAAAGGTTATGTATGCCTTCCCTTGATGAAACTCTTTTGAAAGGACCATATACAGGGGCACCTGGCTGGCTCAGTTGGTGGAGCATGCGACTCTTGATCTTGGGGTTGTGAGTTTAAGCTCTATGTTGGGTGTAGAGATTACTTAAAAATAAAATCTTTGGGGTGCCTGGGTGGCTCAGTTGGTTAAATGACTGACTCTTGATTTCAGCTCAGGTCACAATCTCACAGCCAAGAAAGAGACAGAGCCCCGCGTCAGGCTCTGCGTTGAGGGTGGGGCCTGCTTAAGATTCTCTTTCTCCCTCTCTCCCTCTGCTCCTTCCCCGTTTGTGTGTGCACATACACACTCTCTCTCAAAATAACCCCAAAAAAACCTTTTTAAAAAAGAAATATATGTATGTGTTTTTATTATAGCACCTATCACATTGCCTTGTTGAAGGCAGTACAGTGTTCCTTTGTTTTTTGAGTCCTCAGAGTTTAGCAAACTAATACCTAGTTGTTATTGAATATTAGTTACAGTATAACTACAAGTAAACTAAGGACATATTAGGCTGCATTAATAGAAGTGTGGTCTTAGAATTTTTATTTCTGGCTATCATATTCACTTTTTAATTTTTAATTTTAATTAATTTTAATGTTTGTTTGTTTGCTTATTTGTTTATTTTGAGAGAAAGAGAGAGCGTGCGCAGGGGAGGGGCAAGAGAGAGGGAGACATAAGACTCTGAAGCAGGATCCAGGTTCTGGGCCAGCAGCACAGAGCCCGATGTGGGGCTTGAACCCACGAACCGTGAGATCATGACCTAAGCCGAAGTCAGACGCTTAAGTGACTGAGCCACCCAGGCCCCCCCTGGCCACCATATTTAGAGAAAGAGATTGAAGAAGTGTAATATCCACCTGACAGTGTATGGTTTACTAACACTGTGATGGCCTTAAGAAAAGACCAAGAGAATGCACAGCTCCCTTAGACTCTCCAAAGTGCCAAAAAGGAAACAGTCGACAATTACTTAGCTTCCTTATACCAGCGGTTCTCCACCGTGGTGTTGGGTCATTGTGGTGTGTCTTCATCAGTGCCGAGATGTATGCAACTTGTTTGTACTAATAAAAGCTGAAGTACTGAAATCGGAAAACAATTTACTTTTCCCTCCCTCTTAAACTAGTGCGGAATCAAGGTTGCTCCTGTAAAGTCACTCCTGTCCACTTATATTCCGATATACTCTGCTGACAATTGGGGCAGAGTTACAACTGATGGGTTTGGAAACTGGGGGTGAGCCACAGTTTGCCTTATCTTCACTTCTACCCTGTGACAATGTTGATTGAGCATGTGAATATTATCTGTCTTGGGTGGGAGAAATATAGAGAACTGTCACCCTAGACTATGAGCTCAAGGGTAGGGGCCACGGATTTTCATTTTGTATTTATCCACCGTGTGGCAGTGCTTGAAGAAAGAAAGGAGGAGGGTTTGTGGATGGATCAATGGGAGAATCAAAGGAAGAGAGGGTGGAAGAAAAGGTGACAGAAAACTTTTTAAAAGGAATGAAGGAAAGAGAAAAACCAAAGGATTAAAGGAGACTTATTATTTACTTTCTTAGAAACTTAACTGAATTCAGTGTTTAACTCAACATAAGGAAAGAAAAAAAAACAAAAAAACAACAACCCAGCAATAAAAGCTGCTTAAACAGAGACTATGGGAGACCAAATAAGGCGACCTCTAAGTTCCTATTCGATTCTTTGATCTAAGATGTTAGGTTTTTTTCCCCCAACAATGCTTTTGAGTAAACAGTGGCATTTAATGAATATTTATTAAATAAAATTATAATCTAAAACATTATAGCAGAAACAAACTGATTTTTCTGTTAAAAAAAAGTTTGTATTACTTTTTTAATTGGGTTTTCATAGTTTTGTGGAGATTGACAATTGGTTTGCAAAATTCAGCTTCAGTTTGCTCCCTTGTAAGATCCTCTGTGGCTTAACCACAAAGGGCTGAGGTACTTTGTGATTTTTTTCTTTTAGGTTAAAAGAAATAACAGAATTTTGCTAGGCTGAATTCTAGACATGATGCAAATTTAAAGTAATTTAAGATGATATTTCAGGGTAGGGGATTAAAGTTTTTTGGTATGTGTGTGTGTGTGTGTTTTCCCTGAGAGAATCTAGCAAACTATTTCTGCTTTGTAAAGATCCAAAATGTCTGAGCTGCAGAAACTCACAAGGCAAACAAGTAAAGGTGAAGAAACCAGACAGCAAAAATTACAACTGTGACCACTGCCCACCCCACAAATATGTCATAGTCAAAGACTTCTTCTTAAGTTTCTGGTCCTTCAGAATATGTACTGTCCATAAAAATTTATCCAGGGCTAGTTGTTAACTATTCTGTTTATCTGATCTAAGCTTAAGCTTTTGCTTCTTCTGCGGTGCCTCGGTTGGAACAAAGCCGTGCTTAATGCATGTTACTTTGATTTCATAAATAGCATATAAAAATCTGAGGAACCGGGTAGCTTTGGTTAGGAATAAAAAGGATAACATTTTTAGTCTTACTTTTTTATATTATTTTCTTGAAGAGCTCAACTCTTTGCCCACTGACACTGGCCCAAATGCTATGACTCTGCAAAATTGAGATATCTTGTTTTTTTAGACATTTGATTTTGCCCGTGTCAGCAGAATACAACTGAGTAGTGAACTGGCTTAACAATTTTAATATGAATAAGCATACTTTCTCTACTTCCTCTGTGATATGGCACGATCACGTCTGTATAGATAATAGAGTAAATTTTACTCATTGCAGGTACAATACATATTTGTCGACTGATCTGGTTGATGCAACTGTAAGCCTTTTTTCAGTTCAGAGTCTACATTTTACCGACACCCGAAAAATATTAATTCCTATGTCTGTAACATCCCATTGCTGAGCAAACACACATTCACAATATTCGCAACCTAATCCCTTCCAACAGAGCTTGCTTTGGGGAAGGAAATTTCAGAAAAAGCATCCAGAAGGAGGAAAGACCAACAACGCTACTTGAGCTGTCGAGGTGCCCAGTAACAACTTACTGGTTTAAAGTAACAACAACAACAACAACAAAGAGCAAGGGGAGGTGGGTGGAGAAACGGGAAACTCCATCAAAGATGCAACTGACAACTCCCAGCGGCTTTTAGATTCCATCCGAACAGGAAAAATGAAAAGGTTAGAAAGCAGTGGCAGGGCGGTGTCCCCTGCCATGTTTCAATTCACGCTGCGCTAGTAACGAGCCACGCAACTGCTTCACCAGGGCGGGCTTCCTCAGCGCCCAACTCTCCCCTCGGAATCACGAGGAGATCGGTCCCCCTGCCCAGGAGGAACGACCGGGGGAGACCGCTGCCGGCACAAACTCCGCCGCGGAGCCGAGGGGCTGCCGCCCGCCCCTGCAGCTCAGGAGGCCCTCGCCCGCGCGCAGGTGGGCGGGCGCCCCAGGCCCAAACGAAGCCGCGCGAGGCAGGGGGTCCCGGCGGCCCTCGCAGCGACCCCCGCCCGCCCCGCCAGGGGGAGCGTCTGTGCCCGACGGCCGGCGGCGGGGACCCGGCGGGCGGCGCTGGGTGGCGGCCCCGCGGCGCGGCTGCCCTCCCGCGTCCCCACCCCCCGCCCCGCCCGCCCCCGGCGCGGCCCTGCCCGCCCCCTCCGCCCCCTCCCGCGGCGCCATGCGCAGACTCAGTTCCTGGAGAAAGATGGCGACAGCCGAGAAGCAGAAACACGACGGGCGGGTGAAGATCGGCCACTACATCCTGGGGGACACGCTGGGCGTCGGCACCTTCGGCAAAGTGAAGGGTGAGGACCCCCGCCGCAAGGGCGGGCCCCGGCCCGCGATCCGGGCCACTTCCGCCTTCCTCGCCTCTTCATCCTCCCCCCGCCCCGGCGTTCCTCCTCTGCCGGGCTCGGCAGCCCCCGTCCGGGCTCCAGCGGGAGCGGAGCCCGCGGCCCCGCCGCGGGACTGCGGCGCGACCCTCCCCGGCGGGGTGGGGGTGGGGAGGGGACCGGTCGCCATGGCGACGGCGCCGCGGCCGGAGGGGCTCGCCCGTGCGAGGGGCGGGGATGCGGAGGTGCGAACTTTCCCAGGTGGGGCAGTCTGGCGCTGGGTGCAGGCGCCGGGGTCTCGGCGCCGAGCCCGGGCGAGAGGGCCTCCTGTTCGTTGGGGCTGTGCTCCCCGGGCTCAGGGCCGGCCCATCGTTTCCCCGGGAGTCCTCGGTATTGTCCGTATTTCCGTCCTCTTTAGGAGGTTCTCGACTTACCTGCCCCGGCTGATTCTCAAGTGTGAAATGTGTCGTTCCCCGCCTTCCTCCGCCCCCGCCCCCTCCCAGCTAAGCTTGCTTTGGGCTTAGCTTACGGAATTCAAAAAAGAGGGCCATCTCGTCCGGAAGGATGACTAATTTTTTTCGAAGCAGTTAATGAATATAAACTGGTCCTGTATTTGCGATGCATGGTTTATGTTTTGAATGCAGACTCCGTGCCTTTAGTGTTTCTGATTTATCAGTTTTGCAGTCTCTGTGTGCCAAACCTGGTAGGTAGTGCAGATGTTGCCTGCAGATAGTATTTATTAGCTCATTAATGTAGTTCGTTTCCATTTATTTGCACAGGATATTTTTAACAACTTAGTGCACATCATTTGAACTTTTTTAAGGAAAGTGGAATCTCTTATCCTTGTGTTTCAGCACAATATTCTGGAAATAACAAACTTGATCTCCAACCCACCAATTCTGGCACAAAAAGTGTTTTGTTTTGTTTTTTCTTTTTAAGTTTATTTATTTATTTTGAGGGGCAGAGAGAGAGAGAGAGACGGGGAGAGAAAGAATCCTAAGCCGGCTCCACGCTGTCAGTACAGAGCCACGTGCTCCATGCAAACCTGACATCATGACCTGAGGTGGAATCAAGAGTGAGTCCCTTAACTGATGGAGCCACCCAGGTGCCCATGGCACAAAAAGTTTAATTGCAAACCTTGTGAGACATAAGTTTTTTTTTCTTTAAAATATTTGACTTTGTTATTAGGGAGGTAGAGGAAGAAAGCATGGAACTGATAAATATAATTCATGCATTGGCTTTGGATAGATAATAACCTGTGACTTGCATATACTGAGCTCTTGGTAAATATTTGAGTTGAAAGAAAAAAAAAGTTGTGAAAGTCTGTGCAGTGAATTAACTAACTGAGCCTTGCTTTACCGGAGCTAAAATAAACATTTTCTGATTTTATCTAGGGATGGAAGAGGAGAACCCTTCCTTCTCTTGCCCTTTCTGAGTCATAGAACTGGAAAATTGCTGTATAGCCCACAGGGAAGCAACTGCCTAAGTCTTCTTATGAAAATCAGCAAGGCCAACAATGTAAGAAAGTAAGAAGCAAATGCCAGAATAGGGTAACAACAGCCATCAGGGTGGGTCTGTATTAGGCCAGTAAGATGTCTCTGTGCCCTTGAAGTTACTTATTTTGGGCTATGCTGTTTCTTTACTTGTTAGCAATCGCAAACTGCTTTTCCTTTTCAAGTATTTGTAAGACATGGTCATTAATGCCCCAAAATAGTCTTGATACCCTCACTCCTCCCAGTACTCTGCTTGGATTAGGATGCTCATCATTCTAATGTAGAACTGTGCAACGTCAGTTCTCATTTTCTTATTTGCTAGATGGCTTTTGGCATGGCAGATAGGAAAGCAAGAGGAAAATGTTCATGTTCTGGATTTGATCTGTGATGTGGCTGTAACATGAATCCCTCCAGTGAGTGCTGTTCTTTATCCTTCACTCTCTCACATGTGCCTGTCTTGAAGTACAAAATACTGTCCAAGTCAGCCTCTCCAAATGGACTAATATTGGCCAAATGTAGAAAGGCCAGTATTAGTCAAACAATCACATGTCTCATAGATAGGGTTAAATTTGTTCATAAATATATAAGTTGATATTAGTCAAAATCTTCAACCAGTGCTTTTTTCTTTTCTTTTTTTTTTTTTTTTAAGAGAGAGAGTGGGCATAAATGAGTGATGGGCAGAGAAAGGAGGGGAGAGAGAGAGAGAGAGAGAGAGAGAGAGAGAGAAGCAGGACTCATCCGAAGTGGGCCTGTGATTTTTTTTTTTTACCCAAAGCGGGGCACCTGAAGCAGGGCTCAAGCTCACGCATTGCAGGACTCGAACTCGCGAACCATAAGATCATGATGATCTGAGCTGAAATCAGATGCTTAACTGACTGAGCCACTCTCTTTCTGTGTTCTCTCTCCAAAGCAAGGAAACCTCAGCCTACCTCTCATGAGTCTCATTGGCTCATACAGTCCCTGGGGTCGGGGATGCCAGGTGCTTGTGTTTCTAAGTAGGTACCAGCAAGGGAGATCGCATTACTCTTGGGAGGACCGTGGCCCACTGTTAGATATGTGTGTGTGTGTGTGTGTGTGTGTGTGTGTGTGTGTGTGTGTGTGTTTGGTGGGGGCATCTTCTTATCTTCTTCTGAAGTACTTATTGGGAGACAGAATAAATACTTTACACAGAAATGGGTATTAATTGTTAGGAGAAAGAAAAGGGGGCCTAGATGCTCAGGGAGCAGGCAGAAATAACCTATGACAGTGGCGATGTTGGCAACTTTCACTAGCCTTAATTTGACAAGAATTTTTATGACTGCTACAATTAGCCATATATTTCAATGGAGTTAATTCAGAGTATATGCAGCTTTTAAAATTAGTTATACACTTTGGTAAATTTAACATAGAAAAGGAATGTAATAGAAGATGTGATACTGATATGCAGAAAAATTCCTGATATGATATTTCATGCTTAGAGGGACTGTGAATTTGCAGTGATTATTTTGTTTCTTATTACAGTCTAAAAAAGTCCTTTGGTAACTTAATGCCAGCGTTTTGAGGGGAAGGTTTAAACAGACAACTCGGGTTGGTTTGGGATTACGCTTGAATTATCTTTTTTATTTCCAAGTTCTCTTTTTTTTCTTTCTTTTTCCTGGTTGTCAAGGTGTTAGTCTCCATTCCCGCACAGAGTCCACTCACTTTTCCCCAGGTACAACCATTATAAAAGCACAGATGAGCACAGTCATGTTATTGTTGCAGTAAATTAAAATGGCACTTTCTGTTAAGTTTTCCAAGAGAAGAGAAGATGGTCTTTTTAGTGGTGTAGGTGGTCTCTAGCAAATGAGTTGTTTATACATATAATCTATTAATTAAGTTGGTATTTTTCTACATAAAACTGCAGTTTCAGGTAAATAGGCCACTGTTCACTTTGTGAATGAATCACAGTAGAAGTTATTTAAAAATTTAAGGAGGGTGTGTCTGCTGTAACTCTTAATCTTGGGGTCATGAGTTTAAGGCCCTACATTGGTATGGAGCTTACTAAAAAAAAATCTTTAAGGACAAAAAACTATATACACACACACACACACACACACACACACCAGCATCGGTAGATCTCAAGTTTATAAGGGTAGGCCACAAAAAACAAAGAAGTAGAAGAACATGTACAGTCATGCTGTTTATATAATTTTTTTAAATTCTTTTTTGGGGGGTATTTGTTTATTTTTGAGAGAGAGAGAGCACGAGCAGAGGAGGGGCAGAGAGGGAGACACAGAATCCGAAGCAGGCTCCAGGCTCCTAGCTGTCAGCACAGAGCCCGACTTGGGGCTTGAACCCATGAACTGTGAGATCATGACCTGAGCCTAAGTTGGATGCTCTACCGACTGAGCCACTCAGGCTCCCCATATAAATTTTAAAGTCATGCAAAAACACTCAGACATTCCTAATGCGAGTAAATTGGTACAGTGTTTATTAAAGTTAACCCACCAATTCAACTTCTAGGAATTTATCTTATAGA
The DNA here is from genome assembly GCF_024362965.1 of Panthera pardus. Classification (NCBI taxonomy): domain Eukaryota; kingdom Metazoa; phylum Chordata; class Mammalia; order Carnivora; family Felidae; genus Panthera; species Panthera pardus. The sequence goes on along the minus strand of NW_026526765.1, from coordinate 32,811,379 downwards.
TACACTCCTGTGTGAAATAATGAGTTATTCATTGATATATTGTTTATAGATACAAGAGGTTGAAAGTAACTTTTCTAATAGGATAGTAGTTAAATTATGGTCAGCTGTGCAGTGATACATCCTGCAAACGTTAAAAACAAAAGCAGGAGACTTTATATAATTTCGGGAACAATTTCTAAGGTGTATTTTTAGGGGGAGAAATACGGCTAGTCAAACAAATGTGTATAGTATACCTACCATTTGTGTATAAAAAAACAGGAGCCAAAAGGTATTTAAGTGTAACTACTTGCATATGTGTGGAGTGTTCCTTTAAAGATACACATAAAACAGTTACATTAGTTGGTCAGTTACATTATATTAGATACACATAAAACAGCTACATTAGGTAGCAGGGGGACATTTCACTGTATATCCTTTTGTAGTGTTTAATGCAGGTATTACGTTTTGAAAAGAATGTATAAAATTTGTAGAAATAAACATAGGGAAAACATTGTTAAAATATTGTTTATGTGTTCCTGTATGTGGAGCAGACAAACATTCAAGGTAGTGGTTACCTCTGGGAAGGGGGAGAGGAGCAAGGGATCTAGGAGGAGGCGTTCAGAGCTTCTCCTGCATTTGCATTTTTGCAGTGTTGTGTTGGCCGACTGGTGGTGGGTGGCACATGGCGGACATCTGGTTTGCCGTTTGGGATGCTTGAAGTGTTTTGTTAAGAAAACCTACCTTTCTCACATTTCCACCTTTTAAAACTCACTCCTCTCTAGGATTATTTCCCTTCTGCTTTAAGATACGAGATTTTCTGACTCTTAGAATTTTAGAGTTGGTAGCTAATCGTTGACGAATCTGCTGTTCGTGTGAGGGAGATGTGAATTCTGGGAGCCTGTGCTGTGAGTGGCCTACAAGCCTTCCATGGCAGAAATACCCGTTTCCATTTTGTTCAAAAACGGTATCTTAGAACTACTGGAAAGCAGTGACAGTCTCAAGAGCAAATTTTGAGCTTTGGGAGGGGGGTGTGGTTGACTTGATGCCTATTTTGCCGACAATAGGGTCCGCTTGTTACCGTTGACTGACTGTGTAGCAGCAGTTAATTTGGCTGCAACTGAGTTTAGTCAATGCAGAATCTTTTGCTTAGTTTTGAGAAAGCAGTTCAGAGTTTGATACCGTGCCAAACCTTTTTCCCAGTTCTGCAGAGATAGATGGTAGAATACGTAGGTCTTAAGACTCGGAGTCAGAAGACCTATCCCAACTTGATCATATAATAGCTTTACTTCATCGAATTACATAATCGCTCAGAGCCTCCTAATTACCTGTATCATAGGTTTGTTGTGAGGCTCAAATGTGATAATGTGTTTTTTTCCTAAGCTGTTATATACTATATTTTCAAAAGTTTTATGCTACTGAAGTTCTAATATTGAAGTTTGTTGGTAATTGGGTTCAAGGCAAATATTTGTTCCCATAATTAAGGAAAAGAACAGATTACCGTATCATAGCTTTAAATTACCAAGCTTTTGCTGGGAAGAAAGAGGAAGAAAGACAATATTCAGAAGGGCTATTGCCTACTCTAAAAGAGAAAATATTTGAGTCATCAGTGTTGGGACATTATTTGAAAACCTCAGAGGGAAAAGCCTGTATCCAAAGAAGACAGATTAAAAATGTTTAACTGGTTTCTCTACCCGGTGCTTCAGAGCCATTATTGTGTTAATATTCATAGTGCTTTCCCAAAAGGGAGAACATACATCCTGTCCCAAATGTGTCTTCTGTCCTAGTATATTGTAGGGCATACTTCATAAAATTCATTGTGATAATTTTAGTTTTATGATTTTTCTAGCCTATAGAAAATTCAAATTCCCAAATTAGAACATTGGAGAGGGGGCTGTAAGAGTTGACTCCTGATAGGCTGTGAAGGGGAGGACACAACTTCAAAATGCAGAAAACCATGGAGCTGGAACAAATAGCCTAGGAGTAAGAAGTCCTATCCTGCTAACTCCCACAGATGTCACTGTGTGAAGGCACAGGGGAGTAAATGACGCTCATACAAGGTGAACATTTGCTTGGTTCCCATTCATTTTGTACAGTGTATCCCATTTAAGAATTCTGGGCATGTGTAGTACAGATTAGAAAACCTGTTTTCAGAAAAGATTACTTTTGTTAACTTGTTAATTTTAATGGTGAATTTCAAATATGAGAAAAAACTATTCGTTTCCTAGGGCTGCAGTAACAAAGTACCACAAACTGAGTGGTTTAGAACAACAGAAATTTATTCTTTCATAGTTCTGGAGGCCTAAAGTCCGAAATTAAGGGGTTTGTAGGGTTATACTCCTTCTGAAGGCTCTTGGTGAGAACCTTTTCCTTGCCTTTTCCAGCTTTTGGTGGCTCCTGGTGTTTCTTAGCTTGTGGTAGCAAAACTGTAGTCTCTGCCTTTGTCTTCCAGTGGCCTCCTGTAGGTGTGTCTGTGTTCTCTCTTCTTATTTAGGACAACATTCATTAAATACAGAACCCACTTTAAAGCTAGGATGATTTCATTTTGAGATCCACACCTGATTACATTTGCAAATACCCTATTTCCACATAAGATCACATTCTGGGCTGTAGGGGCACTATTCAACCCATTACACTTGCCATTTTATATGCTTTTGGTTTTATGATCTTGGTTTCTCCCTTATAATACTTTAATGTTTGAGAGACTTTTTAAAACTTTTTGAAAACAATGTTTATTTATTTATTTTGAGAGAGAGAGAGAGTGCGCGTGTGAGCGAGCACACACGTGTTCGTGTGCTCTTGTGAGCAGGGGAGGGGCAGAAAGAATCCCAAGCAGGCTCCCTGCTGTCAGCACAGAGCCCAACGTGGGGCTTGATGTTACAAACTGAGATCATGACCTGAGCCAAAATCAAGAGTTGGATGCTTAACTGACTGAGCCACCCAGGTGCCTCAGTTTTTGAGAAACTTTCAATTGGTTTGCTAGAATGAATAAAGTGTGTTCTTGGTATCTTGTCTTAAAATGTTGAAATTGATGAGGCAGGTTTTTGGTAGACTGAATTAATTTTCTAGTACAGGAAAAATATCACAGGAGCGGTGCCAGACACATAGTAGGTGCAGGTACTCAACTATTTCTTCTTTTTTTAATTTTTTATTTATTTTTTAAATTTACCTCCAAGTTAGTTATCATATAGTGCAACAATGATTTCAGGAGTAGATTCCTTAATGCCCCTTACCCATTTAGCCCATCCCCCCTCCCACAACCCTTAGTTTGTTCTCCGTATTTATGAGTCTCTTATGTTTTTGTCCCCTTCCCTGTTTTTATATTATTTTTGCTTCCCTTCCCTTACGTTCATCTGTTTTGTCTCTTAAAGTTCTCAGATGAGTGAGGTCATACGATTTTTGTCTTTCTCTGACTGACTAATTTCCCTTAGCAGAATACCCTCCAGTTCCATCTACGTAGTTGCAAATGGCAAGATTTCATTCTTTCTGATTGCTGAGTAATACTCCATTGTACAAATATACCACATCTTCTTTATCCATTCATCCATCGATGGCCATTTGGGCTCTTTCCATACTTTGGCTCTTGTTGATAGTGCTGCTATAAACATGGGGGTGCACGTGTCCCTTCGAAACAGCATATCTGTATCCCTTGGATAAATACCTAGTAGTGCAATTGCTGGGTCGTAGGGTAGTTCTATTTTTAATTTTTTGAGGAACCTCCATACTGTTTTCCAGAGTAGTTGCACCAGTTTTCATTCCCACCAGCAGTGCAAAAGAGATCCTCTTTCTCTGCATCCTTGCCAACATCTGTTGTTGACTGAGTTGTTAATGTTAGCCATTCTGACTGGTGTGAGGTGGTATCTCATTGTGGTTTTGATTTGTGTTTCCCTGATGATGAGTGATGTTGAGCATTTTTTCTTGTGTTGGCTGGCCATCTGGATGTCTTCTGTATAGAAGTGTCTATTCATGTCTTCTGCCCATTTCTTCACTGGATTATTTGTTTTTTGGGTGTTGAGTTTGAGAAGTTCTTTACAGATTTTGGATACTAACCCTTCATCTGATATGTCGTTTGAAATGTCTTCTCCCATTCCGTTGGTTGCCTTTTAGTTTTGCTGATTGTTTCCTTCGCTGTGCAGAAGCTTTTTATTTTAATGAGGTCCCAATAGTTCATTTTTGCTTTTGTTTCCCTTGCCTCCAGAGACATGTTGAGTGGTACTCAACTATTTCTTAATGAACAAAGTTTTAGAATAACTCTTATTGGCATGTGAGAATTCAGTCTATTATTCTTTTCAAAACTGTGAGCCTATAAATTAAGGATTCCTCTGATATGTTCCACTTCTTAGACTTATCCTTTATTAAAAGGATATCTGTATCTGTATTATTATACTATGTAATGCCCTTTTAGGATTATCTTTTTAGGGGTGCTTGGGTGGGTCAGTTGGTTAAGCGTCCGACTTCAGCTCAGGTCATGATCTTGCAGTCTGTGAATTCCAGCCTGCGTCGGGCTCTGTGCTGACAGCTCAGAGCCTGGAGCCTGCTTAGGATTCTGTGTCTTCCTCCCTCTCTCTCTCTGCCCCTCCCCTGCTCATGCTCGCTCTCTCTCTCTCAAAAATAAATAAAACAATAAATTTAAAAAAAGGATTATCTTTTTAAAAAAGTTATCATGGGGTACCTGGATGGCTCAGTTGGTTAAGTGTCCGACTTCGGCTCAGGTCATGATCTGACGGTTCCTGGATTCGAGCCCCACGTCGGGCTCTGTGCTCACAGCTCAGAGCTTGGAGCCTGCTTCATATTCTGTGTCTCCCTCCCTCTCTGTTCCTCCCCAGCTCACAGTCTGTCTTTCTGTCTGTCTCTCAACAATACATAAACATTTAAAAAAAATTTAAAAATAGCTTTATAAAAAAATTAAAAAGTTATCACATTTCACTTACTGTTTTGGGGAAAGCACAAGTTTTTGAGCTAGATCTGGGTTCATGTTTTGATTTTACTAACCACCAGCTATAGGCCTTTGGGCAAGTTATTTCATCTTCCTGTGCCTCAGTTACCTGTCAAGTGTTGCTAATAGTATCAGTCTTCCAGAGTTGGTTAGAGTTAGAGGGTCAGTAGGTTTGGACACAAAGTGGCTGTGTCATCATGCCTATTAATTACTAAGTTGTGTATCTTAATTAAATTGTTATGTGTTGCAAATCAATTAGATTTATATTTAAAAATAGTATTTGTTTACAAAAATGTGATTTAAGCTGAGTCAAATTACTCTGCGCTCTTCTATGACTGAATAAGCGTTCCTATAGTTTTTAGGTATTAGGTGAAATCACCGTCAAGGACTTGGTGCCAAGTGTATATGTCTAGCACTAATATGTTGAAAATTAACCAAAGTCAGGAAAGGGTCGAACTTTGGAAGCTAGAAATCTCAGGATTGATGGTTGATGGAAGGGGGAAGGATGGAGCAGGTTGGTGGAATTGAAGCTTATGAAGATGGGAGCTAGATGGATAGAAATCATAGCTATTAATTATTTAGCACTTATGTGCTTAAAGGGATGCTACTGACTCTAAGTGGATAAGGGGCACAAATCAAAGAGCTGAGATAATTGGCCGTGTGTGGATTAAACCAGAAAATTTAGAGCTGATTAGATAGGTAGAGGGGGCAGGTCTGGGAGCGATTGAAAATAAGTAGCCCTAAATGGTAATAGCCACCATTTATTCATCAAGCATTTACTGTGCTGGACACTTTGGAAAGTGCTTTACAAACCCTACCTCATGTATTCCTTATAGTCACCCTTGTGTATGTGGTATTCTTATTTTTACAGACAACTGAATAGAAGGTTGAAGTTACTTAACTTTCCCAGGTCAAACATTTAGTAAATACCTTCATACACAGAACCCAGGTCTGCATGACTACAAAGTCTATGCTTTGTACACAGACTGCCTTCTTATGTGAAAGGAGAATGGGGCATTCAACCTGTTACTGAAAAATGTGAATCTAACACCCATCGTTTTTTCTTTTTTTTCTTCCCTTTGGGATTTTTGAATTGTAAAGAATATAAAACAGTACGTAAAATATGAAAAAAAAACCACTATAGAATAACTTTTAATTTTGGTACATTATCATTTTCTTTTTTTTAAATTTTCTTTTTTCTTTTTTAAAATGTACATCCAAATTAGTTAGCATATAGTGAAACAGTGATTTCAGGAGTAGCTTCCTTAATGCCCCCTACCCATTTAGCCCACCCCTGCCTCCCACAACCCCTCCAGTAAGCCTCAGTTTGTTCTCCATATTTAAGAGTCTCTTAGGTTTTGTCCCCCTCCCTGTTTTTATATTATTTTTGTTTCCCTTCCCTTGTGTCCATCTGTTTTGTCTCTTAAATTCCTCATATGAGTGAAGTCATATGATTTTTGTCTTTCTCTGACTAATTTCACTTAGCATCATACCCTCCAGTTCCATCCACGTAGTTGCAAATGGCAAGATTTCATTTTTTTGATTGCCGAGTAATCCTCCATTGTGTATATATACCACATCTTCTTTATCCATTCATCCATCGATGGCCATTTGGGCTCTTTCCATACTTTGGCTATTGTTGGTAGTGCTGCTGTAAACATTGGGGTGCACGTGCCCCTTCAAAACAGCATACCTGTATCCCTTGGATAAATGCCTAGTAGTGCAGTTGCTGGGTCGTAGGGTAGTTCTATTTTTAATTTTTTGAGGAACCTCCATACTGTTTTCCAGAGTGGCTGCACCAGCTTGCATTTCCAGGCACATTGTCATTTACATAGAAATATTTTTGGTATAGGTAGACAATGTAGAATACATATGTTTTTGTTTGCTCTTTTCATGATTATAAGAACATTTTCTATAGTCTTCCTCTGAGAGAGAGTTGGAATAACAATGTATTAAACTGTTCTCTAAAATTGGTCATTTAGTCTTTTCTTAAATAAAACACTATAATAAAAATAATTATGTACATGTTAAAATGTACTTAATTCTAAGTTAAATTCCGAGGAACTATATAAAAAATATATATCACTCTTTCTCTTAAAAAATTTTTTTTAGGGGCGCCTGGGTGGCGCAGTCGGTTAAGCGTCCGACTTCAGCCAGGTCACGATCTCGTGGTCCGTGAGTTCGAGCCCCGCGTCAGGCTCTGCGCTGATGGCTCGGAGCCTGGAGCCTGTTTCCCATTCTGTGTCTCCCTCTCTCTCTGCCCCTCCCCCGTTCATGCTCTGTCTCTCTCTGTCCCAAAAATAAATAAAAAACGTTGAAAAAAAAATTAAAAAAAAAAAATTTTTTTTTAAATGTTCATTCTTGAGATAGAGCATGAGTGGGGGAGGGGCAGAGAGAGAGGGAGACCCAGAATCCCAAGCAGGCTCCAGGTTCTGAGTTATCAGCATAGAGCCTGACGCAGGGCTCAGACCCACAAACCGTGAGATCATGACCTGAGCCAAACTCGGACGCTTAACCAACTGAGCCACCCAGGTGCCCCAAAATCACTCTTAATGCGGTCTAGTATATCAGCTGTCTTTTTCTTCCCCTGAAATGTTTCTATTGGTTTGCCAGCCATGAAAAAGGAATTAGTGCACTAATTTTCCCTTAAAAAAACAAACTGATCATGTACCCTGCTTATTTACTTAGCTGTGTGTGTGTGTGAGAGAGAGAGAGAGACAGAGAGGTTGAATTTGATCTCTACAGTGGCTGTTACGACACCTTTCTCCTCCCTGTTACTGTTCAATTTTTGTTTGAATACTATTTGTACAGTCATACTTCTGTGATTTCTGTTGTTTCAGAAATGAAGATATGCCTCTATTTCTTCTAAGTAATCTCTAATTTGATGAAATGCTCAGGTATTAGAACAATGTCTTTAGTCGTACTTTGGTTATTGATTTCGTTCTGTTTACTTACTCTTCTTTTACTGGGGAGGGACTTCTATTATTCATAGGTGGAATAGTATTTATTCTCTACTCGCTATTACTCATGAGTTGAATTTCACTTGATTTCCTGTTCTTTGTCTATCAGCATCCATCCTTTGAGTGCTAATTTTGATTTCTTCCTAATTTTTGGTATGTTTACAATAAAATTTTCTCATATTTTTACAACTTACTGCTTTCTAATTGTTGTAAAATTCATCTTGCTCTGCTCTTCCTCTTATATTTCCTTTTTTGTTTAAAATATTTTATTTTATTTATTAAAATTTTTTAAAAATATTTGTTTTTGAGAGATAGAGAGACAGAATGTCTCGGTGGAGGAACAGAGAGAGAGGGAGACACAGTCTGAAGCAGGCTCCAGGCTCTGAGCTGTCAGCACAGAGCCCAAGGTGGAGTTCCAACCTGCAAACTGTGAGATCATGACCTGAGCTGAAGTAAGACGCTTAACTGACTGAGACACCTAGGTGCCCCTTTATTTTTATTTTTTTTAAATGGGCTTAACGCCCAGTGCAGAGCCCAGTGCAGGGCTTGAACTTAAAACCCTGAGATCAAGACCTGATCTGAGATGGAGAGTAGGACGCTTAACTGACTGAGCCACCCAGGCACTCCTTAAAAGATTAAAATCTTTTAAAATAATGTAAACATAAATGTTTGAGTAATTTCTACACCCAATGTGGGTTCGAACTTACAACCCTGAGATCAAGAGGCGCATGCTCTACTGACTGAGCCAGCCAGATGCTCTGTAACTTCTGTATTTCTTATCACCTTGTGATAGTTCATTTTTTCTACAACATTCATGTATTCTTGGGTTCATGTTTTAAATGTTCATGTTTTAATTAATGTCTGTTCTTCTTGCTTTATTCTTTTGTACTTTAAAAAACTTTTTGGTTTTTCCTACCTTACAGTTATTTTGGTCATCTTCAGAGGCCAGGAAGGTCCCAGGGACCCAGGTTGCTTTTGGTCAGTTCTGTTTTCTGTGGCAATGTTAACTGGTATGTAGCAGATGTTCAGTACATGAAATGAATTTGAAAGAATACTTTGAGTCTCTATTGCAGTTCCTTCTTTAATGATAGAATGCACATCTGGAGTTTTGATAAGACCCATTGTTTTTTGGGTGCCTGGGTGGCTCAGTTGGTTGAGTGACCTACTCTTGATTTTGGCTCAGGTCATGATCCCAGGGTCATGGGATCCCTGACATGGGATCAAGCCTTGCGTCAGGTTCCATACTGAGTGTGAAGTCTGCTTAAGATTCTCTCCCTGTCTTCCTCAGCCCCTCTACTTTGTGCATGCTCTCTTTAAAAAAAAAAAAAAAAAAAAAAAAAGACTCTGTTGTTGCATAGTTAATCTGGGTTGAGATTAGGTTGAGCAGGGTATCCTATGAGAGGAGACTGGTTGATTTGTGATGAATTGGGAGTTCAGTCCCAAATGGATTCTGCTTTAACATTCCTTCTGATTCAGAGTCTGCCAGTAGTATCCAGTATTGTGGCTATTTCCCAGTCCTGTTTCAGCTATGCAGTTAATGGGAGAGAGTTTCTACTAAGCCATTGCTTGGAGATTTTGGGGGTAGTTCAGACAGATGAGATTACTACTTCAGGTATCAATAAACTAGGTCTCAACACACTAAGATACTTCCTGAATTAGGGTTTAACAGTCAATTTGACTGCACTTAATCACATCTGATTGGTGTAGGAGATTGGAGAAAGCCTTATCCAAAATTAGAATGTGCTTCCAATTTTCAGTCCCATTTCAGCTGTGATTATAGGTTTTTCTTTGTTACTGATTTCATGTGTATTTTAATTAGTTTTTGATGGAAGTATGTCCAGTGTATTCCTATTCTACCATCTTTCAGGAAAGTTCTATATTTTCTTAGCCGTGGGTGGTTTTGAGATTAGTCAAGCTATACAAATGGTGGTTATAAGAAAATTTAGAGATTCCATTTACATTGTAGTAGTTTGAAACTGGCATTTTTGATTCTGTGATAATGCTTTGGGTTAGGGTAGACTATGTTGCAGTTGTATATTTGTTCACTTGCTGGGAAGATGTACATTCCAGAGGTATTGTGCAGGTTAAAGAATCTGGACAAAGTAGGAGGTGAATTTAGGTGATAAATTGTATTTTTGAGAAGGATTGAGACTTACTGTGACTTAAACAGTTTTCTTGGAGTCTTAATGCTTTTTTCTGCAAGTGTGAAATACCTGTATAACTTACCTTGGATTTAATATTATTAATTAAAACATTTAAGGAAAATAGCAAATGCTTAAAAAAATTCGAAGTAATTAGAAACTACCCCATCCCCTGACCTTCTCAACTGAAGGGAGCGTGGGGGGCAGAGAAGCCCATCACTCATTGTCTTGGTTGGCCTGGTGGGGGGAAGATGTTGAATTATTGAAAACCATTGGACTAGATGATCTGTAAAGTTCTCTTTAGTTCTAAAATTTTATTGTTAAGTCACCAAGAGCACCTATTAAGTGAGGAGCAATCAGTGAGTTTTGTCTTTAGAAAGCTAATTTAATTATCTTGTTGCTCCCCTGCTTAAAAACATGCAGTGGTTCATAATCCTTGAGGGTTTCTAAAGGGTGGGCAAGCTCAACTCCATCCCAAATCCCAGATCAAGCAGGAAAGCCTATTTAGATTGGAATAGTGAGAAAAAGTCTTTGTTTAAAATAATGTTTTAAACACAAGAAGTTTAAATCTTTTTTAAAAAAACTTATTTAGTTTGAGAGAGAGAACACACGCTCATGTGTGCATGCATGAGCAGGGGAGAGGCAGAGTGAGAGAGGGAGAGAGAGAATCCCAAGCAGGCTCCATGCTGTCAGTGCAGAACCCAAGGTGGGGCTCGATCCCACGATCTTGAGATCACAACCTGAGCTGAAATCGAGAGTCAGATGTTTGACCGACTGCCACCCAGGCACCCCTAAACACAAGAAGTTTAAATTATCAATATTGAGTTTTCAACTTGGAAATGATAAAAAGTATCATAATTACCTGCTAAGGGCTGCCATAACAAAATACCTCAGCCAGAATGGCTTGAACAGCAGTTTATTTTCTTACAGTCTGGAGGCTAAACATTGGAGATCAAGGTTTCAGAAGGGTTGATACCTTCTGAGGCTTTCTCCTTAGCTTGCAGATGGCTGCCTCTTCCCTGTGTCCTCCCAGGGTTTCCCGTGTGAACCCCTGCTCTCTCTCTCTCTCTCTGTGTACAGATTTACTCTTATAAAGATACACCAGTCAGGGGGTATTCAGACCTACCTGATCTATTTCAACAGTCACTTTTTTACAGGCCCTATTTCCACGTACTGTCACATTCTGAGAGGGAGGGTTCCAACATGAATTTCGGGGGGAGACACAATTCAGCACATAACATACATAAATAACTAAGAAGGAATTTCTTATTTATCATTACCTTTGCCTTTCAGTTGGTAATTACCAAGATCACCAGGGAAAGCTCTCAGCTATTGGTCTTGGTCTTACAAACTATGTTCTACTTTAGAAGACAGCATTTTCTTCCTAAAAAGCTAAAACCCTAAACCACTTATTAAAAAAAAAATTGATACATGTATATTTCAAAAAGTCAAATAGTGCTAAGAGGTGTATTTATAAAACAATTCCTTACCCACACTCTCAACTCTTAGCTGTTTTTTCTTGTATTTATCTCTAGGTTGTTTTTTTTTAAACCTCCATATTTCAAATTGATCCATGCATGTGTACAAACTATTTCTTAATTCTTGTCAGATTTTTATTGTTGTTGTTGAGTTTCTGTTAGAATAGATATGGATTTCAGTTCTCTTACACCTTTTCCTCTACACCCTCATTCTCCTAATAATTATATCATAGTTAAAAAACCCTACATTTAGCATTTCATAATTGTGACTGTGTAAAAACTGTGTAAAAATTATATCATAATTAAAAAACCCTACATTTAGCATTTCATAATTGTGACTGTGTAAAAACTATTGCCAAGGCAATACTGTGACTATATATATTTTTTAAATGTTCATTTATTTTGAGAGGGGGCTGGTAGAGAGAGAGAGGGAGACAGAGAATCCCAAGCAGTTTTCATGCTCGGTGTGGAGTCCCTTGTGGGGCTTGATCTTATGACCCCAAGATCATGACCTGAGCTGATATCAAGAGTTGGATGCTCAAGTGAGCCACCCAGGTGCCCTGTGACTATATTTTCTTACATTACTTTTCATTTTTCCTGGAGTTATTAAGTTAACCTTGGTTTGTCCATTTTCTTAGTTTTCTTTAAACCTGAGGCTAAATTTCCTGTATCTTCAAATGCTTTTGTAAAATCTCTCTCAATACAGCATTCCAAACTTTCAAACCTATAAAATAATTTATCTGCCCCCTCCCCTCCCCCCCCCCCCCCCCCCCCAATCTTGGCTCCTCTGTCACATTTCTGTCTGGATTTGTTGCCTCTAGGCCTTCTACACATCTGTTACCTAGGACTTTGCTTCATTACCATATTGGAGATCTCTTAGTTTTTCTCCTATATTTGATCCCTTCTTTAGTGGATATTATCTTTCTTCATTTTCTTCCTAATTTTGATAGAATATATATTCTCTAGTAGGTTCTAGGGAAAGGGTAAATAAAAGCTAAAATTTTGGAGACTAAATCCTATTATTACCATTGATTATCTGGGCATAGCATTCAGAATTGAAAGAAAATCACTGAAATTTTTTATTCTTGGGGCACTTGGGTAGCTCAGTTGGTTAAGCGTCCAACTTTGGCTCAGGTCATGATCTCATGGTTTATGAGTTTGAGCCCTGTGTTGGGCTCTGTGCGGACAGCTCTGAGCCTGGAGCCTGCTTCAAATTCTGTGTCTCCCTCTCTCTCTCTGCCCCGCCCCTGTGCACACTTTCTCTCTCTCTCAAAAATAAAAACATTAACATTTTTTTTAAATTTTATTCTTAAAAATAGAAATGGCATGCTCATGAACTGAAATTTGAATGGTTCAAGGGGTTATGGAGAGGGAGGGGGAGTGTGTTTGTGGCATGAGGGCATTTTGGGGGATGGTAGAACTATTCTGTATTTGATTCTAATGGTGGCTTTACCAGTTACTATATGTTCAACTTCATAGAACTGTTCACCAAAAGCAAAAAGTTCAGTTTTTTTTTTTTTAAAGTTCAAGTTGTATGTATGATAGCTTAAGAATTAAAAAATCAGAATTTAAAAGTGCAAAAAAGTATATAACAAAAAGGAAGTCTCTTCTTTCTCTCTGTGTTAGCTTTCCAGTTTTCCTTTCTGGAAGAAACCACTGTTGCCAGTTTCTTATGTATTCTCCCACTTAATCACTCTTGAACATGTAAACAACATTTAGAGGCAAATCAGGTAGAATTGAAAGGAACTTAAATTTGCTCAGTATTTTCTGAGAGTGCAAACTCTTCGAATACATGTAAATATGTTATTAATCAAGCCTGGCACTAACTGGTAAAATTATTTCTCCTACAGTTGGCAAACATGAATTGACTGGGCACAAAGTTGCTGTGAAGATACTCAATCGACAGAAGATTCGAAGCCTTGATGTGGTAGGAAAAATCCGCAGAGAAATTCAGAACCTCAAGCTTTTCAGGCATCCTCATATAATTAAACTGTAAGAACTGATTGTATGAAATGTAGTCATATCATTTTAAAATAATTTTTGTTAACCAACTTACTCTGACAAGTGAGAAGGATGACTGACATTTCTTGAATCTTCCCTCAAGATTTAAAGATTTTTGCCTATTCATGTATTTATCTATATCTAACCCTGTTCTTGGTCACCTAAGCCTGTGTTCATGTTTTGCCCTTGTGCTTATCAGCTGTTACCTTTCTCATTCTTTCTTGTCTCCTGGACATGCCTTTCTGATAGATAACTTTCTGTGTCCCTGTTGCTGTAGAACCAACAATGATTTGCTAGTAAAAACTCTTGACATCCAAATTTCCACATGATGTCACTTAGCCAGTAGAAAGGGTGTTCCCCTGTACTGCTTATATCTGAGAAAACAAATAATGACCGATAAAATTTTAGGACTCCAGTATTTCAGAAGGGCAGTGATATTATGGTTGTTTTACAGTGGCCAATTGTAGGGTCTCCATATAATTTACTTATTGCTCAGTTTTCTCATGCGGGCTGTCAGTGACAACTGCTTAGCTTTTGTACTGAATGAGCTGACTCAAAATTTGTTTCACTCTCCTCTCTTCTCATTTGCTGAGGTGCTGTAGTTTTAAGTGCTGTCCATATGCTGATGATTTCTCCATACACATCTCCTGCTTTGTTACCTCTTCCCCTAACTCCAGATCCCTCACTCACTGCGTACTTCACATCCCCATGGGGATGCTAGAGCTGAACTTTCTGTTACCCTCCACCAAGCCTGCTCTTCCCACAGCTGTCACCCTCTGTGAATATCCAGTTCCTTAGGGCAGAGACTTAGGAACCATCCTGAACTTCCTGTCATCCATTCCATTTCTTTCTTCAAAATCTATCTAGAATCCGAGTGTTCCTCAATTCCTTCATTACCATCAGCCTAGTTTGAGCCACTGTCATCTCTGTCACAGACTCCTGCAGTAGACTATTGCTTCCACGTTTGCCATCCCATCAGTTCTTCATGTTGTTGCCATAAATTAAAGTTTCCTTTTTAAGAGATCAGATCACATGACTACTTTGCTTAAAACCTTTAATAGCTTTGCATCTCCCTTAGAGTAGAAGTCAGGCCTCATCGTGGTTTGTAAGGTTCTGTCCTCTGGTCTCCAGTTAGCTTTTTGAGTCCACATCCTATTTCTTTCTGCCAGCTCACTCTGCTCTAGCCGTCTTACCATTCCTCAAACATGCCAGACAGACTTGTACCTTGGGGCCTTTGCACTTGCTGGCTCACCTTCTTCCTAGATTGTGGTATGGTTTGCTCCCTTCCATCAGGTTCTGCTCAAATGTTACTTTATTGGACAGTAGTCCTTCCTTAAATGCCCTGTGTGAGAGGTTCCTCGTAGTTTGTTTTATTTCTCTTCATAGCAAGTTCTACCACCTGAGATATTGCTTATTTATTTAGTGTCTGTTTCCTGGCTCCTGGAACATGAACTCCATGAAGGCAGAGAATTTGTTTTGTTCCCTGCAGCTTTTCCCGGATTCTAGCACAGTGCCTGCTATATTATAGGCACTTAGTAAATATTTACTGAATGATGAATATACATGTTTTAATATTGGTAGATAAATGTTTTCTCTCACCAGGTACCAGGTCATCAGTACACCATCTGATATTTTCATGGTGATGGAATATGTCTCAGGAGGAGAGCTATTTGATTATATCTGTAAAAATGGAAGGGTAAGCAGTTCTGATTTAATCCTGTATATATTTTGTAACTCCCCTTATTCCTTACTAGCTTCAAGATGTCAGAGAGCAATTTTGTTAAGAGGTCTACTTAATAACCAGTTTCCTTAGTCATATATTTGTCTAGAATCATAGACGATTTAGAGTTAGAAAAGACCTTAAAGACTATTTCCTTAGTCTACTTACATGGAAGTGGAAGCTGAGACTCACGATTTATAGATTTACTCAAGGTCACATGATTTATTAATGACAGAATTGGATTGAGACCCCAGAACTCATGATCCTCCAACTCATGCTTTTGGGGTATACAAATACTTGTAATATATATCTTGAAGTATATATTTAATCCTTACAAAACATATTAAAGATCTAGGCCTTGCTAGTCAACCCTAGCCACATTTAAATTGCATTCACTTTTTGGTTTCAGAAATCTGATGTACCTGGAGTAGTAAGAACAGGCTCCATGAAGGAGGTAGGAATTAGACTTAAAGAATTTAGAGTTGGAAGGAACTTTAGAAGATATTTTGAACAGTTTCTTAAGTTACGGACATAAAAAGTAAACACTGCCCCTCCTGCCCATGTTTTTCTCATACCCAGGTTATGTGGTATGGCTAAAACCTCTTTCTAGAAGAGCTGTGTCTAGCAGTGAGAAGCCATTTTTTTTTCCCTCTCAATCTAAAGTTCTTTATATCATTCACTCATTTGTTCTATGTAGCATATCTATTTACTTTCATCAAAATCAAACTCATTAACCAAGTTAATTTTGATTTTACCATTTTTTAACATGGTTCATTTCAATTTTCAGGTATTCCACTTCTCTATACAGTGTACCCCCTCCCCCCATGCTATGCTATGCCTGGAAAAATGGAAACAGGCACAAGTTGGATTGGTATCTTGTTTTCTTATCTTTTCCATTTGTCATTTCTTGGTCATTTTTCTTCTGTGGTATATTAAAATTTCAGCTGTTGGGGTGCCTGAGTGGCTCAGTCAGTTGTGTCCGACTTTGGCTCAGGTCATGGTCTTGTAGCTGGTTAGTTTGAGCCCCACATCGGACTTTGTGCTGATAGCTCAGAGCCTGGAGCCTGCTTCTGATTGTGTCTCTCTCTGCCCCTCCCCCACTCACGCTGTGTCTCTGCCTCTCTCTCAAAAATAAATAAACATTTAAAAAATTTTAAATTTCAGCTGTCATATTTTCTATTTCAAAGATCTTGTTTTCTGAAATTTTCTTTTTTCTTTAGATTTTTTTAAAAAGTTTATTTATTTATTTTGAGAGAGAGAGCAAGTGTGCAGGTATGCACATGTGGGAGGGGCAGAGAGAGAGAGGGAGAGAGAGAATCCTAAGCAGGTTTCATGGAGCCTGATGAGTGAGATCTTGACCTGAGCTGAAATCAAGACTTGGACGCTTAACTGACTGAGCCATCTAGGCGCCTCTGAAATTTTCTTTTTTAAATAGCCAGTTCTGCTCCACAGATATAATAACCTTATCTGTCTAAGGATAATAATTAGTTGTTTTTTTTTAAGGTTTTAATTTTAATTCCAATGTAGTTAACATGCAGTGTTATATTTGTTTCAGGTGTAAAATACAGTGATTCAACAATTCTGTACCTTACTTAATCAGTGCTCAACATAAGTGTACTCTTAATCCCCATCACACTTTCACCCATTCCTCCCACCTCTGGTAACCATCAGTTTGTTCTCTGTAGCTAAGAGTCGACAGTTGTTACTTACTTAGTTATTTATTTATTTATTTATTTATTTATTTATTTATTTATTTATTATTTAAGTTTTCCTCTGTTCCCTGCATTGTTACTGTACCTTTTGTGCTCCCTGTTCTTTTTTTTTTTTTTTTTTTTTTTCCTGTTCATTTTATTGGTCTCTGTCTTTTGTAAATTCCCTTCCTCAGATATCTGGTGATTCTTGGTTGTCCACTTATATTTGAGTGAGGTACTAAATGCCAAGCTCATGTAGGTGGAACTTAATGATTGGTGAGCCTTCCCATAGGTGGAATAGGTAGGGATCTGTCCATTTTGTTAGGGTGCACCAAATACCAGTAATTTCAAATAGTTTTCCTTAGATCAGAGGGTTGCTCTGGAAGCAATGTTCCAATTTCCTTGAGGGTATTAGCTTAGCTTGCAGTTCTCTGAGAGCTGAATTGGGAAGAGGCCTGCAAGTCTCAGTAGTTAGTATGTTGACTTTCACTTAATCCCTGTGTTTTCCTTCGGGCGCCTCATGCCTGCCTTGGTGTCCTTGAGAACAGAGCTGGTTTGGTCTTACTCAAGAGCAAATCATGGGTCTTATTCCCCCATAGGGGTGAATTTAAAACTTCAACCAATTGTCCTGCTTTCGGTCCACCTCTCATTTCTCCCTTCACGAATTTCCAAGGTTTCTAATTTCTAAGCTTTTCCAGAGTTCTGTGTGCAGGCTAGTTTATTATTGGTTTCCACCCTGCAGGCTTAAGGTTTCCGCTTTCTCTGTTTGGTCAAGTCTTCATCGTTCATCCACTCTATAGCTTGGTGACTCCTTCTGATTTTACTGTTGTCACTTTTCTTGCTCTTTTCGTCTTTTTATGCTAATGTCCTTTTAGTGATGTTTGAAGGTGTGGAGACAAAAGATTCAGTCTACCATGTTTAACTGCAAATATGCTTTAACTTTTCTAACTTTCCTTTGGAGACTTCTCCTTTTTCATCTTTTGTACTGTATTTATTGTTAATATGGTATAATTTTCATTTTTGTAGTCTGTTTAGTTAATTTACCTATTATATTTTGTTTAATCAATTAAGTTTTATTTCACATTTAGAACACATTCTTTTTTTCATTTAGTATATTTAATATAAAGTTGTGTTAAAAAAAGTAAACCTACATTTCTTCTAGAAATAAATGTGTTAGATTATTAGCAGGTTATTTTCTCTAGAGGAAGGGTGTCTCATTGTACTTCATTAGTTTTAATTTTGCTTTCAAAAGAAATTACTAGTTCACCTTTTCTCCCAGATTGTCCATGCCATTTAAAGTGTAGAAGTCTGGCTTCAGAATGCTAATTTGTGACCTCTGTTAGAAAATTGCATATTATAGAGAATTAATAGGCTATTTATTAAATATGACTTCATGGGTACAGGCTCATCCAAATAATGGTTATAGCTTTGGGGAAAAAAATCCTAAAACAAGACAATATGGATAAATGGATAAATGGAAGTTCTTAAAGAATATTTTTTAAAATGTTAGTTCCTGCATAAGATAATTTTTTAAGAAAACAGACTAAAGATACATGTTTTTATATTTTATAAAACAAATGAATTAAGGTTTTTCTTTTGTTAAAACTAAAAAGTCTTTATTTCAGGACATATAACTTGATTGCTTGCTAATTCATTAACAGTCTTGAATGTTACTTCCTCATATAGTCTAAAATAGTATCACCCACCCCAACATAATTCTGTGCCCTTATTCTGCTTTATTTTTCTTAAAATACTCCTTAATGGTCTCTTTATTTCTTTATTGTCTATTTTCATCAACTAGATTAAGAGCCTTTGTTTTATTCATTGCTGTATCTTGAGTGCCTAGAACTGCTTGGCACACTAAAGATGTTCAATAAATATTTGTTAAAGGAATGAAGGATTAAATGTTTCCAGTGTATAGGAGAAAACATACCTAGTTTCAAGGAGAAGTTGAAACTATTTGAAATAGCTCATGAAATACAGGGGAAAGCAATGTAGTCACAAGAGTGGTAACAGAAAGTTGAGTTCCAAGATCCTCTTAGCATTTTGGCTTTGTGCTGATTGTACCCATCTCCCCATTTCAAAAGTATCTCAGGATGAGTTTCATTTGGAAGGTTTCATGCGTTTTGATGGTTTTATAGGTTGGAGAGTTGTAGGTAGAAAAATTTCTTCTGAAAAGCACACCTTTAAAATGCCTCTCTACTTTTCGTAGCTGGATGAAAAAGAAAGTCGGCGTCTGTTTCAACAAATCCTTTCTGGTGTGGATTACTGTCACAGGCATATGGTGGTCCATAGAGATTTGAAACCTGAAAATGTCCTGCTTGATGCACACATGAATGCAAAGATAGCTGATTTTGGTAAGGAGATTTTTATAGTTTCGAATATTCATTATGTTTAATGAACATCAAAGCATTCTTCAGATAAGTTTTACTTCTATGCAATGGACTAAAGTATCCCAAAATAGTGTATCCTCACCATTTTGCCTATGAGCATACAGAAAGGAGAAGAAGTGATGAATTCTCTTCTTAACTTTATGTCTTTAAAATTTAGTTTTAGGACAATAGGTAAATAAATTGGCAGCATTAGAGACATCATTTGAATAGAGACTATTATTTGTGAAGGAGAAGTTAGCAACTTTATTTCCAGTTTTTTTTTTTTTTCTTAAAGTTTATTTTGAGAGAGAGAGAGCATAAGTGGGGGGTGGGGGGCAGAGAGAGAGAGGGAGAGAATGAAAATGAATTATAAGCAGGCTCTGAGATGCCAGTGCAGAGCCCGCCCTGAGGCTTGAACTCATGACCTGAACCCAAATCCAGAGTCATGCGTAACCAATGAAACCACCTAGGTTCCCCTCCGGTATGTTCTTTTGATCAAGTATGGAGCAAGATGAAAGAGACTGAATGGAGTTATACAAACTCTGAAAGCCAGAAGGTAAACTGTATGAACAAAATCAGTCATTCATTCATTTATTTTTAAGAAGTTTATTTCTTTATTTGGAGAGAGAGAGTGCACGCACTCAAGTTGGGGAGAGGCAGAGAGAGAGCGAGAATCTTAAGCAGGCTGCATGCTCAGCTTGGAGCCCGGCGCTCTCAATCATGCCACTGTAAGATCATGACCTGGACTGAAATCAAGAGTCAGATGCCTAACCGACTGAGCCACCCAGGTGCCCCATGAACAGAATTATTTAAAAAAAAACTAGTAAAATATTTTACATGATAGAAAAGCATAATTTCACCTTGGGAAGAACATTGTCAAAAATGAATTTATTTTCCTTTTATGTTCTATATAAATTGCCATTGATATTATTTTATTAAATTTAAGAAAAATTAATCTCTGCAACTCAATTTTGCTTAGCTTAAGTTCTAATCAGAGGTGATTTCATAAGTATTTTTCTCAGATTTGAATATATGTATTTTAATCTATAGAGATTCACTAAGCAGTGCCAGTCAACTCTGAGCTACTGATTTGCTATTGTTGTTGTTGTAACTGACTAAATTATTTGACTTCCTTATTCCTTAATTGTCATGATTATTTTTTTAAGATTTTATTTTTAAGTAATCTCTATACCCAACATGGGGCTCAAACTCACAACCCTGAGATCAAGAGCTGCATGCTGGCAACTGAGCCAGCGAGGCACTCCTTTCATGATTATTTTTATCTAGTACATTTTTGAGAAGGCAGAGGTTTCTTTTTGGAGTAAAACTATGCGGGAGGGAGCTTTGATATTCAGAGTTACTGTTTTGTTTTTTAAAGAATCAGAACAGGGGGGCGCCTGGGTGGCTCAGTCGGTTAAGTGTCTGACTTCGGCTCAGGTCATGATCTCGCGGTCCGTGAGTTCGAGCCCCGCGTCGGGCTCTGTGCTGACAGCTCAGAGCCTGGAGCCTGTTTCAGATTCTGTGTGTCCCTCTCTCTCTGACCCTCCCCCGTTCATGCTCTGTCTCTCTCTGTCTCAAAAATAAATAAACGTTAAAAAAAAAAATTAAAAAAAAAGAATCAGAACAGGGTCATAGAATCTTTGAATTTTAATTTTTCTACTCATCTACATTTTTTCTAGTAATTTCTTTATTAATAAATTTAAACATGCCGAGTTTATTCTAATAAACAGAACAACAAATAGCTTAATATATACTCATTAACTTCCAGTAGTACACTAACTTAATTTTCCTAATGTTTGTTTATTTTTGAGGACAGGTTGGGGGGAGAGAGAGAGGGAGAGGAAGAGGGAGAGGGAGGGAGAGAGCGAGAAAGAACAAGTCAGAGGAGGGGCAGAGAGAGGGAGACAGAGAATCCCAAGCAGGCTCCTAGCTGCCAGCACAGAGCCCAACTCAGGGCTGGATCTCACTGTGAGATTATGACCTGAGCCAAAATCAAGAGTTGGATACTTAAGTGACTGAGCCACTCAGCTGCCCCCAAATAATGCACTAACCTTAAATGCTGAAATAGATTACAAATTTTAGGGCATAATGACAAAATATTTGGGAACAGTAAAGACTAGGATTTGTTTAAGCAAAGAATATAGTGATGATTTATCACTTTAATGCAAACCCAATTTTATTGTTTAATGGAGTTTTGTTTTTATTTCCTTGGGAAATCTTGAATAGTTGATTTTTTGTACATTTTCAGGTCTTTCAAACATGATGTCAGATGGTGAATTTTTAAGAACAAGCTGTGGCTCACCCAACTATGCTGCACCAGAAGTAATTTCAGGAAGGTAGTATTTGACACCCTCCCACACTAATACATTTGTAATTATCTTTTTTTCCCTAGATTTTGTCTGTCTGTGGTGTCATATTGTAGTGAAAGGAAAGACATTTAGGGCTTATTCTTTTCTTATCCAGAAAGTGTTATATTTTAGGGATAAAACATAAGAATTAAGGATTCCATTTATAGAAGAGAATTCTTTTTTCCCCGTGGTGGAAGAAATTGAAGGTTTAAAACTAGCAAGTTTTAAAGGTAGGTCAGACATTAAAAACTTGCATTATACAGGAATACCTACTATTTAGAAATGGTTTACTTAGATGAAGGGTTAAAAGTATAATGTGTACCTTTAATTTTTCAGATAGAAGACATTTTGTAGTAGCTTTCTGTTTTATGATAAGGTGATTGGGGGATTGGACTGAAGTATGATAAAATCTTTAGACTTCATTTATTTTCTGGAGACTGCAGTATTATAAGAATTCTAATCTCTCAATTTACTGACCACCGGCATTGAGAACATGAGGATCTTTATACAGTGCAGCTTTTTGAATGGATTAGATGACAGGAAAATTTAATTTTTAAAGAGTAATTGTTTTTCACTGTACTACTGAAATTGAAAACAGATGGCTAAGTTTGTTACTAGTCTTTATAATTACCTTTTAATAACGTTTCACTCAAACCATGTTTCTTTGTTTGAATGTGTCATATCCTAATTCAGAATGCAGAAATAGTATAGTATTTTCTCTCTGTTTTCATAACCTTGCTTGCCTGGCCTGCTCAGAGAAATTATATTTGGGTAAAGTCATGGCTATGATTAAGGCAGAAGTACCTAATTTTAGATTTATCAAGCTTCATCATTATTTTTTTAGATCAGGTTAATGTTCAAAGAATGTTTTTAAATTATTTCATTTGTGCCATCTAAATTCTTTTGGAAAAAAACAATTCTGGGGGCAATGTTAATTTAAAAAAAAATAAAAGAAAGAAATGGAAATATGCATATATGCATGGGCCATTTCTGAAGTCTAATTTTCCAGTTTGGAAAGGTTTTTCTGTGAGCCCTGGATGAGTGGGAACTTGTATTCAAAGCACTATTTATGGATTAGTTCAACAGTTTATTTGATCAGTTTACAGACATCCTTTCCCCAAAGCCAGACTTTGTGCTAACAGTCTGCAGTAGTTAAGTCAGTTGGCTACAGTGTATTGTAAATACCCGTTTAGGATCTTCTTTGTGAACCAGTCAGCTTGGCTTTCTTTCACAGCCTCAGGCCCCTTTTACCTTGGTAGGAAGTCTTGGGTTTTGGGGGGAGAGTGGGTTTAGGGTTCATCACTAAAGAACGTTCTTAATTGATATCATGAGGAACAAAGTAAAGGAGTAAGAACAGAATTATAGCTATAGTCTAACCTAAAAAAATTCCTAACTTTTGTTTTCAAAGATAATGATGATAGAATTATATAGAATCTTTCTGTATAGTGTAAAGCAATGACTATAGAAACCATACTCTAATAATTCTTTATAAAGTATCCATATTTAAAACTTTTGATTAATTGACTCTCAAGTTACTAATGATTATTTAATCCAATTGGTATTTCCTGTTACAGATTGTATGCAGGTCCAGAGGTAGACATATGGAGCAGTGGGGTTATTCTCTATGCTTTATTATGTGGAACCCTTCCGTTTGATGATGATCATGTGCCAACTCTTTTTAAGAAGATATGTGATGGGATCTTTTATACCCCTCAGTATTTAAATCCATCTGTGATTAGCCTTTTGAAACATATGCTACAGGTGGATCCCATGAAGAGGGCCACAATCAAAGATATCAGGTAATAATGCAACTTGGAGATTATCAGATCTAATAGCTTCAATGATTTAAATTAAGTGAAAGAAAGAGTTGCAGGACAGTATGTATAATGTCATGTCATTTGTATGTTAAAAAATACAGTATATAGGCACATTTGTTTTCGTATTTAAAAATACACAGTAAACTGGTTACCTAAGGGAAGGAAGATTAGTAGGAGGGAGGGCTTTTACTTTTCACTTACACGTCTTTCTTTTGAAAGAAAATAAAAATAGACCCTGGTGGGATGTTACATTTTGTAGTGGCTCTTTAAGATTTTCTGTGGTATGCTTCGTATTTGACTTTTATGCATTCTCATTAGGATTAATGCTTTTCAGTAGGAGTAAATTTGTGTGTTACTATTTGAGTTCTATCTCATAAATTACTCCCTTTTTTCCTTTTGTTCATCTCAAGTAATGAGGAATTTTTAATTTAATCAATGACATGCTTTTGTTTTTTGGGTACTATACATTGAATCACACGTGGAATTACTGATTTGTAAGTTTCATATGGAAGGGCATGCTTTTACCACCAGTGGGAAAGGATAAATCATTCTTTAAAATTTAAAATATCTAAGTGAAAGGTGCTTTTATTTGTGTTTTACATGGTTTTTTTTCCAATTTAAATGCAATATGTGACAATTAGAAGACTTAGAAAACACCAAAAACAAAACAAAACAAAACCAAAATAAAAAAAAAACCACCAGAAAATGATCTTTAATTCCATCACCCAGAAGATAATCGTTGTTCTTTTCCTTTCATGATGTTTTTAGTTTTAGCAGTTTTTGACATAGTTTAGGTCAAACATATCCTTTTATATTTGAAGAGTTGTTATCTTCATAGAGTTGTTTTATAAGGTGAGATAATGTATACGAAGTATTTAGCCTAAAATCTACCACAGAGTAAGCGTTCAGTGAATGATAGTTGTCTGTTTTTGTTGTTTTTTTCACCTAACATTGTATCAAGAATATTATAATAATGAAGCCACAGAATATATTCTTTTTTCTGAACTGGAAATAAGCTGGTCTTGGTCATTTGTTTGTCATTGTCATTTGTGCCAAAACTTTAAATAAAAGTGAAGACATTTCTTTTCCAGTTAGTGCAGCACTGCTTTTTCCCTCTTAAAATCTGAGGGAGGTTGGAGCATTTCCCCCAATATATACAATGAAATGTGAGCCAGAAGAAAGTCTCAGTTTAAAAAAGATGAAAATACCCTATGTGTATAAATAGAAATGAATTCATATCCTAAATCCCCCAAACTGTTACTTACAGTCTCACCTCCTAACTTTGTCTCAGGGAGCATGAATGGTTTAAACAAGATCTTCCAAAATATCTCTTTCCTGAGGATCCATCATATAGTTCAACCATGATTGATGATGAAGCCTTAAAAGAAGTGTGTGAAAAATTTGAATGCTCAGAAGAGGAGGTTCTCAGCTGCCTTTATAATAGAAATCACCAGGACCCGTTGGCAGTTGCCTATCACCTCATAATAGATAACAGGAGGATAATGAATGAGGCCAAAGATTTTTACTTGGCAACAAGCCCACCTGATTCTTTTCTCGATGATCATCATTTGACTCGGCCCCATCCTGAAAGAGTACCATTCTTGGTTGCTGAAACGCCAAGGGCACGCCACACCCTCGATGAATTAAACCCACAGAAATCAAAACACCAAGGTGTAAGGAAAGCAAAATGGCATTTGGGAATTAGAAGTCAAAGTCGACCGAATGATATCATGGCAGAAGTTTGTAGAGCAATTAAACAACTGGATTACGAATGGAAGGTAAAAAAGAAAGGGCATTCTGACTTTAAGCACATTTGCTAAACCTGTAGTCTATAAAATGTTTTATAGAAGAACTGCTTTTGACTTTCTTTTTGTCCATACCACACACTAGGTTGTAAACCCATATTATTTGCGTGTTCGAAGGAAGAATCCTGTAACAAGTACATACTCCAAAATGAGTCTACAGTTATACCAAGTGGATAGTAGAACGTACTTACTGGATTTCCGTAGTATTGATGGTATGTACCTTCCACAAAACAACTTAGTTGACAAACTAGACTTTGTGACCTAACTTGGCTTTTTAGTCTTTGATTCTTTCGAAGCTTCTTGAACTGTTCCTAGTAATTCAATAGCAAAAGAACATTAAATGTGAGATTTGGTGCCTCTGTGATGTGAATTCAGCATTTGTGAATCTTAGGTTTGCTGTAATCTTACAGTGTATTGTCCTTTTATGATTACCTTAAAGCCAGATGCAGTCCGATCCTAAAATGATAGTTTCTGCCACATTTCTGTTTTTTGGTGTGGTTCATTTTGGTAAGATAAAATGTTTTATTTAGAAATAAATGTTGACTTTTTATTAAATTTTTTTATATCTGATATTTAATAAATTTTTTTTTTCATTTAAGAATTAGAGTACAGTTATTACCTTTTAGAGTTGATTGATAAGGCAGTGTGAATAGATTTGATTAGTAGCTCATAGGACAAGAAATCATTTGTCAAGTAAGGTTTCTTACAGGGGACTGAGAGAGAAATGTTTTGGATAGGTAAGGGACTTAATGATTAGTTTTCTCCTCTCATCCAGCCTTTTGCTCCCAGCCTGACACTAGAGACATATCAGAGGTATGCATCCTGTATTAGTTTTGTGAGTTACATGATTCCAATTTTATCTCTTAATAAAGTGTTCTTAAATAATAGACCACTTTTGTATGAAAGCATGATATAGGGATTCCTGGGACTAAAGATAATGTTCAAGATAATGATCATAATTCGTTAAAAGTGACATTGTTAACCTTAATTTTAGATTGCTGTGCATTTCTATTTACCTACAGTCATAAACAATCAGAGACAGCCTGATGATCAAATTGAAATATTCAGACTTCTTAAGTTAGGTGTATTTTAATTGGTCATCAAAATAATGATTTACTTCAGTATAAAATCTTAAAAGTACCTCCTTGAATATTTTTAAAGAAACATTAAATTATGATAAGTATTGGTTTACTGTTTTAATAGTTAGAAAGTGAAAACCTATACTTAGAAAATATATCTCTGATTACCATTATGTATAGTTTGCCAGAATATCTTAACTATTTATATTGATTAAGTTGAGGTAAATTATTAATTGCAGAAAGCAGACATTTTTGTTATTGTTTGTTTATTAAATTTAAGTCCAAGTTAGTTAACATACAGTGTAATAATAATTCCAGGAATAGGATTTAGTGATTTATCACTTACATATAACATGAGCACCCAGTGCTCATCCGAAATGTCTTCCTTAATGCCTCTCACCCGTTTTTAGCCCTCCCTCCCACCTAACACCCCACCACCAACCCTCTGTTTGTTTTCTGCATTTAAGAGTCTCTTATGGTTTGTCTCTTTTTCTGTTTTTATATTATTTTTGCTTCCCTTCCCTTATGTTCTTCTGTTTTGTCTTAAATTCCACATATGAACGAAATCATATGATACTTGTCTTTCTCTGACTTACTTCGCTTAGCATAATACATTCTAGTTCCATCCACATTGTTGCAAATGGCAAGATTTCATCCTTTTTGAATGCCGAGTAATATTCCAGTGTGTGTGTGTGTGTGTGTGTGTGTGTGTGTGTGTGTGTGTGTACATACACACTCACACCCCACATCTTCTTTATTCATCAGTCAATGGACATTGGGCTCTTTCCATACTTTGGCTATAGCCAAGAGTGGTACTATAAACTTTGGGGTGCATGTGCCCCTTCGAATCAGCATTCTTGTATCCCTTGCATAAGTACCTAGTAGTGCAATTGCTGGGTCATAGGGTAGTTCTGTTTTTTGAGGCACTTGCATACTGTTTTCCTGAGTGGCTGCATCAGTTTGCATTCCCACCAGCAGTGCAAAAGGGTTCCCTTTTCTCTGCATCCTCATCAACATCTGTTGCTTCCTGAGTTGTTAATTTTAACCATTCTGACAGGTGAGAGAT
This sequence comes from Panthera pardus, assembly GCF_024362965.1. Lineage (NCBI taxonomy): Eukaryota > Metazoa > Chordata > Mammalia > Carnivora > Felidae > Panthera > Panthera pardus. The sequence goes on along the minus strand of NW_026526765.1, from coordinate 32,783,989 downwards.
GGTATCTCATTGTTGTTTTTGATTTGTATTTTTCTGATGATGAGTGATGTTGAGCATCTTTTTATGTGTCTCCTAGCCATCTGGATGTCTTCTTTGGAAAAGTGTCTATTCATGTCTTTTGCCCATTTCTTCACTGGATTATTTGTTTTTTGGTGTTGAGTTTGATAAGTTCCTTATAGATTTTGGATACTAACCCTTTATCTGATATGTCATTTGCAAATGTCTTCTCCCATTCCATCAGTTGCCTTTTAGTTTTGTTGATTATTTCCTTTGCAATGCAGAAGCTTTTTATCTTGATAAGGTCTCAGTAGTTCATTTTTGCTTTTGTTTCCCTTGCTTTGGGAGACAGGTCAAGTAAGAAGTTGTTGTGGCTCAGGTCAAAGAGGTTGTTGCCTGTTTTCTCTAGTATTTTGATAGCTTCCTGTCTTATGTTTAGGTCTTTCATCCATTTTGAGTTTATTTTTGTGTATGGTATAAGAAAGTGGTTCAGGTTCATTCTTCTGCATGTTGCTGTCCAGTTTTCCCAACACCATTTGCTGAAGAGACTGTCTTTTTTCCATTGGATATTCTTTCCTGCTTTGTCAAAGATTAGTTGGCCATATGTTTGTGGGTCCATTTCTGGGTTCTCTATTCTGTTCCAATGATCTTGTGCCAATACCATACTGTCTTGAAGATTATAGCTTTGTAATATAGCTTGAAGTCCAGAATTGTGATGTTTCCAGCTTTGGTTTTCTTTTTCAGGACTGCTTTGGCTACTTGGGGTCTTTTGTGGTTCCATACAAATTTTAGGATTGTTTGTTCTAGTTCAGTGAACAGTAGTGTGCTATTTTGATAGGGATTACTTTATTTTTATTTTTAAATGGGAAAAATATCTTTATGCCAATGTTTGTATGAGTAGACTATAATAGGCTTTTAGTAAATGATATGATACTATAACATGGTTTGAAATTTATATTAATTCAGATTTCCCATATGCATACACTCTCAAAACGAATTTAACACTATCTATTAAAAAGCCTGACAGAGCACACTTGACTCATAATATCAAGTAAATACTCTATCCTAGCATTTCAAGAGTATAACTGTATATATAAATGTTTTCTCATAAACAGAGCCTTTAATTAAGTACAAGTTTTTAGCAGTTCTTCATTGGCCATCTCCATTAAGATCTGTTACCACTTTTGTGTATCTAAGATCCTATGGAATTATTAGATTTACCTATGAATTTTTTGTCTTCTTCATAAACAAAAGAATAGTACCTACTTAGTGTCAGAAAGGCACAGGTTTGAGTGGTAATGTACTGGCCTCAAATTTATAACCTTAGGTTTATTAGCCCCTGGGTTTGCCAGTTGAATGAACATTTACTGTTTTTGTGTACTGTATTTTCAACTTTAGTTTTTCCTTAATTTGTTTATTGGAATCATTTCATGAGATCTTAAATACAAAGAGAAAGTGGGAGAGTGAAAAGCAGTGAGATGACAGGCAAAGGAGGTTCTAGATTTACCTCTTTATTACCTATGGCAAGTCACTACACTTTTTGAGGTTTATGTTTTCTTATCAATAGAATGAACATTGGATGAGGTGGTTTCCAAGATTTCTCCCAAATTTTAAGTGCATTTATTCTATGATTTTAATATAGAGAAATGAATTTTTATTGCTAGGGAAGGATGTTTATTGAGCCCCATGTTATTAGTTTATTGGGCTATTAATTTTGGAGTGTAAGTCTGATGAGTAGCTACATACTGATGAGTAGCTATGTGCTATACCCAATGTTGATTAGGCATGAGGAGAATACGTACTGTATGTAAAGAAGACAAATGGTTTAACACAGATTCATCACCTCTATTTTAGAACGTTTTCAAAATAAATGTGCTCTTGATAGGTGGTCAGTGGTCTCACTCAAAGCAGCAAATTAAATACTATTCAACTTTTGTTGGCGGGTGGGAGCGCACCTGGGTGGATCAGTCGGTTAAGCATCCAACTCTTGATTTCTGCTCAGGTCATGATCTCACGGTTTGTGAGATTGAGCCCTGTGTTGGGCTGTGTCTGCACTGGCAGCATGGGGCCTGCTTGGGATTCTCTCTCCCTCTCTCTCTGCCCCTCCTCCCCTCCCTCATGCGTGCGCGCGCTCTCTCTCAAAATAAACAAAACTTAAAAGAATAAAAATTATGGGGTGTAATGGATTATAATAAATTGAAATTTTTTTTTACCCAGATGAAATTACTGAAGCCAAATCAGGGACTGCTACTCCACAGAGATCAGGATCAGTTAGCAACTATCGATCTTGCCAAAGGAATGATTCAGATGCTGATGCTCAAGGAAAATCCTCAGAAGCTTCACTTACCTCATCTGTGACCTCACTTGACTCTTCTCCTGTTGACTTAACTCCAAGACCTGGAAGTCACACGATAGAATTTTTTGAAATGTGTGCGAATCTAATTAAAATTCTTGCACAGTAAACCTAAAACTTAGCTTATTTCTTTGATAGCAATAAGCATGCATAAAAAATCATAGCCAAATGCTTCCATTTATAATCAAGTTATACATAATTATAACTGAGGATTGGCCTTTTGGAATGCAATTTGCACAGGAATTGGAACATGATTAATAGTTAAAAGCCTAATGTGCAAAAATGAATTAAGATAATTTTGTTCATTGTTCAGTAGGCATATAGCATAATGTAATTTTCACAATGAATTATAGGTCTCTCAGGCTCACTTGATTTTTGGCTGTTTTATATTTAATGTATACAGGGCTTTGTAGAATATTAATTTACCATAAAGGCCTTCATGTATTATTACAAGTTGATATGTTCTATAATTGCTTCATAAATTTATTCAATAAATATTTGCCTAGAATCCCCAGAGACCTTTATAGGTGATTTGTTTTGGGGGGATCCTGAACTTCTTACATAGCAGGTATTTTCCAGTAGTGACAGGCTGGACAACTCTTCCATATCTCTTCCCTTAATATTCTTTAGTATATGGTAAGCATATCAAAGATTAAATTAGACATAATTAAAATTTTTTCTTTAGCTTGATAAATCCAAAAACACACAGAACTTACATATTCAGATACTCTAGGCACTAAGTTAAATCTTAAAATTTGTCTCACTATATTCTGTACATAAATTTCTCTTTTTGTCCCAAGAGCTGAGTTGCATATGCTATAAATAAATCATGTTTTTGTCAATCTCACAAATTCTGCTGCTCATGTCCGTCAGTATTGAATGTATACAAAAATTTCTAGTCATTCAATTATGTATCTTTTAAATTGATTTAACACACAGAATATTTCCTACCATTTAAATGCTCAGATAAGACTTTTTCTCCCAAATTTTATCGTGACCATTTTTAAAAACAAAAATAAAAAGGCTATAGGGTGATCACATGTGTATCTACCACTTAGATTCAACACTGGTTAACATTTTGCCACATTTGCTTTATATCTATGTATGTATATAGACATAGTGTACATATGTACGTGTATATAGATATATATGTTTTTTTCTCCTTGAACCGTTTGGATGTTGCTGACATACTTATCACCCTCAACATTTCAAGCATCTCCTAAAAAAAAATAACATTTTCCTAAAAAAACATAATACTATTATCAGATTAGTAATTCCCTAAAGTCATCTAATCATGCATATTTAGGTTTCCCAAGTTGTCTTCCAAATTTCTTTTATAGCTGACTATTTCAAACCAGGATTCAGTGAAAATTTAGACATTGCCAGGTATGACATTATTACTTCAATAAAATAATGGAACGAATCAGTTAGTGCTTCTAAATGGTCACATTTGTTTTAGATTTTAATCATTTTTTAAAAAGTAGCATTATGGGAACTGCCTAAAGATGCTTAATTAATCTTTGTAAGATCTCTATACTTTCTTTTCCTTGATCCTTCCTTTTTCCTAGTAGCATTCCATAATAGTTGTAAATGAAGATTTAAAGTCACTTCAGTTAAAATTGGTGTCCTGTGTATGCTAATAAAAAATAAAAAGTACTATATCACCCATAATTGCCTTATACTATTTTAACTTCAAGGTATTGATTTTCTTTGGTATCAATCATTTTTCCATTGCAGAAGAGCTATCTTATTTCTCATTTAATACTTTTGTATTATAGGACTATTTTTGGCAAATACAGTGAACACCTTTGTAACCAGACAGTAATATACTCAAGTGTCTTGATAGCTTGCACAGTTAACTATAGTTGTAGATTTGGTTCCAGTACCCCTAGAAACATGCAGTGAATTCAAAAGAAAAATCTTGCTTATGTCCAGGACTTATCTATTCAACTTAGAATCTGAAAGCTGTATAAAATAATAGGAGTGCAACTTAAATACTAAGTTCAAAACTGTATAACTTGTATGTGGCCCTGCATTTTTGGGATATTGATTTAATGTAGGGTCTCTAAATGCAGCATTATGTTCCTGATGTTAAGAACAGAAGACTGTATTTTTGAAAAGTTACACATTTGTACATAGAACTAAGACATTGTCAGAATGTCTCTATAAGCTGTTGTGGGGAGGTGGTGGGGCAGTGGGGGGGGGGGGATTGAAAGGAGGAACCAATTAAATAGGACCTTCTAAAAATTGTTAATTTTGTAAACTTTGCTGCTTGTTAAGTTATTGTGATTCCTTTTAGTTACTGAGTTTTATTTTGAAGATATTTAAATATTGCACTTGTACAAATAGTATGATACACGCACAGATTATTGCAGCAGATTCTTTTTTAAGCTGGGATATTTGAAATGACAACTTTTGGTTGAATATGTCGAGGCTGCATCAGAATTTTCAAAAATTTATTGTAGTTTGCAAATTCTTACTAACTGAAGATGTAAGGGAGTCAATGCAAATGATTTTTAATCTTTTTTTATTATCTTTTCAGCAATTTATATTTTTTGTGATTTATGCAACCATATTTTTACTTTGTCTTGACAACTGAAAGATGTATAAGGTTTTTGCCAGAAATGTACTGTATACATAGTTTTAAATATAACAGATTTTACTGATATGTAAAAATTTTGCCATTAAAATAAATGATTTCTCACCAAGAGGAAATTTTCTACCAGGTTGGGGGATATGGGAGCTTAATATATCTAATTTAAAATAATTTCACTGAAATAAATTCCATTGCTTTTACTTTGATTATATTTTCTCTTGAGATGCTTTTGTAGTTTTTCAGAGTTTTAAATGATTTTATATAAAAAGTCCTGTGCTTTCACCTTCCCCATCCCCCCTCCAATCCCTGCTTTTTGACCTTGTAGTTTTACCATTCACACTCAATGAATGCTTGGTGGACTGTGGCTAGATGTAGGACTCCATGCATCTATGCTTGGACTGGCATCCTTGGAATGAAAAACAAATGGTGTGCTGTTTAAATCTTTTCCCCTTAATTCTTGTCCATCTCCTCCATACACAGCAGAAGTCTTATTTTCATTGTGAATTCTCCTGACAAGATGAATGAAATTCCACATACAACATAACTATAAATTGGTAATAGGGTAGAGATCAATCTTTGTGGTACAGTATTTCTGAGATGTGTTCGCATATGTTTCGACCAGGGTATATTTAGGTATCTAATTTAAAATACTTTGATTTAGAAAGTGGATGATGAAAACATAATTTTTCCTGTTACAGTGTGCTTAAATTTTTAACTTTCGGAAAAATTAAATAAAAAGCACTTATTCCTAGCTGACCATGTGTGCACCTTTTTGACAGTGTGCCTAAATATAAAATATAGTGCTTAAACAAATTTTAACACTCAGACGTGTGATTTTTGTGTCAACTAAATTACTGAGTTTTGATTTCATCTAAAAGTTAACCACCTGAACAAAATATTAAGATATATACGATAAAAGCCAAAGTGGTTACCAGTTTTCCTTGGTTGCTAACATTAGATTTGGTTAGAATTCCACTACTGTTAGAATTCAACTGTAATGAAATCTTATATCCCGTACGGCACTGTTAGGCCTTGTGCCAGATTGTTGGCATTCCAAATCGTTAAAATAGGTTGATAATTGTAACAAAAGAAAACAGTACTAAAGAATGTTACGAATAGCACATAAGATTGTTCTTTAGGGAACTTATAAATTGCTCTAGATATTTATTTACCCTGACTGTATAAAACTGTACAATAAATGCTCTTGTTTGAAAAATCAATATTTATTGAACTGTTCTATTGTAGGCAAATAGACTGTTCTATTTATTGTGAATGCCAATAAATGTTAAGTATGATAAATTTAGAGGATTTCTAGCAACTTGGAAGATCATATTGTCAATAAATAGCCTGAGAAATGTATTAAATATATTAATAAGTACATCAAGTTCATAGGACAAAGTAAGTAGGGAAGTGGTGGGTGAAGTGTGAAAACTCAGTGTTGGAGGTAGCCTTTATCAGAGTAAAGTTATTTGGGAGATTTGGGAAAGACCCCTAGAAAGGAGTACAGCTTTAAGCACCGCTTAATTATTCACTCTACAAATTATATCCCCTCATATAGCTACTATGAACCAAGCACTAAGAATGTGACTATAAAGGCATAAATCCTGCTGAATGTCTTGTCCGAGAGACACATGTGTTTTAAAGGCTTGAAGAAGCATTACAGAAAAGTGTGCAAATCATAAATATTTGACTTGATGAATTGTCACTGATTTAGGTTTGCAGTGAACACAGTCATATAAACCTCTACCCTTCTTAAGAAACATTCTACTACCTTTGTATCTTTTATAATTAATGTCAGAAGTTATATACTGCAAATGATAACACTTCTATGATATGACAGTATAATTGGCAACACTGTCCATTGTTTTCCTGAAGTAACAGGCTCCTTTTGTTCATTTTCATAAGGCCTGTCACATACCCAATCCTGAATAACCAGCTGGACTGCTGGCTGTTTTCTAAATAAGAGTTGCATCCCACACAAAAAAAGTGTATACCTCAGTTTATAATGCGATCTCACAATTGCTTTTACTGGTGACATCATACTTCAATACACGGCAAAAGTACTTAATGAGTACTTCCCATTTTGTGATACAGATTAAAAACTCCAGGGTCATTTTAATAATTTTTACCGCTTCCTAAAGGACATTCTTGAGTGTTTTTGTTTTGTGTTTTTGGTAGTATGAGTGTGGTGGTGAAACTGCAATGACAACTAGCACAGTTTGGTATCATTGCCTTAATACCAGCTGAGCTGTCAGCAGTTTTACCCATCACTGCTTTTCCATTATCAGTGCAAAGTTAACATGGTGAAAAAGGCCAACGAGGTCTTCCTATGAGCATAAAAATCGTTTGAAAAAGCCTTGGCAACCCTCAGGGGTCTGAGGATCACCTTGGAGAATCATTGTTGTACAAGAGCAGTTCTCAATGCGGCAGGGGTGGGTGAACAATTTTTCTTCCAGGAACATTTGGCAATGACTGGAGACGTTTTTGATTGTCACAACTGGAGGTAAAATGGTGGTGGTAGTGGATGCTAACGGCATCTAGTGGGTAGATTCCAGAGATGCAGCCAAACACCCTGCGGGGCACAGGAGACTCCATTTCTCCAACAAAGATTATGCAGTTTGACAAACAACGCTGAGGTTGGAAAAGCATGGTCTACAAAATTGGTCTTCCCTTGCACAAGATAGCCACGTCGATAAATTAACAATCTTTTCAATTTCCTAAACAGTCCCCTGGGTTACGTTTCCCCACTTAATTATTTTCAAGACATAAACTACACCTACGTTTAGGTTTTAATTCTTCCGGGCCCAATTTACTTATGTTTTCCGACGTGAAGCCTACAGTTGAACCAAGGGCCTCCTTGATCTGCTTCATCTGCTCCCCTGAACCCTTTTTCAATGGAGTTTTCCCTTAGTCCTTTGCATCTAGGCTGGCCTCTCAGCTGGACTGTAAACTCCTTTAAGGCAGGATCCCATTTTAATGCTATGAATTCCCGCCCAAGTCCTTCTCCCCGACCCCGGTTTGTTTTACCTCGCGACGGAACGAGTCCCGCAGTCTCACGGGGCCTGATTTTGACTGCGCGCACCTCAACCGGCGCAGCCGCAGTTTCCCGCGCTCCGGCACTGCCGTCGTCCGCGCACCTGACGCCCCCGACTGCTGCTAGAGGGCGCTCCGGGTCCGGGTGGCCCGGACTACAGATCCCAGAGGGTAACGGGGGTGGAGGCTACCGCAGCGACTTCTGGGATTTGTGGTCCCGGGAAAGGGACTGGCCGACCTTAAGGGCTTTGAGAGTCGCCTCTTCCCTACCCGCTTCTCTGAGCGGTTCCGACGCCTCGGGTCGGCCAGGCCAGTTTCTTGAGAGACCTGGCATCAAAGGCAGGCAGGTAGGAGGTCGGGCATGTTAGTTTCCGCTTCCGGTCGGTAAAGGGCAAGCACAATGTAAACACGGGACCAGGGGAGTGGTCATTAGGTAACTGAGGGTACGCTGACCGTGGTGGAAGCCCAGGAAGGGGAGGAAAACGAGGCTGGTGGGTCTTGTGGTTAGGGGAGAAAGGACCTTCAGAAGTCGGAGTTGAGACGCGACGGAGGTACGGCAGAGCCGGGACGCCAAGGTTGGTCTTTAGGGACGAGCATTTCTAGGGGTCGGGCCCTCCCTTACACCAAGGCAGGAGCGGCTTCCGCGTTTCCACGGCGGCGGGTGCGGCTTTGACCTTCCCTTAACGGTGGGAGGAGCGGAACCGAGCTTGCTTCCCACCTCTGGTTGAGCGTGTCTGCAGCTGCTGGCGGCCTGGTGGACTCGCGGGGGACGTCCAGGGCAGCCTTTATGAGCTTCGCATATCTTTATTGTTTTGGAAACGAGAGGAACTTAGTAATACAAGTTTCTCTCGCGTGGTGACATTTTCGGGTAAATTGCTTCTTGAATCTCTCACCTCTGACTACATCCCGATACCCGAAGGATCCTGTTTTGATTTCCTAATGGTGTTCATCTAGTGGTTTCTCGCCTTAGGTGCTGCCTCCTCCTATGCAGTGAAGACAGGCATTCTCGGTTTGTGGTTGGATAAACTGTCCAGCCGACAACAGTAACTGAATGCCTACTGTAGAGATCATTGCACCAGCAAAAGAATTTAGAACACAACATTGTTGTTTAGAGTTTCATGGCATTCATTAACTATGATTCTATGTAAAATGAAATTTATGTTTCATGAGTTTAACGTGAAACCTCTGTGATTATGGTTTACCCATATGGTTTCTTATCCGGGTGAAAAAACGTAAAGGCTAAGATGTTGGCGCCTTGTGCATCTAACTATAGATTCAGGAAACCCTTATTTATAAGAAGCTTTAATTTCATGTTCAGATATCCTTAGAGGAACAGCAAACTAGTACTAATTAAGATACCTTAATACCTGAGTATTAAGTTTTTCAGGATAGAAACTGTTTTTCATGTGTCCTAGGACTCACCCGACTTTTATTTTTGAAAACCTGTCAGCCTCTCCTCCAGGAAGCCTCAAGAGTCTCCACTGAAGTCATAGTATCCTTTTTTGTTTACTCTCCAATAGCACTTATCCTGGAGTGCTACCTTGTCTCCAGACAGTTGAAGAAAATACAAAACTGTGCTAATGGCCCTTGGTAACAGATTCAGTGGATTTTAACCTCAGTGGCCCTTGATACTGTTTGGTATCTTTATTGATCCCTTATTGTTGATTTTCCTATCTTCCCATTCTCTCTAGTGACTCAGAACTTTTCTTCTCAAGTACTCAGATCTGTTTCTTTTCCCTTTACTTGGAGCCAATGACTAGCCACGTATTTCTCTGGGAAATTTGAAGCTTGGGGTATGAAATCCTTCATTGTCTTTTCCCTCTACCCCTGAACTTGTCTGTACTTTTCACTCAGTATGAACTCTTGTCTGAGAGGAATGTATTCTTTTCACTCTCTTCAAGGCTAAACTTGTCAGTTACTAGCAGTCATCAGGCCTTTTATACCCTGTAACCTCATTCTCTCCTGATCTCCACAGCCTCTGGTCTCTAGAAGAGCTTAAAGCATTTGTGGAGGAAAATGGCAGAAACACCTGAGGCGGTGTTGTGCATGGTTTTTCACACATGCTTGAGAACCACCATCTGGGGACTTAGCCTATACCTGTCTTTGACATTTAGAACAATGGTTCAGGTTGGAGATAGGGGATGGTAATGGGAGTCTGATTACCCATTAATTTTTAAAAAATATATTTGGGTCTCTCTGTTCCTTTTTCCTTTCCTCGCCACCTTAAACCCTGCTTCCAATAATATATAGACCTGACTGATGATTTCTAATGTAATTTGACATTAGTAAATACACCAGACTTTCCTCTGTTAACAGGGTTCCCACAGTACCTGGTTCCTCACATTGCTGCTTTAGGAACAGAGTTCATTTGGAAACTTGAAGGCAGGAAATGTAGTCATCCTCATTCTTGTCACTTTTAGAGACAGTCATAAATACAAGAGTTCTTCTTGATATCCTGATGTCTTATGAGACCTTCCTAATGATTTATTTTCTGACGTTGTTTTCATTCTGTGCCTCTGGCCTTCTTTTCCATAGTAACCACACTTCATTTTCAGCCATTTCTTGGTTCTTCCCCTAAGTTACTTATAGTCATCTTCAAACATAGGAAACTCATTCTTCTCTATTATAAAGGGTCTGGGTAGAGAGTCTGATATTATCTTGATTTCCTAGTATAGCTTATAATACATTACTACTCTGGGTTGTTTTTTGTTTTTTTTTTTTTAAATAATCCCTGCTCCAGGGGAGAATATGTGGTTCACCCATATCTGCTTGTGCATTTCTTGATCTCAATAATTTATTGAGACTTCCTAGTATTCATTAGAAACTTAGGCACATGACCTATAATCTTCTCATCCCTAAAAGTTCTGCCATTATCTTAGGCCTTTCCATGTGAATAACCTCATAGTCACCTTTACTTTTTTGTCCCCTCCCTTCTATTGATTACTTATATTTCATTTCAGCCATGTGCCTCAGTGATGAAGACCTTGACACCTGGTAGAACTTATTCACTATTTCGTTTCCCTTCTTCCTTTACTCCTCGAATGCCCATTATTTGATAATTTTATAAAAACATCTGCTTCATTGCTTTTCTTTATCCCCCTGGTTGATTACTCAGTTGATCATAATCTCTTTGGAGTTATGGAGTCCCTTGAGAATGGAATGAAAGTTTAGACACTCTTCTCCAGAAAACACACAGACATAACAGAAATTCATATGCCTTTCCAGGAGTTTCTCAGTATCTTTAAGCTCATCCATATAATTAGTAAGAGTTCTTGGATCTCATCATAAATTCCTTCTCTAAATAAATACTTGTTGAATGCTTTTATGGTTTTCTTTAATTTTGTTCCATCAATTGTCCTTTCTTATCCTTTACATTTGTGTATCATTGCTGATATACAAAACAGTTTAACATTTGTTATTTAAAATTTTTTTTTAATGTTTCATTTATTTTTGAGAGAGAGAGAGAGGGCCAGAGGGCTAGAGGGGAAGAGGCAGAGAGAGAGGGAGACACAATCTGAAGCAGGCTCTAGGCTCTGAGCTGTCAGCACAGGGCCCAGAGTGGGGCTCGAACCCACGAACCGTGAGATTATGACCTGAGCTAAAGTCAGGTGCTCAACTGACTGAGCCATCCAGGTGCCCCTAACATTTGTTATTTTTTAGATTTACCCAATAGTTCTGTGAATGAAGTTATATACCAAGTTTGACTCTTAAAACTTTTTATTGTGAAAAATTTCAAACATGTATGAGAGAGGAAAGTACAAGGAATCCTATGTGCATATCACCTAACTGTATCTATTATCAACTCAGAGCAATGTTTTCATCTGTATTTCTCCTGTGTTGTACCCTGCTCCCTCTGGTGATCACTTTGAAACAATTTCTAGATATCATAGAATTCCATGTGAAATATTTTAGTATACATTCCTAAAAGATAATAGTACTGTAATTATGTTTATAGCAAGAATGCTTATCTTTTTGTTATAAACATAATTACAGTACTATTATCAGACCTTAAAAAATAGCAGTAATTTTTTAATACCATCAAGTATCAAATCAGTGTTCCGATTTTCCCTATTATTTCCTAAACGTTTCCTCCCAATTGGCTTGCTTGAATCCAGAGCTAAACAAAACCCATGCATTATATTTGGTTATTAAATCTTTGAAGTCTCTTTTTACCTCCATTTTTCTCTGTCTCTCTCTCTCTGTCTCTCTGTCTCTCTCTGTCTGCTTTCCTGGAAGTTTATTTCCGGAAGAAACCAGTTTTATTTTTTATTTTTTGTTATTTGCTGTCTGCATCTCTGGCATGTTATTTAGCACGCTCATCTGCATTCCGTATTTTCTGTAAACTGGTAGAGTTTGTTAGACTTGATCTGATTCAGGATTAATTTTTGGCAAGGATACTTCATGGGTAGTATGCCACTTCCAACAGGAGATACTTACTGACCAGTTGTGTTCCTTTGTGATGTTAGCACCCTTTGTTGATTATTGCCTTGATCCATTATTTAATTAAGAGTTGAAAAAGTGGTGACAGTTAAGCATCTGACTCTTTTTTTTCTTTTAATGTTTTATTTTTCTTTTTGAGAGAGAGCAAGTGTGAGCAGGAGAGGGGCAGAGAGAGAGGGCGATAGAGGATCCAGAGTGGGCTCTGAACTAATAGCAGAGAGCCCAATGACGAGTTCAAACTCATGAATGGTGAAATCCTGACCTGAGCCCAAGTTGGACGCTTGGCTGACTGAGCCACCCAGGCTCCCCAAGTGTTTGACTTGATTTCAGCTCAGGTCAGGATCTCACAGTCAGTTGTGAGATCAAGGTGTGAGATCGAATCCTGCCTGCTTGGAATTCTCTTTCTCCCTTTCCCCGTCCCCTGCTGTGTGCTCTCTCTCTCAAAACAAAACAAACCAAAACAACAACAAAAAAACTGGTGACAGTCTGATTCTCTTATCTGTCTTCACCTATCATTTGTAATACTTCTCTAAAGGCCAAATTTGAATTTTAAAGTTGTTTGTTTGTAATTTTCCAGAATGGCTTCCTTTGGATGGAAGAGAAGAATTGGGGAGAAGGTCTCAAAGGTCACTTCACAGCAGTTTGAAGCCGAAGCTTTTGATGAGAAGGATGTAGTTGAGAATGAAGAAGGGAGCTGGCTTCATGCGGTTAAACGCAGGAAAGAAAGTCTTCTCGAGGGCTGTATTGAGAAAAGTAAGCAGCTGAAGGATGAAGGAGCCAGTTTGGTTGAAAATAAAAGGTATGTTTTTGGAGTTTTCTTACAGAGAACAGTTTACATTTCTGACTGCCAGTAATGAGATGAAGAGTTATGAATTCTATAAATTTATGTTTTAAAAATCTGATCTAGGTGCTAAATTCATCAAATAAATAAGTTTTAAAGACATATTTAGCATTCCCATGGAATCTGAAAGTTTGTAGAAGAGTCTTCAAGATACTTGTAACGTCTGCTTTTGCCATCATTTTTGTTCTGTCTAAATAAGGGTATATGCTAAATGAAACGTAATGCAAATTATTGCTTGATAGGAGATAGTTTAATTTCTGGAATCTTTCTCTTTGTGTTATTATATACCAGATATATTAGATGTTTCTTGAAGGGTTTTGAGGACATGTACTTTTTTGTTTCTTTTAAATAGATGTTCAGTTATCCTTTGCCATTGGCTTTTATATACTTCAGTAAATATGGTTGGTGCACAGGAATTTGACAGTAGTTTCATTTATCCTCAGCCCTATCCTCAGCTAAGCTCTTATACTTTTCTGTTTACCCTTTACCCTTTTCTTTTTTCCTTTTTTCCCTTTCCTCTTTTTCCTATTCTCTTATTCCTTTTCCCCTGCCTCTGCTTAGGTCTTTCAGTGGGACCAAAAATCATTCTTTCACAAATCAGTGGGGAGAGGACCCATTGGTTAGTAGATTGTGTAGAAAAAGCTAGAAGTTTATATATGGGAAAACACAATTCTATATATAGGAAAATAAAATACATAGGAAAACAAAATATATATAAAAAATGTATCTAATACCACATACAAAGATGGACTCTAGAGGGATAGAAAATCTCAATGTGAAATGTAAAACTACACAGTTAATGAAAGAAAATATAGAAGGGTAGCTTTATAACCTAGAGGCAGGAAAGGACTTTTTTTTTTTTTTTTTTTGAAGTTTATTTATTTATTTATTTATTTAGTTAGTTAGTTAGAATGAGAGAGAGCATGTGTGCATGCACAGGCAGGAGAGGAACAGAGAGGAGAGACAGAATCCCAAGCAGGTTCCTCGCCACCAGCATAGAACCTGATGCAGGACTTGAACTCACGAACTGTGAGATCATGACTTGAACTGAGATCAAGAGTTGGACGCTTAACCAACTGTGCCACCCAGGTGCCCCACAACATTTTTTCTTTTTTTAATTTCAGTTCTATATTAGAGTCGAAAGAAGCTCAACCCCCCCCCCCCCCCGCCCCGTATTTCCTCTTATCTAGACTCAAAATTTCCAATAATTGCTTTATTTAGTTATCTTTCTGTACGTAAATATGCACACACTGACATACATAGTTTTATATTTCCAGTTTTTTTGGTGATCTATTTGAAAATAAGTTGTAAACATAATGACACCTCTCTCCTAATTTAGCATGCTTCTTATAAGAATAAGGATATGCTTGGGGCTCCTGGCTGGCTCCCTTGGTGGAGCATGTTGCTCTTTATCTTGATCTTGGTCATGAGTTCAAGCCCCACACTGGGCATGGAGACTACTTCAAGAAAGAATAAGGAAATTCTTTTATTAAACACAATAACTGTTAACTCTATGAATGTTAACATTCCTATAAACTAATATGCAGCCCGTATTTAGTTTTTTCTAATTTTCACTGAAACGTCTTTTACAATATTTTTTAAAAACCAGGATCCAATCAGAGTTCATACGTTTCATTTGGCGATTATATCTCTTTAGTGTTTATGTAGGTCCTCTACTGTATCCCCCATGATAATGACTTTTTGAAGAGTCTAGACCAATTTTCTATTTGATTGTTCCCTTATGGATGTCATTTAGCTTGTTTCTCTTTCTCACATGTTTCTTGTAAACTGAGGTGTGGAGGTTTGATTTAGATTCTGAGTAACCTTTTTGGCAAGAATACTTAAGAGTTATGTTTGTGCTTTCTATTGCATCATATTGGGAGATAAATAACAGCAGGTTGTTAGCAATGCGGCTGTTTGAAAGACATCATGCCTGTGTCAGTCAGTTTGCTGTGTTTAATTTCTGCTGAAAGTCGTATTTTTATAAAATTTTGAAACATTTATCCTTAGTGAAGGAAATAAATCGTATTAAGAGAATTAATCAGCATGAGGACTGTTGTTTTATTTGCACTATGGATATGATTTTGAGAAGATGTATGGTCAGCAGTAGTATCTGAATAGGTCTTTGTTTAGGACAGAATATTCTTCAGATCATCCAGAGATCTAAAGTCAGGTTTGTGTGCCTTTGGTATCTTCCATGTGATAAAGAAGAATTTGGGAAATTAAAAGAAGTAGTACTGAGCAAAAAGCAATTTTCTTTTCTTTGCTCTTTTTTTCTTCTTTCTTAATTAAATTTTGTCAGGGTGGTTATAAGATTCCTTGTTAATCATTTTTTAAAAAATATTTTTTAACATCTATTCGTTTTTGAGAGTGAGAGAGAGCATGAGCAGGGGAGGGGCAGAGAGAGAGAGGGAGACACGGAATCTGAAGTAGGCTCCAGGCTCCGAGCTGCCAGCACAGAGTCCGCTGTGGGGCTCGAACTCACGTACTGCGAGATCGTGACCTGAGCCGAAGTCGGACGCTTAACCGACTGAGCCACCCAGGCACCCCCTTGTTAATCCTTTTTGTCATGAATGAGTCAGAGTTGAGGAAGCAGCATTTTAGTGTCTAGGTCTGTTTTTATTTTAGATTCTTGGAGTAATCTTTTATTACTATATTTTAATAGAAGATATCAAAAGGTGCCTAAACTATAGTATGTTAGCACCTCAAATTGGAAATGAGATAGAAAATAAATAACAGTCAAGGACAATTAACAGCTTAACAGTCTAGTGTTACTTTGTGAATTCTCATTTGTGGTATTTTAGCCATAAAAACTTTTTCTTTTGTAGAACTTTGCAAGATTGACCATTCTGTCTTAGTCAGAAGAAACCAACTATAAATTTTCCACATTTATGAAATCATTTGCAGAACATCCATAAAACATCTTTAGAAATTCCTGTAAATGCCTGTTAAAAGTTCATTAACTTTGTTTTTGCCTTTTTCTCTAGACCACACTAGTGCAGAAGGGAAAAGCTATTCAGTTATTGCCATGGGAGTCCCTGTGAATTTCCTGTGGTAGAGGAGAGCTATCCACTGTGTAGATAAACAAAATAACTCTTGTTTTCTGCCTGCATGTCAAAACATTGAGTCATTTCACCAAAATCAGCTGGGTTGGATGCTTTATTTTGAATGGAGAACACGGTGAGATGATTAAGTTTTTTGCTGGTTAGCATTTGTTTTGGAGTATACATACACAGCTTAGGAGAGAACTAAACAGAATAAAAAGAATCTAGTGGAATTGAATGGTTTGGCTACTCTATGCCAAAACTAAATAAAAATAATACTTTAAAAATATCTGAGATAAAAAGCATACATAAGATAATGTTAACTTCATTTAAGTAATATGAGGAATAAAAAAAAAATGAGGGACAGTGAAGCTAAATTAAACAACAATAACCACAACCCCCCCAGTCCCTGTCTTTGAATCAACTTAATCTTTAAGCATTCTCATTTTTACTACATTTTAGTCACACCAGCCTTCCTTGGGTTTTTGAACACAGTTCTGATACAGCTTTGTCTCCTGACACCTCTGTCTGAAAAGTTCTTGTCTTCTGTTTTCTGATGTCTGTCTTCTTGTCCTTCTGATCTCTGCACACATGTTTTCATCTCTGTGAGCCCCTGTCTGGGCATCCAGTTGGAAGTAGTACCCCCAGGTCCCCTTTGTCTTTAATCACATGAACCTTTTTTGTTAGCATTTCTCCCTTTTTGAAGTTACCTTATACACTTATTTAGCTATTTGCTCATATGTTATCTGTTTCTCTTCTGTAGGAATGTGAGCTCCAGGACAGTAGGGACTTTGTGTGACTTTTCTACAATATCTTCAGCACTTACAACAATTTGTGGCACCTACTGGACCCCCAGTCAATATATGTTAAATATTTATAAAACTACATTTTATTTGCTATATTGTGGCCAAATAGGTGTTTTGTGGCTTAACTACCATTTGTTCAATTGTATCTATAGGAATGTACATTTGTAAAAAATATTTATTTATTTTGAGAGAGGGAGCATGTGCATGAGCAGGGAGAGGGGCAGAGAGAGGAGGGAGAGAGAACCCAATCCCTGTCAGCACAGAGCCCGATGTAGGGCTCAATTTCACGAACTTTGAGATCATGCTCTGAACTGAAATCAAGTTAGATGCTTAAGGACTAAGCCACCCAAGCTATAGGAACGTACATTTTTAAACTCCAAATTAGAAGACAGTATTTTATTTTTTATTTCATATCCCAGCCACAAAGGGCCTTTGGGATTAGAAGTTTCCTACCTTCCTCTTGCATGAGAATATGGCACTTGAGGATCATTGCTCTTTTCTGAGTCTCATTTCTTTCCTCATAACCCACACTTCTCCCTATTATATCATCCTCTGGGAAACCAGATGGATCCTAGTGTCTTGCTGAGTTCAGGAGCTGGAGACGGGGTTTTAGAGAGGCTGAGGCAGCTAGAAGTTGTGGAGCAGAGTACCAGAGAAGAGGGAGCTCCTCAGAGGAAGTGCTCTAGAAATCTGTATGAGGTCCCCTGTATTTGTTGAACGTTAAGCCATTCAGCTATGGGGGAAATTCCACAAGTCCAGCAAACTGACTGGGGAGTTGTAAGCTGAATCATTCCAGAGTTCATACAGAGCAGAGAGACATTCACGCTTCATCCACAGAGTGGAGAGTCTTTGGTGGTCACCGGTGACATTCACTAAAGTCCCCAAAGGAGATACGCCATACTAGAACAACTATACTATCCCTGGAGGGAGGGGTATGATAGACCTTCCCTAGCAGAGCTCAAAAACAGGTTTTGAAAGGTTTCAACTCATATAGAAGTTATTTAAATGCCTGCCAGAGTAGTCAAAAATTTCCAGTCAGCTGCATAATATTTACAAATAGCATTTGATGAAAAATTACTAGACATGCTGAGGAGGAGAAAATTGACTTGTAAACAGGAGAAAAACCAATTGACAGAAACAGATTCAGGAATAAGATAGATGATGGAAATAGCAGATGAAGACTTTACAGTGGTGATATAACTGTTCAAATACTTAAAAGGAAACATGAACCTCATCAGGAGTGAAATGAAAGATAAACAAATGGCACATCTAGAGGTGAAAGATACAGTATCCAAAATAAAAATACACTTAATGGTATTAACAGCTATGCTAGTTGAGTCCTTTGACAAGCAGATGCCAAGAGCAGATTAAGTATGCAAAGATTTATTAGCGGAAACATCTGAGTGAAAGAAAATGGGAAGGGAGCTGGGTTATTTGGGAGAGCCATCAGACCACGGTGTCTGACCCGGAGTGAAAGACAAAAAGAAGGATATTTGAGTGGAAGCATCTTAGGCAAGACCTTGGGTACTCTTGGAAGTCCAGGTCATCTATAAGGGAAGTCCCATGGCCTCCAGCGAATGGGCCCATCTTACTGTCACCTGCTATTCTCAGTCAGTGCGGGGAACAGCCCATGGGAAACATCCTTGCTGCAGATGGGGCTGTGGATTTCAAAGGTAGCAGCGGAGGTGAAGGTCTAGTTAAGGTAATAGGATGACATTTTTAAGGTTCTGAAGGAAAGTAAAATTATCGGCTTAGAATTATATATGTCACAAAAAATATCTTTTAAAAATAAAGGCAAATGCGCCTGGGCAGCTCAGTCAGTTAAGCGTCCAGCTTGTGATTTCAGCTCAGGTCATGATCTCACGGTTTGTGAGATTGAGCTCCACGTAGGGCTCTGCACTGACAGCATGGAGCCTGACAGCAGGGATTCTCTCTCCCTCTCTCTTGGCCCCTCCCTTGCACTCTCTCCCTCTCTCAAAATAAATAAACTTAAAAAAATTAAAATAAGGCAAAGTAACTTTATCAGACAAACAAAAGCTGAAGTAACTCTTGCCAGTAAGCCTACGCTTCAAAAAATATTAAAAGAAACTCTTCAGGGGGAAGAAAATGGTATGAAATGAAATTTGTATCTAAACAGAACAATAAGGGGGCACCTGGGTGGCTCAGTTGGTTAAGCGTCCAACTTCGGCTCAGGTCATGATCTTGAGGTTTGTGAGTTCGAGCCCTGCGTCAGGCTCTGTGCTGACAGCTTGCTCAGAGCTGGAGCCTGCTCCAGATTCTGTCTCCCTTTCTCTCTGCCCCTCTCCCGCTCACATTCTGTCTCTGTCTCTCTCAAAAATAAATAAACATTAAAAAAATTTTTTTAAACAGAAGAATAATGGGTGCTAGATATGATAAATAAACATAGGTAAGTATGAAGACTTTTTAAGTTTTAGAATTCTTTTAAAGCATAATTGATTTTAAAAAACTAGCAACATGTTCCTCAAAAAACTAAAAATAGAACTACCCTACGACCCAGTGATTGCACTACCAGGCGTTTATCTAAGGGATACAGCTGTGCTCTTTTGAAGGGACACATGCACCCCCATGTTTATAGCAGCACTATCAACAATAGCCAAAGTATGGAAAGATCCCAAATGTCCATCGATGGATGAATGGATAAAGAAGATGTAGTATATATATACACAATGGAGTATTACTCGGCAATCAAAAAAGAATGAAATCTTGCCATTTGCAACTACGTGGATGGAACTGGAGGGTATTATGCTGAGCGAAATTAGTCAGTCAGAAAAAGACAAATATCAAATGACTTCACTCATATGAGGACTTTAAGAGACAAAACAGATGAACATAAGGGAAGGGAAACAAAAATAATATAAAAACAGGGAGGGGGACAAAACAGAAGAGACTCATAAATATGGATGACAAACTGAGGGTCACGGGAGGGGTAGTGGGAGGGGGGATGGGCTAAATGGGTAAGGGGCACTAAGGAATCTACTCCTGAAATCAGTGTTGCTCTATATGCTAACTAATTTGGATGTAAATTTAAAAAAATAAATAAAATTTAAAAAATAAAATAAACTGGCAACATATTAGAGATTTATTATGTGCAGAAGTAAATA
Source organism: Panthera pardus (assembly GCF_024362965.1). Classification (NCBI taxonomy): domain Eukaryota; kingdom Metazoa; phylum Chordata; class Mammalia; order Carnivora; family Felidae; genus Panthera; species Panthera pardus. The sequence continues at coordinate 32,763,757 of NW_026526765.1, read as the reverse complement.
CATGACAACAGTAGTAATTGAGCAGGCAGAGGTAAAAGGAATTATATTGTTATTAGGCTCTTATAGTATATGTGAAGTAGTATAGTGTTATTTGAACCTAAACTCTAGAGCAACCACCAAAAATAATAGGAAGAAGGTCATAAGCCAAGGGTGGAGATAAAATGAAACATTGGAAAGCGAAATTTTTTAAAAGTACCATTTACAGTACCATCCCCAAACAAAATTATTAGAAAAAAATTCAACAAAATATGAATAAGAACTATACATGGTAAACTATGGAACATTGGTAAGAAAAATTTAAGGAACTACATTGAGGTAAATATATACATGTATATCTATACATATGTGTATTGTATATGTATATTTATTCACATACACATATACACACATATGTATCTATTTATACACACATACATGCATCTATTTACACACACATACATATAGATGTACATATTTATGCACACACATATATACACATATGTATATATTTATACATACACACATATACACACACACACACACACACACACGCATATATATGTATATATATGTGTATATATACCCAGTTCATGAATCAGAAGATGACGTTCTGTTAAGATGTTAGTTCTCCCCGGGGCGCCTGGGTGGCTCTGTCGGTTGAGCATCCGACTTCGGCTCAGGTCATGATCTCACGGCTTGTGAGTTTGAGCTCCATGTTGGGCTCTGTGCTGACAGCTCAGAGCCTGGAGCCTGCTTTGGATTCTGTGTCTCCCTCTCTCTCTGCCCCTAAGCCACTCTCATTTTGTCTCTGTCTCTCTCAAAAATAAATAAACATTAAAAAAAAAAAAAAGATGTTAGTTCTCCCCAAATTGAGCTGTAAACTCAATGCAGTTCCCATCAAAACCCTAGCAATCTTGATTTTGTAGTAATTGACAAGCTTATGCTAAAATTTATGTGGAAATGTGAAGAATCTAGACTGGCCAAAACAATTTTACATAATAAAAAAGACTTAGAGAACTTACACTACTTTATTTTGTCACCATGTTTTTTATTTTGTTTTTGTTTTTAGAAGATTCTCTTTTTTTAAAGCTTATTTATTTATTTTGAGAGAGAGAGAGTGGGGGAGGGGCAGAGAGAGAGAATCCCAAGCAGGCTCTGTGCTTAAGACCACAGGTCTCACTCTCACGTACTGTCATCACCACATTCTTGAATGCTGTACCTTTATAGTTTTAGTGTAAGAATGGACATCTGCAGATCATAAAGAATATAAAATACAGAAATGACTCGCATTTATGCAGTGAATTGATCAAAGTTAAAGCTTCTGGTTATCAAAAGGCATAATTAAGGAAATGGAAAGTCAGGCCACAGACTGCAAGAAAATATTTATAATACATATATCTGACATAAGACGTTTTCCTAGGCTATATAAGGCACTCTCACAACTCACTGGTAAGACACTATCCAATTAAAGAGTGGATACAAAATTTGACCTGAAGCTCTACAAAAGAAGATAGATGAATAGCCAGTAAGCACATGAAAAACTTCTCAGCATGATTAATCACCAGAAAACTTCACATTCAAATCACAGCATACTAGTACATAACCACTGGAATGGTAAAATTGAAAAGACTGGCAATATCAAGCAAGGATGTGGAGCAACTCAAAGTTTCATATATTGCGTATGAAAATGTGAAATAGTTTTACTACTTTGGAAAACAGTCTGGCTGTTTTGTGAAGTTAAACATACACCTTACCATACAATCCAGCAGTCTACTCCTTCCTAGATATTTATTCAGGAGAAAGGAAAACATATATTCACTCAAAGGCTTATCTAACAATGTTCCTAGTAGTTTTATTCCTAGTGGCCATGAAATGCAAACGGTCAAAATGTCCATCAACAGGTAAATGGATAAACAACTTTTAGTGTATCCATCCAGTAGTATCCTATGGAATAATGAAAAGGAATGATTGATGCATCCAAATTACTATGCTCGGAGAAGGAAATCGGAAAGAGTGCACACTATCTAATTTCATCTGTATACATCTCTTTAAAGACACATCTAATCTATAGTGACAATCCTATTGACTGATGAAAAGGAACGATTAATGCATCCAAAAATCAGTATGTTCAGAGAAAGAAGTCAGGAAGAGGGCATACTCTCTGATTCCATCTATGTACATTTCTAAAGACAAATATAATCTATAGTGACAGAATATCAGTTGTTGTCTGGAACCAGAAATTGGGGTGGGTTGACTGTGAAAGGGCATAGGGAACTTTTGCGTTGTTATGATGGTTGTGGTATTTACATAAGTATACACATTAGTAAAAACTCCTCGAAGAGTATGCTTAGAATGGGTACATGTTTTGTCATCTAAATTATACTCCAGTAAATTTGATTAAAAAAATCAGCCTTGAGTGCTTGATAAATGTAAAATAATTCTTTATTTGTTTCATTTATCTCTATGTTCAGGATATATTTTTGTTCTGTATTTGCTGTTATTTTGCAGGTTAATTGATACAATGATTTCAATTCCAGTAAGACTCTGACTCGATATTGTGTATTTGGGGGTCTCGATCATTTTATCACCCTATTGGCCTTCTTAATTACCTCCTGTGCTCTGGAAGCAGTGGCAGAAGTCCCCAGTCTTAATCTGGAAGCGGGGAGGGGAATACACAATTCACAGTTGTGTGTATTCCCAGTTGTTGGGTTGGAATCTCACCTCCTCAAGTTACCATCTTAAAGGTTGTAAAAAATCCAGTCGCCGTTTTTAGGTTGGATTTTTTGTAAAATGATGACATGGATTAAGTACATCAAAATGTGGAAGAGCTTTAACTTAGCATGAGTACTAATCATTAGAGTGGTAGAGAAGTAGGGGTGCCTCTAGAGGAAGGGAGGAAGGTTGATGAACAAGAGGAAGCTATTTCTACTTCCTAGGATACAAACTTTTGCTTCCTTGTGATTCCCTTTCTCTCGTCTGTCCTTCCTTCCTTCGTCTTTTTTACGCTTGATATTTTCTCGTTTATTTAGCACTTAAAGGGTTGTTGAACACGTGAACTGTAGCACAATCCAAGTATGTTAATGTCACCCTTCCTTCAAAGGCAGCACAGTTCTTTAGCATTACAGAACCTCCTGCTGTCAGTTTACTTCATTAGTAACTAACTGTAACTACTCTTGGAAGACTTCAGTTTGCAATAGAATGGGTTTTAAGATCTGAAGTTCTACCTTACAGTGTTTATGATTCTTTGTAACCAAAATCTGGTGTATTCTTCTATCTAACCAGTAAGTAATTTTGACGCTTAACAGAGACAGTATTGTGAGTATAGTGGTTAAGAGTGTGGAGTTTGAAGTCATTTTACCTCCCTTCAGATCCTAGCTTTATCATTTCTATCTATATAACCTTTGGCAGATTATTAACTTTTTAAGTATTAATTTCTTCATATGTAAAATGGTGAGCCTTCTCTCATAGACTATTTGGGGGATTAAAAGGCAAGTTAATGTAAAGGAGATTAACATGGCACCTAGCATCTAGGAAACATTCAATAAATGTACTTCAGATATTATATTTTAGGATTTTGTATGTGATTGGCACATTTCATGTAATATTAAGACTTTTTATGAGTTATTTTGTTCAGATGTCATTTTCTAGAATTGTTACTAACTGGGATATGCACCTTTTCAAGAGTCGCAGGGTGAGTCCCAACTTTGAAATGTTGGCTTTTAAGGTTTCAGCCACTAGATGGTGATATTTGATTATGTAGCTAAGTTCGATTTTTCTCTGTGGGAATTAGTGTGTATGTGTGTGAAGCAGAGATATCATTAGAATTTACCATGAATTTTGTCTCTTGTCTAGAAAAGTATACCTACCAAAATGAACATGAGGGCGATCTGGCCTTGTGATAAGCATTTTACTGGCGTCCGCATGAATCTAATGACTGATCTTCATTTTAATGTCATCTGTTCCTCTCTTTGGTTTCTTCTCACTGGTATACAAACATACCCAAAAGCATTCCTTGACTCCTACCATTTCTTTGCTCCCCTTTCACCATAAACTCCATTCTTTTTTTTATGTTTATTTTTGACAGAGACAGAGACAGAATGAGAGTGAGTTAGGGGCAGAGAGAGAGGGAGACACAGAATCGGAAGCAAGCTCCAGTCTCCGAGCTGTCAGCACGGAGCCCGATGTGGGGCTCGAACTCACGAGCTGTGAGATCATGACCTGAGCTGAAGTCGGTCGCTCAACCCACTGAGCCACAAACTCCGTTTCTTGATGAATCATCCTCTGGGTCCATTCCAGTCAGGTTTCTGTTCCCACTGGTCCCCTGAAGCCACTCTTGTAAAGGTTATATGACCTTCGTGTTGTCAAATCCAGTCATCATGTCTCTGTTCTCATTTATTACTGTGCCTCTCGTCGTTCAGCATAGTTGACCACTGTCTTCCTAAATACACTGCTCTCTCATCTACAGAACACCACACTGATGGTTTTTCTTTTGTTTCACTGCCCACTTCTTAATCTTCTTTGCTTCCTGTTTTCTTGTCTTCATTTTCTAAATATTGGTGGACCACAGTATTTAGAAAGTACTTCTCTTTTCTATGTCCATTTTTTCCCTTCTTAAACTTATATAGTCTCCTGCTTTCAGTGTGCCGTCTCTATACTGATGACTGCCAAATATGTCTGCAGTGCTATCTTCCCACCTGAATTCCAGACTCTTAAGTCTCCAGTGCTTACTTTATACCCACTTGGATATCTAATTAGTATCTGAAACTTAACATGTCCTAAGCAGAGGTCTTGATTCCCTGACCCCCCCGCTACACACACACACACAAAAATATCTGGTCTTTTTTAGTCTTCCCCATGTCAGTAAAAGGCATCACTGTTTACCCAGTTACTTATGCCCAAAAGCCAGGGGTCAACTCTGCTGTGCATGTACCATTACAGAGCTAATCAACCCCAGTCACCTCCAGCTCCCTGCCCTTCATGCTGTTCTTATGGCCATAAAGCCTGGGCGGCGGCTGCTGTTGTTACAGACCAACAGCCCCCGTTCGTGGTGCTAACTGACAATCAAAGACCATCCATCACACCTTGACACTGGCCAGCTTGGACCCGTAGATGCTCAGATGGGACCGGGTTACGACTCTTTGGGGTAGAATTTGACGGATGGGAAACAGGGTATGGGAGGGAGCCTGCAGATAAATTCTTTTCCCTTCTTCCCCTCACTGGACAGTTTCCAAGGCACACAGGTTTTATACAAGCTTCTGAAGAAGTTCTACAAGATTAGCAGTCATCTGTTTGTTTTTTAAGCTGTTGCCAGCCTAGCAGATGCCTTGTATTTATTCTCCCTCCTTCCGGCCTCACTTCTTTTTCCCCTCACTCTTGCTTCCCTGGGATCCTACCCCCACAAAGTAGAAGCTTAGGCCCCCGGGCTCTATTTCCCTGGGAACTCAAGCTGAGACATCATCCTGGATTTCCTTTCTTTTTTTTTTACTCTTCATATCCAGTCCAAGTTAGAGTGACTTTATTTTTTAAACATATTTTAAATCTTTTTTATCCTCTCCTCTGTTTTCGTGGCTGTCCTCCTAATCTAATCCCCTGTCATCTCTTACCTGCATCATTCAAGTAGTCTCCTAACTGCTCTCCCTGTGCTCCTTCTTACACCCCTACAGACCACTCTCTCTGGGCCTCACTGATTTTTTCAAGATGTAAAGCAAGTCTGTATGTTTGTTGCACAAAAACTCTGCAGACTCCTCATCACACGTACAGTTAGAGCCGGGGCTTTGGGTCTACACCTCCCATTCCCCTTCCTCCTCCTCCATAGCCATGCCGGTTTCCTTTCATTTCCTCAAAACTTGGGGTGTTTGGCCCTCTCTTGGCTTGGGCTCTTCCTTTGTCTGGAGTGAACTTTCTCCAGATCTGCAATTAGCTGACCACTTTTGGTTAGTCAGATCGCAGCTCAGATGCCTTCCTAGAGAGACTTTTTCTGACCACATGTTCAGAGTAGCCATCCAGTGACCTCCCTTTCACATCCCCCCCCCCGCTTGTTTGTTTTTTTTTTAATCACACTTACCATATTTTAACTTAGGCTTGTTGTTTTTCCCTGCCTTCTTCCTGCCTGTGAACATTCTAGAATGTAAGATCTAGAAAAATGGTAGGGTCATTTTATATCTTGTTGAGTGCTACAGCCTCAGTACCCAGAATACTACCTGGGCCAGAGTAGATGTTTAATAAATGTTTATTAAATGAATAAGCTGATGACTATAGAGCTCATTAAACCTGAAGCTGTCATAAATTGGAAATCTAATTGGGAGCAAAGTAGCTAAACACTTTGACATTTCTGTCTGATAAATGAGTGTGCTAACTTATTTGGCTTGCTCACCAGCTGTTCCTTACCTCAGCATAGGGTATTGTCTCACCCTGCCCCTACGCAGGCCCTGCAGCCATTCTAGTTGCTTCCTGCCTTGGCTGGTTCCCCAGCACACTGTCAAGGTTGTCTTTAAACTGGCCAAGTCAGACTCTGGTCATTTATTAACCATAGTGACTTTAAACCAAGTTTTTATCTCTTAATGCTTCCTATCCGACAGCCGCAGTGGGCTGTGTCTGTTCGGTGCGTTCCAAACTGAAGTTGAATTAAGAGATATGCTGTAGGAGCCAAGAGAGACCATCGATGTTATTACGTGCCAGGCTTCCTGCGATCCCCAAATGGAGGACCTGGGCAGTGCCACCCTTTATTTGTAGGCCAGGGGAAGTCTGTCAAAGAGAGAAATGAAAAATGAGGGTGGAGAGGGAATTCAGTAAGCTTATGATAGTGAAGTAAGTGCCCACTGGTTGCTGCTTCTCTCTAGCCAGTGGAAAACAGCTCACGTGTTCCTTTAAACTTTTGCATGTTTTGTGGGCAGAAGGCACTTTTCACTTAGCTGTGCCTCTGCTACCGCCAATGCCAATGGCTTCAAAATAAAAGCAGCACAGTTTGAGGGGGTGCAGTGGACATTTTCCCCCCTCAAATCTGTGTGCCTGTTTTTGCACATGTATATGTTTATGTGTGTGTCTGTGTCAACATGCTGCCTAATGAAAAGAGGAAACAGAACTAGTGATGGTCAATGTCACCTCGAACTTCTTAGTTTACTTTGTACTTTGTGATAATGTAAGCAGCTTTGGGGTTGGAGGGCGGGGGTGGGGTAAGCCACCCTGTTTCTCAGCAGTAGTGCTGTTAGCATTTTGGGCACAACAGGCGTTTGGTGTTTGTCGGTCAGGGTGGCCCTCTGCCTTGCCAGATGTTAACATCCCTGAACCCTTGTCACTAGGCCTCCAGTGACAACCAAAAATGCCTCCATAAATTGATATAAATGCCTACCTTGGGGTGATAAATGTTCCTGGTTGAGTTAGGCAGAAAATAGGACTGAAAGTAAAAAGGATATTTGATAAATGTGACAGAAACAGTGGTTGGACCAAGTAGTGCAGGGGTTGGCAAACCACAGCCTGTTTTTATAAAGTTTTATTGGATGCAGACATGCACATTTGTGTAAGATGATGATGTGTATGATGACGTTCTGTGGCTGATTTTTGTGCTACAGCAGAATTGAGCAGCTGTGAAGGAGACTGTATGGTCCACAAAACCTAAAATACTCATGGACCTTTGCTGTGCTGACCTTGGTCTCTGGACCAGCTGCTTCCTCAAAAGCCACAAAGACTCCTGAAACCTCACACATCCCGGGGCTTTAAAGTCCTCTACCTAGAATTAAAAACAAAAACCTAATGTTTATTTATTTTTGAGAGAGAGAGAGACAGACAGACAGCGTGAGCAGAGGAGGGGCAGAGAGAGAGGGTAACAGAATATGAAACAGGCTCTGGGCTCTGATCTGTCAACACAGAGCCTGATGTGGGGCTTGAGCTCATGAACTGCAAGATCATGACTTGAGCCAAAGTTGGACACTTAATCAACTGAGCCACCCAGGTGCCCCTCTACCTAGAATTTTAATCTCTTGGTTCTTTCTACCCATATTCCCATTTCCCTTGTCTTGGGATTTCTTGTGATTTCTGTATCTGGAGTGGTAAGATGGAACAAAGTAAGAATTAAACTATTTTCTGCTTTTGTTGTAAGGTAAAATTTGTTTGTATTTCTTTCCATTTTTTTTCTGAGGTATTTTCATCATACTAGCTCTTGTCTCCTCTTTTCATGTCTTTCATGCTTTTCTTTGCTGTCTTTTAAGACTTCTTTTGGAGAAGGTAAGACAAATGAGGTAGATAGAATCTGGAATATTAGCACCTTCTGTGTGCCTGGCCATGTTCTGGGTGTTGTAGATACAAGTGAATCTACCTTTTGGTCCCTGAACTCATTAGTGAAGAGAAGATAAAAATGCATGGAAGAATTAGAGAAAAATTCAATGGAAGACAACAATGGGGTAGTTGGAAAAGTATTAGTCTTGTAATTGAACTAGCTTCAGATCATGGCTTTTACAGGGTTAATGCCATTTGTCCTGTAGCTGCTCTCTACCTTTGTTTCCTCATCAGTAAAATGAGAACAAGCAATGCCAATCTTATGAGCACGAAGTGAATGAACTTTTCGTGAGAATAGTTGTTTAAGTGATTGTACAGAAAGTACTTTGTAAAACAAATACTATGGGAATAAAAGTGTTACTCTGTGGTCATGTAAGTGGTACTCATGGTCCTCATGATAAACAGAATTTTAATTTGGTCTTGGAGAGAGAGAGCCTTTGAATAAGTGAAGAGGAGGAGGAATGAAATCCTAGATGTGCTTATGTTTGTGTACTGCTCAGCCCACATGAACAGGAACATGATACGTGGGTAGGGAATGGGCGAATGTGCAGCCAGCAGGGAGCAAAGGTGGGGATGGGGCGTCATAGAAAACAGATTGGACTGATAAGCTAATACTGGAAAAAATATACTCACTAGTATCAAGTCCTGCAGAATTTGCTACTACTACATTTCTTAGAATATTACGAGTAGGAGGATTATTATGAAGGAGTAAGTCAATTTTTCAGAGACAGAAGAACATAGCAAATTTCCAAAGTTTTTCATGTTGTGTCTGTAATAACATTTGGAAATATTTAGAGATTAAGCTTGAAATCACCCATAAAGAAGTACACTTTCTCTTTAGGTGACATAGTTATAAATAGTCAAAATGGGTATTAAGTATTGTTGAGTGTCATGTACCTTTTTCCCTCCATTATCAGTTACATATGAAGTTTCTCTAATGCTTCTCTGAGGTATTTTCTACATGTTCATGTGGACTTCATACTTTTTAATAAGTTGCTGGATTTAATTTATTCTTTATTTAGGATTTTTATCTTATGGACTAGAAAGTCTGGAGTGATGATTAGGATTCTCTTTTTTCAGATAGTGTATCTTTTTGAGGACAAAAGCATTCTTTATTTTTATTGCTAGGTTATCCAAATATACTGAAATACATTAGGAGGCTTAAGACTATGTCTTTAGCTGTGGTATTTAAAACTTTGGCTTAGGCAGTGGCAACTGTTTTCTGGTTCAGGCCATATTGTCCTCCTTTACCCCACAAAGACTGTAGACCACTTGTGTCTGCCTTATTCCTTTAGAAATTATTGATATATGTTAGGTCCTATTGTGTTAGCTGCATTTACCTTGGTCTGCATAGAGCTTTTATTTTTTTTTTTTAATTTTTTTTTAATGTTTATTTATGTTTGAGACAGAGGAAGACAGAGCATGAGTGGGGGAGGGGCAGAGAGAGAAGGAGACACAGAATCTGAAACAGCCTCCAGGCTCTGAGCTGTCAGCACAGAGCCTGATGCGGGGCTCGAACCCACGAACCGTGAGATCGTGACCTGAGCCGAAGTCGGATGCTTAACCGACTGAGCCACCCAAGTGCCCCTGCATAGAGCTTTTAAACAAACACAGAAGTAAATGTAAACAGGGGGTCACAGTGAGCCTGTCCGAGGAAGCAGGAAGGCAGGGTGATTTGGTTTAGCTAGGGGAAGGGAGTCCTATTTATTGTTTTGCCTTTTGCAGACTTCGTGATTTTATCATATATTTATCATTAAAATAAGGCACTTATTATAGTCCTGCCCACTTACTTACATGTTTTAATTTGATCCAAATTCTTCTATATACTGGAATTAATTTCTAGTGAAATTTATTTGTTTATTTATTTACTTTTTTTAGAGAGAGAGAGAGAGAGCACAAGAGGGGGAGGGACAGACACACACACACACACACACACACACACACACACACACAGAATCCGAAGCAGGCTCCAGGTTCTGAGCTGTCAGCGCAGAGCCTGATGTGGGGCTTGAACTCTCAAACTGTGAGATCATGACCTGAGCTGAAGTCAGATGTTTAACTGACTGAGCCACCCAAGTGCCCCTCTAGTGAATATTACTTTATGACATTTGTGTGTATGCTCAATGAGTGAATAATCTGGGGGTAAATAATTTCATTTTTTAAATTTATTTAATTGTTTTGAGAGAGAGTGAGAGAGGGAGAGGGAGGGGCAGAGTGAGAGGAAGAGAGAGAGAATCGCAAGCAGGCTCCACACCAACAGTGCAGAGCCTGACCTGGGGCTCCCATCTCACGAACTGCAAGATCCTGACTTGAGCCAAATTTGAGAGCCAGATGTTTAATGGACTGAGCCACCCAGGCACCCCTAGGTGATAAAATAATTTTAAATGATCTCTATATCTGAAGTAGAAATTGGGAGGTTAAAATTGTGACTTTTCACTTGTTTCAGAAAACTCATTGTCTAGTATGGCAATGAGTAGACCAGGGCAATTGCTTTCAATACAGGAACAACTAGGGAACATCCTGTACCACGTAGAAGTTGGCATCATTGTTTTAATTTGCTTTGGAAAATGACCTTTATTCAGTGTGCATACATCTTTATGTAATTTCAGAGCTCCTTCCTACTGTTTCCAGAGGCAGTTGATCTGCTCTGAATTGTTTGTTCTTGTCTATAATAAAAAATTAAAAACTTTTAAGATGTGTTTGTTCTTTTGTGTAAGTAAATAGTTTAAATTATTACTGAAAGTGGGCTTTATGATTCAGCCTAATCCTGAGTCCACGTAATTTTAATAAGTGATAGTGACTAAAACTCGGAGCAGTTTGGAATTTAAAGTATATTTATATCTTTCCCTTGCCTAATAAAACCACCCAGGAACTCTACTCTGAGCATTATCTCAGCACTTCTTTCCAATCCAGCCCTCCTTTCACTAAATATGTATGTCTTGAGAAGATATGCAATAATTATGTTTTTTCTCTTTTATTGCCTCTTGCAGATCCTTTTTTCTTTCTTTCTGAGCTATGGAAATTAGGTTCCTTATTAGAATGTTCATTGTATTAGCTACACATTATTTTGTCCTTGCTTTCTTCAGAATGCTACTCCAAATTCTAGACAGAAAAACCTCAAAATAACTTGAGGAATTTTTTTTGTTTAATTCAGAAAATTTATCATTGTCTAAAAGTTGGAACCTGATTTACCTACATTGGAAATCACACAACTTTCACTCAAATTAAACCTGTCTAAAACTACTTTCTATATCATTATAACGTCTATATGAAAGTGTTTATAAAATCAAGGAAGCAAACTAAACTTTTAATTTCAAATATATCCTGAACAAAAGAAAACCACTTCCAATATGAAAATATAAATTCAGCCAGAGAAGTTATTTCTATCATTTTGGGGTACAATTATTATTATTTTTTAAATGTTTATTTATTTTTGAGGGGGAGATGAGTGGGGGAGGGCCAGAGAGAATGTATCCAAAGTGGGTCTGTTCTGCCCCCCCCCCCACCCCCCATGGGAGCCTTGAACTCACAAACCATGAGATCATGACCTGAGCCAAAGTCATGCTTAACTGGACTGACTCACCCAGGTGCCCATGGGGCACAATTACTGTAAATATTATTAGAAACACAATATAAAATAAGGTGAAAACTTTAAAGTTCTTGATGACATAGGTTTTAAGGAGGAAATAAAATTATTTAATGATAATATATAATAATGAGGAATCTTAATATTCACTAGGGATTTGATAAAAATGTAGCTGTATGGAAATAGCTTTTAAATTTATTTTGATGTTTCCACATAAGGATGTAAAATTGATAGAAATCAATTAGAAATCTGTCATGATATTAGTGAAAGTGATACTCCTTTGTAGCTATATTTTATTTGACATAGAAAAAATGCTATAACATTTCTTCTTAAATACAGTGAAACCTCATTCATGGCTTCCTCATTTATGAGTTTACCCACTCACAAATATATTGGTAACCCCCAAATCAGTGCTCACGGTGCTTTCACAGTTGTTAGTGGACATCGGCAGAGCTGAGAGAATCTGAGTGCCTCCTGTGTGTATTCCCAGCTGAGTCCAACACGGCAGGTGCTCTGCCTTCTTGTTTCAGCTCTCACACTGTATAAACAAGTGTCCCTTTTTGGGGTCTGTCTAGTGTTATATTTTCCACATTTTTGTGCCCTTTGTTGGTGATTTTGCTGTTTAAAACGCCTCCGAAGTATAGTTCAGAAGTGCTGTCTAGTGTTCCTAAAGACAAGAAGGCTGTGATGTGCCTTACAGAGAAACTACATGTGTTCATTCAGTAAGCTTTGTCCAGTAAGCTTCGTCCAGGCATGAGTTACAGTGCTGTGGGCTGTGAGATCAATGTTAATGAATCAACAATATTTATTAAATAAGATGTCTTTAAACAGGAGCACATAAAACAAGGCTGTATATTAATCAGTTGATACAAATATGACCAGAGGCTTGCAGAAACTTAACCCTGTATTCCCCTATGAGCCGTGATTCAGTATTTACTAATTCAGTCTTTACAGCAGCTTTATAGAACATAACTACAAGAATGAGAATCAACTATATCTGGAAGACAGCTAATGAGTTACATTACATTTTAATGTGTGCAGCTTTTCTTTTTATCAAAAATCTAATTGAATTAAATTTTAAATTAAAATTTAAAGCTGTGTAAAGTCTGGAAGTCTTTCTAAAAATTTTTTTAAAAAGTCTTTCTGATTTGGCAAAGATAAAATTATATTCAACATCATTTGACATTTGTTGTTTTATATTCTACTCTCCTCACCCAAATTAGTCTGGCATATTAATTTCTTATATATATATATTTTTTTTACTCACTGAAAACGTATTCGGTGATTTTTGTTAAGCATGGATGCCACAAAGAAAATATTAAATAAACATCTTTTGTGGGTGATACACAGAAACTGTTTCGATATGTAGTAAAGAGGACTATTTAGAGAGTTCTTTGGATGATCTAAAAGAAGGGCATTTAACTAAATGGGGAAATAGAAGCATTAAAGAGTATTTGAGATGATTTTTGGGAGGAGAGGGCATCACGGCAGAGTCAGGAAAGACACATTGGAATTAGCTGAAGAACAGGCTGAACAGTGTTCCAGCCAAAAGGAGGCCAACGAAAGTCATTACTTGGGGCGCCTGGGTGGCTCAGTCAGTTAAGCGTCCGACTGACTTGGGCTCAGGTCATGATCTCACAGCTTGTGAGTTTGGGCCTGCTTTGGATTCTGTGTCTCCCTCTCTCTGTCCTTCCCTTGCTCTTGCTCTGTCTCACAGATAAATAAACATTGAAAAAATTTTTAAAAATCATTACTTGAATTTTTGATCATCCCAGCAAGGAAGGCTGAGGACTTACACTAAATAGGAGCAGTGACCGTGAGTTAAAGGATGAATTAGAGAATTGACGACTCATGTAACCTAGGGCAGGGCAAGTATAGTCAAGGCTGACTCCGGGATTCTGTCTCAGTGACTCGGTGGTGCTGTTCTCTAAGCCATGGTTGCAAGCATAGAGTAAGTCTGGAGTGGGAGATGATGATAAGTCCGGTCTGGACATGTGTTAGAGATCTGTGTCAGCCTTCTCTGGATTTTATATTCCTAGTTAGTTATCTTTTCATTTCCCTTTTTGGTATTCACAGACTTCCCCAATGAGTTGCCAGCATTCGTTGTTCCTACTTCTTACTCCCACTTTGCTCAGCGGTCTGGTGTCCACTCCTGCCCTTCCAGGAATGCTGTTTGGTCAGTGTCGCCAATGATTGACATGCTGCTGCATCTCTCTTAGGTACAACCCGGCACTCTCTCTGTGACAGGCTTCTCTTTGGTTTCTTTGAAATCACACACACTCCTGAATTTCTTCCTTTCTTTCTCAACTTCTCAGTCATCTTTGCTAGCCCTTCCTTCTCTGCTTGACCTCTGAATTTTGAAAACTTGAGCCCTGGTATCTTTTCTCTTTCTCATTTACTCTCTCTCTGTATGAACTTAACCAATCCATGGTTTGTTTAATGTATTTGTATAATTTGTAATGAAAAGAAAAAGACAGTAACATATGTACATGATTTTAAAAAAAGCAAATGAATACCAACAAAGGCTATACAATGAAGACTAAATCTTGCCCTTACTCCTGTCCTCTGGTCTCTTAGTTCACTTTCCCACAGGAAACCAGTTACTAGTTCTTTGATATCTTGCCAAAGATAATCTTTAGATTTATAAGCATGTGTATGTATATATCTTTTAAAACATCATAAATGTTGATATTCTAAATATATACACCATTCTCTCCCTTGCCTTTTTTACTTAATATATCTTAGAGATTATTTTGTATAGAACTGCCTTTAAAAAAAAAAAAAAAAGGCCATATACTATCCCTTAACCATCCAGACTCTAAAACCAGAGTCTACAACTAGACTCTATCTAAAACCAGAAACCAAACCAGAAAGATTTGGATATGATGGGGTATTTGTATTTCATTGCATGATGTATTAAAATGTATCTTGCCATCTCTTTTTTGAGAAAGGATGTTTTCATCTTTAATTTTTATGAATGATATAGTGACTGGCCTTTCAGAGATAGAAGTGTGCATACATCCAGGTCAGCTCGAAAGAAAGGTTTATAGAAATGGAATTGCTGGGTCAAACAGGATGTGCATTTAAAAAGGCATTTTCCCCCCTCCCAAGCCCTCCCCTTTTTTCTTGGAGTATATTGTTAACCAAGTAAGTAACAGATGGGTTTTAGGGGGCATGTGCACATGAGCTGATTTTTCCCACTGTAAAGAACATTTCCTTACTGGCCTTTGTTTAGAGGTTTGTTATTTTTATTTGTAAGTTTTTGAGAGAAAAAAGTTGTCTTTGTCCCTCACAGAGGTTTTGAGAATAGTGTTCATGTACATGTTCTTTTATTGTTTACACAGTGCAAATTGAAAGTCATTGTTCATTTGAAGTGGAGCTTTTTAAGTGTATTCATTTATGTGCATGCGTTTTGAAGGCTAGATTGAGAAGAGGACACGAGAGGGTTGCTTATTTGTGTTTCATTGTAAGGATTTTCCCCCTTTTCTGTAAGACCTAAAGTAAATATTTTAAAAGTATCATTCTAGTTGTTAAACAGGTAAGCTAGTTTTTGAGGATTGAACAGCTTAAATATGATTTGTATTTTAGGTGTACATAATCTTATCAAAGAGTATTAGTGCCATTTGAATTTTTGATTAGCATAAAGATGGCTAATTTTAAGAACCAAACCAACTGGCAACTGAAGTTATGTTTCCTGTAAAGCTGGCAGGTCATATCAATAGAAAATTGGAAGGGGAGTAGTACAGACAAGGAAATATAGTGTTTATTTCTTCCCTCATTGGCTTTTTGTTAATTAAAGGAAATCAATGAAAATGCTATCTTAAGTTAGACTAACCTTCCTTCTAAGGTGATCTCATTTCCAGTCAGTTTTACATCAAACATAATGTGTGTAGTATATTTGATCTCCAAAATACAATTTTCTTCAATAATTATTCCTGGCCCACTTCCTTCCAAAAGATCATTGTAATGGCCAAAGGGTAATTTTTTCCAGTTTTACTGAGATATAATTGATGTATAACATTGTGTAAGTTTCAAGTGGAGAATGTGATTATTTCATGAACATATATATTGCAAAATAATTACCACAGTAAAAGATAAGTTGACACATCTGTTATCTCATATAATTCCTTTTTTTTTTTTTTTGTGGTAAGAGCATTTAAGATTTACTCTTAGCAGCTCTTTAAGTGTAATGTCTAACAGTAGAGGATTTATTTGAATGAATTTTGCATTGAAATAGTAGTAATCAGTTACTAAGCATTATGCTATAGAGAGAAGCGTTTGATAATTTAAAGACAAAATAATGTTTCATATGTATGATATACATTAAAACACTTGGAAGAGTATACAATAAAAATGTTAACTATGGTTGTCATCTTTTGGTGAAATTATGAGTGTCTTTAATTTCTGTGTGTGTGTGCGCGTGTGTGTGTGCGCACGCACGTGTGCAGTTTCCTTTCTGGTTCTTCTCTATTCGTGTGTTTGGGAAGCAATTTTTTCTATCAAAACAATTATGTCAAAACTGTCGTCATTTACTCAGGTATAGAATATAAGGAAGGCCAGATTTAAGAACATTTTGTGTTAAAGAAAAAAAAAAAAATCAAATGCTTTGTGTGAACCAACCACATGTTTTAGCTGCCAGCATAGGTTTGGAGTCCCGGGCCACCATGCTAGATGTGCGTGTGCGGATCAAAGAAGGAAGAGGTCCGCTGGGATCATGGCTTCCTCCTCCTTCCCTTTCTCTCTTATCCACAAGCTGTTGTTTTTATCCCCTTAAGAGTCCACCAGTGAAGTTCAGACTTTCTCATTTCTTCTTTGTAGATCCCTTTTCATCTTCTCCTTTCCTAGCTTGAGTACCAGGTGAGGCCCATGCATCTCTTCTCTGCCATCATTCTTTTTTAAAAGTATGTTTTGCTTAAAGGAGGCTACTTTATCTGGGGGGCTGGGAAAGGAAGGACTATAAGAACGGCATCCTTGAGAGGTTAGCACATGAATCCAAGCAGTGTGATCTGATAGGTGGTGACCCTACAGAAGCAGCTAGTTAATTAATTCTGATAGTTGATGGTGTTTTAGTAAGAGGGAATTCATAAATAAGAAATTTTAATGGTACCTGAAAAGATACATTAAATGCCTTACTTTGAAGTTCAGTGGGCAGTTTCTAAGCTAACATTAACGTATGAATTATCTAAAAATATCTGTGAGTCTCAGATTCCCATTCAGGGTAACTAGGAGCCAGCAGTGGGACACGGCTGTTTAACCAACCCGTGTCCATCACCTGCTGAGCACAGAGTTTATAGGAAAGTCATGTGGCAGCCATTTAACACCTGTGCCGGCCACGCTTACGGGCATAGCCTGACACCGTGCAGAAGTGTCTGAATATGTGGAAAGCAGAGACGTATGGGCACTCCAGAGGGATCTCAGAGTGAGATGAAGGAAGAGCATTGACAAACAGCAGCCAGTGACACTGCCTCTTTCAACTTTGGGGACCCTGGCTCTAGATACATGCTTGAATTTGGGAAAATCCCTAATAAAGAAATAATTCTCAATTAACGGAGCTCTCAGAGGTTTGATTTGTGACACAATATTGCGATGCAGGCAGAGGCAGAGAGAAACATAGACCATTGGGGCAGCAGGTCATAAAAATGAGGTGAATAATGGCCACACTGTTCCTAAACTTCCAGTAGTCTTTCACCCAGAGTTCAACAGTTTTCAAACAGGTATTTCTTCAGTGCTCAGCAAGAGCCCCTGAAGAAGATACTAACCATGGTCCAGGCAGTAGTTGTGATAGCCTCTCTGCATGTTCACATTTGGTTTGCTTGGAAACAAAGACAACCAGCTTTTGCGGGGTGAATCTTTTTCTGTTTTAATTTTTTAAAGTTTATTTATTTATTTTGAGTGAGAGAAAGAAAGCTGAGTGGGGGAGGGGCAGAGAAGAACAGAGAGAATCCCAAGCAGGCTCCATGTTCAGCACAGAGCCCAACGTGGGGCTCAATCTCACCACCACAAGGTCGTGACCTGAGCCAGTGTCAGGACTTGAACACTTAACTGACTGAGCGACCCAGGTGCCCTGTGGGATGAATCTTCAGCTTATAGTTATATATAGCCGGCTACTACAAAATAGCAGTAGCCACTGCTACAACCTATCATGGCAGCTAAGGCAGGCTTTGTAAAGCACACTCCCATCATGTCCGCCCTCACCCCTGCTGCTGGCCATGGGGTTGGCTCTGTGGCGAACTTATTTTAAGGTGTCGGTAGTCCATTTGTCATTTGTCAGGCTGGCGTAAGACCCCTGGATGTGACGTCGTCCATTTGTACTACTAGTAAAGGAACTCTATAGCAAGGTGAAAACAGAACGTACTTTTTTATGTTCTTCACCTTTGTATTTTCTACCAAATTTTGCCTTTATTTCTTTATTTCGCTGCCCTCTGTTTAAATAATAATCAGTGCATATTAGCCCATATTTTGGTCGTTATGTTTGGTTTGGACCTTCACATTTCCAGTAGGAAATTGTGGAGAAGAACACATACAGAGGAAATAAGGGTCTGGAAAACAGGTAATAATGAGTGATTCAAGAGAAGGCAGCACATGGATAGGGCTTACTACGCTATGAAAGATATTTTCCATGGTTCACAACCTTGGTGTTTATTAGCATTACCTGGTTTAAAAAATATAGATGCCTGGGTCCTATTCTGAGAATATCTGTTTTAGTTGATTGAGGCAGGGGCCAGCTGTGTGGTGTGTGTGTGTGTGTGTGTGTGTGTGTGTGTGTGTGTCGTGTTGTGTATTTCTTCCCCTCCAGAATCTCCCTAGATCATTCTGTATGTAGCCAAGAATTAAAACTAGTGGATTATATATTTTCTGTTTAGTGCCAGAAAGCAGAATTAGTAGCACTGGGGGAAAGGTACAAGATAGAAAGTTTCAGCTCATAATGGAAAATATTCTGGTAAATAGAACTTTCTCCTCCTACAGTATTCAAGGATACAAGAGTTAATCACTTGTGAAGGATGCCGTGAGAATGACTGCTTTGGATAACACGAAGGACTCAGTAGTGCCTTCATTTTATTTGCAAAAGGAAGTGCTGCGGTGCTTCCACAGATTTGGCAGGTGGCGTGCTAAGACCAGCTTTGGGCAGAGGGAGCCTGAGGTGTCTGTGGCACGTCTTTGTGGAGATGTGAGTTGACCACACAGCTCTGGAACTCACAAGAGAAACCTGACTAGGAGAACGTCGGTGAAAAGGTGGTGGTGGAAACCACCATCCCTGTACTGTTTATCATTCATTTGACCCCTTTTGTTATAAGCTTACCGTGCGTTACTAGTCCCCGAGTTCCTGGAATTTACGGACAAGGAAGCTTAAATCTGAAGAATCCTTACGCAATTACCAGACAACTTCTTAAATTGTTCTGTGCCTAGATTGCTCAGCCGAGCCCAGGATTACAACTGGATTATAAATTCCTCATTAAAGTCCTTTGCAATACATCTAACATGCATGACAACATTTGCACGTTGAGGTTGATGAAAAAGAGGGAAATTTTGGTGGTGATTTCTCAGCCCAGAAAATAAAATTGGAAAAAGACTTCTAAGATACCTTTTATTTAATTTATGTTTGTCTTTTTTTCTTTTGCCACCCTTTCCTTTATCTCTTAATTTTCTTGCTTTTGTACCATTGTTATTATTGCCATCAGTTCTTGAATAGAGCTATTTCTTGATACACAGTTATTCCTTAGTACCTGATTTTAACATCTGGTCATGTACTCTCAAGGATTTAGTGAAGATAAGATACTAATGTAACTTCACAACCACAGGTATCGAGAGGCGATTCAAAAATGGGACGAAGCACTGCAGTTAACCCCAGATGATGCTACCCTGTACGAGATGAAATCACAGGTAATGGTTATGAAGAATTTCACTTCCATTATGAAATTGTACTATGTTTATATTTGTTTGGTGAATAGAAATGAACCAAAATAGCATTTCTTTCCATTTTCTTTCTCAAATATGTCTTTTTAAATTTTTTTCAATATTTCCTTTATAGAAAACATGTCACCATATTTATTGCTCTGCCTCTTGCACAACATTAGAAATTCATTTCTTTTCACAACGAAGTTAACTTATTTCAGCCTATGGTAAGATATGAACAGATGGCTATCTTTTAGGAAGTCACTGGTGATTTCTTAAATAAATGAAATGTGTTTGCTTTCCTTGGAAATTAATTATAGTGGACTGACCAATAACTTCATTTCTTCAGAATGAGGGTGGATTGGACTCCGGATGATATGTCTCTAAAAATGGCCTAGTCCTTAGCAAAGGTCAGAATAGACTCAATTTATTTTTAAAAATAACATTTGAATTTTAAAAATACATTTCTAATATTTTGTGGGAAAGTCTGTAAAGAAAATCTCTGAGCAACTGGATTAAGTTATCCAAAAGACGTAAAAAGTCTCTAATAGAGCATCAAACATATTTTTGGCAGGGAGTAGTCGCGCTTCAGCCTTGATCTACACACCTTACAGGTATCTTTCAGGTAATGATTTCAAACATAGGGCACATTCTTTATCAACTTTGATTTTAGATCAGCCAAGAAAACCCCAAACAAATTATGTCCACTGGATGAAGTACTGCGAAGACCTTCATTTGGTTAAGTCTTTAATTTTCAGTCTTGACTAGATATATATTAAAGGCAGTATTTGTGGTGAACTGTATGAAATAGATTGTTTAACTTGGAACCTGATAATGATAGTTGTGTTACAAATCTTATGAAATGCAAATGGTCCCCAAAATGATAGTTAAAATCTAGCCTTTTCCCATAGATTGAAGTGGAAGGTTCTAGAACTCCCTATTTTTCTGCTTTGTATGGTTTGGAGAACCCAGTTGTGGGGAGGCCTGTGGAATGTTTAAGTGATTTTTGTAGCAGGAAGATGTTTATAGGGTGGTGGTTGAACAAATTTGAATTTGTCTCATTTAACAATGAGACCTGGGATCTCCTGAAAACCACATCATAAATAGAACAATCAGAAGTGGAATTAAGAGTTCAAATAGCTCTGAGCCACCATGGCTAGAGTATGACCACCTTATTTTGACCAGATGGACAACAGGGTTCAGTGACTGAAAAGGAGATGTTTTACATTTTCATAGTTATTTTAGGAATAGGAAGAAGAATACTTGTTCCTGACCCTGATGGGCAGAGGAGTGGGTCAAAACTACTGAAGTGCTATATTTACCAGACTAAAAATATTTTTTTTTTAAATGAAAAGATTTGTTTGCATATGGTTATTCATTAGTAGTTTGCTAGTTTATGAAAATTGCTGACAGGTTTTATTTCTTCTTTTTGGTTATAGGTCCTAATGTCTCTTCATGAAATGTTCCCTGCAGTACATGCAGCTGAAATGGCCGTGCAGAGAAACCCACATTCATGGGAGTCTTGGCAAACTTTGGGACGTGCTCAGCTTGGATTAGGAGAGATAGTCCTGGTAATGAAGTTAGGTTATTATAATGATGAAATTTTGTTTTGTTGTGTTTTTGATTAGCTGAACCAAAAAGTAAATAGCTATTTATCATGTCTATGCAGAGAGTAAATAGCAAATTACCTCTTAAAGGTATTAATCCATAAACACAGATAAAAGTTATTACTGAACATCTTTTCCATTTTATTTATTTATTTATTTTTTATTTTTTAACGTTTATTTATTTTTGAGACAGAGAGAGACAGAGCATGAATGGGGGAGGGGCAGAGAGAGAGGGAGACACAGAATCCAGAGCAGGCTCCAGGCTCTGAGCCATTAGCCCAGAGCCCGACGCGGGGTTCGAACTCATGGACCGGGAGATTGTGACCTGAGCTGAAGTCGGACGCCTAACCAACTGAGCCACCCAGGCGCCCCCATCTTTTCCATTTTAAACATCAATTATATTAGAGTCAGAATATTTTTTCAGGTATTAGACATCATGAAAATTTTTTAAAAATGGCATTTGGTAAACCTTACTGAAATACATATAAAATAAGCAACTCTTAGGTTAGTTTTTTGCAACATTAAGGTCTCCACTTATAAAGTGATGCCAGTAGTACATGGAGACAAAACCCCTAATAGATTATGTAAGGGAAGGAAGAAAGTAGAGTATGGGAGAGTAATGATGATAAATATTTAGATGGAAAAGTTGTCAGGCTTAGTGAGGGGAAAATGGGGCAGGATAGAAGCTTATGAAAGTGGAATACTTATTGTGTTGTTTTGTTATTAATTGGTACGTAATGCATTTCTCAACTTGTCTGGACCATAACTTGTAGGAAGCACAGGCTAAATAGATGAGAGGTGGTTAAGACAATTATCCTGTTTTTGTTTTTGTTTCGGCAGGGCTACATATACCTGGCAGCTGACTTCCTCAAGAGTGTTTGCAAATCTAATCTAGTACTGGCAGATTTTGTTTGTCATTAACTAAGATTGTTTCAAGGCTTTATTTGCCTTTTACAGGTAGAAGTAAAACAACAAATAAAAAATTAAAAATGGTTTCTTTAAAGGCTAAAGAAATTACTGGTAAAACCTGAATTTAACTTTACTAACAATGGCTTTAGTAAGTTATAGATAACTTAGATTTTTCTGGTACTCTTGTAAATATTATTTCTATTTACCAAAAGGTGTCAAATTCTCAGAAATCATAAATATGGAATTTTGATGAGAGAATAATTGGTTTCAAGTAACTTAAATATGATAATCCAAAATGAGGTTCACACTGATGGAAACCAGTTTAACCGAAGTCCATTTTCCGTTTTTTTTTTTTTTTTTTCTACCTGAAGACTTAAATCATACCAGAGTTGGAGAAAAGAAATTCATGGTATTTTGTTTTCTATAGGTTAACAGGAAAACAAATGGAGCTTCTTACACAATACTTTCCCCCCATTTCTCCTTTATTTAAAAACTTACAAAGCATTATCACTTTTGCTTGTTAAGTGTCTATGGTAATGTGGAAAAAAATCTCTAGGATGTAATGTTTAGCAAAGACTGCCCAATAGAGAAAGAAACTCTTGCAGGTGACACAGTAGAATGCTTCCAACCAGTCGGTAAAAGTAAAATTGCTTAATATTTTAAGTTGTTTTGAATAAGGGAACCAGTTGTTCAACTCTTATTTTTTTTCCTGTTGATATGGTTCTGCCGATTAAAATTGTGAAATTCTTAGAGGGATTAAAAGTGTTATTTTTTTTTTCCCTTAGTTAATGTAATTTTTTAGAGCTCTACTTGGAAAAATCGGAGTGTAATTTTTATGTCAACTTAAGAGATTCTTTTGAAAGACTGGAATGGTAAGAAAAAAATGACTATACTTAAAATGTCATAAAGGAAGGGTCACTATGAGAAATATATTGAAAACATGCTAAAAACTGTAACATCTAACCATTCTTCCTATATATGTATATATTTGGACAAAAACACAAGAAAATACTTACATAAATAGATCAGGTAGTAAGTTAAAAGTCAATAGTTGGGGATAGCCCCAATAGTAATTATTTAGGTTTTTACATAGAGTTGAGTATTGGAAGTTATCAGTCACTAAGTTCTTCACCTGAAACTAATATTACACTATATGTTAACTAACTGGAATTTAAATAACATGAAACTAAAAAACAAAACACGCCTGGGTGGCTCAGTCGGTTAAGCGTCCAACTTCGGCTCAGGTCTCCCGGTCTGTGAGTTTGAGCCCCACGTCGGGCTCTGTGCTGACAGCTCAGAGCCTGGAACCTGCTTCAGATTCTGTGTCTCCCTCTCTCTCTGCCCCTCCCCTGCTCATGCTCTGTCTCTCTCTGTCCCTCAATAATAAATAAATGTTAAAAAAATTAAAAACAAAACAAAACAAGTTGGCTGTTGGAAAATGATTGTGACTTAGTTTGTTCTTCATTTTCTAATTGAAGTGTAGATTTAACTTACCAATCGAGATCTTTTTTTTAAATTTTTTAAATGTTTTTATTTATTTATTTTTGAGAGAGAGAGAGAAAGAGAAAGCAGGGAAGGGGCAAAGAGAGAGGGAGACACAGAATCTGAAGCAAGCTCCAGACTCTGAACTCTCAGCACAGAGCCTGATATAGGGCCTAAACCCACGAACCTTGAGACCATGACCTGAGCCAAAGTCAGACGCTTAACCAATTGAACCACCAAAGCATCCCATCTTTCTTCTTTTTTAATGCAGGCAATTATCTCTATAAAATTCCCTTTTAGTTCTACTTTTGCTCTGTCCCATAAATGTTAATGTGTTACATTTTCATTCTCATTGGTCTCAAGATGTTTTTCCCTTTTGATTTCTTTGACCTATTGGTTGTTCAAGATTGTGTTGTGTAGTTTCTACTTGTTTGTGAATTTCCCAGTTTTTCTTCTGTTGATTTCTAGTTTTATTCTGTTGTCGTCAGAAAATGGGGCTCCTGGGTGGCTCAGTTGGTTAAGCGTCTGACTCTTGATTTCAGCTCAGGTCATGATCTCAGGGTCGTAAGATCAAGCCCCGAGTCAGGCTCCAAGCTGAGTGTGAAGCCTGCTTAAGATTCTCTCCCTCTGTCTCTCTGCCCCTCCCCCACTCACTCTCCTGTACTCACTCACTCTCTCAAAAAGAAGAAAAGATGACATACTTGGTATGATCTTAGTCACCTTAAATTTGTTAAGAAGACTTGTTTTGTGACCTAACATGTGATGCTGTCCACTTATCATGTGATCTTTCCTAGAAAATGTTGTTTGTCCTTGAGAACAGTGCGTATTCTGGTGCTGTTGGGTGGAATGTTTTGTATATGTCTGTTCAGTCCCTTTGATTTATAGTGTTGTTCAGGCTCTCTGTTCCCGTATTGCTCTTCCTTCTGGATGCTGTCTGTATTCATTACTGGGATTTGGGTATTGCAGTCTCCTGCTATTACTTTATTGCTATTTCTCCCTTCACTTTTGTCAGTGTTTACTTTATATATTTAGGTGTTCTGATGTTGGGATGCATATATATTTATGATTGTTATATATTCTGGGCCAATTGACCCTTTTATCATTCTTTAATATCCTTTGTCTCTTGTGACAGTCAATACATGTTAGTATTATGCGGAGCTAAGCTCTTGGCTTCAGAGGTAGGCATTCTTGGTACCTTCCTGATCGTGGTTTAGTCAAGAAATCCCTAGATTCTTATATTTGCTGGTCTGCAGAAGCTGAACAATGCACTCGCTCTGTCTTAAACCATATCCTTAATTGTACTTCAGTGGACTTTTACTCCTCAGCAGTGATGTGTCAGTCACTTTCTTTCACACTTCTTTAACTTTTTTTTTTTCATCATAATCATCATGCAGTGTTAAGGGTACAGCCTAAATGTCTATCCTTGCATTCTAATATGTTTTTTAAACAGATATATATGTATATATCTTATATGCATACATACATATATATACATATTAATATATATATTATATCATATATATACATATATAGTAAAAAAAAAAGATATAGATGGAGATATTGTAGATTCTATTAAATCCACTCATTTTTTAAAATAAAGCAAAGGAAAAACTCTGATTTTTTTTTTTTATCTCCCTTAGGCAATTCGAAGTTTTCAGGTAGCCCTTCACATCTATCCAATGAACCCTGAAATATGGAAAGAAGACCTTTCTTGGGCAAGAACACTCCAGGAGCAGCAGAAGGTAGCACAGAAGATTAAGAAGTGTGACGCGTCAGCGGAAATGACACATTTCTCACCAAAGTCAATCCCCGACTATGACTTTGAAAGTGATGAGATTGTTGCTGTTTGTGCAGCAATTGCGGAGAAACAGAAGACAGTTTCAGCAAATAAGACAATGGTTATTGTTTCGGCCTCTGGGACTGTAGAGACGGTCACTGAGAAGGAAGATGGTGCTACACCACCAGATGGCTCTGTTTTTATCAAAGCCCGATAAAAGTAGCAGGAACCCTTTGAATCTGGCTTTTTGATTGCTCTTAAAGTTTGAGGCCTAGGGACATCTACTGTGGAGAGACAGAATAAAACTCCTGTTTGTAAAATGAGTTCTGCAGATGAGGCATATAAAAACTAAATGGTAGAATTATTGTATAGTGTTTGGGCTGTGCTTTGATAAGTTACAATTTAAACTTCTTAAGATTAGAATTGTGAGTACAGTGGGTTTTGATTAATAAACTTAAAAAAATAATCCAAAAATGTAAGTGAACGCATTTTAAAGACACAACTTGAAAAGTGAATTCTCTAATAGTGAATAACTTGATGGCCAGTGTTATTAAAATGTTGACTCGTTGGCTTTTGTTTCACGATAAAGGAAGTTGGTGATTTCTTTCCCTCCTAATACTCCTGTTACTATTCACTCTTCTGTTTTTCTGGTTGCATTAGAGGAAGTCTCCCAAAGCTCAAATATTTTTTGACATTTATTTTGCTTCAAAGTTGTCATTTGGTTATTTTTGGAATCTTTGAAAGTTTGGCTGAAAATGCATGCAACTGTATACATTCTAAACATTTTCTGGACTTTCTCTTCATTCTGATTTGTGCTTATATTTTGACTTCAAAATTATTACAACAATGGTAGTTGCCTTCTTCAGTATTAGATATGTGAAATACTGATCAATGTCACAATGATGGTTTTATTGTTTTAGTTGTAAAAGTAGATAGAGTATTCCTTACCACGAGTGAGTCATGTTTAAGATGTGCATTTTTGAAAAATGCTTTTATAGATATGTCATATCAAATTGTACTGGTGCACTGGCCCAGTCGAAAGTAGTATTTTCTTCTCCTTATTTTTAAAAGCTTAAAAACTCTGAAAAAAACTTACCTTTTGCTTTTAACGTTCCAGCTGATGGTTTGGAATTCTTTTTCTAGATAACTTTTTTGGAACTACTCAATTAAATTACAATTTTAAATAGCTAAATTATGTCTTTCTAAAAAAGTAGGGATGTTTATGAGTGTCAGTGAATGTATGTATCTTGGGCATGACATACATAGGAACTGAAACATGACTTAACAGTACAATCCCATGAGTGGAGAAGAATATATTTAAAGAAATATTTCGTTGAAAGGCCACGATCGCATTCACAAATCAATACTGTCATTGCTAATATGAGTTATTTTTATACCACATATATTATAGTACAATTATATAGAACTACTGGGTCCTGTTACTTCTGACACTCAGGAAGCTATTTTTGCTGTAAAATTAATTTTTTCCTTGTCAGAGATGAAAGTAAGCTGTTTTAAAGAATCTTACCTTAACCTGTTGGAGCATGTAAGTAATGGTCTACATTTTTCTGAGATGATTTAAAAAATGTTTCCTTTAGTGGAATGCTTACCTCTTTTTTTTTTTTTTCAGAGTGTTATATTTTCCCTCAAAGTTACATCAGAAAGTTAGCTGTGGTTAGGTTAGTTTTAGAGTAATTGAAAAACACAAATATTAGTTACATTTTATTTTGTTTAATAAAGGATATTCTCACAGGGTAGATACTTGAGTATATACAGAAGTGAGCATTCACCCTTTGGTATGTGGTTTTGAGTAGTGGGTTTTTGTTTATCGTGTAATTTGTGAATAAATGGTTTTTTCTGCACTTTAAAGATTTGCCTCTGTGTTAGCTTTTGAAAAATTTGATTTATTTAATTTCTTTCTTATGTGAAAATAAAATATGTAAAGCACCTTGTATCTTGCATAGGAAGTACTCAGTAAATGTTAGCTATTTCTATGAAGAACTTGAATTAGTATGGAGATATTTAACCTCAGTTTCTTCTGATTTTAGGAAGGTAGGAGAACTTTGTAATCTTTATCAGAAAGTGAGAAGTCACTACTTTTAGTATTATAGGACAGATGGTTATCAGTTCTTGGCATAACAGGGGGGATTGTTCTTGGCATAAAATCTGTGCCTCAGCCCCAAAAGGGGCAAGACCCAGGATGGAAGGCATGTAGCCACTAAATTCTGTTAACAGAACCTAGTGTTTTTTCTGTATTATGGAGAGGGAAGGCAGCTCATTTATCCATGCTCCAAAGGATTCTCAGCTAGTATCTTCTATGCATGAGGAGAAAAATGCATATATCATTTTGTAAAGATGTGAATAGTGATCTACAGACATTTGCTAAACCTGTTAACTTCACTAACAAATACTTTTGAGTCTGAAAGAAAAATAGTTGATGCTACAGTGATGTAATTTAAGATGTTTAATATACCTTCTGAAATAACACTAAACACTGTATTGAACATAATTTATATTATTCTTGTTTGAAAATTGTATGGCGTAGATACTCATTAGTCAGAACACCACACATCCAGGTCATGCCTGATAATTTGAGAATCCATATATTATTCTGTAGATGACAGGATTTTAGATTATAGAGTATTTATCCTAAATGTGCTAATAAATACTACATATGCGTTGAAAAATCATGCAAGGTATAAATCACAGAACCCAGATCTGTAATTGGGACCTCGGTGCAAAATTTTATGGTAGTAGTCTTAGCATAAAGACTTTTAAATTGATGTTATTTGGTAAAACTATAATGAAGACTTAACTAAAGAAGCTTTGTCTGAGAAAGCTAAGAGTTTTCATGCTTATAACTGACCAGGATAGCCTCTTCAGTTTGAAAATTATGTTTTATGTAATGACATCAAAAGCTTGTCACTACCGTTCCCAGCAGTAAGAAAAGTTTGTATGCGTGTGTATAGAGGCCTTTTCACAAAGCCTGAAAACACACACACACACACACACACACACCCACACACACACACACACATATATATATATGGGGTGTATATATATATATATATATATATATATATATATATATATATATATATATATATATATATACCTTTCTAATTTGACTCTGGACCAGCCATTCTGAGCTTTGATTTCATGACATATGTGTATCTAAGTGAGTTATGAGTTGACACAAGAACTATAGTTCCATAATTATCTTTAAATCAATGGGTATATTAGATGTGTTTTTTTCTGAGAGATTTTTATCGAGCCTGTGGTGTGTACTTTGTAACTGATGACATTTTAGGATGGAGAAAGTAAGGGTTTTTTTTTTTTTAATACCAGTAATAAAATACAGAAATTTGTGATTTACTCATTATCAAAGTAAATTAAAATGAAATATGTCACTTAAAAAAATTTTTTTAATGTTTATTTATTTTTGAGAAAGAGAGAGAGTGTGAACAGGGAAGGGGCAGAGAGAGAGGGAGACATAGAATTTGAAGCAGGCTCCAGGCTCTGAGCTGTTGGCACAGAGCCCGACATGGGGTTCGAACTCATGAACCACGAGATCATGACCTGAGCCCAAGTCGGACGCTTAACCGACTGAGCCACCCAGGCACCCCTGAAATATGTCACTTTAGTCACTTGCAATTAAATATGCCCCCTTGAATGGAAGGGAAGGGGTAGCCCTGGATAGCCTTATGGCTGGTGTACCATGAATTGTGCCTTTGTGAGTGTTGTATGTGAACTTGCTGTTTGTGTCAAGGTGGAGAAATGTTGATCTACCTTTGTGGGGAAGTCAGAGGGCAGAGGTAGCCTCCTTTCACGGTGCTTCTTTGGACATCCATTAAGCAAGCAATTGCTCCCTTCCCTTATCCCTCCCGCCTCCCTGGGAAAGAGCGTTTGGGATAAAGAACTGGACACGCAAACCCCTTTTTTGGGATTTATCATGTTTGTGGAGCCTACGTTGTGTTCTCTTGCCAGACATGTAAACTTTGCAGTGAAGGCTCTCTGCTCTGTGGTTGTGTAGGATTGCCCATGCTTTGGTGAGCAGGTCTGTCTAATTCTGGGTTAGCTATTAGGTGGCCATTTTCGGCACAAACCTAAATTACATCCTTTAACCTAGATCTTTCAGCAATTAATCTGACATACTGAATCTCCATTTGCCTGACTTGGTCTCTCAAGTGGCTCAGAAGACAGGAGGGGACAAAGGGTATTTTATGATTTCCTCAAACTCCAACAAAAATTGGTGAAAATTATATTTCATTTTTTTTAGAAATAAATTTGTTTACTCTTTTTTTTAAGTTTATTTATTTATTTTTAGAGAGGGAGAGCAATCAGAGGAGGGGCAGAGAGAGGGAGAGAGAGAATCCAAAGCAGGTTCTGTGCTATCTTCGAGGAGCCTGACACGGGGCTTAATCTCATGGAACTGTGAGATCATGATCTGAGCCAAAACCAAGAGTTGGACACTTAACCAACTGAGCCACTCAGGCACCCTATGAAAATTACATTTCAAAGCATGAGATAAATTAAAAACCAAATTGGGAATTTTTTTCTAATTTTATTTTTTTTTTTAATCATGGTAATTCTGTTATTGGAATGTTAATTTTAAGGTAATGTTAATTGCAAGGTAATATGTAAACATTTTCAGAATATTTAAAAGATCTACTCACTTGGAATTGTCATAGACCACAATATTGACTTGATTTAAAAAAAAAAAGTGGGGGGGGGGTGGCACCTGGGTGACTCAGTGGGTCTAAGAGTCTGACTTTAGCTCAGGTCATGATCTTACAGTTCATGAGTTCGAGCCCCATGTCAGGCCCTGTGCCGACAGCTCGGAGCCTGGAGCCTGCTTCAGATTCTGAGTCTCCCTCTCTCTCTGCCCCTCCCCCACTCACACTCTTTCTCTCTCTCAAAAATAAATAAAATATTTTTTAAAAATTAAAAAAAATTTTAATGTTTATTTTTGAGAGAGAGTGCGAGCAGGGAAGGGCAGAGAGAGAGACACACACACGGAATTTGAAGCATTCTGAACTGTCAGCACAGAGCCTGGCACGGGGCTTAAACTCGCGAACTGTGAGATCGTGACCTGAGCTGAAGTTGGACACTTAACTGACTGAGCCACCCAGGTGCCCCATTGACTCACTTTAATTAGAATGAAAGAATGTAAAATAAATCAAATTCTCTGCCTACCCTGTCAACTTTCTTAAAAGTGTAAAATACATATAATAAAATGCACCCTATGTTATAAGTCTACAGTTAGAGTTTTTTGGGTTTTTTTTTTAATATTTATTTTTTGAGAGAGAAAATCCCAAGCAGGCTCCACGTTGCTGGTGTGGAACCTGATGTGGGGCTCGATCCCACAAACCGTGAGTTCATGACCTGAACTGAAATCAAGAGTTAGTCACTGAACCACCTGAGCCACTCAGGTGTCCCTACAGTTTGTGGAGTTTTAACAAATGTGAACAACCACGGAATCCCCAATACCATCAAGAGATAGAATATTTACATCACCCAAAAAGTTCTCTAATGCTCATTTGCAGTCAGTTCTTCTCCACTCCAACAACCAGTACTGTTCAACTACTATACTTCCTGTGACTGTAAATTAGATTTGATTTTTGTAGAACTTCAAATAACCATACAATATTTACTCTGTGTCTGACACTTTTTGTTCAGCATACTTTTGAAATCCACCCATGTTGGGATTCATCTATGCTATTTTGTATATTGGCAATATGTTTTATTTTTATTGCTGAGTATTATTCTGTTGTATGGATACACCACAATTTGTAGCTATTCATATATGTTGATGGACATCTAGGTTGTTGATAAACATCTAAGTTGTGGTCTCTTATGAATAAAGCTGCTGTGTACATATGTTGCAGGTCTGTGTGTGGATATGTGTTTTCATTTCTCTTGGTTAAATACCTGGAGGTAGGATTGTTGCGTCTTATGGTAAGTTATGTGTAACTTTACAGGAAACTGAAACTTTCCCATAGTATCTGTGCCATTTTGCATTCTGACAAACAGTGTATTTAAAGGTTTCAGTTGCTCTATATCCTTGTCAAAGCTTGATATTGTCATTGTTTTTTAACTAGTGGATGTATATATAGTATATCTCATTTTTAAACATTTTTTTTTGTTTTTGTTTTAGAGAGAGAGCATGAGTGGCAGAGATAGGCAGAAGGAAAGAGAATCTTAAGCAAGCTCCACACTCAGCGCAGAGCCCAACACAGGGTTCAATCCCACAACCCTGGCATCATGACCTGAGCTGAAATGAACAGTCGGATGCTCAACCAACTGAGCCACCCAGGCTCCCCTCATTGTAGTTTTAATATGCATTTCTCTGGTAATGTTAAATGTTTCTTCATATGCTTATTTGACATTTGTGTATCTTCTTCTGGGAAGGGCCTGTTCAAGTATTTTGCCAGTTTTTCATTTGGGTTATCTAATTATTGAGTTGTAAGGATTTCTTCTATATTCTGGACAAAAACTCTTTATGAGATATTTGTATTGTGAATAATTTGTCCCTATCTGTGGTTTGCCTTTGGTTTTCTTTTTTCATTTTTTTTTTTTTTAAGTTTGTTTATTTTGAGAGAGAACGTGAGTGGGAGAGGGGCAGAGAGAGAGGGAGAGAGAGAATCCCAAGCAGGCTCTGCACTAATGGTTCAGCTGTTAGCTGGGCTCCATGCAAGGCTCAGTCTCATGAACTGTGAGATCATGACCTGAGCTGAGATCAACAGTTGGCCACTTAACCCGTCTGAGGTATGAGGTGCTCTGCCCTTTTGTTTTCTTAATGATATTTTTCGAAGAGCAGAATTTTAAATTTTTGATGAAGTCCAATTTATATATACGCACACTATATATTTATATTTATATTTATATTTATATTTATATTTATATTTATATTTATATTTATATTTATATTTATGGTTTTGCTTTTTGTGTGCTGAGAAATCTGTACTTACTCCAAGATCAGGAAGATGTTCTGTGTTTTCTGCTGGAAGTTTTATAGTTTTAGCTTTTATAATTAAGGTTGAGGTTCATTTTTTGATGTCCCCTTACTCAAACACTGTTGAAAAACTGTTCTTTCCCTTTGAAATACCTTGGCATCTTGAAAATCCATTCATCATGTCTTTGTGGGTCTTAGTTCCGTATTCTGTTATACTGATTCATATGTTTATTCTTATACCAATTCCACACTGTCTTGATTACTATGGCTTAAAAATTGTAGTCTTAAAAACCATTGTGATTTTTCCAATTTTGTCCTTCCTCACCCCCCATAATTGTTTAGCTGTTCTAGTTTCTTTCCATTTGTATATATATTTTTTTCAATTTTTTAAAGTTTTATTTTCTTTTTGTCTTCATAATACATTTTAAAATCAACTTGTCTAAGTCTGCTAGGATTTTGTTTGGAATCTCATGGGATCTACAAGTCAATTTGGGAAGAATTACCATCTTAACAATATCCTATCTTTGAATTCATGATTGTGGCATAACTGTCTTTTAGATCTTTAATTTCTCTTAATGGTGTTTTATGGTTTTCTGTGAATAGGTCTTGACCTCGTTTATCCCTAAGTATGTCATATTTTTGATGCTATTACAAGGAGTGTTTTTAAATTTTTATATTCTAATTTGATGCTATTATATAGACATATAATCAATTTTTTGTATGTTGACCTTGTGGCCTACCACCTTGATAGTTCATTTATTAGTTGAATTAGCTTTTTTGTACATTTTTTACAATATTGTACCTATATTATCATGTTTTTGTGAATAAGGACAGTTTTTCTTTTTCCTTTTCAAACTATATGCCTTTTATTTCCATCTGTCTTATTGCAATGGCTAGAACCTCCAGTATAGTATTAAATAGAAGCTGTGAGAAAGGACATTCTTGCCTTGTTATAATCTTTTGGTCTTTCACCATCAAGTATAATGGCACCCGTAGTTTTGTTTTATATATATGTGTGTGTGTGTGTGTGTGTGTGTGTGTGTGTGTGTGTGTGTGTGTGTACGTGTGTGCGTGTGCGCGCTTTATTCAATTGATGAAGTTCCTGGGTACATAAATTTTGTTAAATGTGTTTTCTGTATGTATCAGAAGATCTTATAATTTTTCTTTTTAGCCTGTTAATATGATGAATTGTATTTATTTTTCAAATGGCAAATCAACAGCATTTCTGGGATAAACCTTATTCATGCTGGATTATCCATTTTAGATCTTTCTTCATTCAATTTGGTAATATTAAGGATTTTTATATCTATCTTCATGAAGAATATTGGTCTGTAGTTTTTTTGTAGTTCTTTAATCAGGATAATGCTGACCTAAATTTTTAAGAAGTTTAGTATTTCCACCTACTCTTGTCTTAAAATGTTTCTGTAGATTTGGAATTTCTTTCAATAGTGTTTAATAGAACTAACAAGTGAAGTCACCTAGGCTTAGTGTTTTCTTTGAGGGAGGGTTTTAAATTATAAGTGCGGTTTTAAAATAGCACACTGTATTCTTGTCAATTATGTCACATTGAGTGATAGCATGGTCTGATTAAATTAGGATCCAAGAAAAGTCCATTCATTGCATCTGTTGATATGTCTCTTAATCTTTTTTTCTTTTTAATGTTTATTTATTTTGAGACAGAGAAAGTACTTGCAAGGGGGGGGGGGGCAGAGACAACGAGTGAGGAGAGAGAGAATCCCATGTAGGCTGTCCCAAGTAGTGCAGAGCTCAATGAGGGGCTCAATCCCATGAACTGTGAGATCATGACCTGAGCCGAAATCAAGACTTGGACACTTAACCGACTGAGCCACCCAGATGCTCCTCTTAATCTTTTATAATATAGGTTCCCTTCCTATTTTTCCTTGCAACTTATTTTTCAAGGAACTGAATGTCCTTTAGAATTTCTCAGATTTTATGTTTTGTTTATTGCATCCCACCTAATGTCATTAATGTTCTTTTATATTTACTTTTCTTATAAATTGATCAGGTTCATTGAACTCTTTAGCAAGAATATAGCTTAGGTGGCTTTCAGTGCTTAGACCAGAAATAAAATATTTCTGGCTGTCTCTTTTTGTAGTATCAGTAGCCATTGACTATCATTGCCTAGATCTATTATTTTATTAGCATCTACAAAATATTGTTAGTCTTTTTGTGCTAAAACAACAACAACAACAAAAAACCCTCTTAAAAAAAAAACACCCTTATTTTGTGGCCAGGAAAACAATTTATGTAATAAAGGCAGTTTTTTTTAGTGGAGGTTTTGTTCTTTCCATTTATTTAGCACTTCTCAAATAAGAGGTTGGTTCCCTTAGCATCCTTCAAAGGTGACTAGTGAGGTATTTCATCTTGTTTTGGTATCATTATGAAGTCATATTTGATATATTTCAATTCCTACAGTATTATTTATGTTGGTAGTGTGTACATCTGAACTTCAGAAGATAATGCCAAATTTATTTTTTCAAGATGGTTATATCAATTTTATATCCCACCAACAGTATGAGAATTTCAAAAGCATACTTGGTGTTTTCAGACTATAAAGTTTTTACAAATATGATTGCTGTATATCATTGTTGTGGAGCATCCTGATTGGGTGGAGGCTTTTGGCATGGGGGGCGGGGAATAATTCACCTGTGGCAGAACAAAAGAGAAGTTTATTGAATACACTACAAGGGAGTAGTGGGCGGCACAGCAAAGGAGAGACTGCCACAGGGTGGTGGTGGTGAGGGGCCATAGTTACCTGGTGGAATGAGGAAGTATGGGGGACATATGGAATTTTCCCTTTTTTGGTAATCTTAAGAACTATGCCTGGTTATAAGTAGCCCTTTTATCAGTTAGGGG
Source organism: Panthera pardus (assembly GCF_024362965.1). Classification (NCBI taxonomy): domain Eukaryota; kingdom Metazoa; phylum Chordata; class Mammalia; order Carnivora; family Felidae; genus Panthera; species Panthera pardus. The sequence continues at coordinate 32,728,421 of NW_026526765.1, read as the reverse complement.
CTTAATGAGCCTCTGTCAGGTCGGTGGTCCCTGTGGGCCCTTTTGCCTTGCTCAGGTTTCCTTTGCTCAAGCATGTTGCCTAAAAGCAGCCTCTTCATTTGTGATTTCACCGCTTGTTCATTTTTAGACATCTATGACATGAACTTGATTTCTTACTATAGATGAATATGGTTTAGCTCTCCTGCATTTCCCCAGTATATTTATTTACTACTTCTGACTCCATTCCCAATAAAATTGACTATAATTTTGGCTTCAGTCTACATTTATTATTTAATAGGACTGTGTAATTATTACACATAGTTAATCTCACCTAGTATATTATTATTTTACCTTTTTTGTACTTCTCTTTGTTTCTCATGAAGTCAATAATTGCTTTTTTATTACTATTCTTTAGTTTTCCATGTATGTATTACGATTTTTTCCCTTGACCATCTAATAGAAATATACTACTCTCAATATTGCCAAATGTGAAATAATCTGTCAAAAATTTTTTTTAAACCTTAGAGACATTCTACAGCCCCCTTTCCTGCCTCAGTCTGGTTGCACATCCTGTTAGCCTGCTACAGAGCTGTTGCCTTGAGCTCTTCCATTATTTATTGTTCTTGGAGTTCTCTTTGCTTCTCCTTTGCACTGAATCTTGTTTCATCCCTTTCCAAAAAGAAATATTGACCTAATTGTTCAGATTTTAGTGGGTGGGCTTGCCATGGTTAAAAGTTTTTAGGACTTGAATGTCTGGTGTACTCTTCTGTTCTATGGTGTGGAACGCGGTGGATGATCTGGACAGGTGAAGATAGGGTAATGAATGAACGGTAGAGACATTGATATTGATGTGAGGATAAGAGGCCCAACTATCTTTCTCTTTGCTTTTTTCCCAAAGTGCTTCCAGCCCGCAGCTAAAGCCCCAGGTGTGGCCCAGGACAGCTCCATGCTAAACAATAGGGTGACATATTCTTTGCTAGGAGTCTCCTTTTCTCTGGTTCCAGTTCTTGTGTATCTGGAGAGCAATCTTGGGATCATACCTGCAGCATCTCAGACTCGGATCTGGTGGTGGTAGGAAAGGCATGTGGTGGGGAGAGCAGTGGAAGAAAGCACATTTCATGGTTGGTTTTCTTCTGAAACTATTACCAGTACAGGTTCACTGCTAGCCAAAAGTAGAGCTTTCCTGTTGGACCTTTCATTGGTTGAAATGCTGTAAAGTGAAGTAGCAATTACCATTAATTTATAAGGAAAAAAATTTGAGCTTTCTCAAACCCCAAAAACCTCTCTTAGACTTTTTTGATACCTTAGGACACATTTTGCCAAAAAAAAATGCACAAAATAAATCCAGATAAAGCACAGATACAGACACAGTTCAAGCTCTGGCAGCTTGATGCTGCGATGCTGAGTGTAGTTCTGGGGCAGGAGCGTGGCGGGGCCTCTGTTGCTGCTCAGGGCTGTGCTGCTTCTGGAATGGCTCGATCCAAAGCCAACATTGAATGCTATTTTTGCTTTTCACCTTTTTTGGTAAAAGCAAAAATCTTCTTCAGAGTTTTTTGGTTGGTGAAACGTAGACCTTTTGTAAAAGGGGAGTGGTGTAATGCAAACTTTGGGAAAGTAGGGGATGGTTGGAGTTTACTATTACATTATTACAGAAATTCTGTATTATTACAGAAATAATGCAGCTATTTCTGTCTTAAGGTTTAAGGCCAAAGGCATAGCTAACAGTAAATAGTACTATGTCTTGGTTTTCCCATGGACCTTTGTGTGTATGACCCCAATAAGAAACTCACGGAGAGGGTGACCGTACTTTGGGAAGGACTTTTGTCCTTAGGTATTCCATGTCTTCTCATCAAAGTGCCATTTTAACAGCTGTATGAATCTCACAGTCTTTCCTAATACACGTGACCTGGTTGGCTAGATTGGCTTAAAGATTATGAGGTGGAGCTAAAATTATTTGTCAGCTATGACCCATTGGGGCCAGGTAGAATTTAATAATACCAGCCAGTTAGACTATCAGAACTTTCTTGCATAGAAAGTTTGAAGCTCTTAATGAATCAGGAACAGGTTTCCCACAAGAAACTGTCTTCATATAACATAGCTGGTAAGTTTTATAAATAGATGTAGAACAAATGATGAATAATGCTGGTTTTTCTTCCTTGGTTCTCTTTTTTTTTCTTTAATTTTCTTTTTTTTTTTTTTAATGTTTATTTTTGAGAGAGAGAGAGAGAGAGTGTGTGTGTGTACAAGCAGGAGAGGGTCAGAGAGAGAGAGAGAGAGAGAGAGAGAGAATCCCCAGCAGGATCCAGACTGTGAGCTGTCAGCACAAGAGTCTGACGCGGGGCTCGAACACACAAACTGCAAGATCATGACCTGAGCCGAAGTCGGACGCTTATCCAACTGAGCCACCTGGCACCCCTTTGGTTGTTCTTTTAATAAGCCAGGCTCAACAAACAAAAGACACTGTCATGGACTGAATTGTATCTCCTTGAATTCATTGATGAAGCCCTATCCTCCTTGCCACCCTCCCCCCAACCTGACTATGTAACTATTTGGAGGTAGGGCCTTTAAAGAGATAATTCAGGTTAAACAAGGTCATAAGGGTGGACCCTAATCCAATATGAGTAGTGTCCTTATAAGAAGAGATATCAGGGAAGCATGTGTACAGAGAGAAGGCCATGTGACAGCACAGCAATAAGATGGCCCTCTGCAAGGCAAGGATAAGCCAAGCCTGCCAGCACCTTGATCTTGGACCCCTAGCCCCCAGAACTGTGAGAAAACTGTCTGTTTAAAGCCATGCAGTCTGTGTGGTATTTTGTTACGGCAACCCTAACAAACTTAATACGGACATATAACCCAATTTAAAAATGCACAAAGGATTTGAATAGACATTTCTCTGGAGAAGATCTACAAATGACCCATAAGTATATGCAAAGATTCTCAACATCATTAATCATTAGGAATATGCAAATCAAAACTGTGAGGTACCGCTTCATATTCATTAGGATGGCTATAACTGAAAAAGACAATAATGAGTATGGAAGAGGATATGGAGAAATCCAAACCCTTGTACATTGGTGGTGGGAATGTAAAATGGTACAGCCACTTGGGAAACAGTTTGGCAGTTCCTCAAAAAATTAAACATACAGTTAACATATGACCCAGCAATGTTATTCCCAGGTATATAGAGAATTGAAAACATGTTCACATAAAACCTTGTATACAGATGCTGCTATCAGTAATACAGAAATATTATTCAGCCAGAAAAAGGAAATGAAGTACTGATTCATGCTACAACATGGATGGACCTTGAAAATATTACGCTAAGTGAAAAAAGCCTGATAGTAAAGGCCATATATTGTATGATTCCATTTATGTCCAGAATCAGAGAATCCGTGGAAATACAGCCAGGAAAGCTAAGGAAAGAGGCAAATGGGGAGTAACTGTAGATGGGTTTCTTTTTGGGATAATATATATGTTCTGGAATCAGCAGTGATTGTTGCATTGTGTGAACATAATAAAATATGGGGCAAGCTTCATAATCTGTGAATTGTATTTGAATTAAAAAAGAATAAGCTAGAATCAGTATTCTGGGTGGTGAACCTGAAGTGAAGAATGAGTGAGATTATGCTCTAAATATTATTAGTAATGCTAACTTGTGAATCAGGCTTTTGTTTTTCCTCCCTAAACACAGGTGATATATAAACATATATATATGTATATATGTATATATACATATATATATATATATATATGTATATATACATATATACATATATATATATAGTAATAAATATATTTCATTTGTATACAAATCTGGGGGTTGTCTCATTGTCCACATACATGGGAGAAAAATGAAAGCCTCTTTCACAGGTAAAATATTTCTGAAATCATTGTTTTCTTGGTTGTGGTTAGCATGGTGAAATAGAACATCTCAGGCTTGAGCCAGATCCTCCTTTTCTAAGCTATTCTGACCTCAGCTGAGAATCACTGTGCCTTCAGGTCTGTGAAGATGACAGTCCTATTTTTCTGACATCATCCAAAAATATTTTTTTAACTTGCAAATAGCAAATCACAACCACACTCCTGGGTATTACTTCTACTCCAAGGGCACCACGAGAATCACCGGGGAGTTTTCTTTCAGAAATGTATACACACCCCAGACCTACTAAATCAGAAACCATTCTCATGAGCTCTCCAGATGTTCTGATGCATGATAAAGTTTGAGAAGCCCTGATTCAGAGAATTTACAAGTAGGAAGGGCCATAAGCTTATGGTAATTTTTTTGTAATAAATATGTGGGTTCTTCACATGCAGCAAGTTAGGCATAAGACTGTCTCTGCCACACTCTCCACCACAAACTCTCCATAGACAAATGTGACTTTGAGTACACCTTACACCCAGATCTTAGTTTCTAAGGATCATTCTCCAGTAAGTGGATCCAAGGCTTTGCACTGTTGCAACTTTTTTTCTAAATTTGACATTACTTCAAAATAAAACAATTTATTCCAATTTAAAAGGACATAGACGATCACCCGAAACAAACAATAATCACACAAGTTTTCCAAAACTGATGATATGGAACTCAGACTGAGTGTATTTATTTATTATAATCTCCAAAATAATTTCAGTTGGTACAACCGCTTCTCAAAACCACGTCACTATCAGGCTCAGAATTTAGTTATAACCAAGCGATTCACAAAAACACTTTTAAGCAACAAAACATGCTTAGTATTTCCTTGAGAAAGGTCCTTCAAATGTGTACAGCATCACTGGGTAATTCACAAAACCACTAGAAGGGCACCCTCATGTGTCCAACTTCTGTACCCCTTATGTTGTTGAACTCACAAAATCTGTGATCCTTCCACATCTCAAAATAAAGGCCTTCATGGTACGATCTGCCTTCCTCTTAAATTTTAAAGGATACTCTAGATCATTCCTTAGGAAAGTAAAACTATGAACACTTTAAGAGGGAAACAAGTTGCTTGGACTTCTTTTATATTATACACTTCAATTATGGGTTATTTAGTGAGACTTTAAAAATTTTATATTTTAAAAAGTATCAGAGGGGACAAAAATAGAAAATATTTACCAGCAGGTTAGCCTCTCCTGAAATCACCATTTTCTGGATAAATACATGTAGCATCACTAAAAATTTTCACCATGTATTAGCTTGGAAAGAACTTTAACATTTTGGGCTAATATTCATGTCTTAAAATAGCATTTTGCTTGACTCCTTTTATAATCCTAAACTCTTTCTTTTAAAAATTTGTATCTTTTTTAAATAGCTCTGAGTCTCACTGTGATTTTCAACACCTTGGCCTGAACTTGTTTATGAAAAAAAATGCATAACTTCTGCAACTTGAGCTGGTTATACTGGGAAGAGAGGAATTACCATAATTTCATTATACCTTGTATTAACAATAAACCTTCTCACAGAGAAGAAAATACTTTAAATACCTTAAATCATATTTACAACAATAAAATTCACATTTCATGCTTTAGTGAAACACTTAAGTCATAAGATAGTCCTCATAGTTTATTGGAATAGAGCCCTTCTGTACCTGGCCTTCTGCTGTACGCCGGGTATAAAGCTCTGGGTGTTATGAAAATAGCAAAACTTATGCCATCCTCCTATCAAGTAGAAAAACTGAGGGTAGATCTTGCCAGCCATCAAGTGGTGATAGAAATCCTGTGTCCTAGTGAAGTGACAACCAATGTGCTTCAGACATCGGGTCCTGTAGGAATCACCTTGATTGCTTGAAAAGTGCTAAAAAGCCCAAATGTTCTTTAATGTGAGTTGAAGGGCCCGAACAGCCCTTCTGAGCACAGCTAAACACTTCATTTATGTGTCTATTGCACAGGATTTTTATGTTCTTCCAGAACTAGTGCTGTGTTTCTTTCTGTAGCTACTATATACATTTTTCTGATAAGTTCAGCGTTTCATTGGGAAATGTGACTTGCAGAGAGTTCCCCTTTGGGGCAGGGCCAGACCTGCTACTCCCACTGACCTCGTCCACCAGTAAAACACTCTCTGAATCCTGCCCCTGGGAGGAGTCCGAAGTCTCCGATATTCGCAAAGTCCTCAGTGAGGTGGTGTCTGTTTGGGCCAGGCCCATGCCGGGTACACCCGGAAGCAGATTCCTGCCACCGAGACCATTTTCACTGAGGTCCGGCATGTAAAGGAGGGTCTGAGATGTGCTGCTGATCTCCTTCAGCTCTCGCGAGAGGAAGGAGCGAGAGTGAGCAGACATGGCGGAAGATGTCCTTCTGCTGTCTGAGCAGTGCTGTCCGGAACGGTCTCTGCGGGACCCGCCGATGCGGCAGAAGAGGCATTTAATCTTCTCGATTGCTTTGCTGAGCACGGTCTTCCGCAGAAGGATATATATCCAGGGGTCCAGGATGGGGTTCACAGCAGCAATTCGGATGGCCTGCAAATCTGGGTTTTTGCTGATTTCTGGCACCAAACGTGGCTGATATAACTGGTTGATGAACACCCGTACCTGCATAAACGAGACGCCCACGTTTAGATTTTACCATTAATCAACTAGGGAAATATTTACCCGCAATGTCTAACCTAGTAACATTAGCTAGCTGCCTTATTTTCTGTTAATAACTGCCAAGAAAGAGCAACTTACATGATAAGCCTCAGGAAAACCAGCGATTGTGCAATTACGTTTGTTTTGAGTTAGTGTAACTTTAAAATTTTTGTAACTATCCTATGAATATCTTCCTTAGATCAAAGATGGTATACAAAAATGCAATGTATGTACAGGCGACAGACAGAAGCATGAAGTTTCTTTGGGAAACATTTTATTCATTTTTGTGAGTGCTTTTAAGTTTTTGTGATTCTAATGAGGTATCTTTTTCCCTCCAGATAGCCACTGATTTCCCTTATTCCAGTTGCTTTTTTTTATATATTTAAATGAAATTCATTTTTTAAGTCAACTAACCAATCATCACAGAAAAGCCCAGAGATCCCTTTAATTATAGAGTCCAGTAAGAATATACTGGAAACTTTTAAACCAATGCCTGAATCTCCTGTCATCCAGAATGACCGGTGAATAGTTTCTATTTTTTCTATGGAGTCTGTTCCCCAGTTATAAGAATCATCTAGTGTTAACGACTCTTCCCTCAAAAACCTCTTCCAATCTTTGCCCTTTCACTGAATTCCTCACCTGGATTATTGCATCAGCCACCAAAGTAGCTTTCCCACCTGTAGTTTCTGTCCTCTCCAATCCAGCCTCCAAACTGCCACGAGAGGATTGCTTCTAGAAAGTAGATCTGATTGTGCTGCTCAATCCCTAAACATTCAGTGGCCCCCTGCTGCTTGCAAACTGTAGTTTGGCTCAATGACTGCCACTTGGTGAATCCATCCTGAAACTCCAGTCAGAATCAATCCCTCCTTTGTGTCTATAGAGCATTAGAGCCAGTAAAGAAGCCAAGTGCTGAAAGCACACTCTGCACAGACCAGTGGGGAAGACAATTCATTCTACTGCTCTTTGAGCTATTTGAGGCAAAGGGCACATCTGCCAGCCCACCATGGGATGGGCAGGCATAAATGAAGTAAACAGAAGGAGACCCTAACAACCTGTTTGCTATTTTGGGGTCTTATTTTTGGCGGTTCAAAAATTTTGCTCTTCCTATAATTACTTTCATTTTTTCATGCATTTAATCATTTAATAGTAAGTACTTACTGTGTATTAGGCATTGTGATAAGTCTGGCCACAAAAAGCTGCATTTAGAATACCACGAATTTTTTTTAAATGTTTTTATTCTATTTTTGAGAGAGAGAGACAGGGACAGAATCAGAAGCAGGCTCCAAGCTCTGAGCTGTCAGCACAGATCACGATGTGGGGCTCGAACCCACAAACCACAAGATCATGACCTGAGCTGAAGTCGGAGGCTTAACTGACTGAGCCACCCAGGCACCACTGAATACCACAAACTTCTTGAAGGCAGAGAGTAACCTACAGCACAGAACATAGGAAGGAAGATCAACTCTGACTGCAGGGTGATTAAATTAAATGGGAGAGGTATATATGGGGGCACAACTAATCCAGATCTGGAGGGGAGGGCATCAGTGGATGCCTCCTGCAGAAGAGGAATCTTGCAGGGAGTTTTTGATGGGTGAGTGGGAATTTGCTAAATTTAGAAGGAAGGACATAACATTTCAAATAGAGGTCATTCCCTGTGTAAAGTCATTGTAAGTGACTTCTGGGAATTTCAAACGATTCAATGAAGAGAGTATGAATTTATGCAAACTTAAGGAAGACTATATTTTATTCCTTAGAGGAGAAAGCACTTGCTAAATGTACACTCTTATATTTATTCTTGGAGTATTACTGTTATTATTGTCTAAATCTTCTAATTCCACTAGGAGGTGTGATTTTGTTTTTGTTTTTTCTTTTTGAGAGACAGAACAGGGCAGGGGCAGAGGGAGATGAAGAGAGAGAATCTTAAGCAGGCTCCATACCCAGCACAGAGCCCAACTTGGGGCTGAGTCTCAGGACAGTGAGACCATGACCTGAGCCGAAATCAAGAGTTGGATGCTCAACGGACTGAGCCACTCAGACACCCCTCCAATAGGATCTTGTATGTAAAAAACTCACCTCATAGAAAAACGGGCTTTAAAAGTGATCTCTGTCTTGGGGTGCCTGGGTGGTTCAGTCGGTTAATCGTCAACTCTTGGTTTCAGCTCAGGTCAAGATCTTATGGTTCATGAGTTGGAACTCTGCATCAGGCTCTGCAATGACAGCATGGAGCCTGCTTGGGATTCTCTCTCTCTGCCCCTCCCCTGCTTGTGCTCCTGCTCTCTCAAAATAAATAAATAAACTTAAAAAAAGGTACATGATCTCTATCTTTAGTAATTACTTAACAATTATTACTTGCCTTTAGTAATTATTTTCATAAGGGAGAAGTAAGAGGCAAGTCTCAGCCAAGGAGGATGCACAAAAACCATAAAAAGGAGAAAGAACCCACAAAAGCAGAGCTGGAGCCATTTAGGGGCAAATATCGAACTTTAACAAGACTCGAGGATACTGCTACTTTATTATACAGTATAATAATTAATATTCATGGTCTATGAATCACCATGAAAGAAGGGATAGTTTAGAAAGATTTATAACAATTTGGATAAAATAAGTTTAAAATGTTTAAGGAAATAAGTGCATTAATCTGTAAAACTCAATTCATGAGAAACTTATCTCTAGATGAGCCTAGATTAGTGAGATGTAGCTGTATTTCTATTTCTTCCTTAGCTGGAATTCAGACTGTGATCTATACAGGTCTATAGTCCCTTGTTAATAAATAATTGGTTTTCAGTTGCTGTTCCTTTGTTGTTATTCATTTGTTTTGTTTTGTTTTTGATTGCAAAACCTGACCTAAAGTTATTTCGGCAGTAAAACTGGAACCGAACTAGACTGTGAGGCTATTTATAGTTCGTTTATTCTACTTAGTATAAGTATTCCTGGGTTTTGCTTTGGAGGTATTGTCCCAATTTTGATGGGAATATTACATATGGTTAATATGTAATATTACCTATTACTAAAATTCTAAAAGCCAAGAAATTCTGAATTCTAAAACACATCTGGCCCTAAATGTTTTGAATCAGGTTATTGTCCTGTAAATCTCACAGAATAAAATAAAATGGTCAAATGGCTCTAACTAGCATGAAATTAATACCTTGATCTCTGGCAGACAGCTAAATAAAAACTGAACTAGAATAAACAGAAGTATATGATGACTTAAAATACCTTTAGAAACTGTGCTTGGATAAATGATATTATCAAGACAAAGCATGATTGATTTTCCATTTTCTAAAAACTAGTGACACAAAGCACTTTGGTTTCTTCTTGCCATAGCTGTATTTGGGCACTGAGAGATGCCCTCAGGTCTACGGGCCTTTTCTCAGATGAAATGTTACTGAGACCTGAAGGTTTTGAGGAACTTATCAAGCCACCTTGTTGGTGGCTCATTCTGGTGTGGGCCCCAGGTCTTCTGGTGACTTCCATGTCCCTTTTTCTGTTCTACCAGGTTGGCTGGCTTTCTGCTTAAGAATTATTTCCTGACAATGGAATCAATGGTAAAACGTATGAGGTCTGTATTTTACTCACATCACATACTATGTTCCCAAGAGTAAAAGAAACATGGGACTAAAATGTGTTAGTATCAGGCCTTCCCTGTACTTAGTCTTTAGAAAAAAACAAAACAAAACAAAACTGAGACAGGGTCTGTGAGGACTGGAGACTTATAGCCTCTAGGTGGCGGTGTTGCTCCACCTGGAAGTTTTTGGTCCACAGGTTCTCCCTAAGAAGCGGTTTGCTTAGCCATCTCTAAGACCCTCTTTCAGAACAGAATCTTGGTAAAGTCTGGACTTTGCATTTTTGAGATTTTTAACATTGAAATCTCTTGTTGCTGGTTGCCTCTCCCACCTCAAAGGAAACACGGTTAGTACTGAAAGGAGGAACATTTTTGGACAGTTGAAATGGATATAAAAGGAATGAAATTTGTATCTATTTACTGGAATGTATTAGGACTTAGCATTTTATTTTAAAATTTTTGTGACCTTTCAGACAAGCTAGAGTGTTGTAAAAAAAATTAATGAGATTTCATAATCAAAGGTGATGAGAAGCAAGGAAAGATCACATCACTCCGTGTCTCACTTCCTCCACAGTTTTGAGTGATTTTGACTAGCATCCAAGGGAATGAAGGAAGCCCTATTTTAGAGTTCCATGGAGGGCGGACAGGCTTACAATTAATACAAGCCACTAAGCCTGGTTATTTAATGTCATTTCAGCAAAGGGGAGCTCACAAGGTAGCAATAAAGAGGAGAATGAAAAGCAACATTTAAAACTTCAGATAAAAACATTCTCAAATTATTAAAAAAAAATGAAGACACATTAGTTTTCCTTCATAGCATGTTCGCATTGGAGACTGCCCTGGGGCAGAGAAAAAGACAAAATGAACAAAATCTCCATGTACTCTGTAATGTTTGAAAAAGTTTAGCGATCTCTGTCTCACTTAAAAAAAAGTTTTTTAACATTTATTTATTGTTGAGAGACAGAGCATGAGCATGGGAGGGACAGAAAGAGGGGGAGACACAGAATCTGAAGCAGGCTCCAATCTCTGAGCTGTCTGCACAAAACCCCACATGGGGCTCGAGCTCGCAAACCATGAGATCATGACCTGAGCCAAAGTGGGACGCTTAACCGACTGAGCCACCCAGGCGCCCCTGTCTCTGCCTCACTTTAAAGGCTACTTGGTTTGCTCTCCCCATAGCAGGGGAAAGTCCAGATGAATATGGGAATATCCACAGCAGTACTCCAATGTCATGTGGGGTGGGCGGTGAAAGCACTTTTCTGGAATTCCTGTCCTTAATATGCTTCAGAAATACACATGTTCAGGCAGTTTTCAGTGTTGGAAGAGTGTGCTGCTGATAAAACAGAATCTCTGTGTCAGGGGAAAAAGACAGCTTAAAAAGTTCATTCAACGCAAACAACATATATACTCTCTTGCAATTTTAAAAGTGAATCAAGGAGCTTAGAATATTGGCATATGTTACAATATTCTAAGCTTCTTGAGAGGATGACTACAAATTAGGATTCGGGAGCATTGGAACAGAACTTGGAGATAATATGATAAATTCAAAAGGTGTGATGATAGGAGAGCTGTAAGGGAGGCTGTATGTTGTAGAGGTCCATGCACAAGCTTTGGAATGAAACAAACCTCTCTTCAAATCCTGGCTCTGCTCCTTCTAATTAATGTACAAATTATGAGAGTGCTTCATTCAATGCCTACCACGTAACATAAATATCTGCTGCCCTTGCTTTTTTGGTAACCCATACATGGTATTTCAGCTACTGTGGAATGCGTGAATAATTCCAAAACCACAGCTCAGAGGTAGCTTTGGTGTCAAAAGACATTTACTTCCTATGTGAGAAAAACCTGTTGGCAGGGAATGTCTAATTGAAAAAGAATGTTGAAATTTTGATAAGACCGATTTAGTAATTGACTGTCAAAGTACAAATATTTTCCAATAAACGACACGGTCCTACAGCTGAATTTGTGTGTGCTATGTGTTCTGTTCCAAGAATATAGAAGGAATTATCTGTGTGTGCTCGGTTATCTAACTGCCCTGTGAAGAATCCACAATTGACACAGCTGTTACTAGAAATTTTTACCACTTTTTTTTTAGTGACAAAAAAAAAATCTTTAAGTAAAGGATAGTGGAAAGAGTTCTTGAGTGTGGTGATGTAAGAGAGTTCTCCCTCCTTCTGGGTCACCATTTACTACAGGCAAATTATTTAATCACTACAGGTCAGTCTCTACATTGAACATTTATTTCTAAAGGTTTGTTTTTTTTTAACTCTAATTTTCAATATTCTAATAGGAGATTACAAGAATCACTTCATCTCTGGGGAGAAAAAAATCTTGTTAGTAGATGTTCCATAAAACCAAGGCTTGACAGGTCAGCCAAGCGTGGTGACAGTCTGTTAGACTGGGACTCCCCCCAGCAAGTTGCAGAAGGATATAAATTCCTCAACTGCAGGTGAGAAAACTGAGGAGCAGAATGAAAATACTGGCCAGCCCTGGGTTCTTCCTAGAGCTTTCAAGACTCAGATGAGATGCTGTACGTGGGAATCCCTTTTATGTGCTACTCTGCAGTCTTCAAGTTTCTACCAATTCCATGGTTATGACTAAAACACTGCTTTCAGGAACTGCTAATTTTTTTAGAGAGAGAAAGAGAGAGAGAGAGAGAGGAGAGAACACTCACGCAGAGGAGGGGCAGAGCGAGTCCATGCTCAGCATGGAGCCCCCAAGCAGGGATTGATCCCACGTCCCTGGGTTCATGATCTGGGCAGAAATCAAGAGTCCAAGGCTTAACAGACTGAGTCACCCAGGCACCCCAGGAACTGCCATTTTTAACTTAGCCAAATTTATTTGAAAAACTAATTAAATCCTTCAGGTTCTGCTGTAATGGCACTCAAATTTATGGCATTACTCTTACACCTTTAAATGTGATTTGTACTCATCTGAAATCCCATCAGTTGTTCTGTGACTCTACTTCAGTTTGCCTACAGTAAACAAAAGTGTAACTATTTACAGCTTCCTCTGCTATAATAAATCTTCCTTGATCAAGACAACTGGTTTATTAGTAAACAGTCAAATAAACACTCACAGGAAGCTATTTTCCTAACCATCTGTTTTACCTGTTCAAGGCAGAAGATGAATCAAATTGGCCATTCTACCCCTAACAGAGATGAATACTTGTTACTTCAGAGTAAGAAGAAAGAAAATGAAAGAAACAAGTAAGCTATTAATATGCCTCGGCTTGCCTATGCATGGGGGAAAATGCCTTTCCAAAAATCTTACAGTCTAGCTGTTTAGTCCTGCGGCAAAAGATTTGATTTTAATTGTTATCTTAACATTAGTAACTGCAAAAATTGGGCACCAGATGTTAATACAGCTATAGCATGTAACATGGGACCTTAGAAACCTGTCTTGCTTGCATGTTTCTGAAGAATTCAGTCCCTTTTATTTAAGCATAGACTCTTTCATTTCTTCAGCTTTTTCTGGGTTTAAAAAAAAACAGAGACTGGTTTTAAATAGAATAGACAAAATGACAGGAACCACCAAATCTTGTCATGTAATGCTCCTTGTCAAATGTACTTACACCTTCTCTATTTGTTGATTATGACTCATTTGAGAAAGTTTCTCAAGTCTAGCCCAGTTTCTTATATCCACGATTAATTCCCTAAGCTTTCTCAATTTCCATTCCAAGCTCTATTTGTGAGACATATGTTTTGGAAAACAAATTAAAATTCACTTTTTCTATAAAACTCAATATCAACTGCCCTCTAAGAGACACTGTAGTTTTTTTCTTCCCTAGTGTCCAAGAGACAAAATTTGCCTTTCAAGTGATTGTTAACCTCATATACTATGTCAAGCTTTTTGAAATTCCAAGTAAACTATATTTGCTCTATTAGCCTTTCCAAAGCATTTTAAGTGTTTTGAAGGATTTGATTTTCCTCAAGTAGGATTAGCCACCAACTTGATTTGATGTAAGTAAAAAAAGGTGCTTCATTAGTTTCCTTGGAACTGAAGACAGGTCCGACTGCTTCAAATGTCAGAGTTCAGAAGCTTTAAACTTAAATTACAATCTCAATATGAGAAACATGAAAATACATGAAAGTTGCGAAAGGAAACCAAGGAAGACGACAGTTATGGGTAAATTCCCCTTTTAACTCTTTCAGTAACAGCCAAACTGTGGGTGGGTGAGTAGTGTAATGACCTCATTGCTTATCATTAATTTACAATTAAATTGAATCTGAAGTTAAGAGGTTAGTAGCCAGAACTAAAGGCTAAAAACTGAAGCTACTGTTACTCTTTATTACTGTTATTCTTTATTACTCAAAGGCATGTGAGTACATCACTATGTGATTACTTCTTAGTTGAGCCAGTTCCAATTTTCAGAGTAAAATTACTTAGTATCTACTGCACGTTCCTGACTTTATATAATAGAGTGGATAGTAGTTGTTAGTTAAAATGTAGCTCTTTTGCAAACTACAAATATAGCTCCTATAATTTCTTGCCTCTAGCTTCTCAAATAACTTCAAACATTTTGTGCTAAATGGCCCTGTACCATAGGGGTCGGGTCCACCACTTCTGCCCATGAAATGAATGAAGTTTTTAATGCATCTCTAGATGCTCCAAGAAAACAATTCATCTGTGACTATGCAGTCATCAACAGCTCATATCCTTACCTTCATATTTTAAAAGTATGTGCACGTTGCTAAACTTCTAGCTCTAATTCCTCAGCTCCTTAAAGTGGATGTTCTGTACATAACAATCACTCACTTTGTCATTTACTGTTCTGTAAAACATAAGGCAGAAGCTAAAGAAGGGAGTCCCAGCTGGAGCAGATTTGTTTCTTCCAAATCTCACTGTATTGAGTTGCCATTACAGACAGTAAAATATATTTATGTGGCTCAAGTGTGACTTAACTTGGTAAGTTATATTGGGTCCTGGAATGGTTTAAAGGCCCTTCTGGCCAATTATATTTATTTCTGTTTATACAAATTGTCAAGAAGCTACTGTAAGCTGGCTCTCAGCCACATCTAAGTTCCTTCCATTTACACTCACTTTTACCAGAGATATAATATTTTTATATTAAATATCCCTGGACAGTATTAATAAGAGAAAGGAATAATGGCTCATTACATTTATTTTCTCTTGCTCCCAATCAGCATAAGACAGAGAAGTCATTTCTTTTTGAGTTGGTAGTTTAGAATTTCCAGAAATGCAGTGTTTTGAGAGACAAAAGAATTCAGAACCTGTTGCTTTCAGTAGAAACTCTAGATAAAGTATTATGCGTGTGAACCCAGCAGTTTCTGGTGCACTCCGTTTTAATGACAGGCAAAGTAGAGAACTAGGTACGTTTTCCACCTTTCTGCTTATAACAAGGTTAATCCAAGGGCAATTTTAAGAAGGCGGTGTCCTGAAAGTGAAGTGTGCCAAAACTCAAATGCACACACTGTACGAAGGCCAAAATTAGAAATGTTCTAGGAGTGAGACGTGATGTAATATTATATGAACAGGGTTTGGAGTCAGGTGGGTCTGAGGTTCATCACAAGCTGCAGGGTTTGGGCTTGGCAATAATTAGATGACCATCTCTAAAGCTTCCTTTCTTTAGAATGACACTGTACCTCTCAGGGTTGTTGAGAATTCAAATTCAGTCATCCATGTACATCAGTCTGAACTTAATAGGCCCCCCTGAGAAACCTGGCTTTCTTGGTTCCAAGAAAGAATGAAGGAACCTGACCTTAGGCCATGCCTGGGTAGGAATGGTGACCCACATGCGCAAGGAGATATTCTCCCAGGGCACAGCCTGGGAAGAAGCAGGGAATCTCACCTGACAGTGTGGTTCTGCTCGATTATTTTAAGCAAGTCAAGCCCTATGTAAAGTGAGGGTGATTAGATTAGACCAAAAGACATCCAGTCTCTCTAGCTCTAAACTTCTACATAATCTACCAAAACAAGCAAGCAAAAAAACCAAAACCAAAACCCAAAACAAAAGCAAAAAACAAATCCGTACAAAAATCAAAGCACCAAACCCGCGCTGCCCCTAAGGAATCGGGGAGAACAAAGAAATCACCACCCCCGAAGTTTCGGGCTTCTGCGGTTCACTGTGGAGGACAGGGCTAAGTCACCCTACAGCGGTTTCCCCTCCACATCTGAAGGAGTGGCAGGTGTTCCCGGAAAGCTCAAGGCCAATGTCAGGCAGCAAGGGGTAGGGGCTGTCCCGGGAGAGAAAGGAAACCAGGCTTTCGGAGAAAGCAACTCGGGGATGTAGGAGAAAATCACCTACTACATCTCATGAGGGATGCGGCCGAAGAGGAGGTTGGGCCTGGTCTGAGTAGCCGAGGGTCAAGATTCCAGGCTGGAGCTGGAGGACAAGTTCACTGCCGAGGCAGGAGAGGGCAAGGAGGAAGCGTTAGACGGAGGAGGGAGGTGCATGCGAGGAAAGGGCCCAGAAGGGCCCCGTTCCCGGCCACTCACCACGAGAGGGATGGAGCAGATGAGCACCACCAGGGAGGTGGCGATGAGTAAGATGACCATCTGGATCTCGGCACCCGCGATGCGGCGGAAACTCCGGCGGCGGCGAAAGTCGCTGAGGCGCGGCAGGGCGGGGGAGGCGGCGGCCGGGTTGCCCCGGCAGGGGGCCCAGGGCACGGCCAAGGGACCCGCCGCGTGGTGCTGCTCGGTGCCCAGCGAGGTGCGGCGCATGAACTGGCGGTGCATGCGGAGCAGCGCGCCGCACACGAGCACGTTGCAGAGCACCGTGGCGAGAATGAGGAAGGAGCTGAAGCCCGCGTACATGTAGGAGAAGGCGGCGTGCGCCGTCACGTTGGTGGTCCAGTCGATGAAACACCAGGTGTCCGGGTACTGCAGCCGCGAGCTGCCCAGGCCCATGTTGGGCAGCGCGCAGAAGAGCACGTTGGACGCATAGACCGCGACGAGCGTGAGGCCCGCCAGCCGCTTGTCCACGTAGTGGCTGTAGAAGTAGGCGTGGTTGATGGCCAGGTAGCGCTCGATACTCATGGCACAGATGATGCTGAGGCCCGACAGGCCGAAGAAGAGCAGGATGAAGGTGCTGTACTCGCAGAGCGCTTCGCCTCCGGGCCACTGGCCCTTCATGTATGTGGCGATGGTCACCGGGCTTACCAGCAACGTGCCCAGCAGGTCGGTGACGGCCAGTCCGCAAACCAACGTATAAAAGGTCGTCTCCTTCTGCTCCTTGCGCGACTTGCACAGCACCACAATGGCCACCAGGTTGCCCACCACCCCGAAGATGAACATCACCGCCGGGATGGTCACCGGGCTGTTGGGACGGTCGGGGGTAGAGGAGGCAGACGCATTGACCCCAGGGGTGGACATGGTGGTGGCCCGCGGTACACAGCCTTGGCCTTCGAAGCTGGGCCTGGGGATGGTAGGAGAGACAAAGGCGCGGTGAGATGAAATTACCACTTGTCAGACCCGCTCCCAAGAGACAATATGCTGATGAGACAAGACCAACAACTGGATCCCGCCTGCATCTAGCCATTTACCAACTTCGGCTACCGAAATCGTCAGGCTCAGGATACCTCCTGCCAGCAGCCCCCCACTCTGCTGTCATTAATATTTGCTAGTTGATACTTCCATTCTCTCCTCCTCCCTGCCCCCTCCAGCCCAACTCACTCCACTGCCAAGATGAACAAGGCCTATCTCAAGGGAAAAGCGAGTGGTTCGCTCTTATTCCCGACAGATTCTGAGTCAATAAAATCCTCACCGAAAACAAGTTACGGAAGGCAATTTGGAAAGCGCGCTCGCTCCTCCCGGGCTCCGCTCGAGGAGCGCCCGCCCATCGCTCTCCGCCCGCTGCCCTCAAAGCCTCATCTCACCTGTGGTTGCCGCGGCGGTGGCAGCCGCGTAAGCCCCCAGGGTCAACACTCAGATGTCCAGGATAAGCCTCCAACCTGCCCTAAGTCTCGCCCAGCTCAGTGTGGAGCCTGCCAAGTCTTTGCCTTCTCAGAGCCGGGTCTCCGCGGCTGCCAATTTTCCGGAACTGGGGTCGGAATGGCCAGCTTTCAAAAAACTTGGGAGAACCAGAAGGGTAGCGGGTGGGTCAGTGAAGTCTGATCTTGGATTTCTTTCTTTCTTTCCTCTTCTGCTTCTTTTTTCCCTCGTTCCTTCAAAGACGGGACCAAACTTTTCGGAGCCCGCAGGTCCCGTTCCCGGGCGGACAGCAGTCAGATGTGGGGGCCGCGCGCGCAGGTGGCGCGGAGCCTCACTCCCGGAATCAGGTCGCCCCCCCCTCGGAAGCCCAGGGCAGCACCGGCGGCTATCGGGGCTGGCGGCTGCCACTGAGGCTGCTTCCGGCGCCCTGGGGGCGGCTTGAGGTCCACTCGGCCTGAGGCTCTGACCTGGGACCTTTCATCTTTTTCCTCTTGGCTACAGGGTTCCGAGCTCCGCTCTCGCCCTTCCAGCCTCTGTACAAACTTTTCTCCAGCTCCAAGTTTCCCCGGCGGAGGCGGGGACACACAGTGCGCGGCCCGGGCGCCCATTGGCCGGACGGGAAGGGGGCGGGGCGTGTCCTCAGTGCTCTGCGCCGAGAGGCGGTGCACCGGCCTGGGGGTGGGGGCGGGGCTCCGAGCTGCGCGGGCCCTCGCGCCCTGCCTGGGCCCTCTCCTCCCTGCGTTCCCGGCCCCGGCCGGGTTGGGGTCGCAAGGACATGGCCGCGCGCCTCAGGCTTGTGTGCCGAGTGCCGCCGTCGGCGCGGAGCCTCGGAAGCCGTGGTGTTCTCCCGGGAACCCTCTTAGCCACTCAGAGGGGGCTAACTCTGAAACCAGCATCCCTTCTCCCTAGTTGCCTCCTGCTCCGAGTGGGCTGTTTCTCGCACCTTCCACACGTGGATCGCAACACCTGGGCGCTAGGCAGGGAGGTCAACTGCTCTAGAACTGCACCTTGGAGCCGCCGAGGTGTGTGTGTGCGCGCGCGCGTGGCCCCGCGGGACGTAGGGTGGCGAGGCTCGCGTTGTGCGCGCGCGCGGCCCCGGGCTCGAAGTCAGGAGCGCGCATCGGACGGGGCGGGTGGTTGGGCCGGCGGGTGCGGGCGGGGGAACGACGAAGAATCTGCCCTTTGAAAGGAATTACAATCCATCCATGAAGGTAGTTGGTTGGCAGTGCCCAGGCTGTGGGCTGCGCCCCGTTGGGCATCCCCAGGCTAAAAAAAAAAAAAAAAAAAAGAGAGAGAGAGAGAGAGACCGCAGCCTCTCCCGGCGCTGGTGGCGGAGCCTTGCGGCTGTGGAAGGAGGTGACCCGCAGGTACCTCGTGGGAGTGTTAGGGTGGGAGGGGTGTGTAACCGCGGAGATCTTTCAACTCCTCCGGGGAACTACTCCTCCCAGGAAGAACGGTAGTCTTGAGCTTCGTGGCTCGGCCCTGTTATATTCACTTTGGACACTTTGACCACGAATCCTTTGGTCGGCGGGCTGATGGAGGGTGCGACGGGGATTTGAAAGTTATTGGAGTCAAGGAGTTCTCCAGTCATTACCTCCGTGATTTACTCTTGGATCGGCCTAGTCGCTCTACCTTTTTTCTTTGAATTACAGTTGGACTTACTTTGTGGTGGAAGTAGTTTTTTTTGCAAACGCATTATTTAACTTCTTTGTGCTCTGGTTCCTAAAATCGGGACTGAAAACTAAAAAGAAACGATTGCAAAACTCCATGGTGTTTTAACTGCTTCACCATTTTTTTGTTTTAAACCATGAAGTAGGATTGTGTGGGCCTTTTAAATTCCTAGAAAAATCTGTTTCCATGTGCGGGATACATGCATTTTAACATATTGCATCTCATCGTAGATTAAGCAAATAACTCGATTCTTTTATATGAGGAGCAGGTATTCATTCATTCCTTAAAATGCGATTTCATGAATAAACCTCCTAAGAATTGATCCGGTTCTCCTGTTATTGTGAAATGGCACAGCAACAAATGAGTAATAGGAGAAACAGAGCATCCCAGACTTAACTAATTACTGATAAATTAAAGATAATTAAAGATTCCATATGGATATATTAGTATAACATTCTCTTGTTTATGCTATTTCCTCATGAATATCAGGGATTCAGAAGGAATCTGTAAAAATAACTGATGGCAATTGGTCAGTTTCTCAGTTTTCCCTTTATCACCATAATAACCACATCTGTTGTCTATGCTTTCTTTGAGTAGTAACCTCTAGGGTTGTGTTAGCATTGAAAACAAGTTGGCACTAGAAAAAGGAAACAGCACATTCTACCCCCATCCTTCCCTAACTGAATTGCATCACTGTCACCCTGTCAGGTGGTTATCAGTAAACACACCAAGGGGAGGTGGGAAGTTCCACTTAGACTCATTTTATGTTAGTAAAAATAGTTTTTCTAGTTTTCTTTCCATTTGAAGTTCCTCACATGGAAAACAGTTAGGCTGGGTACCTGTTAAATTTTTAAGGATGAAGAGTATATTAAATGTAACAGTTGAGGCACACTGCTGAAGTAATTAGTGAGTGTTGCAGGATTTCGCACGTCATTGATGAACTGGGCTTGTTATTAATGGAGCTTTTTAAAAAAATTTTTTTAATGTTTATTTTTATTTTTGAGAGAGAGAGAGAGAGAACGCGAGCTGGGGAGGGGCAGAGAGAGGAAGACACAGAATCTGAAGCAGGCTCCAGGCTGTGAGCCGGCAGCACAGAGCCTGACACGGGGCTCACAGGGCTCCAACTCACAGACCATGAGGTCATAACCTGAGTCGAAGTCAGATGCTTAACTGACTGAGCCACCCAGCCGCCTCCCCAGTTTTTTTTAATGTTTACTTATTTTTGAGATTCGGGGGGGGGGACAGAGAGAGGGAGACAGAATCTGAAGCAGGTTCCAGGCTCTGAGCTGTCAGCACAAAGCCCGACGCAGGCCTTGAACCCATGAACCATAGGATCATGACCCAAGTCGAAGTTGGATGCTTAACCAACTGAGCCACCCAGGCACCCCTAGAGCTATCTTTTCTTACTGGTCCTTTAAATATTTATCATCACAGTAGCTTTAGGAAGATTGACATAAGTGAGAAACCAGGACATACGATTAAAAAATTTTAATAAGGTTTACCTGTACCCTCTTTTGGTGTATGTTTCTAAAAGCTTAAGTTTAGGGGTGCCTGGATGGCTCAGTCAGCTCAGGTCATGATCTCATGGTTCATGGGTTCAAGTCCCACATCAGGCTGTCTGCTGTCAGCGCAGAGCCCACTTCAGACACTCTGTTTATGTCTCTATCTGCCCCTCCCCACTCATGCTTTCTTTCTCTCTCAAAAATAAAAATAAACATTAAAACAAAACAACTTAAGTTTAGCTTTTAGAAGTAGAATCTGAAGGTTAGGGAAACAATTATTTTACTTTTTCAGTTTGAAAAACCGGGATGGTGTAGTTCAATTTCCCTCACACTCTGCTAGGAATCTACATTGCAAAAGGAAATGAAGAATTGCCATGAGCATATGGACAGTTCTTGTCATTATTTGTATATTTCAATGAAAAGGTTTTTATTCTAAACATTGTTTTGTATCCTCCCTTGCAGTTTTCACCTCAATCCCTACTTCTCTGCACTGGAAGAACTGGGTTCAGTTCTTTAGAACTGTTGTTAAATCGTCTTTGAAGGTTTGACCTAGTCCAAGAACTGCCTGACTGATCAGTTTGATTGCTCTGCTTTAGCTAGTTATTTGACAACTTTTTTTGAGTAAACACCTGAAGGTGGGAACCTGTTCAAAAGCAAAGGCTGCTTGGAGGTTATCAACCACATTCCCCTTGACTAAGTTGAATCTTCCTTGGATCGAAGGGATGGGTAAGAAAGAGGATAATTCTTGGGAGGAAGACAGCAAGATGAAACAGATCTGGTCTGGACCCTTTGCAGAGCCTAACCTGGCCAGACCTTAGAGCATTCCTAAAGCACTAACATTCATGTAGCAAGCCTGAGTAAGTTGTGTTTGCTCTCCGTCTTTCATGACAGGCCATGCGGATGCTAAAAACAGTGAAAAAGGCATCTAGCTGGTGTAAATAACCCAGTGCTCTTGGATGCATTTGCTTTCCACGCATTCACCCAGTGGTTCGGTGGATCATAAAATGTGGCGTTAACCTGACCGTGGGCATGAGGCGAGGTCCACAATTGTGGCTTTGGCCGTCAAATGATTGCCCTCCCTTTTTAGTGGTGCATTTCAAATGTGTGGTCTCCCAATTATTATCATTTTCTGAGGGTGAATATTATGTTGAGTCTAGTGCCTAGAGTTTGTACACATGTTAGTACTGTGATTAAGTCCCCAACATCTTCATATGATGATAAATTGACTGCTGTGGAGGCTGGTTGCCACCAACTGAAACTTCAGGTTACTTCCTTGTCCAGCAGTTTTACCCCTCAAAGTGATAGCTTTCTGCCCTTTTAATTTTTCCCCTCTTGTTGTCCACTTTGAAGGTGTGGTAGAGAGGGAGGCCTTACTAGTTCAGGAGTCTCTTTTCTAGGAAGACAGACATTCGGACTATATGTCAGGTTCTTCTCACACCCACCTATCTCTCTGGCATTAGACAAAGTCTAGGCCAACTGAAAGGAGGAACTTACGACTTGAGAGAATCGGTCATTCGGCTACGTGTGATGCTTAGTGAACCCCTGCAACAGAAGTTTGAAGCTCTTCGTTGGGGAGCAGAGGGAGAGATGAAGTAGATTGCCATTTGTTGAAATCCAATCCAAAAATTCATCTCTTTCCTGACATGCTCCTTAACCTCCAGCGTAATGGGTATTGATCGCAAAGCACACTAAAGTTACAAGTTGAACCTCTGCTGTAGTTTATGAAGGTCTAAAGATATGGAAGTCTGAGGTAGGTCAGTTCCTTCAGAGTAAATGAACCAGATGGACAGCTAATTTTATAGGAAAACTTAATCTTTTTATTTTTATTTTTATTTTTTATTTTTATTTTTTTTAATTATTATTTTTTTTAACGTTTATTTATTTTTGAGACAGAGAGAGACAGAGCATGAACTGGGGAGGGTCAGAGAGAGAGGGAGACACAGAATCCGAAACAGGCTCCAGGCTCTGCACGGTCAGCACAGAGCCCGACGCGGGGCTCGAACTCACAAACAGCGAGATCATGACCTGAGCCGAAGTCGGCCACCCAACCGACTGAGCCACCCAGGCGCCCCTTTATTTTAATTTTTTAAATAGCTACACTGCTGGATCTAACAAGAAATGAGATTTGATTTTTCATGTAAACAGCAATTTTAAGTATGACTTTCTGATACCAAGTTATTTAGAGTATTTTCCTATAAGATAATAGATTATGTGTTAAAAAGAGCTATAAAATATACATAAAGCATTTTGGTGGAAACATTCATTCATCTAATCTAGTAAAGGAAAAGCAAGTACATTTTGAGGATGTCTAATATGAGGGCTGAGTATCAAATATGGATTTTTTTCTTCTCTGAATCTTGAATTAGTATAAGGTGTCAACTGTTAAGAAGTAAAAAAAAAAAAATTGTGAAATTTTAGTAGCTGAAAAAGCAGAATACACTTTTCAAAATTGTCTTGCTGTGTTAATGAGTTGTCTGCATCTCTGATCATATTACAACAGTGCTGTGGTGTTTTTAAAAGATATATTGGCAGTGCATTGTCTAAAATGCAACTAACTCTAAACTATATATATTTAAGTTAAACTTTAGTTTTTAACTTTTTTTTTTTTTTTATTTTAGAGAGAGAGAGCAGGAGAGGGGGCAGAGGGAGAATCATTTTTTTCTTTTAAATTTACTTATTTATTTATTTTTGAGAGAGAAAGAAAGTCTGAGTGGGGGAGGTGTAGAGAGAGAGGGAGACTGAGAATCCCAAGCAGGCTTCCTGCTCACTGAAGAGCCCAACCAGGGGCTTGATCCCACGACCCTGGGATCATGACCGGAGCCAAAATCAAGAGTCAGATGCTCAACTGATTGAACCACTCAGGTGCCTCTAACTTTTTTTTATTTGAAAATTTTATTTTTGGGGTGCCTGAGTGGGTGAGTCAGTTGAGCGTCCGACTCCATTTTGGCTCAGGGCATGCATGATCTCATGGTTTCGTGGGTTTGAGCCCCGTGTCAGGCACTGTGCTGGCAGTGCGGAGCCTGCTTGGGATTCTCTCCTTCTCTCTCTGCCCGTCCCCTACTTGTGCTGTCTCTGTCTCTCTCAAAATAAATAAATAAACTTAAAAAAAATAATAAAGATTTTATTTTTAAGTAATCTCTATACCCAATGTGGGACTCGAACTCAGAACCATGAGATCAAGAGTTGCATGTTCTACAGACAGAGCCAGCCAGGCGCCCCTAATTTAAACTTTGATAGCAGTTACTTATTACCTGAGTATTCTACCTGTTGATTAAAATGTTTTTTTGTTTTTTTGCTTTTTTTTACAGCCAAGCAAATCATAAAAAGAAAAAGTATTATTTAGTTTTGTCTTCCTTTTCCTGGCGTGCAGCTCTTCTTTTGTTTCCCAAATTGAACACTTTAAAAAAATCCTCCCAAAAGAATAAAAATAAAATATATTTTCCTCTTGAGGAGGAAGACATATGCTACATACGATTTTCCCTGGACTCCCATAATTTTGGAGATCCTGTTTACAGACTGCTTTGGGTTCTTATAGGCGTGGTGCTAGAAATGCCCATTTTATGAAGTGTCCATAAATCCTAGGTTGTCGAAGGAAGTCCAGGGGTCTCTCCTTTTGGCTTAGATGGCAGATGATTCAGCTTTTAACCCCAAATCAAATGGTTTTGCTTTTGCCAAAGGCAAGTCCTAAGAATGATTTAAAAGTATATTTTAAACCGTGATTTGTATTTTTCAAAAATGTCTCTTTGCTATTTTTTTTTAAGGATTAGTGTACTCTCCTAGGACTTTGACAAAAGTGTGTTTTTGCATTGACTTTTTCCCCTGTGTTTTTCTAAGATGGGCTCTGTACAAGAGAGTTAGAGGCTTGCATCTACTGTTTTAGAGATTTCCCACAAACACCACTTTTGGAGAAAGGGGCCTGAGATCTGTAGCTTTATAAAAGCTGTGTTTATCCGAAATTCTTGTTTCAGGAATTTATCAGTTCTGCCCAAGTAACCCCTGCATTGCCGTGTGGAGCTTTGTGGGGCTCTTGTTTATTTTTAGAAATCTGAGGGAATCATTTCCCTTACAGAGCCAGCATCAACTCTGTAATCCCTGAGCTAATGTGTTAATTGTAGTGGCATTTTAAACTTTGGGCAAATGCTAATATCTCATTTCCCCCTTCCATCCATAATAATGATAAAAGCTTTCCTATCATTCACATTAAGCCTCATTATTGAGAACTTCCCTTTCCACACCCTGTCCCTGCTCTGCAACAATGGGTCCCCACCACTCTTCTCTAGAATGGCAGACCTGTTGAGCTTTAAGTCCACAAACCCTTGGGTCTAGACAAACAGGATTCCAGACACCTTGTAAAATTACTTACGAAGCAAAGCCACACACGTCTCCCCTCTTTCTTTTTCTCCTCACCCTTTCCATTTCTGTATCAGCGATATCAATAACTAACATTTATTAAGTAGTTACCATGTACCAGGCAATGTGCATCATGCTTTGGGTGAATTTTTTTTTGCCGTTTGTTACAAATTAGGATATTGAGGCAGAGAGAAGTTGAGTAATTTTTTCAGGGTCACAGAGCTCGTAAATGCTGTGACAGAGCATGCAAGTTACTGACCACAGAATTACAGAGTCTCCTTCCCCAGCACTGAGCAGGGGCCCACTCCTAAACACCTCAGCCTATCCCTTAAAAAAGCAAAAGGAAACAAGGCCGCTACATTTTAATAAAGGATACAGGCAAAACTTCTCTGAATAATAATGATATATTCAGTCTAGACACCCACCACCTATCCCTGTGCCCCTAGGAAGCAGGTGCAAAATAAGAAGTAGAAAATGCACAGTGTTTCTGATTTGAGTTTATAGCCACTTATTTTAACTTTCAATTTTATGTGGAGTAGGTAACAACTTCTGCAACTACCAAGGGGATCGTTAACAGTTTCTATGACATTTAAATGATCGAATACTTCCTTATGAAGCTCTGGCTTATTTTGTTCACAGACACACAGTGAAAATCAACTTTCCTGCTTAGGTTGAGCCTATAGGTGGAGAGTGCTGTCAATGACATGAAAAAGCATCAATCGAGTATAAACTGTGTGCTATAGTTTATAACTTGGCTTATACTAAACCCTTTATATTTATCTTTGATAAGTTTATGGTAATTCTTCAAGGGAGTTGGCATTATTGCACCTGCAGGTCTGTCAGGGTGTAAAGTCAGCTCGAAAAATCTGCATTCATTTGGCATATCTCTTTTAGGGGAAATGGTGTGGGAATGGGCATAATCAAGAAAGTAAACATAAACTCAGGGATGGTGGTGGAAGGAGAAATACATCATCTACCCCTTTTTATTTTTCTATACTCATTGCAAACATTGCTAATAACATCACTCTTTCCTTCAAGGGTCCGCCACTGATTTACTAGCAATGGCACAAGAAATGAAACTCCTTTGTCATGCTTGATCTAACATATGACGTGTACAGAGTTGGTTTGAAGAGACCCTAATAGATGGTGCTTTTGTAAATTTGTGATGATATGTGTTTGTGGTCCTTTTTGCCTAGGTGGTTATGGAAGGGCTATGAAAATCTTTTATCAGGACTTTTTGCTTTGGAGGGCAAACTTTGTATGAAGAGAATGTGAAGTGGGTACAGCAGGAGAGAGATCATCATCATTAAATACGTAACTAGAAAAACAAATCTCAGGATAGAGGGTCTTGCAAAGCAGCATATGTGCAAAGCACCTATTAGATGCTTTAAGAATGTCTGGAATGTGTCTCATAGTATAATAAATGACTTTATGCAAAATACCCACATTTGCAAGTCAGGGAGCAGCAGGAGACAAATTGAAGAGTCAGGAACAGCTTGTTCTTGGGTCAAACCAGCATTTATATCTTAATGTTTTCAGCTCCAACTAGCTAAATCTTCCAATAACTCAAATAGAATTTTGGGACCCAAGTAAGGAGTAAATGATTGAAAAAAAGATGAATTGCGATCATTAAAACCTAACTTTACATTATTCAGTTGGTATTGTGATGTTTAAATGTACACAAAAATGAATATTTGAAAAATTAAATCATTTAAAACCTATGCATAGAAGTTTGCTAAAATACTAGAGCCCTTTGGGGGAATGTTTCCCTAAAGGATCAAACATTTATTAGTTATATCTATTTTATCTTTTACTCTTGGTGTATTTTAACAATTCTCACTTGTATCAAGTAGAGTACATAGTTTTAATCGTATTTATACAAGTTGAACTCTTGTTTACCTCCTTTACCAAATGGGTGAAATGCTGTTTATTTACTCATTATAAGTGTAGTACGGTGCACAATTAATTTTAGAACCAGAGAGAGGAGAAAACTCCATTTTTAGTCTCAGTTTCTACCTACCTTAAATTCCAGAGAATTGAGCTTATTCAAGCTGATTATGTTGCAGTGCATCAGTCTTAAGTATGGTCACTTACAAGAGCTGAATCATCTTCCTGAATGTTTCCCTGACATCCGGTGTTTGGTGGGGAACCTCAGAAGAATACAGCTTTCTAGTTAATAAATATTTTTGAACAAGAGAACAAAACACATTCTATAGAATAAAAATTCACTCTGTAAGTTGATAACCCCTATAAGGTGTGGAGGAAGACTATATTGAACCTTTGGTTGTTGGGAAAAAATAAGTATTTATTAAGGATAGAATATTCAAAATGGCCTGTGAATTGGTTCATGGTTAGATGAAGGAACGCTTTTTTCTTAACATATCAGGGTTCTTCTGTATTAATGTAATACTCACTTTCATTATACTGAAAAAGGGTATTATAGCATTTTCTTTGCTTTGAGTTTGGTTCTTAATTTTATTTGAAAATGCAGTAGAAAGAAATATTCATATACTTCGGCTTTAAAGCATTAGTTTAAAACAAACAAAAAGCAGAATCAGACCTGTAAGTACGGAGAACAAATTGATGGTTGCCATAGGGAAGGGCCGTGGGGGATGGGCAAAATGGGCGCAGGGCAGCAGGAGATACAGGCTTCCTGTTATGGAATGGGTAAGTCACAGGAATAAAAGGCACAGCAGGGGGAATATAGTCAGTGATATTGTGATAGCATTATATGGTGACAGATGGTAGCTAAACTTGGGGTGAGCATAGCATAACGTATAGAGAAGTTGAATCACTATGTTGTACACCTGAAACTAATGTAACATTGTCCACTCAACTCAAATAACACTATTTAAATATATTAAATATTAATAATCTTATTAATATTAAAATATTTAAAAATATTTTCCCCATGATACCACAAATACTCAAAGATAAGAATGCCTAAAAAAGATAAAAATTCTATTCTTTTTTACCACTATAAAAATATTCTGAATATGCTAATAGATACAGTGTAAATTACTATTTATAATATCCATTTATATAATTTATAGACTCAAAAAGAAAAATTAGCTTTTTGAAAATGAGTACAGCTTAGAAAATGTTTTCAATACTGATCCTGCCTGGAAGAAAGGCTTTCATGGTCAAATACGTTTTGGAGATGTACTGTATTCCTGTTAGAAAGTCTCATTGCATATTGCTATAAAAGGCCCTGAGATGTCTGACAATTTAAAAAACTCAAAACTGTCTTACTTTGTTTTAGTTAACATCTCCCAGGTTTATATGATCACGCATCCTTTCATCAGTAACACCTATTAACATGATATAGATTAGAATTCCTTGCAACACATGCAGGGAATCTTTCCTAATATGGGAAAGGATAATTTATTATTTGGGGGAGTGGTTCAGAGACCAACATTGTAATTGCAGTAGATATGTATTTATTTTTATGTGTTAGGAAAAATGCGTATCTCATTCATGATTTTACGGCTATTGTTGCTTGGACTGAATCTAAGTTAATGTATGTGAGAAATGAGTAGATTTAAAGAAAGTATAAAGTGAATGATAGTAGAAATGATATAGATATGGCAAAATCGTGAAGGTAGAAGGTGAGTAATTGAGGATTGGGAAATATTAATAGGTTGCAGTAATTTGCATGTGTATATTCAAACTCATCATCAGGACATATAGGGAAGAAGGACAGTAGCTCTCTGGTTCCGGTTTTAAAATACTTTTATGACCTGGAAGAGAAGCCTGTTCTAGACCCAGTTTCCTTATCTGTAAATAGGGATTGCTGGATTGGAGAACATCTGAGGCTGACTTAAGCTCAGCAACATTGATGTGAATGGAAGGTTACAGTGGCCATCTGATCTGCTAACTCCCCTCAGGCACTCAGGCAAAGCTCCTTTGTTGTTGCATAGCTGGAGAATTGTAATCCTGTAGCTATCTCTACCGGGAAAACCATGGCCAAATGTTGCGCTGACTGCACCTTACTGAAGGTTTACTTGGGCTGTCAGGTTTGCTTTGGTTCCTGGGTGTCGGTGAAGCAGAACGCTTCGTTCGTTGACATGCCATTATTTGGGATCTTTTTGCGCCCTTTTCTCAAAATAGCTGAGCCAGGTTCTTGGATTTGAGTTCTTTGTGTGAATGGGGCACCCTGCAGTTCTAGCTCCAGGGAATTCTCTGGCCTGTGGATGAGACTAATCTGGAGGGCAAGGTTTACTCTCTTTGGTTTTACACCCACCCACCTCCCCTCTCTGCAGTTTTTTGTTATTTTGGAGAATTGTCATCCATATAATGTAGTATTTAGACTTCCAGTCTGGTCTTGTCTTAAATTTTCAAAAATAATGACTTTCTTTAGATAGATTTATCCCTAGGGCTTTTTAGTTTTGATTTTTGTGTTTTTAATGATTCTTGATTTATGAATACGATCCTGCGATCTATTACATTTCTAATGGCTTACGGTTAAGTAACTGTAATATAATGGTTATGTACACAAACTCTATCAGGCTCTGTCACTTACTAACTGACTTTACACAAGTTTCTTAACCTGTCTCTTCCTTTGGGTGTTTTTAATCTTTAAAATAAGGATAATACTATAATCTCCCTCAGAATTAAATAGTAAATACATTAAAAAACACTCAGTACAGTGCCTGGTAAATAGCCCTCAAAAACTGTTAGCTATTGTTATTACAGCCAGTGTCTAGGACAATTTTTTGGTAAGATTCCTGAACTGTCACTCATATTGGTACACTGTCAGTTGATTTTCTTGAAAGTTCTAGGCACGTAATTATATCACATGAAAAGAATATCAGCTTAAATATGTTTTTCCTGATTTGTTTTTCTAGAGGAACTCTTTACTGGGATTCTTCAGCACAACATCAAATAGTAGTTGAGATGATTTCTGTCTTGTAGTGACGATTCCAACTTTCTTTCACATAATCTATCTACTATAATTTATAATCAATTTTATATCCTTTTTTTAACTCATCATTATGACATGAGCATTTTTCATGTTAATAAATTTTAGCAAACATTTTTCCTAGAGTATATAAAATTGTATATTATAAAATGTAACATAGACACATGTATTAGTATATAAAATATAGGTATAGTTTAAATAATTATAATAATAGGAATATCTGTGTATACACCAAACTTCAATAGAATATGAGGAGGCAATTGGGAGCTCTTAGTGCCTTTCCCCACTTGTATCAGGAATTTTTAGCCATCGTTTCCTTTTTATTTTTACTACCAGTGAATAAATATTGCCATATAGATGTATTATGATTTACTTAGTAGTTCCCCTATTGTGATTATTTATACTGGTTTATATTTTGGATGTTGAGACTAGAGCTTTCCCATATTGATGATGCTTTCCATGGGATAGATTCTGAGGAGTGGAATTACTAGGCCAACGGGTGTACGATTGTTTTAAAAGCTTTGGTCAAATATTGATTATCAAATTGCTTTTCAGAAGGTTTGCATGTATTTATATTCCCCCAAAATAATGCATACAAGAATGACAATTTCAGTTCAACAGTCATCAAAACTGAGGGTTAGTAATGCAAAAGGCAAGACATATCACGTTTTTATAGAACTCTTAATTAGGTTGGATTTTTTAAAAGATCAATTAAAATTTTTTGAGCAGTACTCTGTATACAGAAATGTTGATATACTACAAGTGTTTAGCTTGATGAATTTTTACAAAGAGAACACAACTTTGTAACAAACACCAAGATGAAGAAACACATCTCACCCAGCTATAGTTGTGTTCACCTTCCAGTGTAAAGACCATTTTGTGTGCTAAAACCTTTGAAGAAAGAAAATTGACTTTGCCTTGACCAATTTAGTTTTGACAGCCAGCAGCAAGTTTTGAATTATATTCTCCTCATATAGTAAAATAGGATTTATAATTGAGTATAATTAATATATTATAAATAATATAATTCTGATCTCTTTTGAAATGGTTTGATGTCATTTGGCTATCAAACCAGATAACTTTGCAACTACTCAAGAGTTTTTATGTAAGCCATGATAGTGTATCCTATAATGCAGGTACTTTAATTATAGTGTATATAAATAGGGGTTATCTCCATGCTTATTTAAGACTCAGATTCAAGGGACCCAGCTAAGACTCACTGAATCAGCATTTGCATTTTCATGAGCATGTGGGTGATGCTGATGCTTGCAAAGGGCCCCTGGACCACACTTGAGTAATGTTGCTCTAGGGGATAAATGTCTCTTCTGAAGAAAGACATTCTGCAAATGTTGGTAATTGAAGCAGTTACCTAAGACAACCCTTCCACATTTCGTGATCAGTTTTTAAAACATGTAATAAAATATTTTTCATCCGTCAGTCCTTTCTAGACTTTCCTACTATAGACCTAGACACATGGTGTTTAACATAGGGGTGGTACAGTTTGTGTAACCAGAACAGGAAACATCCAGCTCAGAACACACCCCTTGATTGCAAAATCT
This sequence comes from Panthera pardus, assembly GCF_024362965.1. NCBI lineage: Eukaryota > Metazoa > Chordata > Mammalia > Carnivora > Felidae > Panthera > Panthera pardus. The sequence goes on along the minus strand of NW_026526765.1, from coordinate 32,696,445 downwards.
TTGGAACTGACCTGGTAGAATGGATCTAGCTTTTCAAAGGATCACCCTTAGCTTATTTATCTTGGCAATCTTATGGGTATATTATCTGTATTATGTAGTAGCCAGGTGAAACACTGTAACTTAAGGTTTTACCTGACTGTACAAGTAGCAATAAAATGGAAACAAACAAACAACCGACTCGCTCACTCCCGAAGGTGTTCTATTTAACCTAAGTTCACCTGTTTGGTGTTGCAGGTTTGCAAGTGGATCATTTTATAAATGGCTGATAATTCAAATTTTTAGCCAAAAGAGAAGTTTAGAAAACTATCCCTTTGTTTCTTCTCTTTTGACATTGAAGAACACTAAAGTTCATATGTTTTTGGAGAGTCGTTTAGAAAAAGCAGACTGCTTACCAAGTAGTGAGATATTTGGCAATAACTCGTAGAAAAATTTTTGTGGAGTTTGGTTTTGCTTTCAATTATCTGAATTAGGGGTTTTGCTTGTCCTGCTGGACTTGATGGATTAAAGTCATATTGACCCTGATCCTTCGATATTGCTTGACCCCACCTAGTTCTCTCCACCTGCACCACCACCCTGGGCTGATGATGTACTTGCTTCTCCCTGCTGGTCTAGAGCCATGGGCTCCTGTTTCCCCCCGTATTCTTGACCCCTTCTAATTAGTTCTCCACATTACTATCAGAACGGTCTTTTTAATAAAATAAATTGGATCATGTCATTCTTCCACCTCCTCCAGAGGCTTTCCTTGGGTGCAAAGTCCTCATCATGGTCCACAAATTCCTGCACCGTCTGCCTCTGGGCTCCCTTTTCTGACCTCAGCTCAATCCTGTCTCTCTCTTGCCCATTTCACTTAAGATGTTCTTTAACCCATGCAAGCCCTTTCTTAACTCAGAGCCTTCATGCAGGCTGTTCCCTCTATCTGTAAGTCTCTTGCTACCTGGCTAACTCTTGCCCCTCTTTTCCATCCGTGTTTAAATGCCACATCCTTAGAGAGACCCTCCAAGTCTACATTATGTCTCTGCAGTGTTTCTCCTCCCTGTGTATTTCTTTTCTCTTGATACTTATCACAATTTATAAATGCATGTGTTTATTGGTATCTGTTTTCCTCACTCGTGTGTTTTGAGAGAAGAGTTTTAGGCTACGTTGTTCATCATCATATCCCCAGTCCCTAGCATACCACCTGGTCCTGAATAAATACAAGATCTGTAATTACCCAGTATGTGAGTTACCTACTGCTGTGTAGCAAATGAAGGCACAAGTTTAGACATTTACTTAAAATATTTACTCAAAACAACAAAGAGTTCTCATGTCATAGTTTCAGTAAGCCAGGAATTTTTTTAAAAATTAACTAATTTTTCTATTTTCTGTGGGTTATTAGGGCTGTTGGCAGAAGGCCTCTGTTACATGCCTCATGGTGACTCTATAGGGCTGTCGGAGTGTTCTCACATATGACAGTTGGCTTCTCCTAAAGGGATGATCCAAAAGGCAAAGGGAACTTTGGCTGTCACGTATTGTCACTTTTGCTATATTCTCTTTGTTAAAAGGAAGTCACCAAATACAGGTCACATTTAAAGGGAGAGGAAGTTGGCTCCATTTTTTTTTTTTTAATGTGTATTTATTTTGAGTGATAGAGAAAGAGACAGAGGGAGAGAGTGCAAACAGGGGAGGAGCCGAGAGAGAGGGAGGGAGAGAGAATCCCAAGCAGGCTCCAAGCTGCCAGTGCAGAGCCTGATGTACGGCTTGAACCCAGGAACTGTGAGATAATCACCTAAGGCAAAATCAAGAGCCGGGCGCTCAACGGACTGAGGCACCCAGGTGTCCCGCTCCATCATTTGAAGGGAGGGGTATCAGAGAATTTGTGGGCATATTTGGAAACCACCACAGTTCTTCCTCTAGCCATAATTACTTATATTGCCTCCACGTGAAAAATATCCAAACCCCTCCTACCATCCCCCCCCCCAAATTGTATTCATTTAAATTATGAGCTTGGAATGTGGGATGTTAGCTTAAAAATCAGGTCCAAGTATGGAGAGACAAGTTCATGGGCGTAGTCCCTTACATATAGCTCCTTTAATACCATTCCTCTTGATCTTAAGACCAGTGAACTGAAGAGACAAGTTATCTACTCCACCCCAGCCAGCCTACAATGGTGGGATGGGCCTAGCAGAACCACTGTAAACAGTTCTGTCAGAAAGAGGGTGAACCGAATGTGCACAGTAGTGCTTGGTCCACGCACTTCTGATTTCTTGCTGGGCACAGGTTAACAGTTCTTAATTAGGAATCAAGTCTTGGAAATAATGCTCCTTGGCTCTTTGCTCTTATTTTCAAGCTCTCAGCCATTTTTTTTTTTTTTTTTTTTTTCCATGAGAGGTATGTGTTTGCAGCTCAGTAGTCAATGTGTAGCTTACTTCCTGCTTGTAGAAGTTTGGGGTATAAAGTCCTCTTTTCACTTTGTATTATCTCTGTCCTTTTCAGTCTGAGCTGTTGATATCTATATCAATGTGTTATATGTAAAAAGTATAAATATTTACAAGACATAGAAATTATATGGAAGAAGAGATTAATTCTCCTGTGGGCAGGGAGGGACTGGGAAGGCTCTAAGACAGACAGCAGCATTTTCAAGACTGAGTAGAAATCCATTAGGAAGACCACACAGACAAGAACAATCTAAATATAGGGAAGAACATGTACAGAAGTACCACTGGACTGAAACTGTAACATGTATACAGGGACTATGTATAGCTTGCTATTGAGACAAATGGCTCAATGGCAAATGGCTCCAAATGGCTTGCCAAGACATTTGGATTTTATTCTGTAACTCAGTATTTCTCAAAATGTGGTCTACCAACGTCTCACATCCAAATCATTTGGGGACTTTCCTGAACCCCACTCTAGACTTACTGAAGACATATTCTGGACCCTCTGGAGGAGGAACTCAAGTTGAGTTTTAAGGTTAGCTGCTCTAAGGGAGTTAGAAGGTTCTCAGTAGGTTCTCAGCCTGATTTACATTTTTGATAAATTACTTGGGGAGCTGTGCAGAGGGTGGTAAGATGGTGAGAAAGGGAGATCAGTATGCAAGCTTTTGCGATGGTCCAGGTAAGAGAAATGGAAGGCCTATGGAGATGTAAAAAGGAGAATATAAGAGTTGTAACAATAATGAAGATCACACAAATAGAAGAGATTGATACAATGAGGTTTTTATTTATACACATATAGACATATTGAAATTTACAGTGCATACATGTGTAAAGTTTTATGGGAACACAGGAGGCAGAAAATAACACTAGTATTCAGATAAATGAGGTGGAGAAGAGTGGGAGTGATATTTGAACTGGGGACTTGAAGTATGAATAGGAGTTCATAAAACAAACAAAAGAACTTACATGTAGCGAAGAGGCATAAGGCAAAGTGAGGATCTGATATGCTTTGAAATAATGAGAGGTTGGGTTGGATTTGAATGTAGTTGCTTGAGGGAGAGGTGGGATATGAAGCAGGAAAGAGAAGTTAAGGTCTCACCAGAGTGGCTTGCTGATCCCAAGGCTATTTCCTCCTCTTCCTGAGCACGCACATTTCCCAGTCTTTCTTGCAGTTAGCTGAGGCCATGTGATAGTGTCCTCACGGTTGCAATGTGTGTGGAAGTGATTTGCATCGTTCTAGACTTCTTTGCACCCTTAAAAGTCTCCCACAAGCTAGTCTCCATCTCACTGTAAACATTTGTGGCAACTTTAGAAGTCACTTATAGAAGATGGTAAAGCCACAAGACGGACAATGCCTAGGTTCTTGAATCACCTTTTGGAACATAGGTGCCTGCAGATAAGGAACACCCTTTTTGGATTCAGTATAAGGAAGAAACTGACTCCCTGGGTTTGAGCCATGGCATATGCTTGCCATGCAAAGGAATTGGGACATTGCCTCATAGGTGAAGAGTCATTTCCAATAGGGAGTGATGTGATTTGGCTTGTTTTTAGGGGAAAATCACTTTCAATACATAGTAAAGAGAAGCCCTGGGGTAACGTCTTCCACAAATGTTCAAAGGCTGTCTAGTGAATGGGGAATGAGATTTTCTAGGGCTAAGGTGCAAACCAAATACTGAATGCTTGCCTAAGTGAAAGCTAAGGGGAAAGGAGTGCATCTCTACTAGAAAGAAATTCCTAGCAGTCAGAGCCGCTTGTACAGAGGTTTCTTCGGTGAGCTTCCTCTCCCTGAAGAGATAGCCAGAGTGAGGCTGGAGGACTTCTGCTCGCTCAAGTCTTTGGTGGGGGCCTGAAATAGGACACTTGTAGGATGTTTTCTATTTGAGATACCATGACCCAAAGCGATTATTTCAGTCTAAATTAACAAACATGTGCATATATGCCCCATACAAGCCATGTGATTAATCTCTTCTTTATTTATGCCATTACACATATGTTTGTATTATCTAAGCACTGACTTTGAATTCTCTTGTTTCATTTTATGTGTAAAGCCACAGTCACCCTTTCCATATATATAAGTTTGAACCTGCAAGCACAGCTTAGCAGCTATGAAATTTGCGCTAACTCCTCATGTGTTTATTAATATTACTTTCTATTTCCTCAGTGTCATTTCTGAACTATCATTTGATTGTGAGAATGAACGGATGCTCGATGCTTCAAACACACACACACACAGTTCTCATGAAAAATAACCTATAAATTACTTATTTTTAAAAACATACAGAATTTAATATTCTTAATGACTTTGCATCTTTTTCCTGAGACCTGTCTTGATTTCATTTAGTTCCTGGTAGTATGGCCTATGTTAATTTACATAATTCTATAAAATATTGCCAGAGATTGTTGAAGAAACCAACTAGATTATAACATAGCAGTCTTTTGATTCCTAGATTATACAGCGCTTGAAAATGAAAAAGTTGATTGACATGGTATCTTTTACTTCCTACATATTTTCTGGGATCTGGCTGGCCATCTTGGCTTTAAGAAGACTGAACTTGATCTTAAATGGTTAGGAATCAGGGGTAAAGTTTATTAGGTTTGCCTTAATTAAACTGGTGCCATGCAGGAGGGAGCAAGGATATCACTGCCCTGTTGTTACTCTTGGCAGTCTTCCAATTTCTCTTTTGTGATAAATTACCCACCCTTTGGCCTGTGATCAACCACCAGGGAAACAGGTTATTGCTTTGTGGAGCAGAGGGGGAAGTATATTATCGTTTAATTTTCAACGACAAGGGCTGACATATTGTGTCAGGAACAAATAAATCTTAACAGTTACTCATCTAATGTTTAAACAATTCTGGGATTCTTTTATTAGGACTTGATAGAAGCCTTTCTGTAAAGGTTGACATTCTTCTCTGGCTGGCAGATACCCAGGTTATGAAGCCATGGCTGGGTCTCTGTCTCTAGAAACGAAGGAGGTATCTTTCCGGGCCGGGAGTGAGACATCTTGCAGAACAGTCTGTGGAGAAATCTGTAGAGTATTGCAAATGTGATTTTAAAAAGGTCGCCCTATTTAAAGCAGGAGTTTTACACATGTTGTCAACAGTGGGTATTTCTTTGGAGAAGGATTTGGTCAGCAAATAGGAGTTGCTTCCATTTTCAACTTTATATACGCTCATATTGTTTGATTTTTAAAAACATAATTAATATAAATTACATTTGTAATAAAAATGATTTGTACAAAACTAGTAGCTTCCCAAACGCTTTTAGTTTTGGAGAGACACTCTGACCTACTATACCGTTCTTGTTGAAAATAAAAAAGCTGTCAGCATTTCTGCATGTGGTTCAGAAGTGATCCTCTTACCAGAACTATAGCTTGTATTTTTTTTTTTTTTAATTTTTTTTTCAACGTTTTTTATTTATTTTTGGGACAGAGAGAGACAGAGCATGAACGGGGGAGGGGCAGAGAGAGAGGGAGACACAGAATCGTAAACAGGCTCCAGGCTCCGAGCCATCAGCCCAGAGCCCGACGCGGGGCTCGAACTCACGGACCGTGAGATCGTGACCTGGCTGAAGTCGGACGCTTAACCGACTGCGCCACCCAGGCGCCCCTATAGCTTGTATTTTAAAATTAGGCATGACTAAGTAAAGAAATGGAGAGGAAGCATGACATGGAGGGAAGGCAGAGCCCGAGGTGATATGGACAAAGCAGAACACATGAAGTTGACTCTAAGGAACTGACTTGGTGGGAAAGGAGAGTATGCTCTTCCGTGGGTATAGGAGTTTGCTAGGCTGCCCTACAAAATACCACAGTCTCGGGGGCTTAAACAGAAATTATTTCCTCCCAGTTCTGGAGGCTGGAAGTCTAAGATCAAGGTGCTGGCAGGTTCATTTACTGGTGAGAGCTCTCTGCCTGGCTTGCAGATGGCCGCCTTCTCACTGTGTCCTCCCCTCGTCTTTCCTCTGTGGGTGCTCTTCCGGCTGTGTCCTGATTTCCTCTTATAAGGACACCAATCAGATTGGATTAGGGCAGACCTAAATTGCCTCATTTTAGCTTAATTATCTCTTCGCAGATCTTCTCTCCAAATACAGTCAGACTCTGAGGTTTAGGCTTTAGCATGAATTTGGCGGAGGGGTGGGTGGTGGTATACAATTCAGTCTGTATCACTAGATACATTTTCTTAGAGCTTTTTATTCTTACAGACTTCAGTGAAAATGAGTTGGGAATGAAAATGACTATAAACATTCAGACTCAAAGTAACCATAGTTCACTGAAGAATAACATGTTAATCATGAACCCACTGTGCAAAATAAAATTAAAACTGAATATCATCTTGAGATGTAAGCACAGTTATGTGACACATTTAATGCATGAAGAATAATCAAGAAATTGTACATTTACAGAGAAAGGAAGGTAACTTGTTAAGAATGCTGGCATTTTTGGTGCTTGTGTGATTTATTTGGAAATATATATATATATATATATATATATATATATATATATAATTTTTTTTTTCTTTTAATTTTTAAAAGTTTTTATTTTCAAGAGAGAAAGTGTGCGAGTAGCAGAGAGGGGCAGGGGAGGGGGAGAGAGAGAGAAAGAGAGAGAGAAAGAGAATCCCAAGCAGGCTCCACACTCAGTACAGAGCCCGACATGGTGCTCAATCCCATGACCCTGGTACCATGACCTGAGCTGAAATTGAGTCAGACGCTCAACAGACGGAGCCATCCAGGCGCCCCATCTTTATTATATTTTAAAGAAAAGCAGACATGGCAAGAAGGTATAAACATTAAACACACCGAAGCTTTTATAGAATATGTTGTTCAGTTACAAAGGAAATATTTAGCTGGTATCCAATTCAAAATCTTTTTAAAAGCATAATCCAACTATTTAAATCAGTGTACATATTTAATAAAATGTTTATTTGATTATACCAAGATTTGAAAAGTAATAGCACCACAATTATAATAGAAAATACAATACTTTCCACAATTTTATAAATTTGAGTTATTCCAAGAGGTTTTTATATTCCTTAGTGTTTAGAATGCTCAATGCCCAAATTATTTCTAGAAGAATTTCTTTTTTACACTTACTGTCAGCCTCCCAATTTGACATGTACCATGCATTGCCTGTGGTGTTGCCTTTTTTTCCCCCCTATGTTCAAATATTGTCTTCACCAGTAAGACAGTGAGCATCTTGGGAAGGGCCATGACTAATTTATGATTATTGCTCCAGAGCCTGGCACATAGTAGGTAGCTAGTGAAATATTTAACGTATCAAGGTCAAGTAGTATACAAAATTTCTTATACATATGATTATTTTGTAAAACTGTGAAAATGTGAACTAAATTATGATTTAAAAAAAAGTCAGATAAATGCATGGTTGAGTCTTTAGCTGTTGGGTCAGTTGTCCAAATAATTATCTCAGATCCCCATATACTTTTAACTTGAAATGCTTAGAAAATGGAGATTGAAAGGTTTTCATTTCTTTTTTCAAATTACCTGTGGTAGGTATGGCATAATGGTAAAAATAGGAACTGCTGAGTTCATAATCCTGGCCTTGACACTTACTAACTGTGTGACGACGGGCAAGTTACCTACTTTATCTGTGCCTGAGTTTCCCATCTATAAAATGGCATGGTATTAATACTTGCCTGTCAGGGGTTTTCTTCAAGATTTAATGAGTTAATCAGTGAAAAGCTCTTAGAAGAGTGTCTGATGCATCATAAGTGCTCCAAGGGTCTGCTTTTTAAGGTGTCTTTATCAGTTCACTGAAATAGGTGTAGACCCCTGACTACCAAGCCAGCTACTTTATTGGTGTCCTATACTTGAGATGTTACTCAGTTAAGCAAACAAAACAAAATCATTTCACCGGTAAATGCGTTCCACAAGCAAAGTAGATTTTAACCTGTGAAATTAAGACATGCTTCCCACACCAAATTTGAGACTGTTTACCAGCTGAGCACTAATGGCACAATCCTTCTTCAGAAACGGTGGCTCCCTCAGATCTTGTACAGGGAGTGCTATGCAGTGAGTGCATGCCCCCAAAACGAGCTGATTAAAGTGAAGTACAGATAGTATTGATCATAGTTCCCTACAAAGGAGTCACTTCAGAAATTTGAATAGAACACAGAATGAGCTTTTCTCAGAACTCCACAGATGTGGCTTCAATGTGGTGAGTTACTTAACAGAATGATGAAGGACACAGCAGACCAAGAGCACTCACTTGACAGCCTTTGTAGGGCCATCAAGTTAATTCCCAGCAGTTGGGAATTTAGCTCTAGCAAATAAGTCAGGATGGAATCACAAGGAAGCTGTGTGTGTGGTGCTTGGTTTGTAGCAACTGAGAGCTACTGCTAGCCTGTTGGAGGTTGCCTCCTCCAACAACTAGGATACCTTTGGTTACACTCCTAAAATTAACCATCGCGATGTTATGAGAGGTTCTAACGTTCCCTGGCTATATGGCTTCCGGTTTGTCACTTAACTTCTTTGGATCTTAGTTCCCTCATGTATGAGGGAATAGAACAAGGTGTTCTTTAATTTCCCATCTAAATTCAGTGGTCTGTGATGATTCTGCAGGGCAAGTAGAAGTACAGTCAATAAAGATCTACTTCGTTAACTCATTACATGTCTTCATAAGGGCAAAATCTAAGTGTTTGCAATAATACAGCTAATCCTATATTTGAAAAAAAGCCCCTCTGTTTTGTGATTATAAAATGATGACTGGACATGCACTAATTTGGACTTCTAATTGAATGAATTGTTTAAGCATTGGACTTTTAGGAGAAACAAGCAAATCTAAAGAAGACAGTTTACTATAAAAACCAAATATCCCCAAGTCAATTGTCATCAACAATTCAGTTCTATCTCCTATAATTTTTACATCTTTAATATGCTGCTGACATAATTGACGCTCAGTGATATTTCCCTAAAATATCAAAGACAGATTAAATTACTTAAATAGGCTATACTTAGAAGTAATATGCCCCAATATTTTTTATATCCTTGCAGATATATTTTAGAAAGCTTTTTTGATCACAGCTACAAATCAAATGGATGTCTTGTACAACTTTAATGAGAAAATTCAATTTACTAGACAAGAGTTTGATCAGCAGTATTTCATTATATTTCACTAATAATCTGTGTGCATTTAGGCAAGTCACTTCACTTTGTAATCCTCACTTTTCTCAGATAAACGCAGGATAAGAGAAGAGACAACGTCTAGGATACTTCTTTATTTCTAGAATTCCATGTGAAGTCACGTTCTCTACTTCTTTCTCCTATTTAAAAGATCCTTCCAGTTATTTTTATTTTGATTCTCCCAAAAAACTCCCTTGGCACCCACTGTACTCTCTGTATTACCAGGAGATACTGGATGCTTTCACTGACAGTAATGGGCAAAGGAAATGTTTGACTACTTTTTTCCTTTGCTGCTTGCAGAGACTTGGGTGTGGGTGGTTTCTTGGGCGGTTTCATCATCCTTGCAAGCCCTGGCCAGAGAACAGATGTAGAGATTAACAGATAAGAGGTGCAGATGACTGAAACCTGAGTTTGTTGCCTAACACAAAGCAAAAAATGTTTCCTAAATTTAATCAGCCAAATACCTAATAAATGTGTGACACACTAGGTCTAAGTGATAGCCTTGGCCTTGAGAAATGTAAACTCTTACCCAAACAAGTTAGTGCTGATATATCTGAAATACTCAGATAATTCTGAAATGCTAACCTGTATGAAACTAACTGTAATTGTATTAGAAGTTCACAGAAGGGAGAGATTTGGGTTTGGAGTTGTCAGCAGAGTCTGATGGAGGAAATTTGACTTGCAGAGCATCTTTAGGGAAGAATAGTATGCATGATACTTCAATATATCAGTTCATTCAACAAATATTTGTTTAGTGGCCATGATGCTTTGAACTTCTCTAAGTGCTGGAAGTATACAGCAGTGAACAAAATGGGAAGAAGTCTTTGCCCACACAACTTGCATTCTAATGGAGGGATGTAAGAAAAAAAATGAGTAGGGGCGCCTGGGTGGCTCAGTCGGTTAGACGTCCGACTTCGGCCCAGGTCACGATCTCACGGTCCGTGAGTTCGAGCCCCGCGTCGGGCTCTGGGCTGATGGCTCAGAGCCTGGAGCCTGCTTCTGATTCTGTGTCTCCCTCTCTCTCTGCCCCTCCCCCGTTCATGCTCTGTCTCACTCTGTCTCAAAAATAAATAAACGTTAAAAAAAAAAAAAAATTAAAAAAAAAAAAAGAAAAAAAATGAGTAAAATATATATTATGTCAAATGATAAGTACTACGGAATTAAACGAATATTTAGGTTAAATTAGAGAAAGCTCTAAGAAGTGACATAGTCAGACAATATCAAGCTAACCCTCTCATCTTATAAATGAAGAAACCGAGACTCAGGAAGGTTAAACAACATAGCTAAGGTCACCCAGTTTATTAGCAAGAAAGGAATAAGATCCGGGCTTACTCTCTCCTAATCTGGTGTCTTTCCCATATGCACACACCCCCTGGATGGTCAAGTCACCTTGTGCCAAAGGTGCAGGGGAGGGGCTGGCACTTTGCGTTGGGGGGAAACGGAAGGTCTATGTAAAGGGTAAGTGCCAAATCTGCTAAACCAGAGAGAAGTTGACGTTAGGTGTGCTGTCAGGAAAGACATGCATGAAATGATCCCCAGAAAATTCTGAAACTAGTTGTACTAATTCGTCAGATTAAAAAATGCTTCTGTGATTGCCTTCCTCTCTCTTTCCTTCTCACCCCCTCAGTTCCCTGAGAAGGAATTCCTTTGCCTCACGCTGTTTACTGTCAGGTAGAGCGCTAATGTTCTCTGTGAATATCAAAGGCCTCTGCTGTGGTTTGTCTTGAAACTAGAAATAGGGGTTTTAGCTAAACCCAGATATTCTACAGCAGCTCCACTTTTAGGGATTCAGCTGCTGGCGAAATGCGTGCTGAGTGAGAACTAAATCTAGACATTCGATTTGGATAAAATGAGCAAGTTGAATCAAATTGAGAGCTGCTGTTACTCATACTTTCTTCATAAATTAGGAGTTAAATACGTTCCTTCGGGAGTCGGTGCATAAATTATAAAGCAGATCATACATTTCCTTAAGTGCAGCATTCGCTGTTGCTGATTCATTTTCATGTTAAGTTTCCAACAATTAGGTGGGAGGGAGGGGCAGAAAGAGAGAGAGAGAGAGAAACCAACCAAATGCGCAAAGGAAGATTTATTTGCAGGTACAAAGATGCCATAACAACAATGTAGGTGCAGAAATAGCTTTAGTTTTCACTTTTCTTTAAGAAAAGCAGGAGCTTAAAGTAGGAAGAAAATATACGCATTAAAATACAACTATAAGTTCAATAGCCAGAGAGTTATCAATAGGGCAAAATCTTACCACTGTAGCTGCTGATGACATGATGGATATGAGTGCTTACTTTGTCCTAAATCTTATGTTAGACATGAGAAGTAGTTTGGAAAGGTTTCAGATGCTTTTGTATAAGGTTATAACCAGGAGATTGTGAGCCTTTATTGTTAGGGGGGTCATGGAATACAGTCAAGGACCTAACTACATTTTGAGGCCCAAGTAAACTTTTAGGAAATGGCCTAAGTCAATGACTGTCTAATTCCAAACATATATTTAATGCAATACAAAGGCTACTTAGGTTTTTACGTCTTATGATTGGGATGGGGATGGGGATATTAACTCTTAACACTCACCTATAGGTCATTCATTGCCTATTGCAATCTTCCCACCAAAAGACCAGAATCACTTGCGTAAGTAATACAGAGTTACTCAACAAGAGGGTCTCTCCTACATACTTTATCTCAGGCTTCTGGCCGCCTTGGGGTTAATGATCCATGGCACTAAGAGACCTCTAAGTAGTGAGAAAAATATCCATCACTGAATTTTGAATATGCTGTTGGAGGTCAGGAGAGGAGTCACCCTCAGGTCTTCATCCAGAATACACAGAATACATACAGCAAGAGTGCAAGGTAGAAGAAGGTCTCAAAAGTTGAAGCACTAGATTATGTATCTTGAGCACAGTAGGTACTTAAGATTTGTGGGATAAATGTATGGAAAGGGCTAAGGGAGAAAAGTGCCAAAGAGGACATCAAAATATGAGGGTCAGCAAAATAATACCATGACAAGAAATGGGGAAAACAGGAGGGGAAGAGTCGCTTTTGGCAGAAAGATAGATTCCATTTTGGATATGTGACATTTGTGGGGAGAGTAATCATGTCAACAGCTAACCTTTTGCACCTCGTCTACCTGCATGATGGAACCCCTCCTGCACTCAGGATCTCCCGTCATGGCTGCTTCTTCCAGCTCTAGGGTTTTCTCATAAGCCCTTCCTTAACCTTGCTTGGGATCTTGTTCCTACTCTTTCCTTGACCCCATTTTACTCAGACCGAGTTTCCTCATGGAAGATTTTTTTGCCGTGCCACCACCAAAATTAACTTCCCTGTTACAATCCTCAGTATCCTATCTCCAGATGGTTCCTTCATAACAGACCACTCTTGTACTTTTGCAGTGATTTGTTCAAGAGCTTGTTCCCCCGCTATATAACCTCTCTATGGTGCGGCATTCCCAGGGTCTAGGACTGTGCCTGTCACACAGTCAGTGCTTGAATCATTGAATGAAAATGTGTCAAGCATATATATACACATAAGTAATTGACATATAGCATAATAGTGTCGGGTGTACAACATAATGATTATCGAATAATGATTCGATATTTATACATACTGTGAAATGATCACCACAGTAAGTCTACATGTCAAGCACTTTGCATGCTGTATCTCATTTAATCCTCACAACAAGCCCATGAGGTAGATACTATTATTAATCTCATTTTACAGATAAGGCAATAACTTACCCAAAGTCGCACAGCTGGTGTGTCGTAGGATTGGACCTTGAATTCTGGTTTCTCTGCTGCCAGAGCTCTGTACTTTTTAATCTCTGGTCTCTCCTGCCTCGGCCGGTTGATTAAATATATAGGAGCTCAGGAGCACAAGCACAACTGTAAGAAGTCAGAAGGGAGGGGGTGCAAAGAAAAAGGAGTGAGGAGTTTTAGGAAATTGCAGATATTTGAGTAGGAGGAGATCTTAAATTTCATGGAGCCCATGCCCTTGATTGCATGGGTGAAGAAAATCAGTCTAGGGAGTTAAGTTCCTGTACCAGGGCCACACCACTGGTTGTTGTTTGGAGCGTGCTGGATGCCAGGTTTCCAAAGTCTAGCTGTGTGCCCTTTCTATGGGCAGGACAGATGGGGATAATGAGAATGCCAGTCATTTTGACTAAGTTAAAGACAGAGGGAAAAGAAAGTAGGAAGGAACTGAAATGAGTATCTGATTATGCTCTAACCATCCTTTGTTATAGCAACAGAATTGGCTTTCCTTTGCTATTGGTGCCTCAGGTTCCTTTCACTTCTGTCTCCACACTTGGCCAGCATGACTGGGGAAGGGAGATGATAGCTATGCCTTTGCCTCTTGAAGGAATATGGGGGTTTCTCTAATACTCTGGGATTGTCATTGCCTAAATGTAATCCATACCCGCTCCCAACTGCCCCACCAATTTTGCTGATGAGGAAACTAAAATACAGGGAGGTTAAATGATTTGTCACTTTTGGGTACGAAAGTGGGGGTAACCAAGAAGTAACAGGGAAAGGGGAAGAAGGGGAGGTAAGTTAATCTGTTACCAGAATTAAATTTGGGATATGTGTCCTGTCTTATCCATGTCCAGGGTGACATAAACCAGTCAAGTCAGCATACATTTCTAATTTTCTTGTCCTCAAGAATACCTGAGTGGGTACCTACCTTCAGACTTCCCCTTGCATCAGACCCAGAACTCTTTTCTCTAATTTGAACTTCTGAGACTGGGCAGGAATTAACCTCACCTTGGAAAGAAGGGCGATGGTGCTCCCTTTCTAGGACCTTCTCAGAGTGTCCAGTATGGCGCTGTGGCTGCCACAGAACTGCCTTTATCACTGCCAGGCCCAGGACAGAGGGGGATTAGAAATCAGAAGGCAATGGCTCGGCGCCCCGATCTGAGCTTTATTTATATTAATACAAATGATGCAGACTGCTTTTACTTTATTTCTTTTCAAGGCTAGTCTCTTCGTTCAAAGCTTGGCTACTCAATGTAGGCATTTCCCTGACATAAATGTTGGCTGCTGTATTCCCCAGTGTTACCTCCCCATCTACTTTCACAGGGTTTTTGTGTGAGAGCAGGTAGGTAAGAGTCAAATAGATGCTGCTGTATTCTTCTTCTTCTTCTTCTTCTTCTTCTTCTTCTTCTTCTTCTTCTTCTTCTCCTTCTTCCTATGCATGTTTGATGAAAGCTGAAGTTTGGTTAAGATAATTTCCCTGAAGTTATGACTAGTGGAAATTTCTACAGTCTGGCCTTTGTAACGTTCTTCTAACAATGCCAGGAATTTATCTGGCATCCGTTTATATGGACCTCAAAGTGATTACCAGATGTGATCCAGTTATCCTCCTAAATCCCCGGGTGTAGCAGGCAGCAGGGCATATCTGCCTAATAGCAATGTTGGATCGCCAGGATTGAGGTGAAAGGTTCTTTCAGCCAGGCCTTGTCTTCATAAAGCAAGGTGTGCTTGTGGTTTAGCTCAGTTTCCCAAAGACAGACCTTTCCCCTGAGGGACTGTACTTCTCCATACCGTAATGAAAGAGGAACAGAAATACAGTTCTCAAGATCTGCACTTACTCTGCTTGCTCGTAGAGTAGAATAAAATCAGAACCTGAGCCAGAATGTTCTAGATAGAGTTCTTTACCTTAAAAGCAACTGAAAAACAGGATGCATGTGATTGAGGCTTATGATTAGGGCAAGCATATGATTATCTTGCCAAACCCGACACTGTTACCTTACAGCAGGCTTGAACTGCGGCTGGCCTGGCTAAATGAGTGTCATGTATTCACCCTAACAATGGTGATGGCAGCATGTTGTAATTTTCCAGAGTTGAGTGTTTGGCATGTTTCGTTTCTGAAGCTAATATGTAATAAAGTCCTATTGTAGGTGCTGTGAGAGAAATAGATGTACATCTCCTACCGTCAAGGAGTTTACAGTGTTGAGAAAGAGATGGCTATTACTGAGTCAAAACAATACTGGTATGTTCTTATTTATTTTAGTCTCTATTCTCCTGATATTAATCTCACAGATTACCTCTACTTCCTTATTTGAAAGGAAATGCCATATTAATAGCATTTCTTCGTTAACATCATTAAGTGAGATATATTTTACAGAAATTCATTTCTCCTTATAAAATGTTTCTCTTTTCTAGTTGATTTTAGAGATTTTTTTTCAACTATATTCTTATGGACCATAACAAATATGAAGTCTGACAAAATATTTTAACAATAAAATAAGGAGTTATTTTTTACAAAATTGTATTCACTTACGTAAGCAAACATATTGTCTTGTGTAGTGCTTTCAAGGTTACAAATTACTTTAACATGAATAGTCACTCAAATATCTACCACACAGGGGACTTCTCTGTCTTGTTCACAAGGAAAACTCTA
Source organism: Panthera pardus (assembly GCF_024362965.1). NCBI lineage: Eukaryota > Metazoa > Chordata > Mammalia > Carnivora > Felidae > Panthera > Panthera pardus. The sequence goes on along the minus strand of NW_026526765.1, from coordinate 32,680,498 downwards.
GCACCTAGAACAATGTCTGGTACATAGTCCCTACTCAACAAATGCTTGACATGAATAAATTTCCTAGAATATTTTTATTTATTTTGTCCAGGGAATTATTTATTCAAATAAAATCTTACTTAGATTTAGAAAAGAAAACTGATTATAGTAAAATTTTTATGGCTAAAAGGAGGGCATGGTTGTGAGGTCCATACTCCCATCTTTTATAAACCCCATTCTTTGGAGCAGATATGAAGACAACTCATCAAAGATATGGAACCATGGAGAATAGAGCATTAGATCACATAAAGGCAGGGAACTCATTTTTGTCTATAGAGGAAGAAAATGAAGCTCAGTGAATCTAAATAAAATACTGCAGGTTCTTTGTTATATGACATGACCAGGATAGGCACTCAAATCAGCTGGCCCCAGGGCAGAGATTTTCCTGTTATAGCCAGAGCTAGATTAAGAGGAGTAAAAGGTAGGTTAGTCAGGCAGCTCTGGAGGAAGCCAGTTTGCCTAGGAACTGGACATTACTGAGAAAGTAACAGAAAGTAACAGGGAAGAAATGATATGTACCAGAACTCTTTCCTGAAAGACTACTGACTTTGTTGGAAGATATATATATATATATATATATATACACACACACACACACACCACATCTTCTTTATCCATCCATCTATTGATGGACCCATGGGCTGCTTCCACAGTTCGGCTATTGCAAATAATGCTGTAATAAACATAGGGGTGCATATATCCTTTCTTTTTTTTTTTTTTTTTTTTTTTTTTTTTAAATTTTTTTTTCAACGTTTTTTATTTATTTTTGGGACAGAGAGAGACAGAGCATGAACGGGGGAGGGGCAGAGAGAGAGGGAGACACAGAATCGGAAACAGGCTCCAGGCTCCGAGCCATCAGCCCAGAGCCTGACGCGGGGCTCGAACCCACGGACCGCGAGATCGTGACCTGGCTGAAGTCGGACGCTTAACCGACTGCGCCACCCAGGCGCCCCATATATCCTTTCAAATTGGCATTCTTTGGGTAAATACCCAGTAGTGCAATTACTGGATCATACAAAATTAATTTTTTGAAGAACCTCTATATTACTTTCCAGAGTAGCTGCACCAGTTTGCATTCCCACCAACAGTGCACGAGGGTTCCTTTTTCTCCATATCCTTGCTAACACTTGTTTCTTGTGTTTTTTATTTTAGCCATTCTGATGGGTATGAGGTGATACCTCATTGTAGTTTTTGTTTGCATTTCTCTGATAATGAGTGATGTTGAGCATCTTCTCATGTGTCTGTTAGCAATTTGTATGTCTTCTTTGGAGAAGTGTCTGCTCATATCTTCTGCCTTATTTAATTGGATTATTTATTTTTTTGGTGTTGAGTTGTATCAGTTCTTTATATATTTTGGATACTAACCCTTTATCAGACAAGTCATTTGCAAGTATCTTCTTCCATTCAGTAGGTTGCCTTTTAGTTTTGTTGTTTCCTTCACTGTGCAGAAGCTTTTTATTTTGATATAGTCCCAAAAGTTTATTGTTGCTTTTATTTCCCTTGCCCCAGGAGACATATCTAGAAAAATGTTGCTATGGCCGATGTCAGAGAAATTACTGCCATTGGAGTATATTTTAAGACAGTGATTAATTGGTTGCTAAATTGCATGATGTAGTTTAAGAATGATAGACGTTCAGCTTTTATTTGTATATTTTCTGTATTGAAATACACAAATCTAAGATAAAGAAGACCACTTTTAAAAAGTATGTTTACTTTATACCGTATTTCGTATTTCCTAGATGCACCTATTTATATCTTCTTACATCTCTAAAAGTGGGGTGTATCTTATAATTGATGACATTTTACAATAACTACTTTTGGGCAATTAATTCAGCAAACAAAAAGTTGATGGTATCTTAGATTTTATGAAATATGGATTTTTCTTTAAGACAATATTTAAAATATAGAAGATAACAAAAACAGAAAGAGGGAGCAATTACTTATATTTGTACCACACAAAATAATCATTTAAAAATGTTAGATATTTTCCTCCTTTAGTCTTTTCCATTTCCCCTTATGTATGGTTGTATCACAAATGGCATTCCTAACTACCTTCCTTGTGGAGTTGATGTTAGAAACTATACAAACTGAATGAGAGATTTCATGGTGTTCCTGGTTGTTGATCTTGTTTATGCTGATGTATCCAAAAAGTTCATGTTTGGGTTCTTGTAACATCTCTATGCAGTGTGAATCAAAGAATTGGAAATATTTATAGTAATTATTTTAAATCATGTGTCCCTTGGCACCTGGGTGGCTCAGTCGGTTAAGTGTCCAACTTTGGCTCAGGTCATGATGTCACTGTTCCTGGATTCAAGCCCCGTGTTGGGCTCTGTGCTGACAGCTCAGAGCCTGGAGCCTGCTTCAGATTCTGTGTCTTCCTTTCTCTGTGCCCCTCCCCCGCTCATCCTCTGTCTGTCTGTCTCTCTCTCTTAAAAATAAATAAACATTAAATCATGTGTTCCAAAGACATTGGATTTCATCACCGAGAAAGAACTCTAGTACAGAACTAAACTATATTATTTAGAGGAAATGTTAGAACCAAGCCCTAAAGATAGGAATCGTTAGATACTGAGATATATATAATACTTGGTAATGTGAGTGAACCTTGTTGAGGTGCAGATTAACTTTTTTATAGGCTTAGAAAATGTGCATAAGTGATTCTGTAGGCTTTCCTCAGTAATAAAGGGATTTGTAGTGACATAAACTGAACCATTCCCCGTGTGCCTACTTTATAAAGTTAGATAAGGGGAGATGGGTTATCATGTCTGCTTATTGCTTTGTGGTTATAAACTCAAGCTTAGCAGTGGCTCGGGTGAGGAGGTTTTAAGGGAGAAGGTCTAGACCCTAGCCTTGGGATATAGACTATTCTGACACTGAAGTTTTCATGCACCTTGCTTTATTTTTTTATATTTTATTTTTTATTCTCAAGTTAGATAACATACAGTGTATGTTATGAGGGAGGCAAACCATAAGAGACTCTTAAATACAGAGAACAAACTGAGGGTTGATGGGGGGGAATGGGTGATGAGCATTAAGTAGGGCACTTGTTGAGATGAGCACTGTGTGTTATATGTAAGAGATGAATCACTGGTTCCACTCCTAAAGCCAAGATGACAAGATTTCATTCTTTTTCATCTCTGAGTAGTATTCCATTGTGTGTGTGTGTGTGTGTGTGTGTGTTACATCTTCTTAATCCATTCATCAATTGATGGACATTTGGGCTCTTTCCGTAATTTGACTATTGTTGATAGCGCTGCTATAAACATGGCAGTGCACGTGCCCCCTTGAATCAGCACTCCTGTATCCTTTGGATAAATTACTAGTAGTTTTTTGCTGGGTCATAGGGTAATTCTATTTTTAATTTTTTGAGGAACCTCCACACCATTTTCCAGATCAGCTGCACCAGTTTGCATTCCCACCAACAGATACAACTTGCTTTGTATAATAAACTGTGTTTCACAGATGTCCTTTTGGCTGTGAATGGAGTGAAAGGAAGACCTCCTTGGAATCAGGTGACCTGTCCTAAGAGCCAGGTGGAGGCCAGTGTTCCTGAGGGCAGGGTAGCGGAAGGAGATAGTGGCTTCCACATATGATCCCCTTCTGATGCTGACAGAGGCCAGTATTTTCTGAATATGGAGACACTTACTCCAAGTCTACCAACTTCTGAACTCCAGTTCCTGAACCCTGGGTCTTTATGTCTTACAGTGAGAACTTAGTGTAAGTTTCTTTCTTGAGTGATTACTACATACCAGGGGTGTTTCATAGGTCACCTCATTTAACCCATACAGCTACCACAAGAGGCTAGTCTTTCTCATTTCCATTTCTCAGTCCATCCTAAGAAGGCTGAGGATCTTGCCTAAGGCCACACAGCTAGTCAGTGAAACTTGGGCTCCCTTTACCATCACATGGGGAATTTCTTTCTGTTTGGATTTGAGAAAACAAGCCAGTACTTTTGAACTGGGATATGAGAAAGGAATCTGATATCAGCCATGCTTCCATGTAAATTTATATCGTCAGCCTCATTTTCTTTAAAATTTTAAAGAGTTCTAGTCCCTTATGGGTATTCTTATGGTATTAGACCTTGGACAAGTTCCCCTTTTCCCTTTTCCTGTAAGAAAGAAAAAAGTTACCCAAAGAAATTTTAGCAAGTTGCGTTACTTCTCTAAGCCTTAGTTTCTTTATCTGTAAAATGCACATAACAACCATACTGATCTCATAAGGCTGCGATGGAAGTTGGGTGGAGATAGTGTGTGTAAAGCTGTGAACAAAGTCAGAATTCCAGATTGTTGTTATTATCACTACTGTTTTCAGATAGTTTTTTTTTTTTTTCACATGCAAAGGGAAGTGGGGACAGAAGCCTGTATGTGGAAATATTTTCCTCTTCTTGTACTTAACCTAGATGAACAGAGAACTTAAGGTATGATATTTCTGACCTGAGAAATTCTAACTCCCTTGCTTTCTGTTTTGAGAGTGGGGAAATGAATTTAGAGAAAATTCAGTGGCCATGAAGATGATTGACTGAAGATGCTGTAGGAGATATGTTCATTTTTTTCTCAATCTGGTTTGGTTAAACCATAAGGAAAACCTTTTCCTGTCATTCAGTGGTAGAATAGAAAATATAACCAGGGTTTTTGGGGCACCCGGTTGGCTCAGTCAGTTAAACATTTGACTTCAGCTCAGGTCATGATCTCGCGGTTCGTGGGGTCAAGCCCTGCATGGGGCTCTGTGCTAACAGCTCGAAGCCTGGAACCTGCTTTGGATTCTGTGTCTCCCTCTCTCTCTGTCCCTCCCCTGCTCACGCTCTATCTTTCTGTCTCTCAAAAAAATAAACACTAAAAAACTTAAAAAGAGAAAATATAACCAGGGTTTTCAAATATGAAACATGTTAATATTTCTATGTATCTAATTTAATTTTGTGCGTGTGTGTGTAGAAGAGGCCTAAATTCCTTCTTGTCCCTTGTTTTTTATTTTGTTTTGTTTTTTCTTGTATTAGGATAAAAAGAAAAGAAAGGCTGTGACAGTTAAATGTCACCGCATAGAATATAACAAGTTTAAACTTTTTTTTGAACGTTTATTCCTTTTTGAGAGACAGAGACAGAAGAAGCAAGGGTGGGGCAGAGAAAGAGGGAGACACAGAATCTAAAGCAGGCTCCAGGCTCTAAGCTGTCAGCACAGAGCCTGATGCAGGCCTTGAACCCATGAACTGTGAGATCATGACCTGAGCCGAAGTCGACCGCTCAATCGACTGAGCCACCCAGATAACCCATAAAATACAAGTTTAAAGACTAATATTCAAAATATTGACAACTGGTATTTGAATGCTATATACAAAACGTTATGCTTAAGACATGGCATCCTGATGATCAATTTGACACAGGAAATCCTTCATAGTAGTCATGGAGAACTGGTCTGTATGTATAGAAATAGATCTTCCCATTGGTGCACTTGTAATTAAAAGACCTGTATTAATAGCACCGCCTCAATTTAGAAGTTTTTAATTCAACAAGAATTTATTGCAGAGCATTGTATTGCTGGGAAAAGAAGATGACTAAAGCCCCAGTCTCTGCAAAGCAGTAATTTAAGGAAGGAAAATGGGAAAGGAAGAACACCATGTGTGTACAACAGACAGGAAGATCTGCCTTGTCTACTGGGCAAAGAGCTTTTGTATGCTATGGAATGCTGATGGCAGGAGCTCTGTTCTGCCTCTTCTGGGTAGTAATGGGTGTATGACCATTGATACCCTCATGTGAGATGCCTTCTGGCCTGGCCTCCCTTCCAAAAATACTTTCCTTTCAATGAACCAAACTTAGAAGACTTCTCCTCTCTTGGTAGTGTTTTTGTCCGATGGGGGGTTTGGTGGTTTTACTGTAGCAACTTGTTTTATGGTTTGAGTTCCGCCTTTGATTATGTAATCTTTGAACTATTTTATCATCCTTCACTTCCCTTTTTCTTTCACTTTGAAATGCAGAATATGACACAGAGTATATAGTGATGAGAAGTGTAGAGAGTGAAAATGGGAAGAAGTGGAATTTACAGCTACTGTGTAATGTGACAGCCTGTGTCCCCAACAGGGAAGACCTCTGTGTCTCCTCTAGACATCCCTGCCCAAGGAAGGCCTTTATCTTTTTCAGAGCAGCTCTCATAAGCTGGCCTATGGAGAAGCTCCAATCTTACATCTGATGAATTAGAAAGGCCCTTCCACCTTCCAAAAGGGTCCTTCCAGGTAATTCAGGAGATCCAGAGAGTAAGCTTTCTTGTGAGAGGGTAGTAGGTTAGTCCTAAAAATAGCTCATGGAAGTTTCTAGATAATGCTATTTTCTTACTTCCAGAGCAATTCAGACACTGTCACAACAGCCAAAATGAAGCCAAATGAAACCTCCAATTAGAACCTTGAAGTTTTGATGCCAATTAAAAATAAATGATGCTGTTTATGATAGAGTCATACATGGATCTGAGGGAGGAGGAACAAACCACAGAGAGGGACATTAAAAGCTTGATATTTAAAAATATGAGCAAACTTCATTAATAAATGAATGAATATTTCAGAGAGTATAGTTGCTGAGCTTGAGCCTAAAATGCTAATAGGGAATTCAAGGTTTTCAAGGGAGAAGACCATTAATGTAAAAAGGAGATAGAATGAGAAATGTGTAAAGGTTATGATTTTTGAGTTTACAAAGTTAAAGTGTTTTAGGGACAGAAGAAACATTCAACTGTGTTTCCAGTTGGCGATATATTGCAAATTGTTGTTCAGGTAAATTGACTTTGGTTATACCCAAACACAGAGCTTCTCAAAAGATCTAGTTTCTGGTTTCCCCAAGAAATCACAGAGTGGTTAATGTGCTTAAGTTTATATTGATATTACTGTATGCTAATAGGATGGTTTCCCATTTTCCTTCTTAAGAAAGTTAAGTTTTTCTTTTAGCAATTGAGGGCTTCTACTTACCCTTAAGCAGAGAGATACTACCTAAAATGTCCTCAATTTTACTTTTTTTTTTTTTTTTAACAAATTTACTGTTTTGAGTGGCTGGTTCTCTTGTAGTTCCCAGTGTAAAGTCATCCAAAGCAGTGTTTTAATGTCAATCACAATCTTTAACACATGAGTGTGAGAAACCCTCCTCAGTTTACTAATTTCTTATTTCTACTGACATATAATCCTGCTGTTCTACATAATACATGGCATCAGGTAGAGTGGAAACATTTCTTTCCAGACAAGCTTTGAAAGGATGAAAGGAAAAATTTTCCTTAAATGTGAACAGAGAAACAATAGATGGTGAACAATTTCCCCTAAATTATAAAGCAATTATATTTCCTATTTCAAAACAGACTGCACTGGGGCATGGTTTCTTTCTTATTATATTTCTAATAAAGTCCTATGTGAGAAGAGACAGAGCAATAGAAATTATTTTCCAGAAACACCAGATGTTGACCCACCTGTCTGATTACTGTTAAGAGGTCTAATCTTGTAGTTAGGTAAATACCTTAATTAAATCACATGCCATTTCTGCATCGTTAGAATAAGTCAAAAGCTGAAGCTCTGTTCAGAAATTTGAGCTTGTGTTGGTTTGTATACTATATACTGTTTGTATACTGCTCATATACATGTAGGCATCCACCAGGAAGAACTACTATGTCATTTTTGTAAAGCCAGATTCCAGCTTTGCTGTTCATCAACACTGAATCACCGTAGGCCTCCATTCCCTAATTTGGGATAACAATGCCAACTTAATAGGCTGGTTCTAAGTATGAACCAGCCTGATACGTAGGGAACACTCAGTGGATGTTAGCTGTTGTCTATCTCTTCTTTCTTCTGTTATAATATTGAGGCAATCTCCCTTAAACGTTATCATCATCTCTATTGACTGAATTGCCTAAGGTAATTATTCATTCATTTATTCAACGTTTCATTCAAAAATACAAATTTGATAGTATGTTTATTTTAAAATGAACAAAAACATGATTTCTGCTTCTAAGAAGTTCACAGTCTAACACACCAAATTAATTCCAGAATTTAAAGCTGTCTTTTAACTAAGTTGCAAATATCTGTTTCCCATTTCAAGTACATCATCTTTCCTTACTGAGTTACATGGTCCTTTTACTCAGGGATTCTCAACATTGGCTGAACACCGGAACCATGTGGGGAATTCTCTTAAAAATACTCATGCCTGGGCACTACATGGATCAGTGAAGTTAGAACTCTGGGTGTGGGTGTGTTTAAAAAGTTTGCAGGTGCAATTAAAGATGGAAATCATTGATAGCCCAAGCCAAACTTGACCTCCAGGCCTTATTCTGCATAACACTCTTTTGTTCCCCTTCTGTTGAGTGCGCCATTCCTTTCTCTTTTCTCTGTCAGTGTCCCTATGACCTTCAGAATACAACTTCAGTGAGCAATTGTACTGCTAGGAATTTATCCAAAGGATACAAAAATGCTGATTCAAAGGGGACATGTACCCCAATGTTTGACTATCAACAATAGTCAAATTATGGAAAGATACACACACACACACACACACACACACACACACACACACACACACTGGAATACTACTCAGAGATGAAAAAGAATGAAATCTTGCCATTTGCAACAATGTGGATGAAACTAGAGGGTATTATGCTAAGGGAAACAAGTCAGTCAGAGAAAGACAGATACCATATGATTTCACTCATATGTGGTATTTGGGAAACTCGACAAATGAACGTAGGGGAAGGGAAGGAAAAATAAGATAAAAACAGAGAGGGAGGCAAACCATAAGAGACTCTTAAATACAGAGAATAAACTGAGGGTCACTCAAGGGGTGTTGGGTAGAGGGTAGGTTAAATGGGTAATGGGCATTAAGGAGGGCACCTTTGGGATGAGCACTGGGCGTCATATGTAAGAGCCAAGTCACTGGGTTCTACTCCTGAAGCCAAGACTACATTGTATGTTAACTAACTTGAACTAAAAAAAACCCCAAAAACCAAAAAACAACTTCAAATACTTTGTACTACAATTTTCACCCTAGATTATGGTCCCTGTTCCTGTGGTGCCCTCTTTCCTTCTATGCACTATTTTTCCCTTTTGGATATATTGACAAATGAAATTTATAAAAGTTTTCTTTGACTATTTCTTTTGTGTTTTGTTTCCCAGGTCAGCATGGAAGCTTCTTGTGGAAGAGATAGAATGTTCTATTTTTTGGACACTGTTTCACAGTATCTTTACACTGCTTGAGGCTGCTGTGGCACTCAACAAATGGTTTTGGCCAACTGACTCACTTCTGGTAAGCTGACTTCTTCCTCCAGCCTATTTTGGTGTTAGCAGCTGTGGAATCACAACATGAATTATTGAACTTTTAACTTGATTTTCTAACTCCAAATTTTAATGTCTTTCATCAGTCAGTTCTTTGGAATTTAATCTTCCTTCTTTCCCACCAGTGGAAATAAAGTATTCAAAAATTTCTTATCTTTGGTCAGTTTTTGGGAAGCTACCTGCATTAGTTAAGTCCAAATATAATAAAAGCTATAGCATTGAACTGTGTTCTGCTAAGCATCTTGAATGCAGGGACCATGTCATATTTATCTTTGTGTCCCAGACACATGGACAAGTGCCCGGCATACATCAGGTTCTCAGTAAAGATTTGTTGAATTAATTGAATTAGTTTTTTGGTCAAATTTAACTTCATTACCAGAGACATTCTGAATTCATTTGTCTTGCAGATTATTTGGAAAATCAGATGCATTTCTAATAGCAATTTTTCTCTGTATTTATCTTCTTATTACTCATAAGTTCTGGGAATCTAACTTTCCTGTTTTATATTACTGTGTCGCCTTTAGCTTTTCAGTTTGCTGGCATTCTTTTGGATTTTGTGTTTGTTCATGTTGGTCATTGGTCTGTCTGGCTGTCTGTGGATCCATGAATATGTAATACCATACCTAAACAGGGCTATTCTGAGTTATTGCATTTAATGCACTTAATTTATTTCTTGAAGCTTATTAGAGAAAACAGGGAAAATATGAAAAAGTAAAATAATATGTCAGTCAGTTATTTCACTCAAAGACCATCATTGAGGATCTTTTGATATATTTCTTGTGTCTGTGAATTTTTAAAGCAGGGTTGTGATCTAAACTCCAACTGTTTACTTGATTTTATATTTTGGTTTATTTCTTAATATTTTAAATTAAGTGATTTTCAAGGGTTTATAAACTTTTTGTTAAGTTCTACTTAATGGATCTATTGTATACTAATACATAGATGTATAATCCTTTAAAAAAATCATTGTCTTGTTGAACTTTTGGATTGTACCGTTTTTTAATTACTGTAAATAATCCTGTGATGACCACCTTCATACATAAAGAATTTTCTCTAAATATCATTATGTTCTAGAAGCTGGGTCCAGGGATATGAACATTTTCAAGTTCTTGATACAGGAGAATAAATTGCTTCCCAAAAGATTGTAATCTCCCACAGCCCTGACTATAGTGCATCAATATTTCCCTTTTTAATGAACTCTTGTCAGACTTGAGGACCTATTTTTATTTTTATTAAAAAAATTTTTTTATTAATGTTTCTGAGAGAGAGAGAGAGAGAGAGGGAATGCATGGGGTGGGGGGGGGGGGAGAGAGAGAGGGAGACACAGACCCTGAAGCAAGCTCCAGGCTCTGAGCTGTCAGCACAGAGCCCGACGTGGGGCTCAAACTCACGAACTGTGAGATCGTGACCTGAGCCGAAGTTGAATGCTTAACCCACTGAGCCGCCCAAGGCACCCCTTGAGGACTTATTTTTAATATAAAAATGCTAATTTTTATTTTATTTAAGATCCCCCTACAGAGTCCCACTGTGCACATGTCTTTATGATTTTACTCCATTCACTATGGTATATGCCTCACCTATGTGTGAATCTTTCCACACCAATACTGTCCTGATGCAGTTGCTGATAGGAAGAAACAGGTTACTTGGGTTGGTTTGAAAGAGCTGCTCTGTGTGTGTGATAGAGGCTGGTTGGAGTGCGCAGCTGTGGATGTCCTAATAGAGATGTGTGCGTGAGCCAGCATGTCATGTGTGATAGTATATGTCTTTGTAGGTTGAGGATATCCCCAAAGAGAAATTGAAGCTTAATTCTTTGGCTGGAATTCTTGACACAGGAGTTTGGGTATTTAGCTAGAGAAAGCAATGATACAGTCACAAGGCATCTACAGACCTCTAAAAATGGAGTTGAATGTTTTCTAATGATAAAAGGCAATGTGGGCTCTTTGGAAGGCTTCAGTTGACTCCGTCTATATCCTCAGGCCACTTCCATATTTCATTGTAATTGTTTGGGTCCATTATCACACCAAAAGAGATGAAATGTGGTCTTTATTTTGGCAATGGGGTTGCCCATCCCCCCTTGTCAGAAGGAAATTTTATTTAGGACCATGTTCAAGTTGGCTGGAGCACTGAGTTTTTTTTTTTTTTTTTTTAAATGTTTATTTTTATTTTTGAAAGAGAGAGAGCACATGAGCAGGGGAGGGGCAGAGAGAGGGGGAGACAGAGGATCCAAAGCAGGCTCCGCACTATCAGTGCAGAGCCTGATGGAGGGCTCGAACCCACGACCCGTGAGGATCATTATCTGTGCCGAAGTCAAACACTTAACTGAGCCAACCAGGTACCCCTGGAGCACTGGTTTTTAACGTGTCATGAAAGTAGACCAAAGTCTACTAAAGTCTATTAAAATGGTGCTACATGGAGAGAGAGATTTTATAGAAAAATATGAAATATTCATTTTTCAAGGTACTAATCAAATGTCACATCTTCTCTGAAGTGTTACCTGAACACCCTAACTCGTTTGCTCTCTTATAGCACTGGGACCCTACCTCTGTTGTAGCAGTAACACTGAATTAGAGTCACTTGTTTACGTGACTATTCCCCTCTACCCAATTATGGTCTTGTAGAAGGCAAAGATAATGTTTTACATATTGTATCCCTAAAACATTATAGACCCATGTAATACCTCACAGGGTCTGACCTATGGGTCTGACATATGATCATTGGTTAGTGGATGATGGAAACATGGAGATGTCGGAAGTAATGCAAACTATTCTTAAATGGATGTATCCTAAACAGCATGTATCTTAAATTAGCTTCTTTCAGTCAAAACAGACAATATGGAAATGTGCTCTTCAGTTTATAGATGAGGAAGTGGGTCATAGGAGAGGTGAAGTGACTTCCTCAAGTGGCACAGCTGACTGAGACACAAAGCCAGGTTCAACATGCAGATGTTCCAGTTCTCATTTCCATGTTCTTTTCAGTCTATCTCAGTGTAATTCACTTTCAAACAGTGGATGAATAGAAGTTATTTTCTGATTATGTGGAGGAAAACATCCAGCAAAATAAGCTTCCTTCATTATGGTGCAAGTTGATTCCTTCTGGCGTATTTGAGACTAATGCAAATGGAGGAACACTCTTAGTCAACATAAGGTTCATGGTATTTTTGGACTTCATAAAGAAGATTAAAGAACTGAATCTTCTCAGTGGAAGAATTTATAAAAATTGTAGGGGTGCCTCAGTGGCTCAGTTGGTTGAGCGTCTGACTTTGGCTCAGGTCATGATCTCAGGGCTCATGGGTTCGAGCCCTGCATTGGGCTCTGTGCTGACAGCTCAGAGCCTGGAGCCTGCTTCGGATTCTGTGTGTATGTCTCTCTCTCTGTGGCCCTCCCCTGCTCATGCTCTGTCTCTCTCTGTCTCTCAAAAGAAATAAACATTAAAACATTTTTTTAAAATTTTCATGTTTTAGTGTTAGTCACATACTGATGACTTCTAACTAAGCTTTATATTTGAGTAATTGTCATACCTGTATTTATACTTCATAACTTTTTGTGAGTTGAATAGTTGAGTAAACTTACATGATACAAATAAAACTGTGTTTGGCCCCTAGTGCAGCAAGTGCTCAATATTTTTGTTCTTCTTTTGCTTTATTTTTGAGGGAGAGAGCGTGCATAAGTTGGGGAGGGGCAGAGAGAGGGAGACAGAGGATCTGAAGCAGGCTCTTCGCTGACAGCAGAGAGCCCAATTCGGGGCTTGACCTCACGAACTGTGAGGTCATGAACAGAGCCGAAGTTGGACACTTACCCAACTGAGCCACCCAGGTGCCCTTCTTCTTTTTCTTAATATAACATGTTTTTTTTTTAAAACATATTTCCAAGCTTATCTGTAGTTCTTTCTTTTTTTAATTTAATTTAATTTAATTTAATTTAATTTTTAAATTTACATCCAAATTAGTTAGCATATAGTGCAACAATGATTTTAGGAGTAGATTCCTTAATGCCCCTACCCATTTAGCCCATCCCCCCTCCCACAATCCCTCCAGTAACCCTTTGTTTGTTCTCCATATTTAAGTCTGTTATGTTTTGTCCCCCTCCCTGTTTTTATATTATTTTTGCTTCCCTTCCCTTGTGTTCATTTGTTCTGTATCTTTAATGTAATATTCTTTAACCAGATTTTTTTTTTCTGTCCTGAGACATTCAGAAGAAGCTCTGAGAAGCTTTTTTATGGTAGCTAGAAGAAGCAGTTGACAATTTAAAAGAGGTTATTTTGGGCAAAGGGAGGTTCCAGAAGAGACAGTTGACCTAATATACACCAGTCATTTCATACTCTTGACAGGTTGCCATGTCAGGCTTTGATAATTAGGATTCTACTGGGCCTTAGAGGGGGCCAATCCATGAAGTAAATCATTCTCTTTCTTTCTCTCTTTTCCTTTCAAAAGTGGACACTGGAGGAAGCCGGTGGAGGGGGGTCATATGAGAACCAGGCAGTGTCCTGGTTTTCTAAGAACACAAAGGCATCGGGTAGACACCATGAAAGCAAAAAAGACAAAATCAAAACAACAAAAATAAACTTTGTATCTCCTGAAAACTGGAAAGTGACATCTGAGAATGGTAGAGAAGAGGGACAAAGGGACAGAGCATGGGGGTTGTGAGGGAGCACAGGCCCATAAGTAAAGTCAGTGTTCCACATGGGTTTCTGTCTGGTCTTTCTGCCATGCTTTCCAGCCAGGTGGCCTCCATGTCCTTAGATTTCTCCATTAGTAAAAACAAGATGGATGACAAAAGGTTTTTTGCTGGGTCTTTTGGAATAAGATAAGGGAATGTACCATTAGCTAGGATGTCCATTTAATCTAACCATCACCATAGTCTAGCTTACGATTTTAATTAGCACTATTTTCTTTGATTATATTTAATTACCCTTATAAGCCCTAAGCATTTTGGCAGGGATGCAGTAGAGAAAGTTACTATAAACCAAATTATGAATTTTATTGCTATAATTGCAGCTGAAACCCATGGCATCAATTAAATCCTCATTTCTTATTTCCTTGGTTCATGCGATCATCATTCTAGGTATGTATAAAATCTCCATGTGACATAATTATGTAATTCCTTAAGCAAAGGAGCTCCAGCACATTAGTAATACCCTGCTTAGGAGAGGCAGGAATCTAAAACCTTGCTGGTAATAAAACTGGGAGCGTTGTGAGAGCCTAAACCATGTCTTTTTCTTTCTTTTCACTCCACATCATGTAGCTCAGATCAAGGAACATAGAAGAAGTTTAATAAGTGGTTCCTATGGAGACACTGATGCTTCATCTCCCCAGTTACCTCCATGTTCAATTGCTTATGGTCTGTCGCAACTTGACAGGTAGGTTTAAGTCTATGTTCAAGTTTCAAATAGCATTGAAGTCCCAAAATCTTCTGCAGAATCAGAGTTCCAAGATATATTATGGTAACTACTCTTAGTTGCCACAACAAATAAAACCTTGAAATCTCCCAGGCTTACCAAATAAATGCTTGGTTCTTACTTATTTCCTATTTTGCTGGTATGGAATTTGGAATGTGTGGTTTTCTGGGGTGGTTGTGGGTGGGAAAATGGAGACAGTTGAGGTGCATTGGCTCTCGCCTGCCTTGGCCTGGAAGTGACATGCATCCGCTCAGAGTCCTTGGGCTAGAATTAGTTACATGATCCCAAATGTACTGTGAAATATAGGGGAGTTCATGGAATATTCATTCGATGAGCACTGTCTTTGCCACATCAGGATTTCTGTAGAGCCCTGGGAATTCTACCTGTAGCTTTAGATATTGACCTCTGAATGCCAAATAATGTAAACATACAGATGAGCTCACCTGTCAGTTCTATGGGAAATTCTTTTTTTTTTTAACTTAAAAAAGTAATTTATTTTTTATCAAAGTATAATTGACATGTAACAGTATATTAGTTTCAGATGTACACATGATTTGATATTTGTATATGTTGTGAAATGACCACCACAGTAAGTCTAATTAATATCTGTCATCAAAGTTATATTTATTTCCAATGAGAACTTTTAAGATTGCTCGATATGCAATACTGTATTCCTACTGTAGTCACCATGCTGTACATTATATCCTCATGACTTATTTATTTATAACTGGAAGTTTGTACCTTTTGATGCCTTTCACCCGTTTTGTCTACCCACACCCTCAGCCTCTGGCAACCACCAATTTGTTGTCTGTATCTATAAGTTCAATTTTTTTTTTTTCAGATTCTACATGTGAGTGAGATCATCTAGTATTTGTCTTTCTCTGTTTGACTAGTTTCACTAGCATAATGCCCTCAGTGCCTGTCCATGTTGTGGTAAATGGCAAGATTTCATTCTTTTAGTGGCTGACTAGTACTCTATCTCGTGTGTGTATGTGTATGTGTGTGTGCATATATATACATTTTCGTCATCCATTCATTCATCAGTGGACACTTAGGCTGCTTCCATATCTTGGCTATTGTAAATAATGCTACAATGTAATGAAGCAGTATATCCATTTGAGTTATTGTTTTCATTTTCTTTGAGTAATATGCAGAAGTGTAATTGCTAGATCATGTGGTAGTTCTATTTTTAATTTTTTGAGGAACCTCCATACTGTTTTCCACAGTAGCTGCACCTATTTACATTCCCACCAGTAGTGCACAAGGGTTCTCTGCACATCCTTGACCACGCATGTTATTTTTGTCTTTTTTTAAATATTTATTTTTTTTAAATTTTTTTTTTTTTTTCAACGTTTTTTATTTATTTTTGGGACAGAGAGAGACAGAGCATGAACGGGGGAGGGGCAGAGAGAGAGGGAGACACAGAATCAGAAACAGGCTCCAGGCTCCGAGCCATCAGCCCAGAGCCTGACGCGGGGCTCGAACTCACGGACCGCGAGATCGTGACCTGGCTGAAGTCGGACGCTTAACCGACTGCGCCACCCAGGCGCCCCTAAATATTTATTTTTGAGAGAGAGAGAGAGAGTGAGCAAGAGAGAGAGAGAGAGCACGTGCACCCATGTACATGGGGAAGGAGCCGACTGAGGGAGACAGAAAAATCTAAAGTAGGCTCTGCATGGGCAGTACAAAGCCCAACATGGGGCTTGAACCCTGAACCATGAGATCATGACCTGAGCCGAAGTTGGACACTCAACACACTGAGCCACCCACGTGCCCCCTTGTCTTTTTGATGATAGCCATTCTGACTGGTGTGAGGTGATATTCTCATTGTGGTTTTTTGTTTTTGTTTTGAGAGAGAGAGAGAGAAAGAAAGTGCCAGCAAGGGAGGGGCAGGAGGGGAGGGAGAGAATCTTTTTTTTTTTTAGGGAATTTCTTTTTTTTATTTTTAAAATTTATTTATTTATTTTGAGAGAGACAGCTAGCATGAGTGGGGGAGGGACAGAGAGAGAGGGACAGAGAGAGAATCCCAAGCAGGCTCTGTGCTGCCTGCTGTGGAGCCCAACTCGGGGCTCAAACCCATGAACCGTGAGATCATGATCTGAGCTGAAATCAAGAGTCAGTCGCTTAACCAACTGAGGCACCCAGGCACCCCTCCTTGTGGTTTTGATTTGCATTTTCCTCATGATTAGTGATGTTGAGCATCTTTTCATGCACCTGTTGGCCATTTGTATGTCTTCAATTTTTAAATGGATTTTTTGTTGTTGTTGTTATTGACTTTTTGCTTTTGAGGTCTTTGACCTCTTTGCTTAAATTTATTTCTAGGTATTTTATTCTCGTTGTTGCAGAAATTCTTTTATTAAAATAAGTTAAACATGCAAGATAATTAAAGTCAGGTTATCCTTTTGCCATGCCCTGGTTCTGCAAGATGTTTAACTGGACTCTTCCGTGGAAGCCCAACTGAAAAAAATTATACAAGCAAGTTCCATTATAGATTTTCAGTTGCAAATATTCTTTTGTTATATAGTTCTCATCCAACCTGTAGAATATTTTCTTTTTAATTGGTATCTGTATTAGTCTGCTAGGGCTGTCATAACAAAATACTGTAAACTGGGGGCTTAAGTAACAGAGATTTATTATGTCCACAATTTTGGAGGCTGGGAACTCCAAAATTGAGGTGCTGGCCGATTTGGTTCCTGTGAAAGCAGACAGCCACCTTCTCACTGTGTCTGCACATGACAGAGAGAATGAGCTGAACTCTGTTGTTTCTTCTTATAAGGACTCTATTGCTATCAGATCAAGGCCCTACATTTATGATCTCATTTAATCTTCATTACTTCCATAAAGGCCCTTTCTCCAAATATAGTCACATTGAAGGTTAGGCATTCAGCATGTGCATTTTGAGGGGACATAAACATTAAGCCTATAATAGTGTTTAAGGATTTCTTATAAGAGATGAGTTCCTCTTGCCTAAGGGAACAAAAAGAATGCAGGAAACTTTGCCAAAATACCAAGCATCCTCCTTAAACCAAAAGAGAACCAAGGTTTCATATTAAAGATTAATCTGGATTTTTTTGGTTGTTGTTCAGGATATTGTAATAAGCCTTAAGGAAGCTGGTTTAGGTTGTTGTTTTTGCAATTTTTTAAAGCCCATCTGTCAAGAATTTTGTCTCTTTTTTCCTTACTGACCCCAAGAGCTGGTTTCTTGAATGTTGCATGTGGTCACATTTCTGTACAGAATAGTTTGAATTACAGTTGTGTATCTTGCAGCTCTAGGAAACCAAGAAGGGTCCCATGTATTTGTCTAGATTTAGTTTTGAAGTTGTGCTCCTGAGAGACCCATGTTTCCATGTAAATAATTGTTATTTGGGAATCCTTAAAGAAAGTCTTTAAATAATATAAAAAATTAATAGAAAAGTGTTATGTTATTTAACTATTACAACAAATTACAATAAAATAGTAGATGAAACCGGCCACAGTTCTATAGAACAACTCCAGTGTCCATATATAGATGAATGGATAAAGATGTGGCACACACACACACACACACACACACACACACAAACATACACAGTGGAATAGTACTCAACCATAAAAAGAATGAAATCTTGCCATTTGCAACAACATGAATGGATGTAGAGGATATAATCGTAAATGAAATAAGTCAGAGAAAGACAAATACCACATGATTTCATTCATATGTGGAATTTAAGAAACACAACAGGGGTGCCTGTGTGGCTCAGTCCGTTAGTCTTCCAACTTTGGCTCTGGTCATGATCTTACCACTTGTGGGTTTGAGCCCTGTGTCGGGCTCTGTGCTGACAGCTCAGAGCCTGGAGCCTGCTTCAGATTCTGTGTCACCCTCTCTCCCTGCCCCTCCCCCACTCATGCTCTGTCTCTCTGTCTCTCTCTCTCTCTCTCAAAAATAAATAAACATTAAAAAAAAGAAAGAAAGAAACAGAACAAAATAAAAAAAGAGATGTGCAAAAAAACCCCAGACTCTTAAATACAGGGAACTGGTTGTTGCCAGAGGAAATGTGGGTGAGGGGATGAAGAACACATTGTAGAATCATTATATTGGACACCTGAAACTTTTATAACACTGTATGTTAATTATATTTGAATAAAAATATATAAAAATAAATTAAAACTAAGAAAGCAATAAACTGTATGTTAATATTTTTAAAAGCCAGTACAGAACCAGGGAAGTATTATTTGATCTTCTGAATAATATCGTGAGGTGGCAAAGGGTTGTTTGACAGCAACCTCATGTGTGTTCATTCTTAACTCAGTCTTAGCCAGTGTGAGGTCAGCTATTGTATAATATAGTTCACTGGGATTTCAGCTTTTTCCTTACATCATATACCACATTATCATAATTGATGGAAGCCACCTTTTAAAATACTAAATTATATGGCTGAAGGAACATCTTATCTAAACAAGTGCTTTGTGAGCTGCGTGGCTAATAGATGGGAAGATTTCCATTAATTTCCAGCCTTTGTTCTCACTACTTTCTGCTCTGTCCTCCTCATGTTCAGGAGGCTGTACTCCCCAAAATGAGAGTCAGAACCCCCTGTGCTGTCAGGCAAGAGTCAGAATTGCTTTACCCTAAGACACTTTTGCTTCCGTGGGTTAAAAGATATTTAGTATTATATTAAAGCACCAATTAGTTGATAGTTGTAAAGTTCTTTGAAAAGAAAGAGCACCCATTGTATGAATTTAAGGAGATATTATCTTTTTATTATTTATAAAACACCTTGAAGAGTAATTATCCTTGTTTTTAAAAAAACATTTTGTTTGAACTCAACAGGATGTTGTGATTATTGTCTGAATTAGCAAATCTTTTAAGAGCTATAATTAGACTAGAGAAACCACAGGGGGATGGGACAGATTGGAGGCTTGGCTAAGGACTAGAACTTGAGAAGAGGCCCACACGGAAGGACTGGATTGTGAGTGACTGCAATGGCTTTCTTTCTGCCACTGGCTCTGGATGGCAACAATATGGCAGAGAAAAGGAATTTTTCATCACAAATAGCTAACTCTAAAAATTTGTCATAGCTATAGCATTCTCTTGCCTTCAAGTATTATAAAGCACAGTATATAGAAGGAACATGGGCTTTGGCATCAGACAGTTCTGGTTTGAATCTTGACTTTGTTTCTTTTTTAAAAAATATTAAATATTTAATGGGCACCTGAGTGGCTCAGTTGGTTAAGCATCCGACTTTAGCTCAGGTCATGATCTCACAGCTTGTGAGTTCAAGCTCCGCGTTGGGCTCTGTGCTGACAGCTCAGAGCCTGGAGCCTTCTTCGAATTCTGTGTCTTCTTCTTTCTCTGACTCTTCCTCTGCTCACGCTCTGTCTCTCTCTCCTTCAAAAATAAATAAATATTAAAAAAATATTTTAAATATTTAATATATAAATATTAAACAACACACTACTGTACAAGCAGTGGGCCAAATAAAAAATCAAATGGCAAATCAAAATATGTCTCAAAACAAACAGAAAAAAGAAACCACAATATTCCAAACGTATGGGATGCAGCAAAACCAAATGTTAGAATGAAGTTTATGCTATAAATGCTTGTATTAAGAAAAAAATTTCAAGTAAACAACTTAACATTACACCACAAGGAACTAGAAAAAGAAGAAACTTAGCTGAAATTTATTAGAGGAAAAACATAACAAAGAAGTTTCAAAAATAAAATAGAGACTAGAAGAAACAATAACATAACATTGAAAGTAATGACCAGGTTTTCCAAAAAATAAACAAAATTGGTAATGTTTTAAACTACATTAACTAAGGAAAAAAAGAGAGAAAACTCAAAAATCAAAATGAGAAATGGAAGAGAAGACAATACAATAGATAACCACAGAAATAGTATGATAACAGATAACAATAAACAATTATATACTAACAAATCAGATAACTTAGAAAAAAACACAGATAATTCCTAAAAATGCACAAGTTACTAAGATTGAGTGATGAATCTTGTATCCAAGAAATAGGAAATCTTCTTAGACCAATAACAAGAAGGAAAGTTGAATTAGGAATAAAAAAAATATCTAATACAGAAAAGCCCCAAACCATTCATAAATGGTTTCATTGATGAATTGTACAAAACATTAAAAAAAAATTAATGACAGTCTTTATCAAAATCTTATAAATAATGAAATAGAGGGAACATATTTAAAATCATTCCTTCAGGCTAGTAGTATCCTGATCAAAGCAGGATAAAAACAAGAACAAAAAAGTCTAGTTTGTCTAGTGTAAGTATTGCCACTATGACTTTCTTTTGACATCCATTTGCATAATAAATTTCACTTTAAATTTGCAGGTGTCTTTTGGTCTGAAAGGAGTCTCTTGTAGGCAGCATATAGATGGGTCTTGTTTTTTATCCATTCTGATACCCTATGTCTTTTGATTGGAATGTTTAGTCCATTTACATTCAAAGTAATTATTAATAGATATGTATTTATTGCCATTTTATTACTTGTTTTGTCATTGTTTCTGGGGATTTTCTCCTGATCCTTTCTTATTTTTGTCTCCCCTTTGCCCTAGAAGAGTCCCCTTTAATATTCCTTGTAGGGCTGGTTTAGCGTTCACGAACTCCTTTAGTTTTTGTTTGTCTGGGGAACTCTATCTTTCCTTCTATTCTGAGTGATAGTCTTGCTGGGTAGAGCATTCTTGGCTGCAGATTTTTCCCATTCAGCACTTTGAATGTATTATGCCACTTCTTCTGGCTTGCTAAGGACTTCTTTTGTCTTACTGCTTTTAAGATTATTCCTTTATCACTATATGTTGCAAACTTAATTGTAATATGTCTTGGTGTTGGCCTGCTTTTGTTGATTTTAGTGGGAGTTCTCTGTGCCTCCTGGATCTGGATGTCTGTTTCCTTCCCCAGATTATGGAAATTTTCTGCTATTATTTTTTGAAGTATATTTTCTGCTCCCTTTTCTCTCTCTTCTGGGATCCCTGTAATATGAATGTTACTATGTTTGATGGAGTCACTGAATTCCCTAAGTCTATCCTCTTGTTCCATAATATTTCTTTCTCTTTTTTTCAGCTTCATTATTTTCCACTATTTTGTGTTCTATATCATTAATTCATTGTTCTGCTTCTTCCAACCTGCTGTTCATTGCATCAGACCTGTTTCCAATCTCATTTGTTGTATTCTTCATCTCTGACTGATTCTTTTTTAACTCTTTTATCTCTGTGGTAAGGGTCTCTTTGATGTCTTCCATTCTTTTCTCAAGCCCAGTGAGTATTCTTATGATTGTTGCTTTAAATTTTTCATCAGGCATGTTATTTATACCTATTTTGCTTATATCTCTGGCTGTGGCCTTATCTTCTTTCATTTGGGATAAATTCCTCTGTCTTGGCATTTTATCTGAGTCTCTGCCTTCGTCTGTGTGCTATAAAAGCCAAAAATGTCTCCTGCTCTTGAAAGTAATGGTCTTATGAAGAAGAGGTGCTGTAGTGCCCAAGGCCTGGCACTTCAAGGAGTGTCTCCAGGGTGTGCTGTGTGTGCTATGCTGTTGTCTATGCTGCTCTATCCTTCAGGCCAGTCATCTGCAGAGGCTCACCTTGCCTGCTATGGACAGTGTTTGGTCCCAGGCACGATGTAGCAAGTTTTAACCAGGTGTGCTCTGGTCTGCTTGTGAAATGAGACCTGACACCAACTCCACCCGAACTGAGGCTCTGCAGAACTCTCTGGTCAGGAGATATGGTGTGAGCAGGGGTTTGTGCTGGTCTTCTGGGGAGTGGGAGGTGCTGTACTGGGACTGAAGCAAGCATGACTGAGAAGGGCAGTTCCACTGAAGTGCGGGAGAAGTGGGGCCTGATGTTAAGCAAGTTAGACAGCCAGCGTTGGTGCTGTGCTGCTTCCCACATAAACACAGGTGGCTCTGTGTTTATGCTAAGGGGTGGGGGAAGGAAGTGCTGCTGGCTAGCTCCTTTGTTCTTGGAGAGGAGTCTCCAAGAATGCTGCCTCTTAGGGGTGCACTCAGAGAAGAGTGAATAATCTCCTTGTGTGCCACAGGCCCTCTTCAGATCACTGTTTCCACACTGTCTGTCCTTGGGTTGTTTGCCTTCCTTCTCTCCAGGAGCTGGGCAGTGTCCTCCAGGCTCTATCACAGCCAAACCTGCTGACCTTTAAAACTCTAGACTTTAAGCCCCACTAGTTGCAAGAACTTAAAAAATTCAGCCCTCTTCTTTTCCAAACCAGTGGCTTTAGGGAAGTGTTCTCTTTGTGCATTCCCCTGTATACTCCTCCCTCTCTCTCTCTTGCTTGCCCTTCTCCATAACCACAGCTCCCTCCCTCCTCCGCAGTCACAATCTGTTTCTCCCCTAAACCATGTCCCTGCACTTGCTCCTTTCTTTGATGTGGCCTCTTCTCTCCCTTTAGTTGTGAAATTTGTTCTGTCAGTCCTCAGGCTGATTTCTGGGGGGTATTTAGGATGATTTGATAGTTAGTTAGATGTATTTATGGGATGAATAAATAGGGTCCTCCTACTCTTCCATCATCTTGGGGATTCCAACTTTGTTTCTTAGGGGCTGTTTGATCCTGATTGATCACCTAATTTCATTGATCTCAGTTTCCTAATCCATGAAATGGGAAAAGTAGTATGTAATATGTGGCAAGTACTAACTACTGGGCCCAATTCATTATGGGTGCTCAATAAATTGTACTGATAATAATGATCATTTTTATTAATATAACATGAGAAAAAGATGAAGAAGTTAAACCCAATCACCAATCAACAATGGATTTTTTTTTTTCTGAGTTGAGCCTTGCATTGGTTTCATCATCTAAAACTTTTGGTTCTAACAGGTTAATTGGTTACTCCTTTAAGAAAACCACTACAGTATTTGTATTTTGAGAGATATTCTGTAGGCATTACAACAATTTAACCCAAAGAATGGGTTTAGTAGGAACTTCAAGCATAGAGTTAGGCTGGTGGAGAAAGATTTAGGGAGTATGACCTACTCTGGACTTTTATATGAGGACAGTTTACATAACAAACAGCCAGTGGCAGTTTACATTATTCAGAGTTTAAGAGTTTGGTGTGTGATGTGGGTATTAATGCAGTGGACAGGAAAGGGCATAGTGCATTTATAAGTCAATTGTTGCTACATTAAGATAAAGGATGACAATATTACTTCTTTGTTGACGTATAAAATGGGCTTTTCTGCCTCTATTATTGCACCTCATAGTTTCCAGACTTATGCTATGACTATGCCAAAAAGAATGCAAAAAAAATTTATATGAATATTTCAGACACAATTTGATTGCCCTAGTATACTTATTTTTTAATTACTGAAATAATTCATATTTATTCTAAAAAAATCCTAGCAATTCAGAAGTATATAGAATAAAAATCGAATATTCTTAACCTTAAAGAAGTTTTAACTCTGAAAGTTTTTTGAAAAAATATTTCATCAGGGCATCTGGGAGGCTCAGTCGGTTAAGCGGCTGACTCTTGATCTTGGCTCAGGTCATGATCTCACGGTTCGTGGGTTTGAGCCCCACATCAGGCTCTGCACCGACGGTGTGGAGCCTGCTTAGAATTCTTTCTCTTTCCCTCTCTCTCTGCCCCTCCCCCCCAAATAAATAAATAAAATTAAAAAAAAAGAAAAAATATTTCATCAACATTTCAGTTTTCATTGTCATTTGAAACATGATGAGGGGCCCGGTTGTATTCTGGTAGAGGTTTACAAACTGTAGGCATTTTATGTGAGCACACTGTAGCCTCTTTTATTCACAGTTTCTTTCAAGATGACTCCTAGGCATAGTGGCAAGACAAGAACACAAGCTTCTGGCCTAGGTGCCTCCATACAGGTGTTAGGGGTTTGTCACACATGAATGCATGGCAGAGAGATATAAAATTTCCCTTTAGGAGTAACCAACCTTATAACCACTGATTAAAAAAATACACCTGACTCAGTTGGTTAAGCTTCTGACCCTTGATTTCAGCTCAGGTCATGATCTCATGGTTCATGAGATCGAGCCATGCATCAGGCTCCAGGCTGACAGTGCAGAGCCTGCTTGGAATTCCGTCTCTCCCTCTCTCTCTCTGCCCCTCCTTGACTCATGCTCGCTCTCTCTCTCTCAAAATAAATAAACTTAAAAAAAATACTCCTGTAGAATAAGCCTATGGTCACTGTGTAATGTATTTTGTTGGTGGGAGGAGTGCAGGAGAGGGTCTTATGGTTTCAGTGTCAAAAGGATGACATTAGGCTTTCAAAATGGAGTTTCTGTCTGAGGTTCCATTTCTAGACTTATCAGTATGGAGAAGTAGCAAGACTTCTAGGACATAGTGTTGATCATTGCTGAAGTCCTCTGCGGAAATTATTATTGCTAAAAAGCCTTTATAAAAGACCTGTTAAAATTCTTGGTTTCTAACCAGCAGGAGCTTACAAGTTCTCTCTGTTTGGATGGCAGCAGATATTGGGGACATATGTATAGCTGAGAAAGTATTGAACAAATTTATGGATATGCCATTGTATATGGGAAGGAGTCTGTGCTGGATGGTGGAATAACTGATAATAATTTAGGAACTTCATTTAAAAAATTCTCTTATTTGTTTCCCATTCCTTCTTTCTTCAAAGAAAAGATGAGACCAGCTTTTAGGAATGTGTTTCAGTCATCTACTGCAGCATAACAAACCATTCTGAAACTTAATGGCTTAAAATAAGAATAGCTGTCTATGGACTGAACTCAATTCAGTGGTTCTTCTCCTGGTCTCATCTGGGGTTATGCAGCTTCAGTTATCTGGAGCTAGATCTAGGGCTGGAAGTCCAAAGTGGCTTTACTCATATGTCTGGTACCTCAGCTGAGATGTCTGGACCAGATAGGGACTGGCTGGGAATCAATTTCTCTCTCTACACAGTGTCTGCAGCAGAATAGCTGGACCTCTTTGCATTGGTTTAAGGCTCCAAAGAGGATGAAAGCAGAAGAAGCTTCCATACCTCTTATGGCCTAGGCTAGAACTGGCAAAATGTCACTTTCCCCAAATTCCCTTGATTAAAGAGAGTTACAAGACCAGCCTGGATTCCATGTCAAAGGGAAAGGAGACTAATTTCTCGATGAGAGGAAAGCCAAGACTTTAGGTCATCTTCAATTCACTAATATACAAGATGTACAATAATAATGTCTAAAAATTGCCATTAAACTTTTTGATTGAAGGGCAGCTATCAGATATGACATGTTTACAACAACACAAATGGTCTAATTTCAAGGGCCTTAGAAGGTCAATTTGCCAACTAGTGGGGCCCAAGGTTTAAGATTTTTTTTTTGACCAGAGTCACTCATAAAATTTTACAATATTAGAGTTCGGAGAGAATATGAAGCTTACCTAGCCCAACTGAATGTCTTTTGATAAAAAACCAGATTAGACACATTAATCTGTGGCACATCAGTGTAGCATATGGGCTAATTTGTTTATATGACTAATTCACTGTGACTTCGATTAAGGACAGGATCTATGGAGATTGAACATAGGACAAACACATTTTACATGGAAGAGAAAAGGTAGGAAAATGTTAAGAGTATGGGGTGTATCCTTACCCCAGCAAGGCCCTAGGAATGGAGATGTGCATGATAGTCCTAGATAGCACAAAGTACTTAGAATGGAGGAAGGATCAGAAAATCTGTCAGATGTATTTTACTAAGCTTACAATTTTGCCCCAAGGAGGAACTCTAAAGTGATTTACTACAACCCTCTTCCCATTAGTCAGAGAGAAGACTTCTTGGAAGAAGTGTTTCAACATCATTGGAAATGAGAAGCAGCTTTCTCATGAACTGCTTGGTTAGTATAGAGAAATGCATAATTTTCTTCCCAGAGATTGTCATTTTTTCATATCCTTGTATGAGCTCAAGGTTTATCGAAAGCTAAATCTTGGCTGATTCTCATCTTTGTCTTTTTATAATTCCTCTTCCTTATCTTCTTAGAGGAGGAGGGTGTTCAATCAAGTGACCTGGGATTGTGTTGCTCGCTGGCCTCCTCTGATATTTTCAGAACATATGTTTCTGGTGTGGGCTAGTATCCTAGAGTGTGTGTTTATCCAAATAGAGCTAAGTGAAGCCCGGCCTGCCGGCCTTTGCCCCTGCGCTTATTCAAACACATTTCCATTTCATTTTGTAGTTTTCCTTGCTAGTTGGGCTTAGCAGCTTAGGTCTTCTCATTTTCTCAAAATACGGGGATGCTTTGAGGTGTCAACATGCCTCAACATGTTCTCAAGGAAGCTTCAAGAGGACCTTTACAGTGAAGCTGATACATCTCAGCTGGAAAAGGACAACTCTGTAACAGAGAAAAATGACAGGCAAGGGATTTCCCCCTGACAGTGGTAAACCAGGGATTCCCTCCATCCCCCTTTCCCCCCCTGAGCTGGCTGATGGCATTGCTATTTCCTCTTCCCAGCTTCTGGCCTCTGTTTCCTCACTGACCAGCCCCGTGTCCATAACAGGAGCTGTTCCCGTCTGCACTTTCTGAAAGGGGTAGAACTCCTTTTTGTAACACTTGTGAGGTTCTTTTTGGGTCTGAGTAGGTTTTTTTTTTTTCTCATCAGTATACAAGCACTGCGATTCCCGAACTCTTTCAGAGAGAATCTGTGCATGTAGTGGTGTATAAAAAAAACCTGATTCAATAAAATATTTTTTTCTTAGACACAGAATAATTTCATATGATTCTGAAGTACGTAAAATGTCTTAGTATTTTGGAACAAAATACTCAGGTCCTAGCCTGTTTCTCAACATGAAAGATTTATGGAACTTGGAACTAATTCATACCTTTAGGTTCTGCTTAACTTGGTGCCCTTATGATTGAATTAACTAAAATACTATTTAATGAGTTGAAACGACAGACTTCCTGGTCCCACATGTAATATTTACAAAAACTTTAGATATCTTTCTTTAAAAAGCTTAAACAGAAATTCTTTCTTTTAAATTACAAAACATTTTTTGTAGCACCTGGGTGGCTCACGGTGATCTCGCGGTTCCTGAGTTTGAGCCCTGCATCAGACTGTCTGCTCTCAGCTCAGAGCCTGCTTCAGATCCTCTGTCTCCCTCTTTCTGCCTCTCTCTCTCTCTCTCAAAAATAAATAAACATTTAAAAATTAAATAAATAAAATTAAATTAAAACTTTTTTTAGAGAGAGAGAGAGAGCATGCCTGAGCAGGGGAGGGAGGAGGGGAAGAGAGAGAGAATCTTAAGCAGGCAGCACACTCAGTGAGGAGCCTGGCACGGGGCTCCATCCAATGACCCTGGGATCATCAAGACCCCAGCTGAAATCAAGAGTCAGATGTTTACCCGACTGAGCCACCCAGGTCCCCTAAACAGAAATTCTATGCAATTAATTCTGTGCAATTAATTTATAGGACTCTTGATTGATCAGGAAAGCTGGCCACTGTTGATGTGTGCCTCTGCTGGAGTATGATTTTTCTTTTGAAACTTCATTAAAGTATAGCAGGGGTAAATCAGTGTCTACTGATTCACAATTTTGTTTTCTCATTTGTTCTGCTGACCTGATGTGATGGCTTCTTGACTCATTTAGCAGTATTAGAAAGACACCTGTGGCTGGAAAGGTCCTGGCTGTTTGGAGTGCTTACACATTTGTCCATCTGTCTTTACTCTCCCTTTTCCTGTGTGATTCCTGAAGGACAGGTTTTCTCGGAGACTTTCTAATCTGGTCAATACCAGAATATCTAGGTGGTCATCAGAAAAACAGTGTCTTAGGAGTCTGAGGCTGAGAGAGATGTCAGTGAGTCTAAGACAATTTAGCTGAAGGGGGAAACATCTGCCAAAGTCTGCCTTTCAGGTTCCTTGGGAATCTGTGCTAGCATGGGCCTGCTGTGAGTGTTTTCTGATGTTGCTTCACTTGCAGGGGCCTATATAAGGCTTGGAAGGCAGGTGGGTGTGGCATTCATAAAATGACTGGGACCTCCCACACCTTTCCATGAGGGGAAACTGAGAGAAGAGGTAACCCCCACCTTGGCCTCCAGACCCAGAGTTTCTGCCCCATGTTAGCAGAAATCAGATTTCAGACAGCAGCCATCTCACCATGGTTATGGAGTCTCTTGAAACAGGCTACAACAAGAAGAGAACAAGCTGTCAACCAATTTTGTGCAAAGTCAGGCTAGTTTAGCCTCAGAGAAAAAGAACAATTTTGCCTGAAGGCATTTCTGGGACTGATCACAGGCTGAGGGGTTCTGAGGGCCATGCAGCTCCTGACTTGGAATAGCTTGTTAGCTTCTGGGTGGTGGTTTGCAGGAGAGGGTGGGTGGTAAGGAGATATGCAATCAATCCTGTAATCAGAGGGCCCAGCTGAAGATACAGATAGGAGAGGAGGAAGGAGAAAGACTTGGGTTACGGAGGTTTTCCAAGGGAGTAGAAGTAGAAGGGATTGGGAGGCCAAAGACAGGTCCTTGAGGGACTCCTGTCCCTAATGGCCTCTTTGTCAATCCACCTAGTAAGGTGTTATCTCCATAGGACAATCTGTAGAACAGTCTTCCCTTTTTTCAAAGTCATGAGACACATCTAGGTTTCTGGCATGCAGCATATTTTATTTCTTCTTGGAGATTTATTTTTTTGAGTAAACTCCTCAAAAGAATTAGCTGTATTGCCACCTCAACTCCTCATTTCCCAGCCTCTTTTGAACTCACTTCAGTTAGGCTTTCTTCCTTTCCATGCAGGTGAAACTCCTATCAAGATCTCTAGAGTGCTCCAAACACCCACCCCAACTTCATCATCTACCAGTCTCCCCTCCATCCCACATTGGCCTTACTGTTCTTTTAATACCTGAAGAAATCTTGCACCCCAGGACTTTGTACTTGCTCTTTTCTCCTCTGGAATGCTCCTATTCTAGCTAGACTCAGTTTCATGTTTCATTCTGTTTCTCAGAGAGGCTTCCAAGATTACTCTGTCTTTTCTCTGTTTCCATGTCTTGCATTCTTCATATTATTGCTCATGACATGACAATATCTACAATATTAGAATTTAAGCTTCATGAAGGCAGGTACTTTGCCATTTGCTGCTTTGTCCTCAGAATCTAGAACAGAGCCTGGGACATAGTTGGTGCTGCTTCATGGATGACAAACCTGGATCAACCAGCTACAGTACCATATGGCATTCACATAGCTCTCAGGATGAGACAGCTTGTTTTCTAATTCTCTTCTTCACGTAAAAAACTGCAGAAAGGCAGAGAACTATCAGACTTGGCATATGATGGCTGCAGCAGAAAATGCAAACACAAACAAACGAACAAAAGAACAACAACAACAGCCCACAACAACCCAGTAAAACTCAGGCTCCTATTGAAAAACAATTCAATTCAGCTAAATATTGACCATGTGTTTTGATGTAAGAAGTATGATAAGGCATTTGTTTTCATCTAGACTTAAACACAGAATTGTTGCACACTGTGTATAGGTATTTAAATTTTATTTTTACTTTTTATACTTTTTCTGGTTTTATCTTAGTTTTGTCTTCAAGTGTACAGAATTGGACAAACCTCAGTCAATGTCTCATGATACAGTTTTATCATTGGCCTATGTATAGCCTGCATCTATCTATCTATCTATCTATCTATCATCTCATTAATAATGTAATCATTCATGAACCCATCACTAAAAAGAAGAGCTAATTCTTGTTAATAACTTACATCAAATTATATGGTTCCCCTCTCCATAGCCACCCCTTGCCTTTCACTTCCTGAAGAAGCCTCACCCTTAACACTGTGGTTTTCTTTTACTTGCTTTCTCACTTCTTTTAATTTTATTGCATCGATAGCTAAGATTTACCCATATTGGTGCGTATTGCTGTAGTTATTCCACGTTGACTTT
Organism: Panthera pardus; assembly: GCF_024362965.1. Lineage (NCBI taxonomy): Eukaryota > Metazoa > Chordata > Mammalia > Carnivora > Felidae > Panthera > Panthera pardus. Next base: position 32,649,948 of record NW_026526765.1, on the reverse strand, counting down.
AGGATAGTGTTTCATTGTATGGATAGACCACAGGGGTTTCCATCCGTTCTCCTGTTGATGGGCTTTGTGGTTATTCCTAGGTTTTGGCTTTTCTGCTGCTTTAGCCATTCTTGAGCAGGTCTCTTGGAGTAATAGCATAAGGGTTTCTTTTGGGTCTATACGTAGGAGTGAAAAAGAATATGTGAATATTCAACTACATGAGATAGTGCCAAATTATTTTCCAAAGTGATTGAGCCAATTTACACTTTCTTCAACAGTGAATAAAAGATTCTGTGGATCCACATCCTCTCCAGCACTTGGCTTGGTCAGACTTTTTTTTTTTTTTCTTTTCCCAATTCAGTGGGTTTAAGGTGGTATCTCTTGTGGTCGTTCCCTGATTACTAATGACGTTGAGCAGCTCTTCATATTGTTATTGACTATATTTGGTATATCCAGTGAAATACCTGCTTATGTTTGTTTTTCTACTAAGAATTTTAATTCATTTTCTGTTTGCAAATAATAGTCATTCAACTTACAAAATGCCAATAACTTCAGAAAGAGGTCAGTAGAAAGCAAAAAAAGCCTTTGTTATAAGCCAATCTAACTTAACATTAGTCATGCAAAACTTTTAGGTTCTTTCTTTTTGGTACATTTCAATAATTGCAAAAGGTATTTGAGGTGGTGATGGTTGACTTCTTTTCACAACCTCACTACCAGGTTATAAAGAATACTAAGATATGTGTATATCTCAGACGAAGTTCTCCTGTATATTCAAATGCATATTCAAGAAACATTCATTAACAATTCATTAGCAGGCACAGAACCATTCACAGGTTTGATCTGTAGCCTCCTTGAAACCTCTGTAATCTGTTCTTTCAGAGCATCAGAGTACATATTGTCATGCTTTAGTGTCTTCTAGTCAGTCAGATCAATGGCTGGATATCGGATGTATTAGGAATTAGGTTCCATCCCTTAAGGGGACAAGATATTCATATTCCTTGTGCGTGAAAATGTGGACAGATTTTTAACAATGCTAGACAATCCACATTCTTTGAATGCTTTTAATTGTACCAATGGGAGAACATTTATAGCTTGCATTGTACAAATAAATAACTCGTTAGTTTCACCAGTACCATCCATTTTAACATAATATGCTACTTAACAAACAATCAGTTGTCAATCAAGATATGGAGAGTAGAGAGACTTAGAATAATCACCCCTGGAAAGTGACCCTTTCTGATATAATGCTAGCTGGCATCCCTGGACTATGCATTCTTGAAAGAATTTTGCTGAATACCCTGAGAATTAAAGTTTAAGTTAATCAGTACTTATATAGTATCACAATATTGATACAGAAATATTTTAAGTAAAGTAATAGTCACTGTATTCTCTATTGGTATAAGGGAGAGAATGTGGATCAAATATCCCTCTATTTGAATCCCACCTCTGCCTTTTATGTCTCTGTGACCTTGGGCAGGTTACTTAACTTGTCTAGGCCTCAGTTTTATTGTCTATTAAGTGGGGATATATATTAACAATTACATTGTAGGGTTCTTATAAGAATTAAAGGTGTCTAAAAAAACAAATAAAGGGGCACCTGGGTGGCTTAGTCAGTTAAACGTCTGACTTCAGCTCAGGTCATGACTTCACGGTTCGGTTTGTGGGTTCGAGCCCCACATCGAGCTCTGTGCTGATATGATAGCTCAGAGCCTGGAGTCTGCTTTAGATTCTGGGTCTCCCTCTCTCTCTGCCCCTCCTCCACTCATGCTCTGTCTCTCTCCTTCAAAAAGTAAAAATAAAACATTAAAAAAATTTTTTTTAAATAATTAAAGGGGTCTAGCACAGTGCTTGACCATACATATACATATATATCCCACAGATTTGCTTCTAAGCCCTGGACAGTTTTCAAGAATCAAGTACTTCTTTAAAAAAAGATACCATGATTTTTACGGAAGAGAATTACAGAATCTGAAGGTTGGAATGAACCTTCTAGATCACTGATTGAAGATTTCCAAAACTATCTATGTGTCAGTATAACTTGAATAACTTTAGAACATGCACTTTCCCAAACTCTAATGCCAGAAGGTACTGATTTATTGGGTCTAGAGTGGAGAGAAGGAGGTCTAATCTTTAAAAAGTTCCATTGATAATGATGGATATGTGTCATTACACATTTGTTAAAACCCACAGAGAGTACAGTACTGAGGGTTAACTCTGTGTGTTGAACTATGGACTTCAGGTGACAGTGATGTTTCAATGTAGGTCCAGTGACTGTAACAAATGTACCAATGTGGTTCAAATTGTTAACAGTAGGGGAGGCTTTGTATATGAGGGGACAAAGAGTATATGGATGTTTTCTGTACTTACTGCTCAGTTTTGAGGTGAGCAGTAAATAAAGTCTATTAAAAAAAGTTCTGTTGAGGATTCAGATAAACAGTCAGGTTCGGGAACCAGTGGTCTTGCTAGTTCACCATTCGGAGCAGAAACACCTGCAGCTGCAATGACCTCAGTCATGACTTCCTTCCTGTGCTGCCCCTGGAAGCTCGCTGTTCTCCCAAAGCCACCGTGGTTGGGTGGCACCAGGATTCGAAAGTTCTTCCTTATATGGAACTGACGTCAGCCTGCCGCATTGTTACTTCCAATCATTGTGTGTGATTCCTCCCACCCAAGCTACAGAGACCAAATCTAATGTTTCTCACATGAGGCCATGCAAGTATTTGAAGGCAACACTCCCATTCCTCCTGTCCCCACCCCATCTCATGTGTTCTCCTTTCAAGGCTAAAGATGCAGGAACTCTTCCTTGGATATAATTTCCAGGCAATTCCCTCTCCTGGTTAGATGCTTTTCTAGGTATTTCCATTTTGAAAATATTAACAATGCATCTGGCAGCAGGTAACACCCAATCAGAGTGGAGACCTGGGTATGCCTCTCATTAACCTTTACGTTGTTGAGGAGGGGCGAGGTCCTGGGCTGAAATGACCTGGGGGCTCTAAGCAGCAGCTATTCACCAACTGGTACTGAAGCATTTCAGTGTTATAACAGTCACTCTGGCCATCCTGGTGCACACTTGCCAAATATCAGCCTAGTCAACCTCGCTCTTAAAACAACTCCAAAGGCGCCTGGGTGGCTCAGTCGGTTGAGCATCTGACTCTTGATTTTGGCGGATCAAGCCCCACTTTGGGCTCTACACTGAGAAGCCTGCTTAAGATTCCCTCTCTCTCCCTCTGCCTCTCTCCCCTCCTCTCTCTCTCTCTCTAAAAACAAAAAACCCAAAAACCTCTCTAGTTTGGAACATGATGCTGTAGAGGTGGTCTGAGGCACAGAGTTGAGTGGGAAGGTGTCAGCTTACAGACATCTGCATCACCCAGTAGGCTGTGTGTCTGGTGGTAAAACAAACCTAGGAAATATTTTCAACTGAAGAGCTGTGAAACATTTTTTATGGCACCTGTTTATTGCAATTTTACATTTGACTTCTGAATCTGAATGAAGGTTCATTTGTCATGAGATTTACAGTTTATTTTTTCCTGCCTTTTTGGACTCTTGGGCTGGTCAGGCAGCATGTTGTCCTGTCTCATGACTTTGTCCTATCTGCAGTTGATAGCTTTTGACATCATTAAGGACAATAAGGTTGCAGAGGTGGGGCTGAACAGACAATACAGCCACACACCTCTAGAGATCTCTCTGTAGCAGTGTTCAGTCCATTCATTCTGACTGGTTGTAGTTGGAAATTACTGGGAGAATTTTTAAAAAATCAAAATGCCAGACTTTACCTCAGACCTTTTGAGTCATCTCCTCCAGGGTATCGATTTTTACAAAAGCTCCCCAGGTTAAGTGTGACACATGGTCAGGTTTAGGGACTGCCACTTTAATGCTCACTAGGTATTATTTTTAAACTTTATGAATGCACTTGCTGGATAGGTTTTTAGTACTTTTCATGAAATTTTTTCAAGCCTAATACCTTTAAAAATCCTCTTTATTCACTACTCCAAAAATAGTATTACTGTTAATATCTTTTCTAACTTGGAGTCATTACTTCCCCTGAGGAAAAATTTTCTCATGATAAAATGGAAGCAGTTACGTGACTGGTTCTTTTTAACATGTTCTAGAATCCCCCCCCCCCCCCCCATCTCCCCCCTGCCCTCCTTCACGTTCTCTGTTCACCAGTTTACTTTATTTGGGGATATTCTGAATCCACAGCTTTCTTCTTTGAAAAATTCACTAACATAATCCCCTCCCCCCAAATTGTCTTCAGCATACATTGTCTTCCACTGCTCCAATTGAATGGAGTGGGCTGATAATATATTGATTTTGTTTATCTCATGTGGTTAGCAGAACTTAGAACTTCTCATGTGATAGACATTCTTCTGAGAGGTCATATTAATTTATTTAATTTTAATTTTTATTTTTATTTTTTATTTATTTATTTTTATTTATTTTTTTATTTATTTTTATTTATTTTTTATTTTATTTTATTTATTTTATTTATTTATTTATTTATTTATTTATATTTATGTTTTTATTTATTTTTACACATATTAATTTATTTAATTTTTATAACATGTTATGAGGTAATATTATTGTCTTTATTTCTCAGATGAAATTGAAGCAAAAGAGGTGAAGTAATTTGCTGAATGTCATACATATAGAGAGAACGGACCTGGTTCCAGATTCCATGCCCTTAGCTCTTAGCAAATACAAAAAAGGATAGCAGTAAATTGCAAGCAGTTTTTAATTTGATGTTTTTCTGCTTTTGGCAGTGGTGGTGGTGGTGGGGAATTTGATGTAAGTATGACAGGTGTCACATAAATGAACCCACACCAGAAGTGGCAGTGGTTGTCATCTGGACTGTTCGTTTTTCATTTACATAAATTTATGAGTTCTATACATTGAATTCCACGTAGAAAATTCTCCTATTTTTTAAAAAATACCCTAGCTCTATAATGTTGAAAATGTGTTTTGGGGCGCCTGGGTGGCTTAGTCGGTTAAGCATCTGCCTTCGGCTCAGGTCATGATCTCATGGCTTGTGGGTTCAACACCCATGTTGGGCTCTGTGCTGCCAACTCAGAGCCTGGAGCCTGCTTCAGATTCTGTGGCTCCCTCTCTCTCTGTCTCTGTCTCTCTCTCAAAATTAGATAAACATTAAAGGGGCTCCTGGGTGGCTCAGTCAGTTAAGCATCTGCCTTCGGCTCAGGTCATGATCTCACGGTTGGTGAATTCTCAAATTGTCTGCCCTCAGCATAGAGCCTGCTTCGGATCCACTGTCCCCCTGCTCTCTCTGTCCTCTCCCACTTGCACTCTCTCTCAGTCTCTCTCAAAATAAATAAATAAACTAAAAAAAAAAAAACCCCACAATAAATAAATAAATAAATAAATAAATAATAAAGTGTGTTTTGAAATGAATAAGGGGAATGCAACTGTACAAATTTTGTTCTTTCTCTCTCCAATATAATGAAAAAACAACTGACCATGAATAATGTGGACCTTCAGGATGTAGCCTCTAACTTTGCCCTTAACTATACTGTTCTAGCAGATTTAGGTTCATTTCTTTTATGTCCCTGTGACTTGGCCATTCATTCATTCCTTTGTTAACTCAACAAATATTTTTTGAGAACTAATCATATGCCAGATTTTGGGGGAATAATGACCAGAAAAATCTAGGTTCTTATCCTCATGGAGCTTAGACTCTAGTGGAAGAAAAGACATAATCAAACAATCAAAATGTCCTCCATAACTGTACTGTGTATAATTTGTTCCATCCTAGCAATTATCATAGTGAATTATAAACGTGGAGTTAACAGCCTGTCCCTGTTCTGATTCTAATAGGTTTGAGGGAATGCCCTAGGTTTGTTTCTTCTCTGTGCTCCCTGTGTTTGCTAATTCACTTAGTACTTAATTATGTGTTAAATCAATATGTAGATTCATGTTTTTCTAAATATGGATCTGAAATAATTGGCCTATAGTGATTCCAATTTTATCTTTATAGTTCAGAATGTGGAAAGATAATGTCATTTTGGGAGCAGTTCAGGAGCGTTTTAGGGGCTTAGTTAATGAATGGGAAGATGATTTGGCTGATGTCTTTGCTGAACCACTATTAGAAATTTCACCATTTTCTTAACATAAGGAATACAGAAGATAGATGAAATTTCTTAATAATCAGTCATTGAAGTATTTGGACTCATAGAGACATTAAAGATCACCTGACTCAACCTCCACATATTGTCAAAGGGGAACTTGAGGGCAGGGGCTAATGAATTTAACCAAGGCCACATAAATGTTAACAGAGCCACAGCTGGACACTGAGCTCTGCACAGTCATCTTTTTTTTTTTTTTAATGTTTTTATTTATTTTTGAGACAGAGAGAGACAGAGCATGAATGGGGAGGGGCAGAGAGAGAGGGAGACACAGAATCGGAAGCAGGCTCCAGGCTCTGAGCCATCAGCCCAGAGCCCGATGTGGGGCTCGAACTCAGATCGTGACCTGAGCTGAAGTCGGACGCTTAACCAACTGAGCCACCCAGGCGCCCCTGCACAGTCATCTTTAAAGCAAAACAAAATGAATACTAGATGGTGCTTGTTTTTTCATTTCATTTCATTTCATTTCATTTCATTTATTTAAAAGTAGTTGCCTTTTTTTTTTTTTTTTTAAATAGAATCAGTTCTCTGTGTGGTTGTATTTATTTTTGAGAGTAAGAGAAAGAGAGAGAGAGAGAACATGAGCTAGGGAGGGGTAGAGAGAGAGGGGGACAGAGGATCCGAAGCAGGCTCTGTTCTGACAACAGAGAGCCTGATGTGGGGCTCAAAGTCACAAACCATGAGATTATGACCTGAGGTGAAATCAAGAGTTGGATGTTTAACCGACTGAGCCACCCAGGTGCCCTGGTTTTTCATTAAAAAAAAAAAAGAAGAGTATGTGAGTTTATTTTCCCATCCCGGTTTACTGAAATTCTAGAATTTATTGATTAATTGACTGAAATGGCCCCATATTGTTATTTACTGACAAAAGCAGATCTTGCTAGAACACAGATTATTCATGAAGATTAATTATCTTGTTCATTCTAGTCTTCCTTTTTAAAAAAAAAAAAAACTTTTTTCAAAGTTTATTTTTGAGAGAGGGAGAGAGACAGAGTACAAACTGAGGTGAGGCAGAGAGAGAGAGAGGAAGACGCAGAATCCAAAGCAGACTCCAGGCTCTGAGCTGTCAGCGCAGAGCCTGATGCAGCGCTCCAGTTTATGAACTGCAAGGTCATGACCTGAGCTGAAGTCAGGCTCTTAACTGACTGAGCTGCCCAGGCACCCCTAGTCTTCCCTCTCGAATGGGTAGTGCAGAAGCTTATAGAGTAAGATATGGAGATTGTGGTCATAGGGAGGTTGCTGGATTCAAAGGCAGCTTGCACAGGGAAATTAAATAGGCAGGTTCAGATCTGCTTAAAGGAACAGCAAAATAGCTAACTAACTGACCAGGTTTTCCTAGAAAATACATTGATTGGGATTGTATATATGCAAATTCAAAAATACATTTTCCTAGTCAATGGAAAAGTGAAACTAAACCATTCTCTGTTTCATTTTCTCTAATCTGTAGTTTCTATCTTTGCTGGAAATCCAGACAGGATCGATTCTTAGAACCCTGCAAATAGTGATTTCTATACTTTAAATTATTTGTAGGATAGTGAAATTATTGAGCCCTGGACTTGGGTTTCTTTTCTTCCAGTTTCCATCTTTTCCATTCATTGATTCATTGATTGATTCATTCTTTATACAAGAATATTTTAAATATATGTGTTCCTCTGTATTATGCCTGATCAGAATACGACTCTGAGAATTAACATTGACAAGACTTACAGTTTATTTGGTTCAGCAGCACCAAGAAGTGTCCAGGCACAGAGCCCTGTTACCCTCTCTGATGTCACCCAAAAGCTTATGGCCTCTGCAAACACAATTCTTCTTTAAAACTTACTACAGAAATATCATCTAGTGACTTATGTAAACATTTTGGAAACCATTTCTGTATTTCATTTTATATTATTTAAGATAATGTTTATAAATCTTCCAAAAGACTACTGTGTTCTAGATACACGTCTTTCAAGTTTCATGTTTTAATTGTAGTATTTGGATATTAGGCGATGAGATGCGTATTCATTCAGTTCAGGGTTTTATAAACTAGGGACAGTGTTTCTCAGATATGTTCTGAGGGTCCTGGGCATGTGCAGGATGGTGGTTGATAGTTCAGAATTATCACAAGGGAGTTGCAATTTCATGTGTGCCCAAACATTGTCTCTGGGAGGATAAATACATAATGTCACACATAAATACACACATACCAAAAATATGTAGGTAGTGCTGAGATTAATAAAATGCAAGTTAATTAAAAAATGATTCAATTTGTGAATGTTTTTTGTCATAATGTCTTTTCCCAATCAATAATTATTAAGTGTTTAAACACTATCATGTGTGTTCTCAAACTATTTTGGTATTAAAAAAGGTTTTTATACTCAGAAAGACCAGAAGCCACTAACATAAAATATGTCCCATAATAGGCTTTGTTTTTTTCTTGGTGAAAAGTTCACATCTTGTTCATTCTCCTGCCATCCACTTCAACACTTTAGTTTCTGTCTTCTATACTTTTTCTGATAGTTTTTTTATGTCTTTCCTTAGGCAAGGTCATAGAAATTTCACACATATTTTTTGTCATACAGAGGTGAGATAACAATGTGTTGTTTTGTTTATACCACATTTTCTGATGATACTAAATATTTTCTGGGTTCTCCTGGTGGCACCTACTCACTGGGCCTATATTCTAAGAAAGTGCCTTCCACGGAATGACTTTGTCGTTTGAAGCTAAGGGATGATTTCCTGTGATGTCACCTGGCCCAACTGCAGGGTCCACGTAGGAATATCAAACTGGCATCCACGTCCTGTCATTCCTTTTCTTTCTTCTTCTTTTTTTTTTTTTTTGTAAGTCAACCTCTTCTTTTATGTTGGCTCTTTCTCCTATTAACACCCTTCAGCTCTCCCATCTTAGAAAATAGAACCTTCTCTATAGCCCCGTATCGAATCCCATGGCTCCTCTCTTTTCAGGGTTAGAACAGCACTTCCTGAAATAGTGCTCACCTTCATCCCCGCTTCCTTACCTCCCGTTCATTCCTTAGCCTGCGCTCATCTCTCTGGCTTCTGCCTTCACCTATTCCCTGACACTGTGCAGGCTTAGGTCAAAATGGAACCCCCCCATTTCAAAATCTAGCAGGCACCTTTAGTTCTTATTTCTTTCAGTTGCCCTCTCCGGAGCCTGTGAACTACTTACTTTGACTGGGTCATGCTGTCACATTCCTCCAAGGCTTTCCCTCATTTTAGAGTGTTCTTTCTCTTTTCTTTAACTGGCTGACTGCCATGTAGCCTGGAAGATTTCGTGTTAGTGGCACTAATACGGGAGGCTGTCCCCAGTCTTCCTGTCAGCTTCAGACTATTAGGGGCTCCTAGAGCACCCTCTATTTATCTTTTTTTAAAATTTTTATTTGTATTTTTTAAATGTTTTTATTTATTTTTGAGAGAAAGAGAGAGACAGAGAGGGCACGAATGGGGGAGGGGCAGAGAGAGAGGGAGACCCAGAATCTGAAGCAGGCTCCAGGCTCTGAGCTGTCAGCACGGAGCCCGATAAGGGGCTCGAACTCACGAGCCCTGAGATCATGACCTGAGCCGAAGTCAGATAGTCAGATGCTCAACTGACTGAGCTACCCAGGTGCCCCATATATATATATATATATATATATATATATATATATATATATATAAGTTTTTCTATTGAGAGAGTCAAGTCCTGGCAGTGTGGAGCATGCTTCAGATTCTCTCTTTCCCCCTCTGTCTCTGCCACTCCCTAGCTCTCTCTCCCTCTCTCTCTTTCAAAGTAAATAAAAAATCATAAGAAAAAAATGTTCATGTCAGTTTCTCCTTTGGGTAAGTAGTGTGTGTTCATTATATCGAAATTAGAAAATCTGGTGAACATGAAGGAGAGCCTCTAAGAAACTCGTAACCCAGAGAGAACCACTGCTAGTATTTTGAGTTTTATCTTTCCGTTGCACACATACACACATGTTGATGTAGCCTATTTTTTATTTTTATTTATATTTATGTATTTATTTTTTAATGTTTATTTACTTTTGAGAGAGAGAGAGAGAGAGAGAGAGTGAGCAGAGGAGGGGAAGAGAGGGAAGGAGACACAGAATCGGAAGCAGGCTCCAGGCTCAGCTCAGCACAGAGCCTGATGTGGTGCTCAAACTCACAAGTTACGAAATCATGACCTGAGCCAAAGTCGGACGCTTAACCAACTGAGCCACCCAGGCACTCCTTGATGTAGCCTGTTTTTTTAAAAACATAATCATATATCTCGAATATTGTTCCATAATCTGTATCAACATTAAAAAAAATTTTTTTAATGTTTATTTCTTTTTGAGACGCAGAGAGACAGAGTGTGAGCTGGGGAAGGGTCAGAGAGAGGGAGACACAGAATCCGAAGCAGGCTCCAGGCTGTGAGCACGGAGCCCGACGCGGGGCTTGAACTCAAGAACTGCGAGATCGTGACCTGAGCCAAAGTCAGACGCCTAACCCACTGAAGCCAGGCAGGCACCCCTGCATGATCATTTTTAAGGCTTCCATGTATTTGCTTTGAATATATCCTAATTTATTTAAACTGTTCTCTTTTCCCCTCTTTCTCACTATTGTTTAACATATTGTCTTGTATAGACGTCTTTGAAACTTATCTCATTATAAACTGAGGATACATTTCTAGGAGAGGAGTTGTTGGGGCAAATGGTATTTACAGTTTTAGGAATTTTTTATATGTTCAGCCAAATTAATCTCTAGAAAAATCTTGTTTCAATTGATAAGAGTGGCTGACCACATACCGTTGTAGTTGCTGGCTTATTTGATGTCCCTTCCTAAATTTTTGGTGCTTGAGTGTGCTGATTCTGTCTTTCATGGAGATTCCTATCAGAGTGGCAATTATTTGTTGAAGGAATCAATCTATATTGATTTTTTTTTCAAGGAAGCATATTCATGTCTGGCTTTGGGGAAGAGATTTTCAAACACAAGGAAGTTAGGATAGATTTATAAGTGGAGTACATTACAGCCATTGCACATGTTGATGTAGATGTATGGAAATTGTTTATAAATAGGCTGCCGTCCAAAAAGAATAGGCTATAAACAGTATATGTAGCATGAATCCCTGTTTGTAATAAACACCTATATTCATAAATTACATTTACAATATTGAAATTGGGGTGTACTATGTTTTATTATCTGTGTTAAAAGAGTGCCCGTGAGGGGCGCCTGGGTGGCTCAGTCGGTTAAGCGGCCGACTTCGGCTCAGGTCACGATCTCACGGTCCGTGAGTTCGAGCCCCGCTTCGGGCTCTGTGCTGACAGCTCAGAGCCTGGAGCCTGTTTCGGATTCTGTGTCTCCCTCTCTCTGACCCTCCCCTGTTCGTGCTCTGTCTCTCCCTGTCTCAAAAATAAATAAAACGTTAAAAAAAATTAAAAAAAAAAAAAGAGTGCCCGTGAACCATTCTATAGCCTGTAAATAAGCGATTTAAATCATCCGTTATACCAGTGCTTCTTCCTCAGCATCCTGACTTTTCCCTTACCAAGAGATAACAGTGCAGTTTAGCACCATGTTGTAGGACAGTTCACTCAGCTTTCCTGTGAAACTTTTCTAACCGGTGACTTAGGAGCAGTGATGGCCATCTGCATCCTCTTCCAAGGTGTGTTGTGAAATTAGCAAGATTACTTGGTGTTCTTGGGAGGAAAATTCATGTAGAAATCCTGGGTGTTTCTATTTATTATTAATATGTACCCTTGAGTTTTGAAATGACTCAGGACTTAATGTGGCTTAATGTGTGTAATGGGAGGCTACTTGGGAGGAGGGAAGGAATCTGATGAAATGTAACACAATATTACTAGCAACATAATTACATTTATCACTGTAAGAGATTATAGCATCTTGTTCCGTAGCATCCCTGATGATGTAATGATACATTTGTGTCTTCTGTCCTTTCCTTTCTTCCTTTCTGATAATTTTGCCTGTTGAAAAACTTTTAAGTCATGTGGGTACTGACTCTGTTAAGAGAGAAACTTTGCAAGTTTCAATTTGTGTACATTTGTTTACCATCCTTATGTCAACACTAAAAAAACAAAACAAAACCAAAAACAAAAAACAAAAAACCCCAAACAACTGCCTGGCAATACTTGAGGTAACACTATTTCTGTTTTTCATTCTATCCACAATAACATTCTTGCCTTTTCTTTGACAAGGTGCCAAAATAGGAAGGATGGAAAATTCTGCAATTGTTAGATAAATCACTTTCCAGACAGAACTCATAATAATTGCTACAGATTGCTGGCCTCAAGGAATACTTCTTTTAATTAAATGTTAAGGAGATGAATTATAATTTTTATTTTATTTTATGCCTTTTAACTTTTTAGGAACTGTCTCATCCATGGCCATAGAAAGGTTTGGGCAATTCTAGCATGAAACCTAATGATAATAATTACTATTAATTATCAAGAGCGTATAGAGTTCTAAAATTATTCAGTGCGCCTCACATGTCTTACTTCGTTTATTATTCTTGCTGTTATTTACTATCGGGTAGTTATTTAATCATTTTATGGGGGCTCCTGGCTAGCTCAGTCGGTAGAGCATGCAACTCTTGATCTTGGGGTTGTGAGTTTGAGCCCACATTGGGAGTAGAGATTACTTAAAAACAGAATCATGAAAACTTGCAACAAAACAAAACAAAATAATTTTATGGACTTTCTAGCTTTCTCATATGCTCCATGCCTTCTAGTCTTATAGGATATGCTATGTAATCTGTCCCTTACTTTGATCAATTTTGGAAAAAATAATAAGTACAATTGTCATTTATGGAGCACTTATTAGTTGCCAGTTGCTGTTCAGACAGTCTTGTTCCTACTTCCCTATTCCTGTCTTTCATATGAGAAGGGTGGAAAGGTTAAAGTTTTTCTCCATGTCCCACAGAGAGTAAATGTTAGAGCTGGAATGAGAATGCCGCTCAGAGTGACTCCAAAAAAACAGGCCACTTTACACTCTGCCACCTGTTCTGTGTGACATAAGATGTAAAAAGAAGAACATATTCTGTGAGTTATGTGAGTAATTAAAAAGCAGTAACAATAAGGAGCTCTAAGTGGACGTTAACAATATGAGCCTAAAGTCATACAATTAATTAAGAGGTGCTCTAACGTTTCTTTCTTTCTTTCTTTCTTTCTTTCTTTCTTTCTTTCTTTCTTTCTTTCTTTCTGCTTATTTTAAGAGAGAGAGCAAGCAGGGGAAGAGCAGAGAGAGGGGAGAGAGAATCCCAAGCAGGCTCTGCACTGTCAATGCGGAGCCTGACACGAGATCTCATCTTACAAACTGTGAAATCATGACCTGAACCAAAACCAAGTCAGACACTTAACTGACTGAGCCACTCAGGTGCCCCAGAGGTGTCCTAATTTAAAAAATTGACTTATAATTTGGTTTTATTTGCTAAAAAATGAGTAAGTCAGGACCTAGAAACATCTGCTGTTATAAAAGCTTTTCTAGATCATTGGGCAACTGATAGAGCTTCAAGTTCAATTTGCTTAACATCCACGGAGCACCTGCCATGTACTGGGTGCCAGTGTAGAAGTAAAAAATGTAAGTAAAGGATGTTGTAGTAGGAAGGGGCCTTAGAAATCACATAGCCTATTGGTTGTCACTCTGGATTCCACAGGGACTTTGGGTTCTACCCTGGTTTATCTACAGCCATCACTGGGCACAGGGAAGAAAGGAAGAGACAGGGGAGACAGTAATAGAATTCTGGTTCTCTCCTGTCCCCTTCCACTGGAGCAGCTCCAAACTTTTACTTATTGGCCCTTTTGAAGTTTCTTCCTTTTACAGAGGAAGAAACTTAGGGACAGTCAGCATCTGAGGTGAACAAATGGTGGGTTAAGAAGGCACAAAAATAGGATCCTTCCATTTGCCAAACCAATGAGCTGCATAGTATTCTTTATGCTCTCCATACTCTTTATAGGAGTGAATTTCACTTTCATCATGTTTATGCGATGCTGCAGCCAAGACGGTCATATTGCATTCAGGTGGCCATGTCATAGGCATCAGCTAATGGCCACTGTGGTGACTTTGGGGCTTTTAAGAAATTGCAGTCAGTGAGCGTGATGCACATGGCTTTGACTTTTATTGGTGTTACCTCCTCTGGGATTGTTGCCCATGATTCCAGTTGAAGTCCTGCCTTTCCAGTCACGGTTTCAAAGTTACATTCTTCTTAGTGATAGACTAAGAATTATCATGCAAACCCAATTCCATATCTTCTTATCAAACACTTTGATAGAGGAGAAGATTCTGGGTTGGGGGAAATGACTCTATTAATTCTATTTGTGCTCTCAGACTATAATTCTGTAGTCTTTGGACATAATATTCAAAGAAAAGATACATCTCATTCTAGGTTTCTAGCAATCCAGCTTCTATTGCTTTTATCCATTAAGATAATTAGAGAGCAAGGAGACTCAAGTATTCTATATCAAGTCAGAGGTAAGAACTGTTTAGTTAGTATTATGAAAATTATATTAAATTATTGGGTACGGGGCGCCTGGGTAGCTCAGTCGGTCACACATTCGACTTCAGCTCAGATCATGATCTCTCAGTTTGTGAGTTCAAGCCCTGCGTCAGGCTCTGTGTTGATAGCTCAGAGCCTGGAGCCTGCTTTGGATTCTGTGTCTTCCTTTCTTCTCCCCTCCCCCGCTCATGTTATCTCTCTCTCTCTCTCTCTCTCTCTCTCTCTCTCCCTCTCCCTCCCCCTCAAAAATAAACATTAAAATTTTTTTTAATATTAAGTATTGGCTAGAATGACAAAAATGTGTTCTAGTTGAGCTTTAGAGCCCAAGACATGGGCTTTTCTGCTGTTGGACTGGAGGACAGAGGCAAGGAGGCAGACTTGGACTTTAAGACTGGGAGGCCTTTGCTGAAGCGGAGGAGACAGGGGAAGCAACGAAATTCAATTAGTGGCTGGTAGGAGCAGATGACATCTGCAGCTGGAGGAGATCATCTAGCAGCTGTGGCTGGATCATCATGGTGACTGTAACCCAGACAAGAAAAACAGACCGTGGGAGGCAACCTGCCTGCAACTGCCTTATGCCAGTATTAAAACAATGTTAGGGCTTACTGATTTTTTTAATGAAGGAGAAGAAGTAGATGGATTTTTTTAGATGGATATGAATATGACGTCCATTAATAAAAATCTTTCCTTCCTAGACTTTCCAGGTAGTTTCCTTTTTAATTTTGCTTTGAAAGATAATACAGTGATAAGAATCCTTGTTTGCTCATTTCTTAATGGGCACATTCCATTTTTTTCCTGAAGATAAAAACCTAGAATATAAATTTCTGTGGTGAAGGGTGTATATATAATTAAGGTGTTGGTAGGTAAACAAATTATCTTTTCAAAAGCTGTTGCACTTTTTAAAATGTTCATCTATTTGTGTGTGAGAGAGAGAGAGAGAGAGCATGTGCACAAGTGGGGGAGGGGCAGAGAGATGAGGACACATTCTGAAGCAGTCTGTGTGCCCACAGCAGTGACCCTGATGGGGGGCTTGAAGTCACAAACCATGAGATTATGACCTGAGCCGAAGTCAGATGCTCAACCGACTTAGCTGCTTAGGTACCCCAAAAGCCGTTGCATTCTTATGTGGATTTCTTAACATTTGTTGGGGAATCACAGAAATTAAGGATACATTGTCGCTTCACAGACTCCTGAAGTTAGATAAACTCTCAGGGGCCGGATGGATCATTTTTATTGTATTAGATTTTCTGAGTAATGTCCTTGCCAAAGCCATAACCTCTTCCGAGGTCAGTTCCAGCCTTCTCTTCTGTCCTGTCTGCCTTGTTAATACCCAGGGCCCCTAGCTAGATGAACCACTGAGCCAAACTTGGACACATTTTTTTCTCTTAAGAATTTTAGCCAAAAGGCATAAAGTCTAGGAACTTAGAGAATGTAGCTAGATGTAATAGATCCTGGATCTCTATGGTCATACAGAGTTAAGGAGAAGAGTGGACATATAGCAAACTACATGTTTTGAAAAAAGGTGAAGTAGAAAACTTTTTCTATAGAGGGGATGTAGGGAAAGAAATGGGTGCTGAACATCAGAGACCACGTAGCCTGAGCGAGTCAAAGGTGCAGTCCCTGTGAATCAGTATATTCTGTGGTTCCTTCCATAAGGACCCTCCTCTGCTTTCTGAAGTTTGATCTATTTCGATCCCCATTCAAGACACCTGACTCCAGGTAAAATGCATAGCATTTACTTCAGAAACATCAGGCTCCAAACATAAACAGAGAACTGTATTTTCTGAAATACAAATTGGAACATGCCTGGCAAAATGATTTTTCAGAATGGCACATTTACATAAAAACTTCTCAGACCAGACCTTGTGGAATTTCATTTACCTAACTTCACCTTGATTTATCTAGTACAATAGTCCTCAAACTTTAGCACACATCACAGTTACTTGGGAGGCCTGTTATAACTCAGATTGTGGGACCCCATCCTAAGTTTCTGATTCAGCAGTCCTGGGGTAGGTCCCAAGAATTTGTGTTTCTGACAAGTTCTCAGGTAATGATGCTTCTAGTCTTGGGGCCACATGTTGAGAACCATTGAGCAAGTAAGAATGTGGGAAAGTCCCTCAGAGAAGAAAATGATACTATTTCTCATGTTCTTACTAGTCACCCTTAGGAGGATCTTCTTAGCATTAACTCTTCCCCTTATCCTCTTCTCCCCTCTACTTCCCTACATCTCCCAACCTCCACCCTTGGAAACCCTTTGTCTCAGCTGCTGTATTCTACCATGGGTGGCAGTTATCACACTGCTTGGCAACTGTTGCATGCCCAATTAACTGCCACATCCTGAGGGCAGGGACCAGTGTCTTTCACTGTGTGTCTTCACTCACTAGCACCATATCTCAACATGACAGGCATGAAATACAAAAGTATTGACTGAATGATAGAATGAATGAGAATTCCTTTCTTTTTGTACTGACTCTTTAGGTCCTTGACAAAGTCCATCTCTGGTGGACTTGATCCCTCCATTTCTCTCTGGTAAAACAGTCTGTTGCTTATCTATTTCTTCACCAGTATTCTTAGGATGTAAGTGGCTTGTCAGGGTGGAATAAAGTAGGGTAAAGGAGAGAGCATGTGTGTATATGCACATGCATGTGTGTTCTGTTTTCCTTTTTTTTATTTTAAAGTAAGCTCTAGGCCCAACATGGGCTTGAACTCATGGCCCTGAGGTCAAGGGTCACATGCTCCACTGACTGAGGCAGCCAGACATCTGTTTTCTTTTTATTTCCTTCTTGTTCATGTAGATACAACAGCTGTGTGAGTTGGTGGAGTTGGGCATTTCCACCAGACCATGTACCCCCTTGAAGAATGTCCCATTCATAGATCAGAAAGTTTTATTTTTACCTCTTGTGGCTTACAACTCTTGGCTTTGCTTGAGTAGCGATGCATAACCCACAAAACTGGATTGTAATTCGTTCATATAATTTCTTGTGAGTCAAGACATTTTGAGATAGCACAAAAAAGTATTAGACTAAGAATCAGCAATTCTGGATTCTAGTCTTAACTTAACCTTTAATTAGTTACATGCCCTTAGCCGAGTCTCCTAATTTGATTTTTCAATGAAGGCATTAATAAAAATAATCTAAATATTCTTTCCAAATCTTAACACTCTCAGCATCTGTGAGTTGAGAGGAATGTGTTCTCAAAAGTGTGACATGCTTTAGGCATATATTTATTTTGCATATTCAGGTGTGGCCCATATGTCCTTTTAGATGGTAAAGAGATCATTTGGTGAAATAAAGACATTCCAAAGGGCTATACATAAAGTTGTGTTGCAGGCAGTCCTGTGTCTTTGGCTATTCTAGGAGTAAATGAAAAAGAGGATAAAGAGGAACCAGTTAGAAGAGATACTTTGCATTTATTCCCATGAAGAAGGAAGCTTGAGTTCTTGCCCAGGTCTGAGTATTTAATTTTTCAGTAAGCAAGAACCAGATCCATCAACACATCCTCTTCTTTGAATATTTATGGTTTGCTCTATATCTTGTCCCTGTGGAATTTCCTGAGCAAAGAGATTGTATGTTTGACTCTTGAAGAAGATAATGTGATCTCAGAAATATGCTATTTGGCATCCGAATAAAGTCCAGATTTAAAGTATCAGCTTGGTCACTTGCTAACTTCTTCCAAATGTCCAGCTGTTATCATTACAATATATCATGTCTTAGTCTTGGGAAGTATAGTTTACAGCCATGTCACAATGGCAGAATAGTTGGTAAGAATGTTTTTTCTGAGTATTTGACTTGTTAAAGAAAAATAATTTGGGGGAAGTGATGGTGAGGGTGGAGATACATATTTTCATGGTGATGAAGCCACAGCAAATTTCCAGAGGAAGACAAGCTGTCACTTTCTTGACCTTTTGAGATGCCCCATGAAGTTTAATTCTCCATCATTTTTCTACTTCATAGGAATTAGATCTGATTTAAAAAACTGGGCTGGTATATTGTAAGTACTTCCTTTTATGGGAACTGTGTTGAAGGTGATCCTTAAACTACTTGGTGCAACTGAGATATTAACTTACCTTCATTCCCAATGTTCTAATTGTCTTTTCTTAAAAAAAAAAAAAAAAAAAAAAAAAAGGACAAAAACAAAAAAACCCTAAGTCAACTAGATTGAATTTTGGCTGAGTTGTGCCTCCTTTGAATAACATTTCCATTTGGTCTTACTGGGATACTCAGAAAACCTTAAAATCTTTAAAAGGTCATGTTCCCTTTGTAGATGTAGAAAAGTGCTTTTGACTTCCTGGGTCCCTTTAAAAAAACTTTACCAAAATAAGATATACACATATCAGGAAAGTACACATAGCATCAGTATAAAAACACAACTGTGTAACCAGCACTTAGATCAAGAAACAAAACACTGGGGCACCTGGGTGGCTCAGTGGGTAAAGCATCTAACTCTTGATTTCAGGTTAGTTCATGACCTCATAGCCATGAGATTGAGTTCTACAGTCGTGAGATTGAGCCCCGCACTGGGCTGTGCACTGAGTGTGGAGCCTGTTTAAGATTCTCTCTCACTCTCCCTCTGCCCGTTTCCCCTGTTTGTTTGCTCTCTCTCTCAAGTAAAAGCAACAACAACATTGTCAGCATCGCATAAGCCCCCTTGTGCTCTGTTCAGGCTCCTATCTGCTCTCCCCACCAACGATAACCGTGATGTTGACTTCAACAGCATAGACTTCTTTTGCCTGTTTTTATACTTTGATCTTGTTTTGGTCATACCAAAGACATTATTTGCCTATCCAAAAGTAGTCTTTTGGATAGGACTTATTTCATTCAATATTACGTTAGTGAGAATCATTGGGTTATATGTACGTGCCAGTCGTTCTCATTTATGAATAATGTGTAAAAATGCAGTATTTATTTATCAGTTTTACAGTTGATGGAATTTGGGCATTTCTGTTTCTGGCCTTTATGAATAGTTTGGCTATGAACATGACAGGACATGTCTTTGTTGAATAGATATGTATGTGTTTGAGTCGGATATATTCCTAGGCATGGAAATGCTAGGCTATAAGATATGCATAAGTTCAGCTTCACTAGATACTGCCAGCTTTCAAAAGTCATACTAATTTACTGTCTCATCCTTGGGTTCTTTTGACTCGTGTTTGTGGGAGATGCAGGAGAGAAGCATCAAAGGAAAAGGCTTCAAAAGGGAAGGGCTGGAGAGGGTGCAAGGCCTTAGGACATGTTTACACAGCTGAAAGCGGCTGCTGCCGCTGGTAAGGAACACCTTAGAGCCATTAACGTTCCTCCTTCACACCTGACCCTTCCTAGTGTTCTAGAAATCAATTAATTCAAAATTCAGCCTTGAAATGCTAAACCATTAGAGTGATTAACACACTTGCTTAGCTGACTTTATGTAGATAGTCTTTAGCAATTATCCTAATAAAAAGAAGCTTCATTCTGGAGTCGGGCCCTCGTTTGGACTTGAGTAGGAGGACCTTCACTTAACTGCACTTTGTCTGCAGACTCATCTTTTGCGACTCCGGCCATACCCCCTGCAACAGATGTTCCCGAAGGTGTAAAGGAAAAAGGGTAGTTGAACAAGTGGCTCTGATATTAAAGCTGAATTGTGGTAAGCTTTCATCGCTAAGGTTCTGATCTTTCCCTAACTCTTACTTAATGAAATCATAAAGGCCTATGGCTCTTTTGTTCCACTAAAGGTACAAATAATGCTTTGAGCTTCCGTTATGAGATAGGAGATGGTTTAAAATAATTTTTTAAATTGTCTATACTAAAGAAAAATGTAAATATATGAGTCTTTAAAGATTACTCCTCCCTGACTAGTATCAAAAAATGGCGAATGGAACCCATTAAAAAAAAATTTTTTTGTGGTGTTTATTCAATTTGCTTCCAGCTTCCACTAAACTAAGAAAGACACATTGAAATGTGGAAATGTTGGAACCATCCTTTTTAAAGAAAAAAAAATGCTTTTCAGCAAGGGAAACAACATAACAACTATGAAAATATATGGATATGTCCAAAAATATTTCTAAAGGAACTAGAATGAATTTGTTATTTAAATTTTTTTAAATGTTTTTGAGACAGACAGAGCATGAGTGGGGAGGGACAGAGAGAAAGGAAGACACAGAATCTGAAGCAGGCTCTAGGCTCTGAGCTGTCAGCACAGAGCCTGAAGTGGGACTCAAACCCTCTAACTGCAAGATCATGACCTGAGCTGAAGTTGGACACTTAACTGACTGAGCCACCCAGGCGCCTGTAAAAAATATTTCTAAAGGAACTAGAATGAATTTGAATACTACCGACAATAAGGACATTTACTGTAAAAAGAAAAAGACACCCACTAAGTTTTCTTTGGACAGCTTTCTTAGAGAGACTGGAGCACTCCAAATTACTCAACTGAATATTTCTAAATTCTTAGATAAACATTATTATTATGAATTAAGCAATTATAAACAATGTATAAATTAAAGCATTTCAGTGTTTGTTATAGTCTGCATATTAATTTTAGACAAATATTATGGACTACAGTGCTCATATGTGCTATATTTGCATCAGTCCCTGAGGTGATCTACAATTACAGTATTTGATCATATTTCGTATTTGACCTGCAGGATGATTTTATTATATCCAGAAGTCCTTAGGATATGTATTTTTAGCTTTATTTTCTTACCTATTACTATCGGCATGTAATTTATTTCATATAAGTTTCTTGGTTCAGAATGAAGTATGTAATTAAACATGGGTTCTTTGCAAAAATAAATCATATAGATTCCAGGAATGTATTGTATTATGAATGACAATACCCCATCGAGTGTGTATTGTGTGATATGACTCTGTGTACATACACACACACACACACACACACACACACACACACGCATATCAATCCTTGTGGTGTGAAGTAAGGAAAGTTTATTTTTGTAAAAGCAATGCACTATAATATAGCTCAAAGGACCCCTGGGAACTCTGCTCAGATGTTTGGATTTTGTGCAACAAATAATGGTGAGTCAATTAAAGTTTTTCATCGAGGAATGAGATCAGAGGTGTTTTAAGAAGAATGATTCTGGGAGGAGTTGGAGGCAGGAAGAAAATTTAGAAGCCCAAACTGGCTCACATGAGAGAACTCTTGAAAGTCATAATCATCTTTGTAAAACATTATGAACAATTGTTCTATTAAGCTTAAGAATATCATTTCATGCTATAAATACCATCTCAAACCAAATTCTAGTATAGATGAGCTACAGATATGTCAACCTTTTAAGGAAAAGATTTAGAACAAACACATTCCACTGAGAAAAATGAATCCGTGAATTCTCCCCACTCCTGAAAGTCGTAAAACAAAGCCACCCAGATTGGATTTAAAAAGCTGTCTCTGTCCGTCTCTTGGAGCCTCAGTGTTCTACAGGAGTAAACCTTGAGAATGGTCCATTCTACTGTGTCTCTTGGCAACGAGGGCTTAAATGGAAAGGAGGCAACAAGAGCAAGAAAATAAGGGCTATTGTGAAGGAGCTGAGGAGTGGTTGGTGGTAAAAGATGGCAGGAGAGGAGCACTAAAATGTTAATAGCTGTCATGTGGAAATCCTTCTCAACAAAACCAAAGCTTCCATTCTGATTTCAGATTGGTGCTAGATGTTTCTCGTTTGATAATCTTCCTTATAACATTCTTTTTTTAGGGGTGCCTGGGTGGTTCAGTTGGTTGGGCGTCGGACTCTTGACTTTGGCTCAGGTCACGATCTCACAGTTCATGAGTTCGAGCCCTACATCAGGGTCTGTGCTGACAGTGCAGAGCCTGCTTGGGATTCTCCTTCTTCCTTTCTCTGCCCCTCCCCTGCTTATGCTCTCTCTCTCTCTCTCTCAAAATAAAGAAATAAAACTTAAAAAAATAAAATTTTTTATTTTTTTAAAGCAACTAAGTGTTTAGAGACAGAAACAGAGAAAGTACTCTTAGAAATGACGTTTGTCTTATCTCTCAGTGTTCATGCTAGATTGCTAGTGTTCAGAATCATGGAAGCATATGAATTAGGCTTTTGGAAAAACCAACCTCCTCGCTTAAGACAAAATGTTCTGTAAAGTGTACACTCCACACTCCTGCATGACATTAATAAATAGGTCCTTAATTATGCTTATGTGCCTCTATTCTTGCGAGGCAACCAACTTATATACAGGAGAGCTGGAAAATCCCAGGTGGCTTATGGTTAATGACAAAGGAGCATCAGCAGCACTGACTAATGAGGTATTGAAAGAATGATACAGCCTAATTTTTGTTAAGCCACTGCACAGATAAATGACTTGCTTGATAGTTATGCGTTGACCTTAATAATAATTGTGCACAAAACAAATAAAAAAAAAACCCAACAGAAAGTTTTTGGCACAACCTTGGCCAGCATTCTTGAGCACAAAGCCAGCTTAAGAAAAGGGTGGAGTAAACGATCTTGTAGTGTCTGCAAAGTAGAAGAAAGTAGTACATAAGCTTTGACACAGCACAGAAGTTGTAATTTTGTGCACAAGGTATACATTGGAAAAGGACAGAGGCAGTGTGTTTTGATGATTGAGGAATCAGAGAGACTTTGGTCTGAGTCCTACCAAAGATTGACTCACCTGAGGCAAACCCTTGGTTTTGCTTTCCTCCAAAGTTAACCATGTCAACCATTTCATGGTTTGGAAGTTTTGGGTTTTTTTGAACTTTTTTTAATGTTTTTTTTTAAAGTTATTTTTGAGAGAGAGAGACAGAGCACGAGTGGGAGAGGGGCAGAGAGAGAAGGAGATACAGAATCTGAAGTAGGCTCCAAACTCAGCTTTCAGCACAGAGCCTGACATGCGGCTCGAACTCACGAACCTCTAGATCATGACTTGAGCCGAAGTCAAATGCTTAACTGACTGAGCCACCGGGTGCCCTGGTTTGGAAGTTATTGTAAGACAGCTTTTAAATATAGCTATTAAAGCTTATCTCCCGACTTTTAAGGGGTTTGTATCTTAAATTCCTTTACCTGATAACGTAAACTTCTGTGGGCATAAGTAGGAGGCAAAAATGCATTGAAAACAAGAATGTTAAATATAACTGAAATATTATTGCTGGAAATGTTAAGTCATCTCTTGAAACATTGAGCATACCAAGAATTGGTTTTGGTCCACCTCAAAAAGCAGGAGGTTATAACCTTCAAAGGAAACTCTCCTAGGAGAGGTTAGGATAGAAAGGGCCAAGCTATGTGCATAATTATCAATGGGGGCCAGTTTGTTTTATTGAAAGTCTTGCTCTGCAACTCTGAACTCGGTTCCCACACAGCCTGAAACTGCATAAATGATGGTGAAGGTAAAGGAAATAAATATACTCCTCCTTACTTGAGAAAAGTGAATTTAAAATCATACATATGGGGTACAATGGAAGAGTCAGGATGTGCCTCATAGTACGTAACTCTAAGGAAACCATAGCTAGAGTTAATGTTTTTAGCTTGACCCACAAAGACTTCATGAAAGGGATTGAGGAAGAATAACTTTTGATATTTGTAAGACATAGTAATGAGATTTGAGGCAAGGTTAAAGGGCTTTTTATTTACATATATGTGTGTGATATATATAACCACATATGTATATGTTTGTATATATAAAATATAACACATGCAAAGTTTTATACATAGGTAGGCATGTGTATATGTTTATATATGTGTGCATGTTTATATGGTATAATAAATACATCACAATGACAGTAATCATATTTGAAAGCAAAATGAGAAAACTGACAGAAATCTTGGGAGTGATTTTGAGGAACCAGTGACATTTTTAAATATATTCATATAGACCTTTAAGTTTTCCTTGAAAACCAGAGTAATCTAAGCAAGACTTCAAGATATTTCCCTGTGTGAAATAAAGACAAGCAGTGGTGTCTTAGAAAAGACTTAGTGCACTCTTAACCTCACATTAAACTTGTATTTTAGGATAATTTTTTGAAAGAATACATCAAAGCATGTGAAACTGGTGCCTAATTATATTGTCATTAGTATACAGTAGATAGTGTTATCATTCTGCATAAAGCACTATGAAATGAGTACGTTAAGAATATTTAATTATGTGGGTGTGCGAAATAATAAAGGAAAATTGCTAGTTAATTGCTTTTCTTAGAAATGCTGTTAGGGGTGGTAGTTGCCCAGCAACATGATTCATCCTAAAGAAATATGCTGTTGGGCTGCTTTCTGCAGAATTATTCTGGGGAAACTAGGAGGGAGAACTAGGACTTGTTGGTACAGATTTCATTCTTTATTCTCTGTAATGTGCCACTGCCTCTGGGAAGCCTTCCCTGACTTCAGCTGAAAGAACTTTCTATGAGCCCTGAATACTTTGCCTGTACCTCTATCTAGTATGCTTCTCAGCACGTGGTATTTTAATTATTATTCCATGTGTTTGTTTCTCCTTCCAAACTGGGAAATTATTAGACACATGACTGTGTATTATTCTTCCCAAGCCCTAGCTCAGGGTCTGGCACAGAATAGGTGCTTGATGCAGGTTGTAGGGTTGAAAAGTCTCTTCTCATAGAATCAAAGGCAGTGGCTGGGGAAAGTGGGTGTGAGCCAAAGGTTCTCCCATTTTGTCCTTTCGGGAGCATCTGAAACAGTCTCATTACCTTTAAAAAGAATCTCCTGAAGAAATTCAGTCTGTTGACAAACTTCTTTGCTTCCTTCTTTTTCTTTTTCTTTTTTTTTTTTTCCAATATATGAAGTTTATTGTCAAATTGGTTTCCATACAACACCCAGTGCTCATCCCAAAAGGTGCCCTCCTCAATACCCATCACCCACTTTTCCCTCCCTCCCACCCCCCATCAACCCTCAGTTTGTTCTCAGTTTTTAAGAGTCTCTTATGCTTTGGCTCTCTTCCACTCCAACCCCCCCCCCTTTTTTTTCCTTCCCCTCCCCCATGGGTTTCTGTTAAGTTTCTCAGGATCCACCTACCCTATGACCCAGCAATAGCACTGCTAGGAATTTACCCAAGGGATACAGGAGTGCTGATGCATAGGGGCACTTGTACCCCAATGTTTATAGCAGCACTCTCAACAATAGCCAAATTATGGAAAGATGTCCATCAACTGATGAATGGATAAAAAAATTGTGGTTTATATACACAATGGAGTACTACGTGGCTTCCTTCTTTTTCTAAATGAAGAAAAGAGAGAGAGAGGGAGGGAGGGAGGGTGGGGGGAAGAAATGCATTTTCTCCTCTTTACATTTCATCTCATCAGAAAAACATCACTTGGAGGGTATGACTATTTAGAACAATAGAACCATCTATAATTCAGGATCAGTTGTCTTTTGTGGATGATTTACATTGTCTTCAATACTCTAAACATGTCTTTTGATCTTCCCCATTTACTCTAATGTGTTATAGATTTGGGTGTGTGTGACAGGAGGAAAGGAAAGTGTAAGTGTTCTACAAAGTAGATGAACCTATTGCCTTCCTAATATAAAGTCCTAGGATCCTAAGAAAAAGTATATAATAACTTTCTCTCTAATTATTTTTCTTGTATGCATTGCAGACTTGGGCACCCATCTATTCTCAAGGGTGCATATCTAATGGGGACATGCCTCATAAAAAAATCTAATTTGGAGTCAACAGGGAAGAGGTAGCCCCACATAATATTTAAGAATGTGAATGTACACATAATGTTTAAGAATGAGAATGAGAGGGGCGTCTGGGTGGCTCAGTTGGTTAAGCGTCTGACTTCGGCTCGGGTCATGATCTCATAGTTTGTGAGTTCGAGTCCCGCGTTGGGCTCTGTGCTGACGGCTCAGAGCCTGGAGTCTGCTTCAGATTCAGTGTTTTCTTGTCTCTCTGCCCCTCCCCCAGTCGTGCTCTGTCTCTCTCCTTCTCAAAAATAAATAAACATTTAAAACATTTTTGGAATGAGAAAATGAATTTTATTAAGGAATTCATGCCTTTTATCAGGAAAAAAGCAGAAAGTTGAAAAAAAAAGTCAAAAAAGTAGAACCATAGGTGGTTTATCATTAAAAATAGAGGAAAATAAAAGTTTGATTCTGAAAGTATCTGTTAAGGATCAGTTGCAGATAATAAGAAGTGAAATAGTTGCTTAGAAAACACGTATCAGCTTTGAGAGGAGGAGGAAAGTGATATGTAAATTACCAACCAGAGCCATAAACCAGCCACAGTGTTCAGCTATGGTGGCACTAGAAGTGGGTAATTATATTGGAAATTATCTTCCCTCCCTACCTGCCTGTCTCTTGCAGACTAAAATGAACACTTGGGGTAACACGTAAGGAGGAAAGTAGGAAAATGAGAGCATATTGCTGACACACACATACATGTACACATGACGAGGCTTTAACGGTAGAGAGGTAATTGTCGATGGATTGCTTTGGAGCTCACCTCTGTTAGTGTTGATCTGGATCCCAGCCTTCCTTCTCTCTCTCTTTTTTTTAAGTAATCTCTACACCCAGTGTGGGGCTCAAACCTACAACCCCTAGATCAAAAGTCACACATTCTACCGACTGAGCCAGCCAGGCACTCCCCTGGCCTTCCCTCTCTAAATCAGTGCCTGGCTCCTTAGCCCAGATGTGTGTGTGTGTGTGTGTGTGTGTGTGTGTGTGTGTGTGTGTGTGGTTGCATGTTAACAGAGACAAAAATTGAGATAAAGACAAAGTTAGAAAGTAACAGTGACATAGAAGATGGGAAGAGATATTTGTTCATTTTTTCCTACCATGTATCGATTATATCCTGGTTGATATTATATTAAAAGGACAAGAAAATGAAATGCCAAATGGTTTAATGTATAAATTCCTAAGCATTTTTTTAAATTTCAGAGATTTATTTTGAAAAGCAGGCTTAATGTCAAAAATTTTCTAACCACATTTGGCTTTAGACTTGCATTGGGATTTCATGTCATTTTCACTTTTCAGTTTCTTGAAATATATGAAATATCTATAATGTGTAGCTAACAACTCCTGTGGAATCCTGTGATAGTCTGGATTAAAACCACTACATTGGAAAAAATAAATTGGCACAACAGTGTGTCAAACGAAGATTCTTCTCTGGGCCTTTCATTCCCCATATATTTGGTTGTTTTTTTTTTAATTTTTAATGTTTTATTTAATTTTGAGTGGGGGAGGGGCAGAGAGAGACAACACACACAGAATTTGAAGCAGCCTCCAGGCTCTGAGCTGTCAGCACAGAGACTGACATGGGCTCAAACCCACGAGCCGTGAGGTCATGATCTGAGCTGAAGTCAGACACTTAACCACTGAGCCACCCAGACACCCCTCCCATGTATTTGTTTTATTTAGTGACCCATATATTTAAGATGTTTCTAAAAAGAACGTAACTTGATATATCAGTATGATAATAAATGAGCATCCTTTGTTTAATTTGCCTTGTTTCCATTCCATCCCTGTAGCACAGACTTTATTTTTTATAATTTTATAGATAAGGAAACCAAGACCCATAAAGTTTAAGCAGCTTTCCTAAAGGCTCACTGCTGGCCACCTCAGTGAATGAGCTGTCTCCTTCCACTACAAGGCACTGCTGAGTATCAGTCCTAAGTCATTTGAAGCTTGGAGTCATGCAGTCCAGGACTTTTGCTAATTCAGCTGATGATGGGAATGGCAATCATGAACAGATACTATTGTTTCCACTTAAGCTGATTATGGCTTTAATTTCATATTTTGTTTTTTTCCCTCTTTAGTACATTCTGATTGCAAATCTGGAAAGTTCTTTCTTAATAAGCTAAATTGCCAGGCTTATGCTCTAAAGTAGTTTTTTAAAGTTTATTTATTTATTTTTGAGAGAGAGAAAGAAAGAGCACACAAGAGAGGATCAGAGAGAGAGGGAGAGAGAGAATCCCAAGCAGGCTCCAAGCTGTCAGCCCAGAGCTTGATGCAGGGCTCAAACTCATGAACCGTGAGATCATGACCTGAGCCAAAACCAAGAGTTGGATGCTAAACAGAGTGAGCCATGCAGGTGTCCCTAAAGCAGTTTTTGAATTATTTTGCAGTACATGTATAATTAGTAGGGGTCATCGTTTAACCCACAAATTTGACCCCTTACTTCCTATTTTAAAAGAGACGTAATGTCACAAAGATGATTTATGGTGATGAGGGTAGTCATTGTTCCTAAGCTCCTTCATCTTGGAGTTGAAGCAGTGTTCTGACCCTTACTTCAAAGCTCCTATAGTTTTCCCAGCAGGGTTAGTAGAAGAAAATGTTATCTGGGTTTCTTGGCAAAACTTTTAGACCTAAGGTTTCATAGTTTTTTTTTTAGTTTCCATCTGCAGACATGAAGATGCTCTCCACTCCTTGTCTCTTTGTTTCCCCTCTCGTCCTTGCCGGATCCCAGCTGGGGATAGTAGACAGTGGCACTTATTTCTTACTATTGACATTAGAGGCGGTGTCTGTCCATTCAGGAGAGGACCTGTGGACTTAGAGGTAATTCAGTGGGGGATGATCCAATGCCAAAGCCAATAAGCATATTTTCTCTTCAGCTTTGACTCTAGTGTGCAAGACTCAGAATATCACCATTTACTTACCTGGTAGGATCTCCATTACGTGCTTGGCTTCAGAGGTGTCACACATGGGACGGACTCTATTGCTTGCTTACTTCTATGCCAGTGTACCCAGCTCCAGGTACAAATCACGTTTGGTGTAAAAGCACTTATGATAGTCTTGTTGCTCCTTGCCAGTGACTTGTTTGGATGAGCATATGAACCTGTTCTGGGAAATAATCTTTAGGTAATACACTAGGAAAATCCTATTGTTGTTGAAAACAGGGTGCTGTGATACTTATCTTAGACCTTGAGGAAAAATATTAAATACATACTAAGGATGGTGGAGCAGAAAATTTGAAGGAGCCTGCATCCTGATGACATCATTGAGCCACTGATTCAATGTTGGGATGGCTTTTCTCTGGTCTTTTTGTTAAGTAATGTCCCTGTGGCTTAAGCCCACCAGTCGGGTTTTCTGTTACTTGCAGCTAAGACTACTCCTAAGTGATAGAATATCCTAAAAGGGAATTGTATATTACATTTTGCTTTTCATAACTTAATTTCACGCTACAGAAGTTCTTACACTATAATTAAAAGTACAGTTTAGTTCTCGCCCGCGCCCCCCCCCCCCCCCGCCCCCTGCCCCCTTGCTGAGCCAGCCAGCCTGGCCTCTCCCCTGAGGCCAAACTTCTGCACTGTCCCCACTGCACGAGGGAGAGCGCTCAGTGAGACCTGGCTTTCTCCAGGTTCCCGCGGGATGCTTCCAGATGCCAGAAGTGGGTGGAGAATTGCAGGAGAGCAGACTTAGAAGATAAAACACCCGATTCACTAAATAGACATTACTGATTACGTGCCAAACACTTTGAGACCTCTATGATCTGTAGAACTGTGCATTTTGCAGAGGCATCGGCAAACTCAAGAATGATTGGGTTATTTTATTTGTCAAAATTAATTGAGGCAGATACTTGTGAAGTCATTGGGAGAGGCCTTACAGGACAGTTCTTTGAGATAATGCGATATCAACAATATTTGATCTTACCAGTCATTTGACCAGTCATTTGATAGTCATTTGTGTCTATCATAGTAGACAGAGAAAATGAATGAAAGAATTGAGTGAAGACTCAATTGGGTCCTGAGACTCTGATACAGAAAAAAATGGATGAAACTTCCGAACAGGAACAAAAACATAAAAAAATAAACAACAGCAATGCTCAGAACCCCAGTGCAGAAGAAGGGGGTAAAGACCAGGATGAAGACATTTTACCTTTAACCCTTGAAGAGAAAGAAAACAAAGAGTACTTCAAATCTTTATGTGAAATCTTGATTCTTGTAGGAAAACAAGACATACCTCTGGACAGACATGAAACTGATGAGCCCCCAGAGGGTCTCTTTACTTCTGGTAACTTTCAAGCACTGCTGGCATGCGGTGTAAATTCCGGAGAAGAGGTTCAAGAAAGCTCTTTGAGACAACAGCAGTTAACGCATTGTTCCGCTCGAAAACACAGCAGAGGCAGATGCTAGAGGTCTGTGAGAGCTGCGTTCGGGAGGAAACCCTCAGGGAAATGAGAGACTCCCACTTCTTTCCATCATCACTGATGATGTAGTGGACATAGCAGAGGAAGAACACTTGCCTGTGTTGGTGAGCTTGGTTGAGGAGTCTCATAACCTGAGAGAGGACTCTATGGCCTTCGTGCCTCAGGAAGCTGATCCAGAAAGTTTGGCTGTGAAATTTCACACCGCGGTAATTGAGAAGTGGGGACTGAACGTGGAATGTTGTCATGGCCAGGCTTAACGCTGTGTCCAATGGATTTTCTTCCAAAATGGAAGTTGTTGCTTCTGGACTTTAGAGAAATATCCCCAAGCTGTCTACACACTTTGCTCTGCCTGTCCCTTAAATACATGGTTGGCAAAATCCGTGCCTGTTGTGGGAGTATCTGTTGTATTGGGAACAATTGAGGAAGTCCTTTCTTCCTTCCATCGAACTCTACAACTGCTTTTAGAGCTTGACAGTCTCATTTCTGTCCTCTTTCAGAGCAGTGAGGAAAAAGGTAAAGAAATGAGGGAAATTTGCCATTCTTAGTGGACTGGCAGGCATAATGGTTTTGAAATTTTAAAAGACCTCCTATAAGCACTTGTTTTATGGTATAGTTTAGACGGTATAGTGATACAAACATTAGATGGAATAACTGTTTAGCTGGTTGAGCATTTGTACTCTGTAGCACAGTAACAGATTTTGATTTCATTGTTACCATTGTTGTTCTTAAAAATGTTCTATCTTTTACAAGAGCCTTTGGGAAAAATCTCGAGGGCAAACCTCCAATGTCTTCTTTGCCGCCGGTAGCTTGGTTGCAGTGCTGTATTCACTAAATGAAATGATGGAAAATATTGAAGTTGATCATGAATTTTGGTCTGCTGAAGCCACAAATTTGGCAACTAAACTTGATATTCAGCTGAAACTCCCTGGGAAGTTCCGCAGAGCCCAGCAAGGTAATGTGGAATCGCAGCTAACCTCTGAGAGAGTTACTATAAAGTAACTCTACCTTACTATAAGAAACTCTAAATGTCCCAACAGTGGAACGCATTATTCAGGAACTGAAAGGTACGTTCTCAGAACAGCACTTCAGAGCTCTTAAATGCTTATCTCTGGTACCCTCTGTCATGGGACAGCTCAAATTTAATACATCGGAGGGGCACCATGCTGGCATATACAGGAGTGACTTACCCAACCCCGACACACTCTCAGCTGAGCTGCTTTGTTGGAGAATCAGGTGGAAACAGAGGGAAAGATATGGAGCTTCCATCCACCATTTATGGAGCCCTGCATCTGCAAGACATCAAGTTTTTTCCTAATGTTTATGCATTGCCGAAAGTCCTATATATTCTTCCTGTGATGAAGGTTGAGAATGAATGCTATGAAAATGGGCAAAAGCATCTCAAAGCGTACCTGAGGAACATTTTGACAGATCAAATATCAAGTATCTTGGCTTTGCTTAACATAAATTTTGACATAAAACATGACCTGGATTTAATGGTGGACACCTATATCAAACTCTATACAACTAAGTCAGAGCTGCCTACAGATAACTCAGACACCATTGAAAATACCTAGGAGACTTTTAAAGTAGGCTCTCTCTTATGTTTGATATTTGGAAAAATCTGTAAGAAATTTGAAAACATCTTATGAAAAGCTGTCACATGTATGTAGGCCACTTAATCACTGAATATCTTGACCCGTCAACCTCTCATTGAGTCCATTAGTCACTGATGATCTGCCTACTTAAATGGCCCCTGTTGGAACTCTTATGCTTTGGAGACATAACTGTTCTTCCAGAAGATAGCATTGAAAGTGCCACATTACACTCCTGTGTGATCTCTGCAAATCGTGCTTTGGAATTGTTTTAGTGAGGTCATTTTAGTCACAACATTTATTATCACTGGATCCAGTTGTCAGGTATTGAGTTATCAGTTCTTGGAAGAAATAGATTTTGAAGAGGTGTGGGAGAAAGGAATACAGTGTATAAAATGTTACAATGAAGCTCACAAGTGACCTGGAGTGTGAAGTCTGTTAAAAATCTGTAATGGACAGTTAAGAGAGTTACCAGACAGCCAGAGAGAGATACATATAGAGAGAATGGAAAACAGGTGAGCTTGCCAAGCAAGGATTTCAGTGTAGATTTTGTCTTTATCAAATGAACCTAAAGGAACAAGTTACAATTACAGTTTGAATGGGCGAGCCTGCCATTGTTGGTGCACATTAGGTTGTTGCTGTTTGTAGTCCTTGTTGAGCCTACATCTTCATAAGCTTTTTATCAGGTGTTTGTTGAACACCTCTATTTCATGGTCAAGATCAGAGGCCATGGATACTGGCCATGGACAACTGATTTTTCTGTTTTCCTCTATCTTTTTCACGACTGTATCTACTGCCTCATCTTGATTTATAAGCAAAACCTGGAAAACCTACAAAAACAAGTGTTTTGTGGTGTATCTAGGAATAATACAGAAAATATTGCTGTTATTTTTGGTGAAGAAAATCAATTTTGTAGAGTTTATTTCAATAAAATGTGAATTTTACTTAAAAAAAATAAAAGTACAGTTTGTTCACACAACAAATGGCATAATCTCATAACACAAAATCAATAGACAGGGCACTTGAATATTATGTTAAGAAAGTAGGCAAGAAATTAATTTAGCAAATACATAATGCATAAATGTGCCTTATTGGTTCAATGCCAATTATCTTTAATTCATAAAATTATCCAAGCTTAATAATCATCCTCCTATATCATACTGACATCAGTATTTATAATAGCAAATTTTTATATGCCGACATTTGTAGGTCAGTTGAAATATTGATGCATACATAAAGCAAGGCCATAAGTTGAATGTATTTAAAATAATATGGCACCGGTGCAAGCAGATGTGAGGGTTAATTCTGGAAAAGCAGGCCCCAAATTTAACAGATTACTTACAGTGCTAGTGTGGGTGACCCAGGGTATTTTTCCTTTCTCTGCCCAACTTTGCTCTGGTGAAGAGCCAGGGAATCAGAAAATACTTAGAGACCCTAGGATGATGAGCATTAGGAAAAAATGTGGGAGGATTGAATATGCCATTAACTAGATACTGGTATGTAAGTATTTGAACCTCCACTATATGTATATTTTCTCAAGGTCAGCTCACATATTACTTAGGAATGCCTGGCATCGGTACAGTAAATAGAACATCTAGGTCCCTGATGTTCAAGTGCTGAAACAACAGTTGTTCTTAGGCCAGCACATTCTCATCGTGCACAAAAGCAGACCCAAGTCTTTAAGGGATTATTAGAGGAAGGATATTATTTTCTCAGTAACTCAAAGCCAGCTGTGAGGGCCTTTAGTGCAGTTTATGCGTCTTCTGCCTCCCTCTCTTCCACCTCTGGCATGCCTACAATTGGATGAAGTGCTTTTCCTGCAATGGCAATCACTATGAAATCCATTAGCTGGAAACCAAAATGTTTCCCTAATTGTTTAAAGTCTCATTGCGAAAAGGAAGTTTCTATTGATTGCAGCATGAGGGGAAACAATCCCGAGTTCATCATTTTTTTCCCCTTTTTATAAACACAGCCAGATGAGATGGACATAGTCAAAATCATCAGATTTACTTCTCCAAAGATTCTCATTCACCCCTAGAAGTTTCTACTCTGGGTTTCTTTGTGCCCATGCTTTATTTTGTATTTGCAGACCGCTTTCTCTCCGTTTTCTTTTTGGCCTTGTCTTGTGTGCTGTACATCTTTGCCTTGTCTTCAGTTTTGTAATTAATTTACAATTATTTTTAATGGCGGTTCTTTTAAAAAATTGGTTGGCTGGACCGTACTCCTGGAATACGACACTTCTTCTCTTTTGTTCAACAGACATTTCAGCTACTCTCAAGCACTCACTTTTAGCCATTGCCCAACCTTTGGAATCCTGATGATGCCTTTCTTTGGACGTGTCCCTTAGGTACGTATACCCAGTTCTTAGAACAGTGCCTGACACTTAATGGGTGACGCTTAATTCCTTCTTAATGAATGCAGAAATTCAGGTGTGATTTATTTATTTATTTTTTAATCTCACCAAAAACTCACCTTGACCGAATAAATGGACCCAAATTAAAAGAAAAAAAAATAAAACAGTCAGCATGAGGACTTCTACTGTGGTCACATAGCATCTTATTTGGTTTAGATTCTCAGCCTCTTTGACAAAGCTTTTCTTCTCTCCTCACTGAACCAGAGATGTTGGACAATTTCTGAGCAAAGAGAAAAAGATGTTGTTCACTTAGAAGTGCTTATAATCTGATTAACCTAAATCCCAGTAAATGTGACATTACCAGCCAAAATGCTTTATAACTTTGATATTTGTAAATGGGAGCTACAGACAAATCTCACTAAACCGTTTTATATTCTGGTTGTATAGATTCTGGCTGTATTATTCCCATTGAACGAAATTTCATCTTCCATATAGAAAACTTAAAAGGCTGCTAGTCCAGAACGTTTCCATAGGGGTAATGAAAAGTATGGAATGGCTGAAGACTGGATTTAATTGTATACTTAGCAGGCTAGTATTTAATTTCTCCTGAGATCATTAATTATATAGCTTATCACATTGAGAGAAATTGCCGTCTTTGATAATATAAAATTGAATTTCATTTGATAATCACGATGAAGTACAGACTATCAAGTATGCACTCCTTTTCCATGGTGTTGACATTCAGGTATCGTCAGTTTTCTTAGTGCTTTAAATTATATGGTGGAGTGGCTGCCAAAATACTTGAAAGGAGAATAAATAGATTTACTGATTCAAATTTGGCAGTAATTTTGCAGGAATGAGGATAGGCCGTTACAACATTCTAATCACAAAACTCCAAAGGGTTTTCAGTGTAATCTTTATGTTTTCAGTACTGTTTAGTTGTTGGACTAAGATACCATGTGCTCCTGTAATTGTCTTTGAGCTTTGTGCACTGGGTAATCCTTTGGCATGATCGATCCAGAGGGATGAAGAGGGATGAATTAGCTATCTTTTTAGCTATTTCCCAGAAACAATCCCTAGAAACTAGAGGAAAAGTTTTCTAAAGGACTGGTGATAGGTAGTGTGGTCCCACCGAGTGGCTATAGTTCCAAAGTTGGTACCTTAAATGACACGTGTGTTCTATTTCCTTGGTGTTAGCTATGAGAATTGCTATACAGAGTTTTCAGACTTGGGACGTTGGGAGCAAACAGAACAAAATGGAGAGCCACTTCCTTCGCTTTATTAGATCCGAGTTTTCTGAGGCTGTAGAAATGTATCTTTTTGTTAAATTTGTTTAATTATGCTCTGTCTTTGTTTGTACTGCCTACCCATTGCGTGGCAATTTCCTTAAGGTCAAAGACTGTCTCAATCCATATAACCCATAGCAGAAAACCAGTAGGCTTACCAGGTTCTTACCTGATGTTTTACTGGATAGGCTGTTATTTTAACTTTCAGTTTGGTAAGTCAAAGGTAAAAAAACTAGATGGCAGTGGATTTTAAAGGTGGATTTTAAAATATTATCAATATTTTCTTCTCAATGGTCCTAGGACAGAGACAGGATTTGGGGCTGACCATTTCTGTGTCCTGGGAGGGATTCTTTTGTGGGCACGCTGAGTCATGCAGGTGTGAATCAAGTCAAACTAAGTCGCATGTATTGATTACTTATTATGTGCGGCACTTTTCTAAATGGTAGTAACTCATTTAAGCCTCATAACAACCCTGTGATATAGGTACTAAATACTAACTTCATTCTATGAATGAGGAAACTGAGGTACAAGTCATACAGTGTGAGGGGTAGACCTGGGATTTGGGACCAGGAAGTCAGGCTGCAGAGCATATATTTAGAGACTGTCACAACTACTTCCTTATATGTCTTGGAATGGTTCCCAACAGTGCCAAAGGAATCCAAAAGCACTTATTTCAGACAAGGATTTTGAATGTTATGTTTTCTAATGTAAAAAGCCATCCTATGGAAGAAGCCATATCTCTTCAGAACCTCTATGTATGTAATGTATGGATGTATGTATGTATGTATCTATGTAATCTACTTACTGTGGTAGGCAGAATAGTGCCCACCCACAGATGTTTATGCCCTAATCTTGAAGGCTGTGGATATGTTATGTTACATGGCAAGGGTGAATTAAGGTTGCAGGTGGAATCAAGATTTCTAATGCGCTGACCTTAAAATTCGGAGATTATCGTGAGTTATTTGGGAGGACCCAGTGTGAAAGTGGAATTGGGAGTCAGAAGGGCATTAGAATCATAAAATAGGAGAAAGATTTGACCAGCCATTGCAGTCTTTACAGATGGAAAGAACCACAAGCCTAGAATTGTGACTACCTTCTAGAAGCTGTAAAAGACAAAGAAATGGATCCTTCTTCTATAACCTCAAGAAAGAATTGCAGCCCTGCTACATTTTGATTTTAGCTCTGTGAGACCCATGCCAGACTTCTGACCTCCAGGACTATAAGAAAATAAATTTGTGTTGTTTTAAGACATGAAGTTTGTGGTAATTTTTTATATTGGCAATAGGAAAGTAATATACTTACTTATTTACCATAAGTGAGGAATTGGTAATTTCTTTGGTGGGTTGGGAGATAGGGCTTGGGGGTTTTTGTTAATGATAGGAGACAAAAAAAAAAATCTAAGAATCTCTAGGTCAACTAAGAGCTGACCTCAGAATTTTTTATTCAAAAGTTAATTATAAATTTACTAAGATTAGGTCAGTATTGTGCAATATTTATGATTTTTCTGAATTCTCAACACATGAACATCGTTCAAGATTGAAAAAGCATAGAAGAACATAAAATGGTAAGCATGTATTTGCTTTTCAAAATTTGCTTCTTCAGGATCCCAGGACAGAAACAGGATTTTGCGTTGTTTTTGTCTCATCACCTAGGATTTTACCTTATCGCTAAGCTACCTACCTTCTCTCCTCAGAGGCATCACGAACATCAGTTTCTTCTAGAAATATTTCATGTCTCTATGAGCATATATTTATGTATAGTCTTTTTCTCTTAAATAACAGTAACATACTGTTATTTGGCCTTTGCATTTATTTCTATCTTAAATTCAGAAAAAAAAATTTATGATAATTAAAAATAAGCAAAACAGAATGTTAATGAAGTTGGTGGGAGGGGAACTGTGCATGATTTTCCACATTTCTGTATTCCATGAGTTGAAATATATCCAGGAGAGGCAATAGTGAAGGGTATATTATGGCTTATGTAAAACAGGTACTCAAAATGTTATATGATGAACTAATGAATATGTATGAGATGACTGGGTAGCCAAGCTAAGATTTCATTCGCAGGCTTCTTGCAGAAATTCCTGGGGAAGAGAACATGAATACCCAGGATATAAGTTCTGACTGAAACGTGACTCTTCTGTCTTAGGGTTTAGATCTTTGAAACCTGAATGGCAATGGTAGAAGGTGAGGGCAAAAGCAACCTGTCATTTCAAAGCTGCAAGTGTATCTGCATGAGCTGGAGACTCGAACACACCTTCAGCAGAAAGAGTTCTTTAGTTAGGGAAACTACAGGACTGGGGTAGTTGGTTTTATAATTACAGAGCTTTGCTCATAATTAGAGAAGTGTATGTTTGACAGCCATAGCTCTCAGTAGCTAAACTGCTCTACATCACATTGTTGGAAGGTGTTTATGTTCTAGTCAGAGCTGGATCTCTGAAGACACCATGCCCTTTAGGTAATTTCTAAATTTACTGATACAGAAATAGTTACTTACTCTTGTGAAAATATTTTGTGTGTACTCATTTTTTCCAAGTGAAGTTAGTAGCTGAGCTTTGGAAAGGTTGGAGATGGCAAGATGACACCCTACCCAGCATCTTGGATTGGCTTAGATGAATGATGGATTTTGTAGGGCTCTGGATATAGCATATTGCTTCCAGCTCCAAGTGATATTGTACAGCCTAAGAGTGGGTGGAGGGCTTTTCATCTCACCTATGGCACAGAGCCCAGGAGCTTTCTGGCATCAAAGGACTACAGACCGCATCTTTGGCATGGGCATTCGCATTCTCACAGTGGGCATCATCTGCAGTGGCAGCTAGGGAGTCCTTCAAGAAGCTCTGTAAGCATAGTTACACAAACTCATACACATCATCATACATATGTGTAGGATTCTTTATATTTTGTATAAACCAAAGTGTACTAGACATAACATTTTGCTCACTTGTACATTGTTTATATTAAAAGAAGGAATTGTCAGGGTGCCTGGGTGGCTCAGTCAGCTAAGCATCCGACTTGATTTCAGCTCAGGTCATGATCTCACAGTTTGTGGGATCGAGCCCCACGTCAGGCTCTGCACTGACAGCATGGAGCCTGCTTGGGATTCTCTCTCTTCTCTCTTGGCCCCTCCCCCACTCACCCTCTTTCTCTCTCTCTCAAAATAAATTAAAAAACTTAAAAAAAAAAGAAGGAATTGTCAGCCAAAAAACCCCAAGGATTTGAAAGTTGATAATGATTAAAAATGTCAGTAACTCAAATTGTTTGAACAATCACTTTGTGCCGGGTACTATGTGCTTTATGTGTATTTGCTCATTAATCTGTATAGTTGCTCAGCAGAGGTTCATAGATACCTCACAGAGTAAGGAGCTTCCTGGCTGTAGATGTATTTAAGCAGATATTGGTGACCATTTGCTCCAAATATAATAGAGAATGTTCCTCCTTTGGGGGTAAGTCAGAAGAGGTGATTGCTAGACCCTTTCCAAGTGTCAGTGCTTAGGACTTCACCAGTTAATGATTGAATGCAGGGTGGGGTTATTTGGAGTGTTCAGTAGTGTTTGCCAAGGACCAATGAAGACTTGAGTTTCTCTCTTGCCTCTGGGTAATGATTGGTCCAGGTTAGAGGTGATGAGGGCAGTCCCTGCATGCTGCTCTCATTGAACTGAATCCAGTGCAGGGTGGCTCGCTCTGTCTTCTAGACTGAGTGCGTGCCCTTGATTAAATCAGGTTATAGAGCAAATTGGAGGTCTGTAGAGGAGAAGCTGTCTTATATTTTCTACGACCTCTGAGGCTTCTTCAAGTAACAGATACGCATCCAGACTTTTATCCTTTACGTCAGCTTCATCGCTGAGCTACAAGGATGGCTTAAAATGGCAAGTTTAGGTCATCCGACTACTCAATTGGTGCTTTCTGAAAAACAGTTCTATCAGAGGAGTAGGCTATTAATTGCTTCATTAATCCATCAGTGATTTCTTTGTCAGGAACCAT
Source organism: Panthera pardus (assembly GCF_024362965.1). Lineage (NCBI taxonomy): Eukaryota > Metazoa > Chordata > Mammalia > Carnivora > Felidae > Panthera > Panthera pardus. The sequence continues at coordinate 32,610,144 of NW_026526765.1, read as the reverse complement.
CCTAAATGCTTGAAAAATAACTTCCTCTTTGGACGGATAATCACATAAAGAAACAGCTGGGTGCTATGTTAGCGCTGCAATGGAGGTGGGGGCAGATGTGGTAACATCAAGGAGGAATGACGTTTAGTGACCGAGGTGTCACGGTGGCAGTCATGCCTCAGCTGGGATGTGAAGGATGAATAGGATTTCACCAGGCAAAGAAGAGAAAGAAGATAATTCTGTTCGGGGAGGTGATAGCTCTGTGGCTTGAAGCTCTGAGAGAGAAGGGCATGCTGCCGCCAGGGGGATGGTCACAGCTTCAGCAACGTGGGGGTGGGGAAGGTGGGGGGTGTTCATGCTGGAACAGTGTGTGACACTGTGTGCTAGTAGAGTGAGAGGTGAAGCTGTGTAACTGAAAAGCTGGACGTCGAGAAAGAAGGAGCCTACATAAAAGCCAGGCAGAGAATTAAAACAAAACAAAACAAACAAAAAACCCCCACATGTTAAAAAAAATACATCTTGACTCATAATTTTATTTTTTACTTTATAAGTTTTTATTTAAATTCCAGTAGTTCACATATGGTGAATATTAATTTCAGGTGTACAATTTAAGTGATTCAACACTTGCATACAACGCCCAGTGCTCATCACAACGAGTGCACTCTTTAATCGTCATCACTGGGGCTGCCTGGGTGGCTCAGTCGGTAAAGCGTCTGACTTTGGCTCAGGACGTGATCTCAGGGTTCAGGAGTTTGAGCCCCGCATTGGACTCTGTGCTGGCTCAGAGCCTGGAACCTGCTTTGGATTCTGTGTCTCCCTCTGTCACTGCCCCTCCCCTACTCATGCCTTCTCTCTCTCTCTCTCTCTCAAAAATTAATTAAATTCTCTCTCATTCTCAAAAAAACATTAAAAAAAATTGTCATCACCTATTTTACCCATATCCTCACCCACCTTCCCTCTGGCAACCATTAGTTTGTTCTCTATAGTTAACAGTCTGTTTCTTGAGGGGCGCCTGGGTGGCTCAGTTGGTTGCATCTGACTCTTGATTTTGGCTCAGGTCATGATCTCACAGTTGGTGGGTTCGAGCCCTACATCAGGCTCTGCACTGACAGTGCGGTGCAGAACCTATGTGGGGTTCTCTCTCCCTCTCTCTCTGTTCCTCCCTCCCCGCCCCCCCCCCCCCTCCGCCCTTGTGCTCTCTCTCTCAAAACAAATAAACTTTTTTTTTTTTTTAAAGAGTCTGTTTCTCAGTTTGACCCATAATTTTAAATGATAGACCAGGGTTATTGACTTTAGGCATTCCCAGGGGTAAGTAAAGATGGGCTGCAACAGTTGCCTAGAAAATTGACGTTTGAAAAAATTGTTTTAATGTTTATTTATTTTTGAGAGACAGACAGACAGACAGACAGACAGAGTGTGAGCTGGGGAGGGGCAGAGAGAGAGGGAGACACAGAATCCGAAGTAGGCTCCAAGCTCTGAGTTGTCAGCACAGAGCCCAATGCAGGGTTTGAACTCACGAACCGTGAGACCACGACCTGAGCTAAATTCTGACACTTAACTGAGCCACCCAGGCACCCCGAAAATTGACAGTTTTGTGTGAACAAGTTAGGAGCCCAGCTCAGAATGTGAACTGGAACCCCCAGACATCTGAAACAGCAAGCAATTTTTGCACCTGCAAACCAAATTTCAGTCTTCACATACAGGCAATGAAAAGGAGATTTTTTATATATTTATTTATTTATTTTTGTTAGCCACATCCGCACACACAAGATAGTGATTTCCATCTGTGGTGTTACTTTAAATGAAAATGGAGCTTCCTGCTCAGAGCTCAGAGGTGTGCTTTTGGTGAGCGTCATCTGCCATGCTCTGTGACATCTCACTCACAGAGACTAACCCAGGCTCTGTCAGTGTCTGTGAGTGGTCCAAGCATTTCATTCCCATGCCAGATGGTGAGCACCTTCAGGAGAAGGATCACGTCTTAGGGTTCTCTGTAGCTTGAATACATTTGCCTTACATGTTAACTGAATGGCTGAATGAATTCTATTCACAGGCCATCCCGGAGAACCTATGAATAGTCTGATCTTCGGTTTTGCCACTGACCAGAACCACCCTCCTTGTCCAGGCTGACATTGACAGGCCCTAATTTTGCCTCTGTGACCTGTTTTTTTTTTAATGTTTATTTATTTTTGAGAGAGAGACAGAGCACAAGCAGGGGAGGGACAGAGAGAGAGAGAGAGAGAGGGAGACACAGAATCCGAAGCAGGCGCCAAGCTCTGAGCTGTCAGCACAGAGCCCAATGCAGGGCTCAAACCCACAAACCACGAGATCATGACCTAAGCTGAAGTCAGATGCTTAACTGACTGAGCCACCTCTGTGGCCCATCAAAAAAAAAAAAATTCACCTAGAGACTAATGTTCAAAGTTCCCTTGTTTCAAGCCATGGAACAGTAGTCATTTGATTAAAAAGCCAGTGGTTAATTAAAGTGCTAAAGACTTTCTTTGGGAGGGCTCATCTCCTTTGTAGACCTCTGTAGGGTCCTCCTATCTCTTTCCTGAAGAGCACCCTTTACCTCACCCTTCTCTAGTAGAATCTGCAAACTTTGCATCCCATCTAATTTTACCCATCTCTTTGTCCATTCCCTTAGGGTCTTGCTCTCTGAAGTTGGCTAATGGCTAAAGTCATCTGTGCCCAGCACTAGAGTCTGGAAGTTCATCTTGAATTTTGTTAGGGACTTGGCGGAAACAGGGAATTGACTCAAAAGAAAGAGAGAACGTTCTGGGACTTTTGACCTTTCTCAGATCAAGTACCCATCCGGACCTGGATTCAGAGGCAGCTCAGAGTAACTCAAACTCTCTTTAGGTGCCTCAAGTGAGAAATAGCCAGATGGTGAGCAATTCTCTGAAACCAGATAGAAATTGAGAACAGTGAAATGATTCTTTCTCCTCCCACTACTGGCTGGGAGTTTATTTAAACACACACACACACACACACACACACACACACACACACACACACACACGTAAGAGCAGGAGACTAATTGTGAATGAAATAAAGAACATCAAAAGAATCTTCTTAATTAGCTTAAATACTGATTGTTACCATTAGAAAATGAGTCAGCCTAAAAACACATGTAATTGCAGTCTTCCTGTGTTGTGGGAAGCCTAGAGACCGAAGGACTACATTATTAGCAGGAAAGGACAGGCCATGGTGACATCCATCATAAAGAAGAGATGGTTTTTCCAGCACTGACTGTGGCATGTGACATTTGCTTGACTGAATGCAAAGCATTTGATGCCCAGAAGGCTGGTAGTCGTCCCTACACAGCCAGTACATGAGTGGCAAGCACATATTACCACTCCTGCTTGGCAAATGGGAAACCGAGGAACTGGAAATTGTAATAACTAGAATTGAAGTGAATCATCAAAGTTTAGGGCAAAGTTGTGAGAGAGACTTTGGTGCCCTATTTCTCTTGCTGTGCTCTTTTCCCTCCCTTCTCAATGCTTCTTTCTTATTGCACAGTTCTCCTATTTAAATATTTCTTGGAGGTGAGCCTGGGTGGCTTAGTCTGTTAAGCATCCAATTCAGCTCAGGTCATGATCTCATGGTTCTTGAGTTCGAGCCCTGCGTTGAGCCCTGTGCTGACATTTCAGAGCCTGGAGCCTGCTTCAGATTCTGTGTCTCCCTCTCTCTCTCTACCCCTCCCCTGTTCACGCTCTCTCTCTCTCTCTCTAAAATAAACATAATTTTTTTTTTAATTTTCCTTGGAGAAACTGTGTGCTTTTTATATCTCTGTGTGAATGTTAATCATCATCCCCGTTGGAGAGGGCACTTGACTATTAACTCTTATCCCTAATAATGATACAAAACTTTTTGAAGGGGCCCTCCTAAACCCTAAATTCATAAAGAAATTACAAGCATCCATAATTAGCATGAATCTGGTAGAAGAGGAAGGTAGAAGAAACAAACTCTTTCCTGGTGCCCCTGACATCCTATCGCAGACCTGCCCTGTGTAAGGTGAGATATCTAGGAACAGGTGGAGTAGCAGAGAACAATTGAATTTCTTCTGATGATGCAAGTGTGAATGGCTGACTTGCTACGTTAACGAAAAGAGTATGTATTATGAGAAATTACTTGAGAAGTATGTGATGCCCAGATTGGGGATTATTGATTAGTAGAATTGTCTTAGTTCAATCAAAATACAATAAACAAAACCAATTTGTATGTCATTGCTTCTTCAAATATTTCTAATTATATGGCCCTGGGTAGGTATTTTAATCTTAGTAGTGCTGTGAACTTTTGGGCAGTCTTGTGAAGTCTATGGGCTCCTTTATAGAGTAGTACTTTTTTTTTTTTTTTTTTTTTGAGAGGGCGAGAGAGAGTGTGCACCTGAGCAGAAGGGAGAAGGGCAGAGAGAAAGGGAGAGGGAGAGGATCTTAAGCAGGCTCCATGCCTAGTGTGGAGCTGGTTGCCAAACTCCATCTCATGATCGTGAGATATGACCTGAGCCAAAATCCAGAGATGGATGCTTAACTAACTGAGCCACCCAGGCACCCTGAAAATAGCATTTTTAATACATAAAATCAAACACTTAAAAAACTTCAAAGAAAACCAATACTACTGGAAGACATTAATCAAAATTTTTGAAAATTTGTGATATATGCTTTAGTAATGAATTAAAAACAAGATCTAGTGCACAGACATAATGGTTTCATAACTTCATAGTAGTGATGAATACAAATAATATTTTAAGATACCTACAACAACTATACTGTGATATTAAAATATTTGAGGTTTCTTTGGAGGTGAAGTCACAAATACCTGAATACCTGTGGCTATTAGTGACTACTGGTCCATATTTATAATGGAATGAAATGCTATATTTAATTCAAGGTTGATAAAAGGTTTGCAGTAGACTTCTTGGCTTGACAGTCTATCTACCTCTTTGAGCTGTGGGTGGTGTTGGAGGGAGAACATGGCCTTTGAATCTCAGCTCTGAGTTCAAGTCTCCATGAAGACTTTACTTCCAGCATGTCTCAGCTATTTTAGTTAACCTTTTGGAATTTAGTTTGCTTTGATTACAATGGGAAAATAGTGAATTCTGCATGAAGTTATTGAGCAGACTAAATGATATAATGTATATTTAACATCTAGCACAATGCCTGTCATGAAGAGGGAGCTCAGCAAGTAACAACTCCGTCTGGACACCTTTTCCCCCACAGCCGAAGGAAAAGCGAAGTAGGTAAGATATTTGTAAAGATAAGTCTCTCACTAACATCCTAGTCCTGGATAATTTGCTGTCTGAGACAGGGTACATACAGTCTTTTAGTTTCAAGAGAATTTGGGAAGGAAGATACTCTGGAAAATATATTCCATTTTATGCATCTCTAAGCCAAGCCATAAATGTAGCTGTCTAAAATTTCAAGTCTGTAAAATTCAAACAAGTTTTCAGGAGTTAATTGTTAAAAGGTAATTAAAATTCCAGTGAAATAAGATACCATTTTAGGATTGGGAATGCTGGCTTCTCTGTTTTATGATGATATTAAGGTTTTGGTAGAGTCCTCATCTTGTCCCATGCGGAACCAAGAGAGGGCTGTCCTACCACTGAGTTCTGCAGGATCCATGTGGAAGAGGAGGACAAAACCCTGGTCTGCTCAGGAACCTGAGCTGCTCCCTCAAGCCATAGGTCAGACACAAAGCAGCTAATGGACGCAGTGGCCGATTTCAGGTGCTTTGTGGACATCCCTAAACTGAGTTGATCCACAAGGTATTTCCTGAGTAAAAACTTCTTGAATTTTAGCTTCTTAAGCAGTCAAGAAGTTATTGGATTTTTGGAATTTTTATTGTTACGTATTCCAGATATCTTAGAATCTACAAACATTTATTTGAATTTTAAACTTAAAAAAAATTGAACTTATTGTGTGGTATATAAGGCATAAATATTCAATTTAATGAAACTTATTTAAATTTTTGTTTTCAGATTTGGGAAGCTACAATCAAGGTCATTCGGGAAGTAGGACTCAGTGTATTAGCATTACCTATGGGTGTCCACATAGAGATTTATAGACACAGGAAAGGCTAGATAATGAGAATGCCCTGTAAAGAGGCACCACGTTTCACCAGGGAGAAATGCATCCAAGTTACCTCACAAATGTTAAGAAATATGCCTACTTAATTGTATGGTGCATTTTCCATGGTGTTTGCTTTATTCATTTCATGTGCATTTTGATTAAAAATTTTGCATTTTATTATCTCTTATGTTTTTCAATAAATACAAACCAGGACTGCTTTTTTTTTTTCCCTCTTTTTTTCATTCTTCTCAGAGGTGTGGTGAGCATCGAGTAAGATAATAATTTTGCAATGCTTATGTCTTGTCCATTTGGGCTGCTGTAACAAAATGCCACACACTGAGTAGCTTATGGATAACAGAAACTCATGTCTCACAGTTCTAGAGGATGGCAGTCCAAAATCACGGTGCCAGCATGTCGGGTGAGGGTTCGCTTTCAGGTTATAACTTCTTATATCCTCTAGTGGCAGAAGGGGCTCCTGGAGCCTTTGTTATAAGGCACTAATCACCTTCCAAAGGCTCTACCTCCTAATACCATCACCTTTGGGGGTAAGAATTCGACATATGAATTTTGGGAGGACACACTCTGTGATACTGTGATTTATAAGAAATACATAGTTGGCCGTTTAGATGCCCAAAATATACAGTAGTTCCCCCTTTCTGCAGTTTCGCTTTCTGCAGTTCATTACCTGAGGTCAACCTCGGTCCAGAAGCAGGTGATCCCCCTTCTGACGTTATCAGAAGGTCAACGGGAGCCTAAGGCTACATCACAATGCCTACATCCTTCACCTCACCTCATCATGTAGGCATTTTATCATCTCACATCATCCCAAGAATAAGGGTGAGTACAGTACAATAAGAAATTTTGAGAGAGAGAAACCACATTCATGTAACTTTTATCAGAGTATATTGTTATAATTGTTCTATTTTATTGTTGTTGCTAATCTCTTTGTGTGCCTATTGTATAAATTAAGCTTTATCATAGATATGTATATATAAGAAAAAACATAGTATATATAGGATTCTGTACTATCTGCAGGTTTAGGCATCCACTAGGGGTCTTGGAATGTATCCCCTCGAATAAAAGAGGACTACTGTATCTCTCATATATATTTAGTCTTTCTCCGCAGTCCCTGGCTCACGGTTCCCCAAACCCTTGGAATTTCCTAAGTGTTGAGAATGACAAAGGTGTCTTATATCATGTTAATGAGACGACCTCTGGAAAGCACCTAAGGCTGGGGGGTGCTTTCCAGGAGAACCAACCTTAGGATCCGGTTGGGACTCTCAGGCAACTCCCCAACCTCTGGAGGTTGAATTCATCATCAAAGGCCAATGATTTGATCAACCATGCCTATATAATGAAGCCTTCAGGAAAACCACAAGGACAGGGTTTGGAGAGCTTCTGGGTTGGTGAATGCATGCAAGTGCTGGAAGAATGGTGTCTTGGATAGAGCATGGGAGCTCTTTCCCCAAGCCTTGTCCCGTGCAGCTCTTCCGTCTGGTTGTTCTTCAGTTATATCTTCTTATGATAAACAGGAAATCTAGTAAGTAAAATGTTTTTCCGAGTCTGTGAGCTGCTCTAGCAAATATTTCCAACCCAAGGGAGTGAGACTTGGGAACCTGTAATTTACAGCTGGTTGGTCAGAAGTACAGATAACAGCCTCAGCTTGCAACTGGCATCTGAAGTTGAGGGTGGCACTCTTGAAGGACTGAACTCTTAACTTGTAGAACCTAATGCTGTCTCTGGCTAGATGGTGTCAGAGAACACCGATGGTGTCTGAGAATTGTTTGTTGGTGTGAAGGGAATCCCCCTCACACACATTGAAATTGAGTCCAAGAATCCCAAAAGACACTCAGACATAGCAACTTAATAAACAGAATTATCTGATTGCTATTGACATTATGTTATAAATAGGTGTTCTCTCTTAAGAAGATGGCTTATTTAAAAAAAAAAGATGAATTATTTTATTACATGATTATCCAGCTATGGCATTCAAATTGGTGTTGCTTTGAATGATTCTATAAGATACTCTTTTTGCTTTTTTAAAAATAGATTTCTTATTTTAGAATAATTTTAGTTTTATAAAAATATTGGGAAGATAGTACAGGGAGTACCCATACACCCCACACTCAGTTTCCCATCTTGACATCTTACATTAATATAGTGTATCTGTTATAATTAATGAACTAATATTGATGCATTGTTATTAATTAAAGTTCATAGTTTATTTAAATTTCCTTAGTTTTTATCTTACGTCCTTTTTCTGTACCAGAATCTCATCGAGGATACCACATTGCATTTAGTTGTCATGTTTCCATAGGCAGTTCTTGGCTATGACAGCCTCAGCTTTCTTTGTTTTTGAACACCTTGCTAGTTTTTCGGAATACTGGTCAGGTATTTCATAGAATGCCATCTGTTGGATTTGTGTGATGTTTTTCTTGTGATTAGATTGGAGTTGTGGGTTTTGGGAGGAAGGTCACAGAGATAAAACCAATTTTTAAATCATATTATATCAAAGGTCCATACTATCAACATGATTTATCACTATTGATACTGACCTTGATCATCTGGCTGAGGTAATGTAGGTTAGATTTCTCCACTGTAATTTTGGTGCTAGTTGTGCTTTTCATTACTGGTGTATTGTTGCTTTTAGGTCTTCTCTGCCAATGGAGTAAGGAAAGATATGCTTATGTGTATGTGTGTTTGTGTGTGTGTGTGTGTTTATATATTATATATTGTGCATATTTATAACATCTGTAACTTTCTATGTGTAACCATTATGTGTCTGTATTAAGCTAAACATGAGTGCATGCTGGTATCTCCAATTCTTTTTTTTCTTTTAATTAATTAATTTAAGAGAGAGAGAGAAAGAGAGAGAGAGCACGCACGCAAGTGGGGGAGGGGCAGAGAGAGGAGAAAGAGAGAATCCCAGGCAGGCTCCATGCTGTTAGCAGCAGAGCCTGACTCAGGGCTTGAACTCACCAACGGTGAGATCGTGACCTGAGCCAAGATCAAGAGTCGGACGCTTAACTGACTGAGCCACCCAGGTGCCTCTGGTATCTCCAGTTCTAACCAGTTATTAAAGAGATCATTCTAGGCTCTTCCTCTTACTCTTCCAAAACTTCCCACACTAATATTGGGAAACCTGGTTCCCACTATTCATCCATTTATTTATTGTTCCATTACAGTACACATGTATGGCTGTATCTGAATGATTATCCCTTACTCTTATACTCTTATGGGAAATAACTTTGTCACTTACAGTGCTTATAAGCCATTTGTTTTGCCTTTAGTCTTATAGACTCCACTCATTTCTATATTTACTTAAGTCAGCACTTCTTCCCCTTGACTCCCTTCCAGTGAGGTTGTTTCATACATTTGTAATACAGTTAGATTTTCTTGTCATGGTCTGATTCTTTCCTGATACCTCCAAATCTTCTAAATGATTTTTAAAAAATTTTATATACACTAAAGTTTATTCTTTGTTCTATAAAGTTCTATGGGTTTTGACAAACTCATAATGTCACGTATCTACCGTTACAGTGTTAGAATAGTTTTACTGCCTGACCAGATCCCCAGGTGCATCAATATTCAGTCCTTCTCTTCTCCCTCTGAATACCCTGGCAGCCATTAGCTTTTTACTATTTACTCACCAGAATGTCTCATAGTTGAAATCATATAGTATGACTCTCTCTACTTTTTAAAAATTAGTAAATAAAGGTCCCAAAGCCACACTTTTTTTAAACAGGAGAAAAGGATACATATTGATTTAATACAAGTTTTATATGGCACAGGAGCCTTCACAAGGAAATGAAGACCTGAAAAAACAGAGTTGAATATTGCTATGGTGGTTTGATGAAGAATGGACAGTTGTAGAGAAATATGATAGGTTAAAGAGTATGAGGTAAGTGTCATACTCTGGGGGAAACTTAGCAAACCTATTTGGATTCCTTTCAGTGTCCCTTTGTCTTCAAAGATAAGGATGCTCCTTTCTTCCAGGTATAGGGAGGCACCTCTCACACGAGGGTTTTAGGACCTGAGTGACCTTCCTGCTTCTGCCATTTTTTTTCAAAATGTCTTCACCTTAAAATATTTAATATGCCAAGGTACCACATTTGGAGTAGCATGTCCTGAACCCCATCAGCTGCCGTAACAAAATATCACAGCCTTGGTGGTTTAAACAACATAAATGTATTTCCTCACAGTTCTGGAGGCTACAAGTCTGAGATCAAGGTGTTGACAGGGTTGGTTTCTTCTAGAGCCTCTCTGCTTGGCTTGTACGTGGCCGTGTTCTTGCTGTGTCCTCGTATGACTTTTTCTCTGTGCATGTGCATTGTTGATGTCTCTTTGTGTGTCTTAATCTATCTCCTCTTTTAGTTATGTACACCAATCAATCATATTGGATTAGGGTCCAGCCTTATGACCTCATTTAACTTAATCACCTCTTTAAGGACCCTATCTCGAGCAGGTGCCTGGGTGGTTCAGTCGGTTAGGCATTGGACCCTTGATTTTGGCTCAGGTAATGATCTTGCAGTCGTGGGATTGATCCCCTCCTCAGACTCTGTGCTGACAGAGTAGAGCCTACTTGGGATTCTCTCTCTCTCTCTCTCTCTCTCTCTCTCTCTCTCTCTCTCTCTCCCCCTCCCCCACTCATGTGCAAGTTTTCTCACCAACCCCCTAATAAATAAACTTAAAAAAAAAAAAGATTCCAAGACCCTATCTCCAAATACAGTCCCATTCTGAGGTATGAAAGGGTTAGGGCTTCAACATTTGAATTTTATTTATTTTTTTGGTGGGGAGAGGCACAATTCAGCCTGTAACATATGCCTTACCACCTGGTCAGAATTTCTTCATTAGAGATAATTTCTATTTCTCTTACCTTACTTTGAGCCCTGTCTCACCTTCTGTGGAGATGAAGACTAGAACAGTATTCCCCAAACAGTAACCTTTCATTGGTCTATGTGAGATGATTCAATCTCTTTCTCAGCAAACTGTTTTATTCCTTTCACTTAAAAATAATTTTATTTTATTTGACTGTAGTTGAAACACAATTTTATGTTAGCTTCAGGTACAACATAGTTTCAACGGTTAATATTATGCTGTACTCACAAGTATAGCTACCATGTAACTGGAAACCTGTATCTCCCACTCCCTTTCACCCATTTTGACCATCCTCCCACCTCTCCCCTAACTCTGGCAACCATCCAGTTTATTCTTTGTGCCAAACCCACGCTTTTAAAAATATACCTTCAGGGGCATCTGGGTGGCTCAGTCAGTTAAGCATCTGACTCTTGATTTCGGCTCAGGTCATGATCTCACAGTTTGTTGAGATCCAGCCGTGTTGGGTTCTGTGCTTACAGCACAGAGCCTACTTGGGGTTCTCTGACTCTCTCTCTACCCCCCCCCCCACCCCTTCCCACGTGTGTGCACACACACGTGCTCCCTCTCTCTTAAAATAAATAAAGTAAAAAATATATATACCTTCAACCACAATTTTCTAAAGAGCATCTTGTCATTTAGAGACACTTGGTGTGAAGAAATGTAAAAAATTTAAAGCACATTTTATTATAAATTTTTATGAGTCAAGAGAAATAACTAGAATTATATTGCTGATTATTTTCCTTAAAACTGTTGAGATAGGGGCGCCTGGGTGGCTTGGTCGGTTGTGCGTCCGACTTTGCTCAGGTCATGATCTCACAGTAAGTGAGTTCAAGTCCCGCATCGGACTCTGTGCTGACAGCTCAGATCCTAGAGCCTGCTTCGGATTCTGTGTCTCCTTCTGTCTCTGCCCCTACCCCACTTGTGCTCTGTCTGTCTCTCTCTCTCTCACAAAAATAAACATTAAAAAAAAAAAAACCAAAACAAAACTGGTGAGATAGATTTTTAAGGTTAAATATGTATTTTCTCTAGTTTAGCTTTTCAAACTCTGTTCTCCTCCCCACAGCCCCAAAGCACTGAGGCTTAAATGGAACTTAAAATTGTGAGTTGTAAAATTGATCCAAGAAACGATTTCCAGGTTATTTCCAAGTTACCATCAAACACAACAGGAGGTATAATTTCTTGGCAGAGCACAAGCAAGGTGTACTTGTGCTTTTGGAATGAAGTGGACAGCGACAAGCATCACTGTCCCTGGTGACACCCATACTGCCAACTACAGCAGGCAACTTTTTTCTTTTCATCCTCCCTGGTTTCTCAGCAGTGATTGATCAGATGAGCACTCCTCACCTCTGGAAAGCTTTTCCTCTCTTCCCTTCGAGTCCTTATATTGTCCTGTTGTCCTTCTATCTTCCTGCCGCTCCTTCGCTCCTTCGCAAGAGCGTCTTGAGGCCCTTAAAGTTCCATCCTAGGCCGCGTTCTCTTTTGTGGTTGCCCTCTCTCTCTCTTCCTTTTTTTAAAAAACATTTTTTAAGTTTATTTATTTTGAGAGAGAGAGAAAAGGAGCGAGCAGGGAAGGGGCAGAGAAAGGGAGAGAGAATCCCAAGCAGGCTCCACACCATCAGTGCAGAGCCTAATGCGGGGCTCAAACTCCTGAACGGTGAGATCACGACCTGAGCTGAAATCAAGAGTCCGGACGCTTAAATGACCCAGCCACCCAGGTGCCCCTCTGGTTGTCCTCTCTCGGTGATGTTTTCATTCCCAGTCTTCAAGCTCTACATGCTTGTCACAAGACTCCAGTTTGACCTCTCTCTTAATCTTATCCTCTACATTTCTTAAAGCTTTAGATACTGAATTATTCTGAAAAGTAGAGAGGCCTTATTGCCAAGGGAAGGGGCAAATTTTAAAATCTGTGTTCTTGCAGTGGCCTTTCAAGTGAATTCTTAGGCCTCAATTAACTTAGATATTTCCTCTGGGAAATATCTATACAATTGTAAGTTTTTGTCAGGAAGTTATTTCTACTTATCATTGTTTTTCAACTTCCTTTTTGGGCTATGAATTAGCTTATAAGCATGCTGAAAGGAATCATCTGCAGTTATGCTTCTGGCCAAAAATATTTGCCACTTACAGGAACTCTATCAATAGGTATCAGAAATATTGGTTACTTTGTGTCCTGGATAGGTGGCCTTAAACTGCCTATTAGTTCATGGCATTTAGGTAACCTTCTACTAGCACAGTATCTCCAACCTTGGCTAGACACTGTGATTACACAGAAAGCTTTTTTTAAAATTTTATTTATTTTTAACAATTTTTTTCAAGTTTTCTTAGTAATCTCTACATCCAATGTGGGGCTCAAACTTACAACCCCAAGATCAAGAGTTGCATGCTCTACTGACTGAGCCAGCCAGGCGACCCCCCCCCCCCAACCCTTTTTTAACAAATTTTTAAGACGATTTTAATACAGGAAGCTTTTTATTTTTTTTTAATGATTTTTTTTAATGGTTATTTATTTTCGAGAGAGCCAGAGACAGAGCACAAGCTGGGAGGGGCAGAGAAAGAGGGAGACACAGAATCCGAAGCAGGCTCCAGGCTCTGAGCTGTCAGCACAGAGCCTGACATGGGGCTCAAACTAGTGAACTGTGAGATCATGACCTGAGCCAGTCAGATGCTTAACAAACTGAGCCACCCAGGCACCCTTAAAATGAGAAGCTTTTTAAAAGTATTCATGTATGGCTCCCTTTAAAAAGTATTTTTTAAAAGTGCTCATGTAACAGATGTTCATCTGACCTTGCGTGGTGCCCAAGCAAAGATCCTTCGGTGACAGCAGCGTGAGGCTAAGTCTGAGAACCACTGACATCTGTACGGGAACCAACAATTGTTGCCTCGGTTCAATGTGGCATTCATTTCTGCCTCATAGGTCTCACCTGAGTGGGCATATTGCTTTCGTGTTCAGAGCCCAACTCCTCCTCTGTAACATAGGGGAAATCATGTCAACACCACAAAAGCTTGTTCTGAAGAGTATAATTTAACCTGACGTGTCTAGCACTTTAAAGGATCTAATAGGGGTTTAAATCCATGTCTTATTTTTCTTCCCCGGTGACATTTTCTTTTAAAAAACCAATAGTGACATTTTCTTTTGCCCTCTTAAAATGTAGATCTATCCCCATAATAGCACTTTATATCCTGTTCTTGATGATAATAGCCGGGAAAAAGCAGCAGATCAAAAGTCAAAAAATGGGATCTTGGATCAGCTCTGCTCTTCTCACTTCGTGCTCAGTATCTCAGTATCTCAGTATCAATTTATCCAAAAAATTGTGAAAAATCAATAGCTCTCAGTATCACCACGACAGTGCTGGTGGTGATGATCTGATGAGCATGGTAACTGCTATTGTTTCCAGGACACTGAACTACCATTACAGTATGAAAAGGAATTTGTTGTAGTTTAAGTGGGAGGACATGAGTTCAAAAAGCACTTTTCTTCACTGGCTGCAAGGAATTTTCTGGATGTTTCCTCTTTTCGGTTGAATCAAGAACTAATGCTTAGAACCAGGCTGAAATCCTTTTTCTCAGCTATTTGCCACAGCTCATGAAATAGATACTTTTCCAATGAGATTGTTCTGAGTTCATGAAAAAGTCCATGACAGGCTATTGACACCAAATTACTTTGAAAATGCCACATTAGCTTTCGTTTTCAGACCAGTTTTAGCTGAAACAAAGAATACTTTTTATGTTTAAATTTTAATTGGCAACATTTCTAGGCTGTCATCAGTGTGGATATAATGCCATCTCACTACGTAAAAACTGAAATACTAGATGTCAAGTTCAAATTAATGGGGAGAAGAAAGATATAGTCAATATTTTACTCATATACTGGTGATTTATTTTGTTGTTATAGATAATGTACTGTTGAGAAGTATTTTAATCCATAAAGGGCCATCTCGAATCCATTTGTAAGGTGTTCAATTCAAAAAGACAAAGTAATTCAACAGTAATATATGCCCCCAAATCAGACATCATTAGAGAAAGATCAATAGCTCATCTTCCGCATAGAGAATGCAGCACACTGCACTTTACTCAGCAAAACACGATTCTTTTCTGAGAAAAGCTGCAGATTAAACACTTCAGTGACTGGTAGACTTTAAAACAACTAAATAATACAGGGAAATGAAGGGAAAAGTGTTTCTTTAAAAAGATAGCCAAAGACCCAAAGATGACCTCATTGACTGTTTTCCTGTTGTGATTTAGAAATGACTAATGAGAAAATAGTGTGGGCATCCATATTAATACCAGGTTTCGTTTTGCAGGGAATTAAAAGGAGAAGTAGGTAAGGAGATCTTGGAGCAGATCGCCAAATTCCATGATATCCATAAAATCAGGATGGCTGTACACGATGTACCTAATAGTATCCCGGGCAAGATAAGTCGGCCTTGCTAAACTGGGGAGGCATTTATTACTTGAAGGAAGGATGCAGACAAATTGGGGAGACACCAACAAATTCATTCTGAACATAAAGGAAACATATGAACATATGAATATATAAATAATGCCAAAGTCTTATTTAGGACAAAGTTTCAACCTCCTTTTCCTATCAGTATTATTCCAGAGATTTTGGGGGAAACAAAAATGGTTTGCATTTTAGGGTATTTGGATAAGCTAAGTCAGTCTTGGTAATGAAATAATTTAAGACAGGTAGTTAGAAGGAAGCTGATAAAGTAAGAAGGGGCGATCATGTATGTGTATACTTTCTGATGACTCCATAAAAGCTTGATGTCAGAAAATTTGTTCACACCAGTGGGTCTCTACGAGAGCCAGGCTTACTTGGGAACCACTCCTCTAAATCATCTCGCACAAAGTTCTGAATTGTTGAGTCCATTCAGAGAGAGTTATTTCCTCTGAATTTATTTGTAAACCTTTTTTTCTGCTTTGTATTAAAAATATAACTCACTTTGAGCAAGGTCAATATAATAAAATATGGATTTATACAAAAGCTTAATAATTTGGGGATGTCCTGTCTGGGTTCTGAGAGGAGGATGAGAATGGTCAGGTAAAGTTCAGGATTGTAAGTCCAGGCAAACTGACATGAAATGAGTCTGAAGGAAGGTTCAGAACTGGATGCCAGCCCAACGGGGAGGAAGGACAGATAGCGTACATCTACCTTTGGTCCAAGTCAAGCACAAAATCTGGAGCAGGTGACTCATAGAGATTCAGAGGTCGGGCAGTTAACCCAGATACAGTTGGAAGGCAGCCAGCAGGGAGCAGAGACCTAGCCTCCAAAAGATGAGGGTAAACGGAGGAATACCTGGACTTTGGAGGAACTAGAATATCAAGCAGAGACATGAAAAAGAGGTCAGTAACTAATACCAGGGACATGGAGAACTATAACCCAGTAGGTTGGGATCTGTGGTGCCATGGACCATCAGTGAGAAGTGTACCACACTGACTCAGAGGGCGGTGGGTAACCAGGACACCTTAGAGTACTAGGCCTCAGGCCAGGACGATGCTTGCGTCAGAGCAGTTTAATCACTTGGCAACAGGTGTTTGAATATCACACGGGTAGGGAGTCAGACATATGATTGCAGGGGTGATCTGTCTACCCTAACAAAGAAACTTAAATAATGTGGGATTTGTCAAAAGCAGTTCTGTTTAAATTTCTAGATTTGTTAGAGTTAAGTGTTCTTTTCTCCTTTAATTTAATTTGTTAGAGTTAAGTATTCTTTTCTCCTTTAATTTACTTTCTCAAAAAATTTATTCACTGTAGGTTATGACACATGTAACAAGCCATGCACCGGGGATATATGGATGCCTATGACGTGATACTTGCCATTAGAAGCAAACAGATGGTGACTTGATACTTAAAATATCCAGTAGTTAGTGCAGGGGAGATGCGCACAGGGTACTGTGGGGTCCAGTATTAGGAAGAGGAAGCTATGTGAGGCTTCTTGCAGTTGGACACCTACAGTCTGAAATGTAACGGGAGAGTAACGCTTATTCAGGTAGATAGGCAGGGGTGAAGGGTAGTGGAAAATGGGGAAAAGAGGTCATTCCAGCCGGGAGGTCTGCAAAGCCAGTGTAGGAGGGGGAAAGATAGTAAGTAGTGAGGCCAGAACTGCCAAGGAGTGGCAGAAAATGAGGTTAGAAAGGTCAGCAGAGGTTGGATCCCAGAAAGCCTTGCGAGAGAGGGTAAGGAACGTGAGGGTCATCTTTTAGGTAATGAAGAGCCACTGAAGAATTTTAAGCAGGAGACAAGGTCAGATTTGCCATTGAGATAGCTTACTCTCGTGGCAGTGAGAGACTGACATAAGGAAGTTAACACTGGAGGAAGCCTGTTGTAGTGAGAGATACTGAAGGCCTGAGCTAGAGCAGTGGTATTCATTTATAGAAAGAAGAGAATAGATCCACATGTAAGGAAGCACCTATTGGAGACAGGAGTTTGAATTTGAGAGAATTTATCTTTAAAGTTTGCTGACAAGAAGGATATAAAGACATAAAATTGCCGGAAGCCTGGTTTTTAGCAAAGGAGAGGCTAACTACGTTTTGGAGCAAATTTAGTTTTTTCCAGCAAACTATTAGTACAGGACCTCTCCTACTTAGATTTCTCCAGAAAGTGGAGTCTGAGTACTTCTGGGCAGTACTTTACTGGGGAGTGTTATTGCAGGGTATAGGAATGAGGGAAAGGACAAGTGGAGCAAAGAAGGAAGGAGAGCCCAAACTAGGAAGTGTTAACCAAGTTGGAAACATGGAGAAACGGGTTGTTCAATCCCAAGGAAGCTTATGAGGAACAGCATGAAATGCACTTTAGGGGAAATGTTTTTCCATTAGCTCCCATCCCTATTGGTCAGAGGTTTGCCCCACAAGGAATAACTCTCCGGCACTTCTGAGTTAGGTTCCCATAGCGTCTCTTGCTTTGTCATCAAAAGAGAAGCCCCAGTGTGAGAGGCAAGAGGCACGAATTCCACAAATGGAACCCTGGGGCTGATTGTGAGAAGAGCCAATCTCATTTCAACTCCTTGGTCCTGAGACTGATATATTGCAGCTGTTGAGGAGATAGCATCATTTTTCAGCTGTTAGCTCAGTACATACATCACATCATGGAGGTCAGTGTCTCAGTCCTGCACAGTGTTTGCCTCAAGTTGGTGCCTTAGCAGAGTCTCTGACAAGCCCCCCACTCTTATTGGGTCTGCTGCTTCTAGTTCAGTGCGCGGTAAGGGCCAAGGGATTCTGTGGTCTTGTGCCCACTGTCACACGTACTTTGCAATAAAACAGGCCCCTTGACCTAAGGCAGGGTTGTATGTGATACCATGTGATAGATCAGGCATTCTGTCACTCTCAGATGGTACTATTGCAAGAGGCACTTAGGACAGGAAAGACAAACTCTTCTGAAAGTAGATGTAAATTCTGGAAAGGACAAAATTCTGCTACTTCTCATCACATCAGCACTGGCTTGGACTGGCCTATCAGTACTGGCCTATCACATCAGTACTGGCTTGACTGAGGAAAGAGGCCTGCTGATGTTTACTGAACAGGTCATCCTGAGTGCCTAGTTTTGGTTGCAATGGGTGGAGGAGGGTATTGTGAAACAAGGAAATCTGCCTGCCTTGGCCATCTCCCATGGGCCATCCATATACGTCTTTACCAGGTTTTTTTTTTGTTTTTTTTTTTTTTGGTTCCCCAATCTTTTAGTACAATTACTTCCTGACCTCTAATAACCATCCAAGCCATTCATCTGCTCATAAATCCATGTATATGTGTATCTTGGACCACTTCTCTCTTCATACAAAATAAATAACCAAACAGACTACTTGCAGAAGTGCTTACTGGGAAGATTTATCATTGCCCACTAGGACCACTCCTGAGTAGGACTGTGTTACAACAGAAGTCTGTTTTTTGCCAGCACCAACCTTGAACTGGTTTCTCTGTACACCAGGACTGTTTTTCCTCCTCTGCCATTTGGTCAGAAGGGGCCACCTCTTCCTTCCCCATGGGACTGTATATGTAAGTTGAGGGATTGGTGTTAGTACGACCAAGGTCTGTGACATGGGAGTCTGGGCTGCCTTTTCATATAATGTGCTGGTGCAAATGGGATCTGACCCAGAATGTATTATTTCTATCATTCTGTCAGTAAATCAGCCAATTACTGTGACTTGCTTTTAACAATTAAATGTCAGTAACTGATTCCTGTTAATCTGGAGTATTCATCCCCTTGACAGTAGGGAACACAGCTATATGGTGCCATGTTCTACTGTCAATACTATATGTCAGAGGACATCCTTCACTGAGTTTCTTAGTGGTATTTCTTAAAGATCTCTGTCATGCCCTACTTATGCATTCTGTATCCTCTGTGCCCTCGTAGGAAACATAGACATGAGTTGGATTCTTACATAATAATTCCACTTTAATATTCCAACCTCCCTGAGTCTTCTGATCCCTATCTTAGTATTACGCTAAGAAAGTTTTGGCATGGTCCACTTCATTTACAATGGACCCATCATGTCTAAGCTTCAAGAAAGCATCTTAGCAGCATATTAACACTGGTTCCTTTTGTCAATAAATTCTCCCTGATTTTGTATCCTTAGACCAAATATGCAGATTACTTTACTGGGGAGTATATTTCCAAAGAACAGAATTTCAGGGCAGCAAAGAGAGAAAGAGGGAGAACCTCTACAAAGAAGTATTATCAGGATGGTCACCACTTCATGGGATTATCCTAGAAACCTTGTGAAATGCATCTCAGGACAATCTCTCCTGAGGAAAAGAGGGGGAAACACTTATCCATCAGCTCGCACCCCCTATTTGTCAAAGGTTCACCTCATGGGACAAATTATCTGCCCTTCTGGCTTGTATGAGGTTTAGCATGAAACAGGTTCCTGTAGCGTCTCACTCTGTGCTGTCAACAGAGAAGCCCGAGGGTGGAAGGCAAGGTGTGCTTGGCACAGGACTGACGCAAAGCGCCATCAGGTTAAGTATTGTGTTTGATGATATAGATTGAAAGTACTGTGGAAACCGTATCATTATAGAATTAGAGAAATAGAGAATTATTAATCTGGCTCTGTGTTTCTGTGTCTTCTTTTTGATCAGTGTAGTATTTTCAGGAGACCCTAACATTGGAAACCAGCAGGAGGAACCTACAGGTCTGTTGTTTTCCCCACTCGTGTTAGGGGAATGGCCATGCAAAGGAATTAGCCTGGGTTTGGTGCTGAGCTATCTGGACTAGATTTCTGGGAAATTTAATGCAGGCTACCGAGGTGCCCCAGATGATGAATTTAGGGATGAACCAGAGCCTCAGAGCAAAAAGCATGTTAGCTAAGTTGGTACCAATGAGTGCTAGCTGGAGTACCTACCCATTAGCCTTCTATGGTCTACATAGAGGACTTCAAACTTTTGCTTGCACGTCCATTAAAATAATACCGAAAAATCTATGTATTTCTTCCACATTTATAGCTAAAATATTTTACTCAAAGTTGTTGAAAGTAGTGTAATTTCTGCCCAGTTGCCAATATTAACATCAAAACAAACGATCAAATCACCTTAAACATTTTCCAGTGGAATCCTAACACAATAACAATCAATAGCTATAATGTCTCACTTAAAAATATGTGAAGGTCATCTTAATAGTCAAATTTTATACCATTTCTTCTCCTTTGCATTCATTTCCATCTCACCTCCCCCTGTATATTTTTAATCTAATGTAATCAATGTTTAAATGTTTATGTATTTTTAAAAGGGAGAGAGAGAGACAGAGAGAGAGCAGGGGAGGGGCAGAGAGAGAGAGGGAGACAAAGAATCCCAAGCAGGCTCCAGGCTCTGAGCTGTCAGCACAGAGCCCCACGCGGGCCTCTGAACCCATGAACCATGAGATCATGACTTGAGCCCAAGTCCAATAGTTAACCTACTAAGCCACCCACGCACCCCTCTACTGTAATTTTTTAATGCTTGAATGTCTTACACTGGTCCTGTACACTTTGCAAAAATTGTGTAAATAAATTGAAATGTGAAATTAGCATTTTTCTGTGATAAGTCTCGAAGTAATAAAAATTTTATTCTGAATAAATTTAACTTTATTTCCATTATGACACAAAGTAGCTTACTTTACAGTTATATAATTATACATTCACAAACATAAAAGTAGACTTCATAGGAGAAAGGCTCGTGCGAACACATATAGTCCCACGGGACCACAAGCGGAAGCCGGGCCCGCCGCTAGTGGAGAGGTGTCCTCCGTGCGCGGTCGCAAAACCTGGGGCTGCAGTGTCGTAAAAGCTCCCTTCTGGGAAGTACTGGCGCTGCCCTGGAGCTGGCAGAGGGAGAGCGAGCGTGAGGATCGCGGCTGCCCGTCGCCCTCCGGAGAGCTCCCCTACGGGCCTCAAAATGTGTGTAAATCAGATGCCTGTCTCTCAGGCCAAAGCTCCAAGACCAGCAAGTGAGCCTCTCCTGCACAAAATCCTGACTCCCCTCCATGGGCGGCTCCTACGTGGAACTCAGGGCCGGGTGAGTCCTAGCGCGCCAGCCCTTTTAGTTGTCTAAGCTATATGCTTTGGGGACTCCTTTCAGGTGCAGATCTTAAAAGTCAGGGATGCCCGTGTGGGCTTCAAACTCTTCACTCCTCAAGGAGAAGCACCAGGTTTTGAGTTCCCTCCGGACTGGGTTGCCCCAAGTAGAATGGTATTTATGACAAGATTGTGACCCAGGCTTTCCTACCCACTTTGGTGTGGGTCTTCTCTCTTTGGCTCACTGCAGACAAGTCAGTTTTTAGGTTTTTTTTTCTCAGAGGACATTGTTCCACGTGTAGCTGTAGATTTGGTGTATTTATTACTACCCATTCAGGATCCTCTTACATAGCCGTCTTGAACCGAACCCTCCTAAAGGCTCATAATGAGGTACATTAGCTCATTACCTGCATCTGAGTATTACTGATTGTTGGAATGGGAGAGGATTCAGTGGGATTCAACAGCCAAAACTGTGGAGGATACTAAATGTATAAAAGGTATATTAGTCACACCATATTCTCATTAATGTAAATCTACCAGGTATATGATAAGAATGAATAAGAAATCAGAGAAGTGGTTGATGAGTGACAATTGTCAGAAGACTTGGTGCCCAAGTAAAATATGCATGTGGATTGTCATTGTATGGTTGTGGAAGGAAATGTTCAGCAAGGTATCTCTGCTGTAGCTGTCGTCTAAGAATGCAGCTGAGGATCTGAAAATTCATTGCTTGGCAATTACCTATGCTTGCCTGCTCTGTTATGTAACTCAGGGCTACTTGAACCCCAGTTCAGAGACCCCTGATTATTTGCCATATTTTATAAATATCGTTAATTATGTCATGAACCAATAGAGCAAAAGCAGTAAGAAAAATAGAGTGCCTGTACGTAGGGATGTGCATTGACACTAGAAATGAAAGTAGAAATCAAGGTAGAGCTAATTTTTTTTTAAAGAAGGAGAAAACGAATAAAATTTAGGGCTGTATGCAGTGTAGGAATGATTTTGAAAGAAGAAAAGGCAAATTAAACAAATGTGGGAAGTGCTGATTGGATTCTATCAGCATATCAGAAACCCCCAAACCAAAAAACCAAAACAACAAAAAAGACCAAACCCCAGAAAACAACACAACCTTATAAGTATGTGGCTAGAGGTTACCATCACCACTGCAAGTCAGTTATGGTTATCATGAATTCAGGGAAGACACTCATGTGCTGGACAATTTAAAGCCTAAGCTTGGTGACGGTACTCTGAAGAACCCTTTCTCAATAGATTCCAGGCCTGGTGCCCTCTGTACAAATAGCAAAGCGAAGGATGAGGCAGCCTGTGCAAGCACCTGCACACCCTTGGGGATCCTCATAAAAGGTGTTGCTGGCCACATTGGACTTTTCAAAGTAGCTGTGAGTGGCCACCCCTACTAACAACAGTGTAGGTTCCTCTGGGACGTACTCATGCTACGTACTCATGCTACAGGGATGAGATCAGATTCATCTGTATATAAACATTTAGAGCATATCACCATGCTCTAGGACTTAGGACATACTCTGTTGACTGAATAAATGTATATGGCAACTGTTATATGATGCCATTTAAGGTGGGATTTTCTCAGGAGACTCAAAACTTTGACAGTGGATTCTGAGTTCCTCCATTGAGTTTGAAAGTGAGGAAAATTAAAAGAAAAAATTGGAGCTATCGTCTCATCAAACTGCCCCTTCATCCAAGGGGAAGAGAAAAATAGGTCATATGTTCTATTTACTGCTTTGGTATAGAAAACCTTAACGTTAGGAAGTGGAATGTACAATCTTAGTGAACTCTTCTGGGCAAACAATAGTTAAACATACATTTAACCAATGGATTTTCAAATAATTAGCTCATCTAAAATATTTTGAATTGATTCTCTTGGGTTTTACAGACAAAAAAAACCCCACACTACACATAAATAATAGTAATGATTCTGTCTCTGCTGCTTTTAAATTTATAATTTATTTTATGTTATTAGTTTTGGTCAGACTACCAGAACAGTGATAAATAATTGTGCCTTCAGGCACACTTGTCAATGGAAAATTTTCTTATGTTTTGACAGTAAGCATGAAATTGTTGGTTGTTGGATTGGGAACATTTTTCTCTATTTTATTAATATTTCTGCAGATTACCAAGAATGAATGTTTAATTATTTACAAATGTTGTTCCAGCATCTGTTGAGATGGTTGCTTTATCTCCTGGTTTCCTGATCTGATAAATTGCAGTAAAGATTTTCTTTTATGTATTAAAGAAGCATCCACCTAGAATTCTTGGAATGTTTTCTACTGGCACTGACTATGGGGTCTTTTTTTCTTTTTTTCAATGTTTATATTACATTAAAAGGTTTGTTTTTGCTAATATTTATAAATCTTATATTAATATTTTTAAGTTAGATGGGTTTTTGGTTTCTTTTATCTGCTATGTCAGATTTCTGTATAAGGATTATTTTAGATTGACTAAATTAATTATGAGGCATCTCATCTTTTTTCTTTACTTTTTAACAACTTAACTAGAAAAGAAATTATTCGTTACTTGAAAGAACAGAAACATTACCCATCCATTTGCATGAATGTGGGCCATACACTATCTTTTGATGGATTTTCTTTTGGCAACTTTCCCCAATTTATCCTATGGTTATTTATTTAAAAAATTGTTTTTAAATGTTTATTTATTTTTGAGAGAGACAGAGTGTGAGTTGGGAAGGGGCAGAGAGAGAGGTAGACAGAATCTGAAGTAGGCTCCAGGCTCCCAATTGTCAGCACAGAGCCCAGTGCGGGGCTCGAATTCACAATCTGTGAGATCCTGACCTGAGCCAAAGTAGGAAGCTTAACCATTTGAGCCATTCAGGCGCCCCATCCTATGATTATTAATCTTTTTACTTTTTTCCCAAATTAAAATACTTTTCATTTTTTGTTGTTTGATCTTTTTTCTTTTTCCTTTTCTTTTTAAAAATTTATTTATTGGGGTGCTGGGTGGCTCAGTCGGTTGGGCATCTGACTTTGGCTCAGGTCTTGATCTCAGGGTTTGTGGGTCTGAGCCCTGCCTCAGGCTCTGTGCTGACAGCTCAGAGCCTGGAGCCTTTTCGGATTCTGTGTCTCCCTCTCTCTCTTCACCTCCCCCACTCACGCTCTCTCTCTCTCAAAAATGAACATTAAAAATTTAAAAAAAATGCTATTTATTTTTAGAGAAAGTGTGAGTGGGAGAGGGGCAAAGAGATAGTGAGAGAGCATTCCAAGTGGGCTCCATGCGGGGCTTGATCCCACAAACTGTGAGATCGTGACCTGAGCTGAAATCCAGAGTCAGATGCTTAACTGACTAAGCCACCCAGGTGCCCCTGATCTTTTTCTGATATTAGATAATGCGTCTGTTTTTTTTTTCCCTCTTCACTTTTCTGTTTTTAAATTATATTTGACCAAACTGGTTTATTCTATTGTTCTTTAAAAATAATTAGCTTTTAAATTTATTTATAATTCTAATTTATCTCTATTTTACTATTTCTTAATTTATTGATTTGTATTTTATTAATTTCTGCTTGCTTTCCTAAGTTCTGTTTTACTCTTTCTAACGTGAGCTACTTTGCCCATTTATTTTATTTTTTAGAAATTAATAATAAAACATTTAAAGTAACTTTCTTTGGGGGCACCTGGGTGGCTCAGTCGGTTGAGCCTCCGACTTCGGCTCAGGTCATGATCTCACAGCTCGTGGGTTCGAGCCCCGTGTCGGGCTCTGTGCTGACAGCTTGGAGCCTGGAGCCTGCTTCTGATTCTGTGTCTTCCTCTCTCTCTCTGCCCCTCCCCCGCTCATGCTCTGTCTCTCTCTCTGTCAAAAATAAATAAACATTAAAAAAATTTTTTTTAAAGTAACTTTCTTTGACTATATAGCAGTATTTTCCAACTTTTTATATGTAGTATTCTCATTTTTGTTATTTTCCAAATGTTCTGTAGTTGTAATGGTTTTTTGTTTTATCCAAGTGTTATTTTTTATTTTTATTTATTTATTTTTTTTTTTGAGAGAGAGAGAGAGAGAGAGAGAGAGAGAATCTTAAGCAGGCTCCACACTCATCATGGAGCCTGACAAGGGGCTGGATCCCATGACCTTGGGAACATGACCTGAGCTGAAATAAAGAGTTGGATATTTAACTGACTGAGCCACCAAGGTGCCCCTATATAAGGGTTATTTAAAAGTAACTTTCCTCTTTTAATTTCCAAATGGTACCTAAATTAAAAAAAATAAATATTATAATCTGCTTTGTGGTGAGAAAGTGTAACTTGAACAATTCTTGGTCTTTGAATTAAGGGAATTTTATTTTGTTTCGTTTTGTTTTTCTTTTTGTTTTTGTAGCTGAATAGAATATCTGATTTTGGGGAGGGTAAATGGGTATAGTTACTCCTTCTTTACAGAATAGAATAGAGAAAGTGAAAAGTCACACTGACCTTGTTCTTCATTTGTAATACCTTGGGTCTTTGAGTCTGGAAATATATGAAGAGAAATCAGAAAAAAACATTCCTACCTTCTTGTTTCTTGTGATTCCTATTTCATGGTATCAAATTGGAATGTGCTATGAGTAGAATCCTTTGTAGGTTGATTTTCATCTAGTTTCTTCTGTTGTGGGATAACCTAGTAGTCTTAACCTATCAGGTTGACTTATAAAAACTAATTTTTATTGTTTTTTTTAATTGTATTTTAGTTTGATGTTTGTCTAATGTGTTGTGGATTACTATCCAGATGGCAGTATGACCCCAAACTTAATGTTTGTAATAACTTTGCTTTCTCAAAATTAGTGTTAATATGCTATTTTGTTAATCTTGAAACATACAGAAAAGCAAAAATAAGTAGGTTACTATCACCCATGATACAAACATCCTTAGATAACCAAACTGTTAATATTTTGCTGCATAGCTTTCCAATTTTGTCCAGTTATTTAAAACAAATGCTGTTGAGCATACATGAAGCCTTTTACTTCTTTGAACCGTTGAAGGAAAGTCACTTGAAGGAAAAATACAGTCTAGGATAAGTAGATCTAAATTTTCACCTACTTTCTACAGGAAGGCAAACCTATTTCTTCTTGACAGATGTCCACAGTATATCCTGAATGACCACAGAGATCAGTGAACACGCGGGGGTAGGAGGGATCAGGAACAGTGAACATGTGAAGGCACAAAATCATCTGAATTAAAACTCAGTAATAAAACTAAGGGATAGCTGGTATCTGTATAGATACTATTGCAGAGGAGATGAAGTCGGGGATTATCATGTTAGATCTCTACTGCTGATTACATAGTAAAGATTAATAAAATGCCTAATATTTAAAAAAGAATCCTAGTCATCCTCAACAGTTCATGTTAGTAAAGAAGAGACTTTTGGGGAAAAAAAGAATTTCGAGCAATTTGAAGAAAGAATAAAATAGCTTACTGAAAGAATAATTTCAATATGTTTTGCATGATTATCTTGGAAGAAGTTGAAATAAGAGGAGAAAGGGAGATGGCAGGAAGAAAATAAAATTTGGCTGGACTGATTGGAAGATAGTTATTTACAAAATGGACTCCTGTGTATGTGGGGAAGAATATAATGTAATTTAGAGAGGCTCACAGCATTGTCACCCTTCAAAAAATGTTATATGAAGATGGATAGAATGGTAAGGATTAATGTTGGATGGAAAAGCAGGATTGTTCGTGAAGGCTCGTTACACTATTGCCCAAAGTTTAGCATGTTACACAACACCAATTTTGCATCAGTGCTCTGGCCAAATGCCAGGAAAACACCCATGAGAAAATCTATGGAGCCAGTAAACAACTGGTTTCTGAAGAAACACATTATGAAGATATTTTGTATTCATAGACATTAGAAGTAGCCTCTGTGGTCGGCAGAGCACTTTAAACAGTAATGTGAAACCACTTGCATCTGCTAATTGTTTACTTATTCAATTGTCTTTTTTGACCTGTGCAGTCATAGCAGGGAATAAGGAGAAGCCAGTAATAATTGCATGATTGCAGATCTAACTGTGAGGCCCGAGTTGGAATCCTTGCTATGCCCCTAATTTACTTGTTGACCTTGACCATATTAGTTTACCTCTCTCTCTTAGCATCAGTTTCCATAGAAATAAAGTAAGATATTTGAATTGTTAGCTCTTCATGTCCCCTTTTAATGTTGAAGTTCTAGAAATCTGTGATTTAAATTCCTGTCATTTCAGCTCTTTGGTGTTTTGATCGTTTTGTTTTGTTTTTAGTGCAAGCCATATGTGTGTGTGTGTATGTAGGTAGGTGTGTGTGTGTGTGTGTGTATATATATATATATATATATATATATTTCTTTTACCTCTAAGTAGAACTGTGCGTAAATCAGCCCTAAAATGTTATAATGATAACCAATATTTATAACAGGGTAAGCATGCATCCCCTTTACATGGCATTCTCTAATGCAAAGAAGCAGTGCAGTACAAGTTGTGGAGTGAGACCTGTAGAGTTCAACCCCCCTCCACCCCTTATAATCAGGTGGTTTTAGTCATGTGCTTCTGAAAGTTTAATCATCTGTTGATCTTATTAGAAAGCAGATTTTGATTCGGTAATCTGAGGTGGGGCTTGGCATTCTGCATTTTTTAACAAGTCCCCAAGTGATGCCGCTGCTGCTTGTCTCTGGAACACAATTCTGTGCCTCAGTTTCTTATTCCACAAAACAAGGACAATAGTAATATCTATCTACCTCTTATTTACTCTAGGACTCATGTGAATTTATACTACTAAACTACTTTAATAGTGCCTGGCACATAGTAAACATTTAATAAGTGTTGGCTATTATTCTTATCGACATTCAAATCAGCCTCATGGGGCAGGTGCTATTTATTATGCATTTTCCGGGGAAGAAAACTGAAGGTAGAGAAGCTAAGTAACTTGTTCAAGGTCACGTAATTAGTCACATAGGGCAGAACTTTGACTTTAAGTGGTAGCTTTTCATGATTTCTTCAGGAGGCAACTGCACGAACTCCTTTGTTCATTAATTTTTTTGTCACAAATGACTCCAAGAAGCTAAGTTCCCAACACTGTGTTCCAATGTCCAGTAAAGGACACCACAAGTTTTGCTTAAAAGCTTTCTTCAGATTCTGTTTATTATCAGGAATTTCTTCCTGAAGTTAAAAAGTGTGCTTCATCTAACGTGTTGAGTCATGTGTTCAGTAGACACAGATGATCCTCTACCATTTCCATCCTCTTGAACTGAAAGTTGCTGTTCTTTTTCAAGTCATTTGCTTCTTTTCAGCAGCTTTCTGTATCTTTCCATTTGCATTAGCTTTGTCATACTGCAGATGGAAAACCTAAGAAATGACTAGCTTTATTACCGAGGTGAGAGGGTTTTCAAAATAATCTATAAACTTCCTGTCAAGAGTGTATGTGTTATGAAATGATGTTCCAGCAGTGGTACATAGAACGTGCTTTCTACTCTCCAGTTGTCCTTGTGACCTGTGGGTACCTCTGTGGGAGGCCTTGTCAAGATGAACTGTCTCCTGACTGACTTGTCAGTGTGGGGAATGAATTTACAACCTGGGCCTCAGACAACATTTTATGAAAGTGTATTATTTATACACTTGTCATCTGGTAAGTTCTTTCTAAATTTGAAGGAACTTAAAAGGGATGTGGATGATGGTCAGTAAACCTAAGATGCTCATGGGTATGTGAGACAACCCAATATTTTGCTCCTTTGTTGAAAAAGCAATGACAGCCATTTTTGTAGGCAGTCATGTACTTTGTGTACAGGAGAAAAGTGAATTGATGTTTCTCACTCCTAAAAACATTGTTTACATTTTTAATTAAATTCGGGTTTGAAAAGCAAAAACAATGTATTTGATTACAATATTAAGTTCAGGAAAACACCTTATTTATTCCACCCTCAGAATGTGTTCCCAAGAGATAATGTGATATGGCTCATTATCTTCCTGCTCTGGTACACCGAAGCTATTGCTCCTTTGATCTAGGAAGTTAGTTTAATTAGTCTTGTTCTCCAGGTTTTCACCTGAGCAGTTGCAAAGTCAATGGCTGGAAATCAGTATTTGACAGAAATTTAGGGATTTATTTTATTTGGAGAGCAAAGATTTAAAAATGCATCATGTCAGAAATTGTTTAAACTAGGTTAACAGAAATCAGACCTTCCAAAATGGCAACACTGGGCACATTATACCAGTAATTTAAGGGGAAGTGAGGACTGTTGCTATAAATCTCAGCATCTTTATTACAGGTTTCATTTCCTCATAAGTTTTTTAAAATGCGTGTTAAGAATGAATGCTGTTGGTTGCATCTTTGAACTGTAAGGGGTAGTTTTTTAATGATTTCTACTCCTGGCACAAAGCAGTTCCACATACTTGCTTGTTATTCATCCATTCATTCATTCTGTACACTATTCATTCATTCTATACACATTCATTCTATACTTCAAATCAGCCTTACTTATGTCTATATGACATTGTCATATAGTCTATTCATATAGACAGAATATTTAGCTAGGTGACTAGAATAGAGTACCTGGGGCATAGGGGTAGTCTTAGATAAGAAGGTCTAGAACTGAGCCCTGGTCACCCTGCCACACTGGGGTTGAGAAGAGAAGGAGGATTCTGTGAAGTAGATAGCAAAGGAACAGTCTGTGTTAGCTGTGTTCAGCACTGTTGAAAGTTGATATAGGCTGGGGACCAAACACTGATGGTTGGGTTTGGCAATGTGGGTAAGCTTAGTGAAACGATGAGTTAACATTCTGATCGTAGAGATTGAGAGCATAAAGACAAGTATCATAAGGTCTCTTTGGGGGGAGTTTTTCTATAAATGAGAGTTAAAAAATGGTCCAGGTGCTAGAGGGAGATTGTGGGATCGGGGGTATTTTTAAGACAGGAGATAGTACAGCATAATTGTATACTGATGAGAAAACTATTACAGATGAGAACACTGGCGTTATAGATAGGAGAGGGGGTAATTGTAGGAGCAAAGTCTTTGGGTTAGGGGTAAAGGGGTGCCATCCAGATAATTAAAGGAGAGGTTAGCTTTAGATAGGAGTAGGAACAATTTCATCCTTGTGACAGGAGGGAAGATAGAGGGTATGGGTGCAGATGGAGGTAGGCTGGTAAACTTGGTGTAAGAAGGAAATAGGAATATTTCCTAAGTGATTCTATTAGGAAAATAAGAGACAAATCTTTTAGCTATGAGTAAATGTAGAGTTAGTGTGGAGGTTTGGGGATAGAAAAGATATGAAAAGGGGTGTCCTGCAGAGTGGAGAAATGAGATGAATATAGAAGATTGCTGTACAGTATTAGCCTTTTTGAGATTTGAGGCCATCCTTGAAAGACCAGTGAGCAGTGATTCAAATTTTTTTTAGCCACGTTCAGCTGCTCAGTTGCAGATGTGTAGTGGGCGTAGAGTTAGTTTTAGCAGGTTGTAGTTTTGTTGGACAAATCTAAAAGATGCAAAATAGATGAGGATGTAGGCAAAGAGTGATTAAAATCATGGGTCTTGGACCTAAATTTTGTGCAAGTGAAGGAGGGAATTGAGAAAAGTAGGTGGTAGGACCAGTGGATTAGATGTCCCAGTAGGGCCAACAGAGTTTTGGAATAAGTGTGGCAGAGAGTGTAAACTGGAAAGGTAGAAGTTAGAGAATAGAGAATGGTATCTTTGAAATTGAAATTAGTGATCTCTGTCAGTAGTGACAAGATCTAGGGTAAAACCAATGAAGTGTGTACTTGAGGTAAGGTTGAGAGCAAGATCAATTCTAACGAATAGGTCAGGAAATTGATACGCCTCCTCCTCCTCCCTTCTATTCCACTGCCAGACTTTGAGGTGCAGAGAGGCAGAAGAAGAAGAGATCCTTCCTTCAAGAGGGCTCAAGGAGACTGTGTTACCAGACGGCAGCAGGGGAAGGGAGTGTGCAGAGAAGAATTATATTAGCTTGTTGGTACTGCATAACAAAGCACCATGAACTGGTGACTTAGAACAGCAGAATTTTGTTGTCTCACAGTTTTGAAGGCTAGATAGAAGTCTGAAATCAAGTTGTTGGCAAAGTCATATTTCCTCTGAAGACACTAGGGAGGGATCTGTTGCAGGTCCTTACTAGCTTTTAGTAGTTCCTTGATTTATGACAGCACAACTCCAATATCATATCCTCCCTACGTGTATGCCTGTCTCTAAATCTCCCCTTTTTATAAGGATATTAGTCCTATTGGATTAGGAGACCACCCTACTCTAGTACCACCTTATTCTAAATTGAATAATTACATCTGCAATGACCCTGTTTCCAAATAAGATCACACTCTGAGGTACTTGGGGTTACGACTTCAATACATGAACTTGAGTAAAGAGGGGAACCCACTTGAACCCATAATAAGAGTGTTTGCTGATGACAGACAAGAAGACATAATGGAAGGGTTTTGGAGGGTAGAGGATGGTTGGGAAAGTGGGTCAGAGTACTAGATATACACAATGCTTGGGATGATGGATGATATGGGAGTTCAGGTTTCTGACTGACAGGTAACAGGGATGTTGGGCATGATGGTATTAGACCTGGTGGCTAACCAGGGTGACATGGGCCCCTGGACAGGTGTTTTCTCCTGCAGCTGTCAGCAGGATCATGGCTGAAGGAGTAGTGAAAGAGCCCTCGGTATGCTAGTATGCTGACCTTGGGAACAGAGGAACTCTGGAAACTTCTTTTCTTGAGTTCTGAGGTGGTGTGGCAGACTCAGGGAAGGCCAGTCTCACTTGGTACATGAGGCTGGGAACACTTCTCTTTCTGGGGGATTGCGTTGTGTTGGCTGAGACATGAGTTGTGGAGAAGTGTCTTTACCATCTGATAGCCTCATGTTGTGGAACTTATTAATCAGGTGACCTCTCAAAATTATAAGTATTTTGTTAGCTGTAGAATACAGTGTGGGGTATCGTATTAAGAACGTTTCTTAACATGTTTCAGCAATACAATTTAAAATTTGAGTAAAAATTCAAATTTCAAGGGGACATGTTTATTCTTTAAAAAATGTTTTTAATGTTTATTTTTGAGAGAGAGAGACAGAATGTGAGTGGGGGAGGGGCATAGAGAGAGGGAGACACAGAATCTGAAGCAGCCTCCAGGCTCTGAGCTGTCAGCCCAGAGCTCGACGTGGGGCTCAAACCCACGAACCATGAGATCATGACCTGAAGTCAGATGCTTAACTGACTGAGCCACTTAGGCACCCCTATTCTTTTTTTGAATGTTTATTTTTGAGAGAGAGATAGTGCAAGCGAGGAGGGGGACAGAGAGAGGGGGCAGAGGATCTGAAGCAGGTTCTGCACTGACAGCCCCCAGCCCGATGTGGGGCTTGAACCATTGACTCGAACTCACAGAACTGTGAGATCACAACCTGAGCAGAAGTCAGACACTCAACTGCCGAGCCACCCAGGCGCCCCAAAGGGACATGTTTATTCTTAAAGGAAAAAACTTTTGGATATGAGTACTTGGAATTATTTAATGTATTCATTATTATATGCTGCTGCTAAGTGAGTTTTCTATGTTCATCAAGACAGGCATGGTGGGACCTCTATCAAAATGAGCTTCACAGATTTGTCAAATAGAAGAATTTTGGTTTGGGTGTCCATCTATTTTTCTCTTCTCTATATATATATTCTACTTGCTGATACTTGCTTTTCTTTCTGCTCTGTGGGGGTTCCTTACTTGCCTGCTTTATTCTTCTTGATTCTCTATTCTCTTCCTGAGCTGTCTCAGTTGTATTTTAGAAAAATATATTTATAGAACTAAGTGATATTCAAAAAAAAAAAAAAGGTGAAGAGCAAAAGCTTGTTTACTAATTGTTAGCTAAGATGTTAGATGCTTTCACAGTCTTACCTTTTTCTTTTCTTTTTTTTTTTTTTTTTAGAGACAAAGAGCATGCGCCAGGGAGAGGGGGCATAGTGAGAGGGGGAGAGAGAGAGACAGAGACAGAGAATCCTAAGCAGACTCTGCACTCAGTGCAGAGCTTGACTTAAGACTTGATGTAGGGCTTGATCCCATGACACTGGGATCATGACCTGAGCCAAAATCAAGAGTTGGATGTTTAAGCGACCGAGCCACCAGGTGCCCTAATTGTTACCTCGTAATTTCAGTTACTCCCCATAGGGAGGGAATAGATGGTATTCTCTTTCATAGATGGGGAAACAGCCACAGAGAGATTGAGAAACTTGGCTCAAGGTTATACATTTAGTTAGAGAGATGCATTTTTGACTCAAATTCAGTCCAGTGGACTTGAAAGTACTTTTTTCCCCACTACATCATTTATTCCCTAGTGTGTGCCTTTGAAAGAAGATGCTGCCTGATGTAATAAAGGCAGCTTCTTGATCTGGAGGTTCGACACCAGTTATCATAGCTGGTGTTATCATCTAGTAGCTTTGCGATCCCCTATCTTCAACTTTAAGGTAGGGCTAATATTATCTACCTCCAAGGTTATGATCATGATGAATAAATGATATGAGAAAGAACTGGGAAAATCATTGCATTGGTTGTGTTCTTTTCTGTGTGTTTTAATATCAGTTATTTCCTTCTCTTTTCCATTAGTTATTTAAATTCAGAACAAGAATGCTTGTTAAACCAGAGGAAAAAAATCCCTAACAATTGGTAATGATGGACCAGGGCATAGGTGATTGGGAGATTTTACAGTACATCTCAACCCATATCAAAGCCAAAAGCCTGGATCTAAAAATTGGCCTTAATTTGTGATTAGAATATATTATTATTGCACAGGGGAAAAAATATCTCTATTAAAAAGGTCCAGTGAATCTGACCCCTCCCAAATTAATGCAATCTCTCTTTTAACAGGTCCAAATTAATCATGCATTACTATATTCAGCTCTTTAAGTGTGGCTGAGCTATTAGTAAGGATAATTCAGGAACATTGAGCAATTTCCTCTCAAACACAAGAGCCAAAGAAATTCCTTTAGGATGTGAACTTGAGTTCACTTAGTAACTCTTAGTAAATTTAATCCCATGTAAGTCTCTTAGTAAAATTTAACCCTGTGTGGGGGTGCCTGGGTGGCTCAGTCGGTTGAACATCTGACTTCGGCTCAGGTCATGATCTCATGGTTTGTGAGTTTGCGGAGCCTGGGCCTGCTTCAGATTCTGTGTCCCGTTCTCTCTCCGCCCCACCCCTGCTTGTGCTCTCTCTCTGTTTTTCAAAAATGAATAAACATTAAAAAAAATTAACCCCATGTAACTGAGTCATTCTCTCACCTAGGCCTGCATTGGAATCTCCTGAAAGATACAGAGGCGATGGTTCGTATGGCAGCAGTCTCAAACTTTAGTAT
This sequence comes from Panthera pardus, assembly GCF_024362965.1. Lineage (NCBI taxonomy): Eukaryota > Metazoa > Chordata > Mammalia > Carnivora > Felidae > Panthera > Panthera pardus. Next base: position 32,575,437 of record NW_026526765.1, on the reverse strand, counting down.
TTTAGAATCTCTAGGGAACCTTGTGAAAAAGCCCCTTGCTCAGAGATTCTACACTGCTGGATGTTAGGTGAGACCCAGGCCTCTGCATTTCTGCAAAGCTCTTGTGGTCATTCTGATGCCAAGGATCAATAGGCAATTTGAGAAACACTGACCAATTGATACAAGCCTATCATTTGAAAAATGCAGTCATTTTAAGTCAATGACCAGTTTCTTACTGTTGTCCTTTGTTCTTGTTGTGTTTGTTTATTTTGAGAGAGAGAGAGAGAGAGAGCGAGTGAGCAGAGGTGGCAGAGAGAGGGAGATAGAATCCCAAGCAGGCTCTGCACCATCAGTGCAGAGCGTGATGTGGGGCTCGAAGTCATGAACCATGAGATCATGACATGAGCTGAAGTTGGATGGCTGCCTAGCCAACTGAGCCATCCAGGCACCTCTATTGTCCTTTGTTCTTGACTTGCTGTACTTGGTATCTTGTGGTGCGTGTGAATGGAGCTTAATATGTTTTAGTAGGTGAAATAATCTTGGGAAAATTTACATGTAAACTATTAGAATTTCAAGGAAAGAGTCAACCTTCAGCAGATGTTGGCCACATTTTTGTCCACCTGTTTCTCCTGATTTCTTGCATCACAGTTATCCATTTTCTTCACAATAGAATGCTCAGTAAAGGAAGTTAAGTGCGTCATTCCTGTGGCTGTATTTTCTACAAAATTCAATAATGCTGATCCCTTTAATTTCAGATCTCTCAGGGGCAAAGAGTCAAGAATCAGATTTATAAGGCTACAAAAACTCATCAAATGCTATCTAGTATGTTCCTTGCCTTCGGCAGGATCACATTTCAGTCAATCTATTGCAGTTGTACTTCCTAGGGGACCAGGAGTACCTGCACCTGCGCTGTGGGGGGGGGGGGGGACACCTCCCTGCACACGTGTTCCCTCACCTCTGCGTCCTAGATTACAAAAATCATTTCTCTGTGCATTGGCCATTTATTTGTAGAGGATTGTTAAGGCAGGAAAAGGCACCAGGTCTTTTTTGATGTGGTCAGCAGACATGGTCCTTATGAAAATGAAAGGATCATTGGAAGGAAGAAACATCAGCACCTGTTCTTTAAGAAGAAGCACTGAGACCCAAAGTGTGGATTAGAAACCAGTAGCAAGTGTGTTCTCTTCCCTTGGGAAGTACTGTTGTGCTGCCACAAGGGATGTTCTGTGATGGTACCAACCCCTCAAAACCAAGCCAGTGGGAGTAATGAGGGATTCAAAGAGCAAGAGTCAGTGATATCCAGGTGTAGTTTGTGATTTTCATATTAGCAAAGGATTCTTTTGAATTGCCTTGCTTTATCTAAAATTTTCCATATTACCTTCTTTGAGAGGTATTAGAACAGGGAGCAAAGCCATCAGGAGTGGAGACAAGAAGGCTGTTAGTTGAATGAGCAACTAAAATTGGAATTGAAACAGTTTTATGTTCAGATGTAATTGCCATTCACTCTCCCCCAGCCATGCCTGTGCAACCCCTAATAGGGTGCCCTGTGCATAGTAGGTATTCAATAAGTGCTTATAACCTGTTTATTCATTTTAGTGTATTTGTGAGACAAGAGCCCTTGGATTGAGATTCTTTCAGTTCTGAGATCAGAATCATGGGAATTTTCAGTGTTGTCTATAAGGGGTGGACAGGGTTTGGACTAAGGATGATGACACAGCCCATCACCTCCTTGGGGAGTAGGATGATATCCTGGGCCATGGCTGAATGGGGCTGAGTGGCTTGCAACACCTCACAGAAATGACCTGTAATGTAGCATAGAAACTTCCTCTATTGGGGCCTTCCAGGCATCAGGACCAGTCTCTTCTGAGACATAAGAATGAGTAGGTCTTGGGACTTCTGGTTGATGTGGGAATTGCATTTGCCACTACGGGTGGGTACATTTGTGGCAGGCAACCTGTGTCTGGAATTTGCTTGAGTGGGACAAATTCTGCAGCACCGTGTCTCTGTGGTCCCATTCCCTGTGGGCAATTGGACTTAGAAGGTGGCCAAAGTGGTTAGGGTCAGTCATCCAGCCTGACTCTGTGTGTCCACCCTGGGCTGACAGTCCCAAGGACTTGGGGAGAATATTTCACTGACAGAAAGTAAAATCACCCCAAGACTTTCTTTAGTGTCCTGTTTGAGTATTACGATAAATATTTATTATTTTGGTGAAGAGAATCTTCCTTGCATGTCATATTCCATCTTCTGGGAAGAAAATATTAAGACAAGAGGGCATTTATCATTCTAGAGTTTATTGGCTTGTACTGTTTATTTATTTCTGAAAGGAAAACAGTCCCCATATCAGGAAGTGGTAACATGACAGAGCCAAGCCTACAGATGCAGGGTGGAGAATGGGCTGGCAAAGTCTCAGGCTGTTCTAGCAGTGTCATTTTTCAGAAAATGATTCTGCTCTCATGTTGGTGGCACTGACACTCTGCTCTCCCTGATCTAGTTCGTGGCCACCCCCTTTCCAGGCTTTAAGACCTCTCACCTCAGCATCAAGCTTCAGTTTCTCCATTTGCACATGAGAGATTGCAGATGTTACTTTAGATGTGTTTTTCATCTCTAATGGCTGTAGTTATTATCTTTCAAACATTTAAGGCTTTTTTTGTATATTGTATTAAGAGAGTGAAAATCCTTGGGGCGCCCTGGTTGCTCAGTCAGTTAAGTGTCCCACTCTTGGTTTTGGATCTGGTCATGATCTCACGGTTTTATGGTTTTGAGCCTGCTTGGGATTCTCTGTCTTCCTCTCTCTCTGCCCCTCCCCCACTCTCCCAGTCTCTACCTCTCTCACAATAAATAAATAAACTTAAATCCCATGAAACCTAGAAATCCTAAAAGTATAAACTGTGTCAGCATTCCTTGTACGGTGGGTGACCAGACCAGAGGAAGGTTAAGTGTTGGTATGGATACTTCCCTGCAGGCATGGGAAGGGCAGTGATTTCATCTGGGAGGGCTGGTTCTCACTAATAAGAACCTCTGGAATGTAGTGCCCAGGAAATCAAGATTCTGTTCTTGGACTGGTGTGTAGAGAAACAAAATTACGTCCCATTTGTGCTTCACGGAATCCCCCCCCCATCTCCTTCCACTCCCTCCCCATCCTCCAGCTTTACCACTTTCTTTCTCTTCCTCTCTTGCTTCTCTGTAGGAATTTTTGTATCTCTGATTGCCCTCTCTCTCCGTTTCATTTTTTTCCCCCATGTTTCCCTCTTTTTGTTTGTCCCAGATCCTTTAGACCAAACATATTATAGCTTTTATTTTACTTTTAAAAATTTCTTTGATTTTTAAAACCTTCTTCTTAACTGTTAATGAACAGAGGCTTATTCTTTTTACACTAAATGAAAGTGGAGTTAAATTGATTTCCATGCATATGGCCCCTGATTTTCCTTTTTCCTGCATGAAAGTGATTTGCAAAGCCAAAAACAAAACAACCAAAATGAAGAAACAAGTAAACAAAAAAAGTTCCACCACCTTACTGTTAACAAGATATGAGTGAACAGTGAAGTGTTGGTATAATACCCAAGATGGGGAAATGTAAATTATTTTACCACCTGTTGCTTTTTAGAGGCAAGTAACACTCAAGGTAGAAAGATTTTCATTTTCCAGAGAACCATAAGGTTGGGGTTGGGCTTTCAGATGAAGGATCTTAGCCTAAGTGAAATATCTGAGAAGCCTAAAGGTGGAGATTGTGGTAAGGGGGTGCTCAAGTAGGCACACATCCAACCTCCCTCATCGTATCCAAACCCTTACTTTAATATATTTTTTTAAAACTTTAAAATTTTATTGAGGTGTAATTGACATATAATATTGTATTAGTTTCAAATGTACAACATAGTGATTTGATATGTGTACATATTGCATAATGATCACCACAATAAGTCTAGTTAATGTCCATCACCATACATAGTTATAAAGTTATTTCCCATGAAATGAGAATTTTTAGGGTTTACTCCCTTAGCAATTTTCAAATATACAATACAGTATTATTGACTATAGTTATTATGCTGTAATTATATCCCCATGACTTACTTACTTAATAACTGGAAGTTTGTACCTTTTGACTCTCTTCACCCATTTTGCCCCCTCCACTCCTACCTGCCTTTGGCCGCCACTAATCTGTTCTCTGTGACTAAGGCTCTATTTTGTTTTTGTTTTTAGGTTCTACATACAGTGAATCAAACTATGTCTTTTCTCTGTCTGACTTAGCTCACTTAGCATAATGCCCTCAAGCTTCATCCATATTGTTACAAATTCATTCCTCCCTTCCTCCCTCCCTCCCTCTGTATCTCTTCCTTTCTCCCATTCCTTCCTTCCTTCCTTCCTTCCTTCCTTCCTTCCTTCCTTCCTCCCTCCCTCCCTCCCTCCCTCCCTCTTTTTCTTTTCTTTTCTTTTCTTTTCTTTCTCTTCTCTTCTCTTCTCTTCTCTTCTCTTCTCTTCTCTTTTCTTTTCTTTTCTTTTCTTTCTTGTTAAGCTCTACACCCAACATGGGGGTCGAACTCACAACCCCAGTGTCAATAGTTGCACCTCTACCAACTCAGTCAGTCAGGTGCCCCCAAGATTTTCTTTTTTATGGCTGAATGATATTCATTTGTGTGTTTGTGTGTGTGTGTGTGTGTGTGTGTGTGTGTGTGTGTGTGTGAGACATTTTCTTTATCCATTCATCCATTGATGAACACTTAGGTTGTTTCTATGCCTTGGCTATTGTAAATAATGCTTCAGTGAATATGGGGAGAGGTGCATGTATCTTTTCAAGTTAATGTTTTCATTTTCTTCAGATAAATACCAGAAGTAGAATGACTGGATCATATGGTAGTTCTTTTTAAAATTAAAAAAAATCAAGGGACCTCCATACTGTTTTCTATAGTGGTTGCATCAATTTACGTTCTTACCAGTAGTACACAAGGGTTTCCTTTTCTCCATACCCTTGCCTTTTCTTGTCTTTTTGATAATAGCTATTTTAACGGGTGTGAGATGGTATCTCACTGTGGTTTTGATTTGCATTTCCCTGATGATAGTGATGTTGTGCATCTTTTCAGGTACCTGTTGACCATATGTTGGCTACAGCTTGCCACTTATGTTTTCGTCTAGGAGTTTCATGGTTTAAGTTCATGTTCAAGTCTTTAATCCATCCTGAGCTAGTTATGGTGTACAGTGTTAGATAGTAGTTCAGTTTTATTCTTTTACCTGTAATGATCCAGTTTTTCCAGCACCATTTATTGAAGAGAATGTCCTTTTTCCAAATGTCTGTTTGCTCCTTTGTTGTAAATTAATTGACCATATATGCACAGGTTTATTTCTGGGCTCTATTGTTTCATTGATCTGTGTGTCTGTTTGTATGCCAGTACCATACTGTTTTGACTACTAAAGCTTTGTAATCTAGTTTGAAATCCGGAAGTGTAATGCATTCAGCTTTGTTTTTTCTCAAGATTGTTTTGGCTGTTTGGGGTCTTCTGTAGTTCCAAACAAATTTTAGGATTGTTTATTCTAGTTTTGTGAAAAATGCCATTGAAATTTTAATAGAGATTGCATTGGGTCTCTAGATTACTTTGCATACTCTCATTTTTAACAAGGACACTCCTTGCCTGGCTTTTTAGCATATTGGTCTTAACATGAGATTTTAATTGATGAAACATATCCCCTGTTGATTTCATGCAACTTCTTCATTTTACAGATGAGGAAATTTCCTCTTTGAAAGAAAGTTCTCTTGGGGCGCCTGGGTGGCGCAGTCGGTTAAGCGTCCGACTTCAGCCAGGTCACGATCTTGCGGTCCGTGAGTCCGTGAGTTCGAGCTCCGCGTCAGGCTCTGGGCTGATGGCTCGGAGCCTGGAGCCTGTTTCCGATTCTGTGTCTCCCTCTCTCTCTGCCCCTCCCCCGCTCATGCTGTGTCTCTCTCTGTCCCCAAAATAAATAAAAAACGTTGAAAAAAAAAAATTTAAAAAAAAAAAAAAAAAAAAGAAAGAAAGTTCTCTTTAAGGAATGTATCCCTGACATGGTAAATAATAATAATAATACCATCAATACCACAATAATAGAAGTATACTGTTCATTTCAAGGTAGGGACTCTGTGCCAGTTGGGTATACTGCTGTCGTTGTGTTCTGCTCTAGGTATACAGAATGTAAAAGTCACTATTGATTTAGAGGAGGGTGGCCAGGATGAAAAGAGGCTGAAAATCTAGTCACATAAGTACTAGTTCAAGGGGAAAGAGGGTTTAATATGAAAAAGAGAAAACCAAAGCAGGGACATGATCGAAGTTTTTATAGACACAGGGCAGATGTGTAGAAGGAAGAGAAGATACTTTGTATCCTTGAGGGCAGAACCTGTTCTAGGGGATGGAAATCTATGAGAACAGATCCAGGCTCAGTCATCAGAAGGGGTCGCCAGTGATTGGAATTGTTTCACAGTGGTGCAATTTTGTCTTGTGCTGTAGGTTGCTAGATGCAGACTCTTTGCTAGAGCAGGCCAGCAAGGGGGCTATAGGGATTTTCAGCGTCAGCTTGAAGGTTGCATCTGATGTCCACTAAGGTCCTTGATCTCTAAAATTCTAAGAGGGAATGGATTGGGAATCATATTATACTTACTTCAAGAATCACTTTATATTTCAAATTATAACTTTAAATTTACACAGCTTTAAGAGCTGGTGAATTCCCACAGATGCATTTCTGCCATACAATTCAAATTGCCTTTTACCAAATAAAAGGGTTGCAGGAAAATTCAATACACCCATAAACTCACTACAGTTTTTAGTACATGAAGAGGCTCTTATGAAACTACAATTTTGTGACATAAGTGAACATAAAGAGTATGTGAGCTGACATTTTTTAATACTCCAAAGCTTTTCAGTGGTATTAAAATTTAATACTCTTTTTATTTGGTGTTCAGTGTTATTTGGTTTACAATTTGGAGCAAATATATGACACTAAGGATTTGAAAAATTAAAACAAAATTTAAAAAATTTTAATGTTTATTTATTTTTAATGTTTTATTTTACTTTAGAGAGAGAAAGCGACACAGAGACTGAGCAGGGGAGGGGCAGAGAGAGAGAGGGAGACAGAGTCTGAAGCAGGTTCCAGGCTCTGAGCTGTCAGCACAGAGCCCGACACAGGGCTCAAACCCGTGAACTGTGAGATCATGACTGAGCCGAAGTCAGATGCTGACTGAGCCACCCAGGTACCCCCTATTGATTTTTGAGAGAGAGAGAGAGAGAGAGAGAGAGAGAGAGAGAGAGAGATACTGAGTGTGAGGAGGGGAGGAACAAAGAGAGGGAGACAGAATCTGAAGCAGGCTCCAGGCTCTGAACTGTGAGCACAAAGCCTGACATGGGGCTCCAACTCAAGAACTGTGATATCGTGGCCTGAGCTACAGTCAGAAGCTTAACTGACTGAGCCCACCCAGCCACCCCGAAAATTAAAGCAAAATTTAAGAGAGATAGCCTTTTCCACAGTTCCCTTTAATGTTCTTTGAACTCCCTCCCTGGTACCAGCAAGATATTGATTTGTTAGAGCATTTCCCCTTAATGTCCTTTAGGGATTCCTGAGTCCTATATAAAGTGATCTTTTTGTTTCCTCTGTTCCACAGGATTTTCTCAATTAGAAATGGAGATAAAAATTTTAAGGGACATTCCAATATACCTGAAATAGCAATGTTTTCTGTTCTGGAATTTCAGTATGAAGCTATGAGCAGCTTGATTGCTTTTAGATTGAATACACACCCACTTGAATAACTTCAAATCTCTTAATGGCATAAATAAAGTCCCTTCTTCATTATCCATTTTATCTCTAATGTAGACTGGCAAAACCAAAATGCTAAGTCTTAGTTATAGGCAGAGAGAGTCATGATTTTCTTTTCTTGTCCTTTAATTTGTATGTCTTGTTTTGAGCAAGATGGGAAGAAGGGATTTAAATTTTTACATGGCATTAGCTAGTGGGTCCTTTGTGTGACTGAATGCCTAAGAAAGCTTATTGAGCTTGAAGTTCATCTTTTTTCTTCCTCTTCCCCTCCCCCTCCTCCCTCCCCCTCCTCCCCCTCTCCCTCTTCCTCCCCCTCCTCCTCCCCCCTCCTCCTCCTCCTTCTTTTTCTTTTTCCCCTCTCCCTCCCCCCTCCTCCTCCTCCTTCTTTTTCTTTTTCCCCTCTCCCTCCCCCCTCCTCCTCCTCCTTCTTTTTCTTTTTTCCCTCTCCCTCCCCCCTCCTTCTCCCCCTCCCCCCCTTCTTCTTCTTCTTCTTCTTCTTCTTCTTCTTCTTCTTCTTTTTCTTCTTTTCCTCTGGTAGGGAAAGACTTCTCCCTTTACTTCTTCTTTCGAGAGCATTTTAAATTAGGAAGTACCCTCATTTAATGTCTGTCCATTCCAACTCCCACCCTTAGCTAATTTTAGTCTTTGCGAGATTTTTAGGCAAACAATTCGGGGAATTCCGTATGATGCAAGATCCTAGCCTCAGAATTTTAGAGCTGCGTCAGATACGTTTTAGAGACTTAGTTCATGGCTCTGTCATTGATTAGAACACTGAAACCTTGAATTCAGTGATTTACCAAAGTGCATGCATCAAGTGCATGCATCAAGAAGCCATATTTCTAACTTCTTGTGCAGTAAGTTTTCTGTGTCCTATGCCATAGATGGATATATGGAGAAACTTTTTTTCTTTTCATGAACATTCTTTATGAATGAATTTATTTGATTTTAAAAATTATCACACAGTAAAAGTGGCTCTTTCCTTGTTATAAAATTCTATTAATTTCATTTCATTTTATTTTTTTAATGTTTACTTTGGGAGAGAGAGAGAGAGAATCTTTTAGTGTTTATTTTTGAGAGAGAGAGAGACTCCAAGTTGAGGAGGGGCAGAGAGAGGGAGACACAGAATTGAAGCAGGCTTCAGGCTCTGAGCTGTTAGCACAGAGCCTGATGTGGGGCTCGAACTCACAAACTGCGAGATCATGACCTGAGCCAAAATTGGACGCTTAACCGACTGAGCCACCCAGGCGCCCCAAAGAACCTTAAGCAGGCTCCAAACCCAGTGCAGAACTTGACTTGGGGTTTGAACCCACAAACTATGAGTTCATGACCTGAGCTGAAATCAAGAGTTAGATGCTCAGCCAACTGAGCCACCCAGGTACCCCCAAATTCTATGAATTTTAATGCATGTATAGATTTGTATAATCATCACCAGGAATGAGAATGATATTACCTTGAAAAACTTTCTCATGTCATTTTATATTAATGCGCTTTCCTACTTCCTATCCTTTGACAACCACTGACATGTTACCTATCACTATTTTTTTTTTTAAGGATGTCTTTTAAATTGGTTTATGCAGCATGTAGTCTTTTGAAACTGGCTTCTTTCACTCAGCATAATGCCTTTGAGATTGATCTGAGTTGTTGCATGCATCAATAATTTGCTACTTTTTATTGCTGGTATTATTCTATTTTATGGATGTTCCATAGTTTGTTTAGCCATTAATCCATTGAGGGATAGTTAGATTGGTTTCAGAATATTGACAATTGAGAAATTTTCTTGGGCATTAGACAGATGGACAGACTTGAATCAGTGATAGGATGACCAATCCTATGATTGGCTCCCAATCATATGATGATCCCAATTTGCAGTGGCTGATTTTAGCATTCAAAATCTCATGTCCTGGTAACTCTTGAGGCCTGTTAGTCTCCAGTGACCAGAGCTGATCTTAGCTTGAAGTGTAAAGCAGTGAAAGTTTGTCTGCTTCCTTGTTTTCCCCACACAGAAATACTGCTTTCCTCCTTTTCTCCTTTATCAAATCTAGCTTTCATTTGATCATTATCAAAATGATCTGACAGACTCATTCATATCAAGTGATCACATCTCAGGTAGAGATTGCCAAGTTACCTGCTAAAGGACAGTGAGAATGCTTAAGATAGAGGGATATAGCAATTTGGGAAGTTTTTGTGACCTTCTGATCACCTGTGAAGAGCTTATTCCCTTCAGAAGAATCAGAAGGTGAATAATCTTATTGGATCCTTGTTGCAAAGGAACAACCGGGGGTAGCTCGTCTTCTACCCATGAGTTCCCATGAGTTTAGCCATCCTTGTTGTACCCTAGTTCAAGTGCTAATAGAATTTATAGGCATCAAAACAGTCAGGGTGAAAGCAAGGCCTTTAGCAGCCCTTCCAGGAATCCCATTTCAGCTCCTGCTTTCATCTGTGTGGTGGGTAGTCTGAAGAACAGTCAGCTCTGTGCTCGATGGTTGGGTACCACATGGCTAGGAGTCCAAGATCAGAGGATTGTTTCCTATTTTGAGAATACCCACCTATGAATTGCCCTCTGAAGTAGCCTGCTTAGAGGTAATCACTGAAATGTTTCACATATGTGGTTGCTCCATGACATAGTGGTTTAGCTTCCTGACTCCAGAACTAAACTCTGTAGGACTAAATCTCAATTCTAGATTTTCCACTGATGTACCCTTGACAAGTTACTTGACATTCTAGGTTCTAGTTTTTTAACTGGTCAAATGAGACTATCAGTAGTACCTGCCTCATAGGAGTTTTATGAGATTTAGATGGAATAATACATAGAAAATGTTAATAAATGTTAGCTATTATATAATGGAATTAAGATAAAGGTTGTGAGGAAACTTGTAGTGTATCAGTGGATGCCTTTTCTGTTACTTGAAAGCCTTCTTAGCTTAGGTAGGAACGTAGACACATTATGTCCTATTCCTGATTTCTTCATGAGTAAAGGAGAGATTATAGAAGTTACATGCAGTATTTACCTGCAGGGTAACCCCAGGTAGTCATTATAGCCAAAATTCATCATTTTGATGGCAGACTTCTCTTGTCTTTCCCTTGGAGAGATGTAAGCACATACTGAAATTCTGGACCTGTCCTTTTGCAGCCCTTTCTCTTTGTTTGTAGATATGGAAAAACGTATCTTTCTTTTCTATATATCTGAGCCTACACCCTCTAGAAACTTATATATAAAGACAATTTCTATATGCTGAAGCTCAACAACCACATTAGGAATGACAGCATGGTAGAGTTGATACTTTTAATTAACTTTGTTAATCAATACCTATGACTAAAGCTATAGGTGAAGAAGTGTACAAGTAATTTACAGTATCTGATATTTGCCCATTGCATTTAAAATGTTACTCTAATTGCAAATCTTTGAAATGTATGCATCATATTAAACACAGAGCCATCTGATTCAACTAGCTTGGGGTACTCTTCATAGAAAGAAACAAATATTATCTCATGCTAAATTTAATTAAAATAAATTGAAATCTAGTGGTTTTTCCCCCCAAATGAGAAATAATCCAGTCTCTTCATAAAGATCTAAATGGTAAATTCTTTTTTATTCAATATTTTTTCAGAAGCAAGATGAAAAATGAGTAGTATATGAATGAAATGCACAAAATAAGAGTAAAATCAGCAAGGTCAAGAGAGGCTTAACTTGAAGTTGGGTTAGATCATTGAATGCAATTGGTATCAAGAGATTAAGTCAAGTTTGCTTCAATTTTGGCTTTGGGTTTCATGAGATTTCCCTGCCTAGTTAGGAATGGGCTTAGCAGCAAGAAAAATTTAAAAAAACCAACAAACCCTAAGTTATGGAGACTTAAATAAACTTTTACTTTGCCTTCAAAATAGGTAGTCTGGAGTTAGTTGGCTGAAGGCATGGATTCAGGGGCTCAGTGATGGCAGACTGGCATCTCTGTGGTTCTCTTTCTCATACATTAACCCCTCATAATTGCATGATGCATGCTGTAGCTCCAAACATCTTGTCATTGTTCAAGGAGGAAGGGATTGCACTAACTTTATCTGCCCTATTTATCAGGAAAGGAAAACTTTCCCAGAAGCTTCCCTAGCAGACTTCCCCTTTTATCATACTGGATAAAACTGGATCACATGGCTATCACATGGCCACTGCTAGCAGAAAAGGAAGTTGAGAAAGTGGGGGAAAGTATGCCTTGACTAAGGCAATCATCTATTACCTAATGCTGGAATAAGGGAATGGGTAATTGGGTAGGTGAGGAGCAGAGGCTACCTCGTATATCATAGCACTTCCTCCTGTTTTTGTTGCATTAGCTAGGCCCAGTGAGTTTCTGTTTCTGTTTCTTGAAGTCATGAAGGTATTAGTAGAATTCTTTTTTAATGATTTAGGATTGTGCTGAATGACCTATATAAGATGGAGGTGAATATTTTTGCAGATAATCTACGAAATTTAGTCTGTTAGCCTGTTTAATGAATGATTACATTAGAGTGATGTTCCTTTTTTTTCCTTACAGTTGGTAATTTTGTAGTCCTTAAAGCACATGATGTTCTTTAGACGTTGTGATAATATCAGTTGCTTGGACTCTGGGACTCCTGCCTAGACCATGAAGGGCTTTTGTGCCTCTGCCTCCCAGGGTAAAATGGAAGTGAAAGGCCTTTGAGGCAATGCTAAATCCCCTCATTTGCTACTACGCATCCCAGGAATTTAGCCCAGAATAGGCAGAGCAAGGGTCCAAAGCCCAAGGTGGCTCATACTAAGGCCTCAGAAAAGCTGCAAACTCAGGGTATGTGCAACATATTCCAAACCTTGTTTCTGCTTCTTTCCATGTTAGATAGTTGTCTTATTACCCATGTAGTACTCCTGTGACTCAGGGCCCATATATCCCCCTACAAAGACCTGTTTCCCATTTAAGTTCTCTTATGTCTAAACTTTAAGTTTTCATAAATGGATCAATCACCAAAAGACTCACTAGATGTTAAGAAGAAACATCTTAATTGTTTGCTTAAATTGATTAAAAATAAACATGAAGGATTTCAGATTTAACCTTTTATCACTATTTACATCAATATTTATGCATCCCTTGAACTTTTACATTCTAATAGGTAAAATGTTGGAAGAGATAAGAAAGAGAGTAGGTCTGAATGGATGAGAGCCAAAACCTCTTGGCTCATAATGAAGGCAAAAACTAAATTTGAGGGAATACCTCTATTTTATTTTTAGAACATGGAATAGAATTTAGTCCTAGAAGGGAAATTAGAGATCATGTAGGCCAAATATCTCACTTTTTCTATTTTTAAATTGAGATTTAATTGACATGTAACATTAGTTTCAGTTGTACAACATAAAGATTTAATATTTCTATATATTTCAAAATGATCACCACAATAGATGGATGTGGTTAACATTCATCACCACACATAGTTCACACTTTTTTTGTGTGATAGCTTTTGAGATCTAATCCTTTAGCAACTTTCAAATATACAATACAGTATTATTAATCATAGTCACCATGCTATACATACATCTCTAGGAGTTATTTGATAACTTGAAGTTGTATGTTTTGACCACCTTCACCCATTTCAGATACCTCATTTTATAGATGAGAAAATCAAGTCCCACATTGGTATACTAACACTCCCAGTACATATAACTTAGTGGCAGAAGAAAGAGACCAACATCTTTTGAATTCAGTGCTTTAAATGTGACCTGAGTTTTTTGAAAGCTCTGACTCACTGTCCATGTGACCCTGTGTTCATTTATACTTTTATACATCCTTTTATAATTACAAACAGGTAAAAATAACAGTGTGGTTGATCACTTACGCATTTCTCTGGAGGTCAGGTCACTATTATCATCCTCCCTTTGGCAATGATTCTGTGGCTTTATATTAATGATTTCATTAGACATCAGTTTTTAGTGTACTTAAGACTGGGGGCTAGTTAAGAGAAGACTATAATGAAAACATATATAAAATGAAGTCATGTTGAGTCCAGGGAAGGGTTAGTAAGAAGAGATTCAGGGAATCCCCTGGGACTTTGTGGAGGCATCAGAGCAGAAGTGAGAGCTGGGAGGGATGCCATAGATTTAGTGACACCACGTCAAAGCCCTGAGTTAGGAGTCAGGAGATCTGGGTTTACCTTTGGTGAGTAATTTCACCTTTCTGAACCTTGGTAGATCTTTCTGTATCTTGAGAGGGTTAGACTAGGTGATTTCAGCTGTTTACTATGGATTTTATGACTAGAAGGAGCTTGGCTAGGAAAGGAGGCCACCTTTGAAGTGATCTCTGCCACCTGGAGCTGACGTAATATGTCTCTGTACCAGGTACACTGATCATTCACCCCCATTTGAGAAGCTGCACTATGATTTTTGAACTTGTCCTGTGGCTCTCAGCAGAATGTGTGCTCTCGGGTACTGGGGGTGAGGAGAAGTCTTTCTGGATGTGAATGAAAAGATGCTAGGGACTCCCACAGTTAGGAGGAAAAATTCTTTACTCATTCCAACCTACAATAGCTATAGCTGTTCAAAAAAAACACAATTTGAAAATAATGATATGCTAAGTTGGGACTCAGTCATAATGAGCATAATTTTCCATTAGATAGCCATCAGAGTGATATTATGGGATGCTCTGTTGGTTTTTAGCGATGGCACAGAAAGGGCAGTGACTTTAGTCAATATAAAGAAAATGGGGCTCCAAAGTAGCTAAAGCAAAAGGAATGAGGCCAGCCCCCAAATTATATTTTTCAGGAATATCTCTCAAATGGGGAGGGCAGTCAAAAAAAGGTATGATGACAGAAATGGTTGGCAGATGAAATTTTGTGACCTGAATTTTCAAGAATAATATGTTTGCATTTTAAATATTTCATCTCATTGTCAGTACAAATTTCCAGATTTTTTTTGGTTCAGAAAATATGATTGCTGAAAAGATAGGATTATTTGTCCATGAAATTGAGCATACTATGAATGAATAGGCCTAAAAGATACGGAGATGCACCTGTAATAGTTGGCTTCTTTGTTTTCTATTGCTTCACAAGGTGGTGAACTACATCCAGGGAGGCCAAACACATTTTTTCTCAAACTTGGTTTTTCCTTGACCAGATTCTATGCTACCGTGTTTCTTCTATTACCTGGAGTAGTGCTCAGGAAAAGGCTTCTGATTTTAATTATAATTAAGTTATATATATTATATAATAATATATAATGTATAATATATAATTAAATAACCTCACAAGTTATTTGCTGGGAAGATAAAAGAAAACAGAAGAGCTCTGATAAAGAAGAAATAGTGTCATACCAGTGCCCATAAGCTGAAGTTCAGATATGAGTTCCCTATACTGGCTTGGTGACTTGGACAAGTCCCTGAGTTGCTCTGGGCCTCAAATCCTCATCTAGAAAATAACAGTTGGGATGAGTGCTCTTTAAGTCCCTTCTTCAGCCTCCTACATTTTATGTGTCTATGCATTCCAAAGTCCCTTGTTAGTGACATTTAATTAGCCCCTGGTACAGGTTAGTCACACTGATGTTGCTTCCATTATTGTTATTGATATGGCCAACACTGATTGCTTCCTTGCGGTCAGCTTCTTTCTAAAATCCATGTGCATATCTCAGTTATTTCTATAACAGTTGTATGTGACCGGTGTTATTATCTCTACTTCGTAGATGATGAAATTGAGGCTAAGGATCAGGTAGTAAGTAGTGAAGCTGATATTCAAATCCAGGCTGTCCAACCCCAAGGCTCATACCTCAACTTAGATATGCTATACAATGCAAAGTTGACACCTTTATGAATTTTGAGGAACACCTTCTAGTGACAGAAGTTTAAGATACAGAATATAACTACAATGTAACTACACTAAACTGATTTCAACCTGGTATTTTTTTTTTTTTTGTTCACTTAGATTGTTTCTGGTTAAGAGAGCAGGTGATTTATTATAGTTGTTAGTTTTTAGAGATCTATGTGGGTGAGACCATTTTTATCAGATTTGATAGTTTGTAAAAGCCCAGAATGTCTCAGTTTGGGTGTCAGAGCTCATTCTCCCAGGAAATTGCCACCTCTCCCACCCCAGTGTGAGAAGCCCACAGGAAGTTTCTAGTGCTTAGAGACATTCACATAGCTTTGGTGAGAATTTAGAAGATAAAAACCGTGTAAAGCAACCATTCTCATCCCTATACATAGTCTAGTTATGAAAGCGTAGATGAGGTCTGAGTTGGCATAAAGGTTTATGTCAGTTCTCTGGGTTAGGATAGAAGTTACCATTTTTACTTTTGAGGAATTGGGTGAATTATTCTTTTTTCCCCAGCTTTATTGGAGTATAATTGATAGATAGAAATAGTATATTTTAAGGTATATGACTTAATGTTTTGATATACATATACATTGCGAAGTGATCACAAGCTAGTTAACATATCCATCACCTTACATAGTTACCATTTTTTTGTTGATTCTTTCTATGCTAAGATCTACCTACCCTCTTGAAAAATTGCAAGTATACAGTACAGTATTGTTAACTGTCATCACCATGCTATTAATTAGCTCTTCTGAACCTGTTCATCTTGTACAACTATAATGTTGTACCACTTGACTGACATCTCCCCATTTCCTCACCTTCCCTACCCCTGGTACACACCATTCTACTCTTTGCTTCTATAAGTTTGACACTTTGAGACTCTACATATAAGTGAGATAATTGTCTTTCTGTGTCTGGCTTATTTCACTTTGTATAACATCCTCCAGGTTTATCCATGTTGTTGCAAAAGGTGGGATTTTCTTATTTTTTTAAGGCTGAATAATATTCATATATATACAAACACCACTCTTCTATCCATCTGTCCGTGGACACTTAGATTGTTTCTATATCTTGGCTACTGTGAACAATGCTACAGTGAACATTCATATATCTTTTAGATATGATTTAGATATCTTTTCAAGATATTATTTCATTTCCTTCAGATATATTATATATCCCGAAGTGGGATTATATTTTAATGTTTTATTTATTTTTGAGAGAGAGAGAGAGAGAGAGAGAGAGAGAGACCGAGTGTAAGCATTGTGGGGGCAGCTGCAGAGAAAGGGGGAGACACAGAATCTGAAACAGGCTCTAGGCTCCAAGCTGTCAGCACAGTGCCTGATGTGGGGCTTGAACCCATGAACTGCACATAAGATCATGACCTGAGCCAGAGTCAGACACTTAACCAACTGAACTACCCAGGTGCCCCTGCGTTTGTATTTTTGAAGAACCTTCATACAGTTTTCCATAATGGCTGTACTAATTTATATTTCCACTATGTACAAGGGTTCCTTTTTTTCACATTCTCACCAACACTTGTAATTTTTTGTCTTTTTGATAATAGCCATTCTAGTAGGTGTGAGGTGATACCTCACTGTAGTTTTGGTTTGTATTTCCCTGATTATTGGTGATGGTGAACGCCTTTTCATGTACCTATTGACCATTTGTATGGGTTTTTTTTTTTTTTTTTGAGAAATGTATATTCAGGTCCTTCATCCCTTTTTAGTTGTGTTATTTTAATTAATTAATTTATTTTGCTATTGAGTTGTATAAATTTCTTAGATATTTTGGATTTTAACCCTTTATCAGATAATCAGATATATGGTTTACAGATATTTTTTCCATTTTTTAGGTTGACTTTTCACTCTGTTGATTGCTTCCTTTGCTGTACAGAAGCTTTCTAGTTTAATGCAACTCCACTTGTCTATTTTTTGCTTTTGTTCTCTGTGCTTTTTGTGTTATATATAAAATATCATTACCCAGAGCAATGTCAAGAAGTTTTCCTCTATGTTTTCTTCTAAGAATTTTACAGATCCAAATCTTACATTTGAGCCTTTAATCCATTTTGAGTTGATTTTTTTTTATATGATATAAAATAAGGGTCCAATTTCATTCTTCGGCAAATAGATACCCAATTTTCTCAGCACTGTTTATTGAAGAGACTTTCCTTTCCCTGTTGTGTGTTCTTGGCAGTCTTGCAGAAGATCAGTTGAATGTAAATACATGGGTTTATTTCTGGACTCTGTATTCTATTCCATTTGTCTATGTCTGTTTTTATACTATTACCATACTGTTTTGATCACCTTAGCTTGGTAATATATTTTGAAATCAGGAAGTGTGATGCCTCCAGCTTTGTTCTTCTTGCTAAAGATTGCATAGCTCTTTGGAGTCTTTTTGAGGTTCCATATGGAGTTTCGGATTGTTTTTTCTCTTTTTATAAAGATTGCCATTGTGATTTTGATGGAGATTACATTGAATCTGTAGATCACATTGGGTATTAAGGACAGTTTAACAATATTAATTCTTCTAATCTGTGAACATGGGATGTCTTTCCATTTATCTGTTTCTTTAATTTTCTTCCTCAATGTATTCTAATGTTCAGTATGCAAGTCTTTCCCTTTGGTTAAGTTTATTCCTAAGTATTTTATTATTTTTGTTCTGATTGTAAGTGGGATTGTTTTCATAATTTCCTTCTCAGAAGTTCATGATCAGTGTGTAGAAATACCACTGTTTTTGTATGTTGACTTTCTAACCTGAAGGTTTACAGAATTCACTTATAAGTTCTAATAGTTTTTGTTGTTGTTTAGTTAGGGTTTTCTACACATGATCATGTCATCTGCAAACAAAGATAACTTCTTTCTTTCCAATTTGGATAATTTCATTTCATTTCCATGTCTACTGCTTTGGCTAGGACTTCCAGTTCGATGTTGAATAGAAGTGGTAGGAGTGAGCGTTCTTGCATTGTAATGGATATTAGAGAAAAAGCTTTCAGTTTTCCCCATTGATTATGATGTTAACTGTGGGCTTTTCATATATGCTCTTTATTGTGTTGTGGTAACGCCCTTCTGTCCCTAGTTTCTTGAGAGTTTTTATCATGATTGGATGTTGAATCTTGTAAAACTCTTTCCCTATATCTATTAAGATGATCATGTGGTTTTTAATCTTCCATTCTATTAATATTGTGTATCATATTGATTAATTTGCATATGTTGAACCATCCTTGCATCTCAGGGATAAATCCCACTTGGTCATGGTGTGTGATCCTTTTAATGTGCTATTGAACTTGGTTTGCTAGTGTTTTAATGAGGATTTCTGCATCTATGTTCAGGAATATTGACCCATAGTTTTTTTTCTTGTGGTATCTTTCTCTGGTTTTAGTATCAGGGTGATCCTGGCCTAATAAAATGAGTTTGGAAGTGTTCCATCTTCTTCTATTTTTTTGGAAGAGTTTGAAGAGTATTGCTATTAATTATTTTTTGAATGTTTGATGTAATTCACCTATGAAGTCATCTGATTTGGGGCTTTTGTTTGTTGGGAGGGTTTTGTTTACTAATTTAATCTTCTTATTTGTTACTGGTCTATTCAGGATTCCAATTTTTTCCTGATTTCTGGTTTGGTAAGTTGTATGCTTGTAGGAATTTAACCACTCATCTAGATTATCCAAGTTGTTGGAGTATAATTGTTCATAACAGTACTTTATGGTCCTTTTAATTTCTGAGGCATCTATTGTAATGTCTCCTCTTTTATTTCTGTTCTTACTTCTCTGAGTCTTCTCTTTTTCTTAGTCTAGCTAAGGGTTTGTGAAATTTATTTATTTTTCAAAAACCAACTCTTCTGTTGTTTTTTTTCTATTTTTCTATTCTCTATTTGATTTTTTTCTTGTTCTAATTTTTATTATTTCCTTCCTTCTACTAACTTTGGCTCGGGGCTCTTTCCGGGTCTGCAGTTGGGTCTGTAGATTGCAGGCCTTTAACCAGGTATGGAGGACTGCTCCTGGATGATGGCAGAGTGGGGTGGAGCCAGATTCACTGATGACTGGGGCTACTTCTGGTCTTTGATTGGGACTAGCTTGCTGACTAGTCCCAAGACATTGAGGCATGTGCCTGCCTTCTCAAAACAGCCCTTCTCAGTCTTGGCTCCACTAGGGTTTCACAATCTCCTACCTACATTCCAAAGCTTCCGCAAAGACACTTCTGTCTGTAAATAGCTGCCAAG
This sequence comes from Panthera pardus, assembly GCF_024362965.1. NCBI lineage: Eukaryota > Metazoa > Chordata > Mammalia > Carnivora > Felidae > Panthera > Panthera pardus. The sequence continues at coordinate 32,555,688 of NW_026526765.1, read as the reverse complement.
TCATTATTTCTGTGGGGCATAGGAACTGGGAACCTCCTCTTCTGTCATTTTGCTGATGTCCTGAACTATTCTTTTATGAGGATTCTTCTATTAAGTGAATTTTGAGAACGGAAGTTTTGCTTTTCTTTCCTCACTTGAAAATTCTTTCCCATCCACTGTCCTCATTTTCTGCTTTGGTCAACATCTCAGTGTGGGGTATTTATTTTATCTTTAGGATTTCCTCACTGCATCAGACAGGCCGTTTTTATTAAGCAAAGTTCCTATGCACTCTTGCCAAATAAAATTGGGCCTCAGATATTCCTCCCTCACAATACAAAGATTTTAGAAAACTTGAGCACCAATCGTCAATCATGCCTTCCTGGTTTATGTTATAGTGTCTAGTATTTAAGTGCTAAAGCTTGATTTTCACCATCCTTCCCCCATTATTACTATTTTTTATAGCTTATGTTAAATTTTGTCATATATTTACCATTTTCTTTGCTCATCATTTCTTTTTATATTTCAGATTTTCTTTCTGGATCATTTTCCCCTTTCTTGAAACACACCCTTTAATCAAAAACTGGTAGAGAACGATGCTCAGTATTATGCTTGCTTGAAAGTGTCTATTTCATCCTCATTCTGTCATGTGAGGAAACCCTGAGAAGTGGGCAGTCTGCAACCTAGAAGAGGACCCTTACCAGCTCTCAATCATGCTGGCACCCTGTTCTTGGACTTCCAGTCTCCAGAAGTATGAGAAATTTATTTCTCTTCTGTTGTTTATATAAGTTACCCCACCTATGGTAGTTTGTTATATTAGCCTGAATGGGCTAAGTCAACACTTGATCCATTTGTCAAAAAAATGAATGATGAAAATTCAGGATGGATGAAGAGGGACTTTCATATTTTATCATTTGTTCCTTCTAAGAACTCTCATTCTGGCACAGGGGGAGACAAATATTGACCTGATTTGCAGTGAAACCTCTTGCTTGATGATGGCACTACTTTGGTGTTTCAGTGCCTTCCCACTGCAACCTGCCCTTAGGCTAACATACAGCTCCCTCCTTGTCGACTAACCAGAGGCAGAGGTAAGCAAGAAAAGTGTGTGATATCAGCAGCACTGACTTCCATGCCAAAGTCCTCATTAACCTTTAAACCTCTGGTGACCTCTAGGTGGTGTCCCAATGGAACAATTGAGTCATTCACTGAATCACACTGATAATGGTCACAACATCTACTTGATAGCTCATCAGTGCTCAAACATTACAGAATTTCCTCTTTATTTCTTTATGGTTATACATGTCAACAGAAGTTCAAGGCAAGGGGTAGCCCAGGGAAATTTCCTGGGAGTTCTAGTCTCTTCTCCTCCTGTATGTGGTCAGCCCTCCTCTCAACATCATGGCATAATAGTTGTATTAGCAGATCTCTTCTATGGTACAAGTTCAAACCAGTAAAATCGAGCTGTGAGCTGAAGCTTGCAGTCTAAAAGATGTTTATGTTTATCAAACACCTTTATGGTTGGTAGGCTTATTGACATAGTCTCATGAAAGCCTCATTTCAGTGGCTTGTCTAATCACTAGTGTCATTATCCAGGTAGGAAGTGGCGCAGTTAGAGTTCCTATTCAGATCCTCCAACTTCAGTACTAACCATTTTTCCACTTCAACACAGGCCTGGGGGCTTTTTTTTCCTGATTTTTGGTGATGTTACAGCTACTGGGGGAGACAGTCATAGATCTTGACTTCATAGATAGCATAGGGTAGACACAGCCATTGACACGGGTCACCTTCCTTTCCCTTTCGTGTCACTCTGAATGTCACATTTCAAATGCTGCTGCTCTGATTTCTTCATCTGACCTTCAGTTTTCTGATGGATAGTTTGCTATTCTGTATTAATTTTAGTGGGTTCAAGTCCATCAGGTTGACAAGTCCATTTTGACCCTAAGAAAGGATTCTGGAAACCTGGGGATTTTACAGGCAGCTGGTACAGACCTATTGTGTGATTCTGGAGAAGTTTCTTAATTATTTGGAGTCACTTTTCTTATTTACATGAAAAAGGTAGCCTAGGTCAATGATTTTTTAATGCCCCATTTTTAATCACAAGAATCCTTTTTCTGGGCACCAAATGAAATCTGACATGAGCCTTAGTATATCCCACAAACAGAATTAGTTTACTCTGGTTGAAGCGGGGATGGAGCCCAGCGCATTGCCTTGTTAACTTTCCTGTTTCAGCTATTGTGGCTCTTGAGACACTGATCCAAGTCGATGATTGCTAAATTACTATTATTAGTTGCTAGAGGGCTTTTTAAACTGTTTACCAAATGCCTAATGCTGGGGGATTCTGAACTATTTCACATTTGCTGGACTTACACTGTAGCTGGATGCCTGGGTTTGAATCCCTATCCTATTTCCTTATTATCCAAGCTGTCTTTGGCAAATCAATTAATCTTTATGCCTCTGTTTCTGTGTCTTTAAAATAAGGATAATAATAGTAACTACCTTAGGGGCACCTGAACGTCTAACTTCAGCTCAGGTCATGGTCTCGCCGTTCCCAAGTTTGAGCCCTGTGTCGGGCTCTGTACTGATAGCTCAAAGCCTGAAGCCTGTTTCAGATTCTGTGTCTCCCTCTCTGTCTACCCCTCCCTGCACTTGGTCTCTCTCTGTCTCTTAAAAATAAATAAACATTAAAAAATTTAAAAAAATAATAGTACCCGCCTTGTAGGTTTATTGTGAAGACTAAAATAGTTCATGTATGGGAAGCATTTAGAATAGTGGCTGGCACTATAGAAATAATAGCTATTACTCCTATCATCTTGATGATCTAGCAGGACTATGTAGGGAGTGGAAGCTTAATAGTGACCAGCTGGCTTCTGGAGAATACAGACCTGGAAGACCTTTTAGATGTCATGAGTTCCAGTGTCTCCTAAATTGATGTTTATAGAGGCTTTCCTGGGTCATTTGTTAAAATGCAGATCCTTGGACCTTACTGCTAGACTTACTCAGCCAGCATCTCCAAGGAAGCAATATGGAAATCTGGACTTATAACAAGTGTTCGATAAGATATTTATGAATAGGCACACTTGCCTATTACATGTATTGCAAAATACATGGTGTCCAATTGTTGTATTTCACAGATGGGAAAGCTGAGTGCATGGAAGGAGAGATGGCTCACTCAAGGCCAGAGTTAGTGGTGGAAATGGTACTAGAACCCAGTTCGTGGTCCCCGGCTCAGTGCTACTGTCCCTCATCTCTTTGCTCTGTGATGGCTCTGCCATTTCTGTCCAGGTGTCTGAGATTTGCTCTACAGAAGGAACATTTCTCAGGACAACTTTACCAAAGCAGCATTTGGCTGTGAGCACAGTTTACCTGCCAAAAGGGTATGTGAGTTTCCTTCTTTAGGCAGATTTGAGTGCCCATGTTTATTCTTGACTTTGTGCTTCCAGGATAATGATCTCTGGGACCCCACGTGTCTTGAATGATCTCAAAGTCTGGGAATAGTCCTCGCTGTCCAGTTTGCGGAGGAACGAGCAATACATTTCAAAGTGCAAGTCAGTGCCAAGAGGGTCCCGGAGTGGGCAGATAGATAACATGAAAATGCCGAAGTGCTGACACACTTAACCAGTGTGTACCATGTGAACCACTTTGGAGCCTGAGGACAGAAACCAAAAATATGCTTCTGTTCAGAGGCAGCTAGTTATTACTAGTGCCGTTATTGTTATTATCATCATCACTGCCACCATTCTTTTTCTCATAAACTTACAGGTGGGTGGTTGGGTGCTGTCTCTGGGAGCAGTCCTGCAGGGAGTAAAAGCTACGATGAATGTAGACAAGTAAGTGTGGGAGCATGCTAGCCCGGTAACTCTGCATCTCCAGCTCAGACCACACTCTCAGCAACCCTGCCCACCAGCTTTGTTATCACTATGAAGTCAATTTTCCACACCCAGGACTTGTTCTAACAGTAAAGAACATAGAGAAATGCATAAAGTAAACTGATCCTGCAGGGGAATTCTTACCCTCTCCAGGGTAAGGGAGGAGAACAAAGGCTGGGGAAACCTGGACAAGGAAAGAGCAGCCCTTTATTCCTGGAGAGTAGGTGGAGACCTTGAACTTGAAGAGATGTAGAGATCGGAAGATAAGATGTAATTGGAGTCCAGGTCCTCAGGGGAAGTGCCAATTTAAACTCTGTGGGTGGGATTGGACCTTACTTTCAGGTAGAAGAGGAAATTCAATTGAGTGCCTTAAAAAAAAGAACAAAACTATTTATGTGTCCACTCTTACTCAGCCTTGTGTTGCTGCTGCAGATAACAAATCTCACTCTTCTCTGTAACATAGAAGATGCTGGAGCCTGATGGAAATTCGTGATTTTTTTTTTTTTTTTTTTTGAAGGCCAAATTCTTGTCTCTAATCTGAATTTTATAGATACAGCCTGAGTTTGAGCTAAGGAGTGTAGGGGAGATTCCCAAGGTGTAAAATAGGGGAGATTTCATTTGTCCTCCTAGCTAGTCCCGTTCTCCAGCCAAAAACTCATTTTAAGCTTCTTAACAGTTTACTTTATTTCTTCAATTGAGTAAATATTTGGCATGGCCTAAGTTAGAAGAGAAATGAAACATAGGACGTACAATTGCATGGTTTTTCCTAAACAGTCCTGGACTAAGCAACATTTCCCCACATCTACAGTGCAATTAATACTAATGTTCATGTTGATGACCATAAGGCATTAAAGTTTCCAGAATATTTTCTTGTTCCTTCAGCAATTTCAGATTATGTTCATTCAAGCTTTATTGTGGATTAATAAATATTTAGAAATAAGTTGAAAATCAGAGATTCCACGGTAGTCACCTCATTTTTCAGAAAAAGAAATGGAAAGGTAGAATAATTGACTTGCCTAAAGTCACTCAGACTGGTGAGTAGCAGAACTAAGATTACAATTTAGGTCTTTTGATTCATTTATGTCTTCTAATCTTTTAAAATTCAGTCAGTTCATAGTATGGTGTTTCCTCTCTGGCAGGTTAAATTTGTGTTCTAGAATGTGCTCAGTACTAAACTGTTTAATATGCTTGTGTGTGAGAAGAGAGAGACAGCAAAAATTATAAGATATGGGACTTGTCCAAGTGCTTATAACCTAGTCGAGGATATGAGACCTATACAGGTCTACCTGCAGTAACGACTTGTAAAATTCCATGGTGTTTCCCAAACTTTTATGTGCATGAGTATCACTGGGAATTTTGTTAAAATGCAGATTCTGATTCAGTAGGTCTGGGATAAGACCTGAAAGTCTGTATTTCTTAAATTTTTATTTTTTTAATGTTTTTATTTATTTTTGAGACAGAGAGAGACAGAGCGTGAGCAGGGGAGGGGCAGAGAGAGGGGGAGACACAGAATCCAAAGCAGGCTCCAGGCTCTGGGCTGTCAGCACAGAGCCGGATGCAGGGCTCGAACTCACAGTCGGCGAGATTGTGACCTGAGCCGAAGTCGGACACTTAACCGACTGAGCCACCCAGGCGCCCCTGAAAGTCTGTATTTCTAACAAAGTTTCAGGTGAAGCATTTGCTGTCAGAAGAGACATACTTTGAATAATGAAGCAAGGCAGCAGATAATTAAGGGGCAAATTATGTAGTGTAATTATAAGATATGAAGGAATTGAGAGTAATGAAGGGTAATCAGGGAAAGTTTCATGGAACACATGGAATTTGAACTCATCTTGAATAATGGTCTGACTGAGTTGGTGAAGGTGTTGGGTGAAGGGATAAGGTGAGTAAAGCATAAAGGTACTAGGCAGGAAGGCGCAAACTGTGCCTGGAAGATGGGAGCAAACTTGCCCATTGGGATCAAATGGTGTAAGATGCTATGGCAGGCAGCCTCTGGGATGCCCCCATCTGACTCTTCCTGGGATTTATGCCCTTGTGCATGCCCTGGGGCTAGTGACTCCTTTCTGAGGAACAGAATTTAGCAAAAGCAATAGGATGCCATTTCCAAGATTAGGTGATTAAGGAGACTGACTTTCGTCCTGCTCCCTCTGATGCACCATCACTTTGTCTAAAGGAGTGATGGACTGTCCAATAGAGAGGCCTGTGTAGCAAGGAGCTGGTGGGGTGTTTTCAGTCAACAGCCACCGAGGATCCAAGGCACGACAAGAGCCATGTGAGTGAGGGAAGTCACTCCTGAGTCAGACCTTGAGATGACTGCAGCCTTGGCAGACACTGAGAGGCTGAGCCAGAGGACCCAGCTAAGCCATTCCCAGATTCCTGACCCACAGAAACTATACAATAATTAACGTTTGTTGTTTTAAGTTGCTACATTTGGGAGTAGTTTGTTACAGAGCCATAGGTAACTAATACAGTTGGAAATAATTTGGAAGGAGAATGAGGTCATGTGACATGTGATTTTGGAGCAGGGAAGGGCTTGAAAGACTGGCATAATTTGGACATGATCTTAAAGCTGTGGTTAAGTTCTAAGTCCTCTCTCTCTCTCTCTCTCTCTCTCTCTCTCACACACACACACACACACACACACACACACACAGCTTTATGGAGATATAATTCATATATCAAATAATTCACACACTCATTTTTTTTTTAGTATATTCACAGAGTTGTGAAACTCACTATAATCCATTTTTGGATATTGTCATCATCCTTCAAACAAACCCAGTACCTATCAGCCATCATACCCCATTTACCCCCAAAGCTCCCAGCGCAAAGTAACCACTAACCTATTTTCTGCCTCTATGGATTTTTCTATTCTGGAAATTTCAGATGAATAGAATAATATATGACCTTTTTTCTGCATGTGGCTTCTTGTACTTAGCATAATATTTCTAAGGTTTATCTGTGTTGTAGCTTATATCCGTATATTGTGACTTTTTAGGCCAAACAATATCACATCCTATGTATTTATCCCATTTTGCGTATTCCTTGATCAGTTCATGGATGTTTGGGTTATTTCTTTCTTTCTTTTTTTTTTTTTTGTAAATTTACATCCAAATTAGTTAGCATATAGTGCAAAAATGATTTCAGGAGTGGATTCCTTAGTGCCCCTTACCCATTTAGCCCATGCCCCCCCTCCTACAACCCCTCCAGTAACCCTCAGTTTGTTCTCCATATTTATGAGTCTCTTCTGTTTTGTCCTCCTCCCTGTTTTTATATTCTTTTTGTTTCCCTTCCCTTATGTTCATCTGTTTTGTCTCTTACAGTCCTCATGAGTGAAGTCATATGATGTTCGTCTTTCTCTGACTAATTTCACTTAGCATAATACCCTCCAGTTCCATCCACGTAGTTGCAAATGGCAAGATTTCACTCTTTTTGATTGCCGAGTAATCCTCCATTATATATATATATACCACATCTTCTTTATCCATTCATCCATCGATGGACATTTGGGCTCTTGCCATACTTTGGCTGTCGTTGATAGTGCTGCTATAAACATGGGGGTGCATGTGTCCCTTCGAAACAGCACACCTGTATCCCTTGGATAAATGCCTAGTAGTGCAATTGCTGGGTCTTAGGGTAGTTCTATTTTTAGTTTTTTGAGGAACCTCTATACTGTTTTCCAGAGTGGCTGCACCAGCTTGCATTCCCATGTTTGGGTTATTTCTACCTTTTGGCTGTTAGAATTAATGTTGTTATGAACTTTCTTCTGTGAGATTTTGTGTGGCTTGTGTTTTCATCTCTCTAGGGTATATGATGATTAGTAGAATTCCTGGGTCATATCATAACTCTATGTATAACATTTTGAGAGACTGTCAACTGTTTTCCAAAGCAACTGCACCATTTTACATTTTTACTAGTAAGTATGAGGGTCCAATTTTTCCTCTTGTTGTCTGTCTTTTTAATTATACCTTATCGTTGTGGGTGTGAGGTGGTATGTCTTTGTGATTTTGATATCTCTGACTAACAATGTCTGGCATCTTTTCATGTGCATGTTTTCCATTTGTATGTCCTCCTTGGAAAAATATCTACTTAAATCCTTTGTCCATTTGTAAATTGGGCTATTTGTCTTTTTATTAGTAGTAGGTAGTTTTTTTATATACTCTAGATACAAGTCTTTTGTCAGATCTGAGTTGCAAAAATATGCTCCCATTCTGTGGACTGTCTTTTGAAGATGTCCTTCAGAGTACAACTTGGTTTTAATTTAGATGAAGTCTGATTTATCTATTTTTACTTCAGTCACTTATGCTTTGGAGTTGTATCTAAGAAAACTTTGTCTTGCCCATGGTTACTAAGATTTAATCCTATGTTTTCTTCTAGGACCTCTGTAGTTTTAGTTCTTATGTTTAGGTCTACTATCCATTTAGAGCTAATTTTTGTGTCTTTCTGTCCCTCCCCCACTTACACTCTGTCTCTCTCTCAAAAATAAATAATAAAACCATTAACAACAACAAAAAATTTTTTTAAATCTTTAGGAGAATTCACTAGTGAACCCAGCTGTGTCTGGGATTTTCTTTGTGGGAAGTTTTAGAATTATTAATGCTATTTCTTTACTTTCTAGAGCTCTATTCAGAATTTCTGTTTTTTATTTTGGGTTGGTTTTCGTAGTTTGTGTCTTTTTTCAAAAATTTTTTAATGTCTATTTATTTTTGAGAGAGAGAGACAGGGCAGAAGCAGAGGATGGGCAGAGAGAGAGGGAGACACAGAACCCGAAGCAGCTCCAGGCTCTAAGCTGTCAGCATAGAGCCTGACTTGGGGCTGGAACCCACAGACTGTGAGATCATGACTTGAGCCAAAGTCAGGCGCTTAACAGACTAAGCTACCCAGGCGCCCCAGTGTAGTTTGTGTCTTTCCAAGAGTTTCTCCATTTAATCTAAGCTATCTAATTTGTTGGCATGGGTTTACAATATTCTTTTATAATCCCTTTGAATTTTGTGAGGTCAGTATTGATGTCTCCTTTCTCATTTCTGATTTTAGTAATTTGAATCTTCTCTCATTTTTTCTTGGTTAATACAGCTAAAAGTTTGTCAATATTGTTTATCTTCTCAAACAACCAACTTTGGTTTCATTAATTTTTCCTTTTTTTATTCCCTATTTCAATAGTTTCCAGTCTAACGCTTATCATTTCATTTCCTTTTGCATGCTTTGGCTTAACTTAATTTCCTTTTTCAGTATCTTAAGGTGAAGGTTAAGTTACTACTTTGAGATTTTTTTTTCAAATATAGGCATTTTCAACTATTTTCCTTTAAGCATTGCTTTATTTGCATATCGTAAGTTTAATGTATTGTGCTTTTATTTTCATTCATCTCAAGGATTTTTAAATTTCTCTCATTATTTCTTCTTTGACCCACTGGCTGTTTAGGAAGGTGTTATTTAATTTGTACATATTTGCAAATCTTCTAAATATCTTTCTGTTATTGATTTCTAATTTCATTCCATTATGGTTAGCAGACACGCTTGTATGATTTCAATCTTTTTAAATTTATTGAGGCTTGTTTTCTCATCTAGCATATATGGTGGATCTTGGAGAAATTTTCATGTGTGCTTGGGAAGAATGTGTATCTACAGCTGTTGGTTAGAGCATTTTATAGATGTGTGTTAAATCTACTTTTGTAGTGTTGTTCAATTCTTCTGTTTTCTTTTTGATCTTCTCTCTAGTTTTTCTATTCTTTTAGAAAGAAATAACAATTATTGTTGTTGAATCATTTGTTCCCCCCTTCAATTCTGTCACTTTTTGCTTTATGTATTTTGGGGGTTTAGTTGTTAAATGTGTATGTTTATAATTGTTATATTTCTGGTGGATTGGCCATTTTATCATTATGAAATATCTATCTCTGTGTCTAGTAACTTTTGCATTGCTGTTTTGCCTGATATTAGTATATCTACTCAAGCTTTCTTGTGGTTGTTGTTTGCATCACATTTTTTCTTATCCTTTTACTTTCAATTTTTTATATATTTGAATATGCAGAGCAAATAAGTGGATCTTGTATTTTATCCAGTCTGACAATCTCTGACTTCCATTGAATTGTTTAACTCATTTACATTTAATACTATTATTGGTATAGTTGGATTTATATTTGCTATTTTACTTTTTGTTTTTTATATATTTCCTCTATTTTATGTTTCTCCTTTGCTGCTTTCTTTTACATTAAATTAATAGTTTCTAGTGTAAAATTTTAATTCCTTTAATGAATTTTTTTCACTATTTTTAAGTTATTTTCTGATAAAATAGAGAAGTTCCTTGTGTGTGGGAAAATAGAATTATTGGGTGAGATTGCCAGTATATATATATTTAAGTTTATTTATTTTGATATCTACCTATCTATCTGTCTATATATAGAGAGAGCGAGTAGGGATGGGCAGAGAGAGAAGGAGAGAAGGAATTCCCAGCAGGCTCCATGCGATTAGCATAGAGCCTGACATGGGGCTCGATCTCACAAACCATGAGATCATGACCTAAGGCGAAATCAAGAGTTGGATGCTTAACTGACTTAGCCATTCAGGCACCCCAGTTTACCAATATTTATTAAACATCAAGTGCAGGAAACTATATGTGTATATGTGGAGGGAGACAGAGAGACAGAGAGGAGGCAGATGTATTTTTCATATTTTTGAATCTTGTAGAAATATTGAGGGGAGAATTGTGCAAGGTTGAGGGAAGAGGTGTTGGAAGACCATGAAGATACTTCTAGCAATAATTTCTAATTTTATATCATAGCAAGTAGAAAGTCTTCTAGTAAGCTGACATCTATCCAAGAGGGTAGCTTACAGATACCAGGTAAGTAATAGTCGGGTTGGTAATTAAACAAAAAGAAAATTTATGTGTGCCTTGAACTTTCAAACTTTCCTTTTCACCTTGAGTAAGATTGATTTTGTCACAAGGTCACTCTCATTTGAATACAGTAGTGTTTCCATGATTGGATCTGATATTGATCTACCAGTAGCTGCTTAATTTAAACAAGGTGTTTTCCCCATATGGAGACCATCTTATCATGATTACTTCCCACATTTTTCCTCAGGGAAAGATTCTATATTTATGTTAATTGTTTCAAAGTGGTCACAAGGTAATTGCTGTTTATAGTTACTTGCCCTTCACTTTAAGCTTTTCAAAAACAAATCTTGGCACAGTCTCACAAATAAAACCCTGTTTATCAGATTTCGGCAGCTGCTAAGCTTTGGATCTGTGAATTCTACCATCAGACACATTCAGAGGGACTATTGAGGGTGGTTAAGAAGTTTTATGCTTGAAAGGAAGCTTATTGCTTCAAGTACCTCATAGTTGATGGTGTATCATTCATATGAATTTTAAAATTTGGCTTCTATAGCTATTTCCTCTTCTATATACTCTATTCTGCCCTCCCTACCCCCCGCCAACTATTTTAAATTCAGATTTCATCTTTGATGAAATTCTGTATTAAGTTTAAGAGTATTTTGTTTTTATAGAAGCAAGTAACTTAAAGAAAATTAAGCTATTTTGATTTTGAAACCCCAGACTTCAATAATGGCAGTGAAAAGCCTTTGAAAGTATTACTCGTTGCTGCTTAAATCATCTCTGGGAAGTGAGTCAATGTTTATTATTTTCTGTTGGATGTCATTAGGTAGGGACAATCATAAAGAATCAAAGTAAGGTTAAGTCACTTATATAAGACCCTAGTGAAGAAGCCAGAGTTAAAATCCAGGTCTTTGTATACTGAGACTTACTCTTTCTTAAGATCATTTTTTCTAAAACAGCATTCTATTCATCAATATAATATCAGCATTTGACCTGATATTTGCTTCCATGACCCTCTTGACTGAAACAAGAGATAAAAAGGTTGACATTACTTGTAAGGTGGATTGATAATTGATCACATGAATAGGAGGTGGAGTGGTAGATGTAATTATTCCCTCTAGGATGAGGTTAGAACCCCACATTATGCTTCTGGCTTTTTACTCCTGGGGAGTGCTCACATCCTTTCGTATCTTTTATGCATGATTCTCCATATGTGAGATGGAGCTCATTATAAGTACATGGCTGTGAGGGGACATTGTTAGGAATGCTTTATTATCACATCATCTAGACATAGAGTTGAAGGATAGGGAAGGGAAGGAAGTCACAATATATACTCATCAACCTCACCATGGACCTGACCTGTCCAGTCTTTGCTGTGCCCTCACAAATGACCACACAAATTCTGTTTTATATCCTTATCCTTTAAAAAAATTCCTTGGTTCTAAGATGCTATAAATTTTAAGATGTGCCATCAATTTAATAGTATCATCAGGGAAAAGTTTCTATATCAAATGCATGTGCCTATGGAAAGAGGTATCCCAGTTTCAGGAACATTAATATGGGAAGAATATATCTTCAAATCAAGGAAATGAAGTACTTGTTCAAAACTTCACCATTTACTTTTTTTTTTTAATTTATTTTTGAAAGAGTATGAGCAGGAAGAGGGGCAGAGAGAGAGGGAGATACAGAATCTAAAGCAGACTGTCGGCTAGAGCCCGATGCGGGGACTCAAACTTGTGAACCATGAGTTCGTGACCTGAGCTGAAGTCGGACGCTCAACTGACTGAGCCACCTAGGTGCCCCACCATTTACTCTTTTGAATGGAATCTGCTTCCTCAAGCCCACTAAGAAAAGAATATAAAGAGTTCTGTTTCCTTAGTCCCTAGTAACTAGCACGTCCATTGGTTGTGCTGGTGGTCCCCAACTCAAGATGTGGTATTTTCTGGGTATCCATAGTATGTACCATATTGTGATTATGTATTTCCTTGCATTAGTAAATATACTTCAACCTAGAAAATTCTAAGCTCTGTAAAGATAAACAAAAGACAAAGACAAAAGCCCTAAATGCTTGGCTAAAACTTACAGTTAATGAAATACCCATTTACTAGGTAAATAGTAAGAAGAGCTCATCTGCTTTATATGTTTCGATTAGATGTCCTTTCAATGGGAGATAAATTATTCCTTCCAGTTATAAATCTTTAAAGAACTATACTAATACCCAGAGGTGATGCAAAAATCTATGTCATAGAAGGTTAACATAGGCTATAAACCTGTGGTGTCTGTGACCTCTAACTGTCTTTGAGTAGTTTCTTAAATGACAGCTGATTTTATTATGTTCCAATGGTGTCACATTGCTCAACCTCAGTTGCTTGCTTCTGGTTGAGATGTTTGGTTTTGTTGCAGCAACTGAGAACAAAACCCAAGCCGTGTTTTTGGTTAGGACAGTAGGATGTGGGGAAAGTTAACTCTGTACAGCTAAACGTCGAACACATTGGGTTAAGAAAATATTTTGGTCCTACGGTGTGGGGTTGTTTTAAAATGCTGTCTTGTTGTCTGGTCTTCCAAAGCCCTTCTGCTACAGTTCTCATCTGATGTTAGGGTATACATAGAGCTTTTTACAGTTAGACACATTATATTTCCCTCCAGAGGTTCTGGCACATGGCTTTAGAGCGATGTTTTAGACACTAACACAAGCATAGATTATATACAAAAAAAACTCCAAGTAATTTTAATACCTCTTTCTGTCTTGCTTTATTCTTGATTGAAAACTAGTGGTCCATTTTATTTGTTTATTTTTAATTTAAAAAATCCAGTATAATTAACATACCATGTTATATTAGTTTCAGGTGTACAATATAGTGATCCAACAGTTCTCATCATGATAAGTTTGCTCTTCATCCCCTTTACCTATTTCACCCATCCCTCCAACTCCCCTTTGGTAACCATCAGTTTGTTCTTCATATTTAAGAGTCTGTTTTGTTTGTTTGTGTCTTTTTTTTTTCTTTGTTTGCTTTGTTTCTTAAATTACACGCGTGAGTAAAATCACACGGGTATTTGTCGTTCTCTAACAGTCCACTTTAAAATGGAATTTCTGTAGAGAGATTTTCTTGGTATTAGACAAAGGAGTACTTTATGACACCTTACACACTGAGAATTAAAGCCCCTTTCAAGTCTTATTTATTAGGTTCCATCTTATAGTTCTGAGAGTTGCTCCCATTATAGTCCTCTGTTATCTCTTGACCATGTAGGTCAACACTCTCATTTGCTGGAATGGAGCATGTTTCTTCTGGTCAGTTTCTTCTTCATCTTCAACTGGTGCTCTAGCTCCAGCCTTGGATATGCTAATTCCATTTCCTTGTCTGGGTTATGTTTTAAGATTTCTAAATCATTTTTTATTTTTTAAAGGCCAGCTCTCCTCTGACCTCCTCCCTGAGACTTTTACTCAACTTCATTTGCTCATGCAATGTCTCTCTGCTCTGAATGCTCCAACGTTTGCTGTTTTCATTTCCACATTTGACATGTAATCATTCATTTACTGGCTTGTGTTATTTTCTAATTGTTTCCTATGTTTGCTCTGCATTTTCAATGATCTTTCAAACTACTAGAGAGCATAAAAATATTTCGTATTGCTTTTATAAACGATGGCACTTAACACACCATTCAACACATGATAATATCCCAGTAATGGTTAGTTAAATTGAGTTGAGCTTTTCCTTTAGATTTTGGTTTTACAATAATGTTCTCACTGAAATTTCCAACCACTAGTATGGAAAAGCATGAGCCTAAAAAGTGTTTGAATATCAATAAGCCAGCATCATTATAGTGCTCTGTCTCGTTGAATAATGGTAAGTGCCTGAGTATGCATGGAATTAGACTGAGCATAAATTACTCAAAAGATAGATTATCTGCCCTCTAGAAAATTACATTTACATCAACATTGCACCGAGTGCGCATAATCTCCTCTTAGAAGGGCCAAGATTTATAATAGAATTTTGTTTTCCTTTGTAACTGTCGTAAAAAGCCATAAATAATTTTACTGTGCAAGTATAGTAAACATATTCAGGCAGTCATTGGTGATATACTGTTTATGCATATATTTTAGAAAATGTTTGCTGAAAAACCCTTGGTTGAAACCATTGGTTTATGAAAGGAAACATAAAATGAAAAAAATAGAGATGAAAGAATGTCTTGGAACAAAAATTAAGTCTGGTTTGTAAAATATTCAGAAATTTATCACTACTAGATCATATTTATTGATTGGAAACCTGTGTTTTTCTTTCTTCTGTTGCAAGAATGACACGTATTAGTGTTAAACTTATAACATTTCTTTATTCCAGTATCAATTGCTTGGCTATGACTAATGTTCCTTACTGCATTTACTGTGTTGTAACTCAAATATTCAATCCGTATTTAGATGTTTGAGGACACAAGAGAACTTGATGAGAATATGGTTGATTGATTCTTTTTCATATCAATCACTTGGAAAATAAAAGTCTAAAGGACAACTTGATCATCTTCTAGCTCTACCCCTGCTTCTGGGCACAATCATGCAAAGATTGGTTTGGGCAGAAACAATTATTGCCTGCTTCAGTTGCTCATGAGATTTAAAGCTTTCCAATTTGCCTTCTCCAGATTTAGGGAAAGGAGACTGCTTACCTCAGTACTGTAATGTATCTTTTAAGAGTGAGAGTTAAAGGTTCAAGTGATGACGAGAAATCACTTACAGTGGTTTCTTAGATAAAAGCTGTCAGCATTAACAATTTCTCATTGTGCTTTGGGACATTTTTGTTTCTCCTAATTAGATTTCATGGTAGTCCCAACTATCTGTCTCTATCACTGAAGGTAGACAAACTCCTTAACAGTAACTATATCTTTTTCCCTTCACTCTGATTTTTTCCCTTACGTCTTAGAAATGGTTTTAAGCTTCTGTTTTGTTTTTGTTCGTCTCTCAGTACTTTTATTCCCAATCCGTTTTCTTACTCAGTGTGTTCATCTCTCTGTAGCCTCTGGAGAACTAATCAAGGATTAATCAACCTTCCCCACTAGGTCAAGCTTAATCACTTAACTCTCCTTTTGTGTTCTGTACAAGGGGTATGAGATAGCCTTGATGTAGGAAAGATTTAAGGCTTAACTTCTTAACCAGTTTTTGATTCAATGACCCCTTTGAGAATGTAACAAATGCTAGATCTTTTCTCCACATTATAAAGCACACATGAAAATTTTGATGTATCATTTCGTGTGCTGGATAGTCTCCACATACTTCCCTACCCTGTCCATAGACCTCAGGTAAGAAGCCCTACATAGTCTGAGGCTGTGAAGGGCTTTATTTTGATTTCTTGTAGATTTGATTCTAAGATAGCCATATGGGCATTAGATGGGTGATTGGTTAAGGTAAGCAAATAGAAACTAATTCCATATAAATATATATATAAATTCCATATAATGGGATTATATGGAATTTATGCCTGTGATGGCATAACAGCAGTTTATAAGGAAGCCAGTGGATTAGTCACTCAAAACAGTTTTATGTCTCTGTGTTTTCAGTGTGGATTATTATATCAGTGATAACGAAGACTCCAAAGACCACATGCCCATTCCACGGCAGTGTGCTATAGCTGGAACATCAGTTCCAGACATATGAAAACTTAAATCTCACTGGAATTAATGTGACAAACGAGAAGGAAAATGATATGATGTTCAGTTTATATTAAATATCTTGATAAAATGATTGACTGGTGGCCAAAAAGAACACTAGATCTTGAAATACAAGTATTTATTCATGTTATAAACTTAACTCACCATCTAATTTGGATTGTGAAAATTTTTCATCCAGAGAGCAGTCTTTGGAAAGTAGGCTCAGAAATTTCTTCAAAGTAAAGAGCTTTCTTTCTGAGGGAACATGACCTTGAAGAAAGAACACCAGGTTTTGGAGTTAGGAGCTACCGTGGACTTTGATCGCTATTACCAACTTGTTGAGGTTTGCCCAGGACTTCCCCAGTTTTAGCACTGGGAACTCCCTTCCTTTCCCCCAATCTCTTCCCCCGGTCTGTCCCAGTCCCAGGCAAACTGGGATGATTGGTCAGCAATTAGTTGTATGATCTTCAATCAGACACCGAATGTCCCTGGTGTTCAGTTTTCTCATGGATAGAATGAAGAGGATGGATTCAGTGGCTACGGATCTGAACAGGCCCCCAAATGATTTTATCCTCAGGTATTTTTCTTCCTTCCTCATTCTTCCTTCGTTATCCATGAGTCTTGGAAATTAATTCCTCATTTATCTTTGTATCTACTTTTAATTTTTACCACATCAGTTCAGCATAAGGCTTAATCTCTTTCAGTGAGCCAAACACAACTCACACAGATTTTTGGCGGTGGGGATGTAGAATTAAATTTGCGTGCTTATGAAAAGGTGGTGAGAGTATGTAGGCAATTTTGGAATTTGTACCAGTAGCTTACCTTGATTTTAATGAACAATAGATTTTACCACCATATATTTCCTTTTTCTTTTTAAAGCTTTCCTGGCAATTTATATATCATTTTTGAAAAACATCTATTCATATCCCTTGCCCACTTAAAAAAATTAATTGAAGTATTGTTGATGTAACATACGTTCATCACTGATGAACAGCGTATGATTTGACAATTATATACATTACAAAATGCTCACCATGAGAAATGTAGTTACCATCTCTCACCACACAAAGTTATTACATTATTATTTATTATATTCCCTGTACTGTACTTTTTAATCCCCATGACTTTTTTATTTTATCCTGGAAGTTTGTATCTCTTAATCCCCTTTACTATTTTGCCTATCCCCTCATGCCCCCCATCTCCTTTTTAAATTAGGTTCTCTTTTATTCCTAAGTTGTAAGAGTTCTTTATATATTCTAGACACAAACCTCTTATCAGGTAAATGATTTTAAAAATTTTCTCCCATTCTATGGGTTATGTTATCACTTTCTTGATAGTGTCCTTGCCTTGTTCCTGCTATTAGGGAAAAGCACCCAGTCTGTTATCATTAAGTATGATGCTAGTTGTGGGTTTTTCATAGAGACTCTTTATCGTGTTGAAGAAGTTCTATTCTTAGTTGGGTGTTTTCATCATTAAAGGGTATTGATTTTGTCAGATGCTTTTTTTGCATTTATTGAAAAGATCATGTAGTTTTATTTTTTATTCAGTTGATATGGCATATTAATTAATCTGATTTTCAGATATTAATCCAACATTGGATTCCTCACTTGGCATGTGTTGCTGGATTCAGTTTTCTCTTTTGCTGAGGACTTTTGCATCCACATCACACAGTCACATAGTGATCTGTAGTTTCTTTTCTTGTGATTTATCTGGTTTGGCATCAGTGTTATACTGTCCTCATAAAGAGAGTTGGAAAGTATTCCTGAGTCCTTTTCTGGTTTTCTGAAGAGTTAGTATTAATTTTTTGTTAAGTGTTTGGCAGAATTTATTGGTGGAGCCATCTGGGCCTGGATTTTATTTGGGTAGTGTTTTGATTTTTAATTCAGTGTCTTTACCAACAGGTTACAGATCTATTCAGCTTGTATATTTCTTCTTGAGACATTTTTGTAATTTGTATTTTTCTAGGAATTTGTTCCTTTTATTTAGATTATCTAATTTATTGGCATACAATTGTTTACAGTATTCCTTTACAATTTTTTAAATTTATGTAACATTGTTAGTGATATTTAATCTTTCATTTCTGAGTCTAGTAATTATTCTTTTTTTGTTGATCTTTCTAGTTAACAATTTGTTAATTTTGTTGATTTTTCAAAGTACCCACTTTTAAATTCATTGACTTTTTTCTATTTTTTATTCTACATAGTATTTATTTCCATGCTAATCTTTATTATTTCCTTCCTTCTTGCTTTAGGTTTAATTTGCTCTTCTTTTTCTAATGTCTTAAGGTTGAAGGTTTGGTTATTGATTTGTGATCTCTCTCTCTCCCTCCCTCTCTCTCTCTCTCTGTTTTAATACAGGTGTTTACAGCCATAGATTTCTCTCTAAGCACTTCTCTTTTTTTAGCCGAATCCCATATATTTTGGTATATCTTAATTTTTTACTTATCTCAAAATATTTTGATATTTCTCTTCTGATTTCTTCTTTGACCCATTTGTTGGTGAGGAGTATGTTGTTTATTTTCTACATATTTATGAGCTCCCCAAATTTCTTTTTGTTACTGATTTCTAACTGTATTACATTGTGGTTGGAGAACATACTTTGTATCAAGGTTTGTTTTATGGGCTAGCACGTGTTCTATCTTGCAGAATGTTCCAAGTGTATTTGAGAAGAATATATATTTTGCCGTTTGGTGGAGTGTTTTATAGATGTCAATTATGTCTAGTTGTTTGGTAGTGTAATTCAGGTCTTCTTATTTTGTTGTTGTTAATATTGATCTTCTGCTTATTTATCCTGTCCATTATTGAAAGTAGTGTATTGAAATCTCCAACTATTCTTCTTGTAGTATTGAATTTTAAATATGCAATAGCAAGTTAAATCTGTTCATTTTTACAGTTAGAAATATATCATGCTATTTCAATTCTGTCTATATTGCTACTTCTTTGGCTAGAGGAGTCTTTAACTTAGACCACTCTTCATTTTAAGGCACATTTGCAAATATAACCATTATGATAAATTTAATAACCCCAAATTTGTTGTATCTGCTTTCCTAGGGCTTTATGCATATGATAAAGAGCTTCTTTTCACAGAGGGACCATTGTTAATTAGAAATATAGAAGCATCTTTGCCACAAAAAAGTGATTAAGTGGATAGTTCTGTGGTCCTTACTCAGATCCAAAGGAGGGAGTTGATACTAGAAATAGTAATTCTTTGATATTGGAATAATAATCACCCAAGAAAAAAGCTTCTGTAAGTTAAATCCTTAAAAATTTGAAGATATTGATTGTTTTGTTCATTTCTTGACTTTTAGCTATAGGAAAAGAAGCATAACAAAAAGCCAAGTCTATATTTTGTGTTTGGAGTTAAAGCAGGTTTTTTTTTTGTTTGTTTGTTTTCTGTTTTGTAATTATAAGCGACATACAGAAAAGGATACTTGGTTTTTTATTGAGGACAAGTCAGAGTATTTAGTAGCTCTCCTTTTAATTTGTAAAATCAGTTTGCACCTAAGTGTTGGGCACACTCCTACTCCTGAGCAATCTACTGTCTTTGAAGACTCTTCCTAATTCCTTTTTCTCTTAGGAAAGAGTTGTATGGGGTTGGGGGCTGGGAGTTAACATATACGGGATGAATCTATCCTCTTTTGTTGAATGTGAGGGACCTGGTTAGGCAACGTAGTATTTTAGGTCATGGAATTCATAGGATTGATTATTGTTTTACATCTTTACAATGTAGATGTTAAAACAAATTATTTAGATATTCTTACAATAGATGAAATGTGACTATAAAAATAAAACAAAAACATTCAGCATTCTAGGTTCAGATGAACATTTCCTTTTCTGAACAGTGACCTTAACAGGATGCCTGGGTGGCTCAGTTTGTTAAGTGTCTGACTCTTGATTTAGGCTCAGGTCATGATCTCATGGTTTGTGGGATTGAGATCCATGTCTGACTCTGCACTGACAGCATGGAGCCTGCTTGGGATTCATATTCTCTCTCTGTCTCTCTCTCTCTCTCTCTCTCTGCCTCCCCCACTCAAGCTCTCTCTCTCTCTCTGTCTTAAAATAAATAAACATTAAAAAAACCTGACCTTAACATATAGCATAATGCTACAATTGCTAAGTTCTGAAACTTCTGTTTTGATACTATCTGTTAAAAGAAATTTCTGGGGAAATCATTAATACATGTGAAGATTGCATCAGACATTGCTCACATTAACTGATTTATTAGTTCGGAGTCTGAAGAATTTTGTATATCTTAAAAATAAAATACACGCCGGTTCCCATATCAGATGAAAGACTTCAGCTATTCTTTATCATAGTTTATACTAAGTCAGTGCACCGAACCCGCATGGATGAAGGCTTATTCCAGTGTTCTAAGGAACAGTTGGAAGTAGGGTCATATGCAGAACTGAATCATTCTATGGAATTTTAAAAATAGCATTCTTTCCAGCCACATTTATCATAAATATATAGTGTGCCAGCTACAGTGGGCATTAGAGTCTAGAAAGGAACCTAACCACTATTCACAGCACTGTTTCCACTGCAGTTGTGTCTAGGTTTAAAACACCAATCCACTTACTTTCAGAACACAATTTGCTGAAGGACTAGAGGCAGCATGGACTTTGAGTTCCTGCCAGATTAAATGTTTAACTTTTGTGGCCACAAATCTTATGAAACAGTAAGGCTTCCTTGAAACCTTTCCGTAGTTTCTCTTACTGGGCATACCATGTATTTCAAAACAGTACAGATGTTAGGGATAAAGTCAGCAACACCACGGAGAAGGGGAATTCATATCATGATGGCAAATAAATAGAAGCACATTTTAATCATATGATGTTATGGGCTTCTCACACTACAGATATTATTTGAAATTCTAATGCTTTCTGTTATTTCTTGGGGACCTCAAGGATTAAGGCAGACTTTCTCCAAGGACCAGAGCTGGGTAAATTTATCTTGGGAGCTAATGCTAATGACCAAAGAATATATTTCATTCTCATTGGTTAGTGGTTATTACATTTGGTGTCGACTATAGATTTAAAGATTATGAAGTTGAAATTTTATGAAAAATAAAACTTATGTTTACCCTTTATGTCCAATATTTGGTGCTTTCATAGTCATAATGGCTCTGTAAATAGACAGCGTTGGGCATGAGTTGCTTGGAAAGGGGGAGAGGTGGTGGTAGGAACAAGCGCTTTGTTAACTGTGCTGTAGCACAGACTTCCCTGCCCTGCCTCCCAGTCTTCTTGTATGTGATCTTTATGTTTCCAGGATCTCCCTGGTAACTGTAATGTAGCTGGATGTGAATTGAGGGGGCAAGGGGATTTTTTGCCCTGAATTCTGCCGAGATCTAGCTGGGTGCCAGAGAAAGAGAAAACTTCCTCTCTAGAAGGAGGTGGTGTGGTTGGAAACACATGGGAGAGTATTAACAACATTCAGTTTTTTTTCCTGCCAATTACTCCACCTCTGTCCCACAAACTTTTCTTTTTCTAAAACATCTCTGCCCTTCTATTTACAATTTTACATTATTGAACATTAAGGGAACTTAAAATTGATTAGATTTTGCAAATGAAGATCAACTACATGATCTAAATCATATGACCCCTTAAAGACAGAACTGTGGGCAGAATCCAGGTGTTGTTTACCCCACATACCTTTCTGATTCGTGCCTCGTGCATGCCTCTTTTCTGGCATCCCATACCCTATTTTGTAGAGCTAGTGGGTCCAGCATGATTCTTTAAAACAATGTTTTAAATCATTCTCTTCCTCTTCTAAATACACACATATAAACGCTTCTGTTAGCTATGGAGATGGTTTCTTCTTTGAGA
This sequence comes from Panthera pardus, assembly GCF_024362965.1. Lineage (NCBI taxonomy): Eukaryota > Metazoa > Chordata > Mammalia > Carnivora > Felidae > Panthera > Panthera pardus. The sequence continues at coordinate 32,533,562 of NW_026526765.1, read as the reverse complement.
CACATATTATTCTGCCTCCTCAATTTTTGAAAACCTTCCCCCAAATTCCCCCTTTCTTGCTGCCATGGACTTGTTAACCTTCAGCTGGATTCCAGCTTCTTATCTGTAATGCAGATTAGACAGTGGTTTGTAAGTAGGAAAATGAATTCTTGTGGCATGGAGTCCAGTCTTGTAGACTTCAGAGTTTTGCTTATGGCCTATTTTAGTTACATTTGCTATTTGTCTACAGAAAAAGGTAATGCCAAGAAAAATTTGAAATACAGCCCTGTTGCACATTGGATAGCTTGCTGTGGCCATTGTAGCCCTCTGACTGTCTGCTGTGAACTTGACAGTTCCAAGAATGTGGCCTGTCTTGGAAAGTAGAGAGAAAGGAGTGTGTTCCCTAGGTTCGATCTACTCACCACCCAACTTTCTGTGGATATCTGGGTTCATTGGAATTCTATTCAAAATATTCATCATTGGAAATCTCTAAACTTGGAATCATGCCTTACTCCAAGGATCCAAGGAAATATCATTTTAAGGCATAATGTTGTTGAGAATGAACGTGGTGTTGACACAGATCAACTTCTAGGAGAATGAAAGTTAGCAATTTTTTCAGTTTTTCTTATGAGATCACCAATTGAGGTCACCAACATGAAGTCACAGATGCTGGTTCTGTGACTAGTTTCTGTTGAGAATGCTTTCAGACAGGCAGAAATGTTAGGAATTAAAGATAACTTACAAGTAATAAAATTCCTACTGATGATTCCCCTAGACACACTCAGGCTCTCAGGTAAACAGAAAGTGAATTTTTCAAAGGGAATTTCAGAGGAATTTAATCAAAGTAGAGTACCGGAAAGGGATGGAGAGGAGGAGTTCTGGAGAAAGATGAGATTCTTTTTTAAAGGGTCATGAGGGAATAAAAGAATAGTTCAGAACAGTGCTGTGACAGGCATAAAGTAGTTATGTGGTACTTAGTGAATAATTTTTACAAATCGACTATATGTTGAAATGATAATATTTTGAACATATTAGGCTAAATAAAACACATATTTAAAGTTAATTTCACTTTAAAAAATTTTTTTCTCTACTAGAAAATTTAAAATTCCGCTTGTGGTTCACATTTGTGACTGGCATTATATTTCTGTTGGTTGATGTGGCATTCAGTGCTGGTGAGTTGTGCTTCCTTGGACAGGTCATTCCACTCTAGACGTCAGCACACACATCTGTGAAAGGCAGGAGATAAAGGTGACCAGCTAGAAAGGATTCTCGTACACGTTGATGTTTGCTTAATTTCTAAATTTGAATCCTTTCTCTGGTAGATGTTTAAGCACTGAGAAAACTATTTGATACGAACAACTATTTTATGTTCCTGAATGTCTCACATAGTTGCTGCCACTTTAGGTCCCACAGCTTGAGCTAATTTGCAAATAGTCTCTAAATATAGCTCATTCCTTGTGACATGTAAATAAAGGAGTGTACCCCAATATCTTGGGAACCCCAGCGGTGGAGTGTGTAGGGCAAGGGTCACAGAATGAGTCAGGGCTTGGGCTAGATTAGCATCTCTGTGACTCACAGTCGCCTTCTAACCACCAGATGATTCTCCTCTTGAGAAATAATTGAGGGTGATGGCCCTTTTCCTACCAGGGTACCAGGGATTGCTGAATCAGTGTTTGTCAGGCTGACTACTTAAGTGATAAAAAGTGGGTGGGAGCAGCCAAGTTGGTGGATGTTAGCCCATGGTGTTTGCTATTTACGTATAAACTACTATAGAGGATACCTCGCTGGTTTGGTCCAAGAAAGAGTGGAAGGAGAAACCACTGATGTTGTCTCTAGTGGAAAATGGGGGAAATCCCACTGCAGAAGTGAAAATGTTACTGGCTACTTTTGACAATGTTTTCAAAATGGAAACATTGTATTTAAGGCAATTCTAAGAATAAACCTACTAAAACTTTTTTGTAAGCCTGAAGCTAGCTAGCACAGTTCGGTGGGAGCTAGAGAATGTGCATAGATTCAGTTGTATGACAGAAGGTGTTTGTGCAGGTGTACTGTCACCTGACCAAGAGAGCCACACCTGTGCTGGAAGTATATTTAAGTTTTTGAAGATCATATTTGACAGGACTTAGCTTTATTTCCATAATACATTGTCCTCAACTTTCTTGTGGCAAGAACTACAGTGTCTTATCCTTGTGTGGCAACATCTATGTCTTTAGCTACTTTTTGAGTTTCTCAAGGCAAGAGACTGTGTGTTATCCCTTCTGTTCCTAATACTAAACAGTGCTTACTATGTAGACAAGAGTTAATAAAGGCTTGGTGTATTGAGTAAGTCTTATTTATTTAGGTATAGGACACAGGAAAAAATAACTCATGATGCACAGAAGTTTCTATTGAAAGAGACTAGTAGATAGGGAATCTAACTTAATAATTCAAAATTTCATAGCACCTGCCTATTCTTGAACTTAAATAGGAATTTTTTTGTATTTCTCTCTCTCTCTCTCTCTCTCTCTCTCTCTCTCTCTCTCTCTCTCTCTCACACACACACACACACACACACACACACACACACACACACCCCACACCACACAAATCTGAGGGAAGGTAATCCAGGGATGCTATAGACACCCAGGCTGATTCTATCTATTCTCTCCAAAAATGTAATATTTTGACCTCTTCCTTGCCAGTTCATGGCCACAACATGGCTGCTGCACTTCCAGATTCATATACATGTTCCAGGAATATAAAAATGGATAAAGCATAAGTCTCCTTATGTTTTTTTCTATTCTTTTTTTTCTTATGTTTCTTTCTTTCTTTCTGAGAGAGAGAGAGAGAGAAAGCAAGCACATGTGAACACGTGGAAGCTGGGAAGGGGCAGAGAGAGAGGGAGAGGGAGGGGGGGAGAGAAAGAGAGAGACAGAGAGAGAGGCAGAGAGGCTCTTAGGCAAGCCCCATGCCCAGTGGGTAGCCTGATATTAGGCTCAACATGGGCCTTGATCTCATGACCGTGAGATCATGACCTAAGCTGAAATCAAGAGTGAGCCACCCAGGCACCCCAAGTCTCCATATCTTAAAAGACTTTCCTTAAAGCTCTACTCAGCAATTTCTGTTTACCTCATTGTCTGGATCTCAAATGGCTACCTCTATTGCATGTATATTGCTATCCCAAATAAAATTGGATTCCTCCTAAAACCAAAGGAGACTGTTAATAAGGAAGAGACCTCTCTGTATTAGGCCAAGAGCAGTGTACTTTTTAAATCTTCCTCCTCAAACATCAAATATTTGTAGAACTGTCGGGTATTTATAGTCTCAAAAACCTTAGCAATAATGCAGATCAACATTGTCTTCTCATTTTACAGATAAGAGCACTGAAGATCAGAAATATTAATTGAGTTTTCCATTTAGAGTCAGGGAAGAGAGAAATGGGAAGCTTAATTCTTATATAGCTCATAACGTGTATTACATTTGGTACTTTATTGTACATGCTAGAGTGTAAATTACTTTCATTACTTGAATATATTGTATATTGTATTTATTTCTTGAATTCATCGTAATTTACATTAGTTTTTTTGTATTTTATATTGTGTTTATTATTTGAATTTATTGTATACTGTATCTATTTGTGTACTCACTAATCATGCTTATTGTGTTATAGTTATTTTATATTGTATTTATTAAATAGATTGTATTTTATATGAAATTTGTGTCTTTTGTATTTATTATATATTATATTTATTACTTTAATTGATTTTATAATGCTTTATTGTAAAGGTTCAAGTGTAAATAACTTGAATGAGGAACTGTCAAATGTACCTTTGTGTCTTCCTGAGTAAATACCAAAAAATTCACTGGAGATGCCTCTTTAAGTATTATTTGAACTTATTGTGTTATGAATATCATTAGCGAAATGTCAGAGGGGAGAAAGAAGGGAACTTATATATAAAAGGAATCAATTCAGAAAGTAGAAGAAACAGTAATATCAAAAATATCAGAAAACATACTTCTAATGTCATTAGCAGAATGTCAGAGGGGAGAAAGAAGGGGACTTATATGTCAAAGGCATCAACTGAAAAAGTAGAAAAAACACAGTAACATACCAAAAATATTAATCAGAAAACATACTTTAATATTTAGGAGTATATCTATTGAAACTGAAGTTTCATTGGTATCACATACTGCTTTGTGAATATCCTGATATACGGAAGGGAGAGATAAAGAGGGATGATATGGATAACATTAGATTCCTTTGAGAAATGTTTCTGCTTCAGACCACTGATGAGGTGTCATTGTGGTAGATGTTGATGTCGAACCAACTTCTTCCAGGTCTTGTACTTGGTTCTCCAATTTTCTTAATCGTGTTAGTCTCAAAATTTTCTTTCTTTTCTTTATATCTTTTAGCAGTAAGAAGGACTAACAATTTCTCCCACAGCAACAATTGTTCTAATTTTCCATTCCAAAAACTAGTTTTACTTGAAAAGGCCCTGTTAGGCTGATTTTGTTCCTGATTTTCACTTTTCGTGTCTTTTCCTAGGGGTGCTTTCCAGTGTGTATCATGGGAGTTCAGGTTTGTGAATCAGATCCCCTAAGAAGAACCTCTTTATTTGAGTTCCTGGTTGTTCTACAACCCTTTTGCTCAAGCTCAGGGATCCTAGAATTTAAATGTTTCTCAGAACATCACTGTTCTTGAACATACATATTGGATTTTTAACATTGATTTTATGCAAGTTGCACTTAAAGTTTCTCAGGTAGTCAAAGGCTGTGGTTTTGTTTTGTTTTGTTTTGTTTATTAATTATGTTATGTTGGAAGGCATCTTTCAGTCAAGTTTCATTTTTATTTTAGGGGAAAAGGATGTTTCTCCTCATACATAACCAAGCATTTTGGTATTCTAACACTGCAGAAATAAGAGTTTGGTAAACCACTTCCCTGAGAATTGCCAAGGGTTGAGCCACCAAAAGAGAACCTGAGAAAGTTAACAGTTATCATCCTGGGTCATGTAGGGCTTAACTAGCTGGGTTCAAGATATGTCAATTATGTCCAATTTTTGAGTGAGCTAAGAGTTGGGAGTACCCTCTTATAAAACAAAAGGTGCTTAGTGGGCATCCCAAAAGGGAAGGTGGGCTTCAAAATAAGGAGAAACATGGTGGCAGACTTGAGGCAGGATGGCATTTATCATCAAGGCTCCTTAGCACCAGTGTGAGATAGTAGGCAAAATAGCCTAAATTTCCTGAAAAGTATAAACAGCCAATACCTGCTAGTACATGTGCTTTAGGCAATATGTATGATAAGGTACTCTAGGGGTCCGGTGATAGCTATCTTCAAGGGAGACAAAAAAACAAGGTAATTGTAAGGTATTCACAGTTCAGAGAGAGAATCTTTGGGAGATAGAAGTAAGAATAGGATTTATAGAGGCAAAGTAGATCAGAGTCATAAAGATGATTTGGAGGTATTAGGAAATAGACTTTAACAGGCATTGAGGCCCCAACTGGAGCTGGAAAAATGCCTTTCGTAACCTTACAGACCAGTTATGTTTTACAAATGAATCTCTTCTTATTATGCCTTTTCTTTATTCCTTCTCTCTTCTTCAGTTACATAATTAATAAAAGTTCCTTTTGAAATCTTATCTCAGAAGAAATCAAGATGCTTATATGTTTAGGATGATATGCGGTGGAGTGGGTATATGGACTTGTGTTTGTGGATTTGTGTTTGGAAACGGGAGTGGGGGAGCGTCACACAGAGGCAAGGAAGCAAAGGGAAATACAAGAGAATAAAGCAACTGCACATACAGGAATAAGAGAAAGAATCAAGACCAGCTTATCTATAGTGACCAGAATATAGTTTTGTTTAAAAAAATTCCATTCCACTGTTGGACAGCTCTAATAGTTAGAGAGATTCTCTTAGGTTATCTCCACCCATTGAATTAAGTGTTGCCTCCGGGAACAACAAAGAACAAACTCCTTCATCAAGACGTCTCAGACTCAAAGCTAAGATTATATTTGCCACAATTATGAGGGACCAAAGAGTGTGTTCACAATCCAAAAATATCTATAGTAAAAATCATTGATGATGATAATAGTAAGCACATACTTAATTGTATTAATCAAATTACGTACTGCAAACATTTCTAAATGCTTTTTAAATGATCTTAGTATTAAGTATCAACTTAAATAGTATGTTCATGAATAGTTGTTAGTCCTGTTGAATTTCTCTTTTCTGGCTTTGGAACTCACAGGATAAGCAGCTTTACATGGAAATCTGAAATTTTAAGCACTAATCTCTTGGTATTTAACATCAAAGATTTTACCTTATTTACGGTTTTCAAGGAAGGACTTTTCCACTTAGGGGTAGAGTGGAGATTGGAAGTAAAACTCAACCCAGACAGGAAACTAACCAACAAATCACAATAAAAATGAAAAGGAAATCTTACCTCTGTGGACACGCACACAGCATGCACACACACACCCGTGCACACACACATCAGTCACTCTGACCTACCCCTCAAGAAGGCCTTACACACACACTTGTAGAGGGCTGTATTCTCTGGACCGTTGGTAGAAATCTCTGAGCTTCCAATTACCTTCTTTTGTGTCTGCCAACTGAAGGAGGAGGAGATTTGAATTCGCTTTGAAAATAATCCTCATTCATCATTAATTACTCAAACTCTTTTCTTCCCTATCCAGTTATGATGCAGATAACCTAATCTCAAAAATTGTAGCCTCCATATTAAAACATTGCAAATTCAAATACCATAAAACGGTGTGATACTGTTTCTAGTTGGCTAGGCCTTCGACTCTTGGAGTAGTCAGGTGCTCTAATGAAGAATTCACATCTGAACGGTGGGCAGCAAGCATTATATATCAGAAAAGCGACCCTCCGACGTTGGCTACCACAGGTACTTGAGCTAGTCCTACCTCAATCATAGATTTTGTTAGCACATGGTGAGTCAGATACATTTTTTTATTTGGTGAAATTTTTGGCTTATTAACATGATAGATATGAGAAATGGGCTCACACCGATAAAATTAAAGGTACTTAAGACACACAGAGTAGCTAAAATATTTTAAGGCTTAGGGGCTCCTGGGTGGCTCAGTCAGTTGAGCGTCTGACTTCAGCTCAGGTCATGATCTTGCGGTCCATGAGTTCGAGCCCTGCATAGGGCTCTGTGGTGACAGCTCAGAGCCTGGAGCCTGCGTCAGATTCTGTGTCTCTCCCTCTCTCTCTGCACCTTCCCTGCTCACACTCTCTCTCTCTCAAAAATAAACATTAAAAAAATTTAAAATATATATATATTTTAAGGCTTTCCATTTTTGCATAAACAAATTCCAAGAGTTAGTGAATTCTATAGCCCATTCTTTAAGGATGGTGTTCAAGACTTAATCTCTAAATAATCCTATGTCATGCCATTATTAAGGAGGATTTCTGCTTGGTTAATGCCAATGTCAGCGTACCAGAATCTCACCTTTAGAATGGTATGTCCACCTGACAGAAACCTTTCATGGAAGATGATGGTTTGACACAAAGAAGGACAGGAAGCTAGAACTTTAAGCTAACAGAGAAGTTTGCGTTGACTGTTTTGTTGTTGCTTACTAATGAAGCTAGTCAGCATGGTGGCAGAATTGAGCCTAAGACTTGCTTTCATTATAACGTGGTAGGTTATGAAAGAGTCACTAATATATGTGTATCTCCAACATTTTCAGCAATTAACATTATCCATCAAAAAGAATCTAAGAGCTATGCATGATCAAAATGGCTTGGCCATACGCGCAAAGGTTTTTTGGGTTTTTTTTCCACCAGCTCCCCAATTCACTATAACACCTTATATTAAATGTCTGCAGCAGATTGAAAGAAAACAAAACAACCTCTTATAGTCACTTTGGAATTCTCTGAAAACTCAGGTTGCCGTGGACAACCACAGAGGAAGGGTTGAGAGGTAAAAGAGAAAGCACATTCAGTCAGCTGTGGCTATCCTTTGCCTGGCTGATGTGATGATCTTTCCTGAAGGGCTTGTGGGGACAGGGGATCAAAGCTCTCACTCCCAGCAAGGGCCTGCTCCATGTGGTAAATGTCTCTACTGAGGGATTTTTATGTCCCTTTGGATTAGCTACACGGGTCAAGGGCAAGAGTGAAGCCTGCATCATTTCCCTACCCCTTTCTCTTGGCGAGGCGATGTGTGTGGTCCTCCGGGCAGAGCCTTTTGTTAAGAGCAGGGATGGTGGAATGAGTTCTCCCAGCTGGATGGAGATGCGTGCCGGGAAGGGGATGCTCTGGGATAAATCAGAGACTATGTGTGGCTATGTTTTTTATTACTCTTTTGTTATAGACTCCTCTCTCAGAGGAGCTTTGAGATAGTCATATTATTGACATTAACTGAGTAAACATTCAGTTTTACTCCTTCGGCTTTATTTTCAGTCATTGGTGTTGTCACCTGACAAGTCCCTTCGCAAGTGCCTTTTGGGCTTTTGTTTCAGAAAGGAACATGAGTTGCTCAGGGTATGGGACAAGAAGCTTTTCTTTAGAAAAATCCAAGTAAAAGGCAGTGATTAAATATCTTCGAAGCTGTGTGTGTGGCCTGGTTTTGCCTCTCATCCTTCATCTGTTGGCATTTTCTTGGCAGCCGGAGCTGGAGCCACTGGTTAACAGTAGCAAGGGAGTCAAGGCCCCGCTGCCACCAGAAGGCAGATACATCATCACCCTGGTGAGCTGCTAGTCATTTAATCGGTACCAGGGGCCACTCAGAGAGGCAGGAAGTTTTCTAGGAAAAGCCGACAATGTCTGGAAAACTGGAAACCAAGACATCAAAACCTTAAAAATCCAGGTCAATTTATGTGAGTGATACAAGTTTATTTGAAGATAAAAACAAGATTTAGTATGTGCAGTTATCAGTGGCTGTTGTAACGTGTTCACGATTTGGGTGTGTCAGTTCTTGAAACTACCATGTTGCCTTTACTTGCCAGTGTGGTCATGAATGGTTCTATTGATTGCATCTTTGCTATTTCTGGAGTTGGATGGGGTTTGAAGACAGATACGGGTAGCTGGTAAATAATTATTTCTCTAGTGAGAGTGACATTTTCATGTTATATGTTGCAGAATTGCTGATAATCCTTGTTTTTCAGTTGTAAAATAATGTATGTGATTGTGGTACATTTTCTTGTGTCTCCCTTTACTTAACCCTGTAGCCCTGGGTGGGTGTTTTTAGCAGGTTTTTACTGTGTTTGTAAGTATGCTTGTGTGTCTGGGTAAGGTATGTAACTGCAGTATAGCTTTTCAGTGTTTCAGACAAGTAGTGGTTTTGCTGTGAAAAATGGCAACAATTTGAAGTTACTGTCCTCTGGCTGGTTCTAAACAGAGAAAACCACTTTCTTCTAAGTGCTGACACCAACAGAAAGGGGAAGGAGCCAAATAAGGAAGAGTGAGAGGCAAGAGTGTGATTTCTACCTTCCAGTTCTTAGGCATTGAATTAGAATGTGGAGGATCATTGATGAATGGAGATGGGCAAGGGGAGTAGAGGCAAAGTGAATTTTGTCTCCAGGTGATGAGCTAAGAAGTGTCCTATACATTTCTTGGTCTGGAACAATTGGTTCGTTCATTCATTCATTTATTCATTCAATAGGTATTTATTTTTGTGTCAACAGATATTTATTAGGTGCTGGGGTTAATGGTAATAAGCAGGATCAAGTGCCAGACCTCTTGGAGTAGGAGAGAAAACAAGAGAGAAACAAACCAGTAAACATATGAGCATGAAATATAATTTCAGGTCAGGTGAGAGGAGGAAAAGTGAGCAGATTAGGAACCTGAAAGAAGTGCAAGAGGCCAGCTAAAGAAACCCTGGGAGAGGGACGGAGTATGGAAGGAAGGAAACCACAGAGAGGGGGATGGGGGACGGGGGGGGGGGTGCTAGGTCTTGGAGGACTTGGATCTTTGCTGCCTAGGAACACTGTAAGGATGGCACATGGAAGTGATGGCATCTGATTTATGGCTTTAAACTCTCACTTGGGGGCTTCATCTCTTGTATGTTTTACTGGCCATGTATCAGTTCTAGCAGAAAATCATTTCTCAAAACAGTGACTGAATGGTCTGATGATACTTTTCTTAAAGCTGTAAAAACCCCAGGATTCCAGAGCTGCAAGTTTGTAATATTTACTTTGGACTGGAACTTGGAAAAGGAATAATTGGGCAGTTGTGAAGTAGTATATTAACCCAATTGTTCATAACTAATAGGGGGGAAGATGGGGGTATAATTGAAATGCCAAGAAAATAATTATTCTTAGTTTATTTGCTTGTTGTGTACCTACTTTCTGAGGTCAGACTTTGTAGTAGTATAAAGAATTTGTTAGTTATTCCGTGCTATAGTGCCCTGAATCGGACAAGGAGTCCAGGGGATGGCTGACTGGGTTCGAAATTCATCTCTGTGATGACTAATTAGATACTTAACTACAGGGGCCTCTGAATAACTGCAAGTGAGGCACAGGAGGAGTATCCCCCTTATGGGGTTGTGTGAGAATTAAGTGAAATAATACATAGGAATCGGCCTGACATAATTTAAGTATTCGGTGAGAGCTACCTGTTATTGTTTCTGTTAAAGAAATTCCAACCATGGAAAATTTTTACACTTTATATATGATACATCAGATAGTTAGCTTATTTTACATAATTTGGAAGCTTAAATGGAGTTTAGAATATGCTGTTTTGGGAAGCAACACCCACTACTGGGGTGGCACTGTTATATCATATATAATTATATATAAATATAATACTGTATAAATACAACATATTATATATAACATATAAATATAATCTATATTACGTAGGGTGCTCCAGACAAGACTCACTATTGAGATTCCCAAGTCTGGGCAGATTTTATGAACTGAGGGTAGTATGAAGGGATTTGTAGGGAAAGATGAAGGTTAGAAGTGTGAGGCAAATGGGCACCTTAAGTGGCTCAGTTGGTTGAGCATCTGACTTCGGCTCAGGTCATGATCTTGGTGCTCATGAGTTCGAGTCCTGCATTGGGCTGTCTGCTGTTAGTGCAGAGCCCATTTCGGATCCTCTTTTCCCCTCTCACTCTGCCCGTCCTCCACTCACTCTGTCTCTCTAAAAATAAATACACTTTAAAAAAAAAAAACATGGCTTATCAAGAGTTAAAATATAGCAGATTTTAAGAATTAAAAACAAACAAACAAAAAAACCCAACAAGAAGTATGAGGCCAAGGAAAAGGAGCTAAATCAGAGAAAACCTGCAAATGAAAGGAACAGGTTGGGTATGGGTAGGGAAGGTTGTGGCTGCCTGTGGGTATGTTCCTGTTTTGGACTTTGATTTTTACATGCTGTCTCCTAAATCTCTTTTTAGCATCATTTTTAACTGAGTTCACTAAAAGACATTTTAAAATGTGAAATGTTAAATGTGGTATTTAAATACACAAGTCTCTGGGAAAATAGAATTGTCCCATAATGTTTTGTTTTGTGTCAGATTTGCCAAACACATTTATTCTATAAAAGTAAAAATACACGTTTTATAACCATATAAGTGTGCCTCAGTGTAGTGCTTGCCTTTGAAAATGCCTGTGATTTAAAACATGGGGGAGGGGAAGGAAAAAAAAAAAAGGTTAGAGAGGGAGGGACCCAAAACATAAGAGACTTAAAAACTGAGAACAAACTGAGGGTTGATGGGGGGTGTGAGGGAGGGGAGGGTGGGTGATGGGTATTGAGGAGGGCACCTGTTGGGATGAGCACTGGGTGATGTATGGAAACCAATTTGACAATAAATTTCATATTAAAAAAAATAATAAATAGCTGCTTTAGAATGGATCTCAGTTTGTATTTATCATTGGTCTTAACTAATAACATTTCATCTTTTCTCCTCAAGGCTATGAGTTCTCTTCCTCATTTAAGGTACATAACATTTCAAATAATTCTGTTTATAAATGGAAACAATAACCTGAAAACATCTCTTATTGAAAGAGACGAAACCTTTTTCATGGGTTCCAGCTAGATATTCCTGGGCGTGTACTGCCCCTCTGACATCATACTTAGATCAGAAAACCAGGGGCGCCTGGGTGGCTCGGTCGGTTAAGCGGCCGACTTCGGCTCAGGTCATGATCTCGCGGTCCCTGAGTTCGAGCCCCGCGCTGGGCTCTGGGCTGACAGCTCAGAGCCGGGAGCCTGTTTCAGATTCTGTGTCTCCCTCTCTCTCTGCCCCTCCCCTGTTCATGTTCTGTCTCTCTCTGTTTCAAAAATAAATAAATGTTAAAAAAAAATTAAAAAAAAAAAAAAAAGAAAACCAGATCTCTTCACCATTTGTAGATCTCTTTACCCTTTAATCATGGATGAGGGGAAAACAAGCTCCATTTTGTGAATGAATTCAATATCCCATTTTTCTTTCTTATATTTCTCTTTCCTTTTACTCTTTTCTTTTTTCCTCTTTTTGTCTCCTGACTGCAGAATGAGTTGAGTCCTCCAGGAGCCTGCCTCCTGGGCTGTGTGGTAGAACCCCCATGGATGGGCACCACTTGGCACCTAATGGGTGCTTTATCTCAAACCTTTATCTCAAATTTTTTTCTTTTTCCTCACATATCTTTCTCAGACCTTCCACAGAAAAATTCAGCTCTCTGCATTGTGTGCTTAGGCCACAGCCCAGGGCAGGGTGGTGCAGATCTTTCCACCACCCTGAAAATAAGTGAGTTCAATTTTCATCATGAGATATTTCCATGGCGAGTTCAGTCACATCCTGATTCAGGTGTTTGTCACAGGCAATGGTCTCTCTCTTGCTACCCCATTCTGTTCCCCACTCTCCCCATTTCTCACTGTGTCTCATCTCCTTTCCCTTTGGGAACATACTTTTTGTGATTAAGAAAGGAAAATAAATAAGCAGGTCCTCACTGCACAGGGGGAGCCATGCTGTGGTGTCTTGATGTGAGTTCACTTTGCTCCGTGACGTCTGTTCTAAGCTGTATGTGCTTTTGTTAGACTCCTGCATCGCATCTCAGTTTTGAGGACAGTGACCCTAATTGACACTGGCTTTCAATGGCAAGTGATATTTTATACAGAAACTGCATTGAATAGAGAAAGATAGAGCTTTTTGAGGACAGGGAAACACAATAGTCCAAAATGGACTCTGCATCATGTTTATGCTGCTATTGCTTTTTCCACTAAGCAGTTCAGAATTCCAAGTAAAGGAAGGACAGGGAAAATATCAGAAAGGTAAAGCAGGGAATTTGGGAGAATTTCTAGCTGCACAGCTGTAAGATTAAGAGTTAATCATTGTATGGTTTATAGGAAGAAAATAATTATCTTTTATTGTTTTTGAGATTAAAAAAATCCCTTAAGCCTAATTGCAATAATAACTTAATCTGTTGGTCAGTGTTTATTCATTACTCACTCTGTGCTCAGAACTACAACAACTGTCAGGAATGCAGCCATATTGGCCACGATCCCTAACCTAATTATAAGAACGGAGACAAAAACATTAATAAAGTTAGAAAAATCAAAATAATTCTAATTATCCCCAGGAGACTATTGCTGTAGGACTAGAAATTAAATCAGTCATGGGCAGACATATATCAAAACTCAAATCCCATGGCTCAGTGGGCATTTGAGAAGGACAGATTGAGAGGTTCTCACTGAAAACTTTTTTTGCAGATGAATAAATTAGATATGGAGAAAGAGTTTGGAGCTCTTTTGAACTTTTCTTTCACCAACTAGTTTTAGGATGGCATAGTTATCATTAAGGAATATGTTGTGTATTTCAGATTTAAGTGATAGGGCAGGTAAAATATAATTTGTGTGATGAATGTTTTAGAAGCTCTTAACTGCATCTGAAATACCTCTTTAGGGTGCCAGGATATCAGATAAAATGCTCACAGGCACCACCTCTGCATTTCCTTGGGTACAAAGATCTGTGGGTGGAGAAGCAAAGGAGGGAGGGCCACCAACAACCTTGAGCGAGCCCACAAAGGCACATCTTTCAGACGGCACTGTTGCCATTGCCCCATGAAGTCTATAACATAATTTCAACAAAGCAAAGTAAATATAAATAGACCTCAAGGCAAATGAATATGTCACTAGAGGCAGTATAGGGTAGGAAAGATAAACTAGAATTTGGAATTCTGACAGCCCTAGGTTAGAATTTGTTTCATCACTTATGAGCTGCAGTTTGTCTGAGCAAGCTGTTGATACTCTCTGCTTCCCGTCACTATAAATCCCTCGAAGGCAGAGATTCTGTCTTTAAAACAGTGTTTTTTATGATTATGGATGTAAGTGATATCCATGGTAGAAATATGGAAGAACAAAGTAGAAAATGAAAGTCACCGTTTATGCAAGTCCTATAGCCCTGAACATTTTGTGACACCTTTCCAGACTTTTTTTGTGGGTATATATTTAATCAAAATTGTTACTTAATGTCCATGTCCTTGTTCTTTTTAGCCCTTGTGCCTGGTATAAAGAGAAGTTTAATAAGCGTATATTAAATGACTAAATAGCCTTGAGCTTCTTAGTCTTCAGATCCATCCCAGAAAAAATGAGAATAAAAACAGCAACCATAGTGTTGGAGTTCCGAGGGTTAAATGAGATGCTGGATGTGTAGGGCTCATTCACTGGTATACAACAGACACTCTGTAATTCAAAACTGTTATTGCTATTATTTTGGTTCTCATTGAAAAGAGAGAGATACACTAAATAGTTTGGTTCAGAGGATTTGAAACCATTCATAATGACCTTTCCTTACAGTTTGGAAACAGATAGTAAATCTAGTATGAAGTGTTTATAATTCTAGAGCATGGGAATGTGCTATGAAGCCTAATCCAGAAATGGCATTGTATTGGCAAAACCTGTCACTGAAGTCAGGGGTATGAAAGAACAGAGTTGGTTGCAGAGTGTTCTGCTCTGAGCGTGGTGACTTTTATCTTAAGCTGTTTCTTGAATAAGATACAACTTGGTCTCTAATACCAGCAGGTTCATGACTCAAACTCTGTGGTGTTAAGGATCTCAAGGCTTCTTTCTTTCTTGTAGGTTCCTTCATATAAACCTGTTGTGGACTTGGATTGAGTATAGGAAATGCCTTTAGTGGAGCCATAGGCAAGGATTCTCCAGGTTCCTTGAGCCTCACTCACTGGAGGTACTAGTAGGATTAGAGTTGTAGGTGGGCAGCTACCTTGCAGAATGCTGTAGAGGAAGAAGGATCTCAGAAATCAACCAACCCAGGGGCACCTAGGTGGCTTGGTCGGTTAAGGGTCTGACTCTTGATTTCAGCTCAGGTCATGACCTCATAGTTCGTGGGATTGAGCCCTGTGTCTGGCTCTGTGCAGACAGCACAGAGCCTGCTTAGGATTCTCTCTCTTCCTCTCTCTCTCTGTCTCAATCTGTCTCTCTCTCTGCCCCTTCCCCACTTGTGTGTGCATGCATGCTCTATCTCAAAATAAACTTAAAAAATTTTTTTTAATTAAAAAAAAAAAAAAAGAAATCAACCACCCTAGTAGCTGTTTTACACACAGTGAACTAAGGCCAGAAGAGATTATGTGAACTTCTCAAGGCCTCACAGCAAACTGGTGACACAACCAGGCTTAGAACCAAAAGGTTCCTGTGAAGCAGCAAAATGTAGAAGAAAGAACACAGGTTGGAGTCAGGCTGCTTTAGTTTGCATCCTGGTTCTGCCACTTAGAGGTATATTTAGAGGACACTAAATCTCTCTGAACTTCGTTTTCATCTGTAAATCCAGAATGAAATATCTAGTTGTGTTAGTGTCCTATGGCTGCCATAACAAATTATCATAAACTTGATGCCATAAAACCAAAGAAATGGATTGTCTCACAATTCTGGGAGCCAGAAGTCCAAACCAAGGTGTTTTGGGGGACCATGCTGTCTTTGAAGGCTCTAGGGAAAGATCCTTCCTTGCTTCCTCACAACTTCTGGTGGTTGCTGGCAGTCCTTGGGTTTCCCTGGCATACAGCAGCATCACTGTTGTCTCTGTCTGTATTGTCACATGTTTTTCCCGAAGTGTGTTGGTCTGTTTCTGTGTCTTCACGTGGCCTTTCCATAAGGACATTAGTCATTGGATTTGGGGTTCACTCTAATCCAGTATGGCCTGATTTTTTTAATTTATTTTTTTAAGCACTTGTCAGTATTTAATGAACCTCCCTTCATGTGGCTTCAAGCTACCAGGACACAGACTCCTCCCACACCCTTGATCTTCTCAGCTCTTCTACTGAAGAATTTGGCCTTCCCCATGACAGGCTGTTTGGGGAGTTTCCCTTTCCCAAAACTTTGTCGTAGCCCGATCACCCCACATTGCTGATGGGAGCAGCTTCCGTCTTGTTTTTGGCAGCCTTTTCCTGTGACTGCTCACTGACCAAGGTCCGCAGTTTATCGAGGCTGACAGTTGGGCAGAAGCCCTGGTTCCTTTCTATGTGGTAATGCCTCACACCAGCTTTTCTGAAGTAACCTGGCTGGTATTTGTCAAAGTTGACCCTGTGGGGATCCATGCCACCGGCATGACCCCGGCCTCCTGGGTGCTTCCGGTGCTTGCGGACGCGACCGTGTCCGTGGCTCACGTGGCCCCGAAGTTTCCGGGTCTTCCTCAGTCTGGACGGCCTGTTGGCAGCCCGGAGGAGAGAGCCAGTATGGCCTGATCTTAACTAATTACATCTGCAAAGACGCTATTTGCAAACAAGGTCACGTTCTGAACTTCTGGGTGGACAAGAAGTTTTGGAGGGATGCTATTTAACCCAGCACAGTAGGGTACAGCGCTGTTGCCTGGATGAAATCACGTATTGTCTACGAACTATCTAGCGTGGTTGCTGGTCCATGTTAGTTCATATCGTAGCTCGACAACTGTTGGTTCTCTGCCTTTCTTTCCAACCCCCAGCCCCATGGCCACTTGGCCGTTGCAGAACTCCAGATACTGAACTCATTCTGTTTCCACAGTCTGCGTCTCCCTCTTTCTGCAGTTATTCTGGTATGTTCCCAGCCTTCTTCACTGGCCGGTTGTAATTGTTTTGGATACCAGTTCTTTTATTGAGATTCTGCTCATTTGCAGCTTTCCTAGTTCTAGTTTTCAAGGAGCTTTACTGTAAATATAGTTGGATGAAAAACAACAAAGGGCTGCAGAGCACAGTTATCGGCAAAGGGACTGCTTTTTATTTAATTAGCAAAAACAAAGAAGTACATCCAGTTTTGACAAGGATACTGTGAAAAAGTAAACTAATAATACCTTTGTTGGGGCTCTTTAAACTGTTACACCTTTTCCAAAAATCAATAAAAATAATATACTTTTGCTTTATTAATCTCAGAACTGGGAATCTGTCCTAAGGTAATAATTCAAAATACAGAAAACACCACAAATATTCATCAAAACATGATTTATGCTAGCAAGACTTAAATTTTTTTTTAAGTTTATTTATTTTGAGATAGATAGAGAGAGACAGGACAAGTAGGGGAGGGGCAGAGAGAGAGAGAGAGAGAGAGAGAGAATCCAAAGCAGGATCTGCACTGTCAGCATGGAGCCCAATGTGGGTCTTGAACTCATGAGATCATGACCTGAGTTAAAACCAAGAGTTGGGTGCTTAACCAACTGAGCCTCCCAGGTGCGCTGATAGTAAGACTTTAGAAACAATGTAAGTGCCCAACAATAAGGATAGTTTAGGTAAACTGTGGCTTGTCCATTTGAGGGAACATTATACAACTATTTAAATATAAATATGAAAAATATGACTTATTTTTTAAGTGACAAAAGATAATTAATAATTACAAATAGATTCATATGTGATTGTGATAAGTGTATGGGGTAATGTCAAAATGAGTAATTTTTTTCTGTGTTATAAATTTTCTATAATTTGAAAATATTTTCGTATAATTTTAAGTAAGACAGCGATAATGTAAGGAGATAATCCATACAGTTGGATGACTTGATAGATATCCCGTTTCATCTTTTGGGTGCTAGAGGCACCCAAAAGTGCTTAGAGCACTGATGTTGGCATTAGGTGGAAGCAAGTGTCATTTCTCAAACAGATTAGGACAAACCAGTGTTGTGGGAGTAGTTGCTAGTCAGGGGATTCCTACCTGCGTGACCAGTAAACTGGACTCATGAGTTATGGGGCCAGTGACTCACCCCTGACCATAGACAAGCAGCCCCATGAAGAGCTCAAGTAGATGGATGCTAATATCACTTGCCTTGAGAAAAATCTAAAAAGTCAAAACAAAGATGTGACAACAAAAAAAATAGCAAAGGTTTGTTGGTGTGATTTACATTTTATTTTTGCTTCTGGTGAATACATAATAATTCTCCCCTCCCCCAACAAGTGAGAAAAAAATGAAGAATATTATTGAGATACATAAGTTCGTAGGTTACTTTGGACTGTGAATACAAGTTTAATACAGATGATAAAGCTTTAATAATTTATCTTTTTGATACTGGTAAAGTCAAAGAATTCATAACTCCTTGGCTCAATTATATTTACTCATGTTATTAGTTATTTCTAGTCATTTATTTGGGAAATATTTATTGATTCTTATCACAGTCTTAGACTTGATTCTCATGTTAATTTTCTGAATTTCTGTTTATTAGTTTACTCTTATGATAATTTTAAAGTACTTCAAAAATAAGGAAAACATACATCACTAAGTTTCAATTCCATTATATGTTCTCAAAGAAGTAGTTCTCAAATTTGATGGGTGCAGGAATCACCAGTGATGATAGTTAAAAATGCAGTTTTCTGGGCATTAACCTCAGAGGCTAGAGAGGAGTCTGGATGTCTTTGAAAGGAGGAAAGCAGAGGGTGCTGCCGCAGGTGGGCTCCCATTCACGCTTTCCAAAAGTGAAAACTTAGCCACATGAAACCACGTGCCCCCAAATATTTTCCTTTAATATTTGAGGTTGAACATTAATTATCACAGTAAAAAAAACCAACAATAAAGAGGAAAAGTGTTAAAACTTGGCATTGTTTTCCAAAACATGAGTTTTCTTTTCCTTTTTTGGAGGTATGTAAGGAAAGCTCATCACCACGCTGCAGATGATGTCAACTCCTCTGTTCCTAGCACATTTTTGACACGTCACCCTTTTATTTCACAACAAACATGCTGAGGCAATGTTCCTTTTGTTTTAAGAGCTGACGATTGTCAGTTAATTATATCATGTATTGAAGGAAAATTAATAAGGAATGCATTCAACTACAACTTGCATTTTCAATATTATTATCACAAATGAGTGCATTTCAGACACTCTAATATTAGAATCTAGATTCTCATAATGCAGTGTCTACTGTGAAAACCACGTGTAATTGTGTTCTTAACACTCATTCATCCAGTGGTGTCTGAGCTATGAGGTAATAATGCTTTTCTCTGTTAATAAGTCACTTTCCAGTATGCGAGGTCTTTCTCTTTCCCTTCCTTGAGAAAGCAGATGGGTGATTTATTTTTAAAAAATCTTACAAGAGAATGGTATAGAAGCCAATTAAGCCTCGCCTTTTTCCAGAGTTGTCTTTATCTGCAGAATTATCTAGCATAATAAAATGAGG
Organism: Panthera pardus; assembly: GCF_024362965.1. Taxonomy (NCBI): domain Eukaryota; kingdom Metazoa; phylum Chordata; class Mammalia; order Carnivora; family Felidae; genus Panthera; species Panthera pardus. The sequence goes on along the minus strand of NW_026526765.1, from coordinate 32,514,089 downwards.
GTAGCTTCTAAATTAAAGATTGCTAAGGCAATGTTTCTTAAACTTTGTATGCATAAGAACAATATACCATATATAATATTTTTATTAATATTCAGATTTATGGGCCTCCATTCCAATTTATTAAATCTCAAATGAGGACTGAGAATTTACATTTTAAAATACATCCCCGTTTGTTAAACACTGATAGACTGCCTTATATACTTGGAGGAATTTCTCCCCTTGGGAATTTTGTAAAATAACTTAGGAGAGGTAATTATGAGTGACCTATGCTTTGAAACTTTTGGAGGAACTTATTTTAAACCTTAATTAAGGGGAGTTTAGCAGCTTAAAAGAAGCATTGAGAAGTTTTCCAAACATGGATTTTATATTTGGATGGCTATTGGGAATAAGTACACCATTGTATTTCTTTTTGGAAAGCCATGGCCTTTGGCAAGACCAGAAGTTATCAGGATTTCCAAAACCCTGACAGTGAGAGAACCAAAGGAGTAACAAAGTGTGACAGTGATGGATGGCCCTATGCCAGGCAGTGCTCTAAGCATCTTGTATGTATTAATGACTTAACCTGACAAGTATCCTACAAAGTAGATATTATTATTTTACTCATCTTGTAAATGGGAAACAGAGGTAGTGAGAAGTGAATTAGCTTGTCCCCTTCTATAGCTTGTGAGAAACAGATCCCAGGTTGTTCTGAACTTGAGCATTCTGAAGTGGGGTCTGGGCCTCCACTACTGCACTATGCCACTGATGAAGGGCTGGTTCTCTGGGAAACTCATTTACCTTTCAACCAAACAAGGGGCTTTTTATATTAAGATGAGTATCTACAAAGGCAAAGCAATGACCTACATGCCACTTAGAGCTTTTTGATCTACGCTTCCTAAGACTTCTAGAGAAGGCCAACATGAGAGAAAAATAAAAGTAATAGCAAAGGCATTTACTTCAGTATTTGCTTGAACATTTGCTCTCAGAAGTAATAACTATTATCTTTTCAATTATATGAGTAGAGTCTTAGAGTCTTCTCTTTAGAGTCTTAAGAGTCTACAGAAAATTTAGGGATCATTTGGCTCAACAATAAGTATTTCTTCAATGAATGAATGAAAAGTTGGGCCCATTTTGCACATCTACAAGGATGTTCTGCAGGCTGCTCAGTGTAACAATTTGCATAAGCATCCTTAGAATTATGAGGGGAACTTTAGAGGTCAGTTAAGTCTAGAGGGAATAGGCAGTGTAGATGTGGTCCCATGTCAACCTCCAGGAAGGGTACATTGGGAGGACTAGAACCCCATGTTCAAGTGGGATGAACTGTGTGCCTGGGCTTCAACCTGAGAATCTAGAGTGAGTGCAGGATGGCTACCCAAGTAGGGTAGACTTGCTTTGTACTAATGGTTTCTGTATTAGTTTTCTATTGCTGCTGTAATAAGTTACCACATACTTAGTGGCTTGAAACAACACAGTCTATAATCTTACAACTCTGTGCATTGGAAGTCTGATGCAGACCTCACTGACCTAAAATCAAAGTGTCAGCAATGCTGTGTTCCTTTGTGGAGGTTCTAGGGGAGAATCTTCTTCTTTGTTTTTCCAGCTTTCCAGGTCCATGTACCTTGGCTTGCAACTCTCTCCATTTTCAAAGCCAGTAATGGCAGGTTGAGTTGTTTTCACATTATATCACTCTGATTTCCTCTTCTGTACCTCTCTTCCACTTTTAGGAACCTTTCTGATTATGTTGGGCCCACTCAGATAATGGAGGGTGATTTTCCTTTCTAAAGGTGAGCTCATTAGCAACTTTAATTCCACCTGTAACCTTAAATTCCTCTTTGCCATGTAACCCAACATATTCACAGGATCTAGGGAGTAGGGTGTGGACATGAGCATGGATGTTCTGGGGAGATCTTTATTCTGCCTACCACAGCTTCCTAAAGAGTAAGGCAATTAGAGGGAAGGAACATGTTCTAGGATGTAGGACTCAGTCATCCAAGACTGGATGTCTGACTAAAATGGAAAGCTGCCTGCTCCTGTTCTTGGCAGTTGCAGATTCTGGCAGATGCTGGTAGAGAAACTGTGAGCTGGTTGGCAGAATGAAGATGGAGAGACCATATCATATCTGGAAGGTCCGAAAGAGTCTTATTGGCTGAGAACTCCTCACCTTCTGTGCGCTGACTTCATTGAGTTTGTCCTAATGTTTTTAGAGAAAGAAGGTACTAAGGATTTTTCTCTTAGTAGGAGGACAAGCCAAGTCCTTTACCAGCTCAAGCATAGAAGGGCAGGTAGGAAGGAATACGTGTAGAGTTGGAATCCTAGGTAAAAGAGGTAGAAACATGAGCCAAATATACCTACCTTTCCTCTGTCCCTCCCTCCCCTCACTCTCTCCTTACTTTCTTCCTTCTTTCTTTCTAGTTTTCAAATTTGTGCTGTCAGTGTGTTTGGGGAAGGTATTATGAACATAAACACCGCTATTATCTAAACAGGTTATATGTCCACAGGGTCAAAATCAGGCTCATTGTAACAAAACAGGACTAATAATAAAAGCAAAATTTCATCCATTTTTTTTTTTTGAGAGAGCGAGCGGGAGAGGGGGAGAGGCAGAGGGAGAGAGAGAGAATCTTTTTTTTTTTTTTTTTTATTTTATTTTTGGGACAGAGAGAGACAGAGCATGAACGGGGGAGGGGCAGAGAGAGAGGGAGACACAGAATCGGAAACAGGCTCCAGGCTCCGAGCCATCAGCCCAGAGCCTGACGCGGGGCTCGAACTCACGGACCGTGAGATCGTGACCTGGCTGAAGTCGGACGCTTAACCGACTGCGCCACCCAGGCGCCCCGAGAGAGAGAATCTTAAGCAGGCTCTACACCCAGCACTGAGCCCACTGCGGGGTTCAAACTTATGACCACAAGATCATGGCCTGAGCCGAAATCAATAGTTGGATGCTTAACTGACTGAGTCACCCAGGTGCCCCTCATCCGCATTTTTAAACTTTTATTTTATCTTACCAATAAGAGCTAAAGCATTAAGTGAAAAATAGCATGGTTTGCAGAGTGAGGGAGATATTACAGAATCTAGTTTAAAAAAAAATGATACAGTTGAGTGTTGGAGACCTTTGTTTTTGTAAGTTAAGCTAAGTGGAAGTGGTAGATTTGGACCCAAGAGAGGAATCATGTGACCTCCTAAATGAGAAGAAACCCACAAGTCATTAGTCATCTAGTTGATATTATTTTAATCACACAAAACATTGCCTGTACATCATTACAGGACTTTCCATTTGTTCTCCAAAGCAGACTAGACCTCTCTTAGGCTGGTTTATGTGCTTACCTAATTCCTGTTGTTTGGGTGACTGCATGGACAGGATGATTGAAACAGTTACGGACTTGCCTGACACAAAGCCATAAGCTAATGGAAAAAGTGCTTTGAACAGAGGCATCATGGGCCCCATGAGGGGAAGAGGAAGCCACAAAGAGCATCAGAACATGAAAATATAGGTCACATCTGCCATCCTGGGCATAGAGTGCATACCTTTTTTGCCACCAAGAGCATGGGCAGGAGGCAGGAAGGATATGCATTAGAAGATACATTATTGTTGACTACAAAGGGTAGAAATTTTTGTGTCTTTGACTTCTTTTTCTCTCCCAATAGAGGTAGCTCTCTTGTCTCTCTATGGGGACTGGGTGAAGGGGTGCTGGTGGCAGGGAGGCTGACAACAGACTTCCTCTGGAGAACCACTGCTTAGATTTTTCAATAGTTTTTTTTTTTTTTTTTTTTAATTTTTGAGAGAGAGAGTGCATGTGTGCATGCACAAGCTGGGGAGGGGCAGAGAGAGATGGAGAGAGAAAGAATCCCAAGCAGGCTCCACATTGTCATCGCAGAGCCCGATGCGGGGCTTGAACTCATGAACCGTAAGATCATGACCTGAGTCGAAATCAAGAGTCAAGTGTTTGACTGAGCCACCCCAGCGCCCCTCAATAGTTTTGAAGTCTCTGTATAAAAACAAAACAAAACAAAACAAAACTTTAGTATGCAAAGCATGGAACCTTTAGCAACTCTCTTGCCAAAATGAGCTTATTTGAGCATAAAGTGGAATATGGCACAATTGGAGGAAAAGTAAGCAGCCACCTGATGAAAATAAACAAATAGCCATTCAACAGAAGAATGTCTTCTTAAATTCACTTCTTTGTTTATCTCTGTGCTTCCAATTTGCCAGGCTCCAGGTGTCTTAAGTATGTTCCAAGAGGAGCTTTACCTAAGGACACTCAGTGTTTACAAAGCAGGGAGATTTTTCTTGAATATTGGCACTCTGTCTTTCCCCCCAGAGCCCCACTTCTGCTATTTGAGTGCTTTTTGCTTAACAGTCATGCAACCTCAGGCTGCCTTGGCTCATGTGCCTTCCAACTCCAACTCTACATTTCCTTCCCTCCTAGGCTGACTTGCCCTTCCTCTGAGTCTTTGATGCTCCCCCAGAGCTCCTCCCTGGTAAATCATCTAAGCCTTGCAGACTCGTGCCTGGATGTAGAGAAGAAATCCAAAATAGACATCCAAAATAGACTCTGATGGGTCACAGGATGGTGATGGCTGTAAGGAGGGGGCTCTGCTGGGCTGCTTTCCATCTTCATGTCTTCCCAGGACCTCTCCACTGAGGAGTTAGACTTCTAACATGGCAGCTCAGCACTTCTAGAGACTGAAGTGAAAACTGCCAGTTCTCTTAGAGTCAGGGCCTGATGCTCACAGAGTGTCATTCCTGCCACATTCTATTCATCAAGCAGTTGCCAGCCAGCCCAGATTGAAGGGGAAGGGAAAGAGACCCCATTTCTTGAAGGAAAGAGTATCAAAGAATTTCTGGCCCTTTTTAATCTGCCATAGGCTGCTTCTAGTTTGGTTTTTAACTTTATTAATTCCAGTTGAGTACAACCAGTCCTAGTTGTACCCCTAGTCCTCCTAACACATGATCTTTTTTCAGCTGTCTTTTAAGCTCTTATCTACAAGCTCTAGAACTGTCAGTTGTCTAGGCAAGGAGAAGACCATCTCACCAGCCCAGGTGATGCAGAGCTATGAGGGATTGGTTGATGTACACTGAATGTTCTTAGGAAAGTGATTCAGTCCCCAAATAGTTCACCCACCTCCTAAAATACTCACGATAGGAGCTAGAATGTCTGCAGGCTCAGTATGGACTCCAGCTGCTTGGGAGTGAAGTCCTAAACTGCACTCCTATATACTTAATGATATCTTACATAATATAGTTTAGAAGATATGCTAGTTTCTTCCTTCCTCCCTCCCACCCTCCCTTCTCTCTTCTTTCTTTCTTTCTTTCTTTCTTTCTTTCTTTCTTTCTTTCTTTCTTTCATTCTTTTGTTCTTTCTTTTGTTCTTCGTTCTTTCATTCTTTTCCCTCTCTCCCTCCCTCCATTCCTTTCTTCCTCCCCCTCCCCACCCCTCAATTCACTGGAAAGAAAAAATCAGTGCTGCCTCTCACTGATAGAAATCAGTAGCAAGCCAAGATAATGTCAGTTCAGAGCCTGGTTTTTTTCCTCTCTGCCGTCTTCCATCTGTGCACCGTATTGCTAGGGTGCTGCTCCTTTTTGCTCTAAAGAAATAAGGTCTGGTTCTCTAAAGATGACTTTGTTTAGGCTAATCCTCTGACTCAAAGACTAGAAATCAGAGGGATGTAACCATTCAAAATGATGTCTTCTGTATATGACTGTATATGGGGGTGAACAATGTCAGTAAGGGAGGATTTGCTTGGCTTGCACTATAGAGTTTTTGAGAGAAAATCCTGTTGCTTATAACATGCAAAAATGCATATGATAAACATGCAAGATATAAATATTTACATGCATCAAAATTTTATGGAGATGGAAGGCATTTCAAACAGTTCTATTTCTCTATGAGAGCAATCCATCTGCTGTATGTTTTTGACCTGTGAGATCAGCAAGGTTATAGCCTTTTGTGGGTTCACTTGCTGAAGGAGAATTCCCTCTGCCCTGGGTCTGGGGTGCTACCTGTTCATTCTTTTTCTGGAAGCTCTAGGCAACCCCCCCACCCCTGTGCCCCACCCCCAGAGCCGTTGCTTTCTCTATGTGCCACATGAGATATTTGTTTTCTCCTTTGGTAGCTGATGGCTGGGAGTCTCATTGCACATTTCCTCTGGTGGTAGGACTCTTAGCAAACCGAGTGCTGTGGTTTGCACCGAGAACCTGAGCATGTTGCCGCTGTGCACGACAGGCACTAGCAACTTCCTTCTTCCTTAAAAAGTCACATAAGGTTGTGGGGCTTGATAGTACATTTTCTGTGGGCAGTGACAAACCCTTGAAGTTTTCACACAGAGAACAGAAAGGGCTTCTCTTGGTGATAAAACTAGAATCATACACATCTTTTCCTTTTTTCTGTGGCACAGATCTGGAAGACAGGGAACGCTTCATGACAAGCCATAACTCGAAATTAAGGAAACTGGTCTGTGGTTCTGGTCTTTGTCATTGTTGGTGGTGTGTGTGTGTGTGTGTGTGTGTGTGTGTGTGTGTGTATTTTGAGAGTCTTGAACATTCGTTTGAGGCTGTACTTTTTGTGGCTTGTCTGGGCTCAGAGTAATTCATGTCCTAGTGACGAGTCCTTCTATTGGCTGAAAGTGAAGCCTGTTCCATTATTATCAGATATTATAGAGATAGTGCAAACCTTAGAAAAATACTTTGTAGTATAATGGAAATTTAAATATCTGTGAAGTTATAGCCATGAAAATTATCTGTGGTAAGACCTTGCCAGGAGGGTCGTTCTGGTGTTTGTTGTGAAGCAGTTTTCTATGAAACACTTTCTTTCCCTTGTTTCCCTAGGGCAGAATTGATAATTGTAGGTTACCTTCTTGACATTTCTTTTTTATAGTCCTTAAGCTCCTTTTCCCTCAAAAGTATTAGAGTTCCTGCCACCAGTGGGTTCTCTCACTAACTCACTATCACTATCCTTCAGTGTAGAGGCTCTGGAAATCCCCTCTGACATCCTTTCTTGCCAATTTCGTCTCTGGTTGCCCGCCCACAGTATTTTTTCCCCTAATCTGGTCAGTCATCTGTGACTTATTTTAGCACATGCAGCACTTCAGAGTTTGACATAGTAGCGTGCTGCACAGATTTGAAGAGAAGCTTTCCAGTGGCACACTGACCATAAGTTGCCTCAAAGAATAATAGTTAAAGCTCTTTGGATGTGGGAAGAAGGCTCTGGAGAGCAAGAATTTCTCCCCTGGGGTGTATGTGGTTTTGGGGCTAATCAGAAGCATGTTCGCATCATAAGGAGTTCTTTGCAAACTTCTGGTTCTTCAAGGTTCATTGACAAGGTGGTTTTAAGAGCTCAGTCCTCAAAGACATGTATAAAACTTTTGAGTTATAGCCTCACCCTCTCTACTGTTCGAAAACATTTTTGGAATTTTAGTATGCATATATTCATTCTAATATTAATAGGAAAATATATTTGATCCTTGGTTCTTATTTTGAAGTTAAGAGGAAGAAAAAAACCAATGAATATTTTTTGAGCACATGCTAATGACAGGCCAGACACAGGTATTTTATTCAGCCCGTACTAGTGTCAATGAAAGCAGAAACCAGATAGTCACTGAGATTGCCAAAACCCAGTGGAGGAGACTGGCTGAGCAAGCAATTAACAGCAAGCTTGGGTCAAGGAATGGAAGAGACCTAACAGTTGTAGGCTGGTTGCTGGCAACATTTCTTGTGTCCCGAATCCAAATTAGTGTTTTTCTCCTGTTTCTATTCATCACTTTATATCTTGGTGCTTCTTTATCTCTCTCCTGAGCCAGATTTCCTTTGTCCATGACTATCCCACTCCCCAACCCTTCCCACCTTTTTTTCAGGATCCTGATGTCTGTATCTGTCTTTCTTCAGGTAGCCTGATTATATTCTTGATTGTTCTTTTTTATTTTTGGAATTTGCACTTGTGAGGTCTCAACATTGGATTAGATTGAGTGTTCAGAGGGAAATATTGCCCTTGATTCTCTTTGGTTTCTTGTGGTCTCTACTCACCATCCCAAACCACCACCTCTGTATTAAATTTGGGTTGCAGTCATTCAAGAGCTGTGCTGTCCGCTGGTGGCCATGAATGTAAGCTTTATTTTAAATTTAAAGAAATGTTGAAAATAAACATTTTTTTTTTTGCAAATTACATCAAACACTTAAAACATTTGGGAATGTTAACATTAACTCTTAATTCAAAATAATTCCATTTATAGAACACATCCTGGTGTTGGCCAATATAAGTGTACTTAAATCTGATATTTTATATATGCCTGACCATGGATCCTTCCTAAAATTCAGTGACCATAAGGATTCAACTTTATAAGGTTAAGCAAGTCTTGCAAGTAATATCCCAGATAACTTTTTCAAATATGAAATATTTAAACCAACAAGGAAATTATAAAAACATATATAAGTTATACTTTAGGGCTTAATTAAAGGGCTATCTGAATACAGATACCAGACAGCTTTGCTGTCTGCTGATAAGACCTAAAATGAAAAATCTCACATGGGTATTTGCATTCTAATCAGTGACTTCTGAACACCCAAAGCACAAGGTTCAAAGGTTGACCTTTGTTAGTGAACTGTTCTGTCACATTTTAGTTTTGCATTTCCTTGAATCACAGCAGGTAACCTGGGCTTGGTCTTGACTCAGCTGTTCAGAAAGGTTAACATAAAACAACTTTTTTTTTTTTTGCTTATGGAAATGCCTGTCCCAGATCTGATCAGTAGCCACATGGTATAATTCATAATAAAATGCACGAGATAATTTATTATAAAATACAGGGTTTAACTTATAATAAACCTGATCCAAGAATATAAACATAGTTTAGCCAACTTATGTTCAGCCTACTGGGCTCTTTTTTGGGTCTAAGGTCAGTGACAGCTTTTTGGCTTTTAGAACTTGGTGTCTGGTTCTGGGGAAGGACAATGTGATTTTGGTGCAGGACAACTGGCTGGAATAGTTTCTTTTCTTTTTGAAGTACAGGTATGAAGATAAGATTAAATACATTTCCTTACCATTGTGCCATACTTAGCTTTCAAGTTTCATATTATATATATATAATAAAAATTATGCTTTATACTCTACTAGTTTCTGAAAAAAAATCTGAAGCTGAATACAGGAGTATTATCCATGCAAAGTCTCATATTGACCCTGATGTCCTGAGATCTTCCTTGTAGAGAAAGGCAGATTATGCCTTAGACCATTTCTTTTTCTAGCACCACTTTACATAAGGAATACTGGAAAGTTTAGCACTTTATTTTTCCATGGAATTTTGCCAGGAATTTTGCCAACCCCCATCCACTCTATCCAAGTAGGGAAATTAGATTTCCTCACTTTATACTACCTCGTTAACTGTATGTGTATGTACACGTTTACAGTCTCACAAATGTGACCTTTTCTATTTTTTCTTTTTCTCTAACATCACACACAGAACCATGAAGATCAAGAGTGTCTGTGACAGTTCCTGGCCTTTTTGTTCTTCTTACCTCTTTGCTGCAAACGGATAGAATGGGTATCAGTGTTAGTGTCCATATCTTTCTGTGGTGTCATGTTTTATAGTTTGGCATAGTTTTTTACGTTTATTAATTTTTGGTGGCTACTTTCAGAATGATAGTTGTTTTTATTAAAAAAGATTTTTTTTACATTTATTTTATTTTTGAGAAGCACAGAGAGACAGAGCTCAAGTGGGGGAGGGGCAGAGAGCAAAGGAGACAGAATCTGAAGCAGGCTCCAGGCTCTGAGGTGTCAGCACAGAGCCCAACATGGGGCTCAAGCTCACAAACCGTGAGATCATGGCCTGAGCTGAAGTTGGACGCTTAACCGACTGAGCCACCCAGGCACCCCTCAGAATGGTAATTTTGAGCTTGAAAGGCCCGAATGTCTAGGCTTTTGATGACAGTTTGAGGACTAGAGGCATGCTGAATAAATTGACTCCAGTGTCCTGCTAGCAGTGTTCTGTCCAAAAGCCACCACTCCTGAGCCCTTGTGAAACAGTGGGCTCTTATCATTAACCTTTCCTTAGGGCAATAGAAGACTTGGATTACAATTCCAAGCTAAAATTTTTACTTTGGGAATTTTGTGCACACTCACATATGCAAATTTTTGTTCACTTTGTACCAGTCTACCAAGTGGCAACTCAAAACCTTTTGCTTTGGGTAAAACCCAGTTTGGAGCATTTAAGGTACCTTGTCTATTTAGTAATACTACTCTTCTCCTAACGTGTTTCCTCCTTTGCCTACAAAATTCCCAATTCCATGTGGCAATTCACACCTGTTTTAGTGTAGTAGAAATGTAAAACCATGGCTTAGCTTTAAAGACCTGATGGTCAAAACAAACAAATAAACAAACAATCCAACAACAACAAAAAAACCCTCTGTCTTTTGTTTAGCTAAAGTTTCTCCTTTTTATACATTTTCCCCCTTAAGTCCTATTTCTTAACCCTGTCTTCGCCTTAGAGATCTCCACATATACCTTAAAGGAGAAATTTGGGCAGAATACCAAACTCCTAACACGTTGCCAAAGCAGTGGCAAGATAAAAATGTGAGTTGACTTTCTCTGACCCTGTTGTTCATTGACACATAGAAGTGTCGTTCTGTGTCTAGTAATCCTTTGGCCCTCAACTCTGCAACAGAAGTTGCCTTTGTATTTCATCAGTTTTCCAAATGGTGCAGAATTTGACTTGACCCTTGCCCTCTCTGGGGAAATAAATTCAATACAGCATTTACATCAGGAGTCTACTAAAATTGTGAACTCTCTAAATGCAAATTCTTCTCTTTAGTTCTATGTGATTGCTTTAACAAACACAAAAACAATTCACAACAAAATACAAGAAATAACTTCCCTGCCTTATTTCAGGTGGACACACTTGTTGAAATCTGCTTTGTTCTCTACAGGCAGTCCTGTATTTGGGAGCCGATATCTCTTACTGATTTTTCAGTACTAAATATAATTTGATTCTCAAGATTAAAAAATTAAAACTAAATGTGTATATGTACGTATATATTATGTATAATATATGTATTTATGCATATAATTACATATGGAATTGTTATCATTAGCATCCTCTTTAATATTTGTGAAACATCTACCATATGCATAGTGTCAGGCATTTAGGCGTGGTGGGGAATGCAAAGAATTGTCCAAATCTGTAGTGTGCCCTCAAGGGCTTTGACTTTGAGTTAGGCAGACAGGTACATTATTTAAGAAGATGTGAATAACTATCTAGATAGGATGCCGTGAGTACCAGAGTACAGCCTCTGGAAGAGGCTGTAAGTGTTACTGGAATTCATGCCATGCCTGTGGAGGTCAGTGCTCTGAAGGTTTTACAAAGAAGCTAGTCCTACCATGTCTGAAATGGAATGGTTGAAGGGTGGGGCACAGAGATCTGAGTCACGTGGATGAATGGGAAGACGGCTGTCTGAGGTATCCTTTTCTTTCCAGAGAAATAAGAAGGATGACATTGATGAAAGACAAGCAGCATAGGAAGAGGTCTTCTAGTCTCGATCATAAGTTGTGTGACTTCAAGTAGGTCACTTACTGTCTTGTTAGCTCATTTGCCATATTTGTAAAATGAAGGCTGGTTCACTCTTTGAAGGACAAGTTTTTGAGACAGAAGGTTAGCCAGAAAAGTCTAAGCAATTTGTTTATGAAATAGGAACTATATAGATTACTTTCTGCTCAGTAATAAAATCATCAAAGGATCATCATTCTAAGGTACTGTCAGTTTATAATCATGATCAGAGGATGGCTTTGGTAAAGGGCCATCACATATGTGCTGAGAAACACAGTGAAATGGAATGCATAAAACTAGGTAAGATTAATAGCAGTAGGTCTTAGGTGGTTGCAGAAATGTTTGAGAGTTTAATCAATGAAGTGACAGGATCTAAAGTTTAAATTTATAATTTAGTTATATTCTGAATGTGCAAAGCTCATGTTCTTATTATGATACAGTGAGTTCCCCAAACTGTAGGTTTTAAGCTAAACAATGTCATGGGTTTTAAGTTACACAAGAGATTTGAGTGTTACATTTCAATCATGACTTCTCATTAAACATCCCCAGTTTCCCCACGAGTGAGCTAGAATCCAATTCAAAATAGGCTGCAGTGAGTGAGACTTGAAAAAATAGAAATGTACAGCAGTGGTCACAGGAGAAGTGAAATAGAGGCAGTGCACTCCCACAACAGTTCATAGGCTTATGGAGAGTGAGGAGTGATCTGAAAATATACCAGAGAGGAAATGGGTATGTGAAGAGAGTCTTGGAGGAGAGACAGATAGGAATCATGACCATAATTCAACTGAGTGGGAACCTAAAAAATGTGACACACAAAACTCAAGGACCTCAATTCCGCTTTAAAGGTTGAGGGAAGTAGAACAAGGATCATGGCACTGGGAACACTATGACCAAATGATGACTTCTCACCTTCAGTTCACATGAAAGGGTTTACTTTGCTCCCCCTGCTACTCCCACCACAAAATATGCACATATTTCTAGGTAAATTGAGTGAAAGTTTTTAATTGTGTTTTATTATGGAGGTCAAGAAAATAACCTACCCTAAAACTGTCTTTAAATGTTCAGAAAAGGATGCAAATATTAAGTTAGGTCTCAACTCTCCGTTAACTAGAGGATCCAAATGAAAGTAACATTGAAATCATCCTTTTGCTTACGAGATTGAAGAAAAATAATCATGTGTCAGATGGTGTCTGTGCCCTACCCATATCCCTTTGGCTGACCCCAGAGATTGCCTGCAGACACTTCTTAGACATGCCAATATTTTCTTGTGTCTTTGTTGGAGAGCATTCTCTGGATATAGCAGCATGCACAGGACAGATGGAGAGTAAATGAAAGATAATGCTTTGAAGTGACCCTCCCTCAACCATTGAGGGTTAAACCATTGAGGGAGAAATACTCCCTTGCTTTTCTTTGAGATAATTTTTTCTTTTTTTCTTTTAAAGAGAGAGCGCGTGAGAGCGAGAGTAAGTGAGCAAGCAGGGGGAGGGGACAGAGGGAGAGAGAGAAAATTCCAAGCAGGTACCATGCTCAGTGCAGAGCCTGGTGCAGAGCTTGATCCCACGACCCTGGGATCATGACCTGAGCTGAAATCAAGAGTCGGATGCTTGACCAACTGAGTCACTCAGGTGCCCCTCTTTGAGATAATTCTAAATTGTGTTCCCTGCATCCTCTCTGAAGGTCTCCAGAATGATTGACCGTAGTTTTCCCATAGAATAAGGTGACTAACTCCTTCCAGATTTTTTGTGACTGTCCCAATTTTAGTTTGGAAAGCCCTGTGTTGTGAGAACCTTCTCAATTCCACATAATCTGGGATAGTTGACCACTCTACCATAAAGGTAGCTGGTTAGTCTTACTCTTTATTGGTTTCCTCCTTTTCATGTCTCACTTCCCCACTCCCTCACAGTGATTCCTGGCATTGTCTCCTAAATAAACTGCTGCATACTTAGAATTATGAATTTTTTTCCAGTGTTTTTCATCTGTACTAGATTCCAAGTTGTTAGGGTGGGAGCCCTGTTTTACTCAATACAGTCTGTCCACAGACTGCATGAAGCATAGTTCATACTCAGAAAATACTAGTGGAAAGAATGGACTCTGTATCATTAACCAAGCAGATTTGATAAACATTATTTGCTATTGAGTGTCAATGCCAGTTTATTTGTTCCTCCTGAGTTTCCATAGATACCTGCCACCCATGTTGATCATGCTGTAGGTGATTAGGAATAATTTTACAGAAATGATGTATTGCTCAAGTCTTTTACATCTTTTGATCATCATGCTATAATGCAGCCCAATACAAAAGTTTAAGAAAATACAAATGGAATAATGACAAAAATCAACACGTAGGTAGTCTTACCTAGACCAAGTGCTTTGGTATATATTTTCTTCTTTAATCCTCAGAGTAATCTTACCACTTAATATAATTATTCCCAGTTTACTGAAAGTTAAAGCTTAGGATTCTTTGTTCATAATCACACACCCAAGCAGGGCCTTGTTTTTCACCACTAATCCCCTTTCTTTCTTATTACATTATGGGATTCACTGTAACTAGCTTGCATATAATCTCCCAAACCCACCCACAATCATAGAATTCTATGGAAAGCAAATTCCAGAGACAAAAAAAGCATGGGCCACAATGAGTTTGGTCTTCCTGTTAGGTTTTCATGGCATTAATAAAAAATACTCAATCCCACTGATAGAAATATCTTTGCCATTATCTTCCTCACAAACACTTGAGAGACTGCAAATCTTTGTCATTTAGCATCATTTAATTTCCTGAATAAAGAAACAAAACAAAACAAAACAAAACAAAACAAAACAAAAAGCTGGCTTAGGTATATATTTATAGTTGATTTTAATTTCCTGTTTGCCCGTATATTATGATTTTCCTTAGTTTGCTTGTGAAAACCATGTATGTTTGAAATATATTTTCTGTCCATGTGGCTTCTCTCATCTTAAAACAGAAAACAATCATATATAAGACAATAGCGTCATCAACGCACAGAAATCGGTTGCATTCCTATACACCAACAATGAAGTGATAGAAAGAGAAATCAAGGAATCGATCCCATTTACAGTTGCACAAAAAACCATAAAATACCTAGGATTGAGGTGAAAAATCTGGACGCTGAAAACTATAGAAAGCTTATGAAAGAAATTGAAGAAGACACAAAAAAATGGAAAAAGATTCCATGCTCCTGGATAGGAAGAACTAATATTGTTAAAAATGTCGATACTACCCAAAGCAATCTGCATATTCAATGTAATCCCTATCAAAATAACACCGGCATTCTTCACAGAGCTAGAACAAATAATCCTAAAATTTGTATGGAACTAGAAAAGACCCTGAATAGCCAAAGCGATCTTGAAAAAGAAAACAAAAGCAGGAGGCATCACAATCCCAGACTTCAAGCTATACTACAAAGCTATAATCATCAAGACAGTATGGTACAAGAACAGACACTCAGATCAATGGAACAGAATAGAGAACCCAGAAATGGACCCACAAACCTATGGCTATCTCATCTTTGACAGAGCAGGAAAGAATATCCAATGGAATAGACAGTCTCTTCAGCACGTGGTGCTGGGAAAACTGGACAGCGACATACAGAAGAATGAACCTGGACCACTTTCTGACACCATACACAAAAATAAACTCAAAATGGATGAAAGGTGTCAATATAAGACAGGAAACCATCAAAATCTTTGAGGAGAAAGCAGACAAAAACCTCTTTGATCTTGCCCGCAGAAACCTCTTACTCAACACGTCTCCGGAGGCAAGGGAAATAAAAGCAAAAATGAACTACTGGAACCTCATCAAAATAAAAAGCTTCTGCACAGCGAAGAAAACAATCAGCAAAACTAAAAGGCAACTGACAGAATGGGAGAAGATATTTGCAAATAACATGTCAGATAAAGGGTTAGTATCCAAAATCTATAAAGAACTTATCAAACTCAACACCCAAAAAACAAATAATCCAGTGAAGAAATGGGGAAAAGACATGAGTAGACACTTCTCCAAAGAAGACATCCAGATGGCCAACTGACACATGAAAAAATGCTCAACACCACTCATCATCAAGGAAACACAAATCAAAACCACAATGAGATACCACCTTACACCTGTCAGAATGGCTAACATTAACAACTCAGGCAACAACAGATGTTGGCGAGGATGTAGAGAAAGAGGATCTCTTTTGCATTATTGGTGGCCGTGCAAGCTGGTGCAGCCACTCTGGAAAACAGTATGGAGGTTCTTCAAAAAACTAAAAAGAGAACTACCCTATGACCCAGCAATTACACTACTAGGCGTTTATCCAAGGGATACAGGTGTGCTGTTTTGAAGGGACACATGCACCCCCATGTTTCTAGCAGAACTATCAACAATAGCCAAAGTATGGCAAGAGCCCAAATGTCCATCCGTGGATGAATGGATAAAGATGTGATATATGTATATACAATGGAGGATTAGTCGGCAATCAAAAAGAATGAAATCTTGCCATTTGCAACTATGTGGATGGAACTGGAGGGTATTATGCTAAGTGAAATTAGTCAGTCAGAGAAAGACAAAAGTCATGTGACTACACTCATATGAGGACTTTAAGAGACAAAACAGATGAACATAAGGGAAGGGAAACAAAAAGAATATAAAAACAGGGAGGGGAACAAAACAGAAGAGACTCATAAATATGGAGAACAAGCTGAGGGTTACTGGAGGGGTTGTGGGAGGGGAGATGGGCTAAATGGGTAAGGGGCATTAAGGAATCTACTCCTGAAATCATTGTTGCACTATATGCTAACTAATTTGGATGTAAATTTTAAAAAATAAAAAGTAAAATTAAAAATAAGTAAGTAAAAATAAAAATAAATAAGACAATAGTGTCAACAGATAATTTTCTTATTAATTACTTTTTAGATCACTTAGGTGCTTAAATTTGGTTACAACACACCTTTTATGCTTGCATGTGTCAGATAGAAAGAGAACATGCAACTAAAATCCCGAGTTCTCCTGCTGCTGAGACTGATTGTGGAGTGTAAGACAAATTAAAGTGATAAAGAATGTTTCAGATGTTTATTTGCAAATGCATTGCATTTCTTTTCTTTTCCAACTTTGAGGGGAATGTGCACTCATAAAAAAAAACACAGAGGCATTTCCCTTCATAACCCTTCTGTACCACCTTGACCACCACTTCTACCCCTAAGTCATCTCCCTCCCCAGTGGTAACCATGCTACTAGTTTGAGGTGTGTGTGTGTGTGTGTGTGTGTGTGTGTGTGTGTGTGTTTCCAGAAAGAGAGAAAAATAACAGATATACAACACAATACAATATGTCTTTTAAATTTGATACATTAGTATATTATAAACATCTTAGTAGTAGATATAGCTCAAACTCATGTTTTAATAGCTTCATCATGTTTTATGGAATGCTTACTCTGTAACTTAATTACTATCCTATTGACGGAAATCTTGACAGAAATATTAACAGATATCTCCAATATTTCTCCATTATATAGTATTCTACAGATAATACCTCATATTTGTATCATCTCTGTGAGGAGGGAGGCTGAGAAGAGGATTATCTGATTCAAAGGGTCTGCACTTTTAAAATGTTGACAGCCTGTTCAATTACCTTTCAAAGGCTGTGAAAAAGCATGTTCCTGTCACATGCTGTGTGGGTCTGATTGTTTCCTTACATCCTCACAAGCATAAATATTATGAAATAGCTTTTCTTGGGTTCCTGTGAATACAGATCCTCAGACAAATATGTGCAGATGAAAAAAAAAAAAAACTGAAACACTGAGAAGAGCAATTCATAATTCCAAGTGGAATGTGGATAGTTGGAATTGGTGGTTTCTTTTTCTACCAAAAGCCTTTTGATTATATCTTTAAACCATGGGATTTATTCAAACTCTAAAATTAGAGAAGGTTTCTTCTTGCTCTACAGTTCTATAAGTGATTGCCTCCAACTTTGAGCTGTCAGGGAAAGTTTCATGGAGGGGTACTCTTGATTTGATCTTTGAAGCATGGTCAGATTTCTCTGGGAAGAGAAGAGGGCCATAGCTTTTTCAGGCTGTGAGAAGTACATAGTCTATCTGGCAAGTAGTCAGGGGTGAAGGATGAAAGGGATATTGAAACTGAAAGTTCGCAGTTACATGTTGTCACTAGCCACATTTTCTGTTCCAGTGCCAGCTTTCACCCTCTCTTCACGGCATTAACTGAAAGTGGAGACCCTGAAGAAGCTGATTCTGCTTATTCTTGGATGGCTTCTTCCAAGGTGTTGTAACTGAAGATCAATTAACAGGTCCTTCTAACCCCCCAGTTTTGGTCTCAATCTGTTGTAATACCTAAATTCTCATTGTTAGGATTATGGTTTCAATTTAAGACATAGAAGTCACCCTTGTAAAGGCATTTGTAAAATTGGTAATGGTGATTGGGTTAGCAACAAAGATGATACCACTTTACTATGAATTCACTCATTGGGGTTAAGTTAGGAGATTATAGATATTTCTTAGCTGTCAAAGAGAAAAGGGGGAGTGGGCTGAAGCAGTGGTCTTTGGCCTGGAATTCCTGAATTCATTGGGAGTCTAAGAACATTAGGATCCATTGGTATGGTGGTGGTGATGATGATGATGATGTCGTCAATGATTTCAGTAATAGAAAAAGCAACAACAAAAGTGACTACAAAAAAAGTTAGAATTCAGGGAGTGCTCATGTTGGACCTTTGTTTACATACATTAATTCATTTCATCCTTACCACACCTGGTGGAGTTGATTTTATTACTCACATTTTACAGATGAGGGAACTGAGACTTGAAGAGATAAATTAATTTGTTGAAGATCATCAGATAGTAAAAGGCAGAACTAGGGTCTGAATGCTGTTATTGTGACTCCAAAGTCCATGACTTGAAAGCACCAGGTCACCAAAGTGACAACCAAAACAAACATTACTTTACATCACCTTCATGTACATTCAAGCCTAGGTGCAGAGGAAGATCAGTCCAAATAAGGGGCAGATAGTGGCAGAGCCATGACTCTGGTCCCCTTCTGTGGCAACTTTCAGTTGCGGAAGCTATGGGTAGCTGGGAACACCCTGGCTGTATCCGTTTTTTTTCTCCCTTTGGAGTTCCCATAGTGGGTTACAATCTGCAGTGATTTTCTCCTGGTCGTGTGTGCCCTACTCATGAATGCTGCTGATATCTTGCCCATCTTTTCCATGTATTGCTATGTCTAAACAACAGGACAGAGGAAGAGACCCAGAAATGCTAATTAGAGCATTCTAGGAACAGGTACATTCTAGTTATGTTGCACTATAATTATGTTCAGCAGTTGGAAGCAGGTTGAGATTACCTTGATTGATTATTGCTCTAGTACTGTGGTTCTTAACCATGGATGATTTTATCCTCCAGGGACAATATCTGGAGATATTTTGATTGTCACAACTGGGAATGGGTCGTGTTTCTGGCATCAAGTGGGTAGAACTCAGGGATGCTACTAAATATCCTACAATGCACAGAACTAATGTAATTTTTACATTTTCCACATGACAGAGGAAAACGAATATATTTTTATGGTTCCCTTGGCAAAGTCATGCCAATTACATGTGAAAATGTGGTTCACTTACACAGAAGGTCCTTCTCCTCCTCTTTCCCCCTCCTCCTTTTCATCTTCTCCTCCTCCTTCTCCTAGCCCTTCTCCTTTTCCTTATCCTCCTCGTCTTCTGCTTCCTCCTCCTCCTTCTCCTCCTCCTTCTTCTAGTCCTCCTTTCCCTCTTTTTCCCCTCCTCCTCCTTCTCCTTCTTCTCGTCCTCTTTGTCCTCTTCTTTCTTGTCCTCCTCCTAGCCCTCCTCCTCTTCCTTCTCCTCCCCCTACTCCTTTTACATGTATGGGTTGCATTTGTTTCCTGGAAGAAGAGATAGGAGATTTAGGGTTTCTCTTATGCTGAGTTTAAAAACAATAGGAGTGTCTCTAAAAGCCCCCCCCCCCCCTCCCCGCAGGTAGTATCTAGTTAAACAATAATTCAATTTGTTCAAAACTAATTTGGCATTGATTCTTTCATATCTTGTTTACCTGTGTGGGAGCATAAACAATGATTGGCAAAAGCAGGACAAATAGATGGAAGCAGTGTTGGGGTCATGTGGCCAACATGTGACAGCAGTTCTACAGTAACATCAAGATTCCTTAGAAAAGATGCCCTTTCCTCTCATAAAATCATGATGGGATCAGATGATAAATCTTTTCAGGCAGTCTATTTGTCTTCCCTGTTTTTACAAAGTCCTGTTCTTAAAAACATTCTGAAAGAAATCCTGATACTTTATTCTTACAATCCTTCCAGAAGAAATATCTATAATTTCCATTCTTGACTCTAATTAGCCAAGTAACATAACATTCAGTTAGCCTGTCTTATCTATATGTCTGTGTTGCAATTTGAAGTTGTCCAGTTTAGTAGAAATAAAAAATTTTTCCTCATCTATACATGTATATCTATAATCTTCATATACAGTGCTTGAAAAAAAATGAAATCCTGTTTCAGTTTTTCTAAATAACTCACATCTTTGGCCCTTGCCTGTGGACTCTATTTTCAACCCTTTAGTCACATATCTCTGGTATTCCTGGAATACTTGTTCTAAATACAATTTCCTGGGCCTTACTCCTTAAGTATCCTCAGAGGGGTAGGGCTCTGGGAATACATAGCTTTCACAATATTCCCAGGTGATTTTATGGCCTGAGAGTTTTGAGAACAACCACAATAGCAAGATGGCCATCTTTCAGCATGAGTGTTTCCAGCTGCTCCGGAGAGTAGCTTTGCTTTTCACATTACCTGGCTGTCTTTCCTAAGTAGGTATGTGTTCTCCTTGGCTTTGGTTATCCACAGTTAACATGCAGATAGTTCTCTTATTAGCATATAACAAGAGCCTTCAGAGAAATTGGATGCATAGTGTTGTTACTGAAAGAGCACATAACTCTTTGGAATATGCATTTTTTTCTTTTTAGGGAGAAGTAGCTGAAAGTAAACATGTCTGTCTCCATTTGGAACCTGGTCACTTCAGTTAGCCTTTGCCTCATCACTGGACATTTGTCTTGTTATAATGGCAGACACACTGCTAATATTGGAGCGTATTTTATGGTATTTAGGTGTTCATATCTGTACTTTATTTTTTTAAGTTTTTTTTAAGTTTATTTTTGAGAGAGAGCATGAGCAGGGGAGGGGCAGAGAGAGAGGGAGAGAGAGAATCCAAAGCAGGCTCTGAGCTGTCAGCACAGAGCCCGACATGGGGCTCAAACTCACAAACTGTGAGAGTATGACCTGAGCCGAAGTCGGATACTTAACTGACTGAGCCACTCAGGTGCCTCATGTGCTTTATTTTAACTCTTACTGTGGCAATTTCTTTTTAAAAAAAATTTTTTTTTTCAACGTTTTTTATTTATTTTTGGGACAGAGAGAGACAGAGCATGAACGGGGGAGGGGCAGAGAGAGAGGGAGACACAGAATCGGAAACAGGCTCCAGGCTCCGAGCCATCAGCCCAGAGCCTGACGCGGGGCTTGAACTCACGGACCGCGAGATCGTGACCTGGCTGAAGTCGGACGCTCAACCGACTGCGCCACCCAGGCGCCCCTTACTGTGGCAATTTCTAAAAGAAAGCCAGATTTTTAAAAGTTGCCCATTTGTTAAAGCGTTTGCTTCAAGTTACTTCTCTTTTGGGCATGATATGGTGTATAACTTCTAGCATTACTGGGGCCAAAAGTGGAAAAGTTGAGCTATAGAAGAAACAAAGTAGATTCATAGACCATCAAATGATCCCTCAGCCTTCTGCATGGAGGGCCCAAGTAGAATGCCTCAGAGAAGAGGGCAGTTGGACCAATTCCACCAAAACTGTATTTTCATGATGCTACAGTCTTGGTTTAGAGAAACCCAAGATTTGACGGCTTCAATTTCTGTATTCTACATACCAATAATTCAAGCTACAGTAACAGTCCTGGGGATCTTTATGCAAACCTGGTACAAAGTTTCAAAATCATGGTGTATGGGACTCTAAGCTGTATAGATTAAAGATCCTGATAAAAGGTACCCAAGAGGTCAGGAAAGGTGACTCTGCTTCCTGTTATTGTTTTTTCTCACTGAAAAAGACTTTTTTTTTTTTTTTTAGGTTTGTTTTTACTTTGAGCATTCTTTTTGGCTTGATAATTCGAAGATCTAATTAATTATCATACATTGAACTTAGTATGTGCATTCCTAGCATACGTCAAGGAATCATTAAAGCCCCTGCTAAGGATTCTCCCCTATGGATTCCGGGACAGTTTATTGTCCACACACTAGTGAGTCAACCATGGCCGGCAGGGCCCCTTATGTCTAGAAGCTTTCACTGTTCTTGGAACCATTCTCAAAGTCATTTTCTGCATTTAAGTGCTGCACTTTGCTCCCTTAACCAGGCTTCAGAGGGCAGTGCCCTGAACACATCCACTGTCCGTTTTCCTGCTGGATGATGTTGGAGGTCAGGGCTCAGTGTGGAATCTGCTTTTCTTGGATGTCAAAAGAAGTGCTAGAATGGAAACTAACTTACTTAGAGCCTAACCTAATGAGGGAAATAGAGGCATAATCCTTCTAGAGGTGAGTATCACCACAGGTGAGAGGGGATGTTCAGAGAGACCCCACAGGACCACTATGGGCCATCTAGAATAGATGAACTAAATACAGATACATATCAATACTTGAATTCATTTAAGAAGGAGCCCAGTAGGAAGGACAATACAATATTAAAAACACTATGCTGCCTGCTCTCTCTTCAAGCCAGTGATGGCCACTGGCACTGCATTCCCCTTTGCTGTGAATACCATATGCTAATCATGGACAGAGTTATTGAAATCTTACCATATGGTAGCCTTTTTAAAGCCCCACAACAATCCGTAGTAGTAGGATCCTGCTATCTTTTCTCTTTTACAGATAGGAAATAGAGTATTAACTCTTCTGAGATCACATAGCCAACAGCGGTGGGCCTGATTCTGACCCAGGCTAACTTTAGAGCTTATGTTCCTAACCACAATATATGCAGTCTCCTTCAAGAGAAGAACTGGGGAAACATGCAAGCAAATAAATGTGTATAGATCTAACTTGGTTTTGTGGGGGCTTATTTAAGAAATGTTAATTATTTAAGATGTCCAGGGCTCTAAAATCTGAAGAAACCTTCCAGATCTCTTATTTGCAGCTAGGGAAAGTAAGTTGCATTGCCAAATACTCCCCATTCCTTCAGTTTTCCAGAGCTAAACAGGCAACATTTACT
Source organism: Panthera pardus (assembly GCF_024362965.1). Taxonomy (NCBI): domain Eukaryota; kingdom Metazoa; phylum Chordata; class Mammalia; order Carnivora; family Felidae; genus Panthera; species Panthera pardus. Next base: position 32,491,315 of record NW_026526765.1, on the reverse strand, counting down.
TATTTGATTTTCAGAAGGCTAGAATGACCCAAGACATTTTGTTAGTCTATATTAGTTGACATTTGCCAAGTCTCACCTAATCCTTGTGTATACTGTGTTGGCCCTGGCTGGGTGTGGTCTGTTGGAGCAAGAAATGGGGTGGGGACAAATATGCTTTATTACTTAGATGTCCTAATGCCTATGCAGGAGAGTGTCATCTATGATAATAGCATGACTGGTTTCCTCAGTGGATGCCTCAATATTCTTTAGACTCAGGGCACTGTTTATTCTTCCCCTCACGTTCTGTATGCTTACATCATTGGTTCTGGATAGGTGTTTACCTTTCCTTGATCATATATTTCCTATTTAGCTATGATAAAATTATTGCTTTCATTTCCTATCCAACCGGTGAAACTTAGTCTGTTAGAATATTTTCATTTCCTGTTTGTTTTTCTCCTGAAATCAACTCAGCATAATTATACATTTAGCTTTTGCTTAGTGGTGAGGGCTGTGTGACTTCTACCCCACATAAACATGGGTGCTTTTATTCTCATTTCCTTATCTACCCATTGTTTTCAAAACAGACTGGGTCTGGACTTTCTTAAATTCTAAGCTGGGTAATATATTAAAATTTCATTCATCCTTGAATTCAGGTACTTCAAACTCGGCAGGTGCTTAGTAAATATTTGTTAAATAGAATTTAAGATGGATTGAAGATTAGATTCTTCAGGTAAAGAACTTCATAATCAACTGCGAGTGGGGGATTTCCTATTATTCAGTGTTTTGCACTGTCTTGGAGGTCAACCATGGTACTACGTTCCACATACTATTGTTTTAGGATGTTGATTTGCACAGGCCTGTAATATGTAGTAGTGTCTGACTGGTAATGTTTGGCAAATAGGAGGAATCTTTAATTTGCTTTTAGTGATTCAAATATGTTTCCATAACAATTCTTTTGTTTGCTTCCTTGGTCTATTTTTAGTAATTTTTTTTTTTCTTGAGGCTTGCTCAGAGACCGGACTGTCACATCTTGCATATTTAAATGTTTACCCAACTTCCCTTTGCATGTCATTTGATCATTTGCCTGTACAAATAGAAGAGCCAGCTTTTTAAGTACCTACCTAAAAGCATGTGGGCCAATTTTGAATATGCGTTTAGGAGGCACTACTAACAACAGTGGTACTAAATCCCATGGATTTTACTATTTCTGACACTTGTGAGCAATACTCAGGGTAAAAGATACAATAGTTGACTAAATTGGTTAATGAGTAGTTGACCAAATGTACAATTTATAGATACAGTCTAAGAGATCTAAAGTTGAAAAAACTGTAGCAATTACTTGACTGAATTATCTTTCCTTGATTAGAATCTTCTGGATGGCTGTATGTAGGAACTTAGTGTTCTTTCAGTATATAAGTAGGATTTATTTGTCCAATGTTTATTCTTATGCAAACCATTAATTATGAGTTATCAAGATGACACTGAGTGATACAGAGGCATCTTGTATCCATTCCAGACATGATCTCAAGTATCTTCTGCTCTGTGCTAATCTTGTATGAGATGAAACAGTTTGGAGCTTTTTAAGGGTTCCAATAAACAGTTTCCATGCTGACTGTAGTGGAAAGAACGTTGTTCTGGACCTCCAGAAACCTGGGTTTTAGGTTCTGCTCTATGCCAACAGTCTATGTGATTTAAAAAAATTTTTTTCTTTTTACATTTATTTATTTTTGAGAGACAGAGTGAGACAGAGCACGAGCAGGGGAGGGGCAGAAAGAGAAGGAGACATGGAATCTGAAGCAGCCTCCAGGCTCTGAGCAGTCAGTTAGCACAGAGCCCAACATGGGGCTCGAACCCATGAACGGTGAGATCATGACCTGAGCTGAAGTAGGATGCTCACCTTACTGAGCCACCCAGGTGCCCCTCTATGTGATTTTTAGAAAACTTTTTCACCTCAGGCCTCCATTTACTTACCTGTTAAGATAGCATAAAGATTGAATTAAGTGACCTTTCATAATGCTTCCAGCATAGACATGCTATGCATTAAAGCTATTTTATTTATATCCCTGAGTCTGGAAAGATACTATCTTCTTGAGCAATGGAAAATGGAGCTACTCTTTAAGTAGCAAAGGTGAACCTGAGGCTGTCCATTGCCTTTAATCCAATCAGGAAATGCTGGACACTGCCTTCTGGGAGCATAAATAGCATAAAATAGCTAATAATGATGCGATGTCTGCAGTAGTGTGAATAATGATCAGTTACTGAGTTCCAGGTGATACATAGTTTTCAGATATTATCTTCTTATTCTCACCACACTCCTGGGAGGTAGATTTTACATGAGAGAAAATTGAGGGCTAGGGAGTTCAGTAACTTGCCAGAGAGCATGAGCCCGGTAATTGTCCAAACAAGGTTCAGATCCAGGTTTTGCTTAAATCTAACAGCCAATCTTGATCTGCTAGTCTTCGCTGCCTCTATCTGCAAAACTCACTCTCCTTCATTTACCCTATACTTAATGTAAGACATTGTGTACTGGGTACTGCTCTAGAATAGATGATTGGGATAGAGAGAAAACGGAGAAAAAGCCTTCCTTCAATGCAGCTTACATCCTAGCAAGGGTGAATAGTATCAGTAGACGTAATAAACACATGAACTACCTGGTGTTGTAGCAGGTGGTAAGTGCTATGGAAAAAGAAAAGGCCAAGCTGGGTGAAGAGAATTGGAAATGTGTGTGAATAGTGTGTGGAGGGTTGCAATTTTGAACTGGGTGGTCAGGGTGGGCATTATTGGGATGGGGATTTTTGATCAAGGACTTGAGAGAGGTGAGGAAATGAGTCGTACGGACAGCTGGTAGAAGAGCATTCTTGGGCAGAGAGAACAGCAGGGTCCTGAGTGGGGAGTGTGCCTGGTTTTAGCACGTCAGTTATTTATGACTGTAAATAGCCACAATAAGAAAACACTGAGAACCTATTATAGACACTTCCATTCCTGCTCATGGTTCTGTTTATTTTAGAGGCAGGATGACTTCTTTCTTATCAGCATACTTCATCCTGCCTACCCAACGGTCTACTTGAAGAGCTTGTTTCTGACAAGATGTTTTTCAGCCTTCATTTTACTTCGCCCTAACTGGGATTCTCAAGCCTTCTTATCTCCAGACACTTTTATACTCTTAAAAATTGTGGCGGACTCAGAGAGCTGTTGTACATGTGAGCTATATTTATGAATATATACTGTATTAGGAATTAGAACAGAAATTTGTGAAATATTTCTTTAATTTGTTTAAAGTAATAAGCCTGTGGCATGTTAACACAAATAACGTATTTTCATGAAATGTTACTATTTCCAAAACCCCCCAAAATAATGAGAATAGTGGCAATATTTTACATTTTTGCAAATCTCCTTAATGGTTGAGTTAATAGAAGACAGCTGGATTCTCATACCTGCTTCCACATTTCATCTGTTGTAACATGTTTGAGCTGAAACATATGAAGAAAATCCAGCCTTCCACAGATGGCCTTTCTAGGTAAGTGAATATTCTTCCCTGACAATACATTCAAAGTGATAGTTTCCGAAGAGTTAGCTGCAGTGTGACTTTTTGCATTTTGTACACTCATGGGTAAATGAGCATGAAAAAGGCACACAACGTCATAGTATTAGTTTTGACTTTGCAACCCCTCAAACGGGTCTTGGAGACCACCAGGAGTCCCCTGACCACCCTTTGAAGCGTTAATAAGGTAAAGAGAAAATTTCTATGAAAAGTTTGGAAAAAATGATGTTGCATGAAGAAACCATGAACTTGGAGAACTTTCCTTTTAAAAGAATTTTTTTTAACATTTATTTTTGAGAGACAGAGCATGAGCAGGGGAGGGGCAGAGAGAGAGGGAGACATAGAACCTGAGGCAGGGTCTAGGCTCTGAGCTGTCAGCACAGAGCCTGATGCGGGGCTTGAACTCAGGAATCGTGGTATCATGACCTAGGCCAAAGTTGGACACTTAACTGACTAAGCCACCTAGGCGCCCCGAACTTGGAGAACTTTCTAACACATCTGCTTCAGTGTCAGGCAGGGAGGATTTATTGTCTCTTTGGGCACTTTATTCAAGGATATAAGTCACTGCCACAGGCAGCCAGTGAATATATAATCTAGAAAATGGGGAGAAAGTTCTCTCATCTACCTTTCCCCACTGTGGTCCCTACAGAACTAAAAGTAAAGCAATCGACCAATATTCTGTACCCTGGGACAGTGCTGCTTCAACTTTAACTTGCAGCCCAGTCACCTGGGCATCTTATTAAAATGCAGATTTCAGCTCTGTAGGTCAGAGTAGGGTCTAGGATTCTGTATTTCTTATCGTCCTCCAGGTGATGCTGTTGGTGTTGGTCCACAGACCACACTTTGAGTAGCGAGGGTCTAGAGGTTAAATAGACTAGTACTCCGAGGATGGGTTGACTCTGCATTTCTAGTGAATCCAGTGCTTCCCAGCCTGCTAAACTATGTATCATCAGATGATCAGGGACAGAAAGATTACTGAAAAAAACTATGGACGGTGCCACCCTCAGAGCTGTCCAGTGGGTCTTACCTACCACATGTTGTGATGCTCAGTGTCTTTGCCTAACCTACCACCTACACGCTCTGATGGCTTCCTAGTTACTTGAAAATATAATTCAGACTCCATATCCTGATTCACCAGACCCTTATTCGTCTGGCCTCTTTGGATATCTTTGATCTTGATGATCATTTCCTGTCATTCACATGGTGCTGTCACAGTGACAGTGTTTCAGTTTCAGAAAGTGGTTGAATTCTCAGTTTGCTTGATGATGGCTTGTCAAATAAGCTAATTCTTTCCTTGAGGTACAGCATAGATACAGACCCCCCCCAAAAAAATTGGAAATAATTTAATAAAAGCAGTAAAGTTGTGAGTTTTTGGATTTTATTTTTAAATTTTTTTCAATTTATTATTTTTTAAAATTTTTAATTTTTTTAATTTAATTTTTTATTTTTTAAAATTTACATCCAAATTAGTTAGCATATGGTGAAATGATTTCAGGAGTAGATTCCTTAATGCCCCTTACGAATTTAGCCCATCCCCCCTCCCACAACCCCTCTAGTAACCCTCAGCTTGTTCTCCATATTTATTTTTTTTTAATCTTTTTTATTAACATTTATTTATTTTTCAGACAGAGAGAGACAGAGCATGAGCAGGGGAGGGTCAGAGAGAGAGGGAGGCACAGAATCCGAAACAGGCTCCAGGCTCTGAGCTGTCAGCCCAGAGCCCGATGCAGGGCTTGAACTCACGGACCATGAGATCATGACCTGAGCCGAAGTTGGACGCCCAACCGACTGAGCCACCCAGGCGCCCCTGTTCTCCATATTTATGAGACTCTTCTGTTTTGTTCCCCTCCCTGTTTTTATATTATTTTTGTTTCCCTTCCCTTATGTTCATCTGTTTTGTCTCTTAAAGTCCTCATATGAGTGAAGTCACATGGTTTTTGTCTTTCTCTGACTAATTTCACTTAGCATAATACCCTCCAGTTCCATCCACATAGTTGCAAATGGCAAGATTTCATTCTTTTTGATTGCCAAGTAATACTCTATTATATATATATATATATATATGTATATATATATATATATATATATATATATATATATATATATACCACATCTTTTTTAGCCATTCATCCATGGATGGACATTTGGGCTCTTGCCATACTTTGGCTATTGTTGATAGTTCTGCTAGAAACATGGGGGTGCATGTGTTCCTTCAAAACAGCACACCTGTATCCCTTGGATAAATGCCTAGTAGTGCAATTATTGGGTCATAGGGTAGTTCTATTTTTAGTTTTTTGAGAAACCTCCATACCGTTTTCCAGAGTGGCTGCACCAGCTTGCATTCCCACCAGCAATGCAAAAGAGATCCTCTTTCTCTGCATCCTCGCCAACATCTGTTGTTGCCTGAGTTGTTAATGTTAGCCATTCTGACAGGGTAAGGTGGTATCTCATTGTAGTTTTGATTTGTATTTCCCTGATGATGAGTGATGTTGAGCATTTTTTCACGTGTTGGTTGGCCATCTGGATGTCTTCTTTGGAGAAGTGCCTTTTGCCCATTTCTTCACTGGACTAATTGTTTTTTGGGTGTTGAGTTTGATAAGTTCTTTATAGATTTTGGATACTAACCCTTTATCTGACATGTTATTTGCAAATATCTTCTCCCATTCTGTTGGTTGCCTTTTAGTTTTGCTGATTGTTTTCTTCGCCGTGCAGAAGCTTTTTATTTTGATGAGGTTCCAGTAGTTCATTTTTGCTTTTATTTCCCTTGCCTCCGGAGACGTGTTGAGTAAGAGGTTTCTGCGGGCAAGATCAAAGAGGTTTTTGCCTTTCTCCTCGAGGATTTTGATGGCTTCCTGTCTTACATTGAGGTCTTTCATCCATTTTGAGTTTATTTTTGTGTATGGTGTCAGAAAGTGGTCCAGGTTCATTCTTCTGCATGTCGCTGTCCAGTTTTCCCAGCACCACGTGCTGAAGACTCTTTATTCCATTGGATATTTGTTCCTGCTCTGTCAAAGATGAGTTGGCCATAGGTTTGTGGGTCCATTTCTGGGTTCTGTATTCTGTTCCATTGATCTGAGTGTCTGTTCTTGTGCCAAGGTTTTGGATTTTAAAAACACCTATTCAATCAGCAGGTATTTATTGCATACCTACTGTGTGTCAGGCATTGTTTTAGGAATTTGAGGCCTGTCAATAAAGATTTCTCCCCTTGTGGAGCTTTGATTCCAGCAGAGAGACACTAAACAAGAGACAGAATAAATAAATAAATTGTGTAGTACTGATCAAATGTAGTAAGTATAATGGGAAAAACAGTACAACACAGGAAAAGGCTTTGAGAAAGAGAGGTCCAGATGGGAGAGGGAAGATGATGTTTGAGGAAAGACCAGGAGGAGGTTGGAAGTTATCCATTCAGATTATGTTGGGGAAAAGGTCTTAGTGCAAAGGCCCTGAGCTGCCTGGCACTTGGGAGGAGCAGGCAGGTGGCCAGGCCAGTGTGGCTGGAGCAGAGCAGGTGGGCTGTGTGCTCAAGACGATAATGATGTGTGTGTGTGTGAGTGTGTGTGTGTGCGCACGTGCACGTGTCTACCTGTTTGTCTGCCTGGGTGTCTGTATGGAGGGCTGCCTATTTTAGATTTTTATATATACCTTTCAAAAGTTAATTATGGAGTAGAGAACCATTGTTTAAAGCTCTAGTTTTCCTTGGCTCCTGCTTTCTGGAGAATTAGTTTCAGGGAGAAGTTATTTCAATCTGTATAATTTTATAAACTGTAAAAACTTACTTTTAAAGTGATGTAAATTGTGTATGGGCAGGAACTGAATAGTCAAGTGAAAGATGTTTCACTAAGGTGACCTGCAACTGAAAATTTTGCTCTGTGCTTGCAATGTAGGCTAGCGAGGGTTTAAGTGAGCACTTGGCCTCTGTAACGCCCTTGCCACCCATGAAAGAGTTGCATCTGCCTCGGCAGAATGAGGAAGTCACTTTGGTAGAGCCTCAGCTTCCAGTCAGGTTCCACCACCTTCGGTGATGGTGTTGTCCTTTTCTCCAGAGGAAGCTATTGCCCGAGCCAGGGAGTATCTCTGCCTTCTCTGGGTGCTGGGCCATCTGGAGAATAGAAATGCCTAGTGCTCTGTTGAACAGTATGTAAACGCTCCACAGGACACTGGACCAGCAACTTCAGCATCACCTGGAAACTTGATAAAAGTGTAAATGCTCAGGTCTAGGGCTGAGGGGTGGTGGGTAAGCCCTAGAGTGTTCATCAATGAGTGTCGCCTCTGGAACAGATGTTCTCAATCCTGGCTGTACATTAGAATTCCTGGGGAATTTAAAATAACAAAATGAAATGAACAACCAATGCCATGACCCCTGTACCAGGGAGTCTAATTTAATTAGTCTCGGGATGGGCCAGGGGCAAAGGTGTCTGTATTTTGTAACTGTCCCTGAGTGATTCTAAGGTGTGGAATCACTGGTAGAATGGATTTCTCAAACCTCAGTACTACTGACATTTTGAACTGGATAATGCTTTGTTGTGGGGGCTGTTCTGTGCATCGTAGGATATTTATCAGCATCCCTAGTCTTTATTTACTAGATTTCCATAGAACCCCTGCTCCCATTTATGACAACCAAAAATATTTCCAGATACTGTCAAGTGTTCCCTGGGTGGCAAAATTGTCCCAGTCGAGAACAGTTGCTTTACAGAGCAGTTCTCAGAGTTTACTACACTGCCCAGTGTAATTATAATGCTAAGCACATGTATAATTTTAAAGCTTTTAGTTACATTAAAATAAGCAAAATAAAACAGGTGAAACTAATGTTAACAGTATAGTCAGTCTAGCCCAATATATCCCAAATAGTATTTTAACATGCATTCAATATAAAAAAATATTAATAGGGTATTTTTACATTCTTTCTTCAAGTCTTTGAAATCTGGTGTGTGATTCACAGTTACAGCATATTTTCAGACAGGCTACACCTTGAGTCTTCCGTAGCCACAGGTGGCCCAGTGTCTGCTGTATTGGGGTACAGAGGGCATCAGAATCACACTGAAGGCTGATTAAAATATAGATTGCTGGGTGACACTCCCAGGGTTTCTGATTCAGCAGGTCTGGGTTGGGGCTTGAGAATTTGCATTTCCTAATAACCTTATAGGTAATGCTGAAGCCGCTGATCTGGTGACTACACTTTGAAAACCACTACTCCCTAACTGACTGATTAAACCCTAGTACCTTTGTTATTCAAAAATACGGTTTGTGGACCAGCAGCAGACCTAGTAAGGTCTGTAAGAAATGCATAATCCCAGGTCCCACTGCTGACCCATTAGACTGGAACCTGTGTTTTAACCAGAATGTACATGAAAGTGGGAACATGAGACTTCCTTGAATAGAGCCCCCTTGTGAGTCTCTATTATAGGGGCCTGTTTGCTTCCTTCTTAGAGCTTTCTCAGTTCTTTTTCTCTGTTTTTTTCCATTTAACTAAAAAATTCTGGCTTCCCCGCCCGTAACCATTCCCTTTCCAGGCCTAGTATGTCTTACACATAATAGGCACCTAAATATCTATGAAGTTAATGAGCCTCTGAAAGGAGAGAAGGCTGGGGACGGTGATTAAGTATATTCTTTGGGTTTAGAAATTCAAATAAAAATGTGTTTGGAGATGAGTTGAACACTGGGATTCAGAAGCTGATTGTGTGGCCCCTGCTGGCCTGGCAGGTGGAGTGGTCCTTCCTGTGCACTTCACCTGTGCACTCAGGGAGCACGAGTGACTCACCTTGAAAGAATTGCCTGTGGGAAGTTGGTCAGATTCCTCTTCCTGGCAAGGTGGAGCCACATTCTTTTCCTTTTAGAGCAATGGCAGTGCTCTACCTGGTTGTGACGTCACACAGCACCCAGGATGCCCTTCCTCAGGGCTGTGAGTGCCGCTCAAGTGTCAGTGGCCACACAGGCTTCTTCACACTTCCACAGCCAGTTGGCATTCCAGAGGCATGGCGTTCGAACTGACTCAGTTCTAAGTCACCAGAGGCACGATTACACAGTGGAAATTTGGTTTCCAAAGGGAATTACTGATGTTACAATGCCTGGCTAAAATACAGTGTTTGTCACATATAAAAATAGTCTCTTGACTCGTAGATAAGTTTCATTTTTTTCCCTTATACTTTTAATAACAGAAAATAGTTTCTCCACACCTCTTTGGGAAAAGACAGTAAACCTTTTTATTTTTTTTTATTTTCTGTTGAGATTTAGTGCTAAGTGTGAAGTAACCAATGGATTTGTTAACTATGTATCTTAATCTTCACAAAGAGCTTGTGTGTAGACAGATGGAAAGATGAAGTAATTCAGTCGTTACTTTCAGAGGAGGGCAAAATTAAAAAAAAAGCAGAAGTGAACAACAATTTCATAATATTCTTTGCAATCTGCTTCACTGCTCTTTTTTTTTTTTTTTTTTTTTTTTTTTAATCTCAGCTGCCTTCTCATCATGCCAGGCTTTTGACAAAATTGAGACGATATAAGAGTGGAATGCGTATTCTATGTTTGTTTTACAGGACGACTTAAATGAGAAACAATGGCATTGACCAAATAAATAAGCTTGATTCTTGTCAGGCAACGGTTGCCCAGGTGTGGCAGCAGGACAGGCCTGGTGTAGGGAACACCACTGGCTGACATGACCCCCATCTTTGTTAACCTCACTCTCCTGGAGTTGTGTTACTGCGTTTTATGATTGAAGGGTATATACTTGTAAGCACATGTAATTTGTTGTTGTTGTTAATTTTAAGCTATTTCTGTCTTAAATCTGAAAAGGGGTCAGTGGGGGGGAGCTCAGTGCCATATAATCACTGAAACATAGTGAATGCGCCATGGTTGCCATAGGGAGGCTTGTCCATGATTATGATGAAAATAACTACTTAATATATGAAAACTATATTAGGAAGTGGGAAAGGGTAGGTGAGTTTTGCTCTAATTTACTCAATGAATTTGGCAGGTTTGGAAATGGGCCATTGCTCCAGACTTCCTCATGGTTTAGTGTGGATGTCTTTGCTTTATGAGCTTCTGATAAAAATTGCCTGATGCGTCTCTAATGATTAGAAGATGATAATTCTGCCCCAGTGCCTTTGGCTCTGATAACCACAGTTTAGCCACTCATCTAGGGGAAACACCTCTGCTCTGATTCCTTGGGTAAGTGTGAAATTTTGTCACCATGTCATGCTGATCTACTGTACTTAATCAGTGAAAATAAAAGTCTTGTTATCCAGTGGTGAGGTAGCTTCAAGAATGGGTACTGGGGACACCTGGCCGGTTCAATCAGTAGAGTGTTCAACTTTTGATCTTGGGGTTGTGAATTTGAGCCCCGCGCTGGGCGTAGAGTTTACTTATTAAAAAAAAAAGAACGGGGTGCTGTACTAAGGGCTAGTGGTTATATGGGCTGGTGGTTATGTCGGGGAAACAGAAAATGAAAATAAAGGGAACCCTGTACAATCAGAAAGCAGGAAGGTCAGCATACTGGTTACAAAGGGTGTCAGGAGAGGAGAAACACAGACTAAATTGATACAAGGGCTGAAAATGAAAATGCTGGTAGTGTTTAGCAGAAAAGTTACGGTAAAGGAAGTCTTATTTGAAATTGCGCTGCCTCTATACTTTATCTCATTCATCCCCCTGGTAATCCTTCACGACACATTGCACAGATGCGCTTCCCATAATTAGGTGAGGAAGGTGAGGCCTGAGATACTTAGTGACAGAACTGACTCTCTGGCTCACGCAGAGAACCAGAACTTTGATTTTGAATTGTCTTTGAAAGCTCCTCTGGGACCTCTTCTGGCTGTGTGCTTGTTATGTGTAGTTGTTAGCATTTGTGAGCATTTCACAACCATTTGCAAGAAAGCACTCTATCTAGGAGGAGAGCTGTGATGTGCAACGTCTGTCCCTGTCCTTTAAAAAAGGGACAATCGACCAACTTCTGATTTAGGTCTTAGGTGTCTTTCATCTAAAATTTTCAGTTCACAGCATTCATTTTGAAGTAAAATAGGCAAGATTGCCTCATGTAAGTACTCTGCAATTTAACTGCTTTGTGAATTTGTCCTCTGGATCTATTGATGTCTTTTTAACCCTTTGGTGTCTGGCAACCACAGTCATTTAAAAAATATTTTTTATTTTTTTAAATTTTTTTTAAGTTTATTTATTTTTGAGAGAGAGAGAGAGAGGAGGGGAGGGACAGAGAGAGAGGGAGACACAGAACTTAGGCTCCAGGCTCTAAGCTGTCAGCACAGAGCCTGATGCAGGGCTTGAACCACAAACCGTGAGATCATGACCTGAGCTGGTCGGAGGCTCAACCGACTGAGCCACCCAGGTGTCCCAAAATATATTTCTTTTATTAATAAAATAGTTACCATTACTTACTAGTCAATTTTAAAGATATTTTACAGGTGATAAAGAACCCTCATGGTTTCTTGTTGAAGCAGATAAGTTGGAAAGAAGATCACGTGTGTTTAAGCTGAAATTAATCTGTAATCAAGTGAGAGAAAAATAGACAATATTATGTTCAAGTGTTTGAAGTGCATGTCATTGTTTGCTAAGAAAATATAAATATTTTTGAAGCTTTTGTAAAATGGTTTGATCTCTAGATTGTACATTTTTATTACAAACATTTTTTTCTCTGGTTCTTAGTAGTGGGGGAGATGTTTATAAGGCTAAATGTACAGAGATTCAACCACATTGGAAAAATAAAGACAAGAACAAATAGCAAGAAATCCTTAGCACATGCTGACTCGCTTGGACACAGTCTGCCCAATTGACCTGTGACATTCACCATGGGTCATCCTCCTTCAGTCAGCCTTCAAGGTAAAAACTGTATCCCATTTCCCATTCTCTAGTCGGCACAGGCGTATTTTAAATCGACTGATGCTTTCAGCCTGATGTTTTCAGCACCTGTAGGGATAATAAAATCTGGAGGTTTACCACCCTCAAACTAAAGCAGTATTTTATAATTGGATTGAAGGGTTTATTTGATTGTATTCTCTAAGCAGCTAAGTTTGAATCTAACCTGGTTATGGAGCTCATGGGTCTGGTTCTATGAGGGAAGTACAAGAGGACCATCCAGCTGGTTGTGACTCCCAGGTAAGAAATTTACTGATGTCATCCACTGTCTGTGTGTAGCTGTGCCCACCACTGGGGAGTCTTTATGTGGTAGTTACAATTCGAGTACATAGATGGCCTGCTAAGGTTGTTTTGTCATGGATATTTTATGTAAACATAATGAATGTAATATCTGATACCTGGTCCACGTAATGTTCTTCCCGTGGCCACACCTTCCAGGACTCTGATATAGCACAGCTTTAGAAAGATACAGTTGCCAGAGTATGTCTTTAAGTGACTCATTCTATTTGCTCATGTTTGAGGATAAAAGTTCAAAGAATTTTCAAGTAGGAGAAATTTGTTGATTGTAAAGTGATGAAGAAAAATAATTTATTGTATTGGAAGTCCCAAATCTTTGCTTCTCAAATATTTTTGTAGGCTGTGTTGCACATAGCATCAATTCAGTCTCATATTTTACATGAATTGCCAGGAGGGAGGGAGCTACCTGCCTGGGAAATATTTGCTGTGAGTCATTCATGGTGATGGGAGTGGTATAGAGGTGCTGTTCTGTATGATGAACCTGGTGATGGGAGATAGAGTTTTGAGTATTCTGTTCTGGGTGCCCCGTATTCCATTTCACAGTGCAGAGTTTCCCCAAAATAACAAAATTATAAAGGATCACTTGGGGTACTTTTTACATTTGTGGGCCTCCCCCAGACAGCTGAATCAGAATTTGCATTGGTAGGATCTGGGAATATGTATTTTTTATAAGAACCTTAGATTATTCTTCTGATCATGCAAATTTAGGAACTTCTACATTGGTGGCTACTGTAAGAATCCTCTTGGCTCTTGAAGTTACGTGGCTCTTTAAAAACACCTTCATCATATTTTAATCCTCTGAGTACATCTATCCCAGTTTGTTCTTAAAGAGGGGGCAGGGCAAATATTGCTACCTTCATTTTACAGATATGATGTCAACTTACCTGAGTCAACAACTCAAGGTTTAGCTGATAAGAAGAGCAATCAAAGCTTTTGGAATGGTGAGGGCTGGTTAGCTACTCCCCCATAGCTGCATGTCTAGGAGTAATGAGAACATGTCAGATAATAGTCTGTGACATATGTGGACATCTGTTAGACATTTATTAGAGAAGCAGGCACAAAATATAAGTCTAATGAAGCACCAGTGCACTATTATTTGAGGTTTCTTAACTGCACTTCATAAGGCAAATTCTCATTGAAGCACACATGGCAACATTTAAAGTTGGATTCCGTGTCCTCCTGAACTGTTGGCTAGACACTGACTGATGAGTGACAAGGGCATCAGTGTTGTCTCTAAGGAACTTGGGGTGTAGGCTTCAGTGGGTTCTTATATCCTCCCATTCAGGCAATGGTGGAGAGTATTTCTAAAACATTTTAGCCAATCCACATTTTTTGAACACTATTAATTTCAACAGTCGGATTGCCTAGTTCTAATAGTATGTATGCTAATTATTAAGTCAATAGAAAACCCCTTTATGACTTTTCAAACTGTGTTGTTTCTGTGCCTGTACCACCTTTATTTTGTTTTACTGGGTAAGTCCTATTCATTCTTTAACACCATCTCTTCTGGGAAGTATTTCCTGGTTCTGTAGGACTTTGCTGCTCAAAGTCTAGCCCATGGACCAGCATCATTGCCATGGGGGCTCGTTAGAAATGCAGATTATCAGTCCCACTCAAGACATGATGACTCAGAATCTTCATTTTGACAAGATTTCTGGTGATTTGCAAACGCAATAAAGTTTGAGAAACACTATGCTAGAAATTAGGTGCTCCTCATCTGTGCCTCCTAGTATACCATAAAAGTGTGATCGTGGTTCTGTCAGAACACTTACCACACAAATACGTAACTAATATATTTCTGCCTATTCTTCTAGGTTAGTCACCATGTCTTACTCATTTCTGCACTGCTATAGCCTGGAATATATTGGGTGCTTCATTCATGTTGCCCATGACAAAACTAGTTGTTTAAATCTAAATGGAGGTTTCTCAGACTTCCAGCTGGCTTATGTGTCCTCACACACTCAAAGTCAGAATGAGTAGAAGACATTTCAAACTCAAAGTCAGAATGAGTAGAAGACAGATACTGGCCAGATTTCTAGGGCTATTGGTGAGAAAGAAGTGGTTCTTGGACAGAGGAACCATAGCATAGTGGTATGATGGGAAATTCATGAGGGGTGGATTTGGTCTCTAGATATGTGAATGGTCATAGGAAGAGTCACTTTAGGTGACCAGGTGTGCCAGGGGTTCTGAAGACGTTTCTATCCCAACACAGGTGAGAGATTAGGCAGACTTCCAGCAGTAAGAACAACTAATTATAACAGAAGTTTTCTTTGGGACTCCTCCCTTAACTATATAAATCTGCTACAACTCACACCCTATCTTTTTTTTTTTAGACTCACTGAGATAAATGGTAGGTTCAATGTCTGGTGTTTTGAGTGGGGAAAGAGAGCACTGAGAGATAATAGGCACCAAGAGCACATCCTGAGATCGGAATCAAGTGTTTGGAATGGGTGGATAGATCCAGATATTTAATCTGGCACGTTAGGTCTAGGTGTCTAGAAAATAGTAGAGGGTAGCAAAGAGCAGAGGTCCTATCAGAGTGAGGGCTGGTCTAAATCCAGGGCTCCAGGCACTTAACAACTGGACAGTACTTGTTCTGCATCTTTCTCTCTCAACCAAGTCTCTTTTGGGGTGGGCACTGTTAACTAAGGTGTAATGGTGGCTAAAAGTGGAAGGAGGGTTTCAGGTTACCATGGAAGTACAAAACAGTCGAGTAATGACCCAGAATCCAGTGGATAGAGGGAGAATAATATCCAACCTATATTTAAGAAGAAAATGTTTTTCTTCCTTTAGGCGGTTCTTAGGGGCAGTGAACACAAATCTGGGGTGGGAGTAGGGAGTAATATTTACAGAGGGGAAGGGATTTCAGAGCTAGTCCAAGCTTTTCGCCTAAGGCGGGGGATTTAAAATAGAATACCTAGGTAAGCCAGCAGGTGATGTACAAACTGAAGCTGGGATGGAGGAGATGGTGATGTAATGAAGAACAAGTGCCCTGGTTAAAGGGTCAGCTTTAACTGGTAGTGTCATGTGGGTATCTGGACCCGAAATTTTGCAAATACAGAAACAAGCATCTATGTTTTTATTTTTTCAATTTATTTTATTTAAAAAAAAATTTTAATGTTTATTTATTTCTGAGACAGAGCATGAGTGGGGGAGGGGCAGAGTGAGAGGGAGACACAGAATCAGAAGCAGGCTCCGGGCTCTGAGCTGTCAGCACAGAGCCCGACGTGGGGCTTGAACTCACAAACCGCGAGATCATGACCTGAGCTGAAGTCAGTTGCTCAACCGACTGAGCTACACAGGCGCCCCAAGCATCTGTCTTTTTAAGTGAAACATCCCCATTTTCGGCAGTTTCCAAGGTGGAGTCAGTTTCATGGGTGCCAGTTTGTGATATCTAGCCTCAGAAAACTTTTTGCCTACAAGTACTGCAGGATTCTTGTCTCCTGGGTACTTTGGGGTCTCTTTGTGTCTGTCTGTCTATCTATCTATCTATCTATCTATCTATCATCTAATGTTTATTTTTTTTGAGAGACAGAAGGCAAGTGGGGAAAGGACATAGAGAGAGAGAGACACAGAATCTGAAGCAGGCTCTAGGCTCTGAGCTGTCAGCACAGAGCCTGATGCAGGGCTTGAACCCACAAACCACAAGATCATGACCTGAGCCTAAGTCAGACGCTTAACCGACTGAGCCACCCAGGTGCCCCTCTTTGTGTCTTTTTAAATATCACAAAGACTGGGGTAGAAACCAAAGGGAAACAAGAAGCTGGTTAGATAGGGCTTGTTTTTGAAATGAAATCAATTAATCACCTCCTTCTAACCACTTTCTAACTCACCAAAATAAAAAGCAAGCAAGCATAAGTGAAACCAAATGAAAGGCAAAAATAACTGCCCCAAACCTCAACTTCTCTCTCAGAGTCTCCAAGGATAGCATCAGTCACCTACTAAGTTATTCAACTAAAAAATCTGGCAGTGTTTTTTTGACTCTTTTTTTTTTTTTTTTTTTTTTTTTTTTACCTCAATCTTCACACCTTATGATGATTCAGGGCCAATAAATTTCACCTTTTACACCTCCGCAGTTCATCTCCTTCCCTCTCCATCCCTGTCACCATTGTTTTACATCAGATTCTATTGTATTTTACCTGGATTATTCTAAAAGCTTCCTTATTGGCTGGCATTCCTAACTGATTTCATGAGGAAACAACACAAACAGACTCTACGTTTTTTTACAGGACTAGGTCTTGGCAAGGGTCTGTGTCTGAACCTACAGTTAGGGGTCAGCAGATCGTCTTCACCTGGGGTGAGTGTTGCAAGAGGCCAGAATATTTTCAGCCATGGGTGGGTCTGCTGGAGTCATTCCCAGTTCCGGAATTAGAACAATGTAGCACATAGGTCAGTGCTGTCTGGGAAATCTCTTTTTCCCCTTCCAAGTTTAATGTGTTAGCACTTACATATATCCATGTTTTTATGAAAGTAGGGTCATTAATTAGGCAAATTTCTGAAAAATGTGCAATAGTGCGATAAAGTGGATCAAACGGTGATTGTTTTGTACCATGTGTCTGACCAATCCCAGGCGCTGACTTCAATGTGCATTCCTTAACTGGGTTTCAGGCTCATAGATCAAATAATTCATTTTAGATAGAACTTGAATCTGGGGAGGAAGTGATCTTCTCATGGTTGGGTCATCCTCTGGCCTCTCAGGTTAATCTGGCCTTGAGGCCTGTATGTTTCAGGACTGATCTAGAGATGCCCCAGCAGGACACAATCACTGACACTAATTTTTCTAATGCTAACTTGAAGGAGAATGAATGATTATAAAAGTACTAACTAGAGTTTATAAATGAGTTAAAAACCAATAAAGGACTCAGATTGGGAAATGTCTACCAGCTTGTTTTTAGCTAAAAGGCCCAATAGTTAGACTGCCTGGATTATACAGCAACAGGTTATACTAGTTACTTACTACCTATGAGATCTCAGAAAAGCTACCTATCCATAATAAGCCTTAATCCTCTCATTTGTACAATAGGGAAAACAGCACCTATCCCAAATTTTGTGATGAGGATTAAACAGGAAGGCACATAAATCTCTTAGCAAAGTAGCCAACAAATAATAGACAGTCAATGATTTATAACATCATTATACTTATTTCTCAGTGAAAGTTTATCCTTCCTCTACCTGTATCAATATAAAATCATCTTAAGCAAACTCCTAGAAATCCAAATCCGTATATTTGGAGGAATCTCAGAAGGATAAAATGTTCTTAGTAACTGTTGGAAGTATAATACATTCTCATGGTTCAAAATTTAAAAATCAAAAAAGCTAAAAGCCTATGTATTAATCATCTTTCTCAGCTAGGTAACCAGTGTTACTGGTTTCTTGAATATCCCACCAGAGAGAACTGATGCATCTACAAGCAGAAGCAAACAGACATGTTTTTCCTAATTGCTTTTCAAAGTGTTTTTGAATCTGAACTTTCCATCTATACTAATATGATGAATTATTATTTCCATAAGGAACTAGATGGTGCTATTTTGATACAAATATGTCTATTGTAATTTTTCTAAGATCATATCTAATACTTGTCTTAACATCTAGGCTATAGCACTGTGGGACATATTTTATGGCTCTAGTATTTGTGCCAAACATTACCTTGTTGTATATTGAATTTATATGGCAGTTGAATATGGTTAGGCCCAGATGATAAAGAATTTGCTGCGCTTAATTAAATTAAATTAAATGCAAATATATTTTCCTTATAAAGAATATTCTGCCCTTTGCAAGACATAGGAAGCCTGAAATTAGCCCTGGTATTCTCAGTGAGTTTCAAAAAGAGGTCGCTGAAATAAGGCAGTAAAATACTGTGGTGGGAGTGCAGTTCTGAAAGGAGTTTTTAGGAATATTCTTCTTTCTTTGTTCACTGTCGGTATTGACTATTGAGAGGTGATGGCAAACTCTATCAAGGGCAGCTTCCAAAAAAAAAAAAAGTGTTAGGAATATGGGAAAGCCCACCTGTTCCTTTTAATACACCACCCACAGGGCCACGTTCACCCTGCAAGCACACTTTGCTATAGGAACGTGAAGTCTTGGCAACTGTAATGAATTATATGGGTGCCCCATGCAGAACCCCATCACCAGCCGGTGCACTCCTCTGCTTCCACACTGGGTTCTGTAAGTGCTGCGGCTAAGGCTTGCTTACCCTGCTTCTGGAGAGGAGCTCTCGATCCACCCGGAGCCATATCCTAAAAGGTGATAGCCCCAGCCCCAGGGAGCAGTCCTCAGCCAATGAAAGACTGAAATAGGTATTCTTACAGCCAGTCCCCATGCCTGGGGGTGGAATAACTCTGTGAACTGCCCAGATCATAGTGCTCCCTGTGGAGTCTCGCTGAAGCTGGACTGCCACTGGGAACTCGTCCTTGTGTGGAAGTGAAGAGGAGCCACTGGAGAGCAGGGGGGCAATGTTAGGGACTTCACGTAGAAGGGGATGGTTCTTCAACAATTACGGCAATGCTTTTCTGAGCAAAAGTGAAAGGAAGCTCCCTGTCCGTTCTGCTTCTACCTCAGCCTTCCTAAGTCTGACACAGTGAACCAGTTTTCGAGTTGATCCTCTTAGATCCCACCTCATGAGCAATGTTTGTTCTGCACTCAGAATTGCTAAAGTTGCTCCTTGTACCATTAGAATCTTTAAAAAAAATTTTTTTAAGTTTATTTATTTATTTTGGGAGAGACGGAGACAGCATGAGCAGGGGAGGGGTAGAGAGAGAGGGAGAGAATCCCAAGCAGGCAAGCAGGCTCAGCACTGACAGTGCAGAGCCTGACGCAGGACCCAAACTCACGAAACTGCGAGATGGTGACCTGAGCCTAAATCAAGAATCAGACTCTTAACCGACTGAGCCACCCAGGCGCCCCATACCATTAGAATCTCGATGATATGTCCTGCTCATACATGACTCAGGGTCAATGACAGAGCTAAAATACCAGGTTTTCTCCTTCATCTAAAATTCAACTAAAGGAATTAAAAGAAGGGGCTACCAGCTGCATTAGGCAGATAGGAAGACCTGTTTTCTACCTATTCTCTCTTCTTTTAGGGTCCTCACTTTCCTATTTACAGATTGGGTTTGCAAGTTTTAGTCTAGTGCTATTTTTATGCTTTTTTTTTTAAAGCAGTAACTTCCACAGCAGTGGTAAGGAGGTAAAGGGAAATGGGGTTTAAGTGACTTGGTGAAGTTAGCATAATCTGGTGTAGCTTTAGGAACAGCCTATTTCCTGACTCTTCAAATGTGCAGTCAACTCTAGACCCTAAAAGAGGGTGGATCAATATTTTTGGCATTTACTAAAACCTTGGAAAACAGAAAAAAAGGCCTTCAATATGACATAACAGAGTGATCTATCAGCTGAGAATGAATAGAGAGTCATATGATCACATGTTAAAGAAACTCAGCTCACCTTCTTAAGCCTTATAATTTTGAAGAGAAGAAAACTTGCTTATAATTGCATAGCTGTGTAGGGACATGCTAAGTTAGAGTGCAAATCTCTTGATAACGTAATTTGCTTCCCCAGGAGCACTGCAGACTAGATGTCCTGAAAACCTCTCCACACAGAAAATTCAGGAGTATCTTTAAAAATATAATTGCTGAGTTAATAGAAGAAAAAACCATTTGCGTGGCCTGTGGGTGGCTCAGATGGTTAAATGTTAGACTCTTGGTTTTGGCTGAGGTCACGATCTCACAGTTCATGGGTTCGAGCCCCGTGTCGGGCTTTGTGCTGACAGTGGGGAGCCTACTTGGGATTCTCTCTCTCCCTCTCGCTCTGCCCCTCCCCTACTCTCTCTCTCTCTCTCAAAATAAATAAATAAATAAACAAACTTAAAAAGGAAAATCATTCGCATAACTGTAAACCAACAATGTATAGTTATAAAACAATTAGTTTAGTGGCCAGGTGGTGGTCTTAATTTTCAGTTCAATGGAATTATTGTTTTGTCTACTGGTGGGATCATTTCTTCCTTTGGACCTAAGACCTCCAAGCCAGCAGAACATAAAGTGTGGGGGATAGGAAGCAAAGCTCTTGCTATTGGGTCACTATGGGTAATAGTGAATGATGCCCCTCCCATTTCTACCCCCTGATTGCTGGAACCATGAATCCTGGTTATGAGAGAAACAGAACCATATATTGGACATTGATTCAGAGTATTTATAGTCACCTGGAGAACCTTACCCCAGCCATGAAAGGGATTTTCACCTACTTGGTATTGTAACTGAGTCTTCAAAAGGCCCTTCTACCATTCTTGCAAGGCAGCTGCTGCAGGATGGTGGGGAACATGGTAAGTCTAGTGAATTCCATGAGGTTGGGCCTATTGCTATATTTCATTTACTGTGAAATGGGCACCTTGATCAGAAGCAATGGTATGTGGAATACCATGTCAGTGGATAAGGCATTTCTTAAGTTCAGGGCTGTCAGTTTTGGCAAAAATATTGTATGCAAGGAAGGCAAATCCATACCTATAATGTCTATTCCAGTAAGAACAAAATACTGTCCCTTCCGTGATGGAAGTTGCCCACTATAGTGAATCTGTCACCAGATAGGTAGCTGGCTGATCACCCCAAGAAATGTTAGTGTTGATTTCATACCGTGTTCATTTCTGCTGCTGGCTGGTTGGGTACTCAGCAGTGACTGTAGTCATGTCTGCTTTGGTGAGTAGAAATCCATGTTGCTGAGCCCATGTGTAATGTTCATTCCTGCCACCATGGACAGTTTGCTAATGAACATATGGGCTCCCGTTGGGTGATGACTGGGGTGGCTGGTAAAAGAGGCTGACTGGTATCCATAGAACAGATTATCCTATTCAAGTAAGTGTTAAAACCTTCCTTTGTTAAGGTCATCTTCCAACATGGGACATAAATATCTTCCCCTTTTTGCCCATTCTTGGAGGTCTATTCACATACCTCTTTCCCAGACTTCCTTGTCACCAGTTTTCCAGTCCCGTTCTTTCCAAGTCTCTGACTGTTCAGCCAAACCATTGGCCACAGCCCATGAATGGTAAATAAACACACATCTGGCCCTTTCACCTTATAAGCAAAATGACCGTCCAGGTACACTGCTTGAAGTTTTGCCCATTGAGAGGATTTTCTTTCACTACTATCCTTCAGGGATGTCCTAGAGAGGGGCTGTGGTGCTGTGGCTCTCCACTTACAGGTGATGCTTGCATATTGTAGAGAACTGTCTGCAAAGCAGGCCTAAGTCTTTTCTTCCTCTGTCAGCTATTTGTAGGGAACTCCCCTTGAGGCCATAGGTGAAGCCTGGGTGAGACAAGGTAGTATAGCTGCAGTAGGGATCATGGGTGTTTGGTCCACTTCATATAACTTATTTGTGCCTTCTGGAACTGTTTGGGCTTGATCTCATATACCCCACTTCCATTTGACAAGGGAGTGCTAGTGTGCACACTCAACTTTGAGTTGGTGAGTCAGATTATACTCAGTTCGTGATGGACGGTTCAGGTTGCATGGTAACTTGGTGGCCCATAGTTAAATGTTCAGTCTCTACTAAGGCCTAGTAGCAAGCCAAGAGCTGTTTCTTAAAAGGAGAGTAGATCTCTCAAAGGATGGCGGGTCTTTTCTCTAAATTTCTAAGGATCTGTAATGAGATTCTCTCATAGGGGCCTGCCACAGGCTCCATCCAGCACCCCTATCTACCACTGACACTGCTCTCTGGATCTGGGGGATCATATGGTCCAGTAGCAGAGCAACTTGCACAGCAGCCCAGATCTGTTGCCAAGCCTATTGTTGTTTTGGGCCTTGCTCAAAACTCACAACTTTTGGGTAACTTAGTAGTGGGCCAAAGTAGCACAGCCAAGTGAAGAATTTAGTTCTTCCAAAATCCAAAGAGACCCACTAAACATTATACTCCCCGCCTCCTTCCCTTCCTCCTTCTCTCTCTCTTTTTGATTATAGGAAGAGCCAGATGCAACAACTTACCTTTCACCTTAGAAGGGATATCTGAATATGTTCTATAGCATTGGACTCCTAGAAATTTTACTGAGATATAGGACCCTTGAATTTTTATCAGATTTATTTTCTACCCTCTGACATGCAAATGTCTTACCAATAAGTCTAGAGTAGTTGCTACTCTTTGCTCACTAGGTCCGGTCAGCATAATGTCATCAATGTGTTGGATCAGTGTGATACTCATGGAAGGGAAATGCAGTCAAGATTTCTGTCAACTAAATTATGACATAGGGCTGGAGACTTGGTTATACCTCTGAAGTAGGGTAGTGAAGGTATATTGTTGGTCTTGTCAGCTGAAAGCAAACTGCTTCTGGTAGTCTTTATTAACAGGAATTGGGAAGAAAAAGCATTTGTCATTTTAGCTGCATAACAAGGATGTGTTAATTTGCTCACGCAATAAAATCACACCTGGTACTGTGGCTGATATTGGAATCATTACCTTGTTAGGCTTACAATTACTATCATTCTCCAAAATCCATCTTTTCTCTGTGTGGTCCAAAAAACTGAGTCAAAAGGAGATGTGATGGGAATCACCACTCCTGCATATTTCAAGTCTTTGATGGTGGCACTAATCTCTGCAATCCCTCTAGAAACATGGTATTGCTTTGAATTTACTATTTTCCTAGGTAAATCCAGTTTTAGTGGCTTTTACTTGGCTTTTACCACTAGAATTGCTCTTGGTTTATTGGTCAGAGAACCAATGTGGGAATTTTGCCAGTTGCTGAATATGTCAGTTCCAATCATGCATTCTAGAACTGGGGAAAAAAACACATGATGTGTTCAAGGACCCACTTGGCCTACTGTGAGATGGACTTGAGTTAAAACTCCACTGGTCACCTGACCTTCATAAACTCCTCTTCTGACAAATGAACCACAGTCATGTTTTGGGTCTCTTGGAATTAGTGTAGTTCAGAGCCAATATCCAATAGTCCCCAAAGGTCTTACTATTGCCTTTTTGCCAGTGTACAGTCACCCTGGTAAAAGACCATAGGTCTTGTTGGGAAAGATTGTAAGAAGGATTAACAGTATAAATTTGGGGCAGTGTACCAGGATCCTTCCTTTAGGGACCCGCCTCTTCATGGAAACTGTTTAGTCTGTCAATTAGTGGAAGTCCTGGTTGGACCTTAGGAAGCATAGGGCATCTGGCAGGGCTATATTGAGGCCCAGGTAATAGGGATAATCAGAGGGAGTAGCATATTTTGTATTTTCTGTCTTAAAATTCACATCCCTTATCTTGACTGCTCAACAGTAAAGAAAAGCAGAATAATTCCATGAGGTAAATGGCTATCCTCCGCTGACCCAAATAGCTGGGCATGGAGAAGAGGGAGGAATTTCATTAGACTATGGTCAAGTCATGCCAAATAGAATTAGGAAATGAAGCCAAGCTCATCCAAGCATTCTTTCAGGGTGAAAAGATAGTATGATGGCAGTAGGTATCTGCTTTTTGAATCCTTCTGTTCCAATACAGACTGGTGTGTTTACCTCTGTTTTTGCACAGCTGTCATTTTGAGGTCATTATTGTCTGTCCTTTTTTGGTTCTCATTACTTTTCCCTTTTTCCATTTCCTGTTCCCAATCCTTGTATCTCATTAGTATTAGTCTCTTGGGACTGCTGTAACAAGTTACCACTGCTTTGGTGGTTTAAAACAAAAAAAAAAAAATTTATTCTCTTACTGTTCTGCAAGTCAGAGGCTAAATTGAGTTTAATTGACCTGAAATCAAGATGTTGACAGGGCCATGTTCTCTGTGGCGACTCTAGGGCAGAATCTGTCTCTTGCCTTTGTACCTTTTGCTGGCTGCTAGCATTCTTTGGCTTGTGGCCACATTACTCTAGTCTTCAAGGCTAGCATCTTTAAATCTCTCCCTCCTCCCTACCACACTGCTTTCTCTTCTCTGTGTGTTAAATCTGCTTCCTTCTTATAAGGATACATGTTATTGTATTGATTGTATATAAAGTTCACCTGCGTAATTCAGGATCAACGCCTCAGTATCCTTAATCACATCGACAAGGATGCTTTTTCATCTAAGTCAATATTTACAGGTTCCAGACGTTAGGAAGTGAGCATCCTTTTGGGGGGAAGGGCATTTTTTCATTCTACTATAACATGTCTTCCTCTTTCTTGACTCTCTCTGTCTCTGTCTCTCCCACCACCTTATTCTCTCTTTCATTTAGAACACATCCTCTAATAGTTTCAGAGAATGAATACATATAAAATTATTTGAGATCCTATAATTTTGATTCTGCCCTCATATTTGATTATGACTTTGTATATAGAATGTTGGGATGGAAAACATTGTTATTCAGAAAACTTGAGTGTGGCCACACATGTCTCTTCCTTGCTGCTCTTCATCAATTCAATTCCAGAAGTTTTGAACATTTGAGGTATTTGTAAATGTTCTGCATCCTAAATATTCTGCAACTGTCTGAATTTGGGGGGAAGTAAGTCCTTTAACTTCTGCTTGCATTCATTCAAAGCCTGTGGAAAAATTTTAATCAGGGCATTCAATGAATAGAGCACAAAAACTTAGCTTTGGAATTGTTTAGTCAATTGCAATTAATTAAAATAAAACTTGAAAATAGGAAGGCAGTCAGTGATATTTATTCTACAAAAGCAAGTGAGGTATTGAACAAAATAAATGATGAGAGTTCAAATGCTGTTTTTAAGTTTTAAAATCTATAATTTTGATTTGTGTTATGTTGATTTAAGGAAAGAATCTTTTGATGGAGTCCCTAATTTTAACTGGGTAATTTATTTTCTGTACTGGAAATGGGATAGAGAGAGAAGAGTTTCCATTTTCCAGCATTTAAATTTCAGTTAGTCATGGAGAGAACTTAATTGATGAATTTTATCTTGTAAAAATATTTGTTGGGGCGCCTGGGTGGCTCAGTTGGTTAAGCATCTGACTCTTGGTTTCGGCTCAGGTCTTGACCTCATGGTTTGTGAGTTCAAGTCCCCCATCAGGCTCTATGCTGATAGTGCCTGGGATTCTCTCTCCTCCCTCACACACTCTCTGCCCCTTCTCTGCTTGTGCTTTCTCTCTCTCTAAAAAAAAAAATTGTCAAGTGAGTACTCTGAATGAAAATATATGGGCTGAGATGATAATACGATGCAATAGGAAAAAATTGCAATGGCTTTGAAGTTACCAGATATTTCATCATTTGTAGGGAAAGTAGTTTTTCAATTAAAAATATGGCCTATAGAGAAAAGCCAACAAAAGATGTCAACATTTTTGCATTTATTAACTATTAAATGTAGAAGATTAAAGTCAGCATGAAAATAATTAGAATCACATGATTATAATAAAAAGAGACCTTTTTTTGAAAAATACAAATGGCATATTATTAGAGACAAAGGTGGCTAAGAAAATGGTTAATTTTAAGTGAATAAGTACCAAAAATAATCATTCTGTGTATTATTCAATGCTCAGAAAATCATATAAAGAATTTTTTTGCTGTAATGTAACAAACATATGTTATTTTTCTTAGAAGCAACTTTATTTTTGAAACTAGCTTTTGAAAAGAACTGTTTAATACTGTCAAGAAATAAGCCAATTTGACAGTCAAGAAATTTTTGAAAATTACCTAACTTTATTTTATTTTTTTTAAGATTTTTTTTTGTTTTTAAGTAATCTCTACATCCAGTGTGGGTCTCAAACTTACAACCCGGAGATCAAGAGTCACATGTTCCACTGACTAAGCCAGCCAGGTGCCCCTAAAATTATCTAATTTTAAGTTGTCCTAGTTAGAATGATAGATTATATGGTCACTTTATTTACACTATATGTGACCTTTTTTTTCTTTAGATGTTTGTAGAACTTTTTATTTGTTTTCCTGTGTTCTGAATTGTCTCAGTGATGTATGTTTGTGAGACTCTTGGGTCTCTTTCAATCTGGAAATATATCCTTTATTTGGGAGCAATATTTTTCAAATAGATTAGGTTAAAGATTCCATCCCTTCAATTTTCATGTTTTCTCTCTTTTTGTATTTTCTATTTTTTAATCTTAGAGCTTATGGGATGCTCTTCTAGCTTTCTTACCTTTTTCTTATTATTTTAATTTCTTTTTGTTTTCTTTTCGGGAAGATTTCCTTTACTTTTATCTTCCAACTCTTCCATTGAGTGTCTCATTTTCAATAGAATTTAAAAGAAATTTCCAAAATTCCTTTTTCTGTTATCTGAATGTCCATTTTATTTTCATAGCATCTATTTTTTCGTGGACTCAAAAATATTTTCTCTCTGGAAATATTAATCATGGTTTTATTGATTCGTTCATTTTTAAATTTAAAGTTTTCTTCTCCTTTTATAGTGTTGGCTTATTCCAAGATGATTTGTGTGTAGCTCTGTCTCTTGATTGATTAATCATAATTAAGAGCTGGGGACTTCAAAGCTGATTGGAAGACCTGAGTGCATGTGTGAGGCTTTGAACATTACTGTAGAGTGAACAGTATCTCTAGGTTTTTGCCTCATGGGTGTGTTGGAGACTCAGGAGAAGTCTGTTACAGTATTCTACTGGAGAGTAAAGGTCTGACTGCATTCTGGGAGCTAGACCATTCAGCATTGTCACTAAACTGTTCTCTTCTTGGTATACCTCCCATAAAGATCCACATTTACTGGTCCATACCATCTTTGTTTACCTCTCCAGGAAAACAAAAAACAAAAACCACACCCTCCAAACTTCTGGGGCAGGAATAATTGTTCCAAAGAATGGTCTGGGAAAGGTAAGAACTGGGAATCTGGACTAGAAGAAATCAAACTGATCCTGAAACTCCCTTTCATGCACAGTTCTAGAGCTACTAGTATTGCCTGTTCCAGAATCTTTTAGGATTCTGTAGTAGCGTGGACTTAGTTTTTCTGACAGCTAATTTTGTATTCATCTTTCTTGGGTCTTCTAAGTCATTTATACTTGTTCTGCTTTCTGGCATTCAAAATTCGATCACTGTTGACTCCCCTGCTGCTGTCTCCATCTTTGTGGATTAAAAAGTTTTTTTTTTCCCCTGTGTGTGGCAAGAGTGAATAAAACTATGTGAATGTGTTCAGTCTGCCACCATAGCTTTTACAGATGTTCTATTACATTTTTTCAAATCTGTCTACTTATTTTTGTAGTGATTTCATTATGGTTCCTATTCCTTTTTATTTTCTTCATTTAAAAAATACTGATTTTGTAATTTTTTTTACGTTGTTGAGTCCTCCACTTGCTGAAGTGAGACTTGCTCTGTCAAGGTGAAACTATTTCTTTGTAGTGTGTAACTTTTTGACTGTGAGATTTTCTCATCATCCAACACACCCCCTCCCACCTCCACTCCGGTGGGAGTTGCCTCTTTTATTCCTGGAAGAAATGTTGCTGTAGTTTTGCATTTCCATCTGTATCTCACCTGCTCCAGACTAGTTATTATGTTAATTCCTTAGCTTGAAGCTTCTTGCATCTCATAAATCATGTAAATTCTGATTCCCCGGGTGCATGTTTTGGAGGTCTCATTTTTTTGTGGTGGTCTTCTTTTTATTATTTGCATTCAGAGATCTTCCTTATGGTTTGTCTAAGCTGACGGTGCTTCTTGCACTGAGAAGGCTGTTCTTCTAGGCTCCCGGCTTTAGACAGGATATCCTGTTCCAGTTACTACCTTGTAAGAACTCAGTACCTTGTGTTTTAGGTTGACTTTCCCATAAGCACACTCTGAGATGAGGATTCGTGTGAAAGTAATTATTAGTGAGTGATCCCAGGAAAAATAGGGGTTTAGAGAAATGGGACTCAAAAAGCAATTTGGCCAAACAAGGGTATGGTATCAAGCAAAATCTCACCTAGGAAGCTTTGGCTTAGGTCTGAAGTGAAGATTTGAAGGTCACACCTTGGAGCCCTCCTTACCAGAGTGAAGGGAGCCATGGTAGTTATATACCATCATTAGTTAAAGTCTTCTCCAGGAGAGATGGAAACTCCCAGGAGGCTCTTGCTTTTCCTGAGCTCTCAAGGGGTTCTAGCAGTCTGAGGCCAGCTCCCTGATAAAGAAATGAAGGAGATGCTAACTGAAAAGTATACAGGGTGGTTGGGTGCACAAGTTGGTAAAGAATCCAAAGGAACATGGGTGGAACATTGCTGCTGCAATGTCCATGCCTGGGGCTACACAATAGCCTCAGCTTATATCTGAATCTATTCCACAGTCTTACCTCACTAACACTGCACCACCGTGGTAGGAGGAGAGTTTATGCTCTATCTTTAGTTCCTCCTTCGTTTTCTGAGAATTGGACATTTCGTTTCATTTTTATATTAAACCATTAGAAGAAGGGTTGTGATTTCTCGAAATTTTATGTTTGAAGTGGAAAGGCGTGTCCATTTTAGTGCATTCTATCTGAAGTCTAATATGTGTGCATCATTTAAATAGAAAAAATGATCACATTTCACTTTGGGTAAAGCCAACCACATGGCTGAAAAGACATAATTTGGATTCTCTTAGAAATTACGTGCCGAAAGTCCTAGAAAGAATTATGGAATACGGTGATTTGGCCTTTATGTAATATGTTTATTTTCTACAGTTTAGCATAGTCTAAGACTGATTCGAAATTTGGTGCTAGTCTTGTG
Source organism: Panthera pardus (assembly GCF_024362965.1). NCBI lineage: Eukaryota > Metazoa > Chordata > Mammalia > Carnivora > Felidae > Panthera > Panthera pardus. Next base: position 32,462,078 of record NW_026526765.1, on the reverse strand, counting down.
AAATTGTGAACTGGGATTTTTTTGCAGAAAGTGTCTCTTGGAACTTTATATTTCATTTTATTAGTAATATTTTGAGGATGTTTTACCAAATATAGTTTATTGTAAAGAGTATGATAAAACTTGGTAAGAGTAAGAAGACCATATCTTAGATGAAGCAGGTTTATGTTCCCCCCTATTATCTGTTCCTTTACTTCCTAAAATGTCATAGCAATAGGAGAGACAGGGGTTGTTAGATAAGTCAAATAATGCACAAATGAAATCCAGAGTCTTATCATTGCAGCATGACTGTACTCTTACAGGGTTTGATCTGATTTGTTAGGATGTGCAGGAAGAAATGCTTTGTGTTCATGTGCATGTGCGCGTGTGCTTTAAACAGATTTGAATGAATCATGGTCCCTGGTAAATTCATCTCTGGAGGCTTAGGGCTTAAACCAAGGATGGTTTTCTTTTTAGAAGCCTCTCTCAATAGAATAACAAAATGAAAAATGAAACAAATAAAATGAATGGAAAAGCATGTAACGTACATAAACTCTTGAGTCAGACCTGTTTCTTTCTCTGCTGTTCTAGTTCTGTCACCTTCCTCAAATCCTACTACTCTCTATAAGCTGCGGGTTCCTCATCTATACAGTGTGTATGATAATCATACCCACTTTTTGGAGTGTGGTAAGGACCAAATGATATAATTGTGCCTACCACAATGCCCAACCCCTAACTAGAGATTAAAGAATGGTAGTGACTATGAGTATTATTGCATCATTGGTATCTAAAAATAAGGTCCTACAGAGTACATATTTCTGTTGGACAGCTACTTTAAAATCATTAATATTACACACATGTGGTATTATAATAGTAAATTTGAAAAATGTATCCATCTTTCCTTCATCCTTCTCTTTGTTCCTTCCTCTCTCTCCTCCACTATCCTTCCCTCCCTCTTCTTTTCCTCCCTCCCTTCCTTTTCTAGAATTGTGTATTAGATTTAGATTCAGGGTAGTATTAAAATACTGCCCTCCCATCTTAATCATATGTATTATTAAATCAGGAAATATAATCTTTCTAAAATCCCAATGAAACTACATAGAAATTCACAGAAGCCTCTCTTTGTTAAACATCAGTTTCAGCTTACCTTCTTTGAGAAAACACTGCACCTGCATCTTAAAACAAAACTACTTCCTCTCTTTCAAGAATAGCAAAGGCAAATAATTTCCTAATTCCAGACACAATGGCGCTCTATGAATTTAGCCTATTAATTCACTATTGGCCTTAGCTAAATCACATACTTAGATTGTCATTATAAAATGAATCATAGATTTAAAGCAAACAAGCCAACAACATACAAGCAAGTACAACCAGAGGATTTGTATTACCAAATAAAATGGATGATTTTCTGAGATGAACTGGGCTAACAACATGTTCATGTCTCAGATCATGGATAAATGCTGCATAGGTTGGATTAATAATCCTAGTTGATTTTATTATGTAAAGGTTAGCAATAGACAGGCGAGTGCTGGCCTGTCAATTTACTACATGTTTAAAAAAATTTTTTTTAATGCTTTTATTTATTTTTGAGGCAGAGAGAGACAGAGCGTGAGCAGGGGAGGGGCAGAGAGAGAGGGAGACACTGAATCCAAAGCAGGCTCCAGGCTCTGAGCTGTCAGTACAGAGCCTGACATGGGGCTCGAACCCACGGACTGTGAGATCATGATCTGAGCTGAAGTCGGACGCTTAACCGACTGAGCCACCCAGGCGCCCCAATTTACTACATGTTTTAAAATCATGTTCCTAAAGAATACTTGAAAGCCAGATAGCCACTGGACATTTTTCCTTGCAAATGGATATTTGTTGATGATTTTATTCTGAAAAATAGATACTAGAGACATCTTGCCAAGACTAAAATTTGTCTTGTGATACTATTTTCCTAAATAAGTCATGGTATTAATATTTATCTTTCCTAAATCCCTCAGAAAGTGACTCTTTGTAAGAAATAATATAAAACTAATAAAGAAGGTCAGACTACTCTTTGGATCAGTATTGACCAAGAATTGGACATTATCTTATACTACTTGAAAGAGCCATGCCAGTGATATCTGCAGGGTTCAAACACTTCTGCAGTATTATTGGAAAAATACCCAAACCCTCAGTTTATTAGAAATCATTAATTTGGGCGCTTGTTGAGTAGGGGATCTTTCCCAGCTCTACTTCTTGCGTGATGTGGAGACATTGATCTCAGGGGCTTTTGTGAGACTTAAATAAAATGATATATTTGGAGTCCCTACACATTGCTTGCAATTGAATAGGTACACAATAGGGGGATCCCCTTTCCTTTGACACTGAGTCTAAGACCAAGGCAATGTTGGAAATTTCAACAAAATAACATATGATTATGCATAATACAAGATAGACATTGCCTAAGTATCTACTACCTGGTGCAGACAGTGAAAGCAAGGGAATCCTGATAGGGCAGAGATCACTGGCAATGCTAGAGTCAATGTATAATGAGACATGACCTGGCATTTTGGTGAAGCCAATATGGATGGAAGGGTATTTACTATAGCTTTAATGTTCAGTATATGTTACAGGGTTTTCCATCTTTGAAAAATGGTAATTTTTAAATAATGAATATACCAAATATTGTGGAACCAGAATACTTGGCATTTTAGTGTACTTTGGGTGCATTGTTGAAGACCCCCTACATTAAGGCACTATGCTGAGCACTAGCCACATGATAGAATAAAATCAGGCTAGATTTGTGCTCTCATAGAGCTTGAGAGACAGACACACTATCAGATACACACACAAAACACATAGAACCATTGTGGGGAGAGGTTCTACAAGGGAGAAAATTATGGTTCTGTGGCTAGGTTAACTTGTTAAGTTTGGTAATGCTTCATTGAGGAGATGGCTTTCAAGTTTCTATTTACAGGCTGAGTAGAGAGTGAAACATGAAGAGAGGTGCCCGCAGAGGGGCCAGTATTGTGCAACAGACAGGGGGAGCTATGACTGAAAGAAGGCCTGTGAGGATGCAGCAGAAAGAGTGAGAGCAACCTGTTGTCCACTGAGACTTAAAACACAAAAATGGCTTTGAGTGCCATATTAAGGATTTGGGTCTGTCTTCAAACAGTAGATAGTCACTGAAGGGTTTTAAGCTGTGGGATGACAAAATTAGATTTCATGACTACAGGGTGCAAGAACCGCTCATAAAAGGGCAAGAAAACAGCAAGGAGGCTGTTATGTATTGTAGGTGAGTGAGTGATTGCTTTGACTAGGGTGTTGTGTGCTTGTGGAGAGAAATGAAATAATTTGAGAGATACTTATTATGGATTGAGTGTAGGAGTGGCTGACAGGAAGACATCAAGCCTGACTCCTCTGCTACTGAGTTGTCTGAATGATTGGCTGGTGCTCTCTTTTGAGAAAGAAAACCCCTGCGGGGGAGGGAGCATAACTCATTTTTTGATATATTACATTTGAAATATTTTTGAGATGTCCAAACACAGATATCAAGAAGAATTTGGATTTTAGAGAGGGTAAATCTTGTCATTTGTTATTTCTTCTTCTATTGTATTTTCAGCTCGCTTTCTTTTGGCTCTTTCCTTATCAGCCTTTTAAACATTCCCAAGACTGTCTTCATTTACAAACAAAAAACTCTGAAAAAAACTTCTTCCACATCATATTTCTCTAGCCATTGCCCAACCTCACTGACAGATTTCCACAAGTCCTTGTATTCACTGTTTCCATTGTCCTATCTTAGTCATGCTTACACTTACCAGTGTTTTCTGATCTCACCTCTAACCAACAACTTTGCCAAATGGCACAGTTCTCATCTCATTTGACATGAAATCCAAATTTGTAAGACTGTTTATGTAACTTGATGTGTTAAAGGCATTTCAACCTCAATTCATCTAAATCCAAACTCTTGATCTTTTGCCTCCAAACTTGAAGGGTCTTCAGCGAAAGGCTGACAGTTCACTCAGTTGCACAAGCTAGAAAACTGGGACTTACTCTTGATATTTTTCATTCATTTTATCACCCTCATCCTGTATCCAATGATTGTCGGTTTGTCACTTCTGCTTCCTAAAATGTGTTTACTCTTCATTTTTATTGCCATCACTTTAGTCCAAGGTTCTCAGTTTTGTCACTGTTGGCATTTAAGGACTGGGTAATTCTTGGTTGAGATGTGCCATCCTAGCATTTTAGGGCACTGAACAGTATCCATTACATGCTAGTAGTACCACTGTCCCTACTTGTGACAACCAAAATGTCTCCAGATATTGCCAAGTGTGCTCATGGAGGTGGGAGGTATAAAATTGCACTCAGTTGAGAACCGTGCTTCTGTCAAAGCCACCATCATTTCTCCCTTGAACTTTTTTAGGCTAACTAATTTCCTAGCTTCCATATCTGATTCCTTTGAATCCTTTTTTCATCTATGGCTACAGTGATTACACACACATACACACACACACACACACACACACACACACACACACACACCTATTTATGTCATTCTGCTGGTCCCAAAAGTGTCTTTGTGTTGCTCTTAGGACAAAAGCAAAAATCCTAATATGACCTGTAAGACATGACTGAATCTGCCTCTACCCACCTATCAACCTCATATCTCCTTCTATCCTCATCCTGTGTCCACTCTGGCAACAATGACCATCTTTCAGTTTACTGTCTCTATTTCTGATTATTTGCCCATGCTGTTCCCTTGTTTGAAATATCCTTTCTTCCCCTTTCTCTATCTTCTCATTTCCAATTTGACTTTGCTAGTAGTGTTTATTTGTCCTCTATATTTCAGCACATGTGCTTTTTCCCCCCAGAGGAGCCTTTCAAAAATGTCTCTGTTAAGTGCTGTTAGCACCCAGAGGTCTTATTCACACCATGTATGTATGACCCAATTGTGTAATTGAGTGTTTAATGTCTTTATTTACCTTTGTGAGAATCGGAATCACTTTTTTTTTTGGTTCTGCAGTTTGTCCCTGGTGCTTAGTAGGGCGTTTTACTCAGAGTCACCACTCAATAAATGGTGGTTGAATGAATGAATTAGTAAATAATCAAATATGAATGTGAGGTATATAGTTGTTATATCAAATGGCTTTGATAGGGATATTTTATTCTTGTGATTGAATTTAGAAAATTGGAGGCACTATGCTAGTTTCTGATCTACTCAAAGTAAATTTCTGTCTACTTTATGCTGTGAAAAATAAAATCTCCTTGAATATGCTTTGGGTTTTTAAGTTTAGGTGTGCTATATAATATTTCATCCTCTTTTTTCTTTTCTTTTGTCCGTCAGCCTGTAGGGGAAACTCTAGCCTGGCTGTGGAGGGATATATAAACTTGGCTCATGAAATACAAAGTTGGTACAGTGAGCTATGAAATAGTTGCAGAGGCTTGCCCACAAATATCTGCAAATTCCATGTATTGCTATTCATATACTGCAATATAATTACCTCCCCTCTGGGAGTTGGCTGAGAAGAATTTAGTGTTTAGTGAGAAGTTGGCTCGATAAGTCATATTTTCCAAATCGGAAAATAAAACTTTAAGAGGAAGAGACTTGGACAACTATTCCATGAGTTTGTAGACATTGGGACTTGGCTTGAAGCTACTTTTAATTACATAAGCCTATTGGGAGTATGGTTAGTGAAAAGGGATGGGATATGGAACTTGAATAATTTTATGTATTACAGTGTTTCCAGTTATTAATATAGTGATCAACACCTACCTATCTACTAAACTATTTAGGCAGAGTCTAAACATGTTATTTTCCCTCTTCCATGAAAATAGAAAGAAAGCCATAGATAAAGAGAAAGCAGATGTTTAATTTTTGTAACAAACAGCAATAATCTGGGGCTGGTTATCTTCATGACTATTCATCTTAAGGAAACATATTTTCCAGTAAAGCTGTCAATGCTCTTGGAATTGTTTTGGGAACTCTAAATGGTGTTTTTTCATAACCCTATAATGTCTGGTTGCTACAAGCTTCTGTCTTCACTCACAATCTGGGTGACATTGGACTAATCATGCCATCCATACAGACACACAGCTGAGTGTAGAAGCAATGTTTTTAATTTTAGTTTTCTGTAGTATAGGAAACAGAATCCTCTTTTTAAATGTTTATTTATTTATTTATTTATTTGAGAGGAAGGGATGGTAGAGAGAGAGGAAGACAAAAGATCCGAAGTGGGCTCTGAGCTGACAGCAGAGAGCCCAACATGGGGCTCAAACTCATGAACTGTGAGATCACGACCTGAGCTGAAGTCCGATGCTTAACCGGACTCGGCAGGCTCCGCAGAAACAGAATACTTTGAAATGATGCCTCAATAAGTAAATGCTCATGAGTGGTAATATTCCTTTATTTGTTTCCATTGTAAAAATAATGTCACAACATTAAAGAAAGGTTGCCTTGCGAATAGTACCTATGGTCTCACTATTCTAATAAAACGATTTCCTGTTTAGAGTTTAAAATCTGCTCCATATTTACATATGTAATTACACACTGTTTTATAATGGTTACATTCTATTTCATGGAATCATTGTGCAATAATTTAATTAACTCAGCTTATCTTGAATTTGTATGTTTATATCTTTTGAGAAGTTTTCATCTATTATCTCTTCAAATATTTTTCTGTATCAAACACTTTCTTTCTGGGACTCTGATGACATGAATGTTAGCTTTTTTTAGTATTGTGCCACAGATCCTTGAGATTCTGTTCATTAATTTTTATTTTAATTCTCTTTTGTTTAGATAATTTTTTTTTGCTCCATCTTCAAATTTACTGATTTTTTCTTTTACTGGTGAATTCAGTCAAATAACATACAAACATGTAAAATAATACATTTATTATTAATTTAAAACATTAAAAGATCAGGGAAATGTAATGATGATTTTTTACTGAAATAACCATTTAGAATAAAGTGGTGTACCTCCCCTATAAGAAAAATGCCAATGAAACAATTATCAGTTAGGATTATCTTGTTAGGAAAAAATATTAAAAATAATACCCAAAATAATAATTCCCAAATCCCCAAGGCTTTGGAAAATAGAGATTCTCATTTACAAATGGTGGGAGTATACACAGGGACACATTTTCCAAAGGACTGGTTTGGGAATAAGTATGAGAAATATTTTATTCAAGTTTTTTTTTACCAGTTCTTTTTTCTTAATATCAAACTTATTGTCAAATTGGTTTCCATACAACACCCAGTGCTCATCCCAAAAGGTGCCCTCCTCAATACCCATCACCCACCCTCCCCTCCCCCCCCCCCATCTACCCTCAGTTTGTTCTCAGCAAATTTACTGGTTTATTGTCTGTCATTGTCATTCTCTGTTGAGTTTTTATTTTAGTTGTTGTATATTTCATTTTATTTATTATTTTTAAGTGTTTGTTTATTTTGAGAAAGAACATGCAAGCAGGAGGAGGGGCAGAAAAAGAGGGAGAGGGAGAATCCCAAGCAGCACTGACAGCCCAATGGGGGTGGAGGTTTGGGGGGCTTAATCTCATGAATCAGGAAATCTGAGCTTAAATCAAGAGTCAGCTACTCAACCGACTGAGCCACCCAGGCACCCCACTTGTATATTTTAGTTCTAAACTTTCTATGTTTTTTCCAATAGCTTACCTTTAATATTTTTGTAAACTAAAGTGTAATAAATGAATTATACACTCAAACGTATTCAAATTCTGCTCTGTTTTGTCCATAAAATTTATGGATTTAAATATTGGCTCTAATAAATCATTGTTGGATGTAGAAGTTAATTTTGTATCTAATACAAAAGATTTTTCTTATAATGTGATATACTGGAAATGTAAGTAAGATTCCTGAAAGTTAGCACTGAGAAATGATCAGAGGAGGTACTGGGATTTTATTTTTAAGTAGCCCCTAGAGAGGTCTCTTTAGGCTCCCTTGGCAATGAAAACAAAATGAGGACAAAATAAAAGACGAAAATTTGCCAGCATTTTATGGACAGCAGTAGATGGACTATATCTTCTAAAACATGATGGTTATGACTTGTTAATATTTATCCCTGAGAGAATTTTTTAAATAATAGACTTTAAGTTTAAATACCACATTGGTGAGAATATTTTTGGAAAAGTAATCTTTCTTATCATTCACTTAAGGCACATTACAATGTTCATAATGAAAAAGGGTAGTGCTAATTCTATGTCTATTAAAACTGCTAAGTTGATTTTTAACAATAAAGCCAACACAATAATGTGCAATAGTATGTGCCAGACACTATTCTAAGGACTCCATCTCTTTATATGTATTAAGTAGATAGAGGATTAAATTAGATAATTAAACATGTTAATTGAATGAAGCAGATCCTCTCATGATCCCCATTTAAAAATCAGGACATTGAGGTACAGAGAACTTATTCGGTTGCCTCAGTCATCTAATGGCAACTGGAGAAGACAGGATTCCATTTGGTTATTTTGATTCTAGATCCTTCTTTCCTTCTCTTCCTTTTACCAATATTATTGAAGATATATGCCACCCGCAGGAATACCTAGATTGAAAAAAACCCAATGCCTTTCTAAAAGTCTATGTGGGAAGCAGACACACAGACAGAATACGGTGTAATCATTATTACAGTGCAAGAATAGAAATAGTGAAAGTTGTAGAAATATGTGCTGTGGGGGGAATGACAAGAAAGTGCAAAATGGACTTGAGGAAGTTGGATCCAGCTTGGCAAAGGAGGTAACAAATAGCTGTGTCTCAAATGTTGCAAGGGTTAAGTGCATTTTCACCAAACCACAGATGCTTGGTGTACAGTATGTTTAGAGAATCTGCCTGTAATTCTTCATAAAAGCAGAGCAATTGTGTCTGCACATATGTGCACCATGACTGTTGTACTGGTCCAGGTTCACTTGCAGAAAACAGAAACCACCTGAGCTACTTTAAATAGAAAGACTTAACACAGAGAAATGGGTGGTTTTAGAATCATTAGAAGAGCTGGAGTGCGGTCCTGGGCCAAGCTTCCAGGAATGAGTATCACAAAAACATCGCAGAACTGGCCTGCCGAAGGAATGACGTCCTTTGTGACGACCTGTAAGTGGGGGACATTTCCTTCAGCTTGGGAATCAGGAAGCTGCCACCTGCCTCTTGGTGCCTCGGCAGCAATCCTTGGATCAGAAAGTCACCACCACAACCGCTGGTTCTAAAATCACACCACCTCTCATCCATGCCCACAGAATGGATTCGTACTCTCTTAGCCATGCAGCAAGGGACCAGTCACTGCACCTTCTCCTACAGTAGTTGTAGAAATCCAAATGCCTCCACCACCAGGCTGGCCAGCAGGAATACCTGAAGTGGTGAAGAGTGGCCTCTATCTCACTGCTCCTCAAGTCTGAATCACATTTGGATCTGAATCATATTTGGAAATTTAGCTGCAGGGGAGTCTGAGTATCACCATTTTTGTCCTGGTTTTGCATTATAGGAAGTTACACCGAAAAGGGTTAAACAGTTATTGAGGGAATTACTCTGCAGTATCTACCTCATGGCAGTTTCTATCCAGGTAGCAGAAAGATAAATGGAAATACATGCCTAGAATTCTTCATCTTGTGAGTACTGATCTCTTCAGTGTAATCATCTTCACATGTTATGGACTGCTTTTGTTTTTTATTTTTTGTTTTGATGATGATATTTGTTTTGATGTCTCTTTTTCTTAACACTTGTTTAGACTCCTATCTTGGATTTGTTTTCAGAGCTCACATTTTCATTATTGAATAGCATTGATTATGATGAATAGCTGTCCAATGAAAGTGAATTTGAATACTGGAGATAGTACTAAGTAATGGCGAATAAGGTATATTTTCTTACTGAATAATACTATTTACATCGACCACATTCACAAGAACATAACACTTTCAGCCAGAGCATTGTCAGAGTGAAGAGAACAGTCCTTATGTGACAGTTCAGGCCAAGTGCCTCCCTTCTGACTACCTGCAATGTCTCAATCATTAACTCAAGTATTTACTGGACATTTAACAGGTGCAGTGCCTGTGCAATGTGTTGCAACATTTAGAACTTATATTTATGTGTTGCTTTATAGCTCTTTTACAAAGTGTGTATATTACCTTATTTAATATGCATGACCGGTTTGTTTTTCAGAAAGAAACTGACACCCCGAGACTTTAAGAATGCCAACCAAATGAATAACTACACTGGATATTTAATTTTGTATAATTAATTCCATCTGACCAATGGCATTCATATTCCAAGATTGCACCAATTTTGTTTTTCACTTGTGTTTTTTGACATGTACAGTTTCTGGGTTGTGTTAGAAATTAGAGAATTCTGACTGAAGATCTTGTTACTTTCCCGTGAACCATATAGAAAATGCCATATTTTATCACTAATGGCTATCATCTTTAAATGTTAAATAGCTTCCTTGGAAAAATTTTTATAGAAGGGATGCCTTACATTTCACTTCCCTCACAATTCATTGAACAATATATTTCTCTCATTCAACAATGAGTCTACTTTATAAACTTTACAAACCACACATGAAACCTTTATTTTACAGGTGCACTCATACATTTAATTATGGCAGAGCTGCCACTGTGTATATAATTTAATTGCTATAGGTGCTGAAGATTTTATATTCTATTAAATTCATCTATATTCTTTTGTTGCACTCCTTTGACTCATTATTATTATTTATTTATTCTACTAGAAGGGACAAAAACATGGATGAGTTTTTTACTTATATTTTGATAAATCCTAACTTTTACTAAGCAAATATTTTAAAAATTGAATTTGCATACCAACTGCCTCATTTCTGATCTTTTCTAACTGACTTTTCCACTGTTAATTTTTTAAACTTAAAAGTTAATATAATTCTAGTTAGACAATTTCTGAGTCTTTTTTTGGTATAAAGTACCCCTGAACCCAGAAAAAACAAAGATAAATCTCTCTGTTTTAAATCTTTTGATTCATCCATCATTCAACCATCCATCTCATTTAACTACGACCCAGTTTTCCTTATTTACTCTTGTAGTGATTTGCAGTACTCTAGTTTTATTAAAGGACAAATGGCTGTAAAATATAGAAATCTAGTATCTATAAAATAGACTATAGAAGTTCCAACTAAATGGAAACCAGTACAAACAAAACAAGAAAACCAAGGGCCTTATGCAAGTGGTATACCCTGTATAAAGGAAAATACAAACTTGCCTCTGTTAATAAATGTCAAGATAAGTACAAAATTAGTGGAGATGAAGAAATGACACTACGTACTTTTTCTCACTTGGTCGATACAGACAATGACCAGAGTCCATCCAGTGTTTTGAAGAAGTGAATTTGCTTTCTTAGGTACAGACAACCAGAAAGTGGTGATATGATGGAAAAGTTAACATTTTCCTGGTCTGCTCTCACTTATGAATTGAAATCTGGGCTGTAGTCAGTGTGGGATAGTTTTCTGGTGGTTTATGTAATGACTTGCTCGGATGCCTGCCCAGGGTCCCCGTAATTCCGCACATCTGGGGTCACACAGTCTAATCCTAGAGTTTGTGATCAACTCAGTCCCCAGTGAGGAGGGATTAAACAGTTTAGCACCTTAGCTCAGCATTATAATACCAGCAAACACTTGTATAATGTTTCCTATGTGCTGATGCTGTGCTAAACTAGTACATACATACTCCCGTAATCCTCACAAAAAACCGATGAAATTGGTACTATTATCTTTATTTTCTAGATGTGCAAACTGAAGCATAGATAGTGTAACATGCCCACAGTCACATATCTACTAAGTCACAGTGCCAGGATTCAAACCCAGGCAGGCAGGCTGGGGGCGCCTGGGTGGCTCAATGGGTTAAGCATTTGGATTCAGCTCAGGTCATGATCTCAGGGTTCATGAGTTTGGGCTCCGCCTCTGGCTCTGTGCTGACAGCTCAGAGCCTGGAGCCCGCTTCGGATTCTGTGCCTCCCTCTCTCTCTGCCCCTGCCCTGCTTGCACTATCTCTCTCTCTCTCTCTCTCTCTCTCTCTCTCTCTCTCTCTCTCAAAAATGAATAATGGTTAAAAACCAACCAACAAAAAAACCAAAAACAAACCCAAGCAGGCTGTTTTTCAGGTCTAGGCCATTAACTGCTATGTCATATGCCTCCTCTGTATTGTACTGCTTTTTCATTAAGTCTATCTTTTTGGTCTTGGTCTTAACATTTTTTTCTTTTTGCCCTCTGTATGGTAGCTGTGCTCTTTCCTGATTATTACTACTAGTGTTGATAACAATTTCCACTGTTTTATTATTAAAAAATAAGATATTTGCACAAGAAAGAGACTTTATAATCTAAACACATAGATCAGCTGATCCTCATAATAATAATATGGAGAAGTCAAGGTGAGTATTGTCATCTCATTTTACACAGATGAGAAAGAGACTTAGAGGCATTGTGCTTTGTTCAAAATCATGTAGGCAACAACCCGTAAAGTTAAGACTTGAACTCAGATGTTCTCATTGCAAGTGTAAGGCTCATTGACCACACTATCTCTTCTCCCTATGGCATAACTTTCTCAGTGTAGGGTTTCTCTCTGAGGTCCCTCCTCTTCCTTTAGTCAGCTGACACAGAGACTGCTCACTCCTTCAAGGGGTATCTCTCTTCACCCAGTCATGTCCCAAATCACCAATAAGAATCCGGTGCAACATTCATGTGAGAGATATGCCCAGACAGCAGCAACTGGTCATTTTGTTTCACCTTCTACTGTTCATCCTTGCAATCTCAGCCACCTGATCCTCTCCTGCTTGTTCCCAGCTTGTTTTAGCCTTCCCAAGGTTTGCGAGGGTTTGACTGATTGATAGACTCCAGGAAAGAGAGGCCTGTAATAATACCATTCAAGGCCTGCCAGGTGGTTACTGAGCTTCCTGACCCATTAGCCTTTCTTGAGAAGGCTTTTCGTCATCATGAGTTTGTTCCTAATAAATTGGATTTACTTTGTTGTCTTTAAGAATGCGACTTTTAGCAGTTAATGTTTACTTCAGAGCAAAAACGTTTACTTCAGATTTAAAAGAGAGATTTAACCTCTCCAACATGACAATTATTTTCTAGTTGATGACGTTTCTCATGTCTCCATAAAATCACCCACTGCTTATGCTGACTAAACAATTTGGTGGCAGTGCAAGAGAGGATAAATGGCTGTTAAATGTTGTATAAAACAAAGAAGCCAAACAAAGAATAATAAGCACAAAGGTGTGGCTGGTCGGCGTCTGCAAAAGAAGCTGGGTTGAAACTCTGGCAAGTATTCTGGCTCTGAAGACCTGAGTGTGCCCTCTTAAACACATAACATGCATGACCTTTGGCAGCCAACTTTGTGAGTCAGTTCTCTTCACAAACAGATTGAATTTCCTTTATCATCTCTTTGCAGTAATTCTGGTCAGACTACACATGACAAGTTGTGACAATTTATCAACAGCTCAGAAAGAGCCACAATCACTCAGGGAGCACTGAGAAAAGAGAAAACTGAACAATGAATAAAAATAATTTCTAGAGGTCACAGAGGTATGAGTTGATAACCATGGCTATAGATCAGATGGTACCCTGTCGGCACTAAACCCTCTTCATATTGCTTCAGAGCACTTGTCCTGATATCTAAGCTTGTTTAAAAGATTGTAATCTTTGCTTGCATGACATTCTCCGGATGTGACAAGAAAACACCATGCCTTTCACCTGGGGTGTCCTACTCCATCAGAAGATACTGTGAAAATATACCTAATAACATATTGTTTATGACCATGGGGCATAGAAGTCAGGACATAGATTTGTAGGCAGACATCCACTTCATCCCATCTATTGTAATTCTTCATATATACGCTCACATTTTGCATAAGTGGAGTCTGTTTTTTCCTTTTTTATAGCATATACTTATGTTCCATTGTGTATGTAACACGTTATTTCCTTCTATCACTTGCAGATCCAGTCTTTTGACTGACTTGTCTCTTTGTCCTCAAGTTGGTTTTCTACTTATTAATAAAGCTCTTCTTCCATCTTTAGTTCTTATTGAAGGCCTTTCTGTTTTCTTCTGTTTCTCAGATTCCTTCCTATTTTTCTTTAGCTTTTCTCTGCATCAGTTAGTACCGAACTAAAATTCAATAAATGTCCCCAAATTAATTTGTGATATTGTTACATATATTTAATTTTCTGGAAATTAATTCAGTAGCCAATTCTTTATTTCCATATGACTATCTCAGACAAACTCCTTGTTTTCTTTTTCTTTTTTTAATTTTTTGTATTTTTTAATATATGAAATTTATTGTCAAATTGGTTTCCATACAACACCCAGTGCTCATCCCAAAAGATGCCCTCTTCAATGCCCATCACCTACCCTCCCCTCCCTCCCACCCCCCATCAACCCTCAGTTTGTTCTCAGTTTTTAAGAGTCTCTTATGCTTTGACTCTCTCCCACTCTAACCCCCCTTTTTTTTTTCCTTCCTCTCCCCCATGGGTTTCTGTTAAGTTTCTCAGGATCCACCTAAGAGTGAAACCATTTGGTATCTGTCTTTCTCTGTATGGCTTATTTCACTTAGCATCACACTCTCCAGTTTCATCCATGTTGCTACAAAGGGCCATATTTCATTCTTTCTCATTGCCACGTGGTACTCCATTGTGTATATAAACCACAATTTCTTTATCCATTCATCACAAACTCCTTGTTTTTAATTTCCCTCGTTGACAATAAATTTCCCTTCACACAATATCCTGTAGGAAGATTGTCCCCTTTTTTCCGGTTGCTGATTTCATGCTTGAGATTACCTGTGATACTGTTTACTAACACTTAGTAGGAAACTAGTGATTTTTATTACTTAATATAACTATAATTCTTCAAGGACTTCAATTTATCTCAATTTACCTCATGTGAAATTTGAAAATCACTCCACTTTACCTCATGAAAGGTTTCATAACTATTGTGGAGCAGCCCCCAAACTGTGAGTTCACCAATTCTTAATAAAGATGGAGTCTCTGTATTTCATGCCTTTAGATACTCAGTTGCTAAGATACCCTGTCAAACAATCCAGCAACTCAATAGGGAATAAAGAGCCTTGTTTTTGCCAAGTCATTCCAGTCAAAACAGGTAAACTGTAATAAAAATATGGAAGATTATCAATGAACTCTTAAACCCTACAATAATGTGGAAAATTGTGATCTGTGCATATATACGTTTTCTGGGAGAAGATTGATTACTATTGTTAGATTCCTATTGCCTTGCACAGTGCTTAGCACATTTTTGAGTCTGAGGATATACTAGATGAGTGAATTAGGAATGAAATAAGGATTCCAAAAACATTCTCCTCATTATTAAAAAAAATTAGGAATATTCAGAGCCATATTTCTTTTTCTCTTTGAATTTTACCTGTATAAAAACCTTTTTAGTCTCTTTTTCTTGGTATTTCTAGGAGGTAGATATTGGAAGTACTGAATTTATCTTTCATGTTTCTTGTCTTTCATACTTTTTAAAAATTTTTTTAAATGTTTTTATTTATTTTTGAGAGAGAGAGATGGAGTGTGAGCAGGGGAGGGGCAGGGAGAGAGGGAGACACAGAATCCGAAGCAGCTCCAGACTCTGAGCTGTCAGCACAGAGCCTGACGCGGGGCTCGAACCCACAAACTTTGAGATCATGACCTAAGTTGAAGTCGTGTGCTTAACCGACTGAGCCACCCAGGCGCCCCTTCTTTCATACTTTTAAATTATGTATCCCATTATGATACGTTCTGGAAAGTTCATCAGCTCAGTCTTCCAGCTCACCAGTTCAACTTCCACTGTGTCTTTTCTACTATTTATTTATTTAAAGACTTTAATTTTAGTTTCAACACAATTTTTCCATGACATTTATTATTTTTCTCATTAGCCTGACTTTATTCTTTAGACTTAATGGCCTCTTTTTGCTTATCCCTCTCCAGAGATTTTTCATGGTCTCTGGTTCACTGAGGTTCCTTTTTCTTGATTTTTAATGTATTTATGAATTTAAAAGATGATTTTCTATAGTTTTAGAAACCCAAAATGATAAGAGCTGATGGAGGTAAGACACTTTGTGTGTCTACCATGTTCAGGTAGAAGTTCTTCCATGTTTTCCTAAGTGTCATATGAAGTCAATGATCACTCATTTAAAAGAATAGTGTTTCTCCTTATATTGCCAAGATTATATAACAATGTTTTTAGATCAAAAATAAAGAAAAAAATCTAATGAATAAAAGCTAAATTACCTGTAATTCTAATATTAAAAATTACTACTATTAGTGTTTCGAATAAATACTTTCATTTATCAAGACTTTCCTATGTTGTTTTTGTTGAACTTTGGGGATGGAGGGTAAGAAGTGTGGTGAATATCCAGGAACTGTGGAAAACACTCTTAAGGTTAAATTAATGGAGGAGACACTCTAATGTGACTTACAAGGAGACATTCTCTTCAGCAAAGTAAGACCTAAAATGTATACTTCTAGAGTTGGGAGTGGGACAAGGAGGATGCATAAAATTGAAGAGAGCTATCAGAAGGAAATTAACTTTGTCAGTGCAAGATGTCTTTGATTATTATTATTGTTGCTACTGTTATTATCATTTTGGTTTTCAGTCAACCAAACAAAAGAGTATCAGAAACCCTTGCACAAGATAACCCCAACATCATGTCTTCTCTTATCTATGGGAAACTTCCCCTTCCACTATCCCATACCACAATGAGGGAAAGAATCTCTGTAGAAGGATAGTTATGTGAAAAGTTTCATGTAACTAGCACAGTAAGCTAGGAAAATTTCTAAGTTACAGGAAAACTTGGAACTTGCTTACCACTTGGTAAATAAACACAGCTCTGTTTGAAGGAGGGGACGTAGGGGGATTTGGGACTGGAAGAAGACACTAAAAGGAATGAGGTATTGGTGGAAGAGGATAGCAGGATATGAGGTGGGGATGTATAGACCATTCTCTACTCACTTAGACGACATCCATGTGGGGATCCCTAGAGAGTCTGAGTATACCGTGCTTGTATATGGTGCTTTGGGAGGAACTAGATAAACTAAAGGTGAAAAGTCCTTGGTTTCATCTTTCCAAACTCACTACAGTTGGAGTCATCTACTGTGAACCTAGAATAAAGAGTTGATTGAGACTTATTAGGGTATGTGTTCACATGGCAGAGGGTTGTGAACAGACTACGTCTCTCACCTCCACCTGGTCAATGACCGACAGGTGTTCAATGATGAGGGTGGGGCCAGCAGGGAAGCTGGTTTTTGTTATTATGAGACTAGAAAAGCAGTAAGACCTATTTCTTATGCCTGTAGCACTTTTATGCCCCGTTGTTTGCTTAGCTAAGCTAATTCCCACCCTTACTTCTTGTCCCCACTGAGGTGCTTCTTCTGGGAAGGTTTCTTTCAGATCAGATAATGCTCCTTCTCTTCTCTCCCTTTTCCTTGCCTGCAGTTAGGGTGGACTACCTCTGTCTCAGCAGACTTTACATTGCAATTGCCTGTTTATTGTTTGTATTCCCAGACTGAAACATATGAGGACAAGAACTGTTTCTACTATGTGCACGATCACACTCGGGACATCCAACTCCGTGCTAGGAATATAGCAGATGCTCAGGTTGCTTTGCTGGCAGTATCTGTTATTAAAGAACTGAATAATAATGATAGGTAACACTTGTAGAGGGACTACCACGTGCTAGGCTGGATTCTAGAAACTTCACATATATTAACTCATTTAATCCACACAATAGGTAATACTTTTTATATACAATAGAAAAACTTGTACTACATAAGTAGGTACTATTAGAAAGGATTTAAGCTTGGGTTCCGGAAGATGGCGGCGTAGGAGGACGCGGGGCTCACAGCGCGTCCTGCCGATCACTTAGATTCCACCTACACCTGCCTAAAGAACCCAGAAAACCGCCAGAGGATTAGCAGAAGGGAGTCTCCGGAGTCAAGCGCAGACTAGAGGCCCACGGAAGAGGGTAGGAAGGGCGGCGAGGCGGTGCGCGCTCCACGGACTGGCGGGAGGGAGCCGGGGCGGAGGGGCGGCTCGCCGGCCAAGCGGAGCCCCCGAGTCTGGCTGGCAAAAGCGGAGGGGCCGGACAGACTGTGTTCCCACAGCAAGCGCGACGTAGCGTCTGGGAGGTCATAAGTTAACAGCTCTGCTCGGAAAGCGAGAAGGCTGGAGGACAAAGGGAGGGAGAGCTGCTGAGCCCCCGGACGGCAGAGCTCAGCTTGGCGGGGAACAAAGGCGCCAGCGCCATCTCCCCCGCCCATCCCCCAGCCAAAATCCCAAAGGGAACCAGTTCCTGCCAGGGAACTTGCTCGCTCCGCGCAAACACCCAACTCTGTGCTTCTGCGGAGCCAAACCTCCGGCAGAGGATCTGACTCCCTCCCGCTGCCACAGGGCTCCACCTGAAGTGGATCACCTAAGGAGAAGCGAGCTAAGCCTGCCCCTCCAGCCCCCGTGCACCTTGCCTACCCACCCCAGCTAATACGCCAGATCCCCAGCAACACAAGCCTGGCAGTGTGCAAGTAGCCCAGACGGGACACGCCACCCCACAGTGAATCCCGCCCCTAGGAGAGGGGAAGAGAAGGCACACACCAGTCTGACTGTGGCCCCAGCAGTGGGCTGGGGGCAGACATTGGGTCGGACTGCGGCCCCGCCCACTAACTCCAGTTATACACCACAGCACAGGGGAAGTGCACTGCAGGTCCTCACCACGCCAGGGACTCTCCAAAATGACCAAACGGAAGAATTCCCCTCAGAAGAATCTCCAGGAAATAACAACAGCTAATGAACTGATCAAAAAGGATTTAAATAATATAACAGAAAGTGAATTTAGAATAATAGTCATAAAATTAATCGCTGGGCTTGAAAACAGTATACAGGACAGCAGAGAATCTCTTGCCACAAAGATCGAGGGACTAAGGAACAGTCACGAGGAGTTGAAAAACGCTTTAAACGAAATGCAAAACAAAATGGAAACCACGATGGCTCGGCTTGAAGAGGCAGAGGAGAGAATAGGTGAACTAGAAGATAAAGTTATGGAGAAAGAGGAAGCTGAAAGAAAGAGAGATAAAAAAATCCAGGAGTATGAGGGGAAAATTAGAGAACTAAGTGATACACTAAAAAAAAATAATATACGCATAATTGGTATCCCAGAGGAGGAAGAGAGAGGGAAAGGTGCTGAAGGGGTACTTGAACAAATTATAGCTGAGAACTTCCCTGAACTGGGGAAGGAAAAAGGCATTGAAATCCAAGAGGCACAGAGAACTCCCTTCAGACGTAACTTGAATCGATCTTCTGCACGACATATCATAGTGAAACTGGCAAAATACAAGGATAAAGAGAAAATTCTGAAAGCAGCAAGGGATAAACGTGCCCTCACATATAAAGGGAGACCTATAAGACTCGTGACTGATCTCTCCTTTGAAACTTGGCAGGCCAGAAAGGCTTGGCACGATATCTACAGTGTGCTAAACAGAAAAAATATGCAGCCGAGAATCCTTTATCCAGCAAGTCTGTCATTTAGAATAGAAGGAGAGATAAAGGTCTTCCCAAACAAACAAAAACTGAAGGAATTTGTCACCACGAAACCAGCCCTACAAGAGATCCTAAGGGGGATCCTGTGAGACAAAGCACCAGAGACATCACTACAAGCATAAAACATACAGACATCACAATGACTCTAAACCCATATCTTTCTATAATAACACTGAATGTAAATGGATTAAATGCGCCAACCAAAAGACATAGGGTATCAGAATGGATAAAAAAACAAGACCCATCTATTTGCTGTCTACAAGAGACTCATTTTAGATCTGAGGACACCTTTAGATTGAGAGTGAGGGGATGGAGAACTATTTATCATGCTCCTGGAAGCCAAAAGAAAGCTGGAGTAGCCATACTTATATCAGACAAACTAGACTTTAAATTAAAGGCTGTAACAAGAGATGAAGAAGGGCATTATATAATAATCACAGGGTCTATCCACCAGGAAGAGCTAACTATTATAAATGTCTATGCGCCAAATACCCGAGCCCCCAGATATATAAAACAATTACTCATAAACATAAGCAACCTTATTGATAAGAATGTGGTCATTGCAGGGGACTTTAACACCCCACTTACAGAAATGGATAGATCATCTAGACACATGGTCAATAAAGAAACAAGGGCCCTGAATGATACATTGGATCAGATGGACTTGACAGATATATTTAGAACTCTGCATCCCAAAGCAACAGAATATACTTTCTTCTCGAGTGCACATGGAACATTCTCCAAGATAGATCATATACTGGGTCACAAAACAGCCCTTCATAAGTTTACAAGAATTGAAATTATACCATGCATACTTTCAGACCACAATGCTATGAAGCTTGAAATCAACCACAGGAAAAAGTCTGGAAAACCTCCAAAAGCATGGAGGTTAAAGAACACCCTACTAACGAATGAGTGGGTCAACCAGGCAATTAGAGAAGAAATTAAAACATATATGGAAACAAACGAAAATGAAAATACAACAATCCAAACGCTTTGGGATGCAGCGAAGGCAGTCCTGAGAGGAAAATACATTGCAATCCAGGCCTATCTCAAGAAACAAGAAAAATCCCAAATACAAAATCTAACAGCACACCTAAAGGAAATAGAAGCAGAACAGCAAAGGCAGCCTAAACCCAGCAGAAGAAGAGAAATCATAAAGATCAGAGCAGAAATAAACAATATAGAATCTAAAAAAACTGTAGAGCAGATCAATGAAACCAAGAGTTGGTTTTTTGAAAAAATAAACAAAATTGACAAACCTCTAGCCAGGCTTCTCAAAAAGAAAAGGGAGATGACCCAAATAGATAAAATCATGAATGAAAATGGAATGATTACAACCAATCCCTCAGAGATACAAACAATTATCAGGGAATACTATGAAAAATTATATGCCAGCAAATTGGACAACCTGGAAGAAATGGACAAATTTCTAAACACCCACACTCTTCCAAAACTCAATCAGGAGGAAATAGAAAGCTTGAACAGACCCATAACCAGCGAAGAAATTGAATCGGTTATCAAAAATCTCCCAACAAATAAGAGTCCAGGACCAGATGGCTTCCCAGGGGAGTTCTACCAGACATTTAAAGCAGAGATAATACCTATCCTTCTCAAGCTATTCCAAGAAATAGAAAGGGAAGGAAAACTTCCAGACTCATTCTATGAAGCCAGTATTACTTTGATTCCTAAACCAGACAGAGACCCAGTAAAAAAAGAGAACTACAGACCAATATCCCTGATGAATATGGATGCAAAAATTCTTAATAAGATACTAGCAAATCGAATTCAACAGCATATAAAAAGAATTATTCACCATGATCAAGTGGGATTCATTCCTGGGATGCAGGGCTGGTTCAACATTCGCAAATCGATCAACGTGATACATCACATTAACAAAAAAAAAGAGAAGAACCATATGATCCTGTCAATCGATGCAGAAAAGGCCTTTGACAAAATCCAGCACCCTTTCTTAATAAAAACCCTTGAGAAAGTCGGGATAGAAGGAACATACTTAAAGATCATAAAGGCCATTTATGAAAAGCCCACAGCTAACATCATCCTCAACGGGGAAAAACTGAGAGCTTTTTCCCTGAGATCAGGAACACGACAGGGATGCCCACTGTCACCGCTGCTGTTTAATATAGTGCTGGAAGTTCTAGCATCAGCAATCAGACAACAAAAGGAAATCAAAGGCATCAAAATTGGCAAAGATGAAGTCAAGCTTTCGCTTTTTGCAGATGACATGATATTATACATGGAAAATCCGATAGACTCCACCAAAAGTCTGCTAGAACTGATACATGAATTCAGCAAAGTTGCAGGATACAAAATCAATGTGCAGAAATCAGTTGCATTCTTATACACTAACAATGAAGCAACAGAAAGACAAATGAAGAAACTGATCCCATTCACAATTGCACCAAGAAGCATAAAATACCTAGGAATAAATCTAACCAAAGATGTAAAAGATCTGTATGCTGAAAACTATAGAAAGCTTATGCAGGTAATTGAAGAAGATATAAAGAAATGGAAAGACATTCCCTGCTCATGGATTGGAAGAATAAATATTGTCAAAATGTCAATACTACCCAAAGCTATCTACACATTCAATGCAATCCCAATCAAAATTGCACCAGCATTCTTCTCGAAACTAGAACAAGCAATCCTAAAATTCATATGGAACCACAAAAGGCCCCGAATAGCCAAAGTAATTTTGAAGCAGAAGACCAAAGCAGGAGGCATCACAATCCCAGACTTTAGCCTCTACTACAAAGCTGTCATCATCAAGACAGCATGGTATTGGCATAAAAACAGACACATAGACCAATGGAATAGAATAGAAACCCCAGAACTAGACCCACAAACGTATGGCCAACTCATCTTTGACAAAGCAGGAAAGAACATCCAATGGAAAAAAGACAGTCTCTTTAACAAATGGTGCTGGGAGAACTGGACAGCAACATGCAGAAGGTTGAAACTAGACCACTTTCTCACACCATTCACAAAAATAAACTCAAAATGGATAAAGGACCTGAATGTGAGACAGGAAACCATCAAAACCTTAGAGGAGAAAGCAGGAAAAGACCTCTCTGACCTCAGCCGTAGCAATCTCTTACTCGGCACATCCCCAAAGGCAAGGGAATTAAAAGCAAAAGTGAATTACTGGGACCTTATGAAGATAAAAAGCTTCTGCACAGCAAAGGAAACAACCAACAAAACTAAAAGGCAACCAACGGAATGGGAAAAGATATTTGCAAATGACACATCGGACAAAGGGCTAGTATCCAAAATCTATAAAGAGCTCATCAAACTCCACACCCGAAAAACAAATAACCCAGTGAAGAAATGGGCAGAAAACATGAATAGACACTTCTCTAAAGAAGACATCCGGATGGCCAACAGGCACATGAAAAGATGTTCAACGTCGCTCCTTTTCAGGGAAATACAAATCAAAACCACACTCAGATACCACCTCACGCCAGTCAGAGTGGCCAAAATGAAGAAATCAGGAGACTATAGATGCTGGAGAGGGTGTGGAGAAACAGGAACCCTCTTGCACTGTTGGTGGGAATGCAAATTGGTGCAGCCGCTCTGGAAAGCAGTGTGGAGGTTCCTCAGAAAATTAAAAATAGACCTACCCTATGACCCAGCAATAGCACTGCTAGGAATTTATCCAAGGGATACAGGAGTACTGATGCATAGGGGCACCTGTACCCCAATGTTTATAGCGGCACTCTCAACAATAGCCAAATTATGGAAAGAGCCTAAATGTCCATCAACTGATGAATGGATAAAGAAATTGTGGTTTATATACACAATGGAATACTACGTGGCAGTGAGAAAAAATGAAATATGGCCTTTTGTAGCAACATGGATGGAACTGGAGAGTGTGATGCTAAGTGAAATAAGCCATACAGAGAAAGACAGATACCATATGGTTTCACTCTTATGTGGATCCTGAGAAACATAACAGAAACCCATGGGGGAAGGGAAGGAAAAAAAAAAAAAAAAAAGAGGTTAGAGTGGGAGAGAGCCAAAGCATAAGAGACTGTTAAAAACTGAGAACAAACTGAGGGTTGATGGGGGGTGGGAGGGAGGGCAGGGTGGGTGATGGGTATTGAGGAGGGCACCTTTTGGGATGAGCACTGGGTGTTGTATGGAAACCAATTTGACAGTAAATTTCATATATTAAAAAAAAAAAAATAGAAAGGATTTAAGCTTTATTTATGAGTAGACTAAGGTACAGAAAAGTTAAGTAACTTGCCAAAGGTCACACAGCTAGGAAATGGTAATTCAGGATTTTAATTCAGTTGATCTAGTACCTGAATGTGTGTTCTTAGCTACCATATTATACTGCTTCTAAACTCAGGTATTCTCTACCCCCAATAATTTGAAATAATTTTTTTCACTTAAAAGAGACGTATTATCCTTGACAACTCTGACGTAAACATAAATATCCTCCCAAGAATGACTTCAGAGGTCAGGAAAGAGCCAGTTTAGGACAACTATATTTGCATGCCGGAGGACAATTATTTTCCTGTAATGAAGTTAAAGGAAATCACTTACCAAATAAGATGAAAGATATGAAACAGGCTTGGGTTTTTTATTACGTTTCTTTATTTTTGAAAGGCAGAGAGAGACAGAGCATGAGTGGGGGAGGGGCAGAGAGAGAGGGAGACACAGAATCCGAAGCAGGCTTCAGGTTCTGAGCTGTCAGCACAGAGCCTGACGCGGGGCTCGAACCCACAAACCATGAGATCGTGACCTGAGCCAAGTCAGACACTCAACCTACTGAGCCATCCAGGCACCCCTGGGCTTGGGTTTTTTAATATTGTTCTTGACAAAGAGATTGGATACTGTGCACCTGGAAGTATGAATATTGCTAGGTTTAATCTGGGTGTGGATAATGTCTTATAGCAGAAGTTGAGGGATTTGGTTTACAGTCTTAGTTTGCCTTTCAAGTAAAATGGTGAACTTGGCCAGATTAACTAATTTCTTTGTGCCCAATGTAGCTCCTCTAAACGGAGCCCTCCATGACCAAACTAGAGCCTGATCTTTGACCTCAAAGACCTGATTTTTGACATCAGTTCTGCTCCTCCTTTCAACTGCCCAGCAAGAAAGTCAGAGTTCCTATCTTAAGTTATTTTTAGTGGCAGCCCTGTGAGCAACCCAATCTCAGAAACACTGAGGACCAAATGGTTGTCCGTGTTCAAGTAGTAGAACTGAGGATAAATCCTTCCAAGTGATTTCTGGAGGTTGGCTGCTTCAGAAGTGGATAGAGGGTGTTGAGGTATCAGGATGCTTTGGGTTAAAGTAATGGGAAATTAATGCAGCCTTGCTTATACTGTATAAGTACTTTTTAAAAGTTTCACATAACCTCCATGGGTAAGGTAGGCATTAGGCTTGTTATACAAGGCCTCAAACTTTATTTCTCTGAGATTCTATTACCTTTATTCTATTCTCTTTCTTGTGTTAGTTTTATCTTCTGGTTGCTTGAAAGATGGTGGCAGTAGTTCAGATATCTCATTTAAATGTGAACTTGTATGGAGGAAGAGGAGTCTATTTCTCCTGTCTTTCTCCCTGGTAATGAGGAGACTATTCCCAGAAGCGCCCCAGCTGACTCTCCTCATGTCTTTTTGGCTGGAATTGTATTAAATGTCTATTCCTAAGCCAATCACTGACAAGGAAATTGGATTACCATGATTGGCTTAGAGTCTGACAGTTTTGCCAGTTTATTAGTTGCTTTTGTGAAGAGGCAGAGCTCTGATGTTCCCTACTTTACCATTTTTGGCGATGTCACCCTAGCTTTCTGATTGGCTTAGATTAATCAACATTTACCCTTGGAGCTGGGGATGCATGGAGTTATTTTTAGAAGAGAGAAAATCCAGACGAATCAGGCTTGGCAAGGAGAAGTGGGCAACAGTGTTTACTATGAGAGATGATTATGATAAAAGAGTGGCATCATGAAGGAAGGAAGTTGATTATAGAGGCGGAGAGTATCTCTGGACGAGGAAGGTCTTGGGCCAGAGCAGTGAAAGGAACAATCCACCAGTGGAAAAGACAGCAGTGTCTTTGGAAGAGGACAGACTCAGGTTCCAAGTCTGCCTTATCTCCCTCCAGATACACTAACGTGGGGAAGTCAGTTAACTTTGTTGTATACCAGTCTCATAATCACAATGGGGGGTAGGGGATAATAATTTGCCCATTTTTGAATGGATGTTAAAGTGATATAAGAAATGTAAGATGTCAAAGGGGGCTTGGTACATCATAGATGGTTATCTTTATGCTGATGATGTGACTGGCCCTCCTGGAACAGAGAGACTAGCAGAGCAAACTAAGTAGGGAGTTACTGGAAATTGAATGACTGTGGTGAAATCACAGTACTCAGCCTTAATTGAGTGCTTTTCACATGCCAGGGATCATTTACTGATTCTACTAACAAGTTGTTACTGAGTGCCTACAGTGTGTCAGGCCCTGTTGCTGGCCCTGGAGATACAGCACTAAAATACAAGAGATAAACACCTTGGCTCTCAAGGAGTTTACAGCCTAGTGGGGGGAAAACAGACACAAGTGAATGTATAAAGCATTTTGAATGTGAGAGTGCTGAGTGCTGAGAGGAAGTATAATGCAGAGAAGGAGGATCGAGAGGGCAGAAAGATAGGGCAGGAGGAAAGTTTAAACAGGGTGTCCACAAATGTCTTCCAGAGGAAGATGATGTGTGAGCAAACAGTTGGAGGATGTGAGGGAGTAAGCCATGTGGTCTGAAGGAGGAGGTCTCCAAGCAGAGGGAACAGTAAGTGGGGTGTGCTTGGAAAGTTCAGAGACGAGCAATGAAGAAACTATGGCTGGAAAACAGAGAGCAAAGCAGAGATAGGAGATGAGGTCAGAAAGGTGGCAGGTGAGATCAGGTGGGGGAGTTTGTGAAGCTTTGAATGTGATTTTATAGATTTTGGACTTCATTCTGAGTAATACAGAAAGTTGTGAAGGGTTTTCAGCAGAGGAATCGTTACTTTCCTTCACTCTTCTTTTGAGTCTCTTCTGTTTGCATTCTTTTTATTGTAAGTTATTTTTTACAATTAATTTTTCTGTCAGTCCCTCCTCAGTTCCTAGTCTTTCAGTGAATATTAATATTTCCTGTACATGTAACAGCTGTTTTCTCCCGATTCCTAGACATCCTTCCTCTGCCCTGAGACTACTGTGGAGTGGTTTCGCGGTATGTCAGTAGTCTCATTTCATTTACCAACAAGGTGCGGACATAATCTCTGCCTGCTTTTGCCGGAGAGGACCTTTAACATGCCCTAAAGGAGGTTGGTCCTCGGTTTCTGGAAATCCTTAGGAGACTGGTACTTGTTAAAAGCTGCCTCCCAGACCTTGAGCTGCCTGCCAGGCTAGAGCCTGTGTTGGGGTTGGCGGGTGCTCCCTGTCCTGGTCTTCTCCATATAACGTGCCGCCCGCCTGATGGCACTCATCAACTGCCTCACTCCAGGCGCCCCTCTTTTGTATTGTTAGCTGCCTTTCTTTTTTCTTTTTTTAAATGTTTATTTATTTTGAGAGAGAGCACACACAGGCTTGCGAGCAGGGGAGGGGCAGAGAGAGAGGGAGAGACAGAATCCCAAGCAGGCTTTGAGTTGTCATTGCAGAGCCCCATGCAGGGCTCGAACACATGAGCCATGAGATCATGACTTGAACCAAAATTAAGCATTGTACGCTTAACTGACGGAGCCACGCAGGCACCCTGTTAGCTGCCTTTCTTAACAGATTTCTTCCTGGGGTGTGCAGGATTGGTTTTTGAGTGAGATGATTTTATCTTTCCTTTTTTCTTTTGTGCTCACCACCTCCTTGC
Source organism: Panthera pardus (assembly GCF_024362965.1). Lineage (NCBI taxonomy): Eukaryota > Metazoa > Chordata > Mammalia > Carnivora > Felidae > Panthera > Panthera pardus. Next base: position 32,434,745 of record NW_026526765.1, on the reverse strand, counting down.
CTAGTGGTTTTCTCAATTGCCTCCATCGAGGTCTTGGGCCCTCCAGTCTAGAATCAGGTTTTAATGGATTGGGGCTCCTGCTTTGTTGTGAAATTTGATATAGTACAGATCCAGTTTGGGAGCCAGTTCTGAGCATGGGGTCATGCTTTGTCAATCAGCTTTCCTGAGTCCACAGTTCATAAAGCCTTGGGCTCTGGATGAAAGCAGTTTTATCAACCTCTTCCTATGAGGAATGAGGAGGGGAGGATGGGCAGGAGGGAGTACTTCCATGCCAGGACCTAGCTTTAAGCAGTGAATCTGGATCCTATCCCTTGTCTGCTGTGAACGTTAAGTCTTCCTGTCACTATCATCTCAACTGCCTCTGCCTGTTTCCAGACTTCAAATCCTGGAGACTCTGGGCTTTAGCCATATTCCCTGCTTTGGGTTTCTGTTTCACTTCTAGTCCATAACAATGTTTATTTTGTTTTGAAACCTGGTTATATATTTTGGATTTTCTCTTTTTACATTTTTCAGTTATTCTTTGGAGGCAAAGTATGAAGTTAATTCACCATCTTGACTGAAGTTTTCAAGTAGATTTTTAGGTAGAAATTTAGAATGCTAGGGCCACCTAGGTGGCTCAGTTGGTTAAGCATCTGACTCTTGATTTCAGCTCAGGTTATGATCTCATGGTTGTGGGAGTCATGAAGCCTGCTTAAGATCCCCTCTCTCTCTCTTGCTCTCTCTCCCTCTGCCCCTCCCCAGCCCATGCTCACATTCATCCTCTCTCTCAAAAAAAAAAAATTTAAAAAAATAAATTTACAATGCTAATTGTGTCAGCAAGTTGTATAACCACTCCAACCATAATTTTCTTACATGGATGTCTCAATCTACTTGGGTTGCTGCAACAAAACACTATAGACCAGGTGGCTTAAACAACAGACATTTATTTCTCACAACTCCAGGGGCTGGGAAGTCCAAGGTCAAGGTGCCAGCAGATTCAGTTCTTGGGAGAGTCCTCTTTCAGGCTTGTAGATGGCCACCATCTGTCTGTGTGCTCCCATGACCTCTTCTTTGTGCGAGGGCAGAGGAGAGAGAGAGCATCTATCAGGGCACAAATCCCATCAGGAGAGTACTACCTTCATGACCTCACCCAAACCTAATTACCTCCCAGAGGGGTTAGGACTTCAACATATGACTTTTGGAGGGACACATTCACTTTATAACATTGGAACATCACTACATTACTGTTTCTAAGTTTGCTTCAGATCCATTGTTCAAGTAAATTCAATAGGTACATTGATAACAAAGAGTGCACTGCTAAAACAGTTTTGGTAAATTCTGTATTAAACAAAATCAAACAGATTTTTCCCTTGAAGTACTTTATGGAGACTCAGACATGTATATGTGCATTGTGTGTTACTTATAAGGAGATTAAATATGCATAGTCTTCCAAACTCATTTCAACATGACTTTTTTCATGCCATGCTTATTAATATATCCCAGAAGAGTATTCCATGGGATACAATGTGGAAACTGTTAATATTGACCAGACAAAAATATGTTTATATATTTTTATATATGTATGAATATGAATTTGAAAGTAAATATACATATATGTATGAATTTACATATATATTCTGAGTACCTAGAAAAAGAATTGTGTGCTACTGGCACAAAAACAGACACTCAGATCAATCAACGGAACAGAATAGAGAACCCAGAAGTGGACCCACAAACATACGGCCAACTAATCTTTGACAAAGCAGGAAAGAATATCCAATGGAATAAAGACAGTCTCTTCAGCAGGTGGTGCTGGGAAAACTGGACAGCGACATGCAGAAGAATGAACCTGGACCACTTTCTGACACCATACACAAAAAACAAACTCAAAATGTATGGAAGCCCTAAATGTAAGACAGGAAACCATCAAAATCCTCGAGGAGAAAGCAGGTAAAACCCACTTCGACCTTGGCTGCAGCAACTTCTTACTCAACACATCTCCGGAGGCAAGGGAAACAAAAGCAAAATTGAACTATTGGGACCTCATCAAAATAAAAATCTTCTGCACAGTGAAGAAAACAATCAGCAAAACTAAAAGGCAATCAAGAGAATGGGAGAAGATATTTGCAAATGACATATCAGGTAAAGGGTTAATATCCAAAATCTATAAAGAACTTATCAAATTCAACACCGAAAAATCCAGTGAAGAATTGGGCAAAAGACATGAATGGACACTTCTCCAAAGAAGACATCCAGTGAAGAAATGGGCAAAAGTCATGAATAGACACTTCTCCAAAGAAGACATCCAGATAGCCAGCCGACACGTGAAAAAATGCTCAACATCATTCATCATCGGGGAAATACAAATCAAAACCACAGTGAGATACCACCTCATACCTGTCAGAATGGCTAACATTAACAACACGAGCAACAACAGATGTTGGCGAGGATGCAGAGAAAGAGGATCTCTTCTGCACTGCTGGTGAGAATGCAAACTGGTACAGCCACTCTGGAAAACAGTATAGAGGTTCCTCAAAAAACTAAAAGTAGAACTACCCTACAACCCAGCAATTGCACTACTAGGTATTTATCCAAGGGATATAGGTATGCTGTTATAAAGAAGATATGGTGTGTGTGTATACACACACACACACGTGTGCGCACGCGCACACACACACACACTGGAGTATTACTCAGGAATCAAAAAGAATAAAATCTTGCCATTTGCAACTATGTGGATGGAACTAGAGGGTATTATACTAAGTGAAATTAGAGAAAGACAAATATCATATGACTTCACTCATATGAGGACTTTAAGGTACAAAACAGATGAATAAGGGAAGGGAAGCAAAAATAATATAAAAACAGGGAAGGGGACAAAACAAAAGAGACTCTTAAATATGGAGAAAAAAACAGAGTGTTACTGGGGGGGGGGGGGGTTATGAGAGGGGGAATGGGCTAAATGGGTAAGGGGCATTAAGGAATCTACTCCTGAAATCATTGTTGCACTATATGCTAACTTGGATGTAAATTAAAAAAAAATACACATAAGTTAAAAAAAGAAAAAGAATTGTGTTATGTATATGCATGTGTTATGTATTATTGCATCATGTTATTAACATTAATAAATAGCAAAATATATGAATAATAAGTCATTGTACAGTGTTTTGCTCTTAATGAAATATAGAATATAGGAATTATAGAGCAATAGAATGTCAAAATTAAGAGTATATTGATATAGAATTGAATGCCTTTCAAATTTTTTAATCTTTTAAAGCTCAAATTAAATTTTATATGGAAACTGTCTATCTCATATATATGCATATATAAATATATAACAGAATTGCACTGTTTGAAGTGGAGTTGGAAAAATGAGAGTCCTCACCCTTCCTTTTCAAGGTCAATCCTGAGTACCTCTGAGTGACTCTCTCACCTTCTGAGGGCCTGGCTTGAATTCTACCATCTGATGCCTCAATTTAATAGCAGGGGAGTCAGGGTCTAAAATGGTGAAGTTACTTCTTTCTTTTTAATTTTTTAAATGTTTATTTATCTTAGAGAGAGAGAGAGAAAGAGAGAGAGGGAGAGAATGAGTAGGGGAGGGGCAGAGAGAGAGGGAGGCACAGAATCTGAAGCAGGCTCTGGGCTCTGAGCTGTCAGCACAGAGCCCAACGTGGGCTTGAACTCATGAATCGTAAGGTCATGACCTGAGCCAAAGTCGGAGGCTTAACCGACTGAACCATCCAGGTGCCTTTCTTTCTTTCTTTTCTTTCTTTCTTTCTTTCTTTCTTTCTTTCTTTCTTTCTTTCTTTCTTTCTTTCTTTCTTTCTTTGTCTTTTATGTTCATTTATTTATTTTGAAAGAGAGAGAGAGAGCCTGAGTTGAGGAGAGGGCCAAAAAAGAGAGATAATCTTAAGCAGGCTTCACGCTCAGTACCAAGCCCAACTTGGCACTCGATCTCACGATAGTGAGATCATGACCTGAGCTGAAATCAAGAGTCGGACGCTTAACTGACTGAGCCACCTAGGTGCCCCAAAAGGTGAAGTTATTTCTCAAAGTCTACTAGCTAATTAGGGGCAGAAGCAGGACCAGAATGAAGATACCCTAATTCCTAGTTCAGTGCTCATTCTCCCACACCAGTTTTTCATCTTTTTAGAGCATTTGAATTATTTTTTTCAAATGAAACATGATGCAGAAATTCAACATATAAAACACAAATGGCTTAGTTGGTTGAGTGTCCACCTCTTGATTTTGATTCAGGTTATGATCCCAGGGTGGTGGGATTGAGCCCCGTGTAGGACTCCTTGCTGAGCGTGGAGCATGGTTAAGATTCTCTCTCTGCCCCCTCTCCCACTAGAACTCTCTCTCTCTAAAAACAAAACAAACAACAACAACAACAACAAAACCCAAAACAGAAATGAAGCCTAGCTTCCCTGGTTGAAGGACAAGGGATGGGTCATATGTCTGGTAGGAGAGCTGAGGGTCCTGTGGCCTTGTGTATTACCCTCTAGTCCTCCTGCACTGGCCCTTGGTGGCTCAGGGCAGCAGTGTTTAAAAATTATACATGAAACTGGGCAGAATCAATGTACACAGTTCTTCAAACCCAGAAGGATACCATTTATACACATGAGAGGGACTCTTCTGATACCCATTGGGTCTTACCCCTTACAAGAGATTGTGGCTCATAGCTAAACGAGAAAAAAAAATATTTATAAAAGGGGTTGTTCTTTGTCAAAGAACAAAATGGCAAAGTTCATTTTTTAATTTAAAGGAAGAGACTAAAGAGTTCCTGCAAACCTTACCATTTGAACTGGCAACACAGTTATCACATCCAAAGCAGAAAGAGTCCAGCCCCTGGGCCCCAGGGCACAAGCTTCTAGAACTTTGGTCATTATGTGAGTGATTCAGTTTGGTGAATCAGCTCCTTTCTGTGATTTCAAATAATGATAACAAGCACTGGGAGAAAGGCAGCAGCATTGTTCAAAGCAATCAGTCTCTCATTTGGGTGCTCAACTGCCTGAGGAGAAAACACATGTAACTATTCCTCATTAATAGCAAAATTACGCCTTTGTGCCAAATTATTCACGCAGAGTTGAAAAATGAGTCACACGTAACATTCTGTGGGTTTTCTGTGTTTCGTTCTTACTATTTAAGAGAATGAAGATGAGTTTAGAAATCTGATTACTCTGTTGCCAAGTGAGATGAGAGAGGTAATTGGAGTAAGGACAATTTCCTACAAACTCGGCCCCAAGGTAGACTATGGGAATCAAACTCCTATTGGAGGATCGTCTGTGCTGGGATGTGAGGGGTTTCGTGGCTATTTTTCCGAATCTTCTCTCCTCAGAAAGAGGAGAGAAATCCTATTACCGGGTACTTTTTTTTTTTTTTAATTTTTTAATGTTTGTTTATTTTTGAGAGAGAAAGAGCACAAGTGGGGAGGGGCAGAAAGTTTGGGAAACAGAATCCTAGGCAGGCTCCAGGCTGAGCTGTCAGCACAGAACCCCAGGCAGGGCTCAAGCCCATAAACGGTGAGACCATGACCTGAGCCGAAGTTGGACGCTTAACCAACTAAGCCACCCAGGCGCCCCACCAGGTATTCCTTATCTGAGAACACAAAACAGTAAACATCAAGTTTTGCCTAGGAGAAGCTACACTTAGGAATAAAATATATATATATATTTTAATATTATATAATAATATAAGCTAAAACCTATATTAGGTTTTACCTAGGCTCAAACCAAAGAAATACCTATTTTCCTGTTGGAGTCTGCAGTATTTTGTTTTGCTTTTCTCTAGAAACTTATTTTTAATTAGAATACCTGTATCTAAACCTGTTTCATTTCTGGTTTGTGTATGCAGGGATTCTATGGAATCTGGGGACACTTTTTCATACTATGCAAAAAACAGTCCATACATACTAGACTAATCTCCATTCTTTCCACTATTTAGAAGATGTGGGCAAATAGGTGTGGTGTTCATTGATTGATTGATTGATTGATTATTTATTTTGAAAAATATATTGAGCACATGCTATGTGTTAGACATCATACGAGTATCTGAGGAAGAGAAATGAACAAGACAGTCTGTGCTTTCAGTGAGCTTTAGCCTAGTTATAATTATATATATTCTATTAATCCACATTTATGAAGTACATATTGCTTTTATTCTTTTAGCATTATGAAACAAGAATATTTTGTTCCAAAAGTACTTAAAACCTTCAAGGTGCAAGATGTAGTTGTAATTAGTTGCATTGGATGCTTTAGGAGTTGAGTAATAATGAGGGTATCAGTTACAGCAGGAGACTATGACATTCAAAAGGGACACTCAATAATCAGAAATTCACTTGCATTTAACTCTGGAATGCATGGGACACTTTTTTTTTTAAGGCAGCAGCTTGTTCTCATTAGAGACATATACCTTGATTTACTGATTATTTTGATTAGGCTATATGTATTCATTCTAGAACTCCATGTTGGGTACCAGGGAGATCTGCCTAAAACTCAGATGATTTTTTTTTTAGAAGGAGCAAGGTGGTAGAAATCTGTCACTTTCTTATCTCATGGATGTATTACAGAGCTGAATATTCACTTCACCAGTCTTGGTGTCATGCCTTAGTCCTTCCCAAGTGAAACTCCTTTACTCATACAGCTCATACGGCAGGTCTAGGAGTACTGTGTGACCTCATAGACTTCCCTACCAAAATCCAGACACTGGCCCATGACCTGTATTTGGCCTGGTGTGAAAAGATGTATAGGCCAAACAGATTCTTTCTTGCTTGGCCTATACACTTCAAATTAGGAAATACAGAGGGAAGTGGGAGATATATCCAAGGACATACAAAGATAATTAAGCTATATGGTTGAGGTCATAAGTCAGGGTCAAGCTGGAGTTTGAAGAAAGCAAGAAGTATTAAGGAGAAACATAAGAAAATGTATGAAGGTGAAAAGAAAAAATGAAGAAGTTGGTGATAGGATAGAAAAAGGCAAGCAGAGATATTAGTAACGTATCAGTGCAGGGTAGCCATAAAGTCCGAAAACAGTGTTATTCCATCATGCATTGTAATGCAATACCAATAAACCATGTCTTAACGTGTTTGGCTATATTTGAAGACTTGGTGTCCAGGCTGTAGGTGGAAATTCTGTAGCCTGGCTCTGCTGTGGATCCTACTCTAGATGTTTGACTTTTCCTGGATTCCTGTGCATTTTTATTCATACAGCACACCTCCTCACCATCCCCAGCATTACTTCATTACTTGGGATAACTAGAGGGAGTCATCTTTTCCTTGCAACCAGAAAATGCTAACTGAACCAGACTCTTTGAGGGTGGAGCACATTTCCTAACATGGATTGGTATACTTTCTTTGAGTTTTCTTTGTTCTTACTTTTCTTGTGATCTGTGAAATATTTTAGCTTCTAGAATTTGTAAAACTTATTTTCTGAATGTTGCGCATCGATTAGTACTTTTTTCCATGTAAATATTTCTACCACATTATAAACTGCAGTGTTTGATTTAAACCATAGATTTGTATTTACAGCACGGAAAACAAACTGTTCAGTTTACTTCTGACCATCTAATAATAACTATAATATCATGCTTGCCAAAACCTCCATTAAAGACATATGTCTTGACTCATTGATTCCAATAATAGGAAAAAGCACCATTTCCCAGCAACGGGAGATTTGATGTTGCTTTTGAGGAGGAAAAAAAAAGGATCCAACCAAAATATTTATCTAGCATGGGAACTCTAGGAAGCCCTCAGTAGCAGGTACAATTCTAGGATTCCCCAGTAGAATAGGTATCAAGAGTTTTCGAAGGGGTATAAATTGTCTGATAGTGAGAACAAGGTACAGACAGATGAGACCAGTAACAGATTAAAAGTCAGTTTCAGTTATATAAACTTGAAGAATGGGGGCATGAAGAAGAGAGGCAAAAATAAAACAAATTTCAGACTAAGAATAGTAATAATTAAACCCAAATTTTATACTCAGATTCTCAGTAACCCAGGCAAGACAGAAACTAGATGATGACATGGTTCTCATTGTTTGACAATAGAATATACCATATATTCGCTTATTAAAAGAATAAGCTTTATCCTGTTCCTTTTATCTCAGGAAAATGTATCATGAGATTCTTATATAGACAGCATTGAATTTCAAAATTATGAATCTCAACATATGGGCTGGACACCAAGTCTATAAATATATTAAAACACAAAATTATGCACTAAATAGCATTTTTAAGATGAAAAATCCACATGAATTACACATCTAGCGGTTTTTCCCATTGGTCTTGGTGAAAGTCAAACTCTAAAGATAAATTTATGGAGGTTTGGGGTAGACATTGAGTGATATGTTCAAGATACATTGCTGTTATGTGCTTTCTTTGGGTACAGAGTAAGACTTATCCCCCTTAATATCCATGATCTGAATATAAGGCTCAGTTGAAATATAGGGGACTAAAAAGCATCCTTGGCTTCCGATTGAGAGAAGATTGATAGGATTTGATGGTATGCATAATAAAGAGAGCATAAAATTGAGGATTTAAGGATCCTATGAAACACATTGCCCTCTGATCCCCCTTCAGTCTTTTTTCTCTCTTCTTCCTGTCCTATCAAAGCTCTTCCTCACTGAGGCTAGTTTTAATCAGGTGCTTATCATATTAAAAATTAAGAACAAATTGGGAATGATCATCATCTTCTCCAGAATCTGCTCATCTTCCTGTATTTTCTCACTTAATCCAGAAATGTCTCATTATTTTTCTCCTTATTTCTAATTGTACACAATCCATTATATGCCAAGACATTCATTCTGCCACATTAATAATTTTCAGTTCCATCTTATTCTATCTCTTTGCTGCTGTATTACTTTATGACTTTATTGTTTCTCAACTAGATTATTGTAAGTATTCTAAATCATTTCCAAATAAGTTTTTGTATGATTCTACAGTGATCTTTCTAAAATGTCAATTTCGGCTTTGCTTATAACCATTCAACACCTCCCTCAAGTATTAAACATGAAGCATGGCAGACAATGCCCTAAATCACCCAGGTTTTGCTTATAGCCCTAGATATATTTTGGCAATTTAATATAAACTCCTGTTAACAAGGGACATCATGCTAGGTACCAGTGGGAGCCAGGACATCCTGAGGATGTTTATCTCCAGAGTTACATTTCATAAGGAAATGTAAGCCACACATTTCTTATGCCAACATCCACCATTTTGGGGGAAAGATATAGACATAGATATAGATATAGATATAGATATAGATATAGATATAGATATAGATATAGATATAGATAGATATATACATATAGATAAAAATATGTATATATATATATATATATATATATAATTGGATTTAATTAAGCATTAAATTAAGTCAGACATTTTGTCTCTTTTTTTCTGCTAACTAATGACTTGGATCCAAGGGAAAGTCATTTATTTAATGAAAAATTTAGAAATTAAAATGTGGTAGCACGTTAGCATGATTTAAATTTTGTGAACTTGCTGCATGCACAGTAAGAAAAAGAAGTATTCAGAAAAGCACACTTTAGTTATAGGGGCTATTTACCAGAATGTGTGCAGAAAAATTCCATAAACTAGGTCTCTATGTTACAGGAAAGCTTTCAACAAGTACTTTTTCTTCCCATGGCCTCATATTCATTGTTTTCCCCTTCACCTCTGCATGCTGTTGTTTTTGTGACACTATTAGATTTTGCTTTTTCAACAAAGATAGCAGACAGCATAAGTTATTTCTGGAAACTAACATTTTACTTTTGTCCTCCTGCTTTTCATCCTGCTGGTCTTTGCCAGAAGTCCCTGGTTGCCTGGTATAAGAAAACATCATAATTATCTCATTAATATTTGGTCCTGGCCTCCCTGCTAATCAGGTTAGTATTGCTGAGAATTCAAAGGAAGAGAACAGAAATCTACTAAGAAGGAATAAATTGGTCTTCAGACATAATTCTAATAAGCTGCCCAGGAACCAAAGTTTGTCTGCTTGGTGAAATAGGAGATCATGTAGAATGTAGATTTATGTGGAGAGTATAGCTCCTTCAATTTAACTAGTCTATACTCAAGGCTTCTGGAGGGCAGAGAATATGCTCTTAGCCCTGCCTTCAGTACCTTGTCTGTTGTGGGCTCTCACGTTTGTTGATTGTTCTAAAGATAAGCAAATTCTGAAGTGAATTTTATTTTCCCTCTCCATCCTCTCTGAATTCACTTACCACTTCTCAGAATGTTTCCTGAGTAGAAAGCAGTCTGCACTACATATGCTCAAATGGGCTGTTGTAACTGTGGAGGTAAATTTTTGACCTCCTATCTATCATTCAGAGGGTATTATTGTTATTATTACTGTTACTATTATTACTACTACTATTATTACTATTTAAAGTCCTTGGTCTTTTAAAGTATAATAGACATGTTTGCTGAATGCTGGAGTATGGTATTTGACACTCAGTTACTCTGGGTTATATATGTGACTATAATGGATAAAACTAATTCAGGTAATAAAGCTACTTGTGGCTGAGGTAAATGAGACACTAGAGCAATAATTGTTGCAACATTTAAATCAAAGCAAGTATTGCTGGTCACTATGGCTTTGAAATATATTCTAGAACAACTGACTTTTGCAATAACTCCATAAAAGACAAGCTAGTTCAAAAAGGATTTTTCTTTTCCACCAGGCATAGTATTATTAGACAGATGGCATTATGTAGATATTCATATTAAATATAAATTCCCTAAATTTCTTGGTGAATATTGACAGAGCATGTTCTTTGTTTGTTTTATTCTCAAGTTAGCTAAACACAGGATAGTCTTGGCTTCAGGAGTAGATTCCGGTGATTCATCACTTACATACAATACCCAGTGCTCATGCCAACAAATGCCCTCCTCAATGCCCATTCATCCATTTTCCCCAGCTCCCCATTCTCCCCCACCCCCATCAACCCTCAGTTTGTTCTTTCTATTTATGAGTCTCTTATGGTTTGCCTGCTTCTCTGCTTTTATCTTATTTTTCCTTCCCTTCCCTTTCCCTATGTTCATCTGTTGAATTTCTCAAATTCCACGTATGAGTGAAATCATATGATACCTGTCTTTCTCTGACTTATTTCACTTAGCATAATATCCTCCAGTTCCATCTACGTTGTTGCAAATGGCAAGATTTCATTCTTTTTTTTTTTTTTTCACCAAGTAGTATTCCATTGTATATGTGTACCACATCTTCTGTATCCATTCATCAGCCAATGAACATTTGGGCTCTTTCCATAATTTGGCTCTTGTTGATGGCACTGCTATCAACATTGGGGTGCATGTGCCCCTTCAAATCACATTTTTGTATCGTTGGATAAACACCTAGTAGTGTAATTGATGGGCTGTCGGGTAGCTCTATTTTTAATTTTTTTGAGGAACCTCCATACTTTGCCAGAGTGACTGCACCAGTTTGCATTCCCACCAATAGTGCAAAAGGTTTCCTCTTTCTTCACATCCTCGCCAACAACTGTTGTTTCCTGAGTTGTTAATTTTAGCCACTCTGACTGGTGTGAGGTGGTATCTAACTGTGGTTTTGATTTGTATTTCCCCGGTGATGACCAATGTCGAGCATCTTTTCATGTGTCTGTTTGCCATCTGGATGTGACAGAGCATGTCCTTTATGTCCATACTCACTGTGTTTGTTGATGTGGTCTCTCTAATGAGTGAATGGGAACCTACCTTATATTCTTTCTGGAATTTTCATACACAAAGATACAAATTCCAAAAGTAGCTAGTCAATAGAATAGTCCAAAGAGGTCTTATCTTGCAACTAAGTTCTTTAATTACTCCTGGGAAATAGATGGCTGAGCAACTCCTTTGAACTCTGATTTCGCACTTTCAATCTGGTAAGATAATTGGAACCACTTTAGTTTTGCTATTGTTATATACACTATTTGTAAAATTGTAAGATCTGTTATTTATTTTTTGAAAATGCCACAATTAACCCAAATGTTTGTTTGTTTATCTATTTATTTATTTATTTTTAAGTAAACTCTGTGCCCAATGTGGGGCTTGAACTGATGACCCTGAGATCAAGAGCCACATGCTCTACTGACCCAACAAGCCAGGTGTCCCCAACTGTCATTTTTTAGTCTAATTAAAATGAGTTCTGATACTCAGACTTGACTATTTTGTTTACCATATGGAAGCAAGCAGTGTGAAGAATCATGGGGGTTTTGTTTGTTTTGATTTGTTGTTGTTGTTGTTGTTCCTGATCACCAGATCACCCCCAATATGCTGTGGTTACAGAAGCCATGGTCACTTGATAGAGAAGCAGTCCTTGGAGTTGAATTTCCCAGGAATCTCTATGAACAGTTATTTATTTTCCTGAAGAAAAAGTAGGTAGTACCATAAGCAAAATGTGTAATTTTTGGTTTCCCACTGAATCTGAAAATGGCAGAGCTCATGGAGAGTAGTGAGGGATAAAAATACAATGCATTGAATTGGATATGAAACATGCAGCAGGAGGGATAAAAATACAATGCATTGAATTGGATATGAAACATGCAGCGGGCCGCTTCTTTTTGCTATTATTTCAGTCATAATAAAATAGCATGTACTCAAAGTCATTTTGTTTTCTGCAGCAAATTCTTTGATGCACAAAGGAACCTAAGGTTGATGTAGCATTGTACAAGGCTTGTTAGAAAGTTCTTTAAGCCATTTCCTTCTTCCATCAATGTGTTGTTTCATCAGTGTTTTTTTTAGATAAAATAAGGACCAAGAAAGCTATTCTCTGATACAATAATTAGGAAAGAACATTGACTTCCTGATTTTCAACTTGTAAAAATGTTGCTAAGCCAAAGTAGATAATTTCTAGAGGACTCAATAAGTACTTTGACTTTTTATGGTGAAATTGCCTCCTGGACATTTTAAGGTCTAACCACCTGTTGGAAATGAAGAAGTTACCCTTTAAGGTCCTTCTAGCCAGACTAAGAATCAAATTGACACAAGACAGATTAACAGCAGAAAATAAAATATAATAGTGTATGTACAGGGAATCCACACAGACATGGAAATTCCAAAGATAGTCAGGCAACATGATGCTTACATGAGCTAAGGAGAAGAGTAGGGATCTGAGGATATAAGGAGAAAGACCATTAACAGGAAGATGAAAGATGTTTGGAAAAGAGAGATTATACTGTTATGTAGATAAGTTTCTTAGGTAAAGAGGAATCTCTGTTAATAGCTTCCTATGTGGTACAAGCAGGCAGTTGAGGGGGAGGTAAAGAGCTTTTCTTGAATCTACTGGGTTTTAATTGCTTTTAATTAAAAATAATGTTCATACCAAAGAGGCCAATCTTAGGGTGGCCTGCCCTTGGCCCCTATGCATCTAAAGAATAGATATATTTTAAAGCAACCAATAAATAGGAATGAATCAGATCTCTTGTCTTATTTTATGCCAAACTTTCCTGACCTTTTTCTAATTCTCTAATCAACCCACTGTATATTTTTTTACCTTTCCCTCTGAATCTTTTTGGTGTTCTCTCAAGTTCTCTTTTTTAGCTTTTTTCTCACTCTGTATTTTCTCCCCAGGCAATCTCAACAACTCTTACCACTTCAACTATCCTGAATGATTTGAACACTATAACTAACCTCAACAACATTTACTTGTGGTCCAGACCTCCAAAATAATAGCAGTAACAACAAAAAGGCAATATTCATTGTGTGCTTACTATGTACAAGATACTGTATTAATAAGTGTACATTCATGATTTCATTTAACCCTTTAACAATCACCAACAGTGAGATAGATGCTATTATCATCTCCATTTACAGTGGAGAAAACAAAAGTTTGGCCATATCACACAATTTGCTTAGGGTTACTTAGATAAGCCAATGACCAAGCTAGGTTTTAGATCCTGACAGTTTGATTCTAAAGTGAGTGCTTTTCAACCACAGAGACCTGTCTATCAACCACATGCTAAGCATTTTCCTTTGAATCTCCTACAGGCCTCTTACAGCCAATATGTAAGTCTAATTCCCCTTTGGCAATTAATTCATGCATTCAACCAATAAGAAATTTATCAAGCATCTCTGAGAGCTAGATTGAAGCCTATGCATTGAGGATGAACTGTTGAACAAAATAGTGGTCCCTGTATTTGTAGAGTTTATTATTTAGGAGGGAAAACTCTCATTAATCACATCATTATGCAAATAGACCATTAATTCCAAGCTAGCCTAAGTGCTAAGAGGATCAACTGCAATATGCTGTGAAGAGAACTGCCTTCTTTGAGGGAAGTAGGAAGAGGGACTGGAAGAAACTCTCCCCTGACAGATTGCCTAAGCTAAAATTAAAAGAATGAGTAATAGCTACCTAGGCAGAAGATGACATCTAGGCAGAAATTACAACATCTACAAAGGCCCTGAGGCCAGAGGAGTGGGGGGAAGCCAGCATACTAGAGGGACTGGAATGAAGATTGGTATATCTGAGAGAATGGCAAAAGTTGCGGTGTAGACTAGGTGACAAGGACAAGACCATGTAGGGCCCTCTAAGATGTATTATGTATTTTCCTTTTCTTAAGGCCAGTTTTCACAGATCATTAGAGGGGCTCAATCATTGTAGTGAAAGAATGAAATTTATACTTTGAAAATATCACTGTGGCTGCTGTTGAGAGAGTGAATTGGAGGAAAAAAGAGTAGATTCAGGGGAACCAATGAGCGGATATTTCAGTGGACTAGGTAGTAGTATTTTGGTAGTATTTTTCTCTCATTACTGTTGTGTAGAGAAGGATGGCAGCCTTAGAGATGAAGATAAAAAACACCCAAATCTACCTGACCATTTTTAAGCAACAATCTTGGGATCATCTCAACTTCATTTTTTCCCCCTATTTCTATCATCCAGTTATTCTTCTGCTGATTTTGCTTCAACATCTTTTGTATCTTTTCCCACATCTCCATTTGCTTTTGACATTTTTGGAAGACATATTTTAAGACTGTCCATCCTTATTCCTTCACTTTTTTGTTTTTCTTCTGAATGCAATTTTTGCCATTTCCACCCCCAAGCCTGGCCCAGGCTGGTCCCTGTTACTAGCACATCCATATGATCCCCTGGTTCTCTGCAGTGTACCTTCAGGCCAGCAGTCTCTTTAAGGAGTGCCCGTGCTTTAACCTAGTTTCTATTTATATTACTTGAATGTAGGCCAGAAGGAGGGGAGAGGATTGTAGCACCACTCCATGTTGGCCTATGATGGAAGTGATGGTGCTATTGACTCTAAGAGGTGTGATCAGATTTTTGAGGAACTTGATAAATTCAGTCTTCAAATGATGTCAAATCTGAAATATTTGTAGAATACATAGAAGACAATAGGAAATATGGGTTTGGAGCTTATAGAAAAGTCTAGGCTAGTTATGACAGTTAAAAACAAGACTGACTGTTGAAACCATGAGTTTAGATAAGTTTCCTTGAGAGAAGTGAACATATTGAGGAGAGGGCTGAGGATAAAGCTCAATGGAACACTCACTTGTGAAAGGGCAGTGGAAGAATAGAATCCCGGAAGCATACTGGGGAACAGCTGCCAGAAAGGTAGGGGAAAACGGGGGGGAGGGTAGCCATGCAGAAATGATGGAAGGGGAGAGTTTCAAGAAAAACAGAGTGGTCACCATGTAAATGATACCAGTTGTATTATCTGGTCAACAAAGTTCTCTCTACTTGGGAACCACCTCTTCACTATCCCATGCAGTCCAAATGGTACTCCCAGTCCCAGTGTTCTGCCTGGATGCTGACACAAGATAAATATAAAACTCAGACCTGATTTCCCTCTTCACAGCAATTGGTTCAAATGAGTAGAAATATGGTAGAAGCAGAGGCTGAATTCTTCCATGTGAAAGTGGTTTCCCAAACCATGTCGATGCTGTTTTGTTTTGTTTTTATTATTATTTTTTATTTTTATTTTTAAAGTCACAAAAAGCTCCTACGGGCATATAAGCCAGCTGTCAGTCTTTTAAGTGGATTAAGGGATCCAGATCCTAGAATCTACCATTTGATAATTAACCTTAATTTTCCTGGTTAGATTTTGATATGAAATTAACTGATGAGTTAGTAAAAAAAAAAAGCATTTTGAATATATTCTTAAATATGAAATACATGAATAATACTGACTTGAGTGATTCTTTTATCTGGGACACTATTTGCAAGAGACATATGTTACAGTAATAGTGACACTTTGAAGTGACACTATTATAATAGGAAAAAGAAATGATGGTTCATTTATAAACCTTTTCTTTAGATCTAATGAAAATCCAGGGTTGGTCATCATGTCAAATTATAATTCAATTCACAGGACTGTCTCTCAACCTCAGACTATCTCATTAATCATCTTCAGTCATGAAAGAAAATGTTTTCATTCTTGATGGATGATCATAAGGATAATACCAGGCCACATCCTGAATATTTCACACATGGGACTTCTACAATTTGTTTCCCTAAGGTCTTTCTTATGAAGTCTTAACTATACTTTCTCTCTACCTACTAACTAATCTGAAAGGTGAAGAGAATCATAGGTTTTTAGATTAGGATTCTTTAGAGATTATCTAAAATCTGAATCCTCTTCTGTTACAGATGAAGAAAATGAGGCTGAATTGCCCAAGTTCACTCACTGGGAGGCAGGAATTGTACTAATTCTCAGTCCAGTGTCACCTTGCCATGCTGGTGACATGCATGTCCCTTCTTAATCATCGAAGCCTCTGACTTAAAATGACTAGGATGGCTTCATTATTAAATGTTTTGAGCTGTAAGGTTAAGTAGGGGTTCACATAAATAATATGGTTAATACTTTTTTGTGACCATGTGCTTTCTCTCTTCAGAATTGGGATATGCACGTTATTCACAGCAGCTAAGGAGACCCTGTTCTTGATAAAGGCTATGCAGCAGCTGCATGGTATCACTCTGTCTCTTAAAAGTTTATGAAGTAAAGCAAACTACTGAAATAGCATTAACTTTATTTTGTTTATGAGAATTATTTTTGGCTAATTGTATATTTTGAACAAGATTAGTAACATTTCAGATTTCTGACCTGAGTCTGCTATTTTTACAACCACTATTATGAACGGTGGTGCCCTGTCCTATTTGTGGGCTATTAATAATGGGATTGTGGAGAATGGTCTGATATGTCCAGTTTAATTCAGTGTACTCCTGCAGACTTCCTCAAGGATGCCCCAGGAGGCCTGGAGGGTACATTAAAAACGTGCTTTTCGAGGACTGCTAGTTTCTAGTTCAGTAGACTTCATGAAATGGTCCACAGATATGTACTTCAGGAGCTTTAGCACATTTAATTCTATCATGCAGATAACATGGCCAGCATTGGCAGTGATCCCATAGTATCATGACCTGATGAACTTGAAAAGGGTTACCAAATTTACACAGCCTGATCGATCCCTCTTTAACAAAGGGCTTGTTGAGAGTGCAGTCAGCAGACGTCCTTCAGTTGTCAACCTCTTCAGAGATTACCTATTATACACAGCCATCTTGCCCAAGGTTATACCCTTTCCCAGATAACCCATGTTCAATGGTTGATGGAGAATGAATTTCTGATTATCTTGGTCCAGCTCAGGACAACTCTGAATGCTCTTTCTAGCTTCAGAGTTCTCTGTTGCATCAGCCAAAGCTCTTTCTGGGTAGTTACTGTGGTTTTGACTTTTCTTTTTGCTTATTTATGCTTCTGCTCCTTCCCTTACCCAAAAATTTGATCCTAAGGACATGCAAAACTAGCGCAGAGCCTGCTTCCCAGGGAATTCAACCTGGGATGTAAATATTTGCTTTTTTCCTATCAGCTAAAATGTATTGTCCAATATCATCATCTATTTGCATGTTGGACAATTCCGTGCCTAGGAAAATACATTTTTAAAAGTAAACCTATTTTTCAGGATGATGGAAAGTAGTGCAGAAGCAGGAAGGATGAAGAAAACAGGTAGCATGCCTCTGTATTTTATTAAAGCAGGTGTCCCCACATACTAGATGCGGGGAGGGGTGTCTTGACCAGGCTGCAGCAGGTTACAGGCAAAGGACTCTAAATAGGTATGGACAGAAGTAATTTCTACAGTTTTGTTCCAGCTTGTTATTGGGGAAGTCATATGGCTGTAGGTGCTACAAGTGGGAAAGGGAACTGCTGGTCAGATTCTAACTGGTGCTGCCACTTGGCTGCTTTGATCAGTGGTTCTAGATGAAGGATTGAAAATTGCACTTCCTAACCTACCAGTTCACTTGCCCATTTATTGTTTTTAGTAAGTGGGAATATTTATCACTGGCACTTTTTTTGGCATATAATGCTAGGTGTTTAGGGAAGGCAAGAGGTAAGGCAGAGGCAGTGGTTTCCAAAGGATACAAGACACTATGGAAAGTCTTTTCACTTGGAATTAGCCAATAAATGCATTGCTTAGTGTGACTACAGAAAACAATTTGACAAATTAAAGTTGTTTTGTGAGCAATTTTAGATCTGAAAAGAGACTTCAATCTAATCTAAAGCCTCAACTCATCAATGGTTTTTCAGGTTATGTCACTTTTAGAAAGAAATAGGAAATGGTAGTAAAATAAAATATTAAGAAATTTGTTTAATAAAAAATACCAACTTCTCATTTTATTTTGGAACTAGTCTATATTCATTTAAATTTTTTGAAGAATTTGCATCTACATGGTCAATGCTAAAAAATTACTGAGTTTACAGTCATCCTGACTCCTAGGAGATAAAATTTCTGTATTAAAATGATAGCCCTGACTCAGGTAAGAACTTTAAATAGTAATGACTGACTCGATTATTTTTATAAGAGAGATATTAATTTACCATAAACACGAATGAATGAAACAAAATGGTTTCTGATTTATCTCCTTGTTAACTGGAAAATTCAGTTAACAAGAAAATTCTGTACACCGAGGGGTCTTGTTGAAACTTTCATTAATCATATCTATTCTTATAGGGGTAAAGGAGTCTTTGAAAGTACTCTTCCCTCGGGATCAAATTCAGATCTAACAAAAGTGCTGAAGAAATACCCTTCTTAAAGAAAAAAATCTTTCTTGTTTGGATGAATGACCTAAAGATAGGTTGGAAATAAAAATGGTAAAATATCACCTAAAAGCAGAGAACATTGAACATCACCTAGAAGACAAAGAAACATTGCCAAGTGCATTATTTATGAAATGAACATGTAAAAACCATTGAGTGGAGCATGAGGAAAGACATTTGGCTTTGGAACTAAAAGGTCGAAAAATTTAGTACTGGGAACTATGTATGTAGGTATGCATGTATGGTCTCTCTAAACAGAGATCTCAAGTATGTTTTCATTAAAAGTACTTATGTAGAGGGACGCCTGGGTGGCTCATATGGTTAAGCATCTGACTCGTGATTTTGGGTCAGGTCACGATCTCATGGTTTGTGAGTTCGAGCACTGTGTAGGTCTCTGTGCTGATGGCATGGAGCCTGCTTGGGATTCTCTCGCTCTGCCCCTCCCATGCTTGTGCTCTCTCTTGCTCTCTTAAAATAAATAGACATTAAAAAAAGTACTTATGTAGAAGAGGTAATATAATAGCAATAATTGCTACAATTATTTATTCAATACATCTTTTGATTTTTATCTTGTTTTTTATAATTTTATGATTTTTAAATATATGTATAAATTTTATTTAACTCTACAATTTCCTATTATTTTCGAATTATTATTCTATTTTACACATGAGAAAAGTAGAGGACCAAAAAGGTAACATTTATCCAAACTCACATTTTTTAATTGGTAAAGGAGTCATGGAATTTAAACCTCCTCCTGACCTCAAAGCCTCTTCCAGCCACCATGCTTACAAGTGTTAATTGTTCTGGTAATTTGCAGCAAACCTGTAGAGTAGACAGCTAATCCACATTGTGGTTGCTATTCTTTCCCTTCTACAGATGTGGGATTGAGGAAGATGAATTCCTGGAATTGCTTCAGCTCACAAAGTAGGTCAGCAAAACACGTGGAGTGGAACAAACTGTCCTTGCCTTCTCACTTCCTCCTTTCAGAAGGGCAGGGGATCTCTTATAAACTTTCAGATCTCTTTCTGATTGGGAATGCCAAAGGCTGGTAAATTACTCTGCCTCTTCCAGTTGTGAAATGTATCGACAGCTACTTGCTGTTAATGATCTTTCTGAGAATTTCTTTCATGATCTGGAATTTCAGCCCCCAGCAGTTCACATCTTGTTTACTTTCTTGAGTTTACCTTAGCACAGCCCCACAAATTAAGCTCCTAAAGAACAGGAAACTCAAGGAAATGACAATACAGATTAAAGGTATTTCCCAGAATTTCATATGCTAGTGGGCAAAGAGACTCAAGATTTTTTTTTCTTTTAATGTTTTGGGAGAGAGAGGGAGACACAGGCTCCAGGCTCTGAGGTGTGAACACAGAGCCTGATGCTGGGCCCGAACTCACAGGGCGCGAGGTCAAGATTCTTTAATTATAGCATCTAGGAAGAGAATATCGCAGGGAACTAATTTTCCAACTTCCACATTTATGAGAACCATTTAGCAGCAGCTTCACTGTGATTCCTACCCTCTAACACCTCCTGGATCCCTCTGAATGCAGTCACTGTACTGGAACACTCTGCTAGGCAATGCATTTTGATTAGTAACAAAGTTCTGTGAATAGTTTACTTGAAATTCAAATGCTGCTTTTGAAATAGTTTTTGCAGAGGGGCGCCTGGGTGGCTTGGTCGGTTAAGCGTCCGACTTCGGCTCAGGTCATGATCTCGCAGTCTGTGAGTTCGAGCCCCGCATCAGGCTCTGTGCTGACAGCTCAGAGCCGGGAGCCTGTTTCAGATTCTGTGTCTCCCTCTCTCTGACCCTCCCCCGTTCATGCTCTGTCTCTCTCTGTCTCAAAAATAAATAAACGTTAAAAAAAAAAAGAAATAGTTTTTGCAGAAATGTAGATTTAATACATCAGTATCTTCAAATGTTGGTACACAGACACCTGACACCTAACTAATCAAAACCTGCACTGATAATTCCTTGCTCTCATACACCTGGCAGGTAGGCTCTCATACACCTAGCTAGGTATACCTAGTAAGTTTATGGGCTTACTAGGTATATATTATAAAAAGAATACCAAAATCAAGTACAAGAAAATAAAACTCATACAGAATCCTACCACCTCAAACACCTTCTCTGTTCTTCTAGTCAGGAGGCTAAAAACATATTGTTTACAAATTTTCCTTATCTCTCTGCCTTTCTAGGTAATCAATGACATACTCTGTTTTGTTGTTTCTGCCTTCCCAATATTTGGAGCCTGCTCTCTAATGCTGTATTTCCCAAATTGGATGCAGAGAATACTAGTATTCTGTCATGTTTATGGGCTTTTCATGAGATCAAATGAATTTGGAAGAAGTGAAACATGTTTCTTTATGGCAAAACTTCTTAGGTCTTTTAGCTATGTGGGTGCATTTCATATGTTCAACAGGGGAACATAATACATGACATTTCTAAAGTTTGTTAGATGAAAAACAATCTTCTTAATTCACCAATTGTACAAATGTTAGTAATAACACTGATACTAATGAATAGTCAAAGATGTTCATTCATAAATACCAGTGTTCTAGTTAGGGGAATACTGTTTGAATCCACCTTCTTGATTTCCTTGACATTCTTCTATTCAGATCCAATCATCTTGCTCAAGATTCCTGTAGTGGAAGGGTATGGGTCACCTGGATGGCTCAGTAGGTTAAGCATCCTACTTTTGATTTCGGCTCAGGTCATGATCCCACCCTCATGAGACTGAGCCCTGTGAGAAGCCCTGCGTTGGGCTCCTTGCTGAGCATGGAACCTACTTGGGACTCTCTCTCTCTCCCTCCCTCCCTCCCTCCCTCCCTTCCTCTCTCTCTCTCACAAAACAAATAAACATTTAAAAAAGATTCCTATTATAGTGGACGATAATTTAACAGCTATCTTTCCAATCTCTCATTTCCAAATGTTGTTTTTTCACCATTAACACTGGTCTATTTCCAATTCATAGGTAAGATTATGCTACTTTCCTCCTGAAAACCATTTATTTTTTCCTAATATCTCCAGAATAAATTGCCTGTGTAATAAACTCTTTGGTATGGTGTTCAAAATCATTGATGATCAAGTCACAATATGCTTTCTATTTAATCTCCACAAATCTATATTCTTTCCTGATGATATTCTATTGCCTGGAACAAACTTCTGTTCATTTTAACATCCATTTCAAGCATTTGAAAACCTAAGTATTAGCTGGGACTAACCTGTTCAATGTGACTTGACTTCTCCACCTGTAAGCATAGAAGATGACATTAATTTTGAGAATTCTTACTAGGTATATATTATAAAAAGAATACCAAAATCAAGTACAAGAAAATAAAACTCATACATGATCCTACCACCTCAAAATGACAAGTCAAAACTTGTCATATAACTTTATAATAAATGTCAATGTCTATGTTTATGATTATTTCTATTTATATCTACACACACACACACATATACACACACAGAGATCATGCTATACTGTTTTTTTCCACTTAGTTGATAAATACTTTCTTTTTTTAAAAAATCTTTTTAAATCAAGGGATAATTGATATATACCCTTATATTGGTTTCAGGTGTACATGATTCTATATTTGTTCACACTGTAAAATGTTCATCATAATAAGTCTAGTTAACATCCATTATCATAAATAGTTACAATATTTTTTCTTTTTTCTTGTGAAAACTTTTGGGATCTACTCTCTTAGCAGTTTTTAAATAAGCAATATAGCACCATTCACTATAATCAACATGATGCATATTACATCCCCATGCCTTGTTTATTTTATAGCTGGGAGTTTGTACCTTTTGACGCTTTCACCCATTTTGCCCTCCCCCACATCCCCATCCTTCCTCAGTCATCAGTCTGTTCTCTGAATCTATGATCTTGGTTTTGCTTATTTGTTTTGTTTTTTGATTTCACATATAAGAGAGATCATAGAGTGTTTATCTTTCTCTGTCTGACTTATTTCACTTAACATGATGCTCTCAGGATCCACCTATGTTGTCACAAATGGCAAGTATTTATTTTTATGGCCGAATAGTATTCCAATGTCATTTACATATACCACATATTTATTCTTTTCTTCATCATTGGACACCGATGAATGCCAAAAATAGAATCCCAAAGGGAGATTGGAATATTGTGCTGAATTTAACAAAATGCATTTAAAAATTTTTAAATTTTTTTTAATTTACATAGAATCCTTAATGCCCCTTACCCATTTAGCCCTTTCCCCCCTCCCACAGCCCCTCCAGTAACCCTCTGTTTGTTCTCCATATTTAAGAGTCTCTTATGTTTTGTCCCCCTCTCATTTTTATATTATTTTTGTTTCAGTTCCCTTATGTTCATCTGTTTTGTACAAAACAGTACAAAATGAGTACTTTAAAGTCCTCATATAAATGAATTCATGTGATATTTGTCTTCTCTGAGTGACTAATTTTGCTTAGAATGATACCCTCTAGTTCCACACACATAGTTGCAAATGGCAAGATTTCGTTCTTTTTGATTGCCTAGTAATACTCCATTGTGTGTGTGTGTGTGCGTGTGCGTGCGTGTGTGTGTGTGTGTGTGTGTACACCACATCTCATTTATCCATTTATCTGTTGATGGACATATGGGCTCTTTCCATACTTTGACTCTTGTTGATAGTGCTGCTATAAACATTGGGGTGCATGTCCCCCTTCAAAACAGCATGCCTGTATCCCTTGGATAAATACCTAGTAGTGCAATTGCTGGGTCGTAGGGTAGTTCTATTTTTAATTTTTTGAGGAACTTCCATACTGTTTCCAGAGTGGCTGCACCAGTTTGCATTCCCACCAGCAATGCAAAAGAGATCCTCTTTTTCCGCATCCTCGCCAACATCTGTTGTTGCCTGAGTTGTTAATGTTAGCCGTTCTGACAGGTGTGAGGTGGTATCTCATTGTGGTTTGATTTTTATTTCCCTGATGATGAGTGATGTTGAGCATTTTTTCATGTGTCTGTTGGCCATCTGGATGTCTTCTTTGGGGAAGTGTCTATTCATGTCTTTTGCCCATTTCTTCACTGGATTATTTGTTTTTTTGGGCATTGAGTTTGAGGAGTTCTTTATAGATTTTGGATATTAACCCTTTACCTGATATGTCATTTGCAAATATCTTCTCCCATTCTGTTGGTTTCCTTTTAGTTTTGCTGATTATTTTCTTCACTGTGCAGAAAAGCTTTCTATTTTGATGAGGTCCCAGTAGTTCATTTTTGCTTTTGTTTCCCTTGCCCCCGGAGACGTGTTGAGTAAGAAGTTGCTGTGGCCAAGGCCAAAGAGGTTTTTGCCTGCTTTCTCCTCGAGGATTTTGATGGCTTCCTGTCTTACATTGAGGTCTTTCATCCATTTTGAGTTTATTTTTGTGTATGGTGTCAGAAAGTGGTCCAGGTTCATTCTTCTGCATGTTGCTGTCCAGTTTTCCCAGCACCACCTGCTGAAGAAACTGTCTTTATTTCATTGGATATTCTTTCCTGCTTTGCCAAAGACGAGTTGGCCATATATTTGTGGGTCCATTTCTGGGTTCTCTTTTCTGTTCCATTAATTGATCTGAGTGTCTGTTCTTGTGCCAGTACCATACTGTCTTGATGATTACACTTTGGAATGCAGCTTGAAGTCCAGGATTGTGATGCCTCCTGCTGTGGTTTTCTTTTTCAAGTTTGATTTGGCTGTTCAGGGTCTTTTCTAGTTCCATACAAAATTTAGGATTATTTGTTCTAGCTCTGTGAAGAATGCTGGTGTTATTTTGATAGGGATTGCATTGAATATGTAGATTGCTTTTGGGTAGTATTGACATTTTAACAATATTTGTTCTTCCTATCCAGGAGCATGGAATCTTTTTCCATTTGTTTGTGTCTTCTTCAATTTCTTTCATAAGTTTTCTGTAATTTTCAATGTATAGGTTTTTCACCTCTTTTGGTTAGATTTATTCCCAGATATTTTATGGTTTTCGATGCAATTATAAATGGGATTGATTCCTTGATTTCTCTTTCTATTGATTCATTGTTGGTGAATAAGAATGCAACTGATTTCTGTGCATTGATTTTATATCCTGCAACTTTGCTGAATTCATGAATCAATTCTAGCAGTTTTTTGGTGGAATCTTTTGGGTTTTCCATATAGAGTATCATGTCATCTACAAAGAGTGAACATCTGACCTCCTCCTGACCGATTTGGATGCCTTTTATTTCTTTGTGTTGTCTGATTGCAGAGGCTAAGACTTCCAATACTATGTTGAATAACAGTGGTGAGAGTGGACATCCCTGTCTTGTTCCTGATTTTAGGGGGAAAGCTCTCAGTTTTCCCCATTGAGGATGATATTAGCATTGGGTCTTTCATATACTGCTTTTATGATCTCGAGGTATGCTCCTTCTATCCCTACTTTCTTGAGGGTTTTTATCAAGAAAGGATGCTGTATTTTGTCAAGTGTTTTCTCTGCATCTATTGAGAGGACCATGTGGTTCTTGTCCTTTCTTTTATTGATGTGATGAATCACATTGAGTATTTTGTGGATATTGAACCAACCCTGCATCCCAGATATAAATCCCAGTTGGTCATGGTGAATAATTTTTTTAATGTATTGTTGGATCTGGTTGGCTAATACCTTGTTGAGGATTTTTGCATACATGTTCATCAGGGAAATTGGTCTATAGTTCTCCTTTTTAGTGGGGTCTTTGTCTGGTTTTGGAATCAAGGTAATGCTGGTTTCATAGAAAGAGTTCGGAAGTTTTCCTTCCATTTCTATTTTTTGGAGCAGTTTCAAGAGAATAGGTGTCAACACTTCCTTAAATGTTTGGTAGAATTCCCCTGGAAAGCTGTCTGGCCCTGGACTCCTGTTTGTTGGCAGATTTTTGATTACTAATTCGATTTCCTTACTGGTATGGGTCTGTTCAAATTTTCTATTTATTCCTGTTTCAGTTTTGGTAGTGTATATATTTCTAGGAATTTGTCCATTTTTCCAGATTGCCCATTGTATTGGCGCATAATTGCTCATAATATTCTTATTATTGTTTTTATTTCTGCTGTGTTGGTTGTGATCTCTCCTCTTTCATTCTTGATTTATTTATTTGGGTCCTTTCCTTTTTGTTTTTGATCACACTGGCTAGTGGTTCATCATTTTTGTTAATTCTTTCAAAAAACCAGCCTCTGGTTTCATTGATCTATTATACTGTGTTTTTTTTTGGTTTCGATAGCATTGATTTCTGCTCTAGTCTTTATTATTTCCTGTCTTCTGCTGGTTTTTGGCTTTATTTGCTGTTCTTTTTCCAGGTCTTTAAGATGTAAGGTTAGTTTGTGTATCTGAGACCTTTCTTCCTTCTTCAGGAAGGCCTGGATTGCTATACATTTCTTTCTTATGACTGCCTTTGCTGAGGCCCAGAGGTATTGGGCTGTGGTGTTATCATTTTCATTGGCTTATGTGTATTTTTTAATTTCCTCTTTAACTCCTTGGTTAGCCCATTCATTCTTTAGTATGATGTTCTTTACTCTCCAAATATTTGTTATCTTTCCAAATTTTTTCTCATGGTTGATTTTGAGTTTCATAGCATTGTGGTCTGAAAATGTGCATGGTATGATCTCAATCTGTTTGTACTTGCTGAGGGATGATTTATGTCCCGGTATGATCTATTCTGGAGAACATTCCATGTGCACTGGAGAAGAATGTATATTCCTCTGCTTTAGGATAAAGTGTTCTGAATATATCTGTTAGGTCCATCTGACCCAGTGTGTCATTCAAAGCCATTGTTTCCTTCTTGATTTTCTGTTTACATGATCTGTACATTGCTGTAAGTGGGGTGTTGAAATCCCCTACTATTATGGTATTATTATCAATGAGATTCCTTAGGTTTGTGATTAATTGATTTATATATTTGGGTGGTTCCACATTTGAAGTATAAATGTTTACAGTTGTTAGGTCTTCTTGGTGGATAGACCCCTTAATTATGATATAATGCCCTTCTTCTTCTCTTGATACAGTCTTTATTTTCAAGTCTAGATTGTCTGATATAAGTATGGCTACTCTGGCTTTTTTTTGATGACCATTAGCATTATAGATGGTTCCCCATCCCCTTACTTTCCATCTGAAGGTGTCTTTAAGTCTAAAGCGGGTCTCTTGTAAGCAGCATATAGATGAATCTTGTTTTCTTATCCATTGTGTTACCCTGTGTCTTTTGATTGGAGCATTTAGTCCATTGACGTTTAGAGTGTGTACTGAAAGATGAGTTTATTGCCATTATCAGGCTTATAGAGTTGGAGTTTCTGGTGGTGTTCTCTGGTTCTTTCTAGTCTTTGTTGCTTTTGGTCTTTTTTTTATCATCTTTTCTCCCCTCAGAGAGTCCTCCTTAAAATTTCTTTCCGGGCTCGTTTAGTGGTCACAAACTCCTTTAATTTTTGTTGTCTGGGAAAATTTTCTCTCTCCTATTTTGAATGGCAGCCTTGCAGGATAAAGAATTCTTGGCTGCATATTTTTCTGATTCAGCACATTGAATGTATCCTGCCACTCCTTTCTGGCCTGGCAAGTTTCTGTGGATAGGTCTCCTGCAAACCTGATCTGTCTTCCCTTTTAGGTTAAGAACTTTTTCCCCCTTGCTGCTTTCATGATTCTCTCCTTGCCTGAGTATTTTGTGAATTTGACTGTGATATGCCTTGTTGATGGTTGGTTTTTGTTGAATGGAACGGGAGTCCTCTGTGCTTCCTGGATTTTGATGTCTGTGTCTTTCCCCAGGTTAGGAAAGTTTTCCACTATGATTTGCTCACATAACCCTTCTACCCCTTTTTCTCTCTCTTCATCTTCTGGGACCCCTATGATTCTGATGTTGTTCCTTTTTAATGAGTCACTGGCATCTCTAATTCTGAAATCGTGCTCTTTTGCCTTTAGTTTCCCTCTTTTTTTCTGCTTCATTATTCTCCATAAGTTTGTCCTCTATATCGCTGACTTGCTGCTCTGCCTCATCCATTCTTGCTGCCATGGCATCCATTAGAGATTGCAGCGCAGTTATAGCATTTTTTATTTCATCCTGACTAGCTTTTACTTTTCTTTATCTCCACAGAAAGGGATTCTAATCTATTTTAGACCCCACTTAGTATTCTTATTATTGTGATTCTAAATTCTGGTTCAGACATCTTGCATGTTTTTGTGTTGATTAAGTCCTTGGGTGTCGTTTCTTCCTGCTCTTTCTTTTGGGGTGAATTCCTTCATTTTGCCATTTGAAGGAAGAAAAGGAATTAATAAGGTAAAAAAATTTTTAATTAAAAATAACATACACACACAAAATCAAATAAATGTTGTTAGATACTAGGTGTATTTTGGTCTGGGTGTTGAAATGAGCTTGATAGATTAGGAAAAAAAAGGGAAAAAAGAAAAAGCAAAGGAAAACGTTGGAAAATTTGGAAAAAAATGAATACCCTGAAATAGAATAAATTGAAATGATGGAAGTTAAATAGAATTTGAAAAATTTACAAAAAAGTAAAAAATATAGTAGAAAAAGGTAAAGAAAAATATTTTTAGTAAGTATTGTAAATAAAAATATTTTTTTTCTATTTCTTTATTCAAGAAAAAGAAAAGAAACAAAAAGAAAAAAAAGAAATTGAATAGATGGACCAGCAAACAGATTGAAATACGTTTGAAATTACATCGTTTTCCCCTAGAAGTCAAACTATGAAGCAGTTTATAGTCCATAAACTAAGCAGGCAGTGAGACTTGTGGTGTTCCTGATGAGCGAGGTTGTCCCAGTTGGGTGGGACTTAGTGTGATGTCCCCATTCTCCAGTAGATGGCGCTGCTTAGCTTAGTGGGGTGGATTGTTGTGGCGTCTGTAGGTGTCTATGCACATGAATGTGAGGGGTGAAAATGGCGTTACCCAGCTACCCAGTGTCTAGTATTGGAACTCTGTTCTCCCTGATCAGCAATCATTCACCTGTCCTTTGTCTCTGACTTCCATCCACTCCCTGCTTTTACACTGTCTGTGACCAAGTTGTCAGGTTACTAGATGACACATCCCTCCTGAGTTTTATCTCAGATGCAGTTGTGTTTCCTGACCCCTCACTTCTGAAGGACTGGGACTTTGACCCGCTCAGGCCCTCTGGTGGAGGGTCTCACTGAGCAATGGCCAGGTGCCAACTGTACCCAGGAACATTCGCAGGATTGTGCTGCTGCTGATGCCCAGAGACTTTGGCTGGGTGCCAGCCCTCCCCAGAAAAAGTTCACGCGATCCTGTAGCAGCAGTGTTTCAGCGATTACGGAAAATCACAACACACATTTGGCAACAGGCTTCACCCTTAACGACCTTGTTCCAGCACCAGTGAATGTGGTTGTTCTCTGGGGTCTGCTGGGACTGGGTGGCCACACAGCTTCTACTAAATGTCCTTCCAGCAGGCGAACCGCTCCTCCCCATGTGACCTAAGAACCTCTCAGACCCCACTGTGCTCCTGGGGATTTGCACTTCCCATCAGAGCACTGCCAGGTATTGAGCTGCAGAGTTTCAGGCTCTGCACTCCCTCTGTTTATAGAGTCTTAATGGAGTTTAAACCCTCTCCTTTCTCCCTTTTTAGTTCAGTCCCTGCAGCTGTTTCCACTTTTCCACTTTCTCTCCAGCTGGTTTTGGAGGGAGTGCTTTTCCCATACTCTCCCCCCATCTCCGTCCTCTCTCTGCAAGCAAAAACAGCTCTCTGACCTCCGTGGCTTATCTCTCCCTCAGTTCACCTCTCCATGCTGCCATGTACCTGCTGAGTTCTGTGGTTCAGGTTGTGCAGATTGTCGTATTACTCCTCAAATCAGTTTTCTAGGTGTGTAGAATGGTTTAGTGTTGATCTGGTTGTATTTCATTGACACAAGATGCAAAGAAAACTTCCATGCTGTACCACCATCTTGGCTCCTCTCCCAAAATGCATTTGGAAATCAATAAATATAAATTTCTGCCATGAGTTAACATGCACAGAGGAGTGGTGGCTTTGTAACAATATGTATAGAAAAGACTTAAAGATTTCAGTTCCTAGGAAGCTGTGTATGTTTAAAAGTATAGTCTTAAGTGACTATCCAACAGTTAATAGTATTTTATCATTACTGAAAATGAAGTATCTAATAAAATAGAAATGTTTGCCTCATTCTAGTTTGCTTTGCCAAAACATACATTCAGGGATGTTTCAATTCTGGACCCCAGCACTTTAAGAAATATGAACCAAATTAGACTGTGTTCACAGGAAGGCAATGATTGGTGGAGAAACAACAGGGAAAAGAAGACTCAGGGGAACATGAAAGTGCCTTCTTGTTTTAAGGGGCTGTTATGCAAAAGAGATGTTAGGCTTGCTTTGGGCCTTCTCAGAAATTAGAAATTAAACAAACATGTGAAGAATGCAGGAACTCAGCCTTTTGGTCTAAGATACAAAATGTACCATTAAAATGTAACCATGCAGTTTATATTAATATGATGAATCTTATACTTTGCTTTCTGTCAGATACCAAAACCAAATGACACATTTCTTCCCCTAAAATCTTGAAGGTGTAATATTACAAAATGTTTTCTGCATTTATTGATTTTTAAAAATTTATATCTGAAACTTATATACAATTTTTCAAAATGATTTTACCAATTTACACTCCCATCTGCTGTGTAAGCACATTCTTTTAGCTCCATATCATTGCCCAAATTTGATATTGATAGTCTTTGTTTTTAGCCATTCAGGAAGGTATGCATTGGTATCTAAAAGTGGCTATAATTTGCATTTTTTTGAGTTTCTTTTTGTGTGTTTATTGCCTATTTGGATTTTCTAATTTTTGAAGGGCCCACTGAAATCTTTTCCTCATTTTTCTTAATGGTGATGTTTTTCTTACTAACTTGAAGTAGTTCTTTATATATTCTGGAGACAAGTTCTTTGTCAGTTATTAAATTGAAATACCATTTCCGATTCTGCGACTTTCCTTTTTACTCTCTTTATGCCATCTTTCCAGGAATAGCAGTTCTAAAATTTAGTGTTATAGTACCAATCATCTCCTTTAAGAACAGAGTTATCTATCCTATTTAAGAAATATTTGCCTATTCCAAAGTCACAAATACATTTCATACAAAAATTTTTAGAGCCTCTATTGTTTTATCTTTCACATTTAGAACATTCCATATTTATTCCACCTGGAACTTATTTTTGTGTATGATATTAGAAAGGGATCAAAATTTATTTTTTTTCCATATGGGTATCCAATTCACCCAATAGTCATTGAAAGATGATCTTTTCTCCAATACTCTGCAAGTGTGTTCATTACAAATCAAGTGATAAATAATGTGTGACTCCTATTTCTGGGCATTGTATTATGTTTCCTAATACTATTGCCTGTCTTCGGCTAATAACACACACAGTCTTAATTACTGTGGCTTTATCATTACATCAATATTTGGTAGAGCAAGCCACCCATCTTTTTCTTCTTCAAGATTATTCTGGGCTATTGCATTTCCATATACATTTTAGAATCAGCTTGTTAAATTTTTCAGGAAAAAACTGTTGGAAACTTGATTAACATTGCAACGAATCTATAAATCCAATGAAAACAACTGGTATCTTTCGATTTTAAGTTATTTCATCCATGAAAATAATGTATCTGTTTATTTGCTATTAATGTCTCATTATTTTATAGTTTTCTGCCTAGAAATCTGGGAAGGAAGGACTTAAAGCAGTGACCTATGATGTATTTATTTCCCTCCGATTACTGACCTGTTCTATTCTCCTTATAAACATAATAAGTACACCTCCAGACAAATAGAATAACATCAGTTGCTAAGAGTCCTTATCTGTGGAATGATTTGAGGGGGATGTCCCTAGTTTGGGATTGCCTATTGTAAACAAAACTGCAATTTATGGTTTTATGAGATGTAGCTCCTTGGAGAATGTCACATAAGCTATAAAACTCTCTGGGTTATAAAATGAGATGTTTCGTAACTTAAAATTTCCCCAGTGTATGAAGTGACTTACATGTCTCATTAGAGACCTCATCTATTATTCAGGACCAGAGAGTTCCTGTCTGAGGCAGGAAGGAAGGACTAAGGGCTACATAGGATGTTTCAGATCTTTTTCCAGCTTTGCTGGTGCCTCTTGATTGCCTGTATGGTTGGCAGCATTAGTAAAGCTTACTAAAGAGCTAGAGTTCTGATTTGTCTGATTTTGATTTGACACTCACATACTTTGTATTATGTCATGATTGTATACATATTTTGTTAGTTTATTCCTAGGTACATGGTATTTTCATACTATTTTACAGGAAATTTTTAAATTCTTATTTTCTGTTTGTTGTTGGTACATAGAATTATAGTTGATTTAATTTGTATCCACCAACCATCAAAGTTTTAATTTTTAATTATAATGATTTACTGTATACTCTTTGGATTTTCTACATATACAACCATGTTATTTTTAGATTTTGACAGTTTTATTTCTTACTTTCCATTATTTATATTCCTTTTAATTTATCTTTTTTATGTTTTTTTGCACTAATTATGAACATTTGGAGGTTTTTGCATATTGTTATGAGCTCCCCAATTTTAGAAGAAAAGAATTAAATATTTTACCATTAATTAGGATGTTAGCTGCAGGTTCTTTTACAATATTCTGTATCAAATTAATAAAGGTCTCCTCTATTTTTAGTTTGCTAGTAGTTCAGTTCTTAAAATCATAAATATGTGCAAAATTTTATCAAACTCTTTTTATAACTAATGAAATGATTTTTTCCCTTATTCTATTATTGATATTTTGGATATTGATAATGAAAATTAGATTTTTTTGAAAAAAACTTTTCAATGGCACTATAATTTCAACCAGAAAAGTATAGCATTACAAGAATCAGAAGACCAGTAGAGTTCCAGAACTATGATGATGATGATGATGATGATGATGATGATGGTGATGATGGTGATGATGGTGATGATGTTTATTATCACCACTATAACTGTCTTAGTAAAACAGACCCTTGTAAATTTTGGAGGAAAACTAGGAAAGAAGTAGGGGTAGCAGAATAGAACCTTCCTGTTAGGTTCTGCTGATTCTATCTCCTGTAGTCTCTGGCTGACTATAATGAACAAGATTCCTTGTTTTTAGTCTGAAACTTCTAAGGTAGAAGTAACCCGTTAGTCATAGGAACCTAACGAATCTTTCAAATAACGAGGTGGGAAAGTTTTAAAACAAGTTCTATATTAAATAGCCCCTAAGAATCAAAGATTCCACAGGGAAGTTAAATACTTTACAGGAGAGTAGGTGGGAGGGGGAACCACTAAATTCTGTGCTAATGTCACTTCATTTGGGGAGATTTTTATGTTTGCATTAAAGGCACGGCATCTCCAGAACCAAGATGATTATTAAATGCCCTCAATTATGGATGTGGAAATGAAAGCTTGGAAAGGTTACGTGACTGGCAGCAGCCACACACACCGTCAGTGTGGCGATCATCGTTGGATCTCATGACTCTGATCCACTGTATGCTGTGCCAGAGCGTAACCGAAAATAGGAAGCCTTGAAGTCCTCAACAAGATAGGGGATTTCCTACTAGATGTCTTCCTATAAAAGTCACTTAGATTAGCATAATGAAAACAAATATTCTATAAAAACCCTGGGAGAAGGGCAAGATTTTTTTTAAGGGTCTAATATTCCCATTGCCTTTAGTATGGCATTAATCAAGCTCCAACCAATAAGTAGTGTCGGATGCTTTGCTTGTTCCCCATTGTATTTAGGCTATCACATTATCATGGTCTTGACAAGTTCCTTCAGTTTATCTGCAAACTGAGATTAATTAAGTTTCTTTCACTTTGTCTGCTTCTCTGGTTTGGGAATAAGGACACTACCAGAGACACTGAGATTGTCAGGCGTCAATAAACCATTAGGTCCTTCCACAGAGGGCCTCTTATGTTAGAAGAAAATCTTACGCAACTTCTGAGATTGGTTCTCTGCCCTTGTCTCTGTGGTTATCCATGGTCACTCCTGGTAGTTGTGATTCTGCCTACTGAGTCAGTATGGTGTCCTGTAGGGAGAGCTGAAGAGAGTTTATGCCATCATTGTTCATGCCACCTGAGGGCCTGGCACCCTGGCTGTGCCTTATCTCAGAGAATCTTGTTATTCTAGTCAAGATTCTGGGTATAATGGGGAGAAGAGGTGGGGCTATATTCTGCAGCAAAACTGGTGTTCCCCTACGTTTCAGTATGAATTGGGTCCTTCCCCAATTTGTATGTTGAAGCCCTAACACCCAATACTTCAGAATATGACTGTATTTGGAGATAGGGTCTTTATAGAGATAATTAAGTTAAAATGAGACTGAAGTGTGTGCTTTAATCCACTATGCCTGGTTCACTTATAAGAAGTGGCAATGTAGACACACAGAGACACTAGGGACATGCATACACACAGGAAAGACCATGTGAGGACACAGCAAGAAGTGAAGCCAAGGAGAGAGGCCTCAGAAGAAACCAAGCCCGTGACACCTCGATTTTGAACTTCTAGCCTTCAGAATTATGAGAAAATAAATTATGTTATTTAAGCCACCCAGTCTATTTTGTTGTGGCAGCCTTAGCAGACTAATACACCCTCTGACTTCATTCCCTGTGTATTTTACTCCATTACTTCGTAATTTCTCCCTCTTTCTTTCTAACTCTTTCCTTCCCTCCATTCCTTCCAGGGATGTTTGGAAAGCATGCACTTTTTGCATGCACTATCTGAGGAATTAAAGGAGTGCCTGTTCATTCTTGATGCCTGCTGCACTGCTAGGAGCTACATTATTACCATGTCCCATTATGTGCTAAGGCCAGACCCACTCTGGGCAGTATTACTACTGGCTGTTGGTTCTTCCTCATGTGAAATATCTGGTCTTGTCTCTCACTTGTTGGAGATGTGAGGTTGGGTTCTTTCATTTCTACCCACTATACCAGAGGACAAAATTCTCCCCAAATATCACAGTGGAAGAAGAGTATTTAGAATGAAGACTCAATATCACCCCATTTCTCTTTCCCAGTGTGGGGATTTTACCTCCACCTTCTTTCTCAAAGATGGAACTGGAAACATCCAGCCCCACATCTATTCGGGTCCAAAGAAATCAACTATAGCCACCTATTTTTCAGCTTCTGACAGACATGGATGAGGGTGGGAGGTGGAAATGACCATCACCCTCCTGTCACTGCTTGGTGGCCGATTTCCAGTACCTACACACAATCTCCAAGTCAGCTGATTTCTGGCTGCCTGAAAAGTATCACATTCCTTTGACCCTTACCAGCAATACAGGCCGCTCTCTTCATCTTGCAGGGACCATTGAATCATGAAATCCTGTAGCTCTTTTGGAATCCTAGTACAGAAGAGGAGCTGCCAAGCCCTTGATTGGTTCTGGGCTGATGGATTTCACATTTTGCAAACGCTGTTACAAAATATTATCTAAATGCTTACTTAATCTCTGTTTTTTTTCCCCAATCAAGATTTTAATTTGACATTGGGGGTTCTTAGCATCTCATAAGTTAAAACTTCAGGAGTCCATCGCCCTTAGAATTATGTTGTGCAATTGTGCTGCATATATCCCTTTTTCTTTTCCGGGAAAAGATTCAGATTCTCAAAGGGGCTCAGAACTACCCCCAACACTATGAATTCTTGATTTTTAATACTTACATACATTTGACTTAAGCAGAAAATTCTCTACCTATTTCTGTCCTTTTTGCTACTGTCATGTATGATCCAGACTCTGTTTTCACAAAACTAACCTTGAGAAAAACAAATGTGGCAGTACCACATTTGAGTCTGGTATTTTGGTATTACCACATATATTTTAAATCATTAATATAACAAAGACTATAAATAATTCTTTTGGTATTTGTTATTTTTAAATAATCCCATGGATTGCCAAATGATCCTTTGATGGATTTTAGTTTCACTGAAAAAAAAAAAAAAGATAGTGTTTTCTTACCAGTGTCCCTTGATATGACTCCAGGTCTGTTACTGGATGAAGAGTTTGTCTGAAAGACTCATTCTGGGAGAGGCTGAGTCATTTTTTATAAGGATTTTTAGGGTATTTTCCACTTATCAAGTTTCTGTTTGTTTTTTTTCTATCATTCTCTGCTCATATAACAATGGACTCTGATTAGATTTTATAGGGTTTTAGATGTGTATTTGTTGTGTGTGTGTGTGTGTGTGTGTGTGTGTGTGTGTATCAACTATAGACTGCAAATTATTTTAAAACCAAACCAAACACTGACTGCACAGCCCTGTAAATAATGTTATTTTCCAATAATGTTTCTAAGCACATGCAGCTTAAATAAAACTAACAGTAGTAATTTAGATGTAGCAAAGGGCCCTGAGAAAATTTCAGATGACTGTTAGGACTTTGGGTAGCTTTCATCCAAAAAGATCCCTCAAACTGTGTTGGGGGAAAACTTCAAATGGAATACCAGGTTATTTAACCAAACTTTGGATCAAAATTATTGGCATCATTTATGGATATATGGAAACTTTTTTTTAATTTGATTTCAATGTTTCAAAAAAACAATGATTACATTAATATGGTTATAATAAATTATGTGATGAATATAGAAGATTGGAATATAATGTAAACCTCCATCATCCCTCAAATTCAGTCTTTTTAAAGAAATAAGTCTTTCCCTTTACTTATCTAAAGGAGAAAGAAATGGGGATGGATAAAGTAGAGATGGGAATTAAGTGTAGTTGGGCTTTCAGTGGGTTTTCTTAGTAAGTCCTTATTCTTTCCCAATCAGTAACAATCCATTAGTTTAGGAATTGAGCAACTTTTTAGGGGAAGGAACTCATGGGGAATTGTAAAAGGGATAATTTTCTGCCTCCTCGATCTGGAATTCTCCAGAGAGTATGTTAAAATTAGCAACTCCAGAAATTATGTTTGAATAGTCAGATGGTCTTTATTGAATCCTGTAAGAAGGGAGAAAGTGTTAGATTAAGTGGAGTCTCTTCCTTACCCAACTGTGACCATGGATAAGAAGTAGACAAGGGAGAGAGGCCAAGGGAGAGACTATAGAGAAAAGGCCCTTCTAGGTTCTTCTAGCCTGACAAAAAGCGGGAGAGCTATGAGTTTCAAGCATGTGGCCTGGTTCCTTCAGTCTGGCCAACCACACCCTCTTCATTTATTCATTTATTTATCTTTCTTGTTTAATGTTATTTATTATTTATTTTGAGAGAGAGAAAGAGAGAGAGAGCAGGGAAGAGGCAGACAGAGAGGGAGAGAGAGAATCCCAAGCAGGCTCTGTGCTGTCAGTGCTGTTGTGGGCTTGATCCCCTGAATCATGAGATCATGACGTGAACTGAAATCAAGAGTTGGACACTTACCACCTAAGTCACCCATGCGCCCCTCATCTTTCTTTTTTAAATCAAAGTATAGTTGACAAATAATGTTACATTAGTTTTAAGTGTACAACGTAGTGATTGGACAAGTCTATACGTTATTCCTTGCTCACCATCTGTGTACAGTGTATCTCCCATCTGTCACTGTACGTCTCTATAATAATACCATTGACTATATTGCTGTGCTATACCTTTTTATCCCCATGAGCTATTCATTGCATAGCTTGAAGCCTATATCTCTCACTTCCCTTCACCCATCTCCCCAGCCACCCTCTTCTCTGGCATCCATCAATTTGTTTTCTGTATTTATGAGTCTGTTTCTGTTTTTGTTTGTTCATTTATTTTTGCTTTTTTGATTCAACATGTAAGTGAAATCATATGATACTTGTCTTTCTCTGTATGACTTATTTCACTTAGCATAATACCCTCTAGGTCTATCCATGTTGTTGTGAATGGCAAGATCTCTCTCTCTCTCTCTCTCTCTCTCTCTCTCTCTCTCTTTTAAGTTTATTTATTTATTTTTGAGAGAGAGAGAGAGAGAGAGAGAGAGGGAGACATGAGACAGAGAATCTCAAACAGGCTTCATGGTGTCAGTGCAGAGACCAATGTGGGGCTTCAACTCAACAAACCGTGAGGTCATGACCTGAGCAGAAATCAAGCTCAGGGCGCCTGGGTGGCTCAGTCAGTGAAGCATCCAACTTCAGCTCTGGTCATGATCTCACAGTTCCTGGGTTCAAGCTCCATATCGGGTTCTGGGCTGACAGTGCAGAGCCTGGAGCCTGCTTTGGATTCTGTTTCTCCCTCTCTCTTGGCCCATCCCCCCACTCACACTCTGTATTTCTCCCTCTCTCTCTCAAAAAATAAACATTAAAAAAATTTAAAAAGAGTTGAATGTTCAACCAACTGAGCCATGCAGACACCCCACAAGATCTCCTTTTTATGGCTGAGTAATATTCCATTGTATATGTACACCATGTATTCTTTATCTGTTCAGCACCCCCTTCTTTTAAGAATATCCTTAGGCCTCCCTTTTTCTTCACTTAAATAGCAGAATTGAGGTATGTTCACACCGTGTCTTTGTTTTTCTCTACTACCTTCCTAGCCCTCACCTCCATTCTTCTAAAGTTTTCTTTTCTGACCTTAAATTCTATTTCCAAATTCTTACCAATTTCCTCTCCCCACTATCCTGGGCTTTCCCTTTTTGCAGTATTCATCACATGCTGGGAAAGTCTTATAAAAGACATTGAAGAGACATTGGGAGTTGGGCAGCAAGAATCCTAACAGACGTGGATTATGTCTCCCAGCTATGTGATGACAGATGAAAACCACCTCACTAACTGTGCAGCATTAACACAGACCAAACAGAACAAAGTGCCATACAGCTGAGCTAGCTCTATGAGCAGAGCCTGAGCTGGGCCAGCTTAATTGGCTTTTAAAATGACTTGGTCTAGGTTCATGAAGCCTTCTATCTTAACAAAAGAAAGCACAGAGATTACAAGTTTTCATCTTTTGCTTAGAAAATCTTTCTAAGCAAAACATTTTTATTAATAAGTAAGTGTTGAAATAGGACTCCTTGAAGGTTCCAATGGAATGATTATATTGTCTGGATGCCTGTTTGATGCTTGGTACTATGAAAA
This sequence comes from Panthera pardus, assembly GCF_024362965.1. Classification (NCBI taxonomy): domain Eukaryota; kingdom Metazoa; phylum Chordata; class Mammalia; order Carnivora; family Felidae; genus Panthera; species Panthera pardus. The sequence goes on along the minus strand of NW_026526765.1, from coordinate 32,395,772 downwards.
AAAGTTGAAGGCGTCAATTTTAAATAACATATTAGAATACATATCAAAAGTGACAGATCTAAGGTGGGAATAAATAGCTGCTGACTTGGCATAATTTTGGAGAAATTAGAAAAATTGTTTGTATTCATCAAAAGTCACTGAATAGGAGACCTCAATTGCATTCTGGTTTGTTTGGGGTAAATTTCTCCACTCTTAGCTTTAATTTCCTAACTGTAAACAAGGGCTGCACCGAGAGGTAAAAGCACTGCTTTCTAAGGTTTGAGCTCTAAAATCCCATTCTAAACAATTTTGTCAAAATTACCTCCTTCATTGGCCTTCCCAAATAACTGAAATTCCACATTTAGAGACTGTTTTGCAAAACTTAGGTTGAAAACATTTTTCTCTGGGGAGCGACAATAAATTATGGGCTGTTTACTTAGAAGAAGAATAATTTACCAGGTAGCTAGCTAAGAATGTAGCAATGTACAGGAAAGGCTTGTGAAAGAATAAGAGCTTATACAGAATGTTAGCAGAGGATAATTCCTTCATAATAACTTGGGCCCAAAGGTTCTAGAAGGCTGGACAATGTGATGGTCCCATGGCCAAACCTGCTTTATAGTTTTTAAAAAAGCTGACTGATGCTGGAAGAAAATGGCTTTCTCTGAAGGGCCTGACATGAGGGTATGGCTTAGATGACTCACTTCAAAAATAGAATGATCAGTTTCCATAGAGTTTATCTTACTTCTGGAAGGGTGATATTTTTGTGTAAGAAAGTAGATGAAGATTTTGAGATGTGCACTATAGACCCAAAAAAGGAAGAAAGCAGAGGTGCTATGTTTTTGCAATACAGTCTGTAGGTTACACAGATTTGAAATATGAACCCATATCAAAGGGGCTGAAATAAATTAATCATGCCAGATGAGTATATCATGCAGCACCTGAGCCAGCAGCCCCAGGAAATGAGGAATAATTCAAAGTGGTATTTTGGCAGGGGAAGAAATTGCTTCAATGAGAGTCAAATAGAAGAGTGTAGGCCTGATGTTTGACCAGGAGTGAACCCTGGCTCTCTCTCTTCTAACTGTGTGCATTTGGGGAGGTTGCTTAACCTCTATGAGTCTCAGTTTCATTCTCTGTAAAATTGCGGGCACCATCTATCTCTTAGACTTGGGGAATTAAGTGAAACAACCTGTAAAAAATGACATATCACTTGCTTCAGTAAACAGTTGTTATTAGTATCATTAGCAGTAAATAACACTGTCCTTAGGTGAACACATCAAATTTAAAAAAATAATAAAAAATTATTCCCTTGGGGCACCTGGGTGGCTCAGTCGGTTAGCGTCCGACTTCGGCTCAGGTCACGATCTCACGGTTTGTGGGTTTGAGCCCCGCGTTGGGCTCTGTGCTGACAGCTCAGAGCCCGGAGCCTGCTTCTGATTATGTGTTTCCTTTTCTGCTTTTCCCCCACTCACATTCTGTCTCTCTCCATCTCTCAAAAAATGAATAAATGTTAAAATAATAATAATAAAAATTCTTCCCAATTATACTAAGCTAATAAGACACTAATTGCCCACAATTGGCTTTGCTAGCTGTGTCTAGTTTGCTGTCCTTGCCCTCTTGCCAATGAAAGAGGTGAGCCTTAAACAGGATTTGCCAGTGTCTAGTGTTTAAGCACAGAGTTCCCAGTAAGGATTCAGGGCCTGGATGTTTCCAGAAGGGTCTGGAAGATGTTGGTTGGATGCTCAACCAGGATCCTTGGGCACAGGATTCTCTCTCTCTTTATATGCATTAACAAAGTCCAAAATATGATCTAATGCCCAATACATAGGAAATTCTGTCTTGTGATTTATTTAATTAGAAGCAGAAGAATTCTGAGGAACCATGTTTTAGGCTGTGCACTGATGACTATGAGTGAGTCACATGTGACATGCAAGGATACCATGTGATTTTCTATTTGTATCCTATAGTGACTTCCTTGCGTTGGCAAGGTTTTTGGAACCAGAATATTAAAGTGACACTTTCTACATTTTTTGTATCTTCTTTTTAAAGTTTATGTATTTTTTTTTGAGAGAGGAGAGCAAGAGAATGAGAGTGGGGGAAGGGCAGAGAAAAAGGGAGAGAGAGAATCCTAGGCAGGCTCTTCCAGATCCCAAGCAGAACTGTGAGATCATGACCTGAGCTGAAATCAAGAGTTCGACGCTTAACAGACTGAGCCACCCAGGCGCCCCTAAATTCTCTGTATCTTAGATATAAATTTTATTGTGGATCTTCATACTTCTGAAGCACTTTTACCCTACTCAAAAATAATTTATGCCAAGTGTTACTGACTCATTGCAAATAGGACATATGATTTGCACAATGAGATTTTACTGTTTGGCTCACATGATTTTAGTATGCTTTAGTGTGGAGTAAGTGTTCCAAGATGAGAGGATTTGGCAAGTATAAGAGGCTGAAGTTTTCATATTAGGTACCCTCTTTCCCAAGTCTCTCCAAGGATGAGGGAAATAGCTGGCACACAGACAGCTGTTTTATTACTATAGGGACATCACATTTCCAGAACTCTTCTTACGCAGGCTAATCACATGGCACCTGACTACTTGTACTTACCGTTTCAGGTTGCAATTTCCCTTTGACCAAATCATTACTGGCTTCAGGAGGAGTTGAGCTTACTCAGTTTTATATGAAACACAGAAGCATGCCAACAGAGAGGCAGGGCATAGAGATATCCTTTCTACTAATTTAAATCTCGATCTCTGTTTTGGCACCAGATCTTATCTGCAATCCAAGACTCACCCACCTTCCTGGATAAATGTGCTTATGGCAAGGAAGTTACTGTTTTCTGTCTGTATTCCCTTCTCACTTCCTTTGCTTTTTTGTTTCTATAGTGGGCTGAAAGGACAGCTCCCACAAAAAATACATGCATGTCCAAATCCCCAGAACTTGTGAATGTGACCTTATTTGAAAAAGGGTTTTTGCAGATGTAATTAAGTTAAGGATCTTGAGAGAAGGAGGGGCTTATCTTGCACTCAAAATGCAATCACAAGTATTCTTAGAAGAGAGAGACAATGAGGAGAAGATGCACAGAGAAGAGGAGGAAGCAATGTGACCACGAGGCAGAGACTGGAGCCTTGCAGCCACAAAGCAGCAATTGCCATCAGCCAACAGAAGTTTGCAAAGACAAGGGAGGATTTTTCCACAGCCTTTGGAAGGACTCTGGTTCTGTGACATCTTGATTTTGGTCTTCTAGCTTTCAGAACTGTGAGAGAATACTTTCTGTTGTTTATAGCCTCTCAGTTTGTGGGAATTTGTTACAGTGGCCACTGGAAACTATTACAGCTTCCTGTCACTTGTCTCTTTTACACCATTTCAGTTCTTGTATACTTTAGTGCACTTGCCTGTTTATGCCCTCCCTCAAAATATTCTTTCCCTCCCTCTGTGTCTCATTGTTATGTCATTGCCAAGGGAAAGTGTATACCAGTAAGTAACGTACATGGTCATGATTGGACTTTTGCAAAGTTGACTTGACAGTTAAGGCAAACTAACCATGTTTTAAACTTTAATGGACATACAAATCACTTGGAGATTTTGGTAAAAGTGCAGATTCCTGACCTCCACCCTAAGACATTTCTGATTTTATTGATCTGGAGTAGGACCTGAGAACCCTCTTTTTATAAAAGACCCTGAGGCATTCTTATAACATGGTCATCAAATCAGTTTGGAGAACATTAAAGTAAGTTTTATCAAAAACTGATATGGACTTGTGGTATGGGTGTGTTAGTGCAAAGGCCCATTACAATGTAGTAAGTTGTGTGTATAGAAATCCCAGTCACTTGTCTGTGAAAATATAGGTAGCATCAAAAGGATTTAATTAGAGTCTCTTTTAACAATGAACAGGGGGGAGTTCAAGGAAACGTGAGTGTTACTTTAATACTGAGTTGAAAGCCAGGAGGGGCTGGCATGCCATTTTCTGGTACATTCCTTATTGCCACTGCCTAGAAAGAAGACTGGACAGGGCTGGCTGGGCCATGTTCTCACACCCTGGGCCAATTTTTGTTCCGACCTCATGGGTGCAACACTCAGGGTGGAAAATGCCTTAGTCAGTTTTGCCCCACAGTAGGCCCTTTTCCCCATCTGTTTAGCAGCTCCAAACAGAGTCCAAAGGAACAGTGACTGTAGAATTCTAAGAGGATTCCAACTGGAAGTAGCCCAGCTCACTTTCTTCAGTCGTCCTACAGTCCTCCTCAGACTTGGGAATTTTCTGGAGCCACTGGCTTTTACAGGCTGTTGCCTGAGGGCACCTACCCAGGAAGGGTAATCAGCTTTCATTCCTTGACTGACTGTAAACTTTACTACACTGGGGAATTGGAAAGTAGAGGCTGAAGAGGGTTGTCAGTTTGTGCCCAGAGTAGGGCATTGTATGGATGTGATGGGGCTTAGAGTCATCTTTTCTTTCCTTTGCTTCTTGGGGGGTTGTTTGTTTGTTTGTTTTTGGATACATGGAGTAAGCATTCTCTTATGAATTAGAAATACTGGTTTATTAGGGAAGTCTCCTGTAAGGACCCCATCACATCCTATCTTTACTCTTTCTAGCTGCCTCTAGATCATACTCCCTCCTGCCTCTTCACAGCGCTCCTCTGGCATTTGGTTTGGTTCCTTGATGGCACCCTGTTCTTTAATTGTTTTGTCTGCATTGCTGAAACTGCTCCTTTAGGCCAGAGTTTATGTCTTCCACATCAACAAAGTAATAAGCACAGCAAATTCTTTACAGATTGATTTAAAATCTTGATCTTTTAACAATTGAACTTTAAAGTATGGTGTTTCTACCTATCTTGAGCAGCCATTCTCAAACCTTAGCTGAAGGGTTTGTTGCAACAAAGATCGCCAGATCCTACCCTAGAGTTTCCACTTCTGCTTCTGTTAGAATGTTCATTTTTAACAAGTTCCTAGTTAATGCTGCTGACCCAAGGACCACTGTTAAAGAAGCTCTGCTGTAGAGAATGTACACTTTTTCCTTTGATGGTTTCCTATTATGTGATACAAAAGTCTGCACTTTATATGTTTGAAGAGATTAAATGGTGTCTTTGTAACTCAAGTACCAGACTTCGAATTAGTAAGTAAGCCAAATAAATGTGATAACACTTTTATAAGTGTTATGATGCTTTAAAAACAGTCAACCATGATGGAATGCTCAGTTGTAAACTGTGGTTCATTTGAAACTTGGTAGGCTGCCTTGTGTGTCATGCTCAGCTTTTCAACTCGTGCTTTTTGACTTACAACCGGTTCCCTACAGGCAGCCTCAATCCCAAGTTAGATGTCTTGATCATGTTTCTTCTTATTTCACTCTCATTCTCAGAGGGTCATCTTCATGCCCTCATGCCCAAGATATCTCATGGTTTGGGGAAAAATTAAAAATGGCCTCCCTTCCACCCACTACCTATTTGAAAGCACGTGAGTATAATGAATGTTGTAATGGGTATCATGCATTTTTGTTTTAGCTCCATGGCTTTTGAGACTCTTCAGGTTAACAATATGTATGTATTCCTAGCCTCAAGAGTACAAAGAGGTAGATTGCAGGACTTCTGACATTTGAAAGCCTTTGCTCTTTGAGAGCGAAAAAGTATTCTAAACTGGGAAAATGCACTTTCATTTGAATAAAGGATAAAAGGAGCAGAATTGGAAGAGATCAAAAGTTTTGGTAAGTCTTTTCTATAGCAGGAGCTTCTTACAGCTTTCAAAGCTTCAAGACTAATATTTTGAAGTCTTTTTAAGATATGTTTTAGAGAGAGAGAGAGGGACTGTAGGAGAGGGGCAGAGAGAGAGAGAGGGAGAGAGAGAGAGAAAGAGAAAGGATCCTAAGCAGGCTCCACTCGCTCAGTGCAGAGCCCAGTGTGGGGCTCAATCCCACAACCCTGGGATCATGACCTGAACTGAAATCAAGAATTGGACACTCAACCACCTGAGCCACCCAGGCACCCCTTCAAGTTTTGTTTTTACTTGGCTTTATAGGGCAAGCTTGATTCCTAGGGTGAGCCTGTCCCCAGGACTTTAACAATATCTTCATAATAGATCAGATATTCTGAGGTTTCTTCTTTTACCTAAGCTTCTGTTAAACCTAATACCCTTGCCACTTATTGTTCAATGTCTTAATATACTTTCTTCACGTGTGTGAGGCTTGCTGGTCCAGCTGTTTGCATGTAGTAAGCTCCATAAGGATAAGTTGCACATTTGTAGTTGTCTTCCCCTTGCCCATCAAGAGACTAAAATAATGAAATCATGAGAGTAAAACAAATCAAAGAAAATAAGCAAAACAGATAGTATAAAAGACTAATACGACAATTAGCAAGCAGAAAAGAAGGAAAACTCTTTTAAAAAACAACATGTGTGGAATAGATTGTAGAAATGGACACTTCAAAAACTGCCACCCATATACTCAGAACCATTTCTCAGCTGTTTTTCATTGAATAGATGAAAGAAAGAGATTGCAAAAGGAAAAACAAAATACAAGACTGTTCAAGTCACTACTAGAGGACAAAGCTCCTGCCTTCTAAGCTCTTCAGAAGAAATGTATCATAGAAATGTTATAAACAGCCAGAGTCTTCTCTCCTTGTCCTCACTCAAATTCTTTACACTGCAGGATATGCTAATATAAATTTCAAAGTTGTGGTACAGGTCTTTTTGTCTTGTTTTGTTTTAAATAATTTGTAATTAGGGAGATTTCTTTGTTTAGTACAGTCTGTCCAGCCTGTAACTTACATGTGCCAAGACTAGCATGGCATCCTTGGGTCTTGTATTTGGGAGCAGTAATTAGAACTGGATGAATCCCATTTAACATAGTGGTCTGATGTCAGGCCCACACCCTTGTTCTTCAAATTCAGAGAAAAGTTAAATTGGTACAAAAATAAATTATCTTGAAACATTGCTCCCTGGACCTGACATTTTGGTATTTTGGCTCTTTTGATCTTTAGCGTTGAATACTGAGGATTAAATAACAATGGGAGCCTTTCTGAGAATACCACATGAAGGTGGTAATTTATAAAGTAGAAGTTGTCAGCCATCCAGTAGTCTCCATTTTAGATTCTTGGACTGCAATTCCAATATCCATGACCCTGGTCTGTTTTCTGAGGATCTGAAAGTACATCTTGTCAAACGTGAAAGTGTCTTCACATTTAGCAGTGGTTGGAAAGTTCATTAACAGTGACATTTAAGCTTTAAGCTTTGTGTATATGTGTGTATCTGTAATTTTGTGGAGTTTAAAAGTATCAATTACAAATGACAATGTGCTTGAGAATTTTAGAGTAAAATACCCATAAAAAGGGTAAAATACCAGAGCTGAAGGTAGCCTTAGAGTTCTTTTTTTGCCCCAGTCACTCATTATAGCTTAAAGAAAACATTATGTCAAGAAAGGGGAATTGACTTGTTTAAGACCCCACAGCTTTCTACCACTTCCTTTTTAGATCCACAATGGGATCTCAATGACTTTCATTTATTGTGCTATTGCCAAGACTTTTTAAAAATGAGAGTGGAGGGCTAAGGATCAGGCAGAATACAGATGAAGAAAATTAGTTGCTGCAAAAGGAACTCCATTTATCAGTAGAAACCCACATGATAATGTCAAGAATGTTTTTTAGGTGGATGCCCCCTCTGCTCCCACCCTACCCTACCCAGCTGACCTATAGAAGTGATTGCTGATAGAGAATAGTCTCTACTGTGTCCAGGGAAGCAGAACTATTTGATCCCATCCTCATGCTTCTTTCCATTGACCAAGGTATCTAAAGCTTTTTTTTTTTTCTCCTGTGGGTCAGAAATGTTCACTTCCATTTAAGATAATTTTTTTTTTTTGAGGTTGGCAACTGCATGTCTGAGACTAGATAACCAAAATGCTTTTAGGGGCGCCTGGGTGGCTCAGTGGGTTAAGCATCTGACTTTGGCTCAGGTCATGATTTCACGGTTTCTGAGTTCGAGCCCCACGTCGGGCTCAGAGCCTGGAGCCTGCTTCGAATTCTGTGTCTCCCTCTCTCTCTGCCCTCCCCGCTCATTCTTTCTCTCTCTCTCTAATAAATAAAACATTAAAAAAATGCTTTCATAAGGGTCAAAATACAAAAAGGTAAATCTATCTCATGATACAAGGAGAGATTTTGACTGCTTTTCCAAAGACAGTGAACCGAGAGTGAAGTGGAGAGAGAAGGCATGAAAACCAAGTGCATGAAAAAATAAAGACCATCAGAAAAACTATCTGAACCTAGGACTTCATTCAGTACTTTTCTTAGTCTTTGGGGCCTTTGACATTTTTTTTTCTTGCCAAATGTAAGAATAAAAGGATAGTTTTCTAGAACAGAGAACAAAATATCTTTTCCAAAACATTAGATTATTCAGTCTGACTGGGGATCAAAGCAGTTCTTAATGGGGCACTGGATTGATGATAAACCTCCCTAGTGATTTGGGGATTACTGACTTCTTTTTGGCTCCAAAAAATCTAACTGAATCTCTCCTTGAAGTTAACACAAGGTCAAGATAACCCAGCATCATTCTGGAATTGAGTGAATTTACTTCCTCAATCAGCTTTTGCTTGAAAAGCTTTGAATAATTTAATAAGAGCAGATAGCATTATAATTAGCAAATAGATATTTTAGGAATCCTAAAAGATGTGGGGAACATGAAGTTTCTTGGAAGAGGAAATTTAGGAAATTAATGGAACTAAGTGCCTTTACTTGTAAAGAACTATAATACCCTTCAGTGTGAGGAAGATAAGAATCATGCGGGAGAAACACTCTTAAATTTGGAAAATTTTTGTATGATGGCAAAAATTTGGAAAATTTTAGTATGATGGAAAAAGATGAATAAATGAATCTTGACAAAGGAAATGAGAGACAGTGCAGTAAAAGAGAATACATTATTTTTCTAGGATTACAGTGCACAAAATACAACAAATATCTGGGAATATCTTCCAGTAAGGGTTCATGGCAAGTATGTATGCAAAGCAATTGCAGTTATAGTGGAAACTCTCATTTACTTGGTACTTGCTATTGACTAGACTCTGGGTGAAGATTTTGCAAGTGATACCTAATTTAATCCTTGAGATAATCCAGTGAGTTAGGTGTTTTTACATCTATATTACAGATAAAGAAAACAGAGGTTTAGAAAAGTTGAATAACATGTCAAGTCTTAGAGCTAATTGGTGTGGGAAGTAGAATTTTTAGCCCATCTCTGTTTGCTCTAAGCCTTTACTCTAACAACTGAATTGCTCTTTCTGTATCCGTTGTTTCCTTTAATTGTCTCTTTAGGAAGTTCAGTCCATTAAATGCCTGTCAGAAATCTCTGTAAATGATGGAAATTAAACCAATTCTCCTTTTTAATTTGTGTGCGCATAGTCTAAAGCTACTAATCAAAACACTGTAATCCTGAAATCAGACTGAGATTTAAAAACTTGAATTAGATGAAACTTTCCATTATTATATGGGAAAATACGCATAGCTTACTTACATTTTAAAAAATGTCGTTCATCTAAATTTTAACATTTTCTAGTATGAGCATATTTATATGAGAATACTATTTTTAAAAATGTGCTTTTATATCTAGATTTAGTGTTTGCTAGCATAGACATATTTATATTATATTAGTATTCCACTGGGTTCAAATATTTGCTTTTTGTTTCGGTGAACACCTGTTAGTCACATTAGATTTCTTGTTTTTGACATTCTCTATTTAACAAGTCCATTATTTGACACCCATTCTTTTAAAAGTGACCAGTTCAAGAACTGACTGTGACTTGGGTGTTCTCAACAAATGAGGTTGCTAAATTCCCTGTAACTGGCTCAAAATGAAGCTTATATTTTATTTACAAGGTGGCAGTTGCCACCAGTTGTTTGATAAATGTCAGTCTGATGCGAAAATTGCTGCCAAACTCCAAGGAAAGCACTGCTTTTTATATGTCCTGTGAGGATTCAGCTTGAACTACAAGGCTGCCATTTGGATCTGATGATGAGGTTCATGGTTCACTTTTAAAACTCTGAGAAGGTCCAGACCCACTGCCCGTTCTTTATGAAGTCTTTTACAAGTCTGAAAACGCATTGCTTACTCAAGTACATTGCTAAGTAGACAGTCACACAAATGTATCATAGTGGAGTAAATATTAGAAAAATGGGCAGTGGTTTTCAGGGTTCAGAGCAAAGGATGACTGCCTTCCAGCAGGTATTGGGAAAAGAACACAAAGGAGGAGCTATTTGCTCTGGGTTTGGCAAAACACGTCAGACCAAGGCTGCCGTGCATCAGAAGAATTTGCTATTAAAAATTTTGAATTGATAACTACATGTTAAAAAAAGTTTTCTGGTGGAAATTAACCTTCATTTGTCCTTTACACAGGGAACATTTTCATCTGCTTTTTTCTTCACTTACTCCCATTGAGTGTATGTTGGGCATACCCAGTCCTCTGTCATTAGGTAGATATCCCAAGCCCCTGGGAATCAAATGAGGATGAGAAAGTGTGAACAGTGTGTGCCAGGGTAAACATCTCCTCTTTGCATGTGCTCATTTCAGAAGAAAAAAGGGATATGCTGGAAGATGGGACTGAGAAGTCAGCCTAATTCAAATGAAAAAAGAATTAGATCAATTAGAAACAGTTTAGCTCTCTGCTAGCCAGTTGCTGGCTTCCTTAAACCATTTCTTATCCCAAGCTAGGCCACCTACCTAGATTATAATCAAGTTGTTCAAATTTTGCAATTTATCTCCTTAGTCTTATGGGTCGTAACAGGTTTTCAGCGACCATAGCAAAAAAAGTAGAAAGTGGGCACTAGATTACCACATTTGCTTGGCTTCTCAGCAAAGCCAAGAGATAACTATATGCTTCTACCCCACCGCCATTGTCTAGGGAGATTTTGTGGGCACACACCATACTTATTTCCTAGGTTAGCAGGGCACACTAAATTCTGGGCTGTGATTTTAAAGGAAGATCACTATTACTGCATTAGCCATGAAGTTCATTTTTTGAGGAATTAAAAGGAGAATTCTATAACTCGGAGAAACATTTGACAGTTATTGGTAGCCTATGTAATAAACTTAAATTTGGCATTTTTAAAGATAGAGGTAGAAACATTTTAATGTTGGGCCAACTTTTCCTAGTGAAACTATAGTAAGAAATTTTGGAAGCAATCTAGATTTGCCTCATAATGGTGGTTTGTCACCGTTTTTCTGTTGTGATATATATGGTTACATGTGAAACACTCTCATGGCTAAATGCAGATTTGGAAGTTGAATTGCTGTTTAGATAAAATAGATTTTGAATCATGCACAAATCATGTGCTCTAGTCTCTACTCTTTTTTCAAAATTCATTTGCCACACACCTTTGTATCTCAAGATCCCAGTTAAGGAGAACTGAATATAGAACAGTACAGATTTTGTTCTTTACTTCCCATCCCCCTAAGTATTTCTGGTCTAGATTAACACAGGGAAATTTAAAGATCTAGAACAGATGTCTAATGGTGTTAGTGGAGAGGATGGAGTGGGGAGTGAGTCGGAGGACACAATAGTCAGTATGTGTTTTCTACCAGTCATAAATGTTCTTCAGAGACTAAAATGTGAGATGGTAAATATGCTGTGGTATGCCTCTTGTTAGGTGTACCCATGGGGGCATTCTTGCACATACTTACATATGAAGTATAGCAGAATAAGAAAAAAAAAAGATGGAAACTCACTGTTAAATGGGCTATCTTTAAAAAGATCATGGGCTCAATCAAGAAGGTGATGATGTATTGGCCTAGACCTCTTTTCTGACCATCATTCATACATTTATCTGTGCCCAAAATCTAGGGATCAGCTTGTCACCTCCCCCAGCTCCCAACAAAAATCCAATTCATCACCTAGTTCATTTACAAATAGATATTAATTCTATAATATTTCTCTGCCCAGGTCTAGTTATATCATCAGAACCTTAGTTCAAGTTGACATTTTTCCTTGCTTGGACCATTATAATTATTGCCTTGCTATTATCACTAAATACATATTTAGCAGGATGTACAATGGGACTTTTCTAACAGTTTTGGAATTTTTGCCAAAACCCCAGCTGAGAAAAATAGATGAAAAGTGCTACTGAATTTGAATGTACTACCATTGATTTCTGTAATTTGCTAGACAGTCAACTCCATGATAACACCCAGCTTACATAAGAGAATTCTCCAACTTAGTAAGGAAATACAGAAATGAAGACAGTGTTTCCAGGACTCAGATACCACAGCATGAGGATATGTCCTTAGTTTTCGGAGTTCATAAATTCTTAGTTTATTCAATCTGACGGTGATAATACAGATTATTGAACAACATCATGATTGTTTTAGAGCTAATTTTATTTGCTACCTCTTTCCTGAGACTGTTGCCCTTACCTCTGAGGATATCTGCCATTTGGAGTGGAGCTTTTCCTGCTTTTACAGCTTCTGAATTATTGGCTATTTACAGAGATTAACATACCTTTATAGCAGAATTTTGCAGCCTCACTTCACCTTGCAGTTCCCACACCTTCCAAAAATGATGTCAACAATTCACCTTCTAACCATAGTAGGCATGTGATGTCATGAAAGCAGCCAGTGGGGGAAAAATTCCTTTTGAGATTTCATTTACTCCATCCCTGAGGTATCTTAGGCACTTTGACCATAGGAAATGCTGGCTTGGCTTGTTTCTCAGTAAACTTTAATTTCGCACAATTATCCAACAAGTATACATTTTTAAAAGTCATGTAGAAATACATTTCTTCTGTGTTTATTTGTTCTTGTTGTGGTAACTATTTGTCATCATCAACACATTTTTCTGTCTTCCATCTTCCCAGCATGGTTTCCATAGTGAAACTATATTCTCTGTTCCATAAAATTCACTTAGATAAAAGGGAAAGATGAGATACGCTAAGCACAGGAAGATAGAAATTTTATGTTGGTTCTTCCAGATTGCATGTTCTTTTTGATTTTCTCTACTAAGCCGAATGGCATTAGGTATCTGAATTTTTCAAAAAGGCAGGTATCAGAAATATCTGCAGATATGGGAAGCTGTGAAATGACTGTACATTTAATTTTTTCCAACAGTAAGTGGTTCATAAATTATAATAAAATATATCATGGAATATATTTTCCTGAAACATGTCAGGCTTATGAAAGTTGGTCGGATGAATTGGACCATGTAGAGTGCATTGCAAGAGACAATGGAGAGTAAATTACAAGTGTCATTGTGTTTACATAAAAGCTTTGTTGCAAACACACAAAAATTAAAACTCTGAAATAATTATTTCTGTTTTTCATAAAATTCATCATATGATGGCTTTAAGTCTCAGAAAAGGGCAGGAAGGTAAATAAGAGAAGGTACTCGTAAATTTCACAGCAACAAGTGTTGCCTGAATAACATGCATCAAATCACAGATTACTTAATTTAAAGTAAATCAGAAATAAGTCAATATTTAAATGTAGCATATTTATAATTTCAACAAATGACTTATTTTGAGGTCTCTCATTACTTAAAAGTGCCAATTGAAATCAGAATGTTGGCTTTTTAGGACAAAGAAAATCATTCTATCAGTTGGGTTTGTTGTTATTAAAGAAAGAACTACTCTTGACTCTTGAACAATGTGGGGATTAGGAGCATGACATCCCATGCAGTCAAAATTCTGTGAATAACATTTGACTCCCCTAAAACTTAGCTACCAATAGCCTACTATTAACTAGAAGGCTTACCGATAACATAAACAGCCAATACGTATTTTGTATGTCTTATGTATTATATATTGTATTGTTACAATAAGTTGAGCTGGAGAAAAGAAAATGTTATCAAGTAAATCATAAGGAAGAGAAAATACATTTATAGTACTGTACTGTATTTATCAAAAATATTTCTGGGGCGCCTGGGTGGCTCAGTCGGTTAAGCGTCTGACTTCAGCTCAGGTCACGATCTCATGGTCCGTGAGTTCGAGCCCCGCGTCAGGCTCTGGGCTGATGGCTCAGAGCCTGGAGCCTGCTTCCGATTCTGTGTCTCCCTCTCTCTCTGCCCCTCCCCCGTTCATGCTCTGTCTCTCTCTGTCTCAAAAATAAATAAACGTTAAAAAAAAAATATTTCCCTGTAGGGGTGCCTGGGTGGCTCAGTTGACTGAGCATCCAACTTTAGCTCAGGTCATGATCTCATGGTTTGCGGGTTTGAGTCCCACATTGGACTCTCTGCTGTTAGCACGGAGCCTGCTTTGGATCCTCTGTTTCCCTCTCTCTGCCCCTGCCCTGCTTTTGCTCTCAATCTCTCAAAAATAAATATAACATTAGAAAAAAAACAAAACTTAAAAAAATTTGCCTATAGGTAGACCCATTCAGTTCAAATCTATATTGTTCAAAGGTCAACTCTATATAGATGATTTCTACTAATATGTTAAAGCAGCCTTTATGTTTTTTGTTTTTCATAAATCCAAAGAGATTATACTTCAAATACAATCTCTATAAACTATGTAGCTCATGCCAGATGCACAGTTAGCTATTAACTAGAGGAGATTTCAGCATAATCAATCACATCAATAATTCACATCTAGAAGGGAAAGTAAAAATCCTTTTTATCAATAATCAAAGAAATTTAGGGTGGGGCAATAGGATTTTAACCTGAATTATCTGGATAATTGGGCAATGTAAAGTGTATTTGTAGGATTTTAGTGACAATGGCAAGATTGAAGACTTTTGAAAATTGTCTCCTTCATAAAAGCAATGAGAAAACTGGCAAAAATGATCAGAAACAGAATTTTCAGAACTCTGGAAATTAATAAAATGCTGGTAACAATCTTGAATCCATTTACCTGAGAAAAGTGCTGAATCTCAGTAAGACTTTTATGGAAACAGGCTGGAACGTTGGCAGAAAAACCAAGCAGCACTTGGAGATCTTGGTGGATCGGAGATTTATTTAACACCGGCGGGCTCAGAGGAGACCATTTCTCCAAAGATCTGAGCTCCGAATGAAGGGGGAAAGGGTAATTTATAGTTGTCATCTTCCATATCTGTGGTGGGTTTTCTCGCGCCCAGCAAACAGGGCAAGAAGAACCTGGAAGAGGGGTCTCTAAGCTAGAGACCAGAGCTTGTTTTAGTCCCATCAGCCATCTTATGGTGTAAAACTTTATTCATTTTCCCAACAAAGAGAGCTTTGTGATGTTTAATAATTAAAAAAAAGTTTTTAATTTATTTTTGAGAGAGAAGGGGGGACGGGGGGGGGGGGGGGAGAATCCCAAGGAAGCTCTGCACTGTCAGTACAGACCAGATGTAGGGCTTGAACTCATGAACCATGAGATCACGACCTGAGCCAAAACCAAGAGTCGAACACTTAACCCACTGAGCCAGGCACCCCAGTGACATTTAAATTTATCTTATTGCCCCATCCTCTGGTCTCCAGCTCTGTGCTAGACTTGAAAACCAATTTCCGTCACAGTGAAACCCAACAGCCTGGAAGCAACTAGAAGGAATAGAAGGGGGTTGAACCTCCTTTGAAGACTTGTTTCCAGAGCACTGTCACTATTTGTCCTGTTTGGTAGTCCACTGGAAGATCCCAGTTGCAAGACTTTGTTTATTTGAACTCAGTCTGAGATCACCAGTGCAGAAAACCTCTTCTCTGAGGAGGTTTGTCAAAAACCATTACAGGAAATTGCTCACCTTCACAGCTGCCTCAAGCAGTGGATAACTATTGTGAAGACTAACCATAAAACAAGAAGGAAAACTGGGGTAATAAGATTTCCACAGGGGCTTTGAAAGTGCTGATATATTCCTGGGAGTCTGTAAGGCCATGAAGTTGCATAGGGATATGAACTTGCTCAGAAAAGACCCAAGAAGGCCATAACTTTTCATCTCTGGTTGTTTTTTTGAGGCTCTGTTGAAGCAGAAAATGAAATCTAAGGCAGAGACATCAACTGTTTGGTTAAAAGTTGGAAAGCGTTCCTGGAGTTTCGTGAGGACTGGAGCCACAAAGAAAGGGTCATCCAGAGGGAGCTTTAGCCTCCCACTAGCCAAACCTAATAATGTTGGTAAAGGAATCCAGGATTAGTCCAAATCTAAGACAAAAGAACCCAGGGAGATAGGTTTAGGTCTTCCCGCTGGACATTTTTCAGTTAAGAGGAAATGGTGGGAAAGCTTCTTTTGGAAGACTGTTGGAGCCACAGGGAAAATAATCAAAACCCACAAATGAAACGATCAATGGTTGTCAGAGACTGGAGAGGGGGGAAGGGATTGCCTAAAATGGATACAAGGAACTTTTTGGGATAAGGAAAATATTTCAACCCTTGATTGTGGTGTTTGTTAAATAATTGTATATTTGCCACAACTCATTCAATTGTACATTTAAAATGAGTGAATTTTATTATATGTAAATATATCTTAATAATATAGACTTAAAAAACGAATACTTCCTAAATAGTAAAACAAAGATAAACACCCCAACTAAAAAAGAGCAAAGAAAATAAAAAGGCAATTTAAGGAAGAGGGAACTTTTATGTCCTTCCCTCACCCACCGAAAATAAGAAGATGCTCACACTTTAGAATAATTAGTAAAATAAAACTTTATACAACAATGAGATAACATTTCACATTCTATTGACAAATTTTTAAATGTACATACATTGTGTGAAATGTTGGGAAATTAAGACCTCAGAGTGTGAATGTAATTTGGAAAAACCACTTAGAAAACAATATAAGAAGATCTTGAAAATTATGCATACATTCCATATGATCCAACAATTCCATTGCTAGCCATTTACTATGACAAATTCTGTGTCTATATAGTAGGAAGCATGAATAAGGAGCTTATACCACCCTTAAAGTTTTTGTTCCTGCACTTTCCTGAATTTGCAAAAGGCCTTGGATATCCAAAAAAAAAAAAAAAAAAGGATATTATTAAAGATAACTAGAAATTAAATGCACTGGTGAAAAACAGTGCTAAGTGAAAAAAAAATCAACTTATCAAAATGTATATTTAGTATTGAACTATTAATGTAGATTAAAAAACATTTTCAGGGCACCTGGGTGGCTCAGTTGGTTAAGTGTCTGACTTAAGCTCTGGTCATGATCTCATGGTTCGTGAGTTTGAGCCCCAAGTCGGGCTGTGTGCAGAGAGCTCACAGCCTGGACCCTGCTTCAGCTTCTATGTCTCCCTCTCCCTCTCTCTCACTCACACTCTGTGTGTGTGTGTGTCTCTCTCTCAAAAATAAATAAAACATTAAAAAAGAAAATCTAGACACTGCTACTCAAAGTGTGAGGATCAGTGTAGATTTGTAAACTGTTTATTATGGTCTATTATGAGAAAGTGGCAATGTGTTTAGAAACTTTATAGAAATTGAGTAGTGCCACAATATCTAAGTCTGGAATCAGTGGATTTGTTTCAATAAACAATGAAATATAGACTAGTATAGGTGTGACTGAATTCACTAGTGAGTTGAATGTAGTTGTATGTATCAGACAAATAAAATACATGATACATGGTCTGCAACAGATTGTGGAAAACAAAATTAAAAACAAAAACATCTGGCCCTTCACTACAGATAGACCAAGAAACATGGCTTCAGACAATATTTCATATAATTAAAACTTACAAAAATGTATGAACATTAATTAATTGGAAAAATACAAACTAAGTTCATGGCAGCAATTGTGGGTGTGTATACAATGGGTAAAAGAATGGGATTAGGGATTGGTAATGAATGAGGTATTATGTTTATCTAGCATGCTTTAATCTATTTATTGAAAGAAAATAAGGCAAGTGTGACAAGCAGTTATGAATTCTGGGTGTAGGCGATACGGGTTTTTATGTTATTTATACTTTTATGCATTTTTCTTAAAATAAAACCTAATAAAAAAAAGAAAGGAATTCTTCCAAATTAGAACAGGAAGTCAGTTGGCTCCAAGAAGAATGTCTTCAACAAGAGGAGTGGAATGGATCCTAGCAACAGAAAAATCAACTGAAAAGCTGGAAGGCATTAATGACATGGTGAAATAGCATCTGCTTCTTATCTCATAAGGGGGAGAAATAGCCAGTTAGTTTCATGAGTTGGGAGGTGATGCTCCAGGAAAATACATGGTTCAGAATTAAATAAAATGGTGATATGATTTTAAAAATCTAGTGCAATGTAAAGAAAGAGTGCTGGTTTTACCAGTAAGTTAGGAACATTTATACATGGGACAAAGATTGTGATGTTTTGCACAATGACAAGGAAAAGTTGTCCCAGGATATCTCTGGGTTCGGTAGTTAATATTTACATAGTCATGACAATGGAAATACCACTTATTGGTTTTTAATGTTTAGAGTCACCTATAAAACAAATACAGAAGATTTAAATATGGTGACAAAATAGAATGTGAATATTATTAACCTCGGCGATATAAGAGTAGAGATATAGCTTGTCCTTTGTATAATTTAGTGTTACAAATGGATAATCTGATAATTCTGTGAAAGAATTAGATGTCATTTGAATATCTGTAAAAGTTGTGGTCCTACCAAATAGAAATACTTTGAAAATAATTCAGTATAAAGTAGACCAAAAGTAGATTAGTTAAATCCATTGAGTGATAAAGCATCCTGACAGGAGGGTTAAAGATTAAAATAAGGTCTGTATTAAGTTACAAATTGAATCCATAGTAAATGGGCTCTAAGGCCATCCCAACTGGAGGCCATGGACTGAGAATTCTCATTGACATAAGGACTATATAGTTAGGCTTGATTGCTCATTATCATGAGAAAAATCAACCTGTGTGTCTGAGTTCTGTATCTAATGTCCTGTTAAAAATCTCTTTTTAATGACCAACTTGTAGCCAGCTAAGACCATTTTTCTACATTTATGCAGGAAGACAAAGAAAGCCAAATTGCTTAAGATCTTTTTTTTTTTTTTAAAACGGCTAGCAAATTTAACTCTGGAAAGATTTAACATTGAGGATGGGGATAATAAAATGAATCAAACCATTTTATTATTTTTGTGCAAATTTGAAAATAGTCTATTGATTAGTTATATCAGTTTCTGTTTATGTTCTAAGAGAATTAAGAATTTGGGAAAGTGTTTGATACCTCCTCACTGATAGTCCTTAAAAAATAAAATTGGATATTTTACATTGATTTAAAATTGTTTTGGGAGAATTTAGTTAACTGAATGACAACAACGTTCTTTAAAAATTGTTAAAATTGCTAGCTTTTATAATTGTTAAAATTGCTAGCTTTTTTTATTTTTTATTTTATTTTTGAGAGAGAGAGAGGGAGAGAGAAAGAGAAAGTGAGTGTAGGGGAGGGGCAGAGGGAGAGGGAAAGAGAGAATCTGAAGTAGGCTTCACACCTACTAGCACAGAGCCCCAGGCAGGGCTTGATCTCAGGACCACAAGGTCATGACCTGAGTAGAAATCAAGAGTTGGATGCTTAACTGACTGATCCACCTAGGTGCCCTAAAATTGCTAGGTTTATACATGTAATAATGTAATCTTCATATTGGGTTAAAAAAATCCGTTAAGATCATGGAGTCTTAACTTTTATTTTTTTATAAATCAAGTATCATTTATTTTAAAAGTGTAGTAGTCTTGTACAATAGCAGTCATCAGGTATATAAAACAATGCCTTTTACCAAAGCTGATGTTGGATGAGAGGTAGAAAGAAAAGTAGGAGATGTGAAAAGAAAGAAGCATTAATTGTGCATTTACTGTCATATAATGTATTGAAGCATTAAAAATATTGCATAAAATGTTTGGGGACAAATACCTTTTTGGGTTTTGGAATGATGGGGGTTCAGAGCTGATGGCCAAGAAAGAATTCTTGAGATGTCTTTGGTGTGAAAAAGGTGATTTTATTCAAGCCTGGGGACAGGACCTGTGGATAGGAAGAGCTGCACTGGGGTTGTGAGGAGTGACTGGTTATATACTATGGAATTGGGTGGGGGTAAAGTCAAGAGGAAGGTTCCAAAGGGATTTTCATACGCTAAAGAAGATTCACTGGCTGCTAGAAGCCTAGCTATTGTCAAGCTAAGGTTTTTTTTTTTTTTCCCTCTAGTAAGCATTAACATTAGGACAATAGGGGGTTCCTAGAGAAATGTTTGACTCTGTACTTGCCTCATGTATTTGTCAATGGGCTACAGGTTATAAGGAAATTTAACTTTACCTGCCATTTCCTTCTTGCCTTTGTTCCCCATATCACCATGGAGGGGAGGGTAATGTTGGCCCTGGAGGAAACTGAGTTTATAGGTTTCTGGAGATTAGGCTATTTGATTAGATTGCCCTTTTCTTATAATTTATTAAGATATTTGTAACCTGATGGAGACTCCTGTCCTGCATGACTGTTATCTCTATCAGTTAACCATTTATGTTTCCCTTTCCTTTGTTCTTGGGCAGCCAGGAGTGCCTGAGGAATATCATACATATCCCACCTTGAGTGGGGGGGTGGGTATCTGAGGTATGTCAGCTTGCCTTATGCTCCTTTATCAAATACTACATAAAGTTAAGAGAATTAGAAATAAATGTTTAAGTATGTTATATAAGGCAAAAAGACACAAATATTTCTGATTCTGGTAATGGCAGATTAGGTAATTTTGAACAATCTTCCCACTGAAGATAATGGGAAAATCTGGTCAAAACACACTTATAGGTCTATTGGAAGTAACTGAAATGCTAACAAGATAGGAGAATTACCAGTCCAGTATTTGGGAGAGTTTAGAGGCCATGCATGTGGGGATATTTTTCTCCTAGGGATGGTTGCTGATTTTGTGGTGGGCAAACATGAAACTCTAAAGCACTTTTGACATTGAGGTTAATAAGAGACACTTGGGGTTTTGGTTTGCCAAGGGGGAGTGCACCCTAATGGGTTTACTTACACTGGGGTTGAGATCCCAAATATTGTTGCATCAAAGGAGTGAGAAGAACCAAGAGAGTCTTGCAAAGACAGATAAATAGACCACTGGAATACAATAGAGAGCTCAGAGGCAGACCAGTGTGCAAAAGGACACTTGATTTATGGCAACAGCAGAAGGGATATCAAGTGTTACTTGGGAAAATTGGTTATTTATGTGGAAAAAAGGCCAGATCGATCTGATCCTTACCTCACACCAAAAATAAATTTTAGATGGATTTTAAATCTAAAGTTTATTTATTTATTTTGAGAGAGAGACAGAGAGAGTGAGGTAGGGGCAGAGAGAGGGGAGAGAGAGACTCCCAAGCAGGTTTCACACTGTCAACTCAGAGCCCAGTGCGGGGCTTAAACATACGAACCATGAGATCATGACCTGAGCCCAAATCAAGAGTTCAACGCTAAACCGACTGAGCCACCCAGGTGCCCTGGATTTTAAATCTAAACATGAAAGGTACACCAATAAAATTCTAGAATATAGTATGAGACATTATTTTCATGAACTTGCAGTAGAAAAATAAGTAAAATATAAAGTACTATCCTTTGTGGACAAGATTGATGTATTTGTCCACATTAAAAACCAGAACTTCAATCAAGTAAAATAAGTGAAAAAACAATAAGTGAAAAAATCAAATACAGAATTGGAGATGATATTTGTAACACATATAACAGACAAAGCATCATATCCCATATATATGTGTGTATGTGTGTGTGTGTGTGTGTGTGTGTGTCTGTGTGTATACATACATGCAGACACACACACACACACACATTTTTTTGTGTGTTTGGGTTACTCTGAAGTGGACCCCAAGAAAAGGAGTTAAGCATAGTTTATTTGTGTTCTAAGAAGCACTTGTAAGGGTCTGAGGACATCAGGGAAGGGAAGAAAGGCAATTCAGGGCACACTGATATGCAGATTACTGTAGTTTTGCTCCATTATCATCCCCATACTTCCATTTGAGTCCTTAGAGTTTACAAAGTAAGAAGACTGAGCACGGTTACAGAGTCAGCAACTCCTATATTTTAGAATTCTGCCAGTCCATCCACATATAAAGCGATCACAAATAAAATATATGAGATAAAGATCAGGAAGGAAGAAAAAAGAGGAAAACAAATATTTTAGTTTTGAAAATCAATAGTAGTGGGTGAAATACCTTACAATTACTAGGAATAACTACTCTTGGGCATTGAACAATTTTAATGTCTGTCTCCAGATTTGGTGAAAAAAATTTCTCCTGGATAATAGCATTATCATGAAATATTTTGCTGTGAATGTTACAGCACATTATAACATTGAATAGATGTACACGCAAATCCAAGAGCTTCAGTTGGGAATGTTTACTGCCACCTCAGATTCATATTTTCTGCCACCTCAGAAGTTCTTAACAAGGGTTTTCATTATAAGCAGTCAAATGTCATGAAAATAATAGGTATTAAATATTAGGTAGTTAAAATACGGTGCGTTGGAGAGTCATAAACCAGCAGATAGGAACAAACAGAGTAGACACAAATAGGGAGATTTTCTTTCTAATGCACTATTACAAACATGCAGTCAAATCGCATGGGAGGCTACTGAGTGTATTCATTTCTCTGTAGCAATGACAGTCTTCCATCCTTGTGGCGCAGGGGACACAGGGCTGATGCAGAGAATGGTGATGTGGATGTCTCTTGCTCTGCTCTGTGACTCAAGCCCAGAGTCTCCTGTAAATTTAGCTAACAACTTCCATTAACATTTGCAAAAGGGATTGTCTCCTGAATTATGCAGTGATTGCCAACCTGTTGAAAGAACTTTGTAAAAGAAATTCTTAGGAAAGTATCATTTTGATCTGCCATTGTTGAAATACCCCAAGGAACTAAATGCTCTGCAAACATCAATGCTATAAAAAAGTGTTGTGAATGACTTTTAAGTGAGTCATATGTGTGTATCATTAGTCAATTAGCAGAAACTACTTCTTGTGTGCCTGGGCACAGTGAATTTTAGTTAAAGGACAATGAGTCTACTGCAAAGATTAGCTGTTCCAAAATAAATTTCCCAAGGGGCCTGTGAGCCCCAGCTGGAGCAGCATGACAGTCTCACTTTATTGTGAAATAATACCCTATTAATTAAGAACTGAAGCAGAAATCAGTGTACCATCATCCAACCATCTCCAAACTAAACATGTTGAATAAATCAGTAGCCTGGCTTGTCCAAAATGCAATACTTGTTTTTAAAATATTTTACTTTAAAAAAGTTGTCAGGAAGTCAAGGCACGATTTATGAGCAAATGCAGTGGGACAAACGTCAGAAGGTCTGATTCTCAGAGTTAAGTCTGGCCACAAGCTGACAGCGTGGCTGGCAAGTTTATCCCTGATAAGCTTTAGCTTCCTGCGGTTTGGTTGTACCATTTAATTTTTCCCTAATACTGTTTTTTTCAACTGCGAATTGTAGCAAAACATGATCAACTTTATTATGCAGACAGGCATCCCTCTACATGTTTAAAGAATTTAAGTATGTTAAATAGAAGACCTCTTTAGAAAGGAGATATTCAAGAATGAATAAAACCTCAGGGTGCCTGGGTGGCTCAGTGGGTTACATGTTCAGGTAAGCGGGCTCACGTCATGATCTCATACTCTGTGGGATCAGCCCCGCATCAGAGTGGAACCTGCTTGGAATTCTCTCTCTCTCTGCCCCTGCCCCTCTCTTTCTCTCAAAAATAAATAAATAAGCTTAAAAAAAAAGAATGAGTGAAATCTTCCAATTTTGACTTTGTAACTTTCCAGGAGCAATGGTTAAAATGATTCTAGTTCATTCCAAGATATATGATGGTGCCTTAAAAGTGGCTGTTCTCTTTTCCCAGTAACATTTCTCACATAACAGTATGTTAAAGTTACAAACACTGATGTACACAAATAGCTAATTTCTAAAAAAATACGTAAAGTACTGTAGCAAAAAAGAAGGCTCCAATACCAACTTTTAACCTGGGAGTTGGCAGAAAAAGGTAGTGGTATCATGATGGTTAATATTGAATTATCGCACCATATAATTTTTAAGAACCCACCCAACTCTCAAATTCTATTAAAGTGCATGATATGAAGTTGCGATATTTGACTGATCTTGCCTTCATAAATGGCTATATGATGTGGTTTGCCTACATTGTTTCAATCTTGAGAGGATTTATGAATGCCTGTAAAAATGTTTAGTGAAATTTTTTGACATGGAAGGTTGAATATCCTAATTTATGATTATAAGTAACTTCAAAATATCTGACTGAGGCTTTGGTATATTTGCTCCATAAGGTTATTTTTAAGGGGAAGAAAAGCAATCAACTAAACATATTATTTAGTTGCTTTCATTATGCTATTGGATCAAAAGCCATTCTGTACTCATAGACTATGCAGTACAAAATATCTGATCCATATTATGTACTAAAAATAAATGTAGGCTAAGGCTCATATTAAATAGATTATTTATCCATTTATTACATTGTGTCAGAAGTTTGTGTCTTATTGTTATGCTTAAAAATTCAAAGAAATATTTTTAAGTGCATGTATTATTTTTTCTGACTGGACTAAATATCAGTATGTATAAATGGAATTCTTTTTGCCAATTTGTTGCAAGTGGCTATCCTCAGGGATGCCTCAGGAGCAGCAGTGATTTGAATGGAGTCCATATTTCCTATCCATTTACAATCATCCTACTTCAGATTAAATATTAAGCTACTTCCTGTACACTTGTTTTTAAAATATATATTTTTGAGGGTTGAGGAAAGGTAATCCATTTAGTTCCTAAATCTTTGGTTTGGTTTAGTTGTGGAAAATGGGATCTAGAGGAAATTACTGTGAACCAGCCTTCACCCTGAGAATCAAAAATCATTTATCCCCATGCTGCTTGAACAAGGACTAAAACTAACCCCACCCTCCGCTGCCAAAATAAAAACCCTTAGTCTCTACATTACTATTCTATGAATCCCTTGTGTTAAAAATCCTCATCTGGTTGTTTCCATCAGTCCAGAAAAGTTGTCCAATTCTTACCCAATCCTGATTAAGTTCTTCTCTTCACCACTTCTCCACCAAAAGGCCCACCTTACACAAAATTTCCAGTTCTTAATAAATTTCAATCTTGTCTTATCCCCAAGACACCACCCAAACTCTGGAGACTCCATTATGGCAATAAGCCACAAACTCAACTTTGTCTTATCAATAGGATATATTGGTGGTCTTTGGAGAGGCGACATTCAACAGCCAACTTCCCATATTTTCCAGCACCATTGGAATTAAGCACTGAACTTTCTTGACCTTAATTTGAAATGCCATGAAAATCAATCAGAAGTTGAAATCATTTATATTTATTTTGTAGGATAATTAAGAAAAATTAAGGTGATTTAGGAAGACTTTATATTCATTTATTCAACCAACAGGGAGTATTTGATTTGAGGCAAACACTTTTCCTGATTTGGGGCATTTAGTGGTGAATGAAGAGGTCTTGTAGAAGGATTCTTGCACAGAGAAACTGGACACCAAGGCTTTTCTGTCCAGGAAGCAACTTTGTCATGCCAGCATGGGCTCAGTGGGTTTGTACCTGAAAAACTGAGCCCTGAGCACACTGGGGTGTAGCCTTTTGTATAAATTTTGCTCCTTTGTCTCCCATATATGGTAACATACAGTCTGAATGGGCGGTCTGTGTTACAGAGTCATGAGGAATCTTGCACATGCACACAAAGCCAGGTTGCTTTCCTTTGACTTGAGGATTTCACAACGTTCCTTAGGAAGAAGCTCTACCACAGTGTGTTTCTAGTCCTCATGGTGCTTACATGCTAGGGGATGGAGTTAGATGATTTATCATGTGAACATCTGAATAAGCAAGACCACTACAGTCTTTATAAGTATAGGACAGAAATGAAAAGTGAGGACCTAGCAAAGTCCATTTAAGATCAGACAGATAAGGCAAAAGAGGTTTCATTAAAGAGCAGACATTAAAGGTGGGTCCTGACAGAGTGTGATCAGTCAACCATTGAGTGGCTGAAGGCCATCCTTTCAAGTAGAGAGAACTATGGGAAGGAGAGAGCTTGGATCATTCAAGGAATAAAAGAATTCAGCACAGCTGGAGTGCTAAGAGTAAGGAATAGAGAGAAATGTGCATTGGCATATGTTTTCGAGGCAAGACTGGTAGAGCTAGGTGAGAGTTACCCCCGATGGGAGCTGCCTATCACCAAGTAGAAGTATGGAGGGAATGGACAGTCATTAGTACATGAATCCAGTACTTTGCCACCAGATTCTCTTTCCACTCATCTCTTCCTGACTTACCCTTACTTTCTCCATCTTTGGTTGCAATATTTTCTTCCTTGGGTCAAGTAGAAATAAATTATTTTATTTTTTCTCTATTGACCTCCTCTGAGAAAAAGCTTAGCTTATAAAACTGGAGATGTAAGTACCATTTAAAAACAAGCCTGTTTTCCTTAGATACTGCTGCAAAAATTCTTCTCTACCTATACTAGCAAAAAATCCAGGCTATCATAGCCAAGAAGGCACTTGGGTAATTTTATCTAAAGCTCATTCCTTTATGTTTACCCAGTACAACTCTTCGTTGCACTAAGGGCCTGGCTCCTTTGACTTCATACTAGTAAACATTCAGATCATACAACTAGAATTCTCCAGTTCCATCCTTACCAAGCCATCTTCAGAGTATTATTTGGTCTTTCATTTAGAATAGCTTCTGGAAAAAGAATGTTTTGGCTAGAGGATTATAATGCCTTGTCCTCTGGGTCGTTTTGTACATACAGAGATATACTGGCTTTGCTGAATTTAGTGATCTGTCTTGGGCTGGTTAATGAGAGTCTATCCTTGAGAGATAGACCTGTTTCCTGTGTAGATACAAAACATTGCTGACTCTAGGAGGCTAACAGCAAAAATGACAATGTCCCAACAGTAATGAGGATATTTAGAAAACAACCAAACAACATCACCATTTACAATGCATGAATTTTCCTATTTAGTATTCTGTTAAGTTGCAAGGAGGATATATATGTGTACATATACATATACAAAGTTGACCTTCTTCACAGAATCTGTATTTGGAAATGTACCTATTCACTAAAATTTATTTGTAACCCCAAATCAAATTTGTGGCACTTTTGCAACCTTTCACCGAAGGGTGCAAAGTGGCAACAAATTTGAATTGCTTAATGCACACATTGCCATTTGAAGTTGAACAAGACAATGCTCCACTTTCTTGTTTCAGCTTATACTATAAACAACTCCCACGATCCATTTAGTGTTCATGGTTTTGTGGTTGAATGCTTTTTGTTGGTGGTTGTGTTGTTTAAATTGCCCCCAAATGAAGTGCTGAAGTGCTGCTTAGTGTCCCAGAACATAGGAAGGGTGTGATGTGTCTTAGAAAATATGTGTGTTGGATAGGCTTCATACAGGCATGAATTATAATGCTGTTGGTCATGAGCTCAGTGTTAATGAGTCAACAGTACACGTTTAAACAGAAACATACAAAAAATAAGGTTATACGTTGATTGGCTGATAAAAATGTGATCAGAGGCTTGTTGGAACCTAACTTTGTATTTTCCTTAGGAGCAGTGGTTCAGTATTTTCTAACTCAGTGTTTGCAGCCACTTTATCATACAGTAAAACCTTGGTTTGTGAGCATAATTCATTCTGGAATCATGTTTATATATCAAACTTGTATATCAAAGCAAATTTCTCCATAAGAAATAATGGAAACTCAGATGATTTGTTCTCCAACCTAAAAATATTCATAAACATAATTATAGTACTGTAATATAATACAAAATAATAAAATACAAAATGCAAAGAAAGGTAAACAAATTAATGTGCGCTTACCTTTGGAAAGCTTCGTGGCTGGTGTGAGGGTGATGAGAGAGGAGGGTTATTGTGTAGGATGACTTTCACTATCACTAATGGAATCACTGCTGTCTATTGAGTCAATGGAATCTTTTTCTTTTTGGGCAACTTTAACAAGGAACCTATCCAATGACACTTGCTTTTGCCTCCTTATGAGGATTTCGTGGAAATGTGACATTGCTTGTGGTTAAACAGATTCATCACTCACACTGCTACAGCCTTATTTGGGTGGAGCTTTTCTACAAAATATTGCACTGTTTCCCACATTTTACACATCTCCCTAATCTCATTTGAAGTGAGGGATCTTCTGCCTTTTCCTCCTCCTCCTCTGCAGATGAGATCTCCTCCATAGCCTCTTGCTGTTGCTCACAATGCAGGTCCATCAGTTCATTGGTGGTCAGCTCCTGGCCATGTTCTTCTACCAGCTCTTGAATGTTGTCCTCATTCACCTCCTATCCCATGGTCTTCCTCAAGGACACAATTTCATGAACAACTGGCAGCTCCTGTTCATGACCGAGCCCCTCTGTGTCATGTCCAAGAACACTATCAGGCCACAGTTTTCTCCAAGCAGATGAGAGTTCTCTTGGTGACCCCATCCCAGGTTTTAGCAATGATCTTGAGGCAGCTCATGATGTGGAAATGATTTTTCCAAAACTCTCAGAGGGTGAGGTTTGTTCTTTTGGTCACCTCAAAGCATCACTGAAATAATGCTTTAGTGTAAAGCTTTTTAAAGTTCAAAATGACCTGTTGATCCATGGGCTGGAGAATTGGAGTGGTGCTGGGAGGAAGGAACTTGACCTTAATGAACTCTAATTCCTCCAGCAAGTTGATCTCAAAGCCTGGAGGATGAGCATTATAACCAGCAAGGCTTTGGGGGGCAAATTTTTTTCTAAAAGGTATTTTTTCACTGCAGGACTGAAGACTTCGTTGATCCACTCGATGAACAAGATAGGAGTGACCCAAGCCTTACTATTGGACCTCAACATAACCTTTAACTGACTCTTCTGCATCTTACATTTCTTGAAGGCTCATGGATTCTCGGAATGACACACACACATGAACAGGGGCTTGACTTTGAAATCCCTACTTGCATTAGCACAAAACAAGAGGGTGAGGTGATCTTCTTACTGGGTATTGCATTCTCTTCTTCTGTAATGTAGGTATCTTCTTCCAAAAGAAAGCTCCATCTTGGCACAGTTAAAAATTTCCTCTGGCAAGTAATACTCAGAAACCATGAGCTTCTGGAACTCAGTAGAAAAATGCTTCAGGTGCCTTAGCATCTGAAGTTGCATCCTCTCTGTGCCTCACAACACTATGGATGACACTTCTCTTAAAGTTATCAAACCATCTCCTGCTTGCCTTGAAGACTTTGTTTTCTGTTGATGTAGCTGTCAGTTTACTATGAGGTCAGTGTACAAGGCCTTTGCCTTCTCACAGATAAAGTTCTCAGTCACAGTATCACCTGCTAGTTGCTTCTCGTTTTTCCAAACCAGAAGCAACTTTTCTACATCTTTCAGAACACATGGCCATTGCTTTGATATCCTTTGACTCCTTTTGCTGCATCTAGCCCCCTTCTTTCTTCTTTCTTCTTTCTTCTTTGATATTTTGCAAACGATTGATGTAGAGTTTTTATAAAATCTTGCAGTTTTGGCCACTCGCATAATTTTGTTCATACTTCTCGATGATTTCCTTCTTAACTTCCACCGTAATCATCTTGTTCTTCTTACTGCCTTTCTTTTCAACCTTTTCCTGTGTGGGGGACATTGTATATGCTTGCAGGGATGTCAACTACAATACAGTATTAATAAACTCTTGTTGTATACTGTATTTACGGTAACTGGCAATAAGGCAGCAAAGAGTCTGTGTCTCCAGTCAGCCTGACCTAGAATGAAGCAAAGCATTCCTAAGCTTATTCTTGTATGTAAAAGCAACGGACTGTCCATAGGTGCTTTGAAGTGACAAAAAATACACTGATGCCAGGTGTGGGCACCTTCCAGCGTTCTAAAAAATCACTGATTTCTGCCAAACACCGAAGCCTGAGACTGAGCATCCGAGCATGGGAGATGATCACCCACATCCCACAGAGAGAGGGAGAGAGAGAGAGAGAGAGGGAGAGAGAGAGGAGAAGAACCATTGACTCAGTTGTGATCATGTGATATTCACCATCATGTACTACTCATATTGCAAGACATTACTCATTTATCAAGTTAAAATTTATTAGAAATGTTTGCTTGTCTTGTGGAGTACTCACTGAACAAGTTACTGACAATCTAAGGTTTTACTGAAGTTACTATGAAAAATGAGAATCAACTATAGATATATATGAATATAACAACATAGATTATATCCAGAGATATATAGTAATTGTGTAAGTGGAAAAGAGGGCATTGATAGACTATCAGGAGTGAGATGCTCCCCATTAATGGAAGCTAAGCACCTATTTCCACAAAATCAAAAGGCACTGAAAGACATAAGCACTGGAATAGACCTAGCAGCAGTCTTAGCCAGGACCCCATTTTCTTGTTCCTGTGTTATTTCTATTTTTTAGGTACTTACATCGATTGGCGTTCTGCTTCTTTCTCTCATCCATTTCTCTCCACACCTAATCTCCTAACCAAATGTGTCTCATGGCATGCTGCTGCCTCATATGCCATAGGTTTTTTTTGGCCTTTGTGTTTGGATCATTTGATTCCCTTTACTTGAAATGCTTTGCTCCCTTAACATGCACAAACCTGAACTATTTTTCCTGAAGCCTTCTCTAATTCCTGCTTCCCCACATCCAGACAGCTATAATCCCTTACTTCTTTAAATACTTACTGCAATCTGTTCTCTTGCAGCACTAACATATCATACATTTGATTTTGATGATTTCAGTACATATCTCACTCATTTTGTGTTTCCTGCTTTGCCTAACATAATATTCTGAACATGTTTAATATGTATTTTTATGTTAAAAGTATTTAGTCCGGTGGTTCTCAGTAATTTTAGGTCACAAGCCCTCTGTAACTTTGGCTCAGGTCATGATCTCATGATTCATGGGTTCGAGCCCCTCAGGCTTTGTGCTGATGGCTCAGAGCCTGGATCCTGCTTCTGATTCTGTATCTCCCTCTCTCTGCCCCTTCCCTGCTCCTACTCTATCTCTCTCTTTCAAAAATAAATAAACATTAAAAAAAAAACAACACAACTTAAAAGTTCTGCAACATTCCTAGGTGTTTGCCGCTCTCTTCCCCCTAACTACCACCTCCTCAAATCCATGAACTAGTAGTTCAAAATGTCTGATTTGTTCCAATTTCCTCAGAATTACAATGAAAATTTGAAATTCTTAGAAGTCAAGAAACTTGCGCCAGCCTAGTGGAAAAGCTAGGACTGGAGCTAAAGTTTTGTGATTTTCAGGCTTGAGGTCTTACTATGTGGATGCCTTAATCTGGATTATAAGAACACACTGTCTTCAAATGGGCAGACAGTTGCCTCAAGGAAACTTCATTCACTCTTAGCACAGACTAGTATGCTGGTGGATATCAATGATGTCAGCAGGAGAGTAACTACCGTGTAGTGTCAGAACAGAAAGCAGTGGACTGAGAAGAAAACTGGCTAGAATTCCAAACATGCCAGTTATTGGGTCTCTCAGGCTCAGCCAAAAGTTCTGGGAAATCAAGAGGCTAATGACCTCAGAGAACTTACATGTGTTCTTTAAAGGATGCCCAGGATCAAACACTAGTCTAGCTGGCTTTATTGTAGGGCAAGAAGTCAGGTACAGTCATGAGTCCTAACATCTTGGGGTGCAGTCTTGAATGTTTTTTGTGTCTCAAGTGCTGACTCATTTTTATTTCCTTTAGAGGAAACTTAAACTCTGCACATCTGGTTTTTCTATAGAAATATGATAAGATCAATTCTCTGGAAAGAATCATATTGCAAGATGCCCTAAAACTTCCAGGTGAACAAACCTTGTATAATATACTTAAAGATAAACGTTCCTAATCCTTGTCTTAAAGGTTGTAGAGAGCTGGGCTGTGCTTTGTTGTTGTTAAAGTGATAGCAAGACTGAATTCATTATTCTTTCTTAACCTAGCATATAAGCTGATCCTTGATTCCTGCCATCACCAATTCTTTCTTTGAGACAATTCTCAAGTGCCTCCCTTTCCAGGCTTTGCTCTGAAAACAAGACATCTTTCCTCTACACACACCCTCCAAGTAGAATTCCAAAAACATACCAATCTCAGATTTTATGGGAGGATATGTTTTGAAAGAGCTTTTATCTTGGCTTTAATGGTGTATATTTTTAATTGAAATATTGACTTAAATTCATTTATTCATTTATGTTAGTACTAGCTGGGGACTTTGAGCAGATTAGGCAAATTTTCTCTAATTAGTTAGGGGGACTGGAATTTCCAGAAGTCTTCAGCTTCTATATCCCCCCCCCCTTTTTTTTAACTAGAAGAACTTTTTGGCCAAACATGTAGGTTGTCTAGTCCTCTGTGTTATAAAAATTCAAATATTTGGGTGATCTGGCTGACCCAACTTTGTGATAAAATAAGCCTTGAGTATAGTTTATTGCCTTTTTTCTTATTATCCATTGACTTTTATTTTAACTTTGTCATACAAAATATCTTCTTGTGGCTCAGAATATGGAAAACTATAGTTTTTATTAGATTGAGGAAAAAATAGATTTATTTCTTCTGCCTTTTATTTATATATAGCTATAGATAAGGACTAGTTTCTCTTCTAAAATTGTGATAAAATCAGCCCATCTAAGGAAAACACTAAGATTTGACACTTAACAATTAAAAAATTGAGAAGTAACAGAAGTCACTTATTAATAACAAAGGAAATCTGTAATATCAACATTTATATGGTCTATAAGACTTGCCATATTGGATCCTACAAACTATTTCATCTTGGAAAAATATAATGTTAAGAGGTCAACATTAAAACATTTGGAATTTATGTTTGTTTGCTTATATATTCATTTATTCCTATTTCAAGTTCCCAAAAGGAATTGAGGAGGCTTAAAGAAATATATTCCTACAGAATGATGAAAAATAAAGTGGGAAGGAAGGAAAAGTATGGGATGGTAATATGAATCTAAGTGTAGCTTAAGCAGTGTTTAGAAATGCATACTATAAGCTCATCTCTCTATGTTGTAGACATAGGCTGCAAATTTGGGCCTGAATTTCTTCAGCTGCCGAAGTGTCACAAAAGTCACCATAAAATATATCAGTTGCTCAGGAATGGTACTGAAGACTGAGACAGAACTTCTCCTCAAGTGTTTCGTAAAGAAGTCTTGGCGTCTGACAGCAGCAAATGATCCTCAGCTCTTTTTAGGCTTTGCTCTGAAGACATGGCACCTTTTCATCTCAATGAGAGAATGAAATCTTGCCATTGGTGACAACATGAATGGACCTAGAGGGCATTATGCTGAGTGCGATAAGTCAGAGACAGACAAATACCAGATTATCTTATGTGTGGCTTCTGAAAAAAACCCTGAAAAACCAAAACCAAGTTCATAGGTAGAAGAGATTGGTGGTTAACAGAGGTGAGGAGTGCGGGGTGGGCGAAATAGTTGAAAGGATTCAAAAACTACAAACTTTTAGCTATAAAATAACTAAGTCATGGGGGTGTAATGTATAGCATCATGACTATAGTTAAAAATACTGTATTACATACTTAAAAGCTGCTAAGAGAGTAATCTTAAAAGTTCTCATCACAAGAAAAAAAGTTCTATATTTATGGTGACACTTATTAACTAGACTTATTGTGGTGATTGTTTTACAATATATACAAATATCTGATCATTTTTTATATTTAATTTTTTTAAGTTTTATTTATTTATTTTGAGAGAGACAGAGACAGTGCAAGTGGGGGAGGGGCAGAGAGAGAGGAAGAGAGTGAGAATCCCAAGCAGGCTCTGCACTGTCAGCAGAGAGCCTAATGCAGGGCTCAAACTCATGAAACTGTGAGATCATGACCTGAACTGAAACCAAGAGTCAGACCTTTAACCGAGTGAGCCACCCAGGTGCCCCTTAAATTTTTTAAAAAAGTAAATTACATAATTCTACTTTAAAAAACTTATATTTCTTAGATGCCTCCCTATCAGCTTGAGGGAAAAAAAAGTAAATTCAAACTACTTGGCATAAGAGGACTTCTGTGATTTGTCTCTATTCCATTCTTTTATTTCCAAATTTCTTTCCTTACCCTAATTCTAGAGACATGCCACACTACTCACCATTTTCCGGAACACTATGCTCCCTCTGTCTTCATCTATGACCTCTACCCTTCTGTCTAACTTCCTTTTAGGAAGTTAGTGTTTGAGGAGCCAGTTGGGATCTATCTCTGCCAGGGAGTTTCCCTGAACTTCACAGTCTGTTTCTATAACACTCAACATCCTGTAGTGGAGTTGTCTTCTTAATTACCTCTTTGCCCCACTAGACGGTGAGTTCCCTGAAGGTCTGAGCAATGTTATTAATCTCTATATTTTTGCATGCAGTTCAATGCCTGGCATCAGGTTCAGTAAATTTCATTGAAAAAAGAGCTGCAGTCTTTTTATAACCTGATCTTGGAGGTGACATACCATAACTTCTCCCAAGTGCTATTGGATACAGAAACTGACCCAGATACAGTGTCAGAAGAGACTAAACAAGGGTGCAAAGGGCAGGAGGTAGGCATTCTTGGAGACATCTTGGAGGCTGACTACCATAGGCATGTAGATCAAGATCCGAAGAGTAAGGGGAAGTGTTTGTTTTTCCTCTTCTGTCACATCTTAAAGACCCATGGTCTCTGCATGAAAAGGCTTTGCCGGTTTTATTTTAAATTTAAAAAGACCACCCTTCTTAGAAGGTACATGGGCTCTTAAGATAAACTACCCACTGGCTGCACAAATTCTGTGTCACCTAATTCATGGCTATAGGTTAACTGAAGTTTATGTGTGCCCAATGCAAACACTATTCTAAACAAATCATAGACCTGCGGATGCCCAATTGTCTTCTCTTTAGGAAAAGAAAATGTAATAAAACCTGTAACAGTATTCCAAAAGTATTATAGAAGATATTTTATGATCATGCAAAGAAAACAAGGTGGGTTGAAATGATGCTTTTTCACTCAGAACAAAAGCACCAGGCTACGAAAGATAGAAAGGTTGAAGAAAATAGTGTATGTATGTCATTAATATTTAGGTTTGGAAGAGACATTAAAGGTCGTTCAGCCTTATATTACCTTAAAAATTCATTTAACTTTTTGGGGTGCCCGGGCAGCTCAATTGGTTAAACATCTGTCTGGTTCTTGGTTTTGGCTCAGGTCATGATCTCAGTTTCATGAGATTGAGCCCCTTATGGGGCCCTGCCCTGGGCATGGAGCCTGCTTGGGATTCTCTCTCTTCCTCTCGCTCTCTGCCCCTCCCCCACAATATGCTCTTTCTTTCTCTCTCTCTCAAAATTCATTAATTTTTCAGTGATCTTTTAATTGTTAATGTAAACATTCTTAATATTTATTTACTTTCAGAGAAAGAGGGTGTGTGTATGTGACAGCGGGGGAGGGGCAGAGAGAGAGTAAGAGAGAGAATCCTAAGTAGGCTCTGGACTGTCAGCATAGAGCCCCACTTAGGGCTCAAACTCATGAACCGTGAGATCATGCCCTGAGCTGAAATCGAGAGTCTTGACACTTAACTGATTGAGCCTCCCAGGCACTCCTTAATTGTTAATTTATACACAATAAAATTCTCTTTGTGGTATATATTTCTGTGGATTTGACAATTACATAGAGTCCTGTATCCACCACCATGGGTGTGATACAGAACAGTTTCATCAGTCTCAAAATTCTGTCATGCTGCCTCTTTAGAGTTAACCCTCTCCCACCCTCTAACACTTGGCAAACATTTCTCTGTTCTCCATCCCTGTACTTTTTGCCTTTTTCAGAACATCACATAAATGAAATACAATATGCAGTATATTGTGACTGGTTTCTACTTTGCAAAACACATTTGGAATTCTTCCATTTGTTGATAAATCAATAGTTTGTTTCTTTTTGTTACTGAATAGTGTCTCATTTTATAGACGTACGATAAGGGACATCTGGTTGAATGACACCTGAGATGTTTGACGTTTTTGATGATTTTTAATAACATAGCTATAAATATTTGTGTATAGGTGTTTGTGTGAATATGATTTTTTATGGAATAGTTTGGCCAAGTTATAAGCTACGTGTATGTTTAACTTTATAACCAGCTGCCAAACTGTTTTTCCAAGTGGTTGAATCATTTTTTCATTCCTAACAACAATGCATGAGTTCTAGTTGCTCCTTATCCTCATCAGCATTTGTTATCAAGGTTTTTTTTTAATTTTAGCCATTCTAATAGGTATGGTATCCTATTGTGGTTTTAACTTGCATTTTACTAGTGACTAATGATGCTGAGCAACTTCCACGTGCTTATTGGCCATCTCTATATCTGTTGAGATCTTTTGCCTACTTTTATATTGGGTTGTTTGTTTTCTTATCGGTGAATTTGAGAGTTCCTTATGTATTCTGGATTTAAGAGCTTTGTCAGAACTGTGATTTGCAAATATTTTTTCCTAGTGCATGGCTTTTTTTCATTCCCTTAACATTATCTTTTGTAGAGCAAAAGTTCTTCTTTTAAATTTTTTTTAAAGTTTATTTTTGAGAGAGAGGGACAGAGCACGAGTGGGTGAGGGACAGAGAGAGAGGGAGGCACAGAATCCCAAGCAGGCTCCAGGCTCTGAGCTATTAGCATAGAGCCCGACATGAGGTTTGAACTCACAAGCTGTGAGATCATGACTGAGCGGAAGTTGGATGCTCAATTGACTGAGCCACCAGGAGCCCCTAGAGCAAAAGTTTTTATTTTAGTAAAGTTCATTTTGTTATTTTTAACAGATTTTGTTATCATGAAAAAAATATTTCCCTAAATAAAGGTCGTAAAGATTCCCTTATATGTTTTCTTCTAGAAGTTATATGATTTTATGGCTTTAGGTTTACACTTGTGGTACATTTAGAGTTTATTTTTGTAAAAGTTGTGAGGTAGGTGGCAAAGTCTAGCCTCACTTTATACATGAAAAAACTAAGGAATGAGCTTAAAAAAACTGTACTGATTTTGTGGGATTATAAGACTAACGGTGATTATCCTGGGCTAGAACTCCATTCCTGGTGTTTGGACCACCACTGCATCTCACTGTCACCTAAGTAGTTTTCAGTTTGACTTTTTCCCCTAATTTTGTTCCTGGTCTCTTTCTGAGTTAAAACATTTTGGCTTTGGGAGGCCTATGTTTTTAGTAGCTGTACTAGAGCCCAAGATAGATATTTCCTGCCCTAGAAATTAGAGGCATATCTATTGTTTCAAAATCACATTGTTGGTCAGGTATTGCCACAGTAATGCTTCATAACAAACCAATTTTTAAAAAGTGGTTGTTTTAACATTGAGTATTGCAGTTGCTGCTTTGTACAGAGGTTACTGCAATAAAGGAAGTAGATTCATTAAAACTAAAACTAAAAAAAAACAACAACAGTGGCTTACAACAATAATATTTTGTTTTTTTTTTGTTGTTTTTTTTTGTTTGTTTTAGATTTTATTCAGCCAGGCAGCTCTGCTTAAGGGTGCAGGTTGGATGAGTTTATGGCAGACTGGGGCTTGGGTTCAGTTCTGTTCCTCATATGTTTTCTTACGGAGACCAGGCTGCAAGCAATGCTATCTAGGACATACACTCCCCGTCGCTGGCCCATGGGGTTGAAAAGTCAAGCCAAGTCGTACACATGTATGTGAGGACTCTGCTTATGTCATGCCTCCTAAAATTCCATTTGGCCAAAGCAGGTCTTATGGCCAAACCTAACATCACAAGGGCAAAGAAATTTACTCTAACCACTATGAAAAGAAGAGGTAGAATGAATTTTTTTTTGAAAAGTAAGTCAAACTACTATATGTATTCAACAGTTTACCCAATTGAATTGATACAAGACTGAAGTTAAAATTCTTTAACTGAAGATGAAACTGGTCTGTTTCCAGATATAATATTGATTCAACGGGTCACAACATCAATCTTCATCAGGGAAATACAAATTGAAACCACACTGAGATACCACCTTACACTGGTCAGGGTGGCTAAAATGAACAACTCAGGAAACAACAGATGTTGGCGAGGATGTGGAGAAACGAGAACCCTCTTACACTGTTGGTGGGAATGCAAACTGGTACAGCCAATCTGAAAAATGGTGTGGGGGTTCCTCAAAAAATTAAAAATAGAATTACCCTACAACCCAGCAATAGCACTACTAGGAATTTATCCAAAGGATGCAGGAGTATTGATGCATAGGGGCACATGTACCCCAACGTTTATAGCAGCGCTATCAACAATAGCCAAATTATGGAAAGAGCCCAAAGGTCCATCAACTGATGAATGGATAAAGAAGATGTGGTTTATATATACAATGGAATACTACTTGGTGATGAGAAACAATGAAATCTTGCCATTTGCAACAGTGTGGATGGAACTGGAGGGTATTATGCTAACTGAATTGAGTCAGTCAGAGAGAGACAGATATCATATGGTTTCATTCATATGTGGAATTTGAGAAACTTAACAGAAGACCATGGGGGAAGGGAAGGGGAAAAAGTAGTTTCAAACAGAGAGGGAGGCAAACCATAAGAGACTCATAAATGCAGAGAACAAACTGAGAATTGATAGGGGGATGGAGGAGAGGGGAAAATGGGTGATGGGCACTGAGGAGGGCTCTTGTTGGGATGAGTACTGGCTACTGTATGTAAGCGATGAATCATGGGAATCTACCCCCAAAATCAAGAGCATACTGTATACACTGTATGTTAGCTAACTTGACAATAAATTATATTTAGAAAAATAAATAAATAATAGGTCACAAAGCAACTTCATGACTAAAGACTGAAACATTACTCAATTATTCCAAGTTTTCATTTGACCCATTGGCTACCACCTCACCTCAAAACAGTGAGTCTAAGCAGACATCCCAAGTCAGTATAAATAAGGGTTCAGTCCTGAAACCAGTGGTGTCTAAGAACTATCATTATACACATACTGGACTTCCATAGGCTGCCTGACACCAGCTTAGGTGCTGCAGTGTTTATATAATTAGGTTGGGAGTCATTACTTCAGAGCAGATGAAGATGCTGTTTAATCATACAGATTAAATATAAGTAGAAAATAATAGAATGTCGAGCTAGGAGATTGGAAGTCTGAGGTACAGAAGTATTAGTAAGCTCCTGTAGGACAGAAGAAGTTGGTGAAAGATTTAAGTTTAGGATCCAGAATTTTTCATACTCATGGTCAAAAGCCAAAAAGAGCACTCACAGTTATGGGAATTTATTGCAAAGGAGGGAGTTCCACAGTCTTAGTTATTTTACCTAGTAGAAAAAAAACTTTACAGCAGCTAACGCAGAAGATATCAGGTAGTGTGAAGGTGATAAGAATGTGTCTGGAAATTGAAACACATTAGAATAACTCATAGGTCCATTCACTGAATGGGGATATCATTAATCTGTAGCCATACTTTTGATCTGAAGGCTAGGCTTGGTTCCTAAGATAGAGCTTGAAGAGAGATCACCTTTTATCACAGCAATGACAGAGAAGTTGAGATTTGTAGTATTTTATTAAAGGAATCAGATGTACCTCCTGGTCGTGAGGCATACTTGGCTTATAGGATGTTTATGATGAGGTTGTGGTGACATTATTCTCATTATAATATTGTCAACACCTGTGTCCTTCTTTATCCCCTGCTTCCACTAAGTGTGGGCCCCATGTGAAGGAACTAGGAAAAAATCCAGAGTAATTTCACTCTAATAAAGACCAAGTGGAGAGACTGCTGAACTACTCTCCTTCTGTTGGGTTGAACTTCATTCTGGATAATTCCAATCCAGTAAGAAGATTACAAATAAAATAAGCACTGATGTCCACAGAGTAGAAAATCAAAAGCAATAAATATACTCCACATACTTTGGGTGGTTCTATAGTATTGGCCATTTGTCATGGTAAGCAATTGGTTCAGTCTTGCAGTTGACCATTCACAATCTGCTTTTTAAAAAGCACCAGTCCTTTGGATCCTAACTTCATTGCTCCATTTTTCAAAAGAGAAAACTGTAGGAATTCACAAATGTGTATGTAAATTGGCCTTTTGAAATTTTTTTCTGGCATTTTCCCTGATGACCTTCATAAACCAGAATTCCCCAATTTAGTTCTCTCCTTCATCTATCTGAGGGAAAACTCTTAAATTTATGTATTGGAATCAGAAGTTGTGTATTAGGTTAAAGTGATCTTAAGAAGCATTTAATGCTCAGACATGTCTTGTTGCTTTTGTTGTTTATATTCTGTATGGGTGACTTGGCTTATAATTGAAATTGTTAGATATTTTACATTTAAATATTATATGATCATTATCTAATGATGCCCTAAGTTTTGTGATAAATATGTTTGTATGGAATACAGAAACAGATGCGTGTACCAAACTCAGTGAGTGGTCTCTCAGCTGCACAGAAATTGCTTTGGTAAAATGAATTAAGGATTTGATCAAAGTTTGAGCTGGTAAATCAAAAGAGACTTCCAAAAGGATGTGAATTTTAAGTGATTTCCCAGAGGGGAAGACCAGAAGGGGATAGAATTGTAAGAATGGAAAGAAACAATATGATAGCCCGATAGCCCTTAATTAAAGAGGACACACACACAC
The DNA here is from genome assembly GCF_024362965.1 of Panthera pardus. NCBI lineage: Eukaryota > Metazoa > Chordata > Mammalia > Carnivora > Felidae > Panthera > Panthera pardus. The sequence goes on along the minus strand of NW_026526765.1, from coordinate 32,355,406 downwards.
AGACACACACACACACACACAGACACACACACACACACACTCATTTAGTCTCACACTAGAAACAAAACAAAACACAAGGAAATAAAGTGTTACAGCTTCTAACAAAAGAATTATTTGACTTAACAGGAATAAAATTCCTATTTTCAAATGCTGCCTTTATCTTGATAGTAGCAAGTAAATGTTGGTTAAAGTGAAATAAACACAAAGTTGTTTGGGAACACGTGAGGACAAACCACGGGATGATTCATTTATATTTACATATGGGGCTTCACTCACCACAACATGGCTGCAGGGTTTACCAGGAATGTTGTGGATATTTTATAGTTTTTGGCTATTCTAGCTAAAAAAAAAAAAAAAAAGGATTTGTTTTCAGCAAGGGATAGACAATTTCTTCATGCCACTTCAAAATAATACTGACTTGATCGTCATTCCTACTTTACCCAACTGAAGGAAACATGTCTTGGCCTCTAATACATAAGTACTATGTGGTTTTGCAGAATTTGAACACTGGGAGGAAAGTGATGTACTCAACTTAGCATTTCCTGTCTTGAAACAGTTAACTTAGTACTCTAACAGTTAAACTGGAGGTCACTTGAATTTAAATATCTTAACACAAAACTCAACCTAAACTCAATATGTACCCAAAGAAACCTAGGGAAATTATTGAACTGTCGTTTTTAAACTGTAAGATTAGTAAATGAAATTCCAAAGTTCACGCAGTTTAGCGTGACATTTACTGCTAGAATGAACACCACCAGAGAACGTCAGAATCACAGAGAAAAATGCATCAGAGAGTCTGTTCAGAGCTAATAACATTATTTGTAAGCTCTTTACAGCTAATATCTATCGATCAGCTTCCCTGTAGCTGTCACAGAATATAAATAGGGAGGATTGTCGTAGGGACTTAGCTCTCAGTTTTCTGAAAGCACTGAAGGGAATTTACCAGAAGTGATACTATTCTGCAGACAGGGGTGAAGAGGAGAAATCACCTGTGAGTATCCAGGGCTGTAGACCTCATCTTTGCCTGATTCTCTGCTTTCTGAGTCAGATCCTCAGGGAGGCTGCTAAGCAGGGCTGGGTTGTTCAGGCTCAGTGGCCACCATTAGATAAAAGCGATTTGTTTGGGGTTGTGGGGGAGTACCAATACCAGACCTACCTCAGAATTGCATAGTCCACTCTGTAGAAGCTCACTTTGTGTGTGTGTGTGTGTGTGTGTACACACAAATTCTATGGTAGTACTATCCAATACAACTTTTTGCCACGATAGGAGAAATATTCCATAATCTGTGCTGTCTGGTAGGGTAGCCACTAGTCACATGTGGCTATTGAAAATTTGAAATGTGTGGCTGAGGAACTGAACTTTTCTTATATTTAATTTTAATTAATTTAAAATTTAAGTGTCCATATTTGGCTAATGTTATCATGTTGAAGCACACAGAATTTTGTAACATCTTGACATCTGTACAACCCTGACTGAAACTATTTAATATCATATAGGCTGAAACGTTGTGCTTTATACTAAACATACTAGTGAGATGACAAGATTTATAAAGTGATTTGGACATTGATATGAAAATAATATTTTGGGGGGGGGAGGAGAAGCAGCACCTATCAAATAAAGAAATCTCCAGGAACAAATCTCAAACATTAATTCATTAATTTAGTATTTATGAAGAGATCATTAAGATACAGTGGGCTGTGTGTTAGGAATACAAACATGAGATGCTTTTTGCTTTTTTTTTTAAAGTTTGTTTACTTAGAGAGAGGCAGAGAGAAAGAGAGACAGAGAATCCCAAGCAGACTCCATGCTGTCAGCGCAGAGCCCAGTGCAGGGCTTGAACTCACAAACTGTGAGATCATGACCTGAGCCAAAATCCAGCATCAGACACTTAGCTGATGCAAGTGCTGCAAGATACTTTTTTGCTTTTAACAAGCTTGTTAATCTGGTGGGAGGAAAGAGATAAATATTTAAAATGCACTGTGGTAAGTGCTTGGATGGAGGAATGAACTACACCTGAGGCATCATAAGTTGCTTTCAAGACACAGGGTGTTCAAGTCACCCTTCATTTATTTACTTGCATTTTGGACATATGGTGTTCTAATGTAGGGTGTTAGGTACTGAGGGTGGCAAAGATGAATGAGAAAATCTCTGCCTTCAAGAATTTTCACTGTAAACTTCTAAACTGACTGACCCATTTGTCTCCCCCTGAATTTAGATCTGTTTTGAAAATATCAGTGTAAGTTTCTTTCATTTCCTAGCTCTAAGTAAAAGTAGGTGTCATTTTGGGGGGACCTTTGTGATTGAACATGCATTCTTAAAGAACAGCTTGTTGCTGCCTCATCTCCAAGTCTCCTTTGGCTTGTCATCTATTGAGTTGGCCCTGTATTAGGTCATATGTACTATTCACTCACCCGTGAGTGTGGTGCACAGCAGAGGGTGGGAGTGAGGATGTAGAGGGAAGAATGAATACTGTGTAGCTGATGCTTTTGTGACTTTGCTTACACCTCTGCATCTGTGATGGACCAACTATGCATGATGACAATCTAACCTCATGGGCCTGCGCTACTTTTCTGCCCCATGACCTTTTCTCAAGCTGTGGAGCACACACTCTGCACATGTGAGCGCTATGAAAGTCCCTTGGAGCTATTCTTTAAAACATTACAGACAGAAATCAGTGTCTAAATGCCCAAGTGCCAATCCTTCGGATGGACACTCATGAGAAATACCGTGTTCACTTCTCCAAGACTCTGGAAGGTTTTCTAAAACAAAGCCAAAGCCAAAACAAAGAGAAACCCCTAAAAAAAAACCCCAAACCAAAACCCAGAGGAACAAAACAAAACAAACAAAAACACAGAGGGCTACCATTGCCTGTAGCAGTAGCCTTGACAACACATCTTATTTTGTCCCCCCCACCCCGTGTCTCATTCTCCATACTTCTTCAGTTCTGCTTTTTACTTTTTGAGATCACCTTGAAGATTAACTACCTGTATTCAAGTTATTTTCTGTGAGTTAAGTTAGATGGTTTAATCTCTGTTTAACAGTTAAATTGTGAGTGTTACCTATGCTCGGAACGACTTGTCAACAATATATCCTTTGTGAATCTCAGAATATATCCTAAATTCTTTCCTTTGTCAGTGTTCTAGGATGTCCATTGTTTCTCCTCAAATCCATTTCATTTTTAAAAAGCAAAATCGCTCTCATTGGGTATGCCATCTGTCTGGGTTGACAGCATTCTTTTTTTTTTAAGTTTATTTATTTATTTTGAGAGACACAGAGACACACAAGTGGGGGAGGGGCAGAGAGAGGGGGGAGAGAGAGAATCCCAAGCAGGTTCCGCCCCATCAGCACGGAGCCTGATGCGGGACTCAAACTCATGAAACCATGAGATCATGACCTGAGCTGAAACCGAGTCGGACGCTTAACCAACTGAGCCAGCCAGGCACCACTGAGTTGATAGCATTCTAAGCTTTATCAGTCTCCTTTCTTGTTGTTGGAAATCAGAGAAAAAGTCAGTCAAATGTGAATTCATCATGACCTCATTCATTCTAAGAGAAGAATTGACCAGAAAGGAAAACAGCAAAAACTCACCTGTGTGATGCTGTTATTCTTTTGTTAAACATTTTCTTGCTTTTATTTTGAAAGATATGACATTTTTCTCTCTTTCCTGCTTATTCTCTTTTTTTTTTTTTTTTTGGTGTAGGGGGGTTGATTATCACTCCTGCTTTTTGTTATTATTGTTGTTGCTTTCCAGCAATGATAATAATCTCTTTCCTTTAAAAATTCTCAGTGATTCCCACATCGATATATGACCATGTTTCCGTGTACTAACAGCAACCTGTTTGCCACGTTTCAGAGACTCTGGCATGAGCTTAACCTGTTCTTCTTCCATTAGTGTTCCTTTTGCTTTTGAACAGGGAAGGGTATTAGCCAAAGTTGATGAAGTGATTCTAGCCTTCAGAAGTTGATGACATGATCATCTAGTCTGCTTCTTGTATTTACCTATTTTGTTCAGTAGCTCAAGAATCTGTTTACTTCCAGTGAACCTAAAATTTGAATTTCAAAACAGAAGAAGTTTTTCTTGGGCAAGGTCAAGAATTATCACTGAGATAAAAACCCTGAGGATAGCAATAAGACCTCTGGACTAGCTTCATTCCAACAATCTACGAATGCATAAAATTCGTGTACCTTGCAAACAGTAAATGATCCACACCTTTATTTCCTCTTCAAAAGCTGTAATGTACTAAAATGCTTCATAAAAGTCAAGTCATGAAATGCATTTTAGAAAATTCTTTTAATCCTACCCATGATTTTTCCCTATGAAAATAAAAGAATCCATTCTCTGACTTATTTTTATTTTCCCCATTATTTTATGCATTTTTAATTTGCAGAAATCCTGGAGCTTTTAAAAAATGGGCATGGTGAAAACTTGCATCTGAGGAAGTGGCGTGCCAGTTTTTAACTTAGCTGATATGATCTAAGTATTCATTTTCAACCTTGATATTAATTTCAGGGAAAGAAAACAATGTGTAAAACTCAAACTAAATGGCAGTTCCCTGAACATGCAGCAATAGCCTCCTTTCGTAAAACTTGCTGAGATGGAATGAAAGGAGAGAATGAATGTGCATTCCTTTATTGGAAACATTGCTTTTCAGATTATCCAGATATCATACTATAAATTAAAAAACAAACAAACCCTGGACTCCCCTCAGTAGAGACAATAAGTTTCAAGTCTTTTATTTCATACACAAAATTAGGATCCTATTTAGTTGGGCATAAACTTTTTACATGCTGGTTTTTTTATCATACTTTCAAAAAAGATTACATTGTCTTTAAAGTAATGATCTTTAATCTTTATTACATACTCTTTAAAAAACATTATTTTCAATGTCTGCATAATGCTTCATGGTACAGTTTTGTCATTTTTCATGGCATCACTCCCTGAATAGATGGGTAACTCTTTCCTTCCATTTTTTTTTTTTTTACATAAATGTTTTTCATCTCAAATTATATCATTAGGAAAGATATCTATAAGTGGGCTTCAGGAATTAAAGTGTTGAACTTTTTTTTTAAATTTTTTTAAAAGTTTATTTATCTATGTATTTATTTTTTGAGAGAGAGAATGAGCCAGGGAGGGGCAGAGAGAGAGGGAGACAGAGAATCCGAGCAGGCTCTGCACAGCGCTGACAGTGCAGAGCCTAACACAGGGCTTGAATTCACAAACCGCTAGGTCATGACCTGAGCTAAAACCAAGAGTCAGATGCTTAAACAGCCGAGCCACCCAGGCATCTGAAAGTGTGGAGCTCTACAGAAATTCCTTGCTACCAAACCCTGGTGGTGTGCTCGTGTCCCTGCAGCTTCAGCAACACGGCGTTTTATTTTTTCTGTATCATTGCCAACTTGATTGGGAACCTCCTTAAGTGTTTCTCATTGGGTAGTTGTCATTTATTTGATTACAAATGAGGTTTTGATATTTTCCATATCTGTTATGTGTTCAAGTTTCTGTTTCTGTGAATTTTTGTTTCTGCTTTCAGTCCATTTATCTGTGAGACTCTTGATATACCTGTGACTAATTCAAAGCTCTATTACACCTCTATGGACACTGGTAAAAACATTGTGATCATGTGTCATGATTTTGTGTTATGACTTTAGATTTTTTATCCCTCAGCCCTAGGAGTGATATTTGATGAGACAGCCCTTTGAACACTTAGGGTGTTTTGATACTTCCTGGTCAAGAAGAAATCAGTAATTTATAGTGTGGTTACTGTTAGGGTCAGGCGTAAGGCAGGGTAAAGATAGGAGTCAGAGGCTAAAAAATTTTAGCAGTCAAAGGCTTTATTTGGGAACTAAGGTCTCGGGCGAGGTTCTGTGACTCAGGGAGAGCAAGAGAGGAGTCAGGGAAGTCGCACCCAGGTGTGGTGCGGTGGGGTGGGGTTTTTAAGCTGCTGAGGTTCCGGGTTTAGGTCTGGGTGGGCCTTTTTTGTGTCAGGTCGTGCTATCACTCGTGATTGGTTGACCTCCGATTCGTTCTGGCAGCTACTAGGGGCTTTTTGTTGGGTTGCGCTGGCAAGATGGCCATCCCTCTACTGTGGTTCCAGGGACATCCTAACAGTTACAAGAAGTACAACTGACTAAGCTTCCTGACTGGAGGTATATTAAACAATATAGGCAAAGGTACACAGCTAGTTTGGAGTGGAGTTCCAGATAATATCCAAATCTTCTAAATCACCCTTGTTTATGTGTCACTAGCAGATTCTAAGAAACTTCTTTTCATTCTTTTTTTTTTTTTTTTTTTTTTGAGAGTGCAAGTGAGGGAGAGGGGCAGAGAGAGAGAGAGAGAGAGAGAGAGAGACTCTTAAGCAGGATCCCTGCCCAGTGTAGAGCCTGACATGGGGCTTGATTCCATGACCCTGGGATCATGAACTGAGCCGAAATCAAGAGTTGGATGCTCATCTGACTGAGCCACTCAGGCGCCTCTAAGAAACTTCTAAAGCAGATTCCACAGTTGATGAAAGAAAAGGATGTCAAGTATGAGTAGATCTAGTGAATACTACTTCAGAATGGAGATTAACTCATCAATTCCAAATGTGTGTCTTTTTATATTAAGAAAGGATAATCATTAATTTTTTTCTTTTACTTAAATTATTTTAAATAGAGTATTTTGGATACAAAGACTTTTAGGAACTCTCTATAAAGTGCTAGTTTTGAGGATTGAATTGAGTTGTGAGTATGTATCTGTCATATTAGGTTATTGATTGCTGTGTAAAACATTACCCCAAAACCTAGTGTTTAAAATGAAAAACATTTATTATCTCACAGTTTCTTTGGGTCAGGAATTTGAACATGGCATAGCTGGTTGCTTCAAGATTTCTCTGGAGGTTTCAATTAGCAGTTGGCCAGGCCTAGAGTCATTTTAAAGTTCAATCAAGGGAAGATCTTCTTCCAGAGTCACTTACATAGACCTTTTCACGCTCAGGCTTCATGTGGCAGCTACTTTCCTCCAGAGTGAGCCATCCAAGAGAGACGATGAGAAAGCACCTAAGATCAAAGCTGCAGACTTTTTGTAACCTAATCATGGTAATTCACATCAGGTGTGCTGTATTCTATTTATTGGTAGCTAGTCAGTCAGGGCAGCCAAACTCCGGGACAAGTAAAGGACAAGGTGGAAATGGAAATTATTGTAGAGAGGTCATCTGAGTGGTTGCTTGCCTTATCTTCTTTCACTTCACCTACAGATGGATTCACACACACATGCACACACGGAATGAAACGCACACCAATAATTATCTAAAATTCACATGATTTTTACTTGATGAGTGTCTCATAAAATTTGAGAGACTGTTTTACTCTTTAATAGTTTATATACATTTGAGCCAATCAGATATTTTCACTCTTCATCAAGTTGCATTTGGTCTTGCTAAGTGGAACACATTTCTTGAGATACTTGTAACTTTTCTGAGCAAACAAGGAAAAAATTCCAGATCTCTTAGACTCCAGATTTATTTCCTCATTTCCTGTTGCACTAAAGAGTGCTAGTGTGATATGGTTCAGTTTTTGTAATAAAACGATCTGTAGAAAGTCATGAGATTTTGTGACGCTTTTATTTGTGAAAATAATAGCCACTTAGGCAAAGTCAAGATGTATGTTATTTTACTAGCCTCTTAATTAAAAGCAAGTGTCAGGAGAGCCAGCTTGCAGAAAGGACTGGCAAGATATATTCAACCTTCTGAATCAGAAAAATATGCAGCCAAGAATTATTTATTCAGCAAGACTGTCATTCAAAATAGAAGGAGAAGAGCGCCTGGGTGGTTCAGTTGGTTAAGCATCCGACTTCGGCTTAGTTCATGATCTCATAGTTTGTGAGTTTGAGCCCTGTGCTTACAGCTCAGAGCCTGGAGCCTGCTTCAGATTCTGTGTCTCCCTCTCTCTTTCCCTCCCACACTTTCATTCTGTCTCTCAAAAATAAAAATAAACATTAAAAAAAACACACACACAACAAAATAGAAGGAGAGATAGTTTCCCAGACAAACAAAAACTAAAGGAGTTTGTGACCACTAAACCAGCGCTGCAAGAAATTTTAAGGAGGACTCTTTGAGTGGAGAAAAGGCAAAACAAAACAAAAAAGACAACAGCAACAAAGAGTAGAAAGGACCAGTGAATATCATCAGACACACCAACTCTACAGGCAACACAAAGGCACTAAATTCGTATCTTTCAATAATTACTCTAAATGTAAATGACTAAACGGTCCAATCAAAAGCCATAGCATATAAGAATGGATAAGAAAACAAGACCCATTTTAAACCTAAAGACACCTGAAATTGAAAGTCAGGGGATGTAGAACCATCTATTATGGTAATGGATGTCAAAAAAAAACCAGAGTAGCCATACTTACATCAGACAAAGTAGATTTTATTTTATTTTATTATTTAAAATTTTTTAATGTTTATTTACTTTTGAGAGAGAGTGAGCAGGGGAGAGGCAGAGAGAGATGGAGACACAGAATCCAAAGCAGGCTCCAGGCTCTGAAATGTCAGCACAGAGCCTGATGGGGGGCTTGAACTCAGGGACCGTGAGATCATGACCTTGGCTGAAGTTGGATGCTTAACCAACTGAGCCACCCAGTCACCCCAGACAAACTAGATTTTAAAACAAAGACTATAACAAGAGATAAAAAAGGGTATTATGTCATAATTAAGGGGTCTATCCACAAGAAGATCTAACAATTGTAAATATTTATGCCTCCAACTTGAAAGCACCCAAACATATATATCAATTAATCACAAAGATAAAGAAACTCATTGATAATAATACCATAATAGTAGAAGGCTTCAAGAACCAACTTACAGCAATGGACAGATCATCAAAGCAGAAAATCAACAAGGAAACAATGGCTTTGAATGACACACTGCACTGGATGGACTTAACATATATTCAGAACATTTCATCCAAAGCAGCAGAATACACATTCTTCTCGCATCCACATGGAACATTCTCCAGAATAGATCACATACTGGGTGACAATTTAGCCTTCAACAAGTACAAAAAGATCGGTGTCATACCATGCATATTTCCAGACCACAACACTATGAAACTTGAAATCAACCACAAGAAAAAATTTGGAAAGACCACAGATACTTGGAGATTAATCTTACTAAGGAATGAGTGGGTTAACCGAAAAATTAAAGAGGAAATTAAAAAGTACATGGTAGCCAATGAAAATGAAAACTTGAGAGTCCAAAACCTCAGGGATGCAGCAAAGGCAGTCATAAGAGGGAAGTATACAGCAATACAGGCATTCCTAAACAAGGAAGAAAGGCCTCAAATACACAACCTCACCTTATACTTAAAGGAGCTGGGAAAGAATAGCAAATAAAGCCCAAAATTAACAGAAAAAGGGAAATAATAAAGATTAGAACAGAAATCAATTATACCAAAAAAAAAAAAAAAAAAAAAAAAGAACAAATCAATGAAACCAGGAGCTGGTTCTTTGAAAGAGTTAACAAAATTGATACATCCCTAGCCACATTGATCAAAAAGAAAAAGGAAAGGACCTAAATAAATAAAATCATGAATGAAAGAGGAGAGATCACAACGAACACTGCAGAAATACAAACAATAATAAAAGAATATTATAGGCAATTATATGCCAACAAATTGAGCCATCTGGAAAAATGGACAAATTCCTAGAAACATATAAACTACCAAAAATGACACAGGAAGATATGGAAAATTTGAACAGAGCCATAACCAGTAAAAAAATCGAATCAGTAATAAAAAATATCCCAACAAACAAGAGTCCAGGGCCGGATGGCTTTCCAGGGGAATTCTACCAAACATTTAAGAAGAGTTCACACATATTCTTTTGAAGCTGTTCCAAAAAATAGAAATGGAAGGAGAACTTCCAAACTCATTCTATGAGGTCATTATTACCTTGATTCCAAAATCAAAGACCCCACTAAGGAGAACTACAGACTAACTTCCCTGATGAAAATGGATGCAAAAATTCTCAACAAGGTACTAGCAAGGCAGATCCAACAATACATTAAAGGTATTATTCACCGTGATCAAGTGGGATTTATACCTGGGATACAGGGCTGGTTCAATATCTGCAAATCAATCAATGTGATACATCACATTAATAAAAGAAAGGATAAGAACCCCATGATCTTCTCAACAGATACAGAAAAAGCATTTGACAAAATATAGCATCCTTTCTTAATAAAAACCCTCAAGAAAGGGGTGGAAGGAATATACCTCAAGATCATAAAGGTCATATACAAAACACCTACAGCTAATATCATCCTCAATAGGGAAAAACTGAGAGCTTTCCCCCTAAGGTCAGGAATATGATAGGGATGTTCATTCTCACCGTTGTTATTCAAAACAGTGTTGGAAGTCTTAGCCTCAGCAAACAGACAACAAAAAGAAATAAAAGATCCATATCAGCAAGGAGGGAGTCAAACTTTCACTCTTTGCAGATGACATGATACTGCATGTGGACAACATGAAAAACCACCAAGAAACTGCTAGAGCTGATCCATGAATTCAGCAAAGTCACAGGATATAAAATGAATGTACAGAAATCAGTTACATTTCTATATACCAATAATGAAGCAGTAGAAAGAGAAATCAAGGAATCTAACCCATTTACAATTACACCAAAACCCATAAAATATCTAGGAATAAACCTAACCAAAGAGGTAAAATATCTATACACTGAAAACTATGGAAAACTTATGAAAGAAATTGAAGAAGACACAAAGAAATGGAAAAACATCCCATGCTCATGGACTGGAAGAATAAATATTTTTAAAATGTCGATACTACCCAAAGTAATCTACATATTCAATGCAATCCGTATCAAAATAACACCAGCATTCTTCACAGAGCTAGAACAAACAATTCTAGAATTTGTGTCAAACCCAGAAAGACCCCAAGTAGCCAAAGTAATGTTAAAAAAGAAAACCAACGCTGAAGGCATCACAATTCTGGACTTCAAACTATATTACAAAGCTGTAATCATCAAGACAGTATGGTACAAAAGCAGGCACATAGATCAATGGAACAAAATAGAAAGCTTAGAAATGGACCCACAAATGTATGATGTACTAATAATCTTTGACAAAGCGGGAAAGAATATCCAATGGAAAAAGGAGTCTCTTCAGGAAATGGTGTTGGGAAAACTGGACAGTGCCATGCAGAAGAATGAACCTGGACCACTTTTGTATACCATACACACATAGTAAACTCAAAATGGATGAAAGATCTAAATGTAAGACAGGAAACCATCAAAATCCTAGAGGAGAAAACAGGCAACAACTTCTTTGCCTTGGCCGCAGCAATTTCTTATTTGACATGTCTCTGGAGGCAAGGAAAACAAAAGCAAAAATAACTCTTGGGACCTCATCAAGATAAAAAGCTTCTGCACGGCAAAGGAAACAATCAGCAAAACTAAAAGACAACCAAGAGAATGGGAGAAGATATTTGCAAATGACATATTAGATAAAAGGTTAGTATCCAAAATCTATAAAGAACTTATCAAACTCAACACAAAAAACAAATAATCCAGTGAAGAAATGGGCAAAAGACATGAATAGACACTTTTCCAAAGAAGACATCCAGATGGTTAACAGACACATGAAAAGATGTTCAACATCACTCATAATCAGGGAAATACAAATCAAAACCACAAATTGATTCCACCTCAAACTTGTCCGAATGGCTAAAATTAACAACTCAGGAAACAACAGATGTTGGTGAGGATGCAGAGAAAGGGGAACCCTTTTGCACTGCTGGTGGGAATGCAACCCGGAGCAGCCGCTCTGGAAAACAGTATGGAGGTTCCTTAAAAAATTTAAAAAGAGAACTACCCTATGACCCAGCAATTGCACTTCTAGGAATTTACCCAAGCGATACAAAAATACTGATTCAAAGGGGCACATGCACTCTAATGTTTATTGCAGAACTATCAACAATAGCCAAATTATGGAAAGAGCCCAAATGTCCATCAACTGATGATAAAGAAGATGTTATATATATATATATATATATATATATATATATATATTTACACACACACACACACACATACACACTGAAATATTACTTGGTGATCCAAAAGAATGAAATCTTGTCATTTACAACAACCTGTATAGAACTAGAGGGTATTATGCTAAGTGAAAGAAGTCAGAGAAAAGCGAAAGAAGTCAGAGAAAGACAAATATGTGATTTCATTCATATGTGCAATTTAAGAGTTTAAGAAACAAAACAGATGAACATAAGGGAAGGAAGCAAAAAATAAGATAAAAACAGAGAGGGAGGCAAACCATAAGAGACTCTTAAATACATCAAACAAACTGAGGGTTGCTGGAGGATATGCTGTATGGGGCGATGTGCTAAATGTGTGCATGGACCTTAGGGAGGCCAAATTAAAAAAAAAAAAAGATAATATATAAAGAAAAAAATCACTTAAAAAAAAAACAAATGAACCTAATGTCCACTAAGGTGAAAAGAAAAAACCTAAAAAAAAAAAAAAAAGCTGGCTTTGTGACTGGGCCGGTAAGATGTGGTGGGGAGAATTGCTAACATAACTTGTGTAGCTGATGTGCTACTAGGGTGTAGAGGGTCTTATAGGAACACAAGGAAACAAAGTAAATTGTGAGCACTTTGGGGGATGGCTAATGGTTTTAATACCTAGATTAATTAGGGTTTAATTGGCAGAATGCCAGGAATTCACAAAATTCCTAGGCTCAGGAATCTAGGCAGTTTGAGAAACTCCACGTGGGAAATATATGGAGTCTTCAAACTGAGCATTAGGGGTAGTGTGTGGTGGGCTGACTAATGGTCCACCAAATGTCCATGTGAACCTGAAAATATGTCATAGGGATTTTACTTACCTAATGAAAGTCACAGACCTTAAAATAGGGACATCATCTTGGATTATTTAGGTGAGCCCAGTCTAAGATCCTTAAAAGCATACAACTTTCTCCTGCAGAGGCAGGAAAGAGATGTGATGGAAAGGGAAGTCATAAAAATTCCAAGCATGTTGCTGGTTCTGAGATGCAAGGGCCCACATGCAAGGCCTGGAAAGAAGCCTCCAGAAGTTGAGGATGGCTCCCAGTTAGTAGCCAGCAAATAAATAGGACTCAGTCCCACTTCTGAAAAAAGCTGGATTCTGCCAACCTCCATGAGTTTGGAAGCAGATTCTTCTCCAGAGTTCCCAGTAAGGGACAAAGCCCTGGTGACACCATTAATTTTAGTCTATGAGGCCTTTGATGGACTTCTAACCTACAGAACTAAGAGATGATAAATGGGTATTGTTTTAAGGTGCTAAGTTTGTGGTAGTTTGTTATGGAAACAATAGAAAACTAATACAGAGTATGAGATGCATATCTCTTGAGAGCATGAGTGGATGCAGGAGCAGAGCAAGGATGCTGGTTAAGGGTGGTAGATGGAATCCCTTTTAGGATACCAATATTTGAGGGGTGTGGGGAGTCCAAGGTGTGTACAAGGTTCTAGCTACCTAAGGATTTTAGTGCATAGAGAAAAGAGCACGACAGATCTCTATAGAAGGAACAAAGTCATCCACCATGCAGTGCAAGACTAATTTTCTGAAATAAGACTGAGCTGAGCAGACTGCTCAGCTTAACCTAGTTAATACTGGCCCCAGCCTTCTCATTGACTTGGGTTCTTTCATCCCAGCCCAGCCCTCAGACCCCTACAAGGATATTGAGAGCAGCTGGTAAATTGTTGGGGTGAAGAAAGGGTTTACATTTACATAATAAAAGATGGTAAGGCTAGAAGACAATAAATAGAACAGGAATACACTTCAACAATTAACACCCACAAAAGCAGGGTTACAGCATGAAAATAGACTCATCACAGGGGTACAAATCCTGAGACAGAAAGCATTCAATGAAGTAAAGTAGAAACAAAAACAAACCATCCTCTATTAAAGTAGCAAGTGCTTCAAATTAATAGTGTAACAAGCATATTCCTTAGCAAGATAAGCATTGTCCATTAACATGCCTGCATTAAAAAAAACATTTTTTTTAACGTTTATTTATTTTTGAGAGAGCATGAGGAGGAGAGGGAGACCCAGGCTCCAGGCTCCGAGGCGTCAGCACAGAGCCTGATGCAAGGCTTGGGGCTCGAGCTCACAAATTGTGAGATCATGACCTGAAGTCTGATGCTCAACCTACTGAGCCAGCCATGCACCTTAACATGCCTGCATTTAACGGTACATCAGCAAAGAGGTTCTGTCCGCAAGATTCAGATTAGGCTGGAATTTGTCTTTATGGCAGGGAAGCTTGGAAGTTTCTATTGTAATAGTTCTACAGTATGTACAGTGATGAAGACAAATGTCCCAACAATGCTTATATCTGAAATCTTTCTCCTGAAAATTTGGTTGGTTTTTATCTCATGGACATTGTGAATCTGGTAACAATCATGTGCCTCAGTGGGTCACTAAGATGCTCAGAGCCAAAGTATCACCTGTGAGTTTGCATTTCTTTCCCTAGTGTTATTTTGTTTTCCTACTACCATTTTGATTTGCTGATTTATTTATCTGTTTATTTCTATTCTGTTTTATTTTGTGTATTTGGCCATCAAATTCCTTTTTAGAATGAGACGAAGAAGGAAAGAGTGAAGGAGAAATAAAAAAAAAAAAAAGAAAAAAAACCCTCACATTTATTTCCCTAAACAAATGGCTGGGAACAGCCTAATCTATATATATGTCTGTTGCTTTAGATAGAACAGGAAAAAGTTTCAGTGAACTAATTCCTGCATGTACAGTCATTTGTAAATGTTAAGCATCTTTGGTTTGAAAATTTCAGCAATGGTATTTATGTTCCTTTGGGTGACTGGATTCTTATTTGTGCATCTGGTGGAAAGTCTTGCCTGATACCGCAACTGCTCATATTGGCTTCCTTCCCATGTTCTTCTGTGTTTTGAAAGTGTTCTAAGCTCTAGAATAAATCAGGCACATCAGACACTCCACAAATCTTCATGTGTTGAGATGGAGTCCTTTGTTTTTTGAAATGAACGGAATTAACATATGGTAACACTCGTGGTCATGAACAGCAATAAAACTTTCCTTTTATGGCATTTTATAGCCTATGGCATACTTTCCTCAAAACCCAAGGATGAGACAGAACTCTTAATTTGAGAGGGAGAAGCAGGGAAAAAGCAAGACATTTCAAGTAGATGTCCTATTGAACCCTAGCAACACTTAATAGAAAACTCTGCTTTTAGAAGTTTAGGGCACTTGTCTAGTGAGTTATGAGGTAGAATAGCATTTTGAGATATTAATTGATATTTCCTTCCCATAATTCCTTGTATCTTGTGACTCTTCTCCATAATCAGGAAACTGGCACTCCACACTTATGCCTCAGGAAATATATTACACAGCAGAATACAGAGAACATAAAAAGGGTTTAAATATGGCTTAAAAATAAAACAAGAACCCCCAAGTTTATAATGTAAGACAAAAAAGAAATGGAAATTAAAATTGGAGAGTAAGCTGGATAATGTTGGGTCACTGAAAGCAGATCCTATGGACTTTTCTGCCTTGTGGTGGATCCAAGATTGAGCAAAATGGATATGAAAGACACAAAACAAAATCTCACTAGATTCAGGATGATTCGTTTGAAAGCTATATTCTGCTTCCTGAGTGAAGTCAGAGAGGTGGTAGACTTGTAGAAGTTTACATACGCCGAATGACATGGAAACACTTGATTAAACATAGTTTCACAGAATGTCTAGGCATACAAACCCAAGGAAACTGCATAGAGTTTATCTATGTCCTGTTGGCTCAAAAGAATAACCAAATGTTTTCAGTGGGACTGAGAGAGTTCCAATGTCAACAAGATAAAATCAGACCTGGGGAAGCCTAAGGGTGTGGTGAGGAGGATGCTACTGATTGTATAGACCAGTGACCAAAGGGCCAATGCTAATTTGGGGAACTGGTAATGACTAAGGATCATATTTCCATCTCTGCTCCCATCTTCTGTGAAATCAGCCTTTATCCCTGCAATTTGTATGCAACTCCAGGGAAGGGACCAGACTCCAAGACTTGAATGAAATGATCTAGAATTGATAAGATTGTTTCTAACACAGACTGGGGAAAAAAAAGACATTACATCTCTGTGTCCTGATCTGTAGGTTCAACGTCAAAACCATCTCATGTACTGAGAAAAAGCCATTTAAAGCTTTGGTACCATAACTTTTCAGTAAAGTTGGCTAAATGAGTATATGAATTTCTCTCTCCACTCTCCTAAAGAGAAGAAGAAAATATTCCCGTTGCAGCTTTGGAGTCTGAGCATGTGGTTTCCACACTTACCTCATTATCATGGTCTCCTCCCTTGTGGACTTCAGAGTTTATGGAGTTGTTCAAAACTCACAGAGTGAAAAGCTGCACTGTGAGTCAGCCCTGTTGCTGTCTTGGTATGTGGTATGTTGGAGGGTCATTTAACTAAGTTTTGAGGTATAGGGAGGTGACATCTAGGAAGTATCATCTTATCTGGAAACGAATAAAACTGATCTAGGTAAAATTGAAGGTGTGGGGAGTGAGATGGCATCCCTGAGAGAAAGCATAATTTATGCAAAGACCTTGTGAGTAGGAGTGTGTGTGTAATTCAGTCTAACTGGAGATTAGCTTGCAAGGCAGTAGGTGGTGGTCAAGAGACAAGGCTAGGAAAGTAAGCAGGAGCAAAGCAAGAAAGCCCTTGTAATTCCATGGCTTTATCCTGAGGGCAATGAGGAGCCATTTAAGCATTTTAAGCAGGGGAATGTCCCAGTGTATAAAGTGGATAGTGGATAAGAGGGATCAAGTCTGGGAGTGAAGAACATCATTTAGGGGACATTGCAGTAATCTGGGAAAGCCATGTTGATAGCGTGAGTTAAGAAATTAATGATAGGGATGAAGAGAAATTGGCGGATATATAAGATACTCAGATCCCTTGATATTATAAATCATCTTGGTGAAATTAATAATCAGAATTAATAATCATGATGTCTTCTACATCGTGTCTTCGTCCTATAGGCCTTTTCTCTTCTGCTCTTAGAGCTTTACTCTCTCCATGAAGTTCTTTGGGGTTTCTATTCACAACCTATTCTTGCTGCCTCTGGCCTCAAAGTGATTCAGTAGCAAAAGGTCTTCATGGTTCCCAAATCTAAGGTCACACAAATTCACAGATTCACATCTTTAAATCCAGATCTCCTAACCTGACTATAGTTTTTTTCTGTTAGACTAAAATAGAATATAATAGAAGTGAATACACACACACATACATACATACATACATACATACATACATACATGCATAAAAAGCTAAGGAGTCTTTCAGAGTTTTGCTAGATTATATGGCTTAGAGTGGGTCCTAGAATCTAAGTATTCTTATAAATGTTCCTGGAAACAGATAACACTAAAACTCCACATGCTTGGAAATACAGTAACTACAGTTTACTCATCCTATCCTGGTGTCCTTAGAAAGAGAGGAAAAACTAGAGAGGAGTGAGCCTCTTGGGATGGGAGGGAGAATTTAGTTGCTCAGCAACATGACTCAGAAGTAGGGTTAAGCTTTCCAAAATGCACCTGTGACTTAACTGTGAGCCTGACACAGGGACTCTGGGGAGAGAAAAGGAAGCAGTAAATTAAATCTCTGGTCAAATACTTAATAAAATGGAATTTTCAAAAGAAGACATAATAAAATTCATTGAAGATCTCAAAGCATAAACCAGAGAAGTCAAAATTACCCAAATCATGTAGCTCAGGTATAAATAAATGTGTAGGGGTGATATTCCTCCTATTTAGTGAAAAGGATGTGTAGTGGATGAATAATGTGTGTTTATGCCTGATTGAGGGGCACTTCTTGTAAAGATTTCAGGGAAATGACCATGCAAGTGAATTATGGGGCATGTGCTGGCACTGTTTTCCCTCAGCTGCTTAAAACCGCATTAAGTTAATGTGAGTGAGGTGGTGTGAGTCACCCAGCTCTATAGTCGATAATCAGAAGACCTCATGCAACAGAAGCCATGGAAGACTGAGGTTGTTTCAAAGTCAGTGGTCCAAATGGGATTGGATGCTCCAGCTACAGCATGGTAAAATGCTCCGCTAGCTGTGTTTATTAAAGCCTCAACCAGGATGTCTAGGAAGTAGGGCAAGAAGTCATTAATTTGTAGTTTGTGGTCTGCTGTGGCTAACGTGGAAAACCCCTTTATGCTTCAAAACTGTTAACCAAAGTCTTTCTGAATTGCGTGAAATCACTGTCTTGCCTCTGAAGCCGGCAGATTTGACTAACACGCAGCAATATAATGCAGAAACTCGGGAGACTGGACTGAATGTTTTTGTCACCAGATTTATGCTGCAAACTACTTTGTGTATTAATCTTGTAATACAGTGTGGTTTTCTCACTTCTTCATTCTGTTCCCCCTGTTGTAAAAAGTAGGATACTAAAAATACTGCTAATAGTTGAAGGATCCAGCAGTTTTTAGCTAAAGTGGATTGAGGTTCATCTCAGTGTATCTTTTGAGATGCAATTATTTTATAGCTCTCACTGGTAGGATTGCTTTTTAAATTTTTATTATTTTATTTTATTATTTTAAGCTCTCTGACTTGCAGTTATTTTAAAACCTTCATCAGTTTTCTACTAATAACTTGGCTATATTATCTTAGATTCACCAACCAGATTTCCCAAAGATGATCAAATGCAAGTTAAAAGCAGTGTGTGTGTCCATGTGCTTACACTTCAAAAAAATAATGTTATAATGCTTTATGAAAATACCTAAGTATAGGCATATAGGCTGGTGGCTCATTTGGTTAAGCGTCCAACTTCGGCTCAGGTCATGATCTCACGGTCTGTGAGTTCGAGCCCCACATCGAGCTCTGCGCTGACAGCTCAGAGCCTGGAGCCTGCTTCAGATTCTGTGTCTCCCTCTCTTTCTGCCCCTCCCTCGTGCTCTCTCTCACCCTCTCTCAAAAATAAATAAATAAATAAACATTAAAAATATATTAAAAATACCTAAGTATAAATATCAAAAGAGGCTATAAATTGAGAGCAGGATTTGAGGAAGTGATGCCAATTGATAACTCGCTAAATGTCAACTTTCAAAAATGTTTCTTGATCTAAACCTCTTTTCTCCTCAGCCTTAAGCAGAAACAGCATATTTTAATGTGTATCCTGGCAGTGAAGATGGGAGGGAGAGAAGATATTTAAATCAATTATGAAAAATGTTCATGTATGGGGTATTTTTGGCTTCCAAACCCCTAATAATTCAATTATTATATATTTGTGATTCCAACTTGTTTTTCTATTGCATGTTTAATATTAAGCAGAGAATATCCATCCAGAAATGTCCTGCCCAGATGGTGCTTTTTTGTTCAAATTCTTTTAAACACTTCCTACCTGACAATATCTGACTTGAGTTCTATTTTCAGAAGACAAATTCTTTGCTAGTTGTAGCTAATTATAACACAAACACAAAAACAAAACTGGGAGACATCCAAGTTAGAATAGTAATAGAGGCTGATGTACCAAGGTTTTACCAGGGTCTGGTATGATTCACTTTAGCAACAAACTTTTTGGGTAACTCCAAAGTAGTAATATTGAATTAAGGAATCAAAAGCTAGGCTGGGACACAGAAGAAGTTTGAAGGCAGTGAATCCTCGCAGTGTCCATTATTCCATATCTTTGTATGTTGTGGATTCTCCCATACTTTCCTCATGGTCATTTCCATGAAAGAAGTATTGGAAAAAATGTTTAGCCAGAAAGCAAATCTCTTCCCATGTGATTACAAAACCAATCTTTGTACTTAGGAGGATAAGATTAAAAAAAAAAAAATGGCTTAATAGTTTTGGTGGGTACAGGAGGCTTATATGAGACCAAAGTAAAGGAGTTGGAAAAAGCTTACTGGGGCTGGAGAACTTTGCTTCAGGAATGTCTCTCCTGAGGAAGAAAATAGAAGGCAGGTTTCTATAAAAAGAAAAAAGAAGAAGAAAGAGGCTTCTGGAGATTTCCCAAGTAAGAGCCACAGCCAGTTTATGTCATCCCTTTGCAATTTCCACACCACCATCAAAGACAAGTGATTCACCATGAGACAGTAACATTTCTGGCATCCATACTTCCATGTAATACCTGAGGAATTAGGCACAGGAGTCCTTGGGAGCGAGAATTTCCCAGGGAAGTGGTTAAACAGAGCAGTGGGGTAAGTGTTGAGAAGGGCTGGATGCCTCTGCCCCTCCTTGTCACTTGAATAACTCCCTCAGGTCTCTGGGTCCTCTAAGAGGCCTTCCTGACCCTGAGCACTACAATAGATGCTTGGTTCAGGTGCTCCCATGGCATCCTGGGCTTACATCTACTCTTTACTGTTGACTCTGTGTGTAATTTTTTTTTTCCACCAACAGGCAGTGTGTTTCCTGATGATATAGGATATGCTCTTTTTTCACCATTTACCTCCAGCAAAGATCACAGTGCCTGCCACACAGTAGATGCTTAATAAATGCTTGTTAAACAAACAATTCAAGCAGAATGAAATCACTCTAACCCAGTGATGGCATACAGACTTTGTATCACATGTCAACCCTGAATCACAGTGGCTGCCCAAAGGGATGGCTTGAGAAGGTCTGTGAGGCTTCAATAGAGCTCAGTGGTAAATGGACCCTGCATCAGATAGAGATGTCTGATCTGTTTCCTTGCTTAAAACCTATCTTTGATTTTGTTTTTATTGAATAGAGTGGTATCTTGAAGAAACATTAGCCTTAGAGTCCATGGTATAATTGTTTACAGTGAACATAAAGCCTGAACTGGAAGCCACATTCAGAAAACTGAAAAACAAAACAACAAAAAGCAACGATAATGACAACAACAAATAAAACTAAAATTCAAAGAGGACAAGGAGACTTCTAGGTAGCAGGGTGGCAGCACAGTGGTACATAATTCTCTCAACTTCCAACTAAAGATGTGTGAATTCACACACACATGTGCACATACACACACACACACTCATGCCAAAGCTGATGAAAATATTAAAAACTATAGTCCCAACTCGTAGGCATTTGGGGACTATAGTTTTGATTGGTTTGACAGAGTAACCAAATTAAAAAAAAAAAATAGAGGGCTGGAAGATAACATGAAGTGGCTTTGGCTAAAGTCCAGTCTTTGACCCTTAACGGAAACTCAGGCAGCTGACTTCTGAGCTGGCTAGAGTCCTATCCTGTTCTTTCCTCCCATCCTGACCACAGGGGCTTTTCTCTATTTATGCCTGATTGGAGACTTCATTTCTGAGTAGGTAGCATGGTTGAGAGGGAAAGATGTAATGCCCACCTCTCCTGGGATTTGTCAAGGAGACAGAAAGTGCCTGGAAAGCCAGGTATGTGGGGATGTAGTATTTTCTATATGTGAACACAAAAAAGTTCCCTATTCTACATCTGGCTTGCTTAGATAGTGGTGATCTTGACAGATCAGAAGATGTCATTCCATGCTAATGTGGAGATATGTGGAGAAACTGTCGTATGTTCATAAACTCTGTTTCCTTTTCATCCTTAGCACAGAGCTAGAATGCTTTTTTTGTTTTGTTTTGTTTTGTTTTGTTTTGTTTTGTTTTGTTGTACCTCGTACAGTTAGAAGCAGCAGATGACTACATTCTAGACTCCAACTAAATTCTCAACTTCAACTTTTAATGGAAGATGGGCAAAGGTCATGTAAGCCATCTTAACCCCTCACCACAAAACCTTCTGCCATATCTTCTGTTTTCTTTCTGTTCCCTTGTTTACTGGCCAAATACAGATTTCCAGTGAAGGATTCAGAGGCCTTAGGAAATGGGAGAGTCACCATGTGGAAGGAGCCTGGTGTGCCTTTAGACTGTGTGTAGCAGAGACCCTTTTCAGAACTTTACTAGACTGTAATATGAGGGAAAAATAACCTTTATTGTGTTAGGTCAGTGAGATTTAGGGGTTTGTTATACTAGTTAGCCTACTGTGATTAGTATACCATACTAGATAATTTCTGTTAGCCATCAGAGATTAAACAGACATTAAAGATGTTTTAAAGATCTCCTTAGCAATCCAGTATGTTGAGAAGTGTAAAACGTGGTGTCTAGTCATCTGTTGTTTAATCCAGTTCATCTATGCAAATTACCCCAAATATTAGTGGTTTATAACCACAACCATATTTATTATATCATGGTGTTGTATGTCAGGAATTCAAGTAGTAATTGGTTAAGTGATTCTTTATGTAGCATAAATAGGAGCCACTCAGTGATATTTAGCTGGTAATTGGTTTGGTCCTGAGTCAAGACAGCTTAACTCTTATACCTGGCACTTAGAAAGGGACACTTGGACTGAGCCAAAGGGACACCTTGGGCTCAGGTGACACAATTTGAATGGCTGGCGTCTAGAACATCTATGAATGACAGGGTATTTTTCATCATGGTTTCTCCAAAAGGCTAGCTTGGGCGTCCTCACAGAATGTGGATCTCAGCAGTATCTAATTTCTTACATTCTGGCTCAGGACTCCAAAAGACAAAGGACACTGGCCTCCTCCTAAAGCCAATGCTTGGAATGGCAATGCATCACTTGGTCAGTGCAACCACTGTCTAGCCCAGATTCAAGGGGAAGGAAAACAGACCCAACCTCTTGATGGGAAAAATGTCAAAGATCTTGTGGTCATTTTTAATCTACCACATCTAGATAGATAGCTCTGTGTTTAAGGATGAGTAAGCAGGAAAAAAAAATTATGTGTAGTATAGGGAAAAGAAAAAGTCCCATGAAGAGTACAATTATGAAGAGTAAATTATGAAAATTTAAGAGAAGTTTGTTTCTCAATAAAAATTCAAGAAAACAGTCTCTATGGGGCTTAAGTGAAGAGTAATGAAAGGTATCTAACTGGAAAAAAAAAGTAGCTGACTGAAATGTTTAAAGAAGTCCCCTCTCAAAAGAAGAAGGAATAGAAGACCCTGAAATGCAATAGCATGTTTAATACCCATGTTATTCACAATGAATATTAAAAGTGTCAATAGGAAATAGGTAATAACTTTAGAGTATATAGATGAATAGATTCTATCATCTGCTTTTTAAAAATGTTTTTTTGAGAAAGAGAGAGAGAGAGTGAGCATGAGTTGGGATGGGGAGAGACAGAGGGAGAGAGAGAATCCTAAGCAGGCTCTACACTGTTGGCACAGAGCCTGAGGCTGGGCTCGATCTCATGACAGAGAGATCATGACTTGAGCTGAAATCGAGTTGGAAGCTTAACCGGCTGAGCCACTCGAGTGCCCCAATCATCTGCTTTTAAGACAGACTTACATTTCTGAGAACTTCAGGGCAAATTATCTCTTATTTGCAAGTTCTCGTAAGATCACTTGAGTTATCCCTCCTCCCTCTGCTCAACCCCTCCCCCATTTCTCTCCTCTTGCCTTCTCCCACACTTCAAAATACCATAATCTTGCTTAATCTACCATGTGTTCATTTGTAGGCTATAAAACTCAGATGTTGCTAATAACTTGAATATCTGGTCTTTTATGTGGTGACATAGTATTCTTTGTCCCTATGAACACTTTCTGATGAATGATGATAAAATGATTTTGTTATTGTTATGGAAAGAAGTTTATCTGAAAATAATAATATCTGGAAGCAATAAAAAGAAAATCAAGGCATACTCGAAACACTCTCATTACCCACCCATGGGGGAAAAATGACCAAGTTACCCGAATTAAGACTTTTCTGTCATGTAACCATTCTAAATGAAATTAATTTGGCTATGAAATTACTTCCTTTGTAATGAAAATTCAGAATGAATATACATAAGAGTTTTCTAGCTGTGGATATTCACTCTATAGATTGCCCATGTTCCTGGCTGATTCTCCTATTTGATTTTTCTTCGAAGCACTACAGTTAAAGTATAGCGATGCTATTTGTGTCTTGGGTTCTACTAAAAAATACTTGAAGGAATGTTTCATTCCATCTAGTATTTGAGTACATACACTTTTGTAGTTTTTTCTAATGGGTTCTAATGTTTTCATTTTGTTTTTCCAAGTACATTTTTGAAAGGCAAGGATTTTGTGAATTCTCAACATCTGTTGTGGTTATAGGACTCAATAACATTGCTAAATAATTGAGATTTGAAATAGTAACTTTCTAGCTGCAGGACTTGTAAACGGTTACTTGGAGTGTTGGACATTTTTTGTTAAAATAGTGTTTGGGTCCATTCATGTATTTCAATTTCCATGCTATTTTTATTTTCAAAGAGGTAGTATGGTCTAAAGGTTAAAGATTGTGTCTTTGAGCCTATGTAAGTTTGTATATCAGTGCCAACATTTCCCAGAAATGCAACATCTGTACCTCACCTCTCTCATCTTTAAAATGGGAATAATAATAGTAACCGCCTTACTACTTAATCTGCTGTTGTGCAGACTAGCTGAATTAATACATGAGAAGAGCTTAGAAGTTCCCAGCACATATAAAGTACTTGTAATAGGCAGAATAATAGCAAACAAAGATGTCTATGTCCTGATTTCAGGAATCTATAAACATTTTACCTTAAATGGCAAAAGGGACTTTGGAGATGTGATTAAATTAAGCATATTCATTCAGACAGGGAAATTATCCTGAATTATCCACATGGGCCCAGTGTAACCACAAGGGTTCTTATAAGTGAAAGAGGAAGACAGGAGAGTTAGAACCAGAGAAGGAGATGTGACCAGGGGAGCAGAGGTTACCGTGCTATGGGGTCATGACTTCAAGAATGCAGGCAGCATCTAGAAGCTGGAAAAGGCAAGGAAATGGATTCTCCCTTAGAGCCATCAGAAGGAGGCTCACTAGGCTAAAATCTAGGATTTTAAATTCTAGCCCAATGAGACCCTTTGTGGACTTCTGACCTCCAGAACTGTAAGATAATAAATTTGTGTTGCTTTTAAGCCATTAAATTTGTAGTAATCTGTTAGAACAGCAAGAGGAAACGAATGAATTGCTCAATAAATTCAACTATTGCTCTTCACACAAATGACATATCTGATAAAGGGCTAGTATCCAAAACCTGTAAAGAACTCACCAAACTCCACACCCGAAAAACAAATAATCCCGTGAAGAAATGGGCAGGAGACATGAACAGACACTTTTCTAAAGAAGACATCCAGGGGCGCCTGGGTGGCGCAGTCGGTTAAGCGTCCGACTTCAGCCAGGTCACGATCTCGCGGTCCGTGAGTTCGAGCCCCATGTCAGGCTCTGGGCTGATGGCTCGGAGCCTTGAGCCTGTTTCCGATTCTGTGTCTCCCTCTCTCTCTGCCCCTCCCCCGTTCATGCTCTGTCTCTCTCTGTCCCAAAAATAAATAAAAAACGTTGAAAAAAAAAATTAAAAAAAAAAAAAAAGAAGACATCCAGATGGCCAACAGACACATGAAACAATGTTCAACATCACCCCTCATCAGGGAAATACAAATCAAAACCACACTCAGATACCACCTCATGACGGTCAGAGTGGCTAAAATGAACAAATCAGGAACTACAGATGTTGGCGAGGATGTGGAGAAACAGGAACCCTCTTGCACTGTTGATGGGAATGCAAACTGGTGCAGGCACTCTGGAAAACAGTATGGAGGTTCCTCAAAAAATTAAAAATAGAACTACCCTATGACCCAGCAATAGCACTGCTAGGAATTTACCCAAGGGATACAAGAGTGCTGATGCATAGAGGCACTTGTACCCCAATATTTATAACAGCACTTTCAACAATAGCCAAATTATGGAAAGAACCTAAATGTCCATCAACTGACAAATGGATAAAGAAGATGTGGCTTATATATACAATGGAATACTACTTGGCAATGAGAAAGAATGAAATCCTGCCATTTGCAGCAACGTGGATGGAACTGGAGGGTATTATGCTGAGTGAAATAAGTCAGTCAGAGAAAGACAGATACCATATGTTTTCACTCATATGTGGATCTTGAGAAACTTAACAGAAAACCATGGGGGAGAGGAACATGAAAAAAAATATTACAGAGAGGGAGGGAGGCAGGCAAACCATAAGAGACCCTTGGATACTCAGAACAAACTGAGGGTTGATGGGGAGTGGGAGAGAGGAGAAAGTGGGTGATGGGCATTGAGGAGGGCACCTGTTGGGATGAGCACTGAGTGTTGTATGGAAACCAATTTGACAATAAGTTATATTAAAAAAAAAACCAAATATACAAAACCAAATCAGAACAGATTACAAAGTACATAGTTTTAATTACACTTTTCTCTAAACACTGCAGCCTCTTGTATCATGGCAGAAACGGTGACCAGAATTCTAATAAATATTCCAGTTTCCCTACTTTACTTTTGAAAAGATATATTTTCATATTTTTGAAAAAATACATGAAACATGTAAAATTCCCTCAATTTCCACTTTTAAGCGGAGAAAAGCCATTAGTGAGCTTGTGGTAATGTTGTTTGAATATTTTCCCCTTTTTGCTAAGAACCTTCTTGTTCCCACGAGAACCCAGAGGTACCCAAGTCACATGGTGTTCTTCCTGTAATATTTTGTCCTGTACAAACAATAGGATGCCAATTATCCAGCCTTAACATGACAAACAATAAGTTACTATGACAATTTTATTTTTGGTGAACTGACCCTGTGAAATTAGAAGTTTGGAAAGAACCACATGCCTAAAATTCATCCTGTTTATCTCCTTTCCAAGAAGGTTTGTCTCCACACTGTTGTAGGCACCCAAGAAATAATTTGTTCTCTCTAAAAGGCAATGATATAATCTCCTTCAGAAAATTCTGTTTTCCCTCTACTCCCCCTACCATTCTGTACTCACTTAAGTTATTTTTTTACATAGACTAGTCCTAACCTGCATGATGCCGGGGGCTTAAATATAGTTACTTTGTCACATCTTAAAACAGTTTCCTCTTTCTTAGTTCTCAAAGAAGAAATAACATTGTCATCTTCTCTCCTTGTTTTATTGTAGTTACCCACACTATGCTACAAAATATATGGCAGTTAGGGGAAATGGCAGGCAACCGATGGAAATTTTTGCTTTACTGCCTGGTACATAAGTAGAGGGATTTAAGCCACTCTTTCATTTTAGGTTTTTCTTCATTTGTTTTCATTTGGGAACTGCGACTCACCTGGATGATGCATACATATATGAGGATACACCACATCTGTATATTCACATAAACATATATGCATCCATATATGAGGATATTTATGTGTTCTAAAAATGCTTCTGTTTCCTTGAAAATGGTTCAGACTAAAAATCTGTGGCTTGAAAGCTATCAGTGACAACAAAGATGATTTCAAAAGTGTTCAGGAGCCAATTACATAGGGTTCCATTAATTGGAGCTTCAGAATGGGTTATAAATAAAATAGGCTAGACACATCAAATGCTTTTAAATCCATTAATTCGTAATGATACTTAAAATTTAAATGTTGAATGATGCTAGTGAACCAACTTAGTATTTTGGAAACTTGTAAATAAAGGAAAGGAATCATTCATTTATCCTGTCTTTTCTCAAGGTAGCCTTATAGGGATGACAGGAATCCTCTCTTTATAGAGATATTCTCATTAATAAATGGTGACTAAATGACAAAATCAGAATATCACCATTTCACAGCATCTAATGAAATTATGGATGTAGGCAATGACCACTTATGACTGCTAACATCATAAAGTGAAAGATAATTCATCGTTATACACTTCCTGTGGAAGTACATATCACCACCCATGAAATATGAAATAGCCTTGCCAAAGAAACTGAACCTGAATCTCATGAAACATCCAGATCTAACTAGCAGGACACAGCAATCCAGAGGACAGAGGAAGGAACATAATACACCATGGGAAAACAAATAGCAAAATCCCAACTGAAGAAAATGAAGGACAAAGAACCTGGCTTTATTAAGAAAATCTGTAAAGGGAAGAAAAAAAGATGAAAAGGAAACCTACATATTAAAACCTATAGCTTTAAACCTATAGTTTATAAGATACTTAAGAGATATATCAATCAAGCAAACTATATGGAATTAATTTGAATACCATTTAAAACAAACTATTTTTTTAATTTATTATTATTATTTTTAATGTTTTTTTTTTTCTTGGGAGACAGAAAGAGTGCAAGCAGGGGAGGGACAGAGAGAGAGAGAGGGAGACACAGAATCTGAAGGAGGATCCAGGCTCTGAGCTGTCAGGACAGAGCCCGATGCGGGGCTTGAACCCATGAAGCACAAGATCATGACCTGGGCCGAAGTTGGATGCCCAACTGACTGAGCCACCCGGGTGCCCCTTAAACCAAACTATTTTTAAAAGACCCACAAAACAGTTATATGACAAAGACATCTGAATACAACTGGATATTATTTTTAGTTACTATCTTTTGCCGTTCTAGAATATATGTTTTCTAAGGAAACAGATTCTAGGGCTCTATTAAATTGTCTATTTTGTTGTATATTTTTGTGAATATATTAATCACAGTTATTTTTAAAGACTGTTTCTGGTAATTCCAATATTTGAGATACCTGTGAGCATTTTCTTTTCTTTTTAGTTTTGGCCATGTTTCTTGACATACCTGGTAATTCTGATCGACTGCCCAATGTCCTGTATGAAAAATTGTTGCTGCATTTTCTTTAGAGAGGAGACACTTTATCCTCTTGCTAAATATGGACCAATAATTCATGACTCATATCAATCAGTTTGCTTCTGGTTTACCCCATGCTAGGGTGTAGCCCTCTGGAGTTCAGATTGAGACCCTGGGGAGTTTGTCATGGTCTGGTAAGGCCCTGGATACCACCCCCCCCCCCACTTTTTTTTTTCTTTTTTTCTTTTTGTCGCCCTTGCATTGTAAGAATGCTGAAAACTGCTTCGCTTTTCACCAGTGTTTTACTTGGGCCTTTGGCTTCTTGCCCTGCACATCTAGAGATGTGGCAACTGCCTCAAGGAGGAACCAGCCAAGGGTGTTGGGCTCATTTTCCTCAAGGGTCTTAGTTTCTCAAGTCCTTGTTTTCTTTCCAGATCCAGACTCCAGCTTTTCTCTTTCCGTTGCTATGAGATACCAATCTCTGCTGGCTTCTCTGCCTCTTCACAGTGGCCCTCTGTCTTGCTTCTAAGTCTCTCACTTTTAGAGCTGAAGAACTGGCAGAAGCTGCAAAAGATACGGCAGCATGAAGAACATCAGATGGATATCCAAGGGGGAGTAGGTAAGGGATATAGATGAAGAAAGATGTGCCCTGAGTTCCTAATTGTTGAAGCTGCCTGATGGGCACATGGAAATGAGTTATAGTATTTTTTTCCGTTTTTGTTTATGCTTAAAACTTTGTATAATACAAAGTATAGTAAATACATAATATGTGGTCTTTGTACTCTTTATTTTCTTGCAACAGGTGTGAAATTATCCTTTGAGAAGCAGACTAAGTAAAGCAATATCTGCAAAAAAGCCACAGCCATATATTGAAAATAAAGAAAGTTACTTTTAAAAGAAGTGTTTATTTATTTTTGAGAAAGAGAGAGAGTGAGAGAGGGGCAGAGAGAGAGGGAGATGGAGAATCCAAAGCAGGCTCTGTGCTGTCAGCGTTGAGCCTCACATGGGGCTGGAACTCACAAACTGTGAGATCATGACCTGAGTGGAAATCAGGAGCCTAATGCTTAACTGACTGAACCACCCAGGTGCCCCAAAATATACCTTCTTAATATGGAGGCACAACCACTAATAGACTGACTACATTCTTGTTAGCTGAACTCCAGAGAACAACACTTGAAGACATGAGGGACAAAGTACACTAGGGCTTCAGGGAGAGCACAAATTTCTGAAATCAGGAGGCAGCCCATGTTGCATAGGGAAAGCACTGCAGGTCCCCATAGGCAGGTCAGGAAAAAAGATAGCAAGGAGCCTATTTCCTGACCTAGATTAACTGAATGTTTAGTCACAGCTCAAGATTATACTTAATTTATGACACTACAATTAGAAAAATGATGGTATTGCTTTGATTTCTCAACAGTGAACTGTGTACTTTTTGGCACTTTCCTATGGGATCTCACAGATTCAAAAATACCAAAGAGAGGGGCGCCTGGGAGGCACAGTTGGTTAAGCTCCCAGCAATTCATGGGATAGAGCCCTGCCTTGAGCTGCGCTGACAGCAGGGAGCCTGCTTGGGATTCTATCGCTCTATCCCGCTCTGCCCTTCCTCCCACTTGCTTGCCTGTGCTTTTGCACATGGGTGTGCTCTCTTTCTGTCTCTCAAAATACATAAATAAATAAACTTAAAAAAAATGCCAAGGAGGGGCGCCCAGGTGGCTCAGTCGGTTAAGCGACCGGCTCCAGCTCAGGTCATGATCTCACGGTTTGTGGGTTCAAGCCCCACCTCAGTCTCTGTGATGATGGACAGCTCAGAGCCTGGAGCCTTCTTTGGATTCTGTGTCTCCCTCTCTCTCTGCCCCTCTCCCATACTCTCTCTCTCTCAAAAATAAATAAAACATTAAAAAAAATTAAAATAAAAAAACATGCCATGGAGAGATGTGGAACTCAGTGCAAATCAGGTTGTTTTTTTCTCCTCCAAGTCTCCATCACATGGTATCCAAATAAAATTGGATTAAAATAAACATTAAGGAATTTCCATGAGGCAGCATGAGCTGATTGAGTAAGTGCTTTCCCCATTGTTTGCTTTCTTCAGTCTCTGCTCATCTACTCCGCAGTATGAGCAGGCAGGAGGTCCCGAGAGGACTGTGGTGGGGCAATTGTCCTGGGTCACAGTATTCTAGGGATGGATATCCTGCTATCTTCCTGTCTCACAGGGAAAGTCGTTATTTGAGTAGAAATGCTTAGAGGTTATATAGACTCTTTTGGCCAGACAGAAATTATTCAAGTCTGGGAAACTATTGAGGCTATTTACATGTTACACTTTTTTTGTTGTTTTTTTTTTTTTGTTCTATTTAATTTTATTATTTTTGTATAAGAATGGTACTGAAAATATTAATTTGAAAAACAGTAGATTGCAGGGTAGGTGCAAAGCCACCTATTTTTGTAGTCACATTTCAGATGGGGATTATCATGATTTAAAACTTAAGTGAATCTAAGTGGATTTAGCTAGTATCTCAAATTTTAAAACAAAGTGAAGTTACATCCACTAATTGGAAATACATAATGAGCTATTGTTTACATTTCTCAAGGCATCTCTACCTCAAGTGTGTGGCAACTGATAACTCTAGTAAAACATAAGTTTTTAATCTTCCCATATGTGCATTTATAACATATATACATATGTACACATAATACGTAGTAGTTGGAACATTCTTTTACATTCTAATGAGCATGTGCACAAAAAGTCCACCTACTGATAAGGCAGGGTATGTGCTAGTAATTTTTATGACTTAGAAGATCTTGTACATCTTTGGAGATAATTGGAGATATCCGGAAGGCAGCACACTTAGATGTCAAGGTCCCCAGATTCTACTGTAAACTCTGCCAGGAACAAGTGGTATGATCTTAATCAAGTGGGTGCATTCACTGTGTGTCAATTTCCTTATCTGCAAAATATGCTAGTGATTAAATCTCCCCTGAAGTTTTTTAAAAATAAAAACAATTTGATTTTATAATGTGTCATCAATGATTTTAATGGAATAACTCTATGTTTCCCTGTAAGTATAAAATAGCCCCTGAGAATAGTGTAGATTTTGGCAGAAGAATTAAGGTAAATTGAATGCTAATACCAGTTATTTGTAGTGTTCAGCAATAATAATTATGATGGAAAATATCTAATCTTTACTGTATGATTACCATATGTTAGACACTGGGCTATATGCTTTATATGCTTATTTAACTTATATCCCTTTGGGATGGATGATAGTATTATTATTCCCATTTCACAAATAAGAATACTGAGAAAAGGGAGGATATATAATTTAACTATAGTCACTCAGCCAGTATGTGGCAGAGCTAGGATTTGAACCTAGGATAGATTGTCTCCAGATCGCATGCTCATTAAACACAGCCCTTCATTGCCATCCTATGGTATTTTGCTATGTATGGCTTCTTATTATTTTCTTATGTATATTAGGAATCTTTAACCTATGGTTATATCTAAAATATAGAATGAAAGGGTATTTTATATTTTCAATGTGCTTTAAGACTTATAAAATATTATTATACTCTGTCTCATCATACAGTCAAAGCAATCCTGGAGGTGAGAGTGGGTATTATTATCATTATTTTTTATAAGAGAAAACAGAGACAGAAAGTAGGCATTTGCTAAGGTTTTATGAATAGATTTCATAGCTGGGTTTCCACCTTTAGGGCTCTGTCTGCTCATTGCTTCCTCTATTTTACGACTTCTAATATAAACACAATATTTTCCATAGTTAAGATAAAAAAATGTAAACATAAAATCTGTAAAGGAATCATATAATTGCATTTCTCAGATATTAGTATATTTGAGCTATAGGACAGTTTCTGATCAAGTTGAAAGAAAATGAGATTCTATCTCCTGATTTTGGGAGATCAAATCACCTGTATCAATTATTTTCAGGGACATTGAAATGTGTGCAACAGATGATGATAATGCATTTACACTTATGTGCTTCATTTTTTCATTATTTATGTAAAATGGCAGGCTGATAAATGAGAAGGATATTGAACGATCTTCTAGTTGTCCGTTCAAACAAGTATGTCATAGGCAGTTGCTATATGTTCCCAAATGACAAGTCAATTAAATGAGTAGAGTTGCCCGTTGTTGGGACTGAACGGGTAGCTGAGACAAAGTTCCAGATCTGGGACCCCCTATTGAAGCAGACCCGTTCCTACAGACTGGAGATAATAAAAGCTGTCTCCGTGGTCAGTTGACTGGAACATTGGAGGAAGTAGCTCAGTTACACAGCCTCTTCTCCATCTGCTTTCCTCTTGCAGTAGGGTCATCATTTATTTAGTAATTTACTGAAGACTCACAATATGTAAGTCACCATGCCAGCAGTAAGGGCTTCAAAGACGTTTAAAAAAAATACAGTCTTTGACCTAGAGAATCATTTAGTCAAAACAGAAAGAAACCAGTCAAGATAGAAGTCATGCGTTCAGGAGAGGTTTCTTCAAATTGTAAAATTGATAGGATAATTAATGTGCTTAAGTGTATGGAGAGCACATTGAAACACATTAGGGAGACCTTGGGTCTAAATTATAAAAACATATGAAACATGAAAACAAGGGAAATCAAGACAGTTATCCTGCTCAATTTTGATGTGAACTTAAAGCTGTAAAAAGAAAAGAATTTATTCTTATAAATTAAGACAATTATTTTTATAAATTAAGACAATTAAGACAATTCCCCCCTCTCCAGAGGGGGGAAATATGCGAGAAAACAAAGGTAATCACAAGGTTCTATATAGCATAGCTGTGAGTAGCATTTCCATGTCCATAAAAATGTAAAGTGAGTACTTATCTATCCAAAATTGTAAAATAAACACAATAGGAAGATAGACAGGATGTATCTGTATAAACACACATTGTACCATGTATAATGAAATTTGTAAAAGCATCCTTAGCATGCATCCCCTTCTAGATGTGTTCTACTGCTTACTTTATTTGCATTCTGTTGACATACTGTCAGTAACTAGAATCGTAATATGTTTTAAATGTGAACATATACTGGGGAGTGTTGGTAAAATACTGGGCCAATTAAATGTTTTAAGGTTTTTGCTCAGTTCAATATTGTTGAAAAATATGAAAAGACATAATGATATTTTGAAAAGACTATCATAAAAGCAAATATCAAAGTATTAATATTATTATTTTTGAAGATGCTTTTGAATTAAAAGAACTGCTTTCCCATATTAAATAAAAAATTTGGGCCTGTGCGCAAATAATGCTGATACTAACAATGATGGGCTATGTGCTGTACGAGAAGCTCTCACAGAGTGCTGACAACCAGAAGGGAGAGACCCCCCCCCCCCATCCCCGGGAGCATGTAGATGATCAGGGAAGATTGAGTGCAGTATTTGAAATCTGCATAGACTTTGCACCCACACCATGACTATAGAAAGCTTCATATTTTGCCATACCTTTGTGACATTGCCAGCTTTTGGTAACCTTTTTTCTCTTTGTAGCTGCTTTAAATATATTTTATTTTGGATGGTTTACTATTTCACTTTAACGTATCTAACTACAGCTCCCTTTTATTCTGCCGCTTGTCCTTCCTGAACTTACCATCTACGTTCTTCATCAACTCTAAAATATTTAGTCATCACCATCTCAGACATAGCTTCTCTCCTGTTGCCATGTGGAACTCTGGGGGATAATGTGAACCCTTTCATTCTTACCTTCCATGCTTTTAGTTTCATCGTTTCACTTCGTCTCTCTTGGCTTCATTCTAGGAATTTTTTTTCAGTTCGCTAACTGTGGCAGCTTGTTACCGCTGCATAATAAACCACCCCCAAACTCAGTGGCTTATAACAATTAGCATGCATTATTGGTCATGAACCAGGTCAGCAGATTGATCTTTCTGTCTCCACTGGGCTTGCTTTTGTGTCTGTAGGCAGCTCTGTGTTGGCTATGCGGCTTTGCTGATTTGGGCTGGTTTCCACCAAAGTGTCTGGGGCTCAGCCGGGATGACTTAGCTCTGTTCCAGGTTGTCTCTTCTCCTCTAACAAGTTAGCCTATCAATATTCTCATAGTGGTGACAGGGTTAAAATAGAACAAGTAGAAGTACACTGGGCCTACCGAGGCCTAGCATCTTTGTCTTTGTGGGCCTTGCTCCATAGAAAAGTATTAAAAATTATATTTTGCAACTGCCTTGGCATAAATATGAACATAATCCAGACTGGATTCATTACTGTACATTTGTTATAGTCATCTTTATTCTGCCTTTAAAAAGATTCAGGTTAAGACATTTTTGTGGGCCCTAGGCAGTGTGAGCCCCCATGCCTAATGGGGGAGTTGGCTCTGCAAACCTTTACCTCTGCCGCATCCTATTGGCCAAAGCCAATCAAAAAACCAGTCTCAGGCTGGAAGACTGGGGAAATAGACCTCACCATTTGATGGGAAGATCTTCAAAGTCACATTGCAGAAGGTATGATTGTATGGAGGGTTGAAGAATGCAGTCTACTCTATAATCAATTTCTCACATCAATTTTCTTTTCCTGTAAATTTTATCTATGTAGTTCATCTGCTGTTTTTATTTTCTTCTTTTTTCCCCCAAACATTTAACATGTACTAATTATGTATTTTGATTCTAAGAATTTTAATTTCTAAAGTGCTTACAAATCTAATTGTGCTGTTTTTGTTTCTGCTAGCTCCTGCTTTTAGGGGCTTTCTTTTTTTTTTTTTTTTTTTTTTTTTTTTGGTATAACTTGGCAGCTTAGATCTGATGGTGTGTTCTGTTTGCTTTTGCTTGTGCCAGATGCCCAGGATATTAAACTCAGAACTATGTGAAGTTTGTTTCTCAATTTAGAGATTTTTGGTCACCATTGACTAAGTAGGTAATGTGCATTCAACTGCCAGACCACAAGGATCCGGATCCTCAGGGGAGATGTTTTCCCTCAGCTGGAGCTGAGGCAGCAACTGTTTCTTTGCTATCTCTTTGTTTCAGAAGCTGGTAGTTTTTCCTTTGATTTACCCAAAGTGCTCAAGGCCTTTTTCGCCCTCTTTTTTTCTGAAAGATCCTATAAAACAAAGCACTAAGTTTCTGCTACTGACAAATGCCTCTAGGTAAATCCAGTTCTCCTGAGGTTGCCCACCACTATAAGACTAGTATTTTTTTCTTTTTCTTTTTCTTTTCTTTTCTTTTCTTTTCTTTTCTTTTCTTTTCTTTTCTCTTTTCTTTCTTTTCTTTCCTTCCTTCCTTCCTTCCTTCCTAACTTCCTTCTCTTCCTCCCTTCCCTTCACTTCCCTTCCCTTCCCTTCCCTTCACTTCCCTTCCCTTCCCTTCTTTTAGTTTCTCATGAGCTTGACTTCTCATTTAAAAAAAAAAAAAAAAAAGTGGAGCTCCTGGCTGGCTCAGTTGCTTAAGCGCTGGACTTTGGCTCAGGTCATGATCTCACAGTTTGTGAGTTTGAGCCCTGCTTCAGGCTCTGCACTGGTGGTGTGGAGCCTGCTTTGGATTCTCTCTCTCTCTCTCTCTCTCTCTCTCTCTCTCTCCTCCCTCCCTCCCCCCCCCCCCCCACACACTCTCTCTCTCTCAAAATAAGTAAATGAACTTAAAAAAAATAAAATAAATTTTAAAAAAGGTTATTATATGGGTTGCCTGGGTGGCTCAGTCAGTTAAACCTCTGACTCTTGATTTTGGCTCAGGTCATGATCTCGTGATTTGTAGGTTCAAGCCCCACATCAGGCTCTGTGCTAACAGCACAGAGCCTGTTTGCAATTCTCTCTATCCCTCTCTCTCTCTCAAAATAAATAAATAAACATTAAAAAAAAAAGGTTTGTTATATTGTACCTACCACAATACTTTTAAGTATTGTATAATTGGATGGCTTTAAAAATATATAGTCTACCACAGTGCTACAAATGGGAGTCAGCTTTACCTGCTTTAAGACACACAAACAGATAGCAATCAGTAAGCAAACAAATTCTGCAGCTGCAGGATGGACTGCCAAGAATAGGAAGTGTACTGAACACCCAAACAAGCTGTTGCTAGGAACTCAGGCTGAAACTCTCCTTGTCCTCTTGGCAGTGTTTAATATCTGTCTTCTCTTGCTCTGTTTTAATCTTTCCACACATACTGGGATTTCTTCCATATACCTTTTTCTGTTCTAGCTAGGTCTGCTTCCCCTGCACATGGTGTTTTTGGGAAACATTATGCCCCATCAACTCTTATCTGACTTATTTCCCCAGGATTTTCTTTTACCGTATCCTGATAAGGAATTAAAAGTAAAAATCAGGAAGCAAATTTCTGTTTATTGCTTGTGGTTGAAGAGGGATTAATGTGTTTCTACAGGAAAAAGATGTGGGTTAGGTCTTTTTTTCTGACATTTAATTACATGTGACTTTGAGGTTATCTTCTCTAAGTTTTAGCTTTCTTGTTGGAACCGTAAAATCTTTCCTATCTGTTACAACCATCATATTATATAATGTCTATAAAAGTGCTTTGTGAATTCTGATGTGCCAAGTAACAAGATAGCATTACTGTTTACTACCACCCATTTCAGTTCAGCAGAGCTACAAATATAAAGCAATGACAAAAACAACAATATGGCCCTTATTTTCAAAGTGTTCATTCTGCCCTGGAGAAGCCAAGATGTAAACCCACAAATGGCCAGTCATGGGGCAGGTATACAGCAGAGGTAAAGAATGAAGTCTGGTGCTGCCACGGAGCACAGCATAGTCACACTACCTCAGCTGGCAGGGGATGGGAACTTTCACTAAGTGGTAATACTACAGCACAGTTTTTTTTTTTGGTGGGGGGGAAGGATGGTTTCCTAGGCAGGCATGATTTGAGAAAGGCATAATATGTTTAACAGGGTTTTGAAAAAATAGTGCCTTAAAACTAGTGTCAAAAAATAAAACAAAGACTTCTAGAACAAAATTAACAACAACAACAAAGCAAGTCTAAACCATTAACTTGCCAGGCAAGAGAACACATGTCAGTGAAGAAATTCGATTCACTGAATCATTTGCTGGAGGAGAAAAATCGGGATTTTATATGCTAGAGAGGAGGCGTTCACAATTACACTGAGCATAGAATACTAGCACTCTGAGGGGGGCAGGATGAGTCCGCAGGTCTGTGTACATTTAGTTAAATAGTCTCATTTTTTTTGTTTGTCAGGAGAAGTGTCTTCCGTTAGGTCCAGGAAAGATCTGGCATCCAGGTCACTCAAAGTTCAGGGAAACTTCAGTTGTTTAGAGCCAGCTGTGATACAACACAACAGTCAGTTTTGATATCTCCTAGGCAAGCACTGCTGGAAGTGGAAAATTTTTATTCTCATTGGTTTGAAGCGGATGTTATACATAAAGGGATGTAAACCATGCCCTCGACTCTGCCTTCTGGATGAAAATGTGGTCTGTGGACCAGAGCATAGGCATTACTTGGGCACTTGCTAGAGGTGCAGATTCTCACAGCCCAGTCCAGTTCTACTGAATCAGAATCTGCATTTCAGAAAGGTCTTCAGGTTTTTCATGCACACATTAAAACAACACAGCTTATAAATACAGTTCAAGAATAGTGGTCCACCATCCAACTCTGGTATGTAACATAATCAACCGGAGATCTAGAGTCCCAGTTTCATTGATGCACAGCCTGGACCTTTGTATTTTTATGAAGTTCCCAGGAGATTGCGATACGAACCCAAACTAGAGAACTGCTATTAAAGAACATACGTCTCCTATTCAGGATCCATAAACTCAAAATCTGCACACATTAAAGGGGTATACTCTCTTTAAAGCTCTAATTTTATTGTATAATCAAACCACATGTGCTGTTGTAACAAGAATTCACCCATGACAATGACAGGGTCACTAGGATTTGTGACACATAGAATCTTGGTCACCTGAAAACATACCTAGCATATGTAAGATCTTTTTTTTTCTTTTCACAAGAAAACTGTAAAAAAACAAAATAAAACAAAAAACCCCATTTCATCTGTAAGAACATTCCAGTGAGGATAATCTAAGAAACAATGAAATTCCCAAGTTTTTGGAAAGGGAGGAAATAGCCACGATAACTGTTCAGTGAAGCAGACAAAGAGCTAAAGTTCAGCTTATATTAAAGGAATTTCTCCACATATTATGGACCAAATTACTGTATTTCTTTGTGTTTAACAAATTAGCAACTTCCTTTCTCAGTTAATAAAAACTGGCTTTTGTTCTCAGGGTTTCTTTGACAAAAAGGTAAATTTTGTTGTGTCATACTGAAAACCCTAACCAAAAAATGACCAGCTTTCTCCCACCACTTCTCTCCAGGGCACCCTGATGTCAGCATCAGGAAGAGTGAGGTCATGTGCTTTTAATAAACCTAAATGCCATCAAATATAGGAAATTATTTGGTTATTTCCTTTACTGGATACAAAACCTTATATTTATTAGTCATTTAATTATGAGTTCAGAAATGAATTTGTGATGTGGAAGAACAATATTCATTAATAATTAGGGAAATGAGCAATGCACAAAATTTGCTAATAGGTCCAACCCTTCTTTTTCCTGCATGGTTAACATTTGAAAAGGAAATATGCTTTAATAAGATAAGAGGTTTCAGTGGAGGCATATTTGTAACTTCTCCCTGAATAGATTCAACATGAGACTGCCAACTGTTTTAAGAAATATATTTAATCCTAGCTCATTATTGTAACATACTGCTTAGAACATGAAATCCTCAGCTTGCTTTTCAAAGCATTGCATAATGGGACCCTCTATAACTAAGACCCTCATTTTGCACTTGAGGAAAGGATGAAGCCAGAAAACCGGAGAAACCTAGCTGCTTGCAGATCTGAGCATCAAAAATAGTTTTCCTTGGGAATGCAAGCTGGTGCAGCCACTCTGGAAAACAGTATGGAGGTTCCTCAAAAAACTAAAAATAGAACTACCCTACAACCCAGCAATTGCACTACTAGGCATTTATCCACAGGATACAGGTGTGCTGTTTCGAAGGGACACATGCACCCCCATGTGTATAGCAGCACTATCAACAAGAGCCAAATTATGGAAAGAGCCCAAATGGCCATCGATGGATGAATGGATAAAAAAGATGTGAGATATATATATATATATATATATATATATATATATATATATATATACATATATATAATGGAGGATTACTCGCCAATCAAAAAGAATGAAATCTTGCCATTTGCAACTACGTGGATGGAACTGGAGGGTATTATGCTAAGTGAAATTAGTCAGAGAAAGACAAAAATCATATGACTTCACTCATATGAGGACTTTAAGAGACAAAACAGATGAACATAAGGGAAGGGAAGCAAAAAGAATATAAAAACAGGGAGTGGGACAAAACAGAAGAGACTCATAAATATGGAGAACAGAGGGTTACTGGAGGGGTTGTGGGAGGGGGGATGGGCTAAATGGGTAAGGGGCACTAAGGAATCTACTCCTGAAATCATTGTTGCACTATATACTAACTAATTTGGAAGTAAATTTAAAAAAAATTAAAAATAAAATTTAAAAAAAAAGTAGAAAAAAATAGTTTTCTTGACTTCCAACACAAAGATCTTTTCACTAAACCTTTTAGCATTGGTTTGGTATCTGAACAACAAATTTGTACTAAGCAACTGGGATGCTGTGAAGAATGAAAGGTTTAAACAGCTGCATACTTTTGCATTCAGTAATTCCATATCAAGGCCTTTATCCTAAGGAAATACTCAATAATATGTATCAAGAAGTGTATATATGAATGTTTATTGCAGTGCTGTGAAACATGAAAAAAATTTTATCTGTAACTCCAACTTCAGCATAAGAAAAAGGTAGATCATGTTAACTGGGGAAAATTTAGAAGGAAATTGAAACCATTTCTATATAAGTTTATATACAAACATATCAATAAAGCTTTATCGGTCATTAATGATTTAGGATCCTGAGGAACAAGAAAAGGTAACAGGAAAAGGTAAAGTTTTAATTTGAGGAAAAGCTACATACCTAGAGACAGCATGGGAAAATAGATGCCACCTTAAAACTGTAAGTCCCTGATTATTTCATGAAATCTTGGCTCTTTCAGGTCATGGAAATAGTGTCTTTAAGAAAACCAGTCTAGGGACACCTGGGTGGCTCAGTCAGTTAAGCATCTGCCTCTTGATTTTGGCTTGGGACATGATCTCATGGTTTGTGGGTTTGAGCCCCATGTCAGGCTCTGTGCTGTGCAGAGTCTGCTTGGGATTTTCTTTTTCCCTCTCTCTCTGCCCCTGCCCCGCTCACACACACACACACACACACACACACACACACACACTCTCTCTCTCTCTCTCTCTCTCTCTCTCTCTCTCTCAAAATAAATAAATAAACTTAAAAAAGAAAGCCAGTATAAATCTCAGAGGATAAGAGTTCCCATTAATTATCTGGTTTATGTGACTATTAGTAAAATATTCAGAGCAACCTAAATATTCAAAGGTAGGGCATTAAACTTGTAGAACTATTCAGTGGAATAGTATTAGCCATTACAATTCTTTTAGAAGAATGTTTAAAAACATGAGAAGATAATCAAAATGAAACATCAGGCTTGAAATACAGATGTTAAAAATAGTACATTCAGCATAATTTTAAATTCATACCAATATATATATACATACAAAAAAGGATAAAAGATATACACTCACATGTTTACAGTGATTATCTGTGGGTGGCAGGATTAGAGATTTTTTATTTGTGTATTGGGAGGTAGAATAGTATGTTAATGCTCTATTGCTGGTATAATAAATTACCACACATTTAGCAGGTTGAAACAACACAAAATTTTTCCTCCAGTTTATTAAGAAATAATTGACTTAAATAAATATTTAAGAAATAAATAAGCATACATCACTGTGTATGCTTAAGGCACACAGCATGGTGGTTTGTTTTACATTGATTGTGAAATGATTACCACAACTGGGTCAGCTAATATCCATCTTCTCATATGGAAACAATAAAAGAAAGAAGAAAAGAAGAAAGGAAAAAAATTTCTCCTTGCGATAAGAACTGCTGGAATTTAATTTCTTGACAACTTTCCTATATAACAACACAAATGTATCATCTCACAGTTCCATAGGTAGAAGCGCAGTAGGCCCAGCTGATTTCTCTGCTCTGGGCCCCATGGGGCCTAAATCAAGCTATTGGCCAGCTGGGGCTCTAACCTGAAGGCTCTGGAGAAAAATGCACTTTCAGGCTCTTTCTGACTTGTTAAAAAAATTCATATCTGTGTGGCTGGTCATAGGACTGAAGCTCCATTTTCTTGCTGGCTGTTGCCGGTGGTTGTTCCAGCTTCTAGAGACTGTCAGCATTTTCCTGGCTCACGGCCACCTTCATCCTGAAAGTCAGCAATCAAGTCATGCTTTACATCTCTTCCTCTGCCTTTGTATTTTATGACATCCCTCTGACTGAATCCAGCTGGAGAAATTTCTCTGCTTTTAAAGCCTTGAGGGATTAGATTGAATCCACATGGATAATAGAGGATTTTCTAAAATTCCACTGATTACCAACCTTAATTTCATCTTTAAAGTTCCTTCCATCCTTTAAAGTTAATATAACATATGACGGGATCCATGGATTAAGGTGTAGACATCTTCAGGGGGCAGTTCTCTGAACTGGGACAAATAGTATAATGGTTAATAGGGTGAGATTTGGAGATAGATGACAGCCGTACACACCTTTGTATTCCAAAAGCTGCCCCACAGTATATGTAGGTTTTGGGGAAGATAATCCATTCATATTCCAGTTGTCTTATGTACAAAATGGGGATGATAATTATACCTATCTCATTGGATAGTTAGGAAGATTAAATGAGATACTAGATTAAAAGCATATGGTAGAATTCTCATTAAATATTAACCATGATATTATCATTGTTACTCTTGACACATTTCTGCTTTTCTACAATGAACATATATTAATGACAATAAGAAAAACAATAGGGGCACCTGGGTGGCTCAGTCTGTTGAATGTCCGAATTTTAATTTTGGTTCAGGTCAGGTCATAATCTCACAGTTCATAGGATTAAGTCCCTTGTCGGGCTCTGCACAGACAGTGTGGAGACTACTTGGGATTCATTCTCTCTCTCTCTCTCTCTCTCTCTCTCTCTCTCTCTCTCTCCCTCCCCTGCTTGCGCTCTCCCTTTATTTTTAAGTTGAAGTTAATGAAAATTTAATTTTCCCTTGTTTAAAATGTTCTTCCATGTTGGTATATGTAAAATGTAATTGTTCTTATAAACCCTCTCATTTGGAGGCAAGAGAGGTGAAGTTACACAATAATGATGTGATCACATTGCTATCTCTTAACCTGTAGAGCCTGGCTTTGATTTCAATTATGAAAAACTGTTATATATCCAAGCCAGTGAGACTTATTTACTGTAATTGATAAGTAACCTTGGTTCTTGGTATGTGTTATGGGACAGAGAATTATGTTTTCAATATATGATACAAATCTGTCCAAAAACTTTTTAGCCTACCTTCTGACTTAAATGACCCTATCTGCTTTCTTATTCCTGAAATTCCATAGTTATATTTCTTGTAGAGTATTTGTGTTTTAATAGTGGATAATTTAGTGTGAAGGAGTCTTATAAAGAAGTGCTAGAGGGATACAAGGGAGAAATGGTATAGAGGGGAGCTGTATGTAGGAGGAGGGGGGCCTCCATTAAGGAGAGGAGAAAGCGATGAGAATCGGATTGAAAGACTGTGGACACTGAAACACTCAATTCACCTTCTGCCCCTGTAGTGACTCTAGTCTTAAGATACCTGTGAGTTAGAACTTGGAAATCTTAGCACATACACAATCCCACTCTGACAAACAAGCCCAGAGCCCAATAAGGGATAGGTAGTAAGACTTTGGGTTTTGTTGGGATTAAGGGATTGTGTGGGAATGCAAATGCCCTCTGTTAAGATTTGGCTTTTACAGTGGGCAGCGCCCCTGGCATAGCTGCAGATTGTATTCCATGTGGCAGGTGACTATGGGAAATGTGTGACTAATGCACACTTACTGAGCCAAATCACATTTAGTAGCTAACAACCTGGCTAATGTGTCTGCCCTGCATGTGTCTGATAGCATGAGATAAGGATATTGTATTATTTAGGCTTTGACTCAACTGTTTCCAGGCCATTCAGTCAAAAGAATCATGAAAATGAAATAGTCAATGAATACATCATTATGGTTCAATGCAACAGAATGCATGAAAATCCATAATTACAGTGCAAAAAGGAAAATTCTAAGAGTTTTGTTAAAAAGTTTGATACATAGACAAAGAAACTTGTTTTTTAATGAATAACATGAAACTGAGCCCAATCATGTCCTCTGTAACAGTGTTTTCAAACTTCATATATTCCACTGGTAAATTGTGAAATAAATGTAGAGATTCCATCCAGAATTTTATTTATTTTTATTTTTATTTT
Organism: Panthera pardus; assembly: GCF_024362965.1. NCBI lineage: Eukaryota > Metazoa > Chordata > Mammalia > Carnivora > Felidae > Panthera > Panthera pardus. The sequence continues at coordinate 32,311,431 of NW_026526765.1, read as the reverse complement.
TTAAAGTTTATTTATTTATTTTGAGAGAAGCAGAGACAGTGCAAGTGGGGGAGGCACAGGTAGAGAGGGAGACAGAGAATCCCAAGTAGGCTCCACACTGTCAACATGGAGCCCTATGCTGGGCTCAAACCCACAAAACTGAGAGATCATGACCTGAGCTGAAACCAGGAGCTGGGCACTTAACCAACTGCGCCACCCAGGTGCCCCTCCATCCAGAATTTTTAAAAATTAAATAGATTAGAACAAAAAACAGACTGCATTACATATGAGAAGGAGACCTTTAAACTATGTTTGTTTGTTTTTTCCTTTTTTGTGATGTCAGAGGTATCTCTTACTGTAGGCCATGATCACAACTATTTCAAATTGCTCCAGAAGACCAGGCATCCTTAACCTGAGGCTACAGAATATAGGGTCACAAACTGGAATGGGGAAAAAAATGAAATCTTTATTTTCACTAAAACTGAACTAAAATTTAGCATAGCCTTCAATTATGATTGTAAGCAACAGACAACAGTAGCAGTACCTGTGACTTTGTAACCAATAAATATGGTATTTTTTCATCATAATGTGGGGGCATTATTGTTGTAGAATGTCAATATATTATTTAACAGTACTCCAATTGTGTAGTTATTCTAATTGCCCCTAGACCATGTTATTTAATGTGATTACTAAGAAGCACATATGCTATTATATCAGAGTTTTTAACACTTTCATAACTACTCCAATACATTAGATTCTTTTGTTATATTGTTTGCTTTGTTTTTATAAATATAAAAATGAAATTTTGAGAAGATAATCATAGGTTTACCAGACTGCCCATAGGCCCTGGGCACTAAAAAAGAAAAAAAAAGATAAAAGAAAAAAAATCCTTGAAATGGGCTATGAAATGCTGAAGGCAATAGCTGTAACTTATTCTTTGTGTCTCCAGAATTTAATCTACTGCCCAGACTGTTCTAAAGAATCATTGTTGGATGACTTTCACCTGTGAAAGAATAAGCCTAAAGCGATAAACTGTGACTTAGTGAAAATACTCACCAGTGAGATAAGGTTTGAATGGACTTTTGTAAAATGAGTAGGAGGAAGACATAGCAAATAGTATGTGCATGCTGATCAGTAGAGAACATGAGTACAGTAAAAAAAAAAATCAGTTGTATGTGGATGAAGGATATATGTGAACAGCAGAACATAACGTGTTTATGGGATAACAGGATAATGTTTTCATGGATTTGGTTAGTGAAGGATTTCTTAAACAAGACACAAAAAGTACTAATAACAGAGGAAAAGTTTGAGATATTTGGTTATATTAAATCTAATAACTTATTTCCATCAAAAGTATAAAGGGGTAAAAAATAAGCCATAATGTGGAGGACACTATTGTCAACACATATCACTAAGGAGTCAGTAATCAGGATATATAATAAAAACCCTAAAAATCAGTAAGTCAACAAAAAAAAAAATAGATAATCCATTTTCTCAAAGGTAAAATGAGAATGAGCCTTGAGCATGAACTTCACATAAAGACAAATTCACGTGACCAAGAAATGAAAAGATGATAAAGCTTATTAATAATCAGGGAAGTAAAAATTCAGATCAAAATGAGATGCCAATTTATAAAACAAGGTGACAAAAATTTAGAAAAGCCTGACAGTACAAGCATTGGTGAGAATAAGGAACATGGGGAACTCTCATTCACTGCTGGTGAAAGTATAAATTAGTATAACCACTTTGGAAAGTAGTTTGGCATTTTCTTTCTTTTTTAAAAAAATTTTTGTTTGTTTGTTTAGAGAGGAAGAGAGAGAGGGAGAGAGGATCCCATGCAGGCTCCCTGCTGTCAGCTCATAGCCTGATGCAGGGCTCGATCTCAGGAGCAGTGAAATCATGACCTGAGCCCAAATCAATAGTCTGATGCTTAACCAACTAAGCTACCCAGGTGCCCCAGTTTGGCATTTTCTATTAACATTTCTGGGCGATAGGAGACTTGAAATGTTCCATTATTTGATCTGGGAAAAGTCAGGCAAAAATAGGGAATACGAGTGAAAATTATTAAGGTAGAATTCACTTACCATGTAAAAAGCTGCAAAAAATATAACTCACCACTTTATGACATGAAAAAGCCAGATAATCTACAAAATCATAACCTTCCATAGGAGCTATGGTCATAGGGCATTCAACTAGCCCGAAATTTAAGGCAAGACAGACCTCTCCAAGGAGAAAGGGAGTATCAGCAGTTGCTTGCCTAAAGCATAGCGTAGGACGAAGAGACCCCTGACACCATACAAACACATTAGATAATTCAGCTAAAATTTTTATGAACTGTTAAAAGTTGAATGTGAGCTAATGTGAGAGAGTAGAACCCCTGGGGCTGCAGACTCAAGGGGATTCTCTATGGATGCGTATTGAATGATCTCAAGACAGATTTGATAGAGGGATGGGGAGTGCAGGAAAAGCCTCCCTTGTGGCGTCGGCCTTAGGGGTGTGGCTCAGCAACCACTATGGGAAAAGCATGAGGTCTCTATCCTTCTCCCCACCCCCTCTATAAAACAAAAGCTTTAAACTACTAATTGAAAGGATAATAGCAAAAAATTTTATAAAAATAATTAAAGCATCAAAAGTGGATCCAAGAAAATAAGACATTTAAAGGAATCCACCTTTCCCTTGCTCTATCATTATTTGTGACAAAGGCTGGAAAAGAAATTCCAAGAAAATGAAAATTTCAAGGAGGATTCAAAGACAAAGAATCATGTTCCAGTAATTCAATGAATGGTTTATGAAAACTACAAGAGCTGGGATCAGATCTTGAAATCTATGAGAAGAGCAGCTGGTTGAGAATAACAAGGAACAAATAGAATTCACTTCATTGTTTTCTCTGATAGTCACTTATGGACCAGCTGTAGCCTGTCACTTGTATAGGGTGAACAAAGGCAAAAGGCCAAGGACAGTAGGAAAGCAACCCAGTAATAAGTATTCATGCAGATGGAGCTCTACTTTGAGAAACTGAAATCCGATGATAACAGGAGTAATCATTCCTGTATTTGTTGCATATGTATAGTTGACAAATCTTTTACGAATAGGTTAACTCAGCTAATGCCCATAAAAAGATGAGGCAGAGACCAATCTCTTCTTTTCCTAAATTTGAGATGAGGCTCATAGAAGTTAAGTGATTTTTCCAAGCTCACATAACTAATATGAGTTGGGATTTGAATTAAAAAATGGCTTCTAAATAAAGTCTCTTTCATTCTTTATTTTCCCCATTAAAATGTGTGTGTCATATAATACTGAAAATTTCACTTAAAAATCGTTTTTGTCCAGATTTCTCAATACACCATCATGAATCCTGGGCAAGGCTAAAAACTCACCTTACAAAATGTCTTTGTCATGGTGTTCCATCACCTACCAGCACCCAAACCCACTTGCTTAGCCTCTGGCACCAAACCCTGTTCCTTTTGGAGTGTCATTTCACGTGTACTGTTCCTTTCATTCTCAGTTATAGACTTCCTCCTGAACACCTTTCATGGTTCCCTTATTTTCATACTCTGTAGTCTGAAGACCTGGCTGGCTCCCACCTCAGTGTCTGGTGTTGGCCCAAGGACCCAAGGTCTCCTGTGCAATACAGGGAACGCTTTCAAAGTATGCAACAAATGCATATTCCCCCAAAGCTCATTACAAATAATCCTAAAATGTCTTATCAGGGATTCTTTTTTCTTCTGGCCCCATTTCATAAAATGTTCTTGAGTAACATCCTTACAGGAAGGAGAAGACATTGATCTATTTACATGGTCCATCAGTTCAGTCAGATCAGTAAAGTTAGAATTGATTACTTGTGGGGCGCCTGGGTGGCTCAGTCGGTTAAGCGTCCGACTTCAGCTCAGGTCACGATCTCACGGTCCGTGAGTTCGAGCCCCGCGTTGGGCTCTGGGCTGATGGCTCAGAGCCTGGAGCCTGCTTCCGATTCTGTGTCTCCTTCTCTCTCTGCCCCTCCCCCGTTCATGCTCTGTCTCTCTCTGTCTCAAAAATAAACGGTAAAAAAAAAATTAAAAAAAAAAGAATCGATTACTTGTTTGCATTACTTACTTTGATGTTTAAGATGACTGAGATGATTAGGTGGATTCTGATTCATAGGTTTAGGAGAAACCTACAAACTGAGTAACTGACATCTGAATAATTGAATCAGGAAATCTAGAGACTTATGACTGAATTTTAGTACTGAAAGAGATCTCAGTGGTAATTTAGGTAAATCTCATCATTGTATAGGTGAAGAAATAGAGTTTCAACGTCACAAACCTACATATTAAGCTCAGGTCAATGATTCTGTGACAAAGGTTCATCAGTGTCCTAAATATTCATGGTTTTCCCCAACTACTGTATCATAACTGACACTAACTATTCAAGGCTCTTTGTACTGATGACTGTGTTAAATTTTTCTTTTGTTTCCAAGCCAAGGCTATGGGTGGGCCTAAATCTCAGAAGCAGGGCTGGAATTCTGGAGCAGAAGAGTGTAGTCTGGGCTGAGAACAAAGAACTGGAATGCAGGAAGAGAATGATTTGTCCACACAAGCTTGGTATCCAGGAGGAGAATTTAATCTGAAAATGGGCTAGTAATTGAGAGTCTAGGAATGCCTAGAACAAAGCAGAGATGAATTTTTCAATTGTGAACCTTCACCAAAAGCAAAGGCACTTAGAGGCAGTGCAGCACAGTGGTTAAGAGTTTGGTTTAGGAGCCAGAAACCCTGAGTTTGAATTCTGGCTCCATTACTTAATATTTATGTGAGAAAATTGCTTTTTCTGTGACTCCTTTTTTTCTTCCTTCTAATTCCAAACAGAAGATAAGAAGATAATAATAATACTGAATTCAAACACTTGTTATGATTGTATAAATGAAGTACTTATAACAGTGAAATAGCAGGAAAGTACTTACAACAGGAAAATGGTGAACACCATATAAATGGTTGCCAAAAAGTACTGTGCTGACATATATGTACAAAGATGTTCATAGTAGTGTATTTAGAGAATTAAAGAATTGGAAACAATAAAAATATTCTTTATGAGGAGTTGGTTAAATAGATTACATTTTAGCCATACAAAGGAACAGTATATTGCTATTCAAGAATATGAAGTGGCTTCATAGGTACCACCTATGATATATGGTTAAGTAAATACTTTAAGAAATACAACAGGATGATATATTTTTTATTGAAATATTTAAAAATGTGTGTTATATGTATGTATGTCCCAAAGGTTGTGGTGTTTTTACAGTAGTCTGTTGGGTGGCTTCCCCTGAGGACAGGCATTGTGGCAGGGGTGGGTGGTGGCAGGGAGGAGCCATGGGAAGAACTTACTAATTTCCTTTATTCACTTCTGTAATGTTTTGATGATTTTTTCAACCAGCAAAAATATTTAAACTAAAGGTAGTATAAATCTAGTCAAATGTGGGTAAACAGAAGGCCTAGTATATAGGGTGAGGTTATGAGGAGTTAGAGGCAAGCCTCTGAGGACTGCAGGGGCTCTTAGATAATGGAGAGAGGACTTTAAAATTAACTATTATGGGGTGCCTGGGGGGCTCAGTCAGTTAAGCATCCGACTTGGTTTCAGCTCAGGACCTGTTATAACAGCTGGTGAGTTCAAGCCCCTCATTGGGCTCTATGCTGACAGCGTGGAGACTGCTTGGAATTCTCTCTCCCTCTCTCTTTGCCCCTTCCCCACTCATGCTCTCTCTCTCTCAAAAATAAATATATAAACATTTACAAATAAATAAATAAAAATAAAATTAACTGTTACCCAGTATATCTTCAAACTGATCTTGGAAGCCCATACACTCTCAACCTACGGAATAAATGGACTTGCCTTTCAGGTCACAAGAGTATTGAAGTGACATTAAATAACCTACAAGAGTAATGCTTCTCTTTATGTACTAGGAAATGCATTATGTAAATGTGCGTATGTAAAATGGCATCCTCCACACACTCTGAAGTAATGGCACAGCTAGACCATTTACTAAGCCCTGGATATATTTCTCCAGGGCACTACCACACAATTGGATCCGACATTAAGGTGATTTATTGATAAGTTCATTACTGCTGTGCTCTCTTTCAAATTAGTGATGCATAACGTATGAGGAGCAGAAAAGCTTTAGCTGTGAGATACGAATGTGATTCAGTAAGAACCTGCGATTTGCGTAGGAAAGGAATCTGGTGGCAAACTGGTCGGGTGATTGCAGGGCTTTGAAAACTGTAGCATAACTGACTCCTCAGACATTACAGGCTAAGTAAACAATTCATTTGTTTATAATTATTTATAACCCATCTAACCTCAGCTGTCCTCTTTGGTAATGCTTTCCGGGTCAGTTTGAAGCACATCTTGTGATGAATTAAAGAAGTATGTCTGATAATATAAACCAGAAGCATGGTGCTATAGACTCATCTCTGCCCTGAATTCACCTTTTCTCCTAAATATTAATGATATAAACAAAAGACTAAGGAGAAAATGAGAAGAGGCAGAGAAGGAAAGTAAAATTTTAGTCTTCCTCCTTTATATTGATTCATGTCTTGATTATATTTATTGAATTTTATTGAATAAGCAAACATAATGCTTACTTATCTTTGTATTTGTCATCATAGGGAAGTTATGGTTTTCAAAATGTAGATGCTTATACAAATTATGAGCAAATGACACACCTATTCTCAAGGTTAGGTTAATTGCCGTGCTCAATATAAATGATTCCATAATCCTACCTCTAAGAATGTGAATGAGTTTAAAATTCTGTATACCTTGCCTGATTAGTAACCTTGATCATCTCTTTCCTGCCCAGCTTATGTATGCCCATATTGACTCCATTTCTTGCCTTTATCTTATTACTCTTCCATTATTAAGTTCACACACACAAAAATGATGTACAGGATTATAAGAAGTTAGAAAGCTAAGGAACCTTATCAAGATTTGAATGTGGGACAGAGGCACATATATAATAATTTGTTTAAACGTAGCATAGTATGATATATATATTGTTTATTTTATAAAATGATTTTCATCAGCCTATAGGTACTTTTGAAAAGTACCTATAGTTAGCGTTAGAAAGTCTCAATAGTAGGTCAATTTATCCAATATGGGATTGGGACTCAATATTTATTACCTATAGTTCATGTAAAAAGTAAGCATAACCTCAAATATTTTATTACTGTTAACACAGTATACATGTTGTCTTGGTGTACCTCCCATCATTGAATTTTTTTTGACATTCCTGATTTTGTTCTGCAGAGCTGAGAAGACAGTCTAATTTGGAATGAACTTGGGTCCTGAATGAGCACTCCAGTTTTCCCTTACCCCTATACCATCCTACATATTTGTGTTTAACATAGTCATTGATAAATACTTTGAGAAAGATTTATTTAGGTACTTCTTCCTTCTCCTTTTTAAAACATGTTTTACCAAATCAAATTGTCAGAAAAACATGAGGGAGGTTTGTAGAAGAGTTTAGAAACTACTAATGTGCTATATCAACTCCTTTTAAATAGATAACAATAAAGCAAGAAGACATCTTGTGATCACATAGAACATGGGAAATGTGAATGCTTGTGTGTGGAAACGTGGCATCTCCATTTTATACTCAGTATTGGCTATTCTATTGTTTTGTATTCTCTAAAAAGTGCAACAAAGTTTGTTTATTTATTTTAAATATTTTAAAAAAATTTTTTAAGTTGTCTCTACACCCAACCTGGGGCTTGAATCTTCAACCCTGAGATCAAGAGCTTCACACTGTACCAACTGAGCCAGCTGGGTGGCCCTGCAGTGAATTATTTTATTTTATTTTATTTATGTATTTATTATTTACTTATTTTTATTTAAGTTTTAGTTATTTAACATACAGTACAGTATTGGTTTCAGGAGTAGAATTCAGTGATTCATCACTTGCATTCAACACTCAGTGCTCATCACAAGTGCCCTCCTTAATACCCATCACTCATCTAGCCTATCTCCCACCCACCTCCCTCCATCAACCCTCAGTTTGTTCTTTATCATTAAGAATCTCTTATGGTTCGTTTCCTACTCTCCTCTTTTTCCCCCCTTCCCATATGTTTATCTGTTTCGTTTCTTAAATTCCACATATGAGTGAAATTACGGGGTATTTGTCTTTCTCTGATTGACTTATTTCGCTTAGCATAATACAGTCTAGTTCCATCCATGTCAACACAAATGGCAAGACTGCATTCTTTTTGATGGTTGAAAAATATTCCATTGCATTTATACACCACATCTTCTTTATCCATTCATCAGTTGATGGACATTTAGGCTCTGCTGTCTCCATAGTTTGGTTGTTGTTGATAATGCTGCTATAAACATTGGGGTACATGTACCTCTTCAAATCTGTATTTTTGTATCCTTTGGGTAAATCCCTAATAGTGCAATTGCTGGGTTATAGGGTAGTTCCTTTCTTGAGGAACCTCCATACTGTTCTCCAGGGCGGCTGCACTAGCTTGCATTCCCACCAACAGTGCAAGAGGGTTTCCCCTTCTCCAAGTCCTTGTCAGCACCTGTTGTTTCTTGTGTTGTTAATTTTGACCATTCTGACAGGTGTGAGATGGTATCTCATCATGGTTTGGATTTGCATTTCCCTGATGATGAGTGATGTTGAGCATCTTCTCACGTGTCTGTTGGCCATCTGCGTGTCTTCTTTGGAAAAGTGTCTATTCAACCCTGAAATGAATTTTAAATCCCAATACACAGAATCAGTATTTTGTTTTTAATTAAAGTTTAAAGTTTAACAATACTAAAATAATCTTTGTATTTAAGAAGTAGCCTTTTCAGACTTATATGAAACTTCATGGCCCAAACAAATGGAAAAAGTTTATTTCTGAGAGTCATAAATCCAAGATAATGACCCCCAAACTAGCGTTTGATAGATGAAATTATAATATGCACTTATGATAGATTACTGTAGTATCTAAAATAATATGATATTGGGGTGCCTGGGTGGCTCAGTGGTTAAGTGTCTGACTCTTGATTTCAGCTCAGTTCATGATCTCACATTTCATGGATTTGAATCCCACATTGGGCCCAGTGCTGACAGCGCAGAGCCTGCTTGAGATTATTTTTCTCTTTGCCTCTTCCCTGCTCTGTCTCTCTCTTTCTTGAAATAAATAAACTTTTCAAAAAATAAAAATAAATAAAATAGAATAACATATGAAATAAAGCATATAATAATAACATGATGAAAAATGTACACAATACATTAGGGTTGGCAAACCTTTTTTTAATGAAGGGTCAGATAGTAAATATTTTTGGCTTTGTGGGCCATATGGTCTCTGATGCAACTACTGAACTCTGCCATTGTAGCAGGAAAATAGCCATAGACAATGCATAAATGAGTGAGCATGACTGTGTTCCAATTAAACTTTATTTATAAACAGGAAGCAGGCCCAGTTTGCCAGGGGGCTGCAGGTTGTCCATTGAAATACATCGTTATATGAAAAATCTCATTATAAATTGGTATATGTAATATAATGTTATTACAAAAAAAAAACTGTATGACTAAAGAGATACACAGAAACTTGTTAAAATGTGAACACTGGTTATTTTTGGTGAAATTATCTTTTGTGCTATTGTGCATATATGTATATCAAGGTACAAAGAAAACGATTTAAAAATAAAAAACTATTAGGAAACATTTTAAAAACTAAAAATTGTGTTAAGTACATTTAGATGAATAAAACAATGTTGAAATCATTTTTTCCTACATGATAGTTATATAAGATGTATATCATTTATTTTATGTCATTTTTATCACTGTCATCATGTCAGTTTTGGTATTTTTTGTTTTTTCTTATTTGTTTGCTTTGTTTGTTTCTTTGTTTTTGTGTTTTTAATGATGGCTGTGTTCTTCATGTTACCAGTCATATGAGAATCTGTTCACCCCTGGTCTTCTTAATTATTTTGGGCTCTGCTTTTAAACTGATTCTTTTAAAATACAGATTATATTATTATTTAGGTATGGCAAGGTTAGCAGTTCAGGAGATGACAGCTGTTGGATAGTTTGTTATCCTCGTAGATACAAAGAGAAGGGGGCATGTCTTGACAAGGTGACTACAGAGGGAAGCAACAGGGTCATGGATTGGTGTGGAGCAGGAGTGGAGGGGGAGCTGGAGGGTGTGTGTGGGATGGCGTGCCTTGGCAAGAACCTGTATTGTGTTTTCCAAAGAAAGGAACAGGTGAGACAGGATAAGCAGGTTTAGGTTAGATGCTTTGTATAATTTCACTGGGCTCTGGGGCATAAAGACTGTCCCTGGTTGTCCAGTGTTTGGCCCTGGGGTGATTGGGAAGGGAAGGGAAGGGATGGTGGCCCAGAGTGTGAAAGCCTGACTGAGGAAGTGACAGGGTAGATGGGTTCTGGATTGGTTGATTTGCATATGAAAGGCATGCTCCAGGAAATTAGTTTGCTATCTTTAGGAATTAGCTAACCTTGGCAAGGGCAGTTCCTTCGGGATCAGCAAGGCCCCAAGATGTCAACATGTCAGAAATTAAAAAGCATAGTCAATACAATGGTATACTAGGGATTTGGATAAACACATCGATCACAAATGTGTTAATAAAGTTTGGCCCATTTGAAGAGCATATTGTCAACTTTTTACTATTCGTTTAAGTAACCTTTATGAAATATACTGAGAACCAAGTTTTTGATTTTCTCTTTAGAGTGGTCTAGACTCCTCACACATTATCTTAAGTACTATCTCAACTGATAATATATTCAGGCTCTGTAATATGGTAGCTCATGGCATAAATGTACTGAATGTACCAGGAATCCTCAGATTGCCAGTTCTGCCATACACATTGTAGAATTTCTTATCACAATGCCTTGACTTCGAAATTTGTGAATTGAGAAATTTGTGTATAGTTTCCCTGGTTGCTTAACGGGGTTATTGTGAGAATCAAATCAAGTAAGCACTTGGAAAACTATAATGCACTACAAAAAACTGAGCACCACTGTGATTGGCTTTAATCATTTCATTTATTTTATCTGGATGCCTCTTGGATATCCCCCTAAGCACCTATGAGCGAAGTTAAGTCTAACACTTCTTTTTTCATCTTAAAAAGGAGTGTGTCTGGGGGGGGGGGGTTGGTGATGAATTTTACTCATTCTTTTACGCATTGTCAGTTCTTCTACCTACTTAGACCAGACACTTGGGCAGAATCTTTATATTTTCATCTCTCTCTGAGCCTCCATAGGTCAAAATCAGTTTGTCTAGTCATTGGACTGCCTGTTACTGGTATCTTTGCACCTTCTGCATGCTGTCCCTTTCTACCATCTCTGTCCAAAGTCACATCATCACAACTCCTAGCTAGCCTGTGGGAACCACCTCCCAACCTAGTCTTTTACCTCCAATTTCTCAGCCTCTCTTTTGAGCTTAAATGCTTCTCAAACTGGGAGACTTTTCTGATTTACTGAATCAAGATGTGCTATTTCCTTGCCCCTGGGCTCCTTAATGCTTACCTTTCATTTTCCCAATTTTTTTCCTCCATACAGGAAGTGCTTGGGAAAACTCAGGAAAAACCCTGGATAAAGGTAAATTTTAGCTATTGTTCTATGTAAAGTAAGGCAGCCATACAGAGGGATGCTATGAATAATGTATGCAAATACTTTCCTAGAATTCATGCTTCTTTACTTTATTTAGGGAAAAGTTGCTCCCTTTGTTCAAAGTCTGTTGGGATTTCTCTGGGCAAAGACTGGGAATTTCCCAGGGCAGTTTCTTCTCAGATTAGCCTTAGGGGAGATTGTGCTCAGATTTCATTTGTGGACACTCTTGGCAAAGGCAACCTTCTGTAACTAGGTCAGAACTCTCTTCTCCCTTGCTGGGATGGTAGATGGGTCAGATCTTCCATGTTTTCTATAGGTTGCAGGGCACCATCATCACCATGCCCCCACTCTTCATTATCTTTGATCCATAGTCATGGAAGTGAGCAACGCCACGCTGGGGCTCCTGGACCCTTCTAAAAAGTGACATCATCACCTTCAGGCTGAGGGCTGAAAGCAATGTGAATAATAGGATAATTTTAAGGAGTAAATGGAAGTTGAAACACTTTGACTTTTCTGTCACTCAGTGTCCTGTAATTTCTATCTTATTGTTTTTATAATATAGTGAGATAACTGAGAACGCATTATTAAATTTGGAAGGCCCTTAATTTTAGATAGATATAAATGAATATATATATTAATTTTTATCAAGTTCCTTAATCTCTGTGTGATTCAGTTTTCCCATCTATAAACTAGAGAGTAGTGAGGAACATATGAGGTCGTTGGATAGGAAAAATGTTTCTATACCCTTTAAGATTCTTTTAGTTTGTTTAAGCATCAAATTCACATAAGACAGATTAACAGGGGAAGAACAAATGCTTAATAACATGTGTACCTTCTGTATACATGGGAGAGACTCAAGAAAACTGAACAACTCACCAAAATGGCCAGAGCCATCACCTTGAATACCATCTTCAGCTAAAGACAAAAAAAGATGGGGTGGCAAGCCAGTTATGGGAGATACCCAGGAAAACACAGTAAACAAGGGTAAGATTGTTATGCCGTCTTATGTTATGTAAGTCCATGCCTTCTCCATGGAAGCAGTTTCTAGAGATTGAGTCATCCTCGCCTTTCTATATTGAAAGGGAGACACCCTTACAAATGGAGAGATTTCCAATTTAAATGTAAATGTCTCTTACAAAAGGGTCACTTGAACTTGGTTTTTAGAGTTTTTCCAGTGTTTGCAGTGGTTATTTCTTAAAAATAACCAGCTTAAAATAAATAATACACCAAACAGGTATATTTTGAGGCAGCAATTGCTTCTCTACAAGTTCATACACATAAAATACTTGAACAGTACAGTTAAATCATAGGCAGCCAGTAAATCTTTAATATTAAATACAAGAAGAAGAAAGAGGAGGAGGAAGAAGAGGAAAAAAGGGGGAAGAGAGGAAGAAATGATCTTTATGGGAGGGCCATGGAAATACTGAAGAGCAGAGATTATGTCTTACACACATTTAGATCCTTTGCAGGATTTAGTTAATAACAGGTACCCAGTAATTGGTACCCAGTTTAAGCATATGGGTGAATAAATAAGTGAATATAGAGAACCACAAAATTATACTCAGCCATAGCTGACTGATGCTTTGCTTTCATTGGACGAGCATTGCAGTGGATTCATTAGTTAGTTTTGGTGTTAATGAAAACCTAACCACAGATGTAAAAATGTGACCTCTCCAACTTTGGGGCACATGAAACATTTGGCAGTCATTATAGAGAATCTGGAGTTGAGAAGACCATTACCGTCCTCGTGATAGATTTCCTCTAGTTTCCTGCACACTGCACATATTTCTAACCTGAATAAAATCAGTATCAAATCCTTTAGACCTATAGACCCAGCCCTCCCTCCTCCTCCCTAAATCTAGAATCTCTATCCTTTCTGGGGCTTTGTGAGGAATGTGTGTAATGATTCTGGAGTAGATATTAAGTTTGAGTCTGGAGTGATCACAATAGACATTTTCATGGTCTCTCAACAAAGAAGTTAATCTGATAAATTCATTCTTAGCTATTAGGGAATAATGTGTAATCTTTTGGAAAAACATTTGTATTTTAGAGAATCAAAGAGTACTAAGGGTTTGCTAATATTTCATTCATCCATTTGTTCATCAAACTATGTGCCAGTATTGAGAATTCAAAGGTAAATAAAAATGGTCCTTGGCTTTGAGGAACCTACAGAAACAGATGACCAATTGTTACATTTTTGATATGAATAGCATAGATAATTTGTTAAGTTATTTCTTGGCAGCCCTCAAATCACATCTTGTGACTACTGACCAACACACAACTATCCTGGAACAGTATTCTAGGACCTAAGTCAGCTCTGGAAGATGAAATGTAAACAATTATCTGCCTAGAGGTTCATCCCACAGTGTCACACACAAGGCTCCCTAAATCTTTTTATTTTTATGCTCTTAAATAGAGCTATTCATATGGATTTTGCTCAGCTCTTACTTAAATCTACAAGGTACTGACTTCATATGCTTATGATTGCTCAAAGTCAGAAGGAAGCAGATCATCTCATGGGTAGCCTAAAGATATATGACAACTATGCTTTTTTTCAAATGAAATATTGACTATATAAAATATTGTTATTTTGCCTATTAAAAATTAATTTTCTCATTGTCAGAAACAGATAACTCAGGAAAATAGTAATCTGTCATTGTTCATAAAAACAAATTGTTAATATTTTGACTTATTTCAATATAGCATTTTGTATAGTTATGAGAATGAATTCATGTATGAATATTAGTACATGAATACATAGCTATTTTATTATTATGTTTTCTTCTTTTGGCTTAATATTTATCGTATTACAAAATATCTAGTTTTTCTATGAGACTTACTAATAGTTGTCTAATATTCCATCAAAACCTTACCATAACTTGTTTCATTATACCCTTATATAATACATTTCAAATTATTCCATTCCTTTTGCAATTATATTTAGTACTGTGAAGAACATCCTGAAAGTGAAATTACTGGATCTTATCGTTTTGCAGTTTAACTGTGTGTACTGATTCAAAGGTTATGAAAGTGTTCTGTGCTTTTCTCTGCAAAGCTTTTGTTTTAGTGTTCACATTTAAACCTACATGGAAGTGTATGGTGTGAGTTAGTGGAAACAGTTTATTTTTGTCATGTGCCTATCTAACTGATAACAGCAACATTTATTTACAAGACTATTTATTGTAAGTGGTCTCACTTCAATTCACTGTTACATTTTTTCTAAATTTTATTAATTTTTCATAAATATACATTTGCATTTGTTTTTAGTTTAGAATTAATTTTAGGACTCTACTCTTCCATTAGTCACCTTGTTCCAACTTTGACACAAACAATAGTGTCATATTTCCTATATTACTTATTACTTATTTATTCTAGCTTATCAGAGGTCTTGATATATGCTCAGTAAGACTTTTAGCTTTGTTCTTCTGAAATGCTGTGGCTATTCTTGGTCCTTTGCTCTTCCATTTGAATTTTTGAATCAGCTCATCAATGTAAAAAACCAAAAAAACCCACCCAACCAAGAAACAATTGTGATATTTACTAGGATTGCATTGAAAGTATTGATCAATTTGGGAGGAATTGTCATTTTTAATTTTGTTATTATTTATTATTATTTGAGTCTTCTAACCAATGAAATGATATATCCCTTATTTATTTTGGTTTTCTTTCATTTTTCCCTTTATTATTACATAGTTCATGATTTTCCATGTAGAGATTTTGTACATTTTAATTTTTTTATTTTTTAAATTTATTTTTTTTAATTTTATTTTTTATTTTTTAAAATTTACATCCAAATTAGTTAGCATATAGTTCAACAATGATTTCAGGAGTAGATTCCTTAATGTCCCTTACGCACGTAGCCCATCCCCCTCCCACAACCCCTCCAGCAACCCTAAGCTTGTTTTCCAAATTTATGAGTCTTTTCTGTTTTGTCCCCCTCCCTGTTTTTATATTCTTTTTGTTTCCCTTCCCTTATGTTCATCTGTTTTGTCTCTTAAAGTCCTCATTTGAGTGAAATCATATGCTTTTTGTCTTTCTCTGACTAATTTCACTTAGCATAATACCCTCCAGTTCCATCCACGTAGTTGCAAATGGCAAGATTTCATCTTTTTGATTGCCAAGTAATCCTCCATTGTGTGTATATACCACATCTTCTTTATCCATTCATCCATCGATGGCCTTTTGGGCTCTTTCCATAATTTGGCTATTGTTGATAGTGCTGCTATAAACATGGGGGTGTATGTGTCCCTTCAAAACAGCACACCTATATCCCGTGGATAAATGCCTAGTAGTGCAATTGCTGGATCATAGGGTAGTTCTCTATTTTTAGTTTTTTGAGGAACCTCCATACTATTTTCCAGAGTGGCTGCACCAGCTTGCATTGCTGCCAACAATGCAAAAGAGATCCTCTTTCTCAACATCCTTGCCAACATCTATTGTTGCCTGAGTTGTTAATGTTAGCCATTCTGACAGGTGTAAGGTGGTATCTCATTGTGGTTTTGATTTGTGTTTCCCTGATGATGAGTGATGTTGAGCATTTTTTCATGTGTCGGTTGGCCATCTGGATGTCTTCTTTGGAGAAGTGTCTATTCGTGTCTTTCGCCCGTTTCTTCACTGAATTATTTGTTTTTTGGGTGTTGAGTTTGATAAGTTCATATAGACTTTGGATACTAACCCTTTACCTGATACGTCATTTGCAAATATCATCTCCCATTCTGTCGGTTGCCTTTTAGTTTTGCTGATGGTTTCCTTCACTGTGCAGAAGCTTTTTGTTTTGATGAGGTCCCAGTAGTTCATTTTTGCTTTTGTTTCCCTTGCCTTCGGAGACGTGTTGAGTAAGAAGTTGCTGTGCACCAGATCAAAGAGGTTATTTCCTGCTTTCTCCTCGAGGATTTTCATGGCTTCCTGTCTTACATTGAGGTCTTTCATCCATTTTGAGTTTATTTTTGTGTATGGTGTAAGAAAGTGGTCCAGGTTCATTCTTCCACATGTCGCTGTCCAGTTTTCCCAGCACCACTTGCTGAAGACACTGTCTTTATTCCATTGGGTATTCTTTCCTGCTTTGTCAAAGATGAGTTGGCCATACGTTTGTGGGTCCATTTCTGGGTTCTCTCTTCTGTTCCATTGA
This sequence comes from Panthera pardus, assembly GCF_024362965.1. Taxonomy (NCBI): domain Eukaryota; kingdom Metazoa; phylum Chordata; class Mammalia; order Carnivora; family Felidae; genus Panthera; species Panthera pardus. The sequence continues at coordinate 32,294,740 of NW_026526765.1, read as the reverse complement.
TCTAAATGTCTGTTCTTGTGCCAGTACCATAGTGTCTTGATGATTACAGTTTTGTAGTATAGCTTGAAGTCTGGGATTGTGATGCCTCCTGCTTTGATTTTCTTTTTCAACATCGCTTTGGCTATTCAGGGTCTTTTCTAGTTCCATACAGATTTTAGGATTATTTGTTCTAGCTCTGTGAAGAATGCCGGTGTTATTTTCATAGGGATTGCATTGAATATGTAGATTACTTTGGGTAGTATCGACAGTTTAACAATATTTGTTCTTCCTATCCAGGAGCATGGAATCTTTTTCCATTTCTTTGTGTCTTCTTCAATTTCTTTCATAAGTTTTCTGTAGTTTTCAGTGTATAGATTTTTCACCTCTTTGGTTAGATTTATTCCTAGGTATTTTATGGTTTTTTGTGGAACTGTAAATGGGATTGATTCCTTGATTTCTCTCTCTGTTGCTTCATTGTTGGTGTATAGGAATGCAACTGATTTCTGTGCATTGATTTTATATCCTGCAACTTTGCTGAATTCATGAATCAATTCTAGCAGTTTTTTGGTGGAATCTTTTGGGTTTTCCATATAGAGTATCATGTCATCTACAAAGAGTGAAAGTTTGACCTCCTCCTGACCGATTTGGATGCCTTTTATTTCTTTGTGTTGTCTGATTGCAGAGGCTAAGACTTCCAATACTATGTTGAATAACAGTGGCAAGAGTGGACATCCCTGTCTTGTTCCCGACTTTAGGGGGACAGCTCTCAGTTTTTCCCCATTGAGGATGATATTAGCGTTGGGTCTTTCATATACGGCTTTTATGATCTCGAGGTATGCTCCTTCTATCCCTACTTTCTTGAGGGTTTTTATCAAGAAAGGATGCTGTATTTTGTCAAGTGGTTTCTCTGCATCTACTGAGAGGATCACATGGTTCTTGTCCTTTCTTTTATTGATGTGATGAATCATATTAATTTTTTTTGTGCATACTGAACCAGCCCTGCATCGCAGGTATAAATCCCACTTGGTTGTGGTGAATAATTTTTTTAATGTATTGTTGGATCCGGTTGGCTAATATCTTGTTGAGGATTTTTGTATCCATTTTCATCAGGGAAATTGGTTTATAGTTCTCCTTTTTAGTGGGGTCTCAGTCTGGTTTTGGAATCAAGGTAATGCTGGCTTCATAGAAAGAGTTTGGAAGTTTTCCTTCCATTTCTATTTTTTTGAACAGTTTCAAGAGAATAGGTGTTAACTCTTCCTTAAATGTTTGGTAGAATTCCCCTGGAAAGCCATCCGGCCCTGGAGTCTTGTTTTTTGGCAGATTTTTGATTACTAATTTGATTTCCTTACTGGGTATGGGTCTGTTCAAATTTTCTATTTCTTCCTGTTTCAGCTTGGTAGTGTATATGTTTCTAGGAATTTGTCCATTTTTTCCAGATTACCCATTTTATTGGCGTATAATTGCTCATAATATTCTCTTATTGTTTGTACTTCTGTTGTGTTGGTTGTGATCTCTCCTCTTTCATTCTTGATTTTATTTATTAGGTCCTTTCCTTTTTCTTTTTGATCAAACTGGCTAGTGGTTTATCAATTTTGTTAATTCTTTCAAAGAACCAGCTTCTGGTTTTATTCATCTGTTCTGGGTTTTTTTTGTTTGTTTCGATAGCATTAATTTCTGCTCTAATCTTTATTATTTCCTGTCTTCTGCTGGTTTGGCGTTTTATTTGCTGTTCTTTTTCCAGCTCCTTAAAGCATAAAATTAGGTTGTGTATCTGAGATCTTCCTTCCTTCTTTAGGAAGGCCTGGATTGCTATATACTTTCCCCTTATGACCACCTTTGCTGAGTCCCAGAGGTCTTGGGTTGTGGTGTTATCATTTTCATTGACTTCCATATACTTTTTAATTTACTCTTTAACTTCTTGGTTAGCCCATTCATTCTTTCGTAGGATGTTCTTCAGTCTGCAAGTATTTGTTACCTTTCCAAATTTTTTCTTGTGGTTGATTACGAGTTTCATAGTGTTGTGGTCTGAAAATATGCACGATATGATCTTGATCTTTTTGTACTTACTTAGGGCTGATTTGTGTCCCAGTATATGGTCTATTCTGGAGAACGTTCCATGTGCACTGGAGAAGAATGTATATTCTGCTGCTTTAGGATAAAATGTTCTGAATGTATCTGTAAGTCCATCTGGTCCAGTGTGTCATTCAAAGCCATTGTTTCCTTGTTGATTTTTTGATTAGATGATCTGTCCATTGCTGTGAGTGGGGTGTTGAAGTCTCCTACTATTATGGTATTACTATCAATGAGTTTATTTATGTTTGTGATTAATTGATTTATATATTTGGGTGCTGCCACATTTGGCGCATAAATGTTTACAATTGTTAGGTCTTCTTGGTCTATAGACGCCTTGATCATGATGTAATGCCCTTCTTCATCTCTTGATACAGTCTTTAAAGTCTAGATTGTCTGATATAAGTATGGCTACTCCAGCTTTCTTTTGTTCACCATTAGCATGGTAGCTGGTTCTCCATCCCCTTACTTTAAATCTGGATGTATCTTTAGTTCTAAAGTGGGTCTCTTGTAAACAGCATATTGATGGATCTTGTTTTCTTATCCATTCTGTTACTCTATGTCTTTTGATTGGAGCATTTAGTCCATCAACATTTAGAGTGAGTAGTGAAAGAAATGAATTTATTGCCATTATGATGCTTGTAGAGTTACAGTTTCTGGTGGTGGTCTCTGGTCCTTTCTAATCTTTATTGCTTTTGGTATTTATTTATTTATATATATATATTTTTTCATCTTTTCTCCCCTCAGAGAGTCCCCCTTAAATTTTCTTGCAGGGCTCGTTTAGTGGTCACATACTTCTTTAAGTTTTGTTTGTCTGGGAAACTTTCTATCTCTCCTATTTTGAATGACAGCCTTGCTGGATAAAGAATTCTTGGCTGTATATTTTTGTGATTCAGCACACTGAATATATCCTGCCACCCCTTTCTGGCCTGCCAAATTTCTGTGGATAGGTCTGCTGCAAACTTGATCTGTCTTCCCTTGTAGGTTAGGGACTTTTTTCCCTTGCTGCTTTCATGATTTTTCTCCTTGCTTGAGTATTTTGTGAATTTGACTATGATATGCTTTGTTGATGGTCGGTTTTTGTTGAACCAATGGGGGTCCTCTGTGCTTCCTGGATTTTGATGTCTGTGTCTTTCCCCAGGTTAGGAAAGTTTTCTGCTATGATTTGCTCACATAACCCTTCTACCCCTATTTCTCTCTCTTCCTCCCCTGGGACCCCTATGATTCTGATGTTGTTCCTTTTTAATGAGTCACTGGTTTCTCTAATTCTTAAGTCGTGCTATTTTGCCTTAATCTCCCTCTTTTTTTCTGCTTCATTATTATTCTCTATAAGTTTTTCCTCTTTTGATCGCGGATTCTCTGTTCTACCTCATCCATCCTTGCCGCTGCTGCATCCATCCGTGATTGAAGCTCAGTTATAGCATTTTTGGTTTCATTCTGGCTATTTTTTACTTCTTTTATTTCTGCAGAAAGGGATTCTAATCTATTTTCTATTTTTTTTTAACGTTTTTTATTTATTTTTGAGACAGAGAGAGACAGAGCATGAACAGGGGAGGGGCAGAGAGAGAGGGAGACACAGAACCGGAAGCAGGCTCCAGGCTCTGAGCCATCAGCCCAGAGCCCGACGCGGGGCTCGAACTCACGGACCGTGAGATCGTGACCTGAGCTGAAGTCGGATGCTTAACCGACGGAGCCACCCAGGCGCCCCTAATCTATTTTCAACTGCAGCTAGTATTCTTATATTTGTGATTCTAAATTCTGGTTAGGACATCTTGCTTGTATCTGTGTTGGTTAAATCCCTGTCTCGTTTCTTCGTGCTCTTTCTTTTGGGGTCATTTTCTTCGTTTTGTCATTTTGAAGGGAGAAAAGGAATTAATGAGGTAGAAAATTGAAATAAAAAAATTAAAATTAAAGAAAAAATTAAATTTAAAAATTAAAAACACACACACAGAAAAATCGAATAGATGATGCTAGATCCTAGATGTATTTTGGTCTGGGTGTTGAAAGTGGTTTGACAGATTAGAGAAACAAATGAACAAAAAAAAAGCAGGGGAGAAAAAAAGGGAAATAGTTTGGGAATTTGAAAAAATGAATACACTGACGTACACTAAAATGAGATGATGGGAGTAAAATAGATTTGAAGAAATATACACGAAAGTAAAGAATATAGTAGAAAAAAATTAAAGACAAATATTTTTAATAAAAATTTAAAATAAATATGAATTTTTTCGTTTTCTGTATTTAAGAAAAAAGAAAAGAAATGAAAAAAAAGATTCAAAAAAAGAAAAGATAAAAAAAGAAAAGAAAAAACAAATCGTTTGAAAATTTGAAAAAGTGAATATACTGTAGTAGACTAAAATAAAACGATGGAAGTAAGATAGAATTTGAAAAACTTTACATATAAGCAAAACATATAGTAATAAAAATTAAATAAAAATATTTTTTAAAGAAATTGAAAGTAAAAATGAAGTTTTTCTCTTTCTGTATTCAAGAAAAAGTATTGTAAAAGAGAAAAAGAAAAAAGAAAAAAAGAAAAAAAATGGAATAGATGAACCTGCTAACAGATTGAAGTAGGACTGTAATTGTTTTGTTTTCCCCTAGAAGTGTCTATGTAGCTCTTTATAGTCCATAAATTAAGCTGGCAGTGAGGATTGTGTTCTTGAAGAGTGAAGTTGGCCCAGTTGGGCGGGGCTCAGTGTAACACCTCTGCTCTCCACTAGATGGCGCTGCTAGCCTACTGGGGTGGATTGTTGCGGAGCTCCTAGGTGCGGGTGTGGGAGAGGTGCGCGTGTGCGGGAGAGGTGAAAATGGCGCCACCCCGCTACCCAGTCTGTTTTCCCGGATCAGCAATTGCGCACTTGTCCTCTGTCTTCAGCTCTCGTCCACTCCCCGCTTTTTCACTCTCTGTGACCAGGCCCCAGGCAGTACCTCTCTCCCAAGTTTTATCTCAGATGCGGCTGTTTTCCCTGGCCCCTTACTTCTGAAGGACTGCGGCTTTGACCCGTTCCACCCGTGGGAGGGTCTCACCGAGCAATGGCTGAATATGGCTGCACCCAGGAATGCCTGCTGGACTGAGACTGTGGCCAGGTGCCAGCCCACCCCAGAAAAAGTTCATGAGACAGTGTAGCAGCAGCATTTCAGGAATTATGGAAAATCACAACACACATCTGGCACCAGGCTTCACCCTTAATGACCTTGTTCCAGCACCAGTGAATGTGGCTGCCTTCTGGGGTCTGCTGGGACCAGGTGGCTTCAACAGTCTCTACCAAATGTCCTTCCAGCAGTGGAACCGGTTTTCCCCACATAGCCCGAGAACCTCCTGGACCCCACTCTGTTCCTGGGGATTCGCCCTTCACAACAGAGCCCTGCCAGGTATTGAGCTATGGAGTTGCAGCCTTTGCGCTCCCCTTGTTTACAGTCTTAATGGAATTTAAGCCCTCTCCTTTCTCCTTTCTCCCTTTTTAGTTTAGTCCCTGCGGCTGTTTTCAATTTTCCACTTTCCCTTCAGCTGCTTTTGGGGAGGGGTGCTTTTCCCATATTCTCCCCCGCCTCCCATCTCTGTCCTTTCTCCACCTGCAAACGTGGTTCCCTACCTTTCATGGCTTCTCACTCCCCAAGTTCAGCTCTCCGTACCCTGTACCTGCTGAATTCTGTGGTCAGGTTGTGCAGGTTGTGTTAATCCTCCAGTCAGTTTTCTAGGTGTGTAGGATGATTTAGTGTTGGTCTGGCTATATTTCATGGATGCAAGACATACAAAAAGCTTCCATGCTGTTCCGCCATCTTGGCTCCTCCTCCTGTACATTTTTATTTAAATATATTCCCATGTATGTGACATTTTAATGGTATCGCTAATGGCATCATTAGTATTATACATAGTTGTGACTAATATATGGAAATCAGTGAGTTTTTGGTATCTTGATTGGTCATGTAGTCAGTAACCTTACTAAATTCACTATTTCAAGATATTTGTTTGGAAAAAACAGGGAATTAGAATAAGTACAAAGAATACTGCAAAGTACTCCTAAATATCCACCAATTGTTAATATTTTTCCACGTTTGTTTTATCATTTTTTCTGCATATAAAAGTGCCTCTTAATATTTAACATCAATTATTCTTGTTGCTGTTGTTGAGTTACTTAAGAATAAACTATAGACATCAGGAAAATGACTAAATAGTCCTGTCTTTATCTCTTAAAAATGAGGACATTTTCTTAAATAAAAAAAGTAAAAAAATAAAGCTCACTAAATTTAATTTTCTTACAGTACTATTACCTAATGTTCAGTGTATTATCAAATTTCATGAATTATGCCTGTAATGTCCTTTTTAACAATTTTATTTTTCCTGATCCCGGATCCAGTCAAGGATCACACATTGTGTCTAGATATAATGTCTCCTTAGTATTCTCTGACCTGTAACAGTCCCTCACCCTTTGTTTGTCTTTCATGACAATGGAATTTTTGAGGAATACAGACCTGTCATTTTGTGGAATAGTCCATAACTTTTGTTTGAATACTTCCTATGATTACATTCAAATTATTCATTTTTTGTAGAAACCACATGAATGATGTAATCTTGTCCATGAATCACAATAGGAAAAATATAATGCTAATTTGTCTCATTATTGATTATATGAATTACATGTTGATATATAATATTTTGGATGTGTGGAGCCTTGATGGCTCAGTCAGTTAAGTGTCCTACTCTTGATTTTGTTTCAAGTCATGATCTCATGGTTTGTGAGTTAGAGCCCTGCATTGGGCTCTGTGCTGACAGTGTGGACTCTGCTTGGGATTCTCTCTCCCTTTCTCTTTGCCTCACCCCTGCTCATGTTCTCTTTCTCTCAAAAAAAAAAAAAAAAAATTAAGCATTAAAAAAATAATATTTTGGATGTATTGAATTATAAATATATTGCTAATGTCAAGTTTCCCTGTCTCCTTTTTAAAAAATTTTAGTATGGTTTCTAGATAATTTAAATTATATGCATGGCTTGCATTATATGTCTATTGGACAGGGGTACCTTACAGCATCCACTAAAAATATAAAACAAAGAGTTATACATAATAAACAGCTAATAAAACAAAAACTATATCTACAAGTAGGTAGGAAAAGAAGAAAAAGGAAGACAAAAGTATGGGAAAATAGAAAACAAATAACAAGATGATAGATTCCAACTCAACTGTACTGATAATTACTCAAATGTAATGTTCCAAATAATCCAATGAAAATTTAGAGAATGTCAATTTGGTGAAAAAAGCATGATCCACCTAAATGTATTTTATAAGAAATCCTCTTTAAATATAAAGACATCCATATGTATAAAGGCAAAATGATGAAAAAGGAAATACTTTGCAAGTATTAATCATAGGAGAACTGGAATGGCAATGCTAATATCAAACAAGACATTGGGACAAAGAATACTATAAGACATAAAGACATAAGGATGAAGAATCAATTCCTTAGGAAGATATAATGATTCTGAAGGTATATTTTTTCCTTTTTTTTTTTTTAATTTAAATTTTAGTTATTTAACATATAGTGCAATATTGGTTTCAGGAGTAGAATTCAGTGATTCATCACTTACATACAACACACAGTGCTCATCCCAACAAATGCCCTCCTTAATACCCATCACTCATCAAGCCCACTCCCCCTTCATCAACCCATGGTTTGTTCTCTATCATTAAGAGTCTCTTGTGGTTTGTTTCCCTCTCTTCACCACCCCCCCCATATATTCCTCTGTTTTGTTTCTTAAATTCCACATGAATGAAATCATATGGTGTTTGTCTTTCTCTGATTGACTTATTTCGCTTAGCATAATACAGTCTAGTTCCATCCATGTCAACACAAATGGCAAGACTGCATTCTTTTTGATGGTTGAATAATATTCCATTGCATTGATACACCACATCTTCTTTATCCATTCATCAGTTGATGGACATTTAGGCTCTACTGTCTCCATAGTTTTGTTATTGTTGATAATGCTGCTATAAACATTGGGGTACATGTACCTCTTCAAATCTGTATTTTTGTATCCTTTGGGTAAATCCCTAATAGTGCAATTGCTGGGTTATAGGGTAGTTCCTTTCTTGAGGAACCTCCATACTGTTCTCCAGGGCGGCTGCACTAGTTTGCATTCCCACCAACAGTGCAAGAGGGTTTCCCCTTCTCCAAGTCCTTGTCAGCACCTGTTGTTTCTTGTGTTGTTAATTTTGACCATTCTGACAGGTGTGAGATGATATCTCATCATGGTTTGGATTTGTATTTCCCTGATGATGAGTAATGTTGAGCATCTTCTCACGTGTCTGTTGGCCATCTGCATGGCTTCTTTGGAAAATTTCTATTCATGTCTTCTGACCATTTCTTAACTGGGGTATTTGTTTTTTGGGTGCTGAATTTGATAAGGTCTTTATAGATTTTGGTTACGAACCCTTTATCAGATATGTCATTTGCAAATATCTTCTCCCATTCTATAGGCTGCCTTTTAGTTTTGTTGATTGTTTCCCTTACTGTTCAGAAGCCTTTTATCTCGATGAAGTCCCAATAGTTCATGTTTGTTTTTGTTTGCCTTGCCTTTGGCAACTTGTCTAGTAAGAAGTTGCTGTGGCCAAGGTCAAAGAGGTTGCTGCCTGTGTTCTCCTCTAGGATTTTTATGGTTTCCTGCCTCACATTTAGGTCTTTCATCCATTTTAAATTTATTTTTTTCCATGGTATAAGAAAGTAGTCCAGCTTCATTCTTCTGCATGTTGCTGTCCGGTTTTCCCAATACCATTTGTTGAAGAGACTATTTTGTAATTGGATATTCTTTCCTGCTTTGTTGAAGATGAGATGACTGTATACTTGTGGGTCCATTTTTGGGTTTTCTATTTGTTCCATTGATCTATGTGTCTGTTTTTGTGCCCGTAGCATACTGTCTTAATGACTACAATTTACAATATAGCTTGAAATCCAGAATCCTGATGCCTCCAGTTTTGTTTTTCTTTTTCAGGATTGCTTTGGCTATTCAGGGTCTTTTGTGATTCCATACAAATTTTAGGACTGTTTGTTCTAGCTCTGTGAAAAATGCTCATGGTATTTTAATAGGAATTTCATTAAATGTGTAGATTGCTTTGGGTAGTATAGACATTTTAATAATGTTTCTTCTTCCAATCCATGAGCATGGAATGCTTTTCCATTTCTTTGTGTCCTCTTCAGTTTCTTTCATAAGTGTTCAACAGTTTTCAGAGCATAGATCTTTTACCTCTTTAGTTAGGTTTATTCCTAGGTATCTTTTTTTTTTAAGTTTATTTATTTATTTTGAGACAGAGAGAGGGGGGCAGGGAATGAGGGAGGGAGAGGGAGAAAATCCCAAGCAGACTCCACACTGTCATCACTGAGCCCAACATAGGGCTTGAACTCAGGAACCATGAGATCATGACCTGAGCCAAAACCAGGATTTGGTTGCTTAATTGACTACGCCACCCAGTCACCCTTATTCATAGATATCTTAGTGTTTTTGTTGCGGTTGCAAATGGGATTGATTTCTTGATTTCTTTTTCTGATGGTTCATTATTGGTGTACAGAAATTCAATAGATTTCTGCATGTTGATTTTGTATCCGGTGACTTTGCTGAATTCATGTATTAGTTCTAGCAGGTTTTTAGTGGAGTCTTTCAGGTTTTCTACATAGAGTATTATGTTGTCTGGAAATAGTGAAAGTTTGACTTCTACCTTGCAGATTTGGATGCCTTTTATTTCTTTTTGTTGTCTGATTGCTGAAGCTAAGACTTCCAGTACTATGTTAAGTAGTAATGGTGAGCAATTGTTTTGTTCCTGGCCATAGGGGAAAGGCTTTCAGTTTTTCCCCACTGAGGATGATATTTTCTGTGGGTCTTTCATATATGGCCTTTATGATGTTGAGGTATGTTACATGCATCCCTACTTTGTTGAGGGTTTTCTTTTTTTTTTTTTTTTATTTATTTTTGGGACAGAGAGAGACAGAGCATGAACAGGGGAGGGGCAGAGAGAGAGGGAGACACAGAATCGGAAACAGGCTCCAGGCTCCGAGCCATCAGCCCAGAGCCTGACGCGGGGCTCGAACTCACGGACCGCGGACCGTGAGATCGTGACCTGGCTGAAGTCGGACGCTTAACCGACTGCGCCACCCAGGCGCCCCTTTTTTTTTTTTTTTTTTTTTGTTTGTTTGTTTGTTGAGGGTTTTCATCAAGAATGGATTCTGGGGGCGCCTGGGTGGCGCAGTCGGTTAAGCGTCCGACTTCAGCCAAGTCACGATCTCGCGGTCCGTGAGTTCGAGCCCCGCATCAGGCTCTGGGCTGATGGCTCGGAGCCTGGAGCCTGTTTCCGATTCTGTGTCTCCCTCTCTCTCTGCCCCTCCCCCGTTCATGCTCTGTCTCTCTCTGTCCCAAAAATAAATAAAAAACGTTGAAAAAAAAAATTAAAAAAAAAAAAAAAAAAAAAAAAGAATGGATTCTGTATTTTGTCAAAAGCACTGTCAAATGCTTTTTCTGCATCTATTGACAGGATCATATTGTTCTTATCCTTTGTTTTATTAATGTGTATCACATTGATTGATTTGCAAATATTGAACCAGACTTGTAGATCAGGAATAAATCCCACTTGATTATGGTGAATAGTTCTTTTAATGTACTGTTTAATTTGACTTGCTAGTATCTAGTTGAGAATTTTTGCATCCAATTTCATCAGGGATATTGCCCTGTAATTTTCCTTCTTATTGGGGTCTTTGTTTTTGGAATCAAGGTAATGCTGTCTTCATAGCTTAGAAGTTTTCCTTCTATTTCTATTTTTTGGAAAAGTTTGAGAAGAATAGGTATTAACTCTTCTTTAAATCTCTGGTAGAATTTCCCTGGGAAGCCATCTGGTCCAGGACTCTTGTTTGTTGGGAGATTTTTTATTGCAGATTCAATTTCTTTGCTGGTTATGGGTCTGTTCAAATTTTCTATTTCTTCCTATTTCAGTTCTGGTAGTTTGTGAGTTTCTAGGAATTTGTCCATTTCTTTCAGATTGCGTGGTTTGTAAGCATGTAAATTTTCATAGTACGCTCTTATAATTACTTATATTTCTGTGGTGTTGGTTGTGATCACTCCTCTTTAATTCATTATTTTATCTATTCAGGTCCTTTCTCTTTTCTTTTTTATAAATCTGGCTAGGAGTTTATCAGTTTTGTTAACTCTTTCAAAGAACCAGCTCTTAGTTTCATTGATCAGTTCTACTGTTCTTTGTTTGTTTGTTTCTTTGTTTCTATATCATGTGTTTCTGCTCTAATCTTTATCATTTACCTTCTTCTGCTGGCTCTAGGCTTTATTTACTATTCTTTTTATAGCTCCTTTAGATATAAGGTTGGGTTGTGTATTTGGGACCTTTCTTGCTTCTTGATATAGGCCTGAATTGCCATATACATCTCTCTTAGGACTGCCTTTGCTGCATCCCAGAGGTTTTGGACTGTCATGTTTTCATTTCCATTTGCTTCCATGTATTTTTTCGTTTCTTCTTTAATTTCCTGGTTGACCCTTTTATTCTTTAGTAGGATGTCCTTTAACCTCCATGTATTTGAGGACTTCCCAAATTTTTTCTTGTGGTTGATTTCAAGTTTCATAGTGTTGTGATCTGAAAATATGCATGGTATGATCTCAGTCTTTTTGTACTTGTTGAAGGCGATTTGTGACCAGTATGTGGTCTATTCTGGGTAATTTTCCATATGCACTCAAAAAGAATATGTGTTCTGCTTCTTTAGGATGAAATATTCTAGATATGTCTGTTAAGTTTATCTGGTCCAGTGTGTCATTCAAAGCCATTGTTTCCTGGTTGATTTTCTGCCTAGATGATCTATCCATTGTAGTAAGTGGGGTGTTAACATCTTTTATTATTATTGTATTATTATCAATGAGTTTATGTTTGTTATTAAATGATTTATTTATTTCGGTGTCCAAGTTGGGGGCATAAATATTTACAACTGTTAGATCTTTTTGATGGATAGATCCCTTAATTAGAATATAATGCCCTTTTACATTTCTTGTTACAGTCTTTGTTTTAAAGTCTAGTTTATCTGATATAAGTGTGGCTACCCCAGCTTTCTTTTGACATCCATTAGCATGGGAGATGTTTCTCCATCCCCTCACTTTCAACCTGCAGGTGTGTTTAGGTTTAAATTGAGTCTCATGTAGGCAGCATATAAATTCTTGTTTTTTTAAATCCATTCTGATATCCTCTGTCTTTTGATTGGAGCATTTAGTCCATTTACATTTGGAGTGATTATTGAAAGATAAGAATTTAGTGCCATTGTGTTACCTGTAGAGTTCGTGTTCCTAGTGATGCTCTCTGGTCCTTTCTAGTTTTTATTGCTGAAAGTCAATTTTTTTTCCCCACCAGTCAAAAAGTCCCCCTTAAAATTTCTTGTAGGGCTGGTTTAGTGGTCACAAACTCCTTTAGTTTTTGTTTTTCTGGGAAACTCTTGATCTGCCCTTCAATTATGAATGACAGCCTTGCTGGATAGTGAATTCTCAGCTGCATAGTTTTTCCATTCAGCATGTTGAACATATCTTGCCACTCCTTTCTGGCCTTCCAAGTTTCTGTGGACAAATATGCTACAAACCTGATCTGTCTTCCCTTATAGGCTAAGGACTTTTTTTTCCTTGCTGCTTTCATGATTCTTTCCTTGTCTGTCTATTTTCTGAATTTACTGATATGTCTTAGTGATGGCTGGCTTTTGTTGAATTTAATGAGAGTTCTCTGTGCTCCTTGGACTTTGATGTCTGTGTCCTACCCCAGATTATGGAAGTTTTTCAGCCATAATTTGCTCACATAAACCTTCTGACCCCTTTTCTCTTTCTTCATCTTCCAGGACTCCTATGATGTGAATGTTATTATGTTTTAATAAATCATTGAGTTCTTAAAGTCTGCTTTCATGATCACTGAGCTTTGTTTCCCTTGTCTTTTCAGCTTCATTATTTTTCATAATTTTATCTTCTACATTGTTAGTTCACTCCTCTGCCTCATCCATTCTCATTTTTGTGGCCTTCATTCGGGTTTGCATCTCATTTTTAATTTTGGCCTGACTAGATTTTACTTCTTTTATCTCTGCAGAAATGGATTCTCTGGTGTCTTCTATGCTTTTTTCAAGCCCAGATAGTATCCTTATAATCCTTGTTTTCAATTCTAGTTCAGACGTCTTACTTATGACTGCATTGATTAAATCCCTGGCCACCATTTCTTCCTGTTATTTCTTTTGAGGTGAATTCCTCCATCTTGTCATTTTAGAGGAAGAAATAACAATAATAAAATTAAGTAAAGATTAAAAAATTTTTTAAATAAAATAAAGGAAGCTAGATCCTAAGTTTGTTTTGGTCTGCTTGTTAAGAGATGCTTGATAGAAAAAAGAGAAAAGAGCGAAGAAGAGAGAAAAAAATTAAAAATAAAAAAATAATACAATAATACAATACAATAAAAATTTTGCTCTTTCTGTATCCAAGTAACAAAAAAATAAAAAATAAAAGCAACAACAACAAAAACAAAAACAGTAGCATCAACAACAAAGAAAACAAAAAAAAGAATGAGCAAAAAACCCCAAAAGTAGCTAGATTCCCCCAGGAGTTGAAACTTTGCAGCAGTATGGTCGTTAGTGTAAGCTCATGGAAGGGATTTGTGGTGGTCCTTCTGGAGGGTCCTGCTGCTCTAATTCTCAGGCCAACTTGTCCTAATGGAGATATGCCTGGAAGATACAGGTGGGTAGGGCTTAGTGTAACAGCTCCATTCTCTTCTTGGTGGTGTTGTTTCACTCACTTCCGTTGATCAGTGTTGGTGGGCTAATGGTGAAAATGGCTTTACCTCACTCTCTAGTCTCCAGACTGGGAAGTTAGTGCCCTCACAGATGCGTGATCAATCACGCCTCCTGAGTTCCCTGCTTCCATCAGTTCCCCACCTTCCCCCTGCCTGTGTCCAAGATGTCTACTACCAGGCTGCACCTCTCTCCAGAGTTTTATCTCAGGCTCAGCTGTGTTTCAAAGCCTCACACTGCAGAGACCCATGTGGTTCGGACCCACAGTGATCTTCTGGGGGAGGATCTCACCACACTGTGCCCAGGGCCAGCTTGTCCCAGTAAATAGTCACACCACTGTGTGGTGGCAGCAGCTCAAAGATTATGCTAAATCACAACACACAGCTGCTGCCAGGTTTTGCTGCCCTCAGCTGGCATCTTTATTTCTATACAGGTGAACATGGTGGCTTGATGGAGCCCTCGGTGTGTTTTGCTCATGGAGAGGCCAAATCACCTCTACCAAAGGCACTCTAAGCAGGGAACTGCTTCTCCCTGTGTGACCCCAGGGATCCCCAGACCACACTGCTCTCACCTGGTGCTCTGCCCTGCTTCCTTGCCAGAGCAACACTGGGAGCTGGCCTCTGAAACTTCAGATTCTGTGCTCTGTATTTATAAAAAACTGGTGATATTGAAACCGTCTCCTTATTCTCTTGTCAATGCTTTTGGAGAACAGTTTTCTTGTATTTGATTCAAATAACCAAATCTGGCATTTTATATATATATACATATATATATATATATATACATATACATATATATATATGTATATATATATATCTCCACATATATATATACACACATACACATATATTAACATATACATTAATGATATATATTCACATATTTATGGTGTTCACAATATATACTCACATAATTATAGATGTACATATATTATATATATTCATATATATATGAATAGACCTATGTTTTTAAAAAAATTAACCATAAATTGAAAAATACAATAGAAACTACTCTAAGTCCGTATAGCTTTATTGGTAAAATATATCAAATACTTAAGGAAGAAACAATAATAATCCTACATAAAGTATTTCAAAATGTATAGGAGGAGGGATACTTTGCATGTTATTTCATAAGACCAGATTATTCTAAAACAAAAACCAGACAAAGACATTACAAGAAAAGAAAACTACAGACCAGTGTCCCTCATGAACACATGAACACAGACACAGGCACAGTCCTCCCATTAAAGAAATAATAAATCAAATTCAACAATATATGAAAAGCATAATATATCATCACTTAGTGAGATTTATCTCAGGAATGCAAGAATGATTTAACATTTCACAAATTAAAGTTTATTTCAGGAATATAAGTTTCATTTAATATTGAATAATGAGGGCACTTGGCTGGCTCAGTTGGAGGAGCATGCAACTTTTGATCTTGGCGTCGTGTGTTCGATCCCCATGTTAGGTGTAGAGATTTGAAAAAAAATCCTAAAAAAAAAAAAAAAGAAAAATCAATGTTATTTACCATATTAATAGACTCCCGACAAACCCAGGTGATTACATCAATAGATGGAGAAAAGTTTTCTCATGATATTCAACATTCATTCATAATAAAAAACTTCTCAAATTAAGAATAGAAGAGAATTTCTTTAACTTAATAAAATACGTCTATTACAGACATATACCTAACATCAAACTTATTTTTTGAAATATTGAATGCTTTGTTTCTAAGGTGGGGAGCAAGGCAAAGATGTACTGATATACTGTCATCACTTCTATTTGACACTGCATTGCAGGGCCTACTCAGTGTAATTGAATAAGAAAAATAAAACATGAATGTAAGGGAGGAAACCATCAAAACCCTAGAAGAGAAAGCAGGCAACAACCTCTTTGACCTCAGCCACAGCAATTTCTTACTTGACACATCTCCAAAGGCAAGGGAATTAAAAGCAAAACCGAACTCTTGGGACCTCATCAAGATAAAAAGCTTCTGCACTGCAAAGGAAACACCCAACAAAATTAAAAGGCAACTGACGGATTGGGAGAAGACATTTGCAAATGACATATCAGATAAAGGGTTAGTATCCAAAATCTATAAAGAACTTATCAAACTCAACACCCAAAAACCAAATAATCCAGTGAAGAAATGGGCAGGAGACGTGAATACACACTTCTCCAAAGAAGACAAGACATCCAGATGGCCAACAGACACGTGAAAAGATGCCCCATGTCACTCCTCATCAGGGAACTACAAATCAAAACCACACTGAGATACCACCTCCCACCAGTCAGAGTGGCTAAAATTAACAACTCAGGAAACAACAGATGTTGGCAAGAATGTGGAGAAACGGGAGCCCTCTTGCACTGTTGGTGGGAATGCAAACTGGTGCAGCTGATCTGGAAAACAGCATTGAGGGTCCTCAAAAGATTAAAAATAGAACTACCCTATGACCCAGCAATAGCACTACTAGGGATTTATCCAAAGGATACAGGAGTCCTGATTCATAGGGGCACATGTACTCCAATGTTTATAGCTGTGCTTTCAATAATAGCCAAATTATGGAAAGAGCTTAAATGACCATCAACTGATGAATGGATAAAGATGTGGTTTATATATACAATGGAATACTACTTGGCAATGAGAAGGAATGAAATCATGCCATTTGCAGTAATGTGGATGAAACTGGAAGGTATTATGCTAAGTGAAATAAGTCAGTCAGAGAGAGACATATCATATATTTTCACTCATATGTGGATCTTGAGAAACTTAACAGAAGACCATGGGGGAGGGGAAGGGGAAAAAAGTAGTTACAGAGAGGGAGGGAGGCAAACCATAAGAGGCTCTTAAATACAGAGAGGAAACTGAGGGTTGATGGGGGAGTGGAGGAGATGGGAAAATAGGTGATGGACACTGAGAAGGACACTTGTTGGTATGAGCGCTGGGTGTTGTATGTAAGCGATGAACCATAGGAATCTACCCCAAAAACCAAGAGCATACTTTACACACTGTATGGTAGCCAATTTGACAATAAATTATATTAAAAAGAAAACAAAAGGAACAGAACATTGCTATTATTATTATTATTTTAAATGCTTATTTATTTATTTTGAGGCAGAGACAGCACAAGTGGGGGAGGGGCAGAGAGAGAGAGAGAGAGAGAGAGAGAGAGAGAGAGAGTGAGTTCCACACAGGCTCCACTTTCAGCACAGAGCCCAATGTGGGGCTCAGTCTCGTGAACTGTGAGATCATGACCTGAGCTGAAATCAAGAGTTGTGTGTTTGGCGGCTGAGCCACCCAGGTGCCTCATAACGTCACTATTATTCAAGCATGAGCCAAAGGCCATCAGTCCCAATTGACAATCAGCTCTTTATGTTGAAGATTGTTTGTGTCACTGGGATGGGAGCCATGCTGGAAACAGGTGCAGAACTTTGAGACACCTGCCCCTGCTCATCTCATTAGGTGGCAAGACTTTCCTTCTCTCACCAATACTCATTTAGGTGGGTTGGAACTGCAAACCTTTCATGCCTTTTGCTTTTTCTGCTTTGTTATAGTTTGCCTGTAGCTTTGCTTGGAAAAGGAGAATCTACTGAGTCAATGTGTTTATCTTCTTTATTTCTGGTTAGTTTCTCTTTTTACTTAAAACATACAGAAAATTTTAAGCTCATAGTACATCAGGGGATGTTTAGATCTAAAACAAACTCTTTCATCAAAAGAAAAACAAAAACAAAAAATGAAAGAAAAATAAGACATGAATTGGAAAACAAGTAGCAAAACTGTCTTTATAGATGACATAATAATATATGTAGAAAATCTCAAGTAATCTACTAATAGATTAAAAAACTAATAGATCCAGTAAATGAATTTAGCAAAATTTCAAAATACAAGTTCAACGTATAAGAATCAATTATATTTCTATATTATAGCACCAAATAATTGGATAATGAAATTACTTTGCTTATCCATATGTGAAGATACACCTTTCTAGAGTTGGAGATTGTCAACAGAAAGTGTATGTGGATGGTTCATCCTACTTACTGGATATCTTGTTGGCTATATTACTTTTATATACAGTTGACCATGACTGCCTTTTCCCATTTTATCATAAGTATTAAGTTAGGAGAGTTAGGAGAGGTTGTTATATAGGATGCTAGTAGCTAAATGTCAATTAAGTCTTCTGACTTTTTAAAAGTAAAATAGTTATTCTTAACATAATCTTGATGAATACGTTTTTAACAACTTATTTAAGATAAACTTTGGTGTCATTTACTTGACTAATTGATATAAACTAGTCTTTGTAATTTAGAAACTGATAGAGAAGGCTGAGGTTTAAGGGTATTGCTCTCTAAGTGCTTAGATTGGGACAATAAAAGAAGAGAATTAAAATAACTTCTTAAAGGCATAGCTACTTTGAATTGCACACAATTTATAATTATATAAAATCAGTAATTTCTCCTCTGACCGATAATGTTGGGATTAGTGGCTCTTTTAAGCAGATGGAGCCATTACCAAATTGCTCTAGAGGAAAAAGAAAATGACAATTTATTTCTCCATTTAAATATAAATTCCCTAAAGTAATTATTCTCAGATTAATTCTCCTATGCCTTCATCGCAGTTGCCACCAGATGATAATCATGGTTCAATTCGCCTTCCGTGGGGGGAAAGGGAAACTTGTGCAACACACACATACATGTACTAACCAAACCAAGGTTGAAATGTAGGTGTCGAAATTCATTCCCTGGGTGAATGTGCACCATGACTGAAACTGTATCTGTGCTGAAGGCAAAATCTGCTACAAAAACAACCAGCTCATCAGCTTGAACTCAGGCATTAATATCTTTTGTCCTTTGACTTGAAAAAGATAGTATCTTCCAGGAATATTAGGAGGCTAAAACACTGCATCCGAGTAGAAAATTTCCTTTTGTAGAAGACAGTTATTGAGATGAGCATTCTTCATTATTTAGTGTCTAATTTATTAGATAAATAATGAATTACATTTGTGGAAATCGTTTTCTAACATAAACTTAAGAGCTTGACGCAAACTAAAATTAATTATATAGTTGACAAACAGCAGAAGTCAGAGATCTAGAAGACCGTGACAAAAAACAAACCAAAGTAATTCAAACAAAACAAAATAAAATCTCTGTAACTTCTGCAACTCATCACCATGACCAATGCTTGAGGTTATTCCCCATTTATGAGGTGAGGAATTACATCAACTCATACTGATTTTTGCTGTGTGTGTGTGTACACATAACAATTGTTGAGTTGCCAAGGACCTTCAGTTTCAGGGAATAACAAGACCGTGAAAAGAAGTCGGTTTTATTCTAAGAATGAAGGAATGAATACATCACCAGGGTTAACCAGACAGAATGACTAGAATAACTCAGTGCTGACTTAAGTGAGGGAGTCATTGAATGAAACCTGATAGCTTAACAGAGCAGCTGAAGGAAAGTCAGGTAAAACAGATGGTATTGAGGGATTATAAAGGACTGGATATGGTGATAGTGAGGTAAAAGTTACCAGGTACAAAGCCTATGGGCCAAGGAGTATATAGGTGACTCTTCTTTTTTTTTCCTTTTTTAAATATGTCCTTATTTATTTCTGAGAGAGAGAGAGAGAGAGAGTGCAAGAGGGGAAAGGAGACAGAATGGAAGCAGGCTCTAGGCTCTGAGCTGTCAGCACATAGCCTGATGTAGGTTCAAACTCATGAACCGTGAGATCATGACCTGAGCTGAAGTCAGAAGCTTACTGACTGAGCCACACTGGCGCCCTTCGGTGATTCTTAAAAGATGATCAGATGTCAGGCAATGGTTGAATCTTTACTGATAGGTTTGTTGAAGTTGACTGTAGGGCATCCTTTGGAGATAAGTCTTTTGTTCTATATGTGGTAACTGTTTTGAGTCTGCTGTTTTCTTTTTCAAGCCATGGTCAGATGTAGTGGAATATTAGTTTCTGTCTATGAAAAAAATCTTGAATGTCTTGAATGAAGTTTTTAATATCAGGACTACTTAATGGTCCCAGACTGTGCTAGCAAATGAGTAGCCTCAGATCTAAGATGCTAGAGAGGACATTGATTGGACACCAAGGCTAGCTTCACCACATACACACACACACACACACACACGCACACACACACACACATGCACACACACACACATACATGCATGTCATGTTTTAGGTTATATACAGTCTTGGGAAGGTGAATATGGTTGAGGAGATGAATTGGAGGAAAACGGACAGATTTGGAGCTCTGGTTCAACAACAGGCAAGAGACAAGTGAACAAAAACTGACAAAGAATCAAGACAAGATGATGTCCTATTAAGGTTCTATGTCATATTAAGGGAAAAAAATAGTATAGGGCATAATTATAAATCAGAACACTTAAAGATATGCTTATCTACTAGAATATTGAGGAGAGTGGTGAGAAATGAGGGAAAAAAATCCTATATTGTCAAAGTTGGTTGATATTTTCAACATTGAGGGATTCAGAGGAAAGTATTTATAATTCTGAGTTTACAACCTGATATGAATAATGCATATAATAAGATATTCATGTGGGACACATATTACTGAACATAAATCTGTTATTTAACAGAATTTTCATGTTTAGATTAATTGTGGTTCATTAAGGCTTAAGAGAGAAGTATCACTTGCACTCAGGGCTTACTCATGCTCTGGGAACACTACCAAAAAAGCAGGAAAAAATCATTTTAGGAAGTCTTTAAGAAGTAATAAATAGTAAGAGCTGCTTCACTTCTGGAGACCGGGACAGAAATACAGGATACCCCTCTGCAGTAGGATTTTAATTCAACATCATTAATATTTTTCACACCCAACACTTTTTCCCCCCTATCATAACTATCCGGACTTTTGCTGTATCTCCTAAGAGGTTTTCCTTTTATGGCTGGCGCCACTCTAATATAGAATGAGCTTTCTAAAAACATTTCCTGTTTAACATCCTTCAATTGTTCCTGAAAGCCCTCCTCTAAACTAGTGTGGCATAAAGAGCTCTCAAGTTACAGCCCTTCATTAATTCCACTGTCCAGTCATGAACTGAGTGAAGTAAGTCTCCTCAGTGTTATGCTTTCTTTACACATTTTGAGTATCTTCTTCGTTTATCCAGAGCACATTCCTCATATGCACTTTTTTCCTTCTGTCTCCCAAAAATTTGGCTCCTACGGTACGTAGCAAGCCTTCCTGGACTCTCCCTTTGTCCTCAGTTTGAGCAAATCATAGCACTCATTTCATTGTGCTGTCATTGTGTTTCTTATCTGGTTCCTTAACTTGAATCAAGGTTCCTTGAGGATAAGAACTCAGTCTTATTCATCTTTGTATTTCCATTACTTGGCATAGTAACTGACACTATAGGCCACCCAATAAACGTTTATTGAATGAACAAATGGACTACAACCTGGCAAGAACCAAATTTTAACCAACAGGCAGGGCCTTCTGGAGTCTACATGTGTTTTGTGTTAGGACAGTCTTTAACCACCTTCCCCATTTCCTTACTCAGATTAAGCCTCTATTGGAAGGTGGGCAAAGGGCTAGCAGTTGAAGATCACACTTCCTGCCTCAAAAGTTCCTCAGCCCAAGCCTACAATGCAATCTCTCTACTCTAAACTATTTTAAAAAGATACTTGAGTGGTTTTACTTAGGGAGGTGATAGGTTGTAATGAGTCATCCCAGTTCTATCTCAGTCACATTTGTAACCAGTAGTAATTTACCTCCTGACATGGAACTCCACTCTGACAAGTACTTGGGTGAAGATCATATCTACAAAATGTATGGGCAGATTAGGTATTGATCTTGGGACTTTAGAATTAAATTTTTCTACGGAGTTAATGAAACTATGTAAATTTCATACCTATAATTAAAGCTTTATTGGCAGTTTTGTTAATTTATGTTCTTTAGTCCAGATCAATATATGTCAAATAGAAACCACAAAAGTGTGAAGAAAAATCACAGTGGCAAAAAATTCTGTTATAAGGAATCTTAATTATTCCATCTCATTTAACATCTTGAAGATGCTGAAACCGAGGACCAATCTATATTTACCATAATTGTGATGTTTGTTATCTCATTTTATTTTTTTAAATGTTTATTTATTTTTGAGAGAGATTGAGAGAGAGAGAGAGAGAGGGAGATTGTGAGTAGGGGCAGATTGTGGGTAGGGGCAGAGAGAGAGGGAGACAGAATCCCAAGTAGGCTCTGCACTGACAGTTCTCGAACTCAGGAACCATGAGATCAGGAGCTGAGCTGAAATCAAGAGTCAGACACTTAACTGTTGAGCCACTCAGGTGCCCCATTATCTCATTTTCTGATGTGTTTGCTACCTCATTTTTTTGAAATCCATTTTACATAATACTTATGGACTATTACCCTCCCCCCCCATTTTTCAGAATACATTTACAGCAGATGGGGAAAAAATTGCAGTAAATGAAATAATGTATTTTTTTCAGGTTATTTACAAAAATTATTCACTGAAGTGTATTTCTTAGAAGAAAAAAATAGAACAATAAGTATAACCAACAAAGTTTTGTTTTGTTTTTTAAGTTCAGGTAATATTGCACTATTTTCTTCTAGTCCAACAGTCTGCATTAGTAAGTCAAGGGGTTTAGTCATGAGGTGATGAGACTTAGCTTTATTACATCCTGTTAGAATCATTAGCCACCATTGTCTGAGTCCCTTGCATCCTCTGATGAACCTCACAAAGATCATTCAAGCGATGGTAGTAAGGAATTGGTACTTTCAATCATTTTTTTGTCATTTTTACAAGGACATCTAGTGAGTGAGTTTAGATTTTATAGCATATCATAAAAAGGGCAAGTAAAAGATAAAGCTGTTTTTCTATAAAGATAATTTTCTGAGAGAACTGTAACTTGTAAGGTCCCTTAAGTGTTACTCTGCGGCAAGGTTCTGAAGGTAAGGTGGGAAAGACAAGGATCCATTTTGATTATTCTACGATAATGTGTAAAAATGAAGTCTGGAAGTAAGGTTTGATGATTAAAATTAGAATTTACTGTTAAAAATAAGTGCTAAATGGAACTAGTAATATTGCAAAATAATAGGATCAACACAGCACTACAATTATGAATTTCAAACTGAATTCAGTTGTTCATTAATTGTAGTCAAGGTAGCAAAAATAATCAACACATTGTCTGACCCTTTTTGCATTCAATATATAATAATTCCATTTCTTTGGTCTGAGGTTGTATGTTTCATCTTCACCTACAAACAGATCTGTTTTTCTTGTATTCTCGTCCAATTTAATAAAAGAAGAACTGATAGAAATTTTCCATTTTCTCTAAAGATCTGTGTTTACAGCTTATGGCAAGTGATTTTTTTTCCCCCTCCCCGGTCCAAGGTATAGGTCTTTGAAAATAAAATCTGAATGTGTGGATTTCAACTTGCATTGTGTAAAGATTTTCAGCTGAGCCCATGAGACTCCTGGTAATCTAACCTGAGATGGGTAAATACATTTTTCAAAATTTCTCTTGTCTTATGTAATTAGAATATTAAATGAATTGATAAGTTATGAATTCTTTCTAATGAATAATAAACACATATAAGAGTTAGAAGATGGGATATTTTAATAAAGATTGTAAATATGAATATAATTTATATATTACTGACTTAAGGAATTTTATATTTTATGTAAGAACACACTCAGAAAATTACCAACCAAGTAAACATGAGTTAATCAATTTTAATTGTTCAGACAGTGCTTTGGTCCTCTTACCGGTTTTTTTTGATAATGCCAAGAATCTTATTTTTCCTTGTATAGTAAACATGGGAAAACACCCAATACAATAGATTTCCAGCTGAAAGAATTCCAGATAAAGTTTTATTGTACTTCTACACAAACACACACACCCTACATATGCATACACATATTTATCTAAGCAGACTAGAAAAAACAGTTTTTTATATCTGGCCTCATCATCTCTAAAGACATCTTACTAATATGTATTAAGTAATTTATCTCATAATAAATCCATCAACCAATAAGTCTAATTACTTTAAACAGTCATTATCATAGACAGTCCATCATCCATCCATAAAATCGAGATTTCTTAAACCATTTAATCCCCAGAACATTAATGTCCTTATTTTCTAATCATCTAGTAATGTTTACGCCTGGCTTTTGCTTTAGTAGCTTTCTATAATAGCACTCTGGGGCATGAGATTTCATTTAACAAGAAGATAGGATGTTTGATTCATATTTTTGAAGAGCCTACTATAGTATCTTTTCCCTAAAAGATGAATACATAAGTATTTTGGTGAACAAAGAAGAAAATCAAATGACATTTTCTTGTGAAAAAGCAGCAGCTGTTTGCTTATCTCGTGAGAGCTATGAACGCTTCAGTACTCTGTGCTGAGAAATATCTTCTCCTTCTTGTAGTCATAAAATATATGCTGCCTCTAGAAGCAATCTTTGTGGTTAATTTTTTTTTAATGGATGAACAGATTTCTAAAAAAAAATTGGTTTTAGCTTTCAATGTTTGATGTCAGTTTAATTTTTCCTAAAATTGAAAAAAAAAACTTTTTTTGAGCAATGTGAGGATGGAAATAAGCATTTTAATTAAATTATCAGGATGTGGTTTTGTTTCTGTATGACTGGCCAAGCCAACTGATTCTTTTTTTTTTTTTTTTTTTAATTTTTTTTTTCAACGTTTTTAATTTATTTTTGGGACAGAGAGAGACAGAGCATGAACGGGGGAGGGGCAGAGAGAGAGGGAGACACAGAATCGGAAACAGGCTCAAGGCTCCGAGCCATCAGCCCAGAGCCTGACGCGGGGCTCGAACTCACGGACCGCGAGATCGTGACCTGCAAGCCAACTGATTCTAAGTATGTCTGGTTGTATTTCCTAAACCAGAACCAGTTTTGCTATCTTGGAGATTAAGTCATGGTTCTTAAAATTATTTTATGTTAAATAATTAGGACCTGCACTTTTTCTCCAAAGTATTAATTTTGATGCTTTGAAAGACAGAAGTCTTCCTATGCCATTACAGCACTTACCTAAAATGTGAAAATATTTGTAAATCACATGTATTTATTGAAAGACAGCATGTGTAATTATTGAGAGATTGCTAGGAAAAAAACCCATAGTATTGGTTAAATAGTTGATAAAACTTATTTTAATAAAAAAAGTATATATCCTATTAATATTGAAGTAATAGAACATACTACTGAATTGGATAATTCTTGATGCATCAGGAATAATTACTTGTCCTACCTCAGCATCCTTGCTTATAAGTAACATTGTATCTCCCTAGATCTCTGTCCTTCATCATTAGCTCCTCCTCTGCATAGTCATTTGGAGTACTGGATCTTCTTTTCTACTTTCTACCTCCCTCCCTGCCTGTGCTGTTGGTTTACTCCACTTGACTGAACTTTGCATTGACTTCTGCTCTTAAGTTCTGGTTTTCCCTGTTCAGTAGTTTTTGTCTATACCAAGAACCACCCCTAAAACCTAGTTCTATAGTCAGGCACTCCACTACTCCACCTTGTTTGTGTTGGTTTTCCTTCTTAACAATATAGTCCTGGTAGCTGGGATCCTGAACACCATGGCAGTCTTGCTATAATGTTTATATAAACTTCAAGACCTGAATCCTCTATCTTGGTACCTTGTTTATCCAGTTAAAAATCTAGGTGCCAAGTATTGCTTGAATTGTGGCATGAATTCTGTGGTAAGCAAGAATATCCCTTTTAAGGAAGGGTGCCCAGATGCAGGAAGTGTGGTGGACAGCCACCTCCAGCTGCCGTCTCCTTCAAGGTCAGGCTCGGCTGTGCAAAGGTTCTTCCTCCGAAGGGATGGCCTTCCTGAATTTGCCTGCATGCAGTGAGGTAGGGACGTACCATCTGACCATTTTTGGCCTGATACAGGATAACTCAGATGAACAAAATGTGCTTCAGAACTCGCCGTCTAGTTGGTTGAAGACTGTTGGGTCTGTATCACAATTAAGCTTCTCATTCTGGCCAGTCTTGCTTCTTCCTCCTTCCTCTCATAGGCCCTGATCATCAGTAAATATTTTATACCTCGATCATCTCAGTATCTGTTACCACAGTACTTGACCTTCTGTGCCCTTTAAAATATTCAGCTGTTTCAGAGTTCCTTTCCCTATATTCCTACAGGCTCACTGTGAAGCCTCATTTCAATCTTATTATCTGACAGCTGTTAATCCTGAGGAGTGTAGCATTGAGTGAAGAAGACGTAAGCATACCAGAGGCCCATGGAAGTGTCAAGCCCAGTGAATCATTCTCACTGAAAAAGTTAAGCCTATGGTAAGAACACTGTATCACAGGCTCCTAGGTGATGGTAACAGGGCTTCTGAATCAGAGGACCTAGAAATGGGCTTCTGCAGTGTCAGAAATCAGATGGGATAAAAGGGACTTACAGTCTTAGTGAAGGACTCATCTTGAGAAAAGATGGAGCATAGCTTGAAAAGAGAAACCCCGATGACATGAGTGTGGTAGGGTTGTATGTGGAGTAGTAAAGGGTATGTATTTTGACCCCAGAACTCCCTCCACACACATATTATACACTCGGGCCTGGAAACATGATACTGGAAACTCTACCAGGGAGAATCATAGAGGCATACAGAAGAGAAACTTCCGACGTCTTGGGTTTTTAACCACAAAAGTATTGATCCAGGTGTAACGAAGGAAAGATTAGAAGAATATTTGATCATGTAGAGTCAACCATCCATATATTCCCTCTCTATATCCTCTTACATGGAAATCTATGAGCTTGGAAGGGGGATAAAAAGAACCTGAGTGGCGTTGGGTGAATGGTATCCATCTGTACTCAGGCCTGTTTCTAGTGGGGGCTGGAGGCCAAATATGAACCTTTAAATATGGCAGCTTAAGAGTGGAGGAGATACATATAATATTCTGAGAATAGTTTGGGAAGAGGCATAGCAACTGTCTGTAGCACAACCACATAGAAGCCTTAGATAGAACAAGAATGGAGAAGGCTCAGTGACAACCTCAAGGCTTCCCCAGAAGCTGGCAGAAGGTAATACTTACCATCTCCTAGTGATTTTTTTGCTCTGATAGTTGAAGTCTTGAGACCCACAGAAAGGTTTCCTGCAATAATTATCTCAAAATCTGAATCCTGATACTGGTATGTGGTCTCCCTAACTAGAAACATAGTTGCCCCATGTTGCTTGGATTATGACTGGATCACCCAAGCCCTTCACACACTGTGACTGGCCTGTTCTCTCATCTTGGATGGTAGTTTTGCAAACATTATGAATGAATGTACCATCAGATAACACCTGGAGGGATGGCTTCACTCTAGAACTGTGCTTTCTCATATTTTAACTACTAACACATCTGAAATGTGGCTAGTCTGCATTGAGATTAGGCCATACAGTGTATGTAGAATATATACCATATTTTAAAAGCTTAGTATCTTTTCTCGTGTGTCTCCTAGAAAATTTAAAGTGGCAGCTGTGGCTTATATGATGTTCCTACTGAATAGCACTGGTCTAGACATGCCATCAAGCAAAGTCCATGACAAAATCGTTCTATATATTAACAGCCCTGGCATGCAATGTATAGAGAGCATAAAGTGGACAGTTCCGGGGTGCCTGGGTGGCTCAGTTAATAAGCGCCCAACTCCTGATTTTGGGTCAGGTCATGATCTCTCATGGTTCGTGAGATCAAGCCCTGCATGGTGCTCTGTGCTGATAGCCAAGCTTGGGATTCTCTGTCTCCCTCTCTCTCTGCCCCTCCCCCCTGCTCGTGTGTGTGTGTGTGTGTGCGCACGTGCGTGCGTACACAACCATGCTCTCTCTCCCTCTCTCTCAAAATAAATAAACAAAAATTAAAAAAAAAAAAAGTGGACAGCCCTATCCCTGCTTCAGTCTTGTAAAAGCCTCAGAGCTCCAGGCTCTAATATAGAGATAAGGGGGTCACTAAGGAAATACTAATTTTTGACTGAATTTAAACTTGAAATGCCTAAAAAATATCTTAAGTTTCTGAGTTTACCTGGACAATTCTAGATAAATCTTTTTGTGCTTAGGTAGAAATGAATTTCCAAGATAGAAAAGAAGAATAAGGAAGGTCACAATTTCTGCTGGTCTGAGTTTATGACTCATGACAAATATATCCTGTAACTAGTATTTGCATAAATCATGCAAAAGCTGGGCCATTAAATGGAGCAGAGGCAGAGTCCAATGGGTTCAGTGTAAAATAGACAGTGACAGAGACATAAGAATTTGTTTTTAAAACCAACCAGGGTCAAGTGCAAGTGCATGTCCAGGGTTCAGGGCCCAGCAAGCAGAGTGGTCCTAGCCAATTTCATTGGAAGCATCAGCTAACCCTGCCATATTTAGAGCAGTAGCCAGCTACAGCCCATTCATATTTAAAGGGCCTGTATTGAGGCCTACCACAAAGCAAATTAAAATCTATTATAGTATAAATTCTGCCACTCTACATGGGCCTGAGAGGTCCAAAGTGAGAGGTGATTGGTAGAGACTGAGGCTGCTGGTGATGAAGGTGTATCTGATTTACACTGGAAATACTTCAGATTAAAAAACCCAACAAAACCACCCCCAGGCTGTCAGCTCACAGAGTCACGAAGGTTGGCTTACTCTCTACAGGCTTTATTAAGTACCTAATCAAATTAAATCAGGGAGAACCAAGCCAGGCATAAAGTCCTATTGAATCTTATTTAGGTCAATCAATCATGGCAGTTGAGACCTGGAGGGCATAATTTGAATATCATGTATGCAAGCAAGATGAATGTGCTGGTGTGGCAGGGGAAAAGCGACCTGAAGACTTGGTTAGGAGCTGGTTTCAGAGAAACTATATGGGTTTATCAGTAGAATTCACATGTCTTAGCAGAGTAAGGTTGGTAGTATCTCAAGCCCCAGTCTCGTGCCTTAAATAAGATATATAGAAGCTTTCAAACTCATTAAAGGGTAAGGAGATAGAAGCTAAATGGAGTTGAGCTGGCTGAGCCAATACTGAGCCAGTATTATTTTAGTTTCCAATAGTGGGATTTACTTACGGATAGAGTTTAAAATGGTTATGGTGTCAGAGTTTCCTAGGAATGGTTAGTTTCTATGCTTTTAGATTTCTCTGTGACATTTTTATTCCCATCTAGGCCTAGGTCTGCATTTAGATCACTAATATTGGCACTAGTTCAGGCCAGAGCTCTACACTGAACCATGTGATAAGTGATATCTCATTAACATACCTTAAAAACATTCTGCTCTGAAGATTGAAATGAATGTTTTCTTGGAAATAAATGCATGTGCTTATGGTAAATCCATTAGCGAGATGGGTAATTTGACCACAGGTATTGCATGCTGTAAATATTAATACTCTGTTTTGGTTATTAGATTTTAAAAAAGGGTAAAATGTTGAGATGAGAAAATCACACATTGATCATAGGGGAATTTGGTCAAAGATGGATTCTTTGGGACTTCTGTGGGCTGGAAAGTCAGGGAAGAGGCAGAAATGATATCTGTGTCATAAGAGTCAGTAATTTAATGGCCATACAGGCTATTTAATGGCCATACAGTAATTTAATTTGCCAGCAGGCAAATAAAGTCATGTTTCTGTCATTTGAAATTGACTTGGAAGAGGCCTTTGTGATGATTTTATCCAACTCTTATCTTATGGGCCCAAATAGTGAGAGCTTAGTTCAATGTCCTTGTGAGCAGATTAGAACTAGATTCCCCTGTTTAGCCTGATGTTCTTTCTACTGTAATGCAGGCTTTCCTTGATTTTATTATTTTCCTTTGTTTTTGAGAGATTAATTTTTCAAATAATAAACATATAGCCACCATTTACAGAAAACTTAGAACCTTCCGGGGACTGAAATTGTTAAGAGTATTCTTATGTCTATTGTGCTGACAAGGAAATGAGCACTGAGATGTTCAATTACCTTCCCAAGGTCACACAGACAGAAAGTGGCACACAACCAGGGATTCAGTGCATTGGTGTCAGTCTGGCTCCAGAGAGTAAATGTCCAGTGTTACATAAATGTGCAAAGTGTAATCAAATCCAGCAAAAGGAGGGATGTGAAATGATCCATAGCTTTAAACATACTTTTTTTGAAAGGAAAAAAAAAAAAAACCAACAGATCCTATTACAGTCATGGAGTTGTTAGCCTTTTATTAGGAGTATGTTACCACATTGTTTAGAGTCCCTCCCTTTGTTTAAATCACACTGGTGATGGTAAAAACATCCCCATCTTTTGGGTAGGGAAGTATTGATGAACTCTTTTAAAGGACAGACTGTACTGAAATTAAGAGGAGCTCTGACTTTTATACTTCAGAACTAAATAGATTGAAAGAGTAGCCAAGCAAAATTTTGAAACCTGGTTTAAGAGTGTATGAAGAGCAGCTTATACAGAAGGAAGAAAATACCACAAAGGAATAAATGTACATCATTTTTAGCTTTATTATATAATGTGGCATATAAGAAAGTGTACTTGTTTTTGAATTTACAAATGTCACAATAATTTTTAATGTTAATAGTATTTTTCTTCATCCTCACATCTTTTTTGGGGAAGAAGATACATGGAAAAATTTTGTGCGTAAATGGGGAATGTGAGAAATGATTTTCTAAAGTTCAAGCTTGTCTATGTCATTAGAGACAGGAAATGTGCTCAGAATATCCAAGTAATGTAGGACACCTAACGGGCCAAAACATCTAGGTTCCTTAATTCTTTATGATGACTTAAAAGCTGAAAGACCACAGTCTCATGTTGAGCATGGAGCCATTAACCATACAGCAGACAGCAGCCTTTCCCAGCTAATACTAAATTAGAATTACAAACTGCCTGGTTTTATGGTTATGGTCACAGTGCTGGGTTTTTGTTTGCTTGTTTGCTTGCGTGTTACTTTTATCTTGTTCGTTTGTTTATTTTGCAGTTGTTACTTGTACATTTCCAGAGCATTCTTTTCTAAAATTTAGAATCAGATGTAGTTAAAGGAAAAACAAAAGAGCACATTTTTACAATTTCACAAATCACGGAAGCATCATCACCTATACCTCTTATTGCCTCTGAGCACCTATTTTCTCTCTATTCATGATACCAGCTTGAAGCCCGAGTGGCATTGAAGTTCTCAAAATTTATGATAATGCAAGAGCAGCAGTAAGG
Source organism: Panthera pardus (assembly GCF_024362965.1). Lineage (NCBI taxonomy): Eukaryota > Metazoa > Chordata > Mammalia > Carnivora > Felidae > Panthera > Panthera pardus. The sequence goes on along the minus strand of NW_026526765.1, from coordinate 32,263,773 downwards.
ATTCTAAGAGCCTAAGGTAGATGAATGGATGTGTGTGGTGGGGTGGATAAATATGTGGTCATCGAAAGAGAAGAAGAAAACGGCACTCTGAGCTCCGTATCAGTGAGGGCAGAGTTAAGGAAATAGAAAGGGAGCTAGGAATTTCAAAAGAGGGGGATCTTTGTATAGGAACTTTGTAACAAACTTCTGGAAGGGCTAGAGGAATAAAAGAGAAAAAAGAGGAGAATTGAAGGAACAAAAAGGAGGAAAGGTTGATACCCTGAGATGCAGAAACAACTAACACCCCTAGGCTGGAGCTCATGGGGCTGTCCCCGCATCCTGCGCTGCTGGGAACGCTGGACCCGCAGAGGTGGCTGCCACTGCAGGGCTCCAGTATCTTCAGTCACCCGAGGCCAGAGCTGCTGCAGCAGCCTTCTTGTTGGTGTCCGAAACCTCTCTTCCTCCTGCCTTCTCTTCTGGCGATGCCTCCCATTAGCAGGCCTTAATCAGGAAGCAGACAGAAAAAGGAGTTTGTGAAATGGAGTTTCAGCCTTTCGACCTCAGCTGTCCAAGGCAGAGTATGAAAGGGTAGGTGAGTGGCTGCACTTGAACTTGCAATAAACTACAAAATCACCATCAACTTGAATCCAAAATCTTCAGCATGCCAAGAGTGCTGAGAAACACTAGCACAGGCATCACTTTTACATTTTGTTTATGTGTTTGGCTAAGGACATTTCAATCTACAGTCTATTGCAGGGCATGGTAATCTTTTGTAAAGGTCCAGATAGTATTTCAGGCTTACGGGCTATACAGTCTGTAGAAACTACAAGCTCTGTTACCGTGGCACGAAAGTAGCCGTGGACAATATGAACATGAGCATAATTGTGTTACAATAAAACTTCAGGTACAGAGACAGGTGGCTGGCCAGCGGGTCATAGTTTGTGGATGCCTGACTTATTGAATGACAGAGACCCAGTGCCTAAAAGACTGTACAACGATGTGAAAAATATGAACCTATTGTGAGCGTAATTTAATGCTGTATTAACTTTGATTTAATTTGCCAATCTTTCTTTGAAGAATGCATGTATTGTGAATACGAAAAAAATCTACGTAAGTCCTATTTTATGTTGTTGATGATTTCAAAATACTTAGAAGGTATAATCCTCTTAATTTATTTGCAAGTGGACAGTTGAGTGAAAGAATTTGGACCAGAAGAGGTTTTGTCTCAGAATCCCTTTGTAAAAGTATCTCAGATCCCATCATAGAAAAAGGAGACCCGTGACCAAAATCCAAAATGTATCTGTCTGGATGACAGAAAACACAGCTTAGCATTGTGCCAGGCCATGGAGGCCATCAGTGTCTATATGAGAAGCCCAAAAGTATTCAGAAAGTAATTAGCATTTGAGTAATAAGTTAAGTTTATGAAAACCTGGCTCAAACCTGTCAGAAACTAGAAAAAGAGCTCTGGCATGGTTACAACACTCCCCTTGATAGTTTGTTTCTACAACATAACCTGGAATATCTAGACTGATATGTTCAGTGACTAAATTAATGTCTTTGTGGGCATTTTCTTAAATTTGTCATATATAATTAAAATTCTGTTAATGTAAGCAAAAGCTGACCTAATATTCAACTCTTTAAATAAAGTGTCTAATAGGGACCTCTTTAATTGTTGGCAGATTCTGGGGTTAGAAGTAGAATAGCTTTTATTTAAAGAAATTTGTTTCCAAGTCAATATTGGGTGTTTTCCCTTATTTATTGATCCTTCTGTTCTGAAGCATATAAGCCAAACTAATCATTATTCAAATTCTGAGTTTATGGGAGGTAGGTATTTATGATACAGACTTAATACCTTGGAAGAAGAATAAGATTTCATAATCTTGCAACCTGAAACACCCTTATTTTAGCAAACACAGTATGTTAGATGATGTCTAATTCATCCATTTTTAGGATTTGCATTTGATATTTTAATTTGAATACTTAGTAAAACATTAAATAGAACCACCAAATGATTCAGCAGTCCCACTTGTATGTATCTGAAAGAATTAAAATCGGGATCTTGGAGAGATATCTTCATGTTCATTGAAGCATTATTCACAATAGTCAAGATATGGAAACAAGTTAAGTGTCTATTGGTGGATGAATGAATACAGAAAATGTGGTATATACATGCAATGGGATTCAGCCTTAACAAGAAAACAAGAAAAATCCTGCCATACGTGACAACATGGGTGAACCTGGAGGACATTATGCTAAGTGAAATAAGCCAGTCACAGAGAGACAAATACTTTATGATTCCACTTATATGAGGTATTGAAAGTAGTCAAGCTTACAGAAGCAAAGAATAGAATGGTAGTTGCCAGGGGTTAGGGAAGAAGAAAATGGAGAGTTGTATGTAGTTCAATAGGCATAAGGTTTTAGTTACGCAAGATGAAATTCTAGAGATGTGCTATACAACATTGTGCCTACAGTTAACAATACTGTATTGTGACTTAAACATTTATTAAGAGGGTTAATCTTATGTTAAGTCTTCTTACCTCAATAAAAAAATTAAATAATGTATGTTCAAGGGCTACTAAATTTGCATAATGATTTTCTCAGACAATATGATTGGCCAATCTCCTAGTGAATCCTTAAGAGTACAGAATAATAGGGTAGCTTTTGTTTATATAATCAGAATAGGGAAGATTTAAGTCACATGAAATTGTCAGGCTATGACAGGCTACATTACAGTAATAAATAATCACCAGGGACATTCTGAATGTGCCTGAACCTCCATTCCTAGAAATAAAACATTTTCTTCTTATTCAAGTGTATGGGTGGGTACTCAAGTTTACCCTCTTGACACCTTATTTTCGGTTGCAGGATTTTTCTTTCCAGAATTTCCACTCTTAGAAAAACTATGTCTCATAAAGCTCTTACTATCTGTCCCAATGAGGATATTCTTAGAGAACACACAGAACACACATTATTAGAGAACACACAGAATTTCCAAAATTCTGAGTCTTTGTAACTTATCACCAGCCTATCACTATCTGGCTGTGTCTTTTTTCATAAATTTCACAGTTTTCCTCCCAAAGATGAGAAGGTAATATCTGTCTTTCCTATTACTGATTCAATCTCAACTTATTTCTTTAAACAATTACTCAAGGGGTGCCTGGGTGGCTCAATTGATTGAGCATCTGACTTCAGCTCAGGTCATGATCTCATGGTTGGTGACGTTGAGCCCCACATCCAGCTCTGATTCTGTGTCTCCCTCTCTCTCTGCCCCTCCCCTGCTCATGCTCTGTCTCTCTCTCTCTCTCTCTCTCTCTCTCTCTCAAAAATAAACATTGAAAAACAAAAAAACAAAAAACCACAATTACTCAAGAAAAGAACACACACAATTCCACAAGAGCAGGCATTCTGAATTTACACAAAGCCCGGGAACATATCTGACCATTTTTCCAATGCTCACAGCCTTCCTTCTATCTATATAACAAATAAATAAACAAATAAAATCCTTAATAGTTAGAAAGGTAGAATGCCTGAAAGGCAAGAATTTTGTTTCAACTATCTGCTACAATTCACATTAGCACATAAAACACTTTGCATGCTGAAACTTTTGCATTCAAGTTGATGGTGATTTTGCATCTTATACAAAGTACAGGGAAGAGTTCTTTCTTTATGCTTGTGTAGTTGAAGGCCCACATCCAAGAGGCTTTCCGAGACAAAAGAACAAGACTTCCTACAGAGACTATTAAAACCTTACCATTTGGGGTGTAGAAAACTGCTTGCAATACTTAAATCACAAAGCTTTTAGTTCTGCCCTTCAAGGTATTTGAAATCATAGGCTAAAATTTCTAGTCTGTCCTCTCAAAACACATATATGCCTTGGAACATAGAATCATCCTATTGTATGTATGTATGTATGTATGTATGTAGGTATGTATTCTTATTTTATTTTATTTTATTTTATTTTATTTTATTTTATTTTATTTTTTAATGCTTTTATTTATTTCTGAGACAGAGAGAGACAGAGCATGAGCAGGGGAGGAGCAGAGAGAGAGGGAGACACAGAATCCAAAGCAGGCTCCAGGCTCCATGCTGTCAGCACAGAGCCTGATGCGGGGCTCGAACTCATGGACTGTGAGATCATGACCTGAGCCGAAGCCGGACACCCAGGCGCCCCTATATTCATATTTTAGAGAAAGAGAGCACGTGATCAAAGGAGAGGGGCAGAATGGTAGAGACAGAGACTCTTAAGCAGGCTTCATGCTCAGCAGCGGGTCCCATGTGAGGCTCGATCCCAGAACCCTGGGATCATGACCTGAGCTGAAATCAAGAGTCAGAAGCTTAACCAACTGAGCCACCCAGGTACCCCAGAATCATCCTAGTTTAGTTATTCTTTCTGAAAGCAAAGCACTGCTGGAAGTTATAGAATTCACTAGGTGAATTCATACTTCCAGTGACAATTCAATTCAACTGTGCTTTTAGGAAAGAGTACATTAGAGCCAGTTTTTACAAAGTCCTGGTGTACCACCTATGAACACCAAGTGATACAAACCAGGAAGGGGGTAACCTTATGACCTCCTAGAGTTGACTTAGATTCTCCATGTTAATTTTTTAAAAACATTCCATTTGCACATATTTTCATATATTAAAAGGAACATTCCTTCTGTAAAACCCACTTGAAGTGCTTAGAAAAACTAAGCACACAATGCCATCTTCAGAAACTATAACAGAAAATTATAATAATAACAAACTAAATAAAATACGAAGATGCTAAAAAGTTATAATGCTAAACAAAAGACTCCCTTCCTTATATACAATTAGGCAAGGCTACCTAGTGTTTGCAGCTTTAGTTCTTATGAGTTGCTATCCATTTTCCATATAGACACATACACAAGTATATGCATACACATGTATATACATACACACACATATTCTTTAATATGTAATTTTTCATGAGCACGGTAAAGAAAATATAGCATTGTGGGGTGCCTGGGTGGCTCAGTCAGTTGAGCATCTGACTTTGACCCAGATCATGATCTCACAGTTCATGAGTTCAAGCCCCGCGTTGGGCTCTGTGCTGACAGCTCAGCCTGGAGCCTGCTTCAGATTCTGTGTCTCCCTCTCTCTCTGCCCTATCTCCACCCATGCTCTGTCTCTCTCTGTCTTAAAAATAAATAAAACTTAAAAAAAAAATAGAAAAAAAAAAAAAAAAGAACATATAGCATTGCTTCTTCAGGATGCTAGAAAAATTCAAGTAATTTGAAACTAAGGAAGGGAAATAGATTTATTGTAATATTGAGTATTTGTCCTTTTCTTACTCCTTAGAAGTGATTAATTGAATGAAATATTTTAACCAAGGGAAAACTGCTGGAGGCTGGAGACCAGTAACAGAGGAAAGACTGCGTGAATGTCTTGTAATAATGTGAATTTCATTGTAAGAATCAATGAGCCCCAGAGCAGTAGTTCCTGTTTAATTCATATGGTTAAAGATAAATCCCAGGTAGATGAAAAAACTTTTACTCTTTATGCATTGAAACCTATAAAGATAAAATAATACATTTTTAAAAATACATTTTTAATGATAATACAATGGGCTGGTTCTACTTGGTTCTAGTCTACTGAATAGAGACTATTCCATAGTGACAAAATCTCTGTGGATAGGTCTTTAGACTAGGATATAATTCCTTTAAAACCAAATATGATTGGAGGGTAGAAAATCAGCTTCCCAAAAGGGAGGGGAATTATGCTTCCTGGGTGGTTGGTAGGACTATGATCCAGAGAACATATTGGCTGGTTAGCCTGATATTTCTCCAGTGTAAACCATATGCTGACATGGGAAAAGTGAAGGCAATTCTGTGTTTATTATGGTCACTGTCACACTGAGGTGGCTGAATCTGTGGCCTTGTCTTTGCCTTGTGATCATTAGTGATTCTTCCTCACAATTTCGTGAAAGCCCAGCGGACAGGAAAAAAACTAAGCTAAGCAATTAAACCTGGCCTTGCTGAAAATGTTACTGGAGGAATCATTGAGTTAAATTATCTGTGCCCATATTAAGGGGTTGAGTTTAGCATACATTCTGCTAAAATCTCTGATGATTTTATATTGCTAAATGCTGGTCCACAAACCAGAGGGTTATAAAATTCCTGGTAAGATACTAATTTATATTACTTTTTGCTCCTGAACAATGTGAACATGAAAAGATTCTCATTAAATATGATTTAAAGTTATTCTTTGTAATGTCCAAGGAAAGATCAAAGTTTTGTAATTATTTCCATGGAATATTATTGTGTATGAGTCTTCTATTACCTTCTTCCTGTATTGACTCTATTCTATAAACTTTTAAAATTTACTTTGAAGCATTTCCTTAAGATTTCCAAGTTTGTTTATTTTATTTAAGATTGCCAGTAATATCAATAAAAATAAGTAAGTGGAGTAGCTAAGCTTTGGAGTCCATTACACTAAGGAATAGTTGTGACACAGTCATAAGCAATGATTAATGTGGACAATTAACTGACTTAGGTATCTCTGAACCTTAGTCAATCTCGAAAATATAGCTAATAACACCTGCCTTTGACAAATATTATGAAGCAGCAAAACATGCACATAATATTCCTAGCTCACAATATATATTCAGTAAATGACAACCCTTATTCAAGCACCATATTTTCCCATTATAAATTTTGTTCCTTTAAATGTCAAAGATATGACTTAATCAAATGAATTTGCTTTTTATTGTTCATGATAGAAAGCTTTAATTTAGCTTTTATGCAAATCCAACAAACTTTTTGTGTCATCAGAGTCTTCAACAGACCAGTTGTTCATAGACATTGATAGATACTGCATCTGCTTGTTAAAAAAGCCTATTTTATTTTATTTTTTAATTTTAATGTTTATTTATTTTTGAGACAGAGAGAGAGAGAGCGAGAGCGAGCAGGGGAGGGGCAGAAAGAAAGGGAGACACAGAATCTGAAGCAGGCCCGTCTCTGAGCTGTTAGCACAGAGCCCCGTGTGGGGCTTGAACTCATGAACTGTGAAATCACGACCTGAGCCCAAGTCAGACACTTAACCAACTGAGCCACACAGGTGCCCCTTAAAAAAAGCCTGTTTTACTTTAAAGAGATAATGTAGGCATCCAATCCTTAAAAAGATGACTGGGGTGTGAGTGGGTATGGGGCAAGGCTCTAAAGGGTGAGACTCAATGTCTTGGTAGAAAATGTGTCCTTGTTTTTGTCAAAAGTTGAATTCATTATCTGTAGTTTAGGTTCCATCTGCTGCCTCTCAAGGAATTTTACTGAATTACTCTTTTCTTCTCCTATATCTTGATATCTGTTCATGTCTCTTTTGTATTAAAATTGAATATAAACAGGGGCTCCTGGGTGTCTCAGTGGGTTGAGCATCTGACTTCGACTCAGGTCATGATCTCACGGTTCAAGCCCCGCATTGTGCTCTGTGCTGACAGCTCAGAGCCTGGGGCCTGCTTAGGAGGATGAGTCTCCCTCCTCCACTCATGCTCTGTCTCTCTCTCAAAAATAAATAAACATTAAAAAAAAAGAAAATGTTTAAAATTTAATATAAATAATAAATCTTAACATCTGCAGTTCCCTCAACACGCACCCAACTGAGGAAATTCCATAGATGCCAATGTACAGACTGAAGTTTAGCCTTTAACAACTGTCAGAATCCCCTGGAGGCCTTAAATGTTGGGCCTTAACCCAGAGTTTCTGATTCAGAAGTTCTTAGGTAATGGTGATGCTGCTAATCAAAGAGTCACCATGGAATAAGGCACGCTAAGATGTCATTAGAAATTAAAAAAATGATTTTCACCAGATCTCCTTTCAAGGACAGCACTGTATGTATGTTAGATAGGACTTCTCTTGCATTTCCTTTTCTCTAATATAATTTATAATCGTCAGTGTGCAGGTAATTTGTCCAAAAATAAAATGGCCTGTTTTGAAGCATTTGCTGATTTCCATGGGGTGACTATTCTCACCATTGCATATTTCAGACTACAAATGTGACATCAGTGACCTAGAATTGGGAAGAGATACATATATTTGTGTCCCTTGAAAACAGATTGGAGACAGATTCAGCACATCACTGATCAATGTAAATATAGACATCTCTTATGGACAGAGAGGTGGTAATGGACACAGGTAAAACCCAGGTAGTTTCATCCTACTGTGGAACTTCCCTTCCTTATCTACTGGCTATCTTTATTCTTCTCCTCCCTGCATTGGTCTTTGTTCTACTAAACCCTGATGTGAGTTTGTGTCCAATGCCAGAAATTATGTATATATGTATAGATTGTTACTTGAGGCAGGGGCGGGGAGGGGAAGGGTAGCTCACACCCCATTGTTTATGTAAGCTTCCTAAACCATAATCTACAAAAAGAAGGGTTTTGTAGAAAAGATTGGAGTTGAGAATGGGGGGCAGACATCACTACCTTGTGAAGTTTTCAGGATCTTCTATTGCACTCCCATATTTGTTTGAGTAAGCCCAGAAATTATATGACTACTGACATTCTCATTACCAATACTTCCAATTCATAAACCTTCCAGATGTGTTTATATATTTTTTTCATCTAAAAGTTCTCTTTAAGTCCCCAAAGAGACAAGGGAAATAAGGAAAACTAAAGTCAATGAGAATTGGCAATGGTAACTATTTCCTTCTCAACTGTGTGTCCATGATCAGGGAAACAAAGGGCAAATGTGTGCCAAAGGAGGGGCAGCTTGGTAAATGCTTTCAGGCCTGCTTGCTGTCCCATTGTTCCAACCACAGGCAGATCAAAGAGCTAAGCCCAAAGAGCGCTGGAATCCTATCCCACTCCCAAATTCCATGTTCTCAGTACTAGTCAATGTGCTCTAATTGTTTCCTGAGGTGAAACACCAGAACAACTTTAATTTATTTTAAAGTGCAGTTTATCAGGAGTGAAAACAAAAAAGAAAACAATTTTGTGTAGAAAGTTTACAGTTGTTTTAATTCAAAGAACTTCAATTTTGTTCCACATTTATTTTATACAAAGTAGAAGATGGCTCTAAGTGGCAAAACATGAGCTTCTGTTCGGAAAAGCAGAGGCCTGGGCACTGGTTTGGAATTTCCCCTTGATTCTACCCTTGATAATGGGTTGTCTTCATGGAAAGTTTTGAAGATGGTGGGCTGGTGGTACAAAGTTGAGAAGTAATTGCTGAGGGGTTTACCGAGATCACTTGAAGATCTGGGCAGGACTGACTCTCAATCTTAAAAAACAATGTGGCCAAGCCCAGTCATATTCTGATGAAGATAAGGCTACTTGTGACTAATAAAGCTCTTATGTTTTGTAACTTCCTCAAGGTATATTGCGTGAACTGATCTTTTCCCTGGTAGCTATTTGAAGTAAAAAAAAAAAAAATTCTTAGCAAATGCAAATAGGATTTATCGGTTCATCACAGGATAAGAACTTGAGAAAAGTCATGTTTCAGTACCTCATTCCTTCAAGAACATGGAGTCCCAGGGAAGAGAGTTTTGTAGTAGTAAAAGAGGAATAGGAAGCTAATTTGAGGAGATTCTAGAAGAAAATAAGTGGGAATTGACTTTCAGGAAATGGTAATGAGATCATGTGTCCCGGTCAGAGTCCATTGACTTTTCCCCAACTTGTTGCATCCAAGACTCTTCCCCTTCTCCAGGTATACTGTCCCCAAGTTATTAAACATTTACTAAACCTCATTTTCTTTGCAGAGCTGTTCCTTGAGGATCTTGTTCTCTCTGTGGTGTGAATGACTGAAAAAAAGCCCGCTCCTGGGGAAAGATCCCATTTGACAGGAACTCTTTCAGAGATTCTGTTAAGGTAGATGACTACAGTGATAATAATGGAATTTCCAGATCAATGACAGGCAGATAGGGGATTATCTTTGGGGCAAGATTTTTGCAAATCTCAATTTATATTACCTTATTCTAATGCTAGCCTTGATTTGGATGTATAAACGTCAATATAAATGCTCTGATCAAATTCAATTTGATATAAAGAAAAGAAGAGGAAGCCTCTAAAAATGCAACTGAAAATTCGCTTCTTTTTCATTTGTAAAATGTAATTCTATGTTCAACATTTTGAGTGACTTTTTACTACATAGACTTCATTTATTTCCTCCAAATAATGTATATATATATTTTAAAATGTATCGCATATCTCAAATAAGCTTTTCATAATTCTCCATGCAAAATTCAGGTGATGATAGAATTGTGTCATTTCAATTCCTCTCCCAGGTGCTGGGCCTGTGGTTCCTCATCATGGAACCTCACTACCAGCAGCATTTCCTGTTTCTAGAAGCAGAAATAATAACTGCTAATCATTGCTGTTTTTTGGATCTACTTATAGTGCTGGCACCAAGGCTGAGAGAACAGCTGAGTCACAAGGTCATTGGGAAAACTTTTCTTTGGACATTTCACCAACTTCCCTCTTTTGGTTTTCTTTATCCCAAATGAACTCTTGCTTCCCAAGCCATATGTTAGATAAATTTAGTTCTCCTACTGATTTTTAGGTGTCTTGGCCTTTTCCTTCCTTACTCTTTTCCATCTTTGAAAATTAAATTCTTGGAATTCATTCTTTGAGAGGTATCCACTCATCAGGTCAAGTTATGCATGAGAAACAGTAATAATTTTGACATCAGTGGGACTAGAAAGGCTGATAGTAATTGCCCAGAGATCTTCTGGTTCTTCCTCCTCTTTTCATTTTTAACCTGAAGAAAAATACATGCTCATCAATTACTTACATACAAGGACTAGATGCCTCTCTAAGTATCTTTGACTACAGAGTATTTTCAGCCTTTAAGTGGCCTAGACTAGTTAGATACTCAAGATAATTATTTTGATCCCAATAAAATACTTAATGTATTTTCCAGTCTAGCATTGATCCCGTAACAGGATGATATTACAAAACTGGACAGATCATCTTTAGCCCTGCCACTCCTACCCCAGGAAGGTCCTCTTTCTCTGCTTCCTTATGCCACATGACCGAACCACCTTTATCTCAATCAAACCATGCTTAGAATCTTGAGGAATATTTGGCTCCTTCATCTGTTTTGCTCATCCCATTCAAAACATCACCAGTGCAGCTGAGGACCTCTCCACACAGGAACCCTCTTATATCTGTTTTGTTTTTCACAGCCCCTGTCATCAGCATAATTTAGACTTTTACCTTCTCTTGCCAGAAATACTGTGAATTCACTTCCATGCCTGCTCCCATCTCTTCTTCCTTCAAGATATCCTGTATGGCACTGCTATTACAGTAACTGTCCAAAAATGTCACTATGAGTATGTAATTCTTCTAGCATTAAAAATTGTTATTTTATACTTAGCCTGAAAAAGTATAATTTAGCCAGAGCTTAGCTTTCTGATCTCTTCTCTTCCCATTGACACAGTGAAATGAACTCATGGCTTTTCCCAGAACATGCCTTGGTGATGATGCTCTTTCATTATCCTTCTGACACTTTCCACAGGCCTGTATCAAATCACATTTTATTTATGATGTCTCTGTGGTCACCACCTCTGCATCTGTACCCCTGTCACCCTGTTAAATATCCCTTGGAGATACTTTACAGTTTTAGGGTCAGACAGACTTAAATTCAAACCCTAATTCTTCCTATTACTAATGTCATGACTTTGAACATATTGCATATTTCCCTGAGCCTTGTATTTTCTTTTTAATCTGTAAAATGTAGATAAAGTTTTCTTTTAATATGAAGATTAAATGAAATCACCTGCATAGAATACATATATAGGCTTAGAATATATTAAAGATTTTATACGCATTGCTCTTTTCTAGTAACTCTTCTTTGGTGTTAATTACCCTCTCGCTGGCATTCTGGCCACTTGAGGTCTTGGTCCATACTCTACTTAATTATATATCCTGTGAGGGCATTAAGTATTTTTGGATCCATCAAAACAACAGCAAAATATCTAAATCAGGAGATTATGAAGAGCACTGAAACTGACTTTTTTAAGGATGAATTAGAACTTCCAAATGGATTTACATTTGTGAACAAATGGCAACATATGGCCTGGCCACTCCATATCTCCTAGAGTCAACCAGTTTCTATTACCCACAACTAAAAGTGGCTACCTGCACTGATACTCTCTATGAACTCATTTCATCAAATATATAAGAAGAACCTGAGAACACAAAAATATAGGACAATGATTAGAGAAATGAGAGACGACTATGGGGTTGGACAATTGTCCCTACGTGTTGCCCTATCCATACACATTCAGGATGAGTCCTAATAGGGGAAATAGCTTTAATATAACTTATTTTTTTAAGAATGGAAGTTCAAGCAGCATTACTCACATTCTTAAAACCGTTTATATGATAGTTTCCTGGAAGATATGGTTTCTGTATCTCATTTCACACCCATATGGTCAGTTATCATGGAATAATCACATTTCTTTACTTTTAATCTTTTTGTCACTAGTAGCTCTCTAGCTCTCTTTTTATTATTGCCTGGAAGAAAATATGGCCATTTCTTCCCAGTTATGAATTAAATTCCTTTTTATTCCTCATTTGAATTGAAACACTTCTTTATTCATCTGGTGTTTTATTCCTCTTTGTATATTTTCTTGTTGCATCTTATTGTATTTTGAGGTCCTATCACTAAATAATTTCAGACATGGCTTAAGGTGGAATAAGGAAAAGAACTGTGTCCTTGGAGACCACCCGAGTGGCTCAGTTAGTTAAGCATCCAACTCTTGATTTCTGCTCAAGTCAGGATCTCATGGTTCTTGAGATTGAGCCCCATGTCAGGCTCTGAGCCTCTCTCTCTCTGTCTCTCTCCAGCCCCCACTCTGTCAAAATGAATAAATAAACTTAAAAAAAAATAACTGTGTCCTTGGAGATACTACTTTGATTTCTTGGCTTTGTTGTTTTCACATCTTAAAATGGGATTATAATTATTTCTGTCCATCTAAGTAAGGACACAATGAAAACCATAGGTGTCACCATGTGTTTAAATTTTTTTTAATACCCCAAAACTTCATAATACTCTCTTTCAGTGGCCTGAACGCCAAAGTGAAAATTTTGCTTTAGACATACACACTTAATTCTTCCTGCCTAATTCAACCCATGATCACTAGAATACAAATCTTGTTTCAAATCAGGTGTAGAGTGGTAGGAAGAACTAGAAGAATCTGGACGTGGTCCTGTGTGTGAGGGCTGGGCTCTTCTAATGTAGCCCAGGGCATTTCTTTAGTCTCTGTCTGGTTTTATCAACCTTATCATGATGAACATTTCATATCAAATAATGCCTTATTATGGGGGGGGGGCTCTCCTGTGCATTATAGGATATTTATAGAATATTTGTCGGCAGTTCTGAACTCCATCCACTATTTTTCAGTAGCATCCTCTGCCACCCCAATAGAGATTATCAAAGATGACTCCAGACACCGCCTAAGGTCCCCTAGAGGACAGAATCTCTCTGATTGAGAACCTCTGCTTTAGGATGACTTCACTGCAATAAAAAATTATACATACCTTTTGCTTTCCAGCTGGGTTTATGATTGATAAACAGAATATAAGACAATTAAAGCTGGTTGCTATTCATTAATCATTAGATATAATTGATGATATATACTTTGGGGATGATCACAGTATCTCAGTATAGTATTTTTACTAAGCCTACAGTATACAGATGAGCCTTGTGAAAACATGTTTACACTATAATAAGAATTTTCATTCCTAAACTATATTCCTGTTCTGACTTCTCATGAGTGGCTAAGAAGTCAAAAATGAGAAAAGATAAAAGAGTCTGATAGCTAGACATTTAGCCAGGATTTTTACCTTCACTATTCTGATTAAAATATAATCTGCCTTCTTTTTGAAGAATTTCTTTGACTTTTCTGATTCACCGACTATCTTTTACCATCATTACCATCTGGGCCTTGGGCATTAACTACATATTGCTTTATGTTGTTTTCTGATAGCTACAGTAAACTTTAACATTGGTTTCCCAGTGAGATTACAATCATTCTGAGGGCAGCATACTTTTTTTTTTTTTTTAATCTCTCATGACATTGGATACAGTCTCACATTCATTAACACAGAGCATAGTCTTTGGAGACAAACAGATGTGGACTCTACTCAGGGTTCTATCACCCAAAAAGGGGATAAATTTGTACAACCACTCAGTCTGTCTATGTAGAGTAACCTCTATAAGGCACATGTTTGACTTATATGACTAATTTCTGTGCATTCAAAGCAACCCTCTGTCTAGAACTTAGGTTTCCATCTAATTTTGCCTGGAGAGAAAGAATATGCTAGCCATGCTGGCCTGGTTGTCTGGATCCATGATTGCTATAATACAGTGGATTAACACTTAAGCACCCTAATTTTGTACATTCATCTCTTGTGAGCCTGATTCATCTAAGACGGTTTAATAGATAAACCTTTCTTATTATACTGACAAAATCAGATTTATGAACCATGTAGCCAAGGACTTTGGAATGTGGGAAATTACAAAGCAAGTATCACATTATGAGGCGACTTAGAAGCCCTTCCTGGAAACCACCAATCTCCTGTCAGGATCTCTTCAAATTTCAAGTCAGTTGGTAAACTCGATCTTGAAGAATTACAAGAATGAATATAGCAGAGGGTTTACCCTATAGGAGTTCACCTTTGAGCAGTTTTTAGGTTGCATACCTAATAATTTTAATGTTTTTTGAGACACAGAAGTAATTGTAATTTAAAATGGTGCAATAAATGCTTATAACTTTATTGATTTAAATAAAAAGAGAATGGAAGTAACATTGTATATACAGAATGATTTCATATAGCTTGACTTCAAAGCTTTAGACTTTAGTAAGCAAGACAAAAAGTTTCTGTGTATAGGTTTCTTAGCTTTATAGTCTATTTTTAATCTACAGAGCAAATTGGAAGGATTTTGTAAGATGCAGTTATGAAATTCTGTTGCTCTGTATTTCACAAGATATTTAATATTTAATAAAAGTTGAAAATAATAATCTAAATAGCTATCTGAATCTAGTATAATAAAGATATTTTAAAGAAGGGACATTAGCAGAATTACATATTGACAATGGAAGTCCTTATTTGACTTTTGTTGTTCTTTGCTATTTTAATAAAAGTCTTAACCTTATTTTGGAGCCACAATTAACCAAACTTTGAGTTCATTAAGTAACTTTTTCTAGCTCCTTCAATGCCATGGGAGAGTAAAGGCCATGTGATATTTCCCATAACAGCACAGCATATGTTTATTAGTAATAGCACCAAGGGAAAGAATAAGTTTTTGAGCACTTACTATGTGTCAAGTCCTACTCTAAACTCTCATAAATCATCTCTTTGAATTTTCAAAGCAACTATATGAGGTAGATACTATCTGACTGTGCAAATGGAAACCCTGAAACCCAGGAATGTTAAGAAACCTACACAATGGCACATAGTAAGGGATAGCACCCTAAAGCAGGGTTTTACTCTTCAAGTTCATTGAGCCATCTCTCACCACACCCAGCTCTTTAGACTTTTAAGTCACAAGAAAACGTACCAGTGCAGTAGTGTGCGAGCTGCAGCTTGTAGGAGGTAATACAGCTTAAAACATGGTATATTAGAGACCTTTGCCTAAAGCTTGCCTTTATAGTAAGCGTATTTTATCTTCCTGTCCCATTAATACTATCTTTACTTTAGAAGAAGACATTTAAAATTCCAAGCCAGGATTTCCAAACTATGTTCCTGTGTTCTCCAGGGACTTCATGAAAGCGTCTCAGTGGCCACTGAGTTAAAGGGAGGAGAGGAAGGAAAGTCAGGGCATCAGTTCACTTTTGCCCACAATTTCCTTAAACAGCTTCACTTCTCTCCATTTTCAATAGTGCAATAGCACTGCACTTTCTATATATTTCATTTGGGATTTGGGCGGGGTCAGGGGAGAACTGTTAGCTATTTTTGGAGAAAGTTTCGAAATCACTTATCTAGTTGACCTGTTTTCTTACAGAGGAAGCTGAGGGCTGAAGAGTTGAAGCGATTGGCCCCAAATCAAACATCTTATCAGAGGGAGAACCCAGTTCCCCTACCTCCCAGTCCAGCCTGCTTCCCGCCATCTCACATTGCTGACCTACAGACATACAGTACAAGTGTGAGACCCCAGATTGTCACTCTGCAGGCTCATTCTGGTGCTGCTGCTGATTCACTTAACCCTCATCTTTATTGGCACAGCAGAGGCTCCTGGAATTTGTTCTTAGACCTAACGTCTACTTGTAAGGGCCTGACACGCTTTGCTCTGCATTCTTTCAAGGCCTTCCTACACTTCAATACTGAACCGACATGTTGTGTAAGAGCAAGAGTAACTCAAATATTTGATAGTAACAATTGAAGTTAAAAATACAAGTAGGCAACCTGCTTCATTCAAGAAATATTTTTTGGCGCTTACCAACATGCCAAAATTATTCTGAGCACTGAAGATACCCTCGTAAGCAAAACAGACAAAAATCTCCAAAGATAAAAATCTGATGTCACTGTACTTACAGACCATAAAGGTCAAAGAGATGAATCAGAGAAGAGAGAATGGGAAATATTGGGAAGGTGTATTGCTGTTTTACATAGGGTAATCAGAACACCAATAAGACAATATTTGGGCCAAGATCTGGGGAAGGTGAAGGATCAAGGTACGCAGATATCCAGGTGGGGGGAAACTGGCTCAGGGGGAGGGAACAGCAAGTACAGCGGCACCAAGGTAACAGAGTGCTTAGTGTCTTTGAAGAGCAACCAAACTAATGGACATGGAGTGAATGAGCAGAGTGAGTGAGGAGAACAATAGGATGTGACAGCAGAGAGGTGAGGAAGTAAGTGTGGGAGCCATGGTGTCAGATCCCTGCTTTGTAAAGACTTTGTCTTTTATCAGCTTGATGATTAAGCAAAGTATTTGTGCCTACTTATAGTAGGTATGTTTGTCTTTAATGAGGGCAATGGATAGCATAGCTTATCTTTCATTTTGAGACATATCTACAGGTGAATTACTGATATTATGATAAAAGTTTAGGAGATGCTATAATTTCTTAACTTCTAAAAATACATAGCTAATTGTGTTTTTTAAAGTCTGAAGATGTTGTATAGGTATAGGTATAAAAACTTACCAGGTAGGTTTGTGATCAATCCTTATTATGTTATTTATATTAATAAAAAGCATAATTTCACATTGTAAAATGCCTTCTCTTGTTATGATTTTTGTTTGTCTCTAAAACACTGGGATCTTCTTCAGAATTCTTGGTCCTTGACCACTTTTCGTCTTGGTCTTCTTCATCTATCTTCACGATTTTCAACAAATTACAAAATAGACACTCCCCCAGAGAACAAAATTCCAAATGGCACAGATTGCATATAAATTTAGCACCCATATATTTCCTTCTTTTTTAGAATTTACTTGATAATCAAAAGAAAATTCTGTATCAGGCAAGGCTCCTATGGTTAGATTTGAAATCATATTTTTTCCTCAGAGTGATTTGAAAGATTCAATGAAAGAGGAGTTATACAACTTTGCTACAGTTGACTATGGTCATCTTCTCACAGGGTACATGCACCATGATGGTCTTTATCCTGGGCACCAGTGAAGGAGAATGGGCCTTATAAACTGAGGAAAAGGGAAGTGAGTGGTGGCTGGAAGAAGAGGGAAGGAAGTGGCAAATAGCAGCTAACCAAATCTTCTACCCTGGCAGTGGAGCTCAACACTTTTCACTACATCATCAGGGGTGTTTGTTACTTAGATTTTATAGTTTGTAGAGGAGCATCCATCTGGAGTTTGAACCGTGTACTCTCTCACATCGTCACATCAGCTAACACAAGTTTAGATGAAGTTAAAGGGAGATGATTCTGAGAAAAGAGAGATTTACAGGGAAAGTGAAGCTCAGGGAAATTCCTAAAGATGTATTCATGTTACTGCCTGCTGGGTTAACGATGTTTTCCTCTCTGATTATGGAAATGGATATTTTCAAATCCCCAAATAGTTTTGGGAATTGCTGTTATTAACAAAGAATGCTTGTGTGTGTGTGTGTGTGTGTGTGTGTGTGTGTGTGTGTGTGAGAGAGAGAGAGAGAGAGAGAGAGAGAACTTCTTGAGTTTTAATCCTTTCTTGATTTCACTATTGTTACAAAAGACTTTTATGATTCATACTAAAAGATTAAAAGATCAACTAGTTCCAAACGGTGATTCATTTTGTAAACAAGATGAGTTTGTTTGTCTCAAGTAGCCAGTTATGCTCAAAAGCCACTGTCTCATTTTGAGATGGTCTTGCTGGGTCTTCAGAAGGCAACAGAACTGGACACTAATTGTGTGTCCTGTGGAGTCTGATTACTAACCTAACTTGCATTCTGGGTAATTCTGTGACCTGAGTTCTTTGGACAGGCTGGTCTTGGACACTAATATTAATATCCTCAGCCTGGATAGGTGCTTGCAGAGCACATCTAATTGTCATCCAGTGACTGCCATATTTTACCACTAGCCTCTTGGG
Source organism: Panthera pardus (assembly GCF_024362965.1). Taxonomy (NCBI): domain Eukaryota; kingdom Metazoa; phylum Chordata; class Mammalia; order Carnivora; family Felidae; genus Panthera; species Panthera pardus. Next base: position 32,245,327 of record NW_026526765.1, on the reverse strand, counting down.
TGGATAACTAGACTTCTATTTCTTTAGCTTATAACAAGATAAAGAACTTAGACTGGCTGAGTGCTTAGTCTGTATTATATGTTTTATGCCCACAATCCTTTAATAAAGGAGATTTAATAATCTTATTTTATGGAGAAGAAATCAAGGTTTAGATATCTTAGCAATATCCCAATATCCCATGGCTATCAAGTGGACAGGCCAGGATCTGAACCCAGTTTTCTATCTGATGTCAATGCCCAAGCTCATAGTTATGGTGCAAGATTACTGTGCGCCAAGCAGGTGCTTAGTTAATTAAAAATTTTCTCAAGATACTTATTAAATTGTTCAATTCGTTGCCAGAGCTGAATAGTGAGAATACATTTTGTTATCAGTTTGTTTAATACCGACAAAGACAAAAAGTCTCAATGGCATATCCATTGATTTGAAATAGAACATGGCAATAGACAAAAACACTTTTTCACTCACATTTGTATTCACGAATAAATGGAAAGTGAAGTTATTCAGTTGGTCATAGATAGGAGGCTTTGTAATAAATTAGGGGCGCTTCTATTTTTGTTACTTAGCCATAAAAGATTTCTTATATTCTCTGGTTAGAAAGAAAGTTATATTATAGAGGACTAAAAGGGGAATTAATGAGACACACAGCTTTGTTTGAGATGACTAATAGAGTATTCTGTACCTGAACCTGGTTTTCATGTAAAAGCAGATAATATGTCACTGAAATTTCATGAATACAGTCTCAAGAGCACTTAATTTTAGAGTTTACTTTCTATAGGTAAGGATACGTGAAATTAATTATTTTTTAACAGTCAGAGGAAGGGCCCCTATTCTTTCGCCCAACCTCCTGCCTCTGGAACCACAAAGGTCTAAGTCCCATTCCCTGCACCCCATCCCCCCGCCACAAAAAAAATCTCTATTAGTGATTCCATTAAGTGGTAAGAGCCAGTCTAAGAAAATCAGTTCCAGATTTCTTATTCATGTCTTTGTAAAATCCTAACATAAAAAAAAAATTTCAATTCCTTAAGAACTCATTGTGTTTTTCATCTTTCCTTAATTTACAAGCTCTGCATGTAGACCATGGACAAGTGTCCATACTGCTTTCCCTAGAGTTGAACAGGATAAGGATGAATGATAGTCTTTATTTTCTAGCACTTGTCAGCTCTAAGCCAGCATTTCAGTAACATTCAAGTCTTACAGAATCCATTTTATCCGTATATCAGCTATAGAGTAAGTATTTTTAAAACCATTTCTATAATCACAAGCCCAGGGACTTTGGTGTGTGTGTGCGTGTGTGTGTGTGTGTGTACCATCTTGGTGGTTTAAAACAACAAAAATCTATTGTCTCATAGTTCTGGAAGCCAAAAGGCAGAAATTAAGGTGTTGTCAGAGCCATACTCCATACAGAGTCTCTGGAGAAGAACCCAGTCCTGACTTTTCTGGTTTATGATGGATGGTCACCATTTCCTGGCTTATGGTTGTATCGCTCCAGTCCCTTCATCTGTATGTTGCCTTCTTCTCTGGTGTGTTTAATCCACCTCTGTGCCTCTCTTACAAGGATACTTGTGTTGGAATTTAGGGCCCACCTGAACAATCCAGGCTAAATCACTTATCTCAAGATCCTTAATTTAATCGCATCTCTTGCCATATAAAATAATATTTACTATTTTGTCACATAACATTCATAGATTCCAGGGCTTAAGAAGTAAATATATCTTTGAGAAGCTATTTTTTTTTTCAGCTTACCATAGTCACTCTTGGGATCAAATGGACCACCTAGAGAGTTTGAGTGACTATGTTTCTCTCCAAATTTCTGTGTAAGTGAAATTAACTATATTTCATAAAAGATAAAAACCTGGATTCATCCCACGACATTAATTAATATGGAAAAATAAAATATGTTTGGTTTCTTTACATTTTAGCTGAATTCATTGTACTTTGTCGCCTATATTGCATATAATTGTAGAAATACATCATTCATTCATTTAAAAAAACTATGCACCAACTATGCTCTATAGACATGATGCTTTGCCCTGGAATGCAGAAATAAATATAAGGCATGGTTCCTTTCACTGATTAGCCTATAATCTAGATAAGAAGATAGTTGTATCATCAGTTCATTCAACTTCTACATGCTACTATACTCTATAGTTAGGTCATGGATTCTGTCTTTTAATCCATACTACCACTCTTTTAGTTTCATATTTTTTATTCCCATTTTAGAGAGAAGAGAACCAAAAAAGATATTAGCTGAAGACTATACACACAGTAGGAGATAGAGCTTGGGTTTAAACTCAAGCATTCTAGTTTTTGAGCTCAAGCTATCAAACACTGCCTATATTACACTGATTATTGATAGACTTACTCTGTAATGGTGTTTTTGAGTGAGCATTTTCCTTTTCTAAGTGTGATATAATTATTTCTTCTAGCTACGCTCAGACTTTTCTATGTGGCTTGAACTTTTTTGATGTTTGTCTCTTGGGTGTTAAGGTTTATGAAAGTTCTGTTGTGACTTGGATTGTATGAGTTTGCCTTCATCCAGGAACTAAGATAAACAAGAGTTTGGAGGCATTGCATCCGACTAGAGATACCTTTCTGTATTTCCCTTTAACTTAGATGTGGAAACTGATAACATATATGGTGAGAAATTGTGCTCTTGTAATGTAGCCTACAGATGCACCAATCATAAGGAAACTCCTGCATGTTTGGTACTGACATATGGATTCACACATGGGTTGTTCTTCAGGTTCTGAGGGAACATTTAAGATGGTGCTCTCTTTGGGGTCTGAGAGGCCGACCCTTCAATTCTCATTTTCACAATCGTAATCCATCTGCCTAAATGATAGTTAAATTTTCTTTAGATAACTGATAACATGAGGGGTCTTTTCTTTGACAGTACTTGTTATAATAGAGAATATTTCTTATAACTCTTTCTATCCACCAAATTATATTGACTGTCCATCAAATAGTTTTAGCAAGTATCAGATGACCAAAGAAAAGATGACAGATGTGGTGTAAAGGAATTTCCCAATATGCCTCTAAATGGATCAGTAATGTCACTAAGAGGTAGATTGTGAACAACAGTCAAGAAAATGGCTCAGTGGTGCTAGCAGCAACTTTTAACTCAAGCTGTGATTTTACTCAAGCCTGGGCCAAGTATGCATTTTAGGAAGGCCACAGTTTAGTGGTGGCCCCCTCTGTCCCCAACCCATTCCAGCCTCTAGTGTGACAGTTTGCACGTTGGAAGCATCAGCTTGGGTGAAGCTATGGTGGTAACTTTTTGTTTTCTCAGCTGGCTCTGCTTGAAGTTGTCATATCCAGAGTAACAATATTTTTCAGATCTCCTCATAAAAATGTCAGAGAACTAACAGCTATGCAATGTGGCTAATCATCACAGACCACAGGGTGTTGCTTTTACCTCACTAAGTATTTTAGTTGTAATTGGAAGTAGTAAACGACTCAGTTACTACCCCCTTCTTCAAATTATGTTTTCAGATTTCCAGTCTCTCCTTCTCTCAAAGAGCTTTCAACACCTTTGATATGGTCTGAAAGGGAGGACTGGCTGGAATTCTTATTTTTTGTCTTTGTGAAAACAATTCCCTTTTAGCCACATAAATGAAAGAAAATGTGATCTGGTGTCATCAGCATATGTTACTACAATATAAATAACTGTTCTGCAAGTGCTACCACTAAATTCTCACTGAATATTTTTCTAGAACAATGCCTTCCCTCTTTCAAGAATAAAATGGTCTGGATATTGGAACTTTTACTTTGGAAAATCCTATTCCCTGATGTCTACAAGAAAACTTTCTCTCCAATCCCATGAGGATTTATACTGGGTAAAATTCTAGTCTCCCTCTCCATCCTTGTCATTCACTCCAGAATGGAAAACTTTTTCTCCCTTTCTTATCATCTCTAGCTCCTGTCTATTTTTATTGTTATCTCTTCCTCTCACCCCTTTTTTCTCTCCCTGCCCCAGACCCCTCTCCCCACTACCAAAGCAGCATACTCTCAAGCAGAATGTGCTATTTTTGCCTATTTCCAATTATCTAACAGGAAACCACATTTGGAGAAGTCCTAACCTATTGGAACCCTTCTTTCTGGAAGGCCTAAGGTTAACTCAAACTTCTATGGCTGCCGCTGGGGAGTAAGTTGAATTTGAGTTGGAAGATAGAGCTTATTTTCTACTTCAGCTTTATAAGAAAACATGGTTGTTGTTACACTTCGATTTCTCATTTAAACTCTTGGGTGTACCTTTTAGTAGTTGGAACTCCAGGAGATAAAGGGTGAAAAATTAGGTATCTCTAACCTCCAGTCTCCAGAAGCAATACAGTTGGAAGTGGTTGCCTGAAGAATGATTCAGGAGCTGTGTATTGATCTGCCCTTGAGGTAGAGGGTTTAGATGCTTTGTAAACAAAAATCAGTCAATCAGTCAAAAGAATATCTATCACTATATCATCCATACACTTGTTCTAAGATAAGCACTTTCTCAGTATAAAGCTTCATAGACTTGAGGAGAGATTTCCCCTTGGTTATTTTAATGTGAAAATATGTAGTCTCCTGTTGATCAAAATGTATGCCACCTTCTATGGTCAGCTACAACTGTAGCAATTCAACCAAGTGGTTAATATACTTCTAAAACCTCCACGGCTCCCTTATTTTTCATTCTTGCCTTCTCTGTGCATGTCTGTGTTTGCCTTTGAAATGTAAATAAGAAAATTTCTTTCCCCAAAGTGGTTCGCTTTAAACCTTAGTCTATTTAATTATCTCTATGATTCAGTTAGGTGTGGCTATCAATTGTCAATGATCTTAACAATCTTACCTAGTTTATTCTGACATTATCTCCATATCTTTTCAAGAGGAAAGAAGTGACTAGAAGCTATAAATCCAGACATATCAATAGGTTATTAGTTTGGTCTATTTGATACAAAGCCTCTCATTTCATGGTTAAATTCTTTTGCATACAATCAAATCTCTTGTGAACAAATTTGGAAAAGGCAACAATGATAATTTAGGGGCAGAAACTATGGTAGGTGGTCATCCAACGATTGGGATTGAAAATCTGTGGTTGTAAAGTTTTGGTTAGAGTTTGTTTGCCAAGTGGAAATGGACATGATTATCCTGCATTAATTGTGTCTGCAAAGTCTCTCATCTATGTTACTTCTCCATAGTGTGCTTTAAATTATCTACTAGGATTTGATAGGGACATTTGATATTTTTTCTCTATTTCAGAATCTCTGTTTTCTGTTTAGGGTAGCATTTAACCATGTCCTCCCCCCCCCCTTTATTTACAGTAATGGTTGTAATCACAGCAGTACATATTATTGTGAGCACCTCTGGTAGTTTTGTTGTTCAAAATACTTGCTTCTCTTCCCTAGAAGGATTATATTTTAAGGTTCTTTTTTGCCAGAGGGTTTTACTTTTCTGTCCTCTGGAATTCATGCTTGCTCTGGACAGTACATTGTGAGTAGAATTGATGTGGGATATTTCTGACCAGAAGTTTTATGAATCAGCTTCATCAAAAGCATGTATATAGAGCAGTAAAAACTATTTATAGAAGTAGAACCAATATAATAAAATCAAAGACAGGCCAAAAAGAGAAAAGTCATAAAATTATATGGGGAAAACTTACAGGCATATGTAGAGTAAGTTATGTGCTGTGCTGTTAACTCTACCTTTTAAACAGCATACAGAAGTTGAGAAGGGCCGTGCTGTTAGTTGTTAATGCTCTTTCTTCCTCCCCTACTTACTGCTTTTGTGAAGACAAACTATAGGTGCAATTTAGATGCAATACATCTTTAAACATGAGCCTAAAGATCAATAAGTTGAATGATGAAGCTAAAATCAACTCTAGGGTAATTGATGACTTAAATCAGAGTGTAACACAATAAATATCCCTCGAGGCTCTACTATCCACACAACAACAAAATTCTCTGTCTTATTTCCTCTTTATTGTTTCCTTGTTTTCTATTTATTCTTTACTTATTACCGTATCCCCAAATTTTATCAAAATCACAAAAGTTACTCAGTAAAACACTTGGTGGTTGAATTACTGATCTGACTTTTTCTAAAACTTCTATCTCTTTCTTGATACTTATCCAAATCTTCTCAAACACATCTTCTGAATTCGATGGCTTAATTTTTGATCACATATACCATGGCAGGGAACCATATGGTCGGTTGACTGTAGTGCTTGCTGCCATGGCCTGTGCTTATCCTGGGCCTGTTTGCCCTTAGATCCTTCCTTCTTTGGTTCTCTTCTGCATTGAGGGAAAGCCGAACCCTATGAGCTACAATTCCCAGGCCCCCAGAACAGCTGGCTTCTCACTGGGATTGGCCAAGAGGAGACCCATAGAATACTTGAGAATGAACCAAAGAAAAAGCCAGGATACTCCTTTCCCTCCTGTTCTACCTGAGCAGCATTTTGCTGTGTAGCTCTGTGACTCCAGCTTCTCTTGATCAGGCCCACTGGGTTCCAGATTCCGCTGAGTGACTGGCTCTAGAGTTCAAAAAACATTGTCTTCTCATGTGAAGCCTCCAGCCTAGGGATTTTGGTGACTTCTTTCTGTTAATCTCTGGGTAGCCTCAATCTTTCATTACCTGTGCAGCTAATCCCCTGTGTTAAGTATCTTCCAGTATGAGTAATTAGTGTCTTTTTCTTATTTGCAACTCAACATTAAAAGTTATCAGTTATTTTGTTTGAAATATGATTTGCTGTTATAATGAGGGAGAAATGAGATTTGATTTATTACATTTTTTAACAAAAATTTACACTAGAAATCAAACTTTAAAGGAATACTCTCTCAGGGACTCAGCATGGTCATAGTGATTATACTTACATGATTCTGAATAAGTAGAACTGCTTTGTGGAAGCAAAACCATAGTTTTTTTTCTAAAGGTGCCATTGGTGCTGTGGACATGATTTGTTACATATGAGGCAGAGATGACACTTTCCAGTGGTATGAAAGGCAGCACTGTCTAAAGAAAAGCCAATGGCAGCTGAGGCAAGACCTTCATTTGTCTGTATGTGTGGTCCTTGCAAATCTATGAAGGGTCTCAAATTCTCACTGATCACCATCCTCTTGTCTTCGTCTCTCCTTTCCTCCACTTGGAAAGATGTGAATTCTACTTCCAGACCATAAACCCAGGGTCACATCTCTAGGTCTTTAGCCACACACCTGAGAGACTTTATTTCTGCATTTGATTCCTGCAGTCCTTGAACTTCAGATTGTAATTAATATTTTCTCTGAAAAAGAAGTAAACATCAACAGGTATGAGATGTGCCCTATCTCTGTACACAGCACATACTTCATGTGATGATTTTACCCTGAAATTTGTAATTATGTGTCTCAGGAAAGAGTAATGAAGTAAAACACTACTTACACTTGGAAAGGCAGTGTTATATAATGGTTAAGAACTTGGGCATGTGGATTTGGATTCCTACTTTGCTCATTAACTAGCTCTGAGAACTTGTACAAGTTGCTTCAAATCACTAAGTCTTCATTTTGTCATCTATAAAGTAGAGATGAAAAGACTTACAATACCTAAGAGGTATCTTTAAGGATTAAATCAAATGTTACATGAATAACTTAGAGTAGTACCTGGAATATTGGTACATAGTAAACACTCAAGACATGTAAGTAATGATGATAATCTTCATTATCATGGTGGTGGTGATGGTGATGCCAGTATAACAGACTCTAATAAGACTGATTTAAAATAGGTAGGTATGGCCTGGTGTATTTTAAGTTCTTTGATGAAACTGGCATATAATTGTCAGCATATTTCTATATATGAGTTTTTACGTATTTATCTTGTTTATAGAATGATGTCCACAGAATGCTTAGGACCCTTTCAGGAAAAAGGTTATAACCAAATAAAGTCCTGTTTTCTCTTGTTTGTCTTAAGTCATATAGAATCTATTGAAGGACCTGGAAAACAATAGCAGAGCCAGTGCGGTGCTCCTGAAAATGTCAAACCAACCTCTCAAGGCAATAAAACACTCCCTTGTCTATTCACAGTGTTCTTCTGGGTATAATACATTGCAGAAAATCACATTCAGTCATGAGTAGCCTCTTCTTTATGTGGCCTTATAGTACAATATAAGAAAATGGGCAGTTTCTTTCCATTTAATGTTTCCCACCTTCTCCTTAAAGCTCCTCAAATTCTATCTGATTTGAAGAATAAAGCAGCCACCCAAAGATTTTACATATTCTGAGTTCAATCTGACTTAAAATCATATATTCTGATATCTTACCCAGTTGGCCTCTCTTTCCTCATTTGTTTTGCAATTTCATCTTCCTGAACTTTAAATAATGTGGTTTCTTAAGATTCTCTCCTAGGCTTTCTTCACTTACCACTCCATGTTTTCTTTCCCCAGCTGATCTAGGGTAGCCACACCATAGTCACCTGTGTACAGACGGCTCAAGCTTTTGTATTTTAATACAACTTCTGAACTCTGGACCATCTATTCCACTAATAACATTTATATTAGTATACTTTCTATGTACTTCAAAATAAATAAGCCCACAAAAGTTTTTGTTGTCTTCCCTAAATGTTCTTTTTTTCATTATTTTTTATTTCACTGAATGGTAGCAAAATCCACAAGTTTTACAAGTCGGAAACCTCATTATTTTATTCTCCTTACCCTCATATCTAAATAATCATGACATCTTATTGATATTATACTGATACTTCCCGATTATTTTATTAATTTATCTACTTCCTTCTCTACTGCCTTCTCTAACTCTACTCTGGTCAAAGTTAACCATCATCTTTCCTCAACAACCCACTTCTGGTCTCCTATCTGTTCTAACTTTCACATAGCAGCCAAACATCTTTTCTTTTCTTTTTTTAACTTTAACTTCTTATATTGAAGTAATTATAGATTCATAGGAGCTTATAAAGAAATGTACAGAGAAGTCCTATGCATCGTTCCCTTAGCCTCCACCAATACTAATGTCTTATACAGCCATAGCCTATCACAAACAAGAAATTGACATTGATATAATCCATAGAATGAATTCAGATTTCACCAGTTATTCATGAATCTTTATGCATGTATGTGCATGTGTGTGTGTGTAGCTCTGTTCACTTTTATCACCTATGTAAATTTATGTAACCACCACCACAATCAAAATACCAGACGATGCAATCACAAGACGACCTCATGTTACTCCTTTATGATCCTACCCTTCCCCTCCTGTGTATCTAATTCCTAAGAACCACTAACATGCTTCCACAGAACCTTGCCAGCACCTTGATCTTGGATTTCTAGCCTTCAGGACTGTGAGAAACAAACGTCTGCTGTTTAAGCCACCTAATCTATGGTATGTTGTTATAGCAACCTTATCAAACTGATACAGGCTCCCTGCTCACTCCCTGCTGGTATCACCTACAGGTATAGAGGGTACTTCTCTGGGCCACCTGGTGTCACTGGTCCAGGTTCTGCAAGGAGATAGAAGAGCAGAAGCCGCTGGCTGGACCCTCTTATGATGCTGGGTGCAGGGCGGGGAGATGCAGGCTTCTTGCCGATGCTGCCCCTGCCAAGGACAGAATTGCCACTGGAAACTGGGTGTACAGTGAGGACTGGGATGGTTGGGGCTTCCTACCAGTCCTGCTGCCAGTGGATCAGGAATCTGCTGCCAGGTCCAGATTGTAGAACGAGGATGGGGACTCTTCCCCAGGTCTCTGTTGTGCCTTCCTTTCCAAGATGTTGGCCAGGAAGACAAACAAGCTTGTCTTTTTGTTTGTTTTGTTTGACCTATGTCTATTGGTGTTTCTGTGTCTCAGACCCCTCCTGTGTCCAATCTGGGAGCATACGAAAGATAAAAGGAAAACTTAGGAAATTTTACCATGTGGTTATTCCTCATGTCTTAAGGTTCCTAGCAGCTTGCCCTCTTCCTTCCCAGCCTCCCTTCCTAGTGCTATTGACAATTGCAGCTTACTTTTGGAGTCCTTTTCTTATAGATGCTTTCCTGGGTATTTCATTGCATTTATAGAGGAGCACAGGAGAACTTATTCTACATTGTCTTTCTTCAAAACAGGAAACAGAATAATCTTTTAAGAAAGTAAATCTCTTTTGATTGCTTTATCCCTTTGTTAACATCATTATAGGCCATTGATAGGCTTTTTTCATTCCAGTGACATGATCTTCTTTCAGATTCTTGAATACACTATATTTCATTTCTACTTCGATACTTTCTGCTGCTCTTCTGTCTGCTCAGGATAAATTTTCTTCTCCATTAACAACCTTCCACCTTCTTCACTCAGGAACACTTTCACTCTCTGTTAATTCCCGTTCATCTTTTAGGACTCAGCTCAAACAGCATTTCATCAAGGTCTTCTCTGACTCATCTTACCAGATCAGATCCTCTTATTTTACGGTGTCAAAGCCACTCTGTTCTCCTCTGTGTTCATTCATTACAATTAGAATTGAATAAATGATTGTGTAATTGGTTGTTTAGTATCTCTATATATTGCCAGAATGCAAATTCTTAGGACCAGGATCTATCTTGTTCATCACTGTTCCCCCCAGTGTTCACCAAATACCTGAATGCATAAAATTTTTTCATTACTTAAATTTTTAAAATTCCATATGTATCTGGAATTTTCCCTTTTCCAAAGCCTTTGCAGTCATTAATTAGATAATTATCAAAACAATCTTGAAAGTTCAGGGAATCAAATATGACGCAGTACTTAGGATGCAGTTGTTCTCTTCTCAAAGCTCTGTCTGAGGAAATTCCTCCCTCCCAAAAGGGAGAGTTTGTGGCAAAAGTATCTGTTTTTCTTTTCATGGAAGGTCAATAATTTAGTTCTAAAGAGCAGCATTCACTGATTCCTTCCACAGTTATTTATTCCAATTAACCAGGCATCGAGTAAGATGCTGGAGAGACAGTGAGTGGTGAGCAAGATGGAACACAGTTCTTTGATGTAACTTGGGGTTGGGAAATACAGAGATTATCTGCATGGAGAAACCATGAAGACCAACAGCTATGGGCTTTCTTACTTGAAAAATTGGTTTTAGGTTTAATGTTTCTAATTCTTATACAACTAAAAAAAAAAAAAAGAAAAATGATTTCTCCAATGAACAGCAGAGTTAAGAAAAAAAGCAGCATGTCAGAAGCATAATATTAAGATGTCCATAAGCCAGTAATTTTCCCCAAATCTGTAGGGGATTTGGTGCATTCTGTTTGGATTAGTTACTTCATAATACAGGAAGAGAATCTCAAGCAACAATGTGTTGCACAATGTTATTCAGGAACTCCCACGTAAAAAGTAATGCCACCACCAATGTAAAGTTGCTTTTATTTCCTTTGCAGAGTTTATAAACTGAATTTTTGTTCCAGTAAATACACTGCAACAGTAGTTATAAGTAGAGAGGAAGTGATAGTTCCCTAGCATTTCCTAACATTAAATAAAACAAAATTCCAAATCCTCAAAGATTGTTGCCGTCTTTCCTTCAGTAATAAATAAGTTAACCTCGGTTCACTTGTTTGCTAGCATTCCAGTGAGAAGGATAGATTCTAGCATTTCACTCTTTTAATCTTGACATTCAAAACGTGGTTGAAAACGATGTTGATGCTCAGCATATTTTCTTAGGTTGGTATTTCAGATGGTAGCCTTTCTATCTTTGCTAGAATTATGTTAACCATGGTAGATATTTCCTACTGGTTGTTTTAAAGAGACACTGATCCCATTTAAGATCATTATAACAAACTTTTGATTCTGCTATAATCTTAAATAATCCATCGATTGAAAAATGAATAATTTGATTCCTTTTCTGCCACTGAATTTATAGATTGTGTGAATTTACAGATTAAATAAAATCAGTTAATAGTGTAAAAAAATTTGTATTGAAAACTTGGTTTATTGGACTTAAGGATGCTATTTAGTCATACCTTCCTCCTTATGCTAAGTTTGGAGTCAGAGTCATTCAAATGGAGGTCAAAGTGGCAACTAAACTATGTGGCTTAAATGTATGACCACAAGCAGAATTTCTCTTACCTTGATCTTAATCTAGACCTTTAGGTGGTCTATTCAAGTATGGTTGTTTTAAAATAGGTGCACAGATTCTTTGACATCCCTCCCTTCAGAAAGTGGAATCTAATTCTCCTCCCCTTGAGTATGGATTCAGTGACTTGCTTCTAAAAAGGAAAATATGACAGAAGTGATGATGCATTCTTTTGACAGTCATAAAAGGCATTGTCGCTTTCTCCTTGTTCTTTCTCTTAGACTGCTCACTTTGGGGAAGGCAGCTGTCCTGTCATGAGGACCCTCAATTAATCTGTAATGAGATCCATATAGTAAGGAACTGGGGCTTCCTCCCAATAGCTATGTAAGGAAGTCAGCTTGGAAGCAGAAACTTTGAAGAATCTGACTCCTGGTTAAAAGCGTGTGTATGACTCATTTGGGCCTAATCATAGGCAATTGTGAAAGCTTTACATGGCAGGCCTCATGGGAGAAAGCTACTCTCCAGTCCAGACCTGCTGCATAGTCAGTGCCTTGCAGTCTCTAAACTCTAAGAGGAGTTGTAGCCAAGGACTTAGGCTCCCTGGACAGCCATGTTCTTCACATATTTGCATTCCTAGCCCTGGTGGGCACCTTCATTCCAAGGTCTCCTTATCTGAGGCCTTAGGCAGAGGTCCTCATTAGGTGCCTCTGGGGGTCCTCCTTATTAGTGGGCAGGGGGAGAGGAGGAGGCAACCTCAAAGACACTTTTCTCTACCTAACTTAGTACTCAGTACTTTCCCAGTCCTAAATCCCTGCACCCCCCGCCCCCCCCCCACCCCCATCCCCTGACCACAGGATTCATAAAAGTACCAGAGCCTTTTGTTTGGGGTTCACCCAACAGTGACATGACCCCAACTTCTACTCTGGTCCACCTGACCCTTGACTTATGTGCCATTCTGTGTGGAGAAATGGAACAAGTTTCCAGATGACTGCAGGCCTGACCAACAGCTTGACTACAGTCTCATGGGAGACCTTGAAGGGAGGCTTCTCTAAGGAGGCAATAATTAAAATCAGATTTTAAAAGAATAAGAGCTAACTAAATGAAGTAGAAGAGGTGTTGATAGGTGAGAGGTGCCCCAGACTAAGGAAAAGCATGCGCTTAGCCAGAATCCCTGCTTCATAACTATGAAGCTTCCATAAGACAGAAAAAAAGCACGAGCCAAAATGTCTATAGAACGATGAACTAGGCACTGACTCTATGTGTCTTCTTTTTGGAAGCAGAGAGTACACAGTGAATTCTGCTTTTTGGCGAGAAGTGTCCAAAGAGAGAGAAGAAAAGGCTGAATTGTTTATGGTCAGCTTCTTCTGTCAGTCTCATCCTCAGAAGAGTCCTACCTTTTCTTCAGAGGGGGCAGATAAGGGGAAACCATTCCAAAAAGGGAACAAAATCAGGTCTTAGTGAAGTTACGTTTTTCCACATTACAATCATCAACATCTTGGGGAAAACTTACAGGTCAGAAAAGCAGCAAATGTTACTATGATATTTGGGGCACCAGTGATTATGATGCTTAGCAGGGTAAAAAAATGAAGTGTTTGGTGATAAGATTGTGGGCATGCTCTTTTGTCAGGAATAAAATGTTAAATTAAGTGCCGTCAGTTGATTTGTCTTCTATTTAATGATAGAGATTAGTAATGAACTAGAAGGAATAGAGAAAGATGTGAATTCCATAAAAGTACCTTCATCATTTCTTTACATTCTCTGGTCTTCATCTGTTACAAATACCACACTGAGCTTTTTATTCATTATATCCATTTAATAAACATATATTTGGGGACTACTATGTGTTGAGTCACATGTTAGACATGGTGGACACAATGTTGAACAAAACAAAAAGATATTACTTTTGAAATTAAAAAGCTTATAATCTAGTAAGAAAAGTTATCAATCAAATAATTACAAAAATTAAATACAAAATTACATTTGTAATAATTGCTAAGGACGGATGCATGGTACTGTGGTGGCCACTAAGACAGGTAATTGACATAGGTGGGAGGTGAGGGAAACTTTTCTAAAGAAGCAATATTTGAATCTGAAAGACAGAAATAGCTATAGTCAGAAGGGTAGAGATAGGGAATTAACCTAACACCTAACGGAATTAAGAACTTAACGTAGTTAAGAACTTGAGGGTTGATCTGGCTTTTTCAAACATATTTCTCTGGACAGAACAAAAAATAGATGCTATTGATGGAGAGTTATTTGTTTATTTATTTAATTAGAGTAATGATAGCTATAAAAAATCAAACTGAAAATTTCAATGGTTTAACAGAATGGAACATAATTTCTCAGTCATGGAACAATCCATTAAGGGTGTTACTGTTGGTTGTGGCCTTTCACATAGTGTCTCAGGGACTCGGGTTTCTTCCATCCTGAAACCCCACCATCCACTAGCACCCAACAAGAGAAGGGAAAGAGAGTAGAGGCCTACCTGCATCTTTAAAAAAAATCCAAGCCCAGGAGTAACACACATCATTTTACTTATATTTTATTGGTGTGAATTACTCATATGACTATAGGTTTAAGCAAGGGACTGTGCTAGAAAATGTACCTCCTGCCTTGGAGAATGCCTTTGAGAAACACTACCATATTCTAGAAAGGGGAGAGGGACATAAACACTTTTTTTTTTTAATGGCCAAGCTAGTATCTTTGCACAATTACTGAAGGAATACAAACTGCTGACTGGTTATTTAAATATAATCCCAACCTTGAATTTTATCAATCTCTAGGCAATTATGTGAAATTTTAAAAAACAACATATTAATTTTTAATTGAAAAAATAAGCATATGCTATTGGCATTTTGGAATCAGGTATGCAGATCTTCATGATCACAGATATTTTTATGACTTTTTATAAGAGGACAAAATATTCCCTGGCAGAAGGAGAGAAATTAGTTAGGTTCGCTTATCTTACTTAGAGACATGTTCTTTCATAATTTCTCCCAAGACTGGAACAACTAATTACATGGATGGATCTTAAATCTAATGGAAGGGAGCACAGAGGGGATTCTTAAATAAGCCTTTACAGTTTCTTTTCTAACCGTAAGCCTTTATTCAGTTGTAACAGGAAATTAAACAATTTGAACGTATGAAAATTTCAGTTTGAGGTATTTTATTTTTATCATTCTTAAAAACTCATTGGTTCATGTGAGCTTTCTTATGGTAAGATTTATAATGTGAAAGTTTTTTATGGTCAAAATTTATAATGGGAAATACCACAGAAGTGTCTGTGTTCGGTAAGAGGAGTTTCAGATCAGATAAGAAGGTGGGAGAACTGCACATGCAGAAGAAATTACCGCACATTGTGCCACCCTAGCACTGGAGCGAATGGCAAATGTGACTGTAGACCCAGAAACAGTGAGAGCAGGAATGATATCTGACTCATCCATTCAAGGGTGGAAAAATGACCGGAATTCTTACTGCAGCCTAAGTGCAATAAAGCACCAGGTGCTGGGATCCTGACCTGACATACATAAATTAAAACTAACTGCAAAATGTTATATCTGTGTGGTGCTTTGTGTCTTCCAAAACACCATCTGGGGTTGGTATTTATCCTCATTGCAACACAGTAATAAAGATAGTCAAACAGTTATAAAGTTAAGCTATTCAAAGAAGTTAGGTATGCGCAAATCCTTTGGTTAAATTGCCCTTCAGCGATTAAGAGTGTTACTAAAACTGGTAAACTTCCACTTGACTTTCTATCACTTCTTGTTCTCTTATTGATTGAATGCACTTTAAGTACAGCCTAATACACTGATACTCATGAATAACATTTTTGACTGGGTGAGCTTGGTGATTAACTAATTGGACTACTTTTCACCACAGGAGGTTGAGGTAATCCGGAATCCTTGCATAGTTGGGTTTTTGTTTCTTTGTTTTTTAAGGTTTGTTTTTTTTTTAAGTTTATTTATGTATTATCTTGAGAGAGAGAGAGAGAGAGAGAGAGAGAGAGAGAAAGAGAAAGTGGGGGAGGGGGAAAGAGAGAGGGAGAAAGAGTATCTATCCCAAGCAGGCTCTGCACTTTCATGGCAGAGTTCTATGCTCAGGAACCTGGAAATCATGACCTGAGCCGAAGTGGGACACTTAACTATCTGAGCCACCCAGGTGCTCTGGGTTCTAGGTTGTTTTTTTGACAAGTTTTATGATCTTGATCAAATTTCTTATCTCTTTGAGTCTGCTTCTTTATATGTAAAATAGAGGTAAATTTCAGTATCCTGAAATGAACATACGGTAATTTACAAACATTGAAACCAAGTCTTATAAATCTTAAATGTTATACAAATATAAAGCAATATTATTATTTGTCTTCCTCTTCCTGGTTGGTCTTTGTAATCCAGTCCAATCCAAAGATAAATAGATCTAAACTCATCGGGGCGTCTGGGTGGCTCAGTTGGTTAAGCGCTCAGGTCATAATCTTGCGATTCATGAGTTCAGGCTTCCTATTAGGTTCTGCCTGTGCTGACAGCTCAGAGCCTGGAGACTCCTTCGAATTATGAGTCGCCCCCTCTCTTTCTGCCCCTCCCCCACCCACACTCTGTCTCTCAAAATGAATAAACGTTGAAAAAAATTTTTTAAACTCCTCTAACCGATGGGTTTGAGCCTAAATGAAATTGGTTCTTAGATAACATACTTGCTTTATGAATTCTGATCTTTGACTTAGGTTGATCGACTATTATAGTTTGTCTGGGATTCTCTGGGTGTTAGCACTGAAGTCCTGGCAAACCGCTCAGTTCTGGGCAAACCAAGAAGATTTATGATCCTACCTTGACTTTCTGGTTGTAAGAATCCTAAACAGAAACTTTCAACCTTCTCTTATTTTTAATATGAGATCATTCTTTGGCAAGAGTATCTTTGTCATATTAGTACATTTGTTTTTCAGAATATGGATTATATCAGACTTTCAATAAAAACAGTTGGCTAAAGTATACAATACAGTTTATATGCCTGCATATTGACATAGGACTTGCACAGAAATACATGCTCAGTTGCTTGTTCTGACAGTTAATAGGTATGATAACCTCCACTTGAATGCTCATTACATTCAACAGAAATTATGTAACCATCTGTCTCCCTCCTCAGAAGATATAAGTAGGAATCCAGTCATGTTCATCTTTGATTCTGTAGCATCTAGCATGCTAATTGGCACATTGGAGACACCGAGGGTATGTATGATAAACCAAAATATAGAGCTTAGAACTTACATGGAGCAACCTTTATGACAGTCAGTTTTTTGATAATCTATGAAATATACATAATAAAATCTTCATTCAAGCCTCATAGAGTTTAGTGAAGCTTAAGTGAAATAATATGAAAACGTGAATTACTTTTGTAAAGTATTAAGGACAGTAAAGTTTAAATTTGAGAAAGGATTTTCATTAATATTAATAGCCCTACCATTTCAATTTGTCTTTTAGTCTCCCATGCTTCCTAGATTCTTGATTTTTGTCTTTGAATATTCAATTTGTGCTTCTATCTAAGAGTTTACATCATGTATCCTGTACATAAGTGACTGCAAGGCAATGTGAAACAGACTGCTTGTCATGGATACAGCCACTTATAAATTAATATCATCATATCTAAATATAATAAGAAATATTGTCTTAAGTTCAGTCCAGTTTATTTCCTGGAAGACTTTGCTCAAGAGCCATCTACATTCATATTGTGCAATAGTTGGTAAGCCAATGAAACTGCAATAAATTATATATTTATTGCCAAAGGAATGAACTCTTCATTGCAACATGATTCATAGTTGTCTCTTCAACTGTATTTCTATTCAGAAAGCCTTCTTTCTTTCTTTCTTTCTTTATTTTAATATATGAAATTTATTGTCAGATTGGTTTCCATACAACACCCAGTGCTCATCCCAAAAGATGCCCTCTTCAATACCCATCACCTACCTTCCCCTTCCTCCCACCCCCCATCAGCCCTCAGTTTGTTCTTAGCTTTTAAGAGTCTCTTATGCTTTGGCTGTCTCCCACTCTAACCTCTTTTTTTTTTCCTTCCCCTCCCCCATGGGTTTCTGTTAAGTTTCTCAGGATCCACATAAGAGTGAAAACATATGGTATCTGTCTTTCTCTGTATCAGAAAGCCTTGTTTAAATGTTATCACAACCAAGACTTGATTTTGGTGGCCCATCACAGGTACTATATTCCTATGGCAGTTCCCATTTAGTTTCTTCTTGGTTCTGAAAATCCATCAAGAACTCAGAACAGCTTGATTAATGTGGAAGAATGTCTTTGGCTCTAGATATGAATTAATTTAGCTAAGTGGTAATTTCTTGGATTATTTTGAAGATACAACAGGTAGATTTTCAGGGTTTTTTTCTCCTGCAGGGCACAAATGTGTCAGGTCCCCAGTAACTGAATCCTTTCTTTTTTTCAGTGATCTAAAGTAGGGTTCCATACAAAGGTGAGTATTTTATAGCCGAACCTACCATTTGCCCTCTGGATATCATGCTACCTCCTTTCTGGGATACTTGGAGTGAGAACATATAGTGCATGGAGTCTTTATCATTAGAGCTGAATTGTACTACACTTTTGTATTATGGACTCTCTGAAGAAGAAAAGGTTACAAGTGACCTTGAGTAGACTGAGACTCCTCTCAAGATCAGCCTGAACTTGGAGTTGTTGAAGCTCCAGAGGAGGGTAGTAGGAATGGTGAAGGAAAGACCAATGTGGATATGGTCAGCAGAAGATAAGATGTGCTGGCTTTCTAGGCCCTGTTGTCAGGGAGGAGGGACTAGAGCATTTATTCTTTTATGTTTTCATTTTTTTATTCAAAAAATACAAATTTATTACCCGCTGTTTATACATTACTACCCAATGCAAACACTGGGTTACAGTGGTGACTGTGATAGGTCTCTGTTTTTATAGAATTTGCATGTTGCTTTTTTTTGTGTGTGGGAGGGAGCACTGACAGATAGATAATAAATAGACTTAAAAAAATCACCAGGCAACAAAAATAGCCAGTAATAATGTATGCAATGCAAATAATAAAAATAAGCAATGTGATAATGAGTGTCAGGATGTCTACAGTGATCAGCTGATTGGGAGAATCTTGCTGTGAAGGTGATGGTTACTTGACATTTAACTGACAAGCAAGAGCCAGCTGTGGAAAAACTGTGGCCATGACGTTACCATCAGAGTGTGGCTAGAGCTAAGGCTCTCAGGGAGGAATGCACTTGGTGGTTTGGAGGAAACAAAGAAGGCCCAAGTGGCTGGAAGAGAGTGATGTGGCAAGAATAGGAGAGGAAGTTGAAGAAAGAAAAAAATGGGCCGGGTTACGCAGTGCTCTGTAGACTAGGATAAGGCACTTACGTGTATGTGTGTATATATAGGGAACCATTAGGAGTTAAGTACGCAACACATGAGTAAGTACTATGTTGTGCTGACAAAACCACGTTGTGCTATTTTGTGTGTTGACTGAAATATAAATTGAGTAAGGAGTGTGGCACTTGAGATATGGCTTGAGTTGGTGGTGTCTGACATGGGGTCTAAATAAGCAGAGGATTTGAATTTAAAGCTAGATTCCTCTTTTTTTTTTTTTTTTTTTTTCTGATTACAGAGATTAGCTTCCTTTGTCCCACCAGCAGTGAGATGTGTGATACTGACACAGCATGGAAGGTTGGTGTGGAACCTTCTCCTGGCTTCAGAAGAAGGAGCTTCAGTGTGTCTCATTACACAGGAGAGGTTAGACTCTGATGTGCACAGCAGGTAGGGTTCTGCAGTAAAGCTATGCATATCCCTCTACTTTGTTCTCCCCCAGACATTCTCATGGATATACAGCAACCTGGTCAGTCATGTCATAGATACAACACGAGTATCTACTACCATCCAAATGCTTGAATATTTCCATGAGTGAGCACTTTAGAATTAAAATAACAAAGACTCAGTGATACTTTGAACTACTAGTGGCCTAATCCTTTTTTTAAACTTCAACAAAATACTGTCTTTGCTTATAGGATTAAAAATATTTAGAAAATGCTCTCAATTCAGTGATTATTATTCACCTAGTGAGTTAGTATCTATTGCTGCAGGCCTAGGGAGAGAAACCTTGCTGCCCATGGTGACAAAAGAAATTCTTGGCATAAAATATTGTTGGAAGTTTTCAGTTCAGTCCGTGTCTTTAAGAGCTTTGCAATCTATATATATTTAATCCTTCATCATTCTTATTTTGTAATCATATGTAAATGCCAAGAATTGAAGATGTTGAAAATTAAGTTGTAGCAGATTATGTAGAAAATCTCAGGGGCAGTTATGTAAAGAATGGATAACCTCTGATATTCTGCTTCTCTCTTTTGCTAATTAATCCACAAAATTATTCAGGAAGAAGGAGATGGTAATTTGAATGTGCTTCTCCTTACCATCAGGACTCTCAAATATAGTTATGTACATACTCTATATGTATTGGTACATATAATAGTTCTTTAAACTTCACTATATTAAATGTATACTGAAATTATTTAATAAGGTGGAAAGACAAATAAGAGAGTCTTTTCAAAAAAAACCATAGTCCAAACAGAGCGATCTACAGCAATGAAGAGATTTTGAGCAATTTCTGTTGTATAAAGAAGAGTGAATGCATTTGATCTTGACAGTTCACGGATTCACCTGTGAACAACATGCATGGTCTAGTATCATATGATTGCTTTTATTTCTCTGTTGGGTTAGCTATATTGCTTGATTCTTATTATATAAATGAAAATATATGCTTAAGATACAAGTACTTTTTATTTGTAATTGATCTTAGGATCAACCTAGAGTAAACATAGAAGACTTAATTATGCTTAAAGAACAGAATGTAACTATCATAAACTTCATGAATATAAAATATATTTAAAAGTCTATAAAAATTATTGGAATCTGTCTTTCTACCCCAGAGTGTAATAGCAAGGAGAGGAAGTGGAGAATAACTCACGGCCCCAGGTTTTCTTTTCTTTTCTTCTCTTCTTTTTTAAATTGAAGTATAGTTAACACACGGTATTACATTAGTGTCAGCTGTACAAATAGAGATTCCATAATTTTTTTTTAAATTTTTTTTTAACGTTTATTTATTTTTGAGACAGAGAGAGAGACAGAGCATGAACAGGGGAGGGTCAGAGAGAGAGGGAGACACAGAATCTGAAACAGGCTCCAGGCTCTGAGCTGTCAGCACAGAGCCCGAAGCGGGGCTCGAACTCACGGACCATGAGATCATGACCTGAGCCGAAGTCGGACGCTTAACCGACCGAGCCACCCAGGCGCCCCGAGATTCCATAAATTTAGACATTATGCTATGCTCACCACAAGTGTAGCTACCATCTGTCATCATACAGGGTCCAAGTTTTCTAATCTTTCATAATAGAAAGTCAAGAGATATTGTCTAAGATTGATGGAATAATAAACAGGGATTTAAGTATACCATTTGGAGTTTTTAAGGTAACCAATAGAACAAAATATACTTACTAGAACTTGGAAGAATAGATGGGAAGTTTCTAAGGGACTAAAGTTCTCATCTTTCAAGTGGGAAGTCAATGTGCTGCAGGCCCCTCCCCCAGACAATGTATGCAAACCCTGCCAACACATCTCTTGACCCACATGTTGTGCAGGACCTCAGTTCTGGCAGTGGCTGGGGCAGGTCTTATTTGCAAGCAGCCTACCACACACCTTGTTAAAACATGCCCCAGCCCTGCTGGGGATCAAACACCACCCACAATAGACAAAGAGAGCCTTTGCAGACAACTGGACCGAAGGAAAAAGAGGCTAAGACTCAATAGCAGAGCACACAAAACATACATAGAAGACACCCCTGAAGTGCCAGGCCCTGGGGAACAGGGGACACTGCACTGCAGGGCACTATAGGACCTCTACTTCATGAGGCTATTATTGTTAAGAGCAATAGAAGTACCTAACCTTCCTAACACAGAGAAACAGACACAGAAAGTTAGATAACATGAGGATACAGAGAAACATCTCCCAAATGAAAGAACAGGATCAAACCATAGCAAGAGACCAAAGCAAAATGGATGTAAGTAATATGCCCAATAGAGAATTTAAAGTAATAATCATAAAGGTACTCACTGGGTTTGAGAAAAAGGTGGAGGACATCAGTGAGACCCTTAACACAGAGGTAAAAAAGAACCAATCAGAGATCAGAATAAATGAAATTCAATATACACTTGATGGAATAAAGAGCAAGTTAGATGAAGCAGAGGAATGAATTAATAACCTGGAAGACACAGTAATGGAAAGTAACAAAGCTGAGAAAAGGAGAGCAGAAAGAAAACTATATGCAAATTAAGAATAGTCTTAGGGAACTCAGTGACTCCATCAAGCATAATAACATTCATATTATAGGGATCTCAGAAGAAGAAGAGAGATAAGGGGGCAGAAAATTTATCTGAAGAAATATTAGCTGAAAAGCTCCCTAATCTGGGGAAGGAAACAGATAGCCAGATCCAAGAGGAGCAGAGACTCCCCCAAAAATTCAACCCAAGGAGGTCCACACCAACACATATAGTAATTAAAATGACAAAAAGCAGCGATAAGGAAAAAATTTAAAAACAGCAAGAGAAAAGAAGACAGTTACATACAAGGGAAGCCCCATAAGGCTATGAGTGGATTTTTCAGTGGAATCTTTTCAGGCTAGAAGGGAGTAGCATGATGTATTCAAAGTGGTGAAAGGGAAAAATCTGCAGCCAAGTATACTCTATCCAGCAAGGTTATCGTTCAGAATAGAAAGAGAGATAAAGAATTTCTCAGATAAACAAAAACTAAAGGAGTTCATGACCACTAAACCAGCCCCACAAGAAATATTAAAGGGGACTCACTGAGTGGAAAGGAAGATCATAAGTGAGAATATGAAAAAGAAAAACACAAAGGTAGTAAAAATAATTATTTCTGTAAAAATCAGTCAAGGGATTCATAAAATAAAAGAATGAAAATATGACACCATTTACCTAAAATGTATGAGGGAGAGGAGCCAAGAATGAGTTTCAACTTAAGCGACCATCAACTTAATATAGACTGCCGTATGCAGAAGAGGTTATATACAAACCTAATGGTAACCACAACTCAAAAACCAGTAATAGATATGCAAGGAATAAAGAGAAAGGGATTCAAGTATATCCGTAAAGAAAGCCAACAAACCATGAAAGATCAAGTGGGAAGCCAATGGATCTCTAAAGATCATAAATCAAGGAACGGAGATAAATCCTATTATTTGTATTATGATTATAACCATTATAAGAACTATATTCAGAAATGTTAGAAAGAGATTTTCTCTGAGGAGTGAGACTTGGCAAGTGAGAGACTTAATTTAATAGCTCTTTTTAATATTTTTCAGACATGTGCATGCATGTTTACAGTAAAGCTGTGCAACTAGCTTAATTAATTCACTGCTACAGTGAGTATCTATGAACATCTTTACACACATGTGCAAGAAGGATGAATTCCTGTTACTAATATTTTTGGTACTTATAGAAACTTCATAATTCTCTTAAAAAATAAAAAAAAGTATGAGTAATTTTGATATTTGACTTTTCTGCTTGATGAGAAATCTTATTTCATTGTTGTCTTAATATTTGTTAAAAATTCCCAGGGAGGCTGAATCTTTCCTCATGTGCTTATCAGCCATAAAACTCTATGGGTGATTTACTTGGCTTTTACACTTTTCCTGGTTTTCTATTGACTGATAGAATTAGATGAATTATGGTACTTCAGTATAGTGAAATAATATTATGTCAGCATTAAAGAGGATGGGGAAATTATATGAATAAAATAAAAACATGATTATTCCATGTTTACAATATGCCATATTGTTAAGTAAAAGTAATGCAGAATGGTATGTAAAAGTATGATTTCAGTTTTCATTTAGATAATAGGTAGACAAATAGTATAAAAATCAACTATTGAAATGGCATTTTTTTCTCCTAACTCCTATCTTTTAGAACTTGAACTTTCTTCTATATCATTTCTTCCTCTTTTATTGTTTCCTATTATTTATTCACATTTCATTTTCATCTAGTTATATTTTTAATAACAACAATTATATCCAAAGCTCTAGTTGGGGAAAATCTATTTTTTATTTAAATCTTCCATGTATTGTCTTATAATGAAATCATTTTTTGTCACTTGCTACATCTTCGATAAGAAATAGATCTTACAAAACAATCTCTGTTGAAACAGATTTTAGTACTAATACTCAGCATTATTTACAGTGGAATTTTCAAACCCAGATGTGACTCAACATCATCTAAAGAATTTGTAAAACATAAATTCCCAGTCCCATCTATAGAGATTCAACATAAGAAGTCTGAGGTGGGCTTCAAAATTTATATTTTTAAAAGTTCCCAATTGATTTAGATACATGATAAGTTTAGGAACAATTAATTTAGAACTCATCAGAAATAAATTTCTTTATAAATTTCTTTTAATATTTTCAATATATTTGAAGGTTTGGCTCAAAATACTCTTTTTCTACTTCTTCAACATGGAACTTGTCATCATTTTTATTTTGGAAGTTGATCAATTCTTTAATATATTTGATATTTTTATACTGACATTTACTGGAATTTAGAAAATAATCCAAATATTTAAAGTGTTCCAGTGTATACCTGTATCTATTTACCATAAAAATAAGCATTGATTTCCTGAGATAAAATAAAGTTAACTGGTACTCAACTGAAATTTAAGTTATGGGCTTAATGAGAGTCAAATCTAAAAAGAATTAGTTCCATTCTACCTGTTTTTCTAAATGCTCATTTCAAGGAAGTTGGGTTTATTGAAATTAGCTCATATTTGTCATCTGGAAGAGGAAGAATGAGATTTGCCTTCCCATGTTGGATTGCCAACTGCTCCAATGCTCACATCTTCAGCTGTAAGAAACAATTGCCCCACAGTTTCCATGGTTCAGACTCCTCCCTGTGTTTCTCTTCACAACAAATAACCTCTCTTCTCGATGTTGGTATCTAGCTTGGTGCCTAGAAAGTAATGGGGCTCAGCAATGCTGCCTCACTCTGATTTCTTTGTTTTTGGTTACTTCTCTGGAATACTTCTTATTCCCTTAGGCCTGTCTGTAGCCAGTGTTCTATAGATACCTTGCTGAGATATGTGGTCTTGTGGTTCCACATATGAAAGTTCATAGAAGACAGATATTTTCTACCATGTCTTTGTTTCCATCCTGTGTCATGTTGCCTGGTTCAGAGTAAGAATCTATGTTGGCTGAAATGAACTGAAATTCTACACTAGAGAACATGTTCTATAACTTTTTGATTTTTTTAAAAAAGAGTTAATAACGTGATGTAATGGCTGCAAAATGGATTTGAATTTAATAGATTCAGATGGAATATTTTTGAAGATTAAGTAGTTTTTAATAAAATCAACTTTATTATGGACCTCCCAGATTACATTTTCCTTCAGAAATCACAAGAAAACTTTAATTTTCTTTAAATTTGATAGTGATTTACACTTTCTCTTTATAGATGGAAACTAAAGGGTAACCTATAGCATATTGTTTAGATGTAAATGCCTATTGAGTACATCCAAATTATTAAATGTTATTTATAGGACATGAGAAAGAAAAATGCAATTTTGAAAACATATATTTAAAATATATTTGTTTTTCAAAATTATTTCTTCATATTCAAATGGCTGTATTTTAAAGTATGAAACAGCAATAAAAAGTAATACAATACTAATTATTTGAAATCAAAGTAAACATGTTGAACCAATAGATATTTCTTCATGTTATGAAAACCAGGAGCCACTGAAGAAAAGCTGTTGAAAGAATTTGTAGACCACAGGGAAGCCATTTAGCTTCTGGTTCCTTTAAGTTCCAGTTTGAAGACTCTTATTTAAGGACTATAACTAATCACATCTGTCATGAAGCACTTGAAAGTCAATACTGATCCAAAACAACAAATAAATGGAGAGAATTTCTGCTGAGGGGAAAACCAATCATGGCTTAGTGAAATCTGGAGCCATTCAAGTGGGAATGTATGACTAGCATTGGCCACCAAATCGTCCAATGCATTGATTATTTTCATGGTGTGGTCAGTGTACAGTTTGACAATACCATTTGAAAAAATAAATTTAACTTACTTTATGTTAATTTTTTTAATGTTTATTTATTTTTGAGAGAGAGAGAGAGAGAGAGGCAGGGTGCAAGCAGGGGAGGGGCAGAGAGAAAAGGAGACACAGAATCCGAAGCAGGCTCCAGGCTCTGAGCTGTCAGCACAGATCCTGATGTGGGGCTCGAACTCATGAATCGTAAGACCATGACTTGAGTTGAAGTCAGACACTTAACCGACTGAGCCACCCAGGCACCCCTAACTTATTTAAAATAGTTAGATAATCTTACAGTATCTAGTGTTTGCTTTTGAGTGAATATCCATGCAATTGTTAGCCTTAGTTCTAGACACCGCTGATGAAATAAAAACAAATCAATTAATCAATGAATCAATAAAAAACATTTCTAAATACAATTTTCCAATTTTCCCAAATTAAAATGTTTAGGTAGGTTCAAGTGTAAATAATTTTAGCTTGGAGTTATATCCTATGGAAGAGTAACTGGGCATTTGAAATAAATCTTTTTTTCCTCCGTACAATATTTTGGGTGGGTATACCTCTTGATGAGGATTACATTTTATTGGATATTTTTCATTTACTTTAAGAATGAAGAACCTTATTTAGAAACAAAGGTATAATTTTTTTCATGTTGGCTAGCCAAAAACATTTTAAGTTGGATTGTTCATCAGGATATGAAATTCAGTTTCCCCAAATTAAGGCAAACACTTTTTAAAACATGTTTGTTTATTTATTTATTTATTTATTTATTTATTTATTTATTTAGAGCAAGTGTGTGCAAGCAGGGAAGGGGGAGAGAGAGAGAGAGAGAGAGAGAGAGAATCCCAAGCAAGCGCCGCGCCTCAGCGCGGAGCCTGACCTGAGGCTCAGTCCCATGCACGGTGAGACCATGACCTGAGCTGAAATCAAGAGTTGGATGCTTAACTAACTGAGCCACCCAGGCGCCCCCTTGGCAAACACTTTTTAAATATTTGTTTGAATCATTAAAGACTTAGATGTCAGATTCATTTTGCAAGGATAGTTTTGAGTTATTTCAGTAATTGGAATCACTTGAAAGTGGGAGGTAACCATTTCACAATATATCTGCTTGATCCTAAAATCATGTAGAAGTTAATGGAAAGGAGATTTCATGGATTTTAGTCCTATTTCTCAGCCAGAATGCATCCACACTGTTTCAGTGTTTAATTGCCTCCTCTGTGGAAGTGGTTGTTAACATGTGATTAATTTTCCCAGAATTTCTAATTTTGAAGTTGATTATAGTATCTGTCATTGATAATTCTGTAAGCCTAACAAAACTACCTCTTTGCCTTGGTCCTGCTTTAACACCTTCAGAAATGATGGTGATAGTGACCAAAGCTTCTTGGCTCTGACATGATGATTAGTTACAGTAACATAATAGACAGAATGTCAATATGGTACCAACAGCTTGTGTGGTTAAGTTGTAATAAGCCTGGCAGCTGGAAAGTAATAATTCAGACTATTTGCCTACATTTTGTGGCATGTCATGGCAATTACTTGGCATTACATATGCTGACAACTTGAGATGATGACTTATTTTTATTATAAAAAGAGAAGAATTTTTGTCATTAAGGTTGGGGGAAAATGAATTATGGAGCACTCATTCCTCTCCCACTGGGCTTTAGCCTGGGAAGTTTCATTTCTAATTAGGCAAGAACTGGGAATATTTTAATACTTTTGCAACTTGGATGTATTTACTTGGAATATTTAAATTTAAAGTTGAGGCCTTAGTACCCATTTTTGCATTACTTTTAGTGCTTATTAATTTCTTCTAGTAAACCAATGTCTGAAGAAATTAACAAGGGGAATAGAAAGGGTTTTTTTGTAAGATTATTCTGGGAATGTTCCTCTTATATCGTCTGAATTAATTCAGAAGTTATTTAAACCCATTTAAACCTTGGTAGCTCCTGGGAACTGTCTTCTGTTTACCTTAAGACAAGCCCCTTTATGAAAATGTTTTACAGCATTTACCTTCATTCAGGACTGATTATGCCCTTCATGTTCTTAGAAATGGTATAAATATAGTTAAATCTTATTAAATCCCAAATTGCTAGATTTAGATATACTGTATCTAAAATTCACATTAAATTCTTAGGAGCAGATGCGAGGTCTATTTTCCCAGAATTTCTACAAGGCCATACAAAATTAGGTCTTAATAATTTTTTAATTGACAGTGATTTGTATTTTTTACTTTCACTTCTTCTTTCAAGTTAGAAGATGCCCATACTATGCGCCAAGTAGATCTCATAAGCATATGGGAGAAGTTCATAGTTAAACTCTCTTTCTCATGCCCATCTTAGAAATAATGGACAATTTAAATTTAACCAGGCTTAACTCAAATGAGTTTTCTTTAAACTAATACATGTGTCAATTACATTTCATTAATTTAAATATTTTTCCTTCTCTGTAGCCTTGTTCTAAAATGATTTCAGGCAGTTACCAAAATGCATACAAATAAGACCAAGAAAAACGGGGGTTGGAGGAGGGATTAAAAAGTAGACTAACAAATCTGGGAGAACCAAAGTGAGAAAAATAAGATGAAACTAAGAGTGTAATCAGTCAACTGAGCTGTGAGGATGATGAGTATTCTCTAGCAACAGGAAGCAAATGCCTCTTGAGTTTTCTGGCAGACCATTATAACATAGAATCATGAGTTGGTGAAATATCTGAGTGTCCATATAATAAGAGCAAAGCAGTTTATCAGAAGAGTAAAACAGTTCTCCATATTGAATCTAGAGAAATATTTTTGCAGTATGTTCTCAGAAAGAAATTAGGGTGCAGTGTGATAAAAACTGTTTTCTAGAACATTCTCTTAGCAAATACAAAAGTATGTTTCAGGAAGCTGTTTCTTATAATGCCCCTCAAAGTGGATTCGAGGTATCAGATCATAGAATAATTAAGGGGAAAAAAAAAGAAAAAGTATAAAGACTACGGGATGGTAAAGCAACATGCGGTTTTCTTGGGAGTCTGGCTTGATTCATGGAGAGCATAGGGTAGAGAGAAATTTATCCATATAGTCACCACCTGACCTCAAAATGTCCTATGCTGTCCAATTACATTGTATATCCATTCCTAACATCAAAAGAAGTAGTGAGTATACTTTGTAATTGTCTGTTTACTTTAAAGCATACTTGTTCTGGGGAGCTTGGGTGGCTCAGCTGGTTAAGCATCCGACTTCGGCTCAGGTCATGATCTCACAATTGATGGGTTCAAGCCCCATGTTGTGCTCTGTGCTGACAGCTTAGAGCCTGGAGCCTGCTTCAAATTCTGTGTCTCCCTCTGTTTCTGCCCCTCCTGCACTCATGCTCTGTCTCTCAAAAAAATAAATAAAAATGTTAAAAAAAAAGATTTAAAGCATACTTGTTCTGAAAAATTAAAAATAATACAGGCTTGTATTAAAATAAAAAGTTGCAATCTCTCCACTTGTATTCTCACTTTCCAGAGTTAACCCTCTTAACTATTTTGGGTCTATCAGAGCATTTTCTAAAAGTGTAATCTATTTATCTCTATTTAATTTTGAATAAAGTGGAATAATAACATATCTTTATGTTTTATAGTTTTATAGTTTTTTTTAAAGCTGACTCCATATTCTGGACTTCTCTGCCTTCCTGGCTTTTCCATGCCTTTCCTAAAGTAGTACAGTTTACCAGCTGTGTGGCTTGGGCAAGTTATTTAATCATTGTGAATTTCATTTTCTCATTTGAGAAGTAGGAATAATAAATAGTATTTAATTTGTAGGAGTGTTATAAGGATTAAATGAGGTACTATGTTTACGACATTTATAATAGTGGCTGGTACTATAGACCACTCAAAAACACATTATTATTATTATTATTATTATTATTATATACTCTTGCTTTTACTGACTGCATTGTGGGGATATATTATAATTTATACTTTATATAATCAATTTTATATTGTTGGATACTGAGATAGTGGAGCCTGTGTGTTTGTGTGTGGTAAAAGTACTTAACATGAGTTATACTCTCTTAACAAATGTTTAAGTGCATAAATACAGTACTGTTAACTCTAGGCACAATGTTGCACAGCAGATCTCTAGAGCTTTCTCATCTTGCATAACTAAAACTTTATGCCCATTGAACATCAACTCCTCAGCCCCTGATAACTACCATTCTACATTGTTTCTATGAGTTTGACTCTTTTAGATACCTCATATAAGTGGAATATGATCCTTGTCTTTCTTTGTCTGGTTTATTTATGTAGTATAATGTTCTCCAGGTTTATCCTCTGCTATCCCTGTAGGATTTCCTTCTTTTTTTAAGGCTGAATAATTCATTGAAAGCTGAAATAGTGGAACCTAGATTTTGAACTGGAATATACAATAAGATGGTTTTGCATGTTTAAAGAAGAGATAATGGCTGGTTTGAAAGAACTGGGGAGCAAAGTAGGAATTGGCTCAGGAGAGAGAATGCTAACAAGTTCAAGAGGAGGCATAAGGGACCTTGCTAAAGGGATTCTCCAGGCAGTTTCCTGTTTCTCAGTACAATCACATTTAGCTTTCTAGAAAAAGGGTTGTCTTTTTTTCCCTTAAAATCCCCATACAAGGTCTAAGAAATGCCACAATATTAATTTCAGCACTCAGAAAAATTTTATAAAAACAGAGAAGTAGCCACCCTGGGCTCCACAAAGACTGAGCAGAGAAAAGTATACAATTAAAACAAACAAAAAGCTCACAGCTTAATCTGAAGCACCAACGGACCCTCCCTTTACTAATGAACAATGGGCAATCCATTATTAGCGCACAGTGTGGCTTGGCACAAAATTTAATTCAAAGTACTAGACAGTTCTGCTAATTCCTTGCTTATATTTTAAAGGTACTAATGGTGCTTTCAAGAAACTAGATCAAACTGATTGATTTCAGGGTTGAATTTACTTGCCTTGAGCACTGAGCTTAAATTGTCAGAGGTTGGTGAAAAAGATACGCGGACATAGTTGTGGTAAGTTGCTATGGGCCTTTTGCCACATGCTCAGCAATCTCTAACATTACTCAATGCTAACTAGTCAGTTTAGTTAACTAAAAATTCCAAAAATGACTATTTATTGAGCAGTAAATATGTGCCACACATTAAGGCTAGGTGCTTTACAATTCTTCTCACTAATGTTTATACATTGAGTTGAATAGTGTCTCCACAAGAATGCATGTGAACTTCAGAATGTGACCTTAACTGGAAATAGAGTCTTTGAAGATATAAGATGTTAGTTAAAATGAGGTCATACTGGAGTAGGATGGGTCCTAATCCAATGACTCATGTCTTTATATGAAGAAAAAAGAGAGACACAGAGATACACAGACATCCACAGCAAGGATGTCATGTAATGACAGAGGCGGAGATTGGAGTGATGACATGTACAAGCCAAGGAACACCGACCATTGCCCACACCTACCAGAAGCTAAGAAAGACGCGTGGGATAGTTTCTTCTTCAGAGCCTTCAGAAGGAACCAAGCCTGCTGACACCTTAATTTCAGACTTCTGGCCTCCAAAACTTTGAGAAAATAAATTTTAGTTTTTTTAAGCCACCAGTTTGTGCTACTGTGTTACATCTGCCCTAGGAAACTGATACAATTCACATTAACACTTCCAGGTAAGTGTCAATGTCTCTTTTGAACAAATTTTAAAATATGACCTGAATCCAAGTCTTATGCTCACTCCACTGTCTTTTAACCAAGCTCATTAAACAGTACGGAATAATAATTAGGTGATCCAATGAAAAATATTATCCAAAGAGTTTATGCTAATTGACCCATACACTGTTTCATTCCAATTCCAGGAGGAATTCCCCTCATCTTGAAGGTCAGTACTACTTCAAGATGATTATTACTACTTTGCTAAAACCTGTGGCCCAGGGAACAGCCGAAGAGAGATGGTTTTGGTGATTTCCAAACCACATTACGTTTCCTATGCTTGGAGGAGGGAAAGTTAAGGATATTGGAAGATGCATGCAAGGCAAAGAATGTGCACATTCTGTGTCAGATTCCCAGAAGAATCTGCTACAGGATACCAGGGAATGAATGGGAATCCAGCATTGGGAACTCGTCTGCTGTCTGTGGATTACCATGAACAGGGTTGGAAAAAAAGATGGTAATCCTAAATGTCACCACAAAAGGTTATAAACATGGGCACTGAGTCATGTGCAGTCATATATGCAGGGTGGAACAGGAAGAACCAGGAATGGAGGTCTGACTTGGCCCAAGGAACAAAATGGCACTCAGACAAGAAGTCACAAGAAGGAGTTGGTCTGGAAAGAAGTGTGTGAACACCATATATCCTGAAGGAAATGCCAAAATTTAGATTCATGCTGAGCTGGAAGGTGAAATAGCCAGTAAATGGGGAAGATCAGGGTCAAGAGATTCAGGACAGAGGACAGATATAAATTGAAACAGACTAAATCTATGACAGGGGGTCAAATATCAGAAATTCAAGTTACATTCATAGAACAAATAAGGATGAACCATTTATCATGTCCTTGACAAGTTTGGGGCTTCTGACAGAACGAACTGTGTTTCATATGTTTAAGGGGTTTGTGCAGGTGACAGAAAGCTTGCTCCCAGTTTTTTTTCTTATTATAGAAACTCTGTGCTGATTATATAATGCTTAACCTGTATTCCCAGTTGGTATATGTCTTAACCTCTCTGCCTGAAGGTATGCCCCTGTGAGTATTAATGGATATCATTTTTGAGCACCTACCGTGTGCCAGGCACTTGCCAGTGCTTCACACACATTGTGATGTCATTCTTTCTTTTTAATACAAACAATCCTGAAGAGTTTAAATGTAGAGAGATAAGTAACAACTGTTTTTTGTTGTTATTATTGGTCTTGTTTCCATCCCACCCTTCATGCCTTATTCATTGCCATAAATATCTGGTCCTTGTAGCAATAGTGTGTTGGATGCGATGGGCATACTTTGTATACACACAGCAGTGTAGGTATGTGCTGCTTACTAGAGCAGGGTCTTTGTGGCTGGGGATTTTGGCAGTTGTGGAAGACTACGTCTTCTGGGGGAGATTATGGTAAAATGAGGTAGAAGACTGAGAAGAGAAGTCCAGAGTCATTCTATGTGATAAGGTGCCTGAAGGTGTTTGCAGTGGATTTTATCATATTTCCCACAAGGGCAGGGATTAATGTCAGAGTGTGAATTGCCTCAAGTAGAGACTGAGAAGCTATTCAGAGAGGGAGTGCCTCAGGGAGGGTGGAAGGGTATTTACAGAAATATCTTGACTCTTTCCTCATAAAACTGTAGGGGAGAGAGAACTTTCATTGTTTCCTCTGAGGTTCTTCCAGCTGGTTTAGGAATTAAATTGACATGAGACAAATTAACAGAAGAAACAAAAATTATGTGTGCATGGAGGCCTGATAATGAAATTGAGACCCAAAGTAATGACCAAGGCAGTCTGTTTTTTTTTTGTTTGTTTGTTTTTTCAATATATGAAATTTATTGTCAAAATGGTTTCCATACAACACCCAGTGCTCATCCCAAAAGGTGCCCTCCTCCATACCCATCACCCACCCTCCCCTCCCTCCCACCCCCCATCAACCCTCAGTTTGTTCTCAGTTTTTAAGAGTCTTTTATGCTTTGGCTCTCTCTCCCACTCTAACCTCTTTTTTTTTTTCTTTTTTTTTTCCTTCCCCTCCCCCATGGGTTTCTGTTAAGTTTCTCAGGATCCACATAAGAGTGAAAACATATGGTATCTGTCTTTCTCTGTATGGCTTATTTCACTTAGCATCACACTCTCCAGTTCCATCCATGTTGCTACAAAGGGCCATATTTCATTCTTTCTCATTGCCACGTAGTACTCCATTGTGTATATAAACCACAATTTCTTTATCCATTCATCAGTTGATGGACATTTAGGCTCTTTCCATAATTTGGCTATTGTTGAGAGTGCAAGGCAGGCTGTTTTTATACATTTTAGACAAAGTGATAATTTGTGAGGAAATTTACAGGATGTAGAAAAAGAAGATGCTTGGTAGCTTTAAAATTTTTTTAACTTTGGGGGCGCCTGGGTGGCGCAGTCGGTTAAGCGTCCGACTTCAGCCAGGTCACGATCTCGCGGTCCGTGAGTTCGAGCCCCGCGTCAGGCTCTGGGCTGATGGCTCGGAGCCTGGAGCCTGTTTCCGATTCTGTGTCTCCCTCTCTCTCTGCCCCTCCCCCGTTCATGCTCTGTCTCTCTCTGTCCAAAAATAAATAAAAAACGTTGAAAAAAAAAAATTTAAAAAAAAAAATTTTTTTTAACTTTGTTTTATTTATTATTGAGAGACAGAGACAGAGCACGAGCATGGGAGAGGTAGAGAGAGGAGGAGACACAGAATCTGAAGCAGGCTCCAGGCTCCGGGCTGTGAGCACAGAGCCCGATGCGGGGCTTGAAGTCACAGACCGCGAGATCATGACCTGCACCGAAGTCGGACACCCAACGGACTGATCCACCCAGGCACCCCTTGGTAGCTTTAATTAGTAAGGAATTGTAAGCAGAATTTGGGCTGAGGTAGTAGATTAGTAAAACAAACAAACAAACAAAAAACAAACCAAGATTTGTTTCTATAGTTTTCTTAGCTTTAAAGTTCCTATCTCGGGGTGCCTGGGTGGCTCAGTCAGGTGACCGACTTTGGTTGGGATCATGATCTTGCGGTCTGTGAGTTCGAGTCCCGCCTCGGGCTCTGTGCTGACAGCTCAGAGCCTGGAGCCTGCTTCGGGTTCTGTGTTTCCCTCTCTCTTTGCCCCTCCCTTGCTCTCTCTCTGTCTCAAACTTAAATAAGTAACCATTTTGGGGGCACCTGGGTGGCTCAGTCGGTTAAGCTTCCCACTTCTGCTCAGGTCATGATCTCAGGGTTTGTGAGTTCAAGCCCCCCACCCTGCTCTGTGCTGACAGCTCAGAGCCTGGAGCCTGCTTCGGATTCTGTGTCTCCCTCTGTCTCTTTGCCCCTCCCTGCTCATGCTCTTGTCTCTCTCTCTCTCTGTCAAAAAAAAAAAAAAAAAAAAAAAAAAAGTTCTTATCTCTTATCATAAGGATGTCTTTTTATTTCGTGGTACACTGAGGGCAGTTTTCATATGGGAGATTTATTTCCTGCTTTCAGGGGGACAGAGGAGGGTCGGAGTGTCCTTGCACCAGCTGTTTCCCAAAGAGCTTGGGAATATGCCATTGTGGTACATTTTGGAGTAGGCTGCCCCGGGCCCTGGCAAAACTTACCAAGTTAACTCCCATTCCAAATAAAACATCTTAGGTACTTTCCTGTAGCTCTTCAAGATACATCTGTACTACCTTAACAGTATAGTGCAGTTAGAAATTCAAACATGAGTTTAGCCACTTACCAGTCACATAAAGCTTGAAAAAGTTACTTCTCCCTTTTGAACGTCAGTTTCTTTATCTGTAAAATTAGATAATACCTACCTTGCAGGGCATGTGAGACGGTTATGTTTTCAGGCTGGCAATGAAAAGTATTTAGTAAATTGTAGTTCTCCAATTATCCCAAACTATGCACATTTCTTTCTTTCTTTCTTTCTTTCTTTCTTTCTTTCTTTCTTTCTTTCTTTCCCTTTCTCTTTCTTTCTTTCCTTGTACTTTCCTTAACAAATGCCTGAGGAATATGAAAAGTAATTTTATAAAAAAAAAAAACAGTTAACTTTCTGTATACTAAGAATTATACTAGATTATAGAGATATGAAGATGATAAAATCAAGTGTCTATTTTTGATCAACACATAGTCTTATAGGGACAAAAACACGTTTAAAAAAGTGAATATAACTAGTAGAGAAAATTCATGCGTAAGTTTCTGGAAGAAAGGAACACAAAATGTAATTGAAGCAGAATTTCTCAGTATTGAGGTCATACTGAATTAATCAACCAGGAAAATGAAAAAAAAAAAACCCTTATTGTTTGATATTTGAATTATTAAAACTTTTTTAATATGACTCATTAAATTAATTCTGAGAAGTAGTTTGCTAGAATTTATTTGGTACAAGTATTTTAGGTATTCTTAGCATATTAAAAGATATTTTAGCATTTATCTTGGGGTATTTGGTAAGACTTCAGAGTGCTTTAAACATTTATTTTATTATTTGAAAAAAATTTTTAATGTTTATTTTTGAGAGAGGGTGGGGAGGGGCAGAGAGAGAGGGAGGCACAGAATCGGAAGCAGTCTCCAGGGTCCATGCTGTCAGCACAGAGCCCAATATGGGGCTCAAACTCATGAACCGTGAGATCATGACTTGAGCCGAAGTCGGACGCTCAATTGGCTGAGCCACCCAGGTGCCCCCAGAGTGCTTCAAACATTTAGAAAAATGTTCTATGTAGGGGCGCCAGAGTGGCTCAGTCGGTTGAGCGTCCGACTTTGGCTCAGGTCGTGATCTCATGGTTCGTGAATTTGAGCCCCGCGTCAGGCTCTGGGCTGACAGCTCAGAGCCTGGAGCCCCCTTCAAATTCTGTGTCTCCCTCTGTCTGTCCCTCCACTGCTTGCACTCTGTCTCTCACATTGTCTCAAAAATAAATAAACGTTAAAGAAATTTTAGAAAAATATTCTATGTTGAGACTAGAATTTTTAAAAACATATACCATAACCATAATGCAAATGAAAAAATTTAAATATTTTCTAATTATCTGCATGTTCACATGTTTCTTATATGATTCAGATATTAGATGCCAATAGTGTGTATTTTTACTCCTGGATTCCTGGGGAAAATATCATGAAAAGGAAAAAATTATTATAGGGAGACAAAAATGAAGAGTGACAGATTGTTAGCCACCCCCCCCTCCCCCCCCACCCCACCCCCGCCACACACAAAATCTCTGGTTCCCATATATCTCAACACTTACATTTCAACTCTTACAACTGTTTTCTCTTTACTCCTCATCAGGAGGGGATAGTAAATGTTGAAAATCTGAACCTATTCTTCAATATCATCTCCCTCTGTTTGCAACCTTCACCCAAATCCTAATGATGAAATGATAGCTCTGAATGGTAGTTTTTTATTTAAAATTTGTATTTTATTTTCAGATAAAGCCATGTAAAAAAAGGTAGTTTTTTATTTTAAATTTTTATTTCATTTTCTGATAAAGCCATGTAATCCTATCCTTATGTTACTTTTAAATACATGTTCATCTATTTAAACCACTAATTCCTAATTCCTTTCAAAGTAGACCTTTCTGAAAGATATCAGATCATGATAGTTCTAATTTTAACATTGATGAACAAGATTCAGTAGTACCACATGAAATATGTTACATTCCAGAGGAAGGATTAGTTTGAGTCTTTTAATTTGCAATTTTATTTTCTTGAGCCACCACAACATGCTTTATAAACAGCAGCTTGCAAAAAATGTGGGTACAGGTTCTAATGAGAGAAAAACAAAATGGCTTCCTGGGAACATGAGTTGTGGCTTGACTCCCATCAGGGGCCAAAGCAAATATGAGCCCACAAAATGAAAAGGGCTGTGTCTGACTTTGAATTGTTGTTGTAGTCATTGTAAAAAAACTCATTGTTCACTAAGCAAGATATAAACTATTCAAATTAACTGGATGTGTTACTTATTGGAACTAGGCAAAGAGCTTAAAATTCAAGCTATTTCCTTGTGCCAAGGATTGACTGTACTGTTCATGTTCTGAGATAAACATCCTTAACATTGTTGGCAATTTGCAAAATGTGAAGGGTGTACTTTTGGACTTTGGGATACATAGCTGTGGTTTTGAATTCTCTTTCTGTTGTTTAGGTGTATATCCTTAGATTTTTAAATCCCTCTGAGTCCCAACTTCCTTATCTTTGAAATCACTAATTACCTTGTTAGCATCGTGAAGATTTAGTGAAATGACATAAATAAAATCTCCAGTAGACTGCATGGGAAGGAACAAAAGGAGAGCCAAAAAGAAGGGCCAGAGAAAATGGAAGAAGCCAGGAGACTGTAGTGCCTTTTTATATGCCTGAACACTATGCGCGAACCTATTTTGAAACTTACCTACTGTCCTTTGATTTTTGGCTTATTTTTCTATGTCAACAAACAATGAACTTCTTAAAGGAAGGAACCTTTTTTTTTCCGACCCCAGAATCTGGTATGGGGACTGACTCCTAGTCTTGATAAAATTTGCTTGTTAACTGAATAATAGACTGGTCTCCCAGACACTATGATCTGAGAGAGATTTGGTCACTAGAGTTAGCTAGGTCTTGGGACAACTGATTCATGGTTAAAGCATAAGCTACTGATCTCGAATTCTCTTTTAGTGACCCTAGATTAATGTGAGAATTCTTTTTTTTAAACTACAGATTTGAAGAACTATGGAAACTATGAATCTGTAGTTTTGACAGTTTCCAAGATATTCTGATATGCAGTCAGATTTTCTCTTGGCAATTCTGAAGTTTTTGTCATTCTTACTTTGCAAAAGTTTAGCATCAAAGAGCCCAAGATGAACCAGCCAGGAACCAGCAAGTGGATAGAAAATAGTGCAGGCCATGAGGGAAGAGGATTCTGAGATATCTAGGAAGGCATGGATGCAATAATCATCTTGGATGGTGCTTGCCAAATTTATCTGATTATTTAAGTCAAGGCAGGTAATCAGAATAGAAATTGGAAAACAGTCTGGCAAGGTTGGAATCCTACCTCCACTTGGCAAGTAACTTAATCTTTCTTACCTCGGCTTCCACATCTGTAAAATAATCATACTTCTACTTTATAAGGTTCTGTGAAGACTAAATGAAATAATCTATACTAAGCATAGTTCTTGGCGTAAGTTTGTGCTCTATTCATACCTATGTCACCATCATCATCATTTCATTATCTTTCCAGGACCAAACAAATCTTATCTCCACCACGAATTGTTACTTGACATTTCCAGTTCATAAATATTTACTTTGAAACAACTTATAGATTAGAATTTTGGAATTTAGCTCTATATTTCCTTGCATAATGCCATTTTTTCAGTAATGATTTAGTTGTCTTTTTCTTAGAGCTTTATCTTGTGAAGAAAACATCTGCTTACTGACATTCTATAGGAAGTATATCTATGTTGAGCTGAACGTACAGTGGGTTTCAAAAAGCACATTAGATGGACAATTCTATTCTACAAAACAATGTCAATTATAGCCAACTCCCATATTATAGAACATCAACAACAAAAACGGGGGTACTTCTTACCACTTTGTAGCATGTGCTTCCAAAATTAATTCCAACCACTGAAACAAATCAAGAGAAAATGCTTTGGTTTAAAAAGAAAAACATACACATGTTTTTGTGGTCAGAATTCTAAACACTGGTTAAATTTCTACATTTTCAAAAGAACTCTATGGCAACTCTGGATTGTGCAAGTATGAGGCAAACTAGAATTGAATTTGCTCATCCCCTTTTAACTCCAAACTTGCTGCCTGCTCCCCACCCCCCCACACAGCTGAAGAAAGTTTATTTTTCTTTGTGAATCATTTTGTATCAGAGTGAGTCTAAAGTAGATAGACTTAATATTAGTCATTGCCTTTAAAATAAGTTGAGGTTTCCCTAATTTATGCATACAAGGGTAGGCATACATGCACAAATACAGATATTTTAATAAAAAATATTTTTAATTCCATGAGTTAATTCTGTTTGCTTTACTTTGTTTAGTAGAAAATAGAGGAATTAGGGAATTACTTAATTATGTTTTTAAAAAATTTGCTTTGGTCAGAAACATTTTAAAAATCGATAAAATGATTATAAATTCTGATTATAAATTGCATATGGGTGGCTCAGTTGGTCGAGCATATGACTCTTGATTTCTGCTCAGGTCATGATCCCAGGATCATGGGATGGGACCCCATGTCAGGCTTTACACTGTCCATGCTGAGCATGAAGCCTGCTTGGGATTCTCTCTCTCTCTCTCTCTCTGACTCTCTCTCTTTCTCCCCCTCTGCCTCTCTCCCCTGCTCTCTCTCTCTCTGCTCTCTCTCTCTCTGAAATTAAAATTAAAAAAAAAAATCCTGATTATGAAAGTATGTTATTTGTTAAAAAAAAAAAAAAAAGGAAAATGGAGAAAGAGGAAAAAAATTTCACCCACAATCCATTTACAAAGAAAACAAAGGTAAATTTTTGAATATTTTCTATCAGTATTTTCCCATGCCTCCTCTCTCTCTCTTTCTCTCTCTCTCTCTGTCTCTCTCTTTCTCTCTGTATTTATAGACACACACACAAACACACACATACAAACATTTCACCAATTATGACCATATAATGTCTTACTACTACTTTTTCATTTGACGTTATTGCCATTTTATGCCAGCATAGATTAAGGGCAATAATAAATATTGCTGAAATTCTGTGTAATGTTTAAACATGCATTCAGAAAGAAATTGGATTGTAAAAGGCATGTGAGCTGTGGGGAGTTCTTTTACTTCATATCTATATTTAACCTATAGTCATAATTTACCTGATCCTTTTCCTAGACAATTTTTAGATTAAATGATTTTTAGGCTCAGTGTTTTTAGTCAAAATTTTAATTTTAAAATGCATCAGTGAAGTTTAGCAAAAACTGAATTGGTCCTATGCCGTGCCTCTGATTCCTTACATTTTTTTCATAGTTCTTTTAGTAATTATCATAATATAGTATTTACTAAACATTGGCACTAAAATAGTAGTGTGTGGGATAAAACCAAAAATTATTTTAGTTTCCAAATCTCATCTGCCTATGAACATGAAAAGATTTCTATCACTCCTGGTGGAAATTATCTACTCTAATTTACTAGTCCTTTGAAATAATATATATGTATTTATATTTAGACTTCTCTGTCTTTGACCAATATGTGTTGTACTAATAAAAATAAACTCGGGGCGCCTGGGTGGCTTGGTCGGTTAAGCGTCCGACTTTGGCTCAGGTCATGATCTCACGGTCCATGAGTTCGAGCCCCGCGTCGGGCTCTGTGCTGACAGCTCAGAGCCTGGAGCCTGTTTCAGATTCTGTGTCTCCCTCTCTCTCTGCCCCTCCCCTGTTCATTCTCTGTCTCTCTCTGTCTCAAAAATAAATAAACGTTAAAAAAAATTAAAAAAGAATAAATAAACTCATTCATTTGTACATTATGCTGTTCTGAAGTGAGAGTGTGGCTGTAGTGACTTACTCGAACTGAAATACTCCCCACTATTGTTCCTGAAACTGACAGTAACTTTCTAACCAGGCTCTGCAGTGCTAAATATGCCAGATAACTTCATAGATTCTAAGTTAAACTTTTAAATTAACAAATTCCTTTTTAGCAATGGCACCACATTGCGTAAGATAATCCTAGCCTCGTGGTTTTGAAGCCAAAAGCCTGAGTCCATTTCCTTATCAACAGAACTCAATATAATGAATGAAATGGGAAGAAGTGCCTTCATAAAAGCCTCTCTTTATTCCCCTCTGCCTTGGATGACTCATCCCATAAGCCAGAGTTTTTCTTTCCTGCTATGGCAGAAATCTTATGTTAGATTGGCCTTACAATTTATTTAACAGCTGCTAAGTGCCAATGGTACTGACAAGAAATAAAAATTAGGATTTGCTTTTGTTTGCAGGGTATCCTATCCAAATAGCTTTTCATTGGTAAAGTGAAGACTATGCTTGCTATATTTGGAGGGCTTATTAACTCACAAATAATTGGCTTTCACTTGGCAAATTTTCGCAAAACTATATAGAAACTAGCAAAGTAGATGATATTTAAGGCAAAGCAAACTACCTGGATTTTTGATGAAGCAATTACTGCTATTAAAATATATGCTTTTATAGTTGTCAATTAAGGATGCCAGCAACTGAATAAATTATGAGTAAATTAATTAAATAAATAAATCACTAAATAAATTATAATAAATAAACAAATAAAAAAGCAATTAAAATTCTTCAGGTGCAGGTAGCATCACCACCATTTAAAATGAACTTTTCTCCAAAGGATTTCATATAAATTATTTTGATAGATCTGAAATACACCAGGCAGACAAAATAAAATTGAATATGAATGTCTGATTTGAAGTTGCATGTGTTATGTGTACTTTTCCTCGTAACCTCTAAGGAGCTTAAAATATTGAGTTGTGTATAAAATAATGGACTTTTCATAGTTGTTTATGTCACCATCTCTTTTAGTAAGATAAAAGCAGAGAGGGAGGCAAACCACAAGAGACTCTTAAAATACAGAGAGCGAACTGAGGCTTCATGGGGGTGGGGGTGAGGTGAGGAAAATGGGTGATGAGTATTAAGGAGGGCACTTGTTGAGATGAGCACTGGGTGTTATACGTAAGTGATGAATCACTGGAATCCACTGCTGAAGCCACGACTGCACTGTACATTAGGTAACTTGAGAAAATAAATAAATAAATAAATAAATAAATAAATATCAGGCTGAAAATCTTTAAAAATAAAATAAAAAAATATAAATGTGAGATTGATTAGATAAATTAAATAAATAAATAAATAAACAAATAAATAAATAAATAAAACTAAATGAAATTGTGATACAAGTAGAAACTCATAAGCTTGTTACTTTATTAAAAGTGGAAATCACTGAGTAGCTGTATCTGTGGCTCTGATACATGGAAGGCACCTCACTGCATTAACTACATCAGTTCACTAAGATTTCTCTAAAATGTGCACAACAGAACCAAACATTCTAACTGGTGATTTTAAATAAAAATTATGACTAGGGGCGCCTGGGTGGCTCAGTCGGTTGGGCGGCCGACTTCGACTCAGGTCATGATCTCGCGGTCCGTGAGTTCGAGCCCCGCGTCCAGCTCTGTGCTGACAGCTCGGAGCCTGGAGCCTGTTTCCGATTCTGTGTCTCCCTCTCTCTGACCCTCCCCCATTCATGCTCTGTCTCTCTCTGTCTCAAAAATAAATAAACATTAAAAAAATTAAAAAAAAAATTATGACTAAATAGAGTATGCTGAATCAAATCTAGAATTCAAACTCACAAAAAAGGGGCAAAAGTATCTTAAAGGACAAGCTATTTAGTAAATATTTGTAACAAGGATACCTTTCAATACTATATGTGTGCATTCCTATGAGCAAAAGTAAATGAATAATTGTTTCTTAGGGAAAGAATATGTCTTGAAGTGGGCCATGCACATGAAGCCAAAACAAATACCATTTGCTAAAAGGAAGTGGCCTGTGTGTGACTGGGAATGATTATAATGCTGTAAAATAGATCATTGTTTATCGAGTAAGACATGAATGATTTCAAATGATTGAGAATATTATTTACTTGACCTGGATACAGAGCTCAAGTTAAAGGTTATATATTCACTGATTTTTTAATGCTAAGGACTTGCTATGGTGTTAATGCTTTCTGTGGTGCCCTTTACAGAGTTAGTGCTGCATAAAGTCTTTCTAAGTAGTTCATGCAATGAATACCTTTTGGGGACACACTGAAAAGTACTAGGAAATAGTTTAATTCCTTCACATATCAAAGAGAACTTATTGGAACTTCAGTTCTGCCTTCGCTTAACCGTCTGTCATTGGCCGACTTATTCAACATTAATGAGCACCATTATTTCTAAAATGGAATTAATGGTACCTACTTCGTAAGAATATTGTTAAGATTAAATGAGGACACATATATGAAAACATAAAATAATATTTCAGAGTAATGTGACTCAAGGAAAAGTGCATGAGTCTTATAATTAGATACACATAATTTTACAATCAGCTGGTAAGAAATTGGATTATTATTGATTCCAACATTTTACTTCCAGTGTGACATCTTTATACATCATGTCTTTTGCCATGTAGCTTGGCAATGTTCCCTGCTATGGCTGGAATAAATTTCCTTGCATGTTGGTGTTGGGCTTGGCCATAGGAATTTGCTTTGACCAATCGAGTGTTAGTGGAAGTGTCAAGGCTGTGAGAGGCAACATGTGTTCTCTCTCTTGTGCTTTCCTCTTTGCACAAGGAGAATATGCTCAGGTTAGTCTGCCATTTCTTTTTTTTTTTTTTTTAACATTTTTTATTTATTTTTGAGACAGAGAGAGACAGAGCATGAACGGGGGAGGGGCAGAGGGAGAGGGAGACACAGAATCAGAAGCAAGCTCCAGGCTCTGAGCCATCAGCCCAGAGCCCGACGCGGGGCTTGAACTCATGGACCGCGAGATCGTGACCTGAGCTGAAGTCGGACGCTTAACCGACTGAGCCACCCAGGCGCCCCTAGTCTGTCATTTCAACAAGATTGAGGAGGCATGTAGAGTGAACTGCAAATTGGAGCCATAACTTGTCTTTAGACCAGTAAGTGATGAATGAATGCTAGTTATTGTTGGACGTTGAGAACTTTAGAGTTGTTTGTTATCCTGCACAACATTAGCATCAGTT
This sequence comes from Panthera pardus, assembly GCF_024362965.1. Taxonomy (NCBI): domain Eukaryota; kingdom Metazoa; phylum Chordata; class Mammalia; order Carnivora; family Felidae; genus Panthera; species Panthera pardus. Next base: position 32,200,959 of record NW_026526765.1, on the reverse strand, counting down.
AACTGAATTGAATATGGCCCTATTCAATTACTTGGAGTGCAGAATTTGTTTCTTTCCAAAGCTGTTCAGATAGTTTTACATTTGCTCTCTTCACATGTCAGTAGTGGCTATAATCCTCTACATTTATGTAAATCTGTGGACTTAGGAAGCAAAATGTCTCTCAACATTAGGCTAGGTACCTAAGCATAACTGTTTTGATGTATGTTTCCCATATAGCTTGGTATATTTCACTATATTTATTTATAAGTATGGAATGCAAATTGACTGATTTTATACATAGTTCATTTCTGTGATAGTACTTATGAAATTACCTATGCCAGATATAATTGTGCTCTGAAGTCAAACCTGCTGACATAAGGAAAGAAAAGAGTCAAATATTCTGGGCACTCCGAGTCCTCTGGGTCTCTCTTTATTGGTAGACATTCAGTGTATTGGTTTGGTCATGTTGTTGAAATATGGGGATGGGGATGATAGGGTGGGCTCTTACATGCCTACCCCTAAGTTGACAATGTCACCTTTTCTGTATATTAAAGGGCTGAAATAAGCTACAGTAAAAAAAAAAAAGACCCCAAAATAGAAGGTGTAAGAATATAGATGCTTATTTCTCTTGTGTAGTGGTTTTGAAGCGAGTGGTCTAGAATAACTCTAATCTTTGTGGTCACTGCTGTAGTCAAGTGCTTTCTGAGACATACTCTGCCCTCACCATCACTATTGAGAACTTAGTCACTTGGCTATATCTAACTGCAAAGGGGCTGGGACAGGTTGTCTCCAGCTAGGAAGCTAAGTTCTCAGTTTCAACTCTATTACTGTGAAATTCTACAACACCTACAATGTATTGGAAGAAAAAGGATCTATTTAACCTCTTCCCCACCTAAATAGAATCCCCTTTCACTCTTGGGCCATTGCAACTTCTTTATTGCTTCTAAAGTTTGGGATCATATGTACAGAGCTCCTACTTCAGTTCTCTGCTTTCTAGCCATGTGACTTTGAACAAATTACTCTGTAGTCTCAGCTGCCTTATCTTTAAAATGAGCATTAAATACTCATAATACAATAAAATATTTGTAGAAGCACTTAGAACAGTGGCTGATGTCCTATTGTAGCTGTAGTCATTGTATAAGCTTCATTGTAATGGCAGGGGACACTCACTGATTGGTAGGTACTACTAATGCTGTTGTTGGAGTCAACCTGACATCGAAATTCCCACATGAATGAGATCCTAAGAAGGGCTCTCACTTTATTGTTACCCCCCCCCCCCCAACACACACCGGTTGCTCCTCAAACCATTCTCCAGCACTCTGGGTACATTTGGTGTGTGATGCCTAGGATTTGGGCAGGATGAGCCTTTCTGGACCTTCACCTGTCCTAGGAGCCTGATTTCTGCAGTTTTGCTCCTTCCTGCTCTTCAACAGCTCCGGCCCAGAGTTCAGTGCAAGCCATGTAATTCTCTGCAGGTGTCACTTGAGCCTGCTTGTGACAGAGAGGATAGATCTCTTCTTGCAGAGTCCCAACAGCTTGACTTGGCAGCCCCTGACAACCCCCTAGGGGTCTGTGCTCAGATACATTGCCAAGAGGGCCTACCCAGGCAACTTTACAATGGGCCTGGGCAGGGCCTCACAAACCCAGTTTGGCTCCAAATGGGCTCCTTTCTTGCTATTCTCTAATGAGGTGGGGTGGATTTCATCTCGGTTGCTTAGGGAACTGGCACCCTCAGAGAAGGGGAGCCCAACTGAAAAGTTTCCTAGCCCGTATGATTTTGCAATTTCTGGTGGGTAGAAATTATCTTGTGCTTTTGCTCCCCAAGTTTAGTAAGCATATTACCACTACTTTTATCCAACACACTCACTAGAGCCACACTATCCAATATACCAGCCGCTAGCCACATGTGCTACTGGGCTCTTCAAATGTAACTAGTCTTACCTGAGATGTGTTGAAATTTTAAATACGCACTGAGTTTCAAAGACTTACATAATATGACTTTTTAAAAACATATTATTAAATGGTATTTTATATAGATTATGTTGGAAAGGTATTTTAGAAATATTGAAATAAATAAAATATATTGTTAAAGCTAATTTCATTTGTTTTTCATTTTTGCTTTTAAAAAAATATAGCTACTAGGCAACTTAACATATGTGGCTCATATTTATTTCCATTGGACAGAACTGAAATAGGCAGTATGGATCCAAGCCATGTAGAGATATAAATTTTAATTCTGTTTATTTCCCAGTAAAGTTGAAGACAGTTCCAAATAGGCAGGCGTTTTTATCAGAGCAAGCACATAGTAGAAATGTAATTTTCCAATGCAAGATAAATTGTGTAAAGACTCTTGACTACCTCTAGGCTGATCCTAGGAGCTTTATTCTTGTTGCTCAAAATCATAAAGAAGAAATATTTATGGTCAACATTACCTGGCACTGTGTAAATTGTAGTTGAATTCTGTAGATTTCAAATGACATCCATAAGAATGATTCAAACAAGAAATGATTTGGGTGACTCAGTAAACCTTAGTTTGCAAATTAGAAATGATGAGATAGACAATTTCAATATTAACTGTCAGAACATGCATTTTTAAAATACTCTTGTCATATACTTTCATGTTTAATCAGAAGTAAAGTTAGTAGTGACAATATCTAAGTAAGCCTTAGGAGGATTCTAATTAGCTGAGGATATTCCTTTCTAGTTACTCTCTCTTTGTATTCTGATTGACAAAATAATTTCATTGTCATATTAGAGGTAGGGAGACTTACATGTGTAGGAACCTGGTTCTGAACTGAATTCTATTAGGTATAGGGAGGTATATATGATCAGGCTAATAGCTCTTAAAGGTTGAACAGCAACAGTATCATTCTGTCAACTTTTAGAAACTTGATTTTTTATTTTTATGTCTATGTACATCAGGATACAATCAGAAAAGCAGAACCACTAGGAACTAGATTCACTCATTCATTCATTCATTCATTCATTCATTCATGTATTTATATTAAGGGCTTTGTTATGGGGGTTTGACAGTGGAAGCTGATTAGCAGGCATTATGAGGCCATTGTCCTTGTGTCTGATGCTAAAGATTGAAGTTTACATGAATAAGGGAAGATGGCATGAAGTGGAGGAGAACAGAAACAAGCGGGAACCCCTAAGCATCAGTTTTTATTGCCTTTTACTTTGATGGCAAAGGTTTCTGGCAGAAGCCAGGCCCTTCATCACGGAGCCACAAAAACACACACATGCACATGCACAGCATGTGAAAAAGTTGGAAAAGCAAAAGGAGAATTCAGTAGAAGGTGGAGCTGTTGTAGACCCTGCCCCTGACTCACACCAACGAGGTGAACCAGAGAATAAATGACAATTTGTATGACCTACAACCAGTGGCTGCTGCTTTATTTCCACCTCCAAATCAGAGTCTCTGTGGGTTATCATCCATGGAAAGATACATAGAAGGGAAGTCTGGGAATTGTAGTTCAACCTAGCTAAGTGGAAGCAATACAAAACCACTACTGTGTCTGTCTATGTGTGTCTTTTAAAAATGCTTTTCAGGGGCACCTGAGTGGCTCAGTCGGTTAGGCGTCAGACTTCAGCTCAGGTCATGATTTCATGGTTTGTGACTTCGAGCCCTGCGTTGGGCTCTGGGCTGACAGCTCAGAGCCTGGAGCCCGCTTAAGATTCTGTGTCTCTCTTTGTCTGCCCCTCTGCTGCTTGCATTCTGTCTCTTGCATTGTCTCAAAAATAAATAAATACTAAAAAATATTTTTTTAAATGCTTTTCAATCTGTCCTCCATGCATCAGCATTATCAGGTGTATACAAGAGCTTTTCTTTGTCTTTCTCTCTTCCTTGTGTACATGTTTTGGACATGTTTACATTGTCTTCTTGGTATATCTCTTTGTTTCTGTTTCTTTTGGCCCATTTTTTTTTTCTTGTTCTCTGACTTTTCTTTCCTGCATCTTGGCCTCTTGGCCTCTTGCCTGTTTGCCTCACTCTGTTCTCTTATGATCAAAAGACTAAATTGCTTTTCCAATTTTTTTAGTCCAATTAGTGAATATAGTTTTAGGATCTCTGTTCTTAACATTCACAGGACAGCTTAGATTTATTTCTAGAAAAAAAATGACAAAAAAGTTGAATGTCATTAGATTAATGGTTTTTTTTTTGTGAGTAAATAGCCCTGGCAGAAATAGTCTGATCAATATTAAAAGTAACTGATCTCAAACTTTAATGGATGTTTCAGAGCAGCTCTCACAGCTGCCAGGCATCACCTCTTGCCACTGTAGCATTTGACAAATACTCTGGTTTTTAAAGGGTACTCACTACCTCATTTCACTGTTTCGCATTTTTTATGTTAGAGAATGCCTCAGGCAGTCAGAAGAGATAGCCACCTCTAAAATTAAGGAATCTCTAGAAAGTGTTATTTTCCAATTTTTTTTCTAGAGATGTTTTGAAACTGTCATCTATTTGGAACAATTACCAAATTTTTAAGCATACATCTGCCCAAGTGGAATGTTGTTATTATTTTGTCACATTCCCATGTGGACCAGAGGAATGGGATATTTTTCTTCTGTTTCCTAAATGTGTGGGAGTTTGATTTTGAGAGAAGGGTCATTTGAAAGCACCAAATGTTGCTTAATGTGGTGCTGGGGGCATTGGCCAAGAGGGAAGATTTGGACTTGCTGGAGAACAGCAGAGAGCAGTAGGGTGCTTGGGTGGAGAAAAATACATGTCAGGGGACTGGCAAGATGGGAGAGTGCAAACGAATTTTCTATGCATCTTAGCTTAGCTAGGATGGGCCCTCTACTGCCGTGTCTTCAAAAACTCACATCTGAAACCTGTCATGAGTTAGATGTATCTGGGTCTTGCCTGTGTGGGTTCAGGCCCTCTCTGGGCAGGTAGTGTAGACCTCAGTTCAGGATGGAGGATTGTTCACGACAGCTGGGCTTCTCTCTTATGTACACATAAACGGCACACACGTACCCACCCACAAAATCGTACTGGGAAAGGGTGAATTATAATTATCATACTGATAATTGCTACAGAATTGCAGAATTTATAGTGTTTTCTCATACATTATTTCAGAATGAAGAGAATAAGGAGTCAGTGACCACAATTGACAGGAAGTGTGGAGAGAGTAGATAGGAAAGAGTAAGGAGATAAATGGAGAAGAAATATCCACGTATGGGGGTACCTAAAAAGTAAGAAACAGAGAATGCAGTTAACTGAGGGAAATTGTTACCTTATCACAAATCTAATCAACTGATGACTGATGTTTCCTGTAAATGCCTCTAGGCATCTTGAAAAGAGATGCAGCAGATTGGAGAGTATTGAGATTTCACAGTCTAGACTCCAAAATTAATTAAGAACATTTGGGGAAAAAAATAGTTCAAAGATTTCAGAAAAGGACAACTATGCAGGCTGCTTTTACTGAGCCCATGTGAATTGTGGTCTAAAAACAAACTTCAAGCTTTGCAGGGCTTGAAATACTGATGAAGGCCCAGATGTGTTCCAAATAGCTCTTTGGCCATGGAGAAGGAGAGCTGGACAATCAGTGGACTGTCACTTCATTCAGCATTCGAGGCCTTGGTGGGGGCAGGGGTTCATGAATTTAAGCAACCCAAGGGACCGGATGCCTGGTTATGCATGCAAAAAACAATAATAGTCCAACTGACCTCACTGACACAGCAGTCATATGACTCAGGTTGGACTGCCCTGTGAAGTAAGAGTAAATAGCACTGTGGGTCCCCACCACGCTGCCCAGGCAAGCTGACATCAAAGGGAAGAAAAATAACCACCACCGGTCCTCTCAAAGGATTGACATCATCTAGTTCCTTCAGAGGAGTTCTTGTGTAGATTAATTGCCTTTCCCCCCTCTAGGTTGTGGTAGTTAGATCAAAATTAGAATAATGTAGATCTTAGCAATGAAGTTGTTCTCTCTTCTGTAGGGTTTTCATATTTATTGCTATTCTCTTCAGTGTCTCTTTCCAGGCACCCTTGACAGGTAGAATTGGGGCATTCAGGACAATGGGCTTCATGAGACTCTTCTCAGATTTGCTCTGACCTTCTTAGTGTCTCTGGGTCTCCCTGATGCAAGAGAGAGGGAAATAAATAAAATACATGTTTTCAGTTCTTACTGAGCCCTTTAATGTAGAGGTCATAAATGGGCTGTGCTTACTCATCTTCCTCATGAGGTGATTAAGCTGCGTTGTGTCTAAATCTACTTGAGTTTTGATAGCATGTGACAGAAACAATTTTAAAGCCTTCTGTAAGAACTCACAGAATTTCTTTTTGTAATCAGCATATGCTTCTTTAAAATTACTAGCAGATTCGTTCAACATTATGGAGACCTCCAAAACATGAAGATGATGTGTCTTTTACAAGTCAATACTTTCATTAGAGAAAAAGGAGCCAGTGCACAGCTTATCAATAAGAGTAGGTGGATGGATGTTGGGAGGGCATGGGAAAGGTGGGGGTGTACAGAAGCTGTGACACATAGAATAGCTAGCAAAATGGCTTCTCTGTCATGGCTAGGAAGTGTCTGGGTCCAGGGGGTATGGTAGAGACACAGATGCTGCCTGTTGATTGTCTCTGCAGGAATGCATAAAAGTCAGGTCATGTGAAGCCTGGGGATCAGAAGACCCAGTTCAGGAGACAAACTGCCTTTTATGCTGGTGAGCTAGGGCCAGAAAGTTGGTGGGGCCAACAGGGTGGAGATGGTAATCATATCTTCTTCAATCATATCTTCTTCAGTTAAAGTCCCAAAAAGGAGCTCTTAGTGGAATTCAATCTTATACTAAATTGCTTAGGACAGACACCTAGGAGGTTTAAAATGAGTTTCACATATAGTAAGAGGACAAGAGTTCTTTTGGTATCATACATTACGTTGTGTCTTCATAAATGCTTAATTGGGTCAGATCTACAGGCAAAATTCTTTCCATTGAAATCTACAAGTGAGGGTAAAAAAAAAGATAGCAATATTATTTTTCCTTCATCTCTTTATATTCATGATACTAAGGAACAATATATAATTGACTTTAATCTGGTATGACTGTTTGGGGACTAATCATTATTTCAAGGATAGATCTTATTTGGATTTGGTTTATGTGTTCAATCTTGTACTGTTTCATTTAGGGAGGAGATACAGAAGTAAACTGAGTAGGCATATTCTTAACTTATTTTGCCATGTTATCCATGATCATATTTCTGTTGTTTTTTTTCCTTATAATTATGCTCATTATAGAGATTCTGAAAATTACAGAATATAATTTAAAAATCATAATACCAATAGTTTCACCACAAGAGGCCATTGCTATTAATATCCGGAGACATTGTTTTGTAGTTGTTTTCCTTGGTTCTGCAAATCATAGAATGTATTATTAACAAATTTTTTTAATTTTAAAATGGGCATAATCCTTATTTCCCCTTATTAAAGAGGACTGCAGTAAGCCAGTATTGATTCTTAGTGATTTTTTAAGTAGACCAAACTTGTCTCTGATGTCTCTAATTCTTTTCAGCTTTACCTTCCTGACTCCCTACTCTAAGTGCCTTATATGGTGGTGCTTTTGTCCACCCTTCCCATTATATCATATAAACTACTGTGCCTCTATTTGGTCTCTTGTTCCTTTGTAAATAAGCTCCCCCCACCAAATCCCATAGTCCAGCCCCAACCTTCAGAAACATATATTCACATAGGGTTTTTTTTTAAATACCCAGAACCTCTTGACATCAAAACTTAAACATATGATTCACTGATGATTGAGATGGATTAAGAGGTCCCCAAATCCCACTATGTTGTATTTAAAGTCCTTAGCTCGGGGCGCCTGGGTGGCTCAGTTGGTTAAGCGTCCTACTCTTGGTTTTAGCTCACGTCATGATCGCACGGTTCTTGAGATCAATCCCCCCACATTAGGCTCTACACTGACAGTGCAGAGGTTGCTTGAGATTCTCTCTCTCTCTGCCCCTCCCCTGCTCATGCTCACTCTCTCTGTCTCAAAATAAATAAATAAACATTAAAAAAAAAATGTAAAGTCCTTAGCTGAAACTTCATATGGGATGATTAGAAAGTGTTCACAACATTGGTGCTTCAGAGAGCCCCCGCCCCTTTCCCTTTTAGAGTTAACTAAGCCTTTAATTTAGAACTTACTTATGAAGATATTGTATTGCTATCTGGTATTGTGTATATTTTCTCTTGTTTTTCTTCTATAAATAACATCTTATCATCTATCTGGCTCTCTATGTCCCAGTCTAGTGAAGGAGTTCAGCTGCTATCAGTTCAGCTAGTAAGACTGTTCTACAGGAACAAGGTTTAACCAACAAATAGGAGTCAACCTTGATTCCTCTCTCTCTCTTGCCTGCCCTCCTCACATGCTTGTACACACATGCCCTTCTTTTTTTTTTTAATTTAATTTAATTTTTATTTTTTTAATTTTTAATTTAATTTTTTTTAAATTTATAGACAAATTAGTTAGCATATAGTGCAACAATGATTTCAGGAGTAGATTCCTTAGTGCCCCTTACCCATTTAGCCCATCTCCCCTCCCACACTCCCTCCAGTAACCCTCTGTTTATTCTCCATATTTATGAGTCTCTTATGTTTTGCCCCCCTCCTTGTTTTTATATTCTTTTTGTTTCCCTTCCCTTATGTTCATATGTTTTGTCTCTTAAAGTCCTCATTTGAGTGAAGTCATATGATATTTGTCTTTCTCTGACTGACTAATTTCACTTAGCATAATACCCTTCAGTTCCATCCACGTAGTTGCAAATGGCAGGATTTCATTCTTTTTGATTGCTGAGTAATTCTCCATTGTATATATATACCACATCTTCTTTATCCATTCATCCATCGATGGACATTTGGGCTCTTTGCATACTTTGGCTATGTTGATAGTGCTTCTATAAACATTGGGGTGCATGTGCCCCTTTGAAACAGCATACCTGTATCCCTTTGGATAAATGCTTATTAGTGAAATTGCTGGGACATAGGGTAATTCTATTTTTAGTTTTTTGAGGAACCTCCATGCTGTTTTCCAGAGTGGCTGCACCAGCTTGCATTCCCATACACACATGCCCTTCTAATCCATCAGCAAGTTCAGTCAGTTAAGACTTCAAAACACATCTATAATTCAGTACAGGTTTCTCTATTCACTAGCACTGTTCTTGTCCAAACTCCTGTCAGGAGCAATTGGGAAACGCTTTGAAATGAGTAAAGAAAGATTACCAGATGTTTTGTCTAGCACATTTTTTCCTGGTTATCTGTGCCTTTTATATATAAGTTTTTGAGCTATTTTACAACTGTTTGAAATTGTAGAAAACTGATAGTAATACATATGATTCTTATTAATACAAATGCAACTGGTTGTTGTCCTGTGGGTATTGGCCAGTTTTACATCTATCATATTTGAAATTCAAGTCTGCATTGCAGATTGCTAATACATGTGTGTTCTTTGACTTCTCTTTTGAATTAGTTGTAACATTTTACTACTTTCTTCATTAATTAATGAATTTAAAAATACCATCTGTGACACATGTTTATTTTATGTTTGTTTGTATGAGAGTCATGGTTTTATCTTAAACATTATTCTTGAACACCATTTTCAGTTCTTTCCTAGATTATGTTAGCCTTCTAACTGGTTTGTTTTCTCTCTGTTATTGTTCAAACATTTCTCCATAGAGCAACTTGAGTGATCTTTTCAAAAATTAAAATCAGGCCATCTTGCTTTTCAGCTGAAAAATTTCCAGAGGCATCTTATTGTTCTTATAATAAAATCTGAACTTCATAACATGGTTTACAAAACTCTAAAGGATGTGGTACTTATAATTTCTCCAACCTAATCTTACATCCTTCTCCTTATTTTTCACCATACTTCATCTATATTGGCTCCATTTCTGTCCCTGAAATTATCAAACCTTTTCCCACCTCAGGACCTTTGCACTTGCTTATCTCTGCCATATTTTATCTTAGACATTTTCCTGGTTGACTCCGTGTCATTTTTTTAAGTTTATTTATTTATTTTGAGAGAGAGTGAGCATGAGTGGAGAAGGGGCAGAGAGAGAGAGAGAAAGAGAATCCCAAGCAGGCTCTGTGCTGTCAGCACGGAGCCCGACGCGAGGCTCGATTCCACGACTGTGAGATAATGACCTGAGCTGAAATTATGAGTCGGACACTTGAGTCATTTGGAAAGCCCCCGAGTAGAAGGGAAGTGATGTGTTGTGCGTGACCTGAGGTGAGACGCCATCAGGTTGTACTGGTGTGAAGGTCCGGGCGGCCACAATAAGAGATAAATGAGGTCAAGAGAACTTGAAGGGATGTAAATAAATGTTTAAAATACAGGGGAGCAGCAATATTAAAAAAGGGGAGGGGAGAGGCAGAAGACAGGGAACAAGACAGAGAACAATTAACCCGCTGAGTGAACTTTATAGAATGCAATCCACCTCTTACAACCTCAGACCTTTCAACTGTGAAAGGATGGAACTAATGACTGAAGAGTGGAATGATGCAGAGGTCTTTAAAAACATTAATGCTTAGGTCTTGCCTGCAGATCTTCTGATTTAGTTTGTCTCTAGTGCAACCCAAGCATTGGGATTAAACTCCCCCCGCACTCCAAACACACACACAAAACAAAACAAAACAAAACAAAACAAAACAAAACAAAACAAAACAAAAAAAAACCAAACAGCCTATGGGTGATTCTCATATGTAGGCAAGATTGAAAATCTTCATTTAGAGCCTCTAAGGGCTCCTTCCGTTCCAACATGTTATTATTCCATCTGCTATTTTTAAAACTTCTAAGGAAAAATATTCTCCAATCATCTTTAGCCAGATGTGTTTTATAAGAACTTTCAAATTCAGTGAACTTCTACTTCCATTCCTCCTTTAACAGCCTTATCTCAGTTAAGTAGATGATTGTGGATGCCTCAGTTTAGGCAAAGTATAAGTTAAATGAATGGTTTCAACCAGCCTTTGGTTAATATATATATATATATATATTTTTTTTTTTTTCTCCAGAATAACTCTGTTGCAATTTCTATTGGCTGCATAGTATAGTTCTGCAGAAAGCCTGCCTGGTGATCTTCCTCTTGCCAAGTTATTTTGGAGAAATTGCTAACTGGAAACTCTTTTTTCCAATTTTGCAATAATTGGACTGATTTTCAGTTACTTGTCTCTAAAAATATGAAATACCAAATAGATATAAAAGATTTAAAAATATAAAATATATGTGATGTATAAAGAAGGAAGATATAAAAAAATGTCCATGCGTCCACTACCCGTTTTAGAAACAAAAAATTAAGCCAAAATCCCCTGTGGATATTCCCTTGTATCGTAATTTATTGTATTACTATCACTCAAAGGTAGCTTCCAGTGTGAATGCTGCGTATGCATGTGATGGAGAGAGAGAGAGAGAGAGAGAGAGAGAGAGAGAGAGAGAGAGAGGCAGAGAGAGAAACGGAGACTGTGATGGAAAAGTCGGGGGGTGGGGGTGGGGTGGAGAAGATCACTACACGAGGCATTTATGACCACTACTAAAGTAGGTGTGCAAAAACTTTCCCACACTTTAGACAGAACTCAATTACATAGTCCCACCTGTATGGTCGTATGCCCAGTATGAAAATAAAGTGGTTTTCAAAACACATGATATATTCTCTGCTATACCATAATACTTCGATGAACATTCGAATTGTTCTTTATTACGATTGAGCTGCTGTAGACATTCTTTTATAAGTCTCTCAGTGTCCATATGCAAGAATGTCTCCCAGACAGTAGCTTTTGAACATTTTTGTTTTACCAGAACTCAGTGTAAGAAGTGTATTTTACGCCATTTCCCAGTATAAACATATACCCACATAAACACTTAAAACTGGAGGGAATTTTCACCAAGAAATAGTTATCCATTATTCTTTAAATAAGTTCACCAACTTAGAGTTCTCAATTTTTGTTGTCTTTAACCTGTCTAAACTTTTTTTTAATGTGTATTTATTTTTGAGAGACAGAGGGAGATAGAAAGCCTGCGTGAGCACAGTGGGGGAGGGGCAGAGAGAGAGAGAGAGAGAGAGAGAGGAACAGAAAATTTGAAGCAGACTCTGCAGGGAACAGCGGAGAGCCCTATGCGGGGCTCAAACTCACAAACCACGAGATTGTGACTTGAGCTGAAGTCAGACGCCTAACGGACTGAGCCACTCAGGCACCCTGTCCTGTCTAAACTTTAATACTAATTCTGCTTGAGCAGAAAGAGCTGAAGGCTAATCCTGAGATGTTTTTTCTTTTAGATTCATCAGACTTTTCATTTATAGCTTTCCCATGAAAAACTCACTTAAATCAGAAAATTGGATTTTTTCCACATTTCTCTTTGTTACCAAGATTACCTGTACTTTTCCCTGAATCCAGTTGGGGCTGTGGATGAACCAATCTAAATGAAGGAGTTTACTCAGGTTTCACAGGACAACACTGATTTCATGATCACAGCCTATTTTATTATTAAGTTTTGAGGTTTTTTTTTTTTCTCAATTTTGTCACTGGGTGCAAGAAATACTGTATTGCTTTAATTTGAATTTTCTTGTGGAATGTATGAAATGAACTTTTTATTTTCCAAATGTTTGTTGACCAGTGAATGTAAATATGGATGTATTTACACGTATTTTTAATTAGAAATTTCTTTAAAATTTTTTTTTAATCTTTATTTATTTGTGAGAGAGAGAGAGACAGAGCATGAGCAGGGGAGGGGCAGAGGGAGACGGAGACACAGAATCTGAAGCAGGCTTCAGGCTCTGAGCTGTCAGCACAGACCCCGACGCAGGGCTTGAACCCACGAGCTGTGAGATCATGACCTGAGCTGAAGTCAGACCCTCAACCAACTAAGCCATCCAGGCACCCCTAGAAATTTCTTTTAAAGTCCTTGGCTTCTTCCCGTTTTTGTTAAATGCTTACATTTTTTCATACATTATGAGCTTGTTATATAAACCTGTTAATATTTATTCATTTATTTTATTTCTTTTATATTTAAATTGTACAATACGATGATTTAATATATGTATACATTATGAAAAGATTCCCCACATGGAGTTAATTAACCTCACATATTTAACCTTTTTCTTTTTTTTTCAATATATGAAATTTATTGTCAAATTGGTTTCCATACAACACCCAGTGCTCATCCCAAAAGGTGCCCTCCTCACTACCCATCACCCACCCTCCCCTCCTTCCCACCCCTCATCAACCCTCAGTTTGTTCTGTTTTTAAGAGTCTCTTATGCTTTGGCTCTCTCCCACTCTAACCTCTTTTTTTTTTTTCCTTCCCCTCCCCCATGGGTTTCTGTTAAGTTTCTCAGGATCCACATAAGAGTGAAAACATATGGTATCTGTCTTTCTCTGTATGGCTTATTTCACTTAACATCACACTCTCCAGTTCCATCCACGTTGCTACAAAGGGCCATATTTCATTCTTTCTCATTGCCAAGTAGTATTCCATTGTGTATATAAACCACAATTTCTTTATCCATTCATCAGTTGATGGACATTTAGGCTCTTTCCATAATTTGGCTATTGTTAAGAGTGCTGCTATAAAACCTGTTAATATTTAAATGCAAAAAATAGGTATATTTTATTTTACATGCAATTTCATTGTATATATAATATATAACATACATGTGTGCATTTCTTCATTTTATTATGACCAGGACAGAACTATAATTTAAAATTATTAATGAGGAAGTAGTAAGAAAATTGGTTTAAAAAAAAGTGAAAATGGGTGCTGAGACAAGTTAACAAGTTTTTGCATTAAACCATAAGAAAAGGTAGTAAAATGTGAAATGTAGAAAAGAGGAAATATTAGAAGCTCCAACTGAGTTGTTTTCCAGAAATGTACAAGATTTGGCAGTTAATTCACTGCCCATAAGAGGAGATGTTACCGATGTTGGTTATAAGTTATTCTGTCTGTTGCCTGGGAGGAAGGTGCTGACAAAAAGAAAAAGGGGAGTTGGTATAAGGAGCAGTTTTAAGGCAGAAATGATCAGTTTGGGAGACTTGAAAAGTATAAAGCAGCAGAAAAAAATTCCCATAACCCTAGAGGAAAACTGACATAAGATTTTAATGTATATCCTTTTAGGCTACTCAAAGTATACCTTACAGAGCTGAGATATTGTTTTAAGTACATTTTTTAAAACCATTTTTATACTTAATATGAGTATATGTTCATGTTAATAAACACTTTTTATAAATAGCTATTTAAATATGTGTAAGATAGTCTTATAGAAATGTACCATTTCCTTAATTTTGACAGTTTGATTAATTTCAGTTTGTCATTATTTTTTAAAGAAATCAGCATAATCTGAAATATTTTAGTGTATAATTGTTACTTAAATTTCTGATTAATACCTAGAATCTCAAAATTGTTATTATTACAACAATTATGTTTGTTTTAAGCTATTTGTTATATGGCTTCTACTCTCAGAAGAATTATGCCAATGTATACTCTCTCAAGCAGTGTGTCAGAATACCTGATTACTGTGCCTTCTTCTATATTGAATACTCACATTAAAACAGACAACAAAAAGAAAAGAAAACTGCTAATTTAGCATGGTGAAAAACAAAATATCAGCATCACATTATTGCTTTATTTTTTATTTATTTTTTCATCTATTCCAATACTCTGAACTTCTAATATTGTACATGTGTGTGCATGTGTGTGTGCATGCATGTGTAAAAATTGTTTATTTTGACTATTGAGAGTCAATATTTTAAAATCCATTTTAAGTATTTTATATATATCAAGGATTTCTTTTTTTGCTTTAACATTTTTTTGCAAACACATTTTTCCATTTGTTGTTAAAGAGATTCATGTTTCAATATGCTAATTTTATGGAATTCTTTATTATGGTTAAAATATTTATTCAGAGAAGTAAAATAGTAGGAGCCTCAGGGAATCCTTGGATCAGCAGGTGGGCAATAGGCTTTTGAAGCCCCATAATAAGGGATGGGAACATTTAAAAAGGAAATGGAAGGATGCCAAGCATAAATGTTGTCTGTGGATTGCCTACAATATGGTAGGCACTTGATAAATATTTGTTGGTTGATTGCTTCTAAATACTGTTTCAGATTTGTCTTACATCTGTCTTTCTTCCAGCCAAGATACAGTAATGGATTTCTAATGTTCAATGAGGGCAAAGCATTTCTGTAATTTACAATTAGGTACAAGTTAGAAATCTTTCTGCCTCCATGTTTTGAGCCCCAATGGTTGCCAGACCTAAATAAACTTTGGTGGATCATGTTCTTAGCCATAGCAAAAGCCTATGACTTTGTCTCTTTTCTTTGTAGCACTAAAACTTCCTGGTATAGTCTTGTGTGTGTTATTAGAACATAGCAGCAAGAGGGGGAGCCACTGGTTTTTGAGCCTGGGCAATATTTTAATAATAGAACCTACTAAGTAGAAAAGGAAAACCGGGATGTCACCAAGAGACTTCTTGGTAAAGCCAGTAGCTTTGTTTTTTCTCCCACATTATACTGTATTTGAAAGAGATAAACAAGTTTGCCTCAGATGGTTTTCTCTCTTTATAAATAGGCTGCTCCAATATACTTGATGCAAAGTTTTGGTTAGCATGATGAATCCAGGCTTTTTGCTATTGAGCATTTGGATTCGTTCTTAGATATGGACTAGAATGCATCTCCAGCCTTCTAAGATTCTTCTGGTAAATGATTGCAAAAAAACAAAACAAAACAAGGCAAAAAACAAACAAAACAAAAAACACCTAATTGTGTGAGATAGAAGTGATTTTTCTGGTATGTTTTCCATCTTCACAATTGATTATGCATGAAGAAATGGCTGTAAATGGGCGCTAAGGGTTGTACCTGAAGGAGTGTGTTCTTCTATTTCTTCAACCTAGAATTCCCTCATTCTTTTTTTTTTTTAATTTTTTAATGTTTATTTATTTTTGAGAGACAGAGCATGCACATGAGCAGGGGAGGGACAGAGAGAGGGAGACAGTTTCCAAGGCAGACTCCATGCTGACAGCAGAGAGCCCAGTGTGGGGCCCCAACTCATGGAACCGCAGGATTATGACCTGAGCCTAAGTCAGACGCTTAACTGACTGAGCCACCCAGGCGCCCTTAGAGTTCCCTCATTCTTAAAATAACCTTAGGATGTGTTCCCTCCAGTATCAAAGCTCTAACATCCTGCAGCCTTGTTTTCTTCCCTGGGCCTCTGCAGATCCTTTCTTCTTCTCTGAGTCTCTGGGTCCCACAACCAGGGCACTTGGCAGTTTCTAGGTCTCCTGCATTCCTTGTACAGGCCTTGGAGGAAATGGAAGTGTTGCCATGTCCTTAAGGACCTAGTCATTTACCTCTTTCAATGCTGGACTTATGGTACTGGTGACACTGTGTTATGTGAGACGCCAAGCTGTTTGGGAACCACTGCCTCATAATGCAGGCCCATTGTCTTCAGGTGCCCCTTTCTCTATCCAGGACTTTCCACATGCTCCCAAATCCCTACAGATTTCAAGAGGGGAAAAGTGACTGTGTTAGTATTTGTCCTCTGTGCTCTCACTCTTGTTATCTTCCTGAATCTTTCCATGTTGTCCTTGCTTTCCCTCCACCCCATCTTTCCCATTTCTTCCCTAGGCTTCTGTAAATTTCCCCTACATCATAGCCTGAGATCTTCCTACCTGTGTCTTCAATCAGACCTGCATCCCAATAGTTAATTATTGTAGATTAATCTATAAAACCAGTTTATTTTCTTCAGTAATTCCAAGTCTTCAAACCTCTTCTTTGCTTTAAATTAAAAAATTATCTTATGAAAGTCAAATCTGAATATTAGCTCTTTGTCTTTGAATTCTTGCTATAACAACATCATCCTTAAAATAAATGAATGTCTCTGCCTGACTAAAAAAAGAATGGTACAAAAAAGTCAAAAGAGAAAAACATATTGACATTATTTAGTAATTTTCTTCATTGCCCCCTTTAAAATTATTATTATAACTTGAATGTCTATTATTATTTATTAAGATATCAAATTTCAATTTCAAAACAAATTTGAAATGAAAATGGTAAAGTTTTACTTGTCATTAATTAATGCACACTGGCTTTTTGATAAACTTACTGTATCATATTTGATTGTAAATGTATCTGTACATCTGAACATAATTTTTCTTTTTTGAGTAATGATCTGCTTGAAGCTTTATCATCATCATTTTATTAGCTTTATTGGCATATAATTTATAGAATTTAAAATAAAGTTATTTTACTTGTACAGTCCATTGACTTTGGAAAATATATTATATATTGTTGTGGAACTACCACCACAAACATGATATAAAACATTTCCATTACCGAAAACATTCCCTCATGCTCCTTTGCAATCAACATTCAGACCCTAACCCCTAGCACCTAACAGGTATTGATATAGTTTGGCCTTTTCTAGAATTTCATATAAATGGAACTGTACTTTCTGAAGACTTTTTTGCCTGGTTGATTTCAGATAGCATGATGCATTGGAAATCTATTCATGTGTTGCATGTATCAATTATTTCCTTTTTTTATGCTGAGTAGTATTTCATTTAATGGCTGTATCACAATTTGATGAGCATTTGGATCGCTTCCAGCTGTGGCCATTGTAAATAAAGCTACTATGAATATTCAAATATAAATTTTTGTATGGAGAGATATTTTCATTCCTTTTGGGTATGGGAATAGGATTACTGAGTTTTATGGCAACTGGGTATTTAATTATAAAAATTTTTTCTTAATGTTTATTTATTTTTGAGAGAATGAGACAGAGTGCGAACAGGGGAGGGGAAGAGAGAGAGGGAGATACAGAATCCAAAGCAGGCTCCAGGCTCTGAGCTGTCAGCACAGAGCCTGATGCTGTGCTTGAACTCACCGACCGTGAGATCATGACCTAAGTCGAGGGCGGACGCTCAACCAACTGAGCCACCTAGGTGCCCCTAGGTATTTAATTTTTAAAGAAACTACCAAACTGTTTTTCAAGTGGCTGTTTTAGTTTCAATTCCCACAAGTGATATATGAGAGTTCCAGTCACTTCATAGCTACACTAACACGACGGTTTCAGTCATTCTATTTTTATTATTTAAAAAAAAATTTTTAATGTTTATTTTTGGGAGAGAGAGAGAGGCAGAATGTGAGCAGGGGAGGGACAGAGAGAGGGAGACACAGAGTCTGAAGCAGGCTCCAGGCTCTAAGCTGTCAGCACAGAACCTGACACTGGGCTCCAACTCACAAGACTAGGAGATCATGACCTGAGCTGAAATTGGACACTCAACCGATTGAGCCACCCAGACGCCCCTTTAGTCATTTTAATTTAAGCCATCGTAGAGCATACATAGTGTTCTCTCATTATGACTAATGATTGATTATATCAAGCATCTTTTCAATGCTTATTTGCTCTTTGTAATATATTCTTTACAAAAAGTCTGTTCACATCTTCTTTTATTTATCTTTGAATTGCATTGTAAGCATTCTATACGTAGTCTAGGTGCAAGTATTTTGGTGGACATAGATCTTGCAAAATGTCTTCTCCCTGTCTGTGTCTTTCCTTTTCATTTTCTTAACATGTCTTACAAGAAGCAAAAGTTTTTTTTTTTTTATCGATGAGATCTAATTTTTCAATTTTTCTTCTTTATATGATTGATTTGTGTGTGTGTGGCCTAAGAAATCTTTAACAAATTCAGGGTCACCAAAATATTCTTCAATTTTTATTCTAGTAGTTAGATAGGTTCAGCTCATACAGTTAGGTCTATAATCTATTCTGCATTAAATTTTGTATGTATAAAGTTAGGGTTGAGTTTTTGTTTGCTCTGTTTTGTTTTTTTCCACATGAATATCCAAATGTTTCTGTACCATAGGCTGAAAAGACTATCCTTTCACCAGAAAATTACCTTGGTATCTTTGTTGGAAGTTAAATGTTTATATATGTGTTAGTCTATTTCTGGACTCCATTTTCTGATCTATTTATCAATATATGGTTATGATTATACCAATATCATACTTGACTACTATAGATTTATAATAAGTCTTAAAATCATGTTGTCTTTTACTATAAATCCTCTAGCTTTATTCTTTTCAAAAATAATTTTGGTAATTCTAGATCTTTTGTATTTCCATATAAACTTAGAATTAGCCTATCAATTTCTCCAAAAGACCTGCTGAGATGTCAATTAGGATTGTGTTGTATCTTTAGATCAACTGGGTGGAAATTAACATATTAACACTATGGAATCATTCTATTCATAAATATGGCGTGTTAGCTCAGGCTGCCTTAACAGAACACCACAGACTGGGTGGCTTCAACAACAGAAATCTTGTTCCCGGTTTGGGAAGCTCAAAAAACCAACATCAAGTTACTGACAGGTTTGGGTTTTGGTGATGCTTCACTTCTTGGCTTATAGCCAGTCACCTTCTTACTGTATCTTCACATGGCCTTTCCTTGTGCACATGTCTGGGGGGGGACAAGATGGGCAGAGAGAGAGAGAGAGAGAGAGAGAGAGAGGGAGAGAGAGAGAGAGAGAGATGTTGTCTCTTCCTTTTTTTGTAAGACACCAGTCTTGTCGCATTAGGGCCCCAGCCTGCCAACCTGTCAGATTATTCAAACAGGCCAATCACATCTTCCAAAACGAAACAGAGGTCACCCCACCCTCTTGTTACTACAAAGTTTACCTCCCACAACTATTGCTTGTTAACTCAGTTCTCAAGCGCAGCCCGCATGTAGTTCTGCACGGTGTGCTTTGTCCTCCTCCTCTGTGCTGTGAGTGCATGCAGCTAACAAACTGTTGTCTAGCTCATCTTTCCAATGTTGGATGTTGAGTGTTTGGTCCACTCTTAACCCTAGGGTAGGAGCTCCTTCCTCACTAGTGGGATAAAGAAGAGGTGATCAAAATAAGAAACCTAATTGGTAGTTGATTTTATTGTTTGCTTTGCTTATGTGATAGATTAATATATAAGGTTTTGCATTTGTATTTGTCCTCTCTCCATTTTTCTCCCCTCTCCTCTGGTTTTTATTTCCTGGCCCCAGAAAATCCGTAGAGTGGAAAACAGAAGTTGTTGGAAGCCAAACTATTTGCCTGTGTTTTGTGAAAGCCTGAGCCATATAGTTGAAGAGGGTGAAATACAGTACAGAACGATGGGATTGTTTGAGGACTGCAGGGGTTGAAAAAGAGAACCTATGGCTTTGACATTTACCCAAGGACTCCACAACTTAGTTCAGTTGCCAATCCTGGAAAATCTTCTATCCTATGCTCTCTTGGTGTGACATGGAAGCAGCAGTTATTGCTTTAGATAGGCGATGAAGATCAATATGGAAAAGAGACTAGAAAGTCTTTCTATAAAACTTCCACTGGCCTGATCTTAGAAATAAAGGTGAGATTTAAATTGATTTAAGAAAAGGAAAGAGATTTGAATTTCTTGAATATATGAGTTTATTTATGGCTTATATTTTCTAAAATTGCCAGGATTGTTTCACATGCTTGGACTGGCTAATGAATAAGTAGACCCTGGCCATTGAGTAAAAGTCTTACAGCTTTACAGAAATGATAAGACAGTCAAAGAAAACCTTGGTGCTACCAAAATGAACGATTATATATCCATTTACCCTTCCTCAATGAATACAAGTAAGGGAATTAAGTGTGACCATCAACAACTATTCGCAGCAACAAGTAGACTAGGATGTTGCAAGGTGAAACCCCAGGCCTCTATAAACTGGGATCCAGTTTTGGTGATGCATAGAGTATCCCTGTTACAACAGATATTGTTTTCTTTATAAGAATGAAAACTTCTTTGGTCCAGATGACAGGTGGTTGGAAATATTACTTTTGTTTTTGGCAAAGGCATGTAAGACCTAGACAGGAGGCAATGTTTCCTATATCCCGTTCAGAACCTATTCTCCACAGGAAACAAGTCTGTCAATCAACATCTACTGTTACTGTTGGTTATTACTTTGAGATGCTCTTTCCTTGGTTTTGAAAAATGTTATCAAACAGCAAAAAAAGTTAGCTAAATTATTACAGAATGCCCAAAAAGAAGCTCCGAACAGTGTTTTCCCTAGGGCTTCTACGTCCGATGGTTGGCTGCCTTTCTCCATCTGAGCAATTAAATGTTGTATTATAAAAAGAGAAAACTGTACTGGTATTTTAGATTTCAAAACAATTATGAAATTTACCACAGAATAAGGTCTGACTATTGACTATTAGCATTTCTTTGGTGCATTTCCTTTTATATTTCACCGTAAATATCGTCTGCAATGTTGGTGAGTAGGAAAGACTGTTCTTGCTCTCCACTGCCTCACATAAAATAACTTTTTTTTATACTCCCTGAAGTTTTTCTAGACTTAGGTTCATCAAATTGTAACCTTTGATGATCTTCATACAAGTATGACTAAAATGTGACAATTAGGATAATCTAAGTGTCATATTTGGTAGGTTTTCCATTGATTTTTTAAGTTTAAAAAGAGTGTATTTCTGGAAAATTCTGAATGCATAAAACTTACAAGTTATTATGTTTTATGGCTCCAAGATATTTTAGAGTCACAGCTGTAGTGAAATGAACACTGGATGATGAATCAGAAGTGCTGGATTTGTGTCCTGGTTCACCAATTCCTATCAATGTGATCTGTTAATTGTTTTTTTTCCTAAAAGAAAATTAGAAAATTTCTAATTGAAATATAGTTGAGGCGCAATGTTGCATTAGTTTCAGGTGTAGAACACAGTGGTTCAGCATCTCTGTCTGTTATGCTATGCTCACCACAGCAGCTACCATCTGTCACCATACAAAGCTATTACAATACCATTGACTATATTCCCTATGCTCTGCCTTTATCCCCGTGACTTATTCATTCCGTAACTGGAAGCCTATATCTCTGACTACCCTTCATCCATTTTGCCCGTCCTTCCACCCCCTATGACTGTGATCTTAAGTATACTTTCTATGAATTTCATCTTCTGCATCTGTGCAATAGAAATTCAATCTTGCCTTTTTTTTTAAAATTTACATCCAAATTAGTTAACATATAGTGAAACAATGATTTCAGGAGTAGATTCCTTAGTGCCCCTTACCCATTTAGCCCATCCACCCCCTTCCACAACCCCTCCAGTAACTCTCTGTTTGTTCTCCATACTTAAGAGTCTCTTATGTTTTGTCCCCTTTCCTGTTTTATATTATTTTTGCTTCCCTTCCCTTGTGTTCATCTGTTTTGTCTCTTAAAGTCCTCATATGAATGAAGTCATATGAAATTTGCCTTTCTCTGACTAATTTTGCTTAGCATAATACTCTTCCAGTTCCATCCACATAGTTGCAAATGGAAAGATTTCATTCTTTTTGATTGCCGAGTAATACTCCATTGTATATATATACCACATTTTCTTTATCCATTCATCCATCGATGGACATTTGGGCTCTTTCCATACTTTGGCTATTTTTGATAGTGCTGCTATAAACATTGGGGTGCACGTGCCCCTTCAAAACAGCATACCTGTATCCCATGGAAAAATGCCTAGTAGTGCAATTGCTGGGTCGTAGGATAGTTCTATTTTTAGTTTTTTGAGGAACCTCCATACTGTTTTCCAGAGTGGCTGCACCAGCTTGCATTCCCACCAACAATTCAAAAGAGATCCTCTTTCTCCGCATCTTCGCCAACATCTATTGTTGCCCGAGTTGTTAATGTTAGCCATTCTGACAGGTGTAAGGTGGTATCTCATTGTAGTTTTGATTTGTATTTCCCTGATGATGAGTGATGTTGAGCATTTTTTCATGTGTCGGTTGGCCTTCTGGATGTCTTCCTTGGAGAAGTGTCTATTCATGTCTTTTGCCCATTTCTTCACTGGATTAGTTGTTTTTTGGGTGTTGAGTTTGATAAGTTCTTTATAGATTTGTCAATCCTTGCCTTTCTAATCTCACACTTTATTATGAGGATCCATGAAGATAACAGATGTAAAGATGTTCTGTAATTAGTGAAGTATTCTATAGAGTTTGGTTGTAATCTACTCCAAAGCTGTCCTTTTATAGATGAGGAAACCAAAGCCCTGGTTTCTTAGTTATCCAAGGTCAAATAAATAATTCTCAGAAAAAGACAGTTTTAATACAATATTTCAGAAGCACTCTGCTAAGGCATCTGGATATTCTTCACTCGAGATTGTATATTCTTGTCCTTATACCCAAATCTGTTCATGTAAAAAGTAAGTAAAACATCAGTCATTTTTACAGTAGTGAAGTATCTCTCTCATACCATGATTGTTTCTAGTTATCCACTTGAAGCTAAAAGAGGAATGAATTTTAAGGGACATATGTGATTTTTAGTTGCAAGTATAAACACACTAATTCCCTAGGCTCCCTGAATATAGCAAAGTCATGTCAGGTCTCCGTAAACTATGGGAGATGCCATTGCTATGACTTCATGTAATCTGTAAGAGGTTTCCTTTCGTTTACTTTGCTTAATAGAGAAGGATCTCTCTCAATACTTTCTACTGTTGAATCTACAATACTTATAACACTACCTAGCATATAATAGGATTCAATGGATATTTGTTGAAAAAATGCTTTTAGTAGGAGAACTCAAACAAGTTACTAATACTAAAAGTCATTTATGTGTATTTGGAAAGAATGTGGTTGATAGATTAAGACATATTGTGTATCAACAATTTTAAAATGATACTGGGAGACAGTAGGAAAAACCCTTTCTTAGGATTTCCTTTTTGATGTCCAGGCAGGTGGGAAATGAGTGGGGAGAGCATTGAGAGCAAAAAACAGTGAGAATTCAAGTTTTACAGAGAAAGAATAAAACTTGACTCTGTAACCTCAGGCAGCAAAGGATTTTGAAGGATGTAGAACATATGGGGACATGTCAATATCATAATTGGCAATAGGCAACATATAGGAGGTTTTCTCTGAGACAAGATGTTTAAACAAAGAAAACAGATGAAAGATATGAAGATGGACACATGCAGAATTCTAAAAAAACAGTTTCCAAAACTATATTATTTTACATAAATATATATGTATATATGTGTGTGTATCAAATATGTGTAGTATGTATATACCAAAGTTATTCTATTCTTTATATGAATTTCCACCAATATGAAAAGGCAAAGCAATATTAAGTTACTTTCTTGGTTTCATGTTTTTCAGGAAGGGACAGGGGCTCATCTGATAAAGACTATGTATGGCTCAGCTGGTTACCTAATCTCTTGGAAACTCAGTCGCCTTATCTCTAAAATGCAGACAGTAATAATGAGATTTGTTGAGATACTTAAATATGTAAGTACCCAGCCTAGTGTCTTAACATGTAACCTTCCCTTTTATTCCCCCTTCCTCCTTCCCTCTTCTTTCCTCTTTCCCTCTTTGAAGAAAAAGTAGCCCTTCTGTACTTAAAAGAACCATATATACTCCGTGAATACTAAGGGACAATTTGATTTAACCAATATTTATTAAACATCAAGATCTCTAATATTCCATTGGGTATCCCTTGATGAGGAAGCAAAAGCAGTATGTGATGTGATCCCTTAACAATATTTTGGGGGAGTTGAGATTTATTCACATGACACAAAGAGCCGTAGATAAAGGGCACGTTGTTAAATTAAATATAGGAAACACCATATAGTACAAAGAAAAATTTCTGTGGCCAGATGTGGAAGGAGAACAAGTGACCCTACTTACCAGTTACAGTTGAAAAAACTGGGGCTAGTGGATTAGGCAATCTTTCTGGGAAATTTGCTGCTTCTGCAGAAGAATGAGGGAGGCAACTTTCACACGACTCATTGACACTATCTCTATATTAGACTATCATCTCATCTGTGTACCACACTTATAAATAAAATAAGATAAATTATTATGTTAAGTAGATACTAGATACTTTGGAAGAGGATATATTTATTCCAAAAGAGTTGTTTTTTTTTTTTTTTTTAATTCTCTGAGGTCTTAAGAATTTCTCAAATCTCAAATTGAATGTTACCCAGTTTGGGAACAGGATATTTACAAGATATCACAAAATTAAGATATCCCAGTAGAGAAGGGAGCAAATTAAATATAATCCTAGAGAAATAATTTCCCCAGTTTTAACCTTCATCTTGCTGTCTTTGTTCTAAACCCCATGCTATTGGTTACAACATATCAGATTAGAATTAAACGTCGTTTCACCCCTTGGGAAACTTCTGCTATGTTAAAAATGTAATTAAACGTGGAAAATATTACTTTTGTGTTTTGTTAGCTTTCTATCCCTGCTATGAAAATACTTGAAAATACCATCAGGCGAACCACACTAAGGAGGTACCATGCTGCTTCTTAGGGAAAATTACAGCTACTAGACAGTCCATGTTTAGGGGGATATTAAGATATATGAAGGTACTTACCAGTGTTGAAAACACCTTGTTAAGAGTTTGAGATCTGTCAAAATATGCAGAGACTCAGAGCACTGAGGTCCCATTATTGGAAAAAATTGACGTGCATGTATATGGACCTTCTTTGCTAACCTAGGCTAGTTTTTGGAATAGTTGTTTTTATACTCCAAGCAGCAAAAATATATAAAGCAACAGTGGCAGGAAGAAAATATACAAAATTTTCACTCACATAACTTTTATTTTATGTCTTTTGTTTTAACAAGTGTAAAATTGTTTTGGAGCCCAAACAGTATATCTCGTGGGCCAGCTTTTCATAGGGCATTGTAACAGGATTTATGGACCTCACAAAAGCACAGGGGTGGGCTATAGATCACACACACACACACACACACACACACACACACACACACACACACAGAGTTATTCAAAATGTCATGTGATCCACATAAACAGATGTTTCTGGTTTAGGGACCATTGTTCAACTTGCTGGTATCATAGCCCAGCAAGGTGGATCCATTGTACAATTTGGATTCATTGTAATCTGGATCCACATGCAAATAGTGGAAGTGCCAACACTTTGTTAATATTCTGGTGGTAGATGAGTTGGCAGCCCGGGCATCTGGTTAGCTTGGAGAGAAGCTAGCAGCTATACTTCTCATTAAGTGGGTATGGCTTGACTTGCCACGGGGCTGGCAGGCATTTTTAAAGCTGAGTTACTTTCATAACAAATGCCAGATGCCAGCTAGATTTGTAAACATGAGCCAGGTTTCAAATAAATCTGGTTGGACTTGAAAATATTAATGTGCCCATTGGAAACTGCATTCTACCCACATAGCTTTCCAAAGCTTCACACATGCAGTTTAAAGAATGAATTCCTGGGGCTCTGGGGAGAGCTGGGGGCAGGGGTTGGAAGCGTGTGATTTAAAAGGAATGGACTTGGTTCCTGCAAGTCAAAGGGGCTGGAATGCAAAGAAGGAGCACTCCTGTTTCAAGAATAAAAAACAAAACAAAACTTTGTGATCCTAAAGGATCATTACAATGAAACCAGGAGAGTTTATCTCCTGTTTCTCTCATTGTCAAGTAATAGTAGACTAGAACTGAGATGTGAGTTGTAGACTCACAAATGATGTGAACACTTCATCTTTCTGGGCCTTAGTATTTGTTACCATGTACAAATGAGTAGAGTAATTTTTACTACCCTACATATAGTTGAAAAATTATAAACGGTAAACTGAGATAAAACCATGAAGTTTTTATCACTCTGATAGTTCTCTGGGAAGCTTTAGGGACACCATCGTATTCCCTACAAATATCCATTTTCTTCCATTGTTATATACGTTTTAAAATGTGTTTTGGAATTTGTTTGATTTTAAATTGTTGTCAAAATGAGATAATGCATGAACTCATTATTGACTTTGACTACACACATCCTGTGCATGTTTTTCGTATATGAAAATAATTGAATAGACCTGAGAAGTGGAAATTTACTGCATAGGGAAAGAGGTCAGATACTTATAAATAAAATCTTTCATAAAATGGTACACTAAATATTGCATATATGGGATAGTATATGAGGACATCAACTAAATCATGGTTAAGTTCTGATTTTGCATTTTGTGGTTAGGTGACCTTAAGAGAGTCATTTTGGTACTCTTAGCCTCAGTCTCCCACATCCATATAATGGGGCTATGTTTCAAGAGTAAGAAGACATATGCATGTCAACTATTTAATGTAGTTCCTGGCTCATAGAAAGCCCGGTATTAATGTTAGCTATTAATACTAGTTATTATTTAGAAGACTGTTTTCCATTAAGCTTTCAAAAATTGGGCAAACTGAATAATATCAGTTCTACTGAATAAAACTAAATAAACACGTAATCAGCATGATCATCTTAGCACAAAGTTGAAGTAAAGTAATAAATATTTAAATGGAACATTTATCAATTCTGTTTACCTGTTCTGTTAACACTATGCTTCAGGATTACAAAGATGAGTAGGGCATAGTCGTAGTACAAAGAAGTTCATGTGCTTGGGGACACAGTATGACCAATGACTTTATAGTATAACTAGTGATCTGATGGACCTGGCATTGAATTTCAGAGAAGAGATCCCTGTGTCTGAGTCAGTAGCATCATGAGGCCAGGGTAGGAGTTCAGTGTCCAGAGAGACTTCTCAGATGAGAGGATGTTTAAGCTGAGTCTCAGTGGTAGCAAGGGGCAGGAGATGAATCCCAGGCAGAGAAACAGGATTAGCCAAGATGCAGAGGACTAGAAAAGTTTGGCAAGTTCATCAATATAAGCAGGTGTCAGAATGCCTTGTAGGAAATACTGCTTTGGGTATGTGGTAAGAGAATGGACTGTCCAGAAGAGGCACAGAAAAAGATGTGGGTTCTGTGTTGAAGGCAGACTTTTGGCAAGGTGATTCCGATCAGAAATGATTGGAGAGAGGGGAGGAGGATGGGCAGAAGAAAAACAACAAAACAAAACAAAGACCCTGTAAGGATGTTATTGCACTCCAGGCGAAAATGATGATAACGTGAACTAAAGTGGTGGCAGATGAGGTGGAACAAGTGACAGAATGAAGAGAGGGATCAAGGTGGCAGAATCAACTGGCATGTGAGGAAGAACATAGAATGAAAGACGAGTTACAGATTTCTGGCTTGGGCAACTCAGGGCACAAATAACAACCTGTCCCTTAGCATCCTTCAGGCACATTTTTTTTTCTTTTGATTTCTTCTCATTTCCATAACTGTCTTGGTGCCTAAAGCTTTCAAAAGGTATTGTGCCTTAGAGCAATTTCCCAGAAAACAAGCATCACTGTATAAATTCAGAAACCCGAGCAACACCTTGCTTCGTTCATCCACTCCCGGGGACATTGGTGATCTTTCCTGCACATTAAAATTCAATTTGATAATTCTTTTTATGTAACCTACACCTAAACCAAATGTGATGTTTGGGGTAAAAACACATTTTTGAAAAATACGAAGGCTGAATTGAAAGGATGTAGGTGAAAACCTTCAGATCAGTATAATGTAATACCCGACCTTAATCTTAGTTCACTTTCCTAGCCCTCAGTTTCCTCTTTTACAAAATAAGTGTACATTGGTCTAGAGTTTTTTTTCTTAACTATTGGGGCTTAGAGAACTCTTTGAGAATGCGCCTATATTTCTAGAAATATGAACAAACCTAGGTATAGAAAAATAATCATTCAATTTCAGAGGGGATCCTGGATCTTTCTTAAAGGCTGCAAATGAATCCTAAAGTAAAAACCTCTGATCTAGATGACCTGTGAGGCCCTTTCTAGCAACCTATGCTAAGCAGAATGCATTTAGGAAGACAGGAAGCCAAGGGATAGGAGAGACAGAGAATATTTGAAGGAAACTATGGTCCTATTCTTTTCCTCCTCTTCCACCTCCTCATCATGATTATGTAATCATATATTATTATACATTATTATTAATTATCATTTTAATTATTATTATTGCCTTGATTTAGTACATTGAATTTTAATGGGAAGTGAACTATCAGGTTAACCTACATCGTCAATACCTTAATGTGCTTCTTTCTTTAACTTATCTCTTGAGATAAAATCTATTTCAAGTGTCTAAATTAAGCCCTAACCAAAACAAACTGAATCAAATAATTCCCTCCTTTTCAAGATAAGATTCCTTTTCTCCACTTGGATATGCATGTTTTCTTAATAATATTTCTGTTTTTAAAAAGTTTATTTATTTATTTTGAGGGAGAGAGGGCACAAGTTGGGGAGGGACAGAAAGAGAGGGAGAGAGAATCTCATGCAGGCTTCTCACTATCAGCGCGAAGCCTGATGTGGGTCTCGAACTCCTGAGCCATGAGATCATGACCTCAGCTGAAGATGGACGCTTAACTGACTGAGCCACCCAGGCGCACCTTAATAATATTTCTAACAAAAAACATCTAGAAATATTTGTGGCACGTTGTACTAGTAGAGATGTACATTTGGGCTGGACCACGGTGTGTTGGATGTGTAAAGAAAGAGTGTGAAAAGTGTTTTTCAATGTCATTTTCTAACTTGATTAACCTGTCCTTACAAATTACTATTTTAGTTACAAATAAATAATTATAACTGTCAGGTTGGAGAGATGGTCAGCTCTTGACAATGTAGCATCATACATCTTGACAGTGTAACGTCATAGTTGGTTTTTATGCAGAGGAGAAGGAGAGCCTTACATGTATACTTGTGCTTTTATTATTGCTCAACAAAATAACAATGTGCATTTATTTTTCTCTCCAAGCATCTAGTTATGAATCATTTTCCAAGTTGGGAATTTTCAAAATTGAACCACTTTTAAACAACCCATATCAAGTTCTTATTTGGTTATTTTTTTGGTACACTGAAGTTTTCATCCTCTTTATAAATCTAAAGTTAGTTGCAACTTTGATTTGATATTTGACTCTTGAATAAGCATCATAAATGTGGTGACAGAATTATGTATGAATTTCAAAAGTTATATTTAGTACAAGATCTTCACCAACTTTTAAAAGTTTAACATATTGTGGTTTTTATTTAGTTTAAAATGGAAAATGCACTTAGATTCTCAGTATTCCCAGGATTTAAAACAGTCAGTGCATCACCGAAACAAACTAGGAAAAATCACAATGTTGATGAGGAATGCACAACAAATATAAGAATATGAAAATCACTAAGAAAAGGAAAACTATTTCTAAACAGTGCTTTATATTCAATTGCCTTAATTTTAGGTATGAAAATAAGCCATGTGATACATTAACTTTTTTAAAACTCTGAACATGTACGTGTTTGGCTATTCAGAATAGCGTAAGTTAAAATTTGGCAAACAGCTGCATAATGTTTGCAAAATGGGAAGGACTGGAAGGAATAAACTTGGTGATTAAGAGCTGTGGAGTCAGGTAGAGACGGATTCATACCCTGGCTTCATCTCTTACTGATCAAGTAAAAGTGGTAAAGTTTCTTAACTGTGAAATGGAGATATTGTCCATTTTTTATAAGATTGTTTGGAGTATTAAATAAGATGATGTGCATCACCTTGTTTTAATGGCTCTGTAGGACTTTATTTTTTATTTATTTTTTTTAATTTATTTTTTTTTAATATATGAAATTTATTGTCAAATTGGTTTCCATACAACACCCAGTGCTCATCCCAAAAGGTGCCCTCCTCAATACCCATCCCCCACCCTCCCCTCCCTCCCACCCCCCATCAACCCTCAGTTTGTTCTCAGTTTTTAAGAGTCTCTCATGCTTTGGCTCTCTCTCCAACTCTAACCTCTTTTTTTTTCTTTTTTTTCCTTCCCCTCCCCCATGGGTTTCTGTTAAGTTTCTCAGGATCCACATAAGAGTGAAAGCATATGGCTCTGTAGGACTTTAATGCTGTTGGAATGATCTGCTTCATTCCTTCTGTCCCTCCTAGAATGTAAACTCTCACACACAGAGACTTTACCTGTCCTGTTGACCACTGCATTTCTTTCTTTTTAAAAAAAATGTTTGTTGAAGTGTAGTTGACACACAATGTTACATTAGTTTCAGGTGTACGACATAGGGATTCAGTAGGTTATATGTCATGTTGTGCTCACCACAAATGTCGCTACCATCTGTCAACATACAATGCTATCTATATTCCCTATGCTATACGTTTTACTCTTGTGACATTCATTCCATACTGGAAACCTGAATCTCACCCTCCCTTTCATCCATTTTGCCCATTCCCCGAACTGCCACCCCCTGGCAACCATCCATTTCTTCTCTACATTTATGGGTCTATTTCTGCTTTCTGTTTGTTTATTCATTTGTTTTGTGTTTTAGATTCCACATGTAAGTGAAATCATATACTTTTTGCCTTCCTCTGTCTGGCTTATTACATTTAGCATAATACCCTCTGGGTCCACCTATGTTGTCCCAAATGGCAATATCTCCACCATGGCATTTCTTAGTATAGTACCTGCACATTGCAAATGTTTTATAGATATTGAACCAATGGATCAATGTTTAATAACAAGCTAAAAGGATTTTGTATAATTTTTTGCAACAATGTGAGGAGGGGTAGGTGGTGGTAGCAGAATAAGATATCAAAGAATATAGATCTAACAATAGCATATTAAATACATGGTTGGGAGATGAGGTGGAGATCAACACTGGAGGGAGGGATCATTATTTAAATCTGCTGTCACACAACTTTGGAACAATAAAAAAAGTTTCAACAACCCTCACTCTAAAATAAGTAGCTTCACATTAAAAGCCATGGCTTTTGGTTTAATGCTTGACAATGATCTCATCATTCTTAAAATATCACTCCAAGATCTAAGTCTCCAGACATTTCTTTTTAGAGAGTAAAGTGGTTGTATGAGAAAGGCATGACTTCTGCTGAGTAGAAGTTACCCACTGATTCATCGGTCTTCCTGCTTTTGAGGAATAGAGAAAATGCTGAAATGTCATTTCTATACGCATGTTGTAGTCTCTTTTGAAGTTTGCACATTCAGTCTGTTCCAAGCTGGCCCTTATTTTTTGTTTTTTTGGATTTATGTGATCAGAGGATTGAGGGGCCATTTCCCATCTGGCTCATGCATCTGAGCCAAGGCTGAAGTGCCCTTGAGATTTCAACAGGAGTGCTGAACTTTGCAAAGTTATGCCAAGTTCACAACAAGATGAAAAACGAGCCATGCTGAGTAATTGGCCTTATTTTCAGAGTGTCTCCGTGAAAGAGGAATATATGGAGAACTGCTTAGATAAGAAGCTGAAGGTTTTCGGTGACCACGGAGATTTATGCTGATGTAACAACAGATCTTTCTTATTCCTAGATTTGCCTGAATAGAGAACACACTTATATTTCCTTTCTCCCACCTACCTAGATCATTATTTTACTCTTCTTAATCTTTTGTCTATTTCTAATGTCTCCTCTCTTCACATTCCCAGCTGATTAGCTCAGCTGATATCTCAGTCATTGTGACCTACCAGATGGGAACTACTATTCATCTCTCCATAAATCTATCATCTACTTGCATGCTTACTGCTTCTGCTCTCTCTCTCTTTCTTTCACATATATCTTATATATGTTGTACATAATTATATTTAAATATATACTTATATTTATGAATTTGTGTATGCAATAGATAGCATTTGTGGGGTGTGTATGTGTGTGTGTGTGTGTGTGCGCGTGTGTGTAATAGACAAAGGGTCCCTGCCTCCCACAGAGACTTCCCATCCTCCTGGGATCTAGATCCCATTTCTTCTCACCTACTTATTAACCTAGTTCTTCCAGCTGTCTCACTCCACCCCTGAGCTCTTGTATACACTCAGTCCCTCCTTCTCTTCTGAACTGGTTCTGTGGACAGACAACTCTTCATAATCTCTTCTTCCTTGTTCTCCTCCATCTTTAGCTAATAGCAATTTCCATGCAACTCTTAACAGAAAATTTCCTACAGGAGTTCTCTTCAGAAGCTTTTGCATTTTGCACCTTCCATTCTTCTTTTCATGGCTTTACTTTAAAAGTGAGATGACTGAGCCAAACTTATACAAATGTAAAACTTTAATAAATTTTGCAAATCTGCCTTCAATATACATTACACTAAGGTATATATTCACCAAGAAGGGTATTCCCACCATATCCCTGAGGTATTGAAAATGCTAATGAAAAACATTTTATCCCACAGTGTAGAAAAAGCTCTACAATCTTGGAAAGGTTTTTTTTTTTTAACAGAAATTAAACTAAAATTAGGAAAGACTCACATTAAAATGTCTTGATTTACTTCAAATGTTATTCTATTTGTGCTTGTAATATAATAACTTTGGGGAAAAACACAGTAAAGTAGGTTTACAGATTTGTCTTCATTTTTTTTACATGTTTCTGAAAATAATAAAACAAACCCAAGAAAGTCTCACATATGTTCAGGCTCATATCTATCTGTATTATTCAGCATATCTCCTACATTTACAGATTTGGAAATTTGTAAATTATTTTCTTGCACAAGCGTTACTAATTTATTCTCTATCCAGTAGCATGGATGAAATGTGCATGTAAGTACTTTTCGATGTTATAATTTCTCAAGAAACTAAGTAAACAATATAGTCAAAATTAGCTTATTACGTTGATATTTTATTTCAGTGTGCTTCAATGCATAATTCATAAGTATGTCTGTCAACTCACAGATTGCATGGGCCCTTTTAGTGTGTTAAATGAATTTTTCAATAAGTCTGGAAGGCATTAGCCCAAATACAGTTTTTCTCAGCAAATTGAAAGCGAGAAATAGCATTTGTGAAGTTTGTGATCCATTTTTTATACTTAATAAATTTGACAGCTTACTTGCTTGGCCAAATAATTGGACATAACAGCTGAGAACAACCTTTTAAAACAAATTAAACATCACAATTGCATCATCTTTTATACATAAATACTTTCTTGTACAAAAATCTGGCCTTTGAAGATATTTAATAAATGATAATATTTGTGTTTCAATCATTTATAATTTTGAAAGTTTCTTTTTGAGACATATTGCAACTTCCATTTTCTATGCATTGACGTATCAGACTGCCAAAGCACTCTCGGCACGTATGTTCAAGTTGCCAATTAATGGCAATTAGCGACAGTATGGATTTTCACAAGGTTCCTATGGCCAAAACATTTGGTCATAAACCTATTGTGACAGATATTCTGATGAATGTTCAATTGTTCTGAAGACAACTCATACACAAACCAAATTGGAAAAAAAAAATTTTAATGTTTTTTTTATGTTTATTTTTAAGAGAGAGCACAAGCAGGGGAAGGGCAGAGAGAGAGAGGGGTACAGAGGATCAAAAGTGGGCTCTGTGCTGACAGCAGAGAGCCCAATGTGGGGCTACAGCTCATGAACTGTGAGATCATGACCTGAGCCAAAGTCAGATGCTCAACTGACTGAGCCACCCAGGCGCCCCAGAAATAAACACTTTATAAGTGTGAAAAATTTAAGTTTTGATGAGAAGTTGAAGCAGCCAGAGGAATTTAAATTTGTTCATCCATTTTGAAAAACAGATTTTAATTATTAAACAAAGTTGAAGATGTGTATGTTATTCAGAAATTCTAAGGATACACTCACAATGGCTTATTTGCACTAGGTTATGATGAAAAAACAGTAGCACTGTTTAAATATGAAAAGAAATTGAAACAAATAACAAAGTCCATAAAGAGTTGAAAGAATAAATTGAACATGAAACTTTGATCTATAATAATACAGAAATAGAAATATTACACAGCAATAGAAATCCATAGCTGCGTGCAAGATTAAAAATTAATGTCAAGGCATATTTTAGAGCAGAAAGGCTAATTTCACAAGATTATATAGAATAAAATATATTTACATGAATATTAAAAATATGCAAAATGAAGAAGTGTCTTGTTTAAGGATAGGAACATTCCTGGTAATACTTTAACAATGAGCAAGAGGAAGATGAATATAAAATTTACAATAGTAGAAGACGGGAGGGAAAGAGCAGAACAAAAAAAAATAAATAAAAGTAGTGGATATTCAGGTATTGATTGTATTTTTACTTTATACCTTTTTTATAATTTATAAATAGTACATGGTAGCTGTTTAGTATGTAACAAAAATAAATTTTCAGAAACTCTGGTGAACATTTTAGGAATTAGCAATTGGGAAACAATTTTGTTTTGTGTGTACATCTTGGCTCAGTAAGTTTGTTGCTTGGCAATAAGTTTGCTAACTTGGAAACCAATTCAGTTCACTCAAAAAAGAGGTGGGATAGAAGCAGATCTCCCTTTTGCTCTTCTTTTTTCTACCTCCTTCTCTTTCTCCTGCACATTCTCTCCTGTGTGAGCTCTTGGATTTGTCACTTCCCCTCCACGACCAACTTCCTCTGTTATCCACAGTTGTCTTTCTCAGTGCACTGACCCAGTCCACATCATTACATGCTAATTCTAAAGTGTGCTTACTCCAGCTGTCACAACCCTTCTGTTTCTTGGTATAATCCAAAGGAAACAGAATGATGACCATTTTGACGGACTTGGAGCCAGTTGCCTACCATTCATCCAATTAGCTGTGGCCAAAATGAAGGTGATGGGACAAGACAATGTGCATCCCACACAGGCGGAGGCCTGGAGAGATACTCTGAGAAGGGAGGGTGGGCTAGGGCAGCCACTTAAAATATACTCACATTTATAGTATGTTGAGTCTTAAGTTTCTCTATATGGGGCTCATGGTGCTTCCAGTCGTTCAATCTGAGGTAAATATTGTCAAGGATAAATAAACATTTCCCTAATGGATGTTGTGGTCTCCCACCCTCTGCATTTCTGTATTTTAAGCTGATGTTCTGCTACTTCAGGAATTTCAATTAGAGATCAGGAAAATGGGAATTGAAATGCCTTCCCCTGAGATGACTAGTTCCTGATGAGGTGTTGCAGATTTCAAAGAGCTGTCTAGCAACTCATGCTTTGTCCCTAATATTAACCCCTGCCTTATCTGTCTTTACACAAGTTGATAGTAAGGTAGAAGTGGTAAGCTTCAAAATCTCTTTCTCTCCTCTGTGGGTCATCTAGATAAGTCAGTTTGATGTGATAGAGTCCTCACTTAACCCATTGCTATTGGCTGCAGGAAACAAAAAAGGACCAGTTGAAAGGGTATGGGTGGATGTCCAGGCAGCTACTTTTCTTTAAGTTTATTTATTTATTTTGAGACAGAGAGAGAGAGAGTGAGCACGAGAGAGCATGGGCACGAGTGGGGGAGGGGCAGGGAGAGAGAGAGGGAGAGAGAAATCCAAGTAGGCTCCACTCTGTCAGCGCAGAGACCAACAAGGGACTTGAACTCATGAACCATGAGATCATGACCTGAGCAGAGATCAAGAGTTGATGCTTAACCAACTGAGCCACCCAGGCGCCCCTGAGCAGCTCCTTTTAATATGGAAAAAAAAACCCACAACTCATTGTGGGCAGAATAGCATACTGCCTCAGGTGCTGGACATGCATGTGTATACTCTCAGATGCCATTATTTCTTCTGGACTCTGCTATGTCATTTTTGTGAAATGAGTCTACAGATTGCATTTACCAGCCTCTTTAGACAACTTGATTCCTGTTAGGTTCTACCAATAAGAGGCACTGGATGGGGAAGGTAGAAGTGAAAGTTCCTGCTTCAGATTTCAGTAGTGTGACAGTTGCATTGGGAGTGGGGTTACTCTTGGTTACAGGAACCTTGGCAGGGGTCCCACCTTTGGTAGGTTCCAGCTTTGATGGACGCAACACCTCTTCAACAATCTAGGAGTGACTGTGGCTGATGTCTCCAACAGCAGGCAGCAGGTGCAGGCTAATGACCCTCTCCAGTTCCTCCCCACCCTCCGTTTCAGCAGCTTTGCTTAAATGTCACTTCTTACTTTCTGCTTCTATAGTGCCCTCCACTCCATTGACTTCTTTTTGTTTGTCCTGCTCTTCCAGTTCCCTGTGTTAAAGTCATGTTCTAGAACCACTTGGGATGCTTCTGTTTTCCTTCCTAGGCCCAGATTCATACACTGCCACTGTTATTTTCTGTTCAGGTCAGGTGGGGGCTTTTGCAGCTTTACTTTGCCCATCTGAGAGGTGAGGCCAGTATGCAACTGAGCAGAGGAATTTTGGAGCAAAACTAGAAACTAGAGAGAACTCTGTGGATGCGGCCTTCTCAGAGTCACCTTGCTCTTTAAGTGGTAACATTTCTAGGAAATAAGAAACCCATGCACACTGTATGTACATTGGTTATGTTCATTGGTGTTAATCCTTATAGTTTCAGGTTGAATTTTCAGAAATTCAAATGGAATGTCTTTCACAGAATTCTTATTTTCAATTCTATGAAAGTGAGGTTTTTTTAGTAGAATGATGACTAAAATGGCTAATAGTGTTTTAACTCTTCCTAAATTGGGTCTCTATGCTTGACAGAATTATTTTATCAAATTGAAGTTTGAGGGATTATGTAAAAACTAGGCTTCAAAATTTGACCATAAAAAAATGTACCACCTCAAGGCAAGAATCGATGATTTGTGAATCACTTCCCCCTAGAGGCACTGACAGTCAAGCATGAAATTTTATAAATGATTGTCCCTATTTTTGAATAATCCATCCAGTGCTCAACTTCAGACTATTTTTTAAAATCTAATCCCACTTAAGGTTATAAGCACAAAATCCCTTCCAGTTTCGTATTGCAGAAGTCCTCTCCACTAAGGAAAGGCAAGTTCAAAAACTAGTCCTTGAATATGCTTTTTATTTCCTCTGCTATTTTCCAACCAAGAATTTTCATGCATCTTTTAATTTATGATGGGCAAACGAAAATAAGAGCAATCATAACAAAATGCTGTTTGTGGGCAAGTGTCGGAAAAAGTGTTATAAACATGGGAATGACTAAAGCTGATGCCTACTTCTTCACTCTTCACACAGCCATCCAAAAATAGCATGCATGAGGGCATATCTCCAAAGGGAAGTATTTGTAAAGATGTTCTGGAATTCTATCCAAGTTCATGAGAATCTTTAAAGATGGGGAATCTCTGAATACAAATGCTTCTGAATTCTCAAGTGTTGTGCTTGGAAGAAAACTTTCAAGCCGTAAAATTCAAAACTGTAAAAAATAATGACATGAAAGTGAGGACCACTAGATGAATGCTAGCCCCTAACTTGGATCAGCAGGAAGAAGCAGTGTCAGGATTTGTAAATACAACGAAACAAGTAGAATCTCATTGTATTCAACTTCACAGTAAATCGGTGGGGACAACGACCAAGATTATTAAAACCTTCTATAGTGCTTACCTTGGTCCTGTAAACTTGAGCAAACCCAAACTCAGAAGCCAAAAAAATGAGAGAGATCTTGACCTATCACTTTAGTCTCTGAGAGCAGTGGCTATGCTAGGAGTTTAGCTTTTGGACATGGGCTCAGTAGTGTGAAAAGGAAAATACCACATATCTTCCATCCTCCCCTTCTGCCCCTAAGACTTCTCGTTCTGTGCTAACAGTGTTCATTATGCTTGCTGAGTATGACTGAGGAAGATTTTATGGAGGTGGTTATATTTGAACTTGGTCTTTAAAAACATATAAAGCTTGGGGGGTATGAAGAGAGGAAATGGCAATCCAAGTGGAACACTTAAAGGAAAACATAAGTAGCATACTTTCATGAGAAGATAAAGTGCCTTTTTGAGAAACACATAAAGTACCTGCAAAAGGCAGAGAAAGAGGATAGAAAATGCTTACCTCTTTATTTTGGGGTCAAGGCATGGGTTTATTCTTTGGAAAGCAATAAACATAACGCAATGCAACAGAATGAGCATGAAAAGTATAAGCAAAGGGCCAGAGAACTGAAATGGTATTTGACATCAAGAGACTTGCCCGTCTATATCTGCTGGATTTTAGATTTATCAAAAGGTGTAAAAATGTTTTTAAAAGTGGGTATGCGGGGCACCCGGGGGGCTCAGTCGGTTAAGCGTCCGACTTTGGCTCATGTCATGATCTCACAGTTTGTGAGTTCGAGCCCCACGTTGGGCTCTGTGCTGACAGCTCAGAGCCTGGAACCTGCTTCAGATTCTGTGTCTCCCTCTCTCTCTCTGCCTCTCCACTTGTGCTCTCTCTCTCTCTCTCTCTCAAAAATAAGTAAAATGTAAAAAAATCCAAAATTTAAAAGTGGGCATGCAAGACCATCGGGATATTTAGGTCTAATCACCAAAACTCAGAGGGAAATTGCCTCTCAAATCAGACATTCTTACCTTTATGGTTATAATTCTCAAATGCATGTCTTGCTGCATATACTTTTTTGAAAATAGGAGCAATTTACAGTCACATTTTACTTTCCAAGTCAATAGTGGTTTTTCTGAATGGAAATGCAATTTACCTTTTGTGTCCAAAGAACTTCAAGGAGTTTAAAACATGTCTCAGACACACACACTTCTAAATTCTTATCTTTAATGCAGAATAAGAAAGTTCTCCATGGGTGAAACTTTTTTAAATCATATAATCTGAATGTCCTGGCAATTTTTAAGTGCTTGTGTATCATGAAAACTGAACACTCCCTCAATATCCTTATCTGGTTTAGATTTTCATTGGTTTTTATTTGAATTCAGGAGAAATTATCTTAGCAATCGAAGGAATTGCACTCCTCGCTCTTTGGATCAAGATGCAAACAAATAATTTCTTTTTTTCCATGGAAAAATCCAAGATAGGTTTTTCCCTGGTCAGTGAAACTGAAGGACTCTTTTTAGCTCTTTGGCTTTGTTTTCCTAAATCAAACATGCTGTTTGTCACTAAAATTAACCATTACTTATCATTGACTAAACCAATAAATCTGGCAGAAATCAAGTAGGCTACACAGCAAGTTGAGTGAAATCTAACAGAGCCATGCCATCTTTTTTTCCTGGGAAAAAGAAAAACTAAATCGTGGGAAGTCATTCAATTTGAGTTGTTTTTCTCTATTGAAAAGAAAACATTTTGTTTGTGTACAAATCCTCTCATTTCGAGCTTATTCTCTCTACATTAGAGATACTTATTTCACTCAACACACACATGCAAAGTCTAATTTGTCTTTTATTTTCTTTTTTTATGTCATTAGAACATTTTTATTTATCCATTTATTTTTTAATATTAAATTTATTGTCAAATTGGTTTCCGTACAACACCCAGTGCTCATCCCAGCAGGTGCCTTCCTCAATGCCCATCACCCACTTTCTCCCTCCTCCCCGCCCGCCATCAACCCTCAGTTTATTCTCAGTTTTTAAGAGTCTCTTATGATTTGGCTCCTTCCCTCTCTGTAACTTTTTTCCCCCTTTCTCCCCCCTGGTCTTCTGTTGAGTTTCTCAGGATCCACGTTCTTTTATTTTCTTTTTAATGCTATACCCAAGTAGTGTTAAATCCTACTGTTTTCTCCTTTCACTATGTTTTCCAAATACATTGAAATGTTTTTTAAAATGGTAATAAAGGGTTAGGCTTTAATTTTTGTGCATAGTTGGGCATATAAAATGTACAGATTCTTTGTAACTTTCTATTTCTCCTATTCAATGCAACTTGTCTAATCAACTAATTGTTTTAACCATTTAATTTTAGAACTCATCTAATGATAAAGCTTTTCTCTAATACAAATAAATGTTCCCATATATACATAAAAATGAATGGAAAAACTAGTGTATTTATTTCTCTTTCTACCATTTTTAGGTAGTTACAAATCTATTCCAAGTTTCCAAGTGGTTGGAACCAAAGAAGTGAAGCCAGATAATAGGTGTGCAGAGATTAGGGACCTGTCTCTTGGCCCCAACACCTGTATCTTATATCCGGCTGTTACAGGGAAGTGATGGGTTGAGTTACTTTACATTCTGCCACCATCAAGACTTTACATCTTCTGTTGGTGGAAGCAGACCGCGAGCATCTCAGTTTCCATCTCATTTCATTCTGAAAAGGACAGAATAGTCACTTCAGCAAGTACTTGGAAACTGTGAACATTAATGAAAGTTAATAAAATATTTCAGGAGCCTTCAGTGAAAGGTATGACTGAAAAATAAAGTTCTATATGGTTCCATCAGGCAGGAGTTGTGACTTGTCCTTTGATATATTTTTCCACCTATCCATGTTTGCTTTTAGGAACTACTACTAACACAATCTCTTTTGTTGTTACAAATCAAGCTAGAAAGATCATAGAAAACATCTTGATATCTCGACAGTGGTTATCTGAGCACATAGAATCTCTTTTGAGGCTAAAATTTAAATTAGAGAGCAGAATATCTTCATGAAATGATACTCCCAGAGTTATAAATTTAAGCTTTGCTATTATGAAAAATGCAGAAAAATAATTTAAAGAATTATCTCATACATTCAAAATTTGAGGATATGAAAAACTACTGGTGAATTTTTGCAAGCCACTTACCTAAGCTCCCATCGTGTTACTACTTTACACATATAAAGCTTAAATAAGGGGCACTTGGGTGCCTCAGTCAGTTAAGCCTCCAACTCTTGATTTTAGCTCCAGTCATGATCTCATGGTTGGTGAGTTCAAGCCCCATGTTGGGCTCTGTGCTGACAGTGTGGAGCTTGCTTGAGATTTTCTGTCTCTCCTTCTGTCTCTGTCCCTCCCCTGCTTGCACTCTCTCTCTCTCTCTCTCAAAATAAATAAACATTAATAAAAATAAAAAAATAATATATTCATGAGAAATGACTACTAAAATTAATTATACATACTTATGATTAAAATGTACCTACAGAAAATATACAGTAGGCAGAAATGTAAATGACAGTTTCAGGGATGCTGCATTTATGCTGTGGTTATCCATTTTTCTACAGAATTGGAAAAGTTAATGTCGTGAGGTATTGAGCTTTTAATCTGCTTGGGAGTTATTTTGCATATAAATATATTAGCTTCCTTCTAACTTGAGAATAATTTAGATAAATTTATATGAAATATTGAACAAGTAGAAAGGAATATTTAGTGCTATACGAATTTAGGGTACTTTTTTGTTGTGCGAAGAGACTTGATAGTCACAAAGATGTCAATACCCTCATTTTGGAAAGGCTCAACCTCTCCTGACATGCATCACCTTCTCTATGATGATGACTATCACCTTGGGATAGCCACTCCTTCCTGTTCTGCACCATATATTCAACTCACTCTAGATATCTTCACTTGAACATACTTTTATCCTTTAGGCATAGCACTAGGAACTGAGAGCTTTTCCTGAGCTTTGGGAAACTTTGAGACTGGAAAAAAACATGTCACCAAGGTATGAAAAAGAAAACATCAACATCAAAACAATACATGGTATGATGTCAACTATTCTGATAGCCACAAGCCAGACATCACAATGTTTTAAGAAAATTGTATTTCATGTGAAATGAGCACATTTTGGACTTTTTGTTACCATGTAGGATGTGATTTCCAAAAGTAAGACTAACTAGTATTGATGAATGGCCTTTAATGACTTTTGCTCAAATCCAAAATAGTGAAACAATTCTCGACTTCCTCTTTCATAACATTCTTACTCGTTGCTCTCTCGTGGCATACACACCAGTGTAGCACCCAGAAGTCTGGCCTCCAGAACTGGAAAACTAAAACCACACTCCCCTTGCATATATCTAAACATTCTCTCCCAGTCTCTCCAGAACACAATGCCTTTTTTCCATTCTGCCTGGCTCTTCTTTAGTTTAGGTCTTCATCTTTCCTAACTGTGAGGATGTGGGCTCCAGGTTTCTAGACTCAATTCCTTTTGCCCTAGTAGTTTTCATACTTTACTATCAACAGCACATGGGGTGCTTTATAAAAACAAGGATTTATAGGCTCCATTTACCAGTTAGACTGTGATTCAGTTCATTTTGGATGCTGCTTGGGAACCTGATGGCTTATTTATAAGTCTTTTAAAAATCTCCCCAGGTGATTTTGACCCATACATTGAGAAACATTGCCAAATTCCTTGCCCAGGAAATAACGAACTTTCTTTTCCCCCAGAGCACCTATATCATTTTTGCAGCTTACAATAATGCATTGCATTCAGAGTAAAGATCTGTCTGCTCAGAATGATGCTCAAGGCTCTCTGTGCTTTAACACTTGCCCGTATCTCATCCTAGTTTTCCAATACAGGGAAACTGCTTCTTATTCTATTTCACATACTCTTTACCTGGCCTGAAACTTCTCTTTCTTCAAGGCCCAGGTCAAGTGACACTCTTGCCTGGTCTTTCCTGATTTGTCTAGTCTGGATTAGGAAAGATTAGGTACTTTCCTTCAATTGCACTCATGCACATTTCTAGTGGTCTCAAAATATTTGGTCTGTTTAAGTCTCTGTCTTCTATACTAGTTTATGAGCTCCTGGGCAGTAGGGACTATTTATTGACTGTTTAAATAGAAGCATCTAGCATACAGCCTAGAAGCTACTCAGTGCTCAATAAATCAAATGAAAATTTTCAAAAATTAAAGTTAGTTAATCTGGTCCTCTTACGTTATGTCTTTATATGCTTAGAGAATTACAGCAAAGGAACACTGGTCATGGACTATAGGCTAGATTATGGCAAGGTAACTATTTAACTTCCAAATATCAATAGCTTAACTC
This sequence comes from Panthera pardus, assembly GCF_024362965.1. Taxonomy (NCBI): domain Eukaryota; kingdom Metazoa; phylum Chordata; class Mammalia; order Carnivora; family Felidae; genus Panthera; species Panthera pardus. The sequence continues at coordinate 32,157,636 of NW_026526765.1, read as the reverse complement.
AGTAAAGGTTTAGTTTTTGTTCATGTTACATATACAATGCAGGTTGGTTTAGGGTTTTTTGTTTTTTTGAGGTTTTTTGAGTTTTTGTTTTCTTTTGTTTTGTTTTGTTTTTGTCTCATATAGCTACTCAAAAGCCCAAGCAGACAGATGATCTGACATTTCAGCATAAGGCATCAAAGTTTACTTAGAAAGTTTCTTTTGACTATTTTAATATATATGATCCATGCCACTTTTTTTTCATAATCTATAAGCTAGAACTTGTGACACCTACTTATTAATATTCAGTGAAGAGTAAATTTCTCTGCCACAAGACTTTATGTAAGGAATTTCAAATCTCCCTCTAACTGAGCCCACAATCTATTTGGAGCCATCTTTCTTGACGTTGGCTGTCTGTATTGTTTACATACATTGAAGACTTAGAAATCAATAAATCAGAACTGTCTCAATTTGAAACTCTTCTAAATTATTTCATTTATGAAAGGTAATCAGGGAAGGAAAGAATAGTGTAATTATTAATTTCCTTTGGTTACATTTTTATTTAAAATAGATAGAATTAGTAAAACTTGCCAGCACTTTTTATTCAGTTTTATATTTTTCATTTTTTATTCAAGTTAAGTTTACTGATCCTATTTTTTGTGTTTAATTTGTATGCCTTTATGTGATGAAGTATGAAATTTATACCAAGCACATTCAGTCCCTCAATATAAGGATCTTGGGGGATGCCTGGGTGGCTCAGTAGGTTAAGCATCCAACTTCGGCTCAGGTCATAATCTCACGGTTCGTGAGTTCCAGCTCCATGTCGGGCTCTGTGCTGACAGCTCGGAGCCCAGAGCCTACTTCGGGTTATGTGTCTCCCTCTCTCTCTGCCCCTCCTCCCCTCATTCTCTGTCTCTCTCCTTCAAAAACAAATAAACATTAAAAAAATGTTTTTAATATAAGGATCTTGGTGTTCTTTCAAATGTAGGTGGCCTTGTTAATTCTTAGGCATAGCATTCTGGGAAAGACCAACACAAGTGGATGTAATTTTCTGCAAATGTAGGACATATTTCCTCAAAATATACTGTTTGACTAATTGTCATCTCTGTTATAACTCACAATATATTCGATAGCTTAGTTTTATAGATATTTGGAGGAGTTGGGTTTTTTTAGTTATCAAAACTAATTTTCAATAAAATAGATTTAACTCCTTGTCTGTTAAAGTGTAACAGTTCCTGGGAGCTGAGGCAGGTGCAGCCAGCCTGCTGGTTTCACCCACCTCTTACTGATTAATCTACTGGTCAATAACAGCACAAGATACCAAGTTTCAAGGAATGATGCAAACTGGTGCTAGCAGTTGTCAAAGATGTTGATAAATGTTTTTTTCTGTCACCTAACTCTCCACTGGTCTCTTCGATTCAAAGACATTTTGTCAGTTGGTAACAGCAGTGATTTAAAAATAAAAGAGAGAGTTGGGATGGCATTAACTTTAACTTATCAACTCAAAGTTGTGTCATCATTGTAAAGTCAACTGACCATTTTGAGCAGAAAGTCAGACCAATTTTGTGGAAGTTAATGGTACTGATTGTCGTGTGTGTCCCATCCTTGCTGAATGAAATAATTATTTATAATCCATTCCAAATTACAATGGAAACTGAGGAACAACCCAGTGAGAGGGCTTAATGTGTATTACAGCAATCTACAATTGGAAGAGAAATATAGATTTGAACAGTTACTCTCCTAAAGACAAAATAGAGGTGTTTGGGTGGCTTAGTCAGTTAAGTGTCCGACTTCAGCTCTTGTCATGATCTCACAATTCGTGAGTTTGCCCCAAGTCAGGCTCTGTGCTGACTGACAGCTCAGGGCCCAAAGTCTGCTTTAGATTCTGTGTCTCCATCTCTCTGTGCCCCTGCCTTGGTCACTCACTCTCTCTCTCTCTCTCTCTTTCTCTCTCTCTCTCTCAAAAATAAACATTAAAGAGAAAGAAAGAAAGAAAAAACAAAGTATATTTATATTGCCCATCTTAGTGATTTTACTTGGATTGTTTTACTCATTTTTTTTTTTTGAAAACCAAGTGGGAAAAATTTAAGATCTGGAGTTAATGTGAAGAGAAATCAGAATCTTTCTTTTGACAGCATGGCAAGTCAAAAAATGTGGGCCCTTCTTCTTAATTTACGGCTACATTTAGGTCAGTGTTTTTAATTCCACTGTAGTGTTTTCTGAAATGTAAGTTTTCCTAAAAGGGAAGCTCTGTGATCAGGTAAGTGTGAGTCACATTGCGCATTCCATCTAGGGAGACTTAATGTACATTTTCATATTCAAGAAATAGTAAAGGAGTTTTTTGGTAAAGAATTACATTTAATTTTACTTAACCCAACAAACACACAGCTTTTCTTTTTTGTTTCATTACATTTATTAACATTTTCCAGAGCACAGGTTTCAAACGGCACTCCGCTACGTGCAGTGAATTATGTGTGTGTAAATAGTGAAAGAGGAATTAGCAGAATTCTGTCCTACATTTGCAGAAAATTACAAAAGCCGTCCTTCACCGGCTTTGGTCCTCATAGGTGAGAGGAAGGCAGTGATGGACCACCTGTTGTGGTGAGTGATTAGATGTGGAAATGCAATCAACATGTTCTTGGTTTCCATCATCTTTCCATCACTTGTATGACTCAGTTTGTTTAAAAAATCATTTTATCGCTGTTTTTTTGAACTGTCACATGGAAGAGGTCCAGCTCATGCCTGATGCTCATATAGCAGAGTAGGAATATTGCACAGGGGGGTTGTTTAACTTGGCATCACAGAGTAAGTGACTGCCTGAATTTGCTCATTTATGGCACTTATTACTTAGGACACAGGTGGTTGTCCTCAATATGAATGAGAACGTGAGCTGCTTCTCATTTCTTCAAAATGAACTGATCATAATGTTCTTTTGCAAAAATCCTTTTTTTTTTATTCATAGGAAGTATCATTTGAATCAGCTCTTATGTTCAGTATAGTCGTTTCCAGGGAGATACACTAGGATTCAAATATTCATTAATGCAGCAGGGAGTATGTGTCTTTGGATGTATTCTTACTTTCTGACTGTGATTTTGATGTTGCTTTTAAGGAATAAAATTGAGTTACTCTTAATGTAGATGACTACATCCTGGGTATGAATATGGGTAAATCTGTTTGATTAAGCCAATCCGACTTCAGTATAGTAAATCCAAGGGAATGATTAAAATATCCTGCATGGAACGAAACATTATACTTATGTCTAACCCATCAGAAAACAAAAGTGAAAACAAAAACCTCAAAAAGACTTTCAAGTCATTTTGGACACAAATCATATTTAATAGAACCCTTTTGCCCTGAAGGATTCAGTTATAGACTGAATGTTTGTGTGTCCCTAAAATTCATATGTTGATATCCTAATCCCAAATGTGATGTTATTAGGAGGTGGGTTTTTTGGGAGATGATTAGGTTATAAGGGAAGAGGCTTCTTGAAAAGGATTAGTGCCCTTATAAAATAGACCACAGGGAGCTCCCTTGCTCCTTCTGCCCTATGAAGACACAGCTATGAACAAGAAAGCCGTTCCTCACCAGACATGAGATCTACTGGCATCTTTGATCTTGATCTTTCCAGTCCCACAACGATGAGAAATGAATTTATGTTATTTATAAGCCTCCCAGTCTAGGGTACTCTATTATAGCAGCCCAAACAGCTAAGACAGGTTCTGAGTATTATTTGAGTATAAATAAGGAAAAGATCAGAGTGCTTTCACATTTCCACTAGTGACATCATAACAGATGCCGTCCTTTTTCATGTGCAAGGGCATGCAATAATTATGATTATATTCATTAGTATGCTCACATCCTTGAGGGTAACCAACATGACTATTATTCCATACCCTGTAGATGTGCTTAGATATTTAAAAAAATCTGCCAAAGGTGAAGTTGGAATCAAGCATTTATAATTTAAGACCACCAGAAAAAGAGATTCTGTTTTGTTTTCTAAGAGAAAAGATGCAAAAAAAATTTCACCTGACTAGTCACCATAGGAAAGATTTATCAGTTGCCTGGGTAATCTATTTCAAGGTTATCATATCAATCAAAATTTCATGGGTAAGGAAAAGAACAAGCAGTGAAAAGTTTGCTATTTTGGTACAGAAAAGAAGGATTTTTTTTTTTCTATTCTAAGAAGTGATTTATGGTCTGATAAATAGAGTATGGGAGCTTTATTGCTTCCATTTCCCACCTTCTGTGCATTTGGAGTAAACTTGCAAGCAATACATACTGAAGAGCTTTTTACATTAGCTAATGTTCTGTTGACAACTATTGTACAAAATGGCTGAGTTGAACTGCTTGGCATGCTTCATAATAGCACATTTACTGCTCTCCAGCCATAACTTGGGGCTGCATCTTAAATTACTAAGAATCTGGACAAGCAGTAGACAGAAATCAATCAAACTTCCTTGATTTGGAATTTTACTTGTATGGCTAATTCTTTGTGTTTTTATTTCTTGTTTGCTTGTTTATTAACTTATTAATAACTTACTTATTCATATAGTCATCCAATAAATATTTATGAATGGATTGTTTTATACTGACATTGTGTGCTAGGTTTTAAGGATCCAATGAAGATAGCATCCTTGATCTCTAATAGCTTCCACTTTAGTGAGGAGCAGAGAAATGTGTAGCTACCATGCCACATGGAAAGGGCTAGACTGCAGAAAGCACAGGGATTATACTGAGAAATTCACTCTGTTCAGACTAGGGGAATCAACAAAGGATTTTCAGAGGAGGTGAGGAAAACCCCAAGCAAGTTGGGAGAAAAGGTGGGGAAGGAGTGTGAGGTGAGAGAGAAGCAAATTGGAGGTGAGGAGAATAGTTAGGAGGCCGCTGTGGGAATCTAGGAGAGAAATGAGGAAGGCCTGAACTGGAGAAGGGAATGGAAAGGCAAAGCTCCATTTGTAAGTCCTTGGTGACTGGGACATGGGATGGGGACAGTAATGACCAGGTTAGAGAGGAGCAAGGTGCCTCTCAGGTTGCCATGCAGAACATGATTCCAAAATCCATTTAATTCATTCATTTGGGCCCCTAAAAATGGCTCCAAGGGTGTTAAGCTCTGTTATGGCTTCAAGTTTCTTACAGAGTCCTAACTAGAATGAATTAAACTAATTCAACTCTATAAGCTGATTCAGTTCTGTGCTTGCATTTATAAAAGTCCCAGGGAGATGGGTCACATACAGGACACAATGGTAGTGAAGATAAGTAGATGGTGAAACAATTATTTTAAAAATTGTCTTCAGCTAATTATAGAAAGTCTAGTGGAAGAATGTCGTTCCTTGCTTTGAAGATCAGAATTTCTATTACAAAAAATAATATATGGATGATCTAATGATTTGTACAACATTAAAATCTTTATCAAAGTTCTTTTATTTGGGTTTACCTAGAACTCCAGGTATGAAGAATACCATAGCATGTGGCCCCTCCACCAAGGAGGCTTCAGTTTTCACTGAGATAATAAAGGGTCAAAGAATTAGCGACAACTGACAGAACATCTAAGATCAGTACATCTCACTAGGGAATTTCTCGGTCTATTCTCAGGAGATTTTAATTCATGACTTGGTAAAATTCTTTCTTTTATCAAAGCAGAAGGGGAATGAAAGATCACTGAATTTATTTTTAAACCAGAGGAAGCCTCCCATATCTGTTATCTTGTTTGAGTTTGCTTTTGCCTCCAAAATGGACATTACTATTATATTCTCACAGAAAACTACAGAACACAATATTATAGCCAGAATGTAACAGAAGTATAATAGTTACACGGAAGTCTAACTGAAGGAGTTGAGAACAGTCATAGGATGTATGTGCTAATATGGTGAAATTGGCAAAAAATAACAGCAGCAGAGAATATTCAAATATATCTTTAAAATGTGCACTTATATTATGGACTCTTTCTGTTGGACAACTAATTATCAGCTGACTCCCACCCAACTGTCCATGAGGTGGTTTGCTTTTAGTAACTTATTTATTAAATCATAAAATAAGACCATGGTAATGATGGGAACAGATTGTTCTAAGTCCCACAACATTCTACCCATGAAACTATCATTAACACTGCTGTGAAAAGTGATATGTAAGAGTTTCATGTCACTAGCTCTCCTGCATTGCTAGTTATTTTGTTACATATTCTCTCATCTTCTACATAAGTTTTATAGCCAAAAAGACTTTATCTTTTAGTATATCTATATTGATTTAATGCCATGTATTTTATCCTTAATATTTGTTTCTTGATAAGCCAAGAAGAAAAATATTTAAATAGGTAGTTTTGATAATCATAAACTCAATACATTTATTTTCACAAATGGGGAAACTGACACACAGAAAGATGTTCGATTCAAATTCATATTGCTAAAAGGGCTCTCTGCCATTAGATGATAGGACTCCACACCCCTCACTTTTCCCATCACTCCTGTTCTTCCCCTTTATTTCATACAAGAAGCCTATTTACTGTAGCTCTGATAAAACATTACCAAGCTATATGTTGCTTTGAAACTAAAGTTTTTGTTTTGTTTGGCCTTTGACTGCAAAATGCTTAAGGCCAGATTGGCTTCATGGACATTTCTTTCTTATTAAATTGTTCATGCACCAATATTCCATTAAGAAAAGTGTAAATGTATATGTAACCCTGTGCTCTAGCAAAGTCCCACATGTTTCTCTGGTCTCTGTTTTCTTAATCAATCTGCAATGTAGTGGTCCATCATCGCTACATTGCAATATGGTGGACTGTCATCAGAAGACTAAAGAGGAGGTCAAAGGTGAGCAAATCCAAAGGAGTCCATGTAAAAGGAAATGTGCGCACATCTTATCTTGGAATTCTTTTTTTAAAATTTTTATGTTAATTTATTTTTTGAGAGAGAGAGAGAGCAAGCCGGGGAGGGTCAGAGAGAGAGAGGGGGAGAGAGAAATTCCAAGCAGGCTCTGCACCATCCTGCAGAGCCCGATGTGGGGCCCAAACCCACAAACCATGAGATCATGACCTGAGCTGAAACTAAGAGCTGGATGCTCAACCGAGTGACCCACCAGGCACCCCATCTTGGAATTCTTAATAACCTATCCTTACTGGGCCTCTCCACGTTTACCTTATATTAGATATAAGGGACTCTTTGTTCCTTTTGGAACAAATATTTTCTTTTTTTTTTTTTTTTTTTTTTGGTGCAAAAGGTGATTTTATTAAAGCATGGGGACAGGACCCGTGGGCAGGAAGAGCTGCCCGGAACAAATATTTTCATCATTTTTTTTTCTGGTCAATTCATATCCACTTTTCAGTAGCCTGCTCCCCACCCCTTCTTCATCCAATATGGTTATAACCATGAATGTCCTTACTCCTTCCATTTCACACTCGAATCCAGCAATTTATATATGGTTTCACCTTGTCTACATGCTTCCCTGACTCATTCATCCACATTTATTTCATCTGTGAAATTCTTACCCACTTTTTTCCCCAGCACTGCATTCTGAGCCTTAAAACATTTATACCTGATACTAATGCCTGTTAACAACTAGTTTCTAAGGTCTTTGAAAACAGGTTTGTGCTTGCGTGTCATTTGGTTTCTCTTTAGATAGGCCTGGGATGTTAGGACTATTCATACATGGTTCTTCCCCTTTTGAGCGCCTGGTAGGATTGTACTTCGCCAATGTGTTGAAAGTTAAGCACAACCTTATGACTTCCTTTGGAAAACAGAATGTGAGAGAAACAATATATATCACTTCTTGGCATAGGTTTTAAGACCCAGTGTGTGGTTCACCTTATTTTCAACCCTTGCTATGATAACATGGCAGTGGATATGAAGATAGAATTTCCATCAGCTTGGACCCTTGAATGGCTACATTGGTAGAGTTTATTGTTGAACCATGGTGGATATGTACTCTGAGTGAGAAATAAACAGTCCTTTTGATATGCCACTAAGATCTGGGCATTCTTTCTTTCTGCAGCATAACTTATGACATCCTATCTGATTAAGCATCTTAGATAAGTGTTATGCCTATAGTGGATATCCAATAAATATTTGTGAAGTGAAGAATTAAGAGAATTAATTAGACACTGTAATGTAATTAATTTTGGAAAAGTCTCAGTGACCACCAACAAGCATAACCAGGGATACCAATGAGAAAGTAAAAACAGGCGAAAGATGATTTTTTGTGCTGACATACAAAATAAAGCTTAGCAAATTCCCTTAACTCTGATTGACCTCAGAAGTACTGAGAGAGGCCAGAACAGCCTGAAGTTGCAAATAATTGATGTCTCAATTCCTGGAATATTCATTTCTAAGGCCAGTTAAGAAATGGGGAGGAGGTAAGAAAGGAAAAGCTGGAAAGATGGATGTTTTATAGAGTTGGCTAATTGGGTCAGTGAACAAACTGAACAAGGATTAAAAAAATATTGGTTTTACTTTGAACCAGTGTGAAGTAGGCTTACCCATTATACTTCTATGTATTATGTGCATTTTAATGCACATACGTATTATTTGCAGAAACATGACGGAAAGCAAAGGAGGCAAGTCAGCATGTGTCTTATAAAAAGAACTGCTTTCAGAAAGATGACTGGACGAGAAAAGGTAAGATTTGGTTTTTGAGACAACTCATCCCAAATTCATATGTAGCACCATCATGACAAGTTTTGCCTTACTTTCAGCCATCTAAATTTGTATGTCTTTTTCAAATAAGCTCTGTGTGTTTGCATAAGGGCAAATCGTAGGGAAGTGCTAAAAATGACATAAGACACTGCAATATGTTTTCAGTTCTCTGCACGTTCATACAATATTATTCCAAAGCTATTGGTTGCCAACCTATTCAGTACCAAGTGGGGTTCTAAAGCAATTCTTAAAATTTAATGTGTGTAATTAGGAGGGATTCTTGCTAAAATGCGGATTCATAACCAATGGGTGGAGACTAAGATTCTGCATCTCTAACAAACTCCAAAGTGATATCGATGAAACTGGTATGGACCACACTTTGAGAAGCAAGGTTGTAAGCAGAGCCTCTCAGGTCACCATTGGTGGCCATTGGTTTGAGAGGTCAGAGCTCACTGGAGCCAGTAGCCACTACCGGAGTGCCCTCATCAGGAGAACGTCAGAGGGGTGGACCACGTGGTCATCTCATGCGGTTTGCATGCAGTTTGCCACATCCAGCACTCACAAAATTTCCCCAGCTCACTGAGCCTAGCCAAAGAGAAAATCTATGAGAACAGTTAGCTAAGAGCTCTTCTCTACTCATCAAGAACGTGGGACCTATTGAACTGATGGATGCGTGTTCATGATATCCATGGAGAAAAATGTGCAGCTTAGCTAGCAGCCCATCAGGGCAGAGGAAGCAAAGAAACCCGGTGAGGACGCTAAAGGAGTAGAGCACCAAGTGGCACCATTGTATATTGTCCTCGCATATGGTAGATGTTTATGTTCACTTGCAACAGGCGTGCCCTTGCCACAGCAGCCTGGTCAGCTGAGGGATGACTGCTTCAGTGATGCACATATATTCTGCAAATTAAGCTGCTTTGTTATTCTGAAATACTGCATGTGAAAAAGTTTGAGCATTCGCATTATAACAAGATACCATATTATGTTTATTAATGAAAGTGAGAACAATCTGATAGCTACTATAAATGCATTTTGTTACAAGTTTTTATTGCCTTTTTTCTTTTTTTATCTTTTTTTGTAAAATAGTTTCTCATTAATGCTATTAAAAATGTGAAAATACCATCATTAAAAACTCATCAGGGGTGCCTGGGTGGCTCAGTTGGTTGAGCATCCGACTTCGGCTCAGGTCATGCTCTCACGGTTCCTGGGTTCGAGCCTCTCGTCTGGCTCTGTGCTGACAGCTCAGAGCCTGGAGCCTGCTTTGGATTCTGTGTCTCCCTCTCTCTCTCTGCCCCTCCCCTGCTCATGCTCTGTCTCTTTCTCTGTCAAAAATAAATAAATATTAAAAAATTTAAAAAAAAACCTCGTCAGATGTTTTGCTTATTTTAAACACAAAGCTTAATATAAGGTAGTATGTTCATGAACGCCAGCTCATATTTCAAATAATTTTTTTTTTAATTTTAACATTAAAAAAAATTTTTTGAGAGAAAGAGAGGCGCAAGTGGTGGAGAGGGGCAGAGGGAGATAGAGAGACTCTTAAGCAAGTTTTATGCTCAGCATGGAGCCTGATGCAAGGCTTGATCCTATGATCCTGAGATCATGTTCTGACCAAAATCGAGTGTTGGATGCTCATCTGACTGAGCCACCCAGGTGCCCCTCATATTAAAATTTTGTAAAAGTTTTATTTGAAAATACTACACAAGTTTAATATTTAATGTGATCCTTAGTATTTGTATCCTATTTGTGTTGTTATAATTGTATGCTAAATATAATACTTTTTTCATTAAGTCCATATCAAGGTACTAAATCCCTTTCCATTTTCCCAAAAGTGTCAATCAAATTTTATTATTTCTATGCATCCTAAAATGACAAAAGATTAGAAAGCAACATTATAGGGACTTTAGCAATGAATGAGACAAAATCCCTGTTTTCTTAAAGCTCTCATTCTCATGGAAAGAAAGAAAATAAATGTATAAACAAGAAAAATATCATAGAGTTTTAATTGTTACAAAGAAATATAAAATAGGTTGTTTTATTAGGCAGTAATGGTGTGGCTTATTTCAATTTGTGATCATAAAAATCTCTCTTAGGAGGTAACACTTAAAGTGGGATCTGAAGACCAGGGAGAAGACAACCGTATGATAATCAAAGGGATGGGTATTATGGAAGAGGGAATAGCCAGTTTTAAGACCTTGGGATAATATTTGGCTTGCCACAGGGAAAAAAAAAAAGGTCAGTGTGGTTCCAACATTGTAAACAAGAGGGAAGCGGAAGAGATGAACTTGGAAAGATCGGCAGGGTCACATCATGGGGGGCCACAGTAAGGAACTTATTCTGAGCATGACAGGAAACTATTGAGAGCTTTTATTGGGGATGTGGCAACATAGAGTTAGTGTTAAATACATGGCCTCTGCAGTCAGCCTGCCTGGGTGCAGATCCCAACTCTGCTATTTCCCAGCTATGTGATGTGGGTAAGTTATTTTACTACTCTGTATCTCAGTTTCCTTACTGTAAAATATAGGTGACAATCGCAATGAAGTATGTAGGTTTATTGTGAGAATTAAATGAGTTATTATTTGTAGAGATGATAATAGCATAATATATTAAGAATATTCAACTATGTTTAACCATGGTAGTCATTATTTTGAATTTTTATACAACATTCCCTAATCCAACCCATATTTGAGATTTTCTCGGAGCCGAGCCTATATATTTTCAATGAAACCCTATAAACCTGTAACTGAATACAAATAAACTCTGATTCTATTTTGACTTGCCATTGACTCCTCTCTATATAAAATATCTTTGCAATAAATTTAATTTTAATAACTTTTTTAAAGCAATGTGAATTGGGAAATAATTTATATTCTTTACTAAATTATATCCCTTTCTAAAAATATGTTAACTTTCTGGGATTTCCCCGTCATTGGTAAACATGTAAAGATTTCTGCATGGACTTTCATTTTGGACTCAAATGAATATGGTAAATGTTAAATCATCACTTAACATTACTTTTTTTCTGGATTAAAATAAGTTACTTTTGAAGAGGAAAATGCTGCTTATGCAGTCATTTAAATGGAGTAGGGGTAAATTATGTACTTCCAAGGAATTAAGCTGAGACTTTGTTAGAGATTCTGGTTGTATGTAGACTAGAATATGGGAAAAGAGGTAGAATGGACAGGATGAGAATTCAGGAGTCCTGTGTTCTATTCTTAGCTGTTTAAATAAAATACATTTCACAAAGAAAGTTTCAGAGTCATGGTTGGGCTCAGTTTTTCATCTGTAAATTGAGAAACTAAAATAACATGGCCATCCCTGTTTACAGATAAGGTATTTGAGGCAAGGTAAGTTTAAGTAATTTTCCCAATGTCACACAGCCAGTAGATATAGAAAGGGAGGGTCTTGCCTTCATTTTTGGAAGGATTCTGTTTGATAACCTGGAGCCACTGTCCATTATACATTTCTCATTCTTTTCTAGTATTATATAATTTTTCAGTGAGGAATTTTTCAGTAAGGCATTGCATTTAGGAAAATAAATCTTTTTCACATGAAATACACCTATGAACTTGCCCTAGAAGTTTCTTGATTTAAACAAACGAAAACATTTAAAAAGTTATAAAATTATTCTCCTGTTGAAAGGACACAGCTTAAGAAAGCTATAGAAAGCCTTCTAAATTCTTCTAGAAGCAATAGAGTTCTGCAGAGGTGCAGTTTACATGATATAATATTGGAAACATGTAGATTAAATTTCCCTTTATGTGGGAACTTTGTATGATAGGAAGAAGCAGTTTCAGCAAAATGTAATTTGAGTTTTCAACCACAATTGATAGTAGAAACAAAGTACAAAGGAATCTACTTGTCTTCCTTGAATATATAAGAAGTTCTAGCTCGAGGCTGTATTTATATCAGAACAATTTATCTAAGCTTAGTGCATTGGTGTAAATTTAGTCTCCAGCTAAAGGTTAACTTCAGCTGTGATGGGAACAAACAAGCACAGATTTCTTTCTTTTCACTTGACTGAGTCTGGGTTGTACCTTATAGTGGTGGTGGTAGCAAGATGCCAGTGGGTGGGGATGGGAGTGGAAGGAGTTAGTCATTCAGGATGTAAACCTTCAGCTGTGCAGGTAGTGCCCTCTGCTGGTCATTAAACATGTGCATCAAGACTCTCCTATGGAAAAGGAAGTTGAAAAACACATTACCCTTATTGCTCTAAATAAGCATTCAACTCTAGGCTGAGTATTAAATTTATTTTTCTAAGTCTAAATGGTAGTACTAAGGGAATCAGGAGTATTTTATTTGTAATACCTAAGTCAGTTTCTCACATGACTTCAACTATGGCTAACATATAATATTTTATAGCATAATTTTCAAAATTTGTTATGTAGAAATACAACTTTCCAAAAAGTAAAATAATTAGTTGAATAGCAAAAAAATATATAATGATGAGTTTCCTTTAAATATCCACTGCTCATAGGGACATTTAAACATTTTTAATTGTTATTCTACTCATATTAAATGCTTAATTTGAACACGCAGTTTGGATATACCTCTACTGGGAAAAGATATATAGTTCTCCACAATATGTTACCATAACTCTTACATGGGAATAAAGCCAAGGCCAAGGAAACCAATCTGAGATTGGTTGAGGAAGGCGTATCGTAGCATGGAGAAGAACCTCTTCAATGTCTCCTGCCTCAGTCAGAACCACTTTGGATACTGGACCAGTATTGAGGTTGAGGATGAGTAACAAATAGCTCAAATATGAGATTCATGTAAAAGCTCTGATGAACCTGATATCTATACCTGAATCCATGCTTTCTGAATTTCTCTGATACCCTCTTAAGGAAGCTAGGGGCAAGGCTTTTGAACTCCAGTTTCTTACCAGGGACAGTTGATAAGCATGTTTTCCCTTTACTTATTAAAGGTACAAATCATGTGTAACTTAGACACCTTTCATTAAAGACTAGAAAGCAGAACAACCCATTCGGGCCCCACACCTCTTGAGGAAAATATTAACTTTTACTGTCTTTAGAGTAATCCCAGAAGTTAATATTGATCATAAAGCATATATTGAAGCTTGGAAAGGAGAGAGCAAGGAGTAGTCACTCACAGTGGCTTATAAATGACAGATCTTAGTGAATATTATCCATCTCTCCAGTGTGAATACATAAATAACTATTAAAGAGACTTCCAGTCACACACAGGGGGGAAAAGCCAGAGCAATGTCAAGTAGAATCATTAGAGAAAAACTGCACACTAGACTTCATTCTGACCACAAGTCCCTGGATATGGCTGCCATTGACGTGAGTGAAAGAGATTCATGCCAGTAGAAACAAAGTCAGGCTCAGAGAGATGCCTTAACACCAGTTAACAGAGTTGTAGGAGAGTCCGTCATTCATTCAGTCAACATTTTTCTTCACTTACAGTCAAGTAGATAGTGCTGGGTTTTTTTTGTTTGTTTGTTTGTTTTTGTTTCTTTTTTAAATAAAGCAATGAACAAGGAGAAGCTGTGGTTTCCATCCCCCTGAAACTTGGGATAGGATAGGGGTATCTCTACACACTGTGGTACAGATGTATGTGTAAATGTATTTGGGAGTCTGGTGACAGACACCTACACGTGTGTAACAGAAACACATAAACTCATGAGCAATATGTCCTTCAGAAAATCTTTGGTCCTCATTTTCTTTTTTGTAAAAAGAAGAGATTTAGGTTAGTTAAATGTAATGTTTCTTAGAGGTCTGAAATTCTGTGAGTCTGTATGTTCAGTCAGTTTTACTTGTATATAAAAATGCTTTGGAAGAAAGACGGAGAGATTTTGGAATTGGCAGAATGATGAAAATCAGCCAAATCTGCCTCAAGGAAGTTTCATGAGGAAATGGATGTTGTTTGTGTAGATTCTTATCTAAACTTGGCACCTAATACGTGAGTTATCAGAAGCCAGATAACTGATAGAAATGTTTTCTTTGAATTCATTTTTTTTCCTGAATTGGCAAAGCCTTACATAGAGTTGAAAGAGAGTAGAAGCTGGGTTTGAGAGAATGGGGGTGGGTATGACTAGTAAGGGAAATCACATGGTTTAGAATTTTAGAGTTGGAAGGTCACTTGAGATTAATGAATGCAATTTTCAACCCAAGCACAAATCCTGTCCTGAAGAGTCTTGATAAGTTTTAGGGACAATGCATGCACAAAGTAGGATAATGTCATAGATACTAAGTACTTGAAAATGAGTCAGAGCCAGATGAATAAAAGTGAAAAAGAAACTCTAGAAAGAGAGAACACCGTGACCAAATGGGGATGGGGAGGTATTACAGGCATTTCCCTATTAGGAAAGCATTGACTGTGAGTTAGGGAATAGTGGCAAATGTGACAGGAAAAATGGTATTCGTGTCATGTTCTGTGTTGAGCTAAGAATCTTGGGATTTATTCCATTACCAGTAAGCGTTTTAAGCAAACTAGTGGTACAGTTAGATTTACATTTTATATAGAGCAACCCAGGTACAACATGGAGAATGTATTTGAAGGTGGTGGGACTAGAAGCAGGCTCTTTCAATAACCAGTAGAGATCATTAAGCTAGGATCTAGAGGAGAATAGAAGTAATAGGTGGGAAGGAGGAAATAAAGAATGGAAAATTTTGGAAAATCAAATCAACAGGACTTATTTAATTGCTTGTTTTTGAAAACTAGTAGAGAAGACTTACAGATTTTTGGTTTGGGTAACCATTAACATAGAGGAAACAAACAGAGAGGTAGATGAAGGGGAATATGGTGAGTAAGCACGTGGCCTTGAATTTGGGTTGCATGTGAGATATCTATATAAATCTAATTAATGCCATGTTTAAGGGAGAGAGAGAGACAGAAGAAATTGATCTAAGACTGAATAGTGCCTAAAGGGTTTGAATTAATTGATAGGATTGAGTTTTGATAAGTTCATGAAAAGATCAAATTATAGGTAAAACATGTAACTTTTATTTTTCAGTACATCTGAATTTATGAGCAACTTAATTGCCCCCACTACCTAGTAAAAACATTTAGCACTTTGTAAATAGTCAAGCAATGGTGATTATGATTATTATTATTAGTTAGAATTTTACATCACCTTGGGATTTGAGAAAAAAAAATTGGGATGTGAAAAATCTTGTTTCTTCCAAAATCAGAGTCCATAAAACTCCGTGTGTGAGTTATGCAATTAAATCATATTCTCATGATTAAGTGTCTGGTAGAGTGAGAATGAGAAGAGTAGGCAGAGCTGGGTTAAGAAGGGAGGGCATTCCTGAAACAGATGGACTTGACTGGTTTTCAAAGTATGACACAGAAGCACATGGAGGTTTGGAAAGGCAGGTGGGAATGGACTGAAAGAGGGCTCATGCAAAGCCAAGGAATATGGACTTGATCTTGTAGACAGTGATTGTTTAAACATGAAGAGATTTGAATGGATATGAGTCTTTCTGATTTTGATTGTGGCATCTGTGTGAAGAAACACTGAAGCATGGAGAGTTTATAGTCACAGAGGAATAGTTGGGGACTAAAGCAATGGGAATGGAGCAGGAACACGATGAGGAAAAATCTAGAACTACTGTTGTCTGACTCAGTGTAGGGATGGTGGAAGACATATTTATATACAATACTCTGAAGTTTCTACCTTGGTGTAAAATAGTCTCTTCATGGTGAATGTTTGCTTCACATTCTTCATACTTACAGTGAAAAATTTCATCTATTTTTTTTCCTGCAAGATAGATGAATGATTGGCACTTTTAATCTTTGGGTTTCTCATTACTAGATAACTAAATGCAAATCATATCATTGTTCTCAATGATATGTGATTTTCACAGGGAATATTAATCCTGAACTAAATATTATTATTTTTGATATAAGATATTTATTACTGCTTTTTCACCCTTGGTTCCATTAACATCACTGGTGATACTTTTGGTTGTGATGCTTTCATTAATTAGTATTTGTTTAATGCAGATATGTTCAGAAGTGGATCTAAGTTAAAGTTAGCAATATTGGAACAAAATGAATTTTAAAAAAACCCCACACTCTATAAAGTGGCTATTGTATGGAAATGCTACAAGAGTTTATGATATTATCTTTTAATCGTTAATTCTTTTTTATGTTATAATCTAGATTTAGACCTAGATGCAGTTGACTTAGTTAAGCTTACATGGTAGTGTTTCTCATTGTTTTAAGCTCAAGTGGCTTTAAGATATATACCTTTCATACAAACATACATACACTTCACATTGTGAATTATGACCCAGTAGTTTCCTTCATCTTCCAGAATTCCCATGTTTAAACAAGAGACATATATTCATTACTAAGGAAGCAATTTATCAAACTGGGGAGAAAAATACTTTCTATAGTTTTCAGATTGGTCCTATTTAAAACAAGTCTTCATTTCTTGTGTAGTCCTTTAGAAAACGTTATATTTCAAGCTGCATAGATCTTTGTAAAAGAAGTTCTGAAAGTCATTTTACTATAGTTGTTTCCAGACTTTTGTATTTTGTGGACAATAAAATGCAAGTTAATATCAAAGAAAGAAAAGATTTGATTTTATTGTCAACTCCTTATTTTGCCAAAAAGACAAACAATCTAACAAACAAGAAGCAAACAAAAACCTGTTGCATATCACCACTATTACTCATAATGTAAATCCAAAAAGACAGTATTGAATGTATGGAAATTTTGATATATTATCTGTATTTCTCTCAGTCCTATGTAAACTTTAGTGTGAACACCATTGCCAATGTGTATAAGTCACTGATCTGAAGCTGTAAAGCACTAACACAGATGATGAAAATGCCTTGTATTTTGAAAGATCATTAGGGAAGGGTTTCTAGAAAAGGGATATCTTTGATAAATAGAAAAGGGATTCTAATTTTTTTATTTTTTTTCTTTTGTCTCCTGCCCTTCCATTCTTCCACTGAATGAAGGAAAAAGACAAAAATATGCTGCAATCATTCTTCTTTATAAATGCCTATTTTTATTTCTGGAATGTTCTTGTTCCTTTTGTGTCCTTGGCAAGCTTCCATGTATACACAGGTACTCAGCTTTTACATCACCTTCTTGGAACAGCCTTCTTTTCTCTTTTAATATTAGTTGTCTCTCTTCTCAGCACATTGTGTATACCTACATACTAGCAATTATACTACTTTATCATAATCTATTTTTGTAATTTAAATTCAAGTTAGTTTGCATACAGTGTAGTCTTGGCTTCAGGAGTAGAACCCAGTGATTCATCTCTTACCTATAACACCCAGCGCTCATCCCAACAAGTGTCCTCCGCAGTGCCCATCACCCATTAAACCCATTCCCCCATCCACCTCCCCTCCAGCAACCTTCAGTTTGTTCTCTGTATTTAAGAGTCTCATAATCTATTTTTTATTCCTATTGATAATTTCTGACATTAGTTATCAGATGCAGTCTATCTATATTTATTCTCATTTTTTTATATACTCAGTTTTATTTTTATATCTTATTTGGTGATTTCTGTTTACCTAGTTTTTCCCATGTTTTCATTTTTGTCCTTCTTTCCTGCCCTCTTTTAGAATGACTGAGTTTTAAAAATTTAATTTCTGCCTCTATTGGTTTGAATTTATAAACTATTATTGTTTTGTTGATTATCAAGATATTTAGCATAATTTTAAAAGTCTAAATTTAATTTATTTCTCCCCTCTTACTAATTATAAGCTTCCTGGAATATTTCCTTCATAAATGTTAAGAAGGGAGTACACTATTATTTTTATCTTGTATTGTAGCATTCATGATTAATCTTTACTATTTATTGCTATTATTTTTTATAGTTGTTGCTCTGTATTTCCCATGATTTTAAAAATCATATTGCTTGTCTTTTCTTTTTGTATATTAGTCCTTCCTTTTTGTTTTCATTTCTTTTTTCTTTAAGGTTATTTTTTGTTTGGTTGAAATGTGTTTATCTATTTTAACCTTATTCCTTAAAAATATTTTCAAGGGATATGTGGTTCTAGTTAGTCAGCTATTTTCTGTCAGCTCTTAGAGATATTATTCTACCCTTTCCCAGCTTTCATTTTATACCAAGATGAGAAATATGTCTATTTTTTATTTTTTTTTCTTTTTCTTTTGCTATTTTTAGAATTTTCATGTCCTTACTATTCTTCAGATTCACAGAAATATGGTTAAAAATAGCTTTTATTATTTGTACCATACTTGGGGGTCATTATGCTTTAAGAATCTGAAGATTCTTACCTTGCAGCCATTCTTGAACATTCTTAGTCATTAAGCCTTTTGACTTTGCACTTTTCTTATTCTCTCAATTTTCTCCCTTGCAGAATTATGCATTTATTAGGTCTTCTCTTACCTTCAATTTAATAGTTTCCATGTTTTTATATTACTAGGCTATACTTTGGGTGATTTTTCTGTTCTCTCCTAACTTATTATTCTTCCTCTAGCTATGTTTTATCTGCCATTTAATGTATTTAGTACATTTTACATTAAAATCATTATGCTATCATTTTAGAATTAGAATGCCTATTTTGTTTCTTTTCAAATCTGATCTTTTCTATAATAGTATACAAATGAAGCAGAGAAACCAGCATAGTGTTTACACCGTGAGAACTGTTCCCCACCCCAACTCAGAGCTGGTCGGTGTCTGAAAGAGCACTAGAGTCTGGTGGTGGTAGTGGTGGAGTGGTGGGCAGACGGGGACAGGTCAATGGTGGGCAATAAAAACATAGATCCTGGCTTCATGCATCACCAGAGAGGGAGATAAGAGCCAGATAGCAAGATAATAGCAGTTGCCATGTGGTCTAATAAATTTTGTGCACAGCAAACTTGAAATATTTTCTAACGAATACCCAGAGGTGAACACGGAGGGCACACTGGCAGGGAAATGACGGTCTCAGAGTAGCAGGCAGAAGTAAAGGTCAGTGAGTGGGTTATTACTATTAATGTGTGCTTATTTAGAACCCTACTTTTCATGGTCTGGGGAAACAGGTTATAAAACAATGGGTAAGAGAAGGTTGGAGAGTAACTCTGGGCAGTAGCATTAATACTACTTGTGAAATTACATGTAGTCTCAAATATGACCAACACTTTGTGAATTTGTTAAAATGGATATTTTGTCATTAACTTATTAATATAATTTCACTGATTTCATTGATGATGGACTCCAGGCTGAATCCTTAGCCTGCTGCCTGGAGACGTCATCTTCTTCTCTTTTCCTTCACCCTCATCATACAACACCAATAAAACATGATATACTCAATTGAAGGGCTATTCCTTGTATAGAAAACACTATAGAAGTGATTTGACATTACCTGAATCACTGGTGGTTTTTTCATAGATAAATTTATCATGGCATCAATATATACATATATATTACAACGTAGATCTGTATGTGGATTCTAGGGAAATTTTCTGTATATATTGCATTTAGGTTACCCTGTCAAAAGAGAATTAGGTCAATAAAAAAAGTATATTTAAAAAAATAATAATATTCATAAAATAGCTATGCATTGAACGAACACATCTAAAAAAAATGTCTCTATCAGCCTGAAATCTAGGCAGGGTTTTGTGTCTGTAGGTAAAGACATAGAAGTTTTGAACTGGTTTCCCCAATATCTGTAGGCAAACATTTCTAGGACTTATTCTTTCCATGAAGAAAATTTAACAGTATTTAGCAATTCAACTAATATATAAGACTTTTTTCTGCTGGGTACCTCTAGTCTGCCCCTTCGTCACATAATCTCTGAAATAATTTACTCTTCACTGATTAATTCCCTGGAAAAAGTATCAATCTTCAATCTCTTGTTTTCCAAATCTATAGAATTCTTCACATTATTATGAACTATCCTACATGTAATGCAGTTTTAAGTTATCCCTAATAAACAATAAAACTCAAGTATCAAATGTATAATCTCATATGCAGAACAATGTTTAACAAAGTAGCTTTGTCTGAAGAACATATTAGGAGGCAGTGGAATCTTTGAAAACATTGGCAAAACTTTTAAGTTGAATAACAGTAAAAAGTCTGAATAAAATAACAGATGAGGGAAAGGACACTTAACACATCGAATAGTTTAACTTCTGGGGTCATATTGAATAAAGTAATGTTGTTTTTTCTTCAGCATTTAAAATAGTATCTTGTGTATTTTTCTTTTTTTAAAAAAAATAAGTTATTAAATAAGTTACGTTTAGTGCTGGTGAACTTCTTTTGTCTAAGACACATACCATGTATTGGTTCACTTAAGATTGTCATACTCCAGTCAGATAGTTTCCCTCTTCCTCTTATCCCCAGCCATCTGTTATTCTTTCTGTGGTGTTTACCAATGTCATAAGAGGCAATTATTTAGAATTTCTCACCTATGTTTTGCTTCCTGGGGGAATTTATGGAAGATGGAAGATGGAAAGAAGCTAAGAAGTCAACAGGAAGGAAGTTTCCTGTTTCTCAGGAAACAGCAGATGGTGGCGAGGATCTGGAGAAAGGCGAACACTTTTGCAGTGTTGGTGGGAATGCAAACTGGTGGAGTCACTCTGGAAAACAGTATGGAGTTTCCTCAAAAAATTAAAAACAGAACTACCCTAAAGGGGTGCTTGGGTGGCTCAGTAGGTTAAGCACCCGACTTCAGTTCAGGTCTTGAACTCATGACTCGTGAGTTTGAGTCCCATGTTGGGCTCTGTGCTGTCAGCTTCAGATCCTCAGTCTTCCTCTCTATCTGCCCCTCCCCTGTGTGCACAGGCCCTCTCTTTCTCTCTCTCTCTCTCAAAAATAAATAAACGTTAAGAAATAAAAAGAACTACCCTACAACCCATCAATGGCACTTCTAGGTATTTATCCAAGATACAAATGCTGATTCTAAGGGGAACATGCACTCCAACGTTTATAGCAGCAGTATTGACAATAGCCAAATTATGTAAAGAACCCAAATGTCCATCAACTGATGAATAGATAAAGAAGATGTAGTACACACACACACACACACACACACACACGGGAATACTACTCAGTGATGAAAAAGAATGAAATCTTGTCATTTGCAACAACATGGATGGAACTAGAGTGTATCATGCTAAGTGAAATAAGTCAGTCAGAGAAAGACAAATATCATATGATTTCACTCATATGTGGAATTCAAGAAATAAAACAGATGAACATAGGGGAAGGGAAGGAAAAATAAGGTAAAAACAGAGAGGGAGGCAAGCACATAAGACACTCTGAAATACAGAGAACAAACTGAGGGCTGCTGGAGGTGTGTTGGGTGGGAGGATAGGCTAAGTGTGTGGTGGGAATTAAGGAGGGCACTTGTTGGGATGAGCACTGGGTGTCATAAGTAAGTGATGAATCACTAAATTCTACTCCTGAAACCATTACTACACTATATGTTAACTAACTTAGATTTAAATTTAAAAAAGTAAAAGAAAAAAATAAAACATGCAAATACTTAAAAAGTCTCAGTAAAGAGGAGGAATAAATTGTTTCAAGAATAAAGGCATGGATAAAGCCATGTGTTATAATAAAATAAGACCTAAAATTATTCTGTGAGTATAAATTTCTCCTTGGGGAGAAAACACTGTTAATGAAATGCAAGTAACACTATTCAGTGTCAGGAATGTAGAAAGTTTAAAATTCATGCAGAACCTAACACAATATTATCCAATCAATAAACATTTAAAATATTATTTCTACCAGCATTATATGAGAGTTCCAGGTTTTTTTTTAACACTTGGTATGGTCAGTATCTTGAATTTAAACCATTCTTATAGATGTATAATATTAGCTCATGGTTTTAATTTGCATTTCCCTAGTGATTAATGATATTGATTATCTTTTCACATGCATTTTTTACCATCTATATATCTTCTTTGGTGAAGTGTCTGAAGAGTTCACCCATTTTATTTTTTGGGTGTTTCTTATTATTGAATCTTGGGATTTCTTTATATATTCAATATATAGGTTATTTATGTGGTATGAAAATATTTTCTTCCAATCTGTGGATTATCTTTTTATTTTCTTAATGTCTTTTGAAGAACAGAATTTTAAATTTTAATGAAATACAATTTATTATTTTTTAAAACTTTACAGATTATGGTTTTGGAGTTGTATCTAAGAAATATTTGCCTAATTAATGTAATGTAAAATGGTACAATTTTGATGGTAATGTAAAATTTTAATGGTAATGTGAAATGGTACAATTACTTTGGAAAACCAATTTGACAATGTCTTTAAAACTTAAACACTGATCTACTATATGCTGTAGCCATTCCAATTCTAGGCTTTTACTTTAGAGAAATGAAAGCATATGTTTGCACAAAGACTTACATCTAAATGCTCATAACAATTTTATTTGTTTTTTAAATCTTTTTAAAATATTTCTGGTATTTATTTATTTATTTACTTATTTATTATTTTTAAATTTATTCTCAAGTTAGCTAACATACAGTGTATACAGTGTGCTAGTGGTTTTGGGGGTAGATTCCTGTGATTCATAACAACTTTATTTGTAATAGGTGAAACTGGAAATAACCCAAATATCCATCAACATTTGAATATTGAATAGATAAACAAATTTTGGCATATCCATACAATGGAATATTACCCACCAATAAAAACTACAGTTATTCGTGTATGTACCAAACATACTTTAAAATAATTACATGAAGTGAAAGAAGCCAGACCAAAAAAATGAGTACATATTGTATAATTTCATTTATATAATTTATAAATTCTATAAATTGCAGCCATCCGTAGTAACAGAAAAAAGATGAGAGATTTCTTGGGGGGGAGGTGGTGAGGCCACATAGAGACGGGAAAGGGATGATTACAAAGAGGTGTGAGGAAATTTGGGGGGATGACTGAATATGTTTATTATCTCGATTGTGGTGATGTTTTCATGGGTGTACTTCAGGTCAGAAATTGCACATGTGCACTTTATTATTTGTAAATTAAACACCAAGAAAGTTGTAAATATTATTTCTACATTCTGACATCACAAATATACCAGCTCAACAACAACAAAAAAAATGCTGCTTGTTCTTGTGATTTGATCAGATAATTTGCTCAAACTCAAAACATCATCAGTTTCTTGGATAGTTTCCGTAGTTTTTCACTCAGGATGTGAGGACTTTGAGAGCTGATAATAAAGCCTTGGGAATGTGGTGACAAGTTGCAAAATGTGTACCCTTTTGCCTTAAACTCTCACTAAGTTGGAATCACTGCATTCAACGGAAAATACTTCTAAGTAAACTTCCAGGAAATGGAAATATACTTTTTTGGGGCCTTTTTCTTTGTAAAGACCTTTTTTTTCATGGATTTGGAAAATCAATTTTCTTTCTTTAATGTTTTGTTTTCTAATAAAATTTTCCCAGAAACAGATGTCTTAACAAAAGTATTGGAAACACTTGAAAAATGACTTCACATCTGCAACTTCTGAAACATGTTTTAATATTTCACAAGTCTTTCAAGTCCTTTGGTTTCTTGTATGTAGTGTTTTTAAAAGAAACTTCATCTCAATTTTCTTCATCTTTAACATTTGTTGTAAGCTTAGCACTTCTAACACCTTTAAAAAATTTTTTTGCAAGTTTTTTTTGATGTGGGACATATAATTTAAAAACATTCAATTAAAGTGTATTTCACACCATGCGCTTAAATTTATGTTATCTTTAGTGAAAAATAATCATTTATCTGATTAAAACCTTTTAATAGTTTAGGATAAAGTAAACAATTCTCTCTCTGGTCCTAAGGGATTGTGATCAAAAGAAGGAAAAGAAAGATGGGGCACCTGGGTGGCTCGGTTAAGCATCTGACTTTTGATTTCTGCTCAGGTCACTATCTCGCAGTTTCATGAGTTTGGGTCCTGCTGGAATTTGTGCCAGGAAGCAGGTTGTAAAGATGGGACTCTAGAGTTAGATCACTTGGTAGCTGGATGACAACGAGAGCCTAGTCACTGGTGGAAGGCAAAAAGTTGATAGTCTGTGACTCACTTTGGCCTTGCGTTTGCTGAAATGTTCACCTATGGTGAACTTAGATAAAATGCAGGCAGGCTGGCATAGATTAACTGGTCAATCAATGTCTATGATGTTTGAGAGGTGTAGGGAAACTAGTAACGTTAATAAATATTCTTTGAATTGAGTAGCTATTGCTAAACACCATTTGTGTGTGAAAAAGCAAAGATAACAGGCTCAGATCTATTTATTATGAATTCAAAGCAAAGTGTGAAAGTTAAAAGTCCCACTTGGCAGTATTTAGAAACCCTCATTTCTTAAAGCCAGAGGATGGAGCTTAAAACCAGGCACAGGACTGGACTATAAAAGAGGCAAAGCTCATATCAGCCTAGGCAAGATTCCTACACCAGCCATGGCTTTGACAGAAAGAAAGTATGATTCTGAGACTTGAAATGGGGGATATTTGGGTAGATGTACTTGAAATCCTTGAATCTCCTGATTTCCTGAACCCTCTAGGTCTGCAGAAGTGGCCTACTTCTTTGTTGAAAAGATAAGACCTAACTTAAAGACTATTCAGAGTCCTCCAGGGAGGTAAGCACCTCATAAGACAATCAGCATCTACCTTGATAGACCTCCATGACCAGGATCCATAACTAGGGCTAAATCTCAGGATGATCTGACTGGGGAAGTGCTAGGTCTGATAGGGAAGAGGAAGAATTATACACAAAAGAAATGATAAAATCTGGCTAACATGGACTAGTAAGAAACTCAGTGGTTTACATAATTATATTAATAGTTGTGATTTTGCAAGTATAAACAGAGGCATGATAAATAAACCTGAGGGTACCTAAAGATTATGACTAGTTTGCACAATTTTTAATATAGTATTTTGTTTCACTTATAGCTACAGGTATTTTTACATTTCCCAATTATGGCTTAGATAAATTAAAAGTTCCAACTCAACTTTAAGATCTTATCAAGTTAGTGGAAATTTAAACATAACAATCTCTTTGATAACATTAATTATACCTTTATCAATGTCTATTAAAATGAAAAGGAAATTATAGTTAAACGTTATTTGATTTCTGAGTATATTCTCTCAATATTCTATTATTTTAATAATCTGAAATGATTTTAATTATGTCAAATTTGAAAAAAAAACCTCAGTTTTTCAAGAAGATCCTTGAAGCTAATGACTATATAACCAGATTTTCATAAACTCTGTCTACTTGATAGAGAAAATAATTTAATAGTTTTTAATTTGATTCAAAAAGTATTTCAGCTGAATGCCAAAAATATATCATTTTGTGGATAAAGAAAAATATATTTCTTGATTTAAACAACCCCATTTGGCTTAGAAATTCTGACAGAAAAAAAGAACGAGTGGTTTGTATGTAGATTGATACATTAATGCAAACAGATAAAGAGAACCAGCATATATGCCTGTTATTGTGAGCCTTTCCACTTGAAAATTCAGTGTAAATACCTCTGGGAAGCTCTTCAGACTGCTTTAAAGTAGCAATTCCATCTATAATCTTTGGGTGGTAGGCCTTCTTCAGCAGAATGTCAGCTATATCAGTTGCAAAGAGGACAAGAGGCAGGGCTCTAGACTTTCCACTCTATGTTCAATGAGAGCAGCTTCATTTTTATCTACTAAATCCACTGAATTTCAAATAGGATTACATTTGACAAAAGAAATAATTAAACTTGAAAACTATTACCTTAGGCAATAGCTAGTCAAGAGGAAGATGATTACAGACTTTGGTCTCCATTGATTTTATCTGCTAAGCTGGGTCTTTTGCAAATTAACCAACTCTTCTTCCCACCTTAATATCACTTGCAGAGATCCTCCTGTTGTGTCTGCCTGGGCTGTATCTCCTACTACTTTCCATTACAAGCCTTCTGCTCTTTGTCAAATAAGTGTCCTGACTATCCCTTGCTGAGACTGTGTTTGCTTTCAACCCTGAAATTCTGTCTGCACTGATGTTCACATCTCGAGCCATTTCCGGGTCACACAGATCTTCTTGACTGCCTGTTGTATATGTTGTCAATGTTACATTTATCCAGTAATCCACTGTTTTCATATTATTTCTTTTCTTAGTTTTGATTAAATAGCAGCCATGTCATGTAGACTGCTGGAACACACATGGAAACTAAACAGATAAATGTTGATTGATTTACTGCTGTATTGCATTCTAAAACCCTTGCCTCGTAAATTATGTTAGTAGATTTTCTTTTTTTAAAATTTATTAATTTTGAGAGAGAGAAAGAGAGATGGAGAGAGGAAGAAAGGGAAAATCCTAATCAGGCTCCATGCTGTCAGCTCAGAGAGTGACAAAGGGATTTAATTCACCAATTGAGATCATGACTGAGCCAAAATCAAGAGTTGGACATAGAAACAACTAAGCCACCCAAACACCCCAATTTTTTCTCTTTTTTAAAAATAAGGTTGGGGCTCTTGGGTGGTTCAGCCAGTTGAGAATCCAACTCCTGATTTTGGCTCAGGTCATGACGGCAGGGTCGTAGGATCAAGCTCTGCTTTGGGCTCTGCACTGAGGGTGGAACCTGTTTTCGATTCTCTCTTTCTTCCCCTCTACCCCTCTCCCTCTCATACTTCTCTCTCTAAATTGAAAATAAATAAAACTAAAAATAAATTTTAATTTTGAAACAACATCAAGGTTATAAAAGAGCTGCAAGTACAATATAAGAGCTTTTTCCCTGAACCATTTGAGAAAAAGTTGCCAACCTGATGTCCAATCACCTCCAAATATTCTAGTGTGTATTTCTTACAAAGACTTTCTCTTGCATAATTATAATACAGCAAACATCAGGAAATTGACACTAATCCATTTCTACTATTTAAGTGTTACACCCCATTCCAATTTTTCCAATTGTCTCAATATTGTCCTTTATAGCAAAGATTTTGGTTCAGCATCATGTGCTGTATTCTGTTTTCATGTATCTTCAGTCTTTAGGATACTTCAAAGATCATAGTTCCATTACTTTGCAGACTATCAGTTCAGGTTTTTTCGATGTTTCATCATGATTTAATTCAAGTTATGCATCTTTGGGAGCAATATCACAGAAGTGATACCATGTTTTACTTACTGCATTTTGTTATGTGTCACATAATTTTTTTTTGCTTTTATTTTTTAAAGTTTACTTCCAAATTAGTTAGCATATTGTGCAACAATGACTTCAGGGGTAGATTCCTTAATGCCTCTTACCCATATAGTCCATCCCCCCTCCCACAATCCCTCCAGTAACCCTCTGTTTGTTCTCCATGTTTAAGAGTCGCTTATGTTTTGTTCCCTTCCCTGTTTTTATATTATTTTTGCTTCCCTTCCCTTATGTTCATCTGTTCTGTGTCTTAAAGTCCTCATATGAGTGAGGTCATATGATATTTGTCTTTGTCTGACTAATTTCACTTAGCATAGTGCCGTCTGGTTCTATCCACATAGTTGCAAATGGCAAGATTTCATTCTTTTTTTTTTCTTAATATATGAAATTTATTGTCAAATTGGTTTCCATACATCACCCAGTGCTCATCCCAACAGGTGCCCTCCTCAATACCCATCACCACCCTCCCCGCCCTCCTACCCCCCATCAACCCTCAGTTTGTTCTCAGTTTTTAAGAGTCTCTTATGCTTTGGCTCTCTCCCACTCTAACCTCTTTTTTTTTTTTTTCCTTCCCTTCCCCCATGGGTTTCTGTTAAGTTTCTCAGGATCCACATAAGAGTGAAAACATATGGTATCTGTCTTTCTCTGTATGGCTTATTTCACTTAGCATCACACTCTCCAGTTCCATCCACGTTGCTACAAAAGGCCATATTTCATTCTTTCTCATTGCCACGTAGTACTCCATTGTGTATATAAACCACAATTTCTTTATCCATTCCTCAGTTGATGGATATTTAGGCTTTTTCCACAATTTGGCTATTGTTGAGAGTGCTGCTATAAACATTGGGATATAAGTGCCCCTATGCATCAGTACTCCTGTATCCCTTGGGTAAATTCCTAGCAGTGCTACTGCTGGGTCATAGGGTAGGTCGATTTTTAATTTTCTGAGGAACCTCCACACTGTTTTCCAGAGTGGCTGCACCAGTTTTCATTCCCACCAACAGTGCAAGAGGGTTCCCGTTTCTCCACATCCTCGCCAGCATCTATAGTCTCCTGATTTGTTCATTGTGGCCACTGTGACTGGCGTGAGGTGATATCTGAGTGTGGTTTTGATTTGTATTTCCCTGATGAGGAGCGATGTTGAGCATCTTTTCATGTGCCTGTTGGCCATCTGGATGTCTTCTTTAGAGAAGTGTCTATTCATGTTTTCTGCCCATTTCTTCACTGGATTATTTGTTTTTCGGGTGTGGAGTTTGGTGAGCTCTTTATAGATTTTGGATACTAGCCCTTTGATATGTCATTTGCAAATATCTTTTCCCATTCCGTTGGTTGCCTTTTAGTTTTGTTGATTGTTTCCTTTGCTGTGCAGAAGCTTTTTATCTTCATGAGGTCCCAATAGTTCATTTTTGCTTTTAATTCCTTTGCCTTTGGAGATGTGTCAAGTAAGAAATTGTGGCTGAGGTCAGAGAGGTCTTTTCCTGCTTTCTCCTCTAGGGTTTTGATGGTTTCCTGTCTCACATTCAGGTCCTTTATCCATTTTGAGTTTATTTTTGTGAATGGTGTAAGAAAGTGGTCTAGTGTCATTCTTCTGCATGTTGCTGCCCAGTTCTCCCAGCACCATTTGTTAAAGAGACTGTCTTTTTTTCCATTGGATAGTCTTTCCTGCTTTGTCAAAGATAAGTTGGCCATACTTTTGTGGGCCTAGTTCTGGGGTTTCTATTCTATTCCATTGGTCTACGTGTCTGTTTTTGTGCCAATACCATGCTGTCTTGATGATTACAGCTTTGTAGTAGAGGCTAAAGTCTGGGATTGTGACGCCTCCTGCTTTGGTCTTCTGCTTCAAAAATACTTTGGCTATTCGGGGCCTTTTGTGGTTCCATATGAATTTTAGGATTGCTTGTTCTAGCTTCGAGAAGAATGCTGGTGCAATTTTGATTGGGATTGCATTGAATGTATAGACAGCTTTGGGTAGTATTGACATTTTAACAATATTTATTCTTCCAACCCATGAGCATGGAATGTTTTTCCATTTCTTTATATCTTCTTCAATTTCCTTCATAAGGTTTCTATAGTTTTCAGCATACAGATCTTGTACATCTTTGGTTAGATTTATTCCTAGGTATTTTATGCTTCTTGGTGCAATTGTGAATGGGATCAGTTTCTTTATTTGTCTTTCTGTTGCTTCATTATTAGTGTATAAGAATGCAACTGATTTCTGTACATTGATTTTGTATCCTGCAACTTTGCTGAATTCATGTATCAGTTCTAGCAGACTTTTGGTGGAATCTGTCGGATTTTCCATGTATAATATCATGTTATCTGCCAAAAGTGAAAGCTTGACTTCATCTTTGCCAATTTTGATGCCTTTGATTTCCTTTTGTTGTCTGATTGCTGATGCTAGAACGTCCAACACTATGTTAAACAACAGCGGTGAGAGTGGACATCCCTGTCGTGTTCCTGATCTCAGGGGGAAAGCTCTCAGTTTTTCCCCATTGAAGATGATATTAGCATTGGGTTTTTTTGTATATGGCTCTTATGACATATACATAGAGGGATTCCTCTATCCCTACTTTCTTGAGAGTTTTTATCAAGAAAGATGCTGTATTTTGTCAAATGCTTTCTCTGGATCTATTAAGAACATCATATGGTTCTTGTTTTTTTTTAATTGATGTGATGAATCACATTTATTGTTTTGCAGATATTGAGCCAGCCCTGAATCCCAGGTATAAATGCCACATGGTCGTGATGAATAATTTTTTTAATGTATGGTTGGATCTGGTTTGCTAATATCTTGTTGCGGATTTTTGCATCCATGTTCATCAGGGAAATTGGTCTATAGTTCTCCTTTTTAGTGGGGTCTCTGTCTGGTTTTGGAATCAAGGTAATGCTGGCATCATAGAAAGAGTTTGGAAGTTTTTCTTCCATTTATATTTTTTAAAACAGCTTCAAGAGAATAGGTGTTAATTCTTGCTTAAATGTTTCGTAGAATTCCCCTGGAAAGCTATCTGGCCCTGGACTCTTGCTTTTTTGGGAGATTTTTGATTACTAATTCTATTTCTTTACTGGTTATGGGTCTGTTCAAATTTTCTATTTCTTCCTGTTTCAGTTTTGGTAGTGTATATGTTTCTAGGAATTTGTCCATTTCTTTCAGATTGCCCATTTTATTGACATATAATTGCTCATAATATTTTCTTATTATTGTTTCTATTTCTGCCCTGTTGGTTGTGATCTCTCCTCTTTCATTCTTGATTTTATTTATTTGGATACTTTCCTTTTTCTTTTTGATTAAACTGAATAGTGGTTTATCAGTTTTGTTAATTCTTTCAAAGAACCAGTTTCTGGCTTCATTGACTTGTTCTACTGTTTTTTTTTTGGTTTTGATAGCTTTAATTTCTGCTCTAATCTTTATTATTTCCTGTTTTCTGCTGGTTTTGGGTTTTATTTGCTGTTCTTTTTCCAGCTCTTTAAGGCATAAGGTTAGGTTGTGTATCTGAAATATTTCTTCATTCTTTAGGAAGGCCTGGATTGCTATATACCTCCCTCTTATGACCACCTTTGATGTGTCCCAGCGGTTTTGGGCTGTGGTGTTATCAATTTCATTGGCTTCCACAAACTTTTTAATTTATTCTTTAACTTCTTAGTTAGCCCATTCATTCTTTAGTAGGGCATTCTTTAGTCTCTAAGTATTTGTCACCTTTCCAAATTTTTTCTTGTGGTTGATTTCGAATTTCGTAGTGTTGTGGTATGAAAATATGCATGGTATGATCTTGATCTTTTTGTACCTGTTGAGGGGTGTTTTGTGCTCCAGTATATGGTCTATCCTGGAGAATGTTCCATGTGCACTGGAGAAGAATGTATATTCTGCTGCTTTAGTATATGAAATGTTCTGAATATATCTGTTAAGTCAATCTGTTCCAGTGTGTCATTCAAAGCCGTTGTTTCCTTGTTGATTTTTTGATTACATGATCTGTCCATTGCTGTGAGTGGGGTGTTGAAGTCTCCTACTACTGTGGTATTACTAGCAGTGAGTTTCTTTGTATTTGTGATTAATTGATTCATATATTTGGGTGCTTCCACATTTGGCACATAAATGTTTATAATTGTTAGTTCTTCTTGGTGGATAGACCTGTTAATTATGACATAATGCCCTTCTTCATCTCTTGATACAGTCTTTATTTTAAAGTCTAGATTGTCTGATATAAGTATGGCTACTCCAGCTTTCTTTTGGTGACCATTAGCATGATAGATGGTTTTCCATCCCCTTACTTTCAATCTGAAGGTGTCTTTAGGTCTAAAGTGGATCTCTTGTCCCCGAATAGCCAAAGTAATATTGAAGAAGAAAACCAAAGTGGGAGGCATCACAACCCCAGACTTTAGCCTCTACTACAAAGCTATAATCATCAAGACTGCATGGTATTGGCACAAAAACAGACACATAGACCAATGGAATAAAATAGGGACTCCAGAATTAGACCTGCAAATGTATGGCCAACTAATCTTTGGCAAAGCAGGAAAGAATATCCAATGGAAAAAAGACAGTCTCTTTAACAAATGGTGCTGGGAGAACTGGACAGGAACATGCAGAAGAATGACACTAGACCACTTTCTTACACCATTCACAAAAATAAACTCAAAATGGATAAAGGACCTGAATGTAAGACAGGAAACCATCAAAACCCTAGAGGAGAAAGCAGGAAAAACCCTCTCTGACCTGCGCTGCAGCAATTTCTCACTTGACATCACCAAAGGCAAGGGAATTAAAAGCAAAAGTGAACTACTGGGACCTCATGAAGATGAAAACCATTTGCACTGCAAAGGAAACAATCAACAAAACTAAAAGGCAACCAACAGAATGGGAAAAGATATTTGCAAATGACATATTGGACAAAGGGCTAGTATCCAAAATCTATAAAGAGCTCACCAAACTCCACACCTGAAAAACAAATAATCCAGTGAAGAAATGGGCAGAAGACATGAATAGACACTTCTTTAAAGAAGATATCCAGATGGACAACAGGCAAATAAAGATGCTCAACATCGCTCTTCATCAGGGAAATACAAATCAAAACCACACTGAGATACCACCTCACACAAGTCACAATGGCTAAAATGAACAAGTCAGGAGATTATAGATGTTGGTGAGGATGTGGAGAAACGGGAACCCTCTTGCACTGTTGGTGGGAATGCAAACTGGTGCAGCCACTCTGGAAAACAGTGTGGAGGTTCCTCAAAAAATTAAAAATCGACCTACCCTATGACCCAGCAATAGCACTACTAGGAATTTACCCAAGGGATACAGGAGTACTGATGCATAGGGGCACTTGTACCCCAATGTTTATAGCAGCCCTTTCAACAATAGCCAAATTATGGAAAGAGCCTAAATGTCCATCAACTGACAAATGGATAAAGAAGATGTGGTTTATATATACAATGGAATACTACTTGGAAATGAGAAAGAATGAAATCTGGCCATTTGTAGCAACGTGGATGGAACTGGAGAGTGTGATGCTAAGTGAAATAAGTCATACAGAGAAAGACAGATACCATATGTTTTCACTCATTTGTGGATCCTGAGAAACTCAACAGAAGACCTGGGGTGGGGGGGAGGAGAAGGGGGAAATAAAAGTTACAGAGAGGGAAGGAGGCAACCCATAAGAGACTCTTAAATACTGAGAATAAACTGAAGGTTGATGGGGGCTGGGGAAGAGGGGAAAGTGGGTGATGGGCATTGAGGAGGGCACCTGTTGGAATGAGCACTGGGTGTTGTATGGAAACCAATTTGACAATAAATTACATATAAATAAAAAGTGGGTCTCTTATAAACAGCATATAGATGGATCTTGTTTTCTTATCCATTCTGTTACCCTGTGTCTTTTGATTGGGGCATTTAGTCCATTGATGTTTACAGTGAGTACTGAAAGATGAATTTATTGCCATTATGTTGCTTGTAGGTTGGAGTTTCTGGTGTTGTTCTCTGGTCCTTTCTAGTCTTTGTTGCTTTGGTCATTATTGTTTGTTTGTTTGTTTGTTTGCTTGTTTGTTTGTTTGTTTTCCTCTTTTCTCCCCTCAGAGAGTCTCCCCTTAAAATTTCTTGCAGGGCTGGTTTAGTGGTCACAAACTCCTTTAAGTTTTGTTTGTCTGGGAAACTTTTTATTTCTCCTTCTATTTTGAATGACAACCTTGCTGGATAAAGAATTCTTGGCTGCATATTTTTCTGATTCAGCACACTAAATATATCCTGCCACTCCTTTCTGGCCTGCTACATTTCTGTGGATAGGGCTGCTGCAAACCTGATCTGTCTTCCCTTGTATGTTAGGGACTTTTTTTCCCTTGCTGCTTTCATGATTCTCTCCTTGCCTGAGTGTTTTGTAAATTTGATTGTGATATGCCTTGCTGATGGTTGGTTTTTGTTGAATCTAATGGGAGTCCTCTGTGCTTCCTGGATTTTGATGTCTGTGTCTTTCTGCAGGTTAAGAAAGTTTTCTGCTATGATTTGCTCACATAACACTTCTACCCTTATTTCTCTCTCTTCCTCTTCTGGGACCCCTATGATTCTGATGTTATTCCTTTTTAATGAGTCACTGATTTCTCTAATTCTTAAATCATGCTCTTTTGCCTTAATCTCCCTCTTTTTTTTTCTGCTTCCTTATTTTCCATAAGTTTGCTTTCTATATTGCCGATTCTCTGTTCTGCCTCATCCATCCTCACCACCATGGCATCCATTCGAGAATCCAGCTCAGTTATAGCATTTTTTATTTCATCCTGACTAGCTTTTACTTCCTTTATCTCCACAGAAAGGGATTCTAATCTGTTTTTGACTCCAGCTAGTATTCTTATTATCGTGATTCTAAATTCTGGTTCAAACATCTTGCTTGTTTTTGTGTTGGTTAAGTCCCTGGCTGTCGTTTCTTCCTGCTCTTTCTTTTGGGGTGAATTCCTTTGTTTCATCATTTTGAAGGTAGAAAAGGAATTAATGAGGTAAAAAAATTAAATTAAAATAAAAAAAATTAAAAACAAATACAAAAAAATAAATTAAATGATGCTAGATCCTAGCATCTGTGTTTTGGTGTGGGTGTTGAAAGGGGATTGATAGATAAAAGAAAAAGGGGGAAAGAAAAAAAAGTAAATTGTTTGAAAATTTGAAAAAAATAAATACACTGAAGTAGATCTAAATGAAATGATGGAAGTAAAATAGAATTTGAAACAATTTACACAAAAGTAAAAAATATAGTAGAAAAAAGTTAAAGAAAAATATTTTTAATAAAAATTGAAAATAAAAATGAATTTTTTCTCTTTCTGTATTCAAGAAAAAGAAAAGAAACAAAAAGAGAAAAAAGAAAAAGTAAAAAAAAAAAAGAAAATTGAATAGATGGATTGGTGAACAGACTGAAATACGACTGAAATTACTTTGTTTTCCCCTAGAAGTCAAACTCTGAAGTGCTTTATAGTCCCTAAACTGAGCAGGGGGAGAGACTTGTGTTCCTGAAGAGCCAGGTTGACTCAGTTGGGTGGGGCTTAGTGTAACTGCTCCGTTCTCCAGTAGATGGCGCTGCTTAGTTTGCTGGGTGGATTATTGTGGCATTTGTAGGTGTGTATGTGCATGCGCTGGTGCAGTGAAAATGGCATCACCCAGCTACCCAGTGTCTGGTATCAGAACTCTGTTCTCCCTGACCAGCATTTGCACACCTGTCCTTTGTCTTCAGCTTCCATCCACTCCCCGCGTCCACACGGTCCATGACCAAGCCTCAGGCAGCACCTGTCTCCTGTGTTTTGTCTCAGGTGTGGCTGTTTTTCCCGACCCCTTACTTCTGAGGTACTGCGGCTTTGACCCATTCTGCCCCTCTGCAGAGGGTCTCACTGAGCAATGGCTGGGTGCTGGCTGCACCCAGGAACGTTTGCGGGACCGCACTGTTGCGGTTTGCGGGACCGCACTGTTGCTGAGACTGCAGCTGGGTGCCAGCCTGCCCCAGAAAAAGTTCAAGGGATAGCATAGCAGCAGTGTTTCAGGGATTAGGGACAATTACAACACACATCTGGCACCATGCTTCACCCTTGATGACCTTATTCTAGCACCAGCAAATGTGGTTGTTCTCCTGGGTCCACTGGGACCTTGCCTTTGGGAGACCCACACAGCCTCTACCAAGTGTCTTCCTAGCAGGTGAACCGCCTCTCCCATGTGGCCTGAAGACCACAGACTTCACTCTGCTCCTGGGGATTCGCCTTTCCCACCAGAGCACCACCAGGTATTGAGCTGTGGAGTTTCAGACTCAGTGTTCCCCCTGTTTACAGTCTTAATGGAATTTAAAACCTCTCCTTTCTTCTTTCTTCCTTTTTAGTTCAGTCCCTGTGGCTGTTTCCACTTTTCCACTTTCTCTCCAGCTGCTTTTGGGGGGGAGGGTGCTTTTCCCGTATTCTCCTCCCCACCCCCCCCCCCCCCGTCTCTGTTCTCTCTTCACATGCAAAAGCGGTTCCCTGGCCTCCGTGGCTGCTCTCTCCCCAAGTTCACCTCTCTGCGCCGCGTACCTGCTGAATTCTGTGGTTCAGGTTGTGCAGATTGCTGTGTTAATCCTCAGATCAGTTTTCTAGGCGTTCAGGATGGTTTAGTGTTGGTCTGGCTGTATTTCATGGACATGAGACACACAAAAAACTTACATGTTGTTCGCCATCTTGGCTCCTCCTCTGTTATGTGTCACATGATTTTATTGTTTCCCATTACACTTAGATCACTTGATTAAGGATGTTATCTGCCAGGCTTTTCCACTATAAAGTTACCTTTTCTCTCCTTAATTTGTAAGTGTATCATGGAGAGATATTTTTATCTATGTAAATATCCAATTCCTTATGATAGTTTTCATTTGTAACTTTAGGTGTATCAACATGAACTCATGGTTTCCTATGTTATTCAATGGGTCATAAGACATTACTTTATTTATTTATTTATTTATTTATTTATTTACTTATTTATTTTAATGTTTTATTTATTTTTGACAGAGAAAAAGAGACAGAGCATGAGTGGGGGAGGGCCAGAGAGAGAGGGAGACACAGAATCCAAAGCAGGCTCCAGGCTCTGAGCTGTCAGCACAGAGCCCGACACGGGGCTCAAACCCACAAACTGTGAGATCATGACCTGAGCCAAAGTCGGACGCTCAATCGACTGAGCCACCCAGGCACCCCTATCATTATTTATTTTAATTCTCAGTTTATCTTTGATTTGTCCACTGAAGACCCTTCTAGCTAACTTCTGTGAGCTCTTCAATGTCCCTGTCATTCTTTGAGTACTTATTTTCTGGCATATAATGATGTTTCAGGTTCACCTTCCACTCTCCTTGCCCAAGCCCTTGGCTCAATTCTCCAAGGAACCCTAGTTCCTGCAAGTGGAGAATGATAATTAGAAGCCAGATTTAAGTGGAAGGTGTACTCTTATTATTGGGCTATTATTGCTTGCAGGCTATCCTGGAAGATAGAACTTAGAGTATACGTGTATACATCCATACACATTTTATATCTATATCTGAATCTATTAATGTATATTGAAAACCACCCATTTCATACCACTATCTTCAATTCCAACCCCAAACCATTCTACTTTTCTCTAATTTAGTACTTGTAACTCCCTTCTCTGGCAATACCAATCTGGTCTCCCTTGTCCTTAATATATTTAATCTGCTCAGTACCCCTGTATGTAACCAATTTTCCATTGATGCTTGCACCCCATTCCCCAGTCACACTGCTTTGGCTGATTTCTCACATGCCCCCCCCCCCCCCACACACACACACATATGCACTTTCTCTTCACTGGGCTCAGTCTGTGATTCCTTCCCATTCCAGGCTACCTCCATAATGCCCACCCCCCTTTCATACTGTTTTATACTGCACTACTGCACTACTGCACCACTTACAGCTGGCTTCCTCTCCATATGGACACCTCCCTTCCTATTTGGGCTTTGTCAACCTACATCACATTTTTCCCATGCATGGTTAGCCTCATCACTCCAACTGGGCTCTGATACCTAATGACAAACTGCCCCTTTTCAAAGATACCCTCCTCATCTTCCTCAGCCTCTAGAACCCCAAGCCAAGCCACCTCTTCACATGGATTATTTCCTTCTCATCTTGTTCAGACTCTGACTCCCCACTCCAGACTTTCCCTTTCTTCCCCTGTTGGGCTTTGATAGCCTACACTGCTCACTCATGACATGTAGCTGCTTTCCCACCAGGCTCTGCCTCAGCCTAGATGCCTAACTTACTTGTCTGCATGACTTCAGACCACTAAAAATGAATTATTCAGGAAGGAAATAGGAGGAGAGAGAAAAATGAAGAAGAGAGAAATTTGATTTTTTTTTTTGCTTACTTATAATCACCCACAATTTTCTTTCTGTCGTTTTTCTTTTTCTGTCCAAGGAGTTATCTCCAATTTATTTTGGCACTTTTATCCCAGTGAAGCTTTTGTCTTTCTAACAAATGATCTCAGCCCTAGCTTCTCTATTACATATTATTCTTATATGAAAGTCACTGCCACATGAAACTTGACATCCTGGTTGTTTAATATATACTATTTAATTTTAATTCATACCAGTGTAAGAAATTATTGGCTTAGCTCTGATTTGCATACTCTTATTTAGAAGTAGAACCCTGCAAGAATTGGTAATATGTGTCTTTATTTTATTCATTTTATTTCTTCAGGATATTTTTACATTACACTGTAACAATACTTCAAGAGAGAGAAAAATCTATCTCAACAACCAGTATTATGATCTTAATGAACATATGACTTTCATCCCCACTGAATTGACTAAAGTCATCTGTTATTTGGCATTATCTACTTATATCATTTTAGCAGTGAAATGCTCAAATCATTGTGAAAATTAAATTACAAATGCAATAAAAATGTAAATACAAGAGGTAGTTTTCTGAGGTAGGCAATATTTCTAAAAATGCTTTTACTATGTTTATTCTCATATAATTACAGTGAGAAAAATATGCATACATAAAACCATGAAGGTTTATAATATGGTTTTAATGGTGTTTAAGGAAGTATTCGGGATTCTGATAGAAACATATGTTCTCATTAGTCCAGTATTTATTCATGTCAGAAGTAACAAGAACACCACATTCTGGACAGTTTCCCATTGTTGGCACAATTAACCTGCAGATAAAGCAGAATTCTAGCATGATAAATTAAGAAAATAAAGGATGTTTGAATAGATATGCTTTTTGAAGTAGGAGTGATATGATTACCTAAATGCATATTATCTTCTTAATGGAAATACAACCTTCATTGGCTTCCTCTACTATGAGTGAACAGAATTTCTTTCTTACTAACTTAGTCAAAAATAGTCCAGTGACTGGCTGAGCTCCAATGGCTGAAATGAACCAAATATTCCAAGTTATTTGAATTGCATCTGGTAGCAAAAGTAATATGATTTTCTCCATAATTGCAGACATTGCATAGGAAAGAGTGGAGAGGAAAGGAGCCAGTTTTGGGGTGCATTCTTTGTGTCAAGCACCATAACTATTTTGTATGTTACTTCATTTACTTCTCAGGCAACCCTCATAGTTATCTTTCATCTCAAAGAGAATTCAAATTCATAGAGAAATTAAGTTATTTGCTTGATCAATGTATTTTTTTTAATAGATACCATCTGGGACACACAAATAAAACAATGTAAGTGGCAGCTCCTGGAGGTTTGCATATGGTAGCCCCTGCTAAGCATCAAGTGCAACTTAGTCTCTTCCTTAACTTTTCAAGACAACAGTTTCTTTCCTAAGCACGCTTCTTGTGACAATACAAGAGGTTTGTAGGGCTTCGTGAATGTTAACTTAAATCAGAATCCGATACTATTTTTCTAGTTGAGTTTGCATATAAGATTTATTCAATGGGGAAAATGGCTAAAAACAAGAAATGATATTATATGGAATGGCAGCTATTCACCCAGAAGCTATTAAATTTTCTAATCTCACATTAATAAATCCCCTTTTCTCCTTGAACATTTTCAGCTGTAGAACAGTGATGATTTTTCATTACAGGTGGCAATAGTAAATATAAAATTGTTTGATTTTCTAGTCCTGTGTGGCTAAGAATTGTAAACATCTTCATTTTTTCAATATGGTCTTTATATGTTTCATTATATTTGCCACTGATCTTATGTTAGTGTCAGTGATGGTGTTTGATAGGTGCCTAATACCGTCTTTTAAAATGTTACTAATGTTTAGCTCAGCTGGACTTAAAGGTTGTATTTCAACTTTCACTTTACTTCTCCTAGATTTTTATTTTAAAATGGCAACTCCTAAAACTATCTGTGACTTGGTTTCCTACGATCAATTTGTGACATTAATGTCAGTTAAGAAGATATATACAAGTTCTTGCAAGGGAGTTAGAATTAGTAGAGTGGTATTTAAAAGAAGAAACAGTCATTGTCACCTATGTGTGAGCTTTTATATTTCATCTACT
Source organism: Panthera pardus (assembly GCF_024362965.1). NCBI lineage: Eukaryota > Metazoa > Chordata > Mammalia > Carnivora > Felidae > Panthera > Panthera pardus. Next base: position 32,117,547 of record NW_026526765.1, on the reverse strand, counting down.
TGTGATTTTGTGCTCACCATCCCCATATATGCCAACATATACTCACACAATACATATACACACACACACACACACACACACACACACACACACAGCCACACACACACATACCATATGTGCTTGGATCCTTGTTTACAACCCCCTGGTGTTAGCTGTCAAGCAGCCTTGGGCAGGTCACTTATACTTCCAGAATTTAATTTACCTCATTGAGCATCAGAAAAAGTGCATACTCTTTTTACCATGGGATTATAAGGATAAAATGAGTTAATATATGGAGATAGCAAAAACTTAAGCTGTCGACACAGGACTTGTTGACTATCTTGTATATAACCTGACAATTGATTACATCAAATTTAGCAGTTTTATATTACAGTTTATAATTATTTAAATGTTTAATGTGTATTGATTTTGTCTATCTCATTACATATTATGTCCCTGAGGACACTTGAAGTCTAAGATTCACTCATGGGCGGGGGACATCTGGTGGCTCAGTCGGTTGAGCATCTGACTTCAGCTCAGGTCAGGATCTCATGGTTCGTGAGTTGGAGCCCTGCTCCGGGCTCTGTGCTGACAACTCAGAGCCTGGAGCCTACTTCACATTCTGTGTCTCCCTCTCTGACCCTCCCTCACTAGCACTCTATTTCTCTCTCTCTCTCTCTCTCTCTCTCTCTCTCTCTCTCTCAAAAATAAATAAACATTAAAAAAAAAAAAAAAGATTCACTCCTGGGAAGAATCATTGAGATATGAGGTTTTAGAACCAAGAAAGAGTTTTAATTTCTATACCACCATCACAGTGCTAGTTAAAAAAATATTCAAGTGAATCAAATATTTAGTTATGTGAACTAAAAATGTGTGGTTAAAAAAATTTTCAATTAGGGGCGCCTGGGTGGCTCAGTCGGTTAAGCATCCGACTTCATTCAGGTCATGATCTCACAGTTTGGGAGTTCAAGCCCCCCGCATTGGCTCTCTGCTGACAGCTCAGAGCCTGGAGCCTGCTTCAGATTCTGTGTCACCCTCCCTCTCTGCCCCTCCCAAGCTCATTCATGCTCTGTCTCTCTCTCTCTCTCAAAAATAAACATTAAAAAATTTTTTTTTAATTTCAATTAATTCATATTTTGGTATTATAGGGATATAATTGGAGATATTTTGAAAGATTAAGACTTTCCTTGCTGCTGAGTTTGAACTTGATAGTACGGTTTAATAAAATCAGAATTTTCAAAATTAGGGTAAAGTTTGAGTTATGAACATTTATTTCAAGTGATGTAGCTACAAATAGAAATTGGTTCTGACTTCTCTAAACACCATTATTTACCAATTTTTAACCTTATTTGACCAATGACAGAAGATATAGTCTTCAACTGAAAAGAAAGCTCTGTTTCAATTATTAAATTTATACTTCTAAAATTAAATTGTATTATTAAATTAAATTGTATTATTAAAATATTAAGTTTTATGATTACTTTTTTCCTATTTGGGAAGAAATATCATGTGATTCTGTAGCACAAAACAGTACATTTATTTAGTTATTTCTTAGATGCAAGTCTTTAAAATGAATCCCAGATGATGTATCTTAATAAACAGGAACTGTACTGTATAACTAAACAACTTCAAAGAGCACTTGTTGAATTGAATATACTTTCATACTCCCTATATTTGATGACAGCAAAGAAAATATCATTTTAGCTCTTCCTTGAAAATCATCAACACTCATGACATTAGAAAAAAAAACGCATTGAAATGCGAGGTAAATAAGCATATATGTTTATAAAATTAGTATAGCTCTGTAAATATGCATACATGTATATGCACACAATTGATTCTGCTATAATAATTTATGGGTAGCAAATATTCCTGATGACAGGATCAGTGTTAACTGATTTTTCCTTTTGCCTCAGGCTTTATATGACTCGGCAGGTCATGATCACTGATTCTATCTTCATTAAACCTTCTGATATTTTGTTCATTGTGGTTTGTTTTGCCTAACTTTTGGTTTCTAAACAATCCATTGCATTAAACTATTATTTGTATAGATCAGTGAAATGACTTTAGTTTACTTAATCTCCACCACTGCTTATAATATAGATCCTCAATACTGAGCCCTGTTACTATAGATCGTCATTTTTGCATAGAAGCACTTGATCCTCTTTGTTATCGATAACTAACTTCCTGTTTCCCTGCAGGCACCTGAAGTTGTGATTCCTTCTTTGTTCATTAAATTTAGGAAAATTGCATATTCCACAACACTGTCAATTACGTGGTGCTTATGATTAATCCCAGGGTTTCTTTGTGCTAAGTGCTTTCAATGGTATCTACCAAATTTACTAGGTAGGCAAAAAAATTTTTTCAGAAAATTCTAAGTGTGTCTTCTTTTTTAATAAACGTTTATTTATTTAATATTAGAGACACAGAGAGAGAGAGAGAGAGAATGCATGAGCACAAGAAAGGGAGGAGAGAGAGGGAGAAGAAGAGAGAGAATCTCAAGCAGGCTCCATGCTGTCAGCACAGAGCCCAGTGTGGGATTCTGTCTCACGAACTGTGAGATCATGACCTGAGCCAAAACCAAAAATTGGAAGCTCAACTGACTGGGCCACCCAGACACTCCCTAAGTGTATCTTCTTAAGAAGAATTTACAGTGGGGGGACGCCTGGGTGGCTCAGTCGGTTGAGCGTCTGACTTCAGCTCAGGTCATGATCTCGCGGTTTGTGAGTTCGAGCCCGGCATCGGGCTCTGTGCTGACAGCTCAGAGCCTGGAGCCTGCTTCGGATTCTGTGTCTCCCTATCTCTCTGCCTCTCCCATGCTCATGCTCTGTCTCTCCTTTTCTCTTAATAATAAATTTAAAAAAACATTAAAAAAAAGAAGAATTTACAGTGGGACTTATATAGCATACATACCAACAAAAGCTGATTATAAATTTCCAAGAAACTACAAATTTTCAAGGAATTATCTGTGTTACCTTTTCACGTGGACACTCAATTGTTGAAAATCATCCTTTCAGGAGATTAATGGTTTTGTTTCTTGGGGTTTCTCATGACTAATTTGTATGGAGAGTTTAGAAAACGCTATTGATTGTTCAATAAAGTGTGAAGTAGGAAAGAACCAGCATTTTCATAACTTTGTGTTGTATTGGTTACTTGTTCTTTGATATTTTTGTCTTGAAATGGACTTGTTTTTAGACAAATAACTTTTGGAACGATTGAAGTGGCCATAAGGTGGTGTCAAAAATGTAGGTAGATGCATTTGATACCTTCCTATTTATGTTGCACCTGACGCCCTTGCTTTCATGCCTTTGTAACATTGATTATTGTCACCTGCCCCTACCGCACAGTCACTCTACACAGGTGAGCAATGTGGTCCGAATGTGTCATTCTTCACAGAAATTCGGAACATACATGTTTAAATGTGGGATAATGTGAAAAGTATTAGAAATTTTAACTCTAAATGGTTCTTTTCATCTGCATTTTATATAGAGAGGAACAATGTAGACTGTGGGCTTGTGAGAAGGGTTTAAATGGTGCGTAACCTTAGACACAGTTGAGGCAACCTAATTCCTGTTTAATAAAATGGTTTCAGGCATCATGGAAAGTCTTGCCAATAAAAAGAACTCCATATTCCTTTGGGATGTGCTGTGTCACTTACCAACCATGTGAAGCAGGAAGATTTCCGGTGATTACAAAACATATTGTTGTATTTTAAGCCACTTGTGTTGAAAACGTTACCTCCTTTAACAGTAAAAAAGTGGAGGGGCGCCTGGGTGGCTCAGTTGATTAGGCATCCAAATCTTGGTTTTAATTCAGGTCATGATCTCACAGTTTGTGAGTTTGAGCCCCACATCAGAGTTTGCGCTGACAGCTAGGAGCCTGCTTGGGATTCTCTCTTCCCTCTCTCTTTGCCACCCTCCCCCCAAATAAACAAACAAAAAAATTTAAAAAACAATAAAAAAGTGGTAATTGTGCCTAGACATTAAATGTTACATTTAGAATATATACCGCAGCTTAACACTCTTTCTCTCATCTCTACTAATTATAAAACCACCCAGACTTGCCGCTGACAAGGCACCCAGTTTGGTACCTAATTTATAGTGAGGTCTTTCTGAAGTTTAATTTGTAAAAATATTAGACATGGTTGGTCACTTCTTCCTTCAATGAAGGCAATTTTTTATTGCTTCTGGTTGCTTCATACTGTGAGTTTTCCCTTGACTTCCTTGGTTAAATTTTGTTGTTTGTTTTGTATGTGACAGCCCCTTAAATAACAGCATTACTCAGAATTTTGTTTTAGAATCTTCTCTCCTCCCCTTTCCTCTGCTTTACTCCCCGTCTCCCTCCCACTCCCCCACCCCCCGTGTACACTATCTCTTGGCAATCCTACTGTCATGGGCTATATGTTCATGATGACCTCATCCATATCTCTAGCTCAGAATCCACTCCCTAGATCCATCTATCTTCAACTACATGTAAAAATCTCTCATTCGATGTGTTGCAGATACCCACATTCAATCCCAATATGTTCCGCCTCTGAGTTTGTCCAATGGTAAATGACACAATTCTTATGCCCACTTTCCCAAACCAACAGCCTGAAAGCTATTCTGAATTCTGATCCTAAATCATCCCATCAAGTTCTGTCCATTGTGTTCCTTCATAAGCCTTCAAATTCCTCTGCTTTTTTCAGTTACCACACCACCACCTTAATTTTGCCTTTATTGTTTTCTCAGATTGCTACAATAGTTACCTAGCTCCAGATTCCCTGCCTTGAGTCTTGTCACTCCCCAAACCCATTTTGACATGCCCAGAGTAATGCTTCTGAAAGGTCTTCATGGAGGCCTTCTTGAACTTGCCCCTTCTCACTTCTCAGCCCTTTCTCTTCTATCCACCCAGCATTTCCTTATCTCCTACCTGTCATTACAATTAAACCTGTTACATCCTATGACTTCCTCCAGGCCACTGACCATGCTGTTCTCTGGTTTATAAACACTCTGCATCTCTCTTCCTTGGGATAACCTCCGCTTGTTCTGAAGGTTCAGCTTTGGGGGAGAAGCCTTCATTAGTAATCTGTAAATGCCATGGCTGGCCTTTTCTCTGCATCCATAATACTTTGGGCTTCTCTTTGTTATTTTATTGTACCTACCAGATTCCCTGTCTACTTTCCCAACAGAAGACAACAAGAGTAGTAGAAGACCTTTGGGGAGCAATTCTAATCACATGTATAAACTCTTGCCAAATTGCTAATGGAAAGGATTTGAACAGAGGATTCTCAGAAAACAACTGGGATGGCCCCTAATCATAGTGGGGGCAAAAAGGATTGAGTTTGGGGTTGGGCTGGAAATGAGTGCTCACCAGTAGGTACAGCCAACACACATATTGTGTTACATCGTACAGCACATTTTTAAGCATTTTGTTACTTGGGGATTGTTTTGAAATATTTGTTTTGTTCTCCTTATTCATTTTAAGCTCCTTGTGGTGGAAGAATTTAATCTCTACCAGATAGAACATCAGAGGTCAGGCTCCAGAGTTGAAGAATTAGATTCCAGTCTCAGAAACTATAACAGTCCCATGTGAACATGTCAATAAAATGACCATAGGATGGAGATCAGTGAGTGTAAATGGATTGCAACTGAGCAGTATAGTTTGGGGGTAGAGATTAAAGATGTTTTAAGGAAAATTTTAAGAAAATGAATTAAAAATGTTAAAGAAAATAAATTGTATGTTTTTATATTGGAAAGCAATGCAAAAAGATATACTAATGTTAGTGTTAAGTTGCATCTTTGTTTTAATTCATGATTTTAAAACATTTTTAAAATTTTATTTAATGTTTACTTTTGAGGGGGGTGCAGAGAGAGAGGAAGATATGGAACCCCAAGCAGGCTCTAGGCTCTGAGCTGTCAGCACAGAGCCTGACACGGGACTCGAACTCACAAACCATGAGATCATGACCTAAGCCAAAGTCAGACACTCAACCGACTGAGCCACTCAGGCGCCCCTCATGATTTTAAAAATAAACTATTTTTTCAGTGTTGTGATTATGTGGCCAGTAATAGTATCATCCTGACCATCATTGGTATTTATTGGGAACAATAATTATAGATTCTTTGACCTACATATTTATTTCTAAATCTATTCTCCATTTATAGGAAACAAGTATCTTTGGAGAGTAGCTGATTTATCTTAGGGTAGGAAAAAATGAATCTGGGTTTGAAAATCTTGTTTTTGCTGATAATCAAGAGTGCTTTCAGAAAATTTCAGAGAGTACAAAAGGTAATACAGTTAGTATAAAGTGCTCCCAGGTCAGTTTGTGATGATCAAATCCCCCAAATAATACAGTAATAAGAATAATAATTATAGTTAAGTGGAAAGTTGAGGTTGTGATATGAATCATAATGATGCTCCAAAGAGAAACATTTATAGAGCATGTTGCAGGGTTCTTGTAATATAAAGGAAGAAGTAACTATAGCAGGATGTGTTTAATATAAAACTTATTTTTAGTGAGCAAAAGAGTTTTAACAAATAAAGCTGTTTTGTATCTTTTATTAAGTATATACCAATTTATAGCAGGTAGCTTGAATCTCTAGCTGTGTAAATAGGGTTGTGAAAAGTTTTATTTGCCAGGTACTGTATACAATGGCTGTAGAATTCCTGAGAATGCCTGGTATTTAAAGCTGTTTTGTTTCCCCCATTGGTACTTTAGTGAGTTTTTCCAAGTTCCATGGTGAGAACATTAAACTATTGTGTGTGTGGCCGGGGGGTGGGGGGGGGTTGGGGGGGGTGGGGGGGTGGGGATTGGTTATCCATCTTCGTTTAGCTGGCTACTTTCCTTGTCCTTAGCTCTGCTTTTCTGGTGGCCCAATAAATAGAGGCTCTTTCCTCGGAGTCCCATTGTCCCTATAGGTGCGCTCTTAGGCAGCATTTAAATTGGCTCCAGATTGGTTTATCCTCAGCTAGGTGGCTCCACATCTGGTTTATGGAAATTAGTCATGCATCCTTGCCTTACAAATATGGGGACTGTGGACTGCCCAGTGTAACTACCTCTCCTTTCCTTCTCCTGCTAGAGCTTTTAGCCCCCATTGCTTCCTTGTGCTAACTTTTATGACAGGTTTAACAAAAGCTGCAACACCCCCTAACTGCAGGGGGCACATAGCAAGCTCCCTGAGAAATCTCATTGAAACCCTTCTCTCTTGCAGCCAAGGGGGAAGCACACCAAACTCCCCTCCTTTTCTGGTCAGAGCACAGCTGTCTTTCAAGAACTCCTTCTCATATAGCTCATCAATCTTTTTTCCGGCCTCAGTCTGAATAACTTTTATGTCCTCAGCTGGACAAGGTCTTTAAGCTGCGCTTCGCCACCCTTTATGGAAGTGTCCGAATGCCAATCTGTCTCCCATCTCATTTCAACAATTGAAATCTATTGTTTTTGGGTCTCAGACACAATGTCATTTTAATATCCAGTTAGACGTGTTTCCCATAATGCTAGTGCATTGGAACAATATAAGGAAATAGCAAGAAAATGGGTTTTACAACACTGACCAAATAGAACTTTGAAAATGTGATTTCAAAGAAAGGTACTAGAGGGCAGACTCATTATTAGCCACTCAAGGTTTGCATCATTGTGATCCCATGTGGTGACTTCCAGCTGATTGGTTGATAACACAAATCAAATACCCTTGGCAGGTTTGAGAAAATATAATTGTGTGTGTGTTGGGGACTGGAGGAAGTCTTGTAACATTGTTATAATCCAGAACAGTATTAAAATACTATGGTAAGCAGCCTAAAAATGATAAGGATAGAAATATCCTTATATTTTATATATCCTTATATAAAAGATAAACCCACACGATTGATACCTTTAAAAAGTAATGCATTTCGGGGCACCTGGGTAACTCATGGGTTAAGCAGCCAACTCTTGATCTCAGCTCACATCTTGATCTCGGGGTCATGAGTTCAAGCCCCGCACTGGGCTCTGCGCTGGATGTGAAGCCCACTTAAAAAAATTTTTTTAAGGTAATTCATCTAATTATTGTATTTATATATGTTTTGCCTGCTATTTTAAGTGTTCAAGAGAAATTAAATTTTCAGGTTTTTTAAAGGATGTTTTTAGTAGATACTGCCAGCTTTTTAAAGAGATTATACTCTGCCTCTCAATAAAGTAAACAGCAAATAATTTGCAACCATTTTTAATCTACCACATTAACTACATGAACTTTCCCCCCAGATGCTTTCTAAATTTTTTGAATGTCTTAAAAGATTATTTTTTCTACATGAAAACTATTTTATATAAAAAAGTTTAACAGATTGATCATTAATTGCATTGCAAACAATGGTTAGTATGCCTCTTGACAACATAAAAGCGCCAAAGACATTAAATAATTTTAGCGTCAGTTAAAATGATTAACTCTACATAGAAGAAAGTAAAATACAAAGACATAAAATTATATGAATGAAACACCAGGAAGCCACTGGAAGGGCCATGTCACTCTTAGGTAACCTTTTTAAGAATGACGTGTGAGACACTGTTCTGAGTGCTTTGTCCAGATTGACTCACTTGTTCTTCGTAACACCCAACGAGGTATGTTCTATTATTGTTTGGACAATGGCATGATTGTACAATTGTATATTTACAATTGTGAGGAAATGAAAACTTGGCCTAAATAAATTGCCCAAAGTCAAAAGATTAAAAATGACTGACTTCAATCCAGGGTTCTGGGACTAAGCCACAAAGTGGAACCTGGATCCTTGCAGCTCTGTTTTGAACAAAGATTGTCTTGTATGCTCTCCTGTATGGCAGGAACATGATTAAGGAAGTTTCTGCTTTGTGTGTGTTTTTAAATATTGACTTTTCCTACCCATATGTGGGTACTTTCTTCCAGTTCCTTCTTATGAGTTAGAGACACTGAAGTTTTTCGGTGCTTTCAATTATATCCTGTACTTTTTTAGCTTAAATTTATAAAAGTTAGAAATCATTAAATAGAAAAAATAATCACCCATCATTTCACTTTCAAGAGTCAACTGTTATTAATATCCTCAACTGTTTATTGCCTGTACTCTACATATTTTCTATATTGTTTGCACTGCATTTACCGTTTTGTGACCTGCTTTGTATTTTTGTTTACCATATAATAAACATGTTCTAATGCTATCAAAAATGTTTTAAACATCATATTAAAAATTTTATATTAAAAAAATTTCAAACATACACAAAATAGGATAGTAAAGTGAACTCCATGTATCCATTAAGCAGCATCAACATAGCTAATAATTCCTCTGAAACTATTCCTACTTCCCTCTGCTCCAATGACTGTATCATTTCATCTAAACATTACTATTTTACTTTCTCTTTTTTTAATGTTTATTTATTTATTTTGAAGTGGGGGGAGCACGGGGGAAAGAGAGAGAGAGAGAGAGAGAGAGAGAGAGAGAGAGAATCCCAAGCAGGCTCCACCCGGTCAGCACAGAGCCTGATGCAGGGCTTGATTCCACAGACCGTGAGATCATGACCTGAGCCGAAATCAAGAATTGGAAACAACCGACTGAGCCACCCAGGTGACCCTAACTATTACTTTCAATATTTGAATGTTATTCAATCTTGTCATGAGCCATATTCTGCTTATATAAGAAATTCTAGTTACAATTGAAATCTCATCACCATATTCCTGACTAGATTATCCACACTGTTCTATGATTACATTAAGAAGAAAAAAACCTATCTATGCTCTCATCTGAACATCTGTGCCATATAAAACTTTCTCTAATTAACTTCCATGCCACTGAATCCTCAACACAATTCTCTAATATATACGTGACACATTTACATAACAAAGACATCAGGTTAATGAAAAAGCATGGCTTTTTAATCACTTTTGAAGCCATAAAGTCACAACCAGTAACTTTGAATACACATAAATTGTAGAAAGACATAATTGAGGGTCCTGAGGCAAGCTTTAAAAAGTGCACACACCTTTCATCTTAAAATATTAATGGCTCTGAGCTGTAAAATCTTTCTTTTCATTATAGACTCCATTTGTTTTAACACTTCCATTGGCCCTCTCCTTTGCCTCAAATACCATTTACAACCTGATTTATATTTTCTGTGCACATAATGAAGCTAGTGAAGAATGCTTGCCTCCAAGTACTGCCTCAGAGGCCTTGCTACAATTCTCTCTATAATCTTTGCATCAGCAAAAATAACTCAGGGGGAGTAAAAAGTCTCTGTGACAAGAACTAAGGATTGTTTATGAGGTAAGAGAATGTCTTAGAGCCAAATGCAAGGACATCAGGTTATGTGACCACAGGCAAAACTCTGTCAATAATTCCATTTAAAAACCCATTTCTAAAGGGTTTACAGCTCTGCTGATTCAGTTACCATGGGCCCCAATCAGCCTTAAAAAATTGTGATCTTAAATTACATTTGCCAATCCATTTGGGTTGAGGACTTAAAAAGGACAAAAATAAAGTATTTTTCTCTGAAGCATATTTACTCTTTCTATATTAATTACTTTTTCTGCAAATATGTTCTCCTTCTGCAGTTGAGATATAAATTAGGAACTATTTTTGTATTGTTGGCTCATTTTGCATTTTATTCTCATCCTTTCCGTCTCTGTAGTCCACTGAGCACATGGATGTTATAACTGCACTCATGGCCCATGTATTCACCATGTTATTTGCTTCCTATGGTTTTTATTAATACAAAATATTTGTTTCCATTTATTGAATGCTCACCATGTATCAGGCACTTTGCAAACTTTACCTCAGATCTTCACCCCGCAGCCGTGCAAGTAGATGTTACTACTCCTTATGACAGGTAAGCTATCTGGACATCAGAAAGATGAAGAAACTTTCCTGTGGGCACCCAGGTGCTTGGGTTGGGGAAGAACATAATTATCTTTGAATACAGAGTCCACTTATTCCTGAGTATTTTCTGAATCAGTGAGAAAAGTATCTTGCTCTAATAATGTTCATGTCTTTATCATCTTGACTATTGATATAATAAAACGCTATTAATTTCAGTTATCATTGACCTCTTTGGCAAATTTATAATTCAACTAAAGTACATTAAACTGTCTTTATTTACAGATAGACAAAAATTAAATTTAGAAGCATCTTTAAAAACTAGTTTAGACCACTGCAGAAAACAAGTTTTCTTATTCTTTAAACATTTTGTTTCTAAGTCTAGAATATTCCATGTCTTTGTCCTCTGCCAGAAGACATGGAACTTAGCAACTGCCATCTGAACTCTCCCAACCCATCTTCCATGTCTAGAAAATTAATTCTAATTTTACAGAAGCAAAAAGAATTTTAGCTTCATGCTAATTAACTATTGTTTTTAAAAAACTATTTCACTTGGGGCGCCTGGGTGGCTAAGTTGGTTGAGCGACCAACTTCTGCTCAGGTCATGATCTCACAGTTTGTGAATTTGAGCCCTGAGTGGGGCTGTATGCTGACAGCTCTGAGCCTGGAGCCTGCTTCGGGTTCTGTGTCTCCCTCTCTCTCTGCCCCTCCCCCACTCGTGCTCTGTCTCTCTCTGTCTCAGAAATAAATAAACATTAAAAAGAATAAAAAAAAACTATTTCACTTAACCTTTGCTTCATGCATTTTTCTCTGTTTGGGTTCATGGTTCTTGCCAAAGTACTTCCTCTAATGGTTCTTTTTGGTAGGGCTCTCTGGGCATCAAAATCCTTCAGTCTCTTTATGTCTGGAATTTCTTGATTTTTGTCATGAGAAGTTTGAACTAGTTGTAGGAATCTAGGCTGACAGCTGTTTTCCCTCAACATTTATTGTTGCTGTCTAAGTGCCCTTTCTTTATAGGTGAAAATTTCTTTGTTGGGAAATACTAGTCCAGGGGTAACTTTACTATTTTTTTCTTTGATGTTCTGAAATGTCACTGTGTTTAGATGTAAGTTTATTCTGTTTATGCATCTTGGCATTTGATACTCATATTCTACCTGAGGAAACATCATTTTAAAATTCCAAAAAACACTAAATAAATGTTTCTTTTAATATTGCCTTCTTATCAACTTTCCTTTTCTCAAAATCTAGAATTCTCTTGGGCATTTGTGGCCACTTCTCATTCTGGCCTCCATGTCTGTCTCTTAACTCTGCTTTCAAATATTAAACAAGCATTTATATCTCTCTGTATTATTTTTAGTAGTATCATTTGGCTTACTAATTATCTCTTTATCTCTCTAGTTTATTTTTTTGTCCATTGACTTCTTTTATTTCAACATCAAAAATATTTTTTATTCCCAGGATTTCAAATTGGTTCTTCTTGTTGTTGTTGTTTTTGATTCATAGCCTCCTGCTTTTTTTGTTACAAATAAATATAGGACATTTTTAGGTCTCTGTTAATATACCACATATGTATAGTTTTTAGACTTCCATGGTATTTCTCATTTCTCAGGAGTAAATTTTCTGTTTGTAAAATGTATAACCTATCTTTCATGACCTTGATTTGCCTCAGGTGGTGTGGGATTTTAGTTTGCAAGATTGTCCCAGGTCTTTCTTTTTAACCCTTTATTTCTGTACCTATTTCTCCACATCTACTGGCTTTTCAGTTGTTTCTACTCAGCCACCTTCAGGTGCAGGTGTTAGGTGGGTGATCTGACTGGGAATCTTTGTTTCCTCCCCCACCAGATCCTCTTTCTACCTCTTCTAACAATGGTCCACTGAGATAATGATTTTGGTTTTGAGTATGATTATATCTTTTAACTATCTAAACAAAATAAAGATGTATTTAATACTTTTTAAAGATTTAACCTATTAGATCATCTTTTATAAATTGAAACAAAAACTCACAAACAATCTTGAACAGAAATTTTACAGTGACATTCATTGGAATCATAAGATCACAAGAAACCTATCATTTTATAAAAAAATAAAGTTTAAATTCAGAAAGGACAAGGAACTTACACAGTGCCACACATTGGGTGAGTGGAATATAGAAAACTATGAATCAATTCTCTGGACTTCTCACTTCTCTACCCCACTTTCCTAATCCTCCTCGTACAAAATGCTCATTGACTTCTGCTAATAAAGGCTGATGTTATTTTCATTGGAAGAAACAGTTGTCTTAAAATACCTCCAATTATAGATTAATGGTGGCCCATAAGGCCGATCTGGCCTGTACGTGTATTTGTTTGGTTCACATAGACTTAGTATTCTACATGGTTTCTACTACTAAAAGTGAGAGATAAAAATAAGAAAAAAAAAATACAGACTGCAACACTTGGCTAGTGTAGGCCACAGTCTAGCCTGACAATAATTACACAGAGATGAGTAACTACTGAGTCCATCTGGATGAAGTACGGTTACTTCACCAGTCCCCATCCAGTTGCCTGGTTCTTTCATACTTCTCTCCTCCCTCGAGTTAGTGACCCCTGACGGGGGGTGGCGGGGAGTAGCAGTAGGCACAGGAGTTCTGCAGAGTTAGAGTTTGGGCACCTGGGAAGCAGATGCCAAAGAGTTTAAGGGCCAGACAAAGGGAGAGCAAAGAATGCTGATGGTGTGTTTCACTTTTTTTCTAATGGCCCTGGGCACTTACCCTAAAGTCTTTGCTCTACCAGGAGGCAGCATGAGGTCTCTGTCATCTCCCTGCTCCTTTCCCATGAAGGCACAAGTACTTGTGGGTCTCAGGGTCTCTCTAAAACTGGGTTCTGGGGCTGAGACAAACTACCTTGAACCTGAAGGACCTCCTCATCTGCCATCTGTATCCCTTATTTCAATGGAGGTAAATTGAGTGGGAAGTGTTAGAGGAATTAAAATGCACATGAGGCAGCAGCCAGAAAAATACCATTCCTGGGGCAGCTGTTTAAAGAACTTCCCTGTTTGTTATAGAACTGATCAACAAAAATAATTCTAAGATGATTATTTCATCTTTGAGCATGTGCAGCTTTTCTTAAGACCTTACAATTACTAATCTATTCTCTACATTTCCATTTGTGCAATCCTGGTCATACATTCAGATTCTGAATGCCGTTAGCCAAACTGAATAGTTACTTGAGTTTTCTGTTTCCTGGCTATATTTAGCTCATTATCTTAGAAATCGCCAGTCTGAATTATAGTATATTTGTGTATTTGTACACATAAACACAGAGATAAAGTTCCACTGACCTCCAGTAATATTCCTCAGAGAGTGCCCAGATAACATGGAGTATGTTGCAGAGGAAGTTTTCTTCATGGCCTTTGCACTGCACTGCAAACTATGTTACAAAGTCCCCTCCATTTGCTCTTATGGCATCTTATGCTGACAACCATTGTGGTGCTTACCAAATGTATTAGTTTCCGAGGGCTGCTGTGAAAAAAAATACCATACACGTGGTGCTTCAACAACAGTTCCAGAGATTGGGAGACCAAGACCAAGGTGTTGGGAGGTTTGGATTCCACCGAAGCCTTTGGCTTTGTAGATGGTCATCTTGCTGTGTCCTCACATAGCATCTTCTCTGTGTTCATGCAGCCCTGGTGTCTCTCTGTGTGTCCAAGTTTTCTCCTTTTGTAATGATACAAATGAGGTTGTACTAGGGATCGCCTTAACCATCTTTTAAATCACTTTTTAAAGACCCAGTTGGGTCTTAGGGGGTCAGGACTTCAACATATGAATTTGGGGCATGGCACACAACTCAGTCCATAACACCAAGCCTATTTTATTTGTCCACTTGATCTCTTTCCCACTGAAAATGAAGGCAGCAGTCGTGTCATACTTATCTTTGTGTACCTTATATCTGTCACTTTTGATTTTAAAAAAATATACAACTGAACAAGCTCAAAAATATGACTAGGATGTTTTGTGGCTTTTAAAGAAGTTTTATCTGTTCTCACATATTTGTTTGGGAATGATAGGTGTCCGAGGGATTTACCTACAACTATATTACTCTTACAAAGAAATTCCAAATCTAGCCATTTATTCAGAGATAGGTGAGGGGTATATTTTTCTATTTTAATGTTTATTTATTTTTAAGAGAGAGAGAGGGAGAGACAGACAGAGGGCAAGCAGGGGAGGGGCAGAGAGAGAGGAAGATACACAATCCAAAGTGGGCTCCAGGTTCTGAGCTGTCACCACAGAACTGGACATGGGGCTCAAACTCACAAACAGTGAGATCATGACCTAAGCCGAAGTGGGATGCTCAACTGACTGAGCCACCCAGGCGTCCCATACATTTCTATTTTAAATGAATGGGGGGAAAATAACACAAGGAAAGAAATCAGGAGAGAACATGGTAGGGTAAATATATATTGGGAGAGGTTGTCACCTAATATATATTGGTTTCCATGTCAGATGAAATAAGCCATTGTCTATACCTTAAAGGACTCATAACTAACTTAGGAACAAATATGTTCAAATGCCTGGGAATTTGTAGGGATAAAATGTGGACAAAATTGTATCAATGTGTAGGGGCTAGCAAGTGCTGCAGTGATTAACAGAGACCAAATTCCATTGTGGTCTAAAAAAAACGCTTGTGGGATTTGGTGACCAAAAGTTGTGACTTCATTGAGGACACAAGGTTAGAGTTGGGTCTTTAAGGATAAAGGGGGAAAAGCGGCATAATTTCAGTGGTTGGTTCCAAAATTTGGAAATCAAGGATGGTGAAATTATCAGGAGGCAGTTGAAAAAGAAAAACCAGCATAGTTTTCATAGCCCAAATCTTGAAATTATTTTATTGACTAACATACTGCCTTTTAAAAAATGTTTTTTCGACTCTGAACAATGAACTGTCACAAACATTTCAATCCTAACATAATTTAAGTCTACCCAGCATAAGCCCAATGTTTTCAATGGATAAATAGGTAATTAGTCATAACAAAATGACTTATCCCTTTGTCTAGCTGGCATTGGAGTTAAAGTTCTGAGATTTGGGTCATGAATCATGAAATGATGGGTTCCTCCCCCAATAATAAGCAGGAAAGAAAAAGAAAATATAAAAAAAACACTTAAGTTGTTTTAATGTCAGTAATCTACTATTCTAAGCTCATAGGAAAATTCCTGTTAGTTTAAAACATGACAATTGGCAAAGTACTTTATGTCACTTTGTTCTATACACATTCCATGGCATTACTTAATTTTTTTTTATCTTTTTAGCTCTAGGTGTTGTTTCCAATTTTTCATGGTCTAAATGACAGTTTATATTGTCTTCAACAGAAAAATCAGCCCACACTTTAGGTAAACCTCTTGGAAAATACGTGTCTGTCCATTGATGTTGGCTGAGTTTCTTTCTTTTTCTTTTTTTCTGACTTGGCCTGATTTACGCTTTTCTCATGTTTATCTTAGGAGATATATGTCCTAGCACACAATGCAAACTAGGAGTACAGAGCATTTTAAACTAGTATCCATTTGGCATTATTTTATAACAGATTATTTTTATTGCTTTGAATAGTGCATGAGGTATGCCGTGGAGCCAGGATTTACCTTGATTTATTATAGTTTTTTTTTTCAGCCTTTGTTATAGATGATCGTAGTTAAGATTATTCTAAATGTTTTACTAAAAGTGTATTGCAAACCAATTAAGAGATAATTAGATTTTAGGTATTTACTATATGTTTTCATATAAGAAGTTGAAATCCCTTTCTTCTGAATGCTGCTCCTTGGCGTGTTTGAACTCAGAGCCATTCCTTATTTTACCTCCCCTCTGACTCCCCACCCCATGGTCTGCTTTTGTCTTTTAAGGCGGGTCCAAGATGATCTTCTTCATTCATGTGTTAGATAGCATCTGGATGGGTTTGGCCAGCAGCAGGCACTATCAGGAGATTGGAGGTGAGAGAAAGAAGAGTCCAAAACTTGCCTTTTCTTCCTTCCATTCCTTCTTTCTTTTTTTCTTTCTCCCTCCCTCCCTCCCTCCCTCCCTCCTTTCCTTTCTTTCCTTTCTTCATTCCTCCCTTCCTGTGTTTTTTTCAGTTTTAATTATTTTTGTATGTGTATATGTTTTTAATTTTTGTTATTAAAGTATAGTTGGCATGCAATGTTACAGCCCAAGACATTTCTTCACCTCTCTGTTTGTGTCAAACAAATATCCGTCCTTTCCTGTGTTCTCCCGGCCTCCAGCTCCACCAAACAGGTCCTCCTAGCTTCCTCCAGGTGAGCCAAACTCTTCTGGGATCCTGTAACCCATTTATTACCTCTGTCCCAACCTGTGTGTAATGGTAGCTTCTGCTATTTCTAATCTCAGGGTTACCACATTTTCCTCTCGCTTGGAGTCTCAACTCTATCTGTTAAATCAATGTCACTTCTGTTGCAGACTTTGAGTCTGGAGTTATCTCTTGTCCAGCAAGAGAGCATATGCAGAATTAAATGCAAGAGAGGCTAATGTCGAGGAGGAGACAAGAGCCTCAAGCAACGGTCCTTGTTCCATATTTATTAGGATCAGAAGGCTTACAGACATGATGGGCATGCAGAAAGGGACAATGAGACAGTGATCATTAACTTTCTTTCGTGTGAGAGAAAGGGGATTTTGAAGATATGCAGTGTTAGGGGTTTGTGTGAATACAAAACAAAATCCTGACACTGAGCTGATGGCTGTTTATGGCAGGCACCAGGCACATGTCTGTTTATCTTAACTTGCGTAGGGGATAATACACAGAGCATGCTACCTCACGGTCAACAAGGCACCTTTCTTTTGCTAATTAGCTCCAGGCAATTAGCAAGTAGTCTGCTGTGGCAGTCTATCACCCTGTCTACCTGTTTACCTATTCTGGACACTTCTGTCCAGCGGAAGCAGCTTCCCACTCTTATGCTCTTGTTCTATACTGGGAAGGTTTTCGCCCTGTTTACCTATTCTGGATGCTTTCGTCCTAAGCCTTGTTAACCCATTGGTGCAAGCTCAGGGAATTCCTAAACTTATTCCCCACAATTTCTATTTTAAATACTTGGAATGATTATCTTTTTCTGGTTGATCTTGACTAGTACATTCCATTTCTACTTTCTTTACCAGATGATTGATAAAATCATACTGCCTTTTACTTATTACATAATTTCTGTTGTTATCACCATGGATAATGAAATATGTGTATTGCTGTCCTCATGGCACAGTGATCAGTGCTGTAGACGGAATGAGGGATAGGACTAGATTCAAGTGGTGAAAAGGTAAGATGGAAGGCAGAAATTTTGACACACATATTGGGTTCTGAGTTCATAGATGGCTCAAAATATGCACCTTGTTGAATGAAGATACTAGTGAGGAGTGTTGGGGATATAACTTCTTTATTCGTTCACAGATAATTATAGGCTCTAACCAGGGTCTTTGCTAGGCACTAGGATGAGGTACTAGGAATGACTAGGAACATACAAGATGCAGGGGGGAACTGCATTCCTTCTGTAGGCTCTAAGAGAGAATTCACTCTTTGCCTTTTTCAGCTTCTGGAAGCTGCCTGTATTCCTTGGCTTATAAGCGCCTTCCATCTTCAAATCCAGCAATCATATGTAAGACCTCTGCTTCTCTGACTGGCTTTCCCCCTTTACCTCTTTTACTTGTAAGAACACTTATGATTACATAGTCCCATCTGGATAATCCGGAATAATCTCCGTATCTCAGAATCCTTAACTTAATCACATCTGCAATGTCTCTTTCTCTTTTTTTTAAAAATAATTTTGTAGTTTTTATTAGATAAGGAGGTATTTTGTTACTTTTAGAAAAAATGGAATTGACTAGGGTGTCTATAAAATAGATGATATACATAATCTATACATATCTTAACAATGGTACTTTTTAAAATAATAAAATAATATAGAATATTCTATTTATAATAGCAGTAAAAATATAAAACAAACTTTGATGAACATAAATATGGAAAGCTTTTATGAAGAAAACTTAAAACTATTATCAAGATGTTTATTATTTCTGTAATATATTAGCTTAGCATCATTCCATTAAAAATAACGAAAGCATCATTTATTTGATTTGAAAAAAAACCCTACAACATGCAAAAATACCAGAGCCACTATAAAAAATAAAATGAAAGTCTTTTTGCCATTTTTTTATTTTTAAAGAACCAGCATAAAACTATATGTATTAAAATATGATCTTAGGTAAGAATACCCAGACAGATAAATGCAATATATTATATTCTGAAATATTATTGTAATTACGTTTGGAATTTGTTATGTGTTAAAAATTGTAAGTATTTTAAATTACTAAGAAATGGATAGGTTATTTAACAAGATGTCTGTAATAACTGGTTAGCACTTAGAGAAAAATAAGAATGCCTCTACTTAATTTTTAAAACTCAAAATTCCATAGACAAAATAATTAAAACATTAAAAATTAAATCATGTAATAAAGAATGGTGAATGAATCTTTTGTAAACTTGGAATGGGAAGACCTTTTAAAACAAAACCCATCAGGTTTCAAAACCAAGAAGCCATACAAGAAAATATTGGCTATTTGGACTATGCCCAAACTAGACTATCCCTTTAATATAAGATACCACAGAGAGCAAAAGGAAGATGAAAATTCAGGGAAATATTTTCAACACATTTGAAAAAGGCTGATTTCCTTAATAAAGAGATATCACAGTATAGGAAAAAAAGGATTTATCAGAAATAGAATACCAATGACCAGTAACCATGAAAAAAAAGATTAACCTCTCTTATAATTCAAGATATGTAAATAAAAATGATGATACAATTTTAATCATATTGGAACATTATAACATCTAAGTGACTATCAGAATGTTATAGCAAGTATCAGTTAAAGTTAAGAAGTCAGGGACTCCTGGAACTCATTAGGTTAAATGTCTGACTCTTTGTTTTGGCTCAGGCATGATCTCAGAGCTCGTGGGTCCGAGAAAGTACAGAGCCTGCTTGGAATTCCCTCCCTCCACTCACCTCTCTTTGCCCCTCCCTGCTTACTCTCTCTGTTTCTCAAAATAAATAAACAAACTTTAAAAAATCAATATATACATTTAAGAAGCCAATACCCTCACATACTATTGGTTAACATGTAATTGTACTGTCATTTGGGAGAACATGTAATCAGTACTATCGTTGGGATTATCCATCAAAAAAATTTTTTTGTAATATAAATCACTTTACCTTTCAATTCTACTCCATAAATACACGACACATAATTTTCCTAAGGTATGTTATAGGCTTTTCCTTGCAATTGTATTTGAAGTATGTTTTAAAAGTGGAATGATTTAAATGCCTATGAGTATGAAACTGGTTTAATAAAATTCATTAATGTTATACAATTCTCATGTTACAGTGCAAAACAATGAGAAAAAAATATATGTTCTGAAATGGGGAGATTCCAAGATATATTGCAATTGAACACAAGAAAAGTAGCGTAATTTTATCACAAGAAATTATGAAAAGACAAAAGTAAATTTTTTTTAATTAAAAAAAATTTTCTTACGTTTATTCATTTTTGAGAGACAGAGAGACAGCACAAATGGGGGAGGGGCAGAGAAAGAGGGAAACACAGAATCCAAAGCAGGCTCCAGGCTTCGAGCTATCAACACAGAGCCCAACGTGGGGCTCGAACTCACAAACTGTGAGATCATGACCTGAGTCGAAATTGGATGCTCAACTGACTGAGACACCCAGGCGCCCCTTTAATTTTTTTTAAAGTTTATTTATTTTTGAGAGAGAGAGAGAGAGTGTGAGTGGAGAGAGGTAGAGAGAAGGAGACACAGAATCTAAAGCAGGCTCTAGGCTCTGACCTGTCAGCACAGAACCCAACGTGAGGCCCGAACCCACGAACTGCAAGATCGTGACCCAAGCCGAAGTTGGTGCTTAACCAACTGAGCCACCCAGGTACCCCCCAAAATAAATTCTTAATAATGGCTTCATATACAGACTAAAACACGGGGGTGAGGGTGGGAATATGCAATGAGCAGAAAGTAGGGGGCTTATAATTTATGTTTACAATGAGCATATACTTTAAAAATCACCAGGTTTGAAAAAATGTTAAACAGAAAAACCAGAACAAATGTGTATTGTATATTACTGTCTTACTTTCCCATTTAACACTGCAGTTTCTGCCAAGCTGACTCCTGTAGCCCATTGGAACTCTCTCGTCTCTTTACCCTTTTCCTCTATATCACTCATGATCACTTTCTTACACACACATTGCTATAAAATTTGCTTATTTATTCAATTAGCTCCCTGAATCAGATAATTTTATTTCCAGTACCTAGAAAATCCCTGCCATATACAAACATGCTACATATATTTGGTACATAAATGATTCATGTCACTCACTCCACGGCTCTGAGCCATTTCACATTTTATAGCGTTGGCTGTGACATCTTGAATGAGCTGCTTCAGTTTCTATCTCCAAAATCCAATCTGAGATCATTGCTTTTATTTTAATTTTTTACAGTGTATCTTTTTTATGTTTTAAGTTTTACTTTTTTTTAAATTTTATTTTTTAAAAATTTACATCCAAATTAGTTAGCATATGGTGCAATGATGATTTCAGGAGTGGATTCCTTAATGCCCCTTACCCATGTAGGCCATACCCCTCACACACCCCCTCCAGTACCCCTCTGTTTATTCTCCATATTTATGAGTCTCTTCTGTTTTGTCCCCCTCCCTGTTTTTATATTATTTTTGTTTCCCTTCCCTTATGTTCATCTGTTTGGTCTCTTAAAGTCCCCATATGAGTGATGTCATAAGATATTTGTCTTTCTCTGACTGACTAATTTCACTTAGCATCATACCCTCCAGTTCCATCCACGTAGTTGCAAATGGCAAGATTTCATTCTTTTTGATTGTCGAGTAATACTCCATTGTATATATACCACATCTTCTTTATCCATTCATCCATTGATGGACATTTGGGATCTTTCCATACTTTGGCTATTGTTGATAGTGCTGCTATAAACATTGGGGTGCATGTGTCCCTTTGAAACAGCACACCTGTATCCTGTGGATAAATGCCTTGTAGTGCAATTGCTGGGTCATAAGGTAGTTCTATTTTTAGTTTTTTGAGGAACCTCCTTACTGTTTTCCAGAGTGGCTGCACCAGCTTGCATTCCCATGCAATGTCTCTTTCTATGTAAGGTGCCATATCCATAGGTTTCAAGGATTAGGATGGGGCCATCTTTGGGGGACCATTATTCTGCCTACCACACTCTTGCCGTATCCTGAGTAAACCCTGGCTACGTGTCTTTCTTTCCCTCCCCTTTCCCTGTCCTCTCCCATGCCCACCCTCTTGGCAGTTCTGCTCCCTGGCAGACTGCATTGAGTCCAGAGAAAGACTCCTCGGTCATCACGTCTTCTGTACAGGTCTCAGCCTTCCAGAACCTGTTCCCTCTCCTGGGTCTTCAGCTTTTGGTAGCTGCCCTGCTGAGCTCTCTGGGAAATATTTCAGAGGAGCCAGTGGGCAGCTACCCAGATTTCCAGCCTGAACTGCATGGCACAGGCTCCAGACTCACCCCGGTCAGGTTCACCATGTGAGGGTGCGGCATTCAGTTCTAGGAGTTAACGAGCATACGCAAGCAGTTTTCTTGGAAGTCGATGCGCATCAATGTCAGGGAACAGCTGCAAATGCAATATATCAGCAACACCAATGTTTCTGTGTTTTCAAAACAAAAGGAGAATTGACCAATATCAAGGAGGTGATGCTGTGGGATTAGAAGAAAAAAAAATCAAGCAGTACTTACAAAAACAGGACACAGATCTTTCAAAAGGCTATATAGATTTAATGCCTTCTAATATGCTGCACATGCCTTAATGAAAGCAAAGAGTATGAGTTGGACAACTGTTTCTGAAAAGGCATGACCTTCTTGGAATCTGATTGTGAAGAACAGCTACTTATTACTATAGCATTTAAGCAACTTGTTAAACTCTATTCAATGAAATTGCAAGGGCCATGTAATGGTCAGGGTCCTAAATATGCAAAAATTTTTTTTTAATTTTTAAAGTTTATTCATTTATTATTTCTGAGAGAGAGAGAGAGAGAGAGAGAGAGAGAGAGAACAAGTGGGGGAGAGGGAGAGAATGAGAGGAAGACACAGAATCCGAAGCAGGCTCCAGTCTCTGAGCTGTCAGCACAGAGCCCGACGCAGGGCTTGAACTCACAAACTGCTAGATCATGACCTAAGCCGAAGATGGAAGCTTAACCAACTGAGCCATTCTGGTGCCCCAATATGTAAAAATTTTTATCAATCTACTTCAATCTATGGATTTTGAAGAAGCAGAAAGAAGTGATCAACTCAAGCTCTGGAACTAACAGAGGATAATATTAAAGATGATAGCATTGTCCTACTGCATTATTATTAATCTTCACAATGTAGCTGTAGTTGTTCAGTATAATCAAGGTAAAGAAACAGTCATTCCATATCTTACATTTATTGGTACTGGAATCCAGGCAACAAATATGAATGACTTTAAGCCAGTAGTTGGAAAAAAAAAAAAAAGCCACAAAAGACACCCGAAGACCATATTGCTATCAGGTCTATAGCTCCTGGATAATTTCTTGATTGTCCTCAGAGACTGTCAATATTCCATTCATTGCAATTACCAACAAATCATTGTTTTTTTTTTCAGATGGTATCACTAGTGTTTTTATTGTAATCTTGATAAATGCAATGGTAAATAAAAGTCACTACTTTTTCTAAGCTTAAAAAAAAAGCAATAGCTAACCTCCCAAGTTTAAGATTGATTGGCTAATTTGCATTGTTTCCCAACACCCCTCTTTTTAGGAAAGAGTTTTCAAAATTGGAGAGATGGTGAGACCCTTAGCAGAACTGATGAAACCATCCAGTTTCTGGATAGTCAATAGAAAACTTTTATTGGAGAACAATTTTGCAGTATTTTTTTTTTTTTGGAAGATTTCTCTGAAATTCCAGTTTAGGTGACTGATAACAAAGAAGTAGGCAGTGATGAGTGGTGGTAACAGTTTCTTCTAAGCAGCTGGAAATGGGTTGATGTTCTGTGTGAAATGAGGGCACAAGAGTACACAGCTATGGTATCTTCCAGCAGTGGCTGGACCCAAACATTCTGGGACATAATGTCCACACTGATAGCCATGAGTACTGCCCCTTCATACATTCGAAGGACAATGGAAAATGCATGAAAATCCCATGTGAAAGGATATTTCTGAACTATGGATTCATACATTCTAAGAGACTCTTCCCAGTTTTCCACTGAATATTCTGAGCAGAAAGGTGGAATTTGTAGGAGATAGAATGTAATCAAAAGAGTAAGGAATCAGACGAATGTTCTTAATCAGAAACAGGATGCCCCAAAGAGCCTCTACTCAGATCTCCTTCCAGGGGGTCCTATGATGTATGAAGTGAGCCCAAGGATTTCTATGGGGATACATCCTGGGGGAGCAGAAGCACTTCTTTGGGGAAGGACATGATTCTACAACCTTGAGAGTACCCTACATTTCTCAGCTCAGTTTCAGTTTTATTTTTTTCTAAAATGTCTACCTCCCTCCCCCCACTCCATATGAGATTTCAGGAATGACTCTAAATTGCACATCTGAGAAATTGGACTCAAATCAGTTATCTAAATGTGGGACTGATAAAGAACTATCTAAGTAGCACTAATAACTCATGACAAGGATTGTATTGCCTTCCCACCCATCCCCCAATCTGAGGTAACTTTTTAATTGTCAAGTATGGTGATGAGCTATTTCACAAGAACATTAAAGATTTCGCATGTAGTTCCCAATCCTAAATTTATGCACGCTGAGAGCAGAGATTGTTCTCTTTCATCCAAGAAACAAATTTCACAATAAACAATTCATTACTTTTTAAAGCGTGGTGTAAGAAATAAGATACAGCATAAAGTTGATATTTCTCAGCAGTTTACCTCACCGGACCTGGCTTATTTTGAAAGAAAAAACTCTGTTTTCTTTTGTTTTTTAGGCCCTCCTTTTCCCCAAACCTTTCATATCTGGGAATGGGGAGGTTTAGATCAGTGAAGGTAAGAGGGACAGGGGGGTGGGGGGCAGAGTTGTAAGTGCTAACATAAAGAATGGATTCAATAGGCAATGAATATTACACAAGAAATGCTTACCTCCATTCATTCTCGTTTTCAAATTTACCATTTATCAATTGAAATAGATTTCTGTTCAACATTTTCCAAGACCGTGTAAAGTAAGACCAATGATGTTGGCTACCATTCATCTACCATGTGGCAAGCATTTTTCTTGCATTATTTTTGATACTCTCAACAATCCAACTAGATAGTTGATACACTCATCATTTTATTATAAAGAAATTGAGAATCACAGTACATTTGTAGCAAATAACCAAGTTGGAATTTCAATCCAGGTTTGTCATCTTTTTGTAAGGATTTCTTGTCTCTTTCAAGGGATATCATTGAAAATACTTTTCCCAAGAGAGGTGCAGTCATCAATGAATTATCTGGTGCTGTGACTGAGTTACATAGTTGATGCTCTAGAGCCCACATTTTTTTTTTCTTCTGGCTGCATCCCTTTGGTCTCTAACACTGGACTCCTTTCTCATACCATTTATCAGACTTCTTTAAACTATGTTCTCCTTCCAGGAAAAAACAGAACAATTAGAACTTATTCATCCAAAGTCATGAGTTTTCATAGATATACTTTTGCTGATAGAACAGAAGACAAAATGGGCACCTGGGTGGCTCAGTAAGTTAAGTGTCTGACTTCAGCTCAGGTCGTGGTCCGTGGGTTCGAGCCCTGCGTTGGGCTCTGTGCTGACAACTCAGTCTGGAACCTGCTTCGGATTCTGTGTCTCCCTCTCTGCTTCTCTCACTCATACTCTGTTTCTCGAAAATGAATAAATGTTAAAAAAAAAAAAAGAACAGAAGAGAAAAGCATTCAGTTATTATTTTGCAATATTACTATCACCACATTTTTCTATTCATGGGAGTTTTTGAATATAATGTATACAAGTGACTATGCTGGGAATTGCAAATGTGTACACAGATGTGTACAACTTCAACTCGTAGATGCATAGCAGAATTCAATAAATTTATCATAGCATTCTCATTATTCTTAACCCATTGATTAGAAAGAATTATCCCTGGAATTAAATGTTCTTGCCATGTCTGATGTATGCAGTGGTCTTCTTACTAAAGTTCATTTATTTGCTAATATACTGGCTGGCTACACATTTGAGGAATGCAAAGGTAACTTCCATACCTAGAAGACATCAAGGAATGATCAAGGTTGAGAGGTTTCCAAACTGTGGTCATCAATAATCTCTTGGGAGCCTGAGAAGACAGTGAAGCAACCAGGCCTCACACCTGCAGTTCAGCTCAGACAAAGCAACTCTGCATCTATATAAAATGAATATATATATATATATATATATATATATATATATATATGAATTTTAAAAAGATACATATTGTATGTTATCATACACATTTTATATATTTATAGAAATCCATGTAGGTTTTCTGGGGTATTAAAATGGTTTTACTGGGGTATCTGGGTGGCTTAGTTGGTTAAGATCCGACTCTTGGTTTTGGCTCAGGACATGATCTCAGAGTTCATGAGTTTGACCCCCATGTGGGGCTCTGCGCTGACAGTGTGGAACCTGCCTGGGATTCTCCCTCTCTTCCTCTCTCTCTGCCCCTTACCCACTCTCTCTCTCAAAATAAATAAAAATAAAAACTTTTAAAAAATGGTTTTATTGCTAGAAACATTCTTAAAATTGGTTATTTTGTCAGTCCCACTGAAAATATAGATGATCACTCTGATGTCCCAGGCATACAGCTACTAAGCCTAAACCAGAACACCCATTTTTTTTATCCTGCTCTTTCCTAGATTAGCTGGTATTTATACATTATATATATAAACCTCTTCTAGGAAAAATATATCTAATTAGAAATCTCTGAAAGGATGTGTGTGTGTGTGTGTGTGCATTTTTAAAGGTAACTTTGGGGGTGCCTGGGTGACTCAGTTGGTTGGGCATTTGACTTTTGATTTCAGCTTAGGTCATGATCTCAGGTCTGTGACATCAAGCCCCACATCAGGCTCTGTCCTGAAAACATGGAACCTGCTTGGGATTCTCTCTCTCCCTGTCTCTCTGCCCCTCCCCATTCATGCTTTCCCTCCCTCTCTGTCTCTCAAAATAAATAAATAAGCATAAAAAATAAGTAAAAAACAGGTTAGTCTTGCTGACTTGTCCTTTTATGCAGTTCAGATGTGGTAAGATAGTTTTCCCAACCTCAAACTAGAAGCTTAACATTTGTCAAGTATGCTTTTGCCCGTGAGTTGTAATAATTTTTGCTTCCTTCAGGATGACATCTAGAAAAATCAATGATGTGCTCAAAGGGAAATTCTGTGTACATGTTTTCTTTTATTTTTTAGAACATGTAGCCTCTTCAAGTAAGTTTGCATATTCTTTCAAGTAAGCAAAGTGTTGAGATGAAATATTTGTTTGACTGAGGGAGTTTAAATAGGTGGCTCTGTTTTTAGAATGCTGTCCAGATATTACATTGATGTGTATTTTAAACAGCATTTATCCTGTGGAAGCACCCGGGACCTCCTGTTTACAACTAGAGCCTTCTGATGCCTGCTATTTCTTGCCAAAATATTATTGCCCATTCTTAGGCTTCAAACCAATTTTTGTGTTTCTCCCCAGAGATTCAAGGACAGAACAGGGGATGGAATATAGAAAAGAAAATTCATACTTGGTTTTAATATTTTCTCCATTCTTTCCCCTGGTTTCTTTCTATTAACATTGATAAACACATTAGGATATCAAAATGGGAAACCGCAGCAAATTAACAACAACAACAATAATAATAATAATAAAACCTGGTCAGAATTTGGGTTTGAATGTCAATTTCACTGTTTATCAACTCTGTGGTTTAGGACAGATTACTACCTCTCTTTAAAGCTTTTGCTACCCTCTTGTAAAATAGGGATTGTAATACATATATGATATGGGTATTAAAAGTCTATGTCTAATACATAATGGGTATTCAGAAAACTTTTAACCAAATATGAATGTGATATTATAACTAACAAAAAATCCATTAATTCCAAAATATCCTTTTTTTGCCATTATGGATAGAACTAGAGTAAGGAATCTTTTTTTTTTTTGTATTACATGAAAATTACAATATGCATTAAGTTATAATTATCTACGGAATGAAGAAATAAACATGCAGAAGCAAACATACATTTTATAGGATAGCAAATTTACCCCATAAGATATCCCTGAAAAAATGGGCACTAGGACATGTAACTTTTGGCAGACAAGTGAAAGGTCAAGAACAATGTGATTTGGAACTGGCAATCTCAGTAGCCAGAGCCATACCTTCGTAACTAAATCTAAGAGCATTAGTAATTTGGACAGAGCTTACCAAAATGATGGACAGGGTCACTGAAAGGTAAAATTAACAAAAGCTTCAAGATAAATTATATTAGCTGGTTGATTCTTCCCAGGTTCTACCTATGTATTGACGTTTTGGAAAACCATGTAGTAGAGAAACAGAGCAGAAAGGGAACAGTGCTTACTGAATTATGTGGTCCAAAAATTGTGTTAAGTATGTTTTGCATGTAAAAATAAAATCATTCTGGAAATCATCTTCTGAATGGTAACAGAAAACAAAACAAAACAAAACAAACTCCCCCACTCCTCTCCAATAGCAGAAGGATGCTATTAAAAATGGAAGCTGTTTCATTATATGTGTATTTAAAATGCTAAGTAGCCTAAATTTATTTCTTTTCATCTCATATCCATGGATATAGAAAAAAATGAAAGATCTTAGTGAATTAGAATCATATATGAAGTGGTATTACTTGCTAAGGTTGCTATAACTAAACCTTGCTAAGGTTGCTAAAGCCACAGACTGGGTGGCTTTAACAACAGAAATTTATTTTCTCACAGTTCTGAAAGCTAGAAGTTCAGGATTAGGGTATCAGAGGGCTGGCTTCTTCTGAGGGTCATGAAAGGAGGATCTGTTCTAGGCCTCTTTATGTCCTTGTAGATGGATGTTTTCACATCGTCTTCCCTCTGTATGTGTCTATGTTCAAATCTTCTATGTCCAAATCTCATAAGAACACCAGTCATATTGGATTAGAGCCCACTCTAGTGATCTCATTTTAACTTATTTACCTCTGCAAAGATCTTATTTCCAAACCATAATCACATTCTGAGGTATTGGGGCTCAGTTAGGACCTTAATATATGAATTCTGGAGATGAGGGGCCAAATTCAGCCCATAACAACTACATTCCTCATTTCTCTTCTTCACAGAAAATTGAAATCTTCTTCACAGAAAATTCACAGAAATCTTCTTCACAGAAAATTCTCTTCTTCACAGAAAATTCTTCACAGGAATTGACTTGGTTGTAAGAGATGTTCCATAAATCCTCAATAATAATAAATCAAGAACTCTCTCCATCAAATACACAAAATAAAACTTTGTTTAGCTAAAGATGCCATAAAGAAGTATTTTTGTAAGTTAAGTCAAAACAGAAACCATTCACATTAGAATACTTTGGGCATTTGAACCAGAACAGACCACAAAAGCTAATTTAGGTTTGAGGACTGGGTGGAATGATCACTCAGATACAGGGTCATTTCCTCTTTGGTTTACAACCAAACCAAAAACATATAATCAAAGATATATCCCAGATCAAAGCTACAAATGAGTGGACATGCTCTCTGTCATCTCCCCTTATTCCTACCAAAAATCTGCCCAAAGTTTGGTGGGCTCATCAGGTAGACTGAAAATCTGTCAGTTCAGAGGATTCCCAGCTGTAGTTTATGTACACTGCAGATGTAAACTTCAAGATGTACTTGAACCGAAGATGGTGGGCATGGATGTGGATGATGGAGGTGTGTAACTTCATTATTCAAGCATCCACCCTATTTCCAATAAGGAAATTCTTGCTAAGCCGTAGTTAAGTACCTGTAAGTTGTATTTCTTACTGTGTCATTGGGTCTCTTGAGGTTTCAGGGAATAGGTGTGCTCTATAGCAGTTTTCCAATGAAGCATAAATTTAAGTGTGCATGAAAAGCACTTTGTAAAATGTAAAGTACTACATCAGTTCTCTAATCTGAATGTTGTAAATAAATAAATCAGCTACTATTTGTATTTACATCTATATTTATGTATGTGCACACACACATACATACGTTGAGTATGACTATGTTAACAGGTACTTGCTAAGGATTAAAGATTGAAGAAGTCAAAAAAGTAATGTTATCCCTTTCGCAAGGAATGTATAGTACAGCAATTTTGACATAGTTTGCATAATGTTAGTCTCATCAAGACCACATACTTACTATCAAAAACAGTTGCAAAAAAGACTCAGTAAGCCTCCAGAATTTGGCCATATTTTAGGCAATAATTCCAGGATGCTAAATAAAAACATATTTAGTGGTATTCTGTGCTTATTTCTTCTTTATATTTGGAGTACACACTCTCTCCAAGGTCAAAGAGAGAGAAGGTTTTCTTTGCCATTTTCTGCATTCTTTTCCATTGCTGTAGATTCTGACATTTTCCAGTCTCTTTTTCATAGAAATAGGCAATTTATAGGACAAGCCCTTTGAGAAGAATATAAATGTCCCTAGGTCTTGTCCTAAGCAGTGCCAACTAGAGAATGCCAGAGTAGGGACCTTGTGTCAGGCTGTACCTGGCATGCAAGAGTGGGGAATATTCAAATTCTCCATCCCTGCATACAGTCACATAAGTCCAGGTATATGCATAAACTTGCTACTCATGGATCAGAAAACTGGGGTTATTACTGTTATGGTTACAATATTAAAGGGTTAGACAAATTTATCACAGTCTCTCAGAAAACTACAACAAAAGATTAAGGATGAATAATTTCATTAAGTATTTTAATCCAATCTCCAACCTATCTAACACTTAGAGAACATCTCCTCCATGCTTTTGGCTAAGTGTTTTCACTGAGATATGATGAATTTTCTTTCTGTACATCTTCTGTCAGAACAAAATAGTTATAGCTGCAAATAATGTGCACCAATGTCATTAACCTTCCTGCCTTGCCAGCTAATTAAAGCTAAAGAACAAAGTCATAATTCTTCAGACACTGCAGGATGGGCTTTAAGTAGAATTGTGTGGGCTGTGAATTATCTTCAGCAGTAAATTATTGTGCAAATAGCCCATTAAGGTCCACTAAAATTGGAAAGGTTAGTACAATTCTCATCCGAGTCTTGAGTGTTTAGTGATAGCCCACTGCCCTGTGGTAGCCTGAAGTGTACATCATGTGCCTCATGAGAAAAGGAAAGCTCTTGTGGTTTTTCTCTTTCCCATTGCACTCTAGGGTGATCTGAGCATCAGTTAAAAATTCTTGTCAAAAATAAGTTTTGAGAGTTCAAGAGTTCATCATCTCTAAAGACCCAACAAAGAATAAGAGTTTTATTTGGGCATGTATTAGAGCTTTATTGCTCTTATTTGGGCATGTATTAGAGCTTTAGAGATTCTGTTATGTCTCTTGAGTCTTATGACTTCTGATAAGCACTGTCTGTAAAAAGAATAAATTTAGCCTACTCTATTCTAATATGCTACATTTGAATTAACACCTCTCTTCTCACATGGACCTCTATTAGAAGGAAGTTATTATTTTGTCCCTGATAATCTAGATTACATTCAAATGGGTAAACAAGTGGTTACATTTGTTGTGTGATAAGTAGGTAAGAGAAGGAACTGGTTCAGTTGTGAATAATAGTGTTCGTGCAACACAGTTTTCCTCAGAGTTTCCAAATATTGATTTATCACCAAGAATTTCCCGGAAAAATACCTACAGTTTCAGGCCCTTGTTCAGCTACTCAGCCACCCATCCTACCCCGCACCCCTTCCCATTTCCCTGTAGTGCCTACCTTGTCAGGACTGGTCCTTTCTGTGGACAATACCTCACTCACTTTGACCACCTTAAGAGCTTCCTAGCTGAGTCACAGCTGCGCCAATTTCAAGTTCCCCTTGTCACTCATGTCCCTATGGTTTCTATTTGGATTTTTTTCATTGTTTCTCCCTATTCTCTTGAGTATTCCTGAATTTTGAGTGTTTGCTTAATCTAAGGACCCTCTAGATTCCTAATTTTTGTCATGTGAGTCTAGTTTCTTGGCCTATCTCCAGAGTCAATTGTCACATGCTGTTCTGACAAGTTAGCTATTTGAACTTGTACAAGTCTCGTACTCTCTTTGGTCTCCAATTTCTCACTAAAAAATAAGAAGCTCAGTGGTACTTGGAGCCCTTTATTTTAATGTGTCAGTGGGGTTGAATTGCTAACACTTCACATAGAAATTCACCAGTTTGGGCCATGGTTATAGTGACTTTCAGATAAGTGAATATCATGAATAACTGGGATTTAAAAGATCTTTTGTTTTTTTGTTTTGTTTTGTTTTTTTCTAAGAAAGTTGGTTTAAAAAGTATTTCTGGAGTTGTATTGATAAAGAAAAAAATCCAATAAATAACTATTTCAGTAGCTTTTAAGTATTCTAAAGAATATATTTTGGCATTATTTATAACTTATATGAGACTTGATTCTACCTAACTATCCATTTCACACAGTATCAGATTTAAAAAAATATATAAATGCAAATTTATATATTTTTAAAAAACTAATATTGTTTTGATCTCTAAACACACACACACACACACACACACACACACACACA
Source organism: Panthera pardus (assembly GCF_024362965.1). NCBI lineage: Eukaryota > Metazoa > Chordata > Mammalia > Carnivora > Felidae > Panthera > Panthera pardus. Next base: position 32,085,034 of record NW_026526765.1, on the reverse strand, counting down.
CACCAAGGGGTACTCTATATTTCATATATTAGCTCATGTATTACTCAAACCTTATAAGGTGCATACTATTATTACCTCTATTTTACAGATGCACTGACTGAGGAAGCGAGGTTAAGTAACTTGCTCAAGTTTAGACAGAATAGGAGAACCAGGGTTTATACAAGACAATCTGGTTTCAGAGCCTGTGCTTTAAATACCACACCATTCTCCTGTTTGCAACTAATTCTAAGGAAGTCTGAATGGCAGTAAGGTTCCAAAAGACAATAATATTTATATTTATAATACAAATAAAATTTCTAACACTCTCCTTCACTATCTTACTCTAAAAAAAAAAAGTCACACAGAATAAAAGTTACATGTCAATCTGTTGATTCTTATTCTTTTTCTCTCCCTAAACACAATCTGCGTGGATTTTTAAAAATCTTCCCTACTTTGTTCTTTTCTCGTCCCTCCAAATGTATTTTATCCTTCCCCAGGGGCTGTCTCTCTTTCTCATAGGAGTTGTTTTAACTCCTCTGACTTATTCAATACAGCATCTCTACATGTTTCTTTTCTTTTTTTTTTTAAGTTTATTTATTTATTTTTGAGAGAGAGACAGAGAGAGTGATTGGGGGAGGGGCAGAGAGAGAGAGAGAGGGAGAGAGAAAGAATCCCAAGCAGGCTCTGCACCATCAGCATGGAGCCCAATGTGGGGCTGGCTGCATGCTCAAACTGTGACATCATGACCTGAGTCAAAACCAAGAGTCGGATGCTTAACCGACTGAGCCACCCAGGTGCCCCAGCATCTCTACATGTTTCTAAACACAGGTGAGCATGAAGAAAGCCCAAGAAAGAGGCTGCAGAATTCTTGTTAGAGGCAGGTTAAAGAATCATATTACACCTCAACATTTAGTGTCCCTGTATACAGCCATATAACTTCAGGTGTGGATGTTCCACAGGGAACTTGAATTTTTATGGGTTTCTCCATGCTATGATCTCCATCATTAGTTTACTTCTTGCTCCAAAATTCCCTGGGTGATGAAAATGAAGGAATATTTGGGTCAGATATTTGGCCTGTGTCATGGAGGCAGATGAATCAACAAGTCAAAGAAGTAAAAATTCTGGCTTCCATCTAGTCATTGTTTTTCTGAAAACTCATGGTGACAATTTAAAGGATAAAGTCTGCTTTGAAAAAAATGTAAGTTATTGTTTTATTACGCATGTATAAATTTCTGGCTCACAAGATGAACTGAATTTTTCACTCTCCTCCTGACTGTTTAAGGGGATAAGGAAACACAATCTAAGGAGGAAGAGAGCACCTAAGACAACTTGTTCGTCTTAGAAGAAAAAGAAAATGAAGAGACCTAGACATTTTACATTAGATTTTAGAGCTTAGAGCTTCAGCATTAAAGAAAGGCACATTTGAAATTTGCTTTCAGTAGATGACAAAACTTTCTCAAAAATGGTTTGAAGTTGAATGTTAGGTGGGCAATTAGCAAACGACTTATAAAACCGAGTTGCAATTCATCATCTCAAATTGACAAATTAATAATTGATTTTATTCTTTCAAAACTTTAGAACATGACTTAATCAGCACCTGCTCATATGTGAGTGTGCGGGCTGAGGGAAGAGGGATAAGTCAGGCTGACTCACCATTGGTACAAGACATTTTCACTTCTGCCTGAGACAAGAATGAAACTCAGATGAGTTTACTTCTGAACACACTGCTGACTAATCACTATGATAGCATTTAAGTAGTCATCCTGCATCATGAATGTTTAAAACAAAGCTTTATTTTCTACAGATGGAACTCATAGATTTTTTGTTTTTCCTTTATTTTATTTTCACATACTCACTAAACTTATAGAGCTTATTAGGAGTTCAACTACTGGGAATAAACTATCAAAGATGCAAGAAAAAAACTCTTCCAACTCTAGGGATCTAAACATAAATGGTAGATTAGAAAAATATACATAAAAATCAAATACAAGTAGAATAATCCAATTCAGTGATACTTTACAGTTCCTGGAAATTTTCTTATCTGGGTAGATAAAATTGCTTGTTTGCTAAGAACAAACAAGAAAAAAATAACCAAATTAAATGCCAAATATTAAGCACTTAAACAGATATATTTTGTGTCTTGGATACCTTCTCAGATTTTCATTCAGAACCCAGTTATTCTTAGTTTACATACAATCTGAACAACTTTGGTCATATCTTATCCCAACCCTTCACAGATTAAAAGCAACTAGTTAGAGAGTGGATGGCCATCTACATGCAAGGACTTTAAGGATATCAAGGAATAAAAGTAGACTACTTCACAATGAGGTAATAGGCAGAATAATTAAAGACTTAAATGCTCACAGGAATCATATGCAAAATTCCCCCTTAGCCTCCCAATGGTTATGCAAAGTCAATTTTTAGAGCACAGTCCAGAAATATATGGGCATAACTATTACCAGAATTGTCAAGAAGAGGCTTACTACATCCCCTGTGTGTGAATTTATTTGAATGGATTTTGATCAAAAATGGTTTTAACTGTTGATATTTATTTAGTTAAATCTTACTAATCTCAAAGATTGCATTCTCCAAAATGGCTTTTTCATAAAGTCCATTTAAGGCAGAAATACAAGAATCATCACAAGATATTGTATATGTTAAGAATCAAGTATGTGGCAGTCATAGTTTTCTTGTTAGAGTCAAAATTATCTCTGGCAGATGCTGTACCTGGGGTGTATAGCTAAAACCAAACACATTTTTTCCCAGGTTCCACAGTAGCACTTTCAGCTGACTTTCTTCAGAAATACCATAAAACACACACACACACACACACACACACACACACACACTAAAGGAAGATCTAGGGTGGACCTCTTATGACCAGTTGGGTGATAGGAGACTGAAGAAGTTCAGATGGCCCCATAATTCTCCTTGGTGGAGAAGGGGGACATTATCTAGAAATATGAAGACCAGAACAGGTTTAGAAGTTATGACCTTTAAACTTTAGTAGCTTCCAGAACTGTGTCTCTAACCCTATCCATTTCCTCATGGGAAACAGTGAGTGCCAGAAGGAATATCTACAATCTGTACCTTTGCCCAAGATGTCAAAGATGATTCATTCTCCTAGAGCAGAGAAAGCCAGAGAATTCTAAGCAATAATGGCTCTTTGGCCAGACTACTACCTGCCGCTCTCAAGGGAGGCTCATGAACAATCATTTCCAGCATCCCCTCTCTGAAGTTTCTGGTATTTATTTTTCCCACAGGACTCTGAGGCCTTGGCAGCTGGATAGCTGTATGAGTCTGTCTCAATCATCTCAACTAACGGCTTTTATCAGAGGATCTGTTCAACTTTATTTTGCAAGCACTGATGGTACACTATTCTTTTTGAGACATACCTCTGAAGGAAGTTACATTGGCAGCTACATTGAGGCAAGACACTCTACCACACCACACACATTGTATCCTGCCCAACTCTTTTTCAAGGAAAGTTCAGAGATTAGAGAAGAAACTGCCCATTCATGCCCTGTTTGGTACTTTCGGTAGCTATTATAGGACATTATAAAGTTAACTTCTGTGTAACTGACTCCATTTAGTTCATTTGTTTCTGTTTGCCTGGCTATGAAGAGAGTGTTTGATTTTTCCCTGTCAGAATTCATTTTCCAGGAAGAAACCAAAGAGTTTATGAAAAGAACACACAGAAGAAAAATATTCAATTAGCTTTTTAAAAAATATTAAAGATTTGAGTAAGCTGCCATAGCTTTTCAGGTTTAATATGAATTTTGGAGAATGCTTATAATGATTTTTCTTGGTATTATTACCTGCACCATAGCTATAAAATTATTCTCACATAAGAAACTCATTAATTACTAGTGTCTCATATTATTTTTATGTTATTCCTATTTATTTATTTTCCATTTGGCAATATAGGATTAAAGAAAAATGTTTAGCTGATTAAATTTATTAGTCATAATTAGAATGGTATAATTGATATTTTAACAGATAATTATTTTTCTTTTATATTTTATCAAGAGTATTCTATATTCCTAATTTTTATATCAGCATATTTGAGAATGAAGCTTATTGTCTAACATAATAAAGCTTACATAATAAAAGTCAGTGGATAGATGAAATTTAAGAAATAAAATGCATGAAAAATATTTATAAGTAATATACTTATGATTTGGGAATATATTTTTATTTAGTTATTGTATCTATTGCATTAATTAGTTTATTGTTTTATAGGGGCACATAAGTCGTTAGGGAGCAAATTTTTAGGATCTTTAAGATCTGAAACTCTTTGAAGGGTCAGAAATGTCTTTTATTTCTCTGGAATCTAATACCATGCATAGCACTTGATAGTTCTATGAACCTGGTAAGATGGCTATATTTCCAACGGATATAATTTCCAAGGTAATTTAAAAATAAATGGATTCGTTTATTCTTACACTCATCCTTTCTTTTGTCTGTGAACATATATTTCTTGAATAGTTACTACATTCCACACATTGTATTTTATGTTGGAGGAGAAGGAGCAATAAGGACATATCCAATGTTTAAAATGCCCAGAATTCTTAAAATAACAAAGGATAATAAGGACACATCCAATGTTTAAAATGCCCAGAATTCTTAATATAACAAAAAATGGTCTGTTTTCTAAACCACTCTAAAAGTCTAGCATAATTCTTATGAAAAAAACAAGATAATAGCATAAACAAAAGGGAAAGTATAAACCTACCTCACTCATATATTATATATAATAATTAAACAATAATGTGTTGAATGAATAATTTATCATGGACACAGTGAGTTCATTCCCCCAAATACAAACATGGTTCAACATTGGAAAATCTATTACTGCAACTTACTACCTATGAAAGGGAAAAAAATAATATAGTATGGATAGATGAAAGACATGTATTGTAAATCTATGAATGAATTAGGAGAAAATAAAAGAGAACATGCTTTAAAATTGTGATGGAAACGTACATTAATAGCATATTCAGAAGACATAAAGAAGATAGACTTACTTGCTTAAGACTTATTTGCTTAAAATGTAAAAACAAAAGACGGTTTTTACAGAGAAAGATACCATCAGTAGAATTAAAATTTAAGTTACAGACTTTTGGTCCTGCGTACAATGGCGTCAACACCCCTTTATCTTCCACTGAACTCAATTGTAACCTGGACAGAATGCATGGCCAGCTATATGAGAACTCTAAGAAGTAAATATAAGACAGATTGGGGAAGAACCAAAATTCAAAGTACCACTGAGCCAGCTGTGTGTTTGCCATTTCCTTCTCCCCAGGTGTGTCCTAGCCAGGACTCAGCACATTGCACAATCCAGAATAAGCACTGTGAAGAAGACAAATGTTCTAACTCAAGAAACTGAAAAAGAAATTCCTAAAACTCAGAGACAGTTGGGGAGATTTCTTGGATTCTTTCCCCTTCTTTTCCTCTATTACTTTTGGAGGAGTTGTAGTGGCAAGAGATTTTCCTCCCCTTTGTTTTTTAATTGCTATTAAGTTTTCTTTGGAGAAAAACATTCTTTCCTTGAAGGGGAAGAACAAAGTTTGCATACACTGTAACTTGTCCTGGAAATACAACTGGCTCTTCCAGTACACAACACTACAAATATCGAAGTATATGGTAAACATACGAATAAGAAGGTAGCACGCTTCCTATGTACAATACAGCATTTTGAATCCTAAAATAAGCTCCATAAAGTACAACTGGCCAGGCAGAAACCAGTCAAAACCTAGAGGGCCGGGAAGTGTCGTCTCCTTCAATCCAGCTGTGGCTTCAAGAAGGTGTCATCAGACCTGCTGTGCTAATGTTTTCCTTTTCTCTCTGCCCTGATGTGTGTAACCCAGGACAGGGTGGGAGAGGGCAGTTTTCTGGTTGGAAGTTTGCAAAGAGCTGGAACTGGAAAGTTCTTGGGAGATAATAAAGAGGAGGCACTCAGGAAGACCACACTGTCAAGCCATTTGTGACATCCTGGGCTCACCCCCAATCTGTGCCTTACCGGAAGGAAGTGGCATCAGAATTGAAGCGTCAACTTGGAATCTTGTATGGGTGAAATGTCCTTCATCACTTAAGGGGAATTAGACACATTCTCAGATGAAAGGAAACTGAAAGTAGTTCTTGGCAGCAGCCCCGCTTTAGAAGATTGCTAACGGAAGTTCTTCAGATCCAAGGGAAATGATACCAGGAGGAAACTTGGAACATCAGGAGTGAAGAAAGAGAAACAAAGGGAAAATATCTAGGTGTATATAATACTTTGTTTTTCTCCTCTTGAAGTTTGTAAAATGTGTTCGGGTGTTCAAAGTACAAAATAGACCATTCTCTGATGGGAGTTTTAGTGTACGTAGAGGTAATATAAAAAACAGCTGAAGCATAAAGGAGAGAAATTTTAGTGGTAACATTTCCATATTCCAATTAAGTGGTAAAATAGTGATTCTAAACAAACTGAGAAAAAATAAGTATATATTTGTCATTCTTAGAGTAAACTCTAAAAAATTATATAATTATATAGAGTCAAAATGACTAGGAGAGTGATATTTAGAACACTGAATAAGAAGAGTATTAAAAGAAAAGATAAAAACACCAATGGTCAAATGATTTTAAATTTAGAAAAAATATAGTCTTTCTTCAGAGTCCCTGTGGATGTTTCCCATAATATATCCTTGATATTTAAATTTTTTTAATGTTTATTTTTGAGAGAGAGAGAGAGACAGAGCGCAGGCAGGAGAGGGGCAGGGAGAAAAGGAGACACAGAATCCAAAGCAGGCTCCAGGCTCTGAGCTGTCGGCACTGAGGCCGACTCAGGGTTTAAACTCACAAACTATGAGATTGTGACCTGAGCTGAAGTCTTAACACTTAACAACTGAGCCACCCAGGTGCCCCTATCCTTGATTTAAAAAGAGATTATCCAATATCTCTTTAGGGATGTTGTGTTGAACACACACACACACACACACACACACACACACACAGCAAAGAGCAGTGAAACAGATTGAGTGAAATAACTGTAGAATTTTTAAATTTTCCTATTATAGCTATTTAATTTATGAAAAAGACAACTGCTGTCATTTTTTACCATCATCCAGTCACATTAAATAATAAATAATTACTAGTTCCCTTGAATGACCAATTGTTAAAATTTGAGCTGCACATGTGTTTGGGTAGATTTGAGGAGCGGAATTACAATTTATTAACATTGTCTTTGCTTTACATTACAAATGCTACATTTCATTAATGTATGAATGAAATAGGCAAATGGTGAAATAGGCAAATTTCTGCTAGATGCTTTATATTCTGTGACTACACTAAAAGCAACATGTATTGATTTTATGGAGCATCTGAAACTCTCATACACTGCTGCTAAGAATATAAAGTGGTATTTGAAGAACTGTTAGCAGCATCTACTAAAACAAATACACACACACTCTATGCATTAGTTTTTTATTACCAAGTAACAAATTACCACAAATTTACTGGCTTAAAACAAAACCCTCATTAGCTCACAGCCTACACTAATTCTACCAACCTCCGTTGCAATTTATTGTAATATGGGGCTGTGATAATATATTGAGAGCTCTTTCCAAATACCTTGCTAAAGTCTATGTTCTTTATTTGTACTGAATTTTCTTGAATTTTTCTTGAATTAGTAATGTTATTACTAAAGATGTGTTTGCTCTTAAGTTGAAGGATCCCTGGCTCTTAATAGTCATTAGAAATCAGAATGATGTGTTTTCTCTTAGCTGCTTACAAATCACCTACGCATTAATTCTGTAGCAAGATAATACTTTGAAATATTAGCACTTTTATACCTGGAAATTCCTTTTTACCCTAGGACATGTTCTCCATTAAAACCAGACCTTGAGGCTAAAAAATCCATTGCCTTAGAACTCAGTAGTTCAGGAATTAAAAGGAAAAAGGCAAAGAAGTTGATTTTTTGCTTTGATTTTCAAAATATGTGGCTGAAGCACATTTATGAGACCACTCCTAAAATGGTTTGGGGGCTTATGGATAGCAAAGACCATTCCAAAATGGGCGTAACGAGGCAAAGACCTTAAAAGTGCCTGGCTGTGGACTCAAGTTCACAAAATAGTACATGGAGACACAGATGCCATGTATTTTTGGACAGAGATGATAAAGTAGGGGTGGTGGTGGTAAATTCCTTTCTTTGGGATCTAGAACATAGAAACTTGATAGAATGGAGACATTTCATAGGTTGCCAATTTGGGTAGATCATTATGATAGAGAACCAGAAGAATTCTTGTCATTGATGCCCTATCTCTGTATCAGGTACCCTGAACTTGGATGCACCCCGAGGAGAAAACTGTCAATAGGAAAATTCTGGAATTATCAAGGATAATGATTGAAATAATATTGCCACTTAGTAAAATGTATACATTTGTGGACTACCTTATTTCATTTTTATTTGTCTATTGAAGTATAGACACACAACGCTACATTCGTTTCAGGTGTGCAGCATGGTGATTCTACAAGTCTCTATGGTGTACTATACCATACAGCTCACCACAAGTGTAGTGTCAGCATACAATGCTACAACAGTATTATTCACTATATTCCCTGTGCTTTTCCTTTTACTCCCATCACGTATTCATTCTATAACTGTCACCTGTATCTCCCATTCCCCTTCACCCATTTTGTTCATCCCCTCCCCACACCCTGGCAACTGTAAGTTTGTTCTCTGTATTTATAGGTCTGTTTCTGCTTTTTTTGTTGTCTATTTGTGTGTGTGTGTGTGTGTGTGTGTGTGTGGTTTTTGTTTTTGTTTTTGTTTTTGTTTTAGATTCCACATGTAAGAGAAATCATATGGGATTTGCCTTTCTCTCTCTGTCTTATTTCACTTAGCATAATACCCTGTAGGTCCATCCATGTTGTTGTCACAAATGGCAAGATCTCATCTTTTTTTTTTTTTATGGCTAAGGACATTTATGGATACTTTTTCACATCCAATTTTATTAACCTGTGACCTGTGAAATTTGAAATTTGCACCAGTCAGTCTGGGATCATGCGTGAAATCAGCAAGTATTTTCCACCACTTTTGGATGTCAAAACTGTGTTTACCGACCTCCAGTCTTCTAATACTGCTTCCATTCTCTAAAATTCTTTAAAGTTTACAAAAAAGAACTCAATAATGATAAATAAAATTTTCTAGGAGATTCAAACTTATTTGCAGCAGGCAAAATTCTTTCCTACACGTTTTAAAAAAGTTTGCTGTGAGAACAGTTTGAAAGGGTTTCATAGTGAACACCCATATATTCACTCACTACCTATTTTCTACAATTAATATTTTATTATATTTGCTTTATGATCTATCCTTTCCCCCTACCTATCCATCAATTTCTATTATTTTTATAATATACCATTAACTTGAGTAAAATTTTTTTTATGGTTACCTTGTTCTGTTGGTGTAAAATCTATATACAGTGAAATATGACTTTTAAGTATAACATTAGATAAGTTTGATATTTATATCCCAATATTATATTGTCTTAGAAAATTTTTCTATGCCCCTTTTCAGTGGATTTTGACCTACAACCCTTACTATTCTGATTCTTTTAGTATTTTCTCTAGTTTAGATGGACTCATGCAATATGTCCTCTGTGAGTCAGGCTTTTTTCACTTGTGATGGCTTCAGATTTATTAATTTGTTGTACATTAGTAGTCTGCTCATTTTTATTGAGGTATTCCATTGTATGAATACACCATTTATATATCTGGTTTTTGATTATTTCAATTTTTGACTGTTATTAATGAAGCTGCTATAAATATTCTTGCACACATCTTTTTGTGGACATTTGTTTTCATTTCTTTTGAGTAACTATCTAGAACTAGAATTAGTGGTTCATAGGAACAATGTAAGTTTACTTTTACAATAAACTGCCAGACCTTTTCCAAAGTGGTATCTTATTATGGTTTTTACAAGCTTTTAAATTACACTGTGTTTTGGGTTTGTGTAAATACCATTTCTTTCACTAGAGATGTTGAGGAAAAATAGAAAATAAAAATTTCTGGCTTAATAACACAAGTATTCCTTTTTGTCTAAATATAACACTTAAAAACAATTCTCCATAATAGTTGTTCATTGTATCTAAATTTTGTTTCAGTTTTGACCTCTGCCTAGGGGCATTTTATTTCATTAATTTTAGATTCAAAAAGCATTTGTGAGTACCTAAAAAGGTCTAGAAAAATTCCCAAGCTTGATGGTTAAATAAATATGTCATAATTTCTGCCCTCAGTGGTCTTAACAAGAGGCAGATGTGTAAATAAGTATGTTTAAGGGTTATAGATACTATTTTGGTTGCATATATATATGGAACAGGAAGGCAAGAGAAAGGAACTGTAAAATTTACCTGGTGAAATAAGAGAAAAGCCATGAAAATCTTTGAGGGAGGAGATATTTGTACTTAATTTTTTATACAGGACTTTTAGAAGATGTTATGATGGTTTAAATCCTTCATTACTATTATTTGTTGTTTTTATACATTTTGTGAACATAATGGTTTTCTTTCTCTGCAATCAATATTGTGGAAAGTGAACTGGACAAAAGATGCTCATTCTAGCCCCATCTCTGTCTCTTGGGCCACGATTGTCTTTTTTTTTTTTTTTTTTAGTGTTTATTTATTATTGACAGAGAGAGAGAGAGAGAGCGCGCGCGCGCGCGCACATCAGTGGGGGAGGGGCAGAGGGAGAGGGAGACACATGCTCCAGGCTCTGATCTGTCAGCACAGAGCCCAACGCGGGGCTCCAACTCACGGACAGAGAGATCATGACCTGAGCTGAAGTTGGCCGCTCAACCAACTGAGCCACCCAGGTGCCCCATTATGATTTTCAAAGTCCTCATTTCCTAACTTGTTTTCCTGACAACCCCAACAACATTGTGGGGTGGGGGAGAATGTATGGCAACATCCTTTCTTAAAACCTAACAAATGTGAGGCATTGTGAATGTATACTATCAGTAATAATATCACATACCCTTTTTTTCTTTGCATTTTTCTCAGATGGTCTTCAAAATGCTTCCATGCTCAATGTCTTGATCCACACAGGTGTATATCTACATGAAATATTGCACAATTGCCTCTTAACATGTCTTTTTTTGATCCAGAACACTCATCCATCACCTTATTCCCATTATTAGACTCATCTCTTCAAGTTTGCATTGTATCCATGGAGTTATAGTTACTAAAATGTGTTCTAATCTCCAATGTACCTTGTTTATTATTCCTACCCTGTTTAGTAGCATATGGAGATATGCAAGAAACGAGTTGCTTTAGTTTCCTACTGCTGTTGTAATAAATTACCACAAACTGAGTGGCTAAAAAACAATACAAATTTGTAATCTTTTAGTTCTGGAGGTTAAAAATCTGAAATGGGTCTTACTGGATTAAAATCAGTGTTTCTGCAGGGCTGTATTCCTTCTTGGAGTCTTTAGAGGAGAATCCTTTGCCTTGTCTCTTCTGGCTTCTGCTGGCCATCTGTAGTTCATGGTTCTTCTTCTCTCATCCATCTTTAATGCCAGCAGGATAGCATCTTCAAATCTCTCTTTGACTCTGCTCCTCTGCCTCCTTCATCCACATTCAAAAGACTCTATAATTACACTGGGCCCACTGGATACTTCAGGATAATGTCTTTATCTTGAGGTCAACTGATTATCAACCTTAATTCCATCTGGAACCTTAATCCTCTCTTGCCACAAAACATAACTTAAACACAGGTTCTGGAAATTAGAACATGGGTATATCTTTGGGAGTCCATTATTCTGCCTACCATGCTGGTATCACTTTTTGTTTATTTGTATGTTTTTTTTTTTTACCTAACAGTGTTCTTATTAGAAACCCTTGGCACCTCCCTCACAGCCCTTTGTTCCTGTAGTAACATGTTTTCCACGGTCACTTGCTTCCCAACTTTGGGAGCCTTCTCTCTCCCTTGCATTTACTTTAAAGCTTCATTTGGGCAAATGACTTGCTCCCAGAGCTCGAGAGATCTCAGTCCTAAGAAGGGCTTTGGGCTTCAGTTTTCCATTTGGCTATCCATTTATTTCTTTTGTAATCCATTCCCCTTTCTTGTTAAAGTACTAATATTTAGTGAAAAATAAAAATAACATTTTTATCATTCCTTTCCATTTTTCCATTTCTTTTTCTTCCAACAGTTCAGAAGCTTTTGAGGAACTTGGGTGGCTGAGTCAGTTAAGCATCTGATTCTTGATTTGGGTTCAGGTCATAATCTCACAGTTCATGAGATTGAGCCCCAAGTTGGGTTCCTCGCTGACAGCACAGAGCCTGTTTGGGATTCTCTCTCTCCCTCTCATTCTGCCCCTCCCCTACTCGTGCTCTCTCTCAAAACAAATAAATAAATAAATAAATAAATAAATAAATAAATAAACTTAAAAAAAGTTTAGATGCTCTTAATAACCTTCATGACCTTAATCATTTATTTTTGGAAGGTTTCAATCATGAGTCCTCAAATAAGAAGTAAAGGGTAGCACACAGAAGTTTTAATTAACTGACAATCTACTTACTGTCACCTTCTATTTTTTTATTCCTGGTAGATTTTGTATATATGTGTGGTGGAGAGGGGGTAACACTAGTTTTTGTAATAGATAACCCTCAAATTTTTATTGTCTCAACATTAGAATTTTATATCTCACTAGCAAATAATACAGTATGATTGTTCCTGATTGGCAAATAACTGTCCTCCATATGGTAATTCAGGGACCCCAGTTCCTTCCCCCTGAAGCTCTGTCAGTCAGTAAGGCCTTGAAGTCCTCAATAGTCCTCAATAGAAGGGAGTACTGGGGATATAATGCATAGGAGTTTTTAATGAACCTAACCTGGGAGTGACACATATAATTTATCCTCAGATTCTGGTGGAATGAACTAGCCCTATGGCCACAGATAAAGGCTTGGTAAATACAGTTCGAGAGTAGACAGCTGCTTGCCAGTGACAACTCTATACTGTGGAAGGGAGAGCATGAACGTGGGCAGACCATTAGCCATCTCAGTCATAGCACATTCTTGATTGGCTGTTATCCCTCATACTTTGCCTTTCATATCCACTACCCACTATCAAGATCTTTATTAGTTCTCTATGATTCTTCCCCAGAAATTCTGCACTGTCTTCATATGAGTGGAGAGAGGTACATGCCTATGGGGTGGTTTGAGATGTGTGGATTACACATATCTCTTCTGTATGACATATTCTTTAACATATCATACAATACATCTGGTTTTCATTCTCATCTCTCTCCCCAGCATTGCCCCATAGAATGTTAGATTTCTGTATTCTTTAAATTCAGAAGGCTGGACTCCTCCACTGTGAGAACACTTTCATTCTTATCTTGTAGCTCCAACAAAGTTACCTTCCCTTCTCTCCTTTCTCCTACTATTTCTCACCTTAATGTAGGTTTCAATTTTCCCCAGATTCTTCCACTTCTTAATTTTTTGTGTTGCTTTAAATTGTATATCTAATATCAGTTCACCCACTCTGACAAATCAGATTATAATAAAAACATTTCCTTAAGACCTTACCTTTCTTCCTTATGCAGGGCAGCCAATTTGAATAAACACACAAAGATTCAATGACTGCATCAGGCAGGAGACTTTGGAATAATTCCCTGGGCTTCTATGTGGTCAAGCCTGATTTCTCAACTATTTCCTGTATGATAACTCTTGGTCAATGACATGCTGCATATAATTGCTAAAAATGCATGTGGGTGGTCAATCCCAGAGTTGGCCATTCTCTGGATTAAAATAAATGAATTGAGAAAACAATAGTTACAAAATGGTTTTGGCTTCCATTTTCAAGGGTAAAAAACACAAAGTAAGGTTGGTTATTATACTGTCTTCTTGACTGAAGATAAGTAAAAATCTTTATTAGGGATTGTGAATTTTATTGTTCTAGATTTTTCTATAAAACTGATCAAAGCTATGGCTCATCACTACCAAATCCCAATCTTACTCTAATCAAATATTTATAGGTATAGTTGTACATGATTCTCTGTACAAATTCAGGGGATTTCAAGAATTTTGAAATCACCTGAAACCCTATTTTAGACTTATCTCAAGGATGTATATAGCACAGGGGTCAAGATCATGGCCTCAAAGACTGTCAGCACCAAGCTTTGTGATCTTGAGTTGGTTTCTTCTTTTTTTCTTTTTAAATGTTTATTTATTTATATTGAGAGAGAGAGGGGTGGGAGAGAGAGAGAATGGTCTGGGGAGGGGCAGAAAGAGAAAGAGAGAGAAAATCCCAAGCAGGCTCTGCACAGACAGCCCAGAGCCCAATGTGGGGCTTGAACCCATCAACTGTGAGATCATGACCTGGGCTGAAATCAAGAGTTGGATGCTTAACCAACTGAGCCACCCAGGTGCTCTTTGAGTAAGTTCCTTAACCCTGAGATGTCTCAGTATTGTCTTCTTTTTTTTTAATGTTTGTTTGTTTGTTTGTTTGTTTAGAGCAGGGGAGGGACAGAGAGGGAGAGAGAGAATTCCAAGCAGGTTCCACACTGTCAGCACAGAGCCTGAGGTGGGCTCCATCTCATGAAACCACAAGATCATGACCTGAACCGAAACCCAAGAGTCCTATGTTTCACTGACTGAGCCACACAGCACCCCTGTCTTCTTTTAAATTAAGTAAAAATAAGAGACCCTCTCTTATACAATTGTTATGAGGTTTAAATCAGTTAATGTTTCTAAAATAATGCCAGCTACATCGTAAATATCATATAATTTCTTACTAATTAAATAACCTTATAGTAAATTAATTTATCAGTTATTTTTCTTCTTGAGTTCAAAGGCTCAAAATATAGCAGGTCATTGCTATGTTCTTCTTCATCCAAATTCCTACTTAATGAACTTTTCATGAAGACATTAAAAATTCTATCAGTTATTATACTAGCTAATATGGACTTTCCTATTTTTAAAGTGTCATATCCTTACAGTGATATACATTATTTGTAGAATCAATGTGTGAATTAGGCAATAAACAAAACATCATTTAATTGTATTGGAGGAACTATATCCTTATTATTACAACAAATGAACTAAAAAATCTAAGAAAAATTCTTCTTTAATAATTGACATATATTTCCCAAGAGATGGATTGATTAATTAGCAGAGAACTTGGTGGCCCCTGGATGTGAAAGGTAGAGGAGAATATTGCAAAAAATATTAGAATTTTAAAAAAAGAGAAAAACAGATTGTGCTATAATTTATTTCCCCTCTAGCCCCAGTCTTGTCTTTCTCCTCAGTGGCTTTTATTCCCACCTGGTTTTTAGTAGTAAGAACATGAAACATTATGTCCGTAAACCTGTAAGCAAACCATACTTGCTAATGAGTTTGATTCTCTCAATTTTTTGTTTTCTTGTCCTTCTCTCTTTTATACTATTAATTTTTCATTTAACCTTTAGCCCGACTGCACTAAAATGTAGAGCTTATTTATTTTTCTTGCCTTGCAAGTAGAAGGAGTATGGATGCACATGTGTCTGTGTGTGTGTGTTGGCTCAGGGGAATGTCTCAAAATACAACTTATAACCAGGAGGTGAAAGAAAACTTCCACACAGAGCGCAGTGAATTATAGAAATGAGCTGTAGAACTTGCTGAGCTAAAATAGAAGCAGTTCACAGGTAAAAACTAGAAAATTCTCATTCCTCTGGGAGGAAAAAACTCTCCTGATCTTCAAGTATTTTAGTTTATGGGGGGAAAAACTCTGTCTTGAATTAGCCATTTTAATACTCCACATCTTAACTCAAAGTATCACAATTCTGCTGAAAAACACAGTTCCCCTTTTGGCACCGGCCATTTAAGCAAGCTAGTTCCTTCTACAATTAGGAAAAGGAGTCAAGGTTGGATATTGCACTGGTGTTCTGTCTTTAATGTTTCTGTGAGTCTTACTTAGTGGCTTCTATTTTGTAAGTGATGATTTCCAGAACTTCATCTGTTCCTGTCCAAGTAGAAGGTGATTGTAGCCTCACTAAATTGCTATCACATTTGTTATGAAAACAGTTTAAACCAGAATCTTGAGAAAAACATATTTTATCGACATTGACATTCAACAAAAGTAATTAAATCAGAAGCACATTTTTGGCTATAATAATGTCTTCCCGACAAATGAAATAGACGTGAATTTAGTATTAAATAAATGCTCTTTTAAAATAAAGGTTTAACAACATTTTGTTTGTTGTCAACTTTTTAATGATCCAAAGGCTGTTTTAAACATGTATTATCATTTCCCATAGGAAAACTGGAGTCATCTGATAGGCTCTGTGGGTGTGATATAAGAGATCCAGATCTTGCCTCCCCGTAAATCTTGGCTCTATCAACAGAAGTCAAAAGATAATCCACTTATCCCTTTGCCAAAGAGGGTCAAAAGTGAGCCACACTTAAGACTTAAAGCAATGCCACTCTACGTGGAGGAGGGCTCAGTCTCCCCCTTGCTCCTCATAATGATTTTTTGCCATTTTCCTTTTTCACTATATACATGGACAACAAATACAAAAGAAAAAACACACACACACACAACCCACCCACCAAAAGAAAGCAGTTTGAATCTCTTGTCATCAGATTGAATTCCTCTCAATCCTTTAATCTTGTCTTTCACCCTATTTTAGACAATCCCTCCTCTGGTCATATTCTAAAGCCAGTCATGACCAATAAATACAACACATTATAATTATAATTTCAATTTCACTCACCCTACACTCTGACAACCTTCTCCTAAATTTTCAACTTGTTACCTCAAACTTTTCAACCCCTTCTCATGCTTCATTGATATATTATCGGTTTCAATATTTTTCATCCACTTGATACACTCTTGCTTTCCTTAGCAAGCTTAAGTTCCATGGTCAGTCACTATAATTAGTCTCTGGCACATACTTTTGACTCCAGGATTACTCTTTGTCTTTGCCTCACACACTTGGCAAAACCAAAACCCTGGTTCAGTCCAACTCTCAGCCCCCTTGTGCCAGCCCCTGTGTAGCTTATTCTTGTGGAGAAATATACAACCATGATAAGCTTGTTCCACTTGACATTCATGAGCATGAAATTCACAGTGAGCCCTTAATATTTTCACAAAATCATTTTAGTGTCCCCTAATCATGTCAATATCTTATTCTCTTCAAGGACTATTTCATATCCTCTCATTTCTCTAGAAACTCCCAAGACCTTTTTCCCTATTCTCACTCTCAGCTGATGGTTTTCCTTCTTACCTACCTGAGAAAATTGAAGCAAACCATATCTACCCTCTAACTGCCATCTGTCCCCACAGGCTCAGCCTTCTGATTGATAAACTACCATTAAGCCTACTTAAGCCACTTCTCACCATCTCCATTGTTGCCATCATCAGTTACCTGAGCCATCATCATATGGAGTCTAACCAGTCCTCCTATCTCCCTGCTTTTATCTTTGCCTGCCACACTTAGTCTTGTTACTAAGTGATCCTTTCAATAGCTAAGTCAAATCATGGAACTCCCCTGCTCAGATCCTTTCAATGGCTCCTCATTGCATTCATTAAAATCGCCTACAAGCCACTGTAAGAGAATACAGAGTCAGAGAATACAGAGGGCTCAGAGAATACAGAGAATTCAGAGAATGCAGAGGGCTCAGAGAACAGCCCCTATTACCAGCCACCCCATTATCTTTGTCCTTTGATCACTCCTTTCCAGACCCCCTTTCCTTCTTTTTGTTTCTGGAACACTAGAGGGACTTTCCAACATTAGGGTTTTGTATGTAGTTTGCCCTCTGTGTGAACTGACCTTCCTCCATACATGTACATGGCTCACTCTCTCACCTTCTTCAAGTGTTTTGCAAATGCCCTCTTCTCACTGGGACCTTCGATGACCATGTTATTCAAATTACATTTCTATGCCCCTCAGCATTCTCCACACTTCTAAGTTGCTCTGGCTTTATAGTAGTCACTGAATTCTAACATACTATTTAATGTATGTATCATGTTCATTGCTTATTTATGCTTTCTGCCTGCTAGAATATAAGTTCCATGGGAAAGATGTCATTGGTTTCCTCTATAGATGGATTTAAAGTGCTAAGAGAACTATGCTGGCTCAGAGTAGACATTCATATATGTTGGATAAATGATGACTATTCATAAAGATTTGATACTGGCATTTATGAATGAATTTCAATATCAAATTTCTAGATCTATATATTTGATGGAAATATTTAAAAGCCTTTAAATTAGGAAAATATAAATTATATGCAAGATCTCATGTACACATACACTCATAAATACACGAACCAAAAAAATTCAGTGAAGAACTTCTTTCATTTCCACAAACTAATAGACTATTAAGCCTGAGAGAGAGGACAGCCCTTTCACTTAAGCCCTCTGAATAATGTCTTCGTCTTTAACTAAATCATTCTTTTGTGGAACTGGCCATAAGGGCACTTAACTTGGAGAAGTGAAATAGTTTATATGATTTTGCATCTCCTATACTGGGCTTCCAGGTGGCAGGTGTAGGTAAGACATGCCAATATAACACGACATGACAAATCTTCTGCTGAGGAAGTGCAGTTAGAAAAATAATGGCCTTAAATAAAAGTCACCAATCCCCTATTTTAGTCTCTTGGTACACATGTAGTATTAAAATTATAAATTCTAAAATATTTGATAACATTGTAGACAAGAGTTTGAAGAAAAATATAAACTCTCACAAAAAATTAGGACTTCTTAATCTCTCCCTCATGAATAGTTTGGGCAATGTGACAAAAATAAAGATTCAATCACAAAAATGCTATTTTGAAATCAAATTTGGCCTACATTTTGATATTTGTAGGAATGCTGCATGTCTTATTCCCTGTAATTATGTGGTTGGGTTAGATCTTAAAATTAAGTGAAGTATTTAAAGTTGACGTATCAATGGAGAAACATGCCCCGGGGCAGGATTGGGCGGGGGGGGGGGGGGGGGGGGGGGGGAGTGTGCAATAAGAAAACATACTTTTCTACCTTTAGAAAATTTGACTTAGAGATTTGGGACCGCAGATCTTACTATGATGGTGAAAGTTTCAAAGGTTCTAGTCAGACTGAGGTAGACTTTTTAAAGGAATTCTTTTTAACTATAGTACTTGACTCAGTTTACAACCATGAATTCCAGAACCATGCCCAGGGCCTGAGCCAGAGTCTAAGCTTTCTTCTCTCAGTTTTAAACAAACCAACCAGCCCAGCCCTGAGAGTTGGCAATAGAACAAAGTAGAGGATAAACTGATTTTAAATAATGGTACTTTATTGAAGTCTCCAACTGTCCTTGGACACTTCTTTAGTGCATTTTATAATTATAGAAGTTCATGAGGTCCAAGCACCACTGGACTCAAAGTAATCCAAACATAATGATTGCACCACAGTACCATTGGCAGGTGCCAAGAGTGGCAGGTCTGTGTTTTAATCACTGGGCCCCTGCCTGGGATTCTGGCCCCACTCTCCACACATAAGCCATGGCCAGACAGGGAACAGGAAGGGGCCAAAGTTCACAGCTGAAAGTCTCACCCCTCTCCACATGTTCTTTAATCAAGGAAGAGAGGTAAAGGGTAGGCACAAAAAGAAAGTTGAAAGGAAGAGACAGGACAAAATAGAATAGGGGAAAAGTGAAGAAATAATAAACATGTATTATCTTCACAGAAGTGAGTTAAAATTCTCCAGAAAGAACCAGCATACCTCTTCAAGCCATTTCATCCATCATAGTCATCCTGAGGCAGCTATTTGAACCTAATAGAAAGTGGGTAACCATATGAATATACAGAACTATTTGCCAAGTATTTGGGTATGAAAGACTTACCTCCCCTTCAAGGCACTTCCTTGTTCTCTGGCTGATCCTAAGAAGAACACCAGGATTTGGAAAGGAGAGTCACAAAGAATAACACAAAAATAAAAAGTGACAAAGACATATAGGTTGAGGTTGTATGAGGATGTAGTAATAGGGCCAAAGTCAAATATTCAAATTCAAATTTTTTTCTCATGTTTGGGACATTTGGAAAAAATCAAAATTTTGTTAAGAGTTTTTCCTCTGAATTGACACTTTTTTTTTTTTGCATTGGAATTTTACTTAAATTTGTTTCTATATCCAATAAGATTTATTTTCCTTTTTTTTAAATTATAAATTGACTGTCAGCCTTAAAATTATGGATTTTACCCCTGAGATAATGAGATTTAATCACATATTTTTTTTGAAATTTAGTAACAAAGTAAAAAACAAATGTAAAAACTCATGAAGTCTAATTAATCCTTAGAGAAATATACATGTAACTTTCTTGGAAAATTGGGCTAAGGTAAACTCAAGTTACTCTTAAGATGTTTATTTCCTTTTGTTTTCCCAACGTGCAGATGGTTCCAAATAGAGTTGCATTATAGACTTGGACACAAATTATTTTAGATTTGTGCTGCTTAAACAGTTGAAGGAGCCCTTAGCAATATTGATAATGAGAAACAGGACTAAACTAAAATGTAGGGAATTGAAATATGACATTATTAAAAATATTTCTATAAAAATAATAATGATTCTGACATATCTAAGAAAGCATTTATAAAGGTCAATAATGTTATTTAAATAATGTTCAGAATAAACCACGATTAAGGGAAAAATCTTTGTCTTCAAATATTTCCTGCTAGAGAAGGAACAATGCACTGGGCATGGCTCTGGGACCCATGATATCTATATGATCTATAAAACAAGAAGGTTGGATGATAATCTTTGGGATCCTTTTCCCCCTTTGAGCCTCTATTTTTTTAAGTTTAAGGAAGGAATGGAAAAGGCCAGGGGCAGCAGTTACCTTCTATATGGGTGTTTCCTTTGGAGGAAAGTGAAGCTCAGAGAGTTTAGAGTTTAATCACAGTGAATATGGCTCAGGCCTTCTATTCAAGTCCAGATGAATTACTATATGGAATACCATTACTGTGTCCCTTCTCTTATTTTTAAGTTAGTACTGATAACTTACATTTTGTTTTCCTCGCAGAGACAAGTAGTGAACTGATCAAGAAGTTCAGAAGACTTGTATTGCATGTTGTTCTTTGACAAGGACTCTGTCAGGCTCCTCTTTGTCCATCTTTGATGTCTAACCAAGTTCCCTTTACTCATTTTCCATCTTCTCCTTCACCCTGCCCCCTGGCTATGAATCTGCACTGGTCTCTACTGTATTCAGAGTTTAATTCAATCTCTATCCGTTATTACAGTAGTTTTGAACTTTATTGTCATTGTCTTGAGCAATGTCTTCCTTGACATTTGTAACACGTGTCTGGTATATAATTTTTCTTTAACATTATTAAACAAAGAGTAAACCAGAAAAGCTCTGGCAATGCCAGAGTGTCTCTCTTTCATCTCTTCTAGAAAAACAGAGGCACTAGGAAAAATGAGCCTGAATCCTTTCCTTCCCATGCAGAGGGAAGGAGAGGAGTAGAAAAATGAGGATCGTGAACTCTGGAGCCAGACACATCGGAAATCAAATTCTATTAAGTGGTGTTTAGTGGCTGTATGACTTTGGACAAACCTTCATTTTCTCATCTATCAAATGGCCATAATCATAACACCTACCTCAAAGATCATTATGGGGATTGAAATAAATATTAACCTCTTATTGTTAAGTTTTCAATCAATATTAATAATAATCAGGGATGCCTGGGTGGCTCTACTGGAGTCTGCTTAGGATTCTCTCTGCTCCTCCCTGCTCTCTTTCTTTCTCTCTCAAAATAAATACATAAATTAAAAAATAATAATCACAAAACCTTTCTCAGAGGAGGGTATCACTCCTACTGACCATCAGGCCCTCATTCTAGCCCAGCTTAGACTTGCAAGAACCAGGCGGACTAAAAGAATGATGCGTGATTGGCAAAACTGAACTCTGGGTTAAGACTAGTTTTGAAAGCTGTATTTATGTTCTGACCCACTGAGGTTGGCACTATCTCTAAGGAAGCAGACTTTTCAACATATTGCTGCTTAGTTGAAGAGATATGACTCAATAAGATGGTAAAGAGGGACGT
Source organism: Panthera pardus (assembly GCF_024362965.1). NCBI lineage: Eukaryota > Metazoa > Chordata > Mammalia > Carnivora > Felidae > Panthera > Panthera pardus. Next base: position 32,063,044 of record NW_026526765.1, on the reverse strand, counting down.
TCTGGATACTCTGGGTACCCTGCATCCATAGTGAAATGCTCTGTCTCAGGAATAAATGAAGCATTTATAAAAATCTCTTAGACACTAGGGAATCTGAAGCACAAAGACAAGAAGTTAGGTATGCAGCAAATAAATGGAGACAAAATTTCAAGTAGAGAAAGGGGCTAAGTTAATTTAGCATGTTCCAGGCACTGCCTAAGCTTTATGTGTTTCCATGGTATTTACCAGACCGCAAACATGGCCATTGTAGTGACAATTAGAGAAATGCTATTTTTGAACTCTATATTTTCTCTGTCAACGTGGAAATATTTTTCTCTCAAAGATCCAATACTTAATGAAACCTCTCAAGATTTTTTCCATTATCTTTATACCACAATAAAGTTACAGCCACGAATGTGGGAGGTGGGTAGTACAAACAGCAAAGAAATATTGATAAGGCATTTTAAGCCCTGAAAGATTTTTTAAAACATTACTCCCTATTCTATGGGCCAGGGCATTCATGAACCTCTAATATTATTTTTTTTTCTGGGCTGGGTTTGTGGAAAATACAAATACTTTGGAGCTCACATTTGAGAGTGTAAAGTAAAGAAAGAAATCAGAGCCCCTGCTCTCTACTCTTTCCTTTATAGTAGAATAAAGCAGGCAAAGCGATATTTAGTCTTGACTCACCTCTGCATCACAGAAATTTAGCATTTCTTGCACCTTCTTTTTAAGTGGTCAGAATATTAGGCCTGGAGATGTAATTCACTGTGACATGCTTAAAATCTGAAAACATTCACTTGGACAATCATACAGTCAGAGTTTACAGGAATGGCTGTCCAAAAAAACATCTCTAATGAAACATGCTGTTGCAGCTTAGTAGGTAATTACCAATATTTTTATCTACAAGTCACAAAAAATTGAAAGAGTTGCTCAAGTTATAGTATCAGTTTTAGGCTAATGGTATAGAGCAGGAAGAAAAGGCAACACATTCCTCATTAACAGCTTCTGTGTTGTGATAGAGTGTTAATAATTGTGTATCATGTGCCTTCCTTTAACTGATTAAGTACTGTTGTGTGCAAAGGGTATGTTAGAGCTGTAGCTTTGGGGTGAAAAAAAAATAAACGAGCTGACACAGAAAGTTTATTCAAATATAATGGGAAAGAAATCATGTTACTAAGAAAGGATTAGGACTGAACACTCCTTCTGTCTATCCGCCCTATCTTAGATTGTTTTTTTTTTTCATCATATATCTTATGAAGTGTTTCTCCATTTCCAGTCATGTTTAGAATACATGGACCAAACATATATAATAAGCATGTGAAAAACATTTTGCTAGAGGTTTCCTTAGCAGCTTGTAGCTGAGCATGCAAAACCCATCCATTTGTTGCACAATTTGCTGACAGTGTACCGTGCACTTGCTGTGTTGCCAAATACAGACCACCCAAAAGTGATGCACAACCATACAGTGCTCTGGTCGAGTTTACAGCCTAGGGACTGAGAAATGCACGAAATAAGAAAACACACAAAACATTATCTAATTGTATACTATAATAAATGCTTGGAGAACAGAAAGCAAGGAGTGATTCAAGAGACTAACAATGGAAGATACATTAAGTTGTCAGGAAAGACTTCATTCAATAAGAGATATATGAAGACAGGGGTGCCTAGGTGGCTCAGTTGGTTAAATGTCCGACTTCGGCTTAGGTCATGATCTCACAGCTCGTGAGTTCGAGCCCCATGTCAGGCCCTGTGCTGACAGCTCAGAGCTTGGAGCCCGCTTCAGATTCTCTGTCTCCCTCTTTCTCTCCACCCCTCCCCTGCTCATGCTCTCTCTCTCTCCTTCAAAATAAATAAACATTAAACAAAATTTTTAAAAAGAAGGATATATGAAGAAAAAAAGCAAAGAGAGGAAGCTATAGCAGTCCAGGCAAGGGGAAAAATAAACAGGTGTAAAAAGTCCTGAGGAGAGAAAGTGCTAGAAGAAGGCCAGTATGGCTAAAGTGCACAGACCATGAAGGAGCTAGACAAAGGATGAAGGTGGAGAGGGAGCTGAGACCAAGTCATGCAGGGTCTTGTAGACCACAGCAAGAATTCTGAATGAACTGAATGCAAGAGAGTAACAAAACCCAATTCATATTTTTGAAAGATCTTTCCATTTTCTATGTGAAAAATGCACTGAAGGGGAGCATGGTTGTAAGTAAAGGAAATGTTTGCAATGCTTGTGTAGAGGTATAGCAAAGCAAAGGGGATAACAAGAGGAGCAATAGAAAAAGAATGAAAACTGATTTGAGATAGACTTGGTCAGGCTTGTCATTGTACTTAATGTGGGAGATGAGGAAAAGAGAAGGTTTAAAAGTGAGGAAAAGAGAAGGTTTAAAAGTGCTCAATAAAAACATAAACGATCAAAACAATTCTATAATGTTATATATATATATTCATATATGTATCAGTACATATATGAATACACACACACACACACACACACACACACTGATGGTACTTTGGGTAACACGGCATACGCATTAGTCAGAACTCAGCAAAAATACTCTTATGACATGCATTCTTATATTATTATATTAAATCTTATATTCTTATATTCTAATATCTTATATTCTTATATTAAAAGAAAAAACCATAAACAGATATTAAACACTAGTTAATTATGTATGCTGACGTATTTAAGGAAAAGTGTACTGATGTCTGCAATTTATTTTGAAATACTTCATAAGAGAAGATGGATTGATGGAAAGAAGGAAGAACCAGGTGAATAGATATAGTATATGATAAAATAGGCGGAGAAAATATCAATGATATTGCCGGTCATACAGTTGGTGATAATGGTACCTTTGGAGAAGTGTTTGGAAATATGTATCAAAAACATTAAAAAATGTAGATTTATTTGACCTAGTGTCTAATTCTATACATATGTATTATTAAATAATCAGAAATTCACACATTTATTATGTAATTTTTAAAGATAGTGAAAATAAAGGTTGATAAATAAGGACATGGATTAAATATATTTTAGTACATCTATATGACTAAATTCTTTATCCTCAGTATCATTCTGTGGGAGAAAATTAAAGCAGCTGTGAAAAAAAAATTCAAAATAAATGCCCAAGTGAAAAAAGTAAGTTTGTAATATGGGATCCATATAGTATTTGAAATGTTAGATATTTTGCCAAAATGTTACCAACTACGTTATTTTTATCTTTGCATTTTCTCTATTTTCCACATGTTCTGCAATATTGAATATATGTTTACTTCCTTAATAAAAACAAAACTGTAATTTTAAAAGAATTTTACCATAAGTTATTTAAAATTAACTTAGATACCAAGATGAGCAATATTTATCTGTTGTAGGGTAAGACTAAAATGTAAAAGTAGATTGTGGCTTAGAATTTATAAAATGTAATCAGAATATTATATGGGAACTTTGTTAATTTTTGGCTACATTGAACTCTTAATTATATGTAGTATGGAGAAGCAAACAGTCTCCATGAGGTTTTAGAAATGGCCAAGAGGAGTTGGGGCCAGAAAAAGAAGCCAAGAAGATTGTTGGCTGACATTTAAAATCTCAAAGCAAAGACAGGAAAATCACTATTTACGTAGGACAAGCCTTGATGTGTCTGGAGAAAATTGTTTATATTTTGTTTTGCGATGGCGTTGGGGTTTTGTGTTTTTGTTTCTTTTCGTTTTGGTTTTGGGTTTTTTGGTTAAGGTAATGGAAGATCTATGACCCACTGACCTTCTTATACCACTAGGTTAACCTTTGATTTAAAAAATGGTGGATTCTTTCCCTGGGGCTAACATAGCCCTTCTAAATCTCAGGCTTTCTGGAATTTTTGTCAGGAACCTCAAAAGTCTCTCATGATAGTCTTTAGAATGAGTGATGAAAAATGCAAATTAGGTGAGTTCTGTAAGACTGTTTTCTGGATAGTTAGCCACCCTCACCCCAACCACCTGCCTCCCCTCCAGGAAAAAAAACATCCACAAACCAAAGAACATTAAATTATCTATTGATTGACATCAAGCCGGATAGTTCTCAAATTTATGTTTAGTCCTGTGCTAGTTGATGTCTTCGTAGATAATTTTAATGAATATCAAAATAAGTTAAAATTTTAAAAGAAAAGACTGATTGGCAAGACATTCAATAATAGAATGAATGTCTAGAGATTAACACAGTTTGGAATGATGATATGAACTGAGATTAAAAGCAGGGGTGCCTGAGTGGCTCAGCCAGTTAAGTGTTGGACTTTTAATCTCAGCTCGGTTTTTAATCTCAAGATTGTGAGTTCAAAGCCTGCATTTGGCTCCACGAGGGGCATGAAGCCTACTTAAAAGAATAAAAATAATCAACAAACAGAGATGAAATATAAAATAAATAAGTGGGAAGTTATCTATTTTCATTGCAAATATCAACTGCATGTGACCAGGATTGGAGACTATTGGTTTAAGCGTTTGTATATAAAATCCAAAGATAGGTGACTGACTGAAATCTCATTATTTGCCAGCATTAAGATTCAGTTGCCCAAAAAAGCTTATCCATTTCAATATGATCCATAGGTCTAGATAATTTTAATGTGATCTATGGGTCTAGATTAACTATTCTGTCCTTAGCATATTATAATTAGGAATATTGTTTAATATGATCCATGGGTCTAGATCATTTTAATGTTATCTATGGGTCTAGATTAACTATTCTGTTCTTAGCATATTACAATTAGGAATATTGTTTTCCACTCTTGTCACATTTTAAGAGCTTACTATACAAAAGATTTACCTAGCTAATGAAAGATTTGTATTCCACATTGAATACCTTAAAATTTTTCATGGTTGCCATAAGAATCAGATGGAAGTATAATAAGTATCTTCAAATATTGAAGAGCTACCATTTTTAGAGTGAATTAACTTTATTTGGTGAGGAATCAGAAGGCAAAAAAAGGGCTAAAGAGGGCATTAGTCTTTTCTATATATACTATCATCTCTTGGAAGTCTAGGACTATGTGTTATTCTTCTATTTCCAGTGCTTAGCCCAGTGTCTGTAATACTTAGCATTTGTGATTATTGGTGGAATGAATAAATGAATAGAGAAAGACAGAGTTTTCTACGCATAAAACATTATTTTTTTAACAATTAAAACTGTCCACGGGGAATGTTTTGGTCCCCTAAGTAATATTTTGTTGTTATCTTTTTATCCTTTATTTTAAAAAATTATATGTATTTTAAGGCATACAGCCTGATGACTTGATGTACGTATACATAGTGAAATAATTGCTATAGTCAAGCCAATTAACATATCCATCTCCTCACCTAGTTATCTTCCATGTGTGTGGTGAGATCACCTGAAATCTACTCTCCTGGCAAACTTCCAGTATTCAACACAGTATTGACTGTGGTCATCACACTGTATGTGACATCTCTAGACTTATTCACCCTATGTAACTACCACTTTGCACCAGGATAAAACTTTTCTAAAGTTAAAAATAACACAAAACAAAAACTGTCCAAAAAATGGAAATGGTAACAATATATTCACTAGAATGACATGAGCAAAATCTACATTACCATTTTCAGAAGCATCCAAGAAAGAATTCCTGCTTTTGCAGGCACCTTTTTGTATTCTGTTTCCTCTCAGTCTCCTTTATCTACAAGCAGCTATTTCCCCTTATCATTTAAAACTACACTCATCATGGTGTCTAACAAGTTCCCTAGTTTTAAATCTAATGGACACAAGTGCTCAGCAACATTTGGCAATCTTGACCCCTTGCTTCCTTTAAGACATTCTCTTTCTTTGGTTTCCATGGTAACACAATCCGCTATTTCTTCTTTTTTTTTAAATACCATCTTTATGCCCATACTTTTCATCTTCCTTTTGGGGTTCCCATTTTTCCCTTCATCTGCATTCTACCCAGAGCTTGCTTTTCATCTCATTCTACAATTCTCCAGTCTTTTATTTCAAGCAGTGCATATATAGTAATGACTCACAGATCTATTTTTTTAAGTCCCAGGTAGTTAATTTATGTGTATCTGCTTACTGACCATCCACGTTTGAATGACCCAATAGGAATTCAAATCCAATATGTCTAAAATGAATCCCTTATTCTTATTGCATTCCAAATCTAAGTCTTCTTTCAGTGAGTGATACAACCAATATACTTTTCCAAAACAGAAAGTTAGTTATTATTCTTCACTTTCCTGGACTTTAGTTAATCCACCAAGACATGAGTGCTGAATCCTACCAATTCTATCAGCCAAACATCTAATATAATAGATGTGTCCTCATAACATATGTCCTTATATGTCTTAGGCCTTTCAATTAAACCCTCTACCAATTTCTTAATTTAAGCCATCATGATCTTGCACCTGGATAGCTGCCATAATTTCCCATCTTATTTCCCTGATTTGAGTGGTTTCTTTTTAACACAACAGGAAAAGTAATTTTTGTAAAAATATAAGAATGATGTGTCACTCCTTTCCATCAGATCCTTCAATGGCTACCAATTTCTTTCAAGTTACAGTGCCAAGTCTTTCAGAATCTAGAATCTACTTATATTTCTAGAGTCATCTCTCATTAATATCTGCCTCTCAGATCCTGCATAAGCTCTACCTATTCTTATTAATCAGTTTGAGAAAACACCATGCTCAGCCTCATGCCTGGCTCTTTAGATAAGAAGATTCTATGCTTGAACTAATCCTCCTTTCCTGTTTTGTACCCACTTCAACTCCTTAACTCAGGTGCCACCTATTCCAGAAAAACCTCCCTATGCTACCTCATTTATATACCAGTAACACCCTTAGTCACCCCCTTAGAGAATTCATTATAGTAATTTGTAATTGATTAGTTACTTCTTTTAGTTGTCCTTAGATTATAAACTGTGAACAAGGTGGGGCATGATATGTAGGCCAGCATTCTCTCCCCACTAAATAGCAGAGTGACTGGCATTTAGAAAATATCAAAATTTTTTTTAAGGAAACAAGTGAATATAAAGAAGGAATGTTGGTCAAATAAGAATAAATAAAATGAAACAAGTAATATTTTAAGAGCATGGCAGGCACACTGAAGGCTATTTAGAGTTTTTGATTGGAATTATGGCAAATAAATACCAACATCTGAGAAGTGATCAGAACATTAAGAAAGGGTCACCTTAATCTGAATAGGACGTAGTATGAAGGACAAGGAAGATTTATCATTTCCATGTGCCTTAGGGTGAATCCTGAGTTATGGTATTCTGTTCTGTGCATCAATCATTGGAAGAAATGTTTGAAAAGCTGTAGTGATTGGGATAGCATACGGGACAGTAAAAAGTCTTAAAACTTTTATTATCAGAAATGGTTGAATTAATTGGAGCTAATAATCTAAAGAAGGTGAATAATTGAAGACTGACTCCAAATATTTGGCTGAAATATGGCTGACTCCAAATTTTTGAAAGATTCTCCTAAGAGAAAGGATCTGCTCATATGGTTCAGAGGTTAAAGCTAGTATGAATGGGTCTACATGGAGATTGAACATCCTCATCATAGAGGGAAATTTCATATGATCTAGAACTTTACAAAGAGTTTTAAGAGGTAAGACTTCCATGTCATTAAAGGTATACGTAGTATAGAGGACTACTAAGGGTTCAGGAATTTGGGAGTATACGAAGGGTTCGTGATAGTTGATCCCTGTTCATATATGAAGGTTTGTCAGTATGTAAGAGGTGGACAAAGGTATGAAGCTAGAGTCTTGCACTCTGTCCCATAAAGGTCAAGAATATAACATAAAATGTTCTAAGTCAAGAGTCAGGGTCAGAACCAGAATCAGCGAGCCACAGGACATAGCAATAGTATGCTACTCAAAAAGAGAATCATGCAGTCCAACCTGGGTCCAGTAGACAGACTTTTGCTCTTGTGGAACAATTAATAAACGTGAGGACCTTGTTTCCCAAACTTAGCCTTTATTTATTTATTTAATTTTTAACTTTTATTTATTTTTGAGAGACAGAGAGAGGCAGAGCATGATCGAGGGAGGAGCAGACAGAGTGGGAGACAGAATCCAAAGCAGGATCCAGGCTCTGAGCTGTCGGCACAGAGCCCTATGCGGGGCTCAAACCCACAAACTGTGAGATCATGACCTGAGCTGAAGTCGGACGCTTAACCAACTGAGCCACCCAGGCGCCCCCCAAACTTAGCCTTTAATCCCAAACACTATGCTGACAGTTACCTGAAACTTCCAAACATTTGATTATTCTCTTCAAATGTTAGACGGCATAAATGACAAACCTTAGCAAACACAAGAGAGACAAACCTCCCTTCTGCAACTAGGTCTTCCAGGTCCAACAAGAGGATGTGGAGGCCTTCCATGGCTTAAGGCAATATAATTTTTCTGGAATTCTTTAAAAGCTGCAGATTGAGGGATGCCAAAGAGAGAATCCGGGACCTCTGAATTTAAAGGAAAGTTCCTAGATATGTGGGCTGCCAGGATCCTCCCAATTTGTCCTCAGCCAGACCCACTCTAGAGTTTTGTTTTCACATCCTCCGCAGACCTCATGTCAGTCAGAGCAGTAGGAAGAATCACCATTTGAGCTTCCAGTAGGATTTCTTTATGAAGAGCACTGTCCCTTTAGCCCCTCAATATCTAAAATGAAATCTATGGAAATACTTTTGGCACCAGATATTCCTGGGAAATACAACCCCCTCAAGAATTTCATATGCCATTATGTAAATACACTTATTGGTCTTTTCCCTGAGAGTAAATTTTGGTACTTGATGGAGAAAAGGATATCACTACAAGGGAAAGCGTGTGAAAGGGAAGTGTGCAGATGGTAGTTTCCTCTTCAGAACTTGCCTGGAGAAAGTGTTTTTGCTACAAGGGGGCTGGTGTGTCCCCTTTGCTTGGGACTATCTTGTGAAGATTTTGACTTTGTTTTCTAAAGTTGTCCAGAGTCTACACGGGTTACGAATGCTTTGATCAGCTCCAAATGCAAGGGCACACAGTGCCCTATTTTAGGTGCCAAGTTTGTGTTCTGTTGGAAACCACACTGAATAGTTTGGCAGAATCAATGCTAAATCAAGCAGAGAGATTTCTCATTTTTATGAAACACCCACAAAAGTCAACATTCTGTTTTTTAGCATCTATCCACCAAGTAACAGAGTAATAAAAACAGCATTGGAAAGACTTGAAAGTATTCACAGTATTTTATTCTGCCATCTAATATAATTTTGATGAAATATCCTATGGTTTAGTTAATAAAAACTGAACAAGAAAACAAGTATTTATTAAACATCTATCTTGTTCTCAGAAATTTAAGGAAAATATAGAGTACATATAAAAAATTGATCCTATCCTGAAGAGTTAGTAATTTGGTGTATGAGAGAAAGCAAGCATACCAAAAAACTTATTTAATTTACCCAAGGTAATACATATTAGGAAATGGATTTTTCCTTATTCTTGTTCCATACATGACAATCTCTTCTCTAAAATACATCTTGAATCTATTCTTTTCTTTCTTAGTGGAGGTCACCAATCATCTTAGGCCAGGACAACCTCTTTTAAACTAGTCCCTTCAACCCCATCTCCAAATTAATCTCCATATGGCAAACTAATCATTTTAAAGCAAATTCAATTATGCCATTCTTTTACATAAGATCCTTCGAGGAATTTTCATTACACATTAGGAAAAAAAACCACAATCCTCATTATGCTACAAGGTCCAGAATGAGGCAGCCCTGCCCATCCCTCCAATCCCTTCTTGGGCACTGTCCTCTATAGTCCACTTGGCTCAAGGACTTTTTCCATGCTGTAACCCTCTTCTTAAAATATTCTCCTCCCACCCTTCCTTGGAGCTAGGTCCTTTCCATCATTTAGGACTTAGCTTAAGTATCCCCTTCCCAGAGAACACTTCCTTGAACACTGGGTTTAAAGTCCATCTGTGTTATTCTCCAGCTCCAGCTCAACTCCTTATTTCATTCTTAGCACATTATTCAGCTTTCAATTTTTGCGTTTTTTAAAAATCAAATTGCATGCCGGTGTTTACCCTATCCCTTGCCCCACATAAGCTCTGTGAAGCAGGAACCATATTAGTTTTATGCATATGGCTCCCAGCCCAAGTACCTACTTTGGAGTAAGTGTTTTAATACATTTTGTGTGTGTGTGTGAATGACTAAATAAATGAATGCTCCATTTTTAAAAGGTAGACTCATGTTTTCCAATGTATGTAATACTTCATATAAATATATATCAGGTAATGAAGTAGAGAAGAGAAGAACTGGGCCATGAATTCCATCAGTGAAAGAGAAGTGAAGCAAACTGAGGTATGTGGTTAAATATTCTATCTGCTCAGTCTGTGAAGCAGCAGTTTGGAAATATTGGCAAACTATAGTTTGCTTTTAACAAAGATAAAGAAAAGTAAAGGTTCACATGTGCCCACAGATTCAGGGACAGGTTGACGTAGGAGAAAGGGCTTGGGGCACCATCTTGAAGGAAAGATGGAATTTGAGTTGGATTGGAAGGGTTAGGAGGAAACTATGAGCAAACCATGCAAAACCAAAGATGCAGGAAAGCTGGCATTGTATGGCTTGATGGGATACTAAGGAATCCTAACTTCCTGCTTTTTAGATACCAACATTCCATGGAATTAGAGTTCTGAATTCTCTGTTCACCCACTTAAATACCCTGATTTATTTCAAAGCAGTTCTTTGCTTTTCTTGAAATGTTTCATAGAACATGGCTTCCTTTGACAAATCCATAAGAAGTGAAAGAAACCAGAATGTTTTACTCTGTGACCCTTCCTGATATTTAGATTTTATTATAGATCATGTAATGCTTTTATCCTTATTCATTTGAATGAAAAGTTGGTAACACTTTAGAACATGCTTGCATCTGAGAATAACTCATGGCCAAAGAGGTCCATTCATTAGGGCTCTCTTGTGATAAAGCCAAGAGGGAGAAAAATGTCTGACTTTGTCATTTGGTTAACCTTCCTTAAGAAAAGTACTTTATCCAGCCTCATGTTGTACATCTTGAGAGGAGACAACCTTGGAGGCTAGGAATTTCAGAACTGGCCTTTCCAGTATATCTAACACTTCTTATATACTGTGTCAGATTCTATTTGTCCCACCCCTTCCTCCAGCCTCTATTACAAAACCAGCTCACTGAACCTTTACTTAGTTTCACAAAACTGCATCCTGATAGCACCTTGCACAGGCTCATTGCAGAGTGCTGCTTCTGCCATGGGCTTCTCTTCTGCTGCAGGGATTTTCTGGGTGCTCAGGCAGGCAAACAAGGAAGCTTGGGGAGTTAATACTGATGACCTCATCCTTGACCAGTGGGCCAGGAACTGATGGATATATGCTTTCTCCTTTGTCCCCTGGTTGGACAGCTCTGAGGCATGTCATATGTCTCCACTTAAAGTCACATTGGATCAAGCGCCAGCCACCTGCAGTGGATAAATAGGTAGCAGATTCTTGTACTGGCTTTTTTTTCTGGCTTTTTTTTCCTTCTTTCCCACTTTCTGTTTTGTCTCTCTCTTTCTTAAATAACTACGTACAAACAAGCCTTTGTCCCAGGCTCTCTTTGGGGGGATTTAAAGCTAAGACATCCTTTAAAACAAAGCCAAGAATCAGTAAGATCAAACAGCAAGATGCTAAAAGTACTCACAAAAGCCTGTAACCCAAAATAGCAATGATGCAGACAATCCACAGTTCAACACATCACCACTGTAAACACTAGCCTTTGTTACAGAAATATCTGCCCGGGTAGCTATTGGGGTGAGAAACTGGGGCCAGTATGGTTAGATAAGAACAGGTTCCCAGCAGAGAAAACAGGGAAGATGGAGTTCTTTAACAACCAGAAGATACCCTGAGGACTGTGGGGTGGAGCGCTAAGAGCAGCATTGAGAAGAATGGTGAGCCGATGCTGAATGCAATCTAGGTGACTCAGTTTTGCCTGGCATCTGCCCAAGATATGTAACTGTAAGGGCTGGCACGCTGGTGCTCTTTCTTTGTCCAGCTTGCTACAGGTCAAAACCATGTGGCCTTTGTACAAGTTAAAAATACTTTTAACAATCTCACAAATGGTTAAAACCAATCCCATAGCATTAACAACAGCAAGCCTATCGTTTTGATATGGGCAATGGGCCATGAATTATGGAAGTAATTGTAGTAAAACATTATCTGGTTTACTCACAGAAAAGGGTAAACCTTAGACTGATAGTCTTGGGTACTTTTAACTCTCTGCTATGCCCTACTTAGCCTGCACAGAATCATAGAGAAAGTGCTCCAAGGAAACTGGGCTCTGGCAGAAGGAGCGACCATGCTAAGGGCAGGAAGCAAGGTCTTCTGGTTTCCAAATAGGATTGAGAAGCTTTCTCTAATTCATGTACCTTTTTGAAAGAAGAAGAAGAAGAAGAAGAAGAAGAAGAAGAAGAAGAAGAAGAAGACCAGCAAGGTTGAGTGGTAAAGGCAGGTCTAGGTCACAACAATATAGCCCATTTTTGAGAACTTGTTGTTTTCCTTCTTTTATTACAGACGTGGCTTTTTATTTCCCTCATACATCTGTTTTTTCCTCTACTTTCTGCTCCTCCTTGCTATAAATATTTTTTTGGATACATACATACATAATCACTCAAAGTGTTTGTAACATCCACTCTATTCTCTTTAGCAAACACTTTAGTCTGAAGCTTTAAGGTTTTCAAAAGCATCTTAAAAAGTCAGCACTTAGCATGTTTCCCTACCCCAGCCACCCAGACGCCATTGATTATGTTGTGATTTAATGTTGAAGAGAACCCTCTGCTGGGCTCGCTAGGACTTGAGATTTTAAGAGGCTTGCTCTTGCCTCTTAAGTTCAGCTAATAGCCTTTCTATTGTTCAACCTTCTTTCCTTTATTATTATTTTTATTATTTTTTAAAAACATCTTGATGTTCTGAGTGCCTTAAATATCTCCCACAGGATACTTTTCCCCAGATAAATCTGATACTTTGTAATACTTTTGTTAAACGTTGATAAAAAAAATTTAATACATTCCCATTCTATGGGAAATAGTGATAAAACTAAATTTTCCCATTAATATTATGTAACTAGTTAACCTAAGGGGTCCCAACAGTTCAAAGCTCACATAAATATTAACTTTAATCCCTCACGTCTGGGGCTTCCCATTGTTAGTTTAACCCAGAGTCTAATAACTCGACTGCCTGAGGCAAATATCCTCAGAAGCCACTGTTCAGTTTCAAAACCAGTTTGGAGCTCCTGAATCACTTCTTAGGCTCTCACTTTTCTTGGCTCACCGATCCTGGTTTTGCTGTTGTCACTTTTTTGTTTTATCTCACAAATATGTATGTGAAATGGATCAGAATATAAATGTGAGTATTTGTGGCCGTTGTAGTTTTCACTTGATTGCTAAGTCTATTTTGACTCATGCAAGAAAAACTCCAACGTTTAGAGTCAGCAAATAGTTTACAAAAGTACTTTCCTAATGGAAATGGTGGAAGAGTCTAAAAGGAGTTAACGAGTGAGTCAGTTTTTATTATATTCTAAATAGAAAACTTCAGATCTTTGAGTACCTTAAATCCAAAGAGTTTAATCCAGCAAATGAATATTCATTACTCAATAGAAGCTTGCTGACAAATGTGGAAAATAAGCTAATAGGAAAACAAAGAGCATGTAAAATATGTTATTTTCATATTGTTTCCTGATGAATGGTTGATTCAATAAGCATTCCCAAATCCTGTCTCCATGCCTTTCTTTATAGAATTAGCCAAATACTTGTTTCTGCAGCCCTCCTTCGCTTTCCTAATGAAAGGGACCATGGTGGTTGGCATCAGCACTCTGTCCTTTGGCCTATCAACAGTAAAGGAAATCTACCTCCAGACTTTTTGTAATTAAAGAAAACAATGAAGTTCATTTGTCTAGGCCACTATCAGCTGGCTTCTGTTATTGTATGCATGTCAACACATTTAAACTGCTGCACCTCTATGTTTAAGATGTGTGATTCCAGGACCAGTGTTTGCTCATAAGGATCATTGTCCTTCACAGACTAATGTGCAAAAAGGAAGCCACAAACAACTATCACTGCCTAATCAAGGAATTGAAATATTCTCCTAATAAAGTATTCTGTAATGAATGAATGTTCCTTTATTCAGACAGGATTAATTAGTTTTGTACCGATTAGGATGAAGAAGCAGGATAGAGGGGCGCCTGGGTGGCTCAGTTGGTTAAGCATCCAACTCTTGATTTCAGCTCAGGTCATGATCTCATGGATCGTGAGTTTGAGCCCCACATCAGGCTCTGTGACTACAGTGCACAGAGTTTGTTTGGAGTTCTCTCTCTCTCCCTCTCTCTCTTCCCTTCCCATACTCTCTCTCTCTTGCTTTCTCTCAAAAAATATATAAAGAAAAAAAGAAGCAGTACATAGATTTTATTCATCAGTAATTAAGCCTTTTGTTTGTTTGCTTGTTTTTGCTGTAATATAGCTTTCCTAAGCTTGAGTGGTAGTTTTTTTTATGTGTATTTATTTTTAAGAGAGAGATAGTGAGTGGGGGAGGAGCAGAGAGAGAGAGAGAGAGAATGCCAAGCAGACTCCACACTTAGCACAGACCCCATTGTGAGGCTCAATCCCATGAACCATGAGATAGATCATGACTTGAGCTGAATTAATGCCCACCCAGGTGCCCAGGTAGTAGTTCTTTTTTGATGGGGAGTGCTAAGAGAAATAACTACTCTTAAGTATGTTGGCAGTCAGGAAAAAAAATGTTGGATTATACATTTAAATGAAGATACTCTAATTGAGAATACTGGGAATTCAGTTATTATGTTCCAATGTCTTAACAATTTCTTTCCTTCCCCCCTGAATAGAAGTGAAGTGAGAACTAGCTTGATCCCTTCAGCCTGGATTCCTTGCAGGAAAATAATTTTTGTACAGAGATAAGTAGTCATCATTGCTCCTCTTACTTCAGTAAAGAGGGGAGGGGAGATATGAGAGAAATTAGAAATTCAGTTGTTATTATCCAAACATATCATTCTTCTAGAACTACCATTATTTGTTTTTTTTTAATGTTTATTTTTGAGGGGGGACGGAGGTCAGAGAGAGGGAGGGAAACATGGAATCCAAAGCAGGCCCCAGGCTCTGAACCGTCAGCACAGAGCCTGATGTGGGGCTCAAACTCACAAACCATGAGATCATGACCTGAGCCAAAGTCGGATGCTTAATTGACTGAGCCACCCAGACACCCCTAGAACTACCATTATTTGTATAAAAAAGTGACATATTCACTCTTATTAGAATGTTCCCTTTTGTTTAACTGGATGAGAGATTGCTCATAGATCTAATACTAGCCTAGAGACCAAAGAAATTGAGAAGGGCACATCTGCACAGGGCCATTCATATTAGAGCTCAGGGCTCAGAGGATCCTTGGCATAAGACTTGCTGTGTTCAAGACAACACAAACATCTTTTCTTTCAAAAGCATTCAAAGCCAAACATGAATCCAGATAAAGGGTTTAGGTAGAATCTATTTTAATATGTTTCTGTGTCTAAACTTAATGAGCTCTTGAGAATAAATGAAGGAATAATAACTGAATAATAAGGTAAGAGACAAAGAGAAGACTCCTAACTTCATGTGAGAAGATTGAACAACAGGATTTAATTACTCTTATCCCCCCCCCCCCCGTTTTAAAAAAAATTCCTGAAAATTCAGACCTTTAGGTTTCATTGGGGCAATAAGGCAAAACTGAATGTCCTTTCTCCCCATGATAAAAAGAAATAATCCTAACTAGACATATCAGTTTCCTAGGACTGTCATAGCAACGTACCACAAACCGTGTGGCATAAACAACAGACAGTTATACTGTCTCACAGCTCTGGAGGCTCAGTATTTGAGCTCAAGGTGTCAGTGGAGTTGGTTCCTCCTAAGGACTGCGTGGAAGAATCTGTTCTGTGACTCTCTCCTAGTTTCTTGGGCTGTTTGGCAATCATTGGTATTCCTTGACTTGTAGATGCATCACCTCAGTCTCAGCCTTCATCATCACTTGGCATTATTTCCATGTGCACATCTACCACAATGTCCACATTCCCCTGTTTACAAGGATACAGTCACATTGGGTGAGACTCCATGCTAATGACTTTATCTTAACTTGATCATGTTGAAATATCTTATTTCTAAATAGGGTCACATTCACAGGAAGCTAAGGTTAGGACTTCAACAACTTTTGGAGGACATAATTCAACCCATAATATTAACTTAAGGCTCTCAACAAAATAACAAAGAACAAGTAGGGTTCAAGTCCTCCAACAAAGACTCCACGAAGTTCCAGAAAATCTCCTCCCAATCCTGTGTCTTCAGACTTGAATGAAGTTTTTAGAAAGCAACATTTATTCCTCAAATTCCATGTTCAAGATCTTAGAAAGGGAGTAAAAGAGTCAAGGAAAGGTCATCAAAATGAAATAAAAGTAAATGGAATGTTTGGATGAGCAAAATATAAAGAATTGTCACTGCAAACATGAACATTTTATGGCAAAAATAGGTAACATATTAAACAAAAGAGAGATGAAGAACTCAGTCTGGAAAAAATTATAATCCAAACGCCATAAGAAAACCTCCATATTAAAGGGGAATTTAGTGAAGACATAAATTTTGAGAAAAAATTATTCAAAGATAAGATTATTACAAATAGCAGAATCACATTAAAAGAAATATTACTGAAGGAAAAAAAATCAAGAATTAAAATGGCATTATTATAAACCAAGAAGTTGGATAGCATCTAAAAGAATAGAAGAGTTCAATTTTAATTACTTATCTTATCATTGATTACTTATAATTAATTACTTATTGCAATAAATGTAGAGAAAGTAGGAAATATATAGAGACAAATGAAATTCATCAAGAGAAAAAAAATACAGAAAAGAGGACAAAGACCATCCAACATAAATGTAATTGGTAGTCTTTAAAATCATTCAATGATACAATGGCTAAAAAGTTTTTGAAATGAATTTATAGGTCACACATAGTTATATGAAAAGAGATAAATATATGTTTATGATAAGTTATAGCTTAGAAAATAATTATTTAAGTATATGGATGGAGATTTGAGTAGCTTATAAGGAGGCAATTAGGGTGGCCTTAGACATCTTTCCACCAGCATACCATGCCAGAGAAAAATAAAGCAGCATCTACATTTATAAAAGTATAGGAAATAGAAACTATAACAAGACATTTATACCTCGCATTGTTCTTCATTAAGTCATAGACTTATTCTTAAAATTACGGAATTTTCTCAAGCGTGAAAAAATTGAGGAAATGTAGTACCCAAGATCCTTTCCTTCAAAAATTGATTGATGACCAAATGTAATAACAAAGATAAATATATATATATATATATATATATATTAAATTAACTGAAAATAGATAATCTTTGCTAAAATATGAGTGTGGAGCATTTGAATACAGATTTTAAAAAAATAACTATGGGACTTATAGTCATATAACAATGTAAATATTATAAACCATAGCAACTTAACAGTATAATTAACAAAACTAAGAATAATAGAGAAGTGGAAAAGTGTAGAGTGTACTAGTTTACTTTGCTTCCAAAGCAGGGAGACAAATTGGTAGTAATTGGTTTTAAAAAAGAAAAAGAAAAAAAAAGGATTTTTTAATTTTTCATTTTTTATTCTTTTTAGGGAAAGTTTAGTAGCTACCATCTTCTGAAATTAAAACAAAAAGAATCTGAACTTTACCATTTCCTTTATTTGCAGTCTGATTTCTTTCATTCTGTTAAATATAATAAAAAATAAATTCAGGACGCCTGAGTAGCTCAGTTGGTTAAATATCCAATTCTTGGTTTCAGTTCAGGTTATGATCTCACAGTTGGTGGCTTTGAGCCGTGTGTCCGGCTCTGCTCTGTGTGGAGCCTGCTTGGAATTCTGTCTCCCTTTCTCTCTGCTCCTCCCTTGCTTGAACTTTCTCTCTCTCAAAATAAATAAACTTAAAAAAAATAAATTTCAATGTTTTTTGTTAAAAATAGCATGCAAGATGTGATTTTATTTTTATAAAATTTCTTTCTCTGTTAGTGTGTCTATCCTTCTCTTCATATATTTATAGATGTTTGGAATAACCTCTACCTAATATCTATCATAATTTGTTCTAGGTGGAGAAACGTGGGAATTTTTTAATCTTTTGTTTTTCTGTACTGCTGCAATTTCTTCTTTGAATTTGTAGCATTAAAGCAATAACAGGGGTGCCTGGATGGCTCAGTTGGTTAACTGTCTGACTTCAGCTCGGGTCATGATCTCACAGTTCATGTATCTGAGTCCCATGTCAGACTGTGCTGACAGCTTGGAGCCTGGAGCCTGCTTCGGATTCTGTGTCTCCCTCTCTCTCTGCCCCTCCCCGGCTCGTACTCTGTCTCTCTGTCTCTCAAAAATAAACAAAACATGTTTTAAAAATTTTTTAAATAAAAATAAAACAATAACAAGTCAGTTTTCAAAACAATAGAAATGGCTATTTGTATAAGACACTAAACAACTAAATAGAGAACCACTAACCATTTCTGTATCCTTATTCATTTTAACAATCAGATTTGCTTCCTCATCTTTAGTTCCATAGTTTTACGCTCTTTGAATTTTGAAGAGTATTATTAGGATGCTTATTAACTTAGGAGCCCATTCATATAGACATCCTGTCATAGTATAGTATGAAATATTCTTATGTTATTGATTCTACACAGAAAAAGAGTTCATATTATCAATTTCCTTGAAGAGAACATTGCTAGCTGAACTTATCTGAGCCTTATTTCTGTAAATGTTGTTGTTGGCATAATGAAATATTGTCAGCCTTCAGCTCACTAAGCATATAATCCCGTCAACTATTAGCTGTCTTCCTCAGGGAGTGCAAACACATTGCTAAGGACCTGTCATCTTACCAAGCTATGACTGATAGCCCCTAGCAGAATACACAAATGAAAAAGGACACAGTTTTAAAGAAGCAGTGTAGAGTAAATAATGTCTCTGTATGACCAGGGAGGGGCAATCTTATGGGAACACTGTCTACTACTTTGTTAAAACTAAAAGAATACTAGAAGTCCATGTGGCATGGTGTTTTCTTTCCAACTTTCTTCTTCAAGTTTTGGGCAAATTTCCAATTTATTATGGTTCAACTAGAATTGATGCATACTTAAAAATATAATTCAGACATTGCAAAAGTTTACTTTTCCTTTCATTGTTCTTATACCTTAAACAAATTGTTCTGAGGGAACTATTGGTACAAATGAGGTCAATTTGTACTTTTGGTTGCTAAGGAGCTGGTCAACTGGTGACCTGATTTCCTTATTCATCACTGTTGGATAAAGTCGCCAATGCACTAAATATTCCAATATGTGGATTCAATAAACAGAAGTTCTGAAGATCTGGTATGCACAAAGCTTCATGCTGAAATGGAGAAATAATTAAAGTCCAGGTGATCTCTTATGTCACTTTAGATTTTATCTTTTTCATAATTTACACACACACACACACACACACACACACACACACACACATAATGACAAAAGGAGCTGATAGAGACTTTAGACATCTTTTAAAAGTAAAATATTTAAACTTTATAAACTGTCTCTGGTATGATCCATTCAAAATCACCATAATTTCTGGATATAGCCAGAGTTGAAAAGGCTAGAAGGAGAACTTTTTTTTTAATGTTTGTTTGTTTGTTTGTTTGTTTGTTTTGAGAGAGAGTGTGAGTGGGGAGAGGGAGACAGAGAATCCCAAACAGGCTCTGCGCTGTCAGCACAGAGCCTGATGCAGGGCTCAAACTCATGAATGGTAAGATCATGACCTGAGCCAAAATCAAGAGTTGGATTTGGATGCTTAACCAACTGAGCCACCCAGGTGCCCCAGGAGAAGAACTTTATAGCACAGCTGTATCTAGCTAGCTAGCTAGCTATTTATAGGCTCCACGCCCAATGCATCTCACAACCTTGAGATCAAGAGTTGCATGCTCTACTGACTGAGCCAGCCAGGCACTCCAACATAGTTGTATCTTTAAAATAGAGTACAAGATAACCAGCAAAAGAAGAAAAAAGAAAGGGTCACTTGGAACAATTGTTGGCATTTTTAACTTTGCATCGTAGAAGTGCTCAATTTAGTATAAAGATTTTAGGAAAAAGAAAAGGCCATGCATTCATGCAGCATAATAACACAAATATAAAACTGAGTAACTGACATTGCCAGGCAGATCAAAGTTGAAAATGTCAACATCCTATCTTCAATATGCCTTCCATGTAGTAGGTGGGATGATATCAATAAATAGGTAACAGTGATATGAAAAATGACAAACTGTGAATTTTCCAAAGAAGTGTGGTGGCCACTGTGATGTGCTATGCACATCCCCTTCAAGAATGAAAGATTTGTTCCCCCACTGCTGGCAGAAAATCTTTAGGTGTCAGCCTCTGCAGAATTGCCTTAGCTGAAGAGAATCACTTCGATCAAGGACATACAGGCTTGCATCCTAATGATTAATTGATGTGGGGGTATAAATGCCAGCTCCCTTATCTCAACTTCAGAACACTCCACAGAGTGATCTGAGGCCCTCACTAAAATTAAACCAACGTCCATTGCTGCTCAGTCCTGCTTTTTAATCTTTCCTTCCAAGGGTGTTGTTCTCAAGGTTACTCCCTGAGAAATCATCTACATGTTAATTGCTGCTTCCTGAGGAACAAACTCTGTAGAACTTCATATCACTAAAAGTTTGAGAAAGCAGATGGTGAGATGGAATTTTGGAGCTGGATCATTTACCACTTGGCTGGCAGTAAGACCCTAATCACTAGTCTTAGGAGGAACACAGATAGCCCCTGGTAGGTGGCAGTGTAATCATTAAAACTTGTAATGGTGAACTGGGATAGAATAGTGGTGGAAGAGAATTCATTAGCCGGTGTGATATTATCAGGCTTTTGAGAAATGGAGTAGAAATAGTATCTATAAGGACTATGGAAGTAGATAACTCTTGCTAGGTTTTATCGATATGCAGGACCAGTAGGCAGAAGATGAGTTATTATCTGGCTTGGGTAACTGATACTGGTAAGGCTGCTGTCATACAAGCAGTCAGGGAAGAATGTGTTTGGGACAAGATAGTATGTTTGGGATTCTCTTGATGGCTGCTTATCCCATTTTGACAGTAAATGGACAAGTACATTGTGGCTCTCTCTCATGTCATGGAAGCAGTGTTGCTTTAGAAGCCAGAAGACCCAGGTGAATTCTAATGTGAACTAAGTATTAATTATCTATGTGAGTTACTACATAGCTCTGGTTTTTAGTTTCCTATGTATGACATGAGGAGGCTGAACAGCTGATGTCTAAGTTATTTTCAGCATTATTATTATAAAAGAAAAAAATGAACACATATTATAGTATGACATTTAAAAGAAGCCACAGATTTCATGTTTTTTTAATGTCGCATTTCGTGCACAGTCTAGAGAAGAAAACATATAACCTTGTGTTTTTCACTCTTTTAGTACAGTAAATGGAACAATTCATTATGTGATGCAAGGAATCATCAGTAAAAGATAAATTCACCAAATAGAAGCAAAAGAGCATATTAAAGCAGAAACCATTAGAATATCTCTACAACTTAAAGTATTTTGTGCTTCTGTTACACAGATGGATAGAAAGAATTCATACTTCAGAATTGGGATGAAGCATTCATGTGAAGGAGAGGAAGTACCACCTGATTTCTGGAATCTGATTCAAAACAGTTCACAAAAAAAGTTTAATGTTTTAGCATTCTACTGCTTAGTTATAATTTTAGAATGTTTAGTTTAAAAATTACCTGAAAAAACCTAGTAGAGCTTTTCTGGGTCTGGTTTGAAGATGGTCTCTGTAGTAGTAAAATTTTTTAAATCCAGTTAATATAGCAAGACAGAATAGGGTGGGTGATAACCATTCACACATTTTCTTTTCACCACCTGCTAAGATTACTCAGGAAGCTGTAGTGTATATGGAAATATGTCACATTAAAGCCCGAAAGTCCTAATACAAATTACATTCACCTTATGAGTCAGACAAACCACTTAAACTTTCTGTTTTGTTAAATTGATTTTTTAAAAAGTGTGTGTGTGTGTGTGTGTGTGTGTGTGTGTGTGTATGAGACAGAGAGACAGAGAGAGAGAGAGAGAGAGGAAACTCTGAGAACAATGAATATTACTGATAGGTCAGTTGTTGCTTCTTTAATTCATTTAACTTCATTAATCAAAGACTATCTTGTAGGTAATTGGAAACCACTATGAAGTCATTTTTCCACTTCAAAAATGTTGATTTTCTTTATAATAAGTAATCTTAATAAACTTCCATTACCAGGTTTACAGAGATCATAAAAACTTCCACTGCTATATGGTATCAATACCACTACTATCCTCATGACTTAGTATATGAAACAAAAACATCAGGAAGAGAACCCGGTTCAGTATCTTAACTGATCATCATTGTTCCTCATTAGTCAGCCAGCAATAGATCTGGTTTGCCATAAGAGCTGTGGGTATGAGATAATTATATTAACTTCCAAACAGAAACCTAATTCTAAGCACAATCTTAGCATTTGTTGTTGTTGTTGTTTTTAATTTTTAGGATAAGATTAGAATTTGTTTTTTCACTCATCATTCCTTTACCTTACATGTTAACCACATACATGTGAAGTGGCTATTTAGATAATAATAATTTACATAATAAAATATTTACTGCTTTGCAGCTTTGGCTCTACACTGGGTCTAAAATATTCTGATTACAGAGCTTTCTCAAGATCTTTGATCTTTTGTTTCATAAGAATTGTGTATGCTCTGCATACATAGTATAAGCCACACCCACATTTTCCAACTTTCCCTCTCTACCTGTTTTTCCCCTGCTCTGCTTTCTGCTATGCCTTTCATTTCATTACTCATTCATTTCTAAAAATAGATGTAGTGACCACTCATTCTTCTGAAAAATTCTGAAACAAAGAAAGATACTATATCCATAAATAGGAAGACTCAATATTGTTAAGATATCAATTTTCCTCAAATTAATCTATAGATTTAAAACAATGCCAGTCATAATCCATCAGGCTTTTTTAGTGGAAATTGATAATCTGCTTCTAAAATGTACATGGAAATTCAAAGGAACTATAATAGACAAAACGATCTTCAAAAAGAAGAAAATAAGTATTTACACTATCTTGCTTCAAGATCTACCATACATATGCAGTCACCAAGACAGAATAATTCTGGTGTAAATCAGTGAAACAATAAGGCTCGGAAATAGGCCCACCTTGTCAGATTGCTCAGTTGTCTACAAAGGCACTAAAACAATGCAATGGGGAAAAGATGCTGGAATGATGTTGGAAGAATTGAACACATAAACATAAAAGGTAAACATGTAACAGTGTTTTTAGAAGAAAACAGGTTTTTGGGAGTTGGAAGACAGAAGTTTTATTTTAAGGCCACAATAATCAATAACCATAAAAGAAAAATTATTTTATTTTTATACTACTGAGTAAATTACTCTTCATCAGAATTTTAAAAAACCTTTGTTCATCAAAAGACACAATTAAGGAATTGAATAGGTAAGCAAAATCCCAGGAGAAAAATATTCACGAATTATGTATCTGACAAAAGTCCATATATATTTCTGAAGAGGTAACCTACGTCATTAGTCATCAGAGAAATAAAAATTAAGATCACAATAAGATGCCACTCCATACCTACCAAAATGTTTGAAATTTAAAAAGACACAACATAAAATGTTTGTGAGTATATTAACCAACTAGAATTCTCAAACCCTGGTAGCTGGAGTGTAAAATGGTACAAAAATCTTAGAAAAACTTTTGGTAGATTCTCATAAAACTAGATGTTTACCTTACCCTATAACTCTGCAATTCTGCTCGTAGGTAGTCACCAAATAGAAATTAAAATATATGCTCGTATAAAGACCTAAAACAAATGTTCATAGCATCTTTATTTATGTTAGATTAAAAACTGGAAGCAGCCCAAGTGTCCATGAAAAAAATAGATAAATTATCATGTACTCAGCTTTTTCCCAATGGGTTTGCCACCAGAACACAGGTATCATGAAAACCATCCCTAAACCTAAACCAAAATGGGAAAGGAAGACTTTCATATGATCATCATTGTCATTGGACATGTAGATTCAGGCATGTCTACCATTACTGGTCATCTGATCTATAAATGTGGTGGGATTGACAAAGAACTATTGAAAATTTTGAGAAGGAGGCTGCTGAGATGGGAAAGGGCTCTTGCAAGTATGCCTGGGTCTGGACAAACTGAAAGCTGAATGTGAATGTGGTATTGCCATTGATATCTCCCTGTCGAAATTCAAGACCAGCAAGTATCATGTGACCATCGTTGATGCCCCAAGACACGGAGACTTTATCAAAAATGTGATTACAGGCACATCTCAGGCTGACTGTGCTGTCATGATTGTTGATGCCGGTGTTGGTGAATTTGAAGCAGGTCTCTCCAAGAATGGACAGCCACCAACTTGTTCACCAGCTTGCCCTAGTGACAAGTCCTTGCCCCTCTACGATGTCTCCAAAAGTGGTGGTATTAGTACTGTCCCTGTGGCCCTAATGGAGACTGGTATTCCTGAACCTGGTGTGGTGGTCACCTTTGCTCCAGTCAATGTTACAACTGAAGTAAAGTCTGTTGAAATGCACTATGAAGCTTTGAGTGAGGCTCTTCCTGGGGACAACGTGGGCTTCAATGTCAAGAACGTGTCTGTCAAAGATGTTCATTGTGGCAATGTGGCTGGTGACAGCAAAAATGGCCCACCAATGAAAGCAGTTGGCTTCACAGCTAGGGTAATTATCTTGAACCATCCAGGCCAAATCAGTGCTGGATATGCACCTGTGCTGAATGGTCACACAGCTCACATTGCCTGCAGGTTCGCTGAGCGGAAGGAGAAGATTGTCATTCTGGAAAAAAAGCTGGAAGATGGTCCCAAGCTCTTAAAATCTGGTGATGTTGCCATCGTTGATATGGTTCCTATGTGTGTTGAGAGCTACTCTGACTATCCTCCTCTGGGCCATTTTGCTCTTTGTAACATGAGACAGACAGTTGCTGTGGGTATCATCAAAGCAGTGGGCAAGAAGGCAGCTGGAAATGGCAAGGTCACCAAGTCTGCCCAGAAGCTCAGAAGGCTAAATGAATATATCACCAGTACCTGCCACCCCAGTCTTAATCAGTGATGGAAGAATGGTCTCAGAACTGTTTGTGTCAATTGGCCATTTAAGTTTAATAGTAAAAGACTGGTTAATGATAACAATGCATTGTAAAACCTTCAGAAGGAAAGGGAAATATTTTGGGGACAACTTGTGTGTGTGTGGCAAAAGTCAGTACTTTTTACAGACACAACTTGACCAAATATCTGTCAAAGAATTTTGAGATCCATTAAAACAAAAGTTTAATGAGAAATAAACAAAACAAAAATCAGCTATGGTATACTCAGTCAATGGATTACTATTAAGCAATAGAAATGAACAAATTACTAATACATACAATGTTGATGTGCCTGAAAATTTTTGAGGTACCTGAGTAAAAGATACCTTATACAGAAGTGTACATATTTTATTGTTCGATTTATATGAAGTTCTATAATAGGTAAAACTAATCTCTGGTGGGAAAAATAACCAAAACAGTAGGTGTCTTCGGGGAATATGCAAAAGGTTTGATCAGGAAGGGGCCCAAGAAAACTTTCTCGGAAGATAACGATATTCCTTATCTTGACAAATCTTTGGGTTACATAGATATTCCTATACAACAAAAGTTATCATATGGTGCACTTAAGATTTGTGCAATTCACTGTATGGCAATTTAAAGTTTATTTATTTGAGAAAGAGAGAGAGAGCACACACAAGAGAAAGAGAATGAGCAGGGAGGGGCAGAGATAGAGGGAGAGAGAGAATCCCAAACAGGCTCCATGTTCTGCACAGAGCAGGGTTGACTGTGAGATCATGATCTGAGCCAAAACCAAGAGTCGGACACTCAACCAACTGAGTCACCCAGGTACCCCGCACTGTATGGCAATTTAAACTAAAAAAAGAAAAAGCTATAAACAAATATTGAACTCTAGTTAAGGACACGCATCCTGAAGTGTTAGGGGTGAAGGGTACTGATATTGGCAACTTACTTTAAAATGTGTCTGTGATGAGACAGATTGATGAAATGTCAGAGAAATGGATGGTTGGATAGATATGTGACAAAGCAAAGTGAGCAAAACGCTTATTTTATTTTTTAAAAGATTTTTTAAATGTTGATTTATTTTTGAGACACACACACACACACACACACACACACACACACACAGCATGAGCGGGGGAGGGACAGAAAGAGATGGAGACACAGAATCCACACAGACTGAGACACAGGCTCTGAGCTGTCAGCACACAGCCTGATGTGGGGCTTGAACCACAAACTGTGAGATCATGACTTGAGCCAAAGTCGGACCCATAACCGACTGAGCCACCCAAGTGCCCAAAATGTATATTTTAACATCTAGATTGTGTTCAAGTCAAGCTTCTTATATCTTTGAATTTTTTTGTTAATAAAATATGGGATAAAAGCAGTAAAAAAAAATGAAACTTAATTTTAAAATTTAGTGATGCTTATACTAAATAAGCTTCTAATTTGAAATTATCTGACTCAATATATTATATGTATTATGAGAAGATAATTTATTAAATGGCAACAAAAAAGCAGAGCCGTGAATGAAAAAACTGTTTGTAAAGTGCTAAAAGAATCCAGAGTGCCATGGGATTGAGTTTGATTTTTTTTTACCCAACATTTTCAGTAAAACACTTGTAACCATGATAGCATATTTGATTTTACCATATAGAATAAGATTCACACTTAAATTAGTATGTAAAATTTTTAAATTGAAAGAGACCTTAGCAATCATCTTTTAATCCCTCTGTTTTTTGTTTTTTTTTTTTTTTTTTTTTTTAATTTTTTTTTTCAACGTTTTTTATTTATTTTTGGGACAGAGAGAGGCAGAGCATGAACGGGGGAGGGGCAGAGAGAGAGGGAGACACAGAATCGGAAACAGGCTCCAGGCTCCGAGCCACCATCAGCCCAGAGCCTGACGCGGGGCTCGAACTCACGGACCGCGAGATCGTGACCTGGCTGAAGTCGGAGGCTCAACCGACTGCGCCACCCAGGCGCCCCTATCCCTCTGTTTTAAAGATGTGAAAGCTGATGTCCTCAAGGACTGTGAGTTTACTCTAAGTCACAAAGCTAGTAAATACCGGCATACTTACCAGAAACAAGACAAAACAAAACAAAACAAAACTGTGAAATCTGATTCATTTCCCTTTGAAGTTCTCTTGTAGAGTGTGAGAATCAGTCAGACCAGCATCTAGACTACCAGGAAGAGGCATCTGTGAGAAGGGAATAATAATGCCTGCTCTGCTACAGGAAATACCAACGCGCTTTGGATTGTTCTTAAGATGGTGAGAAACTTAAATACCACCCGTTATTTTCAATGTATGTGTAATACATCAAGATCTACACTTCAGGTCAGTGGATTTCCAAATGGGACTGATGTACTGGCTGTGATTTAACCCATTATTTCCCATAAAATTTACATCGGTCAGAATGCATAATCCAAGTGACCATGAGAGACAAATACATATGAAAGTCGAGCAAGAAGTGGCTGGAACACATTTAGATAGTTAGAAGGTTCATTAATCTTCACCATAAATTAAATTCTCTAACTGAAGGAGAATTTACAAGTTTTATTTTTGTATACAGTCTTCAAAGAGATTTGGAATAAAACAAATGTATTCAAATGCATAAATGTAAGCCATCCTCAAAGTAAAACATTAAATCTGAAGAAATATATTATTTGATAGGAACATAGCAATAAAATATGCCACAAAAACCCACAGAGTCTAAAGGATTTTCATTTCATGTGGACTCAAAGTATTCCATTTTCATTATTATTTTTTTAAATTTATTTAGAGAGACAGAGAAAGCGTGAGTTGGGGAGGGGCAGAGAGAGAGGGAAAGAGAGAATCCCAAGCCGGTTCCACACTGCCAGCATGGAGCCTGATGTGGGGCTCAAACCCATGAACCAAGAGATCATGACCTGAGCCAAAGTCAGATGCTTAACTGACTGAGCCATCCAGGCGCCCCCCAAAGTATTCCATTTTTAAAATGCTAACTTTTAAATATATATCGGCATAACCTTTACTGCATCTTGCCCCTACAGAGAAGACTAAAAAAGAAAATATGCTCAATAATTAGTTTCCTCATAATAAAATTCCCAGAAGAGCGTTATAAAAAAATAAATGTCAAGATTGCCATGGATATATAAGAATCTTCTGGGAACTCTGTGGAACACTATTTATTAATATACAGATAAGTACCTTTTATCTATTCAATGGCTGAATGAGTAGAAAAAATAATAAATGTCCATAGAGTTTTACAATTTTCAGGATATTTTATTTCCTTTTTTTTTTTTAACTTTTATTTATTTTTGAGGGACAGAGAGGCAGAGCATGAATGGAGAGGAGCAGAGAGGGAGACACAGAATCTGAAGCAGGCTCCAGGCTCTGAGCTGTCAGCACAGAGCCTGAAGCAGGGCTCGAGCCCACGAACTGTGAGATCATGACCTGAGCCAAAGTAGGATGCTTAACCGATTGAGCCACCCAGGCGCCCTTTGTTTTCTTTATCTGATATGATCTTCATAGTATCAAACTGTGCAATATCAAAAGTTGGAGTGGATATTAATATCCTTATTTCACCTGTTAAGCAGTTGAGGCTCAAATATTAGTCTGAAAAATAGCAATGTGCTATTAATAAAATCAGATGATGGAAAAATATATAGTAATTTGTCAGGTTCTCAGATAAATAAATATCAAAGACATGTCTAAAACATACGCTTTCAAGCTAGTGTTTTTTCCACTGAAACTTCTATCTACATTTATCACTTAAAGTGCTATCACATCAAGTCATCTTTTTATTTTTGAAAAATCCATTAGTTCCATCAAAGCATCATAAATCTGTTTCCATGTTTTCCTAATATGCTTGACAAAATGACATATAAACATAGAATTCCAGAATAGGGCACGATAAGTCAGTATACTCAAATTGATGGTAGTAAGAATGAAATGGTAAGCACAACTTGGCCTTTCTTGCTCCTTCTTTCTCCTTTCTTTCCTTTCTTCTATCAATTTATCTATGTATCATCTATCTGTCTATCTATCTATCTATCTATCTATCTATCTATCATCTACCTATCTATACTTTTAAGTACATCAGAATATACTATTGTGAAAATTAATAAAAAGAAACCTCCTTTAGAAAGGATTCAGGAGGCAAGCAAGGGAGATCTCGTGCCCTACTACTCATCATCAATTGCAGACCCAGCGGGAGGAAGAAAGTTTTCCTCTTCCTCAACAACAGGTAGCAGCCTAACCAATGAGAGTCATAACTCAGCCAATGAAAAGCCACTATACTTCAAATTCCCAGTTACTCCAAAAGACTTTTTGTTTATGACCGCACTCCCTAGTTCCCTCTTTCCTCTATAAAACAGTCGTCCTCTCCTGTATCTTACTGGTTTTGCAGTAGGTTGCTTCTCCCAGATTGCGATTTTCTTCTATTCCCAAATAAACCCATTGTCTTGTTTTGCTGGCATAATAGCTGGCAGTTTTATTCATGAGGTTAACTCTATTAATTATTTAATAATCTCTAAATAGTTCTTTCCATGTTGGAACATAATTATTTTTTAATTCTGTGTTGGTTATTTTATAAGGAGAGGTACCTAAATCACATGGCTTCACATGGGATTAGGAGAGCTGCAGAATGGAAAAAGACAATTAGGAAAGGAAATAAGTGGGTAGACTTTGAAGGACACCACACCTTTTGAATTCATCCATAATTACAAGGTGTTATGTTTCAAACTCTACTCTGAATCTGGGAACCCAAAGAATAGAATGCTGATTGAATGATGGCTTTAGCCTAAGTGACAAGTTTAAATTTTATTCTCCAGGCATTATGAAGCCTTTGAGTGTTCAAATTTGTTTTGATTTGGTTTTAGTTTTGGTCTAATGGGAGAAATAGGGTAATCCATTTCAGATTTTTATAAAATAAAGTATAGGGTTCATAAGAAAGAAAAGCTGAAAACATGGTACCCGATTAGAAAACCAATAGAGTAGTCAACACAAGAGAATTTAGGGCCTGAGTTGAAGGAGTAACAGTGGATTTAGAGAAGGGACAGAATAATACTTAGGAAGTAGAATCAATAGGATATGGTGAATGAACAGATATTTAAATTAAGGAAAGAGAGGGGTCAAAGATGCCTCTGAAATTCCTCTTTAGAAAAATGACAATTCCAATCAAGCAAACATTGGAAGAAATGTTTGTTTGTTTGTTTGTTTGTTTGGCTTTTTTTTTTTTTTTTTTTTTTTTGGTCAAGGCAGTATGTGTTGAAGAAAAGTGATTCAAATTAAGTTTGGAAAATGTCACTTATCTACTCTCCTCAGATAAATTGCAAACACTGTTAGGATTCTGCATGGAGTATAGCAGATGGTGGTTATTGAGGGGGGCAGCAAGGGATTTGCCTTGATACATACTGTATCAAGAGAAGGTAGGGCTACAGAACTGCTAACTCTAAAATGGGTAAATCCGAGTACTTTGGGTTTCATCAGTGAATAGTGGAAGTTGTTTTTTGTTTTGTTTTTTACTTTTATATTCAAAATTGATAGGCATGAGTCTCTATGTACTTGTACTATGTACTTAATCTGTGTGCTGTATGGTCCCCAGTCCCAGAAGCCCATAAGCAGCACAAAGAAGGCAAGAAAACACTTTCTTCCACTTTAGATCTTTAAAATTTCTGGATCTGTGGGGATGAGCAAAATACTGATGCTGTCACTTTCTTGTAATTATATGTACTTAAGTGCCTTTGAAACCAATGAACTTAGCTCTGTAAGACAAGCAGTCAAAACACCCCCCTTCATACTTCAGTCAAAGGATGAAAACCGCCAGTTATATTAATTTATACATTTGTTTGGGAATAAAACTTTCTTCCATTTTCCAGAGGCATCTAAACCCAGGCTTCTCCTCACCTAGAACATCAGAATGGCAGCTTCCAAATAAACTCAACAACCCAAGCCAGGATGTAACACTCTCTTTGTTGTCAGCATGGCATCCAAGGCAGCCATCTCCCCCTCCGTACCAATGGCCCCAGCCCCCTTACACTTTTACTTCATCTTCACATTCACCCAGTGTGGTCTGTACATAAAAGAGGAAAATTGCAACTGTTTAGACCCTGCAACTCCCTTCCTGATCCCCTAACTCAAGCATAGGCTCATTACTTTGCTAATTTTTGAACTTTTACTGAAATTCCCATAGAGAAATTGAGAAAAGACTTACTTGTTTGTTCTATGATATCGTGGTATCTATGAAATTTCATATTTAAAAAATTGTTTCAGTGTTTGGGGCAAGGGAGATTCCAAAAATGCTGTCTCAATTTTTTCCCAGAGGAGGACTCAACCCTTTAAATTGTTGGTTAGAATTTGTGGTTTTGCTTTTTTTAAACATCTGCTGCCTACTGTGGCTGTAGCAATCAAACGTTCATTCCATTTTATCATTCATTTGTTAGTTAAATCAGCAGAATCTGTCTCTATTTAATAACCACCCGAAGTGGAAATGAATTAGTCCTATAATTTAAATAGTGAACAAAAAATACACAGCTAATGAACATTTTTTTGGAGTCAGTTATTTTTTTCTATGCTAGAAAAAATGATGTGGAAATGTTCCTATCAGGAGTATCTCAATGAGTATTCTTACAGTATTCTTGAGAATTCAGGAAACATGCTTGCCCATCAGGAAACAGAATTACATGGATAGTAAATTTGTTTGGGTTTCCTCATGGACTCAAAAGCAGTTCCAAGGACCCAGGAATTTTCTATTGCAATTCTCTAATTAATACATCATATGAATACTAAACATGAAAGGGCATTGTGTAGATAAATCAATTTAATTGAAATTATTTTAGTAATTAACCAACCTCGTTCCTTCCAATTACTCTTCAACGAACTCCTTGTCCAGGCAAACATAAATTGAGTTTCTGGAATTCTGCAAGTACTTTTCTTTAGAAACTTTTTAAATTCCCCATGAAAAAAACTTAAGAAATATATTTTGTTAAGACTGTCTTGCTTCATTCTTTAAATTGAGCCTAAACATTTTAAAGAAATAAAAGTATCCTCTTACTGAGCTTGAGTTTTTCCATTCTGTTTTTAAAAAGTAATGGCTAAGTTAAGTAGAAAACTACATTATCATTAATATTTGAAACCAGATATAATTTAATAATTCTTACATGGCATGGTTATTGTTTGAAAGAAATTTCAAACTTATTAAAATGACATAATCTGAATGACTAATTTTATTACATTTTGTTGCTGAGGAAATACATGAAGTACTCTCAGCTGTGATTAGAAATTTTAATAATTTCTTATCTGAATAATAAGTGATGGAAAGAATAACTAAATTAAATGACAAACATGCAGGACACTTTCTAAATTAATAGAAAGTGAAAATAATTTATTATTGTTGCATTTGCTCTCAAAGGACTTTGCGGTTTCTTGTTTTGACTGTTTTAGATTTTGCCAATCTACACTGTTGTTTTTTTTTTAAGTTGGTTTATTTATTTATTTAAGAGAGAGAGAGAGAGACAGAGACAGAGCATGAGCAGGGGAGGGGCAGAGAGAAAGGGAGAGAGAGAGAATCCCAAGCTGGCTCTGCATGGTCAGTGTGGAGCCCAATGTGGGGCTCAAACTCATGAACCATGAGATAGTGACCTGAGCCGAAACCAAGAGCCTGATGCTTAACTGATTGAGCCATGCAGGTGCCCCTGCACTTTGTTTTATGGTCACCAGTTTTCCATCTTCAAAGAAATTAGAAAATGTGAAAATTACTTTAATCTGGTTATTAAAATGGTAGATTATAATTCACTTAAAGTGAAGTTTATGAATGAGTTGCTCAGGTAAGATATGCCATCACTTCCAGAGATCATTAAAAGTAGGTGCTCCTCTGTGCCAGCTGATACCGGTGTGTATTAGGAGGGTT
This sequence comes from Panthera pardus, assembly GCF_024362965.1. NCBI lineage: Eukaryota > Metazoa > Chordata > Mammalia > Carnivora > Felidae > Panthera > Panthera pardus. The sequence goes on along the minus strand of NW_026526765.1, from coordinate 32,029,987 downwards.
AACCCAAGTGTGCACAACAGATTGATGTGAGGAGCCACCGAAGGCAACAAGATTGGTTAAGAAGCGATCTCAGTGCAGGCCTCCCGTTATGGTATGAGTAAGTCACAGGAATAAAAAGCAGAGCATAAAGAATACAGTCAATGACACTGTAATGGCGATGTATGGGGACAGATAGTAGCCACACTTATGGTGAACGTGGCATAATGTATAAACCTGTCAAATCATGACACTGTACCCTGAAACTGTCACGTCATGTGTCAGCTATGCTCAAATAAAATCTATGTAAAGAACTAATCTGAAAAGTTCAAGTGAGAGGTAATTATGGTCTGCATTGGTGGTGCAAATGGAAAGAAATGACACGTGAGAGATTTGGAATAGTATTATAAAAGGATATCAGACTGTGCATAAAAGAAAAGTTTTTTAAAAGAGACAATTTTTTAGAAAGTATAAAGGCAGGATGAGCAGAGATATTATTCATAGGTGAACATTCAGAGAAAAATGCTGATACATGACTGGAAGAGCAAAGATTAGTTCAATTGTAAGTTTAAGTTCAGTGTGAGGTCCTCACTGGATGATACAGGTAAAGCTATCCCGTAAGCAAATGATAGTAGAAACAGAGAGAGAGCATAGGACAAAAGTTAGGACAAGTGCTGAAATTTAGTCATCTGCATCAGTACTTTTTACGTTTTAATACAGATATGAATCGTCTAGGACTTCAAAAATGTACCCTTTGTCCTAGTACATTTCAGGTGGGGCACGAGAGTCTGTATTTCTTTTTATTATTATTATTATTATTATTTTTAAGAGAGAGAGAGACAGAGACAGAGGCTGAGTGGAAGATGGGCAAAGAGAGAGGGAGATAGAATCCAAAGCAGGCTCCAGGCTCTGAGCTGTCAGCACAGAGCCCGTCGCGGGGTTTGAACTCACAAACCGTGAGATCATGACCTGAGCCAAAGTCGGACACTTAACTGACTGAGCCACCCACCCAGACACCCTGAGATTCTGTATTTCTAATGAGCATCCAGTAATGCCCAAACTACTGGTCTGATGACCACACTTTGGATAGTGAAGTACATTTTTTCTCAAATGTCACTACTCCTTGGAATCTCAAAGAAATTTTAAAACAAACAAAAATGACTCCCGTTTCCTAGCCCCAGAAAATCTAACTGCGTTGATTGGAAGTACTGCATTTTAACTCCTAAGGCAATACGAATATGCCACAAGGTTTGAGAACCTTGTCAAGGTGGTAGTTTGAAAGACTGAAAAATAAAGACAATCCCCATTTAGACAGGTGTAGGGAAAAGTAAGACCATAAGGAAAAAAGCAACCGGAAAGATGCAAGGATAACTAGATGGGTTTTTGTATTTTGTAAGTCAAATCAGAACTCAGTGAAATCACTTCTGACTTCTGACTCCAGAATATAGGAGAATATATGATGCTCTAAGTCACTAAATTTGTGGTGATTTGTTTCAGCAGTCATAGGAAACAAATGCACCTATGAATTAGATATAGTTATTGTTTTAGTTCAGGCTGTTCCAATAGAATACCATTGATTGAATGGCTTAACCAGTGAACATTTATGTCTTACTCTTCTGGAGCCTGCAAAGTCCAATATTAAGGTGCTAGCTGATTAGGTTCCTGGTGAGAACCCTCTTCCTGGTTTTCAGAGAGCTGAGGATGGAGAGAGAAAGAGCAAGTTAGCTAGCTCTCTGGCATCTTCTTATAAGGGCATTAATGCCATCATAGGGACGCTACCCTTATTACCTAATGACCTCCTTAAGGTCTCATCTCCAAATACCATCACACTGGGGAGTTTCAATGTATGAACTTTGTGATGGACACATACATGAAGTTCATAGCAGTTAATATCCTGATTTTACAGATGAAAAATCTCAAATACAGAGAAAGTAACTAATTTGCCCAAAGTCACATAACTTCCAAATGATAGGATTTGAACCCTAACAGCCTGATTCTGGAACCGTCAAAATTAACAATAAGTAGGCTTACAAAGGAGCCTTCCCACCATTTTATCCATCCATTTCTAGTCTGTTTCATATTAAAAGGTTGCTGAGACTTTCTTTTCAATTATGTCTTGTGATTTTTCAGCATAATGCTTAACACTAAATGACCTAAGCTAAAATTGAGAATATTATTTCAGGCATAAAATTTCTTCATTCAGAAAATATTAACATCTGCTTATGAAATTCACAAGCATTATACTAGTACCAAACTAAGAGATTTTGATAGTCTTACATAGAACAAACTCCAGCTCCTTGATAAACAATTAAAACTTAATTCACTAGAATTTAGCCTTCATCAAAATCAGAGGATTAGAACCTCAGGGTTCAGCAGGAATGTTTATCTCCTCTCAAAGTAACCATAAAAACAGTGATTCTCAATAGTTTGTGTAGGAATGTAAAAGTTTATTCCCATTAATTGAATTTCAGAGAATAACTAAGTTGCACACACTTTACCAAAAATATTCTAAGCAAAAAGAGTAGTACATACACATGGGCAAAATTCAAACAGTGTAGAAAGGTATACAATGAAAAATGAGATCCATGTGTGCCATAGTTTCTTCCATAATTAAATTAACTGTTTCCATATTGGAGGGTGATCATATAACTTATTCCCTAACCAGCATATTTTTAAGAGTGACAAGTGCTAAACAGACAGAAAACCAGTGAGGGGGCAGGTAAAAACCAGGACTTAACTGGGTTAATTGGTGAAAATTGAAGATATTTTCAGGTTTTTCCAATAGCTAAAAATGCTGACATAAGGTTTATTGCATCTTAACGTTCTTTTGTAAGAATGACTACTGAATGAATCACTAAAAATATGTCAAAATCTGTGTGGATTTTGGTTTTGTCAGATATCAGATTACTCTCTAAATACACAACACCACTTTATTCTTCCACCAACAAAGTAGGAGAGCCTTGTTATCCCACCATCTTTCCTATAAGAAATAATACCACACATATTATTTTTTGACAATATATTTACATATTTAATAAATCACTTCTCTGATTTGTTTTGTATGCCTTTAGTTTTAAGTAAAATTTGTTATTTATTTGTTTGTGCATTTGTATATTTTCTGATACTTATTTATTCAAATCCTTTGCCCATGTTTCTATTATTTTTCTATTGTGTATGTATATGTGTGTGTATACATATAAAATATCTGTATATATGTCATATGTATAATAGTATGTATAATATTTCTATTCTAATATTTCTATGCATAAATAATATACATACTGTACTACATATAATATTTCTATTCTATCTAATATTTCTGTTAGATTTGGTTTGTGTAAACTCTGTGAATTCAAATAATTCACCCATTGCTTGTATATGTATTCCAAATGTTTTCCTAATAGACTCTTCATTGTTTCTTACAGAATTTTAAGAATTGTACTACTTATATGTTCTCAAATTTATTATTCATTTGCTTATTCTAAAGCCATAGCATTTTGAGCATTACTTTCAAAGAGAATTGATACATAGTCAAAATCATTGTCTGCGTCTTACAAGATAAGAGTTAGGTCTCTACTTAAATGCTCTTCTGAACATTTAGATTTGCTCTATCAATGGGCAAAGTCTATACAGGTAATCTCATACACCATCTCTGGTCATAAACCATATTAAGGAAGAGACTCTAGATGAACTGGCTTGAATCCATTGTTACTGCTACTCAAAAATAACAATCACAACAATACCCAACAATTGTGACATTGATAGTGTACCATGAACATCATCTTGGTACCAGATGTAACGGAAAGGAAGAAAATTAGCAAGTACGTTAGTCAGATTTCTACTTGTACTTATGAAAACAGTCCTATTCTTCATTACCTGCTCATCACCGTAGTATGCAAAAGATAATATTCTGCTTTCTCACTAATGCAAACCTTTCCTCAACACTCTCAACTTGTTCAGTGGGCTGTCATTAATTAACAAGGCTCATTGTCTTAATTTAGTTAAGAAGTAATTGACCAAACTATAATTGAACACCACTTTGAATGAAACCTTGATGAGTTATTGTTATTATTTTGAATTTGCATTTACTTTGGATGAAATATAAAATTATTTTGTTAATTCATTTAATTACTAGTCAAAACTAAGTTGAGTATCTTTTATGGGTTAGGAACTGATAAGTTCTTGAGATTCAAGGATAAGTAATGCTGTAGCTACATGCAAGAAATCCAATGTTTAGTTGTGGATTAAGGAAAAAAGGTAGGAGTGCCTGGGTGTCTCAGTCAGTTAAGCGTCCGACTTTGGCTCAGTCATGATCTCATGGTTTGTGGGTTCAGGCCCCGCATTGGGCTCCGTGCTGACAGCTCAGAGCCTGGAACCTGCTTCAGATTCTGTGTCTCCCTCTCTCTCTGCCCCTCCCATGCTTACACTCTGTGTCTCTCTGACTCCCAAAAATGAATAAATGTTAAAAACAAAAAAGAACAAAAAAGGCATATTGTAAAATGTAAAGGTTTTTAAAAATATAATACAATAAATGGAAGAGGTAAATTCAAGTAGAACAAGTATAAAATCATCAACAGAGAAAGACTGTATATACTCAAGTTAGGAAAAATTATCCAGACATCCTACTTATGCCTAATGTAAACAGGAGTTTAAGTGCATTAAAATGTATTTTGAGTGTTCTTTGGAGTTCATTATATACAGGTGACCATAATCCTTTACCTGAAATGATTCATCATTGCAACCAAGCTCAGTTTCAAGGGAGATTCATGAAATGGTGAGGGAAGAAGTGAGTGGACATCTGCTTAACCTGTTAAATAAGCCTAAACAGTTTGGCAGATCACGATGACAAATTTCTGAATCACATTTGCACAGTAGTCCAATTCATTTTGAGAATTTTTAAAATCCCACTTGAGAAAATTGGAAAAAAATCAGGTAGTATCATAAAAAAGACTTTTCATACCAGAAAGGTGAAGAAGAGGAAGAAGTGAAAGGAGAAGAAAGGTCAAAAGCTTCTACAATCCATTTATGAAAACACCAGAATTGAGCAATGGCCCCAAGGCAACAATAAAAGTAGAACAAAATCCCTGAAACATTAAGTATTCTCTTTTGGTTGCTATAGGCAACTAGATGTTAAGCACACAACTCCTAGTTCCTGCTCAATTACCCTGTGATACCCCTACTACAAAGCTTTAGATGGTGCGAACATATGTGTATATGAGTATTTCCGTTTCTTTAATAATACACAATCCTTATTAAAAAGCTAACCTTGAAGATAAGTGATAAAATTCAGATTCTGTGTTATTACAGAGTCTGGGGCAGGAGTGGTGGATTGTTCTTGAGACTCCAAGATTTTCCCAAATGTCTGACTCATTCAAACTCTACACATAGACTTTCCAAAACAGTTTTTATCTCATTTCGAAGTTAAACTTTGACCATGTACTGCAGAGCTTTTTATTTGCTTTCAGAAGGGAATTTCTTACCTTATGAGTGTATTTAGAAAGACCCAAGGATTGCTCATAAAAACAGTCAAAATCCCAGTCAGAAGTTGCTCAGCCACTCTCCTGTATGCCTTCTAGAAAGGGCTGTTGAGAAAATTCAGGCCTATTAGCTACAGTCGTTGAGGTTTGTGAATTCCAGTGAGACATAGAAAACCGTCATCTCAGAGATTTAGTAAGCAGGCCTTCTGACCTAACATTCCCTCTTGGAATCTTTTTCTACAGGATGATTTAATAGTTGTCACCCAGCTTGGGCTCTCAGCAACCATGCAGTATAACTATAACCATCAACTTTGACTGGTATGCTCATTTACTACTGGCTAGGGTCTACAAAAATAGTGAAACATGGCCCATTTCACCAAGCAACAAGCTTTATCACCAATAGCAGTGCCAAGGGGAGGCTTGCAAACTGAGTGATGCTTTAGCACTCCCTCTTATCAGTAGCCATGCAACCCACCAAAGATAACCCAAATAAATATAACAGCTATGAAAAAAAAAAACAGTATTCTTGCTATAGAAACACAGCCCCAAGAGAAGTTTCCTGGCCTCCAGGCTTCCATCCAGATTGGGGTCCACAAACACTCCCAATAGAAATTCTGGATTTTAGTGCTGGAAATTCTGGAAATTAGTACTTCAACCATCTTAATATTTTTATATAATTCAAGAAAGTGAATTATTTATTGAGAAACTATTCTGTTTATTTTATTCCACCTGATTATTTCATCAATGCTTTGAGGTAGATATCACTATTCCAGTTTTACAGATAAGAAAACATAGAATGAGACACTTTAAGTAACAAGATCCCAGCCATGGAACTAATAGTGGCAGAACTAAGATCTGAACTATGCACACCTCTGTGTGTAGAACAGAGCTCCTACTCCATCATCTACACACACAAAGATGTCAATACTGGCTTTCATTAGCTGCTGCATCTCTTTGTTTCAATGTTTGGGTTTGGTAAACCTTAACAGCAGTCAGAAAATATATTCTCAGTCTGAGAAAGATGGCATAAATTCTAATCAGTATCTAAATTCATAGGATCCCATGTGATGTGTTCATTGGTTATGTGTTTTGTGCAACCTTTAACTCTTGAAGCTCTCTTGGCCACTGATTACTTTGCAGGACTCTTGCTGTCCATCTTTCTCTAATTTCCTCCATATCTCTGCTGATTTTTTCCCATTATAAATGCTTGATGTCTAAATATTTTTAGGATCTTAGAACACCTTCTACTCTTTGATTTGTCCGTAATCAATTCTTGTCCCTACTCCCGACAGCAAGAAATATTCTACCCCTCCGCTATTCTATGCAAGGAATTTTTGTCAATGTCAGCTGCATCATTTACTTGTAGTGGATACAAACAGAATGGGAAGATATGAAAAAACCCTCTTTTTTCCCTTTTTTCCCCTCTCTGACCTCCCAAAATAGTTACAGTTAGCCATCCTCATCTCTGTCACTCAAGAGATAAGACAACTTAAACTTTTTTCATTTTACAATGAACCTTATCCAGTTCTGTTCTCAATTTCACCTGTAAAAGAACTATCCATTATTCACCCATTATATCTGCAACTTTTTCACTCCAGTGGCTTTGTTATCATCCCCAAATCCTAGATTAGAATTCCTTCATTTACACTGTTAGCCCAGAAAGACCTGTAGTTCCACTATACACGGGTGTTGGCTATAAAGGGGCCACTTCCTTTTAAAAAGCTAGATAAATAAAAGAATACAATACCTAGGAATAAATTTAACCAAGAAGGTGAAACTGCTGTATACTGAAAACTACAAGACGTGAATAAAAGAAATTGAAGAAGACACAAGTAAATGGAAAGACATTCTGTGCTCATGGATTGGAATAATTAATATTGTTGAAATGCCCATACTACCCAAAGCAATCTACAGATTCAATGCAACCCCTATCAAAATTACAGTGTCATTTTTCAAAGAAATGGAACAAGTAATTCTGAAATTTGTAAAGAGCCACAAAAATCTATAAATAGTCAAAAAATCTTGAGAAAGAAGAACAAAGTTGCAGGAATCACGCTCCCTGATTTTAAAATGTATTTTTTTTAAGTTTCTTTATTTACTTTTTGAGAGAGGGAAAGAGAGAGAGTGCCGGAGAGGCAGAGGGAGGAGGAGACAAAGAATCTGCACTGCATTGTCAGTGTAGAACCAGATGTAGGGCTTACACTCACAAACTGTGAGATCATGACCTGAGCTGAAGTCAAGAGTTGGATGCTTAACTGATTGAGCCACCCAGGCTCCCCTAAAACTATATGTCAAAGCTATAGTTTTTAAAACTATATTATATTGGCATAAAACTATGGAACAGAATCAATGGAACAGAATAGAGAACCCATAAATAAACCCATACATATACAGTCAATTAACTTATAACATAGGAGCCAAGAATATGCAACAGGGAAAGGACAGTCTCTTTAATAAGTGGTGCTGGGAATGCTGACCTGCCACTTACAAAAGAATGAAACTTGACTACTATCTTAACCCCATACACACAAATTATCTTTAAATGGATTAAATGCTTGAACATAAGACGTGAAACCATAAAATTCCTAGAAGAAAACATAAGCAGTAAGCTCCTGACACAGGTTTTAGAGATTATTTTTTTAATCTAACACCAAAAGCTGCACAGCAAAGGAGACCATCAACAAAATGAAAAGACAACCTACTGAATACAAAAAATACTTGCAAATCATGTATCTGAGAAGGGCCTGGTATATAAAATATACATATACGTCAATAGTAAAAAAAAACAACCCCTAACAATCCAATTAAAAAATGAGCAGAAGATCTGAATAGACATTTCCCCAAAGAAGACATACAGATGGCCAACAGGTACATAAAGAGATGCTCGACATCACTGATCATCATGAAAATGGAAATCACAACAATGAGGTATCACCTCACATGTGTTAGAATAGCTATTATCAAAAAGACAAGAAAGAACAACTGTGTACTGAGGAGGTGGAGAAAAGGGCATCTTGGTGCACTGTTAGCTGGGAAGGTAAACCAGTACAGTCGCTATGGAAACAGTATGGAGGTTTCTCGAAAAATTAAAAATAGCATTACCATATGATCCAGAAATCTCACTTATGGTTGTTTATCTGAAGAAAAATATGGGGCACCTGGGTGGCTCAGTCGGTTAAGCGTCCGACTTCGGCTCAGGTCACGATCTCACGGTATGTGAGTTCAAGCCCCGCGTCGGGCTCTGTGCTGACTGCTCAGAGCCTGGAGCCTGTTTCAGATTCTGTGTCTCCCTCTCTCTCTGACCCTCCCCCGTTCATGCTCTGTCTCTCTCTGTCTCAAAAATAAATAAATGTTAAAAAAAAAATTAAAAAAAAATTAAAAAAAAAAGAAAAATAAATCACTATTTCTAAAAGATAGATGTACCCCCAAGTTCCCTGAAGCTTTATTTACAATAGCCAAAATACAAAACTTAAGTGCCCATTGATGGATGAATAGATAAACTGTGGTGTGTGTGTATAACAAAATTATATTCAGCCATAAAAAAGAATGAAATCTTGCCATTTGCGACAACATGGATGGACCTCTAGGGCATTATGCTAAATGAAATAAGTCAAACAGCAAAAAGAAACACCCTATGATCTCTCCTATATGCGGAATATAAACAAACAAACAAACAAGCTCACAGATACAGAGAATAGGTTGGTGGTTGCCAGAGGCAAGGGTTTGGGGCAGAATAAATGGGTAAAGGGGGTCAAAAGGTAAAACAAGTGCAAAAAAGAAACTGAGGTCTGTTTGTATTTAAAAATATTCTTAAGAGGATCAGTCTTCAATCTTTTAAGAAGCACAGACTGAGGTCACTTTGGGAAGTATTTGCAGTAGCCTCCAGCCAATGTTTACTTGAAAACCTTGTTCAAAAAAAAGTTAAGCACACACTTGCCATATGACTTTTTAACGTCACTCCTAGGTATTTGTCCAATGTAAAATGAAAACATGCTCACCCAAAAACCCGTACAAGAATGCTTATAGCAGCCTTTTTAATACTTCTCCCTAAATGAAAATAATCCAAATGCCTTATACTAAGTGAAAGAAGCCCCAGGATATGTGTAAATTTTGGGGGCCAGCGAAGGAAAGCTCCACATCCTGGCACGCAGTGGTTGTAAGCCGTTTTTCAGAAGCGGAATGGCTTCTGAAACACACCTGAAACTGTCCTAGCTGAATGAGACACCCTCCCCCCTCCCTAACCCAGACGGAAGCTTCAGCTCCTGGCACAAAGTTGGGGAGAATTTTGTATTGAGAACATAATTCATTCCCTAGGCCCTTTCTGCCTCCTCCTCAATAATTTCTGGAAATTCTTACACAACAGTAGTTTTGAACGGACCCACCTTTGGAGAACTCAGTTTCCAGAACCTTCCGGCCACCATTGAACCCCCACCTTATGCCCAAGCCCTGCACAAGGTGCTAGAGCAGCAGAGCAAGATAAGAACACTCGGGAATTTGTCCCAGTTGAGTGGGAACTCTGCTCCTCAAGGAGAATGTTTGAGGTCAGCCCTTCCACACTTGCCACACTGCAGCTAATTTCAGAGTGGCAGGGAAGCTGTACAGAGGAGATGCCAGAGATGAAAGAACTGGAGTGGGGTAAGAGCACAGAGACCGGCAGTGGGTGTCCCTGGAGTGTGTGTGAGTCCATGCAAAGCACAGGGTGGCACAGAAGGAGGACACATGAAGGATGATTTTCTCTGATTCAGGCATTTCTTGTGTAATAGCATCTTTGCACACTCAATCCCATCTTAGGATATGCTTCTTGGATGAACTAGAAGAACAAACAAGCATTTATACTACTTACAGGACCATGAAATATTTTTTTAACTGCAAGCCCAAGCTCGGTTTACAGATGAGCTGGTCTGTTACATGAGTACAAGCCATAAATAGACAGTGACTAAATTATACTTCATTTAAATTTTTTTAATGTTTTTATTTATTTTTGAGACAGAGAGAGACAGAGTATGAGCGAGGGAAGGGCAGAGAGAGAGAGGGAGACACAGAATCCAAAGCAGGCTCCAGGCTCTGAGCTCTCAGCACAGAGCCCGACGCGGGGCTGGAACCCACAGACTGTGAGATCATGACCCGAGCCGAAGTCAGACGCTTAACCAACTGAGCCACCCAGAGGCCCCAAAATTACACTTCATTTAGATGTGCCCTTGAAAGATAATAGGAAAAACTTCCCCAAAGGAAGAGCCTTGAACCATGTACCTAGTTATTTATTTTGGGTGGAGGTGGACTGAAATGACAACAATATATACCTAGAGAACAATACACAACCATCTCCACAATTTACCTTTGATTCAAGCCTTCTTGATTCTTCATCCAATCTTATTGGCCTTTACAGTAATTGCTGCCTCCTGGATTCTGATATTTTGGTGCCCCACCCCCCACCTGGCTTTTATTACTTCGTGGCTACACCTCCATGGATATTAATAACTCAGCTCTACAACCATCTCCCCTACCATCACCCCGGCCTACACAGAAAACCTACTACTGAAGTTCCATTGATGCTGGCGCCCCTTTTATGAACACATTCCTCGTGGATTCAGTGAATAGTGTGTCCTTCTGGATTTTCTCATGGAACATGATTTTCTGCAAGGTCTTCATATAATATATCTCTTCCAGGATGCTTCTTTCAACCTCTTTATTACTTCTGCTGTCTATGAGGGAAACTTGTCCATTTATACTTTGCCGAATTTTGACCATCACTTTGTCCAGACTTCTACAAGTCATTCCAGCAGCAAGTTGTCTTCTGGAGCTAGATCTTGTGTCTTGAGAGAGTGAGCCCAAGTCATGGAATTCTTGGTTATCCAGCCTTACTAAGCACTTTCAAAATTCAATAACAGGCATTCTTCTCACTCCTACTGCTACATACTAGTTACCTTTTGCAAACCAGTTGATGGGCAACATCTTGTTCTTAAATCAAGCTTAGCACAAATCATTCACAAATCCCAAGCTTAGCACAAATCCCATCCATATCATGCCAAAATTTAATGTTACTTTTTGGCCTGGCAGTCAGGACAGAATGTGGAGGCATTTCCTGAAGCAGACTCCTGTTGCCTTGCAATGAGGAGGTACCTGTAGAATATTCTAGCACAGCAGAAGTGCTAGTTCTTACTTTGGAAGGGTGGGTCACCTCAACAAGCCTAGAGAGTTCAGGCGAGCTGCAGACTCAACCTCTACAGAGACATCCAGCCAGATGTTACCATCTTATACTACAGGGCCCAGGCTTTCCCATCAGGGCCTTTATCTCCACATATTGGAATTGACTTGGCCATGCATGGAATGTCTCTAAAACTCTGAAATTTAAACAATAAGGTCCTTGGCCTGCAGCTCAGCAGGCCTTTCTCCCATTGCAGAGGGTAAGGGACTTTTTGTTAAGGCCTTTGGCTCTCACGCATAGCCATTAAAATCAAGACTGTTTTTCAAAGGCCCTTAATCTCTCATTTTTCCTCTTCATGTGATCAGTACAACTTTTCGATAACCAGCAAACTCCACTGTTTTTCCGGGCTTCCCTCTCTGTATATTTTAAATTCTTTTATTCTTTGGCCTGTAACATTATTTTTCTACACTAGGATATTCTTCCAAGGTCTTTAGTGGTTAAGCTGCTTCTGTGTTCCAGGTATTTCCCAGGCCCCACCTACCAACCACAATGGTGTCCTTTTCACCTGCAGGGCAGTGGATAAAGTCTTGAATCTCAATCTTACCAAGTGTCTTCTTGGACCACTCTTGGAACCACAAGTGTCAGTCTAGATCATCTGAGAAGCAGGCACCAAGACAGAACCAAGAATATTAGAGATTTATTAACGAAAATGCCTGTGATGGAAAACAGAGCTGGAGGAGGCTGAGAGATCTGTAATATCACAGTGTTGGTCTGATTCTTGTGAAGGAGAGTGGGAAGGAGTAAAGGTGAGGCAGAAGGGTCTTAGATTATGGTGAAGTTCTATATAACTTTATCAAGTCTGACAGGGTGTTCTGAGCTCAAATGATCAATCTATCAGGGAAGTCTCCTGTATACCTTCAAAATTTACCTCTTCTGTATTCAGAATACTCAGTTATGATAAATATTTTACCTTGTCATCTGTGGTATGCTGGTAAATGTGTAATAACTGGGTCTCCAGAAAAAAAAGAAAAACAGTCCTGATTGACAGCAATATCCCAGCATATCTCATTGCAGGCTACCAACAAGGTATCACTCAGTGCGAAGTTGAAACTAGATGTAGCAACAAATATCATTATATAGTATTTCCACTATATAAATACAATAGACATAAAACCTCAAGACCATGGAAAATAGCAGTAACAAGGGAATAATGGTTATTACCTTTGTTTTGCGTATATTATTTAATTACATTTATATAATTTAATTTTAAATATTGGCTGTTTTAAACAACAACCTTACAAAATTCCTGAAAAATGTGCAATTGGGTCTGGCTAGCCGGTATGAGCCGCTCTACCATACGATTTTTTTATGACCCTTTTAAGTCCTCTTCCCTGGCTTACATCTTCTTACTCCATTCTCCTGAAGAGCTACCTCTACTTTGGATCTTCCCCATCTCTATCTTCTTGATCTTTATTGGCAGCTCCATTTCTATGCCTTTGGTTCTCCCAGCTTAGCAATCCAGAGAAACCTAAATCTGTAAAATAACCAATTCTTCCATACAGTACAGAGAACTGGCAACTCTAGACATCCTAATTAGAAAAATCTCACCTTACGTTCCTGTGCCATCAGTTTCTAGAAGACAAAAATAAAAAATTATCTGCAAGCCTAAACCAGAAGGCCCACCAGCAAGAACATCTTATGTAAGACGTGCATCTGTCCTGGTCGAAACTTGATCTTTCAGTTCACTTTAAGGTCTGATATTGGGTTTTCCCAGGGGTAGACTCTGCTACAAGGAATCAAGGGCAAATAGTTTACCTGTGGGATACAGGAGACACAGGAATGCCAGCCAATAAAGGCTACACTACTAAACCGTCTACTGCAGGGAGCAACGGGAGTTTGATCCCATGGAGAACCCAGGAAACTGCTAAGCACACATCTAAGAATTTGTGCAGCTCCTGAGAGCCTCTGTGAGAAATGCTGGGGAGGTGGAATGAGGCTGTGAATTTTCCAGAATTTCTTCTCTGCTTGGATAGAGCTTTCCTCCATTCCGATAAGACAGCCCTCAGGAATACATGTACAGATCCCAGCAACTAAACGTCCACTGGAGCACGCTGGAAGATGAGGAGTTGTGGCCAGAACACTGACAACATCTGCTACCCACAGTAAGGGGCCCCTGCAGGAAAAACTTCCTTGAGAATCTGGGATTTCATCTTTCAAAATGGCTTTGTCCCTTTATCATTACAATTCCAACCATTTTTTTAAAATACCCAACGTAGTCATATACCCCTCTTATGACTGTATGTATGTCTTGTATGTGCAGTATGTTAAAACATAGCATGGAGAAGTGGAATTTCTTTCTACATCTTTTCTGACTTTGAAGATCAGAGTATATTTATTAATCTTTTATCAGAAGGGTGTTATGGACTGAATTGTGTCCCTCCCCCCAACTTCATATGTTGAAGCCTTAAACCCCTATGTGACTGTATTTGGAGATACATTTTTAAAAAGTAAAGTTACATGGGGTTATATGGGTGGCCTCAGTCCAATACAGTATTACTGATGTCTTCATGGAAAGAGGGAAAATCAGGGAGGTGCGCACCCAGAAAAAGGGCCGTGTGAGGACACAATGGGAAGATAGCCATCTGCAAGCCAAGGAGAGAGGCCTCAAGAGAACCCAAACCTTCTAATACCTTGATATTGGACTTCCAGCCGCCAGAACTCTGAGAAAATAAACTTCTGTTGTTTAAGCCGGCCACTCTCTGGTATTTTGTTATGGCAGCCTTAGCAGACCAATGCAAAGGGATATTGTCTCCTCATTTCTCAACTGTAGTATAACCTAGCATAACCCTGAGTTTAACAGTGACTTTGAAACAAATTAGAACCTTTCAAAGAGATTTTCAATTCATTACTCATGAATGCTATACAACCTTCATATACATAGCACTATAAGTTTCCAAAACATGGCCTCAAAACCAAGACTGAAAATAAAAGTGCTGGAAATTGTTTTATTATCTCTCTCACTTTGTTTCTGACATGACTGAGTTTGGAATGCTGTCCTCTCATTGTGTTTAGACAGCCAAAGGTATTAGCTCAGTCTGAATTTCCCAAATACGATACTCCTGTCTCTACAATATCCAGGAACTCACTTTTATTTATTTAAATAAACCTATGTGTTTATTTTAAGGAATAAAATATTCATTAGGTGTGTGACTTCTGAAGTTTTGGGCTATTTCTCAGTGACTATGATAGTAACTAATTATTTTACATTGATGCTTCGGTACATGCTTTAATTGATCCATTTATATAGCCAATAGCATAAAAGTATGAAGATAATTTCTGTTAAAACAAAAACAGCATCACTAAGACAATAAAATTTTCACATTATTTCAGATAATACCTTTACAAAAATAGAAGCAATGCTTTTCTTGAATATATTATGAATATATTTTCTCATGTCCTTTTAAAAGCTCCAGCTTCTTTTGGTTAGGTCATTATATAGCTAGTAGTTACAATTTGATTTTTAAAAGCTCTTTAAACACATTAAGACAGTCTCATGAAACCTAATCTCTCTTTCCAACCAGAGAGAGAAGGTTCAGCAAAACCACGGATGAAATAGTGGAAAATATTCACAAATTACGTTCAAGTTGTTCCTAATCTGGTCATTTAAAAACTATAGGTAGTACGAGGTACTTTGGGCAGCAAATTCTGCAAAAAAGGATTCAAAACTGGGACTGTAATGACCAGATTGTGCTGATGAGTCTTCATTAGCATCTTCAGTGAACTAAGTGGATACATGTTTTTTTTTAGTTTTTTTTTTTAAGAGTGACAGAGACAGAACAAGTGGGGGAGGGGCTGAGGCGGGGTGGTGGAGAAAAGAATCCCAAGCAGGCTTTGCACTGCCAGCACAGAGCCCGAAACAGGGCTGAAATTCATGAAACTGGGAGATCATGACCTGAGCCAAAACCAAGAGTCAGATGCTTAACCAACTGAGCCACCCAGGCGTCCCTGGATACACACATCTCCTAAGTGGCCTAGCAGACTGGAGATAAAGAAAACAAGAATGACAGAATCAAAATCAGTGTCAGCAGAACAAATATCGCAAAACAATGAAATACATTTACGTGCCATCTCACTTTATGTCTTGCCTCTTCGGTCCTTCTTGACCACCTTCCTTCCTGCCTCATGACACATCTTATTTGCAGAGTGTCAGTTTCCACACAGGATCAATCACCCAGAACAAGACTGGGATGTATTCTGGAACTTTCCTAAATGATACCTCCCATCATTATCTCCCTATATTATCGGGGCTCTTCTCTCAGTAAGATAGTGTTTGTTGCTTTAAATATTTGGCATTATTTTCTATGAGGTATGATATTGCTTATGAATTAAATTTAAACTAAAATTTAGAAAACCTATTCCTAATTAGAAAGACTTTTAAAGGATAATCTAATTCTAGATAAGCCTAGTAGAATAAGGAGTTTTATATTTTACTGTTCTTTTAAGACTGCCTTTCCCCACCTAACCGTAATAACAACGAGGTCCCTTAAAATACTCCCCCCACCCCACACTTTTGCTAGCTGCTAGCATTTTTCCTGGTAATTGATGCCTGCTAGTGAAAGAGGGGCCATGCCATGAAGTACGGAACTGATTGTTAATTAGGTTTCACCATAAGATCAAACGATACCCAACCTTCTTTAAATTCTAAGGTAAAGAAAATACTTACGGTCTTAGTCGGGCTTGGTTTCATTAATGTACTGTGTTGATAGGTAAACACAAAGACTCCATACTTGAACAAAAGTTATCTCCTGTTCATCCACCATGTCCAGAATGGACATAAAGTGAGACTGGCTCCGCATGTCACACAAAACACAGGCTGTTGTATGTTTCACACCTTTTATCTGCATCCTGTGTATCACATGGTCTTCTTGATTGAAGAATAGAGACTGAAATTATACTTGGACTTTGTACCATCTCTGCCAGTAAATTACATATATCACTTTGCCTCACAACCTATTGTCTAGAACTAGTCATGGGGCCCTGCCTAATTACAAGCAGGCGGAAGAGTGAAATCCAGCCATGTATTTAGAAGGAGAAGAGAACTGCATATGGATAAGCAACAAAATTTTCTAAAAATAATTCATCTTACTAGACCCCCTAGTAGAATGATAATGAATTGGTAATTTTAAACCAATATAAGCAATTATAAATTATACATATATATGTATAAATTATACATATAAGCAATTTTAAAGCAGTTAAGAAAAGTGTTGCACATATTAAATCACTTTATAAAGCAAACATATCCAATAATATACATCCACATTGGTGTTATGTTCCTGCAAAGGTATATACGTGAGATACTTTTTGATAACTCCTTCTTGAAAATTGTGTTCAGATTCAGTAATACATACCCATGTATGGTTTTAACTTCATAGCTCCTTCTATCTTCTTCTTCTTCCTCTTCTTTTTTTTTTTTTTTTATTTTAGAGAGAGAGAAAGCATGAGCGGGAGAGAGTGGCAGAGGGAGAGAGAGAATCCTAAGTAGGTTCCATGCTCAGCACAGAGCCCAACACAGGGCTTGATCCCACAACCCCAGGATCATGACCTGAGCCTAAATTGAGAGTTGGATGCTCAACTGACCGAGCCACCCAGGTACCCCAATTTCATAGCTTCTTGGTCAGAGATAGAATGATTGGCTTGATAACTTGTCTATGCTGTAGCTTTACTCCAAATTTTATTTATGTGTGTTTATTTCATTTATTTCTTCAAAACTATGCAATACTATTTAATGCAGGCTCTGAAGAAAATTTACACAAGTAAATTTCTGGAAATGTGTTAACAACTTAGTCATAGAATGTGTTGTAGTTGGTTGCTTTGAATGCCTACCTGAAAGGATAACACATTTGAAAGTGTGATGTTGGTTCCAAATTTTTATTTAGAACTTTTATTATTCCCTTAAATTCATAATCATACTTATTTAAAAATTTAGTGCAGGAGGATATTTACAAAGTCAGCAAAATTTAAATCCCATACAGAACCTAAGTGTGAAAACAGACTGATAATAAGCCGAGCTGATGGCTGCTGCATATCCTTTTACTCTGCCTGGGAGGCAGTTTTACATTTCTCTAACAAAATGTTTTAAGTTTTTATTTATTTTGAGAGAGAGAGAGAGAGAAAGAGCGTTCAACAAGCAGGGGAGGGGCAGAGAGGGGGAGACACAGAATCGTAAATAGGCTCCACACTATAAGCAAAGCCTGACTCAAAGCTCCATCTCATAAACCGTGAGCTCATGACCTGAGCCAAAATCGAGAGCCAGATACTTAACTGACTGAGCCACCCATGCTCCCCACATTTCTCTAATATTTGTAATAAAAACAAAGGTACAGGAAAATCCAGGAACTAACTATGAAAATTTTGGAAGGCACAATCCTCATCATAAAAAAAAAGGTGACAAGGAAAGAAAACAAACCATGATAACTGACTACTTCATATTATCACCAGTTGAGTTTTTGAACACACAAGGCTAGGTAAAGACAAATTATGCACACAGAAGGACGTGGTAAACCGTATTCTTGGCCCACATTACTCAAAGGCAATTTGTAATTCTTGTTAATCTTACATTTTTTTGCACTTCAGATTTTCTATACCATTGCGGGATTTTTCAAGACAAGCTGTGCACTACCAGCTTTGTATATCTATCCCACTTTCATTTTATTCCTCAGAGGTGTGCTCCCAGATTTAGTTAGTGTAACTATAAAAAAAAGCCACTCATTCCAATGGCAATTAGGAACATGCACAAGCTAACATCACATTCATATTGCAGAGTTCGGCCATTCTCATTTTCTTTCAAAATTGTTGCTGAACCACATAACCTTTCCAGAAGAGCAGATTATTTTAGAAATGCAAGTCAAGTTTTTAAATTTATGTAAAGAGTCTCAGGCATGAGGATTTAATAAGGTAAGACATTGCTTTAGGAATCTATGCTAGTGATCTCCTAGGTTGCCAGACGATCTTTAATGAAGTCTACTATCTTACCCTAAGCCACCGGTCCTGAGCACAGGTGCCTCAATGTTATTAGTACAGGCATTATATAGCATAAGAGATGCTTCGGGCCCGTGCTCTAGAAATCCAGGTAATGTATATGTCTTCTGAGACCCTGGTAATGGCACTGAGATTTCCCTAATAGAGAATTTTTGGATCTTCTGCTTTTAGCCACTCAAAGATCTTCAGTCAATTCACCAAAGATCTCTTGGAAAATCAGAATGGTGTCAATGAGGTTTTCTGGGGAATATGTCTTGTTTAGTCTTGAGTCCTGGAAGCACTGAGACTCTTGCATAAAAGTATTAGAATGCTTAAGATAGATTAGTACTGGGGCGCCTGGATGGCTCAGTCAGTCAGTTAAGCATCCAACTTCAGCTCAGGTCATGATCTCATGGTTTCTGGGTTCCTGGGTTCAAGTCCTGCAAGGCTCTGCACTGACAGCTGGGAGCCTGGGGCCTGCTTTGGATTCTCTGTCTCCCTCTCTCTCTGCCCTCCCCTGTATGCACTCAATCTTTCTCTCTTTCTCTTTCTCTCTCAAAAATAAGCAAATAAGCAATTTTTAAAAAAGAGATTAGTACTGTACTTGAAGAATGACCATGAACTACAAAGTACTTTGGCAGAAGTATACTACCAAGAAGAGAGGTTTTCATAATTATTTTTTTCTTGCTTACTTTTATCCAAACAAGCTTTGCCAGACTGCTTCTTGTGTTACTAAAAAGTCTGCAAAAGTTCATAATTCTCCTTTAGGGGTGTCATGGTCAATGTGATGTGTCAACTGGGCTAGGCTACAGTCCCCAAGGATTCAAACAAACACTAATATAGGTGTTGCTGAGAAAGTATTTTGTTTTTCGTTTTTTTGTTTTTTGTTTTTTATTTTTTAATATATGAAATTTACTGTCAAATTGGTTTCCATACAACACCCAGTGCTCATCCCAAAAGGTGCCCTCCTCAATACCCATCACCCACCCTGCCCTCCCTCCCACCCCCCATCAACCCTCAGTTTGTTCTCAGTTTTTAACAGTCTCTTATGCTTTGGCTCTCTCCCACTCTAACCTCTTTTTTTTTTTTTTTCCTTCCCCTCCCCCATGGGTTTCTGTTACGTTTGAGAAAGTATTTTGTACATGGGACAAGTATAATCAACTGAATTTAGTAAGGGAGATTATCCTAGATAATCTTGGTGGACCCGATTCAATGAGTTGAAAAGTCTTAGAGGAGCTGAGACTTCCCTAGAGAAGGGTTTCCACTTGTGGAAGCTTTCCTCAGTGCCCCCGCTTTTCCTGATGACCTGCCCTTCAGATTTTGGACACATATTTCTTCATATAGATCTCCTACTCGTTCTGCTTCTCTGCTTGGACCCCAGTTGATGCAAGGGGTAACATACCCAGAAAGCCCTGCACCAGTATTCAGACTAGATCTTAGGCTCCTCAGAAAAACCTCACTCTACACACTGGGAGTGCTGCATTATTAGAAATTTCTGCTACCAATAGTTCACAAAACTGCTATTTATAGACTGAAAAAATGCACAGAAATATCAGGCACTGACTTGCTCGCTTCTGACTGTGTAAGGCTGAGGGCAAACAAGACAAAGACGATCCTTTTGAGTGGGTTTGGGCATTCTTATGGCAGCAAACATCTCCACTTAAACGTGAAAGACAGCGTTGTATCAGGTGTGACATGTTTTGCCTTTTCATAGCTTTACAAATGTAGGGTCTACGCACTTTCTGGAGGGGAGAGGAGTTTATCTGCTTAATCACAAGGCGAATCAAAGCATTATTAGCTTAATGTAGAGACTGTGCAACAAGAGAAAATATTTTATCAGAGTTTTGTTCTCTACTTTTTAAAAAAGCTATCAAAAATTTAATCAGCAGTATCATGGTATATTATTATATTTTAGACTTTAGAATAATCTGAAATATGCAGATGATCAACACAAGACTCATTCTATGAGCTTGGTCACCTAATGCATGAACAGCATTACAGTCTCGGTTCTCCTGATGGGGAGATGTGAAGAACATGGCTGCCACACCACAATATTTAATTTTAAGGCATTATTGTATCTATTTGAGTTTTCCTTATGATTTTCTGAAAGATAAATGAGTTTTTCCAAGTCAATCATTATACTTCTTTTTATAGGATGATAATCATTATTCGTCCATCATTTCTTCTTTGAGCTTCAGGTATCAGGAAATTTCAGAATAAAATTCAGCATCCAACTATGGTTATCTATCAACTCAGGTTTATTCTATTATTATATTTTACAGCCCCCTCTGTAGTTTTAAATGTTCAGTTTTTATTTAAATGATCACAAAACCAGAGCCTGAGTTGAGTACTTGGGCTCAGGTATCTGTTAGGGGGGTCATTCCCAGAAGGAAGGTGAAGGAACAGGGACAAGAGGAGGGAGATGAAAAGTAGGAGCATTCACAGCATCACCATGGTGGGCAGTGGGACTTGGTTTATTCAGATCCTTATGAGTATACAGCATGCCCCCTGAAGTGCCCTGAAGAATGAGATTGGCACCTTTATCCCGTGAAAGAAACTCACATAGAAAGCAGACTTGTCACTTAGATAATACACTAGCTCCTGTCCCCCACTGATGGAGCCTCCTGGGTTATTTCTGCTGTGGGTGAGGCTTCAGAGGAGGCGTTTAGGGGTAGGGGTAGATCCTGGATCAGGATACTTAGCACGCCAGGTGAGTATGAATCTCAGCTGCTGCTGAACTCTGACAGGCCGAGGAGACTGACGCAGGGCCCCGGAGGCATCTGTTCAGTCACATCATGAATGTGCTTTTCAGTATAGCACTTCTCAGAGTCTTTGGGAAGGTAGTTGAGGAAAAAAAAATACAGACACACACACATGAATAAACTCACATACACATAAAGTGATTACTTACAAGTATCCTCTGCAAGCTTTCCTTTATTTAAGTTTGAACCTATAATTACAAAGAAGAAGAAGGAATGAGTTGAAGGGACGTTTTATAAACAGAAAGTGAAATAAATGCACGGAAAAGTGTCTGGATGAACACACATTCAGTGGTTGCACTGGAATGAAATTTACATTCTCTGCAAAGGCTTTACATAAATTAATAAAAGCATTGCTTCCAATTTCATGGAGGTAACAGAAGCAATCAGGTGATTCTTTTGAAATCCTTCTCCCACTGCTCTACTCATTCACAGGTCCTTGTGAGCACATACCCAGCCTTCCCTCTCATGAAATAGATGAACTGTCTGTGTTCCTGTGAAGTACAAATCTACCCCTTGTGGTCTGTCCCCTCCCGCCGACTCCACTGAGTTTCCCTCTCTTC
This sequence comes from Panthera pardus, assembly GCF_024362965.1. Taxonomy (NCBI): domain Eukaryota; kingdom Metazoa; phylum Chordata; class Mammalia; order Carnivora; family Felidae; genus Panthera; species Panthera pardus. The sequence continues at coordinate 32,008,047 of NW_026526765.1, read as the reverse complement.
AATCATTACTCTTCACTGCAGCAAGATTTTCCCCTAAAGGGAACACAAAAGCAAATAAACCTTGGCCTGCTTTCCCCCTGCATTTCCCGCTTACTTTCTCTGCTTCCCCTTACTACAAAATTTCTTAAATGATTTATATATGCTCCCTGCCTGCTGTTTCCTCCTTCCTTCTTCCTTAAATCCCTGCCAGTTACGCAGACCCAACCACTCCACTAAAATGGCCTCCATGTTCCCGATGGAAGCTTCTCTATCCTCACCCTGGGCTTTTCTCAGGTTGGACACAGTGAATCACTGTTCCTACCGCCCGGCTCCCAGGACACCACTCTCTCTTAGTTTTCCTCCTACTTCACTGGCCACTCCTTTTCTCATGGCATGCCCACACCTTAAGTGAGAGAAGCTGATTGAAAACAACTACAGAACTTAAGCACTTCGGGGTGCTGGGTGGCTCAGTTGGTTAAGGGTTCCACTTTGGCTCAGGTCATGATCTCCTGGTTTGTGAGTTTGAACCCCGCATTGGGCTCTGCGCTGACAGACCAGAGTCTGCTTTGGATTCTCTTCTGTCTACCTCTCTCTCTCTCTGACTCTTCCTCCCCTGCCACCCCCTGCTTCTCAAAAATAAATAAATAAACATTAAAAAAAAAAGAACTTCAACACTTCCAAGAAAAGTGAATGTGGGATCTGGGTAAGTTGAGAACAGGGAACACTTTGATGTGGTGAACAATGTACAATCCAAATCTCCACAATGTGTGCAACAAACTTCACTCTCTTCCCTCCTTAAGTGCAGTGAGACTGAATTTGTAAAGGTGCCCGGGGAATAAGGAGGGCAAGTAGATTACAATAACAATAATGACAACAATAATAACAGTTTTAAAATGCAAATTTATTCTATAATACAATTAATTAATATAAATCCTATAATAACCAATACATATGAATACATAAGAGACCAACAAAGGTTTCTTAAAACACTGCTCTGGCCTTCTCTCATAAATTTCTCTTCTACATTTTTAGCATGAGTGGGGCAGAAGTCTGAAAGACAACTTTCCTGTAATCACTATAGAGGGTGTACATGATTGGTGGGAGAGGAAATTAATCAGTGGTTTGAAAAATCTCAAAATCCATCCTCAAAATCATCGATTGGGACAAGTGTGGGAAGATAATAAGACTTTGAGGAGCTTAATGCAGTGGTCAGAGGTGCAGGATGGAAAGAAATAAAAAAAACTTAACCTGTCTCCTCAGAAAGAAAAAAAAAATAGTGCCTGAGACCCTAATGAGAAAGCAGAGGTGCTCAGAGCAAAGAGTATCTATCATTTTGACAACCTGCAGGGTGGAATGATGGAAGAATGTCTGGGAAATGCTCCAGAGAAGGAAGAGTGAACTTCCCATAAATGAGATGTATTTGCTACAATGTACTTCTAGCTGTTTCTATAAAAAGTGTCAACAACACATATATGCCCAGCAGGCATATTTCTATTCAATACATTCTCAGCCCATGAGTTATAAAAATTAATTGCTAGGACAGTTCCATATGGTTAGGACATCTGCTAAAAGACTTCCCCCAAGCAGATTCAGGGAAATACAATTAAGGAAAGCATGTGGAATGTTTGGAGTCATTTTTATGAGTTTCTAGTTTAGCTAAACTTCAACAGCTGTCGGGCTAAGGTGAAGCGTTGCCAAATTATATTCACATGTACCCACTGACCAGCATCACAAAATATTACTAAGATTCAAAGCTGCATATTTCTGGGCAAGATTTCACCCAGTACAAGGAGATCTCTCTGAAGGAGGTAGAAAATAATAGGAAGTATCTCAGTGCTGACCTCAGGGTTTAGAAGAGACACACTTGGTTTGGTGGAGGCAGCTGTAAAAGCCCCTCAACTCTTGAGAGTCCTGTCTACCTCTCCCCCACCCTCCCCCATCCTCACCCCTCCACCCACTCCCCTTCCCTGGACGACTGGCCATTGGGCTCCCACTGAAACCAGGGCTTTCCCTAAAGGAAGGTCTTACTGACTTGGAAATATTGATGCTAAACTTGCCTTGGAAGGCAGAAGCAGTTATCCTTGCTTCTACCAGACTACGTAGACGTTCTACCAAACTACGGTTCCCAGACAAAGGTTCTTACGCATTCTATCATAATATTTAATTTTTAAGGACATAGCAAACTGAGCATATCATTGATACCAAAGATAATCTCCAATGTGAAAAAACGCATTATCATTCTTTCGTAATTACTGAAAAAACAGCACTGCATTCCAAACAAGAAAGTGTAGCATGTATAGGAAAACTCTGGCAAAACTATTATGGGAATCAGTTTTTATAATTTGTTTTTCTTGTAATCCGCATATCTCCTTTGACCTTTAGTTCTTGACCAAATGTAGGACATGTTTTTTGCCAAGGCATAAAAATTATTTGTATTTTCAATTTAGTGCCCATTCACACTGGTTAGTCTAAAACCTCTAAACAAATATGGATTTTAGGTAGTTGCATATTTTTTATTTTTATTTTTTTAAGTTTATTTATTTATTTTGAGAGAGACAGAGACAACATGAGTGGGGGAGGGGCAGAGAGAGAGGGAGAGTAAGAATCGCAAAGCAGACTCCGCACTGCCCGTTGCCAGACATGGGGCTTGAACTCACAAAACCCTGAGATCATGATCTGAGCCAAAACCAAGAGTTGAACGCTTAACCGACTGAGTTACCCAGGTGCCCCAGTAGTTATATTTATAAATATATTCTTGTAAACTGGTTATACATATCTCAAGAGAAACACAGCATCATGGAATGTGGGGAATGGAGCTTGGTCTGGTCAATCAGTCTTTGATATTATCCAGAGAGGATGTTTTGATTGGTTATGGAAATATGTGGAGAGAGTTTTCATCTAGCACTTGCCTAACTCAGTGTAATGAGCGTGTTTCTTAAGACTATCTGTTAGTGGATAGAGACAGTACTGGAGGGATCTCTTTGTCACTCTGGGATGCATAGCAAGTTTTTACTTACTATATTTACACCAGTATCAGTGATTATATATATATATATATATATATATATATATATATATATATATATCACTGGATTCAGTTTCTTTTTTGCTGTTATTTTTTTTTAGTTTTGTTCATGGTTATTATTGTCTTTTGTATTCTTTTCTTGTGATATCTTTGTCCTGCTCTGATATAGTAAAACTAGCCTCTAAGAATGAATTGGGAACTCATTGTTTCCTCTGTTTTGAACTATTCTTCTTTTTTTAAAGAAGAGTTTTTGTGTTGAGTACTATTTCTTCTTTAATGCTTGGTAGAATTGACCAGTGAAGCCATCTAAGCCATGATGATGATGATGATGATGAAAACAATGATCATATTTTTCATTAGTCTTTCTATGCACACAGCTGGTAAACCCTGTCTTTCCTTGGCCCTCAGATTTTGCAGTGAGTTTATGATTGTAAAAATAAAAGGATTTGTTGATTTATTTAACCCTCACAATAACACTCTAAGGCAAGTTATTTTATTACCATTAATTATAGACGAAGAGCAGAGAGTTAAGCAACCAAAGCGAGTTCACACAACTGGTAAGTGGTGAAGCCAGGATTCAAACCCAGGCAGATGGATTCTAGTGCTCATGATCTAACCCCCCTAAAATTTGTGAATAATGTTCTTGTAAATACTTTTCTCTTCCTTTCTTCCCTGCTTCCTTCCTTCCTTCCTTCCTTCCTTCCTCTCTCTTCTCTCTCTCTCTCTCTTTTTCTCCTTTCATCATAACAGGCTCTATCAACTGGCTTCACCACCTACTCACACTCCAGAATCCATCTCTTTTGGCAGAAGCATGAAAAATAATTGCTCAATTATAAAGAAAATGAACTGTCTTTTCTTATTTACTGGTTGAGGTGAATTGAATAGACCTCTGCTTCTTAATCCTTTAAAAAGTAAGTAATAATGCAAATAAATTGCATTTTCAAAGGACCCATCTATGCTTTTACCCAAGTATAATTTTTATCTGAGCTTTGAAGAGTTTTTATTTAAAATTATGACAAATCCACCTTATACGGTTAAAGGTATGACTCTAAATATCTATTAAGTGATTACATAAGCTAATCGGCAAAAATTCTAATGTTAGACTTACTTCAGGATCCAAGAAAAGTGCTGGTAGATCTCCATTCTCTATTGCCTTTCTCACACCCTACAAATGCCGTCTCATGCCTGGTATTCTGGGTGAGTTGTTTCACATGGGTTGCCTACACACAGAGATCTTCCATATGGGTTTTCCTATGGCAGGGCCTGCTATCTGTTCTCTGCCCTTGAGATCATGTGGGACTAGAGCCATATCCTCCTCCCTCCTCTTTAATTCCTTTGCTTGTTCTCTCAAGTTTCCTTTGGGATCTCTTTACCCATTTGTCCTGATACCTTTCAGGGATGGAAAGTTCTAGACTTTTCAACCAACCCAAGGAAACCTATAGCAGAAAGGATACTATTTGACAGACTGGTGATTCCATCATAACAATAGTGCTATCACTGATGGACAGAGAGAAATCTTTCAAGTCTTAGTGAGTGAAGTATAAATATCCCCAAGCATCATTTCAAAAGCAATCTCCTTACTTGGTGCCCATTCCTTTAATATTTGACTATCATTTTTCATTATTATTTTCGGAAATCATCTGGATAAAAACAGTATGTTTATGGAAAGTCCCCTTGCTTTTACCCAATAAGGCTTTTGAAGTCACAGGCATAATAATGCCATGAACTTGGACAGAGCCCTTATACCAAGGAATGCTGAGTGCTTTCAATAACCAAGTGCCAACTCACCAGCCTGCCTGGAATTTCTGTTAGTAGACCCTTGTTCATTTTCTCTAACTTTTCTTTACCACAAAGTAAGGATATAAAACTGAGATGTCAATATACATATAATTTATACTAGTAAATGCTGTGCTATCTCTCTTCCATTTTGGAAATTTCCCCAGGCTCCCCCCTCGTATCATTGTGTGACTTTTTTTTTCTCCAAATGCTTTAATGTTGATTCATTAGAACTAGAATGTTAAATTATAAAATTATATATATATATATATATATATATATATATAATATGTATATAATATAATATATATAAATATAAATCCTGGTTTTAAGGTTGTGCTATAGTTAGGCTAGATGTCAACACTGGGGGCACTATATATATATATATATATATATATATAGTTGTATATATATACAACTTTTAATGCCCCTCATTGTTCACATCTAGCCTAACTATAGCACAACCTTAAAACCAGGGTATTGATACAACCAGGCATTGATACAACTATAGAGCTTGTTCATATTTCACTGATCATATATGTACGTGCGTGGTGTGTGTGTGTGTAGCTCTCTGTAGTTGCATCACATGTGTAGCTCTTTGTGACTATCACCACAATTAAGATACTTAGCTGTACCATCACCACAAGGTTCTCTTGTCCTACCCCTTTATAGCCACTCTGCCCCAGTCCCAATGCATGCCTAACCCCTAGCAACCACTCATCTGTTTTCCTTATCTATAATTATGTCACTTCACAGACATGTTACATCAGTGTCCTCATGAATGGATTCCAAGTATGTATCCTTTTGAGATTAGTTTTTTGCACTTAATGTAATTTCCTTGAGGTTCCTCCAAGTTGTTGTCTGTATCAATATCTTTCTTTGTTCTTGCTGAATAGTATCCCGTGATCTGAATGTACCCATTGAAAGGTCATCTGGGTTGTTTCCAGTTCTTGACTACTAAAAAAAAAAAGGTGCCATAAGCATTCATGTACACATTTTTGCATAAATGTTTTAAAAAATTTCTCTGTGATATATGTTCTGGTTATGTGGAAGTCTATTTTTAGCTTTGAAAGTAACTGCCAAAGTATTTTTCACAGTAGATGTACCATTTTACATTCCCAAAGGCAATAAATGAATTATCCAGTTTCTGTGCAACCTCTCCAGCATTTAGGGTTATCACTATTTTTTTTTTTTTTAGCTATTCTGAAAGGTTGTTATCTCCTTCTGGCTGTAACTTGCATTTTTCTAATGACTGATGAGAATGGCAACAATGACAATGATGATGGTATTTTTCATAGCTCCTTCGTTGAGTATAGCTGGTAAGCTCTGCCTTTCCTGGACCCTCAGATTCTGCCCCTCAGCTGTTGCTGAAAATCTTTTATGTGCTTACTTTCATCATACATGTCTTCAGTTCAATGTCTATGGGTGCCTTCTGCCCGTTTTTAATTGGGTTGTTTATTAATGCTGACTTTTGAGAGTTCTTTATATATTCTAAATACAAACCTTTTTTTGTATGTGTGATTTTCAATTATCTCTCCAAGTCTGAAACTTGTCTTTTCATCCTATTAAAGTCTTCACAGCACAAAATTTTTAATTTTGATGAAGTCCAATCTAATTATTTTTCCTTTTATGGAACATATTTTGGGTCATATCTAAGAAATCTTTGTCTAATTCTAGGTCCTAAAGATTTTCTCTCATTTTTTCCCTAGAAGTTTTATAGTTTTCTGCTCAATATTTAAATCCATGACCCAGTTGAGATAATTTTTGTGTGAAATGTGAATTTTGGTTGAGATTCACCTTTTTCCCAGGGATGTCTGATTGCTGCAGCACCATTTATTGAAAAGGTTGTCACTTGTCCATTCAATTGTTTTTGCTATTTTGTCAAGAAGAATTGGACATATGTGTGTGAATAGATACTTCTGGCTCCTCTGTTCTGTTGATCTATGTGTCTGTCCCTCAACCAGTTTGACACTGTCTTAACATTGGGAAGATTTATTATTTCACTTTATTCTTCTATTTCAAAATTGTTTTGGCTATGCTTGGATGCATCATGCTTAAAGAAAATAGACTCTATTGATACATAAAATCAACATCCAAAAGGTCAAGTCTAGCAGCCATATGTACAGTAACCAAAAATATCATATCAGTGGAAAAGAAGTTGATTTACATTATCTACGGAAGAAGTTTAAAAAAGACTATTATTCCATTTCTAAGAATTTCTTGCAAGGAAATAATCAGAAAATTTATTAAGTTGTATGCCTAATAATATAGAAATGCCTCAGTGGTTTCAAAATAGCTGAAATTCAGAATCCAACTCTAACAGATCAGGATTACACAAAAGAGTATGGTCCATTTTCTATTGTTGGTCTGCAAACTGGTTTTTAGTGAGTTCATGACAAGATAGAGTAAAGAACTGAGAAGAAGCATTAAGCTTTTATAGCAGTTTGACAAAGTAATATCATATCTGTTGAACTTTGTAATTAAAAATATGGAAGCTTATATTTTATGCCCTTTTTTCTTTCCTTTTTTTAATCATTCATTTTTATTGCCACTTCATTTGTCACAAAAATAATGATCCACTACAGAGGAAATTTTTTTAAAAATTGGTACTTTACCACAGATAATACTTTTATTTATTTGTTTTTAATATTTTTTTAGTGTTTATTTTTGAAGGAGAGAGAGACAGAGTGTGAGTGGGAGAGGAGCAGAGAGAGGGGGAACACAGAATCTGAAGCAGGCTCCATGCTCTGAGCTGTCAGCACAGGGCCCGATGCGGGATTTAAACTCAAGAACCGTGAGATCATGACCTGAGCCAAAGTCTGACACTTAACTGACTGAGCCGCCCAGGCGCCCCTCACCACATATACTTTTAGAAGCAGTCATTGGATCAGTGCTTCCTAGCCTGTATCATTTCATAGCACAGCTTTTTAAAAAGTTGATAATATTTGTGTGGGACACTGGGGTAAAGTCAGGGCATTTAATTGCTTTCTAACTGGGTTTCAGTGAAAAATATTACTATTACACCACATATTTGTGATAAGAACAGCATAAATCAAAACACAGAAGAAATTATTGAATCAAATAAAATATTTTCCAATATTTTAAAATGAGAAATTTGAACTTGTTTTCTGTAAAGGTGATTCTTTGCATCAGGACATGAGAGTTCAATTTGTATCTAAGGAATCTTAACAGGTTTCCTTTTCTTCCATTAGCAAATGAAACCTTGAATTTTTTTGTTGGAGAGTACTAACGGGGTTTTAAGTCAACTAGACTGTTTTCATATCAAGTATTTCAAAATATCCAGGATACTCTAATTTGCAGAATGATCATGCATTGTCACAGCAGTCCTGATGCAATTCCTGGAGGCACAGCACAAGGAATACTGTCAAGGGGACCGGAACAGCGACGTAACGGGTCAGAGGGTAGCTACACTTGCGGAGAACAGAGCGTAATATATAAACTCGTCACATCACTAAGTCGTACCCCTGAAACTAATGTAACATTGTGTACCATCTATATTCTAAATTAAAAAGAGAGAACATTTTCAAACAAAGAAAAAATATACTAAAAAACAAAAAAAACAAAACGCAGAGGATTTGGTTGTTCCATTTTTACTCTTCTTTTCATTGAACTCTGTACATTAATTAAACAAAGCTTATGGGAAAAAGGAGAACAAATTTTATGATACATGGAAACAGAAATGGAGGATGTTACCTGGAGCCGCCATTGCCTGGTGCCCCGTCTCGCTTCCTTTCCCTTCCCCCCCCGTCTGGTCACAGGTTGATCTCTTCAGCATGTGCCCCGACCCCTGGAATGTAAACTCCTTCCACAGCTCCCCAGGCCCTCGGTTATGGGCAGCAGCAGTGAGCTCTGTGGCTGGCCGTTGATCTAGACATCCAAATAAGAGAGCACCTCCAGGACGTTTTCACTGTGGACTGGGCACACTGGACATGATGTCCACACTGGGTCACAATGAAACAGCCTGTGCTTGCTACACTCACTCTTTCACAGCTTACAAGGTTAATCGCTACCCTGCTCCAACGAGCACCACGCAGGGCTGCTCGCAATCAGAGGTAACTCAACCAAATTCTTCCCTAGTTCTCAGGCCCTGCCCAGTTACTGTTTGGGCAGAAGAGATCAGGATCTCCCGGCTCTTCATTTGTGTCTCTGCACATCTGTCTAGAAGCTCTGCAGAACAGTCTCCACCTTGCTCACTGTAGTACCTCAATCAATGGCACAATTGCCTATCACATAGTATGTGCTCAATAAAGACTTATTGAATGAGTGATTCTCCAGCAGTACACGACTGGTTAAATAAATATGATCTGTCAATACAAAGGGATACCGTGCAGCCCCTACATGGGATGAAGCTGTCAATGAATAGCTCTGGGTGAAAACATTAAGTTGCCAAAGAGTATGCATAATGTAATCCAGTTTACATAAATTATATGCATTTGTGTACACATACAAGGATATTATAAAGAACTTTAACAAGCTGTTGTAAGTTTTTTAATTCTCTCTGGTCGATTTTTTTAAATGTTTATTTTTGAGAGAGAGTGCAAGCAGGGGAGGGACAGAGAAAGAGAGGGGGGCAGAGGATCTAAAGCGGGCTCTGCGCTGACAGCAGAGAGCCCAATGTGGGGCTTGAATTCACGAACTGGGAGATCATGACCTGAGCCAAAGTCAGACACTCAGCCGACTGAGCCACCCAGGCACCCATTTCTGGTTGATTTTTGATCTTTCTTATAATCACTAATGAAGACATGGCGTCACAATAATTAACAGTGAAGAGTGGGGACTCAGAGAGAAAGAACAGTGAAAGAACAGCCAGTCCAGGGACTGAGCTTTGTTCTCTTTCTTTTCAGTTGCTCACGTGGTGTCTGAACTGAGCAAATACACATCGTGAACACTTGTAATGATCCCTATTTCCCAAAGTTCTTCCACATGCGCTATCTCATCTGTGCCTCAAGTAAAATGATGACATTTGTGCTTTCTCTTGCTCCCGCTGTTGGTGAGTTTTTCTAAAAGTCCCTTCACTACAAAGCTTCCCTGGGAGAGCCCATTAGTGAGTCTAACCAATGGTTTATCTTGGGTACTGTGGCTACTCTGACATCTCAGGTCAGGCGTCGTCACTCAGCTTGTATGTAGAACTACTTGGAAGCCTCCCTCCAGTGAGAAACAACTAGATGTCTTAGTAAGGCAGTTTATGCTGTATTTATTACCTTATGAAATTTTTAATAAAATTGTTTTTATGGTTTTTACTTAGATTCTATTTTCTTAAGTCACAACTCTATGGGGAATGAGCCAGAAACAAATTCAAATAAGAGAAATTATGTGTACTTAGACTCACTTCTCTGTGCTCATGGCTAACACTTGGTTGAGAAGCATTCCTGCCCCACCTGACTCCCTGCTAACATTGGGATATTATGGCCTAATTGGTTCCTGCCCTCCGTGCAAATAGATTTCTAGCTGCCTACATCAAGGTGCTCCTTGACATGCCCAAATGTTGCTTAAGCTTAAAGCTCAAACCTTTATAATAAATGAATTAAGAGACAGAAAAATAAAATGATTCACCCAAGAACACACACAGTGATGAAGTTTAGACATGACTTAACCTACTGTATTGTTTTGCTCACTTAAGACATTTTTGTAACCTTACAAAATGATAATGAGGCTACACATTCAAACATGCTTTTCAAGAAAAGCCTTTTTTAAGTAACTAACTTCCATCACATTTTCAATAAGACAAACATTTCTAATAGTAATCGTTCCACAAAGGGTGAACACATACATTATTCAAATATCTCCCCACACCTATTTCCCTGAAGTTGGTTTAGGGATCAATCATTGTGTTTATTTTAGACTTTTGCATTTTTATAATATGGTATTCTTTTCTTAATATAAAGGAAAATTGAGACAATTTAGAAAAGTATGAAAATATTTAAAAAGTTTCCATAATCTCATCACACAGAACTAAGCACCATGGACATTTTATAGCAGCATATTTTTGTCATTCAGTTCTCTATGCAATTTTAATTGATAATAGATCATGAGCATTTTCCTGTATCGCTGAACAATTTCTAAGCACGAGTGAGAATCCAATTTTCTGTTGAGACTGTTATTTTTAAAAGTATTTTTAGGAGAGATATCTATGCATTTATTTGCAAATACTTTTTGTCAGATTAACTCTCAATTTTATGGCATTTCTCATATATAGAATACCTTAATTTTCATATGATATAGCTTAGCAACTTGTCATTTTGTGCTTTTATTCAGAGAATGATCTTTCCCATACTTGAGTAAGGTAATATTTACACAACTTTTCTCCTAGTCCTTTTTTTTTTTTTTGATATGTACCCAGAAGTAGGACTGCTGAGTCATATGCTAGTTTTAAATTTTTTTAATGTTTATTTACTTTTGAGACAGAGACAGAGCATGAGTGGGTGAGGAGCAGAGAGAGGGAGACACAGAATCTGAAGCAGTCTCCAGGCTCTGAGCTGTCAGCACAGAGCCTGACACGGGGCTTGAACTCATGAACCGTAAGATCATGACCTGAGCCAAAGTCAGACACTTAACTGACTGAGCCACCCAGGCTCCCCTGCTAGTTTAAATTTTTGGAGGAACCTCCATACTGTTTTCCATAATGCCTATACGAATTTAAATTATCACCAACTGAACAAAAGGGTCCCCTTCTGTCCATATCCTTATAAATATGTTATCTATAGGGTTTTTTTTAAATATAATAGTCATCTTAATATATGTGAAGTGGTATCTCATGGTTTTGCTTTGCCTTTTCCAGGTGATTCGTGATGTTCAAATACCTTTTCATATACAAATGTTGGCCATTTGTATGTCTTCTTTGGCAATTGTCTGTTCTAGTCCTCTGCCCATCTTTTAACTGAGTGATTTGGTTTTGTTATTGATTTGTAAAAATTCCTTATATATTTTAAATATTAACCTCTTACAGATATATGCTTTGCGTTTATTTTATCCCATTATATAGGTTGCCCTTAAATTTTGTTAATTTTTCCTTTGGTGTACAGAAAGTTTTAGTTTGATATAGTAACACTTGTATATTTGCTTTTGTTGCCTGTGATTTGGTGCCCCCCCACCCCCCCCCCCCCAAATACTGCTAAGACTCATGTCAGTTGGCTTTGTCCCTATATTTTCTTTTTTTTTTTTTTAAGTTTATTTATTTATCTTGAGGGGGCAGGGGCAGAGAGAGAGGGAGACAGAGAGAATCCCAAGCAGGCTCTACCTGACAAGGGGCTCGAACTCATGAACCCTGAGATCATGACCTGAGCCAAAACCAAGAGTCAGATGCTTAACTGACTGAGCCACCCAGGCACCCCTATCCCTATATTTTCTATAAGGAGATTTATGGTTTCAGGTCTGACAACTAACTCATTAATCCATTTTGAAGTGATTGGTGTAAGTTTAGGGTGTAATTCCATTCTTTTGCAGGTGAATATCCAGTCTTTCCAACACCTCCCAATAAGCTCTTTTGGGGAGGGGCTTTTAAAAAAGGCTTTATTGAGGTATTACTGATATGCAATTAATTGTACATATCTAAAGTGTACAATTTGTTAAGTTTTGACATATGTGTACCTTCGTGAAACCATCACCACAAGAGGGAACATATTAATCACCCCCCAACACTTCTTTGCATTCCCTTACAGCCCCTTTCCCTACTGTCCCCAGCCTACTTCCCAGGTGACCACTACTACTGTCATTGTAGACCAGTGACTTTTCCTCAAATTTTATATAAATGGCAACATACACATGAACCCTCTCCTCTGTGCTCTTACTCCGAAGTGTAGTTCTGAGATTAACCCATGTTGTGAATAGCTTGTTCCTTTTTATCCCACTATTTGGATATACCACAATGTGTTGATCCATTTGCCTGTGCTAATCCTTTTAAGTGTTTGTTGTTGTTATTGTTGTTGTTAGTGGTGGTGGTGGTGGTGGTTTGTTACAATTCCTTTCTAAATCTGTAATTTTATTTTGTAATATATTGTGATGTAAGGGTCTTACTTTCCTTTCCTAAATTTTAATCACTTTTCTCTGTGTTACCTCTTAAATAATCGGTTATTTGCCAAATAATTAGACAAGCCGATTTTGCCATTCACTATTTGTGTAGATAAATATATTTATAAAAGCACCAACTCCAGGATTCAGAGTATGAGCCAAAGAAGGCACCTTCTGCACATTTGTGTTATCTTTTCACTCTTCCTTCTACTTCCCCAGTTCAACACACCAAAGGTGGTTCTGGGTGGAAGAGAGTGAGCTGCCCCCACCCCCCAGCACCCTCAGTGCCCTCCCCTCGGCAGCCTCTGTGATTACAGAGCTATGGAGATATCTTAACAAAAGCTACATTTCTGCATATTTAATAAATGAATTAAAAAGAACAGGAAGAAGATGGTGTGCCTGGCTGGCTCGGTTGGTTAAGCGTCTGACTTTGGCTCAGGTCATGATCTCGAGGTTTGTGGGTTCAAGCCCCGTGTCGGGCTCTGTGCTGACAGCTCAGAGCCTGGAGCCTGCTTCAGATCCTGTGTCTCCCTCTCTCTCTGCCCCTTCCCCACTCACACTCTCTCTCTCAAAAATAAAATAAAAACATTTTTAAAAATTAAAAAAAAGAACAGGAAGAAGAAAGAGAAGAAAGACATTTATGACAAAAATTATTATCATGTGGAAAGATTTAGGATAATTACAGTAAACACAGGAAGAAAAATACAAGAAAATTTAAAAGATGAGATGTTTAGCAATATGGAGGTGAGGCAGAGTTGAAACAATTGAAGCAATATTTTTATTCCTGAAACAGAGGCATAAATAAATACAGTGGAAAATGTACTTTGATCTAAAAGAAGATTTCCTAAAATTAAGAGAAAATTTAATCTGCAATTTGAAATGATGCTTTATATTCCAAGAAATATTGATGCAGAATAATCAATACTGTGGCATATCTGGCTCATGTATTAAAATATAAAGATAAATCTTCAAGCATCTAAACAAACTAAGCAATCCGTCAGTAAAGAGATAAAAAAAGAAGTCTGGTCTCAGATGTTTATGTACATTGGACTTTCCAAGTGCTTTCCAGGCACCGTTCTAAGTGTTTCAAAACCATTATTGTAGCTCCCTTTAGTTTGACAATACAATGGAATTGCTACTGTTAATTATAGAAATCAGGGAAGAAAAACTCTTATTGCAAATTTTGATCTAAAACAAAATCACAATTCAAGTATAAAGGCAAGAGTTCCACAATTTTAAATAAGAGAGCTTGGGGACTGTAATAACCAATGCCCTTCCTGAAACTTATATTGTGAATAAAATCAGAATAATCAAGAGATGATTTAAAATAATGTACTCAAAAATGGAGAAGCTTTGGGAAAAAACTGGTGATGGTCAGTGAATATTTGAACCTATGACAAATATTAAACAAAAGTAAGGATTGTTAGGTCTATGGAAGTCTTAAAAGTTTTGAAAAGCAATAGTGATAACTAATCAACTATACCCAATAAAGACGAGATGGGAGAAGGAAGGATAGAGAAGATGTAAGAATCCTAACTTCCTTACCTTTTATATCAGGGAGACCATTTTTCAGAAAATTGAAAAAAGAAATTAAGGAAAAAATTGATTATAATGTTTTTATATTTTTATAATTGTCCCTCCCATCCCATGGGTTGAAGAAACATTGACTGCAATGATATTCAGCATTTCCTTTACTTCAAATTCCGTTTCCTTCTTTTTTCCATTAGGTTCAAGTACATTTAAACTTTAGAATTTTATTAAAATGGCACGTACAGAATTATGGACGTATTATAAAATGAAACCTATGCAGAGAGCTAAATATATTTGTCAAACTTCCTTCACATCTTCACGCCAGTCTGTTTGTCTGTCTTTCTCTCTATATTAACGCACAGACGATATTTGTAGTCATGTTCACCAAGTGCTGATTCTTGTTTGTTTATGGTGGTGGCATTTTGAGTCATTTTTACCTCTTCTTTAAACATTTTTAGAATTCCTTGAATTTTCCACAAAGAACTCATGTTTTGTTTGTTTTTTTTTTTTTTTAATAAAAATAATGAGTTGATTGCATACAAGTGAAAAAGAAAAGACAGCATCCTGATACACGCCAGAAAACTTTCAGGATTATGACCACATTTTAAAAGAAAATATTAAACTATGCAACAGATAACATTCTTGCAATGAAAGAGTCATTTTCTTGGTTTCTCCAAAACCCAAAATATATCTGTAACTAAAAATATCCACTTAGTCTGATGTTCATGTTTCTGAGATGGTAAACTAAGACCTTCTAACTAGTCCGTGAGGCCTCCCACACACTTACGGAATTGGGAGATTGAGTTGGGGGATTTCCCTATGTTTGCCTTTGAACGGAATCATAAAAGTATGGATTTAAAAAAAAAAATAGGGTCATCAAATCCCATTTCAGAGATGGGGTAAAGAAAAGCCTAAAGAACTTAGTGATTTTCACTGAAAGATTCACGACTAAGTGAACTAAGGAGACAGCTGTTAAGACCTGTCTTCTAAAATTGGTCGAATTTAGCCACATTGCCACCTTATATATTTGATATTTTTCATACAATGGAGACAAATGTTTCACCAAATAAAAATTTTATATCATCTGAGCATATAAAAAGAATTGTCCTTATGCTCTTTTAGGGTAATCTGTAATTAAACCAAAGCTTTAAAAGGCTGAAAGACAAAAATTCATAGAAAAGAAACCTCCTATTCATCATGGTCAACAGGATTCATATCGTGTGCTGGCCTAGCAGGTGATCTCTTTGGGTTTGGTTTGTTTGTGTTATGTAAATTTTCTATAATTACATTTATTGTTTTGGAATATCAAAGTTTCAAGAATCAGAACCTAGGATATTTTTTTTTCAAGAGCCTAGATATTTTACTCCTTAGCTTCATGAAAGAAGTCTCTCTTTCCAGATAGTATAATGTCAAATCCTTTCTCTACAAAAGCTATCCGAAATCCGGAAATAATTGGGAGAAAAGTAATTTTTCAAAGAGACTGTTCAAAGTGCACCCTGGGTCCTGTGAGCAGCAGCAAATACCAGCAGGAGAGGAAATGGGTCATCGTGTTTGGGGACATCAGCTCACGAGCCTGAGTCACTGCTCGAGGCCTCCCATGAAGCAGCCAGAGCTTTGTCACCAATTCACTTTTTTTCCAGTATGAGCGGAGGAATATTCATCTGTTTCTGTGGTGATGGAGGCTTTCACAATATCCTCTGGCCAAAGAAATGTAACCACAGCCATAATGATTTCAGACTCAAACTATTTCAGCAGCAGCAACAACAGCAAAAACACAGCCGCGGCCAATTCCCAAATAAACTCATGTGAACGCTTCCTATTAGCTAATTGTCAAGGGGATTTTTATGGGAAACCATATCAAGAATGTTGCAGAGCTTCCTAGGATGCAGTTTTTCCTTGCTTGGATGTGAAGCCGAAATGGAATGCCAGGGAAGTAGAGTTTATTTGTCGGCGAGTTGGGACCGAAATGTGAGGCTTCCAAGAGCCTGGTATTCCTTCCCTTTGGTGCTCAGTAATCTCATGACTGTTGGTGAGTCACCTGACCTCGGTGCTTCTGGGCTGTTCCCCTCTCACCTATTCACCCCACCCCCACTTCCACCTCCCCCACCCCGCCCCCCGCATTAGAGAAAGAGATGATATGCCCGATAAATATTTCCCAAACTGTTTCCTTCTGTGACATTCACAGCAGATGACTTTCACATGTGTGACACTTTCCCAAGAGCATGTCCATATTTTGACATAAAAGAAAATCTGGTGGGGAATAAAGCAAATAATGTTACAGACAGACCAAATCACAGATAAAACAGATCATGGGTTACACTGAATTCTCAGGGTATTAGCTAACACTCTGTCTCTTCTCTCCCACTAAAGAAAATATATTGGAATGATTGAGAAAAGTGGTATTACAAGGATAAATTTAGTTCCACACTAATTTATATGCCAGTAAATTAAGGCTAATCTTTTTTTTTTTAAGTTTGTTTATTTATTTTGAGAGAGAGAGAGAGCAGAGAAAGGGAGAAAGAGAATCTCAAGCAGGCTCCACTGGGTCAGCACCAAGCCCAAGGTGGGGCTCGATTCCACAAATCACATCATGACCTGAGCTGAAATCAAGGATTGGACACTTAACTGAGCCAGCCCAAGAAGATTAGGGCTAATCTTCTTAAAGTACAATGAGTTTTTATAAGTCAATAAGGCAAAACAGTTTTTCTAAAAAGAGCAAAAGAAAAGCAAGGATGTCTTATGAAAACAGAACTGTACATTTGTAAAAAAACAAACAAACAAACAAAAAACAAACATTAAAAGGCCTTCAAAGTAACTCATCACTTAGAGAAATCAAAATTACTAGAAGGGCAATTTATTAAAATGTTCAATATTTAATAATACACACAGCTGTCTAGGGTATGAATAAAGAGAAACCCCTATGTGAAAATGTAATTGACTTAGCCTTTAGAAAGATTCTGACAATATATATCAAATTTTGTGTGTGTGCATCTTTTGACCCGCCAATTCCTTTTCTAAGAATTCATCATATAAATGTACTTACTGAATTATTTAAATTGCATAATTTTTTTTTTTTATCAAGAAAGTAAGTAGCTGTAGCCTAATGAAAGAAGAATCAAGGCTGGATTTGGTAAAACTAGATTTAAGTTTAGGCTCATCTTATTAACTACAGAAACTTGAGCAAACCACTAAAATGTGTTTGATTGTCAGAATCATTTTGTAGTTTCTAATAATATCTACCTTATAGGGTATTTGCAAAAATTAAATGAGAATGGATGGATGAGATCTCTTTGGAAATTCCAAGTTATCAATAATCTTTTTACCAACACCACCACAACTAAAATATTACGGTTGCTGTTGTATCTGATTTTATGAAAATAATCAAACACATATATCCTTTAAAATGAAGGCAGAAAGGATTCTTATCTTTATTGAAAGAATTTGCTCCTGGGTTGCTCCATATAAATCATGTTAATCATATGTTTCAACAATATCCCATCCTAAAACATCAGTTTAAACAGAATTTATGGAACACACGTCAACTAGAAAAAATATATATATACATAAATCTTTGTGATTTTAAATGTAATACAGAAATATGACTCTGTGTTTTTCTACTAGTTCCTGAACAGAAAAAAACAGTACTCTCATGTTGCAGAAAGTAAATTAAAGTGGATTGCTTTATGTTAGACAAGAACAACTGTGCTGATCTCTGGAGATGCATCCTGGAGAACTATGATAAAAATATCAGGAAGGAAGAATCTGCTCGCAGCCTGTGTATGATCCAAAAATGAATCATCCTGACACCACGGTTCTCCAAGCATAACTTAGTGTCAAAAGTTAACTTGATAACAAAAGGAGATTTATGGATTTCTTTGAGATTCTGTATATTTTAAATCTGATTAGATCACCCCAAAGGACACCTGGACCGCCCTGACCCACTAAGTAGAAACTTAACATGGTTCCACCTAACAGAGGGTGTCACTGACACAGAATCAACACGCTGATTTCTAGCTGGAACGGCATTTTCCGACTCTATTCTGTGGAATGTTGGGCTGGAGAACATTCCTTCCAGGAAATATATAACGAGCACTATGTACACACACACACTCACAGCGCTCTATGATTAAAAGAGTTTGGGAAGCACGGCTTGTTGTTAATCCCCTGGTGAGGGCTCCTGATGCTCATTGGCTTATAAAAATGATGAGTATTCTTACCATATAGAAAAATGGGAAGATGTAACCTGGCTCTTCCCAGTCTTCTGTAATCTAAAATTCTTTTGTGCTCAACACATCTGTCCAATTTCCAGAAAGCATTATGTGGGATATCAGTTTGGAAGATACTGTTGTGGGAATATAAAGCATGGTTTCAGAAACAGTATTTTGAAATGGACTTGAATGATGCTTGAAAACAGGGCTTTAAAATACATTTCTCCTAGAATTGAGAGTCACAAAAATATTTATCCTCATGGATTGACTTTTTGTTTTGTTTTGCTTTTTACTTTTAGCGGATAATGTAACATAGAAAATAAGTGGTCTCCCATTTGTTGGATTTATTGTCTACTCTGTAACAGGCACTGTTATAGGCAATGGGGATATAGCAGACAATGTCCTCTCCCTTCATGGATCCAACCCTCCAGGAAGCCAGTTACCATGCTGCTTTAAAAGGGCTGACTGATTGGGGTGCCTCGGTGGCTCAGTCTGTTAAGTGCCCAACTTCAGCTCAGGTCGTGATCTCCCAGTTTGTGGGTTCGAGCCCTGCGTGGGGCTCTGTGCTGACAGCTCTGAGCCTGGAGCCTGCTTCAGATTCTGTGTCTCCCTCTCTCTCTCTCCCTCCCTGCCCATCTCCTACTCATGTTCTGTCTCTCAAAAATAAATAAATGTTAAGAAAATTTTTTAAAAAGTCTGACTGATTAAGAAGTTACATGACTAAAGATAGTGTAAGTTATTTGTGGACCTTCCATGAGTGAAGTGACTTAAGAATTTCCCCAAGACATGTCATTGCTTTTTGCTTGTCTGCTGCCCATTTTTTTCAGCATTTAAAAAAGTATAGTAAAACACTCATAGCATCAATTTACCATCTTAACAACTCTTAAGCACACATTCCAGTAGTAAGTACATTCGCATAGCTGTGCAATCAGTCTCCAGAACTCCTTTAATCTTGCAAAAGAGGTTTTCCTATTTTGTATACATTATATTTCTAGATACTCTATAAGAATGGAAAAACATGGGATAGGTCTTGGGTAATTTTTAAGTATGCAGTAATATATGAAAATCAAAAGCCTTTGATATTATCAAATATAATAAATCAAATTGAACATAATAGTTCTGTCTCCTAAACTTCTTTCTAAACTCCTAACCTTCTCCTAAACCTTCTCTCTCCTAAACTTCTTTCTCTGCAGCATTTACTTAGCAATTCCATGTTCAGATGAACAGTTTATTATGAAGCTTTTGGTAACTTAGCACTGACCTGCAACACAAGTGGGTCTGAAGGTGCTTGGAATACATACGGGATCATCAAACTCTAATTTACAGCCAACGTTATGAGTTAGAAGTGGGGTAAGATATCAGCTGCCACATCAATAATTCCAAATTGCTACTTTTAGAGTTACAGCACAATAAATAAGGAACCAACAACACTGATCTTACCTCTCTAATCAAGCATTCAATGCAAACCACGGAATATTACTCAAAGTCATAGGGAAGCATATACTGTAGCTAAGATTCAATATATTCTACAAACTAAGCCAGTTTCTCATCCTTTCACTGGAGTCAAATTCGCTATCACACTTTTGCAAGGACCTTGACAAATAATACTGGTCTATTATTACCTACACTTACCCAAGTTAATTTACAGACTGTTTGAAAACATTTTAATTTAATTATTTCTCAGCAACCTAAACAATTTGTATACTTTTCCATACAGCTTATGAGGTAGTGATCAAATTCCCGCATATGAAGATGAATAAAATTTTGGTACATAGAAGTTTACTGGTACATAAAGGTGACTTAGTCGAAATCAAAGTCTCCTTTGTATCATTAACTCGATAGGTGAATTTACTCATAACCTGCACCAATATTCAGCGAATACTTACCAGTAAGACTCTACTGGTTACTTACAGCTGGTGTTCTTTTTGAATAATTGTGCCACCCATGCTGACTGGCTTGTGACTATGTTATTTTTTTTTTAATCAGTTGGAATATCATTACTGCTTATAATTTATAACTTCTCAATGTCCCTGTTTGGATCTCTAAGTTAATTAGCTCAGTAGTTGGCAGTGGGTAAATATCTGCCTATTTATTTGATCGTTTGCTTTTCTATAACAGGAATTCACAAGCAATTTATTTACATGTCTTTACTATCACCACCCTCCATAAAGCTGAAGATACTGACAAAGCAAATGCAGCTACTTCCTTCAATAAGTGGAAGCCCCTTTTTATATGACTACAATGTTTGAAGATTTGAAAGTTACGCTTGTTTTATAATAAGAAATTTGCTTAAATCTGTCCCGGAAATGATTTATTTGGGGTTTCACGTTAAGTACTTCAAGCTTTCACTAGCTGTGGATGCTGCAGGATTTCACACTATGTAACTTCTTTATTTCACCATGGTTGAGTTACTCAAGTAATGTAATTCTTTTAATAAGACGTGGTAGCAACTTTTTGTCCCGTCTGAAAGACCTTTCCCTGAATTACTTTGTATTACAAAATCATCTTCAAACAGACAACCACAGACATTTGAAATTTCAGGCGTTCAAAAGCTTTGTTCATTTAAGTGCTAGAAAGTTATTACATTCCAACTCATTTCCAGTTCCCAGGCTTACTGAATTACTGACTCATGCTGACTCATGCATGGGTCTTATCCCTGGATGCTTCTTATTTATAACCTGAACCAAAGTCTCAAGTTATTTCTTTAACAGAATTTTAAGAAAATAAAACGCAAAGAGAAAAAAATCTACGGTCTGCAGCTCCAATTGATGTTTTGAGTTTTGTACCTCATTTACCAGAAATATCTCAAGCGAAGCTGGAAAATCCCATAAAAGATATGACAGACATAAAAGAAAATGGTCCCTCAACTATCATAACACTACTTTATATCTATATAGTAAAATGTTTCACATTCATCTGAACTGCATAACGGTCATGTTTTGCATGTAGAATATACTTCTCCTGTTATAAGGCTCTAAATTCCTATGGGTGGGGGGGGAGTCATTCCAGTCACATCCTATTTTCTAATATCAGAAACTGCCTGACAAATGTCCCTATTGACCTCTACCAATGAGTTTGAATTAACCCATATTCTGAGACCAGCTATGACCCAAGTTCAAAAGCATGTAGGTACCTCTTGCCTAATCAGGTATGTGGTTCAGTGTCAGGGGTCACCTTGGCTGTAGGTGGGCAGGGGCTATTGTACAGTCCCTTTCATTTCCAGCCCCTGGTCCTCGGATCCTTACTGGAGGCACTTTCTACCATGCAGCTAATTCCACTGCTTATTTAATTGCCTTGTTGCCCAAATTACCAACTCAGTCTCTAGTCCTTGACAAAAAAAAAGCAACAATGGATTAGTTTCTTAGGAGACTAAGAAAGTGGACAAGAATTTAAAGTTTACTTGGACTAGTTTCTAAATTTTTAGCTGAACCTCTCCTTTACTGACAGGTTTAATGAAGGAGGAAGATTTGCCATGATTTGCCATGCTCGTATGTTCTTTTTGGTGTTATCAGAAGAGAAAAACTAAACTAGTGCATGTTCACAGAAGGAAATTCAACA
Source organism: Panthera pardus (assembly GCF_024362965.1). Classification (NCBI taxonomy): domain Eukaryota; kingdom Metazoa; phylum Chordata; class Mammalia; order Carnivora; family Felidae; genus Panthera; species Panthera pardus. The sequence goes on along the minus strand of NW_026526765.1, from coordinate 31,985,943 downwards.
TTAACTTGTAGACATTGTATGCCTTAAGCAGAACTCTAACAGCCAGAACTGTAGAAGTTTGGAATCAATACTTCAGTGAGAAATTTCCTATCTCTTGTAGTGTGCAGTCATATTAGCCAACATGAACAATCAGGAAAGACTAATGATTCAATGATCATTTCTCAGTCTCTTCATCTTTTTGATGTATCAGCAGTATTTGACACAGCTGATCACAATCATCTATTTCCTGGATTATTGCAATAGTCTCCTAGCTAATGTCTCTGCTTCAAGCACAGTCAGTCAATAAGAATGCACAATAATTGTACAGAATCTTGCCAAGGGCTAGAGATTGAACTGATTAGGTAGAAGGGCAAATGAAACAAACAATGGAATTAAACGGGTGGCAGAAAGTGCCTCATATAAGGATCTGGGTACTAGGGGCTAGGAACAAAGAGGTTGAATAATAATCCCTGTCTCATCTGCACCCAGGATTGTTGCTAACCATAAAGTTAAGTACCTCTTATCTACTCATGAGTCTAAATTTCCATGCACGTGCCCATTAAAATGGGATACAGTTTAGTAAAATTGTTCATAAGAACAGGGGCCCACAAAAATTCTTTGCCTAGGACCCCATATAACCTATGGGTGGCCCCGACTGAAATCTTGCATCGGTCCATAAAATAGAACATCTTTAAATGAGTTCTCTACCCAGAGCACACCTTTTGATATGCTCTGTACCGCCTGTAATTGTGCTGATACCAGACCCACCACTGTCTTAAGCTCTTTGCATGTGCTGTTCCTAAGTAACTCTTCCATTAGATACCTACAGGTGTCATCCGTCACCTTCTTCAGTCTTACTCAGGAGTCATCTTCTCAGTAAACCTTCCTTCCATCACTCTATGTATTAATGCAACTATCTCCGTTTTCTGTATTATTTCCCCTTACTATGTTCTTTCTACATAGCTCTTCCAGCCATTTTGCATATTTACTTGTTTGTTCTTTATATAACCCTATGAAAATGTAAGAATTATCTGCTCATTCACTGCTCTGTCCCCAGTTATCGAAGAATATATTTGTTGAGTGAATAAAGGGATATTGAATGAATGGATGAATGAACGAATGATGGCTGGTCTTTACTTTGAAGTTTCCCTTCAATTCCATAATCCTTCATAAAGTCCCATTTATAAAAGCCAGTGCATATATCAATCTCCTTCTAAAAAGATATCACAAAACAATGAAGAACAGGTCAATACTAAAGTTAAAAATATTTTCAATGAAAATTTTACAAAAGATGATTCTCTGTTTTTCCACTTTGTACAGGATCATTAATGTTCTCCCATGATCTTAAAACCTTGGAAGGAAGTATTCAATTCCAAAACTATTTGCCAATTGCTTTTTGTCTTATTTTAGCACAATATGTAATTTTAATTTTTCCCCATTTCCATGACTTATTTTGAGTAAGTTAACTTCTGGCTTCTTTCCTCGTTTAATTTTTGCCTAGTTAGGCTGGTTTTCACTTCCACCATACTCCCGAATACTCTTTCTCTAACTCATATTATTTTGTGGTTGCCATATCCACATAATCATTTTTCTATTGTGATAATTTCAGAATAATGCTTAATAATATTTTCTATGAAGGATAACTCAGGAGAACATGCAGTGATATGCAATGTGTATAAAACCTGACAAACACTTTCTCATTAAGAGAAAAAAAGCTACAAAAAAATCATTTTATTTGATTCCTTCATATTTGATTCAGAGCATAGAGGAGTATTTGCAGTTCCCATGACTATTTTTAAAAAATATATTTCAGAGTGGAAGTTTACATAAAAGACATTAATGTACTCTAAGTACAAAATTTGATTGTCATCTTTTTTCTCCCTTCACATAGCTGGGACTGGCATAAATCAACTATAAGAAACATACTGTGACCTTTTTTTTTTTTTAATTTAAGACCAATGTTAGTAACAAAATCTGATTTCAGACTAATTTTGGAACTCAGGCTTACAAAGAGGAAAAAAAACTCTCCAGCAGAAATGAACATTTAACTTTTCTGCCTTTCCAATAATATATTAATAAAAACAACTTTCTAATATAGTGTCGGTCAGTAGAATTTGAACTCTAAGCCTTTTAGGAGTGGTGATCCAGCCCCAGCCACACTGGTCTCCAGTGTAATTAATGGCGTCATTTTGAAGACAAATGGACTATGTCAAGGGAAAACTGTGATTTTCCATCCAGGATCTATGGAATTTTATCATTTACTCCCAATTATATTATTTTTATGACATAACCACCTGAAACTTAGATTAGTAAGTTTATATTTAACAAATTAGAAAATTGGAATGCCAATTATCTATGGAATATTACACATAGGTACTAGCATTAACATCAGGTACTACTTTGACATAATAGTTAAGAGTTTGCTTTGGTATCAAACTACCTTGCCACTTAATTGCCAAGGAGCTTTGTGGAAATTTTTTACTGTTTGTGATATTGTTGTTATTATTACCATTGTTAAGTACTCCTGAGCATGTGAGAGTATTAATACTCCTTTCTATACAATGTTTATCAAAAGATAATTAAAACCATGGACTTCTGGGAAATAATAGGAGCTCTCCACAAGCAAATAAATGAAATAAGTAGCCATAATTTTTTCGAGAGCCCACAAGAGTGTGATTTCACTAGAATAAAGGATGTAGAAGTATAAACAACTGCCCAGCAAAGGCAAGATGAATTTGGAGTTCTAGAGAGGCAGAGTTACATCACGAAAGAATCATGGCCTAGAAATTATGGCAGGTGCTAGTGGCAGTGAGCACCATTAATTAGAGGTGAGGGCCCCAAAGACATATTTGAAAGCACAACTTTGTTGAGTAACTCCAGGATAATAATGAAGTTAATTTCCAAAACCAAACACGAAATATGTCATCTTAAACGACATATTTTCCTTAAGGAAACATTTCACGTTTAGATTACACGAAAGAATATTTAATAATTTCATAAAATCATGATGTCTACAGGCTTTCCGAGTAGTTAACTAACTGTGTGGCTTAGCTAACCCAGCCTCACTCACTTCTTACCTTTAAAAGGGGCTGAAGGAGGGGCTCAGTTGGTTAAGCGTCCGACTCTTGGTTTCAGCTCAGGTCATGATCTCATGGTTTGTGAGATGGAGCCCACTTCACGTGGGGCTCTGCACGGACAGCATGGAGCCTGCTTGGGACGTTCTCTGCCTCTCTCTCTCTCTCTCTCTCTCTGCCCACCCCCCACTCATGCTCCCTCTGTCTTCCTCAAAATAAATAAATAAACTTAAAAAAATTAAAAGGGGCTGAAGGATATGTGTTGATTTCATCAGTAACTAAAGAATGGAGTCTCCAAAACATTTTTTTCTTTTATTGCTAAACGAACATTGAAGAAAATACCTCACATGCATTTACAAGTTGATATCAATAAGTTTTCAACAAAAGTTTAATTACGTATAAAAGAAAATCCAATATATTGTAAATACTGCCTTTTAAAATAAAACTATTATAAAACTTTTAAACGTATCCACTAGAGTCTAAACACCATGGTGGATCTGATACCCAACATTACCCATGAACAAATGCATGAGCAATCTCTTCAGTCCTCATGAACTTTATATCTGCTTTTCCCCCATAAACTACAATTTCCATTCTAGTCTCCACATAGAGTTTTATCCCAATGTAATATAATTTCACACTTGAAAACCTGACAGTAATCACTCATATGTCTATTGAAGAAAAATATGTGCATGTTAAAGTTACAAATTTTTAATTCTTTGACTCACAAGTCTCTAAGTGATAGAAAGTTTTGTGTTAAAAAGTCATTACAATGATTATTAGTCCATGATTAATCAAAATGAAGCAAATATCATACAATTTGGAAAAATAATCATGAAAAGTATTTTTGAAAATGCATATGTTGTTGATTTGTATAGGTTCATTCACCAGTGAGTTAATATGATTACAAATAGTATATTTTTGGCTAGATTACACAGTATAAATTCAATTCTTATTTTTTGCTTTTGTAGATGTTAGTGCTGAGAAACTATGTCTTCACAAAGCAAAGAAATAAAAATGTAGAGTTTTCCTAGTGCACTGCCGCTCTATTCTTCAAGTTCCATGTGAGTTTTGTGGCAAAAGCCACTAGTGATCTTTCATTAGACTTATTTTTAATGATGTATTGGCTAGCATTTTTATTATGTCTCCCCTTCAATGTTTTTGAAAGTAAAGGATTGACAACCACCAAGCTTGCAAAAAAGGATTTCTTACCTATTTATTAGAGTTACTCATTTTCTCATCTCTCTCCCCTATATTTGAAATTAGGTCTTTGTTTGGTGTCACAAAGCTTTTAATACTCAGGAGCATATACCAAGGTAAGAAAATTAGTGAGAGGTATGTCTCACTAATAGCATGATACAGTGAGAGGCAAAAGTGAGAGAAGAGTGATTTTTAAGGGAATATTTGGGCCACAGATAAGTTCTCAGAAAGATTTATTTTAGGAGTTAAAAGTTAGGAGTAAATGTTAAAGATCCAATAATAGATTCCTGTAAAATTAATCCCGTAAGCTTATTATTCTTCCCTTCTTACCACATTATTCTTCCCTTCTTATGTACTCTAGGGATACATGTACCCTAGTTTCAAGAATGCTTTTTTTGAAAGCCTCTGAAAATAGTGATGAATATTTAGAGTAGGATGAAAGTCCCTAAAAATAAGACTTGGTATTTGGAGGGGAATGAATAAAATACATTGTACAGAAATGGTAGTTTCTTTATTTGCTTGGTTTTTTGTTTAGATACAGAGGTGAAAAATTGCCCTTGAACATCCCAACTGAAACCAGGATATCTCAGCCCCCAACAGATCTCTTTAATTTTGTAAATGCTCAGTGTCATTAGCCTATCCTTGTGTAAAACTATAATTCAATCTCACATTGACTATGGGTATAGTTTATTTTTGGTCACACATAAGAACTATTAAATTGTACACTTTAAAAAAAATTTTTTAACGTTTATTTTTGAGACAGAGAGAGACAGAGCATGAACGGGGGCGGGGGGGGGGGGGCGGGCAGAGAGAGCAGGAGACACAGAATCGGAAGCAGGCTCCAGGCTCCGAGCCATCAGCCCAGAGCTGACGCGGGGCTCGAACTCACGGACCGCGAATTCGTGATCTGAGTCGAAGTCAGACACTTAACCGACTGAGCCACCCAGGCGCCCCATAAATTGTACACTTTAAAGGGGTGAATTATATGGTGTATGATTACATTTCAATAAAACTCTTATAATAAAAAAATACAGTATATAGGAACTGAATAAATAACCTCCCATAGAATAAGGACCATTGATACAGGGACAGTTAAACAGAAGAACTCTCTAATTCATGAAGGTTGAGAAGAGGATGTGAAAAGCTCTGTGCTTACTCAATCACTCAAACAAAAAAGAACATTATATTATTCTAGAATTCTAAAACTGTGTAGTATTTCTTGAAATTAAAAAGAAGCAGTGGAAGTAGACAAAGTTTTGTGGGTTTATTTGTTTTTTACTTTTTCTTACATGCATCAGCTTACACAATGGTATAACTATGTATCCATTATTCTTTAATTGATCAAATGAGTACCAAAGTATCTGAAAGAATAGTGTGATACAGAAAATGGGGGAATTTCAAGAGACATAAAAGCCCATTCAGTCACCACTTTTACAGACTTTTACAGTGTAAAAGGCCCAGAGAGGTGAATATATCACACAGGGAACTTATTAAAGGCTGAGTGAGACCAGTTACCACATCCTTCAGCCAATGACAAGGTATCTTACCTTAAAACACTGGCTGCAGGCCCCGTGAAACACTGGAATCTGGAAGGGTGGACACCAGGTAAAAGATTACAAATTATGATTTCTTTGAAAAAAGATTGAAACAATTAAAAAGCAGGAAAGTTGAGGGTTTTTATTAGAGAGAGAGAAGAAAACTACCTATAGAACATTTCAGTGAAGGGGCGCCTGGGTGGCTCAGTCAGTTGAGCCTCTGACTCTTGATTTCAGCTCAGGTCATGATACTGGAGTCATGAGATCGAGCCTTGTCTCGGGCTCCCAGCGATGAGCATGGAGCCTGCTTAAGATTCTGTCTCTCCTTTTCCCTCTGCCCCTCTTCCGCTTGCATGCACACACGTGCTCTTTCTCTCTCCCTCTCTCTCTCTCTGCCCACCCCCCAAAAGAACATTTCAGTGAAAGCTGTGGAGTTAATATCAAAAAGAAGTGGGTTTTCAATTGAATCAGTTACCAAAGATACCCACTGAAACACAGCGGCCCCACCACACATCTCTGGTGGTAATGAGAGGACCGTAGCATTAGATAGACTCATATGATGAATCATGAAGCTTGAGTCAAGAAGGCCAAACAACTGGGTGGAAGACAGAAAAGATCACTGATGGGATAGGTTCATTACTGAGGTCCTCTGTAGACAGCCTCATCATTCTTCACATGGAAGGAATACATCACATGAACTCCCTCACAAAAAGACACTATGTACAACCAGAAAAACAATGAATAATCAGTTAAATAATGATCGTTCATGAGATCTGTCTTATTGGTGGTATATTACTAGGGAATTCCAAATTCCATATCCAGGATTTCTGCTAAAATCATAAATAATTTCTCATCATTCAAAAAATAACTTTAAAAAACTTCTAAATAACTGATCTTACAACTTTAGAACATTGCATGAATTGATTTCTATATTTTATTCCATTCAAAATAAGTTAGTGAGTGTGGTCTTATAAGGATTCTCACATTAACGCAACATCCACGGAAAAACAGCTCTTTTCGCATCTGGCAATTTGTATTATATTGAGGCTGTCAAAACTTAGACTGCCCCAACATTTGCAGGGCCTGGAGCAAGAGTATGAAGGAAGGCTCGTGTACCATATGTTAATATATTTAAAGGTATAAAACAAACCACAAACTGCTTAATAAAACGTGCCCCATCCCCCTACACTGGCTAATGCACATTCAAAACAATGAAGTGAAACATACGGGCAAGACTGTGGATTGTATTTAAGAGTCAACGGAACACCCAAATGTATTTGCTTAAATGTGTCCAAAATGGATTAAATTATTTTGGCACATCTACCATCCCGTTGATGTCTCAGTGGTAATTAGAAGAATTCCAAGCACTGTGTATTGTTATAAATACCATCTTCCCATAACTTGTGTTCCAATGTCAGTAGTGATCTAAAGGATGAAAAATAACATGTGGATGTACTTAAAGTATAACGAGTTTGGACAGAGTTTCATTGGAAGTGTAAACTCCAGTGAAAATAAAAGGAAATTGTTGATATCATTTTATAAATGATGCATACTTATATAAATATGTAAAATAATTTATATTTATAAATAATTTGTAATTATATTATGAATATATTTTTTCTGAAACATTTGAAATTACCTGTTAAAATGAACAAGAAAATATAATTACGGAATACCGAATTTTAAATAACTTCAATAGCAATGGTTTTCATTGAATTTTGAGAAGTTAATTATGTTTATCCAATCTTTTTCTAAAAAAATCACCAATTTGGCAAATCAGCAGCAGGAAAATGCCAACACGTTACACAGAAGTGACCTAACACTTATAATATAGTCCCACAAATATCTATTATGGCTATTCTCTTCGAGTTTGGCTAAATCAAACCAGTATCATGAGGTTATCCTTACCCTAAAAAATGAGGAGGAAAAAAAAAAAAAAACCTAAGCATTATAACGTGTGCATGTATGTGTGTATATGTGTATTTATTTTTGTATCAATTCCTAAATCCTATATTCCAGAAAATGACCGAAATTATTTTTGAAATACCAAGGAAGTACTTCTATCAAGACCTAAGTAAGTTGTTCTGGTTTTGAGGAACAAAACCAATCTATAATTATTTATGCCTCTTAATGCTTTCAGAGGAGCTGTCCTCTGAGTAGCAAGTGTGGCTGTGGTCTGGATGAGCCGGGGGAAGAAAGGAAAAAGCTGCCAGTGCCAGAGCAAGAAACACATTTGCATGACAGGCAGTCCTGCACAGTCTCATGGATCAGTTTACTAGTGAGCCAAATCACAACGAAGCTTTGAATTCACACTAAACATGTTACGGGCCCTCCAAATTACAACCTAACCTGTACTCAGTAAGAACAAATCAATATTTTTCTCAGCATCTCTAACTGAATGCCGCGAAGGAGTGGTTTTTCACCCTGGGTAAGAGGCAGGCTGTCTAGATTCTTGGAAACCTTGTCATGCGCAGCTAACAGTGCCGATAATGCCCGAGAAATGTACTCCCCGCACTAACCTCTAATTTTCTTTGTTCTTTTCCAATCTTCCTTAATGTGTCCTCCTCCCTATATTTGTCTATCATTCTTTCAACTCTTTCGTGTTCTTGATTTTAGTTGGGGAGCACATTTGCGTCACCGCGGTTGCAAGTGGTTCAGAACTCGGGGGAGCCGGCGGGCCAGCAGTCCTCTGGCCCCGTTCCCCAGATCCCTGCTTCACTGTCACCAGACTGCCACCCATCCTTGCCAACACCTCTGGTCACAGGGCTGGTAAGTATGTGTGCACTCACATATGCATGCGTAGCTGTTTCTGAATCACAGACTCATCATAAGTTTTCGCATGATATCTACAACCGCCAAAATCTCACCGCACTTTTCCCAAGGCTGAATTTATTCATCTTAAAAAAAAAAAAAAAAAAAAAGGCATTGAGACTATTCTGGGACTTTTACTATGCAGACATGTTAGGGAGGCAGTAAAAGAATTTTATTTGAAATAACAACCAAAAGCCAACTTGGAGCACAGCAAGAAGGGATTAGACCACCGCATAACTAGCCTTATTGGAATCAATTCAAAGAACGTAAGAATTTACTGAGAGGCAGTGTATTTTCTGGAACTGTAATCAAAGGTGGATGGGGAGGATAGGCAAGTAAAGGCAGCCATGGGGAACTTGAACTTTCATCATCTTGGTTACAGTGTTTTCAAGTATTAACTGTGCCTGGCAAGCAAAACGCAGTTAAAAGTCTAATAACCAAGCATAAACTTCACACATCTAAATCTCTTGCAATAGTTCTAGTCAATACTTGGCAATCAGCTTTGCAAATGGGTTTTAAACAAGCACTTATAATGATGAAACAATATAGCAGAACAAATTGCGGTAAGAAAAGCATGTTGTTGATGTCAAAGAAGTCAGCCTATTACCGTAATGCTAACAACACATTTTTTTGTCCACACTGACTGTGGTCCTGGTCACAGGCTAATTTCGGATGCCTGCTTTTAAAATTATCATCGGTGCATGGAGAAATGTGGAAAACTTTAGGTATGTTCAAAAATTGACAAGTCAATTCAGTTAAAACAAAAACAGAAATGTAGACCATAACCCTGATATACTGACATATATTAACAAGGAACAAAATAGACAATCATTTTAGTTATTTTATTGACACGTTATTAACCCAAACATCACTCTTCCTTTTATGGCACTCTCCTTAGTGGCTGTAGATTTTTTTTTTTTTTTTTTTAGTTACTGGTCACACATGTGCATTTTAATTCAAAATAATTATTATATGATTCTTATAGACAGGTTTATTCAAAAACTAAAAACTGCCTATTCCTTTAAGGGTTTGAAACATCGTTAGATTTTTTCGTGACTTAAATAGTATTTACTGAACACCTTTGTTTTCATAATACTTTATTAGATGCTACTGTGGAACATGGTAAATGAAACATTTCATGCTCTTAAAAATCTAATCCCACATCTGGAAAGAAAAAAAGTATCTGCCGGTTAAAATGAAAATAAATAATTAATTATTATCGGCCAAATTCACCATTTAGCTAGTAATAATTGGGGAAATTCAACTGAGGAAGAGTCAGTAGAGGAGTCAAGCTGAAAATTTATGTTGAGAAGTCATATGGTGGTGATATTAATGGAGATGACTTTGGAGCCAGAAAGATCTAAGCTCAGAGTCCAAGTCTGTCCCTTACTTAGCATGACTCAGCTTTTTTTTTTTTTTTTTCCATCTCTAAAATGGGGACGGTAACAATCCTTAACTTTAGAATACTGCTGAGAGGATTAAGTGGGGGAACCTAATGTAGAATGCTGGCACATAGGAATAATTTGATAAATGTTTCAGTAAAAGGAATAGTGGAGGCTAAGGTTGCAAAGGAAGTGTGATACATTGCAGGCAAAACAATAAAAGGGGTCCTTTGGCTATAATACAATTATATATTGTATAAATTATAAGAGATGCCTTCTATAAATAATTTCTGAGCTTATAAAAAGAAAGGAGGGGCACCTGGGTAGCTCAGTGGGTTGAGTGTCCAACTCTTGATTTTGGCTCAGGTCATGATCTCAGGGTCGAGGGACTGAGCCCCATGTCCGGCTCCATGCTGAGCCTGGAACCTGCTTAAGATTCTCTCTCTTTCCCTCTGCCCCTCTATCCTGCTCATGTACACTCTCTTGCTCCTCTCGAGTTAAAAAAATTAAAGAAGAAAGAAAGGAAAATATCTAAAGGCAGAGAAGAAAATGATGAAGAAAGAGAATGAGGAGATGAAAGGGAAGAAAGAGAAACAGAAAAGGAGAAGAAGGAGATGACTTTAGACTGACAAAAATATTGCCAATGGCACTGAGGGAAGCCAAAATAAAATATAATAAAAAGTTTAACATTTTGCTGGGAAATATATGTTAATCTGAATTTGTGACCCACAAGCAACTATCACTCCAGAATTAGAATATAAATAAGATTTTTTTCTCAGATAAACACATAAATGAGAGAATAGCCACTCTTAGGTCTACTTTAAGAAAAAAATAATTGTCCTAAAAGGAATAAGAAAGGTCTCTGAAATGAATGGCAAGCAAAGGCACAATTTAATATGTATGTAAATCTAAAGTGACTGTGCCTTTAGAATTAGTACTCTTGCTGCTATTATTACTTCTCATTGTCATTATTTTTATTAAAGAAGAGAAGCTGTTAGAGACATAAACTGGTAGGAATACTTCAGTGGTAATTTTGACAAATTTCTGGAGGCAGACTCTGGACTAGTCTTAGAGTAAGGAATCTCTGGGGGTTGCAACCTTAGGGAGTCCCCCACATTTTCATTGGTTTACCTTTAATAACCTCACCATATTCTCATGATGAAGTTCCTAGAAAGATACCCTCTAGGCTTTGTCAGGAAGAAGGGAAGAGGAGTCATTGTGATACATGTCTAGATAATTCTCTATTTAAAAAGCCTATTCTATAGGGAAAAGATTTTGCCAAAGCTTTATCCCAGCCCAAGGCTATTTCTGCCATTACAGCCCCTTCTAGACTTTTTTTTTTTTTAACGTAAAGAGGAGAAAAGCTATATCACTTGAGAAATACTTGTGAAATCCATAACACAGAGACCCAGACCAACGAAACAACCGAGATTTAATCCCAACATTATAGAACACTTCCAGTCTCCCACAGCTGACCACCATGTCGACAGGGCTCTGGTGTAATAACAGTGCTAACAGCCGAAAGTGCTGGAAGACACAGACTCCCTCAGAGAAGGAATACTTAAGACCAGAATCAAGAGGGGAGTCAAAAAGGTGAGAGAGGAAATGTGAAGCCTCCGGCACTGTGGTATTGTTAAATACATCCCAACTCTTAGCCAGATTAACAAATTCTCACACTAAAGGCCTATTTACTGTAGTTTCTGTTACTTATACATCATGTTCAGTTTTCATAAAAACTACAAGGCAGGCAAAAAAGAAAAAAAAAAACAAAACACCTCAGAGTCTGAACAGACAAATCAAGCCCCAGAACCAGACTGCTACATGAGAAAGATATTGGAATTCTCAGACTGAGAACTTAAATAACTATAAATAATGGTTAAGGGTTCCAAAAGAAAAAAGTAGACAACACGCGTGAACAAATGGATAATATAAGCAGAAATGTGGACTCTCTCAGAATGAATCAAAGGGAAATAATAGAAATAAAAACAATGTAACAGAAATGAAGAATGCTTTTGATCAGTAAACTGGATAATGCCGAGGAAAGAATCAGTGAAGTTTGAAGATGCCACAGTAAAAACTTCCCAAACTGGAATTTAAAGATTTTTTTTCTCTTTTTAATTATTTTTAGAGTAATAATAATAAAGGAACAAAACATCCAAGAAACATAAAAAAAATTTCAAAAGGTATAACATACATATAATCAGAATACCAGAGAATGAAGAGAGAATAATTCTACAAGAGAATTATTTGACGTAATAATGGCTAAAATTAGTGACAGAAACCAAACCAGAGATCCAGGAAGCTCAGAGAATATCAAGTAGGAGAAACACCACCAGCCACCAACAAAAAACTACACATAAGCATATTATATTAAATGTGCAGGAAAAAGAAGACGAAGAGACAAAATTAAAAAATTATTACCTATACAATAACAAGAATAAGAATTATAATGAATTACCCATTAGAAACCATGAAAGCAAGAACAGAGAAGAGAGGAATATTTACAATGTGGAAAGAAAAACCTACCAACCTAGGATTCTACATCCAGTGAAATTATCCTTCAAAATCAAAGAGAAATACTTTCTCAGACAAACAAAAGCTAAGGAAATTCTTTTTAACAGATATGTCCTGCATGAAATGCTAAAAAAAAATGAATGTAAGATAAAATCTATTTTTTTTAGTTCATATAAGAGATATTTGACTGTTTCAAGGAAAAGTACTAACAATGTATTGGTTGTGTTTAGTGTACAGAGAAGTGAAACAAATGACACTGGCATAAGGAACTAGAATGAGGAATTTGGAATATTCTGTTACAAGATACCTGAATTACATGTCAAACAATATAGTGTCATTTGAAATAAGACGTAAATTAGTTAAAAATGTATATTGCAAATTTTAGGGCAACTGCAAAAAATTATAGAAAGAAATAATTGACTTGGTAAAAGAGCCATTGACATGGCTCAGGTCATGATTTCAGGGTTCGTGAGTTCAAGCCCCATGTCAGGCTCTGTGCTGACAGTGCAGAGCCTGCTTGGGATTTTCTTTCTCTCCCTCTCACTCTCTGCCCCTCCCCGCTCTCTCTCTCTTTCTCTCTTATAATAAATAAATATAAACTTAAAAACAAAAACAAAAACAGAGAAGGCCAAAATGGAGAGGGAGAAAAAGAGAAAGAACAAATACGACAAATAGAAAAATCACAAACATGATAGATATTCATACAACTATATCAACAATCACATCAGATGTAAATAGCTATAAATACCTACAGAAAGATAAAGATCATCAGAGCAGGCTAAAAAAATAGGACCCCCCCTATATTTTGTTCACAAGAAACCCATTTTAAATATAAAGTTCAGATAACTTAAAAGAAAAGGAATGGAGAAAAATATACCATGGTAACCCTCATCAAAAGAAAGCTGGACTAGCTATATTAACTTCAAGCAAAGCAGAATTCAGAACAAGAAAAATTATCAGGGATTAAAAGGAATTTTATTAAAATTTTTTTTTTGACATTTATTCATTTTTTAGAGATAGAGAGAAACAGAGCATGAGCAGGGGAGGGACAGAGAGAGGGAAACACAGAATTTGAAGCAGGCTCTAGGCTCTGAGCTGCCAGCCTAGAGCCCAGCACGAGACTTGGACCCATGAACCATGAGATCATGACCTGAGCAGAAGTCGGACCCTTAACCAACTGAGCCACCCAGGCACCCTGAAAAAGGAACTTTAAATATCCTAAGGGGAACAATTCTCCAAGAAGACCTAAGAAACCTAAATATACATGCATCTAACAATAGAGCATTAAATACATGAGGCAAAAACTGATAGAGAACTGAAAACAGAGAGAACTGAAAGGAGAAATAGATGATGAAGTCCACTGTTACATTTGGAGATTTCAACATCAATCATTCATTAACTGATAAATCAAGCAGGCATAAAATCAATAAGGATAGACTTGGCTTGAACAGCTTGATATAATTGACATTTATAAATGATTCTGTCCAACAACAGCAAAGTGTATCTTTTTCTCAAGCTCATGTGGAACATTCACCAAGAGATCATGTTCATGGCCATAAAACACAGATTTAACAAATTTGAAAGAATTCACACAAAGTATGTTCTCAGGCCACAGGGATTAAGATACAAATCAATGATGGAAAGATAGATGGAAAATATCCATAAATATTTGTTAATTAAGCAAGACTCTTATAAATAACACATAGGACAAATAAGAAGTCTTAAAAGAATTTTTAAAATATTTTGAGCTAAATGAAAATAAAAATATCAAAACTTGTGAGATGCAGCAAAACAGTGCCAAGAGGAAAGTTGCAACATTAAATACATCAATTAGAAAAGAAGAAAGATCTAAAATAAATAACTTAAGCTTCCATTGTACAAAAGAAGAGACAGAGGATGAATTAAGTGTAAAGAAAGCACAGAAAAGAATACACATTGAAGCAGAAATCAATAAAATTAAAAACAGAATAATAATAAACTCAACAAAATCAAAAGATGGCTCTTTAAAAGATCAATAAAATTGACAAACCTCTAGTGAGATTAGCAAAAAATAGAAGAGATATAAATTACTAATATAAGAAAGAGGGCCTATGGCTACTGATCCTACGAAATTAAAAGGATAATATGGGAATATTATGAACAACTCTATGCCCACACACTCTATAACCTAGATGAAACGGACCAATTCCTTGGAAGACACAACCTACCTAAAACTCATACAAGGAGAAGCAGACAATCTGACTAGACTTATATTTATTAAATAAGTTTAGTAAAGAAACTAATAACCTACCAAAGCTGAAAGAGGCAGGCCCAGATGGATTCACTGCTAAATTCTACCAGATATTTAAAGAAGATTACATACCAATTCTCCTAATCCCCTTCAACAGAGAGAAGTAGAGGGAATGCTTCCCAACTCATTCTATGAGACCAGCATTGTTTTTATACCAAAGTGAGATAAAAATATTACAAGAAAGGAAACCACAGATCAATGTCCCTCCACAATATAGATGCAAAGTCCTCACAAAAACAGTAGCAAATCAGATCAAACAATGGAAGATTGTACACCACACCAGGATATTCCAGGCATGCAAGGCCAATTCAATGTTCAAAAAATGAATGTGCCACAATAATAGGCTGAAAAAATCATATGATCATAGCAACTAATGCAGTAAAAGCAGCTGAAACAATTCAACACCTATAAATGATAAAATCTCTCAGAAAACAAGAATGGAGGAGAATTTTCTCAATCCGATGAAGAACATTTCCACAAGAATCAGAGCTAACAACATCATACTTAATGGTGAGAAACTGGCAGCTTCCGCCCCCTAACATTAGGATCAAGACAAGTGTGTCTTCTCTTTCTATTCCTGTTAAGCATCATACTGGAAGTCCTAGCTAGTGCAATAAGGTAATAAAAGGATAATGTATACATATTGGAAAGGAAGAAACAAACCTCTTTGTTCACAGATGACATGATTGTCTATGCAGAAAACCCGAAAGAACCTTTACAAGAGAGCTTCCTGGGACTAATAAGCACATATCTGTTGACATCAAAGGATAAAAAGTTAATACGTAATAGTTATTTTTGCTCTCCTAAGTCCTAGTAATAAACAGTTGGAATTTTAAATTAACAACATACCATTTACAATAGCACAAAAATAAAACAAGAAAAGAAAAGAAATACTTTGTTACAAGTTTAACAAAATATGCACAGGATCTGTATGTGGAAAATTACAAAACTCTAATGAAAAATATCAATGGTGTAAATAAACGGAGAGCTATACTCTATTTACGGTTGGAATATCAGCGTCATTAAGATGTCAGTTCTTCCTAACTTCATCCATAAGTTCGATGTCGTGTCCTGGTAAGTGAGGATGGACAATATGGAGCTGCAAATATCCAAGACAATAAAAAGGGAGATGCTTTCCTTGGTCCCTTCCTTCCAGGCTCATACCAGAACCTGAGCTATTGACATGTGACTCTTTCATTGCAAAGGAGTGAGAAAATTAAACCCCAGGAAAGATCAGAGAGATAAGACATAGTGAAAGAAAAGCTGCTGTCCAGGCCTGACTCAGTTTACCTAAACCTCACATTTCCAGGCTGCCTAGCATAGAGGCCGTCAGAAGTAGGAAGAGGCTTATCTCCAGCTGCATGGCAGACAAGTAACTCAAAAGAAGGTGCATCCCAGTAAATGTGGACCCCAAGAAAGACCAGAAATCTTTGATCACCGGAGCTTTATCCTGTTTCTTTAGTCCCCGTGAAAGCTGCCATCTAGCACAGTGGTCCAACAAATGGACTTAGATGGGACATATCTGGCAGCATCTCTCCTGAAAGCTGGAATTTGATGTAAAAACAAACTTTGTTCTAGAGACAAAAAAAGGTTCAAGGCTACAGAAGTCACACGTAAAAAGGAAAATACGAAGACAGCTGATGTTAGATAAGGTTTTATTCATTTGCTAGGGCTGCTGTAACAAAGTGCAACAAACCGAGTGGCTTAAACAACAGAAATGTATTGTTTCTCAGTTTTGGAGACTAGTCCAAGATCAAAGTGTCAGCAGGACTGGTTCCTCCCGAGGGCTGTGTGAAAGCTTGCCTCTCTCCTAGCTTCTAGTGCTTTGCTGGCACTCGTTAGCATTCCTTGTCTTCACCCCATGCATCACTCCAGTCAATGCCTTCCTGGTCACGCAGCATTTCGAACACGTGTCTGTATTCAAGTTTCCCCTTCTCATAAGGACACAAGTCATGTTGCATAAGGACCCATCCTAATTACCTCACTTTAACTTGATTACCTCTGTCTGTAAAGACTCTAACCTATCTCTAAATAAGCTCATATCCCGAGGCACGTTAGATCTTCAACATATGAATTTGGGAGTGGGGGAGACACAATTCAATCCATAATGATGGGGGCAATGTAACTTTAATAATAATAAGTATAGGAAGCTGGCTCCGTAATATGCTATAAGTATAAGAACATTTATTAGTGGCTCCAAGCGTGTTTTTAGTAATAATACATGTTTTCAGAAGTTAGAAGAAAGCAAGATCAATTTTCATTTACCCTAGGCTAATGGAGTGGTATGATAAATTGATTAATAATGCCCAGGGTATGAGAAATGAGAATAAATTATTGAGTGCACTGGAGACATAAAACAAACACATTTATACAGTGCTCCGCTCAGCATATTCTAAAGAGCCTTGAATCCATGCTTAACTTAAAACTGGTAAATCATACATTCTCCCTAAAACTGAGTGTAAATTGCCAGTTGGGGCTTTCCAATGCTTCTGTTGTGACAAACTAGCAGCAGCATCCACAAGAAGAAAGGTAAAGAATATATTTTTATTTCTTTTCTTCTATGTCTCATAGTTCAGAGACCTCAGCTGTATCAACCAAAATACAAGACAGTTGACTTTCTATTGCAAACATACTGCTCATTGATGTTGCCAGAGAAAATCTCTCCTCATCCCAATTCTATTTTCTAATTCTACACAAAGTGACACAATTTGTCCTTGAAGGGATGGTCTCTTCAATATGGTAGATGGAGTGAAACAGACAAAGGCACAGCTTTCAAGGAGCTTCCTCTCCTCTGGAAAAGACAGTGACATCTCTACATTAGATGATTTTCCTTTGTACTTGTCCAGAATCATTACCTGCCTTCTTGATTTTTAATATTTTTTTTGTATTATGAGATCTAGCTTCTAAATATAGAACCCAAAACTCATACCACCCAATTTCCTTTAGTTTATCATTTGTATCCAAACAAATGAGCAAATAGAAGAGGCAAATGTATGGGGAGAACCAGTCACATGGCAGGTGGGCCCGGGGAATCTGAGGGTGGCAGCTGGAACTCCAGTTCAAAGTGTCCTATGCCTGAGTGATGATGGCCATGTGTTATTGCCAGAGAGGACCAGAAGGCATGGTTGAGAGTTGTTACCAGCTTAACATAGCCTCAGGGTCTATACTTCAGCCCTCCTGGGAATTCTGAAGGTTGTCTGTGTTGTCTGATCATTTCCATACCTTCTGATACCCGTCAGAAAACAGTCTGTTATCTGCACCTGAGAACCTCTGAACAATGAGGTCATCAACTGTAAAATGACAACTACTGTGAAGAAAATAAACAGGTTGGTAAGAAAAACCAGTGGTCCTGAAACATTTTTTGCTCACAACTCCCTCAAGAAATTTTAAAGCCGTATGGATCTCTAGTATGTTTTTAAGTGACATCCAATTTCTTCATAGGAGCTTAAATTCCAACAGAGAAATATAATTTCTATATTATGGCATATACTGATCTTTTAAAATAAAATAATTGCAATGCTCTTATGTGTGTCCAATGCAAATGTATATATATGTTTGGAAATGTACCTCTTCATGAGATGAATAGGGTTTTTTAAAAAAATACTTCAGTTAGTTTATATGTTGGTGGCTAAAAACAATACATGGCTAGAGTCAGTCTATTCCATTGTTATGTTTCATTTTAATATTTATAAGCTTTGAGAAAACTTGTTAACATAGAGAGTAATCAAAGAACTCTATTACAGCAATTTTACCTCTTTATATGTCTTATGAATGTCAAAGATGGCAGTATGAAGTCCTAATTGAATTATCAGATGATATATTGTTAAAAATAGTGTTGATGATAGACCACTATGACATTCATTGTTTTATTTTTCAGTTTCAGTGGATACCCAAATGCCCTTTCCAAGAACTATCCAATAACTATTAATTACTTTGGTTACTCATTTTCACATTTAATTCAATAAGCTCAGAAAACTCTGGAAAATCAAAATGTTATTATGTATTACACATTTACAATATTTCTAATAAGAGGTTTTTATCTTATTATGTACATAAAATCTTCTATAAAATCTTGGATCTGCAGCACTGGCACATTCAACCTATGGAAAATATTTGCTTTATTATTTAAGGCACTGTCATTTCAAACATACAAATGAGTCTTATTTTATTTTAGAAAAAGTCTTCACTTGTAATTTGAGACAAGTGTTAAACTATTTCAATAAGTATCATAGGAACCATAAAAAGTGAATCATAGTATACACTGTGAAAGATAGTTTAGTAAAATCGGTGAATATTATAAAGATGTAGAAATTATCTAATCAGCCTTTATGCACTATAAAATGAGATAATATACCATTATAGTTTTTCTGCTTAATTTTTAATGGTGCCATATCAGTAACTAAAGTTATTTTTGATAGAGCATGATAAAAGGTATGATACAGCCTAAATATGTGTGAGTATAATGTCAAATTCTAATGGCTGGCTTTGGGGAAAAAAACAAAAAGAATTGATGATAAAAATCTGTAATAATGTGAATAAATTTATTAAAGCCATAATAACATTTTTCTATGTATTAATGCTACTATATACTATTAATATACTATATTAATGTTGTAATGAAACTGCAAATTACAACATATGGCATGTCATTTCTCCTTTTTAGCTAGGAGGTAGAGAATATTAAATAATTTATGAGATAATATAATGAGCATTTACTAAAATTATGACAATAGGTCAAGATGTGATTTGACAGTTTACATTTGTATGTTCACTAAAGTTAAAAAATTGTATATGTGTTTTTTCCATATATTTTTATTGAATGTATATTGAAAATTTTGATAGTGTTGAAGAACATCTAGTTACCAATTAACTATGAGGATTAGCATTAGAATTGATGCAGCTTTGACACTTTGAAAGTGATTGTTTTTAAGAGAAGATAAAGTATTTTAGAGATAAGCATTAAGAATTTCTGAATATAGGGGTGCCTGGGTGGCTCCGTCGGTTAAGCGTCTGACTTCAGCTCAGGTCACGATCTCGCGGTCCGTGAGTTCGAGCCCCGCGTTGGGCTCTGGGCTGATGGCTCAGAGCCTGGAGCCTGCTTCCGATTCTGTGTCTCCCTCTCTCTCTGCCCCTCCCCCATTCATGCTCTGTCTCTCTCTGTCCCAAAAATAAATAAACGTTAAAAAAAAATTAAAAAAAAAAAAAGAATTTCTGAATATAACTGATAGTTTAAATATGTTTTTAAAACTTGTTTTTTTGTTTCATTCAAAATTTTTTTCTCATGCTTTCTTAGCTTTGCTCTCTTGGTATCCTCTCTTAAGAGTGATGCAGTCTTTTATTCTTTTTCAAGTTTTTACTTAAATTCCAGTTAGTTAACATACAGTGTAAGATTAGTTTCAGGTGTAGAATTTAGTTTAGAATTTACAAACAACACCCAGTGCTCATCACAACAAACGCCCTCCTTAATACCCATCACCCATCTAGCCCATCCCCCACCTACCTCCCCTCTGGTAACCATCAGTTTATTCTCTGTAGTTAACAGTCTGTTTCTTGGTTTTTTTGTTTTGTTTCTTAAATTCCATATATGAGTGAAATTATATATTTGTCTTTCTCTGACTGACTTATTTTCCTTAGCATAATACTCCCTAGCTTCATCCATGTCATTGCAAATGGCAAGATTTCATTCTTTTGGGCGGCTGAGTAATAATCCATTGTTAAAAAAAAAAAAAAAGTGATGCAGTCTTTTTGTTCATCTGACTTTGTTAAATGAGTAACTCTACCTGTACACCCCACCATATATCTGCATTCAAAGCATCCTAACACAGCCAAAATACCCTGCTGCCAATGCCACATTTCACTGTTAAGAGAAATGTTTATAACACAAAAAAGGGAAGCAGACTTAAAGGTTTATGGTCTTAATTAAGCATTACAGTAAGCTTTCTTTGCCCCTTTGCTTGGCAGCTGAGAGATTTTCATAAACCTTGGTAAAACAAAATATGTGGACGTTAAGCCAATTGACAGAGTCCCTTAAATTTGTTCTGGCTAGAATAACCATGGGAATGTCTTGTTTGATGCCACTGTGATTACTGGGTTAAGGTAGAATGACTTATTTAGATAGAAGAGCTGTAGAAAGCCTCATGGCTGAGATGTACATGAACTGAGGCATTAAAAATGAAAAAGAGCCACACTACCAAATGTTGGGTTGAAGATGATTTTAAGCAAAGGAAACATATACACCAAAGTCTTAAAGTAAGGATGAACTTGACTGATCCAAAGATAAAACAAGCCAGTGTGGGTGAGCTGGAGAGACCGACAGAGAGTTTGACATGTGAAAGGATACAGAAGTGAAACAGTCTAAGTCCCCCATGAAAAAGCAAAAAGTTTGCATTTGAGATGCAATAAGAATCCATAAAAAGGTTTTAAGGATAAGAATTTCATACATATGTACGTTTTAAAGATATGACTCTGGCTCTTAAATGGAAAATCCATTAGAGGAAGCAATAGATGGGACATGGTCAGAATCTAAGTGACAAATAATGATAAGGGAGATAAGGAGTGGTAGAACTGAAATTCACTTTGGAGGTGAAGCTAACAGTACTGTTCAACCCAATATTTACTGATGGATTGAATTTTCAAAGTATGCAGGAATGAGAAATTGTGATTGGTACCCTGGAATTTGGATGCATGTCGGTGTCATTTTTTGAGATGAGAACTACTGGACAATAACAGTACTTAGGGAGGAATTCTATTTTGGACATGCTAATTTGTGAATAGAAATAGATTAAATTTCCCCAGTAAAAATTCTCCCAATAAAAACTTTCATATTAAATTAATAATATTTTTTGTATTCTCTGAGTAAATACCTAGTAGTGCAATTGCTTGATTATAAGGTTGTTCTATTTTTAACTTTTTGAGGAACCTCCATGCTACTTTCCACAGTGGCTGCACCAGTTTGCATTCCCACCCATAGTGTAAGAGGGTTCCTTTTTCTCCACATCCTCACCAACAGCTGTTGTTTCTTATGTCATTAATTTTAGTCATTCTGACAGGTGGGAAATGGTACCTCATTGCGGTTTTGATTTGTATTTCCCTATGATGAGCGATGTTGGGCATCTTTTCATGTGTCTGTTGGCCATCTGTATATCTTCTTTGGAAAAATGCCTATTGATATCTTCTGCCCATTTTTTTAACTGGATTGTTTGGTTTTTGGGTGTTGAGTTTTCTAAGTTTTTTATATATTTTGGATACTAACCCTGCATCAGATAGGCATTTACAGATATCCTCTCCTATTCCATAGGTTGCCTTTTAGTTTTGTTGATTGTTTCCTTCACTGTGCAGAAACTTTGTATTTTGATGAAGTTCCAATAGTTTATTTTTGCTTTTTTTCCCCCTTGCTTCTGGAGATATATCAAGAGGGAAGTTGCTAGGGCCAATGTCAAAGAGGTTACTGCCAGTATTCTCCTCTAGGATTTTTATGGTTTCAGGTTTTAATCCATTTTTAATTTATTTTTGTGTTTGCTGTAAGAAAGTGGTCCAGTTTCATTCTTTTACATGTTGCTGTCCAGTTTTCCCAGGCTATGTGCTGAAAAGACTTTTTCCCATTGAATATTCTGTTCTCCTTTGTTGAAGATTAATTGACCAAATAGTTGTGGGTTCATTTCTGGGTCTTCTGTTCTGTTCCATTGATCTATGTGTCTATTTTTGTGCCAGTACCGTACTGTTTGATCAGTGTTTTGCTTTGTAATATAACTTGAAGTCTGGAATTATGATGGCTCCAGCTTTGCTTTGCTTTTACAAGACTGCTTTGGCTATTCAGCCTCTTTGTGGTTCCATACAAATTTTAGGACTGTTTGTTTTAGCTCTGTGAAAAATGCTGTTGATATTTTGATAGGGATTGTATTAATGGATACATGCATCAATGTTTATAGCAGCATTATCTACAATAGCCAAATTAAGGAAACAGCCCAAGTGTTCATTGAATGATGAATGGATAAAGAAAAGGTGGTGTGTGTGTGTGTGTGTGTGTGTGTGTGTGTGTGTGTAGGAATATTACTCAGGTATAAAAAAGAATGAAATCTTGCCATTTGCAATAACATGGATGGAGCTAGACAATATTATGCAAAGTGAAATAGGTCAGTCAGAGAAAGACAAATACCATATAATTTCACTCATATGTGGAATTTAAGAAACAAAACAAATGAGCAAAGGAGAGAGAGGCAAACCAAGAAACGGACTCTTAACTGTAGAGAATTAATTGATGGTTACTAGAGGAGGGTGGGCAGGAGAGTATGAGTTAAATTGGTGGTGGAGATTAAGGAATGCACTTGTTATGATGAGCACCAGATATTGTATGGAAGTATTGAATCACTATATCATACACCTAAAACAAATATTACACTGTGTGTTCACTGGAATTTAAATAAAAACTTTAAAAAATATGCATGAGAATGCCAATCCAACAGTTTTTGTTTCCAAATAGAGAGGAAAGTCATCTGAAATATGGTCTGCTGTTTATATAGAGTAGAAGTAAAGGCAAAAATAAAATTACAACTGAAAAGTTGAAAGCAATAATTAATAACAAAACTCAAAAGCATTTGACTTATAAAAATTACATTTAAAACAAAATAGCAATAAAAGGTTAAAATAAAGAGATGGACTGAGACATATGTGAAGAGTTCTGAAACATTGAAGTCCTATTAATATCTATGCAGAATTTAAAATAAAAAGAATTAAAGTCTATTTTGTATTGGTATGTTCTTTTTTTTTCAGAAGAACCTTTGTAAGCACTTAAAATTTTTTTTTCAATATATGAAATTTATTGTCAAATTGGTTTCTATACAACACCCAGTGCTCATCCCAAAAGGTGCCCTCCTCAATACCCATCACCCACCCTCCCCTCCCTCCCACCCCCATCAACCCTCAGTTTGTTCTCAGTTTTTAAGAGTCTCTTATGCTTTGGCTCTCTCCCACTCTAACCTCTTTTTTTTTTTCCCTTCCCCTCCCCCATGGGTTTCTGTTAAGTTTCTCAGGATCCACATAAGAGTGAAAACATATGGTATCTGTCTTTTTCTGTATGGCTTATTTCGCTTAGCATAACACTCTCCAGTTCCATCCATGTTGCTACAAAGGGCGATATTTCATTCTTTCTCATTGCCACGTAGTACTCCATTGTGTATATAAACCACAATTTCTTTATCCATTCATCAGTTGATGGACATTTAGGCTCTTTCCATAATTTGGCTATTGTTGAGAGTGCTGCTATAAACATTGGGGTACAAGTCTCACTCTGCATCAGTACTCCTGTATTTCTTGGGTAAATTCCTAGCAGTGCTATTGCTGGGTCATAGGGTAGGTCTATTTTTAATTTTCTGAGGAACCTCCACACTGTTTTCCACAGTGGCTGCACCAGTTTGCATTCCCACCAACAGTGCAAGAGGGTTCCCGTTTCTCCACATCCTCACCAGCATCTATAGTCTCCTGATTTATTCATTTTGGCCACTCTGACTGGTGTGAAGTGATATCTGAGTGTGGTTTTGATTTGTATTTCCCTGATGAGGAGCGATGTTGAGCATCTTTTCATGTGCCTGTTGGCCATCTGGATGTCTTCTTTAGAGAAGTGTCTGTTCATGTTTTCTGCCCATTTCTTCACTGGATTATTTGCTTTTCAGGGGTGGAGTTTGGTGAGCTCTTTATAGATTTTGGATACTAGCCCTTTGTCCGATATGTCATTTGCAAATATCTTTTCCCATTCCATTGGTTGCCTTTTAGTTTTGTTGGTTGTTTCCTTTGCTGTGCAGAAGCTTTTTATCTTGATAAGGTCCCAGTAGTTCATTTTTGCTTTTAATTCCCTTGCCTTTGGGGATGTGTCAAGTAAGAAGTTGCTACGGCTGAGGTCAGAGAGCTCTTTTCCTGCTTTCTCCTCTAGGGTTTTGATGGTTTCCTGTCTTACATTCAGGTCCTTTATCCATTTTGAGTTTATTTTTCTGAATGGTGTGAGAATGTGGTCTAGTTTCAATCTTCTGCATGTTGCTGTCCAGTTCTCCCAGCACCATTTGTTAAAGAGACTGTCTTTTTTCCATTGGATAGTCTTTCCTGCTTTGTCAAAGATTAGTTGCCCATACATTTGTGGGTCTAGTTCTGGGGTTTCTATTCTATTCCATTGATCTATGTGTCTGTTTGTGTGCCAATACCATGCTGTCTGGATGATTACAGCTTTATAGTAGAGGCTAAAGTCTGGGATTGTGATGCCTCCTGCTTTGGTCTTCTGCTTCAAAATTACTTTGGCTATTCGGGGCCTTTTGTGGTTCCATATGAATTTTGGGATTGCTTGTTCTAGTTTTGAGAAGAATGCTCGTTCAATTTTGATTGGGATTGCATTGAATGTGTAGATAGCTTTGGGTAGTATTGACATTTTGACAATATTTATTCTTCCAATCCATGAGCATGGAATGTTTTTCCATTTCTTTATGTCTTCTTCAATTTCCTTCATAAGCTTTCTATAGTTTTCAGCATACAGATCTTGTACATCTTTGGTTAGATTTATTCCTAGGTATTTTATGCTTCTTGGTGCAATTGTGAATGGGATCAGTTTCTTTATTTGTCTTTCTGTTGCTTCATTATTAGTGTATAAGAATGCAACTGATTTCTGTACATTGATTTTGTATCCTGCAACTTTGCTAAATTCATATATCAGTTCTAGCAGACTTCTGGTGGAGTCTATTGGATTTTCCATGTATAATATCATGTCATCTGCAAAAAGCAAAAGCTTGACTTCATCTTTGCCAATTTTGATGGCTTTGATTTCCTTTTGTTGTTTGATTGCTGATGCTAGAACCTCCAACACTATGTTAAACAACAGCGGTGAGAGTGGATGGACATCCCTGTTGTGTTCCTGATCTCAGGGAAAAAGCTCTCAGTTTTTCCCCATTGAGGATGATGTTAGCTGTGGGCTTTTCATAAATGGCTTTTATGATCTTTAAGTATGTTCCTTCTATCCCGACTTTCTC
The DNA here is from genome assembly GCF_024362965.1 of Panthera pardus. Lineage (NCBI taxonomy): Eukaryota > Metazoa > Chordata > Mammalia > Carnivora > Felidae > Panthera > Panthera pardus. Next base: position 31,960,152 of record NW_026526765.1, on the reverse strand, counting down.
GAGGGTTTTTATTAAGAAAGGTTGCTGAATTTTGTCAAAGGCCTTTTCTGCATCCATTGACAGGATCATATGGTTCTTATCTTTTCTTTTATTAATGTGATGTATCACATTGATTGATTTGCGAATGTTGAACCAGCCCTACATCCCAGGAATGAATCCCACTTGATCATGGTGAATAATTCTTTTTATATGCTGTTGAATTCGATTTGCTAGTATCTTATTGAGAATTTTTGCATCCATATTCATCAGGGATATTGGCCTGTAGTTCTCTTTTTTTACTGGGTCTCTGGTTTAGGCATCAAAGTAATACTGGCTTCATAGAATGAGTCTGGAAGTTTTCCTTCCCTTTCTATTTCTTGGAATAGCTTGAGAAGGATAAGTATTATCTCTGCTTTAAACGTCTGGTAGAACTCCCCTGGGAAGCCATCTGGTCCTGGACTCTTATTTGTTGGGAGATTTTTGATGACTGATTCAATTTCTTCACTGGTTATGGGTCTGTTCAAGCTTTCTATTTCCTCCTGATTGAGTTTTGGAAGAGTGTGGGTGTTTAGGAATTTGTCCATTTCTTCCAGGTTTTCCAGTTTGTTGGCATATAATTTTTCACAGTATTCCCTGATAATTGTTTGTATCTCTGAGGGATTGGTTGTAATAATTCCATTTTCATTCATGATTTTATCTATTTGGGTCATCTCCCTTGTCTTTTTGAGAAGCCTGGCTAGAGGTTTATCAATTTTGTTTATTTTTTCAAAAAACCAACTCTTGGTTTCGTTAATCTGCTCTACCGTTTTTTTAGATTCTATATTGTTTATTTCTGCTCTGATCTTTATTATTTCTCTTCTTCTGCTGGGTTTAGGCTGCCTTTGCTGTTCTGCTTCTATTTCCTTTAGGTGTGCTGTTAGATTTTGTATTTGGGATTTTTCTTGTTTCTTGAGATGGGCCTGGATTGCAATGTATTTTCCTCTCAGGACTGCCTTCGCTGCGTCCCAAAGCATTTGGATTGTTGTATTTTCATTTTCATTTGTTTCCATATATTTTTAAATTTCTTCTCTAATTGCCTGGTTGACCCATTCATTCTTTAGTAGGGTGTTCTTTAACCTCCATCCTTTTGGAGGTTTTCCAGACTTTTTCCTGTGGTTGATTTCAAGCTTCATAGCATTGTGGTCTGAAAATATGTATGGTATGATTTCAATTCTTGTATACTTATGAAGGGCTGTTTTGTGACCCAGTATGTGATCTATCTTGGAGAATGTTCCATGTGCACTCGAGAAAAAAGTATATTCTGTTGCTTTGGGATGCAGAGTTCTAAATATATCTGTGAAGTCCATCTGATCCAATGTATCATTCAGGGCCCTTGTTTCTTTATTGACTGTGTGTCTAGATGATCTATCCATTTCTGTAAGTGGAGTGTTAAAGTCCCCTGCAATTACCACATTCTTATCAATAAGGTTGCTTATGTTTGTAATTGTTTTATATATTTGGGGGCTCCGTATTCAGCACATAAACATTTATAATTGTTAGCTCTTCCTGATGGATAGACCCTGTGATTATTATATAATGCCCTTCTTCATCTCTTGTTACAGCCTTTAGTTTAAAATCTAGTTTGTCTGATATCAGTATGGCTACTCTGGCTTTCTTTTGACTTCCAGTAACATGATAGATTATTCTCCATCCCCTCACTCTCAATCTGAAGGTGTCCTCAGGTCTAAAATGAGTCTCTTGTAGACAGCAAATAGATGGGTCTTGTTTTTGTTTTTGTATCCATTCTGATACCCTATGTCTTTTGGTTGGCGCATTTAGTCCATTTATATTCAGTGTTACTATAGAAAGATATGGGTTTAGAGTCGTTGTGATGTCCATAGGTTTCATGCTTGTAGCGATGTCTTTGGTAGTTTGCCTCACAGGATCCCCCTTAGGATCTCTTGTAGGGCTGGTTTAGTGGTGATGAATTCCTTCAGTTTTTGTTTGTTTGGGAAGACCTTTATCTCTCCTTCTATTCTAAATGACAGACTTACTGGATAAAGGATTCTCGGCTGCATATTTTTTCTGTTGATCACATTGAAGATCTCCTGCCATTCCTTTCTGGCCTGCCAAGTTTCAGTAGAGAGATCAGTCATGAGTCTTAAAGGTCTCCCTTTATATGTTAGAGCACGTATATCCCTAGCTGCTTTCAGAATTTTCTCTTTATCCTTGTATTTTGCCAGTTTCACTATGATATGTCGTGCAGAAGATCGATTCAAGTTACGTCTGAAGGGAGTTCTCCATGCCTCTTGGATTTCAATGCCTTTTTCCTTCCCCAGATCTGGGAAGTTCTCAGCTATTATTTCTTCAAGTACACCTTCAGCACCTTTCCCTCTCTCTTCCTCCTCTGGAATACCAATTATGCGTATATTATTTCTCTTTAGTGCATCATTTAGTTCTCTAATTTTCCCCTCGTACTTTTGGATTTTTTTATGTCTCTTTTTCTCAGCTTCTTCTTTTTCCATAATTTCATCTTCTAGTTCACCTATTCTCTCCTCTGCCTCTTCAATCCGAGCCTTAGTTGTCTCCATTTTATTTTGCAGCTCGTTGATAGCATTTTTTAGCTCCTCCTGGCTGTTCCTTAGTCCCTTGATCTCTGTAGCAAGAGATTCTCTGCTCTCCTTTATACTGTTTTCAAGCCCAATGATTAATTTTATGACTATTATTCTAAATTCACTTTCTGTTATATTATTTAAATCATTTTTGATCAGTTCGTTAGCTGTTGTTATTTCCTGGACGTTTTTCTGAGGGGAATTCTTCCGTTTCGTCATTTTAGATAGTCCCTGGAGTGGTGTGGGACTGCAGGGCACTTCCCCTGTGCTGTCTTGAATAACTTGAGTTGGTGGGCGGGGCTGCAGTCAGACCTGATATCTGCCCCCAGCCCACCACTGGGGCCACAGTCAGACTGGTGTGTGCCTTCTCTTCCCCTCTCCTACGTGTGGTATTCACTGTGGGGTGGCATGGCCCGTCTGGGCTACTTGCACACTGCCAGGCTTGTGGTGCTGGGGATCTGGCGTATTAGCTGGGGTGGATTGGCAAGGTGCACGGGGGGCGGGAGGGGCAGGCTCAGCTCGCTTCTCCTTCAGTGATCCGCTTCGGGAGGGGCCCTGTGGCACCAGGAGGGAGTCAGACCCGCTGGAGGGATGAATCCGCAGAAGCACAGCTTTGGGTGTTTGCTCGGTGCAAGCAAGTTCTCTGGCAGGAACTGGTTCCCTTTGGGATTTGGCTGGGGGATGGGCGAGGGAGATGGCGCTGGTGAGCACCTTTGTTCCCCGCCAAGCTGAGCTCTGTCATCCGGGGCTCAACAACTCTCCCTCCCGTTGTCCTCCAGCCCTCCCGTTCTCCGAGCAGAGCTGTTAGCTTATAACCTTCCAGATGTCAAGTCCCGCTTGCTGTGGGAACACACTCTGTCCGGCCCCTCCGCTTTTGCCAGCCAGACTCGGGGGCTCTGCTTGGCCCTAGGGCTGCCCCTCAGCCCAGGCTCCCTCCCGCCAGTCCGTGGAGCGCGCACCGCCTCGCTGCCCTTCCTACCCTCTTCCGTGGGCCTCTCGTCTGCGCTTGGCTCCAGAGACTCCATTCTGCTAGTCTTCTGGCAGTTTTCAGGGTTATTTAGGCAGGTGTAGGTGGAATCTAAGTGATCAGCAGGACGCGTGGTGAGCCCAGCGTCCTCCTACGCCGCCATCTTACCAGCCTTCCCTAGTTTCAATCTTCTGCATGTTGCTGTCCAGTTCTCCCAGCATCATTTGTTATAGAGACTGTCTTTTTACCATTGGATGTTCTTTCCTGCTTTGTCAAAGATTAGTTGGCCATACGTTTGTGGGTCTAGTTCTGGGGTTGCTATTCTATTCCATTAGTCTATGTGTCTGTTTTTGTGCCATGTATTGGTATGTTCTATCATGAGAATTTCTGCTCCTACAACTATAATACACATTTCTTAAACATCAACCAATAAAGTAAACAAAAAGTAAATATAAATATTTTAAATTATTAAATTGACAGCTACAAATTTAACTTTACCATCTACATTTTCAAGTATTCATCGGAGATTGGGGAGAAAATATACACTGGATCATGAAGTCTTCCTCAATAAATTATAAAGTGCAGAAATTATAGCTATCAATTATCCTACCACAGTACAATTCAGTTAAAAGTAAATAAGAAAAACATAACTTCTAAATCCCATTCATCATTATATACATGCAAATACAATTTAAACACTTAAAATATTCCATATTAACTTGTACATCTAAAAGAGAATCATAAATCAAATTGTAGACTATGATGGAATACTAAATATTACCTAACAAATAGCAAAAGGATTTCTATTAAAATCAAGAAGACGTAAGGGTTTGTGTAAATAGCATTATTATTGTTAAAGGTTCTAGCAATTGCTATAAGGCATCACACAAAAGTCAAAAGTATGGCTTTTGTAAAAAACAAATAAATCCAGTGGGGAAGGTATAGGTTACTCCTAAACACTGTTGGAGAGCTTTTCTATTTGAAAAAAAAATTAATATATATAATAAATTAGACTCTTTCCTTACAGATACATTAAACTACATGAGTTAGACATTAAAATGTAAAATAAAATAAAATCCCCAAATACAAAAGATAAAACAAATAATGATACATTTGATTACAAAAAAATCCAAAATTGCCTTAGTGTTAAAAATTATAACACTTTAGCTACTCTGACTGGCGTGAGGTGGTATCTCAGTGTGGTTTTGATTTGTATTTCCCTGATGGGGAGCAACGTTGAGCATCTTTTCATGTGCCTGTTGGCCACCTGGATGTCTTCTTTAGAGAAGTGTCTATTCATATTCTCTGCCCATTTCTTCACTGGATTATTTGGTTTTTGGGTGTGGAGTTTGGTGAGTTCTTTATAGATTTTGGATACTAGCCCTTTGTCCGATATGTCATTTGCAAATATCTTTTCCCATTCCGTCGGTTGCCTTTTAGTTTTGTTGATTGTTTCCTTTGCAGTTTGATTGTTTCCTTTTATCTTCATGAGGTCCCAATAGTTCATTTTTGCTTTTAATTCCCTTGCCTTTGGAAATGTGTTGAGTAAGAAATTGCTGCAGCTGAGGTCAGAGAGGATTTCTCCCGCTTTCTCCTCTAGGGTTTTGATGGTTTCCTGTCTCACATTCAGTCCTTTATCCATTCTGAGCTTATTTTTGTGAATAGTGTAGGAAAGTGGTCTAGTTTCATTCTTCTGCATGTTGCTGTCCAGTTCTCCCAGTACCATTTGTTAAAGAGATGTCTTTTTTTCCATTGGATATTCTTTCCTGCTTTGTCAAAGATGAGTTGGCCATACGTTTGTGGGTCCAATTCTGCAGTCTCTATTTTATTCCATTGGTCTATGTGTCTGTTTTTGTGCCAATACCATGCTGTCTTGATGATTAGAGCTTTGTAATAGAGTCTGGGATTGTGATGCCTCCCGCTTTGGTCTTCTTCTTCAATATTACTTTGGCTATTCAGGGTCTTTTGTGGTTCCATACAAATTTTAGGATTGCTTGTTCTAGCTTCAAGAAGAATGATGATACAATTTTGATTGGGATTGTATTGAATGTGTAGATAGCTTTGGGTAGTATTGACATTTTAACAATATTTATTCTTCCATCCCATGAGCACAGAATGTTTTTCCATTTCTTTGTATCTTCTTCAATTTCCTTTATAAGCTTTCTATAGTTTTCAGCCTGCAGATCTTTTACATCCTTGGTTAGGTTTATTCCTAAGTATTTTATGCTTCTTGGTGCAATTGTGAATGGGATCAGTTTCTTTATTTGTCTTTCTGTTGCTTCATTATTAGTGTATAAGAATGCAACTGATTTCTGTACATTAATTTTGTATCCTGCGACTTTGCTGAATTCATTTATCAGTTCTAGCCGACTTTGGTGGAGTCTATCAGGTTTTCCAGTCAGAGTGGCCAAAATGAACAAATTAGGAGACTATAGATGCTGGCGAGGATGTGGAGAAACGGGAACCCTCTTGCACTGTTGGTGGGAATGCAAACTGGTGCAGCCACTCTGGAAAACAGTGTGGAGGTTCCTCAAAAAATTAAAAATAGACCTGCCCTATGACCCAGAAATAGCACTGCTAGGAATTTACCCAAGGGATACAGGAGTGCTGATGCATAGGGTCACTTGTACCCCAATGTTTATAGCAGCACTCTCAACAATAGCCAAATTATGGAAAAGAGCCTAAATGTCCATCAACTGATGAATGGATAAAGAAATTGTGGTTTATATATACAATGGAATACTACGTGGCAATCAGAAAGAATGAAATATGGCCCTTTGTAGCAACGTGGATGGAACTGGAGAGTGTTATGCTAAGTGAAACAAGTCATACAGAGAAAGACAGATACCATATGTTTTCATTCTTATGTGGATCCTGAGAAACTTAAGACCATGGGGGAGGGAAAGGAAAAAAAAAGTTAGGGAGGGAGCCAAAGCATAAGAGACTCTTAAAAACTGAGAATAAACTGAGGGTTGAAGGGGGGTGGGAGGGAGGGAAAAGTGGGTGATGGGCATTGAGGAGGGCACCTGTTGGGATGAGAGCACTGGGTGTTATATAGAAACCAATTTGACAATAAATTTCATATTAAAAATAAATCAATAAAAATTATAACACTAATTGGCACTTGTGTAACAAGTGTTGGTATCTTTACTCTTTGTTAAAAAATAATTTTTAAAAATAATTACTAGCTAGGGGCACCTGCGTGGTTCAGTTGTTTGAGTGACTGACTTGGGCTCAGGTCATGATCTCATGCTTTGTGGGTCACATTGGGCTTTGCACTGACAGTGCTGAGCCTGATTCACATTCTCTACCTCCTCTCTCTGCCCCTCCCCTGCTCACACTCTCTCTCTCTCCAAAATAAGTAAACATTAAAAAATTAAAAATGTATATTCCCTAGCCAAAAGAACAGAAGATGTGGATTCAGTTAAATGGATTTCAGTGAAAGTAGAGGAAATAAAAGTAGTCAGCAAACAAGAAACACATTTAATCTCACAATTAAGCAAATTAATGTTAAAATAATGACATACCATTTTTTTTGCTTATCAAGTTGTCAAAAAAATAGTGAAGGGACTATGAGCCTGCATTCTGATTTGACTCTGCTAGGAATATAAATTGATGAATCTTTTCAGGAAAATAATTTGCTATTATTTATCAAGATTTTAAAAAGAATTCATGTGAATTTGATGAAGTACTCTTACCTCTAGAAATCTCTCATTAGTAAATTATTACTGATATGGAAAATTAAAATCTATGCATTAATGTTTAGATGGGGAAATGCCTATGATACAGGTGAAAGTTGAAGACATTCAACTGTACATAAAATAGGATCCTTTATTTAAAAGTTTGTATGTTTTAGCGGTGCCTGGATGGCTCGGTCAGTTAAGCCTCTGACTCTTGATGTTGACTCAAGAGGTTGTGATCTCACAGTCATGAGATTGAGCCCCCCGTCAGGCTCTGTGCTGAGTGTGGAGACTGCTTGGGATTCTCTCTCCGTCTCCCTTTACTCCTCCCCTGCTCACACGTGCTCTTTCTCTCTCTCAAAAAAAGTTTATATGTTTAGAAATATGTTGAAAGAGACTACAGAACATACCAAATGTAATGTTGTTTTTGATGGTTAGAACATGACAAATGTTTTTTGCATACATATTCCATTTTCTACAATAAGCAGCATGTCTTGGGTGCCAAGGAAAAACTATGTAATTAATGTAAAAGACCCTCAGCTGCAAAATGTAATAGTTGTTTTAACACTCCTGTAGACTCTTTCTTTAATAATAAGAGACCCAAATAATTGCCATTCAGATTACAAATAATGTTAATTATTGCTATATGAAATTCTCATAGCATTAATCAAATTAATTATAACTATTAGCTTTCATAAAATAGGGAATGCTTGTCTCTCTGGTCTCATAAATTTTGAATATGGGAACTTCAATAACATATGCTATGAAACCATTTTGTCCTTGAAAGATTAAAACAATTCTGTTGCAGCTTATGTTACGGTTTTTAGCTAATGTCCTCTTCTCACTGCCAGAATTTAATCATGCTGAAAAAAAATTTTTTCATCATACTGTACCTTAAGCAAGAAGCCTGGAAGTTTCTGTCAACATACTTAACAGATAGTAAATACACAAATGCTAGTCGTTTGTGATTCTTAGTCTCTTTGGCCATTTGATTACACTGTACACATGCAACCATTATCTCACACACACACACACACACACACACACACACACACATTTTTGCCAGCTAAGGCAAAAATAAATAGATGGGGTAGATAGATAATCGATGCATTGATAGATACAACAAATACATAAATAATACACAAATAATTAAATAAATGGAGCTGAATCTTTGCCTCTTCAGATCCACTTTTTATAAACTACCTCACCACATCCAGTGTCCTCTGGCTTCCAGCTTAAGTTTGGCCAATGGGAGGCACCGCATACTGGAAGAGAAGGCTCCCTCCATGCTGGGCCTTACTTGCCAGTCACTGGGTTTCTCTTCCCATGGGCTTCTGCTAGGTTCATATTAGAGCTCTTACAGACTAAGGGCGCCATGGCTCCCAGTTCTCTACCACCTACACTTTCCCCAGCTGCTCCATATCCTTGCTGGAATTGGCAATCTTTTTAACTTCAGCTTGTGTGGTAGATGTGTGTCTGTTATCTGATTGTGCCTTCATTTGCAATTCTCTGATCACTTGGCTATTTGGAGATCTTTCTTTGTGAAATGCCTGTTTTCATATCCTAGTGATCATTTGGATACATTCTTCTATGAAGGGTCTGTTTAAGTCTTTGCCCATTTTTAAAAATCACATTGTCATTCTTTTTTGTCTGTTTATTTTATTTTGTAGGAGCTCTTTGTTACGAATATAAATCCTTTATGAAATATATGTGTCACAAATATCCAGTGTCTAGTTTGCTTTTTAGCAGTTTTAATGCTAAAAATGTCTTTGAATAAATATAAAATTCTAATTTTAATGTAGTCCAGTTAATGTTTTCTAGTTCAGATTGAGGCTTTTGCAGTCTGTGTGAGAAATCTTTGTTTACACCAAGGAAAATATTGAAGATTTTCTTCTGTTTGCTTCAGGTAGCTTTACTGTTTCCTTTTTTATATCAGGTCTATGATCTATCTCAAATTAATTAACTAGTTGATTAATTAGTTAATTAATCAACTATGTAAAGGATCAAAGTACATTTTTCCATTTAGATATCCACTGAACCCAGCACTATTTACCCTCCTAAACTGGAGTGGTGCTTTTGCCATTTGACATATCGTATATCCTGTGTGGAACTATTTCTGGGCTCTCTATTCTAGTCTATTGGTCTGTTTGTCTGTGCTGGTGGTAAGCCTACACTATCTTAGTTTCTATAGCTTTACAGCTAGTCTTTATATCTGGTACTGTACATCCTTCATTTGTTTTTCTCTACCAAAATTGTCTTACTTTATTAGGTCTTCTGCATTCCCATAGAAAATGTGTCAATTTATACACACAAAAATTAGAAATGTCAGTGAGATTGCATTGTATCTGTAGGTAAATTTTAAGAAAATTGTTTTTAAAAATATGAGGTTTTAAATTTTCTTTTAAATACAGTAGCATTCCATAGGTTTTGTTATATTGAATTATCTTTCACTTTAAAATATCTCCTAATTTCCTTTGTAAATTCTTCTTTGACTAGTGGGTTATTTAAAAGTGTGCTGATTAATTTCCAATCTTTTGAAGATTTTAAAGCTATTTTACTCCTGGTGATTTCTAGTTTAATTCCACTGTGAAGAGATCTTTGCAGGACTTCACTTCTTCATGATTTGTTGAGATTCACTCTATGGTCCAAGATATGTATATTCTGGTAAATGTTCCCTATACAATTGAAAAGAATATAAATGTTATGGTTTTAGGGAGTCATGGTCAATATATGTCAATAAGTCAAGGTGGTTAATTGTGTTGCTCAAATCTTCTAAATCTTTATTGATTTTAACAATTTTTCCATAAGTTACAGAAAAAGTGTGTTAAAATCCCTAATATTGACTTTGCTTTTATTCTTTCTCCAATTTTGTTAGCTTGCATTTATATATTTTAAAATATGTATTTAAGTGAATATAAATATTGAATTGTTATATCGTTCTCTCGAATTGACCATGTTATCATATGAACTGACACATTTTTATCTAGTACTATTTGCCTTATAATTTACTTTGATATCAATATACTTACACCAGCTTTTTTTCCCACTAACGTTTGCATGGGAAATATTTGTCCTTGTACTTTCATCCTTTCTGTTTTTCTAATTAATGTGTGCTTCTTACAAATCACATGTAGTTCAATTTTCTTTGTTCACCCAATCTAACACACTTTGTCTTTCAACTGAAATATTTTCCATTTACATGTGATATAACTACTAATATACCTAAGTTTAAATGCTGCGCCTCCTCAAGGGAGTGGCAGGTTCTTCCAAGTAAGAATTGAAGCAAACAAGATAAGCAGAATACAAAAATGATCATTGCTACTGCCATGCATCCCTGGGAAGACAGACGGGTGGCAGAAGTGGTGAAGTTCTGGCAACTGCTAAGTGGAGCCGGAATTTAAATATGAACTATACAACTGAAATCTAAGATCTTTTCTCTTCTAACAAGAACACGTGCCCTTTTCTACTTTGAAAAGATCTTTTCTAATGCTACAATCTAGAAAGGTACACAGAAATGGTTTTCTGTGTGATGGTGGTTTAACACCGACTGGAAATCCTATGCAGAGTCGGGACTCCATAAACACGAGCAACCTTTCCTTAATTGGAAATTTCTTCCAGCTGTCAGTAGACATATGTTTAATAATTGCCCTCTATGAGTAAGGGCCTAAAACTGAATAATATAAAATGGTATTTTGGAGGAATATGGTGAAGTAATATCTGAGGGAAGTGTAAAGGCACTAACTTTTCATTTTCTTTATAAGGAAGACAATAGATGACATTTAAGGGGAAATATGGATAACTATGAAAATATGTAGGTAAAAAACAAGGAAAAAGCTTAAAAAGTTGAAATTTAATACTTAAGGTCATTCCATAAGTTGAAAAATAGGTTAATAAAAATTCCATAAATGTTATTAGTTGGTAAGAAAAAACGTTTTAAGTTAATTTACTAAAAAGGCTTTTAAAGAAGACAAAATTTCATAAAAATATCATATATATCTTGACAAAGACAACATTGTAAGCCTAGAAATAGCTAAATACCTCTATGCTATCAATTTCCTTCAGTATATTACATTTTTCTTAGAAAAAAAGAAAATACTTATTTTCTGCCCACACCTATTTTGTGAATGACTATCCAATACAATGTTATACTGAAATCCTAAATTGTTTCAACCAAACCATAAGTCTGAGATATGAAATTAGCTACTATATACTGAATTGCAGCCCAGGTAAATTACTGTTTGCTCAGGGGACCACTATTGAATGTGGATCATTTTCAACATGATTTTTAAATTACGTAATTACATTTATTTGGTTTGTTTCTAGAGGAAACATGCACAGTTCACTGCTGCCCTCTGCTGCATGGAAGGGTGAGGAAATAAGGAACTGGCACAGAAACTTGCTATTTGACCTACGCTTACCTGATTTGCTGTGTTAACCCACACCCGCCACACTTTCTGTGAAAAATGAAATACAGACTGATATTACAAAAGGAGACGCTGGATTCGATTGTTAGTGCCTCTAGAACACCCTCATACTTTTAAAGAGAAGACGGTAATTAAAAAAAGAAAACTCAGACAAGAAGATCTTTGTGAAGTAACTACTATTTCAAAGACAAAGTCTGGAAGAAAATTATCTCATTACCAATAGGTCAGTATAGCTTTTCTTAAGTGATTTACTGTCTTACACAGGAAGATGATTTAGAGAACATATCGTTCAAATGCCCAGTCAATGATAAAATCTTATTGTTGCTAATCCAATTTTACATTTTAGAAATTTCAGAGCTCTTTTTATCATATGTAGAATGCCTCCAGCTATCACTTCTAACAGGTGGCTTTCCATAATAGCAAGAAGTCTTAAACCACCTTCTGACAAATAAACGTTTATTATAAGCAAGAAATCACCCAATCTAGCCACATGAGTCCGGAGCATTCCCACTGGGTCCTCATGGACTCTCATGAGCAAAGTGCAATGTCAGTCCTTTGGCAGAGTCATCCAACACTGGAGGCCGTTCACAAAGTGCTCTATAAGTGGGATGCAGTGGCAGTATGGGACAGTCAGAACCAAACATTACACAGACAGCATAACATCCCATTCTAAAAAACAAAAGTATCTTCTTACGTTGCCAAAATAACATTAACTCCTGTAAACCAAATAACAGAATACTGCCCAATAAAACTAAAAGTGATTCCTGAATATCATCACCTGGTCCATTTCCAGTTCCCACATATACCCAAAATGTGCTTTGTAACATCTAAGCAGTGTCCCTCAATGCCTTTTGGGCGACACTTTGACTTGGACAATGGCTTTTTGAGAGTAGGGATTTCCCCACATTAGTTGGGAATATTCTTCTATCCCTGGATCCTTGTGCAAAAGAAGGGTTATTTTGGAGCTGCATTTAATCACAGAATCAATCCACCTTTTTATCAGACATGGCAAAAATTGCTCTGTGATAGGAATGGGTGCACCAGACCAAACAGAGCTTTGGGATGACAATGCCACACATCTTGGATTCTTGCATTTTGCTCCTGCAAGGCAATTGTCCAAAGTGGATGAAGATGGAGTTCAAAGATTCCCTGAGATTAAAAAACAAACAAACAAACAAACAAACAAAAACCTCCCAGGATATGTTAGTGTTTTGTGCTTTATATCTAGTAATTATTTGATAGTCGACAGATATTGGCTTAAATTTGCTTTCACTGCACCATTTCACCTTTTAAAGAGGCTATATGAAAGAGCTTCTAAAAGCTAGAGGTACTGATATTTATCACCTCCAAAAGAAAAAAGAAATTTCTGGCAATTGATAAATGGTTGAATCGGTCAGATTTGAGAACTGATACCAAAGGTGGTGAATTATTAAAACCAACAGAAGATTCGAGAGATTGCAAGATGGAGGGGACATTGTGAACAACAGTGGGAAACTTGGAATATTCTTGTGAGTTAAACCGCAGGTAAAGTACAATTACCAAGCGAAACACTAAAACCAATATATTTTAGAATACTAATATCAAAGATGATGCAAAATCAAAGAGTAATGGAGTTGACCAGAGAAAATTTGCTGGAGATAAGCTTTAAATCATCTGTTAATGGGAAAAACAAACAAAAAAACCCAGACATTTAAATATAGAAAACAAACTGTTGCTTGTCAGGGGGAGCTGGGTGAGGGGATGGGTAAAATAGGTGATGGGGATTAAGGACCAGTGAGTGATGTATGGAAGTGTTAAATCACTGCATTGTACACCTGAAACGAATCTAACAATGTATGTTAACTATACTGGAATTATAAAATAAAGTAAAATAAGTAAAGTAAAATAAAATAAAATTAAAATAAAATAAAATAAAATAAGAGTACTCTTATCTTGATGCGCACTGAGCAATGTATTGAATTGTTGAATCATTGTATTGTACACCTGAAACTAACATATCACTGTATGTAAATTATACTTGAGAAAAACGTAAAAAATAAAAAAGTGAAATTACCATACACGTTAAAAAAAATCAGCTCTTAACCCAAGAAAGAAGTCTGATTGAATTAAAGGAATCAGGTCTTTCTAGTTTGAAAGGACAATCCTTAATGCTTTAGACAGATGAAGAAGTTCTCTAGGTAGAAAAGCCTGGATAACACAAGTAAATCACGAAGATGAGAACTACAGTGTAAAGAGAATCTAATGAAATGAGGCCAGCCAGCCTAAGCTTTTGTAACATAATTTTGATGTTGCCAACACTTGTAATCTATGCAGTAACTCCACCACACTTTCCAGCAAAAGGTGGCAAAGTCCCCTTTCAAGCTGAAAATTAAAAAAAAAAATATTTTAGTTATATAAGAATTAAATGCATTTGAGGTGCCTGGGTGGCTTAGTTGGTTAAGCATTGGACTCTTGATTTCAGCTCAGGCCATGATCTCATGGTTCATGAGTTCAAGCCCCACATCGGACTCTGTGCTGTCAGCACGGAGCTTGCTTGGGATTCTCTCTCTGTCCCTCCCCTGCTCATGCTCACACTCTCTCTCTCTCTCTCTCTCTCTCAAAATAAATAAGTAAATGAACATTTAAAAATAATTAAATGCATTAAAATTATATTTTTGGCATAAATTTCTATTTAGATCTTCAAGAAAAAAGTAGAAGTTTAAGTATTAAAATGAATGTAGCCCATTAACATACAGAATAAAAACAGAAGCAATGCTACAGAAAAGACAAGGACTCCTTAAGTAATCGATAATGTGATCAATGAATTTATTTCCTTGCCAGGCAAAGGAACACAGACCAATAAAGCAACTTACCATTAACTTAGTGAAATGTCTTTATCTTAGTGGAAAAAAAATCAATGGGTTTTAATGTGCTGAAAAGGTGGAGTTTATTATAGTAATGCTACTTAAGAATTGAAAATAGACATTCCGGATGGGACAGAATGGTTCCTAAGTCTGTACTTAACTGATTAAAATGAGTCCGGTTGTTCCTTGTTCAGGAAGGCATCTGTTAAATCTGGTGAGAGTGTAGGGTACTGATAGCTCTCAAAATTCTTTGTCATTTATCACCTGAAGCAGATGGCCTTTCAAAGTTCCTGGTCATCAGTTTCAAAGAGTTGTGATGAAAAATATCATTTAGTTTTGATATCTTTTAGGCAAGCACTGGCTTAAGAGGAGAAGTGTCATTTTACACAATGTGCAAGTTATCTAAATTGGATATCTGTGTGACTAAATTTCTCTACTATGTCTTACCCTTCTACTTCCTGTACCTCATGGCCCCAAACGGACAAGGTTGGCAAAAACAGATCACATTGGGTGTGATTTCTGATAAAGGTAACATGAATAAACTTCCCAGGTATAAGGTTCATTGCTTAACATTTCTGTACCTTGAATGAGTAACAGGATTGTGTGGGATAATGCTTTCCATTTGCTGGAAATGGGTCACTTGGGTTCATCAGGAATAACTTGATCCATTTGTTCTCAGACAACTTATTAGATTTACTAAAACCATAAAGTTAAATTTATATTCTTGGAAAAAAAGCTGTATGAGCCAACATGAATTTACAATAATATGAAATTCTATACCTCTTTCTTTTGACCAGAATACATTGGCCAATTTCACAAGTAATTTCACGTTGCCTGAGGATAACACTTCAAATATAGCAAAGTATGCCCTTCCTTATTCAGAGTGAGTTGGAAATGTGATCTGTAACGGAAGCACAATGATTCAATTTCTCTTTAACAGAAGAGACATCAATGATTGGCATCTCCCGAAATGAGTTATGTTCTTTTATGATGTTTGCCAGTTGGCATGTTGAAATGCAGCCCTTCATATATGCCCTATTTTAATTTAGAAGCTCTCCAAGTTAAAAATGGCAAAGACTGGCATGTAAATAGCTAATATCAAACGGAAGGTATACTAGTAAATGCCAGCTCATCCACTAATCTCCCATAAAGTTATTAAACTAAGGTTGTTTGCCTATGTGACCGCCACCTGTGGTTATGTAGCCTTAGACAAGTTACACAAATTTTATGTGCCTTCATTTCCTCATTTGTAAAGTAGAAATAATAATAGCATCCACTCACAGGGCTTTTGTGAAGAACAAATAAGATAATACATGTAAAACTCCTGGAATGGGGCCTGACACATATCAAGTAGAAAATATGTTAGCTACCAATATTATTGCTACCAAATTCTGTACATTTTGGTGACATCATATTGTTCATTATTACTCTACCATGAAATCATTCTGCCAATTCATCAAGTCAAGAACCAGGAAGAATAATTCTCATGGGCATGGCATTTTATTTTTGGGAGATTATGAATAGTCAGGTTAGTTTCGAGTTAGAAAATCTGAGATAAAAGGAACTAGGGACATTAATTACTTTCTTAGATGGGTCGAAAACGGAGTAAGTAATAAAAGAATTCTCAGGTTTGACACACCCTGATCACCAGCTATGTGAATTATAGAAGAAATTAATTGTAGAATTGTGAGTTATGCTTATTTTCTTCTTTATGCTTTCCTTTATCTTTACATTTTTCTAAGCCGACCAAGCCAATCACTTCTACAGCAAAAATTAAAGTAAGCAAACAAAAACAAACTCTGACAATGTTTTTTAAAGGAAGAAACCAAAGAAAATGTTAATTGAATAGTAACTCCACTTGTTGAAAATAAATTTTTGTGATTTTACTAAATAAGCTTTAGCTACCTAAAACAGCTAGAAGGTAAAAATCATAATCTGATGATATGCATAGATGAGGAATAGCCACAGTGATTTGGAAAAATAATTTCCAATTTATTGTCTATGAAAAACTTGTTCTAGACTCATCTTGGGTGATAATGGGAGACATCCCCTCCACCAACACACTCAAAACAGAGCAAATGCAATATAGAAATATTAACACTAATATCTGTTAGTACTAAAATCGTGAGCTCCAAACCCTTATTTGCCTACTAATGGAAAGCACCTCTTCAAATGTCTTTGAGGATTCTCAAGGGTGCTCACAAACTGTGTCTCATCAGTTCTGGCCTTTTGCCTCCTCCTGCTATTGGTGCTGCTCCTCAGCCTGGTTTGACTTCTTAGTCAAGGTGCCACCTTGGAGCTAAAACCCTACTCCTGATCCATTACTGTATCACCATACTTTCTGCGTGACACTCAGTTTGGGGAAAGGTCCTGTAGCAAAGGCATACATGCTTTAACATCTCTTGGTAGTTAATGACAGAGCTCTTCCACTTGCTACATGAGAACATGGCCAAGGCAGGTTCTCATGACCCAGGCACCCACTGAGAGGGCAGCTCCATGCAGCCACGAGTTTCCTTGACTTGAAGTGTCACAGTTGCCATCGTCCCCTCTGCTAGAGAATACCTCCTGATTTACCCAGGCATCAGTATTATATATGGTGAGATGAATATTTGCCAACTATTGTGTTCATTTATTCTGCTCAGTCAGGGAATACTCCACAGCAAAGATGCAGGAATCCCCAAATGTTGTAGCTGTTTCTGAGTTCACGTATTTCGTCATTGATCCCAGCTCATGCAAATACCCCCACAGTCCCCAACTGGAATGAGTTTCAAAATCATTTAGGTCCTTATATCAACAGGACTTTTTGCTAAATGTGGACTCACAATCCAGATTCTTCTGTTTGGGGTTCTGTTGACTTTGTGATCTGTGCATTGTTGAGGCCATTCAAATTGATCAAAAATACATTTGTGTATCATTGTTTAATATATTAACATAGTTCCAGTCTCTTTTCCCATCCCCAAGAAGTCAACCTTTCTGTAGATTAGTAGATTCAGATAAATAAGATATCTACAAACTCTTGGTCTTACAAGATATAGGAGTGAATGCCTTTATCCACCCCAGATAAGTTTCAAATAAGTATACCTTTAGCATGTATTCACTTCCCAAGAAATGAAGTTGGTAGCTCTGGTTTTCACCCCCTTTTACCTTACAGTGAGGAACTGAAATTCATAGACCAAAGAGTAGTTAGCCAGCTGTCTAAGCATGAACTTTTAAAACTCTGGGAGTTATCATTGTTTCTGACTGTTTGCTTATGATATAATTATTTGCATAAGCAGTGAGAGATAACATATACATTTTATATCTTTTTTGATCAAAAGTAAATACTTGAAAGTATTAAAACAGTATGGAATTAAGGTAAGGTAAAAGTGTGAGAAAGAGAGTGAGAAAAAGCACAGGAAAACCAAGGAAGTATGCTGATGTCCTAACACTGGTTATGTTGGAAATGATTTTGGAGGAAATATTTGGGAATTTTTTCACTTTTTTGTATAATTGTAAAATGGTGTGATTTAGGATGTTTTACCTTTTTGGTAATATGGAAAAAATAATTTAAAAAGAAGAGTAATTTATTTGTACCTTTAGGGTACACATTTTTACCCTGACATTGTGTTAGTACTGAATAGTTTCTCTAGATTTTGATGTAATAGAAATAGAAATAACGTCAACTCTTTTGCCACAGATTATTTTTAATTTGAATGTTCTGCTATTCATTAAAATGATATTAGTGTAGTCCAGCTTTTCCATTCTTGAATGTTATCCTTAAACTATCTGATGAAATAAAATTCAGTTGCTTTCTTATCAGAGCCTAAAAGTATCTGCATTAGAGATGAGAAAGGAACCCATTTCCTATAAATTCAAAATCCAATTCTATTCTGTGTAAGATGTAGCCAAAAGTAGGGTGCACTGTCTTAGATAAGCCATTTAATTTATGTGGAAAACACGAAACTCCAGCCAGTGTTCAAGAATTTCAAATCTACTGTCTTGAAAGTAGATTTAGTTTCATATTTATCACACTAATCTTCACTGTTCATTCTCTCTCCCTCCCTCCTCGCTCCCTTTCTCTGCTATTGATACATTTCTGTTGAAAAAGTACCTGGTATAAATGTCGGGTTGTGAAAAATGACCCCATTTATTTTGTAAACAGTCACATACAATTTCTTGCTTTGTTTTTAGATACCAATAATATTTCATAGATTTCCTTGAAAGCTACAACTGATAAAGTCAGTTGTGTAGCCCATATTGGAGTGATTTGTTTCTCTTTAACCTGTCCCTAGCCTGATTTGTGAGCCTCTATTAGAACAAGTAACTCCCCTAAAAAGAAAAAATCATCTGTATTCTCACCCTCTACCGCAACTCACACTCAGATACTCTATAGAAAGAACAGTAAACATGACCCTGTGAATGTAAACTTGAAGTTGAAAAGCCTGAAGCAATGCTGTGGCCAGTGCTGGTGATCAGATATGGAAGAGAGAAAACAAAATTATTGTCATATTTTTCTTCTTTATCAGCTTCCTAGATTTCTCTGTTCTATAATATATGATGGAGATCAATGGAGTGGGCGATTTTTTTCTAACTAACCCCAGGCCTGGAAAAGAATGGCATTAGACTGACTAAGAAGGACATCTCAGTGGAGGAGACTAGTATAGGGTCTCAGTCTTAGGAAGGACAAGGAGCTGGGCTCGTGGAGCTGGGAACAAGGAAGGCCATAAGGACTTTTGTATTGGAACAGGAAACAGGAAACAATCATTGTGAAAGTTAGGAGGAAATGCACCAAATATTTTACTTGAGCAAGGCCAGCATCTAGTGCAGTCGTGTCAGTTAATCTGGTGGCCTTTGAAAATTCTTATTTGTCCCCTTGAACCAAAATTATAGTTAGTATTCCACCTGTTCCATTCTGTCAGCAGAGAAGGATAGAATGTGAGAAGAGATTTTTGGTAAGTCCTGTCCCAAAGATTAAACAACTAAAAATACAAATCCATGGAAGTTTGAATTACCAATTTAGATTCAGGTTAGGAACTACAATTGGAAGAAATTTGAAAGGTTTGTGATTCCCTGTGTTTGCAATTTTGTAGTTGTTATGTGTAGTGACTGGTGACTTTTTGTTGTTATTCACAGCCTTCCTGATTATCCTTGAGAACAACAAATATCAAAGAAACTATGGTGACTGATTGCATTTTTGAGCTCAATTTTTCAGGGCAGAAGGAAACTCCAAGGAGCTAGAAGATAAGGTAGCATTTACAAAAGAAGAAGAAAGCATTTGTGTCCTTGGGACCTATAGAAAAGAAGAATGAAGACTGACTGTCCTAGTTTTGCATGATTTTAGAAGAGATTTTAGCCATAAAAAACATTGGTTGATATTTCTTAAGTTTTAATTTTATTTGCAACGTTTATGGAAACTTTTTATTTCTATAATATTGGATTAAAAGTTTATACAAGTAAGAAGCAGCAGGCTGTTTGGTAAAAGATGTTTAATTGAGTTTTCTAAGGGGAAGGAAAATAAGGCTTAAACAAAGCCAAATATGAGTATCCCGAAACCTCTCTTCCTCAAATTATCTTATCCTCAGACTTGCAGAGGTATAGCTGTACTAATGGGTACACTCATTACATTAGTAAAAGACAATCTGGTCCATCCACTTGGCATAATTCTAGGAACAGAAGCATATTTTAGTAGTAAGTTATAAATTTCTTACCAAATATGCTTCCTGTATGTCCCCACACCAAGTAGTTAACAGGCTGCAAAAAAAGTAATAAGACAATCCTCTGAGAACTATTTTATTAAGTCATTTCCCTTCCTGTGGTTCAGAGTTCAAGAGAGTTCAAAGTTCAAAGAGTTCAAGAGTATAAGCCAAAATGGAACATAGCATTATGCAATACAAATTACAATCAGAAGACTAAATATACATGAATTCAGAATGCTGATGATCAATCCTCAATCCAAAAATATAAATAGTTTCGGGCATTTGCTCATGTTTCCCTGTGGCCTAGAATAATGTAGTAGTTAGGGATGGCAGTCATCACCTGTTTGCTCATATAGCCCTCTGAGGTAAGACTGTTCCTAATTAGAGGCAGTTAATATATGGGATGTTGAATCACTTGGTATGACATGAGAGTTAATCAGATTCTCTCTGTTGACTGCAGTTGAAAGTAAAGAATTCACAATTAGAAAGCTGAGAGACAGGAGGACCAAAACTCCTAGACTATGGCCAAGTCATAACTGCAAAGTCTTCAAGGACAAAATCCATTAACTACAAATTTTGAGTTTTCAAGATTCCAAGAAATCCATACCCTTCCTATCAAGCTCTAGGTTTTGTAATTTCAATTTTTCTTTTTAACATTTATTTATTTTTGAGAGACAGAGAGAGACAGAGCACAAGCGAGGGAGGGGGAGAGAGAGAGAGAGAGAGAGAGAGAGAGAGAGAGAGAGAGAGAGACAGGATCCAAAGCAGGCTCCAGGCTCTGAGTTGTCAGCACAGAGTCTGATGGGGGACTCAAACCTACAAGCCCTGAGATCATGGCCTGAGACAAAGTCGGACGCTTAACTGACTGAGCCACCCAGACGCCCCACAAACTCTAGGTTTATTGAGATCTTGGTGTGACTTCTCTTCCCAAATTTCCATGAGAAGCCATTTATTTTCCCAAGGGCAGCTTCATAATAAATTGAATTAGCTTGAATTTTTTCCATTTGTTGCAACTATAAGAAGCAGACCAAAATACCCTCTACTCTATTTTCCACCAAAGTAAAATCTCTTCCAGGCATTATTCAGCTTACAGTCTCCAAGTAGCATTCTTTTAGCCTATCTTATACATTTCCTCCTAATGGAAATGTACATTTTGTATCATATAAATCAACCATTATTTATTTTCTCTAGTTGTTTTCCTTTCCTTGTTCTGTGCCTTTTCACAAGAACTGGGAGCAAATTTTCTTTTCTTGTATCCTGTATAGCACATGATACACTCACATATCAAATAGGAGCTTTGAAAAAATATTATAATTTAAGAGACCCAACTAAGTGGAAAGGAAAATAATAGAATTGGATTAAATAGGTGGGATTAATAACCGAAGGCTTTTATCTCATGTGATTCCAGTTTCCCTGAACTTCCAACTGTAGACTGAGTCAGCCATCAAAAATCTTCAGTTGCCACCTGCTCTGGGCCAGACGTAGCAGGGCTCACAATATTCTTCCCCCTCATCATGAGTCCAGCCCAAGTCTCAAGGATTATCACACGGATGCCAGTCCCCTATGCTTCTATAACAGCATTATGTCATCTCTCACCCTCCTCCATCTTACCAAATGTTTCCCTTGTGGCTTCTGGAACTCCTAGTCTGTTGTTCCCACATCCCACAATCCCTCCTCTGAAATTTCCTACCCCTTATTGCTCTAAATGAAATTTGGCTCTTGCCTGAATAAATTTCTTCCTGCTTCTCTCTCAAACACAGACATAAATTACACTCCCTATGGTCCTTACAGTACAGACACTGAATAAATCTTATCATAGTTCCCTCATTGTCACTCCCAAACTACTTTAATCTTCTTTCAAAACTGCTTCTTTTTTGAAGCACATATCAGAGTGCTTACCACTCTCACTATACCATGATATGCCATCTACCAAACTCTCAAAATCTCTCTCATCAATGGAGTCTGCTACTCCATTCACTGGTCTTATGACTTTATCATTCACAGATAGCCATGTAACACCCTGGCCTCTCAGTGCTTGGACTCTTCAGGACCAACAGTCTTTTCCTCCTCTTTACCTAAACTACCCTCACAAATCTTCATCCTTTGATAATTACTTATAGTCTTATGTCCTATCTCCCTAAGCTAGTTCCAATCTACTGACTCTGCTACTTTTTAAATTATTATTATCCATATCCCCCTTCTAAGTCCCTACCTTTCCCCCATCAAGCACAGATTCCATGGTCCAAAACTGTAATGACTCTTATAAAAATTCTTTCATCATACTGGACTGGGAAAACCCTAACCCTAGTTAAACTCAACTATCTGCTTACTTGATGCAGCTGTCTCCAAGCAGCTAAAAACCCTGGATAAATTGCGGATACTTACTGACTGGACTCACTATAAATTTGTATCCATACTAATGGGCATCCAATGGTGTTCTAGTAAATTCACTTTCCTCTCTGAAACGAGTTAACACCTTGATTTCCTTAAATCTCTAAAGCTCAGATGCCTCCTACATACAGTTGTCAAAAACTTCCAACTCATATTTCATTGAAAAGGATAAAATCCTTTCCAAAGCCAATCCTGTCCTCCTGCTACCAATTTTCTGAAACTACCATCAACCATGCACACACAAATTCTGCTTTCTATCTTCTTCTAATGGAATTAGGGTCCCTTTTCCTAGCCAAGTCTGTTACTTCCCCTTGTGCCCTAGATCCTATCTTTCCCCGCCTTTAAAATAATATTGCTTTTGATTTATCCTCTTTCTCTCCCACATCACGTTTTTCTCTCTATGCTGGGTCATTTTTCAGATTAGAATTATGTACTGATATCTCCCTCATAAAAACAAGCAAACAAAAAGCCTTTTTTGATCCCATGAGAGCTTTCAGCCACATCTGTGTATCTTGGATCTCCTTCATAGAAAATTCTTCCCAATACTTGTCTAGACTATTGTTTTCACTTCCTTAGATCACATTTTCTTCTCAATCCACTGCAGTTGAGCTACCATCCTCATTATTTCATTAAATTGGCTTTGTTCAGGGTAACCAATAACCTGAATCTTGTCAAAGCCAATGGCCATTTTTTCTGCCCTCATCTTACTGTGATTCTTCTCTCAACAATTGACAGAGTTGGTTTCTCTCTCCTTTTTCCAACACCTTTATTCTTCAATTCTGTGACCATAGTCTAATTTTTCTTCATACTTGAAACTTTTCTCTCTTTTTCTCTTTCTCTTCCCCCTTCTCTTCCTCTCCCTTTATCTGCCTTTCCCAGATTATCCTCCCTCATATGACCTCTATGTTGACCTCTGTGTTGATGTCCCAAAGCCAAGCTCTATATCTGAGGCCTCATCTTTTCCCATAAATTCTATGCCATTAAATACAGCTGTACACTACGATTTCCAAATTCATATCTTGATCTTCAACCTTTGTTTTAATGTTTATTTATTTTTGACAGAGAGAGAGAGAGAGAGTATGAGTGGGGGAGAAGCAGAGAGGGCTGGAGGGGCAGAGAGAGCTGGAGACACAGAATCTGAAGCAGACTCCAGGCTCTGAGTTCTCAGCACAGAGCTGGATGCGGGCCTTGAACTCATGAGCTGTGAGATCATGACCTGAGACGAAGTTGGATGCTTAACTGACTGAGTCACCCAGGTGCCCCTCAACCTCTTTTGTTTTAAAACATAGACTTGAATATCTAGCTGTTCAATTCATATATGCAATGGATATCCAATAAATATTGGCATGGCTTACTCCTTCACGATCTTTATAGGTCTTTCTACAAACATCACCTTCCTGCTGAGACCACCCCCCAAAAATAGGAAAGAGTAAACCTACTTTAAGACTTCAATTTTCTTTGTAAAGTTAAATGTGTCTTCATAGCAATTATCACCATCTGGTATGTATTATTTATTTATTGTCTCCTTCCCCACAGCCCAGGAAATCTAGCTTCGAGAAGACAGGGACTTATTCTGTTCCCTTCACAGCTGTATTTCCAGTGCTAAGAATAATCATGGACTGATAATATGCACCCAATAAGTATTTGTTGAATTACTATTCCTCACAATACATCTTTCAGAAAATGGCACCACTATATACCTATTTGCTCAGAACAAGAGCCTCCAGAATTATACCTGATTCTTCTCTTTCTTTCACCCTCCACATCCCATCCTGTCGATCTAATTCAAAATGCATACCACATCCTAACATTCCTCACTGTCTTAATCGTTCCCCACTTCCAGTCCAAGGCACCATCCTGTCTCACTGTGCTATTTCTGTAACCTCCTAACCATTTTCTCTATGCCCTCAATATTGCCTCCTGCCCCAAGATATCCCCCCCATACACTACTGCTGAGTGATCTTTCTAAATAGCAAATTTTATCCCATCTCCCTGTACTCAAAATTCTCTAATGGTTTCCCACTGAACCTATAAAATATTTTAAACCATTCTACACAGTATGTGAGATCTTACACAATCTCATCTTTGCTCACATCACCATCTTTATCTCTCCACACTACCCCTTGTCATTTCCTTTGACACACCATGAGCATCCCCATCTCCTGTCTCTGTGCTTGGAGCACTTTCCCAGAGTTATTACCTAGTTGATTCCTTCTCACAGCTTGTCTTCAATGATACCTTCTCAGGCTTTCTGTATTCACCCTTTCCAAAGCAATTACTTTGCCCCTGCCTCCAAGCACTGATGTATTATCATGGGTTTTTTACACATAAGTAGTATCTGAAATTTGTTTATTGTATGTCTGTTTTTTTGCTTTTGGTTAATACCTTTATTTTCACCCAGAAGATTGTAGACCTGTAGGCAAGACCATATTATTTGCTATTCCATATCTACTACCTAGAACAATGTCTGACATATGGAAATGCTCAAGAAATATTTGTTTTCTGATTGACTAAATTGGAGTTGTATCACCAGCTAAACCCCAAGACCTGACTTTTACTGCTCACCTGCTTATGCTCATTAACCTTTGTCTTACATTTTTCCTTAAGCTCTTCTTTCTGGCTTACCTCAAAACCAGGCAAATGAAACTTGAAACCACCCCTCACATGACAGCGACAGCCCTGACAAGACTTCCCACTGGCCTAGACCATCCAGACCATTTGAGATAAACCCCTGACTCACCTCACACCTGCTCAGGTGAACATTGGAATGACAACTGGAATGACCCACAATTGCCTTTACTTTGTTACAATACTAAAATCTCTGCCCAAGGAGGAGACTCAGCCTCATTTATGTAACATCCAATGTATGTATAGGCATGTATCCTTAAGGCTCATACAGAACATTATTTCCTCCTCTACATATGATGACAAGGCTTCCTAACTAAATATTCATCCTAACCTTAAACAAAGGGTACCCATTCACCCTTTCTTGGGGAGTCACAGCTTTGGAAGCTATTCTCCCATGATCTTTTTATTTGCTGCAGATAAAGTTTTCTTTGTGCAACAAGTCACCTAGTGTAGCTTCTGTGACTCACCAAAGAGCCAACTCACATTAGTTCGGTTACAGTTGGACAACATGGTTAAATCTCACATTATACCATTAACTCATTTTGTGGCTAAGTAAATAATTTAACATCACTAAATGCTAATTTTCATAATATAACAATAACAGACCTATCAATTCGAAGGCTATAATGAACCTCAATTGAGACCACACAAACAAAGCTTCTATGTAAACCATAAAATACTATAATTATACTCCAATCACCATCTATACTGATTGCTTACATTATTAAAACCCTGTAAAGACTAGTTGGAGTTTTATACCAAGAATAGGCCAAAAAATAAGTTAAAAAGACACCTTTAGTATTAAAATATATGTTTTTGTGAAATAATACTTGATCTTTGAAACATTATGTTAATGTATTACTCTTTATTTCTATGATAAGGAAATAATATTCAACATTGGTTGTCATGCAATTTATTATAATTAAGGGGGAACATCCGCAGAGAATTTTGTTCAATGTTCTTAATTAAATTTTGATATCTCAGACACGATATTTGTGAAAAATCTACAAGTATGCCTTACCACCATGGCCCTTTTTGACTGTATCATTTTGCCATCTGCTTGAACAAATGCCCTGGGTTCAGTCATGGGTAAACCCTTGAGTCAAAAAAGGAAATAAAGGCTACACTGCAATGAAATGGCAACTGTTACATACATATTGCCACTCTATCACACAACTAATTAAAGATAAAAGTGACTAACAACAAATTAAAATGAGAAGTATGTGAAAATACACAGATTACATTTTGAGTAGTGTGTTGGGAAGGTCCACTGGAAAATTAAATAAGCAGAAACATTCTGCTAAATTGAAAATAAAGCAATGATCTCAAAGCAAAAGTGAGAACTCTATTCTTGGGTCTAGAATTTATTAACTCTGATGGAATCTTCCACTTCTCTGGGGATCAATTTCTTTTTCCATAAAAAAATGAAAGGTGTAGGACCTGACCTAGATGACCCCCAAGGTATTTCATCTTCTGGCACTGGTATTCCATGAACATTCCATGACCAGAAAAGGACAGTGATAGAAGCTGGAAGGAGCTATCAGAGCCCAGGCACACATAGCATTTAGTAAGAAGGATATCTGGGTAGGCCCAGATTCAACTGCTAGCTTTAAGGTAAACTCTCTGAATGACCTCTGGGAATTTTTGCTTTAGTTTGGTCCCCAAACTCCAGAGTGTTTTCAAAATTATATGAGATAAGTGTGGGAAAGCACCTTTTTGTCTTGGAAAATTCCAAAGGATAATTATAAATACCTTCTAGAGCTCATAATCTCAGTGTTGCTCATGGGTATTTATTTAAATATTTGCCCAGATTCTGCTATCATAGATAGTATCAGAGATGACAGATTGCCTCTCTATTTATCAGGCTCTAAAAAGAATGTGCACACTTTGACACAGTATGTTGGGAAAACCAGAACTCCCTAAGTGAAAAGAAAACAACTGTGAACTCTGTGATATTAAAGAAATATAGCTCCAATGAGACATGGATTTAAAGACATTTATCTTCAGTGGATGTAGATTTTTCTACATTAGGTGAATTAAAATTGCATGGAAATTTCCTGGAGATTTTGTACTTTTTTTGTTTTCCCACAAATTCACTTGAGTAACTTTGAGTAATTATGGCTTTTTTACACTTTGTGTTTCCCCAAATTTTCATCCCCCAAACTAACAGCAATTTAACTAATTACATTTTTAAGTTCAGTGGTAAACATAGGCAATCCAAAGTAAGTATAATTGCCAGGGAGAAAAATGTCTGGGCTCCAGGTTTAGTCTAGACTTGCCACATGGTATTTGCTAAAAAGCCAGTCTCTTACCTATGTCAATTAATCAAAATGTTATGCTCTGAATCTGGAAATTTAGTGGTCAAATGTTCTAACAAAGAAAAACATTGTATTCTATAGAAAAAGCATTAAAAATTAAATCAAGATTTTTAATTTAATTATCCTTTTTCTCTCTTCGTATATATACATACATGTACAAAATACATTATTTTAATATGAACATATGAGATGAATTATCATTTTCCTGTTGATATAGAATACATATATTTTTCACAGGACTTATATAATGATCAAATTTGTAATTTATCTCAAGCTCATATTTTTAGTCAAACTCAAAATAGCTAAGATAAAAACTATTATAAATATGAGATATCACATACAAAATATAAGTATAAAGTACAGTGCAGGTTAAAGTAGACTAACTGACCACCATGGATTTGAATTCACTTTAAAATGTCATTAAAAATAAAGTAGGGTCCCTGGGTGGCTCAGTCAGTTGAGCAATCAACTTGATTTAGGCTCAGGTCATGATGCCAGGGTCGTGAGATCAAGCCCCGCATTGGGCTCCACACTGAGTTTGGAGCCTGCTTAAGATTCCTTCTCTCTCTCCCTCTCTCTCTCTTTCTTAATTAATTAAGTAAGTAAATAAAAATACTCAGAAATGGGTGTTAAACACATGTAACCATCTTACCACATAGCTTCTGTTTTCAACTTCCCAGAGACACAGAAAGGAAATGGGAGACAAAGGCAAAAAGAAAAGATGGCAGAATGAATACAACTGAGAGAGGAGGTTCAAGAAAGCAAGGGAGGAAAAGGCAGTAAAAGAAGGAGAACATAGAGAAAATAAGGGGGGAATAATGAGGCTGTAAGACAAGCTACAGTTAAGTATATTGATGATTTTTCTTTCCATGCCTTCCTGCTTGATACTTTATGTTTGATTAAAAAAAAAAAAGGTTTAGTGCTTTCCAATGATTTTGCATCACAGGAACTGAGTTTCTTCTTCCCTTCAACTCACAGTAAAGCAAGCGGTGGTGGACATGATTCTTCATATTGTTGCCTCTTCTCCAAATCCAGTAGATCTTTACACAGAAGACAAGTGTCAACTTCCAAGGTGGTACATTTACACACTGATCATCTTTTCTGTAGGTTCTGACACTTAGATATTACCCAGGCTCATGCAACCAGTGGTGAAATGAGCTTGATAAACTTCGTATAAGCTAATACCATGGCGTATGCACCTCTTCATAATGTTCTTGATAAAAACATACAGAGAAATGAATAGTGCAGGCAAAATGAGATGATGAGACTATTTTAACTTTTATTGTTGGCATTTTAGTTTATTTGGCTTGACTTTTTTTTTTAAGGGCTAGGGTTGACTTATGGAAAGCATGGTGGGGAAATAAAAAATTGGGTCCTGGGGTTGACTCAGCCCTTAACTAGTTTTAAGAATCTAGATATTGCTTGGGGCACCTGGGTGGCTCAGTTGGTTAAGCGACCAACTTCAACTCAGGTCATGATCTCGCGGTTTGTGAATTCAAGCCCTGCATCAGGTTCTGCACTGACAGAACCTGGAGCCCATTTTGGATTCTGTGTCTCCGTCTCTCTCCGTCTTCCCTCCCCCTCCCCCACCGCTGATGGTCTATCTCTCTTTCCTTCAAAAATAAATAAATATTTAAAAAATTAAAAAAAAAGAATCCAGATATTGCTCAATGAGCAGTTTATTTTCAATATATAAATTCAAAATGTAGTATTTCCATACTGCTTCCTTAATTATTTATTTATTTATTTTACCGTAAAACAAATACCAAAATGTTGGTAATTATTACTATTTTTTTGTAGTAATGCTACCAACCACATAGTGGTATAATAATCTATTTCCAATTAAACCTATTTCTTCTGTACTGATTTGTCCTGTTTAAGGGAGTGTTTTGGTATAATTGACCTCCTTTGACCTATCCTTCCTCAATTGTAATTTTTTTCTTTCATTGGCAATTGATTTCCAGTTCCCTTTGTTACAGTGATTTAGCTTCTGGAATCTCTATGCAAACCTGTACATTTAGCTTCTGGAATCTGTATTCAAACCTGTAACTTGGCTTGCATAGACCATGAACTGTTCCTCACATTTGAGAGAGGGAAGAGAATTAAACTAACCTATTTATAATAACAACCTTGTGTTGCTACGAGATGTGCCATGGCAGAACTGAAAATCATTATCTTTGTCATGAGAACAGAAGGTATAAATAAGGTGACCAGAGAAGTTTTACTGCTGTTAGCAACAGATGCAGAAGAGCAAAACAGCTATTCCAATAATACTACCCATATGCTGGTGCGAACAAAAGAAAGATCTAGCAGTCCCAGGCTAAGTGAATTAGTGCTCCTCGTGATGCCATTGCCCAGGGCTGGGTTTTGTTCTTTTTCCGTGATGTCTTTTCAGTGCCAAATATGTTGTCAGTTCCCATTAACAAAGAGCCAGGCTGCCTAGAGTCTGGGTTAGACGTATTCTAAGGATGGCAATTGCCTTATTCTCAGGTTATTAATGTGATATATCCTTAGGCCTTGGATGCCCCTTGGGGTCCAAACAGTGCAAATAGGTTTTGTTTTGCTTTTCACTTTAGTTTTCAAAGCCACTGCTCTTTTCCCTGCCACCACCTCTAGCTAGAATTTTGTCATTCTTCCTTTATCATTTGTTCCTCTTCCCCAAAACATGAAATGTAAAAGGCTGACCCTGCCCGTGAGTGCAATAGGTAGTTGTACATGGCTGAAGGCTGAGGGAAGAAGGCTGTGAAGTTGCATTTTAACTCACAAGCCCATGACTGTGGGATTTGTACTTTTTTTTCTAGCACCATTTGATGTGGTTGATGAACAAGTCTCTTTTTCACACACAGCTTCATCCCCAGGGTTTCCTGCTTATTCACATAAACATTGATAATAGTCTTTAAACAAAATAGAAATCCTATTCTGGTCAATGTGGAGTCACAAAGGAAGAGAAACATTTGCTTATTTTTGCCTAGTTACTAGAGATATAATATGGCTTGCCTACATGTGTACCTGAATGTCAAGATTTCAAAAACAGCTCGTTTGCTTTGATTGGTTTCTCCAATAACCTCCGCATATTTGTCATGCTGTAGATAAGATTTTGGTAGTCCACATTTACCCACTCATAAATCAACTACTGATTTGAGACTAATGTTACATGCAGTATATTATAGTAAATACTGTGGGGAGTACAAAGATGAATTAGTATATTTATCAAATGGATCCAAGTCCGATAGAGGAGATTAATACCTACATATAAACAATTTTGTACATGCTTTGTAAGGAGAATGTGGTTACCACTGATTTAGCTCAAGCTAGAAGTAGTCTCTACATCATCCTCAATTTTCTTTTTACATCATATCATACAACATTGGTTGCACAATGCAACAATGCTCTGCACAATTTTTTTTAAATATTCTTGAATGTTTCCCTTCTTTTCACTACCAATGTATTAATTCATAAACTTAAACTTTCTCACTTGATTGATTGCAGTGAATTGCTTGTTTGATTATTCTGGAAGCTGTAGGGAGCCATTGGAAGATTCAGAAGAGAGGGACTATGTGATTATGCCTACTCCTTAAAAAAATAGTATTGTTGAATTAGGAGACTATAGATGCTGGAGAGGATGTGGAGAAACGGGAACCCTCTTGCACTGTTGGTGGGAATGCAAATTGGTGCAGCCACTCTGGAAAACAGTGTGGAGGTTCCTCAAAAAATTAAAAATCGACCTACCCTATGACCCAGCAGTAGCACTGCTAGGAATTTACCCAAGGGATACAGGAGTACTGATGCATAGGGGCACTTGTACCCCAATGTTTATAGCAGCACTCTCAACAATAGCCAAATTATGGAAAGAGCCTAAATGTCCATCAACTGATGAATGGATAAAGAAATTGTGGTTTATATACACAATGGAGTACTACGTGGCAATGAGAAAGAATGAAACATGGCCCTTTGTAGCAACATGGATGGAACTGAAGAGTGTTATGCTAAGTGAAATAAGCCATACAGAGAAAGACAGATACCATATGTTTTCATTCTTATGTGGATCCTAAGAAACTTAACAGAAACCCATGGGGGAGGGGAAGGAAAAAAAAGGAGGTTAGAGTGGAAGAGAGCCAAAGCATAAGAGACTCTTAAAAACTGAGAACAAACTGAGGGTTGATGGGGGGTGGGAGGGAGGGGAGGGTGGGTGATGGGTATTGAGGAGGGCACCTTTTGGGATGAGCACTGGGTGTTGTATGGAAACCAATTTGACAATAAACTTCATATATTGAAAAAAAATAGTATTGTTGTTAGTTTAGGGTCTGGATCATAAATCCATTGAAGAAATTTCAATCCCATTGGTGAAGAAAAAGAATAAAGCAGTTAAATCATAAATCAATTGAAATATGGAATTAACAGAAACTTAGTTCATGGCCTTCACTAGGGCCATAGTAAATGTGTGATAAAATATAATTCTTTAATAAATTAAAACATAATTATAATTACAATTTAAAATATAGTTCCTCAAAACAATATCCATTGAATTCAGAACATTATACTACTTATATGTGATGGACACAGAAATGTGCCATGCAGAGTCCCTTTTGAGGACAGGGTGATAATTGTCACAGACATACTCTCAAGTACCCCAGTTTGGAACCTTGGCCTGTAAGGAAAGGGTATCACAATGGGAAAAAGCCAAGTCAAAGCCTAGAAAACTATCCCCCCTATTCCTGGCCAAGCTATCAAATTAAAAACATTATCATTTCCAAGAAAAGGACTTATTGGCATTACCAAATGATTTAGTTAGCTAGTCAAAGGCCTAGAAGAAATATTGGAAGATCCAGGAAAAAGATAACTAGGATAAAGGTGTATGGCTAGACCTATCAGAGAAGGCTAAATATGAAGTTTTTTGTGTCATATGTTAACACATACAAGAAATCAACCATTACTTGTAGAGGCACAAAACCACAACATATACAAGATGATTTGGCAAGCTGATGTTAGTCAATGTCTGTCATTGGCCACTCTAATGCTGGCATAATAGGCACATGAAGGAAAGATGGCCACAATGGCAAAAATGGACCAAAGCTGATATAACTACTGCTACCACTGAATGTCCAAATTGCCAACAAGAACAGAGAAACAATAGTGCTCTCAATAGGGAATAACACTGAATCCAATTATGATGCCATTCCTGCAGCCACTATGGAAAACAGTATGGTGGCTTCTCAAAAGATTAAAGACAGAACTACGATATGATCCAGTAATATCACTGCCCACTTTGGGTATAAATCCAAAAGAATTGAAATCAGAATCTCAAAGAGATATTATCACTCCTATATTCACAATAGCTAAGATGTGGAAACAATCTAAATGTCCATCAACAGATGAATGGATAAAGAAAAAATAATACACACACATGCGTGCGTGCACGCACACACGCACACACACACAATGGGATAATCTTCAGCCTTAAAGAAGGAAACCCATAGTATAGGACAACATGGATGAACCTTGAAAACATTATGCTAAATGAAATACACCAAACACAGAAAGACAAGTACTGCATTGTTCAAATTATAGGAGATACCCAAGTAGTCAAATCATAAAACCAAAGACTGGAATGATGGTTACCAGAGATTGGGGGAGGTGGAAATGGAGAGTTGTTACTCAACAGGCATAAAGTTTCAGGTAAGTAAGCTGAGTAATTTCTAGAGATTTTCTATCTACAGTCAACAATAATGTATCGAACACTTAACATTTGTTAAGAGGCTATATTTTAAGTTTCTTATCACAATAAAATAAATTAAAAAGGAATACACACACACAAGCACACACTATATGGCACCATTTCTCAAGGAGACCAACTAGCCACATGATGCATCATTCATCACTAGTGCACAAGCCAGCTATCTGCTTTGATAGAAATATATATTCTTGGTATGGGTTTTTCTTTCCTGCCTACAGAGTTGCAGTATCACTATCCAAAGGCTTATAAAATATTTGATTTACTGATATAGAATCTCACATACAATCACAACAGATCAGGTAACCCACTTTACCATAAAAAATATGGGAGTGAGGATGGGCCCATGCCATGGAATCTACTAATCATGTCACATGTCACACCATCCAGAAACTGCTGGCTTCACAAAATGCTGGCACAACCTTCTGGAGTCATAGCTGAAGCATCAGCTCAGATCTTCTTCTTTCTGAGAATAGTGCCTATGTACTCTAAGATGCAGTATGTACCTTGAATCAAATAACTTTATATAGTGCTATGACTCCAAGAGGAAGAATACATAGCTCCAAGAACCAAGTGGTATGAACAGGAGTGGTGCTACCTACCTTCACTTCCAATAATCCACTTGGTGAACTTGTTCTTCTCATACCCACAGCCCTGGGCTTAATAATTAAGAGTTCATGGTCCCTAAAAAGAGGATACTTTCTTCAGGGGACACAGAAAGAGCCCCATTGACCTATAAATTATGGCTGCTCTCTGAGACCAGAACCAGCAGTAAGAAGACGCAGCAGACTGACGAGCACTGAACCCCTACCAATGCAAGGAAGTAAGGCTGCCTACACAATGAAGGCAGGCAGGGAGGAATATATTTGATCTCAGACTAAAGAATCTCTTGTTATTTGTCGTAGACTCTGGGCCTGGAGTTCTCTCTTGTCCAGCAAGAGAGCAGATGCAGGATTAAAATGCGAGAGAGACTAATGTCTGGGAGGAGACAAGAGCCCCAAGTAAGGGTCCTGGCTCCATTTTCATTAGGATCAGAAGGCTTACAAGCATGACAGACGTGCGTGGACAAAGAGACAATGAAACCGTGAACATTGTGAACACTAACTCCTGGGCGTGGAGGAGTGAGGGTTTTGAAGATATGCGGTGTCAGGGATTTGGGTCAATACAAAACAAAATCCTGGCACCAGGCAGATGGTTGTTTACCGCAGACAGGAGGCACCACCTCTGTTTTACCTAAACTTGCCTAGGGGACAAGAAATACAGCAGGCTCCCTCAGGTCTACAAAGCACCTTTCTTTTGCTAATTAGCTCAGTTCTGGGCAATTTAGCCCCTCTGCTGTCTAAAGTCCTGTCCTCCTGTTTTTGTCCTTCCTTCCTGTGAAAGCAGCTTTCTGCTCTTGTTATTAAGTTGAGGGCACTTCTGCCCTGAATACCTAATCTTGTTTACCTAATCTTGGTTGCTTTCATCCTGAGTTTTCCTATTTCTATACCTTTGTCCTATACTGGGGGCCTTTGCCCTGTTTGCCCTAATATTGTTTACCTAATCTTGTTTACCTAATCTTGGATGCTTTCATCCTGTGGCTTTTTATTTCTTTATGCCTTGTTAACCCATGGGTACAAGCTCGGAGAATTCCTAAACTCATTCTCTGGAGCTATTCCCTTGCCTTATTGTTTTGTTAAATGGAAAAGTACCGCTCTCACAGTCTGAGAAGCCCTGGTGATCACAGTCTCAGACCCCTCAGGGATATGGTCTTAGGATAGACACCGGATAAGCCAGTAAGGCCAGTAAAGGTGTTCACTGAAGTGAAGGAAATCTAGAATGAACAGTGGAGGAGGAAGACTATGGCAATTTGTGAAGCAAAAGTGAATGCCATCGAGGGAGCTATAGTTTGGCCACTCACCTCCTTCTCTTAACATTTCTCTCAGGAAGAGAGGCCCGAACAAGTGCTTAGTAGACTTCTTCCCTAAATGTATAAGAAGTGAATCCAGGCAGTGCAGATGTAGACTGGGGTGGACATGGTGATATAACACTCACATCGCCTTCGAGAAGGGACATGCTGCCCAGCCTCAGGGAGCTTGTCAGAAGACAGTCTCCAGCTCTCAGACACTTCAGGGACTGCCTCATCTGAAGAGAGTCAGCCTTCTCATGCTTACGTCCTTTCTAAGGGGGGTGGGGAGGGGTCCGTGTTCAATAACTGAAAGAGGTGAGGATCATCTCTCCTATTCAACACTGCATGGGTTGCTTTGACTCTGCAGCAACCTGGAGGATGCTGTTAGGAGGCCTGTACTGCAACTTGACTTTTCTTTGTGTTCTCTACACTCTGCTTCAGACTATGGACCCCAGAAAACCCAAATTTTAAGAAGACCTATACAGTGATAGAGTTTTTAAAAATGTCCTTTAAATGATTTGGAAAGTTTGTATAATACTAAGAAAAGGCAAACAAGGGATAAATTCCCTTGGAGGTGGGAGCATGTTTTATTCATCTTTATATTTTTATACCAGTGTGGTAGCTGATATAGTGCACTAAATTGAAATGAATTGAATCATACTGAATTGGAAGGCTGGAATAATAAATAATATTCAGTAATATATCATAGTCAATAATTTTCCCTTTCATAATTAGTCACCCTGACTTGTTTCTGGTTCCTTACTTGCTTTCAGAGAACAAAGTGTGAGATAATTATCCATCACCTCATTGAGAAATTGCATTCCTCCTGTTGAAGGAATCCTTTCCCCAATCCTCATATTTCCTTGAGGAAATATCGATTAAATTTATGACCATTCTTTTCACCCCGTTCTTTGACTTGTGAGGTTGGGAGAAGGTGTCTGTGCAGTGCAATCCCTCCTCTATTTGGAAGAGGTGGCCAAGAGCAGGCACACTTCTTTTGGCCTATTTTATGAGACGTCACCCCCAGTGGTGAAGGCTGTTGAATCTAGGACTCTTTGGGTAATTCTTCCAATTGGAGGTAATATGAATAAGTTTTAGGAAGTCTATTTGGCTCTTATTCCAAGTCATATTCTCCAAAACCAACTCTACCAATCATAACAGTGATATTTTAATGTCCATCAGTTGAAATTGTTTATGTGCAAATATCTCAGCTGGAAAGAGGAGTGTGATTAAACCCCAAACTCCAGCTGACTCCCCAACTAGTGATGCATTCCTTTCGTATTTATAAGAGGCCAGTCTCTCTTTACACTCAACTTATCCCCTAAACCCCTTTCATCAACTCATTCTCATAACCCATGTGGCAAAGACTCTATTTGAGTATTTATTTGTGATCAGTGCATAGAAATTTACTGAGGGATGTAGACAGAATCAGGAAGCATTACCCTCCCTAATCCATGTTCTTGCTTCTACCTATAACCTAGAGGGCAGGCAACCAAGCCTAGCAGGCAACCATTTCTCTGTTAAGATGAGGAGGGCCTCTCTGATGACAGTAAGTCACTACCACCCACTTACTTGTCATTCTAAAATTTACATTGAGAAATGTTTGCTCAGCATAAACAAGATTATTAGCACACTAACCATAATAAAGAATGTATTTTGGGGGGGTTTGGGCAGCTCAGTCGGGTAAGCATCTGACTCTTGATTTCGGCCCAGGTCATGATCTCACAG
Source organism: Panthera pardus (assembly GCF_024362965.1). Lineage (NCBI taxonomy): Eukaryota > Metazoa > Chordata > Mammalia > Carnivora > Felidae > Panthera > Panthera pardus. Next base: position 31,923,309 of record NW_026526765.1, on the reverse strand, counting down.
TTTGTGTGTTCAAGCTCCATGCTGGGCTCTGCATTGACAGTGCGGAGCTTGCTTGGGATTCTCTCTCTCTCCCTCCCTTTTTCTCTGCCCCTCCCCTGCTCACACACACTCTCTCTCTCTCTCAAAATAAATAAACATTAAAAAATAAAAAAAATTTAAAAATAATGCATTTTCTTACTCTTTTCCTTCACTTTTATTGAGGAAGGCAAAACTTTTCTTCATTATTATCTGTGTTGAATAACAAAAATAATATCTTTGAAAAATATTAAACAGGTATATTAAGTTAATTTCCCATAGATCAGGTTTCCTTGCAGCTTCCCACAGACAGTGGATATCATGCAGAACAAAGAAGTAAATGACAATTTCAAGTTTAAACATAATTTTGAGTCTATAATGACATTATGATCCCAAAAGATTTTTTTGAAATATAGAAGTCTAGTTCTATATAACAAAAGCATTCTTTTATATATTAAGAGTGAGTTTTAGAAGTCTGAGCTTAGAGGTTTACCATAGTTGTGGAAGATGGTGGATATTCAATATCATATGTGTTGTATTTGTCAGCATTCGTTTTAGTAATAAAATAAAATGTATGATCTTTGCTTTAATTTAAAATTATAGTACGTGTATTTTTCCATTTTTGTCTTCCTCCTCTCAACACACGCCTGCATTCAAATAAACCAGTCAATATCCTCGGGTGTAGTATTTCACTCATTTGTCTATTTTCATATAATTATAATGAAAACATATAAGGTGTTTCATTGATATTTGTTTTTACTAGTCATCCTATATATGCTGATCTTTGACCAGCTTCCTTACTTAATAATACATTAAAGACCTTTTTCCAAGTCTGAAAGTGCATACCTCTTTTTAACATTGCTTTGTGTATTCTTTTAAATTAATACAAATTTTTAGTGCAGTTTTAGATTTACAGAAAAATTGAGCTAGAGGCTTCCCATCTATCCCCTCACACACATGCACAGTTTCCCTATTACTAATATTTTGCTAAACGGCTACAGTTGTAAACTAGAATGCACCAATATCAGCTCATCAACTGTAAAAAATGTGCCACACGAATGCATCATTTTTTTCAACAACTACATGACATTATATTGCGTAGGTGTATCTCTCCATTCCTTAACTGTTGAAGAATCTGGCTGTTTATAACCTTTTACCATTATAAACACTGCCACACTAAACACCCTTCAACATTTACCCTTATACACTAGGAACGTTATTTCTTTGAGGTGAGTTTTCATGTGAAATTATTAAGTGAAAGTATATGAATATATTACCATTTACTGCCACTTGTATAGTCATCTCCTCTTTCATCAGGTTTTACAAATGAAAATCACATCTTCTAGAGTCTTGGTACATAGTGTACTTAGTGAGATTTTTTTGGTTTATTTATTTATTTGAGAGAGAGAGAAAGAGAAAGCATGAGCAGCGAAGGGCAGAGAGAGAGAGAGAGGGAGAGAGAGAATTCCAAGCAGGCAAGCAGGCTCTGAACTGACAGTGCAGAGCCTGATGCAGGGCTCAGTCTCATGGAACGGTGATGTCATCACCTGAGCTAAAATCAAGAGTTGCATGCTTAACCGACCTAGTAACCCAGGCCTCCCAAGAGACTTTTGAAACTTATTTAATATGCTTACGTTTTCATGAACAATTGGATGACAGATTTGGTTGATATTACTGTCAGTACTGTGTTCTCAAGGGGTGAAAATGACTAACAGACCGATATATAAGAACCTGTACCCACATAGTCTTATTTGAAAATTGCAACTTTTTTTCACAAGTCTTATAATAGTTCCTTTGGGTTTCTTATTCCTTGGAGGATTATTCTATACATTCTCTACTAAATGGTCTAGACAGGTAGTCCAATCCAACATTCAAGCTCTGTAAAACTGATCTAGTCCTGCATTTTATGTTGTGTCCCCCGTCCTACTCATACCGCTTCTCATGTATCTGGAATTATTATAAAGGGAAATACCGTAAAGTCATCTCATTACCATGAAACAAAATTCCATATATCAAGGACTCATATAGTCAACAGTGCACCCATAAGTATAGTAATTTGCTTTTTTTTGTTTTTTTGTTTTTTTACCATAAACTTGCTGACAATGAACACATGTAAGTATGGAACCGGGAAGCAGGAGAGTTAAATCACGATTTCTGAATGCGTATTTGTGGGTAAGGAAATCTACATATGATCCATTTTACCAACCAGATTTTAGGTGAAGATACCTGGTTTCAGAGAGGCAAAAGGAATTGCTTCAGATCACCCAGTTACTGATGGCATCAAGATGAGAACAAATGTCTTTTTAAAATTTTTTTTTTAACGGTTATTTATTTTTGAGACAGAGAGAGACAGAGCATGAACAGGGGAGGGTCAGAGAGAGAGGGAGACACAGAATCTGAAACAGGCCCCGGGCTCTGAGCTGTCAGCACAGAGCCCAACGCGGGGCTCAAACTCACAGACTGTGAGATCATGACCCGAGCTGAAGTCGGACGCTCAACCGACTGAGCCACTCAGGCGCCCCACAAACGTCTTCTTAAATGGCAGCTCCAGCCTTTTTTCAACAAGCCACACTTAGGCCATCCAATATTTAGGACTGGTCCTGTAGGAACTCAGCTATCCCACCTCTCTCTTCAGTTTATTCAGTTGGAAAAATAAGCAAAATTTCTGCCATTCCTAAACCTTGCTGTATCAATTATTCAAAAGAATATCACATTTAAATTATACTAGCTAACTTCTGGGGTGCCTGGGTGGCTCAGTCAGTTGGGCGTCCGACTTCGGCTCGGGTCATGATCTCATGGTTCGTGAGTTCAAGCTCCGCATCAGGCTCTGTGCTGACAGTTTGGAGCCTGGAGCCTGCTTCAGATTCTGTGTCTCCCTCTCTCTCTGCCCCTCCCCTGCTCAGGCTCACACTCTGTCTCTGTCAAAAATAAATAAACTTTAAAAAGAAAAAACTTAAAAAGAAATTCTAATAGCTAACTTTTGAAACACCACAAGCCTGCTATCGTGGTTGATTTTATTTTAGTGCTAAAAAATTGTGGTAAAATAGACATTGCATGAAATTTACAATCTAAACCATTTTTAAGTGTGGAGTTCAGTAGTGTTAAGTACATTTACATTGTTGGGCAACCAATCTCCAGGACACTTTTCATTTTGCAAAACTAAGATTTTCAGATCCATTAAGCAGCTCCCCATTCCTCACTTCTGTCAGCCCCCTGCAACCACCAGTCTACTTTATGTCTCTGCGACTTTGATTACTCTACGTACTTCATGTAAGAAGAATCACAGTATTTATCTTTTTGTGACCGAATTATTTCACTTACCATAGTGTTCTCAAGGTTAATCAATATGGTACTATGTATCAATTTTCTTCCTTTTTTTAAAAAAAAAATTTTTTTTTTTTTAACATTTATTTATTTTTGAGACAGAGAGAGACAGAGCATGAACAGGGGAGGGTCACAGAGAGAGGGAGACACAGAATCTGAAACAGGCTCCAGGCTCTGAGCAGTCAGCACAGAGCCCGACGTGGGGCTCGAACCCACGGACAGTGAGATCGTGACCTGAGCCGAAGTCGGATGCTTAACGGACTGAGCCACCCAGGCGCCCCTCTTCCTTTTTTTTTTTTTTAATGTTTATTTACTTTTGAGAGACAGAGCACAAGCAGGGGAGGGGCAGAGAGAGGGAGACACAGAAGCTGAAGCAGGCTCCAGGCTCTGAGCTGTCAGCACAGAGCCTGATGTGGGGCTCGAATTCACAAACCATGAGATCGTGACTTGAGCCAAAGTTGGACGCTTAACCGACTGAGCCACGTAGGTGCTCTAGAATTTTCATCCTTTTTAAGGCTAAGTGATAGTCCTTTGTAAATATGCATATACCACATTTCATTTATCCATCCAACCAATGAATGGGCATTTTGGCTGCTTCTAGTTTTTGGCTACTGCAAATTATGCTGCTGTGAACATGGGTGTACAGGTATCCCTTGTCCTTTTCAATTCTTTTGGGTAAACATTCAGAAGTGGAATTGTTGGATCATATGGTAATTGTATTTTAAATTTTTTGTGGAACCACTGAGGGCTAAAATGTGAGCATTTTAATCTCTTTCTCGTTCTCTCTCAGTAGACCTCAGTAGACATAAATAATTGTAGTAATAAATCTTTGGGGAAAAATCACAAGATATTTATACAAGCAGTGAGTTTATAAATAGAAAATTGATAGCAACAAAAATTTTGTAAAAGACTGTATATCAACTATGTTTTGTCCCTTAGAGATTTTCTTTCCAATCAAATCACAGGCTGAATAGACTGTGTGTGAACCACTGTGGCAAATCCAATCTTCTTAGGAAACAGTGATTTGCAAATTGACAGATTTACACCATAAAGACACCAATGTTGATACATTTAATTAAAAATCTGGTTTTCCTATCTGTTATCTAGATAATTCAGGGAAACAAGATTTGTGTATTGTTTCCCTTTGAACATCTATATCATGAAAACCTGAACAGAAATGATAAAATTTTAACTTTTCTGGGGAGATATTTTGGTTTGAATTGTAACAGAACATTTTCTGGTGACAAGCCCCACCAGCTTTTGAAGGCAGGTCGGTAGCCAGGAAGCACAGAAACACAATGGCCATGGCGCGTGAGGATGAGGCCGATAGGAGAACCTGTCTGTCTTCCTGTCTGTCCAGTACCAACGGTCTTAAGTTGAACACTGTCTAAGGCTATGGTGAATTATGTAGGACCCAGGGAAATCTGAGTCTGGCTAGAAACCCTTAGTCCCATTTTTCTCACAAAACTATATTTAGTAATCTATGGCCTTTGTGCCTGGACACAACTTTGTAAGTGGCTCTGATACTTATCATCTGGATAACTTGGGGGCAGTTAATTAACTTCTTTCCGCCTCAGTTTCCTTTCAGAAAAATAGAAATACCATACTAGAAGCCTGATGAAGGTCTTGTAAAGATTTTAAAAGATTTTATACGTGTGAAGTCACATACATGGAACTCAGTAGATGTTTATCTATGGAAAAAAAATAGTGATATTCTATACCTAGTAGATTCCTCTGGAAAAGAGAATTTAGATTTCGAACATGTTGGCAAATGACTAACCAGTATTAATGACATAATAACTTCTTTATTGGTACTCTCAACTCCCCAAAAGACCACTGATAATCAAATAAGCTTAAGTTCATCAGACTCAACTACAGATATAGCAACTGGAGAAAATAATAAGCGGCTAGAATCTGAACTGTGTCCTAGAATGGAAAGCTTAAGGGAGAATATTTACAGGGTTTGAAGGTTTAGGCTCCAGTGATAGAAAACAGATCTTTCAAGGTGAGGAATGAATTGAGATTGAGTAAAGTTTGTGACTACAAATCTCATGCTGAAAAATTAGCTAAAGGATTTTGGATTATGCCAGTCCTTTTTCTTCTATATGCTCCATAATTACCATGATATTTGAATAACGATAATGAGCACGTAATGATGGAAATTTAAAAATGTGATTTTCCTCTTCATTACCTGAAGAATTCAGGGAAATGAGCTTTGTGTGTTATTTACCCCTGAATACCTATATTATGAAAGCTTGAACAGAAATAATAAAATTTTAAGTGTTTTCTACTTTGATTTAATAAAAGATACTAAGAAATAGAAGATACTAAGGAAATAAGTCATGGGGTCAGATGAAGATAAAGACCCCTAAGCTCATTGTCCTATTACAACATGAAATGGAGAATTATATATATATATATATATATAAAATATATTCTATACATTGTATATATAATATACATAATATATATAATTATATATATGTTATATATATAATTATATAATTATATATATAATATATATAATAATAAATATATTATATATATAAATTATATATACATAATATATAATTATAATAATTATAATTATATAATATATTCTATACATCATATATTACATATAATATATTATAATTAATTATAATTAATTATATAATTTAATTAATTAATTATATATTTAATTATAATTAATTATAATATATATGGCCATGTACCAGGTGATAGATTCCATAATAAAGGAATAAAAATTAAATGGGATTTTGGTAGTGACCTTGGCTCTGTTATGAGGAAAAAGAATAAGTTGTTAAAATCTTCCATTGAAATGTGTTTCTTATTATAAAGATATTTTCATGTATAAGATAACATATACAAGAAATTGTAATATATAAGAAATATATTGTACAAATATATTGTACAAATATATTGAAATATATATTGTAATATATAACAATGGGTTAAGAACAAAAAGCCTTAATCTTTTAAGAATGTTCTATACAGAAAACAGAGGGTTAGACTTTCAAGTAGAAATGAGAAGGATTAGATTCCGTTGTCCTCTATTTCTGCTGACTTATTTTGTCAGGACTTATTTCATCATACAATAGTACAGAAACTAATTTTCTCTTGATTTTCCAGCAGTTTAAAATATATGCGCTTCTCTGATACCTAGATTATCTTCTAGGAACTGATTATAATACAAATCTCATAAGGATTGATTTCTGCAACTGATCCTGTCAATTGCCATTCATGTAGTGTATCATTCATTACTCAATATTTTAAAGCTTGGTATTGGAGTTTGAGGTAACTATTTTAAGCGAAAATGTTGACCTCTTTTATCAGAATCCTTCCCAAATATTCAATAATCGTCACTAAAATGTCTGGTAACCAAAAGAATGTGTAACTTGAAACCCACACTGAATACCTGATGGGTATGAAGATGATGAAGACTCTTGTCTTTAGTCAGGGAAATGCTCCGTCAAGGAAATGAATGAGCCCTTAAATGAAGCCAGCTGTAGGCAAAGCATTGTCTATATGAATGTAATATAATAGCAAAAATATTTTTTCTAAGCAATTGCAAGCCAAAAATATGCCAGGGACTTCATTATTAATATTATTTTTATCATGTTAAATTATGAGAAAATAGCCTCATAAAAGTGAGATAACTTGCCCAAGACTGCAAACATTATTGTATGATACAACAAAGCTTTAGTTATATTCTAATCCCTCAAAGCCATTTTTCCCCCCATTATGTCATACTCCATTGTTTCAAAACCCTATTCTATGATTTCTAAAACATGTTGTAAACCCATGTATCCCATGATGCAGATATAAGGCATCAGGTAGTACAGCCAGCCAGAGCTGATTTAGAGCCTACCTTCTTAAGAGGGCTTCCTGGAGAAATGTGATCTCAGCAGGAAACAAACACATTAAAAACAACAAAAACCCCTCAGGATTCTGGTAGATGCAGAGATGTATTTGCTCCTGACAAGATGGACCTGTGAGTAACAGATTCCCAGTAATGGGGCTGAGGGTTACTGGTCTTCAAAGAACACATGGAAACTTTCCAAAAGAGAGAATCAGTTTTAAACACCTTTGGAACCCAGAGAACACTAGTGCTAAATAACTTGCAAAGTAAAAAATAAGATTTTTCCTCTGTGGTAGGCAGAATGACCCTAATTCCCACCCAAAATCTTCCTGTCTTAATCCCCCAAACCTATGAAATGTTTCCTTACAGGACAAAAGGAACTTTGCTGATGTGATTAAGGTAAGGATCTTGAGATAGAAGGGTTATCCTAGATTATCCAAGTGGACCTGGTATAATCACAAGGGCCCTTATAAGAGGGAGGCAAGAGGATCAAAGGCAAAAGAAGGAGATGGGAACAATGCAGGGTGAGGCTGGGATGCTGTTCTTTGAGGGTGGAGGAACTGCCTCAGAGCAATTCACAGCCAATGAAAGGAGGCAACCACCAGCAGCTGGACATGATGAGGAACAGACCTTCCCCCGGAGCCTGCAGAAGGAACACAGCCCTGGCAGTACCTTGGTTTTAGACTTATGACCTCTAGAACTTTAAGAAAACAAATCTGTGAAATGCGTGTTGTTTTGACTAATTTCGCAGTATTTTGTTACAGCAGCAGTCGGAAACTAGTATCACTTTCCTTGCCTTTCCTTCTTCACTTCTGAAGGGTCCAGTGGGGAAATTCATTGGAGAAGGAGGAATATAATTCTAGCTTGGGAAATAGGCAGAAACAAGAGAGATGAAGTAGTCCACGGCCCCTTCTTCAACTGGGTGTCCAGCCCGAAGAAGTGTCAGGCTGAACCGGACAGGTTAATTGCTGAACTGCTTGAGGACTGACAGACCAAAGGATATTTTGTTACCCAGGAGCTATGAATTTGTCCCAGACTTCACCTGAGGGTCAGGATGGACAAGATTATATAAGTGAAGAAAACAATTTTCTAATTACATCCTCTGAGCCCCACTTTTCCAAAACTATGGCACCACATAGGAAAAAGTCCACTTTGAATTAGGTGACTGCTCTGTTGCCTATTCATTCCGTGGGGCTTAGACTTTCTCCAAATACCCCTGTTTTCCTGGTTCTTGCTGAATGTCTTTGCAATGGTGTCCTTTCTTCATTACACTATTCCAGTGAGATTCTCAGTGCTGACAGTCTCAGATTCCCCACATTCTGTCCTACCTACCTGTGTGTTATCAGCCTTGGAAAATTCCTCTTGTTTGTAAAGATAATAATAGACGTGTGACGATGGTGAGAGTATAATGTACAAAATGTTAAAAGCATAATTGTCATACACATAGATAGTGAGCATACACAAAAATTCTTGCTTTATTCATTAATGAGGCAACCAGTAGAATGAAAAATAGAAATTTTATATGGGCAGTGAAGAAGTGCTGAAATCTGATTGCTAAATTAGGTGCAGATTAGATTATGTTCTACCGAACAATAAAACCATAAATGATAACACAGAAGTCATCAACTCTGACAGAAGAAAAACAAATCCTTGTACTTTATCAGGTTTCTGCAACCTACATTCTGTATTTCAGGGCTATAAAATGCCTGGATCCTAATCGGCTTTGATTACCACAGTGAAAGTTCCATTTTCTGGGGGAGTCAGGTGTGTGGGCTAACATGTTGGCATAATGTTAAAATGTTGCACAATCATCTTGTTTATTTCCAGGTTGAGAATAATTCTCTCTAACATCATTAACAACTACTAAAGTATCTAAAAAATTAAAATTACTAAATAAATATTGACATGAAGGAGAGCAAATTTTACCAAATGATGGGACCTTCTGTTTTAAAACAAAGTTTTTATTTATTTAATCCCTGTGCTGGATTGAGCTACATCTGTTGGGTTAAGCTGGGATTTAAATTTTCCTGAATCTCCTTCTCTGCACGGTTCTAGATGTGACTTGGAAGATAGAAGGTAAATAGTGGCTGAGATTCATGAAAGGACTCTGGGATCAGTTACAGTGCAGTTCATTGGCAGAGGTGCCTAGCAGATCCCAGGTCGTCCCTCCTCCTCCCTGCTCTCTGATCAGCTTGCCTTGCCAACAGAGGGCTGCCCGCAAACAGATGGTTGGCACTGGTCACACAGAGTTTAGGAGCTTCTTGTAGACATCTCCATGACATACCCCTCTGCATCTATTGCGTTGTCTGGGTCTGCTTGGCTTCTATATTTACCTTCAAGCTCTGATCTTTCTATTCTTGCCAGTGTTTTTGACAGATGAACTTAGAGACTCTATCTCTGATCCCTATTCTCTGCTTCAGATCTTCACTTCACCAGCTCCTCCCACATTTCCAGAAGATCTAATATCTATAATAAATCTCTTATTCCCCAAGTGCTCAGAGAGGCTTTGCTTCCCTGACTTAACCCTGATGGATGCATTTCTATTGTTTTATGGCTATGATCTCAAATTTCAACCCTCCCCGATGAGATGTTTCCAACCACATTCTGACATAGAGTCTCTCCACTAAATTTACGATGGTAATAATTTCACTAATAACAATAATAGTGATAATAGCTAACACTAATACTTGTGAGGGACTGGCATTATTATGAACGATTTACTACTAAATGCTTAGATGTTTCTCATTCTCTTTAAGACTGCTTCCTATTCTTTAAAAAGAAGATTATGTTTTAGAATGGGAAATATATTCTTCTTAATCCTGAGGTCATATTGGTATGAAAGGATCACAGGAGGGGCACTTGGGTGCCTCAGTTGGTTGAGCATTCGACTCTTGATTTTAGCTCAGGTCATGATCCCAGTTTCCTGAGCTCTTCCTCTTCATTTTGGCCCAGGTCATGATCTCACAGTTTATTGAGCTCTCCCTCTCTGTGCTTCTCCCCAGCCCACATTCTCTCTGTCTATCTCAAAATAAATAAATAACCTTAAAAAAAAAAGAAAAGAAAAGAAAGGAAGGAAGGATCACAAGGAAATCTAGGTAGGGGTGTAGTTAGAAGTACGGTGTGGGTAGCCAGGCTAGTCTGGGGACTGCTTTATTTATGTGGCAGAACAGTTCCTGGTGGTTCTCTAAGATGTAAAGAACCATTGCCAAAAAGCCACCCAAATGCTGTATATTGCAGTAACAGGACCTGCCGTGAATTTGTCATATGTCAGATAATTTGCAGAGCTGTTCATATATATTATCTCATATAATCCTGCCTCTGACTCCAAAAGGTAGGAACTATCAGCCTCTTTTTATAGGTGAGAAAACTGAGATTAGACAAAGTAACTTGCCCAAAGTCACACATTGTGTATGTGATTGAGGCTTCTAATTGTCTTCCTAGATCCATTCTTTCCTGCGAGGGACCCCCAAGTCTTAGCTGGACAGATATTGAGAATAACAATGACTGCATTCCTATCCTCCCTTGCAACTGGGTAAGTCCACTTGGCTATATTATGACCATTGATGTAAAAGTAGAAGCGGTGGAAAGTTGCCCTAGAGGGAAAGAGTATCGTCTTTTTTTGCCTTCTTTTCTGATTGCTGTAACGCAGACGTAATGATTGGATCATCAGCGGCCAGCCTGGCTCTCCACATAACATTGGGAATGGCGGTCAAACACAGTGGAATGATATGCCATAAGAATCTTGAGTCCTTGATACTGGAACACCTTACACACTTGTCTCTAAGTTTCCATCCTATTTAAGCGAAAATTATTGGGTTTTTCTATAACTTGCAACTGAACCCGATCCCAATTAATGCAATAATATAATCTTCTTATGTACATACACAAAAATAACACCAATAACACCCACCACCAGTACGGCCATTCATTCTTACAACTCTCTTCTCCTTATGGAAGATTGGAAATTAGAAATATGTCCCTGCAGTTACCGATTTCCAACCTCGAGTCTGAGAACTTACATTTATCAGGAGTCCCTGAAAATGCCAATTTTCCAACAACATGACCTCTCATCAGAGTAGTAAGAATGGAGAGCTACTGCTAAACAGTGCCTGATTTTTTTTTCTGTAATAGCACATTTCTGGGAAAATGCACTACTCAAGACCATGAAAATTAAAATGACTTCAATCCTCCTAAGTGACATCCAATTGTAAAATTGAATGGGATGGCTTTTTAGAAACTTTGAAAGCATAGCCTTGATTCACTTCCACATATGACTGCTTGAGAGGTTTTTTTTTTCTGTTCCTTTCTGTGTATGAGAGAGCTGAATTGTCTTGCCTTTGGCTTGCTAACAGGAGTATACAGGTTATTTCGTAAGAGCTTTTTTCCAAATGAAAATCAAACTTGCAATTATAAGATAAGTACCCACGCTATAATGTACAACATGATGACTATTGCTAACACTGCTGTTTGACACACAGGAAGGTTGTTAAGAGTGCAGATCCTAAGAGTTCTCATCACAGAGAACATTTTTGTTTTTACTTTTTTCTTTTCTTTATGTTGTATCTGTACGAGAGGAGGGATGTCAGCTGAACCTATTACAATAATCATTTCACAATTCATGTAAATCAAATCATCATACTGTAGTTTTAAACTTATACGGTGATGTATGTTGATTATTTTTCAATAAAACTAAGATACAAAACTAAGATACAAAAATCACAGAGGAAGGCTAAGAAAACAAAGCTCTTGTGAGTGTGACATGTACATGTGTAGGCAGCAAGGCTCATACACAACCTACCCAAGCTCAGAAGAGTTTTCCTAGTTCTTATCATTCTTAGGGCCAAACATCCAAGATCATCGATTTTTGTTGCCAATAGCAATTTGGAAGGTAGTGGGTCTTTAATTCACCAATTACACTGATTTCTGCTGGGCTTTAATAAGATTTCCCATAATTTATAACTTATTAGGGGTGCCTGGGTGGCTCAGTCGGTTAAGCGTCTGACTTCAGCTCAGGTCATGATCTTGTGGTCTGTGAGTTTGAGCCCCACGTCAGGCTCTGTGCTGACAGCTGAGAGCCTGAAGCCTGCTTCTGATTGTGTGTCTCCCACTCTCTCTGCCTCTCCCCACTCGTACTCTGTCTCTCTCACTCTCAAAAATGAATAAATGTTAACATTTTTGTTTTAATTTATAACTTGCTATGCACTCAGATCTGGATGAGGAGAGATAAATAAACTCTGTGTTAAGAATTGATTTTGGTATTGTCCTGTGATGACCTTGTAGGAGGTAGAAAAAACCACCTACGTTTGGGATTTTAAGATTCAATGAGACAATCCCTCTATAAATGAGTTCTCCTTAGATTCTAGATGCCAAAAATCACCATTAGAACTTCTTTTTGTTATAAGATCCATATATCTCTTATTTAATCTTAGACATGCCTGAAGTGAATAACATGCCAAGTAAATCAATTTCTTCCTAAGTATGTACCTCCAAATTAGACTGCAAAAGAAAAAGGGGCATTGGACCAGCACAGGGCCTCAGAAGCTCGTGTAGGCAGGGAAGCTCAAATGGCATGCTTGGGTTCATGCGAATCATTAGGAAAGCATTTTGTACCTTTGGGTGGAAGTTGAGGAAACAAAACAAAATAGTGAGCTGGCTGCAAGAAGAGGAGGTGATGGGCTCAGAGATTTGTTTCTCTTACTGACCTCCGTATTGTTTGCAGATCATAAAACAGGCACTTGAAATCAAATCAATTCACTTCTCAGTAATACTCTATCAGTGTGATGAGACCTGCTGTTGAACCCATTTTAAAACTGAAACATAAACTACTTAATCATTGATATCTAGTTACATATCCAAATTGTTTTAGCAATATGTTTCCCAGAGTTTATTATATTGAGCAAGAATTTTTTTGGCATCACTGGAACTAAGCCAGAAAAGAAAGACATAGAGTTGATTCTATCCTTCTTTGGATGGACAAGAAAAGCATGAAGGGTGAAGAAAATGGTCAACTGAATAAATACATCATCCCACAAGGAACCCTGTACCAGTTTGTTCATCACCGTTACTACATGGCAATGCCTCCTTTTCTTGTTGTGGCATCCCTGCCTCTTTTCTGGAAGGAGCCAAGATCCAATGGTTAGTTTTTTAGAGGTATAGGACCCCTTCCTCTGGCCCCTTCCCTGTAAAAAAAGATAACTTTTTTGCACATTTGCCTTAATAGAGCTGCTGCTTTTAATGTAGTAATCTTTGCAAATGAAAATGAAGTTAAGGCAGCCTGTCTGAAATGGAGAGTCCAAAATAATGAAAAACAAATGCACAATAGATGACAGGCCCCAACAATCCAGCAGTGTGCACTTGTCTTCATTTGGAAAATTCTGTTTCTGCTCATGTATAACTGGGAGCCCAATCAGGGCTACAAAAAAATAGAAGCTTCCAGGAACTGTCTTCATGTTCATGAGCCTGAGCTCACAGCCTGGTTTTCTGTTTCTTCATTACTAGAGTACCATATGGCCTATTTCTACAACAAACACTCATTTAAGATCATGAGAAAAGTTGCCATAATGCTAGGGCTTCAGGCCAAATTACACTGAGAGACAAAATACAAAAAATTCTGAGTGGTTGCTTTATTTTATTCTTTTGTATATGATAATCATCTTGTATTAACATTTCTGCTACTCTAGTAGGTGACAGCATGCTGGATTCAGCTCTGAGTTTTAAGAAAGAAAATTGCTTTCTGATTTCAACTAACATAAATCTATTCACATAAAATGGCTTCACAAATATCTTTCAAGTTATGTTTGTAGGCTCAGCCATCACAGGCATTTTAGAAAATATGTGCTCCTGGTCAGAGAGGAGAAGAAAAACATGTTAACTTAAATTTGTGAAAAGCTTTCTCTATTTTCTAATACTCAGAGATTTGGAAAAGGAAATTATTTGCAAAGAAGGATGACAAAGAATCTAGACTTTGGGAAACCGGCTCACCAAATAAAAAATAAAACAAGGACTTCCTGATAAAATTTTAAAAGGTTCACTATATTACCACATTTAGACCTCATCCGTTCATAATGGAAAACAACGATCTTCTCACATGAGTGTCATATCCACGAATGTCTTCATCTCATCAGGGACAGTACTGCAAACTTCAGGAATGAAGCTGCTTGTGTTAGAGAGTCAGCAACTTCAAAGAAATGTTAAGAGTTTTCATTTCTTTGGAAGATTAGAGTTCGATCAGGAATCTCGTTGCTGCTGTTGTTGCTGTTTGCTTCATTTTGTCGTTTGGACTTATATAAGGATGCAAAGTGACTGTTGTCTCTGTTTATCAAAAGTGAAGTTCCCACCCATGTGACCACAAGGCAAGGTATGGCTTTCACAGTCTGATTCATTCAAAACGTCTACATTATCGTTTTGAGGAATTGAGGATGAGAAGAGGGAAAAATGGCATTGAGAGCAGTGTGAAGGAAAGAAGACAACCAAAGAAATGAGTCAACAATGGGCATGAGCAGTAAGTAATTCAGCATTATCAGAAATATGGATTGAGGAATAAACACAGTGATATAATCCTGTGAGATTCCAGAGACTCGGGAGAGGTGGACACATCTCACAAAGTGTAGACTGGAAGTTCAAGATTTTTATGTGGATATTAATAAGGAGAAATCCTACTGGAGGATTTAGATACATTTAGGTATCCTACTATGGCCTTCCAAAGTGGCATGTTAAAGATATAAATGAACTATAAAATATGCAGTATTTTAGACTTCTGAAGATAATCTCTTAAGGCAAAGGGCTTTTGTATACCATATTGAACCAAAGATGAGAGGGCATTTTTGGAAAAGAGAAGAGAAGGGCTTTTTTTTCCTTCATATTACTCTACATAAAAAAATCTATTTTATAAATTCAAAGTAGCTTTATAATAAAAAAGCCAGATCTCTCTTTAGAGGAATTATCCTACTCTACTTAGGGTTGCTCTTCACTTTATGATTTGCCAAGTTACCGCTCAAGGATAGTATCTCCCATTTCTTTAACACAATTGACCATTTTTGTCTCTTGTACATGATACTGACCTGGTACACATTAAAGGAGGAAAAGGGGAGGAGGACAAGATATATCACATCAACTAGCATAACATCCTGCTGCTTAATCAGACAACTCTCAATGGCCTAACACAATCCACTGGACATCTATATGGGGTCCATCATAGTCCAATGGGGTGTTTGCTGGGGAATCTTCTACTGGCTGACTCAAGGACACAGTGTCCTTCCTTCTTATGACTATGCCATGTCCAAGACCTTCTTCTGAGACATATATATAGTAAAACCTTGGTTCGCGAGCATAATTCATTCCAGAAAATCCTTGTAATCCAAAGCACTTGCATATCAAAGTGAATTTCCCCATAAGAAATAATAGACATTCAGATGATTCGTTCCACAACCCAAAAATATTCATTTGAAAGTGATTACAATGTTGTAATATAATACAAAATATAAAGAAAAATAAACAAATGAACCTGCACTTATCTTTGAAAACCTTCGTGTCTGGTATGAGGGGGACAAAAGAGAAAGGTTATTGTGTAGGATGACTTTCACTATCACTAACAGAATCACGGCTCTCTGGAATCTTTTCCTTTCTTGCAACTTTGACAAGAAACCTATCCACTGACCTAGAATGAAACAAAGCATTCCTAAGCTTACTCTTGAACGGAAAAGTGAAGGACTGTCCATAGGTGCTTTGAAGTGACAAAAAAATACACCAATACACTAATTATGGGCACCTTCCAACATTCTGAAAAATCACTGATTTCTGCCAAACGATGCAGCCTGACACTAAGCATCTGAATGTGGGAGATGATCACCCACAATCCCACAGTGAGTGAGAGAGTGGGGAGGGGGGAAGAACCACTGGCTCAATTGTGATCCTGTGACGTGCGGTGTCATGTACAACTCGTATTGCAAGACATCGCTTGTTTATCAAGTTAAAATTTATTAGAAATGCTTGCTTGTTTTGTGGAACACTCGCAGAAGGGGTTACTCACATCCAAGGTTTTACTGTGTATTTAATACTTTGGCACAAAGGAATTTCAATTTCCAGAATCAAAGACAGGCTGCAGTCAAATCCAAGAACTAAAAATGCTGCACCACCAACCACACTGTTATTGCTGCAGTTTTGAAGGCTTTCCACCCCTGCTCACCTCTTGTACTGCTCATTGCACTCAGAATATGAAGTATGTATTTAATAAGAGGACATCTGGCTCTTCTTAATGTCTAAATTATCAAAATTTTATGCATCCATGTCAACCCCTGGTGTGTTTACTTTGAAACAGGTTCAAATAAAGTTCACTTTGACAGAAAGCTGTGATGACTTTAGGCATTAATGAGCCTGGTTTAATGGTCAGAGGACTAAATGAAGTCAGCAGTCCTGTCTGTTAACGCCTTTTGGACCAACATTGCCATTATCTCGCTGTAAGTATGTTTGAAAAGTCATAGCTCATTTTCTCTAGCTTTCACACAGAGATGATCCTAGGATAAAATAGGTCATTAAACTATGCTAGGCTCTGAGGAATGACAAACTCCAATGCTGCCAAAGCTCCTGTGGTGACTCAAAAGGGTAGCAGAGTGGAGGCATAAAATGTTGCCCTGGGACCTGATGTTTCATAAGCCCTAGACTCATACCTTAATAGAAGAGCTGTTCCAACGCTTGAATAATCTGATTTGGGAGGCTTCTGCATTTGAAATGCTGGATGGCCCATTGCAATAGCTCATCTCATCCACATTTCCTCCACAGTGGACTGTGGTCATCCACTAGACTAGAACAAAAGAAGCAAATTTTGGAAGCATGATGTGTATTTGATTGTTATTTTAAAAAAAAGAATAAAATAAAGCTCAGCTAATATATTTTTTTAAATATTTAATTTTGAGAGAGAGACAGAGAGAGAAGCATAGAGAGAGGGAGGCACACAATCTGAAGCAGGCTCCAGGCTCTGACCTGTCAGCACAGAGCCTGATGTGGGGCTTGAACCCACGAACCATGAGATCATGACCTGAGCCGAAGTTGGGTGCTAAATCGACTGAGCCACCCAGGCACCCCAAAGCTCAGCTAATGTTAATGTAGAGCTTGTTGCCATCAGGCTCACTCAGACCTCTGTAACTTAAGGGGGGGGATTACCCTGAAGGAAAAGTGGAAATTCCTAGAGCATTTGGAGAAGTAAGTGAAGTGGATTTTACTATGTGATTTTAATTAAAGTAATCCTCATTTTAAAGATGGGAAAAGTCTATAAAATATCCTTCCAAGAAACTGGGAATTGAACATAATATTGCACATATAGGCCCAAATGATCAACCCCCAAATGGCAGTGCTGACTTCTCAGGTCTTTGTTAGCCTCAATGGGAGGGAGGGTGTCAAGAGTAATAAGCCCATGAGATGATGTCATAGGGGTGTATCTGGGGGAAAAAATCAAGAGAACTTCTTTGATCTCTTTATTGTAAATAAGACAAATTTTAAATGATTAAAGAAATAATACTGAAGAAGATGTAGTTTATATATACAATGGAATACTAGTTGGCAATGAGAAAGATGAAATCCTGCCATTTGCAGCGACGTGGATGGAACTGGAGAGTATTGTGCTAAGTGAAATAAGTCAGTCAGAGAGACAGGTGTCATATGTTTTCATTCATATGTGGAACTTGAGAAACTTAACAGAAAACCACGGGGAAAGGAAAGGGAAGAATTAGTTACAAACAGAGAGGGAGGAAGGCAAACCATAAGAGACTCTTAAATACAGAGAACAAACTGAGGGTTGAAGGGGGAGGGAGGGGAAAATGGGTGATGGGCACTGAGGAGGGCATTTGTCGGGATGAGCACTGGGTGTTGTATGTAAGCAATGAATCATGGGAATCTACTCCCGAAGCCAAGAGCACACTGTATAAACTGTATGTTAGCCAACTTGACAATAAATTATATTAAAAAAATAATAAAATAAAATAAGATTTGATAAACATAAAAAAAGGAAATAATACTTTTCTAAAGAAATCTCTGCTTTGGAAAAAGTATTTTGAAAATGGATGTTTGGAGAAGCTTCCGTTATTATATGGTTTTGGTGCAGAAAGCAATTAATGTGGGCAATGTAAAAAATCTTTAGAAAAAAATCACCTGGATATAAAATTTTCTGGCTTTTTGGAATTTTTTCAAATGAAGGGTTTCAGTGGATTTTGACCTCATTTATTAAAATTGCATAAATCCAATTTTTTTGTATGAATAATCAATTGACCTTGAGGATTATATAAATTTACTACTCAAATTACCAAACAAACCCTTTACTTAATTTGTGCCTGAGATTTAAAAATAGCATAGTGATTTGGCAAACATAGCCAATAAAACAAGATGCATTTGTTTTATTTGAGTTTGCATACATTTGTGGGGTGGTCCTCAGCTATAATAGTCAGTCGTACCAAGTATCACAAGGAATTACATAGAAATCAAGGGATAATATACAGACTTATATTTAATCACATTCCTAACCTCCCCTCCCCCCTCCAAAACCAGTCCACTAACCTGTGTGGATTCACCTTTGTTTTGGTTTTTATTTTGGTGGGGGAGAAGTGGTGACTGCAAATAGCTAAAATTAAAAATTAATTTAAAATCATTTCCTCATACTATTTTTACTTTCCATTTCATTTTTACTTAAAATTTACAGAGCATGTTAGAATTAAAATACATACACAAATTATAACTTAATCAAATATATATTTATTATAGGAACATGCTGAAGAGGTACATACTCAAGTACTTTTTACTGATAAAGGAGCATAATAAAAATTTTAGAGATACAATATAAGGCTACAAAGAAAGGTGTGTCAGCTTACATATGAAAGGAGCTTATGATATAAATATCATTGGTGTCTGTGTCTCACCCTTACTCCCTAACAATCCTGCTTCAACTGCATCTATCTTCCAAATTTATCCAATATGCCTTATAGAAATAATGGAATAGTATACAAATGAAATTACTATAATGTTCCCATCCAACCCACTGATTCTTTCAAGGAAACCCTAAATAAGTTCCGTAAAAATCAAGTATGGCACCTACTTAAATCAGGGTTACAAATTATACAAATATTTTTCACATAGTTATTGTGATCCCCTCAATACTCAAATTTTAACCACAGTGTGAAAACCAACTGTGGCGTTATAAATGACAATAATAGTAGTAAACATAATGAGTGAACGTCAGACATTTCACAGATCCACAAATAACCTGATTCTCCGAGGCTATCACTTCAATGATATGAGCCATGGATTTAGAATAAAATGATCCGCTTTTTGTACTGATTCTTCTTATTATTATCTAACTGTAGACAAACCATTTACCTTCTCTCTGCTTCAGTTTCTTCACATTCAAATTGAAGATATCTGCTCTATCTCAAGGGGCTGGTGAAGGTATCAGATAATATAAACTATAATCACTTATATTTGACATAATTTGATACAAAATAATGTTGTTATCTTATCTTATAGCCTATGTACCAAGCTCAGAAATGAGGTTGTAGATGTATAAAGAATAGAAAGATACACAAAGACTAGGAATATAAAGATTAGAATGCTCAGTCCAAAAAAAGCATAGGTTGAAAAGGCAGATAATTTAGACAGGAAGATGATTTATGATGGATTAAGCCCAAATCAGGTACAAATCTGAAATGTACATTCTGCAACTGTAGTACAACTATTATTTTTTTCTACTTGAGTCCTAGATGAAGTTGACATTTGCGAGTAATCAGGTCATTTGTTATGTAAACACTTACCTAGAAAATCAGTAAGAACTCAAAGCGGATGTACTCATGGGCTGTTCTTTCTAAAATAGATTGTTGGGCTAGCCTGTAATCATTATATCCAGCTGAGTTTGTGAAGGAAGTCACAAAGGCATTTCTCTGAATTATTTAGCTTCATAATAAGCGACTTAATTTCTCTGAATTTTGTATTTTTACAAATATTTGGCTCCCTGGGTCTGGGTTCCAAGAATTTTGCAGAGTTCAGTCCAGCTGGTGTCAACAACACCGTCCTCTCTCTAGGCAGCATCCTTGGAACAGCTCCCCCTGTGGGAACGGTGGGCATAACACATTCCAAGGACTGGATGGGGGCGTGAGCCTCCGATTGCCCCGGTCCAGCACCCAGGTCAACTGATGGTCATATCCTTTTGATTACCTCCTCCCACATAAAGTAACATACATAATTTGAGATATACATAATATCTCTTTTATTTTGATTAATCCCTTCCTCTATCACATTTGAAAAACTTTTTTTTTAATCAAAGGTAGCATCTAGTGACATCTTCACTATTTTTTTTCTAAACAAACTTTCTTATAAATACTCAAATCAGACAGCTCACATTAGCTTACCATATCTTCATTCTGTGTTCAATATAAAAATGTTTGAAATTTGATTTTAATATAAAAAATAATTGTTTAAATTCATCATATTTTCGATTTTTATAATGTGTTCTAGGGGGTAAGCACCCTAGCACACCAAGAGTAGTCAGCATCTTTAAAATAAGATTTCCCCATTGAGACTTTTTTATAATTGCAAAAATATTGTTCTCTCATGGGAATAAGCTATCAGTCGGATCTCACACTGAGCCCTTTGGCCCCTCTCTCTGGATATCGAATAAAGCTTAAGTAATTGACAGTGTGCTCACTTGGGCTTGGCATTCAGCTCGGAATCTACAAGGGCCAAGCACAAGACAGACATTATCATTGTCTCATTAAATGCTTTTCAGAAGAGTTCCTTTTAACAATACAAATAACTGTGATGGATAGGCTTTGGAGTTAAAGGAATGGATACATAAATGCACTTCCCCCAAATAAAAATGTTTTGTGTTTTTCACACGAAGGCTTAAATTACCCATTTTGATTTCACTATAAACATCACAGTAATAATACCTAATTTTTAAAGCTTTAGCTTGTATAACTTTTTGTCTTGTTTGTGTTTTTCCAATTTAGTAGACCACTATGTCCATGCACGAATAATGGAGAAACTAACTTTTCCAGTGTACCACACACAGTCTTGGCTTAACTTAGTATTTTTTATTAAATGGTATTATATTCACACTTGTGTTCGATGTTTGTCTCAAATTCTGATATCTGGTTTCGCAGTGTGCCTTCCACCCTTCCAAGCCGATTATAGCTTTCTGATTATTTGTATCAAGTACTTCTGTTTTATTAATCTTGAAGCATTTATTCTTCTCATTTTCTTTTTTTTTTTATTATATTTATTTAGTTTTGATAGACAGGGTGAGACAGAGAGCGAGTGGGGGAGGGGCAGAGAGAGAGGGAGACACAGAATCTGAAGCAGGCTCCAGGCTGTGAGCTGTTAGCACAGAGCCCGGCATGGGGCTCGAACCCATGAACCGTGAGGCCATGACCTGAGCCGAAGTCGGACACTTAACAGGGTGAACCACCCAGACGCCCCTATTCTTCTCATTTTAAATCTTTGTTTTCTTCAATGTTCTTTGTTCATCTCTGTTGTCATAGTTTTGTCTTCATTTCATGGCTAGCCTAACTTCTGTTTCAAGGGCACTTCTACGGTTCCTTAGTGGTCTTTCTCATGATTCGGTTATCTGTGTACTTACACTTAACATTTTACTAAGTAGATCAATGTGAAGAGACACATAACACTATGTGTTTAAACAAATAAACACTTCAAAATTTGTACGGTTACTAAGAACATTTTTATACCTTAATGTTTCATTTTAATTATTGAAAAACTTAAATAAAAGCTGAGAATTATACAATTCTTTTAAACAGTTCCTGCTTTTCACTGCTCAGTGTCAATATTTAGAAAATAATGCATGTTTTTCCTGTGATTGCAAGGCGGTGGAGTGCTGGCTGGCTGGATTGGTCAAGTGAAAACCATACCTGGTTGAACTTGAGGGAATTTTATATCACTCTTAAGGTGAAGTAGATGACAAAATTTTATATGCTATATTTTTCAAATTATGTTTTGAAGGACCTTTGCAATAAAATATCATGTCTAGTAGTTTTGAGAGCAGTGAAAACACTTCGAGTGTGAGTAAAATAGTAACAATATATTGCAAACAGCATAAAAGCAGGACTGCTCTTGCCTTATGGTGTCCTTTGTTTTCAGTGTGTGGCAGGATGCCTAGACCCTGGCTGTCCAGGAAGTATCTGTTTAAGGAGTATTGACTTTGCTACAAAACAAAAATTTCTAACAGCATAATGTTTAAAACATTTTTATTACTAAAGCACTATTCTAACCTCATGAGAAACACACAGCCATTGAGAGAATTTGTGTGTGTGCATGTGCGTGTGTGTGGGCACTCTCGCCTATGTGTTTCTATAAAGGGAATTTTAATTCTTACCAGGTCATGTAAAATCCCATCTTTTCTGAATGTTAGTTGTTTAACTATTTAGTCATACTAAGTAACTATTCTGAGTATTTTGTAAAGCGTTCCTTCTGTCTCTGCCCCAACTGTGTATTAATCGCTTATCGTCGGAAGTATTTATCTGTTTTCCAAACCTTCAGTTTCATGGCAGGCTAATGAAAACTGTGACCAGAAGATCCACCATATTTAAAAATAATGCTCAAATAAATAAATAAATAAATAAAAATAATGTTCTAAGATTCTACTTTTTAACAAAGCACAAACCAAGGGTGCCTGGGTAGCTCAGTCAGTTAAGTGTCTGGCTCTTGGTTTTGGCTCAGGTCATGATCTCACGGTTTCCTGAGTTTGAGCCCTGCTTCCGGCTCAGCACTGACAGTGCAGAGCCTGCTTGGGATTCTCTCTTTCTTCCTTTCTCTTTGCCCCTCCCCACTCTCTCTCTCAAAATAAATAAATAAACTTTAAAACAAACAAAAACAAAAAGCACCCAGACCAGATCAACCAAATCAAGAATAAAAAGTGAAGAATAAATGTTAGTCCTTAGCAAAGGATATGATTTCTCTCATCCCTGCGCCAACCATCATTATGTTGGGAATGATGGGGAAGAGTCTGACGGCAGGCAGAGAAATAACTTTGGAGAATGAGAGGGTAGATATGTAGGCATTATCAGGTAATACCTGGTCAGTCCTTGGTTTTGGCTTATTCATCTCAGAGTCTTTCTCTGCCTCTCCAGATACGTGAGTTCTCACAGTCATGTGTTCCTATAGCAGCCTGTCTTTCACATTTTGTTGAATGCATCACATATGTCTTACTTGTTATGTGCACCAACATCTATCTTGTCA
Source organism: Panthera pardus (assembly GCF_024362965.1). Classification (NCBI taxonomy): domain Eukaryota; kingdom Metazoa; phylum Chordata; class Mammalia; order Carnivora; family Felidae; genus Panthera; species Panthera pardus. Next base: position 31,899,881 of record NW_026526765.1, on the reverse strand, counting down.
GTTTTCCTCATCTGTAAATCAAATCATTTCATAAGAGAATCTGTAGCTTCTCCTCCAAGTCTATTGCTCTTGTGTTCCAAGTCAGTATCGAAACACTAGCAACTGCGTGCGGGTGGCAGGGACCCTAGAGAAGGGACACGAGGAAGGAAACAGCTGTTTTCACTAGATTAAGGCCACACTTTAGGTCCTCTGTGCGCTTCTCTTTGTGATTAGCAGAGATTCCTAAAGAAAGTCCACTGGCATCCTTAACAAACTTCAGTTTTTCTAGCAGTTTCAACTGTAGAATTGATGTTATGGTTTTACCTATGTCTCAAAGATGCCTTGAACTTTATCTAGTTCATATACTCACAGTTGGCATTCAAGTCATAAAATGTATCTTGGCTTTTAAAATATTCTAGCAGGGACACTTTTAGAATTGGCCATTTTGCAATGGTTCCAGAGACAAATTGTGTTGTGCAGTTGAGATGTTTATTCTCTCTATTTACTCAACCCTTATTTCCCAAGTAATGACAAAGTTCAATAAATGAAACATGGCATAAATCTTAAAAATTAGATCATGTGAGGAAATCTGGGAAGCTAAATGTAAATCCCACTTGATTCCTATGTATATGTACTTTGGCAATTTTAGCACTAATGAAAGCAATCCTTATCTTCTGGCACTATCATGTGCCATTAACTTTACATTAGAAATGTTGCCCAATGAACTGATACAGATACACTCGAACACTGATGATGTATGTCTAAGTTCATCCCTTGAGAAATTAGAGTTCAAGATGAGGAAAAAATACAAATCAGAAAAGAAAGTTAAAAGCAATTAGGGGCACCGAAGTGACCCAGTCAGTTAAGTGTCCATGAGAGACTAAGAGAAAAATTACCAGGTGTACTCACAACTGCAAAGAAAAGACCTCCCCCCCCCCCCCCCCCACCCCGCACCGTTCCCGAAACCAGCCAGGGCGTGCCCAGTTGTAGTCTGACATAAAGGCGGGAACCAATCAAGTTCTGCTGAGTGGTTTGAAATAAGGGCGGGAACCAATCAAGTTCTGCTGAGCATTCAAATTTAAATGTCAACCAACAACAGCTCTGTAACCTCTAAAAAAATCCCTAACTTGTTTGTGCCTGTCTATAAAAGAAGCTGTAAGATCCTTGCTCGGGGCCTCTTAGCGTCACTGGCAACGAGTGCGCGGAGGACCGGGTTCGAACCTGCAATGAACGACCCTTGCCACTTGGCTTTGACTCTGGACTCTGGTGGTTTGTTTTCGGGGGGGTCTCTCGAATAGGGGCATATCATCCAACCTCTTGATTTTGGCTCAGATCATGAACTCGAGGTTCGTAGGATCAAGTCCCGCACCGGGCTCTGTGCTGACAGCATGGAGCCAGCTTGGTATTCTCTCTCTCTCTGTCCCCCCTACTTCTCAAAATAAATAAATAAACATTTTATAAAATGCAGTTAGGTGATTAGGGTTAAATTAAATTTTAAAATCCATCTTAGAACTTAAAAAAAAAGTTTTGAGCCATTTTAATACCACTAATTTATTCTTTACTGCTTGAAATAAGTACGGTATATGTGTTCTTACTCCTGGATAAATTATCGTTAAAGATCAAAAGTAGTTAAGAGGCCAAGCCAGGGTTGATTTAATTCTCTTAGGATGCCCTTTAGCTTCAGAATTTTTCACAGTTATAGTGAATTCACTCCCACGTTAATATCAACGAGACATGAGAAGTGATTCTTTTCCATAATCGCACCACTAAATTCAACCAAATGCTTCAAGAAACTACCATTAACTGTGTGGGGAAACCAAGTAAGGATATTAATCAAATAAGTGATACAAATCACTGTAAAACTTACATTGCTTAAAACTCAGCAATAAAAGTAAGTTTTTCTTTCCCAAATTCTTTGATATGATGGTTTGGAAGCTGAAGTTTCATTGAAGACAGTAATTAGATGTCTTCTCTTTCTGAACACTGATCCAATGGGCACGGCATTTTATGGATAAACTTCAAGAGGACAGAGCCACGGTGTGCCCACCCTGCAGCCAATAGGTCTGGCCATAACTCCAGCTCAGCCAGTCACTAGCGGTGCAACCAGAGGCACCTTATGTAACTCAGTAAGCCTCAGTTCCCTCATTTGTAAAATAAAGACAGCCATAATCCATATTGCAGAGTTATTGTGAAAACAAGAAGTGATGAGTGCTAAGTACTGATCTTAAATTTATGTTGCTCATTTTGAGTTTTAAAGGCATGTATTTTCCATTAACCTGTGGCCACCAAAAGCCAAACCAGCTGCAAAATTTAAGACAAAAACATTTCTTCTTTTTTTTTTTAATGCAAGTATGCTGCACCCTTAACCTCACTTCCAGACTCCCTACCCCAACTCACAGAGGAATCTCACAAAATGAGAATAAGGAGTGAAACAAACGGACCATGATTTACGTTCAATCATTTTCCTTTAAGCGAGGTGACCGATCAGAAACTCACATTTGCAATATTTTCAAGAGGGATATAAGGTTGTTAGAGAAGAGTTAGATGAACAAGCAGAGCAGAAACAGAAAGCAGGGGTAAGGTGTATCAGAGTCTAGGGGAACCCCGTCTGACAAAGAGCAATTTGTGAACATGCATTCCATTCATATATGTAGCAAGCTACTTAGAGAAGATGGGTACAGTATAAACTTCTGAAACAAACACTTTACCTTCTTATGACATTCAGTCATCCTTAATAGTATTTAACATTCAACAAAAAAGTAAGAATAATTTGCAAAGTAAGAATAATTTTACATAAACTTGGCTCATAATTTAGTGAGCCAAAGTACTTCAAGGATCTCCATCTTTCTCTCTCTCTGTATATACATATACATATACATATACATATACATATACATATACACACACATGTATATGTATATGCATATACATATATATGTATATATATACATGTATACATGTATTTATATATCTCTGTATATACACACATATATGTATATATATAATACATATATGTGTGTATATACAGAGATATATATATTATCTGCTCAAGCCTCTCAATTTTAAAGAAAAAAAGGTGTAAACCCAGATTGTTTATCCTTTTCTAACTCACAGAGCTAGTGAGGAATGAGGAGTTCTGTTTCCCAGGTGGAAGAGACCACACATCATGCCCTACATTTAGTCAATCCTAGTGGAAGTTTTGGTCCTACTGTCTCCAAAACTGTTGATCTGTGTCCACCAGGCAGGTCAGGTCTCCTTTTCTCCTTAGTTCTTCCCCCTTTTAAAACCTGACCATTCGGAATTTCCCCACATGTCCAGTTTCCTAAAGTCTCTTCAAACCTCTTTGAATAATTTGCATGAAAATACTCCACTCCAACCTCTAACAACTAGACCTCAGCCAAGATGAGTCAGGTGAAACTGAGAAGGAGAGGAACTTGGGTCAGTTCTGAAGCAAGCATTTGCTGAGAGCAGAGGACAGGATGGCTTAGCTAGAAGAGGGGTGCCACCCACTGGGGGAAAGAGAGTATTGCCTCCTCAGAGGCTTTGAAAATGGTAAAGGAATGTTCTCAAACTAACTCAAAAATTTAATTCCCTCTCTTTTCTTTATTTCCATTTATTTTTCTGGCATCAAGTACAGAGAATTAGATTTTGGATTAGTCGTAATCCTACTTTATGACATAGTCATCACTGTTGCATTTAAGGCAAGGCCTGCTTTTAGTTAGTTTTTGAATTAATAGTCTTTAATAAGCTTGCTGGGCTCACCACCCAAAACAAAAACAAGGCCCTTGACAAGAACCTCCGTGCAGCCCACCCCACCCCACCCCATCTTCTTGCCTTCCCCCACCCGGAATGGCCCAGCTCATACAGATTTGAGGCACTATTATCATAGACAGCCACGTTTCTGAACTTTTTGCTATTACTGAACTAACAATTATTTTTCTAAGTATCACCACTGACCAACCCCATGATTTCCTAACAATTAAGTTAATTAGCTCAAGTTAATTAAATTAAATGAAACTAAATTAAATTAAATTAAATTAAATTTCAGCTTTAAAAGTGGCGAGGCAAGAAGGCAGTTTGGATAAAGCCTTGAATTCTGGAGTCAGCCTGCATTTGGTTTAAATTCAGGAGTCCCGCTTATTACCACCACTGACTCCTATCTTGGGCAAGCCGCTAACTTCTCTAAGCTTCAATTTTGTTGTAATGAAGGACAACTAGTGTTGTGAGGATGTGACCGTACAATCATGAAAACTGGCATAGTGCCTGGTACAGAGAAAGCGCTCGATATATGCAAGCTACTTTTATTTCTATCTACTATTGTCTGGGAAGGTTTCTTTTTTAATATTATGTTTAAAAATGTATAGTAATAACGTCATAAAACAAGTTTCATGTCATTGTGAATCTTTTTTTTTTAATTTTTAAAAAAATGTTCACTTATTTTTAAGAGACAGAGAGAGCACAGGTGGGGGAGGAACAAAGAGAGAGGGCGACACAGAATCTGAAGCAGACTCCAGGCTCTGAGCTGTCAGCACAGAGCCCAAGGTGGGACTTGAACCCACGAACCGTGAGATTATGATCTGAGCTGAAGTCGGATGCTTAATGGACCGAGCCACCCGGGTGCCCCATGTGAATCTTTAATTCCAAGGAGATGATCGCTATTACTACTCGTAACAATAACAATATGCTACACTTTTGAAGTTTACATGGTTCTTGGAACACCTTTACCTCAGCTGATACATGAAAGAATTCTCTAAGGTAGGTTTGACAGGCAACATTATTTCAAATTCATACAATTGAGATTGTTTAAAAACTAAAATAAGGATGTTCTTTAAAAACTAGACATTGATTTCTCTCTCACAAAATCATCAGGGATCCAGGCTCCTTTCAACTTGCAACTCTGTCATCCTCAGCCTGTCCCTTTCTCCTCAGAATCCCTTTACGTGCAACTCCAGCCGTCATGTCTGCATTTTAGCTGATAGGAAGAAGGGACTAAGGACAGCACACCATCTCCCTTCCAGAATATTTCCCTAAGGTCATACACAACGCTTCTGCTTATGTCCCATGAGCCAAACCTTAGCCATGAAACCATAACCAGCTTCCAAAGCCAGAAAATAAATACTTAATCCAGGCAGACCCAACTGCAGCTACAAATGAGAAGCTCTAGGGAAAATGAAAGAGCAGAACATGGGTATTTGTTCTGGAAATTTGTTCTGGATATTTGTTCTGGAAAGATGAGAACTAGGAGCTTCTGCCATACAAAACAAAACTGTCTTCTGGGACTTTCTATCCACAGTACTGAGTCCTCTATTTGCCCCATTTAGGAATCTCAAAAGGAGAGCTAAGCTCAGAGCCCTGCAGCATGCTCTTGGGGGTGAAGCTGCTACAACCCATGCTGCATCCGGCTATTGCGCTCAGTGTTGGCTGTTATGAACCGAGGCTTGACACTGTGGGAACAGGACATCAGTTATTGTAACCAACCCAAAGGAGAGTTTGTCTGCCTGATTCATAGCAAGTCAATAAAAACTTGCACTGAGCTTTTGCAGTGAAGAAAGATAGGCTATTTGTTGGGTTAATGCGCAGGAGAAAGGGGAGCTAATGCTGTAAAATCTCCAACTCCCTGATGGCTTGCAAGTGAGGGTTTTTATGGGAAAAATTTGAGGCAAGAGTCTCCTGAGAAGGTGGACACCATTGACTGGAGGCTCGCCATTTATTGGAGTCCCATTGATTGGAGACACCACTGATTCGAGATACCATTGATTAGAGGCCCACCATTGATTAGAGGCCCGCCATTGATTGGCGGCCCATTGATTGGAGATACCATTGATTGAAGGCCCACCGTTGATTAGAGGCCCACCATTGATTGGAGACCCATTGATTGGAGACACCATTGATTGGTGGCCCATGAGGTCATGCTGGCAGGTGTTCTGGTGCCACTACATCTGGTCCCCAGAGGTCTTTTCCATCTCAAGAGACTTAGAATCTTAAAAAAATATACATACCTTTATTGTTTATGTTAAAGAATTCATTAGGTACATCTGGTGAGTATATCTCTAGGGTAGTACTGGTTAACTCTTTGTCCTACAGGTTTCTTTGAATGGTAAGCAAACATTCTTATCCCTCAAACCTAGGCCTACATGTTTCTTGGCCAGTCTGATTGTGCCTGGGGTTGATATGACCTCCATTGTTCATTCTTCCATCTGAACTGACAAGAGGGATGCCTGTTTCATTATTTAAAATTTTTATTAAAAACTCAATTCCTCTGATGTCATTTCATCAATGCACCTGGCATAGAAAACTTAGGCATAAGGTTCCCTCCTGCTTCTCTTTCCTTCTGTCTCTGTATTTTTTTTTCCTTGAAAATAAGTTTCAGGGATCACCAAATACAGGGGTCAGCAAGCTATTGCCTGCTGGCCAAATTTAACCCACTGCTTATTTTTTCCAATAAAGTTTTATGAGAACACAGACAAATCTGTTCACCTATATATTGTCTATGGCTGCTTTCATATATATTTTGCTATAATAGCAAAACTGAGTAGTGACAGAGATCTTTTGACTCACAGAGTCTAAAATACTTACTGGGTGACCATTTTACAGAAAAAGTTCACCAATCCCTGACCTAGAATCTTGGAACAGGAAACACTTTAGAGATGACCCAGGGCATGAGTTCCCATCTTTGACCCTTCAAAGTGTAGTGCTTCCTTCCCCCTGCCCCCTAATGTCTTTTGCCTTAAAAGACTGTATCTACCAAATTATATTTGTTAATTAAATAATTTAACACATATAATGACTTTCAATCAGAATACCTGCTCAACACACGGCAACTTGTGGTGCCACATTAAGCTGCAGTTTTTTCCATAAAAAGTAAAGAGACAGTTTTATGCAGACCATGTGCCCTAATCAAGGAGGACATAATTGATTTCAATTAAACTTTATTTAATTTTATTTTTAGAGAGAGTGTGAGTAGGGGAGAGGGGCTGAGAGAGAGAGAGAGAGAGAGAGAGAGAGAGAGAGAGAATCCCAAGCAGGCTCCATGCTCAGTACAAGCCCGACAGCATCTCAATCCCACGACCCCCGGATCATGACCCCAGCTGAAAGCAGGAGTCATATGCTCAACCGACTGAGCCACCCATGTACCCCTAAACTTTATTTTAAATGCAATAAGGTTTTCAGATTCCCCTGAGATTCTAAAAGACTCAGGGGAGTTAGAGAGACCCCAGGTTGACCATCATATGGGTGAAGAAACCAGCATAGAAAGATTCTTGCTCAATGTCACCAAGTAGGATGTTCAGTCAGACTCATTTTTCCATTTATTGCCTTGCCAGGAAGTAATGGGTAGGTGTCCTACTCCCTCACTAAATATACACCAGTAAACAATATGGATTCTTCAGGAAGTTGCGACCCTCACAGAAAGATCAGATTGGGTATGAATCTTGGAAAACCAATAAAACTCTTGGAAGGGATTTTTTTTTAAAGAAAGATGGGGAAAATATACTATTTTAAAATACTTTAAGCGGCCAACTTCAGGTCAGGTCATGATCTCACGGTTTGTGGGTTCGAGCCCCACGTTGGGCTCTGTGCTGATAGCTCCGGGCCTGGAGCTTGCTTAGGCTGTGTCTCCCTCTCTCTCTCCCCCTCCCCTGCTCATGCTCTGTCTCTCCTGTCTCTCAAAAATAAACATTAAAAAATTTAGAAAAAATAAAAATTAAAAAAATGTTAATGTATAGTTGATCTATTGCAACACCTAACTTTTTTTTTGTTTATTTATTTATTTTGAGACCGAGAGAGAGATTGAGAGAGAGAGCGCATTTGCATGCAAGCAGGGGAGGGGGAGAAAGAGAGGGAGAGAGAGAAAATCCCAAGGAGGCTGTGTGCATCTCACAAACCATGAGATCATGATCTGAGCAGAAACCAAGAGTTGGATGCTTAACTGACTGAGCCACCCAGGCGCCCCATCAACACCTAACTTTCTAAGCACAACAAATTTAAAGTACCATTAATCATTAACAGAGAGGAAAACAGTTGTTAGAATCTTCTGCATTTCTTCCAAGGAATTCAGGCAAGTCTTTGAGATAGCTTCTTCTCCTTGTCAACACCACATTTTTTCCCCCTTAACTTTACTTATTTGGCAAGAAAGGCATTCCTGGTACTGTGGTCCCCTTTCCCCATAGCATTGAAAATTTGCAGAACAATTTGTTCAAGTTACCAAGAGAGATTCCAATTGTATCCTCCACATTCACTATCAACTTTGGAAATGTTTTGCCTCAAAACAGGATTAAACCTTGCACTAGTTGAATTGGGAAAACGCCACACAAATTTCTTGGCAAAGAAATCTCAGAATCAGACTGTTCTATTTTTCATTTTAAATGTATTAGAGAGTTGTTGTTGTTGTCCTTTCGTGGTTCATTATTCCATTTAGAAATAATTTAAAGTGTCAGCAAGGTGACAACAAGCATCACTGAAGAGTCTTTTACAGTTTTGTTTTACTAGGGATACAAATAGAAAATAAAAACCAACAAAAAAAGATATTTTCCCCCTTTGAGTGATCCAGAAATTGAAATACTAAGAAACTCTAATGTTCACCTAATTCAACCTCCTAGAGAAGAAGACATTCAGCTAGTGTGGTCAGGGACTTGGCCAAGTTGTGGAAGGAAGAGCTCTGAGGAGGAGACAATGAGAACTGGGTCTTAGTAGCTGGAAGACTAAGGATAAGTGAGCACTGCGTTTCTCATTCATAAAACGGGAAAGAGAAGACCTTGGAGAACATCTCCATCTGTTAAACTCCAAGACTCCATGACTTTGGTGAGACTCTAGACCATTCTTAGACCCTACATCTCCTGATCTGCAGTGCAGTGGTATTTCTGCTAAATCATACTGCTACCTTCTCAGATTTGATCAAAGCAATCAAATTTGATTGACAACTGTCTTCATAATCCATCTACATGTCTTCTTTAATAACACCATGGTGTAAATATTTACTACTTGTAGTTTATAATAATTTATACTTACACCTAGCACCTCAACTCATTTCATTCATGTATTAAATGTTACACAAATTGTCTTCAAGTAAATACCAGGGACCAACACTATAAAAAATATTAGGGAAAAATTCTTGAAGATGACAAGGTCTCTACCCTCAAAAACTTTTAATCTGTATATGAATGGGTAAATATAATTCTTTCTCTGATAGATGAGGTAACAGAAACAAAGGGAGGTGAAATGATTTGCCACGGCCACACAAAGAGAATGAGGCAAATGTTAAGCCAGAACTGAGAGCTCCTGGCTGTTATTCACATGTTCTCATCACCAAATTCAGTTACGCTTGCCTGATACATTTTTTTTTTCATAGTGTCCCTCCACCCAATATCATATGTAATACAAAATGAAAGCAATATTTAACTCTAAAACCAAACTTTCCCACAAACTGAAATTAATACTGCTTCAAAACAGTACAATTCTGAGTTCAGGCTAGAATAAAGCTGGAACAAAAAAACAGTGATGTAAAAAAAATCCCACATGTTCATAACTAAATTCTTTAATGGATACAAGTATGTGTTCTTAAAATTATAAAAGAACGGTGTTTGGTCTAATCCCACCACCTCATGCCTATTTGTCCTAAACCATTCCCAGGAAAAGTGACTAAAACTCTGATTGATGAATTTGGAAATTCTGCTTATTTGAATCTTTTCATTTACCTCTTCTTTTTTTGATAGTTTTCTCAAACTTTTTGTGAGCCCAGTGCTCCAGGAGCATTAACTTGTCAGAATCTCAAGAGCTCCTGCAAGCAAAGCGCTTCTCTCTGTGAAGTGATGCTACCTAAAGCAAACCCTGTGAATAAAAACAGTCTTAGCCTTTGTGGAGAATAGGAAACATAACTTTATACCTGAAGATTATCTCAAAAACAAAAAATATTCAAATAATCATGTGAAGATTTTATCTAGATACTGTCAGATTTTTAGATACTGAAAACTTCAAACAGTTGTCTGGATTGTCTTGTTCATTTTTCTCATGAAACTTTTGCATAAAATTATAGGTCTTCTTGATGTTATACAGTCAATGTCGTGGCCAGGGAATTTTTGCTACAAGAGTAAATCATGCTGTATAGCAGCAATGTGGGTTCTTTATGAACTTAAACACAATTCAAAAGCAAAATATGCAAAAATCACTTTTCATCATCATTAAATGCCATGAAATAATTTTTTCCAACTTGTTATAACTGCTTATGAAATTTTTAAAAAAAGAACAAAAATAAGAACCACCATTGACTTATTTTGTGTGAAATGTATTCTATAATACTCTTAAATTAGATTTTTAAAAAAATGCCAGTACAGTAATCATTGGCTAAAAATATCCAATTATATTGATTTATTTCCTGTATCTTAGCCGATTTCACATGTTCTTAACAACAGGAAATGTGTTTTTATTGCTTTTTAGAAATTACAGTACGTTTTAAAATTCTATTCAAAATGTAAATGTTCCTGGTATTGGAGAATTAAGGAAATACTAATGCAAAGACAAGATTTTTCCATTTAGTTCAAAGTTGCCCTTTAGCCTTTATCCTACAATCATTTCATCTATGATTTAAAAACTACAAGAAAAGAAGTACCGAAAAATATCAGTGTGAGACATTTTTGCCTGTTATTTTTTCAATGTGCTATGGAAGCATTGCCTACTATAGATTTTATTGCAATGAAAGTCACCTTTTAGGGATGCTTTTGGATTTGTGTGCTTTGAAGTTTGTGCAAGTAGACATATTTCCATTTCTCTCTATAGCTTTGGTAAATGAAAAATATCATATTGTCTCTGCAACTTTGAGTCACCATTCATATCAAAATCCAGTTCATCCACTGGAAATGATGGTAAACTCCCCATCTTTCCTGTTTTCCTCCCCTTCCTACATTTTGGTCTCTCCCAAAGGAAATCCATATTATATCTTTAATTCAGCTAATCTAAAATGCTGCATTATCAAAATGTTCCACTTGGGATAAAGAATCCACAAATCTAGCTTTGAGCCTTCAAGGAAAACCATTGTGGCATGTCCTCAGATAAAAGGAGAATAGCCATAAAATGTCCTTTCCAAACCATCCATTAGCATTAAACTTGATTCTCAGAGAATTCTTGGGGTAAGTGGCACACACAAAAAAAGACTCTACAAACTAGAATAAACAAACTCTGTATATGCACCATATACATATTTTCCTGATTTTAAGATGAACTTCCATTCTGTTCAAAATAAAAGATGCTATTATTTACCAAGCTTTGTAGAATGAATTCTGCACAAATTACTTTGGAATTACAGTCGGTGGTTCTCAACCCTCACATTTAACATTCATTTAAGAGCTTTTAAAACCAGCACAAGCCTTGGTTTCATCCAAAGACTCATTCTCATTGGTTTGGGGTTCAATCAGTATGGTCATTTTTTCAAAGTTAAGTGGATGAGTGTTATTTGCAGTCAGAATTAAGAACCAATGACTCAGGGTAAAAATAACTTTATTATATAGCATTTAATTCACCTCTAGAAAGTCACCCAACCCCAATATATGTTGTGTATGTCACACTTGACCAAATATTTTCTTTTGGGAAAATTGATGTCTCCAAAAAATATTAAAGTATTGTTTGGTCAGCATTGTTTGAAAATTATGTCATGAAGCATTATTTCATAAGAATTCTTCTATCATTTCAGTGGAAGATCATGAGTTCCTTCTGAAACCAGAAATAGGGTCCTTAATGATATGGGATACTGGGAACTAATTAAGTATGCACAAACATGCAAAGAAATACTGTGTGGTAATAAAAATTATGATATAGATCTTTGTTTATTGATATTCATGAAATAACAGTAATGGAAATACAGAGATACAGATTAAATAATATTACACCAAAATCCTAATAATGTTTTTATGCAAATGCTATTTTTGGTTATATTTCTATATTCCATAGTGTTTGATCTTTAAAATCCATATGCATAATTTTAACAAAACAACAAGCAAGAAAACTCACAATTTGGAAGAAAAGAGAAAGGAATAAAAGCAAGAAAAACAGTAAAAAGAGATAAAGTGGGCAAAACTTGTGTGGATTACTTTGGGAGCATCAAGATTATAGCAGGTCTTCAAAGATGAGTTTGTAGAAACCTTGAGGAAAAATTGATTTCAATTTTTTAAGTGCATTTGTAGCAAACTGTACAATTTCCTTGTCAACAGTAACACGGATAAAACCTTCTGAGACTATTAGAACTCCTAGAAGAAATGTGTGTTATTGCTAGGTGTCTACAGTTCTTATAGTTTCATTATTTACAATAGGAAATTCATAAATGATAGATTAGTTTACACAGTCTAGTCCTGCGAATGAAAAGCAATGTAAAATGTTTCTTGTTTAAGGATGTAAGAATTTATCACACTTGTAAAAACTAGACCATTCTTCTTAATATTTCTAAGGCATTCCTTCATTTGTATAACAAGTATTTATTGAGTATCAGCTAACTAACAATCTAAAAGTAAATTACATGTATGTTTATATAATTCTCCCATTTTATCCTGAAAAAAATGAAAGGATGCAACTTTGCAATCATTTTTTTTTCCAAGCTATGACATGGGATTCTTTAATCAAGTCAATTTTAAATCATATTTTAATTTTTATTAGGCTTTACCCAAAACCCAAAGGGGATTCAAAACTGTGATGAGCATGTCTCTAGAAACTTGGGATGCATTATAGAAAAGACAACACACACACACGTACACATGTACACAGGCACACACACATACACATGCACACACAAGTCTAATGTTAAGAAGATATAACTTTATAATGGCACGGACAAACAGAACTTTCTGGCTCAGGTGATCAGGAGGATTCTTGGAAGAGATATGAACTAGACCATGTAGATCCCGGCAATTTCAATAGTCGGAGACTGTAAAGAGGAGGGAGAACATTTTCATAGCAGGGCCATGCAGAGTAACTTAGGGTCTGAAGAATAGACTAGTTGTACTGATGTAAAGAATTCAGGGCACCTTGGTGGCTCCATCGGTTAGGTATCTGACTCTTGTTTTCCGCTTAGGTCATGATCTCACAGCGGTGGGATCGAGCCCCGTGTCAGGGTCTGCACTGACAGTGAGGAGTCTCTTTGGGGTTCTTTCTCTTCCTCTCTCTCTGCCCCTCCCCTGTTCATGCTCTCTCTCTCAAAATAAATAAATAAACATTTAAAAAAAAGAATTCACATAAGAGAGCTATGAAAGATAAATTTGGACAAGGTCAAATAGGGTAACCAATGGGTAGCCTTGGTTACCCATTCCAGGAGATTGAATTTTTTTCATTGAAACATGAGGAAGCATGTTTGAACAGGTTGAAGTTGGGTGGTCTCTAAGGATATGGCCATTTCGTACCTTCTCTGACCTCATCTCCTACCAACCATCACCTTGCTTGTTCTACTCTAGCCATAATGACCTTCTTGCTCTTTGTCAAATACATCAAGACTTACCTGCCTCAGGGCCTTTGTGCTTACTGCTTAGTGCATTATTACTGCCATGCTTTTCTCCCAGATCTTTGTTTAGCTGGCCCCTCACTTCATTCTTCTGCTGCTCAGCATGTTCCTCAAATAGGGATTTTATCATTACTTTGACACTTTGCTTTGGTTTTCTTCATAGCATGACCTAATATAGCTCTTTCTCACACAGGGACACGTACATTTTTTGTTGTTTATTTGTCATTTGTCTCCTGTAAAGAAAATTGAAAAATAAACTTCATGTGGCATGGGTATCCCAACTCTGTCATGTTTACTCCAGAGCTTAGAACATGGGTAGAACCAAAGGAATATTCAAGAAGTATTTATTAGATGAATTAATAACATCTTAATAGATTAACTAACAAATAACCAAAGAAGAATTTCAGGAAGATTGGCATACAGTGGGAATCTATGACAATAATGTAAACACGAGGTAGTAGATTAGCCTGAAATGATCACCTTGGAGATAAAAAAAGAAAAAGAAAAAGAAAAGAAAAGAAAAAAGAAAAGAAAAGAAAAGAAAAGAAAAGAAAAGAAAAGAAAAAGGAAAGAAGAAAGGAAAGGAAAGGAAAGGAAAGGAAAGAAAAAGGAAAGAAGAAAGGAAAGGAAAGGAAAGGAAAGGAAAGGAAAGAAAAGAAAAGAAAAGAAAAGGAAAGGAAAGAAAAAAAAAGGAAAGGAAAGAAAAAAAAAAGGATATAAAAGCATGGGTTGCCTCACTAGCCTCAGAAACCTTATCTGTACACAAGGATTATTGAACTAGAGTTATGATCTCTCATACTTGTCCAAAATGTGACTACAAGATATGTGAGTCTAAGTATTATCAAGAAATGCTGCTATCATATCTGGAGGGACAGGGAAAAGTTAGAGATGCCTCGAATTCCACCATGGTGGCTTGGAAAATGTCGATGCTTGTCCACAGCTAGGGAGCAGAAAGAGGAAGCGGAGCCAGAAGAAAGCCAGGGACATTATGGAGAAGGTTGATACAGAAGGAAGCAGAAAGGCCACATTGTGGATCATATATAAGAAAAAGGAGCTCTTTCAAGACAGAAAGATGGTTGATAGAGTCACACTGGGGAGGATGGGGCCTGGAATGGTACCAGAGAAGATTTTAAGAGGTCTGCATGCCTTTGGAGAGAGACATTTCAACGGAGAAATATAGACTCACAAAAAAAAAGTTGTGTTTTTTTTTTTTATTTTAGTTAATTAACATACAGTGCAATATTGATTTCAGGAGTAGAATTCAGTGATTCATCACTTACATATAACATCCACTGCTCATGACAACAATGGCTTCTTTAATGTCCATCACCCACCCATCCAGCACAATTCTTGATAATAAAAAACATAGTTGTCTTCTAGGGTATCGCTTCAATCAGAAAACTAAATCCCAAATATTCCCAGCTTTGAACATCTGCCTCATCCAGTACTCTTCCAATGCACACAAAGCTTTCCTCCTTCTCAGCTCATTGTCCTACCTTAGAAGTTACTGCGTAATTAAATCCCTCATTAGAATTATGAGTATTTTAATTGCCTATGACTTTTTTTTAAGAGGGCTTCACACCGAGTGTGGGGCCTAATATGGGGCTTGAACTCATGACCCTCAGATCAAGACCCTAAGATCAAGATCTGAGCTGAGATTGAGGGTCTAACGCTTAACCGACTGAGCCACCCGGGCACACCTAATTGCCAATGACTCTGTCTTGCCCATTCCCAATCTGTTCTCCAGAAAACTGCCAGGGAGATCTTTGTAAAATTTTCCTTGAATCATATCCTACCACCTGCTCAGAAACCAGTGGTTTCTGGGTCTGTGTGTGAGGCTTACAACCACACACGTGTATATTATCTCAAAATTCCTGTGGGCCTGAACTACAGTCATGCCTTAGTTGGGCCCTGTGTCAGGGTTTCACCAGGCCCCCCGGGTCAAGGGATCAGCTGGGTTGCATTTTCATCTACAGAATCGACTGGGAAATAAACAAGTTCCAATCTTATTTGTGTTGTTGGCAAAATTTATTTCTTTGCATCTAGAGTAAGATCCCTGTTTTCTTGCTGGCTTTGGTCTGAGAATTACTCAGTTCCTAGAGGCCACCTTCAGTTCTGTGTCACATGACCCTCTCCAGAAGCTTTCTCACAACACACCAGTTTGCTTCCTCAAATACAGCAACAGAGAGAGGGTCTCTCCTCTCAGAGAGTGCCTAATCCCTCTGTTATGAGTTTTCATCTAATTGAGTCAGGCCCATTCAGGATAATTTCACTTTGATTAACTCAAATTAACTGGTTTGGGACTTCAATCACATTTAGAAAATCTCTTCACCTTTGTCATATGCTGTTGGCTGGAAGTAAGCCATAGGTCTCCCCTTCACTCATGGGGACGGGACTGCACAGGGCATGAACATCAGGGTGGGGACTGTGGGAGCCATCATAGCATTCTGCCTGCCACAGCCTTTAATACATGGTTATCTTTCCTATGTCAGGCTTTATCTACACTGTTGCCTCAGTCTGTTAGACTCTGCATTTCACCCTTCACCCTAGTTAATTTCTAAACATTTTCCAGAACTCAGTTCACATATTATTTCTTCATTTTCCTTTCCTGACTATCCTATAAATAGTACATACTGTTGTTTTTTGCCATAGTGTATTTCAAAAGCTTTATTGAGGTATCATTCACATGTTATATAATTCACCTATATGAAGTATGCAATTACAGGGGCGCTTGGGCGGCTCAGTCGTTTAAGTGTCCGATTTTGGCTCAGGTCGTGATCTGGCGGTCCATGGGTTCGAGTCCCATGTCAGGCTTTGTGCTGACACCTCAGAGCCTGGAGACTGCTCCGGATTCTGTGTCTCCCTCTCTCTCTGCCCTTCCCCGCTCATGCTCTGTCCCTGTCTCTCTCTCTCTCTCAGAAATAAAGAAACATTAAAAAATTTAAAGTATGCAATTACATAAATTTTAGTATATTCACAGAGTTGTGTGATCATCATCAACTTTAGAATATTTTCAGTATCCCCAAAGGAATTAGCAGCCATTACTGATCCCTCTCTCCTCTTAGCTCTAGTCAAACACTAATCCACTTTTTGTCTCTACACATTTGCCCATTCTGCACACTTCATGCAAGTTGAATCATACAATATGTGGTTTTATATGACTGGCTTTTTCCACTTAGCGTAATGTTTTCAAGGTTCATTCATGTTGTAGTATGTTATCAGTACTTCATTCCTTTTACTGCATTCAATTCAAGTAACATTCAGTTCTATAGAGATAACACATTCTGTTTATTTATTCATCAACTGTAGACTTTTGCGTTGTTTCCAGCTTGGGGTCACTATGACTAATGCTATTGTGAATGTTCATGCACAAGTTTTTATCTGGACATATGTTTTTCAATTCTCTTGGGATATATCCCTGGGAGTGGAATGACTGAGTCATATAGTACGTCTATGTTTAGCATTTTGAGAAACTGCCAAACCATTTTCCAAAGTGGCTATACCATTTCACACTGCCACCAGCTATGCATGGGGGGCTCAACTTCTCCACATGTTTGTCAACACTTGTTACTGTCCTTTTTTTCCCCTTGTTTTACAGGTGGATTTTACCAACTTAAACATAAAAAAAAAAAATTGACACAAGTAAAGTGTGTAAGTAAATGTAAATTTTATGAAAGTAAATGTAATTATGAAAGTAAATGTAATTATCACATTAATAACTAAGAAAAATTATATCATTTCTAGAGATGCAGGTAAATACATCTCACAAAATTGAACCCCCACGTATGATAAAACTCTCAGCAAACTAAGAATAGAAGGAACCTCTTCTATCTGGTAAAGGACAGTATAGAAAATACTTACAGTAATATTGTACTTGAGAGTAAGAAATTGAATTCACTCTTGCTAAGATTGAGAACAGGACAAGAATATCTTCTAACTACTTTTATTCAACATTGTACTGAAGGTTCTAGGCAGTGCATTCTTAGAAAACAAAAGTAAGAAATATAAATATTGAAAAGGAAGAAGGAAATTATCTTTATTCACAGATAACACAACTATGTTATCACAGATAACACAACTGTGTTTCTTTTATATTCAGAGAAAGTCTCTACTTCCCCCCAGATGCTACTACGGCCAATAAGTGAATTTAGCAAGGTCACAGTATACTGTCAGGAGATAATTCTTGCTGGGTCTCTCATGTTTCTGCCTGACCACAGGGCATGTGGAGTGTCTGATTGATGATTCACACTCTGGGTATTTGGATTGGCCTCAGCAGGCTGGCTGGAATTTCTCTCTCTGTTTCTACTCATCTGTCTCCAGTGTAATATCCTTAACGCCCAATGAAATCATCCTTGATCATCAGGGCTCATAGGCCTCTCTGCTACCTTCCCTGTCTCACTAAGCTTGCTTTCCCATTTTTTTATTGTAGCTACCCTAGTAAGTATAAAGTGGCATCTCATCATGGTTTTGATTGGCATTTCCTTACTGACTAATGATGCATTTTATCACGTGCTCATGGGCCGTTGGCATGTATTTTTAGGATAAAAGTCTGTTCAAATGATTTGCCTACTTTTAAATGGGGCTATTTGTCCTTATATTATTGAGTTTTCAGAGTTCTTTATATACTCTGGATACAAGTCTCTTATGAGATATGTGATTTGCAAATATCTCCTCCCATTCTATAGGTTGTCTTTTCTTTTTCTTGTTCATATCATTTGCAGTGCAAATATGTTTTATTTTGATGAAGTCTGTTTACCTGTTTTTTTCTTTTAGGTCTTATGCTTTGGTGTGATATTGAAGAAACCATTGCCTAAGATTTATTCCTGATCACTAAGATTTATTCCTGTTTTCTTCTAAGAATTTTCTAGATTAGCTTTTACATTTAGGTCTATGATACATTTTGAGTTCATTTTTGCATATGGCCTGAGGGAGAGCTCCCATCTCACCCTTTTGCATGTGGACTTTCCACTGTCCCTACTCATACCATTTGCTAAAATGATTATTCTTTCTCCCATTGAATTGTCTAGCACCTTTGTTGAAAATAAATTTGCCATAATATATGAGTTTATTTCTGAACGCTAATTCTATTCCATTGTTTTATATGTCTATCCTTGTGTAAGTACCATACCATCTTGATTGCTATAGCTTTGTAATAAGTTTTAAAGCCAGGAAATATGAGTCCTTCAACTTTGTTCCTTTTTTTTTTAAGATTGTTTTTGCCGTTCTCAGTCTATATCCATTACTTTAAGCCCTTGAGAACACATCCTCCCAGCTTACATAATTCCAGACTGAAATGTCTTTTTTTAGTCCTTCCTGAAATGCCAGACCATTCATCCCTTTGTTTGGAAACATGTTGCATGCCTCCCCAAATTATCCCTGACAGTAACCAACAGTGAGCACAAAACGCAGCTGGAAATCAAGAACAGGATGGAAAACAAGGGCCTGTTAAGAGAAAATGACAGATTTAGGTCACCAGAAAGTCTTTGAATAGGATATTGTGGGAACAAAGTGAGTGTCACAGTGAAAAATTAGATCATAAGTCTTAGAATAAATTCTTAAAACAGTTTCCTTGTGTTTTTCTTTTCCTCGTGTGGACTGGGTAGATAGTGTTGACTAAGTTAGTTCATGTTCTCAGACTCCAACAAAATGAAATAAATCTGTGCTGTTTCTCATGTACTTTTTGCAGATCCTGCCTTTTGGCCTTTTGTAGCTAATGTTCATGAGATTTCATGCCAGTTAGAAATTAAGCAGTCCATGCTTTCATTGCACTGAAAAGAAAAAATAAGTTATCATTTGGAGACATACTTATGTTGAGAGAGTTTCAATAACGTTATCCACATGTGAAGTTTTTTAAGATCACATGTCTACATGCCAACTCTTCATATAGTCACATCGGACCTTGTCAGATGACCAGAGAAAGTTACTGCTTTCATTTTAAAGAAGCAGAAACTGAAGTTCCAAGAAGTAAATTGATTCACTTACATAAATGAGCATGGCAGGGACACAGCTGGGATCAAACTGTAGTTTGTAGCCTCTTTGGGTCACTGTTATAGGTTGAATTGCATCTTCCAAAAAAGATACAGTAAAGTCCTAACCACTGGTACCTGTGAGTGTAAACTTATTTGAAAACAGGGTCTTTCTAGATGCAGTCAAGTTGAGTTCATTAGAGCGGGCTCTAATTAAATATGACTGGTGTCTTCACTTAGGGCCATACTACCCTGAACACGCCCAACCTTGTGTAAATGTGACTGGTGTCATTATGAGAAGAGAAATGCCATGTGACAACAGAGACAAAGATCAGAGTGATGGAGCGGCAAGCCAATGAATGCCAGGGATTGATGGGAACCATCAGAAGCTGGAAGAGGCAAGGAAATACTCTACCCTACAGACTTTGGGGAAAGCATGATCCAACACCTTGATTTTGGACTTCTAGCCTCTAGAACTGTGAGACAATATTTTTGTTGTGTGATGCAACCTAACTTGTGGTACAGTGTTAAGACACACCTAGGAAATGAATACAGACAATATGTGCTCCTTAACACCAGACTTTATAACAGGAAATGAGCCTTTTCAGAGCACCAAGCAGTGCCTCACAATTTAAGAATGATTTCTTGCTATTCAAACTCAATTCCATTGCACTAGGACAAATTCAATACTGGCCAGTAACTCATTAGAGTTCAGAGTTCGGTGAGTGTATGTTGAACTGCTGGTTTCTAAGTTGCTTAGGTCTAAATGCTTCCCCGCGATTTTGTATGCTTCTAAAGTTCATGAGCTCACGTTCTTAGGATCGCCTTGGCCTCCCACCTCCTGTGTTCATACCGTCAGTCTCTGCTTTGCTTGAAGACAACCAAAGATCCCCAGCATTTAGAGCCACAACTCAAAGATCATAAGCAGGGTCCGTTATATGGCTGTGTAACCAGTGCTGTCACACAGCGTCCCGAGTTTGGTGCCCTGGTTAATGGTCTTGAAATTCTTAATCTTTCTGACTTTGAATTTGCATTTCTGAAGTGAAGTCTGATGAGCCAATGGAGCTTGTACCTTCTACACAGCTCATCAGAAGCTCTCAGAGGAGTCAAGCTCCTATAGCTACAGCAATACCAAATCGATAAATTACTCCTATCATTCCTTTCCCTCCTTCCAGGTTATACTCTTTCAGTCCCCACACCCATTACCTAGGGTAACTTCCCAAGTAAATTACCTACACATGAGACCCTGTTTAAAGTTTTGTCTTCCGAGGAAGAGAAATGAAAGGCTAAGGCAGTTGTGACACGAGACACTAAAGTTTAGTGTTCCTGGAATACAGAAACCTCAGAAAGTAATAATACAATGAAGCGACCTGTGTGACTTTCCTGAGTTCCTTTCCAGCTACCCCTTTTGAAAAATTACTCTGAATCATACACTTATTATTCAACACCATTGCAGAACATGGTCTACTTATGCTATGATAAAATATGCAGATGAACAAGGTAACTGATCATTTTACAAGCTTTGTCAAATGGATGTCTATGCCTGGATAACCATGACCATGAGCAATTATCATGGTAAGACTAAAAAAAAAGAGAAAAGAAGTGTATTTTTAAAAATTCAAATTTTAAGAAATTTGTGAGTATGATACAAAAAAAAAAAAAAAAAAAAGGACAGAAAGGAGCTACACTCTGAGTGAAAGACAGCAGGTTTGGTAGAAGGAAGAATCCACAAGTTTAAATCATACATCTATTCAATTACCTAATTAATAGAAGTCAGATAATGTGTACCAATGGAACAGTGTGCTGTTCAAATAGATTCCTGTTAAAATGTTAACTAGTGCAAAGCTTACATTCCCTATTCATACCACTGCAGCAAGTCCAGAGAAAATAAACTAATTTCTTTTTTTTTTTCAGAATGTTTCTTGCCAAAACAGACAAACAGGGCTGTATAATAGAGCAGGATAAGTAGGAAACTACAAAACAAAAATTATTTCGGAGACGCCTGGGGGGCTCAGTCGGTTAAGCATCTGACTTCAGCTCAGGTCATGATCTCACAGTTCGTGGGTTCGAGTCCCATGTCAGGCTCTGTGTTGACAGCTCAGAGCCTGAAGCCGGCTTCAGATACTGTGTCTCCTTCTCTCTCTGCCCCACCCCTGCTCATTCTCTCTCTCTCTTAAAAAAATAAATATAAAAAATTAAAAAATATATTTCAGATTTATGCAAGGCTTCCTGGAGTTGGGCAACTTTGGGGGGCTAATTTTTTTTATCTGATTAGGTCTAAGTTCACCTAATAAAAGGAAACTTTCAGAACTATAGTGCAATAAAAATGATTTTTTAAAGTGAGTTTTCCATGAATCAAAAAGAATTGTTGATACTTGTTTTAGTTATTTGTTGTTAAATAACAAATTACCAGGCAAGTTCGTGCTTAATGCTAACAGCATTAGTTATTTAGCTTACATATCTCCAAATCCAGTAGGCATCTGTGAAGAGGACTCACCTCTGCTCCACGTGGCACCAGCTCAACTGGGGACTACAGGATCACTTCCGAGGTGACTCCTTCATATGCCTGGCTACTGGCTGACAGTTCAGTCATGCAGCTGATGCCCTGAGCTTTGGATCTCCTCATGTGGACCTCTCTGCAAGCTGCTTCTGCCTAAGTTTCCTAACAGTGTGGTGACTGGCTTGATTGAATGTCCCAAGAGACTATACAAGGCAAAAAAATAAAAAAATAAAAATAAATCACCTTTTATGATTTAGCATAGGAAATCACAAAGTGTTACTGTCACTGACAACCGGATTCCAAAATATTAAAAAATAGACCCCACTCCTCCATGAAGGCAGTATCAAAGTCAAGTTGTGAGACAAATCTGTAGAAAGAACATATTGTTGTAGTTACCACTGTAACAAGAGTGAATAAAGGAAAGAGATAAAAACTTTGCATAGAGCTGGTTTCATAGGAAAACTTTTTTGATAACAATATTTGACACATTATTTTTTGTAAAACTGTAGATCGAAACATAGCAATAAAATAAAACAAATCTGAATTTATGGGCTCTGCAAAACTCAGAAAAAAATTAACTTGAGCGGAAGGTGAAAGGAACACCACCGCTCAAGAATACAACCTCGGCCAACCTTTTGATCATCTATAAGCCCGAACTTCCTCATCTCTAAATTGGAGTTATTATATTATGACAGTTGGGACATACAATAAAATGTTTTATGTAAAGCAAAAAGTTATCAAATGCGTTCAGACAACAATTATTTGCCTCCTTTCCTGTGCATTGCCTTTCCCTGGCTGTTACCACTGACCACTGAGATCCACAATGTGATAAATTAAATAACAAATATTAAAAGAGATTATTTCTGGAATTATAGTCCACTGAGAAAATTCTAGATAGTGGGCTGTGGAGTGATATATTATAAATTGTCTTTGTTGTCTATTAACTAAATATTTCATTAGAAAAAAATCATTTAACAAGTTAAGTGCTATGTGGGTGTACTTTAGTCTTGGCTTAAATATTCAGAGGCAAAATGTTGTCTACCCAAGAAAAACACAATTAAGGAAGCCTTGGGGAACAGTAAAATTAAAAACAAAAATGGAAAACACCCTACTCTACGTTCAGCAAAAGCAGGAAATGGGTTGTATGAAGGAAATAACCAGATGGGAGCATGGAAGACACTTAAAATACTAATAAAAAATTAGAACACACGAAGTCAGTGGGATCAGGATCAAGGTGCATTTCTAGAACATTAGGAGCCGTCAAAATATTGAAATCTTTAAAATTAATTATTACTATTTAATCACAGTTAATCAAATAAATACAAATAAAGGTGAATGCAGAAAGACAAAGAAAGGAGCAAGAGGAATGATTAACGTTTGGGAAAATGGTAAGTAGGAGGGAAAGTTTGACACATGAAATCTATGCAATCTGGTCAAAAGGAAAACAGGGCCAAGAATTTATTAATAACTGCTTATAAATACGTAAAGAGTTTCTAAAAGAATTTCTGCTTTTCCTTTGCTTTCCCTAAAATTTTAATAAAGGGGCTTAGCCAATGACAAAGCTTCCAGTACAGTGGTTTTTAAGCACCTGAGACAAACTGTGAAATTAGGTTTACAGTCAGTCTAGAAAGGAAAGAGAAAACTTTTCACTTTGAAGTATTTATGTGTTTCTAGCCACAAATCACAAACTAGACTGATGACGACTACCAATATATGATATTCTAGAAAGTAGACTCCCATGGGAAAAAATGAATTACTCTGAAAAAATTACATATGGCCTGAACATTTATGTAATGAAACAGATAAATGCCATTCTGTTGGCAGTTCCTATGAGAATTCCTTTGATGGAGGAATTGATATTTAAAAGTCATCAATAATCTTGGCTGTGGTGGAGTAAGGCAGACAGTAAGGTGCCTAGAGTACACGCAGTGAGCGGAGTGGTTTTTGTGTTGCTTCTCAGGGGAAGGAGGAAGATGTGTGGGGGCGGGGAGGGTCGACCATGACACCAAGAGACTAAGCTCTGTGAGCCTGACCTTAACACATCTCTTCATCGGCACATTTTTAAAAACTTGATAATGGAATATCACTCAGCCTTGAGAAAGAAAGAAATCCTGTTATTTGCAACAACATGGAAACACCTGAAAGTCCTCATACTAATTGAATACTAAGTGGAATAAGCGGACAGAGACATAGATTGTATCCCTTATATTTGGTATCTAGAAAAAAAAAAAAAAAGCCAAGTCATAGAAACAGAGAATAGGAAAGCATTTTTTTTTTTCAACGTTTTTTATTTTTTTTTGGGACAGAGAGAGACAGAGCATGAACGGGGGAGGGGCAGAGAGAGAGGGAGACACAGAATCGGAAACAGGCTCCAGGCTCCGAGCCGTCAGCCCAGAGCCTGACGCGGGGCTCAAACTCACGGACCGCGAGATCGTGACCTGGCTGAAGTCGGATGCTTAACCGACTGCGCCACCCAGGCGCCCCAGGAAAGCATTTGCCAGAGACTGGAGGAGGGGGAAATGAGGAGTTTGTCAACAGGTACAAATGTTTGGCTGTAAGATGAAGAAGGTCTGAGGTCTAATGTAAAACATGGTGACTATAGTTGGTAACGCTGGTATCTTGTTACTGAAATCTGCTAATGGAGTAGAACTTACATGTTCTCAAAAAAGATAAGTATGTGAGACGATGGTTCTGTTATTAAACTTGGAGGCAACCATTTCACAATGTTTATGTATATCAAACCATCACTTTGTACACTTTAAATGTCTTACAATTTTATTTATCAATTATGCTTTAGTAAAGCTGGAAAAAGAACTTTACAAAATGCTTGCTCAGAATAACCAGATTTCTTATGAAAACAGTTGAAGGAAGCTGAGATTTGCACCTACCGTGCTGTGGGGATGGAGGTACTCAGTGAGGTGCTAAGTGCAGAGTGAGGTGGTGCAGTTAGTAAGGGGACAAGGGATTGTCTGCAGAAGATTTAAAGACATTCATAAAACCAACTAAGTGGTTTGTCTGCTTTGATGAGCGATTCTGAACAACATAAAGTGACACAACACTCATCCTCGAAAAAAACTTTTTTTGTTGCTGCTCTAAGTTCTAAATCTAAACAATTGTCCTTAGTACTGTTGAAATTAAATAATCTATGAAGAAGCTACAAATTTGCATGTGTCTTATCCTTATCTTTTAATAGGCATTGTGCTCTACATGGAAGTTAGTTTGGAGAAATCCTGATTAAACCAGCAGCCCCCAAAACATGCAGACTTGGCGTCATGTGTTTGTCTCAAGACTAAGAACTCAATTCTCATTTCCATTTGATCATCATTATGGTATCATTGTTCATTTCAAATTGACTGTTAAAAGGAGAAATATGTTGTATCAGAAGTGAGCTCAGATTTTCCCAAGCAATACATAGAAATTATAATTTGGAAGGGAATATATCATTTGAAAGTTGCTGGAATTGATACAAACAGATATGATAGTTTTACAATTTCCTGAATGTATTATGAAATGGGATTTTTATGGGTGTTTTCTTAACATTCTTATGTTTATAACTTTTCCTAAAAGAAAAGGATATTAGGTAAACAAAAAAATGAAATTTAAATAAAGTATGTGCTTTAGTTAATAATAATGCATATATTAGTTCATTAGTTGTAATAAATGTACCATTTTTTAATGCTTATTCTTGAGAGTGAGAGAGAGAGGCATGAGCAGGGGAGGGGCAGAGAGAGAGAGAGACACAGAATCTGAAACAGGCTCCAGGCTCTGAGCCGTCAGCACAGAGACCGACGCGGGACTCGAACTCATGAACCAAGGGATCATACCTGAGCCGAAGTTAAATGCTTAACTGACTAAGCCACCCAGGTGCCCCTATAAATGTACCATTCTAATGTAAGATGTTAATAGGGGAAACTGAGCATTAAAATTCATAATTTTTCTGTAAATCTAAAAATGTTCTAAAAAGTAAAGTTTAAACACTCTTAAAAATGTTCTAACAATTCATATGACCATGGCTGCGTGTGAAAGAAATATCTCTAAATTAAAATAAAAAATTGCTTTTGATCAATTATGAGCAAATATCAATGAAAAAAATGTCCTGCTGTCTATTGAACATGAACATACAAATAAAAATAATATCTATAAAGTCATTTCAATTTTTCAGAAGTTAGAGATTGAAAACAGATACAGTAATGTGATTATTTGCAGGCTAAAATGTGGTTATAAGTTTTTATTTCTTGTTTCAAAAGGTGCATCAGTATAGATAAAAATATTAGCCGATGATTTTCCCTTTCTGTACTGTTATATTTATTTTATTTTTAATGTATTTTTGCTGGCATACTTATACATATTTAACATATAATGAAGTACAATAACCAAGAATTTCCATTCTTTTTTCTGGCCATTAGTATTTTTTACCGACTTCATGATTAGAACTGAAAATATTTTGTTTTGTAGAAAGAGAGTTTTACTAAAAAATTATCCACTTCAAATTGTACCAGTGGGTAGATCCAAACAGCATCAAGATAGAATAAATTCTGATGATTAGTAAAAATCTTGTCAAGGGTCATATTATGATCCCAGGGCCAGGAGAATTCAACTGTTACCTTGGTTACATACTCAAAATAACAACAACAAACAAAACAAAACAGAAATTGGGATGTGGGTATGTGTATAGAAGCTAGGTATTTTATAGAGACACAAGAGTGACTCTTCTATATCTAAAAAAGGAGTTTTCCTACTAGTTTGTTTCCAGCAACTATTCTTCTCAAATACATTGTCTCTTCATGTGGGACACTCGTTGTCAGGATTTGTTTTTTCCCATCCCAACACGCAGGATTATCGCCGTTTTAATGTCCAGGCAGAGGGGAAGGAGGACAGAAAAATCAAAACATGACCATAGGTATATATTGGAATTTCTGAAGTTCAGTATGTGGTGTAAATATGATCTCCCAGATGATTCATGGTTCTGAATAATCTACCCCCAGGGGGTATGACCCCATCTTCTTGCAATCCCAATTAACGGATGTTGACTGTTCATTGTATGATCATTGGGTTTCTCAATTGCATTCTTCCCATTAGCTCATCACATTATTGGTATCCTAGTCTATCTTTGGGGCTGGCTAATCTTCTGGCCATGCTGGATCTCTCTTCATCTCAGCTCAAAAACTTTATTAATAGTATTCATGATTCCTAAATTCCAAACATCACTATCTCATATCACACACCACACTACCTGGCTTCACTTTTAGGATCTGTCCTCATTATCTCGTCTTTTGGTATTTACAATATTTGAGAAAGAGGAGGAGGAAGAAGAGTGTGGAGTTTATTCCCAAAAAGTTCAAAAGAAGAATCTGCAATTGTTCATCATTTTTGTTTTCATAACCAGGATTTGGTGTCATTCTTAGGTTTTAGACCACTGGTTACACAGTCTCATTTTCCAAGCTTAGGAAATAAATACAAAATATAAATATAAAGATAGTTGATCAATTTTACACTCATATGGCTCTCAGATTTTCAAGGATAGTAAAAATTATTTACTATTTTGTCCTTTAAGAATATTCATATTTAGCTGATTGTATGTCCTTGTTTTCTGTACAATATATAATTATACCCTTTCAAATTCAATAAGAGTATATTGAAGTTCCTTTATAGCATCATATACTTAATGGATAAATTATTTGAGTCCTTCCCTACAAAGCCAGTTTTCCAATTTCTATTATTTTTATGACTCCTCTTGTGAGTGAATATTGTCATTGCAACAATAAAACAGACAGCTAAGAGGATCAAGTTAGAGAAAAAAATAAGTCATCATCAAAGTCAGTAAATGCACTCAGGATCTCCCTCAGCCCCCACAAATGGACCCATGCTTATTTCAGCATTTGGAGTAGCAAAGTGACTCTGGGTTCTGCCAAACATGGACACAATATGCTCTCCTCCAAACCCTATATGTTTCTTTCGCACTTAGTCTGTTCCCAACTTTAATGAACTATGTTCCAGAAGTCCATTAATTGAGTCTATTTGGATTTGTAATGCATTTTCCCAGAGAAATGTGATGAGCATATTTCCAGGCCTGCCCACAAACTCTATTTATTCACAGAATGTTAGAGCTAGAGGGACTTAAAAAATCATTTAATCTAACCATTTTAAAACCATAATTTGCTGAAATTATAACAGCTGCCCCCAGAGACACTTTGGAGACCTTCTTGAGTTTGTTGAGGCTCCTCTGTGTCCTGACAGGGCCAGTTTATTTGTGGTTATAGAAGACAACATCCAAGGAGCTGTACCAAGAACTGTGGTTATCCTGGGAAAATCTTTGTGAAAGCAAGAACATTCTCTAGGTTTGGAGATCCATCAGGGAAGGAGCTCTAGCAGCAAAGCAAAGCAAATCATTCCCTGAGTAGAAGTGTCTCACTAGGAAGCAGGAACTCTCAGTCTAGAATTTCTCTACATAAACAAGATTTATCTGTTTTATCATTACTTTCCTTTACTGAGTTGACTTTACATGGTAGTTTTCTTGAGCAGATGATGAAAGGAAGCATCATCTCAGTTAGCACCAAGACACTACACCTACTCAGGGAACTTGGAATGGCAGCAATGTCACAGAACACAGCTTGTGCAATCTCACATTTATTTCCCAAATGCTTAGGCTTAGGATGGTTTACCCTCTATAGACTCCATACAACATCAGGAAGAAATCAAACATTATCCTTAGATGGTAGAATCCCAATGGAGCAAAATAACACTCATAAATTTCTTCTTCCTAACAAGAAGGATCACAGAACAAGATTGTCCCACCTTTTCTTTTTAAAGCCGTGTCCCTTTTTGTTAATTATCTAAAGAGAATCTCATCTTCTTAATCCCCATTAATTAACTAAAAAAAAAAACTCATCTCCTTCACTTAGTTTTCCCTAAGATGACAAGGACCATCATAAAGACTTACTGTCCTAGGACTGATTGAGTTTTTGTTTGTTCTTTTGTTTGTTTTTGTGTTTTGTTTTGTTTGTGTAGAGAAAACAAAAACCCATAGTATTCTATTTGGTTGTCTATGAAATATTATGATATTATGATCATAAATAGTGACTTTTTACTTCTTACTGGTGAAATCAGATAATTTTTCAGGTATTTAACACAAACTCTGGAGTCAGACTCAAAATTTTGTCCCACTATTTTAATACTTATAAACTTGGGAAAGTTACCAGATCATGCCAAGCCTTAGTTTTTACCACCAGTGAAATGGTGATAATAATAGCATTAAATTCATAGGGCAGTTTTAATAATTAAAAGAGTAGGAATACTCAGGGAGGAGGGCAGAGTAGGGGGATCCTGAGCTCACCTTATCCCACAAACACAATTAGTTAACACCCACATCATTGTAAGTAACCCAGAAAATGATCTGAAGACTGGCAGAATAGACTCTCCACAGCTAAATGTTGAGAAGAGGCCACATCAAAGAGGGTAGGATGGATAGAGACACAGTCAGGAGCAAAATGGACACACTAGACTGCCTGCAGGAGGAAAAGACACAGTGGGCATGGAGAGGTGGATGAGCAGACTTCCACACTAGGCACTGCAGGCATAAGGGACCCTCACAGGGATGACAGATCCCCATAACAATTGACCTGGCTTTACAAATTGTTACAATCAGAGGGGCTTAGCAACTAGAACTTTAAAAATTAGTGGACTCAACTCTGTGAGAACCATAGGCAACTAAATTCCCACCCAGAAAGAGACAGCATAACAAACAGCCATGCTGAGATACAGCATAAAAGTAATTTGAAAAACACCTAGTGTATACAGAAAGGAGATTAATTTACTAACCTCAGAGTGTGTGCTGGATGAGCAGGGATCTTCAGGATACTTCTTCAAGAACCAAAGAGCTGGCAGATGCCATTTCCCTCCCATACCACCCCAGCCTAGATACCTGAACATCTATAGGAATCAAGTCAGTGCCAACACTCTCCTCCTAGCTTACTAACAGCATGCCCTGCCCCTGCACACTTCTGTAAGTCCATCCTCAACAACCCGGTCAGCCTTGAAGGAAATTTTCTCAGATAGCTGATGGTACCCTCCTGAAGCAGACCAGCATGGATCTTGAGGGCACTGTGCAACCCATTCCCAAGTTTTCTGTGGACCTACCCCCTCCAATCTGGGGTAAGCCTTGAAGGGAATATTCCCAGGCAGATCAGCATGGACCTTACTGGCACCACAAACCTCACGCCCTTGTTCTCCTGCAGATCTGTCCCCTCAATATGGCCTTGGCTAGAACCTATCCAAAGCCATGCCACAAACCTGGCAGTGTGCAAGCAGCCTGACAAGGGTCAGCACCATTCCAAAGTGACTTCTACCCCTGGGAGAAAGGAAGATAACCACACACACCAGTCCCATTGCAGCCCTAGTAGTGGGCTAGGGGCAGACATCTGGTTAGACTATAAGCCCTGCCCACCAAAAAAGCTTCTCAGAAGACAACACGAGGAAAGTACTCTGATGTTCTGTGCTACTGCATCTCTGTCAAATATTTAGTCTGACTCAACTCAAGCCCAAGGTGGCCCTAGTCTAGCCCACTAACAAAACAGAGACCAAACCCAGCCCACAATATGCAAATAAAGCCATTGTAGATGACTGGACTGAAGGCAAATGTGGCTCAGCCACAAGAGGAGGGCATAGACAACACATATTGGAGACACCCTAGAAGTACAAAATTCTGATGAACAGGGGACATTGCACTGCAGGGCACTACAGATCATCTTCATCATAAGGCCACTACTTTCAAGAGCAGGAGATGTAGCTGACTTTCCTAACACATAAAAAGAGACACAGAGAGTTAGATAAAATGAGGAGACAGAGGAATATGTCCCAAATGAAAGGACAGGAAAAAATCACAGCAAGAGAGCTAAATTAAATGGAGATAAGTAATATGTTTGATAGGGAATTTAGAATAATGGTCATAAAGATACTCACTGGACTTGAGAAGAGAGTGGGGGACATTAGTGACACCCTTAACAATGAAATAGAAAATATAAAAAAGAACCAATCAGAGATGAAGAGCTCAATAACTGTAATTAAAATTACACTAGATGGAATAAAGAGTAGACTAGAGGGAGCAAAAGAAAGGATGAGCAATCTGGAAGGCACAGTCATGGAAAACAATCAAGAACAGGAGAAAGAAAAAATAATGATAAAAAATGAAAATAAACTTAGGGAACTCAGTAACATCATAAAGCATAATAACATTCATATTATAGGGACCACAGGAAGAAAAGAGAGAGTAAAGGGGGAAGAAAATGTATTTGAAGAAAAAAATAGCTGAAAACTTCCCAAATCTGTGAAAAGAAACAGAAATCCAGATCCAGAAGGCACAGGAAGCTCCCAAGAAAATCAATCCAAGGAGGATCACACCAAAACATACAGCAATAAATAGAGAATTTTAAAAGCAGCAAGAGAAAAGAAAACAGTTACATACAAGGAAAACCCCATGAGTCTATCAGCTGATTTTTCAGGAGAAACTTGGGAGGCCAGAAGGGAACAACATGATATATTTAAAGTGCTAAAAGAAAAAAAAAAAACCAAAACTTACAACCAGGAATACTCTAACCAGCAAGGCTACCATTCAGAATAGAAAAAGAGATAAGAGTTTCTCAGACAACCAAACATTAAAGGAATTATCACTAAACTAGCCCTTCAAGGATTGTTAAAGGGGACTCATTTAGTGGAAAGGAAAGACCATACACAGGAGTAAGAAAATTAAGAAGCACAAAAGCAGTAAAATTAAGGGTATCTAGATCCTGAACAACTTAACAGAAGACCATGGGGGAGGGGAAGGAAAAAAAAAAAAAAGAGGTTAGAGAGGGAGGGAGCCAAAACGTAAGAGACTCTTAAAAACTGAGAGCAAACTGCAGGTTGATGGGTGGTGGGAGGGATGGAAGAGTGGGTGATGGGTATTGAGGAGGGCACCTGTTGGGATGGACACTGGGTGTTGTATGGAAACCAATTTGAGAAAAAATTTCATATTTAAAAAAACATAAAAAAATTAAGGGTATCTATAAAAATCAGGCAAGGGATTCGCAAAATAAAAGTATGTAAAGTATGACACCATGTAGCTAAAACGTGGAGGTGAGGAGGAGAGGAATAAAAGAATGAATTCAAATTTAACTGGCCATCAACTTAATAGACACTGCTATATGCATAAGATGTTATATACAAACCGAATGGTAACCACAAACCAAAAACCAATAATAATTATGCAAAAAAATAAAAAATAGAGAAAGGAACCCAAGTAAGCAAACCATGAGAAACTAAACTAAGGCAAGCCAGTAGAACATGAGAAAATAGAGCAAGAGAAGAAAAGAACAGAGTAGAACTACGAAGACAACCATAAATTAAGTAACAAATGGCAATAAGTACATATCTATCAATAATTACTTTGGATGTAAATGGACTAAATTCTCCAATCAAGACATAGGGTAATGGAATGGATTAAAAATAAGGACCATCTATATGCTGCCTATAGGAGACACTTTTCTGACCTAAAGACACATGCAGATTGAAAGTGAAGGTATGGAGAGGCATTTATCATGCAAGTGGAAGTGAAAAGAAAGCCAGTGTAGCACTACTTCCACTGGACAACATAAACCTTAAAATGAAAACTGTAACAAGAGACAAAGAACACTTTTAATCATAAAGAGAACAGCTTAACAAGAAGATATAACACCCAACATGGGAGCACCCAAATACATAAAGCAGCTAATAACAAACATAAAGAAAGTAATCAATAGTAATATTATAGCAGTAGGTAACTTTAAAACCCCACTTAAATCAATGGGTAGATCATTTAAACAGAAAATCAACAAGGAAACATTGGCTTTGAATGACACTTTGGACCAGATGGATCTAATAGATATACTTAGAACATTCCATCCTAAAACAGCAGAATACACATTCTTTTCAAGTGCATATGGAACATTCTCCAAAAAGATCACATATTAATCCACAAAACAAGTCTCATAAAATTCAAGACTGAAACCATACCATGCATCTTTTCTGACCACAATACTATTAAGCTAGAAATCAACCACAAGAAAAAATCTGGAAATAACCCAAATACATGGAGGTTAAATAACATGCAACTAAACAATGAATGGGTCAACCAAGAAATAAAAGAGAAAAAAATACATGAAGATAAATTAAAAAGAAAACACAATGGTTCAAAAATTTTGGGATGCTGCAAAAGTTGTTCTAAGAGGGAAGTATAGAGCAATACAGACCTACATCAAGAAGCAAGAAAAATCTCAAATAAACAAACTAATCTTACACCTAAAGGAGCCATAAGAAGAACAAACAAAACCTCAAACTAATAGAGGAAGAGAATAATAAAGATTAGAGCATAAATAAATGAACTTGAAACTAAAAACAAAACAAAACAATAGAACAACAGATCAATGAAACCAGGAGCTAGTTCTTTAAAAAGATCTGAAGAAAATGATAACCTTCAGCCAGACTCAAGGGGAAAGGGAGAGAGGGAGAGAGAGAGAGAGAGAGAGAGAGAGAGAGAGAAAAGACTCAAATAAACAAAATCAGAAGTAAAATAGGAGAAATAACAAATGCCACAGAAATACAAAGGATTATATGAGGATATTTAGAAAACTATATGTTAACAAATTGGACAACCTAGAAGCAATGGATAAATTCCTAGAAACATATAACCTCCTAAAACTAAACCAGGAAGAAATAGAAAGTTGAATCAATTAGTTACCATTATGAAATTGAATCATCAATAGATAACACTCCCAACAAACAAAAGTCTCAGAACCAGACATTGTCACAGGTGAATTCTACCAAACATTTAAAGAAGAATTAATACTTATTTTTTTCAAAGTATTTCAAAAAAGAAAAAATAAAAAAGCTTCTAAACTCTATGAGACCAGAATTATCCTGATACCAAAATCATATAAAGACACTACCAAAAAAAATTAATAAAATCAATTAATAAAATAAAATAAAATAATAAGAGAAAGAGAGAACTACCGGCCAATGTCCCTGATGAACACAGATGCAAAAATCCCCAACAAATAATTAGCAAACTGAATCCAACAATGTATTTAAAAAATCATTTACCATAATCAAGTGGGACTTATTTTTGAGATGAAAATATGGTTCAATATTCACAAATCAATCAACATGATACATCACATCAACAAGAGAATGATAAAAACTATACGATCATTTCAATAGATGCAGAAAAACCATTTGACAAAGTATAACATGCATTCATGATAAAAACCCTCAACAAAGTAGGTTTAGAGGGAACATACCTCAACATAATAAAAGCTGTATATGAAAAACCCACAACTATCATTATACTCAATGGTGAAAAACTGGGAGCTTTTCCCCTAATATCAGGAACAAGACAATGATGTCCACTGTCACCACTTTTATTCAACATAGTACCAGAAGTCCTAACCACAGCAATCAGTCACAACAAAAAATAAAAACTGAAAAAAAATTAAAAAATAGAAGTCCAAGTTGGTAAGGAAGAAGTGAAACTTTAACTGTTTTCAGATGACATGATACTATATATACAAAACCCTAAATATCTACCAAAAACACTACTAAAATTGATAAATGTGACAGGAAGGTAGCAGGATACAAAATCAATATACAGAAATCCACTTAATTTCTATACACTAATAATGAAGTAGCAGAAAGAGAAACTAAGAAACCAATCCCATATAAATTGCACCAGAAGTAATAAAATACTTAGGAATAAACTTAGGGAGGTGAAAGACCTATACTCCGAAAACTATAAAACACTGATGAAAGAAACTGAACACAACACAAAGGCAAAAATATTCCAGGCTCATGGATTGGAAGAATAAATATTGTTAAAATGGCCATATTACTCAAAGCAATCTACAGATTTAATGCAATCCCTATCAAAATACCAACAGCATTTTTTACAGAACTAGAACATATCATCCTAAAATTTGTTTGAAACCACACAAGACCCTGAATAGTCAGAGAAATCTTGAAAAAGATGAACAAATCTGGAGGTATCACAATCACAGATATCAGGAGATACTACAAAGCTGTAGTGATCAAAGCAATATGGTACTGGGACAAAAATAGATACAGAGCAGTGGAACAGAATAGAGAGCCCAGAAATAAATTCACAATTATACGGTCAATTAATCTGTGGCAAGAAGACAAGAATATGCAATGGGAAAAAAGACAGTCTCTTCAACAAATAGTGTTGGAAAAACTGGACAGCTACATCCAAAAGAATGAAACTGGACCACTTTTTTACACCATACACAAAAATAAACTCAACATTGGTTAAAGATCTAAACATGAGACCTAAAACCATAAAAATCCTAGAAGAGAGCACAGGAAGTAATTTCTCTGATATCAACCATAGCAACAGTTTTCTAGATATCTCCTAAGGCAAGGGCAACAAAAGCAAGAATAAACTTTTGGAAGTACATCAAAATGCAATGCTTTTGGACAGTGAAGGAAATAATCAACAATACTAAAAGACAACCTACTGAATTGAATGGGAGAAGATATTTGCAAATGACACATCTGATAAAGGGTTAGTATCCAAAATATATAAAGAACTTATACAACTCAACACCAAAAACCAAATAGTTAAATTAAAAAATGGGCAGAAGAGACATGCCTGGATGACTCAGTAAGTTAAGTGTCCAACTTCAGCTCAGGTTATGATCTCTCAGTTCATGGGTTCGAGCCCTGCATTGGGCTCTGTGCTGACAGCTTAGAGCGTGGAGCCTGCTTCAGTTTCTGTGTCTCCCCTTCTCTCTCTGCCCCTCTCCCCCTCTCAAAAATAAATAAAACATAAGAAAAATTTTTTAAATGGGCAGAAGACATAAATGGACATTTCTCCAAAGAAGACATCCAGATGGCCAGCAGACACATGAAAAGATGCTCAACATCACTTATCATCAGGGGAATGCAAGTCAATACCACAAGGAGATATCACCTCACACTTACCAGAATGGCTAAAATCAAAAACACAAGAAACAGCAAGTGTTGATGTTGATGAGGATGTAGAGAAAAGGGAAGCCCTCTTGCATTGTTGGTGAGAATGCAAACTGGTGTAGCCACTGTGGAAAATAGTATGAAAGTTCCTCAAATATTAAAATTAGAGCTACCATAAGATCCAGTAATTCCACTACTGGGTATTTACCCAAAGAATACAAAAACACTAATTTGAAAAGATATACGCACCCCTACGTTTACTGCAGCATTGTTTACAATAGCCAAATTAAGGCTGCAACTGACATGTCTATTGATAGATAAATGGATAAAGAAAGAATGGCATATATACAACGGAATATTAGTCATAACAACTTATGAAATTTGCCATTTGCAACAACATATATGGATCTAGAGGGTAATGCTAAGCCAAATAATTCAGTCAGAGAAAGACAAGTACTATAAGATTTCACTCATATGTAGAATTTAAGAAACAAAACAAATAAACACAAAGGGGGAAACAAGAGAAAAAGACCAAGAAACACTTTTAACTATAGGAAACAAACTGGTAGTTATCAGAGGGGGAGGTGGGTGGAAGGATGGGTGAAATAAATGCTAGGGATTTAAGAGTACACTAACGATGAGCACCGAGTCATGTATAGAATTGTCGAATCACTATTCGACACTACACCTGAAACTAATATAACACTGTATGTTAACTATCCTGGAATTTTTATAAAATGGTTAACTTTCAAAAGAAACATTAATTATTGCTTATTATTTGTTAAAAAAATTAGAAAAGTAATGTATCTAAATGGGCTGGCACAATAACTGGCACAGAACAAATATTCAGAGAGTGTGCAGTCTTTACAGTTGTTAATATTGTTATTTATGTCATTAGTTTTGTTTTAAATCCAACATACTTTTTTTCGATCACTTGGCTTCTACATGCTTTGCCATAACTGTGTAAGTTTTAGTCTTATTTACATAAAACAATCTTTCCTAATTTACTACAAGTATCTTTAAAAATTTTTTTTTAATGTTTATTTAATTTTGAGAGACAGACAGAGCTTGAGCAGTGGAAGGGCAGAGAGAGAATCCAAAGCAGGCTACAGGCTCCAAGTTGTCAGCACAGAGCTCGATGTGGGGCTCAAACTCATAAACTGTGAGATCATGACCTGGGCCAAAGTCAGACACTTAACCAACTGAGCCACCCAGGTGGCCAAGTACCTTTTATTTTTTTAAAAAAATTGTTTTCCTTTAAGAGTTATTTTGGCAGTATTCACTCATGTTTCCAATTTGTTTTAATAATTCTGAAGGCAGCACCCTCTTCTTCTTTCCCCTATTTTCCATTCAGTGTGATATTGCGTGAACACAGGCTACGTCATGATCGACAACAAACACATGAATGTTTAATATCAATTCCTGGAACTTTTCACTACCCAACAGATTCATAAAGGGTAAGCACCATGCTTTATTATTTTCTTTTCCTTTCCATTCTTCCATCCACGAAATGCGAGTAAACTTTCCAACTAAATAGATCATCACTTAACACATTGAACTAAGTAATTTGGAATTTTTGCCATTAACTACCCATCATCAATATAATTGTCTATTTATTTTTGTGGTCTATTGTCTTCCTCCTCCAACTAATTGATAAAGACGTTAGGATATTGAATTTGAAGTTAAGATATATTACTTCTGTCGCTTCAGATTTGTCACTACATTGTAAAGTTATTTTTCCTTCAAGTCAAATATCACAGAACATAAGGACACACACAGTAGCCTGGAATTTAATTTTCTGAGACTGTTGACACTGGGCTGTGAATGTCATCCAAATAGGACATTTTGTACTGTCCACTGGAACATAGTGAGACTGAAATTTAAAAGGCTGAAGAATCTCACTAAATATGTTACTGTCTTAAATAATTGGTGTTATTTTTCCTAGTATGCCCTTCCCCAAAAAATGACTATAAAAGATATGTCAAGGCACATCAAGTCGCGATCACACAATGTTTCTTGATTTTGTTAAGTAAACTGAAAATAAAATCTGGTAGAAAGATTTTAACAAGATATGTAGGAAGTAGGGATCTTAGATGCTTTCCAGACTTCTGATTTGTCTGTAATTTTTATGACCTTTCCTATTTTTCACTATCAAATACACGTTTTTAATAATAACAAGGCACAACTAATTGACTTCCATTGCAACAACATTGGAACATTACTCATCATTTAAGAATAAAAATGAGTAACATATTCCTTTTATTAAAGTCTATACACTTTTTAAATTTATGGGTTTAGTTCCCTTGAGGAAATTTTGTGTTTGCCAATTTAAAGAGCAGCATTGCTGTAACTTTTCCTATTTATATTTGCTTTGTCAAAAATACTGTTTTTATCATTTTCTAAATGAAAATCCAATAGGAAAACCACTTTCTAGAATATCTAATACTCGTTTTTATTAAAAAGCTATATGTGTCATCATTTGTTTATCTATTTGCTTGTTTCCTGCCCTTGTTATAGTTCCTGGCCTTCATTGACTTTGGACTCTGGATCATTTGATGTGCTTTGGCATATGAGCAGATGTGACATTTGCCACTGTCAGAGCTAAACAAAGCCAGACACTAGTTAAAGTGATGAAGATAGATTTTATTCAATAATAAACTCTTGCAATAGGAAAAGGCGCCCAACATGAACTGAACTCTGCTTTGTGCAGAGGCGACTGGGTATTTTAAAAGGAGAAATTGGGAGCAGGGAGCGAGGGTGGCAGAGACATTAGCAGTCAGGTAGTTTCCAGTTTTGTGAAACACAAAATGTGGGAAGGGGAGTCGGTTAATGTGACCAGGCCTCTGTGTTTGTTCATTGGTACTTAATTGGAGAGGAAACACATTTTTGCATCTTTACGACAGGAGGCAGCCATGTTAGAAATTAAGCCCTTACCTTCCCTCAGAAGCTGGGAGCTGGAGTTATCTCCCTAAATGTCTGCATTACAAAGAGATAGCTCTAGGGGTGCCTGGGTGGCTCAGTCAGTTAAGTGTCTGACTTCAGCTCAGGTCATGATCTCTCAGTTTGTGAGTTCGAGCCCTGTGCTGCCAGCTCAGACCCTGGAACCTGCTTCAGATTCTGTGTCTCCCTCTCTCTCTGCCCCTCCCCTATTCATGCTCTGTCTCTCAATAATAAATAAGTGTTTAAAAAAAGTAATAAAAAAAACCCAAAGAGATAGTGCTAGGTCTCAGGTCCTTGAGGAGATGGCTCTGGTTGGTAGAAGAGTTAAATCTCAAAGAGACAGAGGAAGGATTTAAAATTGCAAGCTTTCTCAACTGACTGTTCTAAGAGGGGGTTCAGGAGCCTGCCTATCACCAGGTTTAGGCTGGAACAAACTGTAAATTCTCCTGGCAAGACTGAGCTTTCTCAGGCAAGCATTTCAGGAGGGGCTGGGGTCTTCTTAGGGGTGGGAACTTGAGCTACTAGAAACTATGCTTGTGTTTGTTCAAGTTTTCTGGGGGGGACAGGCCGGGGTGGGGGTGAGGCAGGGTGCAAAATCATTTGTGCTGAGAAGCTGATGTTTGTTTGTTTTTTTAATAGCACAAGATTGAGGTCTGGTAGAGAAAGGGCTCAAGGGATCCTGACCAGAGTTTGATCAAAGAGAGAGTTTTTGTCACCACAGTGACCAAAAAAAGCTTTAAATACCACAGAATGATTTGTATGCTCTTGCATTGTCATTCCATTACAATAATGGTTATCCTCAAAAGTAGCTACCGAAAGATATATGGAGCTAAATCAAACCCAACAAAATTCAACAGAGCTCAGAAAAGCCTACTGGTAGATCTAAACAGCATTCAACAGAGTTCAAAAAGTTGTAAGAAGCACAACAGAGTCCAGTGGAGGCCAAAATAGGGGCATATAATCACAGCAAGAAATAATGCTGTTTCCCATAAGCCACCAACATTGAAGTTGTTTACTGCTGTGGCAAAGCTGACTGATACACCATGGATCATCGTCCCAGATGTTTATTCATCTCATCCTTCCTCCTCTTTATTCAGCCATGGAAGGTAAACTACATCTATTCATTCCCAAATAGGTTCATAAAACAAAGAAGATACAACTGTAATTAGGTGAGGTCTACTTGCTTCTTAACTTTCCCAAGTAATGCATAAAATACAAAAAGAAAGGGGATGGGGTATCTCTTTCATCCGTATTATGGAGAATGTTTTCATTTACAAAAAATAAAGCTTTTGATTCCTTAAGCTTAGAAAACTGTCATCAGTAGCAGTTGTTAATCAGAACATATCCAAACTCCTTATTGTAACAGGTAAGATTCTTCATAAGCTGGCCCAAACCTATACTTCTTTCTGTTCTAGTGTATAGAACTACCCACCTCTCCCTGAATGGTTTTTCTTGTCTGTGACCGTTGCACATACTGTCCCTCTGCCAAACATACCTGCCATTACATGTCTCTATGTAGTGAATTCCCATTTCTCTATGAGTTCCAGGCCAAATGTACCCTCTTTTATGAAACTTTTCTCAGTGTGGTTGTTCCCCAATGTCCCAATCACTCCCTCATATTCATCAAATTCTACCTCAACTTCAAGATCTAGTATAATTTTAAGTGTTTCCAATGGCCATGTGTTTGTTCAAGTTTCCTAGTAGGGAAGCACTCATCCGATAGCCTAGTTTTACACTTCTTTGACTTCCTTAGCCCTCAGTGTTTTTCACACCTATGCTACGTCACCCACCCATATCAAAGGCATCAAGAGAAATTGTTTCACCTCTGAAATATTAAGTTCTATGCCTTTTTTCTGATTACAACTGCCTCCTCTAAATCTTTTTCCCAATGTGACAATTTTTCGGTCTTATCAGGTATTGACCCTTTTTTTGATCATTCCATCAGCACTGTCCTACCCAGCCTCAACCTCAAGGGATAGCTCATTAGGGAAACGCTTGCTTTAACCTGCAACTGCTTTTATTCAGACACACATACCCTGTAGACCTTCAATTAGTAATGCAGTAATTTTCATCATTTTATACTAATCTAACATTCTGAGGATTTTAAAAGAAAAACCACAAACTTTTTTCTTTCTTTCTTTCTTTCTTTCTTTCTTTCTTTCTTTCTTTCTACCTAGTATACTCTTAGCTTCAGGTAATGGAAAAGCTAAATGAAAATGCTTTAAACAATAAGGGTGTTTATTTTCTCATGTAACAAGAAATCCAAAAGAATTGGGCTTCCAATGTTGATTTATTAGATTGGTATCTTGGTGTGGTCTTTGGGCTTATGCGTCTAACATTGAAAAATTGCCGCTGCAGTCCCATGCATCACTCATAGAACAATATTCAGACCAAGAAGATAGGAGTTTATTCCTATTCATTTGTTTGAATAAGATGAAAGCATCTCTGAAAATCCTCTTAGTGTGTTTCCCCTAAGCTTTCATTGGCCAGATTCGGGCCATAAGCCATGGACATAAAAGCAGAAGAGAAAGTAAGGATTTTAGTAGGAGTTTGGATTTGTCCCCAAGCATTGCCTGGCTTTCAGATAGGCAACAATCAGGGTTTCCTAGACATTAATAATGTTGCTTATAAATGCATAGTCCCCATTTCAGCTGGACTTTCAGTATTGCTTGACAATATACCTCCTTGTCCTAGTGCTTCTCAAACTTTAATGTCCACACAAATCACCTGGGAATATTTAGAAATGAAGATTTGATTCAGTAGGTAGGGTCCTGAAATATGCATCTCGATTAAGCTACTAGGAGATGCCCAAAGCCACCTGATTGCTTGCTACACTTGGAGTCACAAGACTCTATTCCCTTCTTCCTTTCAAATATTTGTCATCACTCTTCATTAGCCTAACACCATCCCTATAACTCTCAGGAAATGACTTCATTCCCTTTATCACAGATAAAATGGACCCCATAAGGTAGTGAACCCTTAATTTAAGAGGTCATATTGTATGAACATCAAAAGAATGGCCTTTAGCATTAAAGAGCTGAGGTTTCCAACTCCAGTTATACTATTTCCTCCCCTGTAATAATTTTCATCATCTTGAACCTTTCTGAGACCCAAATTCTTAACGTATAAAAATGAAAATATGAATGCCAAACTCTTGGGGCTTTTGATGATTGAAATCATGTGGGTACATCTCATTTCAGTTTCTTGGTTGCAAACAAAAAAACAATTTAACTTAGAAAAAAAATTGAAAGAAAATATATTAAGTAGTGTATTGGTTAATATTAGTTTTGAGTGTAAGAGAAAAAAATGCCCAAAATAACAAATTAGCAACTCATTACTATCTCCTATTCAAGGGTTTGGAGATATCCTGTCCAGGTTGGTATGGCACTCCGTAGTGATGGAAACTCAGGCTGGGATACATCTAGTTGTTGAGAATATACGTTTCAAGCATATGCTTGGAAATGGAGGTGGGCTCACTACGCTATTGGGCTTCCTGTGAGATGGAATGAAATTAAAACTACTGAGTCAGCCCAGATCTGACTCCCAGTCTGGGCTCAATGAAACCTGAAAGGTCTGCTAATTTTCTTTTGCCCAGTTTATATTTACTTGATAAATG
This sequence comes from Panthera pardus, assembly GCF_024362965.1. Classification (NCBI taxonomy): domain Eukaryota; kingdom Metazoa; phylum Chordata; class Mammalia; order Carnivora; family Felidae; genus Panthera; species Panthera pardus. The sequence goes on along the minus strand of NW_026526765.1, from coordinate 31,857,414 downwards.
AATCTAGGTATATTAGAGAACAGTAAGAAGACAATTTACAAAAAGTACCTGCCTCAAAGTTATACAACTTTTTCATTCAAGTGATGCTAGATCTGAATTTGGGGTGAGACGTGTTGACTTTATACCGTGATGGCTCAAATTAGGCCTCTCAGGGCCAGACCTAGAGTCCTTTTAGTTACACAAATCAAATGTAACATAGTGAGTCGCACATAAAGTTTCATCCTGCGTTCAGATCTTTCTAATTACTACTACACACTTTATGTCTACTTTGATAAACATAGACCATCCACTGTCTGGAAGTTTCTAGGAGTTTAGAACTGCCATTGGTCTCTGCCAACTTGAGATTCTCTCATTTCTACTGAAATGCGGGAACAGATTTCAGTAGCACTCACTTTGCGCATGCTTATAAACAACAGAAAACTATCAAAAACTTGCTTTTCAAATCTGCAAATGTTCCACTGACCTATATTACTATCACACACAAATTACAGACACGCACACAAACATAACCATATAAATAAAGGAGAAGTACATATGAGGTATATGTTGTATCAATCTACAGCAAATTAGATAATAAAATAGTCCTTTACAATAGCTTGGGAAATTCTACTAATGCATCTATGTATCTCGTAAGGGTCCATGAAATTCTGGTTATAAAACTTTGAGAAGAAAATCAAACACTAACAAATGTGATTTAAGCATGTGTATATTTCTTTGTTTCCAGTGTAGTGTTCTCTCATCATTTGTGTATTTAACATTCTGTATTTCAGCTATATATAACCAACCCAGAAGTTTCTTGGCCTGCGGTATTTTGCCATTTTGCAGGGTCAACCACTTGAATTTTGCTTTGAGGCTGGTATATCCAAGTGAGTCACTGGCTCATAACTAAGCCTTGTCTGACCCAACATCTATCACACTTATACAATTTATAGTAGAAATTTTATATTGCCACTGTATTAAGCAATATCTGAATTTCTCATGAGGTTCTTTCAAATGCTTTTAAAGGTCAACATTAATTAAACAATCATTATAGTCAACATTAAGTAAAAATTATAATAGAAAGAGAAAGATATCTAAATAATGTCAAATATATAACAGCAAGAATAACAAAGTACATATATACATGTACACTCAAGAAAATGAGAAGACAAGTCACAGACTAGAAAAAATATTTGCAAAAGACATATCTGATAAAGGACTGTTATTCAAAATATACAAAGAACTCTTAAAGCTCAATAATAAGAAAATGAACAACTTGATTAAAAGATGGGCAAAGATCTGAACAGACACCTCAGCAAAGAAGATATACAGATGGCAAATAAACATATGAAAGCGTGTTAAAGATCATATGCAATTAAGAAATTGCAAATTAAAATGAGATGCCCTGTACATCTATTAAAGTAGCAAAAATCCAAAATACCGACAACATTAAATGTTGGCAAGGACGTAAAGCAAAAGAAATTCTCATTCATTGTTGGTGAGAATGCAAAATGGTACAGCCACTTTGAAAGAAAGTTTGGCAGTTTCTTGCAAAACCAACCATACCTTTACCATAAAATTCAGCAATTGTACTCCTTGGTATTTACCCAAAGGAGTTGAACAGTTATATCCACACACAAAACTTGTATAGGGATATTTATGGAAGCTTTATTCACAATTACCAAAAGTTAGAAGCAACGCAGACATCTTTTAATAGGTGAATGGATTAGGTGGTACAATTCAGTGAGAGAGTGGAATGTTTTTCAGCCCTAAAGAGAAATGAGCCATCAAGACATGAAAAAACATAGAAGACCCATAGAACTACGTGGAAAAAGCCCATCTGAGGAAGCTACATATTGTCTGATATCAATTATATGATACTCTGGAAAAGGCAAAACTATGAAGACAGTAAAAAGATTAATGGTAAGGAAGGGGTGGTGGAGGGAAGGATGAATTGGCCAAGCAGAGGATTTTTTAGGGCAGTGAAACTAGTTTGTATGATACTATAATGATAAATAGGTGTCATACATTTGTCAAAAGCTACAGAATGCACATAGAGTGAGCTCTAATGTGAACTATGGAATGTGGGTGATAATGATGTGACCATAGAGGTTCATAGATTGGAACAAATGTACCACTGTTGTGTGGGATGTTGACAGTGGGGAAGACTGTGCCTCTATAGGGGCAGGGAGTATATAGGAACTCTCAGTGTTCTGCTTACTTTTGCTATGAACCTGAAAAATAAAGCCAATTAAAAGAAAAAGACACACATGCAGAATTTATTCATAATCAACTTACAAGCACTTTAATAATTTTACAGTTTAGAATAATAATTACAAAGAAACCTTAAAATGGCATTGTATTTATTAGGATGAGGTCATGAGAATAGACATATCATCCATTGTTGTGTAAAAAGCATGCTGCTTATAACCAATTAATTGGCAAGACATTCTCTAGAAATGGGCCTGATCAATTCAACATGGAACATTTATCCAGTAATGTGTTCCCTCGCAAAGTCATATGTTTACCAAAGATTAAAGACTCTATTACAATGCCAAAGGTTTTGTTTCAATTAAAATGTTTTAATGCTAGTAATTCCATAACTCGCTCAGAAAACAGACAATTGGGAAAAATTATACTTATTAAGAACAAGTGTTGCCTTTACTGGAAGGAAGATAACGCAAATTTTAATGCCCTACATATATTAAAATTAACATGAAAATTCTGGTGCACATATCTTTTAGCCCTTCTGGCTTGTTTTCTGATTGTGTCATTTGTCTTAGCTCTTCATCAGTTAACAACTCATGGAGTTGAGTGTGTGTTACTTTGTTCTTTCTTTCTTATATTCCACATATGAATTCAAATAGCCTACTCTCATATAAAATAATCATCTTATTAAACATTGTGACAGAGAATAGATTAGTATATGGGAATTTGGTGACCACTCTCCTGTAGCAAACAAGTTATATTCTTCAACCTTCTCACTTCTTTTTTTCCAATTTTAAAGAAATCTTAAAAACACCTAGAATAAGGTTCAATAAATTAAATCATTATTGTATTGTATCAGTAGCTTTAGAAGAGTTTAGTGTATGGAGAAAATATGAGGAACATAATATATAATAAAAGTATCATCTCATTCAGATATGAGATCCCTTAACCCTGATATCATTCATATTTGTATTTTTCAATAATTTGGGCAATTATTTGGAAAAATTCAATCGGATTCTTACTTTGATGCTGTTAAAAAACGAAGATGAAATAAATGCTTGCATGTGTGGTAGGCTGAATAACAGCCCCAAAGATTTCCAGGTCCTAATCTTTAGAACCTGTGAACGTCACCTTATATTGCAAAAGGGAGTTTGCAGATATGATTCAGTTAAGGATCTTGAGATAGATTATACTGGAATATCCTCAATGTAATCACCTGTGTGCTTATAGGAAAAGGGATGGTAAAGGGAAATCTGGCTACAGAAGAGAAGGGGCAATAGAAGAAAGGAGTTGGAGTGATGCGAGAAAGGGATCATAAGCATGATACAGTCCAGAAGCTAGAAATTAATGGAAGTGAATTCTCCCTCAAGCGTCCAGAACGAAACAGCCCTGCCACCATTTTGAGCCCAGTGAAACTGATTTCTCACTTTTCGCCTCCAGAACTGTTAAGAGAATAAATATGCTGTTTTAAGCCACCCAGTTTGTGGTAATTTTTTTCAGCAGCCATAGGAAACGAAAATCATGTGTAAAAGTAAAATGACAAAATATGTATCAAATACATACGGTATGTATACTGAAGTGTTTGGGACAAGTAATTTGTGTCTGTAGATTACTTTGAAATGCATAAAAACAGACTGATATGATGAATAAAGTGATGGAAAGATGGATATATATATATATTTTTTTAATTTTTAATGTTTATGTACCTATTTATTCATTTATTTATTTATTTTTTGAGAGAGAGACAAAGACAGAGTGTGAGCAGGGGAGGAGCAGAGAGAGAGGGAGACACAGAATCCAAAGCAGGCTCCACGGTCCGAGCTGTCAGCACAGAGCCTGACGCGGGGCTCCAACTCCCGGACCATGAGATCATGACCTGAGCCAATGTTGGAAGCTTAACCAACTGAGCCACCCAGGCACCCCAGATGTCAAACTTTAATATGGGTAAATATCACTGGTGCTTGATAAAAACACAAATACTTGGACTCTCACCTTTCAGTTGAAGGTGAAGCCCAAGCAGAAATCTGCATTTTTAACAAGCACCCAGCTGTTCTGATACCCACATTCAACAGGAAACACTTTGTAAACTGGACCAATTATACTTTAAAATATATATTGATGTTGAAAGAAAGCACCCTATGAGGACAATTTTTATCTTTACTCTAAGTTCACACTACCATGAACATATATGTATACATGGAGAGAGAGAGGGAGAGGTTGTAACAAATGAGAATATATATAAAACTTTTAGTCCAGGGGCTGGAATGTACAGAATACTTATTATGTGCCGGTATGGTAAGGACTTTACATACATTCTCATTTAATTTTCACAATAATCTTAAGTGGATTGTATCATTGTCTTCATTTTATAAATATTATTGCAGGATTAGAGAAGGCAAGTTATTTACCCAAGGGCATATAGCTAAAGAATTGATATGTCCAGAATTCAATATTCAATCTCAAGATTTCTAACTTCAAATCATATATACATATGATATTTAAGTTTTATTAGAAGTTATATATATTACATATAACATATCTATGTTTGTATATGTAGTTTTTCAATGGATATGTGTGTGTGTGTATATATATATATATATATATCCTATATATAAGCTACCATATATATATATATATATATATATATATATATATAATGTAAGGCACCATTAGTAGAACATACATTTCAAGTTATTTTCCTAGTTTGTAAATGAATTTAGGTCACACTTCTACTGGGTTCTTTTCGTTCATTGACATATATATATTTACATTTATATATTTATGTATTTATATACATGTGCTTTATGTATGATATATACACAGATATATAGCCTACTATAAATAATGTTTTATATATCTATGAATTTATATATGTATATGTTCATACATATATAAAACATATATGCTTATGCATATATATCACACACAACGTTCACCTTTAATGAACAAAAGAAGTATGACCTAAATTCATTTGTAAACTAGGAAAATAATTCAAAACATATGTTCTACTTATGGTTGCTCAGTAGCTTAAATTTTACAGAAGATGCCAATTCATGAGTTGTGCACAATCTCTTGGTTGTAAGGCAGAAATTTTTTATTTGGTTTTTGGTCTTCAAAGAATAGGAGGAAAGATACAACAGCTTTAAGAGATAGTTTGGGTTCACAGCAGAGATAATCCATCATTGTGCTAATCCCTGTTTAGAACTGGGCAAAATCCAGACGCATCAGAGTTCCCTCCAGACATTCCTTCAGTATTATCTTTGGAAAATCAAGTTGCTCTATATTAACCACACAAATGAAAATCTTAATGCTTTAGCCAAATGAATGGCTTTGTTAGACCTTACTTATTTAACCTGCTTCTTCTTTCTGTTCATTTCAAAATGTTTTCTTCTTTAATTGTGCTTTATGTGTTTGCTTGTTATCTATCTTGATTATTAGCCAGATTACTTTTTAAAGCCAGCTGGAATCTGTTTTCAATTTTTGTTTTAGAATGGTCAACCACAGTGTTCCCAGCATTTGGCCTGAAGTTTTCAATTAGGTTGCAATGACTTTTAACTTGAAAATATTGTTGTTCTTTCTGGCTGCATACGTAACAAGGAAGGAAAAAACAACTTTCTCCTTACTTTGATAGTCTTCCACCAAATAATAAAAACCTGACTCAAAACACTAAAGTAGATAATTTCATTGAATCTGATGGGAAGTAAGATGATGAAAATGGAGTGGCACTAAAAATTTTGGCGATAAATTAACTTTGCCCGCTTTTTAAAGGAAATCTAACACGATCAAAACAAACTCTGAGTTGAATTTAAAAATAGTGAGTTTTTTTCTATCTTTACAGTTTGATTACTATAAAGATATTTTTGACTTTGACTTTTGTAGTGTTTTCATTATAAAGAACTCCAATTTCAGTCTAGTTTTCAATTCTATTTCAGGAGGGTTTACAAAGGCATGAGAAGAGTTGAATGCAAAGTTTAACTATAGGTAGAAAGTATTCATCTAAATCCTAAATGCAACAGTTTTATGTATTTCTCTCCTGAGGGACATAGGCAGCTTGTGGCAGAGGGATTGTCATTTTACCTGTGGTTTACTTGTCACTTAATAAAAGACATTTTTTCCATTGATTTCCAGAGCTACCATTGCCAGTGGGCTATGATGCTGAGACAGGAAGCTGCTCCACAGCACCATGATGCCAGGGTCGACAAATTGGCCTCTGCCCCATAGCTAAAAGATTGTGCACCATGTTTCATGAGAAGATAACCATTTTCTATGGGGTAAATCTTAAGAAGGGAAGACATATTCTTGACTTAACTACCTATTTCTAGTGCTGAAGCTATGGAGTTCTATTCTCCCTGATTTTCCACATCCTATCGTTTGAATCTGGGAGGTAGTGAAATAGATTTGTTGGGTAAGATTTGATCAAAGAATACTCAAGCATTATCACTATGACCAAAAGTTCTTCAATGAAGCCTTGACATATTTATTGAATACTTAGGGTTTTACTCAGACTCCGACTGAAAACTAACATTTCATTAAGGAAAATATATTTGCCAACATACTTAAAATGCCAGTAGTATTCAGTGAAAAAAAAAATGAAAGTATAAGATAAAAATATTAATGCATATGTTGTAGGTATTCAACTGCCAGTAACTATAAACAAACATCACATTCCAACCATTCCCCCATATTGGCACTTTCTTTTCCTCATGATTTTCTAGTGACGAGGCTACCAGTCATTGATTTAAAGACTAAATCAATAGTCATTGATTTAGAGAGACAAAATACCAATTATTTTGTTGCATCTTGTGTGTTATTATATATCACAAATGCAGGACATATTCTAATAAATCTTTAATAAATACAATAACAACATTCATTGCTAACTAGATGCCAAGCGTCCTACTCAATGCTTTATGTGCATATTTTTCCATTTAATCCTCATAACAACCTTGAGAAATAAGCATTGTGTTTACCTCCCTCGGATAGAGAAAGAATTTACAATTAAGTGAGCTTAAGTAACTTGTCTAATGTCATTCTGTCAAGCGTCTATTGATTCTTATGTAATTCATGCTGTTGCTTCTAATTCAATATGCTGAGCAGCCATGTCTCTCACTAGAGCAGAAACAACAGAGATGCATTTCTTTCAGCTTTATTACTGTGTATTGAAGAATGACCATATTTGCAGACATTTGTTCCATGGAAGAAAAACCAAATAATGAACAATTGGAGTCGAACCAATAGAGTAACCTACCAGTTACACATAGAGATTGTACTAAGGAAGGGCGCTTGGGTGGCTCAGTCGATAAAGCGTCCAACTTCGGCTCAGGTCATGATCTCGTGGTCTGTGAGTTCGAGCCCCACATCAGGCTCTGTGCTGACAGCTCAGAGCCTGGAGTCTGCTTTGGATTCTATGTCCTCCCCCCCCCCCCCCGCCCCCGCCTCCACCTCTCTGCCCTTCTCCCACTCTGGCTCTGGCTCTCAAAAATAAATAAGTGTTAAAAAAAAATGAAAAAGATAAAGAAATTGTACTAAGGTGATTAAAAATGTAATTATGAATTTGGACAAGTAATTACCTTTTACACTACAATCAATTTTGCCATCCAAAATATACCAACTGTGTTATTAGAATCATTAGCTAGCATGAAAGATCTGAAGCAAATTGTCCAGCTACTAAAAAATATATAAAAACTAACTAACATGCGTTATTGTTGAACAACCAAAAGGATTTATTAACTGAGAGCAAAAGAATGTGAACATCATGTTTGCGAGGCAGATATACTATCAACAGCTACCTTGTCCCTTCCCTATATAAAGACTTTGTGATCAACACCTCTTCTAAGAGCATTACAAGTCGTTCTGGAAAATGTTGTCTCTTTTTCTGAGTAAGTTCCCTGGCCTCACTTCAGCAGAGAATCTTGTAAAAAGTGGAGCCAAAAGTCAATGGCTCTGGTATGTCGTACCCTGAAGATGATTCTCAGCAGTAAAAATCATTCTTCCTTAAATATAGGCAAGATTGTTCATTGCCAGCAATTTACTAGTATGCTTCTTTTTTTCCCCTCATTCTCATTTTCCATCAACCATGACCCTTCCACAATGCTTTTTAATGGTACAGTAAAAATAACAATATGTTAATTTCTCCAAAGCTCATAGGCTTACCTCTAAAAGGCATCCCTGGGACTCACAACTCTGAGTCTTTGTGAAAAAAATAAACTAGAAATATATATCAAAATAAAAAGTGAGAACTGAGACTACCCGTAGCAACATGACTCAGTTGTACAATAAGACTTTGCCCAGGAAAGATGAGACTATAAGCTAGTAAATATTATTTTCTTCAAGATAGTTGCACAGATTAGCTTATCTGAGACAATAGTTTGATTACTTGGGCAAAGAGCTGTCTTGTCAAATAATAGTTTATCCATCAAATCTTCCCTTAAGACATTCACCTTACTCTGTTCGCCAATCCTAAACTATCTTGTCACAAATTTTGCCCGATCTCCGTCATCTTTCCACCTTGAAACACTTTCCCAGACTCCAAACCCCTATAAACATCCTATCAGACTTCCCTCTTGTGAGATACTGGTTCAGATATATCAAGGTGGTGTTCTATCTCACTGCAGTGACTTCCATTCTATTCAGTTTTGCTTCATTAAATGGTTGTTTTGTAATATTTTAGAGAATTCAATAAAAGAATGTCAGTATGGTACAGAGATCTGAAATCTTCCAAGTCTAATCATCAGGAAAAGCTGTTTTCAGTTTAATCCGTTTTACAAGCATCTTTGTTATTCAAGACTTCAGGGAACAGAATAAAATGGTCCACCACAACCAACGGATATGAAAATTTCATGGAGATAATATCAAGATTATTTAACATAGTCTCATAGATTGTGAGTGTAGATCAAAAATGCTGTTTAGTGGTGGGTTTCAAAGAGTCAGCAGTTTTTTAAAGTGCAAAGGGAGTGCAGAAGACAGAATTTCACTTTTTTCAATTTGTGTGTGCATTTCTCACAAATTAAATCCAGACTTTGTTTCCTAGAGCAACATTTGGAAGATATTTTTTAAATAGACCAATGACTAATTATTTGCCTACTTAACAAATAAGTAGGTTAGGGAAGATAATTCTTTTATCTTGTAATTTTAAAAATCAATCACAAAACTTTTAAAAGGGAGAAACAATTGACTTAAATTCATAAAAGTAAAAAAGCTTAAGCTAATTCAACTATAGGGCTCTAAGTAAACATTTGTCCAAAGCTTCTATTTCAGTTATTTCTGTTTTCATGAAGTATTGTCAACTGGATTATTTAAGAAGAAATCTTTAAGACAGCGGTAAAATGTAACAGTTGTGTTAATAATTGTCTGTTTGATTACATGGTATAAATACCTTTTCACTGCAAAGACATTAATATCTTATGATAACTGTACATATCACCTATGTGAACTGACTCGGTACTAACATTAATTGATTAAACACCTTTTCATATTGTCCCCTTTTTCATTCTTAGTAGAAAGTGTTAATGCAGGGGATCTAACTTTGGTTCATGGACAAATTATTTAGCCTTTCAAAAAGTGGAAAGACTATGGACATGAAGACATTTCTACCTCATTTTGGCAAAATCCCCAAGATAAAACACTATAAAACCTACTTCATTAGACAAGATGGGAGATGGGACCAAAACAAAACAAAACAAAACAAAAAAACAAAGAAAAATAAAATGCACAAATTAAGGTCTCAATGACTTAGCCTGTCACAGAACCATCCTGTGGAATGCTGAAAGATATGAGAACTTCTCTCCAGCCATTCACTTTTTAGACAGGAGAGGAAACACGAAGCCTAATTAAAAAAACAAAAAACAAAAAACAAAAAAACAAAAAAAACCTTAATAAATGCAAGGAAATTGCATTAAAACCTTAAAAGAAAGGTTTTGTGCCAGCAAAACACTTGCTTTATCATCAGGCTATCAAACTATCCAATGAAGAATATTGATATGCTAATTATAAAGAATAAGCAAGGATGTTTTCAGCAGAGGTATGAAGTAACTTGTAACCATGCTGTGGAGGCTACTTTTTAAAAATAGTGATTTCAGGGGTGCCTGAATGACTCAGTCTATTAAGCATCCAACTTGGGCCCAGGTTATGATCTCCAGTTCATGGGTTCGAGCTCAGCATCAGGCTCTGTGCTGACAGCTCAGAGCCTGGAGTCTGCTTGGGATTCTGTGTCTCCCTCTCTCTTTGCCCCTCCCTTGTTCACGCTCTCTCTCTCTCTCTCAAAAATAAATAAGCACTAAAAAAAAATAGTGATTTCGAAGTTTCTATTTATTTTTCATTGTTTAGACATATGGGGAAGAATAACAATGTAGATCATTCAAAGTTACAATTAACTTACTAACTTACATTAATTTATATTTGGTTTAGTGAAATCCTTTAGAAGTTTTATTTTGATATGTAATTTCTGGGGTGATGTCTACCATTGCCAAGCAGTCATAGAGCATTAATGAGAGGTGGGAGACTAGGAAGCATGTCAGCCTCTGAGATCAAGGCTCTGTGTCTTAGACTCTGAGCTCAGCTCGGCATCGGACACTTAGTAGGTACTCACTTCTCATGTGTGAAGGGATGTCCTTAAGGACCTGAGTTAAAGGACCCGAACATCTCAATTCTACGTGTCAATCCTAACAACTGTTTTACATAATACCTTCTCTTAAGAGAGTGGCTGCGAACAGAGTCTACATCCATTCTTCCAGCAGCAGGATTGGACTGGTTAGAGGCTCCGGTGGCCTGAGTTCAAATTCCGTCTCCAGTGCTCGCTCGCTGTGTGACTCCTGACAGGATCTTTACCTTCCTTGGAGCGGCGTCCCTTGCCGGGAAATGGAGAGAAGAGGGGCAGCTGCCAGAGAGGATTTGAAGGGTGAGGACTAATGAGGTAACCCGTGCAGAGTGGTGAGTGTGGGTTGCCGGGTCCAGGGACAGCATCAATAAATATCAGTTATCACTATTACTCACATGCTAAAATGATTTCATAAAATCTTTTGAACACTGGTTGTATTTATATCCTGTGGCTGCTCTAGCAAAGTACCACAAATTAAGTGGCTTACAACAACAGAAATTCGGTCTCTCAGGGTTCTGGAGGCCAGAAGTCCCAAATCAGTATCACTGGGCAGAAATCAGGATCATTGTCGGCAGGGCCACACGGTCCCTCAGAGGCTCCCGTAAAGAAGCTCGTCTGTTCCTTGCCCTCTCCAGCTTCCGGAGGCTGCTGGTGTTCCTCGGCTATGGTGCATTTGTCCCATGTCCTGCCTCTGTCCTCCCCCTGTCTCCTGTGTGTTTCTGTTAATCTCTCTGTCTCCCTCTTGTAAGGATGCACATAATTGGACTGAGGGCCCATTCTGATAATCTCTTCATTGTCAAGATTTTACACATAATCCTATCTCAAGTCCTTTTTTACCATACAAGGTAACCTTCACAGGGCCTGGAGACCAAGACCTGGGTACCTTTTGGGGAACCATTACAAAGCCTACCAAATGAACATTTAGTGCTTTAAAATTAAAGAATTTGCTTGCCCAGCTACATACTATGGGTGTAATTCCTGTTTTCTCTCTCTCTTTCTCTTATTCCCCCTCCCTCCCTCACCATCTCCCTCCCTCTCTCTCTCTTCTTTTCTCCTTTTCCTCCAAACCCTGTCCCATATGCCTCACTATATGTAAGTCAAGTGTCTTAACCAAATAGAGCTGTTTTTGTTTTTGTCTTCTTACCTACACGGAAGACTGGTAAAGGCAGTTGCCAGCTCTTGCTGAGGGTCTCCCTCAAGTCAGGATCTGCATCTTTGAGAGGTCCTGCCTGCGATCCTTCTGAATTTTCTAGCGTGATTATTCCTCATGGCCACAAAATGGCTGAGCCAGACCCAGACATGCGAGGCAGGAAGAAAAGAGAACATTTCCACCAGCTTCTGCCTATCAGTGAACCAAAACTTTCCTTGAAAACTCTCAGGAGACATCCCTTTATATTTGGCTGGAAGTATATCCTCCATCACAAGATACAGGGAGGCTGGGAAAAGAAAAATACAGCTTTTCTAGAGGGGAGAGTAGAAGGCATCCAGATCGGAGATCAAGGATGACTGTTGTGTACCAACGAGACTCCTTACCTGAGGGGATGTTGGAGGGAGGGCAGAGGCGGGAAGAGAAGGCAGAGGGAGAGAAGCAGAGGGGTGGAATCCTAACTGAGCTGCCACTACGAGGCAGGCAGTACACCTGATAAATCCACACAGTTTCTCATTTCATCTTCACCACAGTTTTTTGAAACTAATCTTAATGTTCCCATCTTGCAGAGAAGACGATTGAGGTTCAGAAAATTTTAAAAGCACATGCTGGTACAGAGCTAATAGGTGGGGAGGGCAGAAATGAAACTTAAGTGTGTCTAGATCCAGATTCCATGCTCTTTCTAGTACTTTTGAATGAATTATCATCCCCATTAGATCATCTGTGGCTGACATTTTCCCCTCAGAGCCGCTCTTCTTCAGATGCTGTTATTATCTTAACGGTGTTGACCAAAACTCAGAGCACTTCACCAAAACCGTAAATCACTCCGGGGCTGCAGGTATGGGGGCTGCTAACGCTCCTGTTGTAACACAAACGTGCTGGGAGAGACAGGGCCCGGTCAGCACACTGCAGGGCACAGTCAAGATGCAAATGGGGCGCCATGAGCCTGGGACCTTGGCCTCACCACCCTGAGCGTGGGCTTCCCGGGCTTCCTGGGGCACGTGGGATACTTCCGCCCAGAATGACTGGGGAAGTGGAATTTGTTGGTGGCAAGCACTAACAGGAATGCAGCTCAAGTACTGGTGTTGACATTCGGAGTTAAGTCAGCCTTGTGTCTCCAGATCTGCCCTTACAGACACGGGTTTCCCAGTATGTTGCGGAGAGATTCTTACACAGAAGAAATTCCACTGGTGGAGAAACTGGCTTATTCTTGAAAGAGGGCAACTCTTTTGTTAAAAGTGTCTACAAGCACAGGAAAGTTTAGTCAAGAGGAAAAAATAGATTTCCAAAATCTGTCCCAGAACTGAATCAACCATTTTGAATGATCAGAATCGCATCCTCTCCTACCTCATCTCCTTCCCCTTCGGCTAATCTTCCCGTGCTTTCTGTTCCTGTTGGGTGTATATGATTCAAACTCAACCCTTTATGTATGCTTTACAAACCCAAAAAAGAAAAAAAAAAATGTCAGCCTACCTAAGACAACACACTGTACAACCCAAAACTAGTTTAAATTTATGTTTTGCTCTGATAAAGTGGTAACAATTGTAGTGACACAAATAAGCTTGTATCAAGAGGGTCTCAGATTCTAAAACTGAATTCCCTCCCTTACGGTTAAAGAATGTTCAGAACGGTGAAGGCCTAAAAAATAGGATTTCATAATTTGCACATTCTTGGGACAGATAGGGATCGCGGACTTTCTTCATCCACAAAAGGAAGCACTGGCCCATCTACCTATGGCTCTGGAGGAACAGGGAAGCCTGATGGAACAGGAGTGAGGATACCAACCCCTGGCAGAGATCCAACCCCCTCAAAGTGAGGAAATCCAAAGGAAAAAAAGAAGATCTCTTCTCAGTTTCTTTGGAACACAGATTGGGTTCGGATCAAGTTTCTGCATCATCCAGTGAGCCTGGCTCATCAGACACCTGTGCCCACACTTGACAACTTGTGCTGATTCCTGGCCAGTAAGAGTGACTCCAGAGACTGCCAATGCCAGCAGGATCACCACCAGAGACCCCATGTATGACAGTAACCTACGCTAGCCTTGCTGGGTTTGTGGAGGCTCTGGCTCCCCCTACAGCTGCCCAGAGAAGCCAGGTAATACAAACAGGAGGTGCAAGGGAGTTATTCCCATAGTGGGTGAACTCGGACCAATGTAACACAGGAGTTGAGGAAAAGCCAGAGATACATTACTCACCCCTCTTCTTCCTCTGCGGCAGTTAGTATACACAGTAGGTCTATACAACTTTTCTAAAGACGTTCTGCAAGGTGAGCGACCAGTTGTGTTTTTTTGTTTTTTTTTGTTTTTTTGTTTTTTTTTTGCAAAGCTAGAGACAGCTCAGTAATGCACCTACTGCCCTTGTCTCTAGTTTTCCTGGGACTGAACCCCCAATAAAGCATTAGCTTGTGTTTGCTTTGGACTTCATTTTCCGAGGCACCCATGTTAAGAGGGTATGATAACAGTCATATCTGCCCCCAGAAGTAGTTTATTAAGCAGGGGTGACAGGGCTTTAGTATGAGGCATTTGTAGTTTCAAATGTGTGGAACTGAGTGTGATAGGATCCGGGGATGGCCACAGGTCTAGGTCATAGCCAGTATGAATGCGAGAAACTAACCCCTCCTGTGAAAATGTAAGTGGAAATAGGAATCACATGTTTCCATGCCCAACTAAGATGGGAGATCAGAGAGAGAAAGGGCAGAGCTCTGGGAGGCTGTGCTCCACCTAACCTCTCAAATCACACGGTTCTCTGGATGGGGGCGTTCTCTGGATGGGGGGGGTTCTCTGGATGGGGGCAGACAGTAATGGTACAGGGTTCCAAAGAATTAAAAGCAGGGAGAGGTGTTTAGGAATGGAAAGTAAATTGTTTAACTGTGATGTAAAGGACAGATAAGAGTTCCTGGACAATCTCCCCTCCATCTTCTTCCTGTCTTTATTCCACTTTCCACTGCCTCCGTGTTTGCAAATTCTGTCTTGCTATTAGTTTTTAATGAAACCAGTATGTTTATCATAGTCAATGGCAGACACGGTCATTTGCACCTCAAGGTTATATTATTTTTTTCCTCAGACGGATTCAGCTGGCAGCTTCTGTAGATTCCTTTGCACAAAAAGTGACACCAAAGTTCTAATGGCAAGAAGCAAACTCTATACCTCAGCAATTCTGCAAGCAAGATCAAGTATTGCCAACTGATCTTTTCTTTTCCTCAAGGGGGAAAAAAAAACAACAACAACGGGCTAGAATAAAAAATGTGGACAAGAAAACATGCTCACATATTGTAACTGTTTGATGGGCTTCGGAGTTTTCTAGAATTCTAAATGTGTGGTTGATGCTGCAGCAGCCCCTGCAAAGCCATCACTTACCACGATGTCAGAAGATCTTGGACACTGGGAACAGACTTGATTAGTATGACTGACTTTCATAGTCTCAAAGCTTCAGACATCAGCAACAGAAAGGAGCCGAGCAGACACTGGATAAATAATAAAGAATGAGAAACATGTTGCGACATTCACTTTCAAATTATATTTTCAATTTTTTTCTTACATCCACAAATTTCTAGTAAAATGAAATTACGTGGTTTCATTAAATTATCTAGATGTCATTTAAGAAAAAAAAGGAAAACAACTTTAGTATAATTTCAAATGTCTCCTTCATGTCAGACACAACCATGCTAAAGTGTTTCTTGTATAAAAATTTCCACCTGTTCCCACTGTCCAGTCAACCTACGGAACCATATCTTTCCTGCCCTTTGTGGTCAGACTTCTCAAATGAGACTTTCCACTTTTTCATACTATGTCCACTCCTTTCTCACAATAATTTTTTTGCCCCAATCAGTTTTATTTAACTTTTTCTCAAAGTCCACTGGCCTTTTCTCAATCTCCTCAAACGTTTTGAAATACGTTACTCTGGTTTCAATCGTCCTTGTTGACAGGTCCCTACAACATCACGTTCACCTGAAAATCCCACTAACTTTAATCACATCATCAGTGTCTCCTAAAAGCAAGCATTCTCCAGAAGCTTCCTAGGACCTCAGCCTTTTTCTCTCTCAGACTGACTCATCTCCTCCCGTGATGACAAATACCCACCACTCCTGTGTCTATCTCTTCAACAACAACAACAAAAAAATTAATGGTTATTTATTTTTGAGAGATAGAGACAGAGAATGAGTGGGGGAGGGGCAGAGAGAGATGGAGACACAGAATCCCAAGCAGGCTCCAGGCTCTGAGCTGTCAGCACAGAGCCTGACACGGAGCTCTAACTCACCGACCATGGGATCATGACCTGAGCCAAAGTCCGATGCTTAACAAACTGAGCCACCCAGGCACCCCTCTATCTCTTCAATTTCACTCTCATTGAAACAGTAGACCCGCTTGTCAACTGCTAAGTTAAATCAGCATCATAGAACTTCTACAAACTCCCTTTTGTCCAAACCTGATCCTTCTCTTTCTAGCTAGCTTCCCCCCAACCAGGAATAAAATACGAGAGTTATCTTTGACTCTTTCTTTTGAACTTCTAACATCCAATCACTTGCTCAGTTCTCTCACCTCTACATCTGCAGTTGTTTCCTCATCTAAACTTGGTCTTTACTACCACGCTCACAGCCAAGTTCCCATTACCGCTGTTCTATACCACTCGAACAGACATTCACCCTGCCTTTCCACATCCTTTGGCTCTTCCTTTGCCTGTCAGTTCTTCTCTTAATGTACAATTGTGACCTTGGCACTTCTGACTCAAAAGCCATCTACTCTTTCTCCTTTTTCTACACAATAAAGATCAATGTCTAGTTTAGTATCTACAGTCCCTCATAATTATGGTGTTAGCAGGTTTTATACCTTAAAAATTCTTGTGTAGAATGTATTGTTTGGGCAACCTAAAGGGACTCAAAACAAAGAAGGGAAAAAAGGCAAAAACAAAATAAAAGAGAAATTTTATTTGTCTTCTATTTTCCATTGGATGGTGAAACACTTTTTTTTTTTTTAAAACAATGATTGTATTGCCATCTGCTGGAATTATTAGAGCACATTTGAAGCAATGTTTTTCTCAGGCTGAAAGTCTTGACTTCAGTTTTCAAACATTATCTCTAAATACAACTTTTAATGCCTAATATAACTGCAGATGTTAGAGTTTCATATGAGAATTGCTTTGATTCCAAGCACACAAAATTACAATTAACAAATTAGCGTGACCTTTGCTTGTAATACACTAGGAGCATTCACCTTTATTACTGAGAATATCCCAGTGAGCCCAAGAATGAGATGATTGCCTTTATGGAGAAATAAGGTATCTTTTTTAATATCAGGTTACTTCCAAAAAACCATTTTTTTGATGGTACTCAAGAATTCAAATTTTTCTCAATATTTAAGACTCAGAACTAGAATTACCTTTTCCAATGAAGGATTCCCAAGCCACCTTATGCTCTTTGATTTTATATAACTTACTATGGGCATTTCACTTTTAGGGAGGCTAAACATAATTGCATTGTATTGACATGAAACATTGCCTGTGTTTGTCCCTCCATAATCAGTAGTGGTTAAAAATCTGGTCTCTAAAGTCAAGCTGCATGCTTCAAAATGTGAATTTGCCATTTACTAATTAATATTTTTGTAACTCGCTTCCTCCTCTGTGAAATGGAGATAACAATATTTCCTTCACAGGGTTGTTAGGAAGATTACAATAGCAAGAACTTAAAAATCACTCAAAGCATCACTTGCCATGTAGTAAGCACCTAAAATTATTAGCCTTTATCAATCAGATTATTACAGATATGATTATTATCACCCAATAACCCAAAGAGGTAGCAGTGAGTCCCACATAGAGCAGGTTTAAAATGAGTATTATTAAATGACAGATTTTTATTAGCTATTTAAAAATGATTTAGATTTCTTAAAAGTTAGATTCTTTGAGGCATAATATACATACAGTAAAATTCATCAATTTTGACGGTACAATTTAATGACAACTGTTTAAGGTTCACTCAGCTTCTTAAATCTGTATTTATATTTTTATTATAGTGGAGAAGTTTTCAGTCATTATTTTTCAAGTTTTTTTCAGCATGATACTCTTTTAGCCTTCTGTTCTGTGACTCCAATAATATGAACATTAGAACTTTGTGTGGTGAGATTGTTCCCTGAGTCTCTTTTTTCACTTTTTTAAAACTTTTTTCTCTCTGTTGTTGAGGTTGAATAATTTCTATTTCTCCATATTCAAGTTTACTGGATCTTCTGTCATCTCTTTTCTACTGTTGAGGCTACTCGGTGAGTTTCCCTTTTTAATTTTGGATACTGTATCGTACTTCTAAATTTTCTCTTTAGCCCTTCTTCATGTTTTATATTTATTTCTTGATATTTTTTATTTTAATATTTGTTTCAAGAATGTTCACAATTGCTCATTTTCTATAATAGATACTTTAAAGTCTTTGTCAGACAGCAACATGCAGAAAAATGAACCTGGACCACTTTCTTACACCATACACAAAAATAAACTCAAAATGGATGAAAGACCTCAATGTAAGACAGGAAGCCATCAAAATCCTCAAGGAGAAAGCAGGCAAAAACCTCTTTGATCTTGCCTGCAGCAACTTCTTACCCAACGCATCTCCAGAGGCAAGGGAAACAAAAGCAAAAATGAACTACTGGGACCTCATCAAAATAAAAAGCTTCTGCACAGCGAAGGAAACAATCAGCAAAACTAAAAGGCAACTGACAGAATGGGAGAACATATTTACAAATGACATGTCAGATAAAGGGTTAGTATCCAAAATCTATAAAGGACTTATCAAACTCAACACCCAAAAAACAAATAATCCAGTTAAGAAATGGGCAAAAGACATGAATAGACACTTCTCCAAAGAAGACATCCAGATGGCCCAGATGGCCAACCGACACATGAAAAAATGTTCAACATCACTCATCATCAGGGAAATACAAATCAAAACCACAGTGAGATACCACCTCATACCTGTCAGAATGGCTAACATTAACAACTCAGGCAACAACAGATGTTGGCAAGGATGCGGAGAAAGAGGATCTCTTTTGCATTGTTGGTGGGAATGCAAGCTGGTGCAGCCACTCTGGAAAACAGTAGGGAGGTTCCTCAAAAAATTAAAAATAGAACTATCCTATGACCCAGCAATTGCGCTACTAGGTATCTATCCAAGGGATACAGGTGTGCTGTTTTGAAGGGGCACATGCACCCCAATGTTTATAGCAGCACTATCAACCATAACTAAAGTATGGAAGAGCCCAAATTTCCATTGATGGATGAATGGATAAAGAAGATGTGGTATATATATACAATGGAGTTACCCAGCAATCAAAAAGAATGAAATCTTGCCATCTGCAACTACATGGATGGAACTGGAAGGTATTATGCTAAGTGAAATCAGTCAGTCAGAGAAAGACAAATATCATATGACTTCACTCATATGAGGACTTTAAGACACAGAACAGATGAACACAAGGGAAGGGAAGCAAAAATAAGATAAAAAACAGGGAGGGGGACAAAACATAAAAGACTGTTAAATAAGGAGAACAGAGGATTACTGGAGGGGTTGTGGGAGAGGAGATGGGATAAATGGATAAGGGGCATTAAGAAATCTACTCCTGAAATCATTGTTGCACTATATACTAACTAACTTGGATGTAAATTAAAAAAAAAAAAAAAAAAAAGTCTTTGTCAGATAATTCTAAGCAGGGGAAGGAAAGAAGCTTTAACTCAGAATGGAATTCAGAAGTTTGACTTTTACATGGCATTGGTATTTTCCTTACTGCATGAAACTATTCTGGTAAAAAAAAGAAAACAATGACTAGAGAATATTATTATCTGAGAATGACGAGCATGAAACCTGTCCTAGATTTTATTTAGAGGTAGGAGGTTTTCTTAGGCGGTTAGATTTCTGATAACTTTGCATATCAACTAACTATACGTGATTCATTAGTTACCTCTCTCTGTGGCATATGTTATCCTTCCTCAACTTAAAATCAATACTCTGGGGGCACCTAGGTGGCTCAGTTGGTTGGGCGTCCAACTTCGGCTCAGGTCATGATCTCACGATTCGTGGGTTCAAGCCCTGCATCAGGCTCAGTGCTGACAGCTCAGAGCCTGGGGCCTGCTAAAGATTCTGCGTCTCCCTCTCTCTCTGCCCCTCCTCTGCTCACACTCTGTCTCTCTCTTTCTCAAAAATAAATAAACATTAAAACAAAATTTAAAATCAATACTCTGATTCAATTTTTGTTGAAATTTTTATAGAAATATTTCCAATGAGGATATAGGGACAGTTCACTTGTTAGGTTCTTGTATGTCCAAAAATGCCACACACCTCACCCCCACCTCAATTCATAAACAGTGTCTTGAGAACAAACATCTATGGTCACAGAACTTTTCACTCCCAAGTCCATAATGTTGCTTCATCATTTTACTGAGTTACAAATAAGAAGACCAACAGTGTTATCAGTCTTCACTTCATAACCTATTTCTCTGTCTGGAAGCTTAATAAGGAGTGCTCCTAATCCCACAGGTTTATTAATTGCCTTAAAACGTGGCCAGGATGGTTTCCTTTTTTAATAAATTCTTCCAGCACTCAGGTGGTCTTTATCATCTAAAAACTTAAGTCTTCATCCAACCCATGGGGATTTCTTCCATTAATTCTTTGGGTTTTGTTATTCTTCTTTTTCTTTCTCTCTTTTGGAAAGTTTTATTATTTTGAATAATTTATTTCTCAGTTTATCCTACATGTCTCTTTTTGTTTCTATTTTCCATTTTTTTTCCTTTTTCTGTATTCTGATATGCTTCTTTAAGCTAGCATTGCCAATTCAATAACCAGCAGTGTCTATACTGGTTTTTGCAATCTTTTTTTTTTCAAACTATGCATATTGTCTAATTTTTTAATTTTTTTAAAGTTGTCCCCATTTATGCCACTGAATCCAGAATCCAGCTTAATGGAGCTCACCTATTCTAATTTTTTAGAGGGACGGCTCTCTTTCAGTCTACCAGCACTTATTAAAAGTACTGTATTCCACCAGCACTGACAAAAGATGAAATAAACTATGTAAACGCTTAGAATCAGAAGAAAATGAGTATTTTACTGAAGTGTAGTCAAAGGAAGAAACAATTGAAGAAGAAAAAGAAAAGATAGAATGAGGGGGAAACCGGATTACTGAAAGAAAAGAAAGAAAAATGGAGACAGAATTTTGTGGTTGAAAAGCTGGACAGCAATCTGAGGAGCCCTGGAAAGAGCTCCACGTGGGCTGCTCTGTGTCCCTTACAAGGGGTGAAGGGCACAAAGCACAGGCCGAGTTTAGTGAGGAGCTGAAGAGGCAGAGATTGTGGAGAAAAGGATGCTCTCAGAACTCTTAGAGGAAGATTGATGGGCCAAGGAGAAGCGAGAAGCTCAAGAAGCAAGGAGACAGAAATTACTGGAAAAGAACATAGCCCTGGGGTCACTGAGGTGACAGGCTTGGGCAGCTGGCTGAGCTTCTCCAGCACCTGGGTTTTGCCCCAGACTCCTGCAGATCTTCTCAGAGCTGAAAAACCTGAGGACCTAGGGTTATCTTTATCTTTTCATTCTCTCTTATCTGCACTCTCTTTATTTTGGTGGTCAGTTTAAATTTGAAATGTGGTAAATATCTTCTGCTCCCAGAATTCACAGGCCACCTGTGTGGACAATTCCAAGTCATACCACTAGATGGGGAGCGTGACATATCTTTCCTGCCTGAGAAAAGTAAGGAAGGATTCTATCAGGTGACTCTGAGATTTTCTTATCTGAATTTTGAATGTCTTTCAAATTTGGGAAGGATCTACCTCTTTTGAAAGAGGTGGGCAAAAATAATCTCACTTAAACCTTAAGAAAGTGTTTCTATAAGTGAGGGAAAGAATGAGTAATTTCCCAGCCCTACACCTCACAGCATTAGCAACGTGAAATGTTTGTTTCAGAAAGTGCAAAGAACAGATGCGTATTCGGGGGGCGGGGGCGGTGCATGATAGGTGGAGGGGGGGAGGAGGAAGTGTGCTTAAAAAAAAGAGAGAGAGTTCTTCTGCCAAGAGTTTCTTGTCTGGGATTTGGATTAAAAATTCCACTCAGATACTAGTTGTTAAGTGCCATTTAAAAAAATGTCACCCCCAAATCTGCCTCCAGGATGGGCTGGAAAACTTACTTGCTTCATTGACCTTGGCTGTTCATCTTGTTCCACTGAAATGAGCAGTTTATTTTTTCTAAAAGTAAATGCCTGAAACTGTATTATAGATACTAATAGATAAGATGAAACTGCTTTCTGTGACCACTATTCAAGGGCTGAAGGTCAAAGTTCACATTCACTCATTTATTAAAGTAAAATCTGTTGCCTTACTCAATTCAGCATGATGGTAGTTCATCTTTAATATTGCCCTTTAAGGGAGGTAGAAGAATGAATCTAATATTATGAATTTCATATTCACAGGTGAGCCATACCTGACTGACAGAGTTGTCATAAGGCTTAAATGACATGACATATAATGTGCCTAACACAGTCTGACCCAAAACAGGAACTTGCTCAATTTTTCAAAAAAAAAAAAATTGCCTTCATTCAACACGGAAGAGAAACACAGAGAGCTTAAACGTATCTTTCATTTTGAAGGAAAAAGATATAATGACTCAGGTCAACAAAAGTTTGCTTTGAGTTGTGCAACCAAAAAATTAACATTCTATTTTGTTAAAGAAGCAACTTATGAGATGTTATGAGATGCACATTGACCTATAGTCAGGAATGATTCCCCACCCCACACCCCCCCGCCCCGGTGTACATCTGATTAACCGGGCTTCACCAGCACAGAGGTTGGCCACAGACCTTTCCACAGTGGTCTGCATCCTGGACTTAACGCGGAACATGGAACTGGTGATGACACTAGTTAGGAAGCCACAACAGTATGGCTACTTCAAGTGAGCATTTTCATCCGGCAGGGCTAGGAAGAGCCACTGATGCTCCCAGAACTCCCAATGTGTGCTTGTCCAATGATGGACCTTAGGAAGCAGAGGTAGCTATCTGAGATCTTTAGATCATGGTAAGGAGGCTAGCACCTGCCAGAAGTGTATTTCACTCATTTATCCCAAAGAAGATACTTCAAACAGGGTCAGAAGGAACTACTTAACTGAGAGTTAAAAAGGCAAAAAAATTTAAGGTTCAGCCAACAAAATATGATATGGAACTTGGGAGAAGCTGAATTTGTGACTGTCTATGTCCCCAAGTCACCAGTACCATACACTGACAACTTGATTGGAACCTCTGGAGGAGTCTGGGAACAGTAAGACAAAGGTCTTCTTGAGCGATCAGCCGGGATGGTGTTCTTTCCCCGAGGCAGTTTTGTGGATAGTCGATGTGTAAGCAAGAGTGGAATAAAGACCCAGATGCCAAGCGGGGTCCTGACAATGGCCTGATTATGCTCCAGGCATAACTTTGGCCAATCCCTGATCATAAACATCCTTCTTCCTTAAGTCACTAGATGAAATAATACACTATGTGCTGAGAACATACCTAGAACAGTCACTCAACACAGATTATCTCAACCTTCACAGTGATCCTATGGAGTCTTAATATTACTATCTCCATTTTACAGATGAGAGAACTGAGTCGAGGGAAGATAAATTTTCTCACAAGTAATAAGAGGTAAAACTAAGATTCAAACCGAAGTACTTTGACCCAAAGCCTCTGGTTGTATCCACTAAAATTGACTATTTCTCAAAGTAGAATCCCCCGTTTGTATCAATAGGTACCTGATGGAAGTGTTATCCTTACTATCTCAGACAGAAAAATAATTTACATGTTATGAAAGTAGAGATGTGAGTAGCATAGGGAGCAAGGTGATTAACTCTGGGTTTAGGCACCATATCAAGGCAAGAGATTAAGAAAATGAATTAGACGTTTGTCAGGCAAATAGGATTGGGAAGGGGAAGGAGTCCAGGCAGAAGAACGTGACATGTTTGTGTAACTGGAAGCAGATTGATTTAGCTGGAGTGTGAGTCACAGGTGACTAAGTGAAGCCGGCCAGCTAGACAAGAATCAGATCTGATCAAGGAGGGCTTTGGGCTAGATAAGAATCAGATCTGATGAAGAATGCTTTCTCCAAGCTTTAGAGGTTTGGATGGTTTATCCTATGGATGATATTGAGTCATTAAAAGATTCTAGGTATTCAATTCAATCTAGAAAAGATTCTAGGATGTTGGTAACATAATTAGGTTGTCATAGCAACGGTAACAAACTGGAAATAGTTTCTACTATATTATATTCCACAGCAGATTCACTGCACTTAATTTTGTCATTAAACAGTTATGGCCATCTCAGAGGAATCCACACAGCCAGGGAGCATTGAATGGAATGAAGAACTTATGGCTAAAAACCTCACACACCCCCTCCTCACACACCCCCTCCAAGGCAGTGAACATAGACATGGATGCTTTGTTCCGACCCCCCCAGTGCCACGTAGCTTCCTCCATCTGATCTCCAGGAATTTAGAATACTTCACTTGTCCCTTTTTTTCAGACTGCTTGCCCGTGGTGCAATCAAACTGTACTTCTCAGTGTTTATGTATGCAATTCAAGGTTTCATTTGAGAGTTGACTTTCCTGACACAAGTGAGTTGATAATCTTGGAAACCCTTGCACTGATTCTAATAAAATTTTTTCATGCTTATTTATTTATTTTGAGAGAGAGGGAGAGGACACACGAACAAAGAAGGGGCAGAGAGGGAGGGGGAGAGAGAGAATCCCAAGCAGGCTCCACACTGTCAGTGTAGAGCCCGATGCGGGGCTCGATCCACGAGACCATGACCTGTGCTGAAATCAGGAGTCAGATGCTTAACTGACTGAGCCAGGCAGGTGCCCCTGCACTGGTTCTAAATAGGGAGTTGAAGTCTCTCTACTACTAAGGGATCAATCTTGTTTGTTTCACACTAACAAATATAGATGTACATATGTACATATATATGTGCACAGAGAGATGTATACATACCTATATATACATACGTAGACATATACCCATTTAGATTCACTTTATTTTTAAATTTGATTCTTACAAGTTAAAGGAAAATATTCTTCTAATATTATGAATTTCGTATTCACAGGTGAGCCATACCTGACTGAGTTGTCATAAGGCTTAAATGACATGACATGTGTGCCTAACACAGTCTGACCCAAAGCAGGAACTTGCTCCTAGTCCCACCTTCCTCACTTCTAGCAGACGAGAAGTGGATGTAAGGTATTCCATACTGTACTTCTCCGGATAGAGTCAGACAAAGGATAGAAATCTACCTCAAACTATATTAAATAAAAAGGATTTTTTTTTTCTTTTGTAATAAGTAGTTTCAGAAAAGAGTAGATCCGGGGCCTCAATTGGATCCGGTCTGTTAGAGCTCCCTTCTCCTTCTCCTTCCGCCCCACTCCCCTTCCTCTCTGCTTTCTTTCTTCTTTCCTGTTCCTTGCTTGATGTTGGCTAGATTCTCAGGAGACTTTTCTCCAGAAGTGACAAGAACAGTTGCCAGCATCGCTAGACTTACACTTTACCAGCTGAGCAGTCTCAAAAAGGAAGAACACTTCTTTCCAGTACCTTCACCAAGAATGCCGCAAAGGGCTAGCATGACCAAAAAGCCATGCAAGTCCTGAGAATCATTAGAAAATTATCAGCACAAAATCTTTGTGTCAAACTGGTGCATTGTACTTAGGATACTGCATGGAATTCCGGTTAATTCAAATAAGGAAAAAGAAAAAAAAGCTGGCAAATATTCAATCAAAGGCAACCACTTTGACAAAGGTGTGAAGAAGATTCCATATTGGGTCATAAAGCAAAGGTTAGATTCTGGCCTAGAAAAATGAAGGCTTTAAGCTTACACATAATAAATTCGAATACATTAGGAGCCTAACATAGACCAATGACCAGTGTTCTTACAGTGAGAGACACACACATAGAGAGGAAACTCATGTGAAAATGAAGGCAGAGATTGGAGGGAGGCAGCTATAAGCCAAGGAACTCCAGGAACTGTTGGCAACTCCCAGCAGCTAGGAGAGAGGGTGGGACAGACCTCCTTCCAAGCCTCCACAACCGTGAGAGGAGAAAGTTCCGTTGTTGAAGCAGTCCGGTTTGTGTTACTGCAACCCTAGGAAACCAACAGAGATGGCAATCGGTGCAATGGGATGAAAATTAAAGTTCTAAGTGAGAGACTTTGGTTCAGTCTACCCTTTTACAACCTACACCAAAAGCCAGTTTATCCTGCTGAGAGTTTTATTTGTCTTACCTGTAAAATGGAAAAACAGTATTTCTGCTGCCAACTCAGAGGATTACATGAAAATGGAATCAAAATTTTTAAAACTATACTGAGTATTTCAAAATGTGTCCAGTGGAACCTGAGGGTCCATAAAGATGAGTTCTATGGTGAAGCAAGTTGAGAAAATCCTGTATATATGGCTTTTCTCGAGAAGACTCACAGCACAGGCAATTATGTAAAAGGCAAAGGAGGAAGACTTGTAACTTAGAGTCTGTTTAGTCTTATTTAACTCAGTCTGCCCCAAATTTACTTGACCATGAAATATTGCTTTTGATGAACTCCAGTTAATATCTTGCTGATGCTTGTCTTCCTTTGGAACACAGTTTGGGAAACACTGCACTAGGTGACCATACGTTACTCCATCTTTTGGGGGTAGGCACTTAGGAATTGTTGACCTAGGGTGAAATGGACAGCGCTTGGGAACTCTGCAGAAATCATCCATTTGCGCTTGGGGGAACGTTGCTGCTTTTGCTTATCACCCACGTGGCTAATTTGATTTGATTTGGGAGAGCTGTGTAAACGGAGTGACGGGTCTCATAAAATGCATACCGCACCCCGGCGTCCAGGAGCAACAGAAGTTCCTCTGCTTCCAGAAAGATGGCAGGAAGGAAACAAACCTTTGCTAAGACTCCTCCGCTTTCTGGACCCCCATGACAGGCAGCAAAAAATGTTCTGCAGCAGATTCACAAGTGTTATTTCACTTCACATAGTCCTTGTGATCTTAACGTTTGCATCTTATAACCTTCGTGTGAAAAAGATACTTAGGTATGAATGTATATTTCCTTTAAAGGAAAAAAAAAGAACTTAAAATTACATTATTTTTTAGCACTTTTGTGGGCAATAGGACATAAAATAAAGCATGTACTGAACAGTCTAGTCCAGAATTCCACGTCTATTTTTATATTAAAAAAGACCCTTCCACGACTTTCATCTCGTCTGACCATCAACAGTTAACTGTCCTAACAACTCCTGAGCCACAAGTGAATTCCTTCATTGTCCTGGCTGTGAGAATAAAGCAGTGAATGTGACATCGTCGCTGGCCTCCTGGAGCTTGTATTTAGAGGCAGGAGGGCAAGCACAAGGAAAGGAACAAACATAAATATATGTAAGGTGATGATAACACCGTGGAGAGAAATTAGGCTGAGAGGCAGAATTGCGAGGTAAGCATGTAGTTTCATATGCTGGGTCAGGGAGGGCCTCGCTGGGCAAGGGGCTTTGAGCAGAACCTGGTACAAATGTAGAACTAGGCGGGACACCTGAGGAGGGAGAAGGGAGAGCCAGGTTGAGGAGGAACCAAATGCAAGCTTCCGCCCTGCTCTGGGAGAATACTTAGCACATTCATTGAACCGCAAGAAAGCCCAGTGTGGCTGGAGCAGACTAATTAAGGGGCAAAGAAGTAAGAGGTGAGGTCAGAGTGTGGCGAGTGGGAGCAAGGACATGGGTCACGTAGGGATTCATAGGACATGGTAAGACTGCTTTTACATGAGTGAGTGGAGAAGTAATTTAGAATTTTAAGGATATGACTTATATTTACAAAAGTCCTCTATGTGGAGGATGTAACTACAGTGTGGGGAAGGAAGAAGCTTGAAGTTGAAGAAGTTGAAGTAAGAAGACCAGTCAGAGGCTGTTGATCCAAATTACACGAACCGAGGGATGACAGTGCCTCAGACCAGGGCTATAGCCGTAGGGATGGTGGGGAGTGTGGATGTGTCTTAAAGACAAAGCTGACAGGATTGTCTGACAGAGAGCATGTGAGATAGAGAGAAGCAGAGAAGTCAAGGATAAATGTGCAGTTTAGACCTAAGCATCCAAAGGGATGAAGGTCCATTAGATGAGATGGAGTGACTGGGCAGGAACAGGATTTTTTCTGCTCTCTCTCTTTCTCTGTGTCCCTGTCTCTGTCTGTCTGTCTCCCTCTGTTTTGGTGAGAGAGAGTGGGCGGATGGAGAAGGGAGAATCAAGAGTGTGGTTAGGGATAAATTCAGTCTAAGATTCCTTTTAACATCCAAACAGAGATGGTACGTTGGCAGTTAGATATAGTAATGTGGCGTTCAGGTCGGACTCTGGGCCCGGTGATGTCATCTGCTTATTAATGACACTTAAATTCATGAAACTAGACAAGACCACTCAGGCATTGAGTGCAGACAAGGAAAAATAAAGGGCAGAAGACTGAGTCTTGGGATTTATCAATGTTTAAAGGATCATTTTTATACAGCCAAAGGATAGTGCCTTGGTTCAGGCGGCATGGCTGGAAAGCGAGCAAATCAGCATCCTTTACCACAGCCTATGGAGTTCTTCATCATTTAGCATGTTTATATTCTTATCATGAGAGAGACAGTTCAGCAAGGTATCTGAAAATGTTGCTGGTGCCTTCTGATGATGGGGTACCTATGAAAGGACTCTAACAAACCTGGCGAATTAGCAGGAACCAGCCTTCTAATCACATTGGTTCCACTAGGCATATAAAGCCAGACACTCTTGATTTCTTGGGGTACAAATAAAAAGTTATAGTTTCAAGATCATAAACCCTGTGTATCACATTCTGTCTAATATATGCAATCATTTATTGAGTGCTACTGCGTCAGGCATTGGCTTATCATTTCTATGCTGGATACTTCCCAGGCCTCTCCATACCCACTTTCCACCATGCCCCCCACTGTACCCCAGAGATACTGATCAGTATGGACCATATCAAGTGGCTCCTTTATCTTCAGTTCCACACAACTGTCCTTCTGCATTCCAGCCCTTACCCTCTCCATCACCTCTTCTGGTCGTAGACCTGTGTGTTGGGGGAGGGGTGCAGTCCTCTGCATGACTAGTCCTATTCATGGCTAGCCAAAGAATAGAATACTAGCCATTATGCCACTTTCCCTATGGCCTACCCACAACTTTATAAATTGTCCCTTCCTTAATTGTCCCATTTGAGCGTCTCATCTCTTTCCTTTGAGAACCCTGAGTAATACAGCTTTAGAATGTTGTCTTATTAGGCCACCCCCCTGCACCATGTCAGATGATGCAGTTTTAATCCTCATTTTACAAATCAAAAAGAGAGGTGGTTTGCCTGAATGCACACCAAAAGGGGAAGTCAGGATTTAAACCTGGGTTTGTCTAACTCCAAAGCCTGTACTCTCAACCATTTTACTATATTGCAATGAAAAAAGTAATTCTAATCAATAGTAATCACAAAATCACAAGCAACTATGAGGTTACAAATAAATCAATTCACAATGTATTTAAAATAATTTTAGAAATAACTGCTTATTACGTGACAGCATTTCATAAGCATTAGCTCATTTGATGCTTACTCTAACCCCATTATTATCATCATTTTAGAGATTAAAAAAAAAAACTTATCCTCTAACAAGTATCCCCTCCATAAAAGAACTTTCACAGTAAAGTCTCAGTGAGAAATTTGTCTTTTATAAAAGATACAAGGGTGACACACTGGGAAACAGATGCTGACATATCCCGTAGCAAACAAATTCATAACTTCCTAGTAATTTTTGTCTTCGAGGTTGGCTCCTGATTCACTCTACCTGTGAGAGCTCAGCTCTCCTCCTCTGCCAATGCTGTTCTCCACACTGATCATCCAGCTCTCCCCTCTCTCAGGTCCCCTTCCTTCCCCAACACTTCTATGCCTCTCCCATTTTGACAAATATCAATGTTCTATCCCAAGTATATACCCCAGACTATGTACCTAAATCCATCCTGATTTGGACTGTGGGTGAGTCTTCCCTTTAGAATAATCTAACTTCTTAAGAGAGTAGTTAAAAATATCTACCCATTGATCTGTCATTTATCATGTATTGTTCTCTGTCTGGTTATATATGTGTGTATATTTATGGATGTGTTTTGAATTACATCAGTGGTTAGTCTCTAGAATGGTATAGAGGGTGTGATTTAACCTCCAAGCTAACTAGTTATCCTGAAACAATTTTATGGTTGCTGTCAGAGGATAAGAGAAAAGAAATAAAGAACTAAGAAAGAGACACTCAGAATTTAAATAATTTTTCAGTGTCACAACCAATAAATGGCAGAACTGTGAGGTGAATGCTGCGAAATCCGTGTTAACTTTTATGTTATTTTGCAGTGGGACTGCTGTAGGCTCACAAATGTTTGGTATTGTTTTTTTCTCATTGACAAGGAAAGAAAAATTAGTCATATTTAACCTACAAGTTAGGTTGAAGCATTTTGAACAGATTATACTTCTTTGCCAGAAATGCAGTGAAACTGACAACTTCCCAAATGTCTGCGTGCAGTGCACTCTGAATTGCTCCTGTGGTCAATATTGCCAATAAGTAGAAGCAGACCAAGTTTTAACCATCAGGCTCCTCTGTGCATTTGACAATCACTGTGACTTGCTAACCACTAATTGACAAACCAAGGTTTTCTGAGAACCTGTCTTGTGCCTGATGCTGAGTGAGAAAACTCTGTGTGGGGTTTTAAAATTTTAACAGGTTTTCGTTCGATCCAAACGGAGGTATAAAACAGTCTTTCACCATGTAAGATAATACATATTTCTGTGTCAAATTACATGTTTGAACTACAGATATCAAAGAAGAGAAAAGGGTCGGAGAGGTCCAGAGGTGTTCACGGATGAGGCAAGCTGATACCCTTCCAGGTAGAATTTTGATTACTCCCTCTCTGGCTTCAGGATACTAATTGGTAGATGCTCATTATTAGATATCCGTCCTTTAGTTCAACATGCTTCTGAAATGAGTTTTAAAGCAAAAATGGCAACAATTACTACTAAAGGTAATAATTGTTTTCAACATTTTCAGTTAGTACAGAGGGTTCTTGCCACTTCTGATGTTAATAGGAGTAGGTCCTGAGAGCATTTTCCACAGCTGGTGTGGAGCATGCATTGTTCCTGCTGTTGAGCTCCTAGAATCTCAGCTCTCTGTAGACTCTCTACAGTCAAGGACACCAGGCGGTAAGGAGAGCACACCAGCTGCCCCCAGAAGCCTCCTCCTTCGACCCCTGCTCAGTGCAGGCAATGAAAAATAATCAGTCCAAAATTTTTGTGGGTCCATGACTTTCAGACTCTCATCGTGCTTCGTGTGGGGCCTGTCAGGATCACGCTAGCATGTTTTATTCACTCTAGAGGGGTCCTTGGGGTCCTATATCACAAACACAAGCTTTTACAGGGTCACCAATGAGGAAATTTTGTGGGGAGAAAAGAGATTATGTTCTTTTCTAGTGCTACTTCTGAATCTTTTTTGTTCTACTCTTCATAAAACTTTCTGCTCACCCAAAAAGAAGTAGAACCATCCTGCCAATTCCTCCCTAAGTAGCCATCACTTGATTCACTCCACATGCCTGGCCAGGATATCTGAATATGTAATAAGAATCTTTAAACACCTCCCAGGCTGGGGAGCGGGACAGTTAAAAAGTAGCGGCCATTCTTCTGTATTGGCCGGATGATGTCAATATCACAAAGTGTTAGTACATTTACAGAAAAAAACCAACGTGGGAAGGGTAAAGGGAAATTTTGGCTCTCCTTTTGAAAACCCAAAGCAATAATAGTGGCTGGCAATCAAAGTTCAAAAGGCCTGAAGCATAATTAGTCTGGTAAAGTCTCAGTGGTTCATATGGTTTAGGGATTTAAGGAATGGCATTAAAATGCCAATAAACATCATAATCCACAGAATAAAGTTTTTAGAGCTATTGGTTTTTGTTTTCTGGGTTGTTTTTTTTTTTTAAAGAAAAGAGGCCTTTTGCCTTTATGAGTTTCTTCATGGGGATTTCATTTCAGGAGCTTGGGTTTTAGAGAAATAAATAAACCAAATTCCAAGGAGCATTGAAGCCTCACCAAGAGGTGACATTTTAGAAGCTGATCATGTCAGAACTAAACAAGGAATTGGGGCTGGGGCCATTAGAATCACTAGTTTTCATATAGAGGTGGCTTCTGAAGGGCTTTGGGGTACATATCGCTTCTTAGAATCAACCATGCTTTGCTCCCATTTTATTTTTTTATTTTTATTTTTTAAATTATTTTTACATTTATTTATTTTTGAGAAACAGTGAGACAAAGTGTGAGTGGGGGAGGGGCAGAGAGCGAAGGAGACAAGAATCTGAAGCAGGCTCCAGACTCTGAGCAAGAGGTCGGCACAGAGCCTGATGCGGGGCTTGAACCCACGAACTGTGAGATCATGACCTGAGCCGAAGTCGGACGCTCAACCGACTGAGCCACCCAGGTGCCCCAACTTTGCTCCCATTTTAAAAATCATTTCTCATTTGAAAGTAGAGATTTTTTCCAAGTGTGTTTCTGAAATCCTTTGGGGCTGTGGAGGAAGCCAGATGGGCAGTCTCTGGGCCCCCACTCTAGCTCTAGCTTTATTCCCATTTATTCATTTTGAATTTATGTGAAACATTTACCAATAAACGTATGGA
Source organism: Panthera pardus (assembly GCF_024362965.1). Lineage (NCBI taxonomy): Eukaryota > Metazoa > Chordata > Mammalia > Carnivora > Felidae > Panthera > Panthera pardus. The sequence continues at coordinate 31,824,813 of NW_026526765.1, read as the reverse complement.
AATATTTAGTTTATAAAAGGGTTTTACTAAAAAAAAAAAAAACTAAACTGCTACTACTAAATTAAATTTTTTTTGCCAAAAAAAAATTAAGAACAACAAATCATCCGCAAATTTAAAAACTGCCAAGTCAAGGTGTCACTTGCAGTTAGCAGTATATTAAAATGTCCCCATGCAGTGTGGAACAAGAGTGCAATAGCAATGCATTCACAACTTGCTTGGCAAAACCAGGGTCAAAGGATGGAGGCCCAAAGTCTCAAATATGATAGGGCCAGGGGATGGGGAAAACTGGGACCTGTTAGATGTCCAAAAGGATGAGGAGGATGAAGGAAAGCTAAAGCCCCAGGGAGGTGACACATTTCAGGTAGGTGGTAGAGTGTGCAGTATAAGAATGTGGAAATTTTCATAGAAGATATGAAAAGGGGCAGAGACATTGAAAGGAGTTGATACAGGAAGTGAGGGTGGTCTGGCTGTTACATCTGTCACCCTGTTGATCACCAGGGTTGACTTGGCTGATCTGACTGTCTAGGTGGGTACCCCCTTTCTCCCTCACTGCTTCATGTGTGTCCCTCTTGAAGCTGTGCACTCTGTCAAAGAGGATGACCTTCCCTGATAGAGGAGGACTGTTCTTTGGTCAAGGGTATATGAATAGCTGTGCTCCCCTACTAGAACCTCCAAACAAGCTCTCAAGCTCTATTTGTAAAAGTAGGTGAGTCAAGCTTCCAAGCCTCCAGACATCCAAATGGGGCACTGCATGTGGTAGTCTGCCTTTTGAAAGAAAGAAAGAAAGAAAGAAAGAAAGAAAGAAAGAAAGAAGAGGAAGAAAGAAGAAAAGAAAGAAAGAGGAAGGAGGAAAGACAAAGAAAGAAAGAGAAAGAAAAAAGAGGAAGAAAGAAGGAAAGAAAGAAAGAAAGAAAGAGAGAGAGAAAGGAAGGAAAGAAGGAAGGAAGGAAGGGAGAAAGAAAAAGAAAGAAAGAAAGAAAGAAAGAAAGAAAGAAAGAAAGAAAGAAAGAAAGAAAGAAAGAAAAAGAAAAGAAAGAGAGTTGATAGATAATAGTAAATGGAAGAGTCAACTGAAATGCCATATAAGCAATGGCACATCAAGTGCAGAGGCCTTCAATCAAATGCAAGTTTCAAAGGAAATGGCTCAGAACCAGTTACAGGATTTTGGGCCTGTCACCCACTTCAAGGGCATAGAGATTCCCCAGATGGGAGATTAAAAGGAAGATGGAAGAGAAGAGCTTGAGACAGAGAATTGTACTGTGAGTTCCACCCTCCAACCCAGGAGAAGGCAGGGTTGAGACCCACCTCCTCACTAGCAAGAAGGATTTCAAAGGAGACGACATGGAGAATCTGCTTTTGTTGTCTGAGTTTGGGAAGTTTCTCTGACACACACCAGAGCAAGAGACCCTCTGGAGTCCCATGGGGTAGAGAGCTCTGCAGCTAGGACATAATTTTATTCCCTCCAACTGCAAGCCAAGATGCCTAGGGCCAGACGGAAGAATGCCAGCCTGGGGCCTTTTTAGACAGGATCCTAAGGACAGGTCTAAAAGAATTTCTGCCCAAGGAGAATGGGATCCCTACTGAGAAAATCTGTAATAAAATGAAGCACCAGAAATTTGAAGGCTGGAGGGGTGAACCAGAGGCCAAAGGTGAAAAGAACTGTTATCTGATCCTATCCGAGGGCCCTGGCAGGTTGGGAGTTCTGGAAGAATAAGTGTGAGGCTCTGACAGCAAGAAGCCATGGACAGGCATGACATTTAAGTAGGTTTTTTCCTGTCCCTTGATCTGCATTCTCTCTCCCTCCTTCAGCCGTAGAGTCAGATGGAAGAGCTATTGAGTGGCAGGAAAGGTTGGAAAGAAAGCAAGCCCATGACACCCCTTTCACTAGACAGACTTGTCCAGAACCAGCTCTGGCAAATGGATGACAATCTTATTTTTGAATGCAGACTGCGGTGTTAATTAATGTAGGATGACTGAAGATCCTACTTTCTGAAATAAGACTGCGTTTTGTAACTTTAGCAGTTTGGGACCTCTTTTTAAAAAATAAGAAGGACTGGAAATATCATGGTGCCTGATTGTTGCCTTCCAAAGGCAGAAAAACAAAACAAAACAAACAAAGAAACAAACAAAAAATATTCCTCAATGAATTAATCCTGATAACTCAGCTTGTTTATTACACCAGTTAAAGGTCCTTGTAAGCTAGTTGATAACCATTTCCACTGTGCTGTCCAGGGTAGGTCTTAACCCTGAGCTTAAAGTGAAATCCCCACACACTGTGGTCAGGGGAATAATAATAAGCGGAAAAAAACCTTGGAGGATTTGGGAGGTTGATTGTCTGGTTGCTCATTTGGTGTCTTTGAGTTTTATCTTGCAAAAGATTCTTGCAGGTACATTCAGTCTACAAAGTGTTTTGATCTCACTACATGCCAGCATTCTCTATAACCCCACACACTGCAGTAGAAAGAATATCTCATGCACACACACACACGCACACACACACGTGTGTGTGCGTGTGCGTGTGTGTATAGTGTATATATATATATATATATATATATATACATGTATATATATATCATATAGAGATATATTCATATATCTAGATATCTAGATAGATAGATGATAGATAGATAGATAGATAGATAGATAGATAGATAGATAGATGTTTGGGGGGGTTTATTTTTACTTTTTTAAAGTGGACCCATGAGAAAAGTAAGGGAAAGCTCTTAGTTTATAGGGAAATAGGATGCAATGGCTTACTTACTCTAACCCTAAAAGTTTTCCTGTTTTCCTTTATTTCTTTGTTTTTTGGGGATGCGGGAAAGTAGTTTAAGTCTCCTCTCAAAATATAAACTATCTGAGTCTGTCTTTGTTTGCTTCTCTCAGCAAGATCATTCACAACTTCTCACTAAAAGGAAACATCGTCACAGAACAAGAAAGAAAATGATTTCTTAGGAGAAAATGAAGTTTGCATTCCTGAGACCAAGAGAACAGGCATGATGTAACAGACCGTAAGATTAACAACACGTTGCCTGTTAGACTCGGCAGGAAATAGAACTGGAATGATGGCTCAAGAATTATAGGAAAAAGAGCCTTGTTTCTTTGGGGTTTCAGGAAGCATTTCTAATGAGCTGTTTTATTCATAAAGTATTTCTGAATATTTTATCAGAACAGTAAAGAGTAGTCTCCTGAAAAAACATCCAGTTCTGAAGCTTGTGTATCATGATAGCTGGAAGATTGGACTTGTGGGTCCAATAAAAAGAGAGTGGCATTGATTACTGTCATATCAAATTTTCACCTTATCACAGGTGATGCCAAGGTGCATTTACTCATCCACACACTTAATACATGCCTAGAATTAAAGTCACTTGATAGTTTAGAGGACAAAGTCAGGCTCCAACCTGTTGCTAGCTGAGTGATGGTAACAAGGTCACTTAAACTCCCTAGGCCTCAGTTTTCTTACTTTAAAACAGGAATAATAACAGTCATGACGTCATAGGATTTTTGTAAAGATTAAGTGGACTAATGATGATGTGATGGCCATGAGAAAGAAGTGCTCAGATTTCATGCTGTGGGAATGTAATTGATGAACAACCCCAGCTACTGTCCTTTTGGCTTGACTGCCATATTCCCACAGGGTTGCTCCTAGTCAATGACCAAGCATGGCGTGGGTACCAATGCAGATCACTTCTATGAGATAGGAGACTCTTGAAAAGATGACTTCAGCTTGAAGACTCCTATTGGCTTGACAGAACATTTCTTGGAATTACACTGCAGCATGAGACCAATCCTCCTTCCCCTTCTCTCCTTCCACGTCAGACCATCATTGTGGTATGAAGGCTCCTGCCACTTTCTGCTACCACTTCCTCCCCTTTTTATCCTTCACAGGCTTTTCACCCACAATTAACCTTTCATGTCATCCCATCTTAATGTATCCAAACTAACACTGGTTAGTTAAAAAAAACAGTATCTAGTATATAGTATGAGCTCAATAAACACCACTTTTTTTATTATTATTAGCAAAGACAGTGATGGGTAGCATAAACATGGAATGCTTGCTGCTATTCAAAGGAAGGAAAAATCACTTCAAACCAAAACATTCAAAAAATTCCACATATGAGATAGATTTTGAGCTAGCTGGAAGAATCTTTAAAGTGAGGTTTGTTAAAGACTGGGGACAGTTTGAGCTAGGAGAATGATAAAAGCAGAAACACAGAGACTGATAAGTGGAAATGCTTCTAAATTGGCTGGAATGCAGCATGCGTGTGCGGTGGTGGTGCCGTGGGTCCATAAAAGCAGGTTGGGGCTAAACTGTGGGAGAGATTTATATTAGTTTTGCCGTTGTAACAAGCAAGCCCCAAATTTCAGTGGCTTACAACAACAGAGGTTTGTTTCTCATTTGTGTTACGTGTTGGTGGCTGTGGGTCAGCTGCTATGGCTCTATTTCATGCCATGTCTTCTTGTCTTCTTCGGAGACCCTAGCTGAAGGAGCAGACCCAACCGGGGGAACGTGGTTTCTCAAGGAAAAGGACTGACAGGAGCGATCAATGGTTTTTGAAGCTTCTGCCAGAGGCAAGGTATGTGTAATGTCTACTCACGTTCCATTGGCCAAAACAAGTCATATGGCCGAGCCTAACGTCAGTAGGGCAAAGAACACCCCTCCAACACAGGAGGCACTAAAAGTCACATGGTGATAGATGCCAGAGTATAATCTTCTCACAGCAAGGAGGACTAAATATTTGGTACCAATACATCAATCTACCACAGGACAGAAATTATGCAGTTGACCAAATTTAAACACTTAATATTTTTTTAATTGGCCAGTGATACCATCAGGGTTGTCTTTGTGTGTGGAGGAGAAGATGGAATGGAGGAGTGGAAAGAAGATTAAAACTACACTGATCCAGGCGAGACACGATGACAGGCAGGCTGGAATTGACCATGCCCTCTACTCCAAGACCCACCTCCCTAGTCTTTATTCTGACACCTGTACAAGCAGATGAAGAAGAAAAATTAAATGAGGAACAATCAAATCACTTTATACACATCTGTATAGTGGAGAAGGCGGAGCCAATTCTCAGGTGAAGCCTCGGAAAACTATGAAAGAGAAGTTGAATTTTGCTTCAGAGCCCACTCTCCTCCCTCTACCTCCATGCTCCTGGGATTCCACAATTTCCATCCCTATGAACCAAGCCCCAGACCAAAGTAGTCTCATTTTGTCCTCAAGATGGCCAGGTCTTTCCACCTGTGACTCAGAAAAGTCCCTCCCAAACTCTCCTGGGCAATACCCACTTCAAGCCTCCGGCCTGTAGATTGTGTTTCAACCCACTTTCCTCAAGAACCACACTTGCCATCATGACCGTAACCTGCCTCCTCATGGTTATCCTAATTGGCTAGCTGTTCCCGTTAAAAAATGCATTCACTACTTTACTCTCCTATCATGAAATACTTAGATTTTAAATGTATTTCTAAAAGAGAGTATAACTTAACCTCCCAAAAGCAGTCTATTATATAAGCCAGTGGAAGGAAATAATCTTACACAAGGAAACCATTTAGGAGCAGATCTTAAAGCAGATCAATAGGCAAGCGCCTGGTGTGTTTGTGGCCCAGCTGGGCCACTCCCCAGGAGGGTTTGTGGACTGTGTCACACGTTATTTCCTGGTCTGCACAGGGTGCACATTGACCGTAGGATACCAACATGGTATTTTATAATCCTGTAAGTGCATTTTAACATGAGTGGTGGATTCGGAGCCAGAAACCAATGTCTGAACATCCAAGGCCCGATAATGACCATTCTATACACTACAGAAATTCTCAGTGATGTCAGTTCACTTGTTCTAATTCTTCCACAGCCATGGACAAACTGTCTCCAAGTCACTGATTTCCACAGGAACCAGAAAGAAGGTCATGTCAGGAAAAGGGGTGACCCAAACCACACTGATTCGGCGAGTGGGTCCGGCCTCATCCTGAGTTGCAAGACATCTTTCACCACCAGAGCCCTCAGGACTCCAGTGCAGGCAGTTCTATTTTTTTTTTTTTCCTTCTAACTTAATTCTAACACCTGACCCTTGGGTGAATAAATAACCTCCCACCTTCTTACCAGTGCATCAGGTCACATAATAATCATCGCACCATCTACCTCAGGCACAGAGAGGCAAAGGCCTCCAACCCCAGCTTCCAGATTTTCTTTTCTCAAGAAGTAGTACATCTGGTTAGACCTGAAAATACATTGCTTGAGGTCAACTGCCCCTGAGCCACTTCTGAAATCCTGCCACGCTATCAAGTAAGGCCGAAGGAGGAAGTCACCCGGAGGTCTGGTTACTCTGACTTGGAAGTCCCACCACCACATTGGTGCCACAGTGCCTGGGACTCTGTGGGAATTAGGCACCAAGATCCCTTCCACGAGAGAGAGAGGGAGAGAGAGAGAGAGAGAGAGCCGTTGCTCCTGCTGCAGGTAAGTTAAGAGGCATCCGCGTATGAATAAATTTTGCAAAGTTTGTGTGGAGTAAGCAACAGAACAGGGCAAGACAGAGAAACCTGAGCTGTGAGCCGCTGGGACACTTGGACTGACTTGGCAGATGACAGGTTTTGTTACAGATTTTTAAAATAATGTTGCTTTAAGAACAGAGAGAAAACCAAGCCAAGAAACATCAACAGTAAGTTTTCCTCCTTTTTCCCCCTAAGATATGCTGAAGCCAGGTTTAATTTTATGTCAGGAAAGAATTCCCTCCTGAGACTTTCCTGGCCACGGTTCAGTTGAGGATAATGTTTTCCAGCCATGTTTCCAGAGTCCCTCAAAAGTTGAAAGGAAAATGGCAAACAACCGTGAAGCCTTCGTATTGAACCAGCAGGGGGAGCTGTTACGATAAAGAAGTGGGTGGCTCCTCTTCTACCAAGTGATTTCTGACTCCCAGTTGCCATTCTCTACCTGTAGGGATACCTACAGGATGAAATATTTACAGATGCCAGCAGCTTTTATACTTCTGATTTTAACGCAGAGCCTTATATGTGATATTTTCAATCAAAAGCAGAAAAGAGTCTTAGATGTTTGTACAATTTGCCAGCAGCTGGCGAAGCATAACAGCATTCCACAATGACTTTCATCAGCGCGTAATGAAGCGTATCTCAGACAGTATATTGCAACCCCAAAGTCTCTAGTGAAAGTAGATGCTTGAAATAGAACTTCCAGGGTATTAAAAAAGAGCCATTATAACAACATCACCAAAATGTACCTTCTCTTACTGTAAAAGGTATTTTGATGCTGCCCAGATCAGTGATTCTGATTTTCAAATTACTTGAGTCCATTTAAAAATTGTGGAGGAGGAAGGTAAGGAAGCCAACCCCACTGCTTATCTTTAGAAACAGTCTCTGTTCTTTGTCTTGGGTTGTTTGAAGTCCTACATTAAAACACACAGTGTTAAGAATTAAATGACCATTAATATTTTAGGCAATCCTCATGCTCGCCTACCTCTGATTACTAGGTTCCTTCTAGCATTGGCAAAACCCTTATGTTCAGAACCTGCTGGAGCTAAATTCGACTATTATTGGTGTCTTTAACATACATTACTGTGACTATAGCTTATACGTGATTGTCGAGGATGCCCCCAAGAGTAGTAAATGTAGGCTTCCAGGGACAGCCAGATAAAAGGAGTGCTGAAGTTCAGGAAGCCAGACTCCAGGAGAAGAGAGAGGTAATGGGGGAATTGGCTGGAACATAGGAAATTCAAGACAAGAGGAATCTTTCCAGGAGGAAATTGAAAATCAAAGGTCTCTCTGACCAAGTATATGGGCAATATAATCACTTTAAAGGCTGATATTATGTGGTCCAAGGGATTCCATTATAGTGGAGTGCCTCAAGTTTTCAGACGGATTATGGGAAAATGATCTGAGAAAGCAAGACATTGTTCAGAAAATAGACTGAAATTAGTGCAGGGCTTACAGGAACAGAATTGACAAATAAGCGACATAGTATGGAAAATATAGGTATGCAGCAGAAACAGAAGAATTCAGAGTACAGAGAGAGAATCAGACACAAGTTGTTCAAGAATGGCCTAGATTTCTTTCTGAATAGTTTTGGGAGAAATTACTGTTAATATCCTATAATATAATAAAATACTGTGCATTTTTGCTTTCTAAAGATGAATAAACATGCCAGCTATTTCCAAACATGGCTGACTTACAGTAATATGCCTTCTGATATACTGATCAACAGAGTCCTCAGTGGTTCCAGAAAGTTCCCAGTCATTCAGCAACTGGTTAGGTACTCATTCTAAACTTTGATCTGAGCAGGAGCTTCCATCTATCTTTGATTTATCCTTACACTATGAGTCAGAACCATGCTTTGGATCGGTACAAGGTAGTACATTCTTACATGTCTTTCATGGGGACCTCTGACCATGTTTTCATCTCCAGAGGGCTTACCAACAGCAGACCAATGGTGTTACCTGTTGAAATCAAGGATAAGTCAGTAACAGAAAATGTGCTTGGATAGTGGTTTGGGATTGAAATTTGTTCGTTTCCTGAAGAATTTCTATGCATTTCAATGGGTTTATATAAGTACCTCGTTTACTAAGCAGTGTTAACTCAAAAGAAATATGAAGTTTTTACATTTCTCAATCATTCTTCCTAAGTATACTATTCTAAGTATTAATCCCCTTCAGGGCATCCAAGAACGCCCCATCATTTTCCAGTTGTTTTCAGTTATTACGCCTCAGCCCAGCCAGCCATCGGGCATGAATTTATCCTCACCTCTGCCCTCCTCCACTTTACCCAGTACAAGTATAAACTGCTTGGGGGTCTATCTCAAGGACACCACCACCTTGTATTCTCATTCTAGGATTACTTCCAGGGTTTGGACCTGAGAGGTGGGGCAGGGAAAGGGAAGAGGGTCATGCTAACAGGTCCTGCCATAACCTCTCTCTAAAAGCAATAAAAACAGAGAGAAAATGTGCACCTGGAGAAGTCAGGTAGATTCTAAAGAAGAGATGGTATTTGAGTCGGTTGTTGAAATATGAATAGCCTCAATCAGGCAGGGGGAAAAATTGGAGAATGCATTTTAGGCAAAGAAAATAATGGCATGTGCAAGGACAAAAGATATAAATGTTGTGGTGACTAGTGCACCTGCCTTTGAGGCGGGTGGTCAGAGTGTGGGGAAGGATGGCCCTGGCAGAGCCATTGAGGCTAACCTGCAAACGGCATTGTAGTATCTCTTCAGGCATTTGGGATTTTTCTGTATTTGAAATGGGGACTTATCGATGGTGTTAAAGAAAGAGGATGATATACAGAATGTCTGACTTCAGCAGGGGAGAGATAAGAAACCGGGGCGTTCGGAGATCACGGCTGTGATCATCTGGAGGATAACTGTGAGTACGTGAACTAAGTGTATGTCAATGGGGAAGGAAGAGAAGGAGCAGGGACGAGGACTCTTTAATAGGATCAAATGGAGAAGGAGTCAGTTGTTTTAAGCTTAGTGCGGGACGTATAAAAATACTCTCCCTGAGATGGGAACAGAGGAGGAGCTGGGCGAGAAGATAATGGGCACGGTTTGGGACATGTTAAATCTGAGGTGACCATGCAACATCTAGGAGGAGCTGCTCAGGGGGCATTTGGGCTGGAGTTTAGGAGAGAAGCCTGGGCTGAACATGGGGGAAATCAGTGAATGGATGAGGCTTGAAGCTAGGTGAGTGGATGTGAGAATGTCTAGTTAGGATATGTACAAAGAAAGCAGGATGCTAAGGATAAAGCATTTAAAGGAGAGAACCAGGGGGGAGAAAAGCTAGTGAAGAGGGGTGAGAAAAGTTGTCAAGAGAAGAAATCAAGATGGACCGGTCAGTGTCTCAAAAGCAAGGCGGAGTAATGTCAACCAGACAGTGGTCCTGGGGTAAATGTTACAGAAAAGTTATATGGGATAAAAACCAGGAAAAAAAAAAGTTTATACGATAAAGAAATCGGGAAGTACTGGGTGATGCTGGCTTTAACAAGACCATATTGCTTTTGGGTTTTAGGTATTTGAAATGAATGTCTTAAAATAGCCGTTTCCGAGAACTTTTGGCTGTTTATTGGATCCGAAATCTCTGCAAATGCTGATTTTTTTTTTTTTTTCTCACGGTACATGAAATGTGCTTATATCCTTACGTTTTTCTTTAGGATAAACAATTTTTGAGCAAATAAGCAAAAAGGAAGAGACATTCATCTTTTTTTTTTTTTTTTTTAGCATATACTATACATGAAAAAGGCCATTACTGAGGGGGTTGGAAGTGATAACAGCAATTTTTCTCTGTAGGAAAGGAAATAACTTAGATTCAGGAAAAGTAGCTTGCTGACAAGGCAGTCAGTCACATGGCTCCCCAAAGGAAGTTAAAAGATTGGTTTTTTAAGGTCATAGTTCTATGGAAAGTGAAGTTGACGTTCACTTGAATAAAGCTTTCTGAGTAGACTGTCAAAATAACCAGCAGAAGCACAGAAGGATGGGGTGGTAATGTCTCCCTCTGTGCTCCAAGCTTCTAAATGCCAAGTTAGATTATTTGCTGCAAGAGCAAACATATTGAAATGTGATGAGAAAATGCATATAGCGTATTTCCTTATTCAACATCCTTGTCCCATTCTCTGCAAGTAAATATATATTTTCTTGAACGAAACATCAAGAATAAATGGTTTGCAAAAATATGGTACTCTCTGGGGTGCCTGGGTGGCTCGGTCGGTTAAGCGTCCGACTTCGGCTCAGGTCACGATCTCGCGGTCCGTGAGTTCGAGCCCCGCGTCGGGCTCTGTGCTGACAGCTCAGAGCCTGGAGCCTGTTTCAGATTCTGTGTCTCCCTCTCTCTCTGCCCCTCCCCTGTTCATGCTCTGTCTCTCTCTGTCTCAAAAATAAATAAACGTTAAAAAAAATTAAAAAAAAAATATGGTACTCTCCTTTTGTACGAATTGGATAAACAGCTTCTCCATATAAATATGCAGAATTTTTTTGTATATTCATAAATGACACATTATCAAATAAAAATGCTTCTTTTATTTGTTATTTATACTTAAGAAGTAACAGAACTCAGAAATAACAGAATTTAAGAAAGCCTCATAATATATGTGGACTCATAGAGCATGAGGGAGAAGGAAGATAAAATTAATTAAGCACCTAGATACTTCAGGTACATACTGAGAACCATGGTAATATTAATGTCATTAATTGAGAGTTGTGTCCAACGCTCAAAAACGAAGTGTCCTCAACATTTGGAGAGGTCTCCCAGACTCCCCAAGCCCACTCAATGGTTATCTCATCATAACATGGTTACCAGTGAACTTGGACTTGTTCTTATTCTAGATCAAGGATAATTTGGATCTAAGAATAAGTGGGGATGAGCAAAGTGAAAGATTATTTTGCGCACCTCACTATGGATGGCTTTTCTTTTTCCGGGTTCTATTTCATGGCTCTCTTTTGGAAAGCAAGCTTGCTAAACTATAATAAAAGCATAGGATGCTACCTAGATAACTTGCATCTTCCTAGAATTGTATCTTCTTTCATAACCTTGGCAATTTATCATTCCTCCTACAAAGTGAGACATCCAAGTCAAATACCTAAACTTGATCACCACACAAACTCGAGTGTCAATACCAACACTGCAATTTACAAGCTGTATACTAAGGCAAGTTGCCTCACCATGTCAAGTAAAATGGGAGTGATTAAAATGCCTTCATTGTAGGGTGCCTGGGTGGCTCAGTCGGTTAAGCATCCGACTTCGACTCAGGTCATAACCTTGCAGTTGGTGAGTCTGAGCCCGCATCAGGCTCTGTGCTGACAGCTCAGAGCCTGGAGCCTGTTTCGGATTCTATGTCTCCCTCTCTCTCTCTCTCTCTGCCCCTCCCCGCTCACACCCTGTCTGTCTCTCTCAAAAATAAGCATTAAAAAAATAAAAAATAAATAAAATGCCTTCACTGTGGGACTATTAAAAAGACTAAATGTGATGCTCTAGGTTACACATTTGGTATAGTGCTCAGAGCTTAAATGGTAGCTGGGAGAAAAAAATGACATGGATATTTTCCGCTATCTGGAACTCATTATTTTAAATAATAGTCTTTCCAATTCTTAAGGCCTCAAAAGTACTCCTTTCATTAAGCCGAAAATCTATCGTATTCTTAATTTTGTCCACTAATAATTATTCTGTTCTCTGGAATACCACACACACACAAAAACAGTTTTTCAAGTATTTCCATTCCATTCAATAGTGAAACGCGCACTGTTGAGAAATAAAAATGAGCAAGACATAATTTCTGGCTGAAATCATCTCAGGTGATAGAGGAGAGGAGATACGTTTGCAGATTTGTCACATATTTAAAGTGTCTAGTGGTCCAGTGGTATATGTTGTGCATTCAGTGATGAGTTTATGAGCAGCCTAAAAGTACAAGGACAATTACTGGAACGCAAGGAAGAAGAGAAGCGTGTGATTGGAAAGAATCTGTGGAGGAGGAGTTGCATCATGCCCTGAGGGATGTATGAGACAAAATCTCGGACGAAATAGCATGTCCGAAGGCACCCGGCATATTCAGAAATCAGGGGGTTGTGCAGTTTTGCCAAAGCAGGTTTTCCAAACCGTGGGCTGTCAGCGTGAATCTTTGGGGTTTCGAGGCAAATGTTAGTCTATAGATGCACCAAACATAGAGCAGCAACATCGATAAAACAAAAAAGTCTCATATAACTGTACTTTTTCTTCAATATAACTTTGCTGTTGTTATAATTAATCTAGTTATAATTAATTCTATGTTTCCTTCGTCTGTGAGTACCCAAAGTACAACTGCTAACATAGAAAGTCCTTGAAAATTGTTAACGTTAAAAAGAGGGCCATACATGAAAAGTTTGGGAACTACCAGGTCAGGGTACAAGGTACTGAATAGAAAGAGACCATTCTTTCCACTTGACAAAGCCCCCTTTCCCTCTGGCCTATTCAAGGACATCACTCTGGCCATTCACCTCTGTTTTAACTTTTTTCTTACTATTACAGCTCTCATTATCATACAAATATGCTGAGATTTCTCTCGGTCTGGAAGACAATTCATCTTAATGCTGCTTCTACCTCCAACCAACTACTTTATACAGAAAAAAAAAAAAAATACTAGGAAAAAAAGTTTTGTGCATGCAGTTTCCGATTCCTATTCTGGTATTCTCTCTGCGGGCTTCACCTTCAAAATGTATCTGTTATGTGACATGTGGCACCACCACCCTGGCCCAAGCCACTAGCATCTTGCTCTTGGATCCCAGGAGCCTCTGCGCTGGTCTTGCTGCTTTGTCCCTCCACACGCTTTATTCCCAACATAGCATCCAGAAGTAGCGTGTGGAGACAGAAGTCAGATCCTATCACTCTTCTGCTTAAAACCCCCCAATGTTTTCCCATCTCATTCTCAGTGGGATCTGAGTCCCTCCAATGTTCCCTCAGGACCCATGCCCTCCACCTTGAGTTCCCTCCCCAACTCCATCCCCAACCTGCTACTTCCTTATCCTTCCTCCAGCTTACTGGCAGATGTGACCCATCTCAAATGATTAGGTGCCATATACCTAATTAGCTACGAGCAAGTTTTCTCTTTTCTGTATGATTTCTATTGCTTGTAATAGGTTGCTCTACAGTGAAAAATTAGCTTTGTCTGTGATGTGAATACATCTTTTAGAAACTCCATTAATGAAACACATTTATTTTTCTTTGTAATGTGTCCCAGTGATCTGCTATATATTCTTGGCTTTCATCCTCTTAAGGTGTCTTTATTATTGCATGCAATTGGCAGTTCCCTGATCTTGAAAGTCTCTCCTGCTTTGTCTTCAGAGACACTGGTCCCGAGGCATATCTGCCGCCTCCATGTTCGCTCCCCAGGATCCTTCACAGGTTCTTCTGGAGCCCCAGCAGCCCTTCGGCGATTTACAGAACTCTCTTGGGCCCTGGCTCTTCCTACATACTCAACCTAGGAAATCTTATCACTCCCTGTTTCAAATCCCCATCTGTACTCTGTGTACAGATTTAGCCCAGATTTCACTCCTAAGCTCTGTTCTCAATTGCCTACTAGTCGATACGTTGCAGTGTCACTTCCAGTTGAACGTGTCCCAAATTGGAATCATTACATTCTTTTGCAGTCAAAGAATTGCTTTTTTAAGCAAATCATATCCTCTGTGAAAGCACCACCATCCATGGACACTCCACCCTAGAAAACTCCACGTCCTTGCCTGTCTGCCACATTGATATCCTTGCAGAGATCTTTAGGAGAAGGCATCTTTCCCCAGACCACAGTCTGCATCTTTGAATACAAGGATTTGCGCAGCTTAACGTGAATATATCCTTAAAATTGGAAACCATAGCCTGCCTCCAGCAGAGCAATCTTTGGGCACCCTAAGACGATAGATGTGGATTGGTTTATGTTCTGGCTCTGCCTTTTGCAATCTCAGGTTAGTGGACTTTTGTGAATCTCAGTTTTCTCATCTACCAAATGGGGATAGCAATTATTACCTCATACTTTCTCTGAAAAGAAGAAGCAAAATAAATTGTGTGATGGTTCCTAGTGGGATACTGATACTTTCCAGAGACACTCAAAACATTTCATTTCCCTCATTCTTTCCTATCACATAAGGAGATCATACTTACTTAAAAATTCCTCTGCTCAAGTATGTTTGAAATGTGTCCCCTCCCCTTAAGAACAGGTTACAAAGTAATTTACCTGCGATTTCATATCGATAAAGCCAAGGGAGATAGCTGGAGGGCGGGACTCAACTGACTCACACGCCTCCTGACTTATCTGGAATGCACAAGTGAGTTCTCAGTGAAATCTTATTACAAGATGGTGGATGACCTTGTCTTGTTCTGAGGAGTAATGGGAGCTAGTCCCTGACACTCTTGTACTCAGCTCATTGGAACTTTGCTCCAGAACTAGTTAACAGAATTCAAGTTGCGGATTGATGGCAATTCAAACCCGGGCCCCGAGTGTGACTGCTGGAATTCAAATCCCTTCACTCACGGTGTGGCCCAGGGTCAATTGCTGGATTTCTCTGTGCCTCAGTGATAATGGAGGGCTGCTGTGGGGATTGAATAACATACTCAATGTAAAGGACGTAAGAAGAAGCATTTATTTAACCATCACGCCAGAGCCACTGAGCAAATTTTCTCGGGGAATGAGCATCATCTGGAGGTTTCTAGCCAGAAGAGGAGAGGAGGATGACCTAGTTTAAGGAGAATATCAAAATTATATTAAGCAGGAATTATGACAATTGAAAGACAACTAAGAGTTTTTAAATATTGGTTTTAAATAGTGTTCTATATATCTCATTCTTTAGGTTCTGGGATAAAGTCATGTTTCTTGCTTAGTGCATAGCTTAGAGCACTAAATATGGGGGGGGGGGGGTTAGAGCAAGGCTCTTTTAATAAAAGCCCAAGCGCTATTCTTACATATTCCTGTTCCTCCGCATTGTTCACACACAGGGGTGATTTGTCCTTGGACTTACGCTTCCATTAACAGACACCACTCCCCACTTCAGACAGCTGTTATTGAAATGCATATGACCCTAAAGAGAAATATGTAACTCATGTAGGACTTGAATTTCCAAAGTTTGCATTGTCAAACATACGAAATTATGGCATATACGACAAGTGAGTAGTAAGACTTTTTGTGTGTTTCAAGAATGATTTCAAGTGGATAATGACAACCAACCATACTGGCTTCCATGTGACCCTTTAACCACAGACTTAATTCAAAGCCCTTCATTATTCCTTCTCCTAAACTTCCTTCCCAGGACACACTTTCCTCCTGACTCCTTAAATACCTCACCACTAGATTCCCTGGTAGGTACTGCATATTCACTGAAGCCAAAGAATTCTGTGTCACCGTATACCTGCACATTATCTACATTAAAGCTCTGATATTCTTTAAAATATTATTTAATATTTATTTATTTTTGAGAGACAGAGCATGAGCAGGGGAGGGGAAGAGAGAGAGGGAGACACAGAATCTGAAGCAGTCGCCAGGCTCTGAGCTGTCAGCACAGAGCCTGACGCAGTGTTCGAACCCACAAACCATGAGATCATAACCTGAGCCAAAGTCGGTCGCTTAACCAACTGAAACACCCAGGTGCCCCAAACCTCAGATATTCTTGGATAGAGTTGGGGCATGGAATTTTAGCATTGAATAAATATCCTATTTCCTGACCTCACCAAGCATTTTGGGGACTCCAGAAATCATATTTACTATCTAGCCAAGCAATCCTCACCACCATATAGAGGTATTCTTATCTTTTCTATCCCTATAATTTTATTATGAAGTAGTGACCAAAATAAGTGGGAATGGTCCAATTTTTTTCCCCCTGGTTACCCCAGGGGGATCTGGGCTACCTGGAGCAAACCACTTATTAGTTTTCTTCCTCAGCTTCCTCATCTGAAAACAGATATTGTAACAATGCTACCTACCTCATAGGATTATTGTGAAGATGAATCAAGGTAGTTTATATCAAATGGATGGAACCGTACCTGGCATACATTAAGTGCTTAATAAATATAAGCTATTATTAGCACTGTTATTATTTTCATTTTAGTCAATTCCTGAAGAGACAACACTCTAAGACAAGGTACCATATGGAATGTCACAACGTATGGACACCTCTCATGCTTCAAATAATAGTCCAAGGCTACTCAGCTAAGAAGGCCAGACTCCCTGCAGGTGGTAGCCATATACATTCACAGCCTAAGTGGAGTGATACTGGGCAGGAAAGGCAAAAAAATAAATTAATTAAAATAGAAGCACAGTTTCAAGCCATGTGCTAAAAAACAAAGCTAGAATTTTCACGTTGGGTTTTTTGTTTTGTTTTGTTTTGTTTTCAGCCTGGGAATCTTTCAGGATTTGACTTTCTGGTCTCAGTCAGGCATGGAGAAGAACCAACTAAGTACCGACATGAAAAATATTCACCTAAATTCTATGCATTTCATTTGCAACCTACTCTCTCGAGACAAATAGAGTTCACATTTGAGCAACTGTCCTGAGCTTACCCCTCCTTATTAGAATGCTGAGGAATAGAGTCCATGAGTTTAGCCCTGTTATGACAAGAACTCATTTTAATCAGAAGGAAGGCAATTACCACTTCATCTGAGAGAGTTGATATGATTACATGGCTAAGAAAGGCATTCATTTATTTTAAAAAATGACAACAGCCCTCATTCTCTATATGCATATGACAATACTGTTTACGGCCTATCATGTGAAGAAGCTACTTCAACATTCTCCTACAGATATAAGAGACTTAAATGGCAGAATCGTAAAGGCAAAAACAAGATAGTATGTAATTAGCAGGTGACGTAGTAGGTAATATAGAATATCTGTAAGCCTGAGTACCCTAAAGTAATTTGTTACAAAACCTTATCTTCAATTTCACATAAACCTTCAGACAATATTAGACACATACACAAAATTGTAACTGACTGGATTGAACAAGAAGAATAAGAACCTGAATGTAAACTGTGTTTTAAATAGAAATGTCAACGCCTTTAGCAGTGAATTATTTAGGGTAAGAAAAAAAATGAAAAGGAAAGAAAGAAAGGCAAAGTCTCTCTTGACCCATCAAGAAAATAGGAATGTATAAAAATGAAGTTTGAGGAAGAAAGAAAGAAAGAAAGAAAGAAAGAAAGAAAGAGAAGTTGAGTATTATAATTGAAAAGAGAGAAAGTTTAGACAATGAAATTAACATTTTCTTAAGATGATTTGGGGGAGAAAAAGAGTCTTAGATGACTAAGGACATATGTTAAGGGTGATGAAAGACTGAAGGAGAAAACAGATTCCGGAAGGAAATAGAAAAATATGATTCACTATAAGAAAGGGGGAAATAAGCTTTAAAATTGAGACAGAGACAAGAGACAGAGAAAGATGGAGAAACATGCCTTACATTTTATTACACAGTACACTTTCTAGAGCCTTTGGCAAAAGCTGTCTTTCTTCATTCTTACTTCCAAAACTAGGCTTTTAAATTAGCCTGTGTTCTTCCCTCAGTGGAAAATGCCTTGAATCTAGATACAGATGATCTCAAAGATCCCACTGACCTCAGGCCAGGCATCCAGGCCCTGTGGAGAGAGTTGCTGAGAAACAGGGCGGGAAAGCATCCTAAGGAGAGTTCTCTCACATTAGAGGCAAATAACACAGATGCAAAATCTGGGACATGCAAATGCAGAAAGTATAAAGGAGCAAGTGATAAGCAATGCAACATCTGTAATGATCCATTGCCTGGCAGTGTTCCCAAGAGAGGGAGCTCAGTCTTGACCTTGAGAGAAGGACAAACTCAAGGACAATCTGGGTATTCCCGAATGAGGAAAGAACATAAACAAACGCAGAGGTGGAAACACTCCTGTGCATTTATAGGACAACGAATGGGGAAAATACACCCAATAGGACTGGCTGGATCCTACAAAGGTTCCCAACTATCCACCACAGGAGATAGGACTTTTCACCTTCAAACCATGTGAACCCACCGGAGGATTTTGAATGCAGGAGAAGCATTATAAAAGAAACACCTTATGGGGTGCTCAGTCAGGTAAGGGTCCAACGTCTCCTCAGGTCATGATCTCGAGGTTCGTGAGTTCGAGCCCCACGTCGGGCTCTGTGCAGTTCAGGGCCTGGAGCCTGCTTTGGATTCTGTGTCTCCCTCTTTCTCTGTCCTTCCCCCACTCTCCCTCTGTCTCTCTCTCTCTCTCAAAAATAAATAAACATTTTTTAAAAAATCTTTTAAAAATGAAAAAAAAGAAGTATCTTAGAGAATTTGCTTTGATGGCAGTGTGCAGAACAGAAGGAAGAACCAGAAAGCAGGACCGAACCTATTTCGATAGCCCACGTATCAGATGATGCAATAAGGCGGCAGTCTAAATTGTTGCATTAAGTGTGGAAGCGTGGATCAAGAGACGGTATAAAGAAAAATGACTTGCTATTGGGGTGGGAGGAGAATAATGAGACTCTGCATCATCCTACTTGATGGCTAATCCCTCTTTTATTATTATCTGTTTATTTGAAAGATCTTTTGGCACTTAATCATAGTTGCTGAATGATACTTTAATTCATAGGCATGCTTATCTTATCTTGCCTGACTTAATGATCTGATCTCTCATACCTACCACCAATCTTATCAAAAAACACAGATGTTTAGCCATTTCTAGGCAAATTTTCAATTTCGCATATGAGTCTCTTCTATGATACAGTTCAGTGGAAAAAAAATATCTGCAACATAGATTTCGTTGAATTCCCTAAGATGGTTAGTGAACAATCACACCTCCAGAGAACATCTTGATTATGAAAAGAGGCTTCTGAGGTCATCCTCAGTACTAACAAAGAATGAGGAATATAAATACCACCAGTAAAACACCACAGATAATCTGAAAAACAGTATTTTTATAGCTCTGATTTGAATCCACACAGGTAATAAGGCTTCTATCTGAATTCCTTCTAAAAACAAAGTCTTGAAGAGTCACCATTACACAGTTTTCTGCTAACAAAATGAGGGCAAAATATGTGAGCTTCGAATTCTCACCCCATCCCTGAGACAAAGGGGGAGATAGAAGGGAGACAGAGCAAGGGCACACGTGAACACCAAAACATACCATCTACCTATCCCTAGGGGACACGTCATGAGCTCTCCGGCCATTGTTCTATTGTAACTGATATCACTTGCATGACTATAGTCATCCCAACGAGCCTCACCTGTCCAAAAGGCCCTCATGTTCATAATCAGTCTCTCCACCACCCCAAACATGGAGCGCCTCCAAGGTTGCCTCTTACACTGCAGCCAGTCACAGGAGCTAGATTCTTAAGGGTTATTCTTGAAATCCTCCTCATCCTAACTCCCCATGGCAAATCAGTGCAACTCAAATCAAGTCTCCAACTCCTATTAAACCTACTGCATAATATGCTTTGAATCCAACTGCTACCTCCCTTCTCTTGCAAAACACCATGACCTTTCATCAAGTCTGAGACAATGGAGTCCTTATTTTCTCCACATCCAATCTTCCCTTCTGTGGTGCATTCCCCACACAGAGTCCAGAGGACTCCTTTTTCTGTAATGTATTTTCTATTGTTATATCGCCATCCTCACTGAATGGTTCAGCGGCCTCCCATCACACTTCCCTCTGCACTCTACGCGCAAAGACCCGTAAGACCTTGCCCTTACCAAACTCCTCTCCCCTGTTTACCTTGCTCCAGTGATTCCTGCCTTCTCTCCATTCCTCACGCATACTCTTCATGTACTGTTCTCTTCGTGTTTACCTGCAATTTGCCCATCTTCAGAGAGACCATTCCAGAACTCATCAAACTACATTAGCTCCCCTGATTGTTTTCTCCCTTGTAGGATTAATCCTGCTGCATAGTACCAACGATCACCTAGTCTGTAACTTTCTATATATATTTGTATATTTATTTCCTTAATATCTGCTTCCTCCACAGGCGGTAAATACCATGAAAACAGAAATCCTCCTCACTATATCCCTGAGGAATAGGACTGGTCTAATATCCAGCATGAGCCTAATAAACACTTGATAAATAAGTGAATGTAAAATGTAACAGCCAGTAGGGCAGGAACCAAACTGGTTTCCTGTTATATTCCTACCACCTTGGGATCTCTGTGCTAGGATCTGTGGTAGATGCCTCTAAAATATTAGTTCAATAAATAAACAGAGGGGGAGGGCTCACTGTTTTTCCCACTAAGAGCTAATTCCATTTCTATTACTTATAGAAAATGTCTCAAAGTGAGTTGGATTCTCTCAGTTTATCACTTCTATAGTTCCACCCTTTGATTGAGGCCAGACTAGACAGGATAAGATTAGTGTCTCTTCAGCGTGAAGCTGGGACATACCATGTCCCTCCTATGTCTTCCCTCAAACAGCCTTCAAGTGAATGAGATGACTTCCAGACGCTTCCTCATTTTGCTTGTTGTTCCCTGCTTATACGATAGTTTTGTAACTTTTCCTCTTGAAATGCATTGTCCCAAACTGTATCTGTGACACATACTAAGATATTATTATTTCCACATTTCTGTACTGGATATTTTTATTAACATTGCCTAATTATATACCTTGGCAGTCAGACTCTAGAATTAATTTATGTTGAACTTTCAGCCTACTACTAAATCCCAGGAATGTGATTAAACCAGGTCATCTACCTCCAGTACTAAAGCATTTAATTTTCTAAACCTAAGTCAGGATCTTACCTTTATCCCTAGTTAACAATGAGATTTAACTCGGATTTCCATACCTGAGATCTTTTTAAGTCCTGGTTCTGTCATACAGTGCACTAACTTGTCTGAGTTTTATGTCATCCAAGACCCCCGAATGTTGACTGTACCTTCATTCTTAAAACTCTGTTTTCTCATCTTCTAAGAAATCACTCTCTCCTAGTTCTCGGTCCACTTTCTAATTGCTCCTTCTCAGTCACCTGTGAGGCTCCTCTGTGCAAGGGACTGGACTAGTGTCTGGACTGAAAATACAAAGGTGAATAAGTCACAGCCTTTGCCCTCAAGCCCATTTCCCAAAATTCCCATGACTTTCACTTATTACCAGGCAATTTTTCCCATAAGCATTGTTAAAAATGTATACTCTGCTAAATCCTAAACCAATGTATCCAGTCTGATAAGTTCTCTTGAACTGTAGATGTTTATTTGAATGGTTTACTGGTCTTCACTTAATAATCCCATAAGAAATTTCAAATTCAACATGGTCCAAACTTAACTCATTGTTTAGCCCTACTCCTAACCACTTTCAGAACACTTCCTCTATTCCAGATCCTGATTGATGGTACCAGTATTTGCCCAGTCATCTAAACTAGCAAACCTGAAGTTACCCCAGATTTCCTATTATTTATCTTTCACATAAAATGGCTCACCAGGTCCTGTCAACTCATCCTCATAAATATCTCAAATACCTCTCTTCCTCCAAGTTCCTACTGCTACAATTTTAGTTGTCGTCTATCAAATGGATTACTTTTATATTCTTCTAACTGATTTCCATACTTCTAATACCATTCTTCACAAATTCATCCTCCACACTGCTGTCAGGACACTGGAAAGAAGTGGGGAGGTTTACCAAACATGTATTCTGTATAGAAACAAGATTTCAGTGAGCAAGAGAAGTAATAAATCATGAGGAAGAGAAAAAATTATCTAGGAAAATAAGATGGAGCCAGATATAACATCTAAAAATTCTTGTTTCTTACTGGAACCCTGATGCTACATGTGTTATCTCACTCGATCACAAACACCCTATGAAGACTGATAAGGAAATTGAAAGGTGAACATGTCCAAGGTCATTTGGTTAGCAAACTAGTAGATCTGAACCCAAATTGTCTGTCTCTAGAGGTCATGTTCTTAATCACTCACTATACTGCCTCCTAAGAATGAAATAGAAGTACAAACGTCATGCCACAAAATTTTATATACTTGCTAGAGGCAGCCAACAGATTTAACTGTCTAACAGCCCACACAAAGAGGAAAGGAAACAGTTGTAAGATTCACAGTGTTGGAAAATAAAAGCAAACTAGCTGCCCATGGAAAACACTGCACTGCTTACTGCTAAGACTGATTAAAAAAAAAAAAAAAATGAGTGCAAACTGACATAAGTCAATTCAGCTGCTCAAAACTGTCAAGTTCTTTACAGCCTCTGACGGTCAGAGGTGCATAAGAGCTGTGAGCTCCTTCCACAACAGACACACCATGCCACATTTATGCTGCGATGAGAGTAGTCTTTAGTCTAAAGTCGGATGTTCTTTTCAACATTTAGTAACCACCAGACACAAAACACGGTCACATGGTCTTACAGATTTGGTGAGGTCTCAGCTTCTGCCTCAAGCACTCAGGCAAGGACCTTGCAAGAATGGTTTACTCAACCTGAAATTAACATAATGCATGTCAACTAAACTTGAATAAGGAAAAAAAAAAAAAAAAAAAGAATGGTTTCCTCAAGGCAGACTTGGTCATATTCTAGCAGCCAAATCAACCAGCCCTCCAGCCTTACCAGGTTACGGAATCCAATGTTGAGGGGCAGGACACCTTCATCCCATTCGTGTGAGGACAATGGGACCTTTACAATATTTCCGATGAATCTACCAACCTTGAATGCCAGTTCAACACCTGTTCTATCGTCCTTTTCCAGGAGTTCTTAAATTCTTTGTGCCATAGACCCATTTGGCAGTCTGACTAGCCTGTGGACTACTTCTTGGATTAATGTTTTTAAATGCATTACAACCATGATACTTCAAAGAGAGCCAATTCTATTGGAATGCAGTTATCAAAAATAGTGTACTAAAACTTCATGCTTCTCTTTTGAATCATGAAACAATAAGGCCTAAAAACCACTGTAGTAGTAGTAATGATTAATGAATCTAAACTTTACATTGAGATTCTGCGGTAACTATAATGCTATGTGAAAATTGATCAGATTGTTGGTGAACCCCAAATCAAGTTAAAGGATGCTTTTTAAATGATGCCAATAGTTCATGGAATCATATGATAATGGCTTAACGTATCCATCTCAAATTCGCATATTCCTAACAGGGACCAGAAAGAGAACAAGTCCACAGACCTGGGCAAGTGTTTCAAGGCCAGAAAGTAAGAACAGCGAGCAACGTTGTTGTTGTAGCTTAAATGACAGTATTAGCATACAATAATCTAGCAGCTGATGGGTAGACGAAATCTATGGGAAACAGAAGGAAAGGTAGCAAAAGCCAACCTTGCTTGTCTGGCATCCAGGGAACGGGTACAGAATCTTGATTTTAGAAAAGGTTTACTGGTAAAAGTGTTTTTGACTATGGCATAGGTATACCTGTTCTTACCTATTGTGTATTGACTTTCAGTTCAACTCTCAAAATACAATCAGGAGGCATGGGAGCTCCACTTGCTGGTAGCCTTATGCTACAGGGAACTTCCACACCAGAGGCACCTAACTGGAGCCCTGGACTGCTAGGACTTCTGTGGATGGTCATCAAGGAGTCTCTGATCCTCCTGAACATGGGTAGAAACTTTACTGTAAGCAGATAATCCACAGCTTGCAATTCTCAAAAGGGACCTTGCTCTGCCAAAAGATACGAAGCATTTTTTTTATACTGTTTTTTGTTTTTTGTTTTTTGTTTTCCTTCCATGACTCATATTGGTCTCCATGGTAAGAGTTTTGCCTTAGTCATCTGGGCATATTTCCTTTTCCTCACAAACGTTAATTTAAAACTTTATTGATCTGGTCAAGAAATCTCCTGCTCAACCTCTCATATGCTTGTGAAAGGCACTAAGTGTCTCTCCAGAAAAGTCCTTCTAGTGTGTGAGCACCAGTTTTGTGAAGTCCCCCTCCCTGGCCCCACCACATAACAGATTTTAAGGTGAAGCCTAAGGGGTTTGAAGTCAACACAGGAAATGTATAAAAAGAAAGAAAACCTTCCCCATCCCAGGTTTTCCTCCTTCTCCACTGAGCTTCATGCTTGGGATCTCAAGACTCTGGGCGGAGAAAGAGCAAAGAAAGGCCACTGCCACATTGTTTTAAAGCAGCTAGCCGGAAGCGCGTAAAACATGGTGAAGAAGACCACGTAGCTAGAAGCAAACTGCAAACGCTTAAGAGTGGATTTGTCACTCATGCACAAATTGGGGATCAGTCTCTATTGTCCTGGTAGCTCCAAGCAGGGAACTGCCTGTCTCCCTGTTGACATAGCGCGGTCCTAGAACAAAGAAAGTTGATGACATAAACATATCCTTTTTCCCAGCACTTGAGTGTGTGTGATTTAACCTTTAACTCCTGCTTGTTGATGTAGGTGAGATGTCAAATATTTTCTACTGAACTGTTTGGCAACTGTTTAAAGCGTTTTCATCACTCACCCACTAAGGTGTAGCCGGGCTCAGTCTAACGGGCACCGTAAGAGAGTCGCCTCCCCCACCCTGTCTCCTCCTCTGGGCCACTTCCCCCCCCCCCCCCCCAGACCGAAACAGGAAAGCCAGCGACAAAGAGCAGGGATCAGCCTGGTAGTCACTGTAAATCTGCAATTACTTAGTGTCGCTTCCTGTTTTTTTGAAAGAATACTCTCCTAGCACGGAATAGAGACTGAGGTCTTGTGATCAACTGTGAACAAATGATTTAAATTGTGACACAAACAATAAGGAATCTAGTATCAGATACTGTAATCCCATTTTCATTCTCCTTTAATTCTTTAGACTCAGACAAAAAGCCTGTTACTTCCTCTAGATCAAACCTCCATCCTGAAAAAACAAAACAGTGCCTGCTGCCCACTTCGTGCTTGGAGAAAACCCATTCCAACTTTTCCTGAGGCTGAACTCATCTGTCTACTCATTCAGGATAAAGATTTTTTAATGGATACGTTTCTGTTTAATGTTTAAGCCAAAGGCACGAAGTCGTTGCTAGTTTTGCCTTTGCAGGACAAAAGTCCTTCCACCACCAAAAGGAAAAAGAAAGTGTAAAAACTCTCAGCAGTGTAATTTCATATCTATTTTTTTCTTAGTGGTCATTCTTGCTCCCTTAGATACAGACAATTCTGCCGGGGGATTAAAAAAGAAAAAGGACTCTTAAGCTACTGGCAAAATAACAGCACACCTGGAGAAATCAGTTTGGGTAAACTAAACACCACCCATTAGCATTTTCATCTTTTCAGTCTGGAGCTTGCAGTTATTTCTTGGAAAGGAAATCTCTGTCTCATGAAAGAAAGCTGGTTATGCCGGGTGCTCAAAAGCAACAGGGGAGGTGGCAGGGCGGGGGTGGGGTGGAGGAAGGTCACTGCATGACTCAGAGAAGTTTGGCTTCTATAATTAATATTTTTAGGCCATCTTACTTCATATTTAAAATAGAATTATACTGTCAGAGGGAAAAAACCAACACATAGCTAAAGCAGGATTTCTAAATTACACACATACACACAGAGACTATTACACAACTAAACCAAGTGTGCCAAAGCTACATATATGCGTGTGAATCTACACACACACACACACACACACACACATAAAATCACACATAGCTAAGGTAGAGTGTGTCTTTTATGTCTATTGGATCTAGATTTTTAAATCATCCATGCCCCATTGTATAAGATTTCCTCAGCCAAACTGTCTAGTGGGCAATGCATGAAAATCTTTCTACAGGCGGCACCTGGGTGGCCCGGTGGATTAAGCGTCCAACTTCAGCTCAGGTCACGATCTCACAGTTTGTGGGTTTGAGCCCTGCATCAGGTTCTGTACTGACAGCTCAGAGCCTGGAACCTGCTTCAGATTCTGTGTCTCCCCCTCTCTCCCTGCCCCCTCCGCCCCCCCCCCCACCCCCCACCCCCGCTCACGCTCTGTCTCTCTCTGTCTCAAAAATAAATAAACACTAAAAAAAACAAACAAAAAAAAAAACAACAATCTTTCAACAAGAATGTTTGAAGTAGCCATGGGCTCAGTTCCTGTCTCACCAGTCATTTAGAGCAGCCATAACGATTACTGCACCTTGAGAGGAAGAGGTGACAAATCCTACACTTTTGGAGCCATGAAACCTATCTCAAACACCATCTATGCGTCACTCCATGTACAAACAATTCAGTGGCCCAAGGGCTTTAAAAAGTTTGCATACGAGTCAGAAATGGCCTGAGGATTGCCACTGAAAGGTATCCTTTGACATAAAATGTTTTATCTGTAGAAAACAGGTCTTGGGGAATTGATAAAAGTATGGTTCACACTTGCTAAACATCAGCTTCAAATTCCTATCTAGGGCATATCAAATTTCTAAATCACCGGTTAGAGAATATGAAAGTTGATACGGTTCAGTCGGACACAGCCGTGACTCTTCAGGGAGCTAAACTTTGTGGGGCTCATATTTTAATTCGCAGATAGACAGGGAAAGGGCAAGAGCAAAGGACAGAGGTAAATAAAGCTGTGCATCATTCCAGAGCAACTCGTTTCAGAGACACAATTTCGTCAAAAGCCGCTATTACTTGACTGAACTTAACGGGTTTTTAAGGATGAAGTTTCATCAGGTTATGTCTAATATGCAAGCAAAGCCTGCAACTCCTCTGTGTTTTGTTTTTTGAAAGTATTTGATTAAAGTTCTGTGGCAAAACGTATCTTTTGTGGAAATTATGAGCATCAGGGTGTTAAAATGGCGGCACCATATTTAAAAGAAAAGAAAGGGAACAAGAATAGGGGCATGGGTAAAGTACCTCCTGGAGAAGACCACCATTATGAATTTGAATGTCAAAGAAGAAGCAAATGGAAAAAGATCTGTTGGGTCGTAGAGAATTTAAATCTGCCGCCTATCAAAATGTTCATTGCTGCAGAGTCTTGCCGGGCGTGTGGCCTGACCCCATCCTCTGCTTTTCCACTCCTGTCCAACTATTCCTGGATCCTCCTCCCCCATTTGTCTCTCTTGCATGTCTCCTTTTTGTTCTTTTTTTCCCTTCTAGGCTCCATGCTGTTGCCAAAACCTATAATTCATTAGAAAATTAGCAATGATGTTGTATTATTGAAATCATATGCCCACAAATCCAAATGCATACATATAGCACACACACACATGTGCAATTTGCTCACTATTGTAAGTCAAATAAATAAAGAACTTGGGGGCTATTTGTAAGAGCATACTTATCAGGTGAGTAAATTAATGATGACAACACTACATCCTTACCTAGCATGTCACCACCTTACCTAGCCTGTCACTTGGTGCATTATAAAATAGGAAACACACCAGACCTGATTTCTTAGGAGACATTTTGGGAGCTAGGGGAGAAGTCTGAGGGCGGTATGCTCCCTTTCCCTGTAGTCTGCGTGGCCCTTAGAGGGGCTCCTGTGCACTTGTCCAGACTCCTCACCTTCTGAGTTTCCCCTTTCAGCCTGCTAGCCATCATTCAGTTGCTGGAACACTTCCTCTTGCCATGTATTTTCACCTTAGTTTACATTTGTCTATACCATATCGACTGTTATGCTCTCCCGGTTACCAAGTCCCACTGATAATGCTCACAATTCCATGATCACTCAGGCACGTGCTAAGTCTCATTCGGGGATGAAACGTCCCTGAGACAAAGTACACGGTAGTTGTGTCTGTGATGTAATATGTCAATATAGCAAGACAATTCGGCTGGAGTAAAGAATCCGTTTACTCTAGTGGAGTGAAAGAATGCCACTGATCGTTTTGGCCTCCTGCCCCCTAAACAAGTAGTTGACTGACTACCTTTTTCTTCTCTTCACCTCCAACAATATAGTTCGTTTTCAAGAAAGTTTGTTTTCAAGGAAGTTCATTTCAAGAAACCTAGGGTTTCTTCAGGGTCTCTTTCTCTAGGCTTGAATCAGGGCACATTAAAAAGTGAAAAAGCAATCAAGAACACACTGATTTTAAAGTTAACAAAAAAAGCTTTCATCTTTAAATAAGAGGAAACAAGGTCCAAGCAACACACACACACACACACACAGGAATACAAAGTCAACTATAAAATTAGTTTTAATGTACTAAATTTGCTACTTAACTGATAATATGGAATGTAGGTAATGGTGCTGTGAAATGGCATTCTTATTGAGAGATTACACATTGGCACATCCCTTTTGGAAAACAGCTGCTGGCGTGTAGGAGAATTTTAAACATAATTTGGCAATTTATTTAAAATTTTCAGGCATTTGGCCAGTGATTCTACTACTACAAATGTAGGCTATAAATGAAAATCTACAATGAACACCAAGATTTATGCAGAAGGCTATTATTCCTTACATCAGAGTTATAAACAGCAAAAGGTTGGTAGTAACATAAATCCTGATGATACGTGTATATTTAAATTATAGTCCACCTATAGAATTTAATACTAGGTAGACATCGAAAATTAGATTTACAAAGACTACTATCTGACATATAAAAAGTATGTACTATTGGGGCTCCTGGGTAGCTCAATCGGTTAGGTGTCCGACTTCAGCCCAGGTCACTATCTCGCAGTTTGTGAGTTTGAGCCCCACGTCAGGCTCTGTGCTGACAGCTCAGAGCCTGGAGTCTGCTTCGGATTCTGTGTCTCCCTCTCTCTCTGTCCCTCTCCTGTTCGTGCTCTGTCTCTGTCTCTCTCTCAAAAAATAAATAAACATTAAAAAAAATTTTTTTTAAAGTATGTAGTATTCAAGAAGAAAATTCAGGATATCAAATTGTATCTGCAGCAGTTCTCAATGTATAAATATATGTAAATAAATACATCTGCATAAAGTAAAAACATAGAAAGAAATTTGGAATGAAATATACCAAAATAGTGGCTATATTTGGATAGTAGGATTATAGGTGATTTTGATATTATTTTTCTATTTTTCTCTGTTCTCCAAATTTTCATAATCCACATGTATTAAAACTTTTGTTAATCCAAGCAACATTTTTTCCCTCTACCTCTGCAATCGTCACCAACTTTATTAAATTCTTTTAAGTAACTTGACTAGCACTGATGCCTCCTTCTTTCTTATATTCTCACCTTAATATTTTTTTCCTTAGATACCGCTGCTGACTCAGTTCCCCAACTGTCACTTTTGCCTTGCTGTATATACACTGATGGGCGCCCTCCTCGCCCCCTCCTCGTGCTTCAGAAGCCTGCATATTCACTCTTTGTAACTTCGATATTCGGATGTCATAGTCCATAATCGGTGCGTCTTGGGTAGGAGGCTCTGAAAACAGAGCCTAAGAAAAGGCTTCAGATATATGCGCTTTGAGGGAGAAGTCTTTAGGAAAAACCAGGAAGGAAATAGATTAACCTAGACAGTGAAGGGGAAAGAACCAAGGAAGGATGTGGACTCAGATAAAGAGTAGCCTTGACTGGTGCCCAGGAGACTGGAGCATAAATCACACCTCAGAGGTGTCTCACCTTGTGGCTATGTGGCCAGGCTTTTGTATCCCTAAACCCGGCAGTCATTGGCCACTCAGGAGGATGGGGGAAAGGTGACACTTTCACCTCCCCAGCAGGTGGCTCTCATCAGCTAAAGGCAACTCTCCAGAAAGAATGCAGAAAACACCTGAGGAGGGGGATGCACCAGCTGGCAAAGGAAATCTGGGTGGGACACCAAAAGAATCCACGGCTTATGGTAAGTTTGGAAAAGAGGAGAAGGAAATGGGGGCAGGCGCGGTGGGGGTGGGGAGGCAGTTTTAAATGAATCAGGAGGGTCAAAAGGACACACTTTAAAATCTTTTTTTCATGTTTATTTTTGAGAGAGAGACAGACAGACAGACAGAGCAAGAGTGGGGAAGGGGCAGAGAGAGAAGGAGACACAGAATCCGGAAGCAGACTCCAGGCTCTGACCTGTCAGCACAGAGCCTGACAAGGGGTTCAAACTCACAAACTGTGAGATCGTGACCTGAGCTGAAGTCAGACGCTTACCAGACTGAGCCACCCAGGTGCCGCAAAAGGATACACTTTTAAAGTGATGCTCCCATCCCAACTTGGAAGAATGAAGAGGCAGGGCATTATTATAGTAGACCGCAAGCAGATTGGATCATAGGAAGGCACTTAAAAATCCCAAAAGAGTTTTAACAGAGGAAACTAAAGAGATTCCCGCTTAAGTGAGCCCCTCTATTTACTCCGAGATCCTGAGACAGTTTGGACAGCAGGTATATTTAATTTCCTCTAACACTAATACTTTTTCCATACAACCATGAGCCTTAAAAACAGGTGCTAGATTTCCCCTAGAGATGGCTTAATTTTGGAATCTGATGAAAGGGCTCCTTGGTCCGGTGGTGCAAATTACTGAGACACTGGGATAAGAGGATCTATAAACTCTGCTATAAAAACCTCCACCATTCTTAGCTTTGATGTCCTGGTGTTACCAACAAATACGATATACTTTCCAAATGTTCCTCTTCATTCACTCATGCTCTGTGGACTGAGCTGTGGGGATAGCTGAGGAATCCCTTTGTAGCAGAACGATTTAGGTCATGGGAGAATAACCTCAGATCTTTTCAAGGCTAGGTCTACAGGTTCGGAATCTGCTGTCACCTGAATGAAGAAGCCAGTCTGATCTATTACTGGATGTTAGATCCAAAAACTCCTTCCTTTTCAACACATTACAATCTTACTGTGTAGACGCCCCTCCCCCCCAAAAAGAGCGTGTTTTTCTAACTTCCTCACAATTCAAACAAAAGAAGCTCCAAAGTGAATAACGAAAATATTGACAAGTATTAACACAGAACGTACAGAATAGGGAAAAGAGATTGTTAGAAATGCTAGAAAAGAACGTGAGAAGTGGAAAGGAAAAGAGACATTTGAAAACATCTTTCTCTTTACTAAGCAATTTGTTTCCTAACGTTTTTGTGGCTCCAGTGATAGTCTTCAGGAAACTTGGTGATGTCATTTCCTTTCCATCGGCCAGTTACATAAAGGTTGGGAAAGAGCCAAGTAAAACAGCTCTCAAACAGATGGCCATGTGTGTAAATGCCAGAAAGTGAGAACAGCCATTTGCAGTATTTTTTTTTTTTTTTACCCCACACATGGTATAATGTTTATTTTACAACCTCTCTTATAGACTTATGTGGATCATTCTTGTCATTTTTCTAGGGGAAAAAATCCCGAAGGAAGCACTCATAAAATACAAAAGACAAATCATGAAATAGTGAAAAATAAGGTAACGCGCAAGTGCGCATTGCATCGAGAGAGCATAAACCATCAAAGAGTGGTCCACCTAATGCTCTCCGGGGGATCAAACATGCTAGAAAAAAAAATATCTCTGTCAGGAAATTTCAAGTGAGGGAGATTCAACCGCGAGGCAAGGAATTTGTCTTATGGTCTTCAAGGAATTAGCAATGAAATGCCTGCGTGGTTTACGAAAAGGCACACTTTCTAGATTTGCTTTTATCCCTTCAGAACAAATCGAAATGTAGCAGCAGAGTTCCTTCACAATGAGTGGTCCACGTATCTCCCTGTTCCAAGCACATATTGATGTAATCAAGAGGAGTTTACACTTTTGTAACTGTGAAGAATTTCAGTTATGCATAATAAAACACAGCAAGGAGTTGGAGGCTTTTCAGCTTCAAAAACTAAATACTGTGCTTGTTGTCTGCAATGACTGATAATGGCGTTTTCTGTCCTTGCTGCTAATGAAAATGAAACATGGCTGTTCTTTTAATACCCAGTACAGCACATGTTATGCAGGTTCAAAGAAAAGTAAGTTAATCCTTCATAACTTCTATCAATTAGCTTCCTTTGATAGTTCAATATTTCAATTAAATAAGGACATGTAAATTTTTTAAAAATCTAACCCTCTTAAATCCAAGTGACATAGATATCAGTAAGAGTAGGCTAATCATGGTCCTTCTTTTGATCGCTTTCTTCTTTGTTAAAATGTCTCTTTTATTTCCATGGAGATTAAAGAATTTGCTTTCTCTTTCATCCATCCAATTTCCACCAGTATGTAATTATGCATTCTGGTCTCTACTTGAATATATAGCTGTAAAATGTCAGATTTATTTGTTCATGATATTTAGTAAACAACAATTATGGGCCAGTGACTGAGTCAGAAATGAGTAATAAATAAAGAGATACCAACTGAGAGATCTCTATTGAAACGGGTCAAAGTATTTTCAGATTTTTATTTAATTATTACGTTTTTTGCTCTCTTTTCAGAGCTTCTCCCTAATTTTGTGCTATTCTAACACTTGGATCCCAGGAAAATCTTTGGAATTCTGTTATTTCTTGTGACTTCTATACCTCTTAGGTCGGGGAAGGACAGTTTTAGAGACCCTATTACCTTAAGGTAGGATTGTGTCCTCAAAAGGGTTTTCTGCTTATTTTGGACCCTGCTGCCTGAGCTCCACCAAGCAGAGTAATAAGTTCCATATGCCCATTTTTTTGAAGAACACATTTTCAAAGCAGCAAATGTTTTGACGGATTGGCTTTTGGAGAACCTGAATACTGTTATACACATCGTTTAGCATTTCACAAGACCCCTACTGTTAAATTCTGGGAACGGGGCCAGGGTAACCTACCTACTGGTGTTCTAAGTAACGCGAAAATATTGAGAATTCTTAGCCATCATGCCTCACTAAGACATATCTGGAATGTGAGGATTTCATTACTGCCATGGAACTCTGTGTGTGTGTGTGTGTGTGTGTGTGTGTGTGTGCACACGGGCTTGTACATGCACATGTGTGCTCAGGTACATTATAAGTAAAAGAAAGGAACAGCCTCTTAGAGTCAAGAAATGAACAGCAACAACAACAAAAACCTAATAATGGGAGTTTTAAATGTTTGAACTTCTAAATCTTTCATCTAAGGTGGTTATAAATTCTGGCCTTAAATATAGGAGAAACAATGGAAAGATACAAGAAATACAATAGTGGGCATACAGTAGGTGTTAATCTTGTTTCCTCCAGGTAAAGAATTTCATAAAGGCTTCTTGCTTGCCTTATATCATCATCTCTGTGCATCCTGTATTACTCAAATGAACAAGCATTCTTTGAATGCCTTCCCAGATTTGCTTAAATTTAATATTCTGCTGGGACAGGTCTTCCTTCCTCCCCCCACTCCAACCCTGGGATTCTGAATTAGTAGATCTGCAGTTGGGCGCTGGAATTTCTATTTTTAAGAATCACCTCAAGTCTTTCTCAGGACCCAGTGGAAACCTTTAGGAAATCTTAGGAGACACTTCCAAAGCCAAAAATCAAGACTTTATCTATACACTCACCAAATCTGCTATTCCCAATTAGTTTTCTTTTAAGTGATTGACTTCTGAATCACTGACATGTAATCTATCCTTTTGTTGGCATCGTATTATTACTTCTGCATTTGATCTTTCACTTTGTTCCAATATCTGTCTTGTCTTAGCCCATGCAACAGAAATACCACAGGTGGGTGGCCTATAAACAACAGAAATTTATTTCTCACAGCTGGAGACTGAGAAGTCCAAGATCAAGGCACCAGCAGTTTCTGGGCTACTCTCTCTGGTTCATAGCCAGTGCCTTGTAATTGTAACCTCACATGGCAAAAGGGACAAGGGGCATCTCTGGGTGTTCTTTTATAAAGGCACTAGTGCCATTCATGAGGGCTTCAACCTCATAACTTACTCACCTCCAAAGCCCCCACCTACTATTACATCACATTGAGGGAATAGGTTTCAACATATGAATTTTGGAGGGATGCAAATATTTTGTCCAGAGCATATCTCTTTGAAGAAAGTATTATATACAGGTGATCTGAGTGTCCAAAGTGAGAAAATTTTAAACTACTATTTATGGTGAGAAATGATACACCATGGTAACATATTTCCTTACAGAAATGTGGTTCATTAGGAAAGGGGGTACAAGGAACCTGAAGAGAAAATGTTAAGAATTATTGCTCACTAACAGTAACGCAATCCAATAGTTTCTGATCATGTAAGGCAGTGGATGTGTTTTACTTGATTTTTTAAATATGGGAAGCATAAGGAAGCAGTATAGCAAGGAATGCAGTCAGATGTCTAAATTAAAATCTCAGAGTCTTTGAAACATTAGGGTCTTGAGCCTGTTAACTTCTCTAACCTCTTGGAAGCCTCGTTTTCTTCATCTCTTAAAAGGGAGGTCTGCTTCTTAAAGCTGATTGGAGATTTAGAGAGAGAATCTATATAGACTTTGACATGTGACAGGTGCCCATAAATTTTTACCTTTATCATTGTTATTAATATCATTATTATTGAAATATTAATTGATGGCCTGCTATTAGCTAGTCATGTACAACATGGCTCAAGACCCCTGTTCTGTGGGGAGTCTAGTGGAATGGACAGAAAGTAAACAAATATTGGATATAAATCAAACAGAATTTCAGATCTCACTAAATGCTAGGAAATTTGAACCACACTGAGAAATTTTAATACAATCACTGCCATTCACTCATTTATCCAGCAAACATTTATTGAGCACCAACTATGTGTTAGATATTACATGCAATATAATTTAAAGGTTATTGGTACCTCTTAAGGTATTTATCCAACTTGTGAGATGAAACTTAGAAAAATAACCACATTAGAAACTTAGAAAAATAACCACATTACAGTGCAGAATGTTTTAACAGCCATGAGAGATGTACATAAAAAGTACTCAGAAATTCAAAAGCCCAAGGGATTTCTTTTTACTGGTCAGATCAGGGAAGAATATTAGGAAGAAAAATCATATTTTGAAGTGCTTCATGTGAGATTTACACGAGGAAACCACATACAAAAAGTGCTGGGCAGGAAAGAATAGAGCACTCCGGGGGAAGAAAACATGTCTGATCTGGCTGGAGTGTATGAAAAGGAGTGATAAACTTTTAAAGGGATTTCCAAACTGATCATGTGGTTTGGGATACACTCATGTAAAGAACAGGAAGTCACTTAAGGTTTCTGAGCAAAGAACTGTCATAGTCTGGCAAAGCTGCGTTCACCCAGCAGGAACATATGGGAAGGACCGGGCAGGAGGCAAGCTGGCTGTGCAGAACTGATTCGGAGGCATGGAAATAGACCCAGGAGAAGTAATAAAAATTGCATTAGCGTTCCTTCTCCTGCACTTAGCCATCAACCCCTCTCTTCCTCGAATACATCTACTTACGATTCATCCTTCTTGCTCTCAGTATCTTTGAAGGAATATTTTTGATCTTTGCTTCTTTTTCACCAAAATGTCTTCAAATGATTCTTAGTTACAAAATACACAGGAGGGTAGATTAAAACTCATTCAGGGGATGCCTGGGTGGCTTAATCAGTCAAGTGTCCGACTTTGGCTCAGGTCATGATCTCAGGGTTCATGGGTTCGATCCCTGTGTTCAGCTCTGCGTTGACAGTGTGGAGCCTGCTTGGGGTTCTCTCTCTTTCTCTCTCTCTCTCTCTCTCTCTAAAAAAAAAAAAAACCATTCATACTAAATGGACAAAATTAGGGTAAAGTTTACTATTCTCAGTATAGACAAATAATCTTTGGGCTTCTGTTGTCACCTGTTTCTGCCATCAGGTACCCCTCAGAATGGCCACCACAGTGAGTCTAACACCCAGAAGCCTTCCCTCCTAACTGCATATAAAATTGAGGAAACATATTTCATCTTTTTAAATGGACTAAACCATGGAGTGTCTGGTGAAATCAGATCAGGTTGAATAATGAAAGCATGAACTTGCTTCCCATTTTTCACTGGGAAGATGAGGATATTTGATAGAAACCAGGCAAGAACAGGGATCTATGAACCCATTATTTATCAAAATGTCCCCTTGGCCACAATTCTCATGGGAAAAAATGTAGATGCTACTAAATATTCCCATTTTATCCTCAGAAATAAAGGAAGGCTAACGTGCCATCCGGCCACAAAGCTCAATGACCAGCTGAGATGGCGAGGTAGGCCAACCCGTTTTCCCTTTTACTCCTGGCCCCACACTTTTCCTGGGGTCTTTCTCCTTCTGTAGTCTCTCCTCAGACTCATGGTAACTGGTTGTGTCTGAAAATGACACCATGTTTCTAAAAGTCACAGTTTTTAGAGGGGGTCTCCGTTGCATAATACGGTGCAATAAGCTATCACATTCATCACGGTTTTCTACTTCACAAAGCTGGAAGCCGAACGTCAGGGGAAAGGCCTCCCCAGCTTTTCAGGAGGTGGGAAATTCTGACTGTGGAGAAAATTAAACTAAAAATAATTTATTCAGGGTCCGTCCATCCATCTACTTCACAAACAGCTACTCTCTACGTGGCACGCTGTTACATGTCTTGGGGGGTGGGGGGGGACCTTTTGCGAAGTAATTACGTACAACTGCAAATTATACTTATGCGACACATTCAGGTAGAGGTGCACAATACTTCTGGAGATTAACACGGAAATGATGTAAAGTGTGAGAGCATGTCACCATACTGGCTGTAATGAAATATGTGCTCACAGGATGAGGCTGAGAGCCATGGCAGCGTGTTTTCAGGGCACTTCACTTGTTTGCCGTGGCCGTGTCATCTCCAAAGGTTAGATGTGGAACACACGGTCTGTTTTCCATTTAAGACACGGTGTCTCGGTTATCGTTATTTTTATATCTTTTATGCGTGTAAACATTGGTACAGCACCTATTATATTGTTACAATAATATATTGTATATATTATATAAAAACACATTTAATTTTTATACACGTATGTGTGATCGGTAGATAGAAAGAAAAGAAAAAGGAGGAAGAGGAAAGGAAGAAAAGGAAGAGAGTGTGAGAAGAAAGCCTGTGCCTTTCCAGATTCTTCCACCCCTCCCTCCTCTATAAAGTGAATGAAACTTTCCACAAATTAAAGCACAAATGTCGCATTGCATTTTTTCTTAAAAATCTAATTTCAGTGCTTCACTCAGCAAGGTGGATGAGAAGTTTGATATCAGTTTTTCTTGGGGTCTGAAGCCTCATAGATGTCCAGAAAAGAGGGTCCATCCCTATCCTTCTGTCTTCAGTTGGGGGGTGAACAGAGAGAGGGAGACACAGAATCCGAAGCAGGCTTCAAGCTCTGAGCTGTCAGCACAGAGCCTGAGGCAGGGCTCCAACTCACAAACTGTGAGATCATGACCCGAGCCGAAACCAAGAGTCGGACGCTTAACCAACTGAGCCACCCAGGCACCCCTCGATATTACAGATTATTTCTTAATGGATCCTTTGCCATGCTGTGTTGTCAGAAAATCACCTTGAAACACTTGTCTGTTATTAACCACACCACTCCCTTGGAAATATTGCAAAATCAAAAGAAACACAGGGCTGAAAAGAATCTCAGAGTTTACCTATTTGGTATTTCCTAAATTTTGAATATTCCAACCCCACATTTACAATTTTGTTACACTCACATGCCATGGGCTATTATTTTCTTGATATGTTTCTTGAAATCAACTCACTTATTTTTCTAAAATACACTATTTTAAACATAAATCTTATTAACATAAGAGGATAAAAACTTGCAGAAAAATTTGCCTGAAAATAAACAAAATGAAAACAAAATGTTGTTCAGTCCTAACTGCTATGATAGCAAAGACTTAAAGGTTGAGACTGCTCCTTGGCCCATCTTTTTTTGTGACCAAAAAGAGAATTTGAAAGGAAATAACTCTCTCATCATGTGATTTTTTTTTTTTCTTATTTAATTCTGAGTTCTGGACATCACCTAAAAATATTGTGTAAACACTGATGGAGCTCATTTCCTTCACTTTGCTCAGGAACTGAGCCCCAGAGAAAATGGGTTTATACCTTGCTCCTGGCAAAGCTGAGATTAGTCTTTGGGTTTCTTGACCTTGAGCTCTGTGCATTTACCCATATCACCCACCTGCCCTGCCTATAAGTTACTACAGAGCCCTTCATTTCTGTGCCCTGAGCCTCTGACTGGATGGCAAGCTCATTTGCTTGAGGTCTGGCGCTATGATGGTGTTCTTTGTACACTGCCCTGCATGTGGTGTCTTTCACTCGATTCACTTGATTCAGAAATAGGGACACCGGGGTGGCTCAGTCGGTTGAGCATCCGACTTGGCTCAGGTCACGATATCACGGTTTGTGAATGTGAGCAGCCTGGTGCCTGCTTTGCATTCTGTGTCTCCCTCTCTCTCTCTGCTCCTCCCCTGTTCACTCTCTGTCTCTGTCTCTCTCTCTCAAAAATAAACATTAAAAAAAATTAAAAAAAAAAAAAGAAATAAAATTTGATCGGATGCGAAGTGCCTGTGTTGTCTCCATAAAATATTTGTGAGGAAACCAAAGTTGTGCCTCTGTCACCTCCAGATTAGCATAAAAGGCCATCCTTGCCAGGCATTGTGCAAGAGGCTTGGGTGACTGAGACACAGCCTCTGCCACCAGGAAATGCAGGTGGTGGCAGGGAGGCTGAGAGAAGAGCAAGGAGAGAAGTTGCACAGAGACAACTCTCCTAACGGCAAGACGTGTAATAACAGAGCTGGTTATGAAGAAACTTAAGGAGCACAGGGAAAAGAACCACTATTAGAGTGAAAACAGATGAGGAATTAAAATGGCAAGTGAGGGAAAGTGAAAGAGGAAAAAGATGAAGAATAAGAGAAAGAGGAAGACATATTGGTTCAGAAGACTAGAACTCTTTACGAAGCTGAGGGAGGACCCGCTCAGCTCAAATGAAAATACTAGAGAAATCTCAGCTGTAGAGTTTGAGTCAAGAGTAGAGTACAATACCCAAAACTACCCAGAGCAAGGTCATTCAATCAGAGTGACTTCCAAAATCGATTTCTAGCCTATGGAACTGGGTGGCGGCTCACAGTCTCTGTCTCCAGCCCCCTTAACGTGGCTGTGCTGAGATCAGTTTGGTGGCCTAATGATCTGCTTCAGGGCAATCTCTGTAGTGCCAGATGGGCAGCTTGTAGCCATGGACCACCCAAGCCTCAGGTAATGGAGCGAATGTTGAGGAGCAGTCCACCCAGGCAGCTGAGGTGGGTCCAGCTGTACGGCCTGACTTAACAGAAAATTGCCTGGTGTTCCATATAGGAACTTCTCTCTTTTCCTTGTTTCTTAACTTGCCTAAAGGCCAATTTATCTGCATGAATTCGGGCTTCCAAGAAAATTTTTCCTTGGGTAGTATCCATCTACAATTTCCCTTCATTGCCATCTTACCGTAAACAGGAGAAAGCTCAGGGCAGCTGTGTTGGCAGAATCTGTTACTACTGTGTTTTTATGAAAATCTAGCGGCTTCTCAACCCCTCTTTTTTTTAGCACACCCCCCCGGCACAGCTTCCCCCTCTCACACCCTTGCCATCCATATCCCCACCACGCCTGCTCCTTCTCTAGACTCCTGTTATTTTTCTTGGAGATGTTCTTTTACATGTCAACCAACCGTAGGAATTGGCTGGGTGCTAGAGCCTTATGGGGTCTCTGGAGAGGGTTTACAATTATGTCAGAAGAGAAAATTTATCCAAGTTCACTGCAAAAGAACTAATTAACTTCTAATAACAAACTATCTCCAGAGAATGTGATGGTCTTCATGTTTAAACAAAAGTCACAGGCCAACCCCCCAACTGTAATGGTCATTTTGTGCCCACATATAAGAAATCAATCCTTTCACATTCTTTTTATGAACTTGACAAGTTCAGTCATTTCTATCGTCTAGTCAAATTCTTTGTCTCTTGAATAATCTCATGAAAGGGCAATGGGGGATGACCTCCACACTGAAAACCAGCTCTTATTCATGTCTATATTCCCCAAATATAGCATAGTAATTAATTCAGAGCTAATGCTCAAAACAGGAAGTTTGCCAAATGAATGACTGATGAAAATTTAGGGATAATCAAGTGAGTTAAATGTAAAGATAAAGTAGATGCATAGATACCTGGTAACTTTCTGATAATTCAACCCATCATTAAAGTCATATTACCTATAGATTTCTTGTAGATACTCAGAGTTCAAGTACCAATATCCCATATGTGACTTGTTGGTAATATTCTTGGTAGTACTTTGTGAATTCTAAACCACAGAAGTGTTGCTTTAATCTATATGACTTATTAGTTTAATTAATAATGCATATAGCTTATAAGAAGCTATTGCTTGCCAGGTCAGCTAGGATCCTTCTAAGATATTGCCTTCACAGAGCTGTCTGTAAGAGTACAGGAATAAGT
The DNA here is from genome assembly GCF_024362965.1 of Panthera pardus. Classification (NCBI taxonomy): domain Eukaryota; kingdom Metazoa; phylum Chordata; class Mammalia; order Carnivora; family Felidae; genus Panthera; species Panthera pardus. The sequence goes on along the minus strand of NW_026526765.1, from coordinate 31,784,330 downwards.
AGAAAAGATGTTAAGGAATAGAGGAAGGTGGAGAGTGCTAACCTGTTTATAGCACGGGCCTCAAAACAGGGGAGGGGAAACAGGTCAAAGCACAGATTCCAAGTTTCCAGGCACACTGGCTCTTTTCCTGGGAAAGTCCTACTATCCAAGAGAGTTTGATCTGAAAGACAGAGTATGCATTAGGATCCTAGGCTGTGGTGCTTTGTGAAGTCAGGTGACTACCAACCAGTATCATGATTCCAAGTGGTCTATCTGGTTTAAAACTAAACTCCTGTCAATAGCGAGGGATGTAGGTAGGGAGTTGCAGGTATAAGGAAAATAGGTTGGAAAAAACTAGAGACACCCTATTAGAGGTTGTATTGTGCCCCTCCCCCATTCATATTTTGAAGTCCTAGCCCCAGTATCTGAGAATATGTTGTTATTTGGAAATAGAGTCACTGAGGTATTAATTAGTTGAAATGAGGACATCCTTGGCCCCTAATCAATTGGGATGGTCCCCTAATCCAGTATGACTAGTGTCCTTATGAAAAGGGGAAATTTGGACACACACACACACACACACACACATACACACGGAGAATGCTATGTCAAGATTAAAGGCAGAGATTGAAGTAATATAACAGAAGCCAAGAAACACCAAATATTGCCAGTAAACCACTTGAAGCTAGGAAAAAGGCATAGAACAGATTTCTCGTTCTCAGCCTTCAGAAGGAACTATCTCTATTGAACCTTGATCTCACGCTTCCAGCCTCCAGACTGTAAGGCAATAAATTTCTGTTGTTGAAGCCACTTGTTTTGTGATACATTGTTAGGGCAGCCCTAGGGGAACTAATACAAAATTCCCTCAAGTCAACTGGCAAAGGTCCAAGAAACTGGGGCAAAAAATTGGGACATCAGGGCCAAAAGGCAGTCATGGAGACTAGGTGGATGGGGCAGACATAAGTGGGGGACAGCTGCAACTTGTCCAAGCTTTCTGAGTCCCCATCCCACAAAAGAAACGTTGAAGGATTTTTTGCCACAATACCCGGATTCGTTGTCTCCCCACTTTGAAGAATGAAGAGGTGGACACAAAATGAGCAACAGGCAAAAGTTTATTACAATATAAGATTCTAAAGGAAGAATCGTAGGAAAGCTCTCTCTACAGAGAGGGGACATTGGAAAGTAAACCCTGAGAACTCTAGGTGAGGGTCCTTGTTTTATGAGGTTCTGGTCAGCCCGCCCCCTTCCCTTCCCCTTTGTTCCTTCTCAGGTTGTACCTTTATTGGCTGGATAGTTCTAGGGGCTGGGTTGTCCATTTCTGATTGGCTCGTTTCCATTGTATGAGGGGTCATCTAAGGTCATACTTAGGTCTTTTGTCAAATTCCAGAGGGGAAACCTGAGAGGGAGTAGGTTCTTAAGAGAAACCTTATGCCTGAGGGGGCTTGCTGTGGTCAGACACTCCCAGCATTGTTCCAAATTAGGTGTTTCACCCCACCCAGGGACCTCAGGTCTTAATCTTTCCCTCTCTGCCTACTGAATCCTATCTTCTATCACATTGATACTGGAAACAGAGTAAGCCTGATCTCACAGGCTATCCATTGGTGGGCCCAAACGTCCTATTACATTGAAGGCTTTGGCCGGACTCAGGCCAGAAGCCTGAGGCGGCTGAGAATATAGGCTGAAATACCCTTTGAATATAAGGTAAGGTAGCAAGCACTGTTGGTCTGTTATAAAGAAGGAGGAACCAGAGGTCATTGCCAGCCAACTATGAGTCTGCAGTTTTCTCCTAACACTGTCCTGCAACCACCCCCCAAATTTTGTTTATGATACCTATCATCCCTTTGGTTCTTAAACAGGTTTCACTTTTGAAATTTAGATCTGAATATACCTGCCAGTAGCCTAGTTCTCCCAAACATCCCTTTTGCAAACGTCACCCTCAATATTTGTTTATAATACTTGAGTTTCCTTTGGTTCTTAAATGGATTTTGCTTTTTGGATTTAGACGCATACTCACCACTAGCAGGTAGCCTAGACTACCTGCGTGCTTGCCCTGTGTTCACCATTACTCTGTGTGCCATTTGGGCTTCCTCCTGAGCTCCACCCTCCCATCTCCGGTTAGTGTGTGTCCTTCTCTTTGACCTCTTGTAAGTGATGAGCCACACCCCCAGACACTATTTCTGCTAAGTCTGTCTGATGGGACAGGACACCTCCCAAGCAGGCGGCCAACAGACAGATTGGGAAATCATCTGAGCCAAAACAGCTGCTGTGGGATCATTCGATAATCCAACATGGTACAAGTACAGAAAATACTAGCTATCTAGAAACACAGAATTTTAGAGTACAAAGGAATTTCAGAAACGTATCTCATACAACGTATATATAACGTATATAACGTATATATAACGTATATATACGTATATATAATGTATCTCATTATATAGATAGGGAAACAGGCAGCAATGTCATCATAAGCACAGAGCTGGCCATCTGTAGAGACCGCACATGGGGGTTGAGGGAAATCCCTCCATGTCTCAGGAGAGCTAGGATGGGTAGCTAAGCTGACCATGCTGGCAGACCAGCTTGTGGCAGAGAGTAGAGTGATAGGAGAAAGGGCTTTAAAAGTGCGAGAGTCTTCTTGTACTCAGTGGAGACCACATCAAAGAATTAATATATCCGTTGTTCTCAGGGTGCCTGGGTGGCTCAGGAGGTTGAGCGTCCAGCTTTGGCTCAGGTCATGATATCAGGTCATGATCGTGCAGTCCATGAGTCAAGCCCCACCTCAGGCTCTGTGCTGACAGCTCAGAGCCTGGAGCCTGCTTCGGGTTCTGTGTCTCCCTCTCTCTCTGCCCCTCCCCCGCTTGCACTCTGTCCCTCTTTCTCTCTCAAACATAAATAAACATCAAAAAAAATTTTTTTAATTAAAAAAATATCGGTTGTTCTCAAATTTTGGTGTAGAAGATACAGATACCCATTTCTAAAGATCCTGATTTAGGGTCTTTAGAATAGTGACAGAGTCTATGTTTTTCACAACACCCTCCTCATCTATGATTCTGATGTACACCAATATGTGAGGCTCATTACTGATGTGAATATAATAAAGATCTGGTTTCTATTCCAGCCTTTTGTAGCCTGTGTGTGAGTAGGTGTTGTGCTGGAGTCAGTATATGGGGGGGCGGGGGGGGGGCAAGGGATATATGATTTTCATAATATGGCCTTAAGATGTGTAAAAGTTAAAGGAAAAAGGAAGTCAAGGGATTATTATTTATCATTTACAGTAACAGCATTAAGTATTGGCTAAAACATCAGCAGGAAGAATTACTATTGAACCAGAATTTGAAGAAGGGGTTTGGATGGCCGGTGACAGGAAGACGAAGAAAGAGGCACGTGATTTACATTCATTTCCTTTTGGGTACAGTGTGTGGCATGAGAGCCGCTCTGCGATTTTGCTGGACTTCCTGTGACCCTAGATACTGACCGTGCCCAGCTTGTCAGCACCTGAGCCCTTTACACAGCATCATCGGTAGAGCTTCCAGGCAGAATAAAAAGACAAATTGTCCGGGGCTGCCTAGAACTGAAACCAGACCTATGCAGACCAAGGCCAAGAGCAAACCTGGCCAAGACTGCCGCGTGCACACACACACACCCGTGCACACACACAGACATAAAAAAGCAACACACGTTGTTGTTATTTTAACCATCATAGTGTAGAAGTCCCATGGTTAATACCTTTGCAAAACAGCTAGCACTTAGTCATTTTTCACAGCTGATGGATCATGTTTCCTTTAGCCTTTTGGAATACATTAAAAAAATTTAAAAAAAGCAACCACAAGGTCTGTGTGGAAATCACCAGGGACAATGAGCTGGAATTATCCACGCTCCCCTCTTAGTCTTCTTGTGCCCTGTGTGTAGAAATGCATATATTTTTGAAAAGCAGGAAGAATTTGAGACCTTGTGAAAATTTCATAAAGTATTCCTCTGAATCACCCTGGAGTCATCCAAAAGGAGGCCTCTCCATCCCATTCCAGTAAATGTTATTCCAGTTCATGACTGTGCTTACTGGCTGCTGCGAGCTCCCTGGGAACGACTTGGACCTGGCAAGATGGCCCTCGGGGTAATGGCCTCCCCTGCCTGCTGGAAAGAATCATTTTTCAGCTCAAGAACAAGTACCGTCTTTTGCATTTCGGTTGTTGGTTTTTATTAACCAACTGTGTCTTCTGAAGACTCTGCAACCTAAATCCTAACGTGTTCGTTTGGCTCTGAGTCTAGGTCTTAGTACTCAACGTTCTCATAGATTGAATCCCTACTGTGTGCTCTGGACCACATAACCGTTACCTGAAAATAAGCATTCTGTAGGAAATACGAGACCCATACCCAGCCAGCAGTCTTCGCTTCATGTGAGATTAGGTATGCGATTGTCAAAGTTAGGTAAGACATTCAAATTCCAAACAATTTTCTCTTTTTCATAGTGTGTTTGGGCACATGAGGTGCCACTTAGAAATCACCAAAGTAGGGATGTGAAGTCCAGCTGTAAAGCCAAGCTTTGGTCTGCATGCCCAGGACTTCAGGTGATACTGTATTCTGTGTAGGGACCCCAGGCAATAGGTTTAACGTAAGTCTTACTGTCCCCACTTTTTTTAATACACAGTGGATGAATCAAATTTTAAACTTTTAAGTTTCACTGAAATCTAAAATGGTGGGGGTGCTATAAACGCATTTGTTGCTTCCTAATGGATATTCAGACCAATGGTTTTCTTATTTCGTACATTCTGGGTGACCTTGTGATAGCAGTAGTGGAGAGAGGGTGTTTCTAAGAACAGGTTACCACTAAGTACATCTGAGTGAGATAATAATTTTGATACAATGAAAATGTATTTACTTATTTATTGAAAAAAACACAACAAATTGCAGGGTTGGATTTACACAGGTTAAAATTTAAACTGTTCAGAGAGTAAACCTTTCCATGTCTCTTTGTGACTCAGCTACTATATATATACTTCTGTGTTATTTCAGGATTGCTTCGAAGTAGACACCAAGGCAGCATTTGATTTGCAAGAGAGTTACTGGAGGAGGGACAAGAAAAGGCAAGGAGATCCTTAAGATGGAAATGCAGGTCTGCCATTAGTGGAAGGCAAGGGGAGAGAAGGAGGATTGGCTTGGAGAGCTGCAGAGGGCAATGCAATTCTAAGAAAGATTTAGCCAGGCTGATGGGAACTCAGGGCTGGTGGAAAGTCCTGAGCCTCACAGCAATTGGCCTGCAGGAGTTTCCCCCAGCCCCTCCCACACCCTAAGCTCAGCCATTGGCTAAGAGCAGCTCTTGAACAGCATGACTCAGCACAGACAGTGATGAAGCCAGAGGGACAGCACCTGAGACGGTCAGTTATGCTCCCTACAACAGCCATAGGGGCGACGCATCTCAATGTTCACCACTCTGTAGCAACATAAGCATCGTCATAACCAAAGTTATGTGGAATGTGTTTGTTCATTCACGTATTGAACAAATCTTTATTAACCCTTCACTATGTGTCGGGCATCCTGCCTCGTATTATAGACTCTACAGAAAACAATCACGATCTCTGCCCTCATAGACTGGATGGTATAGCATATTAAGTCCCTGCAAAATACCGCCTGAGCTTGAGGGTCTCCTAGGCTAAAGACACGTTGCCTGTTTCTCGTGGTTAAGAAAATGACAATTTTTGGATCTTAATTCATGGTGTCTATTTGGAGTTAAGTGTGTTGTCATTTACTTATTAGAATCTGCACAGAAATTCATCACAAGCATATAAAATGATCCTGCCTGTGCTCTATCCTAATCTTTTGATTTTAATATACTGGGTTGAGTAATTATGCAAGCCCGTGTTTCTCAAATGTGTTTGCTTGCATGACTATTCCGAACCCTGTGTCTTTTTGAGTTTTTCCTCCAATAATTGAGTGTGACATCTAGAATAGGGGATGACAGAGCCATAGAAAGAAAGGGGAATATAGCAGAGATGAGAAGAAACCATCCTAGTTCCCCCCCCCCCCCCCCCCCCCCCCCCCCCCCGCCAAAGTCATTTCCTTTTCCTACTTCAGCTTAAGCTCATTCCCATGCACTACAAAGCCTGAAATTCCATCATTAAAAATCAACCCCTTTGAGATAAGGATTAGCCTCCCCAGGCCTTTTTTGTTTTTTTTTCAAATTGTAAATATTTTGACAGAAATAATATACACATCACTCACACCTTTGTGTGGATGCGGCTATCAGCCCACTTTTCCTGTTCATAGGATGAGGGGAAAGAGTGTCATGTTGGGTTCACTGGATGCCTGGAAGTGAGAGGGATCAGAACTGATAAGCCTGTCTGTGGTTAAGGCAGAGAAAGTGAAAAACACGAAGTTGCAACATCCTCAGTGAGATGGAGGGTGATCGTAAACTTGGTTTGCAAGAACCCAACGAGAAGATTATTTCTGAACATATTCTGGCATTATTCTTGTGTTATCACTGCAAAGGCATGCAAAGCAACACACACTTCAAACCAATCCTGATTATGTAGAACAGTGAAAAACGAGATAATACCAACCTAACAAGTTGAATAACTATGGCAGTTTCTGTTTATATTCACCACCTTCAGAGTTACCCTTAAGCAAAATCGTTTAGTAGATGAAAATGGGTTTGGATGGCCCCTGGCTTGCTTTTGACACCCACCGATTGCTTTTTGTTCATCCAACTGAAGATCCTATATCCTGACCTCTACCCAGGTCTCCCTACCACTGTATCATGTTCAGGATCATTTCCAGCTTCCTGCATCATCATCATCATCATCATCATCATCATACAGCAGTACCCACCAAGTGCTTCATCTATGCCCAGCATTTTACATGTATTATCACATCTAACACCCACATCCCCATTAGATACCTCGGTTCTGTTATTATCCCATTTCATGGATGAGTACATTGAGGCTCAGGAAGGTTCAGTAACTTGCACAGAAGAGCTGAGATTTAAATACAGACTTGTCTGGCAGTGAAGCCAATGAACTTACCTCATGCTTGGTCAATTTTGGCTACCAGTTTGGGGTGGTGGGCACTGGGCACATTCCAAAATCTATCCAAGGGAGTGGTTCCTCCTCACATACAACTCTGAATATTCCGGATGCTTCTTTGTGGTAATACAATACATGCACTTGTGCATAAGCTGAAGACATGACTTGCCCTTACTGGGCTGGGCTTGAGAAAATTTGACACAGAATCCATTTCATATTGATTAATCCCGGGCCAGAATTGGGAATCTATTTGAATTTTCTGTAATAATTCAGAATTGCTTCCTCCCACGGTTTTGTACTTCCATCTTCAACATAGTTTCTAGGTAAAAACTGGAATTTAATATTCTTTTTCTTTGGGAGAGACTATCACAAATGGAGAATTCTTTCTTTTTTTTTATTTTTTAATGTTTATGTATTTTTGAGAGACAGAGAGAGACAGAGCAAGAGCAGGGGAGGAGTAGAGAGAGACGGGGGGAGATACAGAATCTGAAGCAGGCTCCAGGCTCTGAGCCGTCAGCACAGAGCCCAACGTGGGGCTCAAACCCACAAGCCATGAGATCATGACCTGAGCTGGAGTCGGATGCTCAGCTGACTGAGCCACCCAGGTGCCCCAAGAACTATTTCTATCATGACCTCCTGGTATGATTTCCAAGCAGATGTGATGAGGCCATAGGAATGGCCTGGTGTGCATTTTTAAACCTAAATCAAGCCACGTGACTGATTAAATAATAAGTAGCCACTATTTGTGGTACATTAATTCATTCAATACACATTTAATGAATGTCTTCTCTGTGTCGGGCACTGTACTAAATTCTGGGAATACAATGGGGAAGAGAGATATTTCCTGGCCTCACAAAACCTAGAGTTTACAATCCCAATACCCAATATGCATTGGTAACAACCACATTCTTTGAGTACTCATGTGCTTGATGCTTCACATAAATGAATTCTAATCCTTACTACAATCGTGTGAAGTAAGGAGTAGACAATAGCTCCATTTTACAGATAATGAAACCGAGACTCAGAGAAGTTAAATAATTAGTTCAATGACATGTGGCTAGTAAGGACAAGAGTGGGAATCCAAACCAGCTGTGTTTGACAAGAAAGTCCATTCTTTCCATCATGTTATTACCTATAAAGTAAGAGTGAAGCAATTTCATTGTGGTCCCAGCCTTCACATTTTCTCTCTCTCTCTTTCTCTCTCTCTCTCTCTCTCTCTCTCTCTCTCTCACACGCACACACACACACACATGCACACAAAGTAGCTGTTTTGGGGCCTAAAGAAATCCCTTTACCACTTTATGTTTCATCTATCCGTGAAATGGAAATGATAGCTGCAATTTTACAGGAAGGTTTAAATGAGCAAAAAGCTATTAAAATGCTATGAAAACATTTATAAATATTAAATATCAGTATTAATTTAATAATGTGTTCCATTTTTATAATTCTCCAAAATTCCCAGTTAAGATGAGTAAGTATTCCTCTTGTAACTTAAGTGTGTATGGAGAGCCTTCTCTCCATCTAAGTGATGTTTTAAGCAAAAATTAGAGTTGCCTTTGGCTTCTCATTGGCAAACCTCAGTTCTCTGGAAAACTGTGCCAATGAGTATGATTCAGTTGAAAATCAATTTGACTAAATTGGTGATAAAATAAAAGTTCTGCCCATTTCAATAAAACACAGTAAAAAGAAAACATTTAAGTATATATAAAACAATTAGCACAGCATCTGGCACATTGATTTTGCTGACTAAATTGGATATTTATATGGTTCCAGTTTTCCTGGCTTAGCTCCAGTTTATGTTGTAATAGTAATAGCTTTCACTTTTAATTAATAATAGGATTATTAATTAACTAGTGGAGTTGCCAAACCAGAAGAAACCCGTCTGGAATACGCTAATTTTGCTGAATTATAAGTCAGAACTCGAAAGATATTGCTCAAAGACTAAAAAGCTATCTATATGATCAGAAGCCTAATGAAGTGCTTTAGAATCATCTGCCTCCACTCACACTCTCCCTGGGGGCCATGGACAATTCCAGTAAGGATTGGCACAGGGTGAGGGGCCACTAATTTTGGAAGGTTAGAATCATGAAATCTTAAAGCACCGTGCCTACATTTGACTCCAGAATCTCCACTCTTCTCAGTTGATTCCATGGTGTCAAATAAAGGTTAGAGAAGGTGTTACACTGAAATAATCAGCACCCCTGTTAAAGACAATCTGCCTCCCAGCACTGATGAATCCCTTTCCACCAGCACCCAGATCAATTCCTTTAGAAAAGCAGCAGCCATAAATCATTGTTTTCTCTTAAAATAATCATATTCAGAAACCATGCCCCTAATATTTGGGTTCCTTAATATCTGAGAGCCAGGAAGATACCTTTCAGTGAGCTAAAGCATCTAGTTATTAATTGGAGTCCTAGTAGTTAGAGTTAAAATGGTGGTTCTCAAAGTGTGGTACCCAGAACTGCAGCAACATCACCTAAAAACCTGCTAGAAATGCAAATTCTCAGGGTCCCCCCCACCACCACCACCTTGCCAGACTCACTACATCAGCAGCTTTGTGGTTGGGCCCAGCAATCTGCATTTTTTAACAGACCTTCTAAGCAACTTTGATGCAAGCCAAACTTTGAGAACCACCAAGCTTATGCAAGTCCCCATCAGTTCTGATTTATTCTCAGGATGTAAAAACGATTGCAGCTTTAGCTTACATGTCATGAAGTAGAAAATTCAGCAACTAAAAGACAAAGTTGGGTCTGATAGGAGATCAACTTCCTTGATGGAATCTCTGTATGAAGTTTCAAAATATGGAAAATTGAGCTCTGAAATGTTATGATGTTGGTATTGGCAACCAGTACTGCTGAATTGCAGAGAAATACAGGATCCTCCTGCTGCTTCCTTTTCGCTGAATTCCTTTCTAGCCTCTTGGAAAGGTTCCCTTGAGGCATTTCTGAAAATATAAACCTCGCCATGTAAATGAGTTGTTTACCCTCCGATCATTTGTTAGAAAGCATTGAATTTTGCTGAATCAGGAGTAATTGCTTTTGACAAGCATACACATAAAACAGTAAGTGATACTGAAAATACTTGGTGCAAGTCTCAAAGCTTGGAACACTCTAGACTCTTAATAATGGGTCATGCCATTTGGCACATCTTTTCATGTAATCTTAAACGAAGTCAGGCCAACCAGCAGAATACTGAAAAGTGAGTCCTGAAACTTGAACACAAATGAGATGTTATCCTGGTAGAAAGAGTGAATACAAGGCACATGAGAGACTTCAAGATGGGGGGCTTGTAAATATAAGGAGTTTAACCCAGTCTGTCTCAATACTACTTAATTAGGAAGGAAGAAATCTACAGAGGGAAAATATAGCTTCAAGGAAGTGGTCAATTTTTGAGTGCTGCAGGACTAGGAAAAAAAAATAGAGAGAGAGAGAGTAACATTTTTTTTTAAAGAGCAAAACTAAGCTACTTTCAAAAATAAGTGTGTCATATTCTGAACATAGTTGCATTTTTATCCTTCAGTTTTTTTATTTATCCAATTTACCTCATTTTCTTTATTTTTAATTATGAAAGTATTAAATGCCAGTATTAAATTCAAATATAGAGAGTACAAGGTAAAATATTTTATTCTTTTCTACCCTTATTCTAAAAGGTAGCCACTGAAAATTGTTTGGAATGCATATTTCCAGGTGATTATATATACATATGTATACATTTGAATCGTATTTCTGCTTATTATTCTGTCATATCACATAAAATTGGCTGGATGAATATTCACCAAATTTGGAGTACATATAGTACATATTTGAAGATACCGTAGAACAAACAAAGAGTAGCTTCAAATATATGCCTCAAATCAAACATTAAAAGGGGAAATATTTAAATTCCATCTATTTTTATTTGGGATTGAGCTTCTTTTTTTAAATTTTTTTAAATGTTTTTTGTTTATTTTTGAGACCGAGAGAGACAGAGCATGAGTAGGGAAGGGGCAGAGAGAGAGAGGGAGACACAGAATCTGAAGCAGGCTCCAGGCTCTGAGCTGTCAGCACAGAGCCCAACACAGGGCTCGAACTCATGGAGTGTGAGATCATGACCTGAGCTAAAGCCAGATGCTCAGCCGACTGAGCCACCCAGGCACCCCATGGATTGAGCTTCTTATATGGGCACTGATCTGCAGTCTGCAGCAAGATAAGTTAAGCAGGTGGTTTTTTTTTTTAATTAATAATATTTAGATGTCTCCTGAGAAATAATGGACAAAATAGCCTTGTTTTATATTTACTGTAAATAAGGCACTGTACATATTATCACATAGCATGTATTCTTTTCACATATCTCTGTCTGTTGTGAACGACTTTGCATGTTAGTTTACACAGATTTACTTCACTCCTGTGGAAATACAAAAACAGCCATCATACAAACATATCATGTACCATGATTTATTAAATCTTGCCTCTATTGATAGGCTTTGGATTGTTTCCTTTTATTTGCTGTTGTAAATTATCCTTCAATAGCCATCCCTGTACATTAATCTCTGTGTATTTTGGTGAGCATTTTAGTAGAATGGATTCATAGAGGTAGGCTTTCTGGATAAAAAGGAAGGGACATTTAGAGTAATAGGCAAAGCATACTGTTAAGACACAGTAGAGAATGAGAGCTTCTACATCCCCACATGGTCACCAAATCTGAATTGTAGCACTGTTAAAATGCTAGTTGGAAAAGAACAAAAGTTGTAAATACTTTTGTTCTAGTTCTGTTTTGAAATGAATTTCTTTGTTAGAGGACTTGAAAATAATTCTGTAGTTTGCCTTTTCACTTTCTCAGTGGTGAAGTACATTAAACACAAAGTTTTTTATTTTGAAGAAATATAACTTATCTTTTATCTAAGAAACCATTGCCTACTCCAAGGTCAAAAAGATATACTCCTACGTTTTCTTGTAAAAATTGTATAGCTTCAGCTCTTCCATTGAGGCCTTTGATCCATTTTATAATTTTATATATGGTGTGAGGTAGGAATCCAGTTTCTTTCTTCTGCAAGTGGATACAAATTGTCCCAGCTCCATCTGTTGAAAAGACTATTATTTTCACTATCAAATGGGAGGAAAACTGGGAAATATGAGTCTGTTAACTCCGTTTCTTTTCACAATTATTTGTTATCCAGCTCCCTTGTGTTTTGATATGAATTTTATGACAACTTTGTCAATTTCTGCAAAAGCCATCTGAGATTTTGATAGGGATTGCATTGGATATGTAGACCAATTTGGTGTGTATTACAATCTTAATACTAATCTTAATATTATCCTCTGATCCATAAACATGGAATGTCTTACTATTTATTTAGATCTTTTAAAATTATTTTTTCAACAAAGTTTTATAGGTTTTAGAGTGTGAGTTTTGCATTTATTTTGTAAATTTATACGTAAGTACTTTTGATGCTATTGTAAAGGAAATTTTTTTCTTAATATCCTTTTTGGACTGCTCATTGCAGGTATATAGAAGGACAATTTATCTTTGTGTATTGTATTCTAGAGGTATCTTCCAACCTTGCTGGATTTGATATCAATTCTAAGAGATTTTTAATGGGTCCCTTAGTATTTTCTAAATATAAGAACAAGTCATTTACAGACAGTTTTATTTCTTCCTTTCCTCTCTGGATGCCTTTTATTTCCATTTACTTGTCTGACTGACCTGGCTAGGACCTCCAGAACAATGTTAAATATATAAAGTACAAGCAAACTTCCTTGTATTGCTACTGATCTTAGCAGAAAATACTCAGTCTTTCATCATTAAGTAGGGTGTTAGCTGTGGGTTTTTCATAGATGCTCTTTATCAGACTAAAGGTGTTCCCTTCTGTTCTTAGTTTGCTGAGTATTTTTATCATGAAGGACTGTTAGATTTTGTCAAATTCTTGTTCTGCATCTATGGAGATAATCAGGATGGTTCTGTCCATTATTCTATCGATAGCTCAAGTGCCACAGACTCACTGTTTTTACTGAGATTTAGTAGATTTTCTTGAAAAAAAGTTTTCATTTGCTGGATGCCCTTAAGACAATTTCCAGGGACTTTTAAATGTTTTTTTCTTTTACAATTTTTACCCACTCTGCCTGTTTCAGTGGGGAGCAGGTCAACAGAGCTTCTCTTACAACCATGGGGACATGTATTTAATTTATTCTTATTTTTTATAATTTTTGTCATCTCAATAGGATATAAGATGAAGGGAAAGGTGAAATGCAAGCTCAAACCACTGTCTCCAGAAGCTGAAGTGAGAGGAAAGGAAGTATAATAGGTGAACACGGCTGGGGAGCCAGACTGAGTCCAAATCCCAGCACCACTGAGAAAATTACATTCCGTGCCTCTGTTTCTTTATCTGTAGAATGGGAACAATAATGGTATTCACCTCATTAGATGATTGTGAAGAGTAAGTGCCTGAAAATATGCAAATCAATAAGAACAGTATTTGACACATAGTAAGCCATAAGTAACAGTCGTTATGATTATTATTTTATTTATAATGTTTCTAATACCAGGTCAGCTATCCTAAACCAGTGAATCACAAACATAGCTGTATATCAGACATTTGGTTATCCTTTTGAAAATGCAGAATCATGACTGTTCCTACAACTATCCCCACATCAGAGTCATCAGGAAGGCTGTGGCAAAGGTCACAGCTCCCAACCTAGCATCAGTGTATAAAGAATCATCAGGGAGCCACATACCCAAATTTTTGAAAAGCCTATTTACCTAACGACATGTTGACCAACTTGGATTTATGAAATTTTATGGTTTTAATCATTCATTGATTCATTCATTCATTCATTCATTTAATACACTTTTAGCAAACACTCATTTATGTTGAAGACACTACGCAAGGATTTCAGGATGAACTGGATGCAGTAATTCCCTCTAGAAATTCACATACGTGAATTTGTATAGTCGATATATTCACAAGTAATTGGAATATAAGGCAGTATAAAAGTGCCACATGAAATGTCCATCAACTGTGGCAAGGAAAGCTTCTTCGAAGAGAAGGGTCCCAGGCTAACCCTTAAAAATGTCCCAGACATACGTTGGGGAAGGGAAGACATCAGCCCTTGCTTGCCTACAATGACAAATTCTTTCTCCCAACCAACTTCAGAGGGGTGTTCAGTTCTCACGGATCTATCTCACCATGTTGAAAAGAAAAGAAGGAATGACAAAACGAGCCTCAGTGACTGGCTGCGGAGTCCAGGGTGCTGGAGGCAGTCAGCGGGGGCGAAGCCACCAGACTTCCTTCTGGCTAAGGGCCCAGCTTCAAGTTACAAATCCCACCACTCATCCTTCACCTGCTGAAAAAGTGATTTTCATATCACCATGTCTCTTGTCACTGAGCTTGATCCTAAACGTTTTTGGTCTGGGCAGATATTTGGAGTAGAGGTTAACTGACAAACACATAGATGCCTTCCAGTACCAAGATATGAACTAAAGGTGAACCTGGACGAAAGAATAAACTGCCCACCCAGAAAGCCATATATAACCCATGCTCGAATTTAACAGAAGAAAAATAAACCACTGCCATTTACTTTGAGCAGGGCACTAGAAAGAATGTGGAAGACTGTTGAATCATCTGCTCACTTCTCAGCTTGAAATGCATTTTTTTTTCTTCTAATCCTGTTCCTCTCAACCTCCCTCCACTTTACAGAGGGAAGGAGATGGAATGCCCAGAGCAACCATAGCTGTTTCAGGTTGGGAGTGGGTGGGAGCATGGCTTCTCCCTGTGACTTGGCAGCTGACCTGTTGGGCTATGGCCTCATGCCATGCATACATCATCCAAATGGCCTGCGGCACAGCCAGCAATCACACAGGAGGGCAGGGGCGCCGCCCCCAGAAGAGCTCACTGTACCCTCTTGAGAGGAACACTGCTCCACCCACTCTCACTGGCCAACGTCTAGGGATCAGGGATTGGGAAAAAAAAAAAAAAATGTGGCTAAAAGCAGTTCTTCTTTTAGAACAAGCGTTTATCCTCTAGGGTTAACATCCTCTTAAAGATCCACCTCAGTCCCTCAGACAGGAGCTCGCGTTGCTGGTTGCAAATAAATCCGTATAAATTGCTTTGAAGGCAGAGGAAGCTAGGTGCGCCCTTCACCTCCTCCTAAATTCTGGGCCTTGAGAGAAATAGGTTGGCAATGGGGCAGTGGCTCTGTCTAGCCAAGGGAAAAAAAAAAAATTCCTGCAGAGTCCATGCCAATAATCAATCTGGAACCCCCTTCCCTTCACTGTCACTCAATCAGAAGTGTTTCCCCTGACTTCTTGAGCACACACTCCTCCGTCTGTCCTCTTCCCAGCTTTATGCCCCCTTCAAGACAGACTTCGTGTTCATTGCCATCCGATTTCAGCTCCATAAAAGACGTTCTCATCCTGTCTTTATGTGAAAATTTGATGCAGCGATTGCCTTCAGAGTTTGTTCATCGTGGGGTTTTTGCATTAATTTTTGTATTTTTAAATGTCGCCTTCAAATATCGTCTCCTTGTTGACTCAGTTTCTTGATGCACATAAATTTGCTCCTGAGGCTGGTGATTCCCTAGCCTACCCTAGTTGTAGCCCTGATCAGCAAAGTTACTTTTTTTTTTTATTAAGTCTTAATTTTAATTCCAGTCTAATTAACATACAGTGTTATCCTTTTAAAGATTGGACTAACCACTGTCCTCCATCGGTCATGGCCCCAAGAGTCAAAGCTCTTTGAAAGTATTAATATATCTGTGAAGACGTGGGATTCCAATAACAGACTCCTTTGTACA
Organism: Panthera pardus; assembly: GCF_024362965.1. Taxonomy (NCBI): domain Eukaryota; kingdom Metazoa; phylum Chordata; class Mammalia; order Carnivora; family Felidae; genus Panthera; species Panthera pardus. The sequence goes on along the minus strand of NW_026526765.1, from coordinate 31,768,567 downwards.
CGAGTCAGTGGTACTGGAACCTAGACAGAAGAGTATGCCTACCTCTCCTCCTACAGCTATGTTTCTATGGAATTCTTCAAGGAATGTTCTAGAAAACATTTGAGTCTTGCCTAAAGACACATTCTCTGTAACATCATTTCTTTGCTCTTGTTTGAGGTTTTACCATGAAGTGCTCCTATAATAAATATAAAATTGTAGAGTACAATGAAGAGAATGTCTTGAGGGAAATATTATTTATTCTGAGATAATAGTCTCCTGCTGGTATGTGAATACTGATCAAGTACATTGGAAACATTATGGAAAATAAATGGTGAAGCAAAGCTGACGAGTTTATTTTCAAAGAGGGAGGCATGGATCCCATAATCGCTTTCTGCTATTGGGACTGTTTCTGATATTCCATATGATTGATGCACGTTTAATGACTTTTAGCTGATGTGTCCAGGAACTGCGCAGACACAATGGTGCAAGTTAGTGCATGCTTCTCTCTTAATAAGTAAAGATTGCTTATCTACAAAGCAAAGATCTTGCTTTGAAACTCAGGCTACTCTTGGAAAATCAGCTGGCGTGGCTGCTTCCACTTGAGGGATTCGGTCCAGTCACCCGGTTTGACGTAATGGTCCCTGTGCTCCTAATAACATCTACATTTGTGGGAAACTTCTGTGCGTGTGGTTTTATCCATATGCTTACAACACAATTCTGGGGTAGGTTAGACAGTTATTAGTTGTTTTCCAGTTTCACAGGGGAGGACGTTGAGGTAAAGAGTGGATAAATAAAGATGTGTGGTTGTGTGTTTAGTCAGTGCCGGGCTCAGGACTATATGCTCCAGTCTTCTGAGTGTATAGGCTGTGCTCTTCCTATCTCTAAATGAAAAATTGTGATTAATTTTTGTGCTTAGATTATCAATACATCCACATCCACGGGGTTCCATCTATTTTATAGCCCTAATATAAACCCCTGATTTTATCTTCCTTTAGTTTCCTGGAGAGCATAGGCCATGTCTGAGTGCTCACTTCCATTTTGGCTTTTTTTTTCCCTTCTATTTTTCTATTGTTATCTGGTTTCTACTCCTTAACTCTACTGAGACATCCTTCCAGTTTCAGAATTCAAGGAGGAGAATGGGCAGCAGAAATAAGAGAAACCTTTCCAAGTGTTGGTGTGTGAACTGATTTTACCAGAAACAGGGTAAGACAATCAACCTACAGGGTCAGATTTTTCTTCGGCACATTTTTTTCTTTTCTTATATTTGTCACTGCTCTTTCTCATTTATTCTGATCTCTTCCTCTGGAACATACATCATTCGTAGTTTGAGATGCCTTCTATGTCTTTCGTATCTTATCTCTTCTGAAATCATTTTTGTCTCTTTGCCCCTTCTAATTCTGGAACACATTTTCTTTTTTTTTTTTTTTTTTTTTCAACGTTTTTAATTTATTTTTGGGACAGAGAGAGACAGAGCATGAACGGGGGAGGCGCAGAGAGAGAGGGAGACACAGAATCGGAAACAGGCTCCAGGCTCTGAACCATCAGCCCAGAGCCTGACGCGGGGCTCGAACTCACGGACCGCGAGATCGTGACCTGGCTGAAGTCGGACGCTTAACCGACTGCGCCACCCAGGCGCCCCTGGAACACGTTTTCAAGTGAGTCTTCCAATTGACTCCATTTATTTCCTACAGTTTCCACTGTGATACTTCTTCTAAGGTAAATGTCATCATATGACCCTAGTTTAGTTTTCTCTTACTGTTTCCCTATCACGTTCACAGTTCCCTATTTATTTCTACCTGCCTCCCAGCCACAAAAGTTTTGTTTTGTATTTAAACCCCGGTCTGCTCTCATAGCATCTCACATTTAATCTCTTAGTTCACAGAACCCAAATGTTCTTGATTTTCATGAAGAATCAGAGCAGGTACTTGTAAGATTAATTCTCATTTCTGCAAACGCTCGCAGTTTCCATAGCACCTCTATGTAAAAGTTCTGCTTCCATGTTACGAAAGCTTTGAATGGCCCTTCATGCTGTTTTGTTTGGTTATACATGTGTGAATGAGAACATAAACATTGGGGAATCCCTGTAAACAGGGTGAGTAGATGTTTCAAGGTCCCTAGGTTGCTCTTTTTTGTTTTTTAATGGTTATTTATTTATTTTGAGAGGAGGGAGAGAGAGAGTGAGCACCAGCAGGGAAAGAGCAGAGAAAGAGTGAGACATAATCCCAAGCAGGCTCCACACTGTCAGCACAGAGCCCAATGCAGGGCTCGATCTCACGAACCAGGAGGTCATGACCTGAGCTGAAATCAAGAGTTGAATGCCTAACCAACTGAGCCACCCAGGTACCCCTCCTAGGTTGCTTTTAGAAATCCTTTCTCAGGTTTTAGGCTGGAGGGCTGACAGATGTGGATTACCAGCCATCTAATAAGTGGTGGGGAGAAGCACGAAGAATGCCCGAGCCCTGTGAAATATCTGCACTTACAGTCTTTCTTGGTGGAGCCAGGTGTCTGACTGGAGGCCTTGCTGCCTCATAGAGCGTTGCACCAGGGTCAGCCCTTGCCTACCTGAGATGGCTTCTACCTGGATTCTGCGTACATTTCTGCTGTTCCTGCTAGTCACTGCCTCTTGAGCTTGTGACATGAATCTAAGACTTCCCAGAGGTACAAAAATGCTCTGAACCAGGCAGTTAAATGGAGTGTAGCATTGTGCTCCCTCCTCCACCCCAAGTAAGACATTTTTATGCAACCATATCAGGGTGACATTTTGATGTAAGCTATCGGACACATAGTTCTGTGGCCAAAGGGACCTGTGAGCATGTAAAATCAATTGTTCTCTATTACCAACTAGAGTCAACACAAAACTTCTATATAACCACCGTCATTGCGATGAATCCAGCGATGATTATGGTAGACTTGTGTATTTACTTTTGGTGTTCTTTTAAAATTTCTATATTGCTAATTTTTCTGCCAAATATAAAACCCTCAGGGAATCAAGTCAGTAGAAAGTCTCAGCTGCATGTGGGGCTCTGGAGTCAGACCTTTGAGATTAAATCCCGACTCCATAACTCATTAATCGTGTGACCCTAAGAAAGGTCCATGTGCCTCAGTTTCCTTAGCTACAAAATGGGGGGGGGGAGGGGGAATAGCACCAAACTTAGTAATTTTTAGAATTAGAATGAACGAGTTAGTGTATGTAAACTTTATATTTTAAAAAATTTTTTTAAGTTTATTTATTTTTGACAGAGACAGAGTATGAGCGTGAGCTGGGGAGGAGCAGAGAGAGACAGGGAGGGAGACACAGAATCCGAAGCAGGCTCCAGGCTCCAAGCTGTCAGCACAGAGCCTGACGCGGGCTCGAACTCAAAAACTTTGAGATCATGACCTGGGCCGAAGTCAGACGCTTAACCAACTGAGCCAACCAGATGCCCCAATGTATGTAAACTTCAGAATGGTAGTTGACCCGGACTAAACAGTTCATTTTGGATAGCATGTTATTTTTAAAAGATGTTTACAATAAACAAATGCATGCTTTCTGAAAAAAAAATGTGAAATACTCAGAAGGTTATAAAATAAAAGAATTCAAGTCCCATTCCTAATTCTTCTAGAACTCATTCCCTTCTGGTATAAATTGGGATGAGGCAGTAAGTGGTTGGGGACCATAAATCCTTTTCTAAGACTACCTGGTGCAATCCCTCGCACATACTGTGCATGTAATAAATGTGAACTTATACTTGCCAGGTTTATCTATGGGATTCTAAGGCTCCTTCTATATTTCTGGCCCACAGATCATTTCCATATGGCACAGGACATCACAGACCACATATCCTGACCAGAATTATTGAGACATGTTGTTTTTAAAGAGACATTAATGAGGGCTATAAACGGATTTATTCTAGACTACAAAGAAAGCATAAATGTGGTTTATTTAAATGCTGAAATTATGAGAGACCGGTGCAAAGGCCACCTGGAGGATCCTTTAGGCCCACCAATGGTCACGGACCACACTTAGAGAAGTGCCAATTTATGCCTATTTATACGTCCCAATAGCGAGCTTGCTTTTTAAAATGACATTGTTATATTATTTTGTCATGGTCAGTTTGGACTTCACTTACACATTACCAGATCCTTTTCCTGCTCTAGGGAGATATAGCCAGCTTTAAATAAATTGTATTACTCTATTTCATTTTCAATGTCATATAAAATATAGTTTATAAAGCCTCAAGCATAACAACAAATGCTTCTCTCAGTGCCATCATGAAAACAGAGTAACTCCTGAAAAAATAACATGAGAACGAAAATTGAAAATTGCAGTTTCTCTGAGCTTGCTCCCTCCCTGCCAAGTTCTATTCCTTTTTCCTCTTGCTGTCCTTTGGGGCCCAGCTTGGAAATTGGCACTGAGCAGTCAGAGTGGCCATTAACGATTCCATTTGACTAAATGTGCCGAGCAAACATAAATGCCAAAGCCCTGAGTAAACATACTGCCGGGAGCCCTGGGAGTCAGGCAGGGAAGATGCTTGGATAGGTCAGGGCCACTGGGCCTCCCAGCAACCGAAGACCACAGATGGACTCTGGATCTGAACGACAATGCAGATTTCTGGAATTAAGATCCCAACCCTCCAGGCAGGAAGCCTGATCCGGAAAGCTTGAAAAACCACCATTCTGTAGGAAATAAATAAGGGACATTTTCTCCCCAAATATTTCCTCTTTTAAAGAAGAAGTAACAGAACAACTAAATTTGCTGCCATCTCCTCGCACCTCTGATTTTTTTCTAAATACATTAAAAACAGTTTCTATGGAGTAAGTCTCAAAGAGGAGACTTAAGCTAACTGGAATTACGGGAGGAAGATTTCTTCCTAATAGGTGGCTCTTAAGAGCACTGGAGGAGGAGTCAAGACCTATGTTTTACTTCTCAGGTCCTCGGGCAGAGCCACATTTTCAAATCAGCAACGTGAATTTTTTAATGGGATATATTTACCTTTAGGGTCCCTTCTAGGCTTAGAATCTTCTTTTTGTTCTTCCATACTGTTCTGCTAATGATTTTACATACTCTGAATTTGTCAGTACAAGAGTAAATAAGAAGGCCGTGCATTATTAACATTGAGACAGTGAAGGTCCTAATTTTCTTTTGTCTTCTAAATCTATACCAATAATTACATTAGTGCAGACCCCACCTTCCTACTCTTAAGCCTCTCTGAAGAAAAGATTATTATATTTATTGATTTTTTAATTATATATTTATTATATAATATTTGTTATATTTATTAATAAATATATAAAATTGTGTATTTATTACATATCCTCTGTCTCCAATTAAATATATACTCTGTAATTTATATATAATTACATGTTGAGGTGCCTGAGTGGCTCTGTCAGTTGAGCATCAGACTCTTTTTAAAAATTTGAAAAAAGTTTTTTTAATGTTTATTTTTGAAGGAGAGAGAGACAGAGCGTGAGTGGGGGAGGGACAGAGAGAGACACCCACACACACACAGAATCTGAAGCAGGCTCCAGGCTCTGAGCTGTCAGCACAGAGCCCGATGCAGAGATCGAACTCACAAACCACGAGATCATGACCTGAGCCGAAGTCGAACGTTCAACCGACTGAGCCACCGCAGGCACCCCTCTTTTTAAAAATTTTTTTGATGTTTATTTATTTTTGAGAAAGAGAGAGAGTGTAAGCGGGGGAGGGGCAGAGAGGGGGACAGAGGATCGGATGCAGGCTCTGTGCTGACAGCAGAGAGTCCAATGTGGGGCTCAAACTCACAAACCACGAGATCATGACCTGAGGATCCAAAGTCAGACTCTAACAGACCGAGCCAACCAGGTGCCCCTGAGCATCAGACTCTTAATTTCAGCTCGGGTCGTGATCTCACGGTCATGGGATTGAGCCCTGTGTCAAGCCCCCCACACTCAGTGTGGAGCCTGCCTGGGATTTTCTCTCTCCTTCTTCCTCTGCCCCTCTCCCACGTGCACGTATGTGCACACGCGCTCTATCTCTGTTTATCTCTCTCTCTCTGTCTCTAAAGCAAAAATAAATAAATAAATACCTACATACATATGTATAGTAGGTAGATATGGAATATATACCTATTTATGTATATCCAATAAAACACTTGATTTCAAAATAGGTGAAGAACTCCTACAAATGAATAAGGGAAAAAAAGGCAATCTTCTAGAAAAATAGCCAAAAGACTTGAAGAAGCATATCACAAAAATGGGCAACTAAATGGCCAATACACATGTGAAAATAGGCTCGACATCTTTGGTAATCAGGAAATGCGAATTAAAACCATGATGAAGTAATACACGGATGACAAAAGCCAAAAAGTATCACGATGTCAAGGGATGGTGAGGACGTGGAGCAGGAGAAACAGTCGCACAATAGAGGTAGGAATGTAAATTTGTACAACTCTGGAAAATAGTTTAACATCATATAGTCAAGTTGAAGCCTATGATGTAGTACTGTGACTCAGGACTTGCGCTCCAAGGGATATACCTTAAAGAAATGCATGGCATGTTCCGGGGCGCATGGACAAGAATGCTCATAGCATGCTCATAATAGCCCCAATCTGAAAATAACACAAATAGTAACCGACAGTAGCATGGGTTGTCTTTACACACTGGAATACTGTAGAGCAAGGAGAATAAAAGAACTACAGGAATGAGTGGCAATGGTGAGTAAGAGAAGCCAGACACAAAGGAACATTTGTAGTATGGTTCCCTTGATATAAAGTTCAAAAATAGAGTAAATAAAGCTATATTATTTTGAGGATGCATACAGTGGTTGGAAAACTATAAAGAAAGCAAGGAGGGGCACCTGGGTGGCTCAGTCAATTGAATGTCCAACTCGTGATTTTGGCTCAGGTCATGATTCCAGGGTCATGGGATCGAGCCCTGCGTTGGGCTCTGTGCTCCACTCAGAGACTGCTTAGGATTCTCTCTCCCTCTTTTCCAGTCCCTCCTCCATGCACTTACGCATGTGCTTTCTCTCTCTCTCTCTCTCTCTCTCTCTGAGAAGAGAAGAGAAGGGAACAGAAGGGAAGGGAAAGAAGGAAAGAGAAGAAAAGAGAAGAAATGAATATTATACAGGTCCTGATGGTAGGGGAGAGAGGATGTTGAGATGAGACAAGAGCAGAGGAAGGGGGTTTCTGGGTGAGTTGTGTTTTGCATTTCTGATCTGGGTGATAGTGGCATGAATATTCTCTTCAAACCACTTTGCCAAAAGCTAGTTTGATATTTTTCTGTTCTTTTTTGAATGGACATTATGTTTCACAGTTTAAAATTTTTTTTAATTTAAAAGAATGAAAAATGTTTAAAAAGACTAGTAGGTTGATGTATGAAAATTAGAATCTATACTGAGGAATCAAACCTTTGGTGATTGAATGGGAATGAAAGACCTTTGGGAGTCAAAGATCTGAGAGACGAAAATTCCAAAATTAGAAACATCACTACTAAGATTAGAAGCATATTTATTTCCCAGAACGAGGCAAACCATGAGCCAAAAATGTTCCTTTTATTTTGCTTTACTTTTACTTTCTTTGGGAAGGAATTCAGAGATCCAAACTGGCTCTACAAGTAAGACTATATTGAGATTAACAAGTCACCTTGGTTAAAATAGTTAAACATGTTATAAATATTAACATAATAAGTAACTTCTCTGAAAATGTCTGTAAAGCTGGTAAGGAAGCCAGAAAATCAGTTGAATGGGTCTTTGGGAAGGAAAGGAAGGACTCACTGTCTTTAATTCCTACATACAATGAGCACATCTGAATATTTAAGTACAACCTCAGTTCATTACTTCTTTTTTTTTCTTATTTTCTCTGCAATCTATTGCATAGTTCTGCATAGTTTACCCAATTCCTCTGTGTTTCAATTTAATCTGACCTATCGCCGTACACGATAGAAGTGGATGAGACTTAGACACATGTAAAACTTCAGATCTTTCAGTAACAACACAACACCCTCAGCCTCAGCTACGAGAGCTTAAACGGCTCCAGTTTGGGGCAGCTTCTCTGTAAATCTCAGCAGTCGTAGGGCTTCTTGTATTTCTCCAATTTTTTTTTTTTGTTCATTTCCTGTCAGTCTTTATAATATCTACAAACATAGGGCAGATGTTTTATTTTCTCCTTAGAAGGATTGCCTATTCAATTTAAAAATATGAACTCCTCAAAAAAATAAGTCAATCCAGAGGTCATTCATTATCAAAAATCCTGATGTGAGAATGTTTTCATCTTTTAGTGCAGACCTACTGGTCACCCAACATATGAAGGTGATGACCCTGTCATGTGGTGTACTGGAAAGTAATACCACATGGAGACAAACACAGCTTTTTTAGTAAGAATATTGATTGGCGGGGGCTGCTGAGAAGAGGGAGCAAACAACTAAAACTTTGCTTCAGATGTTCACAATTTAAAATGTTTGTTTCCCAATAATCCATCCCAAAGTTATAAGGGTACTTTTTTTCTAATCCTAACCCTAGATTTATATCTACATGTTTTTCATTATCTCCTTCAGATACTGTTATTTCATTTTCTCGGTTGCATCCCAAACTTCAACTTTGGCCCTTTTGCTCAAGCTTGATATGTGACATTCTCATTCTCGTGAATATTTTCCATACTTGAGGACAGACTATCTGAAAATTTTATTTTGCTTTGGACTCACAAAGAGAAGGAAATGCACAAGGATCATCTCCTAAACATGAAATTCACCCTGAGATCTGGAACCACCTGGCACTGAAGTGACAAGGCTTCCAAGCTTCCACCAGCTCCTGAAGTTGGATGAGAGCATCCATGCCAAGTAGGCAAGATGTTGGGGAAGAGAGGTGGGGCTGAGGTCAGCTCTGTTCCTTTTCCCACTCTGCATTTTGTAAATTCGGAGGGGGAATCTGTTACTATACCTGCCAGATAGACTAGAACACACAGAGTCAGCCCCTTTCTTCTAGGAACCAACAAAGCCATTCCTTATCTGACCTGTTCCCTACACATAGCATACCTGAGTGTCTGTTTCTATTTCATCCAATTATTTACTCCTTTAAAATATGGAAGAAGAAAGACCAAAGTGTCTTTGCTAATGCTTCTGCCAGTTTTCTGTTCATCCAGATCCTGACCTAGCTTGGTTGAATCATTACAGTGCAGTTATTCTTTCACTATGGCAGTGACAGAAAGGTAAATCGTTAACAAAAGACTCAGTGAGTCCATAATTATTGCTGACCCTCCATGATGTGATTTGGAGCCACTGTGTAATCAAGAGCCTGGTGTGATGGTTACAAACAGGCCTGGAATGCCACCAGTCCACCCAATCTTCCCCTCCAATCTTGGGTTACATCACTGAAGTTTCTTCTAGGCTCCTATCACTCCTACCAATCTCCGACAGAGCATTTTCTCTCTAAACACAAGTTAAAGTTGGTGATGGCAACCATAGCTTACTATGCACACTTCAGTTACATTTTATGTGAAGGATTGCACATGTTAGTCTAAGGAGTTAAATTTCTTCAGTAAAGTCTCTCTTATAGTCCACTAAAACTCAGAAAGAAATCCCCAGTGCAGTAATAGGAAAGTTCATACAGGCAGCATTTCATGATTAGCTCATTTGTGTTGGACAGGACGAAAGGAAAATTTCTTCTTGCATGTGCAGAAAGGAGTTGTTCTCTACCAGCCAGTTTCTGCACTGATGAATTGTGATGTGCTAAAACTAAAGGAATCATAAGAAATACATTCTAGAAGGTAGAATGAAAGCAAAGCAAGGATCGAAAAGTCAAGAAGAAAAAGCTAGAGAAACGATGTCAGTGTGTCAGAAGACAGAACGTCAATAAAAGTCTAATCTTACGGGGACCTGCATGGCTCAGTCAGTTAAGGGTCTGACTTTGGCTGATGTCACGATCTTGGGGTTCGTGAGTTCGGGCCCCACATCTGGCTCTGTGCTGACAGCTCAGAACTTGGAGCCTACTTTGGATTCTGTGTCTCTCTCTCTCTCTCTGCCCCTTCCCCCCCAATAAATAAACATCAAAAAAAAATTTTTTTAAGTCTGATCCATAAACCTTGCCAAGGAGGGGCATAATATGGATTTGGCCAATGGTGATGCACTTCTTCAGAAGGGTGCAAATCCTGGCTTCTGAAGTGATGCTCTAAATTCATGGCATTTCACAAGACCATTGAAAATGCTTAGTAATTGTTTGCAGCTGCTGTTCAGCCATTTCCTTTACATTCCATGGCCCTGGAGACAGAAGGAAGAAATTCTTTATGCCACGTTTGTAGATCATAGTGTTAGCTATAAATCCACTGTAGTCTATAAAATACGGCTATTTCATTGTTTCCACTTCATACCAAATCATAATTTTTTTAAAAAACAAAACAAAATGAAAGAGAACAACAAACACAACAAAAAGGCTTTTTTAACTTTGAGGAAATCGCCCTTCATAATACAGTAAAATCTCAGTAATTCAGATCTGTCCAGGTTAGTAAAAAGTCGAGACTGTGAGCTATGGAGTTCCAGTGTTCAAGTTTTTATCCTATACAGAAGTATGTGTGCTTGTCTGTATAGGGACATTTATTCTCTAGGGTATTACAGATGACCTACTGTGTGGAGTGTTCTGGAAGCAGCACTGGGAGCACCGGCTGTCTGTGGGGCCTTGGGCTAAGTGCCCTGAGATGAGAGGTTGGGACCAGAACGAGATGGCAGGTACATGGTATGCGCAAAGTCACTTTCTCTCCTGCCTCCAGGGCCAATTTTGCTAACCTGTAAACTTTCTGTTAAGCAAAGAAACAGGCTGAATGTTTCTTCACGGAGTTGCAGTAAACACTGGTCAGTCTGTCAGCCTCAGCACACTCTAGTAAGTCTGTTTATGGGTCTAGATGACTTCAAAACTTCTTGGAGCATGCTAATTCCAATATGCTGATAGAGATCCTGCAAGAACCCACTCTGAGGAATGCGAAAATGTAACCAGTCCTTGGTTTATAATACACAAACCATTTCCAAATTGCTTTACATGCACCTAAAACATCAGCTATCTTTACAAAATACAGCAGTTCTCATCACACCCGGTGGGAGGGGCTGGCAATGAGAAAGTTCAGGCCTGGGGTTGAGAAACTGTGCATTGGAATCAATCTAGGGAGATTTTTTAAATACCCGAACCTGGGACCCACCCTGCCCATTAATTCTGCTTAAGTTCGCAATGGAGCCAGGAGAATATGTCTGTTTAAAAATCCGTTTAGTAAGTTTTGATACATCCTTCTACCCAAAGATCCTTTTCCATAGTCTTGTTTATATGATTTATTTTTTTAGACCATCTATTGTCTCCAGACAAAGCAATGGTAGGTGTCATCTCAGCCTCTGCTCAAATTAAATTTGCACTTTCCAAATGAGTACAGTGCACATGGGATGATTTTACTATTGATTGAATTTGCAGCTTTATTTCTGGAACCAAGCATTGCATTTTTCAGATAACCACATGATGCTGTCCACTCAACCCTTCCAGTTTCTCAGGCCAAAAAGCCTGGAGTTGTTCTCAATTTTCTCTCTCTCACAAACCTCATCCAGTTATGTTCAGCCAATTCTTGGCGCTTGCTTCAGCAACGACCACTTCTTACCACCTCCTCTGCTGGAGCCTGCACCAACCATTCCAATAGCTTCCCAGCTGGTTTCCTGTTTCAATCCTTGATCCTTGTCTATTCTCCACACAGCACAGAGTGACCCCAATAAAACTGAAGTTGGATCGTGCCATTCCTCTGTATGGAAACCTCTACGAACACTTACAACTTAGTCCCAGCCAAAGCCAAAGTCATCAGAATGGCCTGCAAGACCCTACACTTTCTGACACCCCTCCTCCCCTGCCTCCATTGCTTCCTCCTTTGTCCACTCACCCCAGGCCTCCTCGTTTCTCAATTTGCGTGTATCCCACACATGCTGTTCCTTCTACCTGGAGTGCACATCCCCCAGATGCCCACATGGCTCTTTCCCTTCCCTCCTCCAAGTCTTGACTCAGATGTCACCTTTTCAGTGTGCACCTTGCTAATCCCCACTCATTAAAATTCTAACCTTTCTCCCATCCTCTTTTCCTGATTTAATTTGCTCTGTAGTATGTATCACCATATAGCATCATATATAGTTTAATTATTAATTTTGCCATCTCCATGTGGGCAGGGATTTGGTTCTCTTTTGCTCATTTGTTTATTCCCAACATCTAGAACAGTGACTATCACGTAGCAGATACTCAAATAGATATTTGCTCAATAGAAATAAATTAATGACTCAGCTGATAGACTGTGTGATTCAGTGATTAGAGGAAGCAGCATTAGTAAGCAATGAACAATTGGGCCAAGATTTTCTGGGAATGTCCTCCCCATACTACCACATTCAGTTCCCCCCCTCCCCGTCCCGTGATATTGGCTAATCATTCTTCCCTTTCACCAGGTCACAAGATTGCAATTAGAACAAATAGGTATTTATTTTAACACTTTGGAAGAAATGTTCTGTCCTGTCTAAAGATTCAGGAAACAATTAGGCAATTTGTTGTTTATGTTATGTGCCTCTCCTTTTCTTTCCCTATACTATTTCCCTTAGCAATTTCATAAAACACCAATAGCTGAAGAAAGAATAAAAGTGAATTTCAAATAAGTCCTTTCTGTTATTTATTCATTTCTTTGTGACTGAGAAAGAAGTTCAAAATATTAACCTAAAACACACATGGAGATATTTGTTTAATATATTCTCCATTCTCTTTAGATGGAGCTATTATATTTCACAAAGAAAATACATTGGATTTCAAAAATAATTTGGAGGAAGTTTCTGGATATGAAAAGCAGTCTAGAATAAGTGGTATAATACAAAAAAATTAAATTAATAATTAATCACCATAGCTAATTTTATGCCTTTTCTAGATAGGCACCACTAAATTAAAGCTTTGCATGCATAATCTTATTTTTTATCATCATTTAAACCCTAACTAAGAAGAAGGAACACATTTAAAAAAAAATTGAGGCCTCAAAGTGTCAAACAAGCGTCTTCTCCATCAGCCTAGTGGCCAGCAGAGCTGTGATTCAAATTTTAGTCCATCCAAATCCAAAGATAGCATTTGTACAACTTCACTTTTCTACGACAGTGTTTTATAGGGATGGTAAGATGAACTTTTTAAATCCATGGTTCTAGAAAAATTGAGTCATAAGTTTAGAGTGTTTCATGTTATCCTGAATTTCAGAGTGTTGACTATAAAAACAAAAGTTATTATCATAACAAGTCAGAAGGAGAAAAACTGCTGATAGCACCACAGAGTGCCTTTCCCTCAGGAACCACAAAGTACTTTCACAATGATACCAACAAAAAAGGCATTCACAGCATAATATAAAATGGGCATTTGGCGTTTGTCCAGTTAATTGGATCAATGAAAGATACACACTGGATAGCTCAGTGATTTTTTTGTTTTGAATTATTCAACTTATCTGTCTTCAGAGATCAATGAACTGAGGCTGGGACCACAGTGTCACCTCCTGACTTCCTTTCTGGACCATCTGGACCATCACTTATTTCCAAGTGGAAGCATTCTGTCAAATTAGCACATCGAGAGATGTCTTTCATAAGTCTGTCATTTGAAATTAAATGCCTATTCCTTCGCTTATTTTGGAAAGGGAAGGAGGTGGTAGCCCTTGCTGAAGAGAAAGGAGAAGACAGTTGAGGCATACATATGTGGTGAGGTGTAGTGTGTGTGTGTGTGTGTGTGTGTGTGTGTGTATACGATTCCCCCGGTAACTGGATATGTGTAATAGGAGTATATGGAGGTGGTATTTTAAGGATTCTACCTCCTCCCATCCTACTATTTCCCAACAAGGTCTCAGGAAATCCTTATAGTCTTCAAAAATGTTCTCTACCAAAACAAACATCACAACAGCAATCGTTGTTACCTTCATTAAGTCTAAAGTCTTCATTTTCTTTCTCCTTATAGATGGTTTATGTGACCATTTTCTGGATATTGTGAAATGATTTGTTGCCTTAAGATGTTGGAAAAGACTTTCTGTTTGGTGTATTTTTCTTCTTAGAACCTTTTCATCATTCATTTACATCCCAATAGATCTCTCAAGTCAAAAGATAGGGAACAGAGAATGAATCAGTAGAATTTCATGAATGGAAGATGAGGAATCTTGTGAATCTAAGAGAAAGTCCCCGAAAAATCAGGGTGTCAGGAAAGAAAAGTGGCAATGACAAATGGTTCATGTGTCACTTGATACTGGATTATGTGCCATCTTTGGATTATGAAATGAACAACATGACTTCTGCCACAAATGGAACTAACTGTACTGTGTACCAAAGGCTTTGACCTTGACTTAAAACTGTTACCTCTTTTAATGTGTAAATGATTATGCCAAACATTAGCCAAGAAAAATCAAGTACACAGAAAGACCTCATATTTATAAAACACTTGACACTAGAGAAACAAATAATCTTCAAATTAACTAGGAGGAGAACATATGATATCTTTATAATAAAGAAAATATAGCCTTCATTTGGGGAAAGGCAGATGTTCTAACACTATTTTAAAAACACCACCTTAGACAGCAATTTACTTTATCAAAAGGAATTGTCTTTATAACTCTGGCTAAAAGTAGGCAGTGGACAGGTCTTTACTTTCAAGCATCCTTTCTAAGGAGTTCTGTTTGAGAGTGAAATAAACCAGGTAGAAGCATTATCATGGAGGGCTAAGCCAAAGCAAAGGTCAGAGATTTGCCCACTAATGGTGGGTTTGAAGACACATCAAGAAATTCCATAGTGATTACAAACACAGCCTCTGGTGCCAGATGGCCCATGTTCAAAACCAAGTTCTACCACTTAGTAGCTGTGTTGTCCTCGGAGAAATTAATTATTTAAAGTCTAAACTATACCTCAGTTTTCTTTTCTAGAAAATGGAGATAAAAATGAAGACTTCTTCATGTGATTCTCAGGATAAAAAAATATATATAAAGCACTTGGAACACTGCATTGCACGAGGTAAATACCAAAAAGCTGTTGTTATTTTTTATTATTAGAGGCAAACAGAGAAGCAAAATGGAAGCTGGAGACCTCAGTATTGTATGAGTCTCTCCTATGACATGAGGTGACATAAGCCAAGGTGATAAATCAGAGAGTGGTGCATGGCATGAGGTAATAATTAATAAACATATGCTGAAAGAGTATATTAGTAAGTGAGAATCATAATTGCAGACTAAGAAGATCTGAAGCAAATCTGCATATGTATACGACTTGCAAAGAAGGTTGAAGTAAGCTAATATGGCCAAGACTTGGTTTTATTACCAGCTATGCACCCCTGGAGGGAACCAGGTAGCTTAAAGGAACAGTGCTGGACTTGTTGCCAAATGAAAAAAAAAAAAGAGAGAGAGAGAAAAGCAAAGCAAATACGAATTTATAACCCTACTCACTCACTGTTATCTCATGTTGTGAAGACTTGTGCTTTGATTTAAGTGATTTTTTTCTTCTACTCCAGTCTCAGTAATTTGATGCATTTAAGAAGTCTCAATAGCAATGCAAAATGACTTTGCAATTCACAGGATAATTTTGGTACAATAACAAATAAGGAAATGTGACTAATCTGCCTTCGTCTTATCTTTTCCTGTAGTAATAACCCAGCTATTTTTGGGATGGTAGAATATCGCCTTCCCTTCCCATACCCTCCCTTTCCTAAAACACTTGCAACAGTTTTGTTTGTCAAAAGAAATCTATTCTAACTACTTCATTCACAACATGCGTTCTGCAAGCTTCTGACAACAAGAAATTCCTCTTGTACTCTAAAATAGTTATGTCCTAGAACTCTTACTAAAAAGGCTAACCAAACTATTTATCATTTTCAAGTTCCCATCATTACTTGCGTCCAGACAAGACAAATAGAAGGCATATACAGAGAATGGCATAACCATCTAGGGACAGTATAGGATGTCCATTTTAATATGTTGGGTCTTGATCCATTGGCTAAAGGTATAGGCAGGGTTTACACTCTTCAAGCTATCAACATGTACTCTGATGAGTTAAATAGAATGATGAGGGACTGGGCCATCATGATGTTGGCAGAAGTCAGGCTCTCAAGGACTCAGATATAATACAGAAGATGCAAATGCTTTAATTGCAGAATAAAATTGCAAATTAAATTTAAATCCAGATTTAATTGGAATTATGGTGTCTGGATAGTCTGCAGGGTAACATAGTAGATTTCAGTCAAATAAGTCAAAAAGCAGAGCCTGTCAGGGAATGACAGAATAACTTCAGACAAAAATTGTGCTGCAACTTCCAGAAGTTTTCTATTGACTTTCCTCTTAGGACAACTGAGAATCTTTGCTCAGTCTTCGTACTCTTGGATTGCCTTTTGGGTTTAGAAGATCTTCCATGTATTCTAAGAGTTCTATTCACTGTCTCTATCTTTTGGCAGGTGCGCTCTTTGAAAAACATATATATAGGACATTTGCAAAAGAAATTCAAACATTTGGAGCAATAGAGCTTGTGTGTCAGACTCTCCCACTCCTGCTGCTACTGCAGCCAAGCAATACCCTAAGGAAAGTCAACAGTCAGCATCTCTGGGAGAGGAACTCCCCACCCCAAACACTGGTATTTTTTAAAGCTCCCCAAGTGATTCAATATGCAGTCAGAATGGAAAACCAATGGCAGAAATTATCCTAATTTGTTGGTTTCCTTGCCCAGAGGTTCCCAAACATGAGTGTTTAAATATTTGTTGGAAACGAGATTCCTAAGCACTGAGGGACTGAATCAGAATCTCTAGGGATGGGAGTAGGTGAAGGATGGGATTGTTGGTAGTGATGTGGTGATAAAGAGCAGAAATCTGTATTGTAAGAGAAATCACTTCATTTGACCATCCAGACTCCTAGGAACAGCTCTGGTGTCATGTTTTGGCTTGTTAAAATGAGTCATCTACTGGGTCATACCAGTTAGTTCAGATTGTTTTCCTTCTTACTGAGAATATTACCTTGATTTTGCTTGATGCAAAACAATCCAAGTTTGTTTTCCGTATGGCTTTTCTCTGTCAAATTCACAAGATAATGAAACTGCTTTGATCAAACTGTTAGGATTTTGGAATTCCTTACCGGATATGCCCTGCAAATGCTCAGGCCATGTATTGTCGTGAACCTGGAAGAATATAAAATTATCAAGTTTTTAAAAACTGAGCTCCATTACAGATGGAATTCTAGAACCCTACCATAGTGTATCACCCCACCTTTCTAGTCTAGCCCCATGAACTAACTCTTCTGAAGATTCTCATTAGTAAGCATTAAAGACTACCCTCCTCGGGGCACCCGAGTGGCTCAGTCAGTTGAGCAGCCGACTCTTGATTTCGGCTCGGGTCGTGATCTCCCAGATTTGTGGGTTCGAGCCCCGCATCGTGCTCTGTGCTACCAGTGCAGAGCCTGCTTGGGATTCTCTCTCTCTCCCTCTCTCTCTGCCCCTCCCCCCTCTTACTGTCTCTGTCTCTCTGAAAATAAATGAATAAACTTAAAAAAAAAAATTAAAAAAAAAAAAAAAGACTACCCTCCTCTCCCAAGGCACCTCCAATGCTGGAGTGCCAATCACTGATACCACTTCTGGAGCAGGTCAACTTCCTGATTTCCAAATGTGTCTATTTCCATTGGCCAGCAATATTTTACCCTTTGTGGTTTTGTAGCACTCTTCCTCTATGACGGAAAAAGTAGAAAGGCACCCTCTGCATGTTTCACCAGTCCTCTGAGACCAAGAACATTTCCTTTTCAGTGAAGAGCCTTATCCACTGTCAGAGAAGTCTACCTCTCACCCACCACTGACTTCCTCTGCCTGGAGTAGATAGATTTTAAACTCCATAATTTGGGTGCTGACCTATACTGCTTCATTTTGTTCTGAGGCTGTCTCAGAATGGAATGACAGCTATGAGCCAACCTATCACTGTTGAAAGTAGAAAATCTGCATGAGTTGGGCAGAGTAGGTGTTGTATAAACACACTTCAATAAAGAACTTTGACTTGACCTAAGTCTTATCAAACAGCAACAACAGATGTTGGTGGCAGACAACTCTTAGTCCATAAACTCAAGAAAGAATTGTCTCTTAGCCCTGTAGAAGAGAAATTATTTATCCCAGAAAACTTTTCTAGTTTGGAATATCCAAACTTTCTTTAGGAGATTGGCCCTAAATTAGGGATGAAGATTGCCTACACTGACCTAAAACACTTGAAAACAGCTCAACTTTGTACTTGAATACATAGAGAAAAAGTGTTGGTAAATGGAACTTTTCAAGAAAAAATAAAGATTAGAGTGAGTAACATCAAAGGGAAGAAGAGACTGAATATTGACAATTTTCTAGGAACTCAGTTCATAGTCATAGAGAGCAGATATACAAAAATGAGGAAGCAATTGAGGGAAGAATTGCATCTTAAAAGCATTCATTTTATAATGCAGCCACCACAGGGCCACACAAAACAAAACAAAACATAAAAGGAATACAGAGGAACTTTAAAAATTGTTTTCTTCTTTTCTTAAAAATACTATGGTCTTTAAGAGAAAATAAGACAGACATCATGAAAGGTAAAATAAATATATAGTATAGTGCTTGATTCGATTCTAAGAAATTGGAGAAGATAGCAAATACTATAATGGTTCAGAGACTCTTTTGGTAAGGCATTGTCTTGAACCAAATGGGACATAGCTGGGCCTATAATAAAATTATAGGTAAGACTTCAAAATAAAGAACTCGATGTACCATGAAAAATAAAAAAAAAAATCAATGTTTATATCTATCATCATAATCCCACAGTCATTTGAAATAAAGAATAATAACGAAGTTTTATATTTATATGTAGCCATTTTGAATTACTTTATCTTTATACAGCACATACTGGTTGGATGTAGAAGCTCCATCAAATTCCATACAGATGTGAACAAGTCTTAGATTTCACTGACACCACTTTTAATCCAAAGGACCAAGCATAACTCTAAGTAAGAGCTTCTGAGTCCCTATAGAAAGTGACTCAAGGAAACTGGTCTCATTACATGATGTTGACCATTATCATACAGCCTGATCCTGACTTATTCACCAAATTAGATTCCAAACAATGGGAAAAACTAAATCTACTCTCAAAGAAAAATATTTTACCAGTAATGATGTTATTAAAAAAACATACTGAAAAAGTACAGCATAGGGAATACAGTGAATAATATTATAAAAATGCTGTATGGTGATAGGTGATAACTATATTTATTATGGTGAGCTTTGTGTAATGTATAGAATTGCTTAATCACTATGTTGTGCACCTTAAATTACTATAACAGTGTATATCAACTACACTTCAATAGTAAAAATATTTATGTAAAAGTTTTACAAATAAAAAACAAAACAAAACATGCTGCAGGACACAAAATTAGTCACATAAAAAGGAATTCCAAAAGGTTTCAGGCTGTGGCCACCACTAAAATAAATCCATCCTCTTACAATGAGTATGTGAAGGGAATACCCCTCACTTTGGAACAATGACATTTGACATATATATTTTTTTTAATTCAAGCCCATTGTTCTTCAGTCATACGTGATGTAAATGATGTGATTTCAAGGTTTTCTTGGGCTCCTCAATTTTCTATCTGATTTAGGTTTGAAGAAAATTAGACCAAATCACTTCTTTTTTGCTTATCTTGATGATCCACAGTATTGAGACAAGGAATAGCACAGTGGACAGGACATAAACCCTGGAGTCAACCTATATGAACCCAGGATCTGCTACCTGTGAACTGGTGACTTTGTGTGAGTTGCTTAATGTATGTGAGCCTCAGACATGCTATCTGAAAATAGAGACAATATATAGTACACAACGAGTATATTACAAAGGCCATATTATCTGGTAGATTCTCAATATACAAGAGTTACTCTTTTGGCATCATCATTGATATTTACTTGTATTATTATTTCTGACATGATTCTGGACAAATCATTAACTCTGTTCAGGCTTCAACTACCCTAGTTGTGCATGAGTGGGACCTTATGACAATCTCTTCACTTCCTTCCGGTTCTAAGATTTTATGCAGGAAATCACATCTGTCAATATAAACCACAAACACAAGTTATACATTTCTGCTGAGAAGTAGTTCTACTTCTGTATTAACGGAAATTTCACAATTGACTTAAGACTGAGTGGCGGAGGCAGAGGATTTGTCAGCTACACATTTCTCTAGAAACATACTCTCCAAGCTGGGCTCTGGGTGAAAACCCAGTGTAGTTCTGAGGGTTTCCATAGGACTTCAGTCATTTATTTATACAATATTCACATTATTTTTAATGAGTTTCTCCAAAAGAGTGTATGTAAGTAGGGCCAGGGAAAGGGAAACAGGTTTTGGAAGTGAAGGGCCCTGATTGGATTTCCAGATCTCTCATCGTTCACTGTGTGACCCTGAATATCCCTTGTCTTATCTTCAGGAATAATCATTCCACATTTAGAGGCACTTTGCATTGGCATTTGCAGTAGACCTGCCACATAATAAGGACTCGGTCCCAACTGTCTTGTCTTCTCCACCCCATAGGAGCAGAGATGTTGCTGTAGTTTTCTTGGTCAAGAGCGCAGCCAGCACTAGAGAGTCAGATAACAGATGTTCAATAATCATTTGAACCACTTGAAGTTGAATTGGACACATGTATTTTCAGGAGTCAGTTGACTTCCAGAGAAAAATAAAACAGTTCGTTTTAAAATAATAACAGTGAACCATTGACATTTTATTCCACATCTGGAATTAGGGAGGTTGTTTTTTTTTTTTTTAAGTTTATTTATTTCGAGAGAGAGAGAGACAGCACGCATGGGTGTGCAAGAGCATGAGCGGGGAGGGGCAGAGAGAGAGAGGAAGAGAGAAAATCCCAAGCAGGCTTGTGCTGTCAGCTGAGCCACCCAGGCACCCCTTAGAATCAGGGAGACTTAAAAGTGGTATTTCCCACAGTGCTCGGACAAATGGTCTTGGAGAAAGGAGTCCCCCTATCAAATGTGTTTGAAAAAGCTGGTCTTCTGAGTGTGTAATATACCCCAGTGCCCTTCAATAAACACACACTTGGAGATCCAGTGTGAACTATTAGGTTAAGGGCTCTGAAAATGCTGCAGCAAGAAACTTGTTTTGCTGGGTTTAAGCCATTATTTCCCAGTAGTATTTGAGCAGGGAACCCTTTGAACACAAGTGGAGAAATGTTATTTTTTCAAGAAAGGGAAAGGGAGTAATAAGTGTGTGTAATATGTTTAGATTTTTGAAAGCCATTATAGACTCTGTTTTAGAACTTGAGTCACTGTGGGGTTGGGCACAGTGTTTAGATGTGAATCAGAAGCTGAATAAGGCTTAAAAATAGAAAGCTCAATGTGGTTAATAAATGGGCACTACTATGCAAGAAATAATATTCCCAGATACTTCAGGAGTCTTTACCCAGAAAGGTATTATCATTTACTATCTGGAGGCATTATAGACAGGAATGAGCCAGCATTGATCAGTAAGCAATAAATAAAGATTCTGGAATAAATAAATAAATAATCCATGTTTATGACTGATATTACATTATGATTCATGAAATGACAAGACTAAGAAGAAAATAAATATTTTAAGACCTAAAAAGTCTATATGTGGCAGATAAACTTTAATGTGAGTATTTAGGTCTAAATATCTAAAATTCATCTAATCAATACATATTTATTGAGTACCTATTATATACCAGGTAGGGTGTTGGGTACTAGAAATAAAGCAATGGGGGAAAATCTTTGCCTGCATGAAGCTTATAGTCTATACAGGAAACAGACATAAATTAATAACAAAAGTGTCGAGTTGTGCCTGTAATAAGGCCCACTAAAGGAGAGATTTGTGCCTTGATTTCTACTTTGGACAATGAGATCAGGAACCACATGTGCTTTATTCACTGTTGTCTCTCCAGCACCTAGCACAGAGTCTGGCATAGAGGAATTGCTCAATGGATACTTACTGAATTGCTTGGATGAATGAATAAGTGAATGAATAAAGGAGAGTGTATAGTAGAAGGATATGACAAAGTTGTCAGAGAAGAGATTCCCTAAATGAAGCTGACTTCTGAAGGATGTTCATCTAGTAGAGAAGGGAGGGAAGACTATGCCAGGGAATAAATGTGCTAGGCAGGAAGCATGGGTCACATGAGGAGAGACAGGACGGCTGGCTGTCATTGTCATAAAGAAAGAATAGAGTCCAGGGCACCTGGGTGGTTTGGTTGGTCTGGCTCTTGATTTAGGCTCAGGTCTTGATTCCACAGTCGTGAGATGGAGCCCTGCGTCTGGGCCTGCTTAAGATTCTCTCTCTCTCTCTCTCTCTCTCTCTCTGTCCCTCCCCAGCTCATGCACACAGGCTCTGTCTCTAAAAAAAAAATGGAGTCATTTATGCAAGATAGGACAAGGATCTAAGCAGCAGGAGAGAGGTCCTCCAAGACCAATTAGGGAGTTCTGTTTTTATCTTAAGGTCAAAAGAAAACCACTGAGTACTTTAAGCCAAAGGAAGGGTAGAATGATCAGATTTGTTCTTACAATTGTTATTTTGCTTATTGAGTTGGGTGGGGAGGGAAGAGCAATAGGAGACAAAGGTACTACTTGGGAAGCTACTGCAATAATGTAGGTAAGAGATGATGGTGACTTGGATTATTGTAGCCATGGAGGGGTGGACGGATTCAAGAGAAATCTAGAAGCTGAGCGACCTCGCACATAGAAGGGCAGAAAGAAAAAGAAAAGAGAGGTATCAAGGAAGGCTGTTGGATTCCTGGCTTGCATGACAGAAGAGGTGGGGTGTCACTCACTGAGTTAGGAGGTCATGTGAGACCCGGGTGGCACGGGAACTCATGGGTTCAGTTGAACATATGGAATGAATGGTTGCGAGCGAATAATTAGGGCCCAGGAAGGAGAATCAGAAAATATTCATTTGCCTCATTCTTTCTCATTTCCTATATAATTAGTGAGCACCTATTTTCAGCCAAGACTGTGGTAGTCGTTGCTCCCTATGGACACTGGCCAGTATGTATCCCTGAATTTTTGTTAAAAAGCCACAAAAAAATAAAAATGTGTAACTTTGTGTGGTGATGGATGTTAACTAAACTTATTGTGGTGCTCTTTTTCCAATACATACATATTTCCAATACATACATACATACATCATGTTGTATGCTTTACTATCAAATTATAGGTCAATCAAATATCAATAAAATTGGTGGTGGGAAAGCCAAAGCAGTGCTGGGCAGGTGAGAAATCGTTTTAGGAGTAATTAGGCCTTCCCTGAACAGAGACAAACTGTATCTCCATCTCAGCATAGTGTTTTTCTCCTCTTAGCGTTGTTCATGTTCAAGAAGCCCATAAGGAACTGGAAAATGACTATACTAATGTGACGGAAATTTGTTGAGAATTAGAACAAATCTCCTGAAGGTTTATGTAAAATAATGAAAGCTGAGGAAAGAAAAGGTAAAGTCTGAAGAACAACCAAAGATATATTTATAAATTAGCCTGGGGCCCCCTGAAGCCTGGAGAGAGAAGTTTACAACACATAAGAGAAGAAGATAGAGACGAGCAGAGATGGGATGAAGAATGGAGGCATTATCTCAGGTATATTAGAGCAGGGCCTCTCAAAGTTTTTTATTTTTAATTCCAGTGTACTTACATACAGTGTTATACTAGGTTCAGGTGTACAATATAATGATTTAACAATTCTATATACTACTCAGTGCTCATCACAATAAGTGTGCTCTTAATCCCTTTCACCTAATTTACCCATCCTCCCTTGACAAAGAGGCAAGAATAGGCAATGGGAAAAAGACTGTCTCTTCAACATATGGTGTTGGGAAAACTGGACAATTACCTCAAAAAGAATGAAACTGGACCACTGTCTTACACCATACACAACAATAAACTCAAAGTGGATGAAGGGCCTAACTGTGAGGCCTAAAACCATAAAAACTCTAGAAGAGAGCACAGACAGTCATTTCTCTGACATTGGGCATAGCAACATTTCTTCTAGCTATGTCTCCTGAGGCAAGGGAAACAAAAGAAAAAATAAACTATTGGGACTACGTCCATATAAAAAGCTTCTGCACAGCCAATAAAACTATCAACAAAATGAAAAGACAGCCTACTGAATGGGAGAAGATCTTTACCAATGACATATTCAGTAAAGAGTTAGTACCCAAAATATATGAAGAGCTTACACAACTCAACACCAAAAAAACCTCCCAAATAATCCAATTAAAGATGGGCAGAAGACATAAACAGACATCTCTCAAAACTTTAATGTGCATTGGTATCAGTTGGGAAATTGTTAAAATCCCAGTCATAGTTCAGTAGGTCTGGATGGAGCCTAAAATTGCGCCTCTCTACCAAGCTCCCAGGTGATGCTGGTACTGAGTACGGCAAGGGTTTAGACTAGCAGATCTTAAAGGGTCAGAAGAACACTGAGTCCGGGTTCCACCGTGTATTTTCTTTTAATTTTATTTTTATTTTTGAGAGAGAGAAAGAGAGCGCAAGCAGGGAAATTGCCGGGGACAGGGGGCGGTGCAGGGACAGAGGAACCAAAGCAGTCTCTGCGCTGACAGCAGCGAGCCAAGGTGGGCTCGAACTCAAGAATGGTGGGATCATGACATAAGGTAGAGTCCGATGCTCCACTGACTGAGCCAGCCAACCTTGCGTGGCTGGTTCCACCGCTTATTAACCGTGTGCCCTTAGTGAAGCAACTTGGCCTCACTAAGCCTCAATTTCCTCATCTCTAGTGGAGAGTAATAATAGTACATTCTTCATAGGGTTATTGTGAGGATTAATTGAAATAACTGTGGGCCTATAACAAATATTTCCTGCATGTTAACGGTTAGTATTATTAGTATTATTAAAGTCATAATTCCGGGAGGTGGTTAAGACTGAAAGCACAAAGTAGTTGAAGAAGGTTTTAGGTAACTTAAAACCAGCTGGTGGATCTACAAAATGGATTAAAATGGATTAAAATGTTTGAAACTGAGGCATATCACTATGGCATATGATTACTGAGTTTAACTTATCAGATACATTTTATATTTTAGGTTCATTATTTCTCATTAGTCCATCCAACAGCTGCCTGTCCAAATACCAACGCCAATAAAACAGAATTATACCAATCTCTGGACATAGAGGACTTAAGCTGACAAAGGCATCCATGGGAGAAAAGTCAACTTCAGGACTATTATAAGAATATGTTTGTGCTCAAATAATTTCATGCTTCTATAATAATAGAAATTTCCCCTCCATTTGTCTTCCAATGCAATGCTTTTATGTCCAACATTAGTGATGCATAAATTACCCAGATTAGAAAGGACATAGAGAGAAGAGTACATAATTTATCTCCTTGAACATACAATGGATTTAAAGGGAGCTCTGACTCTTTCTAGTATAGTGTGTGCCCCACAGGTCCTCCTGGAATCCAGGGGGAGATAAAAGTCCTTCAAAAATAATTTACTTATTGACGTCAGTAAATCTGAAGTAAAACAATTAAGTGCTTTCAATTCATTTTATCACAAACAAGTATGCATTGAGAACCAGCTATATGCCTGCCAATGTCCTAGGAGTTGTGCAAGGGCAAGAAATTTAAGTCAGTTCCTAGGCCCAAGAAATACATGATTGGTTTTTCAGACAGGTCGTATACACACAAAACACAACAATGTACAGGGCACCATGTGACTGATTACCAAAGTGGCATTCATAAGAGGTACTAAGGGAGAATAAAGATGAGAATGATCAGAGTTAGTAGAAAATATCATCTGAGGAAATAGCACCTGATTTGTGCCTTGAAGAGTAACTGAATTTGTATAAAGCTAGAAGTTGGAAATTCATTATTGGCTGGCGCAGCAAGAACAAGTTTGGGGTAGGAGTGGTGAAGCGATATGGCATGATTTTGTGTCTGCAGAAAACAATGGAAAATTAAAATGCAATACGCATTCAGTATGGTGGGGCAGTATCATAAGAAGATTTTGACAGTCAGTTGACGAGGTTAGAATGGGAGAGGGCAATGCATTACAGGAATGCACATGAGTGTGTGTATAGTAATATATGTGTATTTACTTAATAGCTAGAAAAATTATTGAAACTGCATTTTCAATGTAACACCAACTGGTAACGCGGACATAAATACTCTGTATCCATAGCGTGGAGCACCTAAACTTTGTCAACGCTCTACTCTCCTACCTAGGAGCTCATATTTGGCAATCTATATAAATATAGATAAAAGGATTCTTTGGTCTGGGAACCTTTTTTTTTTTTTTTTTAGTTTAGTTTTATTTATTTTGAGAGAAAGAGAGAGCATCATATAGAAATTGTATGCCCTTCAATTCCCTAATTATAAACAACGATCTGTAGAAGACCACCGATGTATACTACTGAGCAGCTAGTCACAAGACTTCATCTGCGTAGGCTAAGGGCTATGGAAACAGATCTGATCTTGTCTGATCTGTGTGTACTCAGTGATCCGGACAACATGATTCTTGTTTGGCCTGAAATGTCCATTTCTTGCTCCAGAGTCCTTATTTCTAAGTCTAGGTCACTACTCATGTTACCTCTAAACATCATCTTCACTCATCTTTGTTGATCAAGTTCTTCATAAAGTTCTGCTTCCCTGCAGTAGGTTCCTTAAATTCTGACCGTGGCTTTGCTGCACTAGATTCTATGTCTACGTGTGCCTTCCCTCTGGCAGCTGTGTTTCCTCTGGGAGAAGAGTGGTCTTCTGTCTGCTGTGGCAAGCAACAGTCACTTCTTCTTGTAGTGAGAACTGAAACCAGAACCACCATATGCCATTTCCTGGACACTTCCTATTAAAGTTCCCTTCCCCTCACCCACAGAAGCTGTAGTTTAGTGGTTACGGGCAACAGGTTCTTGGATTTGAACGCCAGCATTGCAACTTACCAACTGCACATTCTTGGACATGTAGCATTTCTACACATCAGCTTTCCTTTTTTTAGAACAGGATAATAATAGTGCCAACCCGTGGAGTTATTGTGAGGATTAACTAAGTGAATCAATATAAAGGGATTTAGAAAGTTATTTGGTACATAACAGGTACTCACTAAAGGTTTCTTGTGATTCTTATCTTGTTATTAAATCTCTTTTGCCCCAGTATCATGTAGATTACATAGCATAGCACTCATTCACTCATTAAGTTTCTCCAAGTAAAATAGGTTCTAAAATTACAATCTTTATCATTATCATTTAACTAGGTGTTTGACTATTTCTATGCATATTTTTCTGAGTGACAATACCAAGTGTGAGAGAGTACTACGTTACTGTTCAGTGGTAACCTAACTATTTGGGAAAAATTCTTACTGAGGATTGAGAAATGATTAGCACTTGATGTAATTGACAAAACCGCCATGTCAAAGTGAATGAAATCTGACATTCCTAAATGCTTTCGTGGCTATAAAACTTCTAAATTTACATAAGGCCCATCAACTGTCCATCAGCTAGTTGACACAGACTCCAGGGTTAACTGAAACAATGTAAAGCAATGTAATTCTTATTGATGTTCTTGTCACAGAGATGAGATTTTTGTGTCTGAAAAAATCAAAAAGCAATACAAAATTGAGGGTATTATGGAAGGTCAGGAAGGAGTGAAAGGGATATAGAATAAATATCAGGAAACATTTATGAACAGTAAATGCTATTAGAATGGGGTCATTACAATCTCCTTCCCCAAGGGCCCTTAACGAATGTGGATTTAGATGTAATCCTGTTTTAGCTCAATAATTCAATGCATACCTTGGCAGCAAAGGGAGTGGATTTGATTATCTTGTTAAGGTTCTTTTGGTCCTCCGATGCTATAATTCTGAGAGAAACTTCTGGTATTCCTGAATCTCATGTTTCTCAATTAAAAATAGAAGAATGGTAATGCTAAACTGTGTCACATTGCTCTGAGGTCTTAGTGCTAAAGGTATTATAAACAGCATGGATACAATGTATTTAATACTAACTGGAGAAATTGGTGATTTGAAGAAAAAGGAGGCACTCTGTAATTTTTAAATGTTAAGTCTTTCTTAGCGTTTTCTAATTTTAGAAATGTTTACCTGTAAACAAAAACATCCTATAATATTTTAGAAACATGTTATAGCTATTTCAGTAAAGTTTTCCTTAAAGAAGAATGTTGGCTAAGGAAACAAAAACTAAGCTCTTAAGACTGAACCAACAGGTATTTATTTAAAAAAGCGCATAATCATCTCTCAGGTATTTATTTTTAAAAGTGCATAATCATCTCTCAGTAAAACGTAACAGTGGAGATGCCACCCTCCCCGCCGAGGTAGAGAATCCACAAGAAATGTGCTACTGACTTAATGAATAATCCAGCTTTGATTTCAAGTGACACTGTGCATAAACTTAGAAAATTATTAAAGTGATCTTTTATCTTTTCTACTATGACCTTATAGAGAAAATTGTTTGCCCCTTATATTCATTGGAAAATCATTTACTGAGCATGTGATATATGCCCAAAGCTGTGTTGGATATGACCTAAAGAGAGATAATAAGAAATAAACAAATCAGAAACTGTGGGATAATATGCGTTGTGGTGAAAACAGAATGATTGCATAGGACCCCTGGGCAAGGGGTCCACTTTAAGTTGAGAAATAGGACTGTCCTCCATCTGATTCCATTCCGATTAATTTCTCCTCAGTGTCCTGCTCTGCTCTACACCACCGTGGGGCTGACCTTGGCAGGTCACAATCCACAGGCTTTTATGTTACTTAAGTTATGGCTGGGCGGCTTAATCAACGAAATCACTGACCTGAGACTGGAACACTGGAAGAGGGGAGACATCAGAGCGTTTCTCCCTTCTTTCCCTGCGCTGGGTGATGTCTTCAGTGGAAGTTCCATCTCCTCCCTGGCTCTTACCAGTCATTCCCGATGTGGTTCTAGCTTAGGCTGTGGTCCCAGGCTTCAGTGAACCTACCTTCTCTTTTTGTCCCTCCAGCCTAAGGCTGGTTGTGGCTTTCTGCAGTTGCGAATCTCTGGGTTATTCTGGGTCTCTTTTTTGGCTTCTCAACAATTCCCCCACATAGGTAGCCAGTACTATATGCTAAATTTCTTGTTTTAAATACTTAGGAGTGGTTTCATTTTCCTGTGTGAACTCCGGCTGTGCTAAGGTATCAGATAAGGCTAAACTGAAGAAGTTAGATTTAAAATAGGAACTGAAGGGGCATCTGGGTGGCTCAACTGGTTAAGCATCTGACTCTTGGTTTTGGTTCAGGTCGTGATCTCACAGCTCATGAGTTCAAGCCCTGCATCTGGCCCTGTGTTAGCATCACGGAGCCTGCTTGGGATTCTCTCTCCCCGCCGCCCCCCCCCCCCCGCCCCTCTCCTGCTTGCACTGTCTCTGTCTCTCTCAAAATAAATAAATAGGCTTAAGTTTTAAAATAATAATAAGAAGAAGAAGATAGTAACTGGAGAACTAAAAAGATTCCAGTCATCTGATGCTCTAGAAGGAGGTCCAGGTTGATAAACATGAAAGTCCAGAAAGCACAAAAAACCTTGGCCTCTTCAAGGAGGATAAAGTAAGCCAGAGTGGCTGTACCATCATGTGAGAATTTAGCGATCAGCTAAAGTCAGAGAAGGAAATAGATACAAGATCACAAATTTTGCTATTCTAAGTGTGAGAAAGATGGACAGACATGCTTTGATTTGAATTTTTCAAAGATTACTCTGATTACCTTGTGGATAACGCATGCAGTGTTGGAAGGGAAGATAGTCCAGAATAGAAGCCAAGAGGATGAAGAAAAGAAGGCAGGTTTACAGAGTTTTATAGACAGAGTTGACCCAGCTCACTAGCGGTATCAACATCAAGGACAAGAGAAAGTTAACTAAGGATGACTTGGTTAAATTTTGATCTGAACAACCAAGTGGATGCTGGCATTCTCAGCTGAGAGAAAGAATGAGGAAGGAACAGGTTGAGAGAAGGGAAAGATAGAGAATGAAGAGTTCTGTTTTGGTCCTGTTAGATTGAACTGCCTCTTAGACCTTCAAGTAGAGATGTGTAAGAGGCAGTAGGTCTATGAGTCTTGAGTTAAGGGGAGAGATTAGAGCTGGAGATATAAGTTTAAGAATTGCTGGCATATGAAATGGTTTTAAAACCACAGATCTGGATAACATTGCCTAAGACAAGAGTGAAATTGGAAACAATTTATCACAACCCTTCAGTGATTGTTCTAAACACAGGACTTTGAAGGAAAAAGTCATTAGACATAACTATTTAAAAAATAGAATTTCTAAAGAGCAAGTAGAAATGTTTTGTATGTGTGTTAAAAAAGAATCCGAGAATCTGAAGCCCAGCTCTGCACAATTAATTTGATTAATGTAGACAGCTTTTCAAATAATGTGGGACACATAACAGATGCCTGAGTAGTCTTTGCCATTTACATGGTCTAAGTGAAACAGAGGCTAATTAGGAACTTCTTCTTTCAAAGACATAAAATTTCCCAGGAAATCAATCGTAGTTGATGCATTGTCTGAAATGGGTACACAAATATCAACTGACCCTGAATATTACAAAGCTTTACCAACTTATCTTTCATTTCTGCCATCCCTACCAGGGCAAGTAACGCATCTTTCAGACACTCTTGAGTATATATGCTGAGAAATCTTCAGCTTATCTGGACCACCTTCCTCCTTCTGAGCAGCCCTTCCCAACCCCTTCAAATGTGTCCTGACTGCCATTCCCCAAGTAACAGCTTGTCCCATTACCTGGAAATCCTACAATGGCTTCTTACTCCTTCCTCATTACATCTATGGCTCTAGTCCTCCACGAGAGCATCCACATGGCCTTACCTGCAATCCCAACCTCTCCAGCATCTTCTAAACATTACTAGCTGCTTATGTCAGTAGGATACTAGATGGCTTCATATAAAATAGGAGTGCTGCACTCTGTTCAAAATGTATTTTTAAACATTCACGGAATAAAATATGTAGCCCCTGAGTAAAGACTAAAGTTTAGTTTAAAGATTTAGAATTATTAGAGAGGGTGCATGGCGCATTGAGTACTGAGTATAGAGAAAGGGAAAGTAAACTGTATGAGTCAGTCATGTGTTCACTTGCTGTGTTTTTCCTCATTGAAAAAAAGGCATCTCAGAGTTGGAGGATGGCTTTAGCAATATAGAGAGTGGGATTTTTTCCCCCTGCTTTTGTAATCATGAGAAGAAAAAGGGAAAAAACAAAGGCATTCTAAGTGTGGATGGAGAAGCCATAAATATAAGCTTTCCCAAAGATCATAGGAAAACTATTTCCGAAAGAGAAATACAAATGTTGAGAATGGAGAAGCAGGGGAAAACCATCAAGAGGTCTCAAAATAAACACCAGATAAAAGCAAGGAAATGTTTATACCTCATACACCGCAGCTGGGTACACACAGGTGAGAAGAAAAGAGAGTCCTGGACAGGACAGTTAAGTGTAGCATGATAAACAAAAAATAAAACAATTTTATTATTTTCATATTAATTATTCAAGTTATATGCACACCCATAATTTTAATTATTACTCTTACATATACATATATAACTTTAATTGGGGGCAGCAGAATTTCTCTTAAAGAGAGGAGCTATCTTTGTCTAGGAAAATACCTTGAAATGTTTCTTTGGGTGGAAAAATGAGCCTCCTGCAAAAACATGATGTATAAAATGGCAGGTTGGTTTTTTTTAAACATATTAGATAAGCTGTTCTTCACAAACAGCTAACAGTTATTCAATGATTGGGGTAAGAAAGAAAAGTAAAGAGGGAAGGAAGTTTAGAGGAAAAAAGAAGGGTTAAAACCCACAGCAAGCTGCAGGCCTATAGAAGCAGGGCTCCATGACACAGCCCAAGGAATACGGTCGATGGTATTATTTTCTTTTTATTGTTTATTTATTTTTGAGAGAGAGAGAGGGAGAGAGAGAGAGAGAGAGAGCAAGAGTGCGAGCGGGGGAGGGGCAGGGAGCGAGGGAGACACAGAACCCGAGGCAGGCTCCAGACTCTGAGCTGTCAGCACAAGCCTGATGCAGGGCTTCAACTCTGGAACCATGAGATCATGACCTGAGTGGAAGTCAGACGCTTAACCGACTGAGCCACCCAGGCACCCCTAGTCGATAGTATTATAACAGTGTTGTATAGTGACAGATGGCAGCTAGCTGGTGGTAAGCACAGCATAACTAGAGTTGTGGAGTCACGGTGTTGTACACCTAAAACTAATGTAACATGTGTGTCAACTACACTTCAATTAAAAAAAAAAAAAAAAAAAAGAAAGAAAGAAACAGCAGGGGATCTATGAGAGAGCCCGGGGTGGGGATGCTGGGGCTCATTTATGAACAGAAGTTTCAATACTCAATTTAAAGTCATCTGTAATGCTGCAATAGAAATGCCCTGCATGGGGCGCCTGGGTGGCCCAGCAGGTTGAGTGACCCACTCTTGATGATGGCTCAGGTCATGATCCCATGGCTGGAGGGAAAGGGCCTCGCCCAGCTCTGCACTGACATTGCAGAGCCTGCTTGGAATTCTCTCTCTCCCTCCCTCCCTCTCTCTCTCTCTCTCTCTCTCTCTCTCTCTCTGCCCATCCTCCCAATAAATAAATAAACGTTTAAAAACTGCCCTGCATTACCCAAAACCTTCAGTAAAGTCGGCGGAGGGTTTTAGAAAATAACAAAGTAACAGGCTTCATTCAAGTTTAGAAAGGCCTGGAGCAGACACAAAAGAGCTTTAGTTGACGGCGGTTGCGGGGGAGGGGTAAAAGCCTCTTCCCCACCACACCACCAATATTGGGAGGAACAATAAGAATAAGGAATGAGAAAAAAAACCGCTTTTTATTTAAATCTTAAAGAGATGACCCCCTTGATCTTTGGATTGCATAAGCAGTGATTAACAATACTTAAATTCATTGGGAGAAATTATTTAATTTCCAATGCCGCTATTTTCATGTCTGGTATTATACCTGCATATTTATAGCTTACAAAAACAGTAATTCATATCTCTGTTGAAATCCTTATTTTTTAATTAAAGAGTTGCCATCTCTGTAGGAAAAAGAATAAAGCATTGACAGGATTGTGGATGAAATGTTGGGGGAACTTAGCACCTACATCTTAGGAATAACTTCTTGCTGGCACATTCTTCACCAGGCAGGAATTTTAACCATAAACAATTACTGATGCCTGTTTCTAGCTGCATAGACTTTTAAGAATCTTTTTTAAACTGTGACTCTTCTAGCCAGATGAAAGATATTCACTGAAATGCAGAAGTCTGTATAAAATCTCAGGGCGTTATTTACTCCCCTATAACTGAAAGTACCATATTGTGTGCTATATTGTGGGAGATTTTAAAAACGTGGCAAATGTTGGACCCTGGCCTCTCTGCCTTAAACCCTGCTAGTGATCCCTGATGCTCTTATCAGTTAACTACTGTGTATTTCAGTATGCTTTCAGTATAAAATGCTCTCAGTAGTTAACTGAAAACTCCCGGTGCTTTTTATTTTTTTTTTTATTTTTATGTATTTATGTATTTATTTATTTTTATTTATTTATTTTTTCCCCGGTGCTTTTTTTTTTTTTTTTTTTTAAATCCTTTGCCATTGGTTTCTAGATTTCCATTCAAGCATCTCTGTTTGGCATTAATGAAAGTCAGTACCTGAATTCTGATGTATTGTTCAGAAAACTGGAATTTATCTTCATTGGCCCTAGAATGGTGTAACAATGGATAGGTTATTTTTACTTTGGTCATGGATTCTTGGGTCCTACAGCTCAGAGCTCTGCCGCCATAAGCGGAACCTGGAGCCTCTTTGCCTTTTCCTTATTTGTGCAGTGAGGGAAGTCGACAATTAACTTTAAGATTTCTTGGGGCACCTGGTTGAGTGTCTGACTTCGGCTAAGGTCATGATCTCATTTGTTGTGGGTTTGAGCCCCACATCGGGGTCTCTGCTGTCGGATCCTCTGTCCCTTTCTCTCTCTCTCTCTCTGCCCCTCCCCACTCACTCTCTCTCTCTCTCTCTCAGACACAAATATATAAAATATTAAAAAAAAGAGTAGATAAATATGCCTCCTTCTGATTACAACTTTCTGAAGGCAAAATCTGTGCCTCTTCCCTCAGTGGTCTTTATTTTTGATGTATAGTAAAACAGACTCTAGTGACGATAGTCCCAAAACGTTACTCATGAGAAAGGATGTTCAAGTTTACTCCTTTCCAAATGCTGTACATTCTTTCATCACAAATATCACATCTTGGAAAAGTGGAGCAGATGAATGTACAGGTGGTGGTGCAATGAATTATCAGGATGAGTGTTTCCACGAAAACACATTCCCTACCTTCCCTGTATTATGGCAGCTGCTGTTGAGGTTGTTCTCCAGCAAGCCAAGTATCATGATGTGAGGACTCAGGGGATTCGGTGCTGAGCTTGCCAGAAACTAAAGCTTTAGAGCTAATAAATAGGTCATCTTCAGTCCTATGAAATGTGAAGCAGGATCTTGAGTGCCTTTTAATGGATGATATAACCTGTCCTCTATTAATGGGCGTTTAGACTGATTCCAATCTTGATAGTATAGATAATGCCACCATGGATACTTCCGGATAAATGTCTTTGTGAATACATTTGAATATGTGTATAGGATATGCATGTGACCTTCATTTGGTAGCCATAGTATCAAGGTGTATGAAGACTTTTACACAAGTGATTAGCCAAAAGTAGTTGGGCTACATATGAGTTGCAACCAATGCCCCGCACCATTCTTTTTGTCAGTAGAATGTCCTTGAAAGTTGCAACTGAATAGTAAGAGAAAGCCAGGTTGATTTGAATATTTTAATATCTACAAGAGTTATTTTTGGAAGCATCTTTAAAGAATGCAGCTTTCTATCAACTTATACCGCCTATGGAGTTAGATTATACATACATATATACAGCTTCTGTCTTAAAACTCAAAAAAGGAAAAAAAAAAAAAAAAAAGGCCAAATCTCTCAGATAATCAATTAGATAGAAGATATGAGGTCCTTATAACAGACTGTGGACCTCCATGACACAAAGCAAGAGGACTGAAATACCAGCTTTCAAATGATGAAGTCCCTGTTGTAAACTATCAGAATGTTCTATCAGGATTTAGTGACTCTCTTGACTTAAATTTCTGTTGTTATGTAACTTCAAGCAAGCGAATTAGAAATGCAACTCCAAAAATGATATTAGATGACATAATTCCTTTAGGAGATTGCATTTGTCAACCCTAGAAAACTTTAAAATTAAGTATAGAAGTGTTTAAGAGAATCAAAACAATCTTACTAATGCTTTTGGCTAGGTGATATATCTGTGTTTGGTAATTATAAAATACTACTAATGTTTAAGGGAACTTGAGATATTAAGATGAGAGACCAGGTAATTCCAATTTAAAATGCATAATGACATAGTTGATACAGACTTGCAATCTGTAACTCACACACAATGTTTATGAAAGCTTTGAATATGAAACAGGATTAAACATCAGTATGTTTCTGTGTTTTTTTTTTAAGATTTTAAAGAATCTTACATGGGAAATTTTTCAGACAGATAATTGACGTACTTAAAAAGGAAGCTGAGCAGATTAAATTAACAAAATTAGCTCAAAATATATGCAGACATTTAGTCAACTAAGTCTATAAATGTGATCATACACATTTCAAAATTCCCCTAGGGGTGCCGGGGGCGCAGTCAGTTAAGTGTCCCACTCTTGGTTTCCGCTCAGGTCATGATCTCACAGTTCATGAGTTCCAGCCTGGAGTCGGGCTCTGCACTGGCAGTGTGGAACCTGCTTAGGATTCTCTCTCCCCTCTCTCTCTGCTCCTCACCCATTCTCTCTCTCAAAAATAAATAAATAAACATTATTTTTAAAATTCCCCTACAAATGGTTACTAAAATTATCTAGCTTTACAAATAGAAAAAAAAAAAAAACTGGAAACTGAATTTAAAAAACTTAAGAAGTACAGATTTGGATTTTTAACTTTAACAAATTGAATGCTAAATTCTTAAGCAAAAGCAAACCTCTGATTAGTCTCTTCCATATACAAAAGCCACTTTAGGACAAAAGCATTCACATTTATTTTATTTTTTTGAGTTTATTTATTTATTTATTTATTTTTTTTTTTGAGAGAGAGAGAGCACAAGCAAGGGAGGGGCAGAGAGAGAAGGAGAGAGAGAATCTTAAGCAGGCTCTGTACTGTCAGTACAGATCTCACAAACCGTGAGATCATGACCTGAGCCGAAATCCGGAATTAGATGCTCAACCGACTAAGCCACCCAGGCGCCCCCCAAACATTCACGTTTTAAAATTGCTAACTGCAATAGCCCCCTCTGACACCAATTCATCAGGGCTAAGAAATAAATTTTTTTGTTTATTTATTTATTTTGAGAGAGACAGGGAGTACAAGTGGGGGAGGGGCAGAGAGAGGAAGAGAGAGAGAATCCTAAGTAGGCTTCACAGCCAGCAAAGAGCCCAACTCGGGGCTCGATCCCACCACCTGTGAGATCATGACCTGAGCCAAAATCAAGAGTCAGACACTTAACTAACTGATCCACCCAGGCACTAAGAAATAAAAATTTTAAAAGGACACATAAATAAGAACAACCCATTAGGAAAAATGGCTAATTTCTAAGGAAATGAATACAAACAACCAAAAAAAAAAAAAAAAAGAGCTCTGAGATACAGGAATTCCCAGTGAAAAAGTAAACTAGACCTACTGTTTTGGAAGACAAGTTGTCAAAAGTATCATGTTTTGAAATGCATATATCCTTGGACTTGATATTCCACTACCAGGAATTTATCCTGTATACATATTTATGTGTTCACAAAGGCATTCATCCAAGAATGTCCACTGCAGTATTGTTCATATTTTAAAAAATTGGAATGGCCATCAGTAGAGGACAGGTTAAATATGTTATAAAATCCATGCAGTGGCTTAGCATACATCCATTCAAAACAACAAAGTAGTTCTTTGTGTATTGATATATAAAAAACTTCAGTTATGTTAATTAAAAAATAAATAATATAAACCAAGTACAGAGCAGCTGTATGATATACTCCCAATATCTACTGGAAAGAAAAAGAATATGTGTATGTGTATATATATATATATGTATATATATGTGTGTGTGTGTGTGTGTGTGTGTGTGTGTGTTAATACATATGCAAAGAAAATTTCTGAAAGAATATAAGCCCACTCTTTTTATTTATTTGTTTGTTTTGAGAGAGAGAGAGAGAGAGAGAGAGCGAGCAAGTGGGGGAGAAGGGTAGAGTGGGAAGGAGAGACAGAGAGAGAGAATCTTAAGCAGACATCACATTCAGCACAAAGCCTAGCATGGGGCTCAATCCCACAACATTGGGATCATGATCTGAACTGAAATCAAGAGTCAGATGCTCAACAGAAGGAGCCAGCCCAATAAGGATGCTCTTAAAGGTGATTGACTATAAGGAAGATGTATTAGTTTCCTGGGGTGGCTGTAGCAAAGTACCATAAACTGAGGGGCTTACAATAACAGAAATTTATTCTCTCACCGTTCTGGAGTTGAGAAATC
This sequence comes from Panthera pardus, assembly GCF_024362965.1. Taxonomy (NCBI): domain Eukaryota; kingdom Metazoa; phylum Chordata; class Mammalia; order Carnivora; family Felidae; genus Panthera; species Panthera pardus. The sequence goes on along the minus strand of NW_026526765.1, from coordinate 31,731,083 downwards.
AGAAATCAAAGTGTTGGCCAAGCTTATTCCTCCTGAGGGCTGTGAAGGAGAATTGGTTCCATGCCTTTCTCCTAAATTCCAATGAGGGCTGGCATTCCTTGGTGTTCCTTGGTTGTAGATGCAGCTCTTCCATCCCTGTCTCTATCTTCACATGACCTGTCTCTAGATTTTCACATGGCCTTCTTCTTATGAAGACAATAGTCATATTGGGGTATGGCCCATGCAACTCCAGTAAGACCTCATCTTAATTAATTACATCTGCAACAACCTTATTTCCAAATAAGGTCACATTCTAAACTTTTGGGGTTATGACTTTAACATAGCCTTTAGGGGAGACAAATCAACTCATAACAGAAGGATATGGCCATCTGAACTTAGAGAAAAAACTAAAAACTAGTTAATAAGACTACTAGTTAAGGGGTGCGTGGGTGGCTCAGTCAGTTAAGCATCCAACCCTTGATTTTGGCTCAGGTCATGAGCTCACAGTTCATGAGATAGAACCCCACATTGGGCTCTGCGCTGAGTCTGCTTGGGATTCTCTCCTCTCTCTCTCTGCCCCTCCCCCACTTGCATGGGTGCTCCCTCTCGCTCTCTCTCTCCCTCAAAGTAAATGAACTTAAAAAAAATAAGACTACTAGTTAAGTGATAAAGGCATGATTAAGTGCTAGTATGGTTCTGATCCCTTCTAAGACAAACATTTGGACAACAAATACCAGGCTTTGTAAACAGATTGTCCAAATCTCAACATGCAGCATTCAGTTAAATTTAATGATGTTTCCCTCCCCTACTCAGAAGACTTCCTTTCTGTTGAAAACAACATGAAGTCAAAAGTCAATTTCCCTCAAGTGATATTTTTATTTCATGGAGTCTCAGAGACAAAAAGGGCCTTTAGGGACCTTTCTGTATACACCTGCAATGCTTCCCAGTATCTTCAGCAAGAGGCCAGTCTCTGCCTGAACATCTCTAGGAAGGAAAAACCCAGTGCTCCCTGGAGCAGTCCTCTCTGTGGCAGCCTTTTCTGGTGGTTAGATTCTGAGCCAAATTCTGCCTCCCTAAAATTTTCACCATACTGTCTTTGGTCAACCATCTGAGCTTTGCAAAATTGCATACATATTTTATATTTTAAATTATATATACATAGGTAAATATGTGTAAGTGTGTATTTTACAAAATGTCCTAAAAAATATTTTTAAATATATGAAAAATATATTTACATTCACTTAAGTTTCTAAAACCTCTGGGGACATCTTTGGGCTCCGTTCCATGTCTTACCTGAGTGAAAATTATAACCCAATGCCATAGAGGCAAGTAGCAAAAATTAAAATTATAGAATTAATAATTAGGTACAGGAGAAGTTGTGCCACAAACGGAAGCATTGAGAAATAGCAATCAGCTATCTAAAAAACGATTCACTGATAATCAATTCTTGCAAATACCTCTGCTGCCAGAAAATGCTCATCGATGTAATTTGACTAACATTTTTATAAGAAAATACCCAATATAAGTATAATAATTTTCTTTGAAACTTCAACTCATATTTCCTGGGTGTTCCTAAAGAGATATATTCTCCTGGGGAGAATGGGAAAAACAAAAAAAGCAACTTCAGGTGCACAAAGAAGAGCTGAAAGCTTTGAAAATAATAAGGGGGATTTTGTGGGAATTTTGCCCAAGACATCTCTGAGAAAACTTACACACTTCAGGCAGCTTGGACAAGGCATGAATTCTGCATATGAAAGGGTTCCATGAAATGGTGACAAATTGTTCCATTCACAGTTACGCTGCCAGGTTTTGTCACATGGTACGAGAGACATTAATAAATATATGTCAGCTTGTCATTCCCTCACGAAATACTCCCTTCACCCAAATAAATCGGCTCCTTTGAGGCTACAATGGCCATCTTTGTCTAAGAAATACTCGCTCAATTTGTAGACCCACGCTGTTTGCTTGGGGGTACCAATCCACACAAACACGATGATGGCGCTTCTTTGGAAATAGGAAATATCTCCATAGCGCCCAGAGGTGCTGCAGGAAAGTGTAATCATGAGTCACTTGGACGGTCAGTGACTGTCAGAAAATCAAAGCTAGCGTATGACTAAGATGAAGTTCTAATAAAACAAACGGAGCTCAATATGACAGTAACTTGGCCACCCAATTGCTCAGTGAGGTAGCTCAGAAAAGTGAGCGTCCAATTTGCCCTCTTCCTTTCATTAATTGTAAAGGATGGCATTTCTTCATTACTTCCATCATTTATTTATTTTTTTTCTTCATGTCTGTCTGTCTGTATGTATGTATGTATTTATTTTTATACTCTTTTTTTTTCAATATATGAAATTTACTGTCAAATTGGTTTCCATACAACACCCAGTGCTCATCCCAAAAGGTGCCCTCCTCAATACCCATCACCCACCACCCCTCCCTCCCACCCCCCATCAACCCTCAGTTTGTTCTCAGTTTTTAAGAGTCTCTTATGCTTTGGCTCTCTCCCTCTCTAGCCTCTTTTTTTTTTTTCTTCCCCTCCCCCATAGACTTCTGTTAAGTTTCTCAGGATCCGCACTTCCATCATTTAAAAAAACGTCCCGTGATAATTAAGGCCTAGACGTGATAACCTCATGTTAAAAAAATATATATATATATAACTTAAAATATAAAAATTCTACCTTTACAATAATATTTATGACTGACTTGTGGTAAAAACTAAAGGTTAGGCAATCTGTGAGCACATTAATGATACAGCTGTCTGGATAAGCGACACGCAGTCCTGGGCTGCTTCTGCTGCACTCCAGTAGGATTTTCTTACCGAGAAACAGTTGATAGGGTTCCTGGGCGGTGAGCAGTTTACTGCCAAAGATTTACCTAGTGTTAAAAAAGAGGCATTATTATTTTGCTCTTTCTAGAATTCACATTTCAAAAGTGGTTTGTTGCTTGCGTCCTTGTTTTTCCTTTAGCAATGATTTTTTTTTCTTTTTTTAACAATTTATTGTCAAGTTAGCTAACATACAGTGTATACAGTACGCTCTTGGCCTCGGGAGTAGATTCCCGTGATTCATCACGTACCTAAAACACCCGGTGCTCATCCTAACTACTGCCTTCCTCAATGCCCATCACCCATTTTCCCCGCCCTACCCCCATCAACCCTCAGTTTCTTCTCTGTATGTAAAAGTCTCTTACGGTTTCCCTCCTCTCTGTTGGTAACCATATATTTTTTTTTCTTTCCCTTCTCCCATGGTCTTCTGTTAATTTTCTCAGCTTCCACATATGAGCAATGATTTTTATAGACTTACTCACAGCTGTACACGTAGAACTAAATAAAATCCAGAAAAAAATGTAAAAGATTTGGATTCCTCAATAAAGTCATAACGAAAGAAGGGAGTAAATGTGTCAGGATATCCATTAAAGTCTGCTTAGAGTCCCACACAGTAGACTTCAGCAGGTAACTGACAGAAGGGCTGCTTATCTGGAGGTACATACTCAGCTTTCCCACAAATTGCCAAAAGAAATCTTTCTTAGCATGTCTCAGTCATGTCTCCAATACTATCGTAGCCTGCCCTCACTAATTTTCACCACCGGCTCAAGGAGAGGTTTTTTTCCTCTTGGACTGAACATTCTACTGTTCTTCTAAAAAATACTTTCCAAATATAGTCCCTCACCTGATTGTACCCAGCCAGAGTTGGTTTGAGACTGGGTTTTGCAAAATCAGGGGTTTTACCCAACAGTGGCTAATTTGGGTTTTGGTTTTGGGGTCGTGGCCTTTAAGAACATGGAGGGCTTCCACTTTCCAAGTTTTCTTAACTGACTGGTGACTCGTCCGGAAACAAGTATCGCTGTTTTTCTTTTCAATGATTTCCCCCCCACTTCTGGCAGGGCAGTTCATGAGACCTAATTAAAACATGTTATTTCCACACCACCAAACGAGAAGTCAAACTAACCTTTTGCCTTTACAACTTATGTTGTCAGAGGCCTGGGCGAGGGATTGGGGTAAGGAGCTTTATCAGCTTGCAGCCTATCTTATTTGGAAAACAAAAAACCAAAAACAAGCCCATAACTTTCCTGCACTACTCTGGTTCGTCTTCCATGGCTCTGCTCCCTCTTTTCTCTCGGTGCCAAGAAACACTGATAGCTCGAAGCTCTTACAGTCCTTGGCCCTCATGCTCTGTCAGTCCACCTCAGAACTTCAATCCCATTGCATTCCTTCCCAGACCTGGTGGACGTGTCGTATATGTATTTAACTTACGTGAACCATAATTCATCAACTCTATGACTTCTTTGACAGCAAGATGCACCATTATTTTAACTACCACTAAAAACAGTGAAAATGTTGCCACTTAAAAAGTGTATGCGTGCCATCAAATGCATGACACATTCTAACTTCAGAAATATTAAACTGTGCAAAAAATATTTATCTCTGAATCGACGAACTATGGTAATTTAAGGCAAGAAGAAAAGAGAATAGCTTTAAATATCCTTATAAGAGTATGAATAGAACCACCGGCTTTCTCCCATTTTGGTTTCCTCATTGCCTCTAGTACTGCCTTATCTCTCCCTTCCCTTGATTTCTTTATCACCAAAACAAATTTTTTTTTGTCTACTATGTGCAGGTCCTGTGGTAGGTGCTGGGGTCACTAAGTAAACAAGAGACTGTCTTTGTATTCAAGACTCAGTTTCATTGGAGGTGTGGATACGCAAAGCCGCTGAAGAATTACAATAGAGTGACTATCGCTCTACTAGACAGAAGCACAGAACTCTATAAGAGCAGGGAAAGATAACCTAACCCAGTCCAGCAGAGGTTAGGAGAACACTCCAGAAAGAAGGCATCTGAGCCATGATCTCAAAAATATATAAGAACATTTAGCCATTCAAAGGGAGAAGGCAGATGAGAAAAGAAAGATACTCAGATGAAGAAAACACTAGGCATTGAGAGAAATGTTAGTATTGTGTTCTGGCAAATGCCAAAGGTTCCAGAAGACTGTAGGACAAAAAGAAGTGAGGTGAGCTAGAAGCAGCTCCTGAATGGCCCGGTCTGCTGTGTGCAGGAGATGAAAATTGATTCTGAGGAAATTGGCAAATCAGTGAAGAGCCTGAGCATAAAGTGACAACATCAGGTAAATCCTTTATTTTCATTTGTCTTACTTTCTCTTTGTGAGAATAAGATTAATTATGAATAATGATTTGGATCTTCCCTCTGCCTTGGCTTCTGAAGTTGTACCATCATTGTACTGGATAACCACTTTTGTTTTTTCCTTCTGGAGATGGCTATCTATCCATTTTGATATATTTTCTTTAGTACATTATATATTTTTTCCCTCTAGTATCTCTTTCTGAAAGTTCCACCAGTCAGATTTTTGGCTTCTGAGATTGATCTTTAATTTTTATCTTCTTCAAAATTTCTGTCTCCCCATCTTATGGTTCTACGTCTGGGAACACTCCTAGAATTTATCTCCCAATGCTACTACTCCTATATTTTTATGGGAGAAGTAGCACTACTGTATTTTTAATTCCTGAGAACTCTATTGGGTTTCTTTCTTTCTTTCTTTCTTTCTTTCTTTCTTTCTTTAATTTTCTTTAATGTTTATTTTTGAGAAAGAGAGACAGACGGGGCATGAGCTGGGAGGGGCAGAGAGAAAGGGAGACACAGAATCTGAAACAGGCTCCAGGCTCTGAGCTGTCAGCACAGAGCTTGACACGGGGCTCGAACTCATGAACCATGAGATCTTGACCTGAGCTGAAGTTGGACACTTAACCGACTGAGCCTCCCAGGTGCCCTGGGTTTATTTTTTTTTCTTTACAGCAATCTGTTATTGTTTACGGACTTAATAGCTTCCCAAGAATATTCTTCTCAAAGAATATTAATAAACATTTTTAGCATCTGCATGATCCCTGCATTATCTCCATTTTCTTTTTTTCCCCCTGATTTCTCCTTGTTTACTTTGGTTCCTCTCTTCATGATGAGGACTTACCTTAACTTTCTGGTGATCCAAGGTTGTTCCTAGTTAAGAGTGGGACTTTAAAATCTGAGTGGAAGCTACGTGCACACACACACAGGGTTAGTTGACTTCCCTGCAGGGGGGTTGTACAGACACCTGGCCATTTTGTCAGGGTTTCCAAACCACTAGTCTTTCCTCTAATCTTTTACCTCTGACAGCATCCTGGTTGTGGTGTTATGTGCATGTGAAGGGAAAGGGGACTGGAGGATTAAACTATTCTAGAGGCTTCTAATAAGAGCAGACTTTTATTAGTTCCCTTGTGTTGCGTCATGACTCTAGCCTTCACTCATCTGTCACCATGTCTGGTGTCTTTGAATCACCAGCCACTCCCATCCGGTTTCTCTAGTTAATAAATGATGCTCATGGTAATGATGGGCAAAGTGGGAAGTGTTGTAGGCATGAATGTTCTGTTCATGGCGGGCGCTGGGGAATTAGAAGGACCTTTTAGGGTTCCATTCCTTGGACAGGACCAACTTATATAATCTTCTCATCTACTCCTGGGTCCAGCCCCATGCCTCAACCCTCCATCTACCACACTGGCTGCTGCTGGGAGCTAAGCCTCTCCAGGGTTCTGAAGTGTGAACTGCTTTCACCACAGTTACTGTGCTACCTGTGTGGACATGAGGTCTGGATTCCCCTGCCCTAAGAAGTCAACGTCTACAATTTCATCCATGTCTGTCACCCAGCAATTTGTTCAAATAGCTTGCCTGCTGAAGCCCTCTTCTGTTCTTTTTGTCGTATTAGGTTTGATAGCCTTTTATTTATTTGAGTTTAGTGGAGGCTTGGGAGACAGAGGGGGTAAACATGTGAGTTCAATATGTCTTCTTAAACTCGGTGCCATATTTGCAATTTAGATTTGCAAAGTTGTAGCTCGAGTAATTCCTGAGGCTCATGTATGGAATAAATATATTTTCTGAGCCATAAATCAATAAGCGTGATCTGAACATTATGAGAGACAGAAAGACATTGGAAGTCAGAGCTCTCCTGAAAAATTAAAGTTGCACAGTCGTAGTTCCTAGCTAACACCTACTCTCTGCTTTCTTCTATTTTCATACTATTTTTGGCCTTAGTTAAATTTTCGAAAATCATAAGCCAAGCTGGAATAATAAGATGCCTGGAACACTTGAATCCAGGCAGCTTTCGCTCATGATCCCAACTTTCGCACTCTGATCCCCCAGATGCTGTCACTGGTACTTCATGGAATTTATACGCACAATTTCAGGCTTTGGCAGGTTTTTTTTTTAAATGTTTATTTATTTATTTTGATAGAGAGAGAGAGAGAGAGAGAGAGAGAACCTACAGGAGAAGGGCAGAGACAGAGGGAGACAGAGGATCCGAAGCAGGCTCCAGGCTCTGTGCTGACAGCAAAGAGCCCGATATGGGGGCTCGAACTCACAAACCGTGAGATCATGACCTGAGTCTAAGTCAGATGCTCAACTGACTGAGCCACCCAGGTGCCCCGGGGCAGATTTTTAATCTAGATAAGGGTCAACTTTTCTACTTGCGGCTCAGAAGGACTTTTTTTTTTTTTTTTTTTTGTTACTTTTGTATGTTTGACACAGCACAACTGAGCCAACAACTCAGATTTTTAAAAATCGCCCTCAGCAGCAGGTCCAGTTGGTTAATCCACTACTTACTATTCTTTGACTGATTGTTCGGTTTCCTCCCTTTTCCTTATAACCTTCTCAACAAATGCATTCCCCCCAGGCAAGGCCTGGAGAGAGTCTCCAACGCTGGTATCCTCCCCAAGGAAGGAAGCAGTTTTATTTAAAATGTCACAATAAACCTTTGGTGTGGGTGGTAAGAAGCTGAGGGCATGAGGAGGCTGGCACTGAAAGAAATAAAGATAATTCAGCACGTCACCAGCAAGAATTTAGAAGCTTGCGAAGGCAAGAGGGAGCAAACAAAAAGCATTTCGAAACCACTCTGCACAGGAAAAAATAGGAATTTGAGGATAAGAAAAAGTATGGCTCTGCAAAGGAGCAAAGAGTAAGACTTTTAATCATTGGGATGTCAAATATTCAAATACACGTGTGTGTGGTATACATGTCACAACAAATAAATATGTATTTTTCGTATTTGTTAACACAATACAATATATATTTAACTCATATACAGGTCAATATATGTATGTCAAAATAAATCCCGTTCGTTTCCACACACCTTTGGAAAAGACACCCAAAGTCTTGATTTAGGTGGATTTCCTAAGGGAGTTAGAGAGCACTGATCAAGGAAGGATGTTGAGTTTGACAGGGTACAAAAAGAAGTGGCAGATGAGGAACAGCAGAGTAAAAACCATGAACTGGAAAAAAAAAAAAAAAGCAGAAACAACAGCTTCAAGCCAGCAGTGGCCAGGACAACTGTAAATCATCTCCCCTGAAAATCCACGGAGAGACAGGAAGGAACTCGAGGTTCCCATTCTAAATTCATAATACATCAGCTGACATCTGGGTTAGTTTTATGCAATGTCTCGGAGCCTAAAAGAAAGGTAAGCGAAACTTGCCGAAGGAAGCAGCATCTTATACTCTGTCTGCGTTTGATGAGGAGCAAACAGAAAAAAGTATTTAGCCTAAGTAAGGACACGATAGAATGGCTCAGGAGATCCCCTTTGCAGAAAGTGGCCCAGGGTAAGTTGGGGCAGGGAGAAGTGGTGTTGGGGAAGGAATGTAAGTAGAGAGTGGGAGACGGGGCTGGATGGCCCCCAAGGTCCTTTAAGATCCTAAAGTCCAGGGTTCCAAGAGCTGTGCGGACTCCAACCTCTCCACTTTTCCCCAAACGTAACTAACATAACGTCAGACTGATGTTGTGTGTATGCCTCAAAGCTCTCTTAGCGAAGTTCAACAGCACCACATGGTAGTCCTGATTCTTGTTCAAGCCAGTGGTGGGGAAATAGAGGTCTTGCAAAAACTATGCTATTATTTCCTGTTGGATAAACTCTGTCATTCTCTAAAAACACCAGAAGGAGAAAGGAACAAGGGTCCAAAGTGGAAAAGCTTCCAAAACCAGGAAGAAGTGGGCCAGCTTGGAAGGGCAGGAATAGCCTCTTACACAGAGGCCTCCTCCTGGTCCGGACCGGGTTTTTGTTTCTGTGAAAAGGGTCAGCGTGCTAAACTATTATTTGTATATGTGATGCTTTCTCGTAAGCACGCTCTAAGGACTTGCATTTTAATTCAAGATGCTGTCTTTATTTTAGGGAGAAATCAGTTAAAAGGGTCGGTACTAACCTGTCATTTTCCTCTTCTATTTTAAAGCTGTCTGTATGGGAGTTAACTTCTCCCAAAACAAGCATTTGGAAAATTCCTGGTTAGGCCGCTTGCTTGTTTTGTGAATGATGTTTGTGGTCAGCTATAACATATATAGCATGCCTTCTTCGTATTGCTGTCTTTTTCATGCATGTTTTTCTTATTTTGGCATTTTTATGGAAGTGATTAAATATTATTTGGTCTCAAGCTGGTGTAGAAATTGTGGAGATGTAGAAAATACTCTCTAGCTGAAATCCAACATACACATACCCACACAATCATAAACACACACACATATGCACGCAGCATTTCTAAAGTATGTCCAGATAGCTTTTGTTCAATTCTTTACTTCTTCTCTTCTTCCTTCCTTCCTTCCTTCCTTCCTTCCTTCCTTCCTTCCTTTCATGTGGAGGGAAGGAAATGAAAGCAAATACGATTTCCATTTCATTTTCGGCTTGCTTTCTGATAGACACAGCATTGTTTGGATGTCCAGGCCTCCAGCTTTTACCCAGAGGTAAATGTTGGAGAAATGTTGTTTCCAGTCTTATTCCGAATGACTGAAATATTTTTGCAAGGTGTCACTTTCCAAGCTTTCATTAATGTTCACAAGTTTCAATAGCAAGTTAGAATGTTTCAGTAACTTTTAAGGGATATTCTTTCCCCACCCCACCCCACCTTTCAAAAATAAATATAAAATTAAGCTGAAGAGAAAGTAAATCCTGGTATCTAGATAAAAAACTCATGACACACTGATTAGTATTTAATAAGTTCCAAAAAGTATCCCCAAGAAGTAGAATGTTTCTTATTCTATTAAATCAGTCGTATACAGTGTTATGTGACAAAATCTAACAATTTTAGGAGAAACTGTGTTTTGTTCTTAGAAAATTCAACTTCTATTGACACTGAGCAAAGAGGAGTATGGAAGAGTAAAATTGGGACATAAGCCAGAATAAATTTTCTGTGAGAAATTCTATCAGATGACTTAAAAAGTCTATTCAATATTCGATATCACCTGTAGACATAATGAGAGAAAAAAATCTATTCCACTTAATTACTTCTTAGAAGGTTTAATTGGGATACTGGCTTGCTTGCTCTATATTTCAGGAGTTGGGTCTGCATGATATTTATGTTATAACTAAGAATTATTATATATTTGGAGATACTTTTTCAAATACTCTCTATACGTAATTATAATAATGATTGAAGACATATTAAAAAAATTTCTTTACTTATCCATATTATTTAGTTGCTAGGAGACAAATATAAAGCATCTAATATTATTAAACAGGTTATAATCCACTTTTAATTTCACAATGAGAATTGCTTTGGGGTATGTATTTATTCAGACTCTGTAGATATATTGTGTACTCAGTGCAAATAATACCTATCTTTCTCTGCATGGTGTTTGCAATTTGGAGAAGGGTTAATAAACATATCTTACTGACTAAGCATGTTGAAGCTCCCCTAAAAAAGTAAGATGATCACTAGCTCAGAGCATTGTCAAATTATTTGCGATTTAAGATATATTATGACTTACATAAATCCATTGAAAGCAAAATGTTTAATCCTCTTCTTTGTGTTCAAAATATGTAATGATATGATTTTATACAACATTTCTGGCATGATAAATTTTATCTTTTATCATCGTATGCAGGGCAAGTATTTTTCAAACTGAAGAATGCTGCACACACAGAGTAGTTATTTGCCATAAGACACAAAGTAGTGGCTGTGCCATTATGAGCCACAAGGTCAGCTATACCCCAGGCCAGCGTACCCTCTATTGGAGTGGAAAAAAGACCTTCTCTACTGAGGAACTCGAACTTGAACCTTCTTTGCCATGAATAAATTATCTTACGATCTTTGTGTCCTCATTAACATTTGTGTTCTTTAACATATCATCTTCCATTATATTTTAAGAAGATCCATTCAGATAAATATCTTTACTTCCTTCTTTAACTAACAAAATACTGTTATGGCTTTAAAAAATGTTTTTATTGTGTCCAGACCTATATGGCTGTTCAGTTTGGAGACTGTTCAATGATAATGAATAGTACAAATTCTTCAAAAAGATTATTTCAGCCCCAAATGTTTCCCAATCCAAAGAGTAAGTTTTTCACCTGATTCATCTCAGGTTTTGGTGTGTGTGTGTGTGTGTGTGTGTGTGTGTGTAGTACTTTGTTGCCAACTCTATTTCTATTCTATCTTTATTCCCTCACATTGTTTTCCTTGCTTGGATCCAAGTCTCCATCTCTTCCTATGACTTTTACTCAGGACTGCCATAACCGGTGAGCATTCCTCAGCTAAGAAGAACCAGATGGCCATGAAGAGATGTTAATGTTTCCCTCACATGTCCTCTGGGCAATCTTTCTTCACAAGGGACAAGTGTGCTAACTTACCACTGCTCTGAGACTTATACTAATCCAAATAACAAAGGACAGTTGTCCTATCTTGATGGCAGACATGAGGCAGAAGAATCCTACCTTTATGCAGCAAAAAGTCGACTGGTTTGGAGAACAAATTGTTTGGAGAAAGCCCTAAGTTGTACTATATCTTATATATACAGTGCCATTTATTATATATACAGTAGTACCAAAATAATTTTCTGATTCAATTACAGTGTTTTAGGCAAAATAGAAACATAAGGCATTATGATTTTACATTATAATGCTCAAAGATACTTGGAGATTAAAAAGAGTATGCATCTAGCAAAATAAAAAAAATAGGAAAATTAATAGCATCTGTGCTAAGAGAGACATTAGGGATAATTCAAAACTCTAATATATATATCCTCTTCCTTCTCCTTCATCAAATGTTTAGGAGGTCATTCCGAGTAGTTTAAAGTTGACTTGGCAGGGTAATAAGAGTTAGAAGAATTTATTTGAATCTTGGCACCTTCACGAGGAATCTACATGCACTTGAAGGAGTATCCCTGATTCTCTGAGACCCATTTTTATCACCTTCAAAATGAGGACAATTATACTTCTCTAACTTGCAACAAGGATATAAGGATCCAATGAGAACATTTTTGAAAGTTTATTAAACTATAAAGTTATATGCAAAAATGCATAATCAGCATCATCTTCGTGAAGGTCAAAGTTCTATCCCATTCCTTTTCTGTTCCCTGGTTAGAGGTGCCACTCATGCTGGAGTGACAGAAGGATAAGGAAGAGAAGTGATGCCCTCCCCACCCTCAAGACATCAGCAGTACCTTCAAAATGTAGAATTGCCTTTTGCAGCTCTATCCTGACTACCAAAGACACTCCCAAAAGAAAATCTACTTAAAGCTTTGTAGATTAATTCCTTAACTTTATCAAGCCAGGAAAAAGAAAAAAACAAACCCTGTAACATCTCATCAGACAAGCACATGACAGCAATACAGGCCTCTTTCTAGGGCTCAGGAGCCAGACTTTGTACCTATTTGTTCTCCTCGCCCCCGTGGTGTGAAGCAGACAGGAAAGGCAGGTCATTTTGCAAATCATCTGACTCCAGCCTGAAATCAGTAACCCAGAAAAAAAGCACTTGGGAACATAGGGCCATCAAAGAGGGGCCCAGGCCTGGGCCTTCTGATAAGGCCTAATGTTGAGTGGACAGTGGTTATTAGGACTCCATGGATCCGTGATCCTGGAAGGCGCCCCTCCGGCACGCATGTCTGGGTCTGCTCTGGAGGGGAGCTAGGGAAACAAAGCCATTCTTTCAGTTAGGGGGGGTGCCATGATATCCAGAATCTGAATTTGGGGCTTCTAAAGGCTGAAAGAATAATGGTTTTTAAAATAGCTCCATGTGGGAAGCTCTCTGAGCTAAGCATGGAATCCTAGGGAGTGGAGCCACGACTTCTTTACAGACAGCACCCAAGTGGTAAACCAGCAGTAACAGGCTTATGGAAAATGTTGCATGAGGGGCACCTGAGTGGCTCAGTCAGTTAAGCATCTGACTCTTAGTTTTGGCTCAGGTCATGATCTCGGGGTCGTGGGATCGAGCCACACGTTGGGCTCCACGTTGAGTCTCTCTCTCTGTCTCTGTCTGCTGCTCCCTCTCCCTCTCCCTCCCCCTCTTTCCCCTGCTTGCACGCTCTCTCTCTCTAAAATAATTAAAACAAATGTTGGATGAATGAATGAGTGAATGAATTATGAACAAATGAACTATATGAAACACCTAATGGTGCCAGTGATCTTTAATTCTTTGTATTGCAGAAATTTTCAAATATAAACAAGAATGTAGAGAATTGTACATTGAACCCCTACATACCCATCACTCTGCTTCAACAATCTTGTTTTGTCTATTCCCCCTCAATTTGGGGGATGGAGTAAGTTATTTTATTTTTTTAATGTTTATTTATTTTTGAGAGAGAGAGAGAGAAAGCGCAAGTGTGGGAGGGGCAGAGAGAGAGGAAGACACAGAATCTGAAGCAGGCTCCAGACTCTGAGCTGTCAGCACAGAGCCCCAACATAGGGCTTGAACTCATGAACCGCAAGATCACGACCTGAGCCAAAGTCAGGCGCTTAACCTACTGAGCCACCCAAGAGCCCCTGATGCTTTTTAAAAGATCACTTCTGTGATATGCTGTAGAAAATACACAGCTAACTGTGAAGTCTATTTGAAGTATACTGAAGCCTGTCAATATATCTACCAGGTTAGGGGAAATATAGATAGAAGATCAAATTAAATGACACCACCAGCCATGTCAACAAATCCATAATGTGGTACATTAAACTGGATAAATGGACAGTTTTCTCCGACAAGTCAATGGTGTTAACAAAATAGAGTGGTGTAAGGTGGGAAAAACTGCTACAGATTTATGGACAATTTAAAAGACAAACTATTCAATTTTCTGTTTGATTTTTGAATCTTGCTTAGGTTATGAGTCTAGCAAATAATATATTAAGAGATATTTTTGAGACAGAGGAATCAGGATTTTACAAGACATTAAGAATTACTGTTAATTTTGTCAAGTGTGTGAATGCATTGTCTAGCCTGTTTAGATGCCAAGTATAGAATATAACAGGTTCCTATTCTGGACCTACTAGAAATCAGATCCTCAAATTAAACGATATATGTCCTCTCTTTTTGGCTTTACTTGTTTTAATGGATCTGTATCAGTGTAGTAACTAACTACATGCAGCTATTTTTTTTAAGTTTATTTATTTTCAGAGAGAGAGAGAGAAAATGAGCAGGGGAGGGGCAGAGAGAGAGAGAGAGGGAGAATACCAAGCAGGTTCTGCACTGTCAGTGGGGAGCTTGATGCAAGTTTCCAACTCACGAACCATGAGATCGTGACCTGAGCCAAAACCAAGAGTCAGATGCTTAACTGACTGAGCCACCCAGATGCCCCATGCAGCTATTTTGTTGAACCTGGAACAAGAGGAACCGTAGAAGTCAGACAAGTTTAGTGGGTGTTCCCCTCGCTAAAGTAGGAATATCACAGAGGCAAAGATAAAGATTTCTGGTTGGCAAGAATAGGTGAGAAGGGAAAGCTAAATCACGTTTGAAGATTACAATGATTTGCTGGTAGTTACAGTCAATGAAACATGTTGCTTATGGGAAGTTAGAAATCATCAGGCTCTGTCAGGATAGGTGCTATGGGGAAAGCATAAATCAGAGGAGGGAATAAGGATAAGGTAGTAGGGCAGCAACTGAAAATTGATTGGTTTCGTTAGCTTTCTCGAGCTGCTGTAACAAACTATTAAAATCTAGGTGGTTTAAAACAAGAGAGATTTATTCTCTCACAAATCAAGGAGGTGTCAGGGCCCTGCTTCTTCCAAAGGCTCCAAGGAAGAATCTGTTCGATGCTTCTCTCCTAGCTCCTGTTAACAGCCTCCGTCCTGGGTGTACCCAGGCTGGCCAGCTGCATTGGCCCAACCTCTGCCTCCATCTTTACATCATCTTCTTTCCTGTGTGTCTGTGTCCAATTTCCCTTTTATCATAAGGACACCAGTTGTCGGATTTAGGGCCGATCCTAATCCCATATGACCTTATCTTAACTAGATTACATCTGCAAAAACCCTATTTCCAAATAAGGTCACTTTCACAAGTTCCAGGTGGACATGAACTTTAGGAGGACCCTACTCAACCCGAAACCATGGTCACAAATACTCTCCATGAGAAGGTGACGTTTGAACGACTACCAAAACTACTTAGAAAGCTTAGAAGTCATGAATCCAGAGGAAGACAGCCCAGGCAAAGAGCAGCAAGTGTGAAAGTCTGAGATATGAATGGGCCTGGGGTGTAAAGTGAGTGAAGGGAAGATTAGCAGTTACAAAGTAATGGAAGGGAGGGCAGTTCAATACAGCCTTGGAAGCCATTTCTAAGGACATTGGCTTTGACTCTGATGGAGATGAGAATTATTGAAGGGTTCTAAACAAAAGTGTGAAATTACTGAACATTTTTCATGAGACCACTAGCTGCTATATGGACTAGACTGTGGGAGGGATAAGAGCAGAAGCAGTGAGAGGTTATTTCAATAGTCCACGTGAGAAATGATGATGGTTTGGACCATAGTGGTAGCAGTGGCAGAACTTGGAAGCTATTGGGTGATAAGAGTAACACACAAAAATGTCCCAAAAATTGTTTCCCATTAATACTTATCTCTGTTATTATCAGGTGTCTTGTCACCTCTTAGTATTCATTCCAGAGGATGGAGGCAAGCACCAAAATTTAAGAATTGCTTTTATGAGAAAATCTTAAAATGAGAAATGACCATTTCCTTTGTCCTGCAGTTAACATAGACAGCTATCATAGGGCCTGGTACTTACCAAGAATTTGTTATTTTACATGCATCCCTATATCATTTAGCCCTCGAAATAAGCCTGTACCACAAGCATTGTTTTCCATTTCGCACAGTAGAAACGTAAAGTTTAGAGACTTTAAGCAGTTTATCCAATCATACAAATAGTTAATGCCAGAACCAGGATTCTAATGTAGGTATTCTGAATCTCCATCCCAAGTGATTTTCATTATATTGCAGTGAGACAGGAAAACAAAGTCATTATTCTATTTAAGTAGCTAATCACTGTGGTCCCGATCTTTAAACACCGTGTTCCAGAGAGACTTTACTTGATGTTCTTCATTTATAGATGGTTGATTAATTAATTTGACTGATTATAATTATTGACCAGGAAAATTGTGAAAAGAGACCCTTCAGTAGTCAATGTATTAGGAGAGAAAACAGCTAGTCTACACCTCATAACAGGGTGTGCCAGAGGCTCAGAGGAGCTGAATTGCAGCGCAGATCTCTTTCCATCTCTATATTCAGTGACATCACATGACACCTTGAAATAAGCTACAGTGAACCTGAGCTGTTTTTATTCATAGACCAGATTTAAAAACAAACTGTTGTCTATAATTCGAATTCAATAACAACAAAATATAAAGGTGTGTGTGTGAGAGCGAGAGAGAGAAAGAGAGAGAGGGAGGGAGGAAGGGAGAGAGGAAGGAAGAGAGGAGGGAAAAAGAGAGATGAGACAGTGTGATCAAATTACTGGGTGTAGTTAATGTCTAACATTAGTTTAAAAACTGCCTCAATATAAACCAAAATAACAGAATGCGTCCACTTGACAGATAAACACATTTAAAGTTTATGATTACACATTTCCTGGTCGGCCTTGGCAAAATGACTTTAGGACTTGAGCATTTTCAGCAACAACTGCGGAGTTCTGGACTGGGTTTTCCTCCCTCCAAACCCACACCCAGCCTAACTTTCCCAGGTGGTGTTTCTTCCACAAACACACTTTCGGTGAGCTCAGTTCTTCCACGGAAGGCTGCAGCAACAGCAATCTGGGTAGAGGCCCACTCATGGGTTTCAGGAGCTTGGGCGTCTCTCCCAACAGAAGCAAGCGATGAGGTTTCTTTCCCTGTGCTGGCCTGGAAGAATGTTCTTTTACCAAAGATGGGAGAAGCATCAGTCTCAATATTAACCAGAACAAGTATGCTTTCCCTGGCATGGGGGGAAAATCAGGGTAGCTCCAGTTAGAGGGAGTGCTGATGTCTGAGAGCCAGGTAGAAATTGTCTGGAATGTTATTGGTAGTTTCTATTGTCCCCACAGCTTGTATCTTTCACCAGAATTTCTTCTGAAAAATAGCAGCTTATCTAATAAATACACACACACACACACACACACACACACACACACACACACACACATCTGCTACCACCTCTACTTCTACCTTCTCATTCTTAACAACTTCCTCAGAGAAACACTCCTTTTCAGTGACCCTTCACTGTTGTGCTCAGTGTATAACTTCCCATTGTCTCTCTCTCGGGTCCAGACCCAGGCTTAGGGTCAGCACAGAACTTTCTCCTTATGGTCAAAGTCTAGACACCAGGGACAGACGTCCTGGAAAGTGTGCCGAGGTCATGATCAAAGCCAGAAACATGAGTCCAAATGAATCCATTGATCCAGGGAGGAAAGAAAAAAAAAACAGGGGCTGAGGTACAAAGCCAAAGGGGGACAGAGAAGGACAAGGGGCCTGGAGGTGGAAGAGTCACAGGAGCAAGGGAGCGGAACGTGATCTGCGTGCACTCCAAAGTTGCGTTGGGCAGTTAATGTCACCTGCAGCCTTTTCGTTTCTTTATAAAATTCTAATGAGCATGGGCATTGCATGGGGGTTAAGCCACAAACCCTGGGACCTGAATACCTGGGTGTGAAGCCTGGCTCTGCCATTAAGTAATTTTGTGACTTTAATCAGCTTCCGCAGTTTCCTCCTCTGTAAAGTGGTGCTAACAATAGGTTTTAACTTACAGCAGTGTTACGAGGTTAAGTAAATTAATATCTATAAAGTGCTTAGATGAGCATCTGTGTAAAGAGATGAAAAGTAAAACAATATTCACCCATGTACCTGACATCAAGCCTTAGGAAAAAGAAAAAAATACCAGTATAATTAGACCTCCTTTTAATTCATCCTTCTTTCTTCTTTCCAAGGAAACCACCATCTTGAATTTGTGATTTATCACTCTTGGGCATCTATATATTCATTTATATGAATAGTTGTATCTCTAAGTAATGAGTAATTTTATTTTTCATATTTTAAGCCATATATAAGTGGCATCATGCTTTATGTATTCATCTGTAACTTGTTCTTCTTACTCAGTTCATCTGTGTTGATATAAACAGTTCTGGGTCATAGATTCATGTCATTCCTATTATTGTTAGAGTATTCCCAATGAATACATGCACCGCGATTTATTTGTCTGTTCTGTTGATGGACACTTAAGTTGCTCTACGTTTTGTTATTCTAAGCATTCTTAGACATATTTCTTGGCAAATGAATTGGAGTTCCTCTAAGCTGACTTAGAAGTGCAATCTCTGAGGTTTAGGGTAAGCTCATTTTCAAATTTACTTAACATTTGAAAAATTATTCTTTTAAGACACTCAGACAAAAATGCACATTATCATGTGCTAATTGCTACTTGAAGTCCTTTAGACAGATTAACTTACTCAACCCTCAGAACAGCGCTGTGAAGGAAGTTCGATTATTTCTCTCGCTTTATAGAAGAGAAGTTCAGCCATTTTCCTCAGAGCCACACCTGGAGACACAGTGGGTCCCCAGTTGTGCCAAATGCAAAATAGGATATAATAAAAAGCCAAGGTATTCTGGCCAAAAGGTATCATAAGGCAAACAAAAAGGTAAGATCTCACATAATACAGTATTTCTTCATCTTAACTAATTGTATGTGCATTTCCAAAGGGACTATTCTGAGGTTCCATGTCGACATGAATCTTAGGGGTGGGAGGGACACTCTTCAACCCGGTACAGGATCCCCTTTTACCATCTGTGGCCAAAGAAAGGAGTTGAATCTACTTTCCACGTGACAAGCCTTTGGATATTTGGAAAGAGCTCTACTATTCACAGATCTCCCTCCCTAACCCACCTGATGTGCCCAAGGAGTCTCTTTCCCTGGATACGCGTGCCCAATTCAGCCAGGCCACACTGGCAAAGCCCGTAGTTCTCAGTTCCCAAGATATTCCCTCACTGTCCAAGCGGCCCTGCACTGATTTGCCAGTGTCTTCTGCATCTGAAGGGGCATCCTCAACAGATACTCTTTTCCAGGTGTGGACAGACCAAGACAGAATACAGTGAACCCTCAGAGGTGCCAATAACCCTTATAATATTGTTTGGGCCATGACTGCATGAAGCCATACATTCTAGATCATTCAGAAGAGCTGAGTAACAGTTCTAGCTCTGTCCCTAACTCTGTAAACAGAAAAAAATCAAAGTTTCTGCACTTATATTTCTTAACCTTTAGAAACAGTAATACTTGCCCTAACCTGTTTGACAATAATGTTGTGAGGAAAAAAAATATCAGATTGGTACAAAAGACTCAGATAAAATCTTCAGATAAAAATGGGTAGAAAGAATGTGGCTATACACCCAGAGCGCAATGGAATGTAACCTTGTCTTATGTCATGGGGTCTTCTGATAATCCAGTGAAACCTAGGGTGCACTGCTTCAGAAACTGCACATAAGCATGGGCGCACACACATATATAAGCTTCAGAAGAATCGGGGAGTAGGGTTACTCTGGAGTCCAGACATGGGTTCTCCCTGTTCTCTAGTTAAGATGTGAATTTGAGCCTGAGTATTAAATGACTACAGAAGATAGCATTCCTTCTTGATGCACAGATGGCTGTTCTGGTTTACAACTGAGGCTGTTAGGCCAGCCCGGCCCAGCATGTGGCCAAAGTTGAAGGAGAGTAGAAAGATTTTTGGATTGAATTCAGCGTCTGTGGACAGTGAGGCACCTTCTCAGTAGGAGCAATAGAACTCCGAAGGGCAAGAGGTTGGTCTTCAGTCCCCCTTTTCTCATTTTCTCTCTTTTCTCCCGTTTTAATATCCCCATCTCAGCAGAAATTTACTCATCTTTCTTTGAAAGGATGAAATTGATCCGTTAAAGTGATCCTCACTAACATGTTAGAAAATCAGTGTCCAAGGACTATCCCACCGGAGAAGTCAACCTTAAGAAAGTTCCCCACAGCCAGAGGAACATAGCTGCCTAACACATGATTGACTAGGCAGAATTTCCATTGGGAGTAGAAATGATTTCTAGTACTACTGTATTTTTTGCATAATTTTAACATCATTTACAGTTATCATATTGTCTCAAATTCTCCAAACTCTTCTCATTGAACATGATTTCCTTTGACTTCCACCAAAAACCAAAACACGAGCGGGAGACAGGGAAGGCCCGTTTTGTAGATAAGGAAATTGAGCCTTTGAGGAGTTAGGCCGGTTGCCCTAAGTCTTGCAGTCAGTAAAAGACACACCCAGAACTTTAAGCCAGATCTGATCCTAAATCCCACTTTCTTTCGCTGTATCACAGAGGTAAGCATTTACATGACATCCTGTCTCAGTTTTCCAGTGGTCCCTTTGAAGCCAAGATGTAGTATGACTTCAGGGGTAGTAGAGGGTCATCCTAGGAGTTGGAAGTCATCTAATTCTTCTCTTTCCGGTAACCTTAAGCTGGGTACAGAGTGGAGTTGACAATTGCCTCACCTGATCAAAACAGGAAAAAAAATCTGTCCCTGTTCTTCCTGATGACTAAGATCTCTTTAACAATGAGCGGTGTCTTTCATGCCACAGTAAGACACGGGATTGGAAATGCAGTGCAAATGTCTGGGTATAGGTCAGTGTACATGGCTGATATCAGATCTTTCTCTGAAAACAAGCTTTGACAGGGGAGGAGCAGGGAGAGAGTCACCACCAAAGCCAGGACAGTGTCTGAAGCTGTTGAGAGCCAATGGGAGAGAGAAAAGCCAATGTCTAAAGACCAATGGCAGCTGCCTCCTCTCATCCTAGCAGTTCTGCCCAATCCACTTAACTCTCATCACTCAGAGAAGGACAGAGTGAGTATGCCCTTGGTTGTGGGAGAGCTCAGTGTTTCTTAAAGTGTGGTACCCAGGACTATAGCATCTGAATGACCCGGAGGTGTGGGTAAGCACTCAGATTCCCAGGCACTTCGTGCCCCCTGCTGACCCACTCACATGCCTTTCCAGTCCAGGTCTCTGGGGCTGGGGCCAGGAATTAGCCCTTGTCGCAAGCTCCCAGAGTGTCTGCTGGGAACATCAATGTTGGAGAACTATTGTTCTCAAGGCCAGATGAGATCATGAGAACGCATGATGAATACTCAACTCACTTTTGAAAGATCTTGAGGAAAACACCTCAGTGAAAGCTATTTTTTTAATGTTTATTTGTTTTTGAGAGAGAGAGAGCAGGGGAATGGCAGAGAGAGAGAGTGGGGCAGAAGAGCCAAAGCGAGCTCCTCACTGATGGCAGAGAGCCCAATGTGGGGCTTGAACTCACGAACCACAAGATTGCTACTTGAGCAGAAGTCAGACTTTTAAATGACTGAGTGACCCAGGCACCCTGAAAGCTATTTTATGGATTTCTTTTATAACTCTTCTCCTTCTTTATCTTAAAATCATTTGGTGTATTTAAAAAAAAAAATTAGGCAAACCTGTGTATATACCATTTCACGTAGATGCACAAATGTGATCTCTATAGATCTGCATATAGGCTATTTTAATTTTTTTCCCTTTTTGCACAACTTGTACCTCCTTCCTTCCCCTGTCTATTCTCATCTCCATCAGGTCCCCAGTGATCTATAATGCAATCCAGCCTCCAGTCTCCCTTATAATCATACAAACACACACACACACACACACACACACACACACACACACACACACACAGATAGGTGTTGCTTTTTGTATTACTAAAACAGAAACATATTTTAAATTTTTCTTTGTCTTGTTTTTCTCACTCAACAATACCTAATAGAAATTCTTCCATATTACAAGGTTTAACTCCACAATTTATTCTTTTAAATGATTGCATATGATTTCACAGTGCAGATGAATCAGAACTGACTCAATCATTCCCCTATTGACAGACAAAATTTGTTCCCAGGTTCTTACTATGGACAATGCAGTGATTAACATCTCTGCTTTATTTCTAGGGATAGATTCTTATTCATAGGATGGAGAACTATTTAAGTGTTGGCTACAATAATAATTAATACTGGCATTTTGTAGGATTTTATGCATTTTTATCTTTAACAACTCTTCAAATTGCTTTCCAAAGAAGATGTTGTAACTGGTAGTTCATACGCGTATTCTTTTTCCCCTTTATAACTTCTCATTATAAAAGTTTATACTGGTAGCAAAATGTAATTAGTTATATGAATTTATCATATTGAATTTTTAAAGTCCTTCACTTTAAACATCCCAACTTATCAAGTGCCATTTGAATTTTACTAGTCCTACACATCACAAGCAAATACCAAGCATTGTGTTCTGAGGTGCTATACATGTATAACCAAGAAAATAAACCAAAGCAACCAACCAAACCAAACAAAAACAGGTTGCCTTCAGTAAGACTGCCCTCCAGATATTTTAGATTTTAGTTAGATCAATGGATAGATAGATAGGTAGATAATAGGAAAGCCTCTAATATTTGTCATGCCTTGCCAACAGCCAAATCTGATAGGGTCAATTTTTCTGTATCTGTAAACATGCAGGATAAGTCAAGGTCAAAGAACATTTTCTGGGAACAATAGCCATTTTCTTCATTTTTTTATGACACTGAGGAGGAAAAAGAAAAGACGTGACCTCACTAGATCCATAAACTTTAACCAGTCCTTGTTCGATTAGAACATCTGGAAGTGTCCAACAAGGCACCAAGGTGCTCAGACAGTTCACCTATGACCAAATCCAAAGTTCCATTTCAGTTCATGAGAAATGGAAGGATTCAGAATGGGATGTTTAAGGGAGACAAGAGGAGTAGGGAGGCGGATAGAAGAAGGGAGAGAGAAAGCATTAGGTCTGCGAGCTAAAGGGGGAAAAACCAGCTTAATTATGGAAGAAAAGACACACACATAGGATAGCTTGCACAAGCAGAGTTGCTGTGGAAGCACATTCCAGGAAAATCTTAAGAGATTACTTTAATAATAAACCATGCATTCTTCAGCAAGCCATCACGGGATTAACTACCCCTTTCCTAGGCTGGGAACACAGTCGTCAGGTTTTTTGGGTTTTTTTTTTTTTTCTTTTTTTTCTCCTTCTCCCTCGAAGACGGGATTTGTGCAAGGGAAAGTCATGCAAGGACCGTACTTTTTCAAACATTGCATTAAATTTTCCTTACCTTAATTTTCTAAACATTAAATTTCAGTGGTGATAAGAAAAGACCATTGAAGCAGGGTTAACATCTGGGTGGTCTTGGGTGTGATTCTCCAGCTGGAAGGGAGTTCATTTTAGACCTACTGAAAAGTGAACAGCTTTGATGGGGCAGGAGACTGTGTTCCATCAGAGATTAAAAGGGTTAAATTTATTTTCATCCTTCTTTTTTTTTCTTCTTACTGTGAGCAAGACACTGAATTACTGCCAGAAGCAGTATCAGCACCCTAGAGATATAAAAGTACTCTTCAAATCAGAGTTCTCCACTGTGGACTCAAGATTTCTCTGTAAAATGACAGGGCCGTCTATTTTAAGCTGGATGTGTGAGCCCGCAGTTCATAAATGGACCGTTTTCATCAAAGTCTTCTCTTGAAATTCCAGCTCATTGCGGACGAAATCATTTTCTTCCTCTGGCTCCTTAGACATATCCCTTCCATTTGGTAGAGCAAACATAAGTTAATATTGCTTGATAAGAGTCTTGATTTAAAAAAAATAGGTTTGGGGCACTTGGGTGGCTCAGTGGGTTAAGCGTCCGACTTGGGCTCAGGTCGTGATCTCACGGTTTGTGAGTTTGAGCCCCGCATCGGGCTCTATGCTTACAGCTCAGAGCCTGGAGCCTGCTTGGGATTCTGTGTCTCCCTCTCTCTCCCTGCCTCTCCCCTGCTCATGGTCTGTGTCTCTCTCTCTCAAAAATAAACATTAAAAAAAATTTAAAAAAATAGGTTTGGGTGGTCACTTCTGAGTTGAGAAAGTATTACCTATTGAGTTAAAAGGGAAACCCTTTTTTTCCCCCTGAATTGCTAATGCCTCTATTTGCCTGAAATCAGCCTCATTTTTTCAGCTACTTAGGCCTTGGAGGTGAAACTATCCTTCTGGACTTCTGGGTCTTCGAAATAAAACACTATATCCTAAAATGTACCAGAATTTAAGTTTTCTGAATAAATGTTGTAAATACTATCCTAAGATTAAAGCCTACATACTTATCATTCACAGGAAGTCCTTTTTTTTTTTAATAATAGCAAATCATCTCAGCAACATTGAAAACTGTCAGCACCACCTTCCCCACCCCCGAACCCTCAGGTGTGAGGGGATGAGACAGGTGGCAGAAATAGCAGAGGCCAGGAGAGGTGGTGTTCTCCTTGTGGCAGGGTGGTGCCGCTCAGTGCCCCTGGCTCCCTGGCGGTCCCAAGCCTGACCTACTTGAGAGCAGGAAGTGCCCATCACGCTGCGGCTTTACAGCTGGGCTAGGCTTGGACCACAAAATACATCCTTGGTGTCCCATGAGCCCGATTTGAACCCTCAGTTTCCAGAGGTAAGATGCAAATCCACTGTGTGTTGCTTACTCGATGAAATCAATAACCCCTTCTCGTCCAACTCATAATTTGGCACTTTCACATTTAGTACACACCGTTTCCAACTTAAAAAAAAAACAAAAACAAAACAGGAACACAGACATGCTTTTCACCAGAATAATTTCATATTTCTTAAAAAGTGACAGAGTTTCTGGGGATATTGTACAATTGCTCATGATTTTAAAATATGGAGAAAATGAATTTCCAGCTTGGTAAGTTTCACCAAGATGAGAATGCCTTGTGCTGAGCACCTCATTTTCAAATATGTTTCTTATGTTTCATATTTTTCATAGAGGTATAGGGACCACCGTGGAAATCAGTGCAGGAGAGTGTTCATCTTACGTGTCTGCGCACAGATGCACACGCTAATGGAAATATATAATTTTTGTTGGTATCAGATGTTCAGCTTACTTAGGTTATATAGAGGTGAACGTTTTTGTTTATATCAATTTCATAGAGTATTGTTTTTATAGCTGTATATCGGGATGTCATGTCATACCTAAATACAGTATGTTCTACATGTACACACACAGATTCCCCACCAATTTAAGTGCCCCCACAGAGACCACGCCTGTAAAGGGGCTAATCACCCATTTCGCTGTAAACAGCAGGTCCGCGCTGGGACCCACTGCCTCTCGCCAGGAAAGTCAGGAGAAAAGGCAGCCCTTTGTTCCAAGGTCCCCAACGGGTTAGGATGACTTCGGGTGCCACATCACTGGAAGTGGCAATCCGGCCAAGGAATTTGTGAAACGAAGGTCCGGTGGATCCCACCCCTTTCCTGCGGAGTTTCCCTTTCCTGTCCTTATTTGCCCCCTCCCCTGTCCCGCGGCCCCAGCTGGGGAGGCCGGGGCTCCGGCTGCACCCTCCCTCCTCTTTGCCGCGCGGGGCTTGGGGGGGGGGGGGCGCGATCGCCCCCCGCTGGCGGGGCTCGCGCGCGAGGGGAGCCGGGCGCCGTGCGTGGCCGCGGCTCGAGTTAATAAACAGTTAAGTTTGGAAGACTCAGCAGACACGTTGAGGGGGAGTTACCAAGCCCAGGCAGCAAAAACATCCCGGCGCATTCCTGGGGAGTCCTCGGCTGCCAGCATCTGATTAGAACCATATCTCGCCGGGAGTGGCCGCGCGGCTCCGAGGCTCCCGGGCCGGCGGCTATTTAAGCGCGGCCCGCCGTGTCGGCTGCGCGGCAGCCTGGAGGCTCGACACCCGGGAGTCATGCTCGCTTCGCGGAGGCTCTAGCTGGCCGTGAGTAGCTTGCCCGGCCTTCTTCCCCGTGGCTCCATTTTTGGCGACCTCCTTCCCCTCCTTTGCTTTTCCCCCTAGGGGTGCAGATCCGGGACAGGGACAGTGTGTGTGTGTGTGTGTGTGTGTGTGTGTGTGTGTGTTGGGGGGGGGGGGATGGAGTGGGGGGGGGGGAAGGATGGAGTGGAGGTGGGGGGGGAATCTTAGAAATGAGACCGTACTTGGGGAAACGGCGGTTTTGTGGCCTGACAACCGAGGAATGCTTCCACGGAATGCATTTACCTTTGGGGTCGGGCTCCAGATGTCCAGCTTGTGACATTTAGCAAGCACCTCCTTTTGTGTGTGCGTGTGTGTGCTTGTTTAAAAGCTCTGTGGGCAACCCTGGTAGGACGCTGGTGTGGCTGCTGACTACCTAATTAACTCCTCCAAGGGTGTTTATTTTTGCCCTGTGACAAAGGCTGGGGACCTGGTTTGTGCCCCCGAGAAGCTTTTTCCTGGTGACTGACAACGTTTGGCATGAAAATGTGAACTTTGTCTTACACCCGCGTTCTTAAGAAAGTATCTGCCCAAGAGACTGAACAAACTTGTTTTAAATCCCTGGAGCGTTTAAAAGGTGTTGGCCTGCTTGCTGTAAACTGGCTGGAAAGATTAAGTAAGAATTCTAGAAAAGGGGGGAAAAATGAATGGGTTAAAACCATGGAGCCCCAGTCAGCATAGCGGTTTTCATAGCATAGAGCTGACTCTGTTATTTGTTTCTGCTTCCTTTCCTCTTGACTCAATTCCTAGCCTGGAATTCAGGTCCACAGTCAGTTTCAGCAGGGAGCTGTTTGAGTCCAAAGGGAAATTTAACTGGATTAAAAGCACTTAAAGAATCTGGATGTTATCTCCACCGCATTCCCCCACCCCACCCCCACCCCACCTTTTCCTCTTTCTTTTTGGTTTGTGTTTGGAAGGAAGAGAGGCACACTTGTAAAGTGAGAAGAGCAGAAATAAGCTTCCAGACACATGGAAAGACTTAAAAATTATGGAGGGGAGACTTCATGAATAGTAGATGTTGTTATTACACTATAAAGTGACCTAATGAAAAAATTTCTGGCTCTAATCAGGCAAAGCAGAGGAGTGGGGGAGAAGGAGGTAAGACAAAAACTAACTCAAACAGAAGTAATGGCTGAAGGAAGAAGGCAGCTACAAAAATGCCTTCAAGATGTCTGATAAGGCTCTTGGAATGGCTTTGATGGGATATATAATTGATCTTCTTTGCGGGCTGGAGGTCGGCACAGGAGCATCTACTGGCTGGTGGGGAGGGAGGAACTAGCTGGGAATGGGGGAGCATCCTAGCTACCAAATGGCTCCTCTCCACGCTCCATGACATCTCCATGCTTGCTTCGGGCACTGGCAGTCAGGCCACGATTAGGCCGATTTTCTCTGGGCCTACTGCCCCGCCCACCCCAGGTTCTGTCCCCCACTGAAGGGAGACAGGCCTCGATGACATTGTAGGAAAGTTTATGGCCTTGAGAATTCAGAAGTTTTTGGGATTGAGCTCTCCTTAATCTTTGGGGAAGGACCTTTTTTTGTTGAAGCGCTGCACGTGTGGAAATAAACAGTACCACACTTAATACACCAAGGAGTGTGCCATGTAGACAGTGTCCTAGAAAAAGCAGGAAGGAGACCTAGTGGCCTTTTCCAATGTGTATTTCTGGGACTGATTACTTCTAAATTGCTAATCAGTTTCCCCCTGAGGCAGAAGGGATTCTTTTTCCCATTGGTGAATAAGCTACCTTCCCCTTCCCCTTCCCACTGTCATCTCTATCCCTTCTTATCCAAATGACTGCTCTAGAAACCAGGTCTTCTTAAGCTATACCCTCCCACATTTTAATGGGTGGCTGGGACAAAGTGGTGGTAGTGGAATGTCCTCCAACTTTGAGCCAGGACACAAACGTCATTGCCATTCTCGCCATCTTGGACACAATCGATCTTCCCCTGAGGATGTGAGAGAGGGTAGGGAGCCATGTGTGGCCCTTGTTAAAAGCCTTGTCCAACTTGCTGAGGAAGAGTCCACATTTCCCCTCGAGACTTTTTACAGATTTTAGATTCAACTAAAAGTCCAAATTCCTGTGGATTAGGTTTATTTGGTGCCTTGTTCCACGAGGTTGAGTGGATCTTTGTCTCCTTGTTTGAGTTGAAGAGAATTGCTCTTAAGACACTTGTTGGCATGAGGTGGTACAGGGACCTCTGGAAGCTTCTGGCCAGGTGGGCTGGGGGCGATATTTATTGGCCTGCTTGGTCATGCCTCAATTATTTGAAGATTAAGAGAGTAGGAAGATATAGGCCAGCAGGAGGCTTTGTGGACACGTGGGCTCTTGGTGGCACAGCAAACATATCCTGCTTCGTTTCTGATTCTACCCTAAGCCTAAGCTTGCTCCCACTGATATTTTTTTACCTGAATGGTTTTGAAGGCTCCATGTGTTTCTCTCCTTCAATGTCTCCTGCCCGGAGGATGTAACTAATGTCAAGGACAAGCGGAGGTGCTGAAATACTGGAGAAGCCTACTGAAGACTGAGCTCTCCAGCGTGCTCAGTTGCCCTAATGGTTATCAGAGCACACCTCCCTAGGTGGAAAAGCTTGAAAGCTCACTGGTTGGGGAGTTTCGGCTCACAGATCCAACGTATCAGGTTTTCTGTCCTCCAAACGGAATCAGAACGAGAACTACCCTGGCGATCTGAGACACCTGAGTCACAGGATGTGCTCTTTTAAAATTCTCTCTGGTGCTGTGTGTCATTCTCAACTTGAAGTCGTGCCACTGAGTGGCACGGAGGTAAGCCAGAGTCACCTTGTGGTGAACTAGCTGTACCGTTGGTTAGGTGTGGTTGGTGGGAACCTAACTCACGGGAACGGAGCCTGACGGGATTGCATGAATCAGGAGGCAAGTGGGCAGTCAAGTTTCCTCCTCTACAAGAAGCTGCTACTTTCTGATGAGGAGGGCAAGGCAGGCCGAGTATGGACACCGAGGACTAGCAGTCATGCCAGTTTCTGCCTCCCACCCAGGACAGTCAGGTAGTGGGTTGAGAGCGTGGGTTCTGGGATCCTGCTGCCTTGGTTCAGATCCCAGCCACACCACTGTTGCTTAAGTGACCTTGGGCAAATTGCATAACCTCTCTGTACTTAAGCTTTCTTATCTGGAGAGAATAAGAGTACCTACCCCAAGCTTGTTGGGAGGAGCGTGAGTCTAATATGCTCAGAATACTTTTTTTAAATGTTTATTTATTTATTTGAGAGAGAGAGAGAGAGAGCACGAGCAGGGAAGGGACAGAAGCAGAGGGAGACAGAGAATCCCAAGCAGGCTCCATGCTGTCAGCACAGTGCCTGACTCGGGGCTTGAACTCATGAGCCATGAGATCATGACCTAAGCTGAAATCAAGAGTCAGAGGCTTAACCCACAGAGCCACCCAGATGCCCCTATGCATAGAATACTTTATTCTGTTTGACTTAGAAATGTGTTGCTTTATTTATTTATTTAGCCCACTGAACCACTGAATTAAGTGTCTTTGTGAAAACTGAAGGCAGAGGGGAGAAATGTCTCCATCAAAATAGGGCGCTGCTCATCAACCTGGAAAACGTGAATCATTCAAGCACTTCATATTAACAAAGCCGTGTGTTTGCTGTGCTCACGGAGGCTGGAACAGACAGGGAGTTACTCTCTGTTCTTTGCCTGGAAGCCTGCAGTTTGGTTTGGTCAAGCTGACCTCCTCTGGTCTCCACCCCCTCTCAGCCTCCCTGCGGAGAAAGAGCAGTTCTTCCCCAAGTCAGCATGAAACTAGAAGGAAGTGGGAAAGGAGGGACCACCCATACTACACTGAGTGACTAGGCTAGAAATAAAGTCTTCCAAGTGCGTGCGGCCCCATCCTATCCTTGCCCACATAGCTGGGCAGGTTGCCATGGTTACTCCCCTTCCTGCATCCTTCTCCTACCCTGGAAGGAAGCCTGCCACTCCAGGGCAAGCAAAATCTGAACAAATTGCTTCCTGGTCTAAAAATGGAAGTTGCTTTTTTATTGGTAGCCTCCTGTCTACCTACCTCACCCTTTTCCTCTTCTAAACTTACTTTAATCTTACCACTTAATTGTCTAAGTCTTACTAATTCTTACGTCATCAAGGTGGCCAAACCTTAAGCGTTACGAAATTTCAGGAACATGGGAGCTGTTGGCTCAGTATTGAAGAAGCCTGGCAATTTTTCTCTGCTACCATAATTTATACAAGCTAGCTGAGGCAAGTGACCTTTAACTGCCTTACGCTAGCGAGAATTCTGAATGACCTGAGCAAGCAGAGTGGTCGGCTATAAGGAAATTACCAGAAGGCAGAATGAGGAAGCGTGAGGGCTGTCACTTAGATTTTTAGGTAACCACAAAGTAAGGGAGCAGGTGGCATAGGAACTAGGAATCCTGGCAGAGTGAGATTTAAAACACTATTCAACCTGGAAGACTTTTGGGTGAGGGATATGTGCTTTAACAGTTTCTCTGAGTAAACAGCTGTCCTATCTCTCTCTAGCAATGTGATGCAAAGAGTCTGTTACTCTGAAATAGACTTCGGTCTCTGTGTGATAGAGGAAATGCATAAGCTCTCGTTTAAAAAATAAAATGCATTCTGTCTTCCAAGATTGGACACTTAGTTGCCTTGGTGTGTATTTCACAGCTAGAGAGAATTCATCTAAGATAGTAGTTCTCAGAGTGTGGTCCCCAGACTGCAACATTGGCATCATCTGGGAACTTGTTAGACATGCAAATTCTTGGTCTCCATCCCAAATCCACTGAGCCAAATTCTAGCAGTAGGTTTCATCCAATGGTATTTCAACCAGCCCTCTGTGTGATCTAAGAGTAACTTTCACAATTCATTTGTTTTATAATCCAGTTGTTCAGTGGAAAGCATAACAAAGTATTTGGATTCCTACAGTCATGGAAATAATAAGCAAAGCACTTAAACATAGCTCAGTTTAACCGCATCTTAGGATGCAAAACGATGAAAAAGGACAGACCTTGACATTTTTCCTACTATCTCAATTATTGCTGTCTTGATCCTAGGAAAACCGATATACTCCTTAGTTTTATATATCACCTCACTTCCAAATCCTTTCTCCACTTTTGGGTTTTTTTTAAGGTCATAATTAATCTCCATTTATTAGGAGACTGTCCCAGTTACTTCTTTTAAAAAAGATTCTAGTAAACTAGATCATTACCCTTGAACCAGATGGTTTTCTCTAACCTATAAAACTTTTTATTTTGTTTTTTATGCAATGCCGAGAGTGCAGATGAAGGCCTCTCCAAATTGGTAAATGAATCTACTGCACTTAGTTTTTATAGAGCTTTATGGTTTATAAAGTACCATTCCATTCTCCCATTTAACTTTCACTTCAAATAACTTACCATAGAAAAAATGTCTCCATTTCTTAGCTCAGATCTGATCAGTGCAGATCAACTTGTCCTAGGTCCTACCATTAAAGGGGAAAGCCAGGATTCAAGCATGATTTGAATCTTGGTGTTTCTTTAGTAAGTACCTATTATGTTAATTATGTTGCTAGCCTGACAATGAAAGAACTCCTAGGGAGTGGAAATCTAGAAGAAAGTCTGTACCTCCTGAGGCAAAGGCCGTGGACTCTGGATCTGCATTGCGGTGGCAGCTGCACCATTTCTTAGGCACGCTGCTCACGTCTCTGACCCTTGGGTGTTGCCTCACCCACCCTGCAAAACAGTCCTAAGAATGCCTGATGTTAATCAGAGAGTGATGTTGAGCAGAGATCACACCTTAGACTGAAAAATACAAGGGTGTGATCTAAAATTAGAGAATTGGAACTCTGGTTTCGAGAAGGTGGCACATGATTAGTGGGTAAGAGCTCGGATTATGAACGGCAAATGACTGGGACCACCAGTCACTTTGCCACTGAAGACAAGAGATACCATGTCTGAGCTTTGTTTTCTCCATCAGTAGAATAGGTGGCCCCAAAGTTAAAGGTGAACCCATTAAAAAAAAAAAAAAAACAAACTTTCTCAGAGCCGTTGCATTCGCAGTACCCCTACTCTAGAACCAAAATTCTCGGTACAACAACTAAGCTGATATTTGGAAAATGTTCTTGCTTTCATCGTTTGTGAGCTTTAAGCAAGCTAAAATCTAGAGACGAATTTCCACTGAAAATTAGGAGACCTTCCTTCTTGCACACCTTGAAACTATAAAATGTGAGGGTCAAGCAGGAGAATGTGGCAATGCTTCATAAACCAGTACAGGCACGCAAATATTAACTCTTAAGGTACCACTTAAATCTCATCCGGGCAGGACAATTCAGTCCTCCTAAGGTCTAGAGTTCATCCATACTCAGAGAACTGGACAGTGATGAACAGCTTCACTAAATGTGTCCATATTGGATATTGCTGCCCTCCTTGTTCTAAACATTTCACACAAATGACCTCACTGAGTTTTCATATTTTATGTGTCCTATTAGGGGCCCAAGGCCTGTTTTAATCTTCTAGAATATGTCACACAGATGCTAAAGTGCTTTTTATTATCATTTCTTTATTTATCATATGCTTGAGCATTTGTCAGTGGTCTAGGATAGTTGTAGGAAGAATGCTGAGTTACATGAAGAATTGGGCTTCGGGGCGCAATGTTAATCCAGATGGGAAACATATAATTGACCTCTAGATCAGAGGGTCAGAGTGGGAATGGTACACATAGTAGTTGCTCAAATGTCTGTTCTTTAAAAGAAAGTCTCAGATCTGCTTTAATTACATTAACACTGGGCGGTGGTAGTGGTATTTTTGGTTGTGTGTGTGTGTGTGTGTGTGTGTGTGTGTGTGTGTTTTAACCTTTGCTTCTAAAGTTAAACATCTTAATTGCAATCCTATTTTTTAAGTAGAAGACAAATATGTAACTGATAGAATAGGCTCTTCTACCCGCATCTGGTTGATAGTGAGATTTCATATCGATTTCTGCTTGGACCAAGGCTCAGCTATAACTGAAGATTTTGGAAAAACTCATAGACTTGAATTGAAAAGGTCATTTTATTCGGTGTCCAGGCTGCCTTCTGAAGGGTATCCTGATGCATGGATGCTTGCTTAACTGCCTGCCAACTTGTTCTTTGGGATTTCTGATTTATTTATCCTGCTCGTCTAAAGTTCTCAGTGACTAAAAGTTGGCTGTAATTGAAAGTTGGATGATAATATTTACCCGACACCTGCTAGCAGACAGATAAGTGCCAACAATTGCTGCCTGTAAGAAATTTAGAAAAAAAAAAAGTGGCATCTACTCAACTAACCCGTGGTTTTATTATAATTAAGTGACACAGGTAGGGTCCAGAGAAAGAAAAGGCCACCAGTGTGGTAATGGACTTGGCTTTTAAAGGAATGGTGGAAGTCAGAAGAAAAACACATCTTTGGCAGAAGCACATAGGCAAATTGTGCAGGTGTATGTCCAAAGATACAGACTGGCCAGTGTGACCAAGAGAAAGTACAGATGGCAGAAAGAGAAGCGATGGGTTTGGAAAGGAGAGATGGATTGTGCTGAGACTTGGATGTAAGGACAAGAACTTAAATCTGTATTTGTTATGCAGTAGATGTCTTTGTTAAATCGGGAAAAGAAAATGCTGACTCAGATAAATTAACCTAGCTATATTGGTCGAATGAATTTGAGCAGAGATGGTTTAGCGGTTAAAGAAAAACCTGTATTTCATGAAAAATCAGCAAAGTAGAGAAAACGTCCGGCAAATGGAATATTAAGGAGCAAACGGAAGTTATGTATTACCCCTAATGTTTTAAGTGCCCTGCTCTTTACCACGCTGTATGGGACCTCAAAAAGTAGGAGCTGACCTCAAAATTTCATTGAGTTGGAGAAAGAGTTCTACATGAATCAGAGGGCAACAATAGGTCATGGCAAGTGTATAAAAGCGGTCCGTTGGTGAGAGGTCAGGGAAGACTCCCCTAAGGCAACACACCTTGAGTGGACTTTGAATGACAGGCAGAAATTCATGCAGGTGAAGGCAGTAAGTATTACAGATGAGGAAGGCAACACAGGAAGGCACAGTGTGTGTGTGTGTGTGTGTGTGTGTGTGTGTGTGTGTGTGTCTGTCCAGGGCAAATGGAAAAGATTAGCCTCTCTAGGGAACAGGTCTCTGTCTCTGTCTCTCTAAAGATACATTGATAGATAGATAGATAGATAGATAGATAGATAGATAGATAGACATGATTAGTACAAAAGCAGGAAGGCCATGAGGTCCGATAAAGTATTACCACAAGAATTCAGCCATAAAAGTAGGCCAGTTACAACTAGTGCCTTACAACTTAGATTTTCATGGGACCCTTTTGAGAAGGTGAAGGAAAAATTCATCCCACAAAGAGTTTCTTTACTTTATGTATTCTAAATATATTAAAAAGTACCTATGTTATGTGTACAGAAAATAGCAAAATAACACCGTAATATGAGTTGGCTAATTGTGAGGGACAAGATACGTGATATAAGGAAGTATAGCTCTTTTGGAAACAGGAACTTGGGGGTGGCAATGAGGCAAGATTAGGGAAGAATACTGAAAATAATTTTTTGAAATTTTTTGATGGGGAGGGAGGGGGGTATGGACATAAAGGGTAGTTATAGAGAATAGAGGGCCAAAAGTTTGCCTGATTTGGTAGACATGTGAACCCAAGATAAATCTTAGCTTTGTTCTAAACTACAGACCGTACTGCGAATAGATCTTTTAGGTAAATCCAAGTACCAGATAAATTCTGTAGCTCTGTTTCCAGAGAGTGTATAGAGATACAAATGTTCAACTTTCTTTATGAAAACCCTTTAAGAGAAACAATGGAGGAAACTGTGTTCTGTTTTAGGATTTGGACCCTTATACTTTATGCAGCCAACACTTGTTTAAGGGCATACTATTTGCAGTGGTTATAAAGTCCAAATTTTTAAAGACTGACATTGACCAGGGGTTATCAGATACTCCCTTTGTAGTGCTCTTGTAACCAGACTATGCCGCTTAAATAACCAAAGCTATTTTGGGGGGTGGCCCTGGTTATATTTTCATAATACTGCTTCATTAAAATCTGTAAGTCAGTAGTGTTGCCTGATCTGAAAGTGACACCACTGAACTCAGAAAATCTGATAATTAGGAGTTTGCTTCTAGAATACAGAGGCTCATGTCATCTCTGAATCGCCTGCTTTTCTGAATGACAAAGCTGAATGCCAAGTGAGCATAGCGTTTCTTTCTGGTGTTTATGAAAATAATGTTGATTCAGAAATTTGGATAACTTTTTAGGAAACATCGCTGACATTCTTTTTTTTAAGTTTACTTATTTATTGAGAGAGAGAGAGCCTGCATGCACGAGTGGGGGAGGAGCAGAGAGAGAAGGAGAGAGAACCCCAAGCAGAATCTGCGCTGTCAACCCATGACTCAGGGCTTGAACCCATGAACCATGAGATCATGACCTAAGCTGAAATCAAGAGTCAAATACTTAACAGACTGAGCCACCCAGGTGCCCCCTGACATTCTTTAATAACCTAGTGTATCACAAGATTCTTTCCTCCCACTGTTTCTGTCACACAGATGCTCTTCCAGATTGTAATGTGGTTATAGGAGACTCTCAAACATTGAATGTAAATATCCTCTATCTAATTAGTGGTTTAAGTAAATGTCATAATTTGAAAACCGTGTGTCGAAGATGATAATTAAGCCCTTAAGATGAAATTTGCATCTTTCCACGGTTGATATGAAGAAAGCAGTTTATGTGGGATTCCTTGAAGTAGTATTAATTTTGCTCTTACAAAACACTATTAATGGCAATGAGACTTTCTACCTTCATCAGAAGCATTTCCTCTAAAAAACTTACCACGAGCTAGAGAGCAAACTGAGGATTGATGGGCAGAAGTGGGGATGAGGGTGACCTAAATGGGTGATGGATATTAAGGAGGGCACTTGTCCTATTGAGCACTCGGTGTTATATGTAAATGATGGATCACTGAATTCTACTCCGGAAACCAATATTACGCTATATGTTCAATAACTAGAATTTAAAGAAAAAATCGAAGAACAAAAATAAATAAATAAATAAACAAATAAATAAAACAAATAAAATCAAAAATAAAAAACTTGGCACCAGTTGTTTACTAACACTTGCTTGTTCTCTGTATCGTAAGGCCCTTGAGAACAGAGACCACGTCTGTTTCATCAGAGTCTGTATAGCACAGCACAGCGCTTGGCACCCGGTAGGTGTTCACTAACCAATAACCAGATGGCCAAGTGAATGAATGGCAAGTTACTCTCACTTGCATTATTGATTGTAAATTATTATAGAGTGAGCAAAATGAGAAATTTCAGCTCGCCTTACCATCTACTGGTATACGTAAAACAGTTCTGAGTCTTTTTTTTTTTTTTTTTTAACTTTAAGGTTATTTATAATGAGCAACATCCATGTGTTCCTCTAGTTTATATCTGCTCAGGGTCTGAGAAAGGCAGACAAGCTGTTACTGAAATTCTCCAGATGGTATGGTCTTTTCAAGTCCTTGGTTTAACTTCTACCAATGGAGTATTCATCATGGCTCATACATGGATCTTACTTGATAGGTATTATCACCTGGCCAATAATTATCGTAGTGGTGAATAGTTTTCAACCTGATAACTCTTCCCAAGGATGACTTCTTATTCTCCTTCTGTTTCTTCTTTTTAAAGTGGCTAGGAAACTGTTTCCTAAAAAAAACTAATAAAACTTGAGGAAATAGATGAAACCTTTGGCTCAACGCTGGATAATTAACGTTATCCCTTTGACTTACACAATTTCTGCCAAAATCAAAAGAAGCCTGGTTTTTTAGTTGGCATATGCTGCTGTAATGTAGGTAAAGATGTGATATCCATTAGGCTCTTTAAACTGCTTAAATTGGGTTGCCAATTAATTACTGTTGCACAGACCCCACTGGATCCAAGGAAAACCAGTCAAAAAACCAACAATAGACCATATACTGATCAAGTTTTAAAAATCCCATCATAAAAGAATTTTTTTAAGGCCTAGTGACTATTTGATTCAAACCTTACTGTTCATTTTTTAATACATCAGGAGTGTTTCTCGATAACTATATAACCAAGTATCAATGAATGACGTCTAAGTCAATAATGGCAGGCAGGATTCTATGTTTCAGATGTGCGCATGTTCACTTTGTAGTTTCTCTTAGCTTTTGAGTTTAATTTCACATGACTTCTAGCAAGCGCTCACGATTCTGTCTCTAGCCCAATGTAGACTATAGATTTATCTACATTATAAATATTGCTGTCTGACAAATTAGCTCATCTCTAAGGAATTTAATTTTAAAAATGCAGTAAGGCACTGTCACCCTGATATCACTATTCTAAATGCATAAGAAGCAATCTGTCTCTCATTCTACTTGCCCCTTCTTCACCAGCATTTCCTTAGTATTGACCTTTCTAGTCTTCTCAAGTTATGTGGAACGCATATATAAAATGGGAAAGTGCTGTATATTCTGCTTCATATGAGGAGCTATAATGATGTGACTGTTAGTCAGTAGCTGCCTTTTCTAAAGGATGTTCCTTTAGGTGCTCACATTTCAAAGTACCAATTCACTTACATAAGCTTTTAGCAAACTGGCATTATGGGAATTCTATTTTTAGGATAAAATGGATCTTAGAATGAAGGTTATAAGACAAAATGGCCTTTGATTCTTTTTTTAAAGCCACCTTTGGGACACTTGGTTCATATGAAGTTTGAGGGTCACTGTGCATGATAGCTTGGCAAGATGGGATAACCTTGGATCTGACATTTGAGATTGTTAGACCTTAACCTTTCAATTAAAAGGCTTTGTTTCCAAAAGATTAGGCAAGTATTTAAATGAAAAAAAAAAAATGGCAGCGTTAAATCACTCAAAATGGCAAGTTCACGCAACTATCATACTACAAAGCTGTGTGACCCTTTGAAGCCATGGCTCCATATTCAGACTCGTCACCTCCCCAACCTCCACACCATTGCTCAAAACCTCAAAGTCTTTCCAGTACTGTCTAGACAAAATATACTCCTGAAAATTCATTCTAATCCAGTTTGACCCACCTTTTAACCTTTTTTCCTCCTATCACCCAGCACGGGTCTTGTATTCTAACGAAGCTGACATAAATATCCTTTGCTGACTGCTATCAATTTCTCTTTTCTCTGAAAAGTGTTTTCTGGATCGTTCACATTCCTCCAATCTGAAGAACTAGCTTAATTCCTTTTCTTGTATACTTCTAAAACAAAAGAAGTTGAGAGCATACGTATTAGACCTGTGTGGTTTTTAGTAGGTTCATGGACTTTTTTTAAGATTTTGTTTTAAATGTCTATTTATTTTTGAGAGAGAAAGAAAGAGAGTGTGCTAGTGGGGACAGGGCAGAGAGGGGCAGATGGAGGGACCCAGAGCAGGCTCTGCATGCTGACAGCAGAGAGCCCCATGCTGGGCTCCAACTCCAGGACCGGTGAGACCATGACCTGAGGTACCCAGGTGCCCTGTTGACTTTTGCACTTCACCTTCTCTTCTGTCAAGTAGGGATGATGATCCTTCCCCCATAGCACTAAACGACAGAGTCTTAGCATCACAGCTGGCATATAATAAACATCCAATAAACTTAACTTAAAAATATGGCATTATACCTTCTGTGTCTCTAAGAAACCTGTTTAAGCCATCACTGATCCTGCACTTTCTATCCACTCTGCTCTCTCTTTTCCGGGACATTTATCACCTTCTGAAAGACTGTAATCCATTTATGTGTTTCCCTGCTAGAAGGTAAACCCTATAAAGGAATAGATTCTTATTTTGCTCACTGACATATCCCAAGCTGCAGAAGAGTACCTGGCACATAGTAGGGGCATAGATTTATTACATTAATTAGCTTCATTCAGGGGTAAACTTTGTTTTCAGTCTCTAAACTGCAGTGGTTTTGAGCAGAGATTAGTCGCCAAACCCCATATGCTTTGAAAAAAAAAAAAAAAAAAGAAGAATTAAAATTTTTAAAGCTGTCAGTATTTGAAAGCTTTTTTATTCCTTTTAAGGTAATTTTTTAATCCTTTTAAGGGCATTTCTTAAATGGAGGTGCAAACATAGAATGAAACTTTGGGTAGGAAATCTCGACACTGGAGAGATCAAGCCTCAGAAAGAAATTTTAATCACATCCGCTTCTGATAATTAGCCCTAAGAGTAGAACTTTGCTTATTTTAGTGGGACTAAGAAAACTTAATCCCTTAATGTTGTTTCTCTTACTATATTCTTTGGCAAAACTCATTATCTATGTGCTTCTATAGTTCGTTAAGGAGTACATCCTAGTTTTAAAAAAAACACACATTACAGCTATAAACATTCCTAATTTCAGCTTTTGCCGCACTAGAAGCCACCTATGGGGTATAGAAGGGCTTGATCATTAGTTTTTTGAGGATTTGTTTTAACCTCCTTGTCTACAATATTGAGTCTTTTTAATAAAGATTGGATTAGGAACTTAATAGTGGCTTTCAAAGAAGACTTGTCTTTGCATAGGGCTATAGAGTTCAGCTAAGGAAACGAATGATCTAATTACATTCTGTGATGCTAAAAATGCCTACATTATAAGACTAGAAATTAGCAGATTCCACCGTGCATCTGTCTAAACTTCAAGGACCAGATCAAGTTACATTTATTTAATGACCGTAATAGGGACAATAAAGAGAGGGTACACAGGGAACACCTATCTAATCACCTATATCTATCCCATGTTTTCCGTAAGTATTCAAGTATCAGTCACTTCCAAGCACAGAATTTTCCAGTAGGTCATTACTAGTTCAGGGACTAGACAAGATTGCTCTAAAAGCTATGAAACATGTTGCTTAAATGGTACATTTTTTATGAACCAGGAACACTTCCTTTATAGTGAGTCATTGATGCTGACGTTCCTGTGTAGGCTAACCAGAAGCCTTTTTGTAGTTCAACAAAAATATGAATGTATCATAATGGGCCAGGAGGTCTCAGTGGAAGCTCAGCAAAGTGGCACGTGATAAGCACCAATTGCTACTAGTACATCTTACGCTAAACTATAGACCCACACGGCACCATCATGTTTTATCATCTTCCAAAAACCCAATGGGGATGGTGTGCATTTAAGAGGCCCGGGAGAAGAAAGAACTCTCATTCCATCCGCTTATTCTGGGAAAGGCTCCTGTGGTAAGTCAGATTTTGTTTTGTTTTTGTTTTTTTTACCAACTTCTTGTTTTAAAGCAAAGGCTTGCCATTAAAGGATACGTGTGTCCCTGAGTGCTAGGCAGGTTTACAAGTGATAACCTAATGCAAAGGCAGAATACGTGACACAATTTCGAGCCAAAACTCTGATAAATAGAAAACAGAATATACTTCAAAAAATCGTAGCGCAACTGTTAGACAATTGTAATCTCACTATTAACTTAAGTCGTATTTATTTAACATGAAATGAGTAAACAGTTACCCAGCATTAGATTCATATGAAAGCTGTCTGCAGCTGGAGATGATTTTGAATAACAGATTTTAAAGGGCACAGACATAGATCCAGTAAGTGAGACTTTATAGTCTAGAAAACCAGAGATGTATAAATTTATCATTTTAAGTTAAGGTGGAGGTGTATAAATTTATCATTTTAAGTTAAGCCCTTTTAGGGAAGTAACAGTTCCTTTGGAACCATATGAATTGATGATTTGTTTAGTTAATTCATTTATTTCCTTTTAAAATGTACAAGCTGAGTTGCTTCTCAGACTAGCAGTATAGGTTTATAAGAAGCAGCATATTACATTCACTGTTACTTCACAAAAATATACAGTTAAGGCACCAATTATTTCTTCAGTCTTCTAGAATAATAACTAGATCAAAAGTAAAACAAACAAACAAAATTATATCGTGCTTGGGGAAAAACTAGCATTTTTCTAGGCTCCTCAAAGTCCATGGTTGATGCCAAATGACTTACCGAAGGTGGTATGGAAATTGACTCTAAAAGCTTCTTTAGATTAGGAACCGTGTTTAGTGTTTGGAATCCCGTAGGAGTGGCTTTTTCCTGAAGGCTCTAGTAGATACAAGATTCTTTGAATTACTTTTCCAAGCTTGCTGACTGTATTTCATGATTCCTAAGGTAGATGTCTAGATGTGTTTTATGGAAGGGGGACCAGTGAATGGTGGTGACTCATGATTCCAACAGGCGTAATTATGGTTACATTTACTTGGATTTATATATATAATTCGTGAAACAAAACCTTCCTCGCCTGCTTAGACTTTATTAAGCAAGAGTCTGATATTAAGTGGTAGGGGTTTTTTTATTGCGATTGGAACTTCTGTGCTCATCGATCTGTGCGGTGAATGGACCGCATACAGATACTTCAATACACATTAGAATCATTTATTGTTTGATGTATTTGTTTCAGTTGTGCAGCAATTAAAATCCCAAATCTGTTTCATTTAGCATGACTTAATATGCTACCTAGAATATTTCCATCCTTCAGTTTAATTTTAAAATGCATTTATTTATTGTCACATACTTTTCTTCTTTCACTGAAGTTTTTCATTTCTTTTCATTTTCTTTTTTTTTTAATATAATTTATTGTGAAAGTAGCTAACATACAGTGTATACTGTGTGCTCTTGGCTTCGGGAGTAGATTCCCATAATTCATCGCTTACATACAACACCCAGTGGTCATCCCAACAAGTGCCCTCCTGAATGCTTATTCGGTCTAGTATCATTTCCCGAAAGATGAGAGAGCAAGGAGAGTGTGAACTTTGGCTCAAGGACACTTGTGAATTTTTGTCATCTTTACTCACTCTGCAGCAGCTTCTTAGAGTTTTTGTATATAAACACACAGTTTCGAAGTCTAACTATTTCAGAACCTTTTTTTGGATCCTGCCTCCTAAATTTTCAGCACTTGAGTAGTACTCGTATATCACCTCAAGAAGCAAGAAAAACAGTTGGTAGATTCACCCTTCTCCCTGTACACCAGAACCTGAAATAACCTAGGCAATTTTTATCTGTTAACCTATCTGACTTGGTCAGCAACCAAAAAGTAGGAGAGTTCCCCTGGCTTTTTAGATAGCCTTCTGGAACTTTGTAACCTTTGGTGTGTAGAGCAATGGTATCAGGAGGGGAGAGGGCTAGTTATCAGCTTGCTAGTTCTATGTAAAACTGAAATTTGACAAATAAATAGAAAATCTCTTTATTTTTTAAGCGATTCTTTCTTCCTTCCTATTTAAAAACAAACCAAGTCTTTTTTCTAAGAGAAATCAGCTAAGTTGTGAAGAACCATCCATAAAGTGATAATTGATATATCAAGCACACGGATAACAGTAAACAAAAAAGTGGTTTCAAAATATATATACATATATATTATATATGTATATATGTATACGTATATGTATATATATGTATGTGTATATGTATATATGTATATGAATATATATATGTATATGTATATATATGTATATGAATATATATATATATTCATTCTAGGGACGCCTGGGTGACTCAGTTAAGTGTCCAACTTCCGCTCAAGGTCACGATCTCACTGTTTGTGGGTTCGAGCCCCACAACGGGCTCTGCGCTGACAGCTCAGAGCCTGGAGCCTGCTTCAGATTCTGCGTCTCCCTCTCTCTCTCTCTCTCTCTCTCTGCTACTCCCCAGCTTGTGCTTTGCCTCTCTCTCTCTCTCAAAAAAAAATAACTAAACATTAAAAAAAATTAAAAATATAAAAATATATATTCTTAACCATGAGGGTTAGCAGGGCCACCATCATTCTTAGAAATGAAACTCAGCTGCCCTGTTGACTGTGGATATCTTGCCCAACTGGAGGAGATCATATCAGATGTGGAAATGTGAGCCATTCGCAAGTGTCTCATGGAAGGTTAATGCCAACTCTACGGGGAGACTGGACACTAAAACAAAGGACACATTCTACTGAAAAGACCACCTAGAACCCAGAGATAACATGTTAGGTTAAGATAACTTAAACTGATCTCGTGTTGTGTCTACATAACTAGAAGGACTTTTTGCATGGTTTTGGTCTCTGTGTAGACACAGAGAAAGAAGTGCTGCCTGTCCATAGTCAATTCCTACACACACGGCCGTTTTACTCTTCTGTGCTGATGTTATAAGGCAGCTGGAGTCTCTCTCTTTTAAACTCTTCAAAACACAGCTTGTCTCTGAAACATGAGTTGCAGAAAGGTACAGAAACACTCAAGCAATGGCTTTGAGGATTATATAAATGTGGGCCTCTGCCTGGAAAGGAAAACCACATTGGGATTTAATATAATTCAGCCAGGCTATTAAAGAAGAAACCAAATATCAGGCAATGTTTCTTGCACTGGTTTTTGGAAGAGGAAAAGTTTAAGATTACCTGCTTGCTTTTAAAGTGCTCTGCTGTCGTATAGCATAAAATAATTCTACTAGTGTATGTGGCTTTTCGTCCGTACTTGTGTTGAAAATGCAGATGGCTCTAAATAACATGCTTTCTTTAACTCTTCTAACAGCCACGTAGACTTTCAAGATGACTGTTGCAATGGACCGGAGTAGAAAGTGGACTGTGTGTCACAATTAAGATTTATATGTACAAGTATCATAGGGGAAGGGCCCAAATGAATACACTATTGTGTCCTAAAGTCCACATGCTAGATATATTGCACACCAACTTTGACTTAATTCAGGATTATTTCATATGGGAACAAGAAAGCACTACTTGATATTGTGTGTTCAAAGACGCAAACTAAGATTCTTTTATATGATTTAGTTTAAAACGAGTGTGGAGCTAGAAAGAGGAGTTCGTTTGGGGAGCTACCCTAGCCTGGGAAGAATAGGCATGAAAAGAGTGAAATATTTGCTGGTCAGTTTGGGTGAGTATATATATCTGAGGAGAGACTGTTGGAAAAAGTATGAATAGTGTCAGTGTATTGGCTTAGGAATCAAATGTGCAATGACAGTCCTTTTCCCTCGCCCTGATTCATTAGCTTTTTGACTACCTTTTCCTGCAAGGGTCAAGCATAATATCCGTTATACATTTAAATGCCAAATTCAAAGTAAAATCCATAGGTTTGCTGTGCTTTTGTACCAGTTCCATAATGCTTCTCCTCAAATCACCAGCCCAAAGGCCCTGCAGTAGAAACTTTCTAGAGGCTTCCATGTTAGGAGTGCTATTTTTTTTTTAATTGAAAACCCTAAAATTGTTCACGTAAATTGCTCATTCTTTAGAACACTCTCTTACCTTGGATTTAGGATGAGAGGAAAACAGAATGAAATACTGTATCCTACTTTACTATTTAATAGTACACAGTAGAATTCTCCTAAATTCAAATTTTAAAACTGACTTACTCTATTCGTCCATTCCAGTCATCTATCAGCACTTCAGCTTTTAAAAACCTTATTCCTTCCACATGCTTTTTTTTGGCATACTTTCTGGTTACCATCACTTCTTAACTAGAAAAGGCAAGCTGTGCAAAGGCCCTTTCTGTCACTGTCACTGTCACTGCAGCATGGCGCCCCCTACCTTACGACAGCGCCTTGGTGCAGGCTCCTGTGCCACCACTAAAATATGCTGGGTTTTCTCCACTAAGGCAAGCGC
This sequence comes from Panthera pardus, assembly GCF_024362965.1. Taxonomy (NCBI): domain Eukaryota; kingdom Metazoa; phylum Chordata; class Mammalia; order Carnivora; family Felidae; genus Panthera; species Panthera pardus. The sequence goes on along the minus strand of NW_026526765.1, from coordinate 31,686,520 downwards.
TTGGGGACTGAAGCAGGTGCTGCCATCGCTGGCCCTGCGGTAGTGTCTCAGCACGAGTGGGTGGGGGGAGTGCTCACGAGAATCCCATCACGTCCCACACAGCTCTTTCTGCATTCCCACCAGCCACTGTACCAGTGAGGCTGCCCAAAGTACGAAAGTATCTTCTTGACTGGGTTAGATGGGAACCCGTACATTTCAGCCCAGGTCTTTAGTGTAGACTTCTTACTGAATACCCATTTCTCGACCATAAGGAATTTTCCCTTAATTCCTACCCCCTACCCTCCCCACACATACACATCTGCCCCGCGTTGACTACTTCAGTCCGTTGGCCATTTCCCAGAAATGTCTTGGCTTGCCATACAAATTTACCCACCAGATTGCCAGTTACCTTCAAGCCTAAAGCACAGGTGTATGGCCCTCCCACCCCACAAAGAGCCATATTGTTCTCTCTCCCAAAACAATGAATTCCTAATAGCCTTTCCTCAGAATTATTGGGAATCGCTCATAGCTTATTCCATAGTGACTTGCTATCTTTCTAATGGAGCAGCAGCTAATAAGGCAGTCCATGATGGTACTTAGTATTATAAACTGACTCAAGGATTCAGTCATCACCTTGCCAGTCTCTTTTCCCCACGTGGCTCTTGAGGTATAAATACAAATGGAACAATAGAAGATAAGAAAACAAAAAGGGGGATCAGGTCCTAGTAACCTCCATATGCAGAGCTCTGATAAATCTGGGTTGAAGTACACTGTTCACTAGACTAGAAACCCCCCATTCTCTTTTCCATGTCAAGGTGCATCTGCTACATTGCACTGCCCAGCTCACCCGAGATATACAGAGCACACGTACCATGGCTGGTTGAGCCACATCCAGATAGTCACTGGTGTCAGGGGTACCATGGCAGAACATACCCTAAATGATCCAATGCCACCAATGTAAACTAATTACAGAAATATGATCTTCAAACCTCCAAAGTTTCAATGTCACTTCGTCCCTTTGTAGAAGTGAATTAAAGGATAAAATCGGATTCCCGTTTCTCTTCTCTGTTCGGTCTAAGCTAGAGGAGGTCATGTTCAAGAACTAGTGTGGAATGATCAGCTGGGATGTTAAAGTTGAGATGGGTATGCACTCTAATGTCAATTAATCCATCTCCAAGCTTCATTTGTCCAAGGGCACAAGAATTCCACATGGTCAAAAGGCCGCAAGGGTATTCAACACCACATTCTTTCTTAGAGTCTGAACAAATGTAAAGAGAAGTTCTAGACTCAGTGCTCTGTGCGTGTCTTTGTTCATGCAAACATACTAACTTATAACCAGCTTTTCCAAAGGCAAGAGTATCTTGATTATGAATTTACATTTTCTTCTTTTTCTAACTCGTTAAGCATTCAAACTGAATAGCCATTATGCTGAAATAGCTGAGTAATATGATTGTAAAGTTGAGCATAAACTTAATACTTCAGTTCAACCTGTGAACAATTTCAGACATTCCTAGTGAACTGTTTGCATTGCCCGGTCTAGAGAATGGGCCCTCATCTGGATAGCGTTAAGCTGTGTCTTAAGCTTAAACTCTCCTAAACACTATTATAATGACTATTTTTTAGGCTCTAGTAGAAAATATTCTTAATAAAAACTTACTTTAAAAACAAAAAAGGGTGTGGTGGGTACAAAACTTAGGAGAGGTTATAATGAGTCAAAAGTCTTGAAAGTTGCCAACTTAAGAAGTCAAACTTCCTATCATGCTTAAAAAAAAGAAAAACATGAAAAGGCCACACACTGAATAGTAGACAATGTACTGAAATAAATCTGAATCCTTTGATCTGTGAGTTGCATCTCAAACCTAGCCAAATACTTTCTTCTAAGCAGCCAAATCAACATTAATAAGCCAGTTTGACCAATTAGGACTCCAGCTACCTAGGTTAAAAAAAAAAAAAAAAAAAAAAAGAATCCAGTGATAATGTATGGTTAGATCACATAGAATCCTTTTTTGGTTTTGGTTCAGAAAATGTATGTGAAAACTTATGTTCAAACTATTCTGCTAAGCTATCTTCCTGTTCTTTGCTTGATATATCTAAATGGAAGGTACTCTTGGTTCAATCTGTATGTAATGGGCTTTGTGCAGTCTTCAAAAACAGTTAAAAAAAAACAAAAAACAAAAAAACCTGACACGTATAATCTCTAGGAATAGGACAGTAGAGCCTCATATTAGGATCTAGATTTCTCCTGGTACCAGCTCTACCCCAACCAGCTGCTTAACAATAGACAAGTTATACATTCTTTCTTGACCTCAGTTCCCTAATTTTTAATAATGAAAGGGTATGACCAAATTATTCCCTAGGTTTCTTCCAGCTGAAAATCTAACCACCTGGTATTTCTTTAAGGAGACATAGGATCATGGAAGTAGATGATGGGACCTCAAGCTTGTCAGTACATTAGAATTATCTGGAAACCTTTAAAATATATGGGTGCCTGTGTCTCCTTCCCCAGAGGTTTGGATTTAATCAATCCGGGAACAGCATGGACGTCTTTTTAAGAGGCCCCCAGTAAACGTTCCCCAGGTGATGTGAGGTAGACCTTCTAAACTCCTAATGGTAATGATGTAGGCTTGGATTTGACTCAGCACCTCTGGTGATATGGAGTAGATTCAAAAGCCAGAGTTGAACGGGGGTGGCCCTCCCACTGACAAACTCTCTTACCTTTTCACCTAAGCCTTGCTAGTGAAAGTACTGCATCCCTCTATGGGTGTCCTTGCTAGCTGTTTACTTGTCGATCCTGGTTGTTCCAGAATTGTTTAAACACTTGCTGTGGAAAACCAATGCTGGATACAACCGAAGACTCTGCAGGACATAGTATGTAAGATGTAGCTTTGATTTAAGCATGGCTACCCTTTGCTGAGTGTGCTTTCTATGTGGTAGGCACTGAGGTTTCCACATAAGTTCTTACTGATTTCTTGTAACAACTCTGCAAACAATATTCCCATCATACCTAAGTGAGTATTATTAGATAAGTTGCCTCAAGCCACAGAGCTAGAAATGGTGAAAGTGTAAATAAAACCCCCAAGCTGAAAGCAGCTATGCCATCACACCTCCGCCCAAAATTAACTGTATGGGGAACTCTTGGCCTGACTTGGTTCCAAAGAAAGGGAAAAGCTTCTCGTTTCAGTATTCTTAAGTCCTACAGCGTCCTTTCCAACGATTAAAAGCAATGAAAAAATGGTCCCGGTAAATGCATACCTCGTGTATACTTCCTCGTGTTTGGTTACTGAGGCCTCTACAGCAGTGTCAGCACTTACAAGAAAATCTAAGGACTCCTTTTCACTGTGCATCAACATACTCTCATTTCCCCAATTACACAAGCTGCAAAAACCTTAGCGTCTATTATACTGGGCCTTTGCAGAGCAGTGTAAGCCTTCCTGAAAGCATAGGAATCCAAGCAGTTAAAGGAGAAAGGCTTTACATCAAGTATCAGAAACAGCCTGACTTTGCTGTGTGTTTCTGGCAACATACCTTATTCTCAAAAGGCTACTTTGAAAATAATGGTGAAGGCAGCTTGCTGCCCTCTTGGACCCCGAGATCTGCCTTAGAGGTTAATATTTCACATATGCTGATTCAGTACCTCAGCTGAGACAGGCATAAAGTTCCAAAGGACACAGGAGCATATTTTCTGACAAGTACAAAGTCCTGGACACTCTAGCAAAGATGTTTATGTTTTTTTGTTCTTGACTCTTCTCAACTCTCTTTCCTGTGTCTATTTTATGTTACTGTTTCTGAAAAATTAACTGGCATGTGAAAGTCAGTGGGATTATGACTTTAAAAGCAGCTTATGAAATACACATTAAAATCAGTATGATTTGTTTAAAAAAAAAAAAAAAAAGAGCAACCAGCATCTATAGTAGAAAAGGGAACATAGATCATGGTTCATTTTGAGCCTAGGAACTTATTAGGGATTGATTTTGTTTTAATGAGTCCATTAACTTACCCATAAAATAGACACATTTTATTTCACAGAGCTGTCAGGTTAAATGTTTCAAGTGCTTGGTAGGTTAAATGTTTGTCCCATCCTCCTTATCACTAAAAACAGATTCTCAAACATTTGTGGAATGGGGCCATCATGAAGTAAGTCCTTAAATTACTCCTTTTACTAGCGTTTTGAGACTGACCCAAGCAAATTTCTCCCTGCCCTATATAATTAGGATAAGGTCACCCGGTGGGGGGGGGGAGGGGAGGAGGCGGGGGGGGGGGGGGGGGGGGGAGGAGGCGGGGAGGGGGGGGAGAGACACACTTGTGTCAGGATATTTGTGCGAACCCTGGAATCATTAAGTAGTGTCGTTGCTGATACCCATGCAACCCTGCTGATGGAAAGGGTAAACAAGAATAAGGAGGCACCAGCCAGACTCCTCCCTACACAAATGTATCCCTGTACCGGGCATCCCAGGGTTCTAAATACTTGCCGTCTTGCATGAATCACTTGAAAGGCTAAACAAACTAGCAGATTTTTTCTTGTGCAAGGGATATACTGGCGGTAAGATGACTCAGGCAGTCTTCTGGTATACATTTCTCAGAGCCTTCTCAGAAACTGAAAAAGATGTTGCAAGCTCCAAAAATCTCTCCTAGTCATGTGATTCTTGTGCCGTGGAAAGGGGAAGTTCTCGCATTCTCTCAGGGGGGTTTGTTTGTGTCAAGTCCAGAATCCAAGTTATGTATCTTTGCTCAAATGGAAGCTAGCAAAGTTTCTTTTAGGGCTTTCTGTTGTATTTTAGGCCTTAACAAGGACTGAAGAATACATAATAGCTTTAGATCCTCCTCTCTTCCCAGCTGTATCTTTATTCCTCTCCTCCAGCTCCTAATAAAGGAAGCAGCCCCTCCCTAAGAATGAGAACCAGCTAGGTTTAGATGGAGAGCTGTTCATGTGGCTTTTTGTATATGTTTTTGAGCTTTAATTTTTAATCCCTGCTTTATGATAACACCCCTTGTGTGTGTTTCCTGATTAGTTTTGTGCTTTTTGGTCAGAAGACTTTCTGGGACTAAACCCAATGAATCAGAAGACTATGGGCTTTCTCGGTGTCCTGTATCTGCTTGTTCCCCTTTATGGAAACCTTTTACTTTGCTAGAGCTCAAAACAGAACACACAGATTAATGCAATCTAGACAGTTCTGTTTTAAACAATACCCTAGCTTGGGAAAGTAATCAAAGAAAATACTAGGGCACCTTTCGGCCCTCAGATCCCTTTTCCAGCTCCAATCTTTGTCCAAAACCAATTCATTATAAAACCTGCTGGAGGTTTTATGAGAACAATGGGCAATTCTGTAACAACGTTAGAAGGATTATTATGCATTTGAGTTGAAAATGTTTAAGTTGCTTATTCTCTCCAGGGGGACCTGAGTCTAGAAGCAAGACTTCTTCCATCTACTGCTTGTTGAAAGGTAGATTGGACATTCAGAAAGCCTGTAATGGGGGGGTTTGCTCTTTAGACCTTGGGAGAAAAGTAAATGCTTATCACTCTGGTATATGTGATACTGGATGGATGCTTTTATGAAAATATTTTCAAAAACCTCTCACATTTCTTCATGAAGGAGTTTATCTGTGAATCTTGGGGCATTGGAGCAGAGTCTATTCGCTGATCATTTCAGGGAACATGGACACATTTTATTAATTTTTTTAAGTCCATTTATTTATTTTGAGGAAGAGGGAGAATAAGCATACGTGAGTGGCAGAGAGGCAGAGAGAGAGAGGGACAGAGAGAATCCTGAGAAGACTCCGTGCTGACATGGGCTCGATCTCACAAACCATGAAGTCATGACCTGAGCTGGTATAAAGAGTCCAATGTTTAACCTATGGAGCCACCCAGGCACCCAAACATGGATACATTTTAATTTTTTTATGTTTCTTTTTGAGAGAAAGAGAGAGACAGCGTGTGAATGGGGGAGGGGCAGGAAGGGAGGGAGACACAGAATCCGAAGCAGGCTCCAGGCTCCTGGAGCCGTCAGCACAGAGCCCCACATGGGGTTCAAACCCACAAACCTCGAGATCATGACCTGAGGGGAAGTCAGATGCTTAACCGACTGAGCCACCCAGGTGCCCCCAAACATGGATACATTTTAAATGGCATGGCCTGCAATGCAGACCTATGTTTGCATTGTTATTGTAACATTATATACCTTTTCTTCAGGGAATTTATGCTAAAAAATTTTTTCCTCCCTATTATGTTTTTCTAACTTGCCCCTTGCTCATTCCTGAACAGTGGAAGGATATAATTAAAAGATACCAACTGCCTTTAAAACAATTCCAATGCTGTGAGAAGTTGTACTTAAATGTCTGAAAAGAGAAGTTTTTGCTGTAAAACCAGGGTAGTACCATTCACGTTAGAACCCTTCCAGGGATATCCGGGTGGCTCAGTCGGTTAAGCATCTGACTTTGGCTCAGGACGTGATCTCAGTTTGTGGGTTCGAGCCCATCATCAGGCTCTGTGCAGACAGCTCAAAGCCTGGAGCCTGCTTCAGATTCTGTGTCTCCTTCTCTCTCTGCCCCTCCCCTGCTCACCTCTTGTCTCTCCCTCTCTCTCAAAATTAAATAAATATTAAAAAAAATTTTTTAGAACCCTTCCATTTTGGCCCCGTCTGCCAACACTAGATTTGAGACCCGTTCTTGAGCTGTGAGGTTGTGGCACAATCACCTTTGCGACTAAACTGCACACCACCATTCCCTCTCCCAAGCCCCTCAAAGTGTTTTGTTGCACTTCTCAAATTCCTTTAAAATATTCTCACCTTAGGGGCGCCTGGGTGGCTCAGTCGGTTGGGCGTCCGACTTCGGCTCAGGTCATGATCTCGCAGCTTGTGAGTTCAAGCCCCGCGTCGGGCTCTGTGCTGGCAGCTAAGAGCCTGGAGCTTGTTTCAGAGGCTGTGTCTCCCTCTCTCTGCCCTTCCCAGCTCTTCTCTGTTTCTCTCTCCAAAATAAATAAACATTAAAAATTTAAATATTCTCACTTTAGAATAAAATTTGCCAAATTTAATAACCTAAATATTTTATTATCAGAAATAATATCTTACAGAAAAGTACAATATTGGGCTCCAAAGATGGCCAATGAACTCTTTTACCCAGATTATTTTAAGCTGAACTGGAGGGAAAGTGGGGAGGCTTCAGGAAGAGGTCTTACCTACTGTCTTCAGGGACAAATAGGTAACTGGGATGGGCTGGATGTGGGGGAGAGGGGCATTTGGCATATTTGAAAAGGTAAGGGATCCAAAAGCAAATAATACTCTAAAAGAAATGAGACATATGGGCTTGCTCTACAAAAATGAAAACAAAGGAGATTGAAGATAAGAAGGGGCAAAATATTTAAGAGTCTCACAAACAAAACAAAAGCATCTAAGTCTTTGTGCTAAATGCAAGGGGAACCCCAAGACTAAGCAGGAAAGCTTCCAATGTTATTCTAAAATTTAGAACTTCATTACTTAAAAAAAAAAAAACACATCCAGATCACCCCAATAGCCATGGGGTGGAGCACCCCATGGTGCTAGCCATGGACTGGAGCCATGGACTAGCCAAACACTAGCCATGGACTGGAGCACCAAGGTTGTCATGGGAGCGAAAGGTAGGGAGAGAAAAGGCTCAGAAAAAGGTAGAGGTATCTGATATATGCAATCAGATACCCCCAAAGGCCGAAGAGCAAAGTGCTTGGATTTGGTCAGGAGACCCATCAGCAGCTGAAGTTGAGTTTCTGAGAGTAGAGTTGAGATGAACAGTCCTTTGAGAGAAAGGGAAGAAAAAGAAGAGGGTAGGAGACTATTAAGTTGAAATGTTTAATCATGAAAGAATCACGAGATGATGACTGGAGGACTTACAGGGTCCTTATTTCTAAGATAAGATCTGAGCAACTTATAAAGGAAAGGGCCTGTCCCTGTATCTCCTTAGGTCAGAGTGTAGTCTCACCTCCTGATGTAAATATGGGCAAATATCCTCTTGAATTGGAATAAATTCTCTGAAGTTAAGGAAATAACTATCAGTTTCCTGGAATTGGAAGAGTGTGTATATGACTAGGAGATTTATCGTGTCACCAGGAGACAAATCTTGGGAACCACTGAAACCAGTCAAGGCACACAAAATAGAGGTGTATTCGTTTCCTAGGGCTGCCATAACAAAACACCAAAAATGAGGTGGCTTCAAACCACGGAAACCCATTTCCTTACAGTCCTGAGACCAGAAGCCCCAAATCAAGGTGTCAGCAGGGTTTGCTTCTTCCGGAAGCTCTGAGGGAGAACGCGTTCCGTGTTTCTCTCCCGGCTTCTGGTGGACATTGGCAATCCTTGGCATTCCTGCTTTGTAGATGTGTCAATCCACTCTTTACCTCTGTACTCACATTACCTTCTCTTTTGTGTGTCTCTTTGTTTCAAATATCCCTTTGCCTTTCTCTTATAAGGACATCTGTTATGGGATTTAGGGCCCTCCCTAAGTCCAGGATGATCCCAACTCAAGATCTTTACTTACAACTGCAAATACCTTTTCCCCAAATAAGGACAAACTCAAAGGTTCGAGGGTTAGAATTTGGAAATGTCTTTTTTAGGGGTCACTACATGTATGTAACAGCTCATCTCAGTAGCTAGTAGGAGTCTTCTCATAGGAGATCCATTAGTGTAACATGAGAGGAACTTGGGGCCAGACATCCTGGGTTAGACCCAGGTTCTACCTCTTAGCAGCTCTATAGTTGTTGTTTTTTTTTTAATGTTTTTATTTATTTTTGAGAGAGAGAGAGAAAGACAGAGTGTGAGTGGGGGAGGAGCAGAGAGAGAGAGAGAAGGAGACCCAGAATCTGAAACAGGCTCCAGGCTCCAAGCTGTCAGCACAGAGCCCGACATAGGGCTAGAACTTGGGACCAGCGGGATCACAACGTAGGCCGAAGTCAGACGCCCAGTTGACTGAGCCACCCAGGCGCCCCAGCAGCTGTATAGTTTAAAAACCCCGTGCCTTGGCTTTTCCTATCAAAATACTCATAGGGTTACTCTGAGTAACCTACTAATACCTGGCCCCCGACTAAGTCTTGAGTAAACAGGGCTTTGGGTCCTCTGCTATGTAAGACTTTAACCTGTAAAGAGATTGTCTCCCTGACTGCTTACCAGTCAGGTACCTTTGAGCAAAATTAACAATGAAATCTCCAGTTTAAATCATTCAGGTAACATTAGTCATACATAGATTTCTGTATATATATGTTTTTAAAGACTATTAAGACTATAAAGACCATTTAAAGACTCATGGAGGGAGAGAGGAAGAACTGACCTTGGGGAAAACATGTTGACATTTATGAAGTAAGCAAAGTGCAATTTAGGCTGATGGAGCCTCAAAAATTTTATCCTTTAGTTATCTATAAAGTAGCATGTATTTCTTTGGGTGGACTTGGTCCTTGAATTTAAGAAGCTCAAATAAATGGATGCTTTAACAACAGAATTAAGCTTTTTTGGGGTGGGAGGAATGTACCAGTTAGCGAATGGTCTTTTTTTTTTTTTTTTTTTTTTTCTTTTATTTGTTTTTGAGAAAGAGCGTACAAGCAGGGAAGGGGCAGAGAGGGAGGGGGACAGAGGATCTGAAGAAGGCTCTGGGGCTAAAACTCACAAATCCCGAGATCATGACCTGAGTCGAAGTTGGATGCTCAACCAGCTGAGCCACCCAGGCATCACAGTCCATGGGTGGTCTTAACACGATTACAAAGCTATGAATGGCTCGGCTGTGCCTCTGGTCTTCAGTCCATGTAGAAGGTTAAACTTTCTCTAGCTCTCTCAGAAGCTGTGTAGAAACTTTGACTCCTGGGACGTGAAAAAACCTTTAGAAACATTAGTTCGCTTCTGTGTGTTTACAGTGACTCTGAGTTTTTCTGTTTTACCTACCATGATACATAGAGAAGTTTTATAAGAGCACATACCACAACTTCCTTGAGGATAATAAGGCTGAATAGTAGCATAAAAGTATTTACGCTCAATGAATTGCACAATAGACATCCCGTAAATTCATTGATCCCCTGATACGTTTAAGTGTTAATGTCAAAAATGCTTGTCTTTTAAAGTATAGCGGCTAGATAGCCCTGGAAGCCATCTCCAGAATCCTAATACGTAAAAAATCTATATTTATCAATGGGAATAAGATAAAGTTTATAACGCTATTCCTGACACTGCCTTTGCAACTAAACGGGTTTTTGAAGAACCAGGATTCATTACTGTCCAATTTCAAATGCCAAAATATTTCTGTTTTGCTATGAAACCCTATTTCTGTATGTGTGACACATTTTGATCCCTACCTTTAATACTAGATTTTTATGCCAAAATTCCAATGCAAACTACTTAGGTAGGTAATCATTAAATGTTACTAGATTGCTTTAAAAAAAAAAAATCTAGGGGGCGCCTGGGTGGCTCAGTCGGTTAAGCGTCTGACTTCAGCTCAGGTCATGATCTCGCGGTCCATGAGTTCGGGCCCCACGTCGGGCTCTGTGCTGCCCGTTCAGAGCCTGGACCCTGCTTCAGATTCTGTGTCTCCCTCTCTCTCTGCCCCTCCCCTGCTCATGCTCTGTCTCTCTCTGTCCCAAAAAAAAAAAAAAATAAAAGCATTAAAAAAAAAATTTTTTTTTTAAATCTAGTAAACACCCTCTTTCCATTTTGGAAACTACAAAGGAAACAGTCCTACCCGCTCCTCTTCAGAATTCAGTCTGTTTGTTTATTCAGAAAGAACAAAATGAGTCTGAAGAAATACACTCCTAAATCACTGGTTATAAGCCTTTTAGCACAAAGTCTGGATTTGCTGTCTTACGATCTCATTATGCCTCTAAACTCTGCCTACAGGTATCTGTAGCAGGTTATGTTCGTTTGAGACTGCGGGGATCGCCTGGTGTCACTAGCCTTCTGCTGGTGCTGGAGTTGGCTGTCTGCCTTCTTGCCATGTCTAACGAAGTAGAAACGAGCACAACTAATGGTCAGCCTGACCAACAGGCTGCACCAAAAGCACCGTCGAAGAAGGAAAAAAAGAAAGGTATGGAGCAATCCTCTTGAGGCCGCTGAGGGGAGCGCGGGTTGGCTACCTCTGAAGAAATGTGAGGCTCGGGGTAAATGAGGCAAGAGCTGGCCCTTGCCTCACTTCAACCTCCGCCTCATGTCAGGTTCTCCTCAGCAGGAAGGTTGGACTTTGGCAGAGATTAGTTTGCTCCACTTCGAATAAGACCTGTGTCTGGAGGGGGTGATTGCTCCAACTTGGATCTTGCTGGGGAGCGTTCATAGCAGCTTGTTTGGTTGATAAACACAACTATCAATTATTCTTTGATTATCTTTCAGGAACCTGTTCACCACTTTGCTTTACTGAAGTAGCCGTTTTTCAAAAACCAAGATCTTTATTTTATTAGACCCTGTTCTCTTGACCTGAAGTACCACCAGAAAGTGCCAGAATCCTTAATCATTCGTAGTTTGAGAATGTGCCCTGGTTTGTTTGCCTTTTGCTAGTATACGTTAGCTATGGGAATGAGACTGAACAGTCTTTTCAAGAAAAGCAAAAGAAGTTATAAAGATGAGATAATAATCTTAATAATTTTCAAAGGAATTTACTCACAATTTTCTTCTGCTTTATTGACAGTTCAAAATGTTAACAAATAGAGAAATGGCTTATTTTTCTTTATTTAAAAAAAAGGCATTATCCTCCTTACTTCCTTTTAAAGATATTTTTTTTAATTATGATGAAGGATATCCCCAAATCCCACTCCATATATTTCCATAAATTTCCCATAATTCAGTCCATTTTGTACCTTTAAGAGTTTATTTTTTCTCCACCCCAACATCATATACAGTATCACAGAACATGCTTTCACTCAAAGGAAGTAAGAATAAAGATAGAACATTGCATAGTTGATCAACTGTAATATGACCAGTATTTATACTACTCAGATTTGGAGATTCTGGAACATACTTGGTCATACCCTGGGGATGATATTTAAAGACGTTCATAAATTTTATCCTAGATAAATTTTATCCTTTTTTCCCCCCCTCCTCAGGCTCTGAAAAGACAGATGAGTATCTTTTGGCCAGATTCAAAGGTGATGGTGTAAAATATAAGGCCAAGCTGATTGGCATTGATGATGTGCCCGATGCAAGAGGGGATAAAATGAGCCAAGATTCTATGATGAAACTAAAGGTAAAAGGGGAAAGCATGCTTTGTCTCCATCTTACGCAAATATCCAACAGCGGGAATTATATCAGAATTTTGTGTTTACTTATATCTCAATTATTTGAAAGAAAAACATTTCTAATCACATAATTGATCCTGTGGTACCTCATTTTATGAGGAAACATGACTTTGTTCACATATTTTGTCTGCTGTTCTAAAGACCTGGCTTAATCAAGTATTGCGGGACTCTATCTTTGGGCAAATCAAGTTTTAGGTCCTGGAAGTATTCGGATAAAATTCAGGTCTCTAGGGGCACCTGGGTGGCTCAGTCACTTAAGTGTCCGACTTCGGCTCAGGTCATAATCTCGCAGTTTGTGAGTTTGAGCCCCACATCGGGCTCTGTGCTGACAGCTCAGAGCCCGGAGCCTGCTTCAGATTCTGTGTCTCCCTCTCTCGCTGCCCCTCCCCTGCTCACACTCTGCCTCTCTCTCTCTCAAAAATAAATAAAGATTTGGGGCGCCTGGGTGGCGCAGTCGGTTAAGCGTCCGACTTCAGCCAGGTCACGATCTCGGGTCCGTGAGTTCGAGCCCCGCGTCGGGCTCTGGGCTGATGGCTCGGAGCCTGGAGCCTGTTTCCGATTCTGTGTCTCCCTCTCTCTCTGCCCCTCCCCCGTTCATGCTCTGTCTCTCTCTGTCCCAAAAATAAAAAAAATTTAAAAAATAAATAAATAAATAAATAAAGATTTAAACAATTTTTAAATATTCCAAAAATAAATAAAATTCAGGTCTCTATTTGGAAACTATGGCTCTTCAGTATTAGCCTTTTGGTTTTTTTAATTTTTAAATTCTAGTACTGTCACTATGTGAACCTAATAAATAATAATTGTTAAGTAAGACAAGACCTAGAAGGAACATCTTTGAAGGTCTAATTCAGTCTTGTGTTTACCAATGAGTATTCTGAAGCCGAGAGAATCAGAAGGACTTATCCAAGTTCACGCAGCTAACTCACGATGTCCTGGCTCAGTGTCTTCTATTTCATTCTGCATCTATTCTGAAAGGTGCCTGATCCTTTCATAGATGGCAAACCAGGCTGAAAATAAAACTATCTTTTAAATGATTTAGTATCCAAAGCATCATAGGGTAGTTTTAACTAGATTTTTCTTGTTTTCCCACTCTCATCAGGGAATGGCGGCAGCTGGTCGGTCTCAGGGACAACACAAACAAAGGATCTGGGTCAACATTTCCCTTTCTGGGATAAAAATAATTGATGAGAAAACTGGGGTAAGAATCCGCTTTCACTGACACCTTTCTGACCACCTGAGTCTCACAAACGATGTGACTTAACTCTCAGTTCTCTGTTTCCCTTTTCAAAATTCTGTGGGGGAAAGAAAATAATAATACATGTTACTTTTCTAGAGAAAACAGGCAGAAAATAGGGTAGGAACTGAGGAGTCAAGACACTTTATTTTGAAATTTATTCTCTGTAATGGATGTGAGCCTCCATAAACACAGATATAGCATAAACACAGATATGCTATAAATATCACTTCGGCATTTTTTAGACCTCAAGTACACAGAACTAGATTAACCCTACTTCCTGGTTTGTGAAGCTGTCATAGGTCTATGCCTGGGTCTCATTTTAATATATTGATTACCTGCAAACTTACTGGCTAATCCGAAGCTAGAATATTATCCGTAACACATCTACCTTTTCTTTCTTCTCTCTTTTCCCTTCTTCCTCACCTGCAGTTATAATCTCTCATCCTGTAGGTATAAACTTGTTCATTTACTTGTGGTTGCTGTTGTTTGACCGCATATGAAAGGTATTACTTATTTTGTTTGTTTTTCTGCCACCGTATCAAAAAACTGTCATACTACAGGTTCTCTGGGACTTTTTTCTCTGCTCAACATAACATCATGAGATGTATTTACTTAAAATGTTATTTGTAGCTCATTTGCGTTTCTGTAAATCAAGGTACTCTGTTGTATTAACGTACTATTGGGAGACCTCCAATTATCAACCATCCCTTCGTAGAGATGTCTGTTATCTATCATGCAAAATCCACTGGTCAAATACAAAGCCTTGGAACCCTGGCAGCCGCTCACTTACCCTGCTCGTCCTTGTGCACTGCTGTTTCTCTTGTCCCTCATCTCTCAAGTGTTATCTTCCCAAGCCCATCAGAGAATGGTGGCAGGTTTCCCTCAAGCATTCCCTTGCTCCCCAAACCTTCTAAGATATCCAGTGTATACTCTCCAGTGGCCTTAGGCATCTAGACAAAAACTAAGGTATGTTATGACCACCTACAGATATCCTTGAAGGGTTGAGCCCTGCTGTGTGCTTGAAAGGATCAAGACAAAGGGGAGTGGAGGGAATAGATGGGAAGGCACCACTAAACCAATAACCCCCTGCCCCAGGCAACTCGTGGATAGTGAGGTGGACATGGGAAAAACCTGATACGAGCATTTGGCAACTTGCAGAATGTTCTGGGGATGATTGTTCTAACAATACTTCAGATGATTTTCTGGCCACTCAGAGCCATTGTCGAAAGATCCCATAACGAACTTAGTTATGCTGTTCACCTAAGTTTGACTTTGAGTTGGGAAAGTCGACCCACATAGATGGTTTAGCAATGAAATGTGCCATCTTTGCTTTAGAAATTCGTGGTCTCCTAATACAGTCCTCAATCCTTTCTTGCTATGTGGCATCATATCTTTGGGATGGAGATAATCAAGTATCAATATTCTAGGAAGTGTTTTTCCCACTTCTGTTTTCTCCTCTTTGTTCCTTTTGGAGCCCTTACTAACAAGAATAAATGTAGCTCTAACCTTCAACCAGAGGCAAAAATTTCTTTCTTCAAGTGTTTTGGCTTTTTTATATACGCCCAAATATCTGATGCTTCATCGTGCTGCCATATAAATAGATTCTAGTTTGAACAATAAAACATTTTTTATGTTTATTTTTCAGGTAATAGAGCATGAACACCCAGTAAATAAAATTTCTTTCATTGCCCGTGATGTGACAGACAACCGGGCATTTGGTTATGTGTGTGGAGGAGAAGGCCAGCATCAGTTTTTTGCCATAAAAACAGGACAACAGGTAAGCTCCAAGCCTTGAGATACACCTGGAGGGAGACTTGTCCTCAGTTCATCATAGAGTGTCTGTCACTCAACTAGAGAGCTTGCTAGAGACAGTTAGATGTAGGAGGACTAAACAGTGACTCGGAAGATGACTATCTTTATCGGTCTTAGGAATCATTTTTCATGCTTATTTATTTATTCTGAGAGAGAGACACAGAGAGAGGCAGAGATAGAGAGAGACAGAGACAGAGACAGAGAATCCCAAGCAGGTTCCGTGCTGCCAGTGCAGAGCCCAACGTGGGGCTCAAACCCACAAACTGTGAGATCATGACCTGAGCTGAAATCAAGAGTCTGTTGCTGAACCGACTGAGCCACCCAGGTGCCCCAGGAATCATTTTTAAATGTCATTGACACCCATATTGTGTATGGACAAGGATTGTTAGAATGGACTTTCTCCTAAGGTGAATGTTGATTTTAGAACAATAGTGAATGATTCCCAAAAATCCTGAAGCAGTTGGAAAACTATCATGATCCTTCTTGTTTTGTTTAAATACTTATTAACTCTGCCGGCCTGTATGTATCTGGCAGTGGGGATTGAGGTAGTGGTGATTCCCTCTAAACCGGGGGAGGATAGTAAGGAACTTTAAGAGAAAGGAAGAAACAGTACTAATCAGAACTAATGGGGACAAAGAGAAGAAAATAGTAAGATTAAAATACTCATAAAGATGCTTTTTCTTGCTTTAGGCTGAGCCATTAGTTGTTGATCTTAAAGACCTCTTTCAAGTTATCTATAATGTAAAGAAAAAGGAAGAAGAAAAGAAAAAGGCAAGTATTACCCACTATTGGCTCTGTTACACTTAAGACTATATTCAGGACCATGTTTGAACATTATGTAAATAAATATATGGCATGTCTGCAGAGTTGACTTCTTTGTGGCTCTTCAAAGTATAGAAAGTATAGAAATGTATTGTCTATTTTTCCAATACAGCAATTGATGGATGTTATAGTTAGGTACCTGATTTTCTGTTCCTGACTTTTGTTATCTGTCCCCACAAGCTTCACATTGGTTCTAAGGACTATACAGGTCGACCAAATTTAAGTTCAGAAACTGTATTCAAATCTAGTATTGATATGAAAAGGGCAGGCCAGGAAATGTAGAGCAGAAATAATATGCAAGACTCTCTCTTGCCTTGTGCCAGTGAACCCATACGTGTGTGTGTGTGTGTGTGTGTGTGTATAACTATAGATATATATATATACTAATTTAACTCCCTTTAACTGTAATTACTAAGATCACTGAGTTTGTGTCTTTCTTTTTAGATGGAAGAAGCCAACAAGGCAGTAGAGGTAAAACTGCGTCTTTATGTCTTATGAATTGCACATGTGATGTGTATAAGTCCTTGTTTGCTACCTGTCCAAGCATGCTCCCCCACCAGCTTATGACCATGTGTTCATGATTCCCCTAGCCATAGAAGATGTACAGTTGAATGGCCAGTGCCAAAATCATAACTGCTTAGCAAACCAATACACTAAGAAATTAAATTCTATAAGAAAAGTCACCCTTAAACATTTGCCATCTTTTCAGAACGGGAGTGAGACCCTCCTGACCCTTGATGACCAAGCTAACAAACTAAAATTGGTATGTATGTTATTTTTTATGATTCCTATTTGCCTGAACATAGGTTTACTTCCTATAGATGTTGCTTATGCCAAATCTGCATTGAATACGTATGGACGTCCTATTATGACAGCTATTTCCCTAAACATTAGTATAACATTTATATCAAGATACAAAGTAATCTTTTTAGTAGACACATTTGAATCTAATCCAAAGACTTTTTTAAGAGTGTGGATCAGATGGATTTGTTTGGGAACATGTCTACACTTCCAGACCTAAATAGCCTAATATCAAATCTGTATTAGTTAAATAAAAATAAAATTGTGACAATGGTTTTCCTAAGTCTTAGTTTAGGAAACAATTACAACAATATACAAAGTACTATTTTTTAGTAGACACATCTGAATCTAATCCAAATACTTTTTCAAGGGTGTTGACCAGATGGATTTGTTTGGGGACATGTCTACACCTCCTGACCTAAATAGTCCAACAGTAAGTGTCTGTTTTTAAATTTGCAATGTAATGGAAATGGCATCTGTAACTCAAATTGGCAATTAACCAGAAATCTCGAACATCTCGAAACTTGGAAGATGACTGCTGATTTTTCTGCATAATGTATAAATGGCTCCTAGAACCAATTTGCATCTTAAGTTACCATGGGAACATATCAACACTAACTCAGATATATTAATTTTGCTTGGAGATTAGATTTGAGCAATAAGATAGGCAATGCGATCCTTTCTGGTATTATTTAGGATCAGAAGAAGAGCTGAAAAGTAATTCTTGGCAAAAGTCTACCTGAAGGAAGTATTTGCTAGATGATTAATTATAAAGCCACTTGGCTTCTTCAATATTTTTCTATTCTTTCTATTGTGATTTAGCGGCATAAGCTTGGTGTGAAGTAAGTCTTAAAACAAATAAGATGTTCAGTTACGTTTAACCAAGGCCTGTTTTTGTTTAAAAACGTTGTTCATTCTGTGCAGGACGCTATAGTGTATCAAGCCTTCTTAATATCACCCTATCCGTGACAACTACACGAGAATGGAGCACTATTTTCCTTTAGAGATAAGGAAAGGGTGATGCAGGAAAAACTCACTTGCCCAAGAAAGAGGTCCAGATTCAAGGCCTAAACACCAACCTCACATCTTCCAAAACAGTCCTCAAGTTAAACTACCCATGAAATTTTGGATCACTTCTTACAACTATTATTTTGTTTTGACAGTTTCTTGAGTACCTGAGATTTGCAGGGCACAGAAATGAGTGAGATGTACAATGTCAATGAGATCATGGAGTTTACTGTCAAGTGGGGAGCCCAACATTAAAACTAATCACAAAGCCTATTAGTTGATGTTAATCAGAGGGTATTTATCTAGTTTGGAGGTTCATATAATGCCTCAGAGTAAATGAGTTTCTGGACTTGAATGTAAAAGATGACGAGGCAGTAACCAGACAAAAAGAACATCGGTCTAGAATAATGAGAAGAATGTCTGTCTAGGAGTCTGTTACATCAGGGAATTACCAAGCAAGTCTACATGACCAAAAAGGTCATAGGAATTAAAGCAGCAGCAGATCAAGGACTGGGTAAGTCTCACTTGCCAGAATATCTCCGGGAATGCCAGCCCCGAACTTTCACATAAAATGGCCAGGCCCACTGAGATGAAAGCAGCCGGGGCTGCATGGTCTCTCTTCTGTCCCCAACCCTGTGACATGCACAGTGCAAACCAGCATTTTAATGAAGACGTACAAAGCCTCCAATAGAGAAGAATCCTGTTTAATGTTCTTTTCAGCAGTGAGTTCTAATTCACTTGTCTGTGGAGACTTTACTCTTCACAAACTTTTTGCAATACAAGATTAGATGATCCTGAAATGTCCATCATAGCTCTGAGGTCCTTTTGATTCCTACACAACTTCGCCCCCTCCTCTATTGTAGCCCCTTCCCAAAGTAAATTGATATCTGAATGATCTACTTTCCAAGTGTAACGGACATTCAAACAAGTACATTGACAGAGATCTAAGCACTCAGGCTATGAAGCAGAATTCCAGTGGGATAGGCAAGGAAGCAATGACTATTTAATCTGCTTCAGTAGACTTCTAGAAAGTTCTGAAAAAGGAAATGAAAAACAACATGATTAATCCTGAGTTTTATTTATATTATACTTAATGCCTTCAAAGAGTTTTTGGTTTAAAGAAATAACATGGAAGATTTAGATAAACTAACAATAAATTAAAGTGATAAATATCATGAAAGCAGATGATATCTGATTAAGAAAGAGAATGCTAACAGAACTAATTATGTGCCGATTGGATTTTGCCAACATGGTCTTACATATTGACTCCATATTCCTAGGTCACAAAATAGATTTATCTCTATTTGATAAAACCAGAATGTTTAAAAATGTTCATAATCTTACAACAGTTTCTCTGGAAGAGATGAAGAGAAGAAATCTAAATTACTTGGACTTTATTAGTGGTTCCCTGACCCATTTGCTCCACCCCCAACATTTTATACAGGATAGTTTTATGCATTGCAAATGAGACTCATGTTGCAAACTAAGTGGCATCCCTTAGAACATATTTTTATTGGCAATTAACTGAACGATATTCTTCCATACTGTCACTTAAAAGAAAAAGAAGAAAAAACAAAATGACATGCTCTCAAACTTTAAAAATAACCATTCAAAACCGTTATTATGAGAAGAGCATAAGGTAGGACCCACCCCGAAGGAGGTTAAGTTTGGTACAGGGATGGAATCAGGGCACAAAGCACAGTGTCTTTCATACATAAGATGCCATGGGTGGGCACAGGTGATGATGAAATAGATCGATGAAAAAAGGTTTTGTAAAGAATCTGAACTTGAATTGGGTCTTTGAAGTGTGTAGGAAAATAGAGAGTAGTTAAGCTAAAAGTAAACTGGGTCCTATTGTAGGTCATTTTGAAAGGCTAGCTAATGAAGTTATTTTAACATAGGGGATAGAAAGAAGCCACTGAAAGCTTTGGGCAGAGAAGTCCAGGATTAGGCAGACTGGAATGGTTGGGAGAGATTAGCTACTTGGAGAAAGCTAGGCTGTGGAACTCAGTATAGAAGACGTTGCCTTTGTACAGAGACCTTTTTGATTTCCTGCGTTCTCCTCTTACTGAAGCCCCATAAGAGCAGGGATTGATTGCATTTCACGTTCATGTTACCAGTGCTCGTTTCTCAGGTGCTCAGATGATGACCCAGTGGTTGCAATGTTGACAATGCAACAAAGAACTAATGAGGTTCTGACCTAGGAGGTGGATGCGGAGTCTTACATCATTCCACTGTGGCCTATGAACTAGACTCTTAATCCTGGGTTAACAACAAACCCAACCTGAGGAGAGCCTTATACATTTTACTTATAGGGTGACTATTCAGAAGTCTAACATTGTGGCTCCTGTTTGGTGTCCTAAGAACTTCTTCAGAAGTATTTGAAAAGGAGAACCCTACCAGCTGTGAACACCCAACTGTTCTAACCCAGAGGTGGCTCATCATAAATGAATAAATATTGAAATCACAAACTTTTGCAGTATGTTTTGTCCTCTCTTGATTGTTACAGATCCCTACATTAAGAGATCTTCCAATCCATTTCTTTGATTTAAAAAATTTTTTTTAATTACAAGCTCTTTCTTCTGACAAATTCTTATGGTTATGGAGAAAAACTGGCTTTGAAAAATAGTGTTTTTATACCTAACAGTAAAGGAAGCCAAAAAATAGATTACCAATTAGGTCTGACTGAGGACCTAGACTTTCTAAAAATATGTTCTTTTAAAGCCAGGGAGGCCTATTTTTATTTACTAATTTGAGAATTTCATATTCCCTTTAAGTTGTTTTTGTCCCAGTGATCAAAAATATCCAGCATCAGGGTGATGCTGGACCTCTAACTTCCATCTCAGCTAGGCATTGTTTATTGTTTATATTCTTCCGCAGCTAGCATAGATGAGTAGTTAATGGATCAAAGTTGGTCAGAAGAAGGTGTGTCAGTTTGACAGTCCTATCCCAGGGTGAACCTTAATTAGTTATGTCACTGACCTGAATAAAGACATGTCAGATTTTTCAAACTCGCTGATTTTATGTTAAAAAGCATATCTTATCTAACAGTTGGGAACACGAGTAACTAATATACCAGAAAAACGATAGAGAGGGAATATAATTTGTAGAGTTAGGTATTTGGTATGCTTTTCAAATTAACTCTAAGCCCAAATCTCCATCCTATACATGAAGTAAAGATTAGATTGTACATAAATTAAAGATTAGTTGAATTTATTCACCAAATAGATGAGATTACTGTCACAACCTGGGCAACTCTAGGCTGTATTATAAAAAAAAATGCACAAATGCGAGAGGTTAATGTGATATGTTGTTATATATCAGTAGTTGAGTAACACTTTCTTCTTTCTAGAAGGACACAGACAAAAGGATGTGTCCAGAGATTAGGATGATGAGAATGAGAGATCCAGCTTGACTAGCACCTTCAAAAGGATCCTTACATATTTAAAGAGGCATACCTGCCATACCGTGTGATGTGATGGGAAAATCTGTTTTTGCCCCCTAGAGGAAAGACCAATTATAGGGAAATATATTTGACCTTAAATTTTATTACAACCGAAACTATAAAATATTAGGCAATGAATTTGGTCATTTAGAGAGACACTGTTACTGGACTCTAAGGGTAGACACATGGGACGGGATGGGACCGTGCATCAGGTGGGGAAGCAGAGTTAGGTGTCAGAGGTCTTGTCTTACTTTCAAGCTCAGTGTACTCAGATAATTGCTTAGAGTGACTTGCAGTCGGTTCCCTTTAAGACTTGCAAAGGCAGGAATTAGAACAATGCTGATCTTGAACTCAGCCAGTCTGTAAGGGTAAGAGACACATGACTAGAGCAAACAACAGTATAGTTTCACTTAATGAAGGGCCAGCAAAATTGAGACCTAAATAAAAAGTCAAGGGGCAGGGAGGGCCAGGGAGGACCTTTTCACCACTAGTAAAGAATGCACTCAGGGAGGTGATGGGAGGAGAAAATGGTCAATCTGTCTGTCAAGACAAAACTTTAATGGGAGTTTTGATAGTCCTGATCATCTTAGGTAGCTTTCTCATTTGAAGTCACGACATGGACTAACACTTTCTTTTCTCTTTTTTTTTTTCTTCCCAAATGTGATAGGAAAGCAAAGATATCCTGTTAGTGGATCTAAACTCTGAAATCGACACCAATCAGAATTCTTTAAGAGAAAATCCATTCTTAACAAATGGCATTACCTCCTGCTCTCTTCCTCGACCAAAGCCTCAGGCAGCTTTCTTGCCTGAAAATGCCTTTTCTGCCAATCTCAACTTCTTTCCCACCCCTAATCCTGATCCTTTCCGTGACGATCCTTTTGCACAGCCAGACCAATCGACACCCTCTTCGTTCGATTCTCTCAAATCTTCAGATCAGAAGAAAGAGAATTTGAGTAGTTTGTCTCCTCCACTGAGTAACGGGCCCCTGAATGGGGATGTTGATTACTTTGGTCAGCAGTTTGACCAAATCTCTAACCGGACTGGCAAACAGGAAGCTCAGGCAGGCCCGTGGCCCTTTTCAAGTACGCAAACACAGCCAGCAGTGAGAACTCAAAATGGGGTATCTGAAAGAGAACAGAACGGCTTCCATGTCAAATCCTCCCCGAACCCTTTTGTGGGAAGCCCTCCCAAAGGACTGTCCGTACCGAATGGCGTAAAGCAGGACTTGGAAAGCTCTGTCCAGTCCTCACCACATGACTCCATAGCCATTATCCCACCTCCACAAAGTACCAAACCAGGACGAGGCAGAAGGACTGCTAAGGTGAATTGTCTTCTCCACATATCCATTGGCAGAATGCATGTTCGGTACCAAAGGGTGGTGTGATGCAATCTCTCTTTCCTGCTGCTATTGTAGTTTCCTGTGTGGCTGTAAAATAGACGGTGGGATAAGGCACATCTTTCTCCAGGAATACCTTCCTCCAGTCACCACCCTTTCTGAGCTCGCTCACCAGTGTTTTCACGCCCTGCTTGCTGTTTGCATGTCTTGTCACTTATTATTAACTAAACACAAGTTTTTCCATTTTTAATGCTGCTATGCTTCTGTACCTCTGGTAAGTTTGATCGTCACGTTCTGGAAGGGGAGGGCAAGGGTTCTTGTGATTCCTTGTGTACCTTACCTACACTAACACCCCCCCCCCACCCCTCATGTTGCATTAATATCCAAGGTGGTGGTGGAAAATTCTGGAGTTTGCCTCCTCTATTCAATGCTGACTGAATAATCCATTGTTTTAAGAGAGATTTATATATTTACTATGATCACTTCATTCAAAAGCAATTTAAAATGTGGTTTCTGTAAGAATCTTTTTAAAAATCTCACTAGAATGTGCAGGCTGGCCTCATAGTTGGACTGCAGTATCATCTTTATGCAGACTTATTTAAATCCAGTAGAATAATCAAAAAAATGTGGGTTACTTATTTATTTATAGTTGTCCTTTCCTTCCCAGCTTTAAGCTTTTAGCTGACAAGGAGACCAGACAGATACGAATGTGTAAATGACTAAAATAGATTTCACCTTGACAGTCTTCTTTACATCAGTTACCAAGACCCAATATTCTGTCCACTGCAGGGATCTGTCTTTTTTTGGGGGCTGGGGGAACGGGGAGGAGGAGGGGGGGAAGGGTTGGCTTTTTGTAGTTTATCAGTAAGAGGAAAAGCTTTTCTTTGTGTGGTTCCCAAATTTGAGGTAACAGAATAAGAGACGGAATAAAGCTGCCTTTCAACTGTTACTGAGTAACTCTCGTATCTCCTTCTCGCCCTATCAGTCTCCAGCAAAAGACTTGCTTGCATCAGACATCTTTACCCCTCCTGTCTCCGAACCTCCCGGCCAGACATCACCTACAGGACAGTCTGCAACCCTGCAGACCAACCCTCTGGATCTCTTCAAAACAAATGCTTCTACCCCAGTGGGACCCCTTGCAGGTCTAGGTAGGTGCCAAAGATCGAGTTAGATTTGCTGTTGCTTTCACTCATAAGATTATAAGGCAAAGGAGGAAGGTACTTCAGATCCATTGAGGTGCCAGGGACATAAGAGCTGAGCATCCTGGGGAGACTTTCTCCCACTTTTACTTCTGTACACCCCGCCCTCATTTGGTACTCTTGACTTGTAACTGAAGTTTGGCTGCTGGAGTTGACATGTGAGAAGAAATCCATGATCAATATCGCACTTACCTGAGCCAAGTGGCAATGGATTACAGAAGACAACTGTAAGGGATTCTGGAGCTCAGACCAGCTTCATTGGAGAAACGGGGTGGAGTTGGGAGAGTCTCATCTGTGATCTGCATTGGCAAAACTGGTGATTAGTTTACTAGATCAAAGCCCTATCTCCTATTAAGTTGATACGCTTCTTGGATAGGATATCGTATCCTATCCTTCCCCTGAGAGGGATAGAAGTTAAGTCCAATGCAAGTGTAAGTCATAGAATGAAAGTCTTAGGTTCTCAGCCCAGCTCTGTTCTGGACATACAGTGTGTATGAGACAGGCATATATTCTGAGCAGTCTCTGAATACTTCAGCCTTAGCTGTTCCTTGTCCATATTTTGGCCCACTGAGTGTCTTAGTAGAGTTGGAAGACAAGTGCCAGAAACCTGAAGTTGAGGAGAACACAGAGATAAAGGAAGAGATGGGATGTTATCAGATACCCAGGATGTGCTGGGGCTCATTCATAAATGTGTCTTCAGCTCACGTGAGCCACTGAGCCACTCTGAAGCAAGACACTGGGGAAGGCCACTTGGCTGAGGACTGGCACTGCTGTTCTTTGCCCACAGCCTCCAGTTCTTTTCTGCCTCCGTGGTAGTCTTCAGAAACCCTGACAATAGTCCTTGCTGTCCTGCTGGGAATTCTCTTTGATTTTCTGCTTCTTGGCACCTCCATAAGCTCCAAACAGACTCTCTGTCTTGGGAGGGGTTTGGAGAACTATGGATGAAGAGGGACTCTCTTCCCCATTTTGTAATATTTGACCAGGGCTCTTGGTTTTCTCTGCCTCCTACAGAGTCAGTTATCAGGACCCTTTGTTTATTTGTTTGTTTGTTTGCTTGTTTCTCCTGCTGCTTTCCTGCAAAGGAAAATATGTCCATTTTGTCATGTTAAATCTGTTTAATCATATCTGGAGTATGGTGACAAGAGTGGGGTGTTACCCAACTGCTGAGTGGCTGAAATCAATGTGAGTGTGAGAAACCAACTTATTTCAGGTCTCTGATCGCATTTACACCATCAAGACTCTCTCTAAAAACTTCATGTGTCTTGGGGGCTTCCCCTTTTTTGCGTCGCTCCTTTCCCTGTCCCCCAAGTGGAGCTGGAAGGTGCTTTTCCTTGTAGAAACGTTGAGAGCTTGCGTGCACTGCCTGCGACTAGATCACATCACAGAGCTCTGCAGTCTAATATCAGTGCCCTGAAGAATTTTTACAGCCAATATTTAACAAGTCAGCTCGAAAATACAGCTGGACCCTATAACTGTTAATTTATTCAGACGAAGTGAAGCTTTTTGGCTAGGTGCCCCTGTTGAGGCCTTGGGGTATACAACTGCAGAATACTGATGATTCTTCCAAGTTTGGACATGGGACTCAAACTGAGCTCTACAGTATAGCCCCTGTCCACTAGCAGGGATCCTCAGCCAAACCATGGAAGGTTGTAGGTCTGGCTTCCGCTAGACCCAGCTGGGGGACTGTCTCTTCTGGAGAACTGGGGGTGGGGAGAGGGTAATGTAGAAAGCTGAGCCTTCAGATTTGGCTAGCTACCCTGTGTTTTAATCTAGCACCAGAAGGTAATAAAATTAACTTCTTACACTCACACTCTCTTTTTCCTTACCTCTTGCCTCTACTTTCTCCAGCAGAGCCTTGAGTGTCTTGGAAACACGGTGCATGGGATCTCCTAGATGGGAATGAAGGCTGACATTTGCATATACTGGGAAAGCCTTTAATTCCTGGCAAATACAATATTTGTCTCTTTAACCACCACCACTCCCACTAACAGCATCTATGACTAAAGCCATACATTTTACTAAAGGCAAAAGTCATCCAGACATGAAGATGATAAAATTCTACCCACTTTGCACATTCAGTTGACGTAAATTATTAATGAGCGACTCTGGCTTTGGTTAATAAAATTTAAATAAATTTGCCTTAAAATGCTAGCCATAACTTCACTCAAACCCAACCCACTTTTAGAACCCCATATTATGGAATGCAAAAGGACTTTTCCCTTGATTAGTTGTGAAAAAAAATACATATGTTCTTTAGTGTACATGAAGTCTGATTTCTGTAGCCACAAAATGAGTATTTGAATTAATTTCCACTAAAAAAAGTAGTCCTGTCCCTCGATGCCAAGGAGGCAGAACAGGAAAATAGGGTGATGGATTTGGAGCTGGTATTCCTGGGTTACCAGGATATTGTTACAGACTGTGAGCTTCCCAATTTTAATAATGAATATTCTTGTACCCAGTTCCCTAACCTCAAAAAATAAGCATGTTAATTTAGCTAGATGGCCTTTTCTGAAACCTACCACTGTCCATGAGCACATCACACAACGTCATGGCCAGATGACTAGCACTCATGATGATACAGTTGAGTCAAATAACGTTAATCTCCAATACTAAGAAAATTCAAGATAGAATATCTTGCTTGCTACATCAGCCCCTGAACATCATTTTTAAAATATTTCTCACTCTGGAAACAAAAACATTCCTAACCCAAGTTAGGAGTTTGGAGGCCCTTTCTTAGTTTAGTCAGAAAATTTTCATAACTAAAGAACACTCTACTCCAAAGCTCAAAGCAAGTAGATTTTGAGAGCAGTGCATCATTCGTAGAATGGTATGAGGCTGAATTTAGATTTTTTGTTTGTGGTGGCAGTTTGTTTCTCAAGTAGAGGGAGAAGATATTGGAGAGACCTGTATTTTAACAATTTCACCAGTTCTTAATCCGCATGGCAAAGACACTAGAGAAGGAGTCATTCCCCCCCACAAAGATTAGATGCCTGGACACAGGCAATTAGTTACCTCAGAAGGTATAGTTTTTTTGTCTTGGGGGGGGGGATATTTTTGTTTGTTTTTGTTTTGTTTTGTTTTGTTTTGCTTCGCTTCACCAAAAGCTGTGGTAGAAAGAAAGGGCTTCTCTCCCTCCCTCATTCTTTGAAGTATTCTGTTCTGACTTCTGGCAAGGTTTAGTGAGTGACACATGGCAGGAAGCACTTTTATTTGAAACAGCTCTCCCAGGATAACCAGCCTTTCCTCCACATTTATATATATAAAAGTCTTAAACTATCTTGGCATCAGCCAGATTTTATCATCCTTTTATATGGCTATGTCAACCTTGGCAGCATTTAAAAGCAAGGAAACTGAAATGGTTTCTTCAGGATGCAAGCATGTTGAGGCCTAATATACAGGCATGATAGCTGGTTTCCATAAGACTCCAGACATGAGCCAACTGCCAAATGAAAAGATCAAGTCAATGACTCAGAGTACCCAATGGATTATCTTAATTAACTAGTTCATAATCAGCATGGTTTGTTTATATAAATGTATTCACTCAACAAATACATTCATGCTATTGACAGGCTGTGTCCTAGCTGTTTGAAATGTATCAGTATGATAAGCACTCATTTTTTCATGACTAGGTCCTTATGGATTGTATTCCTCTTATAATGAGAAAAGTTTAAAAAGCTGTGGTAGAAAGAAAGGGCTTCAAAATGCAACCAACATTTGAATGCCAGCTATCTTGCATTAGCTACTTAATCTTTAGAGTAATCTAATCTCTTGGGGCCTTTATTTCCATGTCAGCTTTAAGGCTTAAGGAAGGTGTTTACCATGTAGATGCCCTGTAAATGCCCCCCCAGAGAGTTGTGCTTTCTGAAACTCAAGAATTGTCTTCAAGCTTGTGTCCTAATAAGTCCTTTCTCTTGCTTTCTTCAGGTGGTATACCAGTTAGTCCCCCTCAGGCAGGACCATGGAACCCAACATCTTTAGTCTTCAATCAGTCTGCGTCAGTGGTCCCGGGAGCCATGATGAGTGGTCAGCCTTCAGGATTCAGTCAGCCAGTTGTTTTTACCACAAGCCCAGGTGTTCCAAGTTGGAATCAGCCGTCATCCTTTGCAGCTTCAACTTCCCCTCCAGGCCCTGTTGTTTGGGGCCCGTCAGCCTCTGTGGCACCCAATACTTGGTCATCAACAAGCTCTTTGGGGAACCCTTTCCAGAGCAATATTTTTCCAACTTCTGCTATGTCTTCCCAGCCCCCTCCTATGCTCTCCTCTCTCCTGGTCACTCCTCCTCAACCACCTCCCAGAACTGGCCCTCCAAAGGACATCTCCAGTGATGCCTTCACTGCCTTGGACCCACTTGGGGATAAAGAAGTGAAAGAGGTGAAAGAAATGTTCAAGGACTTTCAACTTCGGCAGCCACCTGCTGTGCCTGCAAGGAAGGGAGAGCAGACTTCCTCTGGGACTTCAAGTGCCTTCTCCAGTTATTTCAACAGCAAAGTTGGCATTCCTCAGGAGAATGCAGACCATGATGACTTTGATGCTAATCAACTGTTGAAAAAGATCAATGGTAAGCTACCCACTGCTCTGCCTACTGTACCAACAAGTATTTCCACTGTCATATGGGTCCGCAGAGTCCCTTAGAAGAAACTTCCTCCACCCACCAAGAGCCTTAGGCTCGCTTTCTTTGGTAATCAGTGGTTATGGAGACAACTTGACCAGTTAGTTACTTATGGAACGAACTGTTTACCTTGGCTCTTTCTAAGGGCTGGCCCAATGCTGCCCTCTTGTGACAATCCCTAAAAGGGCTGCCAAGAACTATTGAAATTCAGTGGGTTGTGGTACCTGGAAGGCTGTAAAACAGAGCCTCAGCCATACTACACGGCCTTAAGTGAGGGAATTCTGAATCTCTTCCACTTCAGGTAAATACGCACAGCCTCCCCTTGTGATGAATTTGCCTGTAATAATCACTGGGAGTCCTAGTATTTGGTGGTGATTTTTGTGTCATGATGTAAATTTCAAAAGTATGGAACTTTAATTTCTGAGATAAGCCTGACTGGGGGACTTTTGCCTATATTTGGGGAGAGATTTTCTACTGACTACTTGGCATTTTTTCCCTTCTAGAACCACCAAAGCCAGTTCCCAGACAGGGTTCCCTGCCAGTTACCAAATCTGCTGACAATGCATTTGAGAACCCTTTCTCTAAAGATTCTTTCAGTTCATCACAAGCCTCTGTAAGTATCTACTAGAAGCTGTTGCTCCAAAGTACGTGCCACCTAGAGCTACTGTGTTGTGAATTAACCTTGTTTGAATGATAACTCTTTGATGGTAAAGGATATTTAAATAAGCTTTGCCATTGAGAACCATCACAGTGAAAACATCGACTCAAACTGGGGAGAGATTATGTTTCCAGGGGCTACTATCCTGAGCTTGAGAAATGAGTATCATATAGAAAATGTCTTTTGTATCTCACTTAGCCTGGCTCATAAAAGCACTGTGGGAGAAAATTGAGCAAAATAATACTATCTTTAAAAATCTTTCAAAGATTTAAGTTCCTGATTTCCCACCCACAATTTTTATCTCATAACAACAGTACCTCTCATTTGGGAGAGGCAGACATAATTCATCTCAACTTTAACATCGGTATAAATAATAAATATGCGTCACCAGTTACGATCAGGCAAACACAAATCATTGTAGACCAATATGATATCTCATTTTTCTGGGACCCAAGTGATTTTTAAAGGAATTTGAGAAATCTTAATTGCAGGGTTTTTTTTTTTCCTTCATAACTGTAATTAAACCCTATTGACTGAATGGTTTTATCTTCATAGATGGCTTCTCAACCCACATCTCCTGATGTATATAGGGATCCTTTTGGAAATCCTTTTGCCTAACTTCTGTAAGTAGAAGATTTTATTAAGCTTAAGTTTGGTAAGAAAGCATGGCACAGGGGATGAGGGTGAAATTTTAATTTTAGAATTGGTACCAGCTTAAATCTCTGTAACTTAGAAGGAATAGACATGTAAATCTGTGCTTAACTAATTCAATAATGAATAAGCTGGGCACTTAAGAAAAGAATTCTTACACACATTAAAAAACAATAAGGGAGCGCCTGGGTGACTCAGTCGGTTGAGCGTCCAACTTCAGCTCAGGTCATGATCTCACAGTCCATGAGTTCGATCCCTGTGTCGGGCTCTGTGCTGACAGCTCTGTGCCCAGAGCCTGCTTCGGATTCTGCATATAACACATTAATACCTTTCTAGTTGTTTTTTGTTTGGTTTGGTTTTGGTTTTTTTAACCTTCATACTGAAGTGATTGCAAAGGCATTACTTTATTTCCTATAGAAAGTTCGAAATCTGAAGGACCTTTTAAGCTACAGAACAGGTCAGCTAAACAGATGCTGATCACATTTTCTGCCTTCCAAATCAATTTATTACTTTGCGAGAGGTCTCAAAGTTAGTCCAAAATAGTCTGAGGGTATCAAGTTCAAAGGTGGTGACAGCTGCCTGTATCTCCTTCAAAAGCAGCATGGGCGCAGATGAGTCTGCTGGTTGATTGTTCTCACTAGCGGACGTCATCGTAGGTAAGTTATTAGGTGTAACTACCTTAACTGCCTTGCTGGCTCAGCATGACCCTTTCTTTATCAACAAGGAATGGAAGCAACTTTGTCTCATCTTAGAAGATCGAAGTTAGTGGAGGAAAGAAGGCTTGTCTGCATTTTCGAGGAGGGAGGGCATAGCTGGTAGGGGATAAATAAAAAGAAAGAAAGAAAGAAAGAAAGAAAGAAAGAAAGAAAGAAAGAAACCCAAACCCATTTTTTCTAGTCTTGCGCCATCCAGGTGGGACTCCTCAATTCTGTCTTGACCCATTATTTTAAGTAGATAAATATCTTAAATCTGACACAGACAGTAAGATTGGCTTTATTTGCAATTTGGATTGTTGCCCCTCACTCACCTTCTATAATTACAGTGTTTCTTAAAGTGCTTTTCTATAAAATCTGCTTCAGAGAATGGGCTGAGATTATTGAAAAGGCAAGTTCTTGGGCCCCACTGCAGCCCAAGGAGTCTGGTGCTAAGGAAAGGTCCATTTTAACAAGCAGCCTGGTGATTTCTAATGCCGATAGAGCAGTGCAAGATACTGAAGGGCTAGAAGTCTTAACAGAAGCTCATTCTCACCCTCCTCTCCATGGGAGGCAAACCTGGACAAACAGAAAGGAATAAACTGTATCTGGAGTCTAGGAGGATCGTTTGCACTAAACTGAATTGACTAGAGGTCTCCCTGAAGGCCCTTTCTTCCTTAGGTCATGAAAGAAGGATTATTTTGGTCAACTTGCTAAACTTACAGATTGAGTTTTGGGGTGGGTGAGCAGTTATGGGAGAAAAAAGTTAATATTAGTGAACACTTGCATTAATCACTTTATTACAGGTTCCACACTTATTATCTTATTTAAGCCTCTCACATCAGCCCTAGGAGATCCTATTACTGATGTTTTATTTTTTTATTTTTTTTCTATTACTGATGTTTTAAATGATGACTTCATATTTAATACATTGATATTAACCACAGGTTTTTTCTTCTCTACACTTCTCTAGGAACTTGATATGCTGACTATCCAGAGGAACAAAAAGGTTGGCCTTAGTCAAGGACAAAGCTAATATCCAGATGGCTTGACCTCTGTTCTTGTTCCAGCTTTGACATACTCGCTGTTGCCTTATTTCTTGTTGCCTCTTCCACTTGTAAAATGTCTTTCACTTTCTGTTTAGATTAAAGCTAAACTGAATCTATGGCTTTAAATAAATTAAGACTTTAAATTCTCTAGCTTAATGTAAATGAAGTAGTTTCCCTATTTGAACAGTTGCCTAGTGTGTTTCTAGAACTTTCTAGAACACTCTACCATGGGCCCTCTGGTTGGGAGATGCAGCCATCACAGCTCCTCAAATGACACTGTTTTGAATACATTTTAAAATCCTTACTGTTCCAAGTTGTTTGGGGGTTCTATTTTACTGCAAAGAACCTAAAGGTTATAGCATAACAAGGCACCTTCTTAAGTCTTGCTTCATATCAACATTTAGAGAGAATTTTTAAAGTAAATCTGAAGCAAGTCCAACTTCTAGACACTTGGGAATCTGACACATTTAAGAACCTTTTTAAAAATATAGTTTCTCTTTCTGAAGATTATTTTCTCTCAAGGGTAAGACTGCTCTTGTTTTCCAATCTCTTGCTAGATACTGCAAATGAGGGAAAAGCATTATTTGTCTCTCCTCTCCTCTTCCCTGTGATTCTTTTTTCAGTCAGTTTTGCTCCTAGGTTCATATGGCATTACTTCCCTTTCACAAGCAACAGAGTTTTATGGGGTAAAAATACCTAATGATTCATGGATCTGAAATGTCTCTGCCTTCTCAGTAATTGCTAAGCCCAGTAACTGGAACTGCAAATGGACACAACCTTTATCCTTTCTATGGAATAGGAGGCCATCCTCTTGAGCTGAAGTTCCAGAAGAGCAGTTAATGTTGAAGAAAAACTGAACTCAACTCAGCAATGAAGGACTGTATTCTGAAGAGTAACACATCACAAAGTTGAATGTGATTGTGCCAAACATGTTAGGTGCTTATTTGGGGTCATGCTAGACCTTTATCAAGTAACTGGAAAACTTTCTTGAAGCCACAGTCTCATAGTTAGTAGGAAGATAAATGGTGGGGAAGGGGGAGAGAAGCTGTAAAACAAGTATTTGGTGTTATCATTGAAAATCTAATGTCTGCAGTGTTTTTCTCCTCATAACCTTGGAAACTCTCCCAGTTCATTTCCAGTCATATTGTTAGCCAAGTTCTGAAGGATTTGTTCTTGCCAAAATGAGTTTCACTTTGTTATGTTCATGTTGGTTTTTTAAATGTTGTCTCTTGACCCCTAATGCTCAGGTTCTTGTGGGCGTTAATCAACCATACAATGTTACCTTTGAGTAGAAGAGGAGGATGACTGCTCAGGATCTAAACAAATGGTGGCCTCATGGACCTTTATTGATCAGCCCCAAGTAGTCCAAGCTAAAGCCCTGTGGTTTTATTTTTAATGGTAATAGCTGATTATGTATGGCATAATTTTCCATCTGGCTCCCTACTCAGTCATTATAAACACAGACCTAAAATAGTATTTTATGTGTCCAAATACCTGAATGTGCTAAACTGGAGGCAATTATTTCTAGGTAGTTGAATTTTTGAAAGTAGAAAAATTTTGAAAGTGATGATCAGCCACACAACTGTTTTGTACATACTTATTTTCTTGTGCACTTTTTTCTGTATGCAAATAAAGCTATAAATTTACTCATTTCAATAAACTGGAATGGCAGAATCTCATGTGTTACCATCAGTTTATTCTTCTATTTGACCCCTGCTTTGAGTTGATGTATTAGAGTCAAGGTATAAAACATATCGTCTACAGTGAGCAAATGTTAGTATATTCTGGATTGTCAGGTGAAGAGAAAGTGGAAATCTGTGAAACAAGAGCATGAGTAAATTATTGTCTGCTAGCTTTCAATGCCTTATTCTCCTCTTTTAGGCCTACACATATTCTTTTCCTGTGAGTTTAATGGGAGTCTGGTGGATAAGACTTGTATCAGAACAACTTCTACTGACATCCAATATAAAAATCGTTTATTAATGAACCCTTGATTCACACCTGCCCTTTGCCTCTCCTTGTTCTTTATTCAGCCATGTTTGACCTCACCAAGACACAACTGTGTGGACTGGTCCAGGCTGGTGTAGACCACTTGGGGAAACTTCTGTGTGTGTTGGGAAGATCCGTGATTAGACATTGTTTTGCCCTAGGACACTTTTAAACACTCTCCCCTGGTATAAAAGTTCAAGGCTCTAATTTTTTTCAAATGACCTAGATCTACTGGGAAGATGACCCCAAGGCAGGCCTTGCTCCAGTACAGAGTCTTGATCTTAAACTTTTCTAAGGATTAAGACAAACTTGGTAGCCGATGGGTGTCATTGACTGGTTTTTGATTATAGGTTGTTTGATATCACTGCCTTACCTTTCCCTTTAATTGAAACATTTGTTGGCTTTCTGCCAATAACGAGTGGAATATCAAAAAACAGACTCCACGAAAAGCAGCTTCCAGTAAGCCACAGATGGGCCAGAGAAGGCTGCTGATAAGAACATGTTGCACAAATTATCTGGCTTATCCAGATGCTCTGCAGTATGTCTAACCCACTGAGCCTTGTGTGCTGTTTCCATGTGGCTTAATCTGTAAGATCTTGCCAGCGGTTAACCCTTGGTCATGTATACAAGGGGAGGACATTCATTTCAATGCAGTAGGAACTACTGTCAGCCAAGCAGGGAGAGGTGCTCACCGAAGTGTCTTTGCAAAGTGGAAACAGACCTCTTCTTTGTACGTCTGTTTCGTAACAGTAGTATTCACACCTGTATGTCAGAAGTTCAGCTTTTACGGTGACCCTATTATACCTGGAAGAGTGTTTCTTTTAGGCGTCTAATAGATCTAAGCTAACAGCTGAACTGTAACAGCCAGCATGACCCCAAATTCCTCACATAAATGTAGGCAATACAAAGGGAGAAGGTATTGGTTTTCTCAAGATAATCTTGCATCTATGAAGGGCTTTACCATTTACACAACATAATTTCATTCGTTTGATATCATGATCCTGGCAGGGGGGAGGGGTCTGTCACTGTTCCATCTCATCTGAGGATGGCATCCATGCTTTAAAAGGGTTGCAATCTGGGGCGCCTGGGTGGCTCAGTCGGTTAAGCGTCCGACTTTGGCTCAGGTCATGATCTCATGGTCCATGAGTTCGAGCCCCACATCGGGCTCTGTGCTGACAGCTCAGAGCCTGGAGCCTGCTTCGGATTCTGTGTCTCCCTCTCTCTCTGACCTTCCCCCCTTCATGCTCTGTCTCTCTCTGTCTCAAAAATAAATACACATTAAAAAAAAGAAAATAAAAGGGTTGCAATCTGTTCCAACTCTTGAGTGGTTTCTGTGCTATTTTATTATAAAACTGTGCATGGCGGTAAGGATATCTTTTCAGTCCGTGACTTCAAACTCCTCCATCAAAATCTTCACGATGGTGTCTAAAGAGAGCCAAACACAGCACAGTTCTGTGTCTTCCCTGTGCTGAAAGCAGGGAGGGGGAAAGAACGGGCTAACTCAGGAGTTTGGTTGACCCTGCAATACGCTGATGAGTGAGGACTCTGACCCATGTTCCCGGAATAGGTTCAATATAAAGTCTTCTAGTAAAAGACGGGAGCTCCCTAAAAGTCCCTGGTAAATATTTAAGCTATTACCATTGGGAAAAAATTGCTAAATAATAAGACATCTAATTCTTGCTGGGAAATGTTGTTTTAACTAACTTTCTTCTGTTAAAATAGAAGACAGACTCAGTTCTAAACTGATATGCC
The DNA here is from genome assembly GCF_024362965.1 of Panthera pardus. Lineage (NCBI taxonomy): Eukaryota > Metazoa > Chordata > Mammalia > Carnivora > Felidae > Panthera > Panthera pardus. The sequence goes on along the minus strand of NW_026526765.1, from coordinate 31,651,253 downwards.
AAACTTAGGCACACCCCAGGCTGTAGGACAGCAGCAGCCCTGTTAACATGTCCTAATTACAGCCAGGCTGATGGCCAAGGGCCAGCCATGTGTCATCTCACCTAATGAGGGAACGAGCCCCTCCTTTGCCCTTGCTTTTCTGGAATTATGTACTTAATTACTAAACCTCCACTGTGTGCTGAAATCACATGAGTGCCAGTCTCCAAGGAGATGACAGTGGAGGCTGCTCACTGGCAAAGAAACTGGGTTTCCGCCTTGACCGAAGATGAGGCGGTTATAAAAGAAGAAAGCAACCTGACTGAACGTCTCCGTGACTAAGTTTTCTTCTGATGTTACTTATGGAGTGTTCTGTCAATTCTCTTTTCGCTTGGTTAGCTTCAGTCACTGTTATTTTACCTTAATTGTGAAATCATTACCATTGTAAAAGTTACCTGGTGAGCTGACTGGGCTGGGGCTGAGCCGCACATGTTCTGGGGTGTGTCTGAGGCTGCCTCTACCGGGTACCTACTTCCACTAATTGATCGTCACAGAGCTTTTGCTTGGGGGCCGCTAAGAGGAGTTTGGGAACCCAGGAGCTAATGGAGAGGGAGGGGGAGGAGAGTGGACGGAGACGGAGGGGGAGAAGAACGGAAAGTTGATATGACAATTGCCTCCCCACCTCCCTCACTAGCCTAAAAGATTTGTCTAGGGCCTTGATGATGGAAATGATAGAGCTGGAGGCAGGAGGAGTTGGCCTTTTTTTTTTTTTTTTTAATGTTTATTTATTTTGAGAGAGAGAGGGAAGGTCAGAGAGGGAGGAAGAGAGAGAATCCCAAGCAGGCTCTGCTCTGACAGCACAGAGCCGGATGCAGGGCTCGAGCTCACAGACCATGAGATCATGACCTGAGGCAAAACCAAGAGTTGGACACTTAACCTACTGGGCCACCCAGGCACCCCAGGAGTTGTCTTTTTTTTTTGATGAAAAACCCTGGGAACCTGTTTAGCCGACACGTCCATTGGTAATGAATTGGTAATCAACGGGCTACCTCAACGGAAAGGTTCACAGTGGTTAAAATCAGTAGGGGGTTATTTTTCTCATGTAAAAATTCTAGACCAATGGCTGCTGGTATTGACTGAGCAGCTCAACACGGCCCTCAAGGACACAGACTCTTTTTTAGCTTTTCACTCCAACTTTTGTAGCCTTTTGGCTTTCTGTTCTTATGTTTATTGCCTAATGGTCACAAAATGGCTGCACAGCTCCAAATATGGTGCTAGTGTTCAAGGAGGGCAGAAAAGGAAAGGGCAGTACAATTGAAGTCTGCTCCTTGTATCAGGCATTTAAGTTCTCCCTGAGGCTTCCCAATTACTTCACTATATTTCATTGGCCAGAATTTGGTTACATGGCCACTGCTAGGTGCAAAGGAAGCTGGGAAATCAAACTGTTAGCTTTGCCAACTTCTATAGTGAAAGTAGTTAAGGAGAGATATGGTTGGCTAGTTAATTTATGGGGCCCAGGGCATAATAAAAATAGAGGATCCATTGTTCACAAACCAGGGGAAAAAAGTGTTATTAAAGACATTAATGCATATACATATCCTTTCTTCTGCAATCTCTGTTATTATGGCATGTTTTGTTTACTATTTAATGTTGTTTTAAGTAAAAATATAAATAAAATTTTAAAGTCTTAGTGTGAATTTTATTGCTAATCTTTTGCTGGTAAGTGGGATCACTAAAATTATACAACTTGTATTTCATAACTCATACATGCATATATATTTAACATATGTATTTCATTCCTACCGGAACAGTAGAAATACTGCACAAAACTAACTTGACTGTTTTTAATTCACTTCTTGACACATGCACATTCTACCAGTACACTCTACCTTTAGTTCACTAAAGAGTAAAGAAAAATGGGGGAACAAAGAAATACAGGTGGTTTTATCTTTTTCTTTCCTTTGTTATTATTTTCAGCATAAACAGATGGATAATGCAGGGAAGTGACACTAGGAAGAAAGATACAATAGTGTTTCCTGGTCATTTGTGTCTCTTTTCATGTTGGAAGTTCTGGTTCAAATGGACATTGTGACCTCTCAGGGCTGTCACTTATGCAGTGATAGGCATAACATACCTACCTTATACTCACTTTTGCTCTGAGCCACTGAACTCCCACACATCATGGGTCCACCTGAATTCCACGTTCATGGGCAGCATAAACATTATGCACAAATGAGGTGGCATGGAAGAAGGGACACAAGGCATACTTCCTCTGCTCCTGTGCATGTTCCATTTTCCAATCAAAGTTGCTTTCAAAACAAAAGTCCAAACACAAAATTAAGAATTTCAAGGTAGCAATGATGGAGCATTAAACCCAAACCACGGGACCTTTCCAAGTGCCTGAACACTGTCCTACTGCACAGGTCACATGCCCTTGAAACCTGCCTTGGCAACAGGGCCTTGGAAATGGGTGATGAATTAGCCAATGTGTCTCCCACATGCCTGGGTGAGAGTTTAACCCAAAGTTGGCCCACCTCCAAATGCAGATCACAGCAGTCTTTGACTACATTGCACCCTCAGGGCAGAAGAGAAGCACACGCATGGAAAGCATAGTCAGCAAAGCCATTGTCAAGGTACCTTGACTAGAAGGTGTAAGCTCAAGAATGCAGAGGACTAGTTTATGTGTGTTAGTACCATGAGGATTACCAGAGACAAGACAGTTAGAAGGGGGGTGGGGAACTAAAAGCCACCATACAGGAGGCCTTACTGTCGGCACAACCTAATTGGAACTGCAAGGGATGTGCCATTTCAGCCGGAAAGATATCAGGGGGAGGACCATAGAACTCCTGAGCTCCTACCTGCAAAAGTGCTTCACGATTCTTCATTCCTCTTCATGGCAAGACCAACGGCCAAATTTGGAAAGCAGTTGTGGGTTTGGGTCCACAGGAGCCCTTGAGCAACAACAGCAAACACCTACCCAGCATGTACCACCCACAGACACTATTCGGAGTGTGTTACAATAAGCAATTTAATTTTCATAACAGTTCGACCACCACCATCATTTGATGGACGACGACACTGAGGCACAAATTTAAGGGACTGCCCAAAGTCACCCAGCTAGTAAGTGGCTGAGGTGTCCCATGTCCTGGAAGTTAACCTCAAATTTACCGCATCACCACCCTATTGCCCCCGGAAACTGGTCCCATCGCCTTTAGGTGGGCTTAGTTTACATTCACCAAGATTGTATCCACTTCATGGTACTTCTCTCCTCTTATGCTTCCTGTAACCAACGTGCCTATCACGAATTGCTTATGCTTATTTTTAATTAGGCAAGTTGATCCCCCCTCTTTGGGCTTTTCAAGGCACATTTTCAGGAGTTAAGTATCGCTTAAAAGTGTGAATTACCTAGTTGTTGTAAATGCAACACATCGATTGAACTTCACACAGTGCCTTCTGATTCAGGTATTTCCCATCAGCTTAATGTAAGCTGCAGGCTGCTCACAGTGGAAGATGGGCTGAGTACTGTTCTCCCAATTTCTTCAACATTATAAATAGCAAACCATCCTGCATCAGCTCAAAGGCAGGCTAGTCGGGCATTCCACAATGAGGAACCCGCTTTCATAACAGCAATACCGTTGTATATATGTTTCACAAAATCTAACGTCCAACAGTTTCATGCTTTTAATGAACTCGATCAAAATTATGCATTCATGACACAGTTTATTTTACACAGTACTTTTTCATTCTCTTCTTGTCAGTCATTCAGGGTTTAAAAAGCCCATCAGTGGTGATGACTTTCTTCATCTTCTAATTTGACAAACACAAACCCTTGCGCTGCAGAGACTGGAAACTGAATATGTAAACACAGCAGAGAGATGCTTTGCAGCCCATCAACAACACACACAAAACCCCCCTGACAGGGAAAAGCACAGATCGGTAAAGAGGAAAAAATGAAGGAGATGATGCCAGACCAGAAACAAGATTAAGTTCCTGAGTTAAGTCATCTGTAATTACCCACTGGCCCTTTCTCTAGAGAAGAAGGATTAGCAAAACATGTCTGGAGAAGAAAAAAAAATTTGTTCTTAAGCTGGGTCAAAAATTTGCTTACACTACACTCGGGCAGAAAGGGAAAAATATATCCACATTCTGTTTTCTTTCTTTCTTTTTTCTTTTTGTCCTTTTTTCTTTCTTCCTCCATTCCTTTCTTCCCTCTCTCCTTCCTTCCCTCCCTCCCTCCTCCTTTCTTTCTTTCTTTCTTTCTTTCTTTCTTTCTTTCTTTCTTTCTTTCTCCAATCTGATCTTCCTCACAAGTCTCCACTCTGCTGGGTGTGAATGGCAACATTTAGTTGGATCCTTCGACCCCTCTAAAGTACTCTACCTTGATTATGTGCCCTGTGTCTCACATTTTTTCCCTTTTTCCTGCTCTTCTCCTTGATAATGGTTAGCTTCATGAAGGAATGAGAATGTTGAGAGGGGCCTTGATCCTCAGACAGGTCCTTGTACTGTCTTCTGGTCCTTCCAGTCTCTACAGCATATGTCTCATCTACTTGGGCACGACCTTGTGGGATCTGTAGCTAATGCTCTTGGCTGAAGAATGCGGAGTCTGTTCCTCTCCATGCAGCTGATGGGCCTACAGAGGCCTGGTGGTTCCCCCCACGGCCTGGGCCCCCACCTTGGCCCTCCTCCCCAACACTGGACTCCAGAGATCTGCCCCCGAGTGCCTTTGCTTCTGTGCCTGACTCAGATCTAGGGTTACACTGTCCTTGATGGAGCAAACCTGCCAGCTACCCTCCTATCCCTCCTCAGAGCCAAAGGGATCTTCTCGGTATCTTCTGTGGCCCATAGCATCCAAAGAAACCTAGGAAGCCAAATAACTGTCCTTCCTCTGCCCAACCACACACCACAGCCACTTTTGTTCTGGTTTGGCTTCCCCCATACTGGGAAAGTCTGGAAGTTGCTCTCCCGGAGTTACAGATGGCAGGGAAAGAAACATCTGTCTCTGACCTCAACCCACTTACCATGCTGGCCCCATTCCGAAGTGTGGCCTGAAAGACTACTGAGGACACTCATCTCTAGGCCGGCCTCTCCAGCCTCTTGTTCTCTCCCTCTCACAACTGCTTGGCTCCAGCTGGAGAGGCAGACTTCTCACGTTACCTGCACCACGAGCCATGCTGTCCTCACTGCTTTGAGATCCACAGGTGACCAATTACTTATTTTCCCACCATCTCCTTCCCCGGGCAATAAGTCTCATGGCTCAGCCTTGAGGTTGCAGGACCAAGAAAACATAACTTTAAAAGAGAAAATTAAAAAGAATTTAAGATTTGCAAAGCATCATCCCCTATTATATTTACTTGGGTTTACATGTCGTTAATTGATAAACTTGTATATAGTTTTGTCCTCAAATACTAGTTTCTTTTTGCTGAGGTTCCAAGTTTCAGAAACCAAACATGCCCGAGCCAAGTGAAATCAACCAGTCATCCAGTAATTATGACATAACCATGGAATAACTATGAAGCAACCATTATGAACCTGCTTAGCAGTATGCACACTGTCAAAATACTAATGCAATAAAAAACAAAGATGACTTCCAGATATAGAAACCAGAAAGACAGTTAATGTTGACTTATTAGCGAAACTAAGGAATATAAGAAGAGCTTCCTTGACAGGGACAGGGCAAGAATTACTTGTGTGATTTTATACACAGCAAGTTCAAATTACCATGGGCAAATCAAAGTCTACCCTGAGATTTCTTAGAAGTACTTGAAGATTGTTAAGCTTGAAAGTAACACCATTAAGTTCTGCATTTTTTGAAAAGTATCACTTTTTTATAGATATTTATACTTCTAAAACAAGAACCCAGAAGATTCTGGTAAAGGAACTTCAACAGACCACTCTTTTGAGACTTCTAGTTTTAAATAGTAGGTTTAATCTTAAGAGTGGGTAAGGAAAGAAGAGATAGGCTGAGAAGTAGAGAGAGTAGAGTACAGACTCCTGAGGATTACCAATGTTTGTATCATGGGCAAGGGAGAGGAGCTAGCAAAAAAGAAGCAGAAGATCAGGAAATGTTACATCACAAAAATTAAGGGAACAGTTTGAAAGCATAAGAATGGCCAGTCAGGTCAGATGCCTCTACGGGACAAAGATCAGGGCAAGAAGTGTCGCTCAAATTTAGCAATAAGAAGTCTTTAATGGATTAATAAAGGCCAAAGGCAAGTGCAATAGGTTGAGCATCACCATGTAGTAAGGGAAGAAAGTTGGTACAGACTGAAAAGGAAATGTGGTTAACAAAGGTAACAGCAATAAGAGACAACCAAAATGAAGAAATCAAGGGGCTGGATGTCTCAATAAAGCAAAGAAAGAGGATATTGAGAGCATGCGAGTGAAGAAATCATGGTCAGACAGTAGGATGCTGGCATTTTCAAAGATGAAGCCATTACAGGCGTCAGAATGATACTAGGACTGTGGGTTAGATGGAATTATGATAAATATTCATAGAGATGATGGAATCAAGGAAGAGTGAGGCAGGGTGGTACTTCAGAGAACACTGAAATAACTTAAAGTAAATAAAGGCTGGAGTTTGAGCGGGGAGAGAGATAGAAGGCAGTGTCAAAAGTCCTGGGTGAATGTTGACAGTTGAGAGTGTTGGTAAATAAAAGAGTAGAAGGCGACCCAGCTAGACCTTGTCAACTTCTAAAGAAGAAAGGATTGTACTGAGTCTTTCCTTAAAAGAAGTGCTGTAACGTAATCTAGTGGGCCCTAAGTAGTTCCATGTGACTGTAAACAGATCTGAGCCACAGGAATTCTCATTACTGTAAAGGGATCGCCAGACTTACATCACTCCCATTGACCTTCACAAAGAACCCCAGAACCGCTCGATCGAAAAATCGTTCTCTCTTTCGTTACAAAAGAGCTCATTTGAAAGCGCTGTAAAAACGGCACCGAACCAGCAGCGAAGAGAGCTGGAATCTGATGCTGCCCCTACCCCTGACTGTGTGACCTTGGTAGTGTCACTTCCCATCCCGGACGTCATCTTCCTCCTCTGTATTTATGTAGTCATCGAATGATGCATGTAATTCCCAGTATCTGTTGAAGCCTAATGGGTGGTAAGCACAATCCTAGATGTTGGGGACATAGCAGCAAGCAAGGCACACCCGAAACCAAGAGGCCCTGCCATGTGAGGGTTCTCATTTCCTCCAGCAAGTGTGTGTGTTCTAAGTGAAAGCACCACAATTTCATTTGTAGTGGTCTAAGACCTGTGGATCTTTCAGGATTTAGTCAGAAACAGATATGGAATGAGATGGCAGCTCCTACTTGAGATCCCTGGACACTGAGGGAGTCCATAAAATGGCTAATAATAAACTTGCAGAACACTGTTTCCATCACTTTAAGAGAGCCAAATGGAAATTATGCTCAACACATTCACACCACTTTAGCCAAACTTAAGTGTTTCTGCCTGATGGTCACACATTCTAATGCACACGTGTGTGTCTCTGCCTTAAAAAGTATTATTATTGTGCAATAAATATAATTTAATGCCACAAAGTTTCCAAGCAAATCGAAACCAAAGGGAAATTAAAAAAAAAAAAAAAAGTTTTTTTTTTAATGCTCCTGAGTAGAGAAAACCTTGTGAGCCCTCGGCAGAGTGGAAAACTCTGACATTCGAGCTTGAAGGCATGTTTGTTCAAATCCCACCTCTCCTGCTTCATACGTGAAGCCTTGGCTATATTTCCCTGAGGCTCATCTGTAAAGCTAAACCAGAAGCTTACCTTTTATGCAGTTGAGAGGCTTTAGTGAGAAATTTTCTAGTTGCATGGTGTTTAACATGACATAATTAAAATAATAGCAACAGAACATAAGTGTGGTGGGAAGAGCCTGAGAAGTGGAGTTGGACACACCAAGTTCAAATTCTAGTTTCTCACCAACCAGAGATGGGCGAGGCCAGACAAGTGATGTAATCTCAGTGCTTTTTGGTTTCCTCAACTGTAAAATGGATTATTTTGAGGATTAAATGAAGCTGTATATATATATATATATATATATATATATATAAGCTTGACACATTATAGAAGTTTGATAAACATTTGTCCTTTCTTTTCTTTGAAAGCCATTACATATTAAATAATATTATTCTTTTCACATCTCTAGTCTAGCATGCTTCATTTCTCCTAGATAAACACTGAAGTATAAATGTCACTTAACGACATGTCAGAGGGGTACGTGGTGGTGCAATCGGTTAAGTGCCCAACTCTTGGTTTCGGCTCAAGTCGTGGTCTCAGTCTGTGAGACCGAGCCCCACGTCAGGGGCTGATGCTGTGAAGCTTCCTTGGGATTCTCTCTCTCCCCCCGTCTCTCTCTATCCCTTCCCTGCTCTCTCTCACTACCTCTCAGAATAAATAAATATTTAAAAAAATAAAATAGAGGGGCGCCTGGGTGGCTCAGTCAGTTGGGCATCCGACTTCGTCAGCTCAGGTCATGATCTCACCATCTGGTCCATGGGTTCGAGCCCCATGATGGGCTCTGTGCTACAGCTCAGAGCCTGGAGCCTGCTTCAGATTCTGTGTCTCCCTCTCTCTCTCTGCTCCACCCCGACTCACGCTCTCTCTCTCTGTCTCTAAAAAATGAATAAACGTTAAAAAAAAATTTTTTAATAAAATAGAATAAAAATATAAAAATATGTCAGATACATAGATGTCAAGGGCAGAGAAGACTTAAATACAAAAAAATGTAATGTATATCGTATTTTACATATTCCTAATATATAATATATAATTAATGTGTTGTTGTTATATTTTAATTCATTTGCTATGTTACATTTAGCCCGAACCACGGGAATAAAATAAATAGAACTTCTACAGAGCAATTCAGCATTCAACCAGCCAGGTAAGAAATTTCCCTTGTCCCTTCCTCCCTGCCCCTGGGGGGGGTCAGTCAGTCTCCAGGGACAGAGGTGGTTTTCAATCTCCGTTCACACTGAATTATCAAGTCAAGTAACACAAAGTCTAACCCATTAGCATTAGGTCTAATTAGCATTAAACATCATCTTATCTTGCCTGCTCCCAAGTTCCTCTTTCGGGAGGTATCCTGGCAGGGTCCAGAGCCAATTCCTACTGTATCTGGCCCCCTTGTCGTTAGCTAAGACTTACAAGAAGCATCCTTGGGCATAGATTTAATCATTGCTATAGTGACAATGTTGCTGCACACATTCGAATCACCGCATTACTTGGCAATTCTGCACCGTCTGCAGGTTAACAGCAAGCTCAGGAACCAATAAAATTAGCCCCCTTAGACACCTAAAACTCTCCACACAACAAGGAGAGGGAGGCAAGAAAGCCCGTGGGGGGTAAATAACTTCCACTCTAAGTAGGACCATTAGAAGAAACATAAGACTGTGCTAGAAAAACCAGCTGTCTGTTAACCCTCCACCCCACCCTCTGTTTCATCAGTTTGTGTATGTGCTCATGTTTGAAAACTGCCTATTTGTAATTAATGAGTATTGATGAAGGCCCCTTAAGTCCTGTGTCAGCAAATATTTGTCCAAAAACGTAATGACATAGTGTTTCTCAGGCTGGTCATTCAAACTCTCGACCCTGGCCACACATTTGAATGACCCAGCAAGCTTTAAAAAAAACACCGATGCAGGGTCCCATCCCAGATCAATGAAATTAGAATCAGGTAGGGGGTGGGCAGGCATCAGTGGCTTTTCACAGGTCCCGCCCGGGGACCATTCTATTCTATCGTACAACTAGTGTTTTAAGAATGGTTGTGGTATCCACATTCCCTGGCACTTCAAAAACATCTTACCCTTTGCACAAGTCCCGGAGAAAGTGAAAATATGAAGGGGAGGGCATCCTTTATGATGGATTGGAGCAAATTGTTCCATTTTAGAATCTGTCTTGCTGACGGGTGTGTTTCTGAGATAAGGAGAACGTGTCCTCTTGTGGGACAATGTAAAGCCCTAGGGAGTTTACCTAGATTCTTCACAATGATCCCGCAAGCATATACAGAAAGCCTACTTTATAACCACATTTCACCCTTTGCTGCACCCATGTGGAAATAACCCCCACAGCTCGTTCTCAAATTGTGTCGTATATGTCCGTGCCTCCTTTTCTAGCCAGGGCAGTTCTTTTACTGATTTTGAGTTTATGCCTCTATGAGAATCATCCACAGACCTTTTCCCCCCAAATTACACACTCTGATCCCTTCCTCCCAGAGTCTCCCGAGACGGGAAACACTGGAGTTTTGTTTTTTGGTTTTGTTTTCAACACTCCCGCTCACGTTAGCCAATTTAGCACTCACCATCTCGTTGGCCGAATATGCTCATCAATATGAGAGGACAGTAGGTCACGAATTACAAAATGACTCTCCTTTGATTGGACTTTGGCTCCCAGGAAGTCCTGTTTGACAAAAATACTGACAGAAAACAGGCAATAATTGTCCCACAGTTCTCTGGCCCTTTGCAAATAAATGCCTTACAGGACCTGTCTGGCCATTCCTCACGGAGCTGCCTCAAGAGAGAAGATGTCTGCCGGCCAGAGGTTTGCCTTTGCAATATGCATTTTACAAATAAGTGTCCTGAGTGCTGGGCCTACTCCTAGGTGAGTCTCTTTTTCTGTTTGTCTCTGGAATTTCACTGCTTTGATATTTATCTCAAGGCCTACTTCCTAGCAGGAAAGCAGATAAAATTTCAACCCACATTGAGGTAGATAGCCCCAAAGTTTTAACTTTGGAAAGGGGTGAGAAAAGTGCAGGGGTGTGTCTTGGAGAGTTTTGTAAGGAAACCTGCTGCTGTTTCCAGAAAGTTCTTTCAAACAAGCCATTCACATGTTAAGACCGAGATAATCTTTAAATACTTGGAATTATGAAGCAAAGCTGGTTTTCACCAGAGTATGTTTGATAAACCTGAGCTTATCAGTATCTAACATATGAGAAGTTTAAAATTAAAAAAAAAATTAATCTTTCCCTCATTCTGCCTCAATGTCTAGCACTCTTAACTTTTGGATATATCACCTTCTTGCTCCCATGTCAGGCAAAGGTTAAACATTTGGCCTTTCCTCCTTGACATTCAAAGTTATGTCCAGAGGCACACATTTTGACCTTAGGCCTAGGGTTAATTTCCTCCTTTTTTTTTTTTTTAATATGAAATTTATTGTCAAGTTGGTTTCCATACAACACCCAGTGCTCATCCCAAAAGGTGCCCTCCTCAATACCCATCACCCACCCTCCCCTCCCTCCCACCCCCATCAACCCTCAATTTCCTCCTTTCGAGAAGAATCACCATAGCACAGACCTGTCAGCCCTGCTTCTGGCAAAGACTTACTTTCTCTCCTTTTGTTCTGATCCTATTTGGGAACTTGTAGCTCATTCCAGGCCAAGCCAGGATGTGCTTACCAAACAACTACGCCATATCCAAAATTGCTGGAGAACATGTAGATCATGCCATCCGGCATGATCTGATTTTGGGACAGTATTGAAATATTTCTGGCTTTGACAGTATAGTCAGGGGATACTATCTGCCCAAACACTGTCTCCTCTGCTCAGACACTAACTGCAACGTGCTTCCATTTCCACTTTGGTCGTTTGACTCTTGGTTTAACCAAATTCTATTCTGGGATCTGATGTCCATCTCGAGCACAGCTTTGCCTCCCTGTCGGCTCCAGTGGGGACCGCCATGCCTCCTGGGCCCCACTCGGCCGGTGGTTTGCTCACAGGGCTACAGCTTCCAGCAGAAGGGGACACAGAGGTGCTGCACAGACCAGCACGGGTCTGGGTGAAGCTTCACCAGGCTTCCCTTTGCACCCTCACTTCCTCTTCCGCGTTAGCTAAAAAGCATTTTTCCATTCGGAAGATATTTTCACTTACCGGGCATTGGGTGCAAAGGGGATTTGGGAAGGCGGTCACTACAAGTTGCTTTAGCCTTCCACCCTGACGCTTTCTTAAGTTAAAAAAATAATTCAAACAACCCACATTCCTGGATTGAGACTCCTGCTGATCAAAAATGAGAGGCTGTGAGGAAGGCTACATCCGCTTTGAAGTTTGTGCCCTTGGGTCCTGGCCTCACTCAGCTGTCTCAGGGGGAACCAGAAAGCCCCCCGCCCCCGGCGGGCCCCCCAGCTCCCAGCAGCTGCACCGCTGAGCTGGATTTGGCTTCAAGCACTCTCACCGCCAGGCTCTCAAGAGTTTGTTAGGGTTGCCCGGTCTGGAACACTCTGTGCTCTGCCCTTTGACAGAGGGTTGAGGTCAAAACACAGTGTTCGGATCAGTCGTGAAGTGAGACACATAGTTCAGCCAGAGGACTGGAGTTTGCAAATGACTTTTAAAAAAAATTTATTTAATGTTTATTTTATTTTTGAGAGAGAGAGAGAGAGAGACAGAGGACGAGGGGGGAGGGGCTGAGAGAGAGGGAGACGCAGAAGCAGGCTCCAGGCTCTGAGCTGTCAACACAGAGCCCGGCCTGGGGCTCAAACCCACAAACCCTGAGATCATGACCTGAACCAAAATTGGACATTTAACCAACTGAACCACCCACGTGCCCCACAAATGATTTTTTTAAAACATACATTTGATCAGAATGGAGCACTCCTCTGGAGCAAGGCTTCCCCAACTCAAGGCGCCATTACTAACTAACAAACCATGTAAGTTTGGGCAGATTACTCAACGTTTCTGCACCTCGGTTCCCTCGAGAGTTGTATTCGTTTCCTAGTACCACGAACTGGGCGGCTTCGAACACCAGAAACCTATTGTTTCACATCCTGGAGGCTAGAAGTCTGAAATCAAGGTGTTGGCAAAGCAGTCCTCCCTCAGAATCTGAACGGGGTTCTTCCCCAGTTTTGGCGGTGGCTGGTGATCCCTGGCATCCCCTTGGCTCATGGCTACATCCTTCTAGTCTCTGCCTTTGTCACCACAGGGCTAGCTTCACCTCACCTTTCCTCTGTGCACGTCTGTCACGTTCTAAATTTTCTCTTCTTAGAAGGACGCCAATCATATTGGATTAGGACCTACCCTAATGGCTTCATTTTAACTTGATTTTTTTTTTCTGTAAAGACCCTCTTCCCAAATAAGATCACATTCGGAGGTACAGGGGTTAGAACTTCAACTTGTGTTTGGGGGGTGGGACACAATTTACCCCATAACAGTGACAATAATAGCACTTACCTAATAAGGGTTTGTGTGAAAGTTTAATTATATTCCACATATTGTACTTACAACGTCTGTGCCTGGCACATGGTAAAAACTCAGTACATGTGAAATATTCTTTAGAATTATAACTTGCTATTACTTTGATATGCTTTCTGGTTAGTAAAGGGAGGGATAAAGTTCCAGCCAGCCTTCAGGGGATATCATATGGCTGCAGATACTTCATCTGAAGCCACAGCGACCGTGAGTTATTGCTACTGGTGAACTGTTGGGGATATTAATAATCATTTGTTTGCAAACGTAAGAGTGCCCATGAGAATAGGTCCTGAGCAGGGCATCATCTCTTCTGTTTCTCAAGGTAGGATAGAAATGTTAAAACCAATGCGTGAGTAGAGTCGTAGCTCATAATACTGGTCTTGGAGCCAGAGGGCTCGAGTTTGATTCCAGGGTCCATAGTTTATTAGCTCTGTGACCTTGGCAAAGTTCTTAATGTCTCTAAATCTGTTCCTCACCTGCAAAATGGGAATGCAAACATGACTTGCTGGGTGAAATTCCTGAGATAATAAAGGCAATATCCCCCGCACAGTGATGGGGCGGCTATGAGTGCTCCGTGAGTGCAGCTCTCATTATTTTTTTCTTTTTGATTTGTAAATAACAACATGTTTACATGGTTCAAAGACCAACAAATATAATAATATATACATTGAAATGTCTTGAGAGAGATTTGTGTTATTGCATATAAAGTACTTAGAATACTACCCCTCTCCCAGTATACCCTGTTCCCACAGGTAAACATCTTTGTTAGCTTTCTGTGTATCCTTCCAGAATTTCTTAGTGTAGATTAAAACATAGTGACATATATAATCTTATTCCTCCCCTTTCCTTTACATACTCTCTTACACTTTGTTTTTTCCTTTTTCCTTTACAATATATCCTCGAAACCTCTCTGTATCAATTGTCCACACAACTGATCACTTTTCCATTGTGTGGCTATACGCCTCAGATAATCTATCTTTTATTGATTAACACTTACGTTGTTCGCAATCTCTTGTACTATTAACAGTGTTGCGATGAATACTTTTATTCCTATATCATTTTGCAAGTGGATAGTTGTACCTGAGGATTAACTCCCAGGTACCTTTGTGACTTTGCTAAAATTGCCCTACGGCCCTGGGAGGTGGGTATTACTTTGCACTTTCCCCAGCAGAGTATGACAGTGTTTATTACCCCACAGCCTTGCCAGTGTTTTGATATTTGCCAGTCTCATAGGTGAAAAAATGGTATCTTCAAATAGTTTTAATTTCCCTCTCTCTTTTCTTGTTATTATTTCTTAGTTGAAGTGTAATTGATATACAGTATCCTATTAGATTCAGGTGTACATCATGATGATTTGATGTTTTTATACATTGCAAAAAATTCCCACAATAAGATTGCACATCCTTTCATATGTTTGAAGGCCATATGTATGTTTTTCTTTGTGACTGTCCATATCCTTTGCTCATTTTTTCATTGAGCCTCTTGTCTTTCTCTTATGAATTTCTATGGCCACTTAAAAAACCAGTCCTTTGTCTCTGGTAAGAATTAAAAACACTTCCCCAATTTGTCATTCGTATTTTGACCATATACATGGTGTGTTTTTAGTGTGATTATAATTTTCATATTTATATTACTCTTTATTTTCAAATAATTAAGAAAGAGCACTAGACTGGGAGTTAGAAATCCTGAGAGGTATTTGGTAGGTGGCCCTTGGAGAGGAACTGCCTGAATTTGAATCCTAACCTGGCTATCAAGTACCCTCTGCTGTGTAACTTGAGGAAAATTACTCACCATCTCTGAGGCTCAGTTCATTATCTCTAATGTGTGATAATACTGGTAACATATCTTACAAGGCTGATGTAAAAATTAAGTGAAATAATAAGAATAAAGACTTAGAGGAATTCTGACATAAACTAAGCATTCACAAATGTTAGCAATGATTATTTTTTATGTTTCTTTACCTTTAAGAGAGACAGGGAGACAGACTGTGAGTGAGGGAGGGGGAGAGAGAGAGGGAGACACAGAATCCGAAGCAGGCTCCAGGCTCCTCATTATCAGCACAGAGCCCAACGCGGGGCTCGAACTCATGGACCATGAGATCATGACCTGAGCCGAAGTCGGACATTCAACCGACTGAGTCACCCAGGCGCCCCAAATGTTAGCAATTATTATTCAATTTATTTGAATTAAATTTATCTCAGTAACCTGGACAAATACCCACACCTCTGTTAATGGGAAAGCCAGGCTTAACTCTTAAACTGAAGATATCCAAAATGTCAGTCTTTGTTTTTAATGTTTTTGATATTCATATTCAATACGAGCTAACAGATATTTATTTACCAATTACTATCGGACAAGGACGGTCATTTGTTTATTCATCCATGTAATACAGCAAATATTTACTGGGTTTGTGACATGGGCCAGACATTGGATCAGGAGCTACAGGGTAGTACTAAACATGTCATGGGGGTCTCTGCCCTCACTGGGCTGACAGTCTAGTAAGGAATATAAATAAATAAACAGCAATTGAAGCTCAGCCCAGTTCTCTGAGTGAAGCCCATGGCGTTAAGAGAGGTGGACTCCTTTGAGCCTCACCATTCCACTCTGCACTGGCTTCATCTGTCCTGGCCTCCGCAGGGACTTTGCTCCTCTAACCCTCCCTCTCTCTCCTGCATCATCAACATCTCCCTGTGTACCGAATCATTCCCATCAGCATACAGACATGTTGTAACATTTCCTTTAAATGTTGGCTCAGTCCTCCGGCTTACCCCAGAC
Source organism: Panthera pardus (assembly GCF_024362965.1). NCBI lineage: Eukaryota > Metazoa > Chordata > Mammalia > Carnivora > Felidae > Panthera > Panthera pardus. Next base: position 31,635,332 of record NW_026526765.1, on the reverse strand, counting down.
CTACCCACTCACATCCAGCCTCATGGTGGGAAATGGCACTTAGATTCAGACAACGCTCACATTTATTTGCACGGTGCACACTGCTTCCCTTAGCGCAATGTCTGGTTACTTAAGTCAGCATCTCTTGAACATCTAACGGCCCAGACTTAACGTGTCCAAAACATACCCACTGATTTGTCACCACTACTCACTGAGTTACTCAGGCGGTAAGTCGGGACTCACCCTTGACTCCTCTGTTCGTATCCTTCCCACGCACAATCTAACAGCACATCTGTTGATATTGTCTTGAAAATATATCCCAAATCTGCCCACTGCTTGCTATCTCCACTGTGACTATTCTCGCCCAAATCAGTATCATTTCTGGCTTGTATCCACCCTTGCCCACACTCTACCAGTCAGCTCTCCATCTGGCAACCAGAGACATCTCTAAATCTTTTGAAAACATAACTCTGGGTGTTACTCCTGGTCTCATACTCCTGTAAGAATTTCCATCAAGCTCAGAATCCAATCCAAACTCCTCACCACAGCTTACAAGGCAGGAGCTGCACCCTACCTGCTTCTCCAGGCACCTCTGCTACCTTGCCTTTTGCTCACGCGGCTCTGTCGCCCTACTTCTGTGCTTCTGACATACCGCCCTCAGGGCCTTTGCATTTATTTGCCCCTAGCTTCGAACACTCTTTTTCCAGACACTCACACAGCTTCTCTCTGAATTCATCCAAGTAGCTAATCAAATATCACCTTCTGTTCTGGTCGTTTTTGCTGTGTAACAAACCATCCCGAGACGGTTGTTAAAACCATACCAATTATTTTATTGGTTCATGAGTCCAAGGGTTGACTGGGCCCGGTAAAGTGGTTTTCATGGGTATCCCATGCAGATGTAGTCAGATGGTGGCTGGGCCTGGGATTATTATGATGATCTCTTCACTCATGTGTCTGTCATTCGGGCTGGGAAGACCCAAACAGCTAGGGGCTGGAACAGTTGATTCTCCTTGAGAATCTGTCTCTCTTGCTCTCTCTTTCTCTCTGCTCTCCATGTGGTAGACTCAGGGTAGTCAGTTTTATACATAGTGGGAAAAGGCTCCCAGAGCAAATGTTTTTAAATAAGCCAGCAGAACTTGCATGGCTTTTTCTAACCTAGTCTTAAAAGTCAGGCAGGCTCATTTCAACAGTGTTCCACTCATCAAGGCATTAAGAAAAACACTACCAGCTTCAAAAGGAGAGTACACAGACCCCATCTTTGATGGGAAGAATGACCAAAAAAAAAAAAAAAAAAATCGTGAACACGTTTTTAAATCACTACACCTCCTCTGAGAGGGCCCTTTGACTACCCCATATAAGAAACCTCCCTCCCCTACTCCAGCCCCATGGCACTCTATCCACTTACCCTGCTTTATTTTCCTTTACAGTTCATACGTCTTAACTGACACTGCATGTCATATTTGCTGGATCCTCGGTTATTGTTCTCATCCACTAGAATGTAGGCTCCATGATGGCAAGAACATTGTCCTGTAGCCCCAATCACTTAGAACAATTCCTGACACAGAGCAGGCCCTCCATAAAGGTCCTTCAATATAGGCTCACTGGGAGCACACAAAACAAGCTCTTAAATAAGTCTTGGTAAATCAGGAAAGGTCCTGAAAAAATTAGCATTGGGCACTGCTGTTATATTGTCTTCTCGTCTTGCTGAATCGCATGAACTAAGAAAACTGGCAGATCCGTGGGTTAAGAATGCAGTCCTAATTAGCTTATATTTCTCCACTCAGAGGAGCCGCATTGTCTTATTTATTGACAAAAAGATTCCGTCCCACAGCAGGTGTTTTTTCGCCTGGAGTGTGAGCTGCTCCTGGAGGTTTCCTTCTACTAAAGCTGGAAATATTTTATGGCTGGGAGATGGAACCAGGCGTACATCAATGGCCCTTCATTTAATGCACTTCTGGCCCAGAGTTAGACCTCCTGTCATGCTGATATACATCACTTTGATCTGGGAAATGACTTTCAAGCTGAGATTGAAACACTTGGAGATAGGTTTTACTTGATAAACACATTTCATCTAGGAATCCAGACAGTGCTTTACAAATACTTCTTCACTCAGTCTAATAACTCAGCAGGGTGAGAGGCAGGTGGTAGGCATTGTACCTATACAGCCCTTGAACTACAAGAGATTATCTGCCTAGTGAGTCAGAGGAGCTTGCGAGGGAGTGTTAGGCTCAGAAGTCCCTATCCAAGAACACTCACCTCCTATCTTAACATTTGCATACTGCATTCATTTCCATAGCCCATTCCTTTGACACAATCTACTATTTCCTCCTAATAATTCCCCACAGTCCTGCCATATTTTGCCTCCAAGTATCCAGGCACCTGGTGCATGAAGGGAAAACAGCCAGAAGTTCCCACACTTTTTAACTTATTTTTGCCTAATTTCATATCATTTAGGTTTAAACTTAAAATAGATCCAGGAAAGAAACAAGTTGTCCAATGAATGTGCTTTACCTGGAACTGCTATACTAGGAAGGAAGGAAGGAAGGAAGGAAGGAAGGAAGGGGGAAGGAAAGAAGTTTTTGTTAACTTTCTGTATCTCAAAATGTCTAAAAATCATTAAACTATTACATCCAAAAATTATTGACTAAGCTATGACCTTTTAAGTCATTTCAAAGAAGCTTTGATTAGTGATGTAAGGGGAGGTAGCATGGGGGACAAGGAAAGATTGCAGTGAACTAGGAGCAGAGAGAGGTAAATTCTCCATCTGGTTTTGCCACTAATGCCCGACTTTGGATAAGTACTGTAATTCTGGTTTTAGTTTCTCATCTGTAAAAGACAACTAATAACACCTACCAAATTTACCCCTCGGTGGTAGAATGAAAGATTAATAAGAAAATGAGATTTTAAAGTTGACTAGTAAAACTAGTAGACATATAGAAGAAACTGCTTAATAAGAAAAAAGAACACATTTATTGAATATTGTGGGCTGAATTGTGCCCACCCCCAATTCATATGTCGAAGCCCTAACCTCCAATACCTCAGAAAATGACTGTTTGGGGAGACAGGGTCTTTAAAGAGGTAATCAAGTTAAAATGTGTTCATGGGGGGGGGGAGGCTCTGATCCAATGTGACTTATAAAAAGAGTCCTTATGAGAAGAACAAATTTGAACACAGGCCGTAGAGAGAAAAGACCATGTGAAGACACAGGGACAAGATGGCCATTTAGAAGCCAAGGCGAGGCCTCAGAAGAAATCAACCCTGCAGATACCTTGATCTCAGACTTCTAGACTTCAGAAGTGTAAGAAAATAAATCTCTATTGTTTAAGCCACACAGTCTGTAGTATCTGGTTATGACAGAACCAGTAAACCAACAAATACCCTGTGCCTGATATCTAGAGGGCTGTAAGTCTCCTCCCAAGGCAAGGATGTCATCAGGAGACATTCCTATGGGGTCATTCATGGGTCATTCATGAGATAAATCCAAATCATGGTCTGGGGGGGCAATAAAAGATCAAAGGCAGAGCTCTGTACTGAGTCCAGAGTGTGAGTTAAATCTACAAAAAAGAAAAGAAGTTCTCGAGTTAGAAGCTAAAAAGGAAGGGAATCGGTGTGATGTGGTGCTGATTTTCAAGCAAAGGATGGTAGAGAACAGTCTATAGGCAATGCCAGTATTTTTGGAGCAGGGTCTTTCTACCTATGTGTGAAATAGATGAACCACCTTTCTCATCAGCCCCCATCACTGGCTGGGTCCTAGGCTTGCTCAACAAAGGACTCTAACTCATTCTGGAGTATTTGCAGTGGATTTTACCTCCCCGTACATGATCCTTCAGTCTGTACTGTACCCTCTGGACTAGTTATTCACTGAAGCTGATCTCATCGGCAGATGAGAAAGACAAAAGTAGCATACCCCTGGTCTATCAGTGCAGTTTCTACAACCAAGAGATAATCTCTTTGGGGGAGATGTTAAGACAAAATTCTAATGTGATCATCTGAGTAAGTGATAAATATAAAAAAAAGATAAACAGGAGGAGATAACCTAGTTGAAGGCAACAGGACTAATACTAGAGAAACAAAGTTATTGGAAATCGGTTATTGTTCTCATCCACTAGAATGTAGGCTCCATGATGGCAAGAACATTGTCCTGTAGCCCCAATCACTTAGAACAATTCCTGACACAGAGCAGGCCCTCCATAAAGGTCCTTCAATATAGGCTCACTGGGAGCACACAAAACAAGCTCTTAAATAAGTCTTGGTAAATCAGGAAAGGTCCTGAAAAAATTAGCATTGGGCACTGCTGTTATATTGTCTTCTCGTCTTGCTGAATCGCATGAACTAAGAAAACTGGCAGATCCGTGGGTTAAGAATGCAGTCCTAATTAGCTTATATTTCTCCACTCAGAGGAGCCGCATTGTCTTATTTATTGACAAAAAGATTCCGTCCCACAGCAGGTGTTTTTTCGCCTGGAGTGTGAGCTGCTCCTGGAGGTTTCCTTCTACTAAAGCTGGAAATATTTTATGGCTGGGAGATGGAACCAGGCGTACATCAATGGCCCTTCATTTAATGCACTTCTGGCCCAGAGTTAGACCTCCTGTCATGCTGATATACATCACTTTGATCTGGGAAATGACTTTCAAGCTGAGATTGAAACACTTGGAGATAGGTTTTACTTGATAAACACATTTCATCTAGGAATCCAGACAGTGCTTTACAAATACTTCTTCACTCAGTCTAATAACTCAGCAGGGTGAGAGGCAGGTGGTAGGCATTGTACCTATACAGCCCTTGAACTACAAGAGATTATCTGCCTAGTGAGTCAGAGGAGCTTGCGAGGGAGTGTTAGGCTCAGAAGTCCCTATCCAAGAACACTCACCTCCTATCTTAACATTTGCATACTGCATTCATTTCCATAGCCCATTCCTTTGACACAATCTACTATTTCCTCCTAATAATTCCCCACAGTCCTGCCATATTTTGCCTCCAAGTATCCAGGCACCTGGTGCATGAAGGGAAAACAGCCAGAAGTTCCCACACTTTTTAACTTATTTTTGCCTAATTTCATATCATTTAGGTTTAAACTTAAAATAGATCCAGGAAAGAAACAAGTTGTCCAATGAATGTGCTTTACCTGGAACTGCTATACTAGGAAGGAAGGAAGGAAGGAAGGAAGGAAGGAAGGAAGGGGGAAGGAAAGAAGTTTTTGTTAACTTTCTGTATCTCAAAATGTCTAAAAATCATTAAACTATTACATCCAAAAATTATTGACTAAGCTATGACCTTTTAAGTCATTTCAAAGAAGCTTTGATTAGTGATGTAAGGGGAGGTAGCATGGGGGACAAGGAAAGATTGCAGTGAACTAGGAGCAGAGAGAGGTAAATTCTCCATCTGGTTTTGCCACTAATGCCCGACTTTGGATAAGTACTGTAATTCTGGTTTTAGTTTCTCATCTGTAAAAGACAACTAATAACACCTACCAAATTTACCCCTCGGTGGTAGAATGAAAGATTAATAAGAAAATGAGATTTTAAAGTTGACTAGTAAAACTAGTAGACATATAGAAGAAACTGCTTAATAAGAAAAAAGAACACATTTATTGAATATTGTGGGCTGAATTGTGCCCACCCCCAATTCATATGTCGAAGCCCTAACCTCCAATACCTCAGAAAATGACTGTTTGGGGAGACAGGGTCTTTAAAGAGGTAATCAAGTTAAAATGTGTTCATGGGGGGGGGGAGGCTCTGATCCAATGTGACTTATAAAAAGAGTCCTTATGAGAAGAACAAATTTGAACACAGGCCGTAGAGAGAAAAGACCATGTGAAGACACAGGGACAAGATGGCCATTTAGAAGCCAAGGCGAGGCCTCAGAAGAAATCAACCCTGCAGATACCTTGATCTCAGACTTCTAGACTTCAGAAGTGTAAGAAAATAAATCTCTATTGTTTAAGCCACACAGTCTGTAGTATCTGGTTATGACAGAACCAGTAAACCAACAAATACCCTGTGCCTGATATCTAGAGGGCTGTAAGTCTCCTCCCAAGGCAAGGATGTCATCAGGAGACATTCCTATGGGGTCATTCATGGGTCATTCATGAGATAAATCCAAATCATGGTCTGGGGGGGCAATAAAAGATCAAAGGCAGAGCTCTGTACTGAGTCCAGAGTGTGAGTTAAATCTACAAAAAAGAAAAGAAGTTCTCGAGTTAGAAGCTAAAAAGGAAGGGAATCGGTGTGATGTGGTGCTGATTTTCAAGCAAAGGATGGTAGAGAACAGTCTATAGGCAATGCCAGTATTTTTGGAGCAGGGTCTTTCTACCTATGTGTGAAATAGATGAACCACCTTTCTCATCAGCCCCCATCACTGGCTGGGTCCTAGGCTTGCTCAACAAAGGACTCTAACTCATTCTGGAGTATTTGCAGTGGATTTTACCTCCCCGTACATGATCCTTCAGTCTGTACTGTACCCTCTGGACTAGTTATTCACTGAAGCTGATCTCATCGGCAGATGAGAAAGACAAAAGTAGCATACCCCTGGTCTATCAGTGCAGTTTCTACAACCAAGAGATAATCTCTTTGGGGGAGATGTTAAGACAAAATTCTAATGTGATCATCTGAGTAAGTGATAAATATAAAAAAAAGATAAACAGGAGGAGATAACCTAGTTGAAGGCAACAGGACTAATACTAGAGAAACAAAGTTATTGGAAAGATCCATGCAGACATTAGTAGATAGAACCTAGAAGAATTCCTGAAATTAATGATAAAGTACCTCAGTGACATTATCAGGTTCGTGGTGGCTTCAAGTTTGGGTTCTGTTGATATAATGGGTACCCCCCAACTAACTTGAATTCTACCCCTTCAGATTCATGAATATCCTCCAGACGTAGCCAAGCATCATTTCCCAACATTGCATGAATATGAGAATCAACTATGGTCCTTTTTTTTTCTTCCAAGATTTTATTTAAATTCAAATTACTTAAAGTATAGTGTAATATTGGTTTTAAGAGTAGAATTTCATGAGTCATCACTTACATATATTACATGTGCCCTCCTTAATGTCTTTCACCTGTTTAGCCCATCCCTGCACCCACCTCACATCTAGAAACTCTGTGTGTTCTCTATAGTTAAGACTCTGTTATGGTTTGTCTCTCTATTTTTATCTTATTTTATCTTCCCTTCCCTTCTTCTATGTTCATTTGTTTTGTTCCACATATGGGTGAAATCATATGGTATTTCTGTTTCTCTGACTTATTTCCCTTAGCATAATACACTCTAGCTCCATTCCCATTGCAAATGGCAAGATTTCACTCTTTTTGATGGCCAAGTAATATTCCATTATGCACACATATACCACATCTTCTTTATCCATTCATCGGTTGATGGACATTTGGACTCTTTCCATAATTTGGCTATTATTGATAGCACTGCTGTAAACATTAGGTGCATTGAATGAATATTTTTGTAACATTTGAATGAGTAGTGCAATTGCTGGGTCATAGGTAGCTTTATCTTCAACCTTCTGAAGAACCGCCACACTGTTTTCCAGAATGGTTGCACCAGTTAGCATTCCTATTCCAATAACAAGCTGAACAGGATTGAAAGTTTCCTAGCTCACTGATATTGTTATTTAGAATAAAATCTCTTTTAGATCAGGGATCATAGTTTTTCTTTTATTTTGTTTTGTTCTTTTGCACACCATTATACCCCTCATGCCTAGCAAATAGAGACAGTTAATAAATATTTGATGAATGGATAAATGAAAGGATGCATGAAGGAATGAGCTAATTAAATGAAATATATCATTGCAAAAATGCTTATGACATAATAGAGAACAAGATTATATACAAATAGGTGCAGAGAAAAATAAATTACACAAGGAGTTTAGGGAATGCTCATGGGGAAAAAACACATTATGCCCAAGATGAGATCATGTAATAAGTAGGAAATAGAAGGTCAAAAGGCCTGAAGACATGAGAAAAAGTAGCTTATCTTGGGAACTTCAAGTTCAATGTGGCTAAAGTTTTGATGGAGAAAGTGAGGATGAAGAATGAGGAAGGAGATAGGCTGTACAGAGCTCTCTAGACCATGTGTCCTAGTTTCCCACTACAGCTGTGACAAATTACCACAAATTAGTGGCTTAAAGTGATACAAACGTATTATGTTACAGTTCTAAAGGTCAGAAGTCTCAAGTGGGTCTCACTGGACCAAAATCAGAGTGCTAGCAGGGTTACGTTCCTTTCTGGAGGCTCTAGGGAAGAATCCATTTTCTTGGTGTTTCCAGCTTCTGGAAGATGCCTACATTCCTTGGTTCATGGTTTCCTTCCTTCTTCACAGCCAGCAATAGCCAGTGGAGACCCTTTTCATGTTTTGAATTTCTCCTACCTCTTCTTCTTTTTTTTTTTTTTATTTAAAAAAAATTTTTTTAACGTTTATTTATTTTTGAGACAGAGAGAGACAGAGCATGAACGGGGGAGGGTCAGAGAGAGGGAGACACAGAATCTGAAACAGGCTCCAGGCTCTGAGCTGTCAGCACAGAGCCCGACGTGGGGCTCGAACTCACAGACTGCGAGATCATGACCTGAGCCGAAGTTGGCCGCTTAACCAACTGAGCCACCCAGGCGCCCCTCTCCTACCTCTTCTTCTGTCTTCACACCTCCCTGATATGCTCTTCTGCTTTTTAGGAACCCACATGTTTAGAATGAGTTCACCCAGATGATACAGAATAATCTTCTCTTAGTCACACCTGCAAAGTCCTGTCTGCCATGTGAGGTGAACATTCATAGATTCTAGGGATCAGGATGTGGACATCTTTGGGCATCACTATTCGGCCTGCCACACCATGTTAGAAAATTTGGGCTTTGTCATAAAAGTGATAGGAAGCGTAAATAAACATTTTCAGAAGGGGAATGATACGATCAAATCCTGCATTTTTAAAAGATCCTTGTGTATGATTTATGGAAACTGGATTAGGGAAAAAAGTATTGTCATCTGGGAGAGATGTAATGTTAGTGTAGAGCAGAAAAGTGTCTGGCAGAGATGAAGGGCAAATGGACTTGAGAGTTAGTTATGAGACTAAATAACAGGTTTTCGTTGTTGATTAGATACGGAAGATGAGAGGGAGGGTTGCAGGCTAAGTGAGACAATATCCAAGTCTCTGGCCAGGGCGACTGCATAAATGGAAGTGCCATTTACCACGACAATACAGGGCAAGCAGCAGCTTTGAAAGGAGGGGAAAATAATGAATTTGTTTGGAGAATATGGTGAGTTCAATGGGGCATAATGAAATCCAAGTGCAGACCTCCAATTGGGAGTTATATCCAAGAGCTTAAAATCCAAGAGAGGTGTCTGGACGGCAGACTTATCTCTCAATGTCATTAGTATGTGCATGGAAACCAAAGCCCCGAGAAAGTGTAGACATTTTTTAAAAGATAGGTTCAAGACAGGGCCTTGAGGAAAAACAGCCTTTCAGAGGCTGTCTAAGGAGGAGGAGCCTACATAGTCTAGGAGAACTGGGCAGCAGAGAAAGAAGAAATGAAAGGAGTTCAGTATCATTCAGTCCGAGGGAAGAGGCTGTTTTTAAACAGCCAGAATGGCCAACTGCATTGACAGCTGTGAGGAAGTCAATAAGACAGGCACTGAAAGGACCAAGTGTGCCACATAGCTGTCTGTCATCATTGACTCTGGCAAGAGCAGTGTCCTTGGGGCAGGAGGGCTGAACAGTGATTGGGAGGTTAGGAACAGGAGATAGGGTGCAAACTACTCTTTGAAGATAGATAAAAGGAGGAGAGAATTTCAGAGGTAGCTAATGGGACACATAGTGGTGAAAGAGAGGAAACTTTTTTTTTTTTTTGATGAAAGAGAAACATAAATATGTTTATAACAATTCCTTTAAGAAGCGACATTGTGGAGGGGTGCCTGGGTGACTCAGTTGGTTAAGCGTCCGACTTCGGCTCAGGTCATGATCTCACAGTTCGTGAGTTCAAGCCCCGCATCAGGCTCTGTGCTGACAGCTCAGCCCCTCTCTCTCTCTGCCCCCCCCCCCCCCCCCGCTCATGCTCTCTCAAAAATAAACAGTAAAAAAAATTTTTTTTTTTTAAATAAGAAGTGACATTGTGAAGGACAGGAGGGAAATGGGGGTGCCTGGAAGGGACTCAGAAAGAGTGTTTTATTTGCTTATTCATTTGCTTGTTTCTGCTTAATAGCAAAGACTTGAACACAATATATAACAAATTGAAAAACGGTAGCAAGGAAGAGTTTTAACGGAGGACAAAAACAATTGGTCAAAGTCTCAGAGAAGTGCTGGAATCTGGAGACTCTGTGGAGGGATTGGCCTTACCTAGCCACCCTTCTGGAGTAAGAGACTGTGCTCTAGAAAGAGTAGGTACCAATTCAGGGAAGTGGGGGCAGGACATTTATAGGATTCTTGTTCAGTGGCTTTTGCTTTTGTTTCCTTTTCTTTTCTTGTCTTTCTTTCTTTCTTTCTTTCTTTCTTTCTTTCTTCTTTCTTTCTTTCTTTCTTCTTTCTTTCTTTCTTTCCTTCTTTCTTTCTCTCTTTCTTTCTTTCTTTCTTTCATTGAATGATATAGTAATCCAAGGAGGTGTTGCAACCAGAAGAGATCCAAATAGTGAACAGAAGAAGAAAGAATTGTTCAAAGCCAGAAAAACGCTGCTGATGCTGAGCTTTGGGTCTAGAGGGAGGAGGGGAAGGCTACAAGTGCCAAAATATATGCCTTAAAATCCATTACGGTAAGGGGTAAGTCCTGAAGCGGAGAGTGAAGTGGTCGGGCTTGCAGTTTAGGACACGCACGGTGCAGCGGGAGGTGGTCTTCGTCTACCAGGTGCAAGCTCCCAGAGTGCCTGGGCCCCCTGGCTGGAATTTTCAAGAGAACCAGGTCACCAGAGGCTTTCTCAGACTCTGGGGGATGCAAAGTGAAGCAAGGTGCTTCACTGAGTTCATAAGTTGTTTGGAAATAAGTGACTAATCAGTGTAAAACAGGTAGCGGGAAGACCTGCTGGTTTTCCTCATCACCATTGTTTTCAATACAATTTATTGTCAAATTGGTTTCCATCCAGCACCCGGTGCTCATCCCAACAGGTGCCCTCCTCAGTGCCCGTCACCCACTTTCTCCTCATCACCATGATTCCAGGCATCGTTAGATTCAAAGTTAAATTACAAAGCTGTACGAGAATTCAACAACAAAACCAGTTGAAAATACAAAGCAGCATGTGATCAAATGTCAAATGAGAGATATGGTAAATGGATACATCCTTTGATTTTACAAGGCAGAAAAGTAGTAAAGAAATTAGACTGGCTTGTGAAGGCTTCTTGGAAACAGGCACATGTCATGCCACGAAGTTGACGCATTCTGTTGTCTTAGTTTTACCCCAGAGACCGGACAAGAGAATGAGACACCACTTCCGATAGACTGCAGAATGAGTTCCTGGAGCGAATGGTCAGTATGTGACCCTTGCCTCAAACAAATGGTAAGTATTCATTGTCATTCCCTCGGCTGATGTCCCCAAATGGAAACTGGGTTGCCGGTATCTCCAGGAAAAGGACTGGAGGGAGGGAGCCCCCAGCTGAATTCCAAACTGAGATGGAAAGATGGATATCTAAAGGGAAGAGTCTCATCCTGCTTGGAAATCTGAATGTGGTGGATAGTACTAAATGAGTGTCACGAGGAACCAGATTCTGCAGGAGAGACTACCGACCCTAGAACGCCAGATGCCACTGTCACAAGCATTAGTGACTGCTTTTAGGGCTTCCATTGTAAAACCATAGACTCACCTGGGAGTAGAAGGCTACAGTGCTGTGGATGTAGTTTTAGACGTTATTCCTTTTTGGCGTTAGAAATTCTAATGTTTCCAGCTGGTTTTGTGCAGTTTCGTTCAAGGAACATTGAGGCCTTTGGGCAATTTAAGGGGCAAAAGTGCGTGGATGCTGTGGGAGACAGACGACTGTGTGAGCCTACTGAGCCCTGCATAGACATGGAGGAAGACTGTGGGAATGAGTTTAAATGCGGCACAGGTAATCCTTGCATCCTCCTTGCTCATTGTGGGCTTCTGTGTGCACTCATGAGCAGAAAAAAAACACGTCTGCTTTGACACGCTTATGGTTGCAAGTGTGAAAGGTACGAGTAAAAGGGCCACCTATAAATGTTGTACAAAGAATTCAAATGTATGCACATTCCCTCCCCTCTGTCATTAAAGTACACTTGATAACTTCAGGAAGAGAGGAAATTTGGCATTAGACACACAGTATCTTTTTTTTTTCTTTTTTAAATATAATTTATTGTCAAGTTAGGTAACATACAGTTTATACAGTGTGATCTTGGCTTCGGGAGTAGATTCCCATGACTCATTGCCTACACACAACACCCGGTGCTCATCCTGACAAGTGCCCTCCTGAGTGCCCATTACCCATTTTCCCCTCCCTCCCCCCTTCAACCCTCAGTTTGTTCTCTGGATTTAAGAGTCTCTTATGGTTTGCCTCCCTCCCTGTTTGAAACTATTTTCCTCTTCCCCTCCCCCATCATCCTCTGTTAAGTTTCCACATATGAGTGAAAACGTATGATATCTGTCTTTCTCTAGCTGACTTATTTCACTTAGCATAATACCTTCCATTTCCATCCACGTTGTTGCAAATGGCAAGATTTAGCACTATCAACAATAGCCAAATTATAGAAAGAGCCCAAATGTCCATCGACTGATGAATGGATAAAGAAGATGTGGTTTATATATACAATGGAATACTACTTGGCAATGAGAAAAAATGAAATCTTGCCACAGTGTCTTTCTTGATTTTGATTGCAGGCAGATGCATAAAGAGGCGACTTCTGTGTAATGGTGACAATGACTGCGGGGACTTTTCAGATGAAGATGATTGTGAAAGTGATCCCCGTCCTCCCTGCCGTGACAGAGTAGTGGAAGAATCCGAACTGGCCCGGACAGCAGGCTATGGGTCTGTACTTGGCTTAAATGTTTCTCTTTGAGGATGAAAGTGACCTCTATCTCCCCTGCTGTGCTGGGGTGACGGAGGGTCTGAGCTAGAGAGTAGCTCATGGGTCCGCTTTCTGTTTGAATTATGCTTGAGCTTGAAAGAAGGTAAAGTGCTGAATCAGTATCTCCAGATAATTTGGATACGCTGTCCAGCCTTAGTAGGGGGTCCATAGAATCAGGATGATAGGTGATTATTTGAGTCCAACAGGAGATGAAGCACCTCATTTATGAACCTCTGGAAGGCCATAGCAATGTTAAAGTGATATGTTAACACTTGAAATTGAAATCGCCTGTGGTTGGTCTGGCAATTCAATTCAAATATTTGAATTGTCAGCAAGGCTGCCTTCCACTGGAACTTGTCCCGGATCTACACCTGGTTGTAAGTTCTCAGGAGTTTCCTGCCTTGTAGAGTTGACCCAGGAGGAATAGGGCAGAATAATCAGTTCTGATGCCTGATGGCAATGGCGTTGAGACTCTGGTTCTCATTACAAGATGAAGTTCCACCCATGTTCTACATAGTAGTTCTGGGCAGCTAAGCTCAGGTGAGAAGTCTTGGACAGTTTAGAACTCAGAGTTCTGCAGAATAAGGACCATTACCCAGAGATCTGTGCCCTAGGAATTAGAAAAATGACATAAGCCCCAGGTGCTATCCTGTTCCAAATAGAGGACACCCCAGGAATGTCTACAGCATACTTTCCAATTGTGGTTCCGAGCTTTCTTCAGTGAAGGTACTTGAGGTGGATTTGTTGGCAAATTGTACTCAACAGAGACAGCTGTTCCCACATCCAGCGGTGTATTGACAGAGATGGCACATGGCTCTGTTTCGTTGCCCTGTAGTGCAATGTGTCTTATCAACCTCGTAATCCCAGTGCCTGGTTCATCATAGGCACTCATTAAATACTGGTGGGTAGATATATAGAGGAATTAATTAATTGATTGATTAATGAAAATAAGTGCTTCTAAAATACTGTCAATTGGCATCAGGTAAGATTGAGACTGGGTACCTGGAAACTCAGGTTCAGGACTCAAGTCCTGGAAATGGGGATAGGGAGAGGAAAGAAGAAGATGTGGGTGACGGTAAAAGCAAGAGGAGGAACTAAGGTATTGGTTCTCAACCAGAGGCGATTTTTTTTCCCAGAGGACATTTAGCAATGTCTGGAAACTATTTTGCGGGTCACAACAGTGGGGTATGGGATGGAGGACCCAGGGGGTGAAGGAGCACTGCTGATATTCAGTGGGTAGAGGCCTTGGATGATGCTAACCATCCTGCAGTGCACAGGACCCACAATGTCATTGGTGCTCAGACTGAGACCTTATACCAAGGCAGGGGGCAGTTCCTAAGGTAAGACCCCCGCATCGGTTTGGCTACAAGCGGAAATGTCTTCTCTCTCTAAACCAGATGGAACTTGTGCTTGTTGAATCACAGTAAGGAAAAAAGTCCAGGAGACCAAGAGTCAGGCGCCAGATAAAACATTTCACACATCCTCTATTCACTTTATGAAATCTTATCCTAGCAGCATTCAAGTATTGCCCACTAATACTAAGTGTCTTTGGCCTTTAGCCTAAAGGTAGGAGTCTTGAATCCAATAGTTTTTGTCTCCAGACTCAGGAGGTTATTTTAACAATTGTTAGTAAATGGTATGGGGGTTGTCTGCAACCTTATAACCAGATAACTGTATGCTCCAGTGAGTTCTGACTCTTCTTGCTGTTTTCTTCAAGGAGATACTGTGAGCCCCTGGTGAAAGTCCATTATCACTTTGTTTTGTTTTGTTGTAGATCCAGGAAATAGTTTTCTCTCTAATCTAAACAGATGGGCTTGAAGGTGGGCATTGCATATGTTATGTATTTTCACACAAGGCAAATTTATACCCTGTCTTATAAAAGGATACAGAAATTGTAGCCCACTTAGCTGAAAAACAATCATTCATAATCTATTGGTTTTCTTTGCTCAGAGAAAAGAAAAATTTCATATAAAGCATTTGTAGGAAGTTATATGATGAGGCATTCCAGAGAGCTGGCTAGGACTCCCTAAATACATCACCACCGTATGCTTTACCACCGTAAGGGCTGATTGAAGGGAATGTCAGAGGGCTGACTGTTCGAGACCAAGAAAGAGGGTGGGGCCCCAGCTACAGGAGAAGGTTGGCTGCAGAACTGGAAAATGAGGTTGGTCCCCATAGAATAAGTCCACCAGCATTTTTTAATTAAATTCCCTACTACCATGAACAATTACCTATAACTAATTTAGGCTTCATAAAGCCTATTACTCTCCAACAGCTTTCATTTGCATAATACTTTGAACTTCTCAGCACCTTTTTCTACGTTGTTTCTCTATAGCTTTCCATAATAATCCTGTGAGGCTGTCAGAGGAGTTATTATATTCATTTTACAGATAAAAACTGAGTGAAGCAAATAAAACCAGTTTAGTCTCTTTAGATTCTAGCAGAACTATTTAGTCTCTAGTGGAACTGAAACCCACATTTCTCTGACTTTTATAAAACTAGATTTGTTTCACCATCACCTTGGCCTTCTGTTCACATGCTCATCACCACCCACATCACCATCACTGCAAAGCCCATGAATCAACACTTTATCTTCAAAGTAAAACTAACCATAGAAAATGAAACTCCTTAGGTTGCTATTTATTACCCACATTTTTGAATTAAGAATATTGAAGAATAGTATAAATCAGTAATTAATATTTAGGAAGAGTTTCCAAAATGACATGCTTTATTAGATTTGAGATATTCTTCAATCCCATTAATGTTACATATTTATTTACGATGCATCTCCATTATTCTTCTAAGGGCCTAATGGGATATATCGAATAGAGGTAATAGGAGTAAACACCCTAGTCAGAGCAACATGCTTGTAAACTGCTTCTACACAGTCCACTCTGGAAACTCTCACTGAGACTTATCAGCAGTCATACACAGCCAGATTCTTTTACACATGAAAGTCACAAGTCATTACCTACAGTCCTTAACTTATATGTGTTTTGCATTTGAAGGACTCCCACTTAAATTCTTAATGCCAAGAGAATTCCCTTGTATCACAAATGTTTCCGCCTCTTGCCTTGTAGGCATCTGAGATTCTCCAGAAGTGTTTAGGGAAATCCCGAGCTCATCTTGCATTCATTGAAAAAATATAAATCCAAACCATCTGTAAATGATGTACAGCATGCAATGAATTACTTTTTTTTTTTTTTTTTTTTAATGTGCTCTAAGCATAACACCACTTCTGTGGAAGGATCTTTGTTTTCTGTTTACCTGGTAAATTGGAACTGCCTATGGTTCTAGATGCTGGCGTGAAAACAGGCACCTCTAGGTGCTGACAAAATATACATGCTTTTTTTAATTTCCCAGGCGATGACATTCCATCCATGAGAAGTTTTCATGTTTCTTGGCTGAAAAAAAAGTTGGCTCATTCTAGACTAGACTGGCCGTCTCTGTAGTAGTGGAACCAAGTCAAGTTTTGAAACATTTCTTCCTTAGTTGTGCTTTAGACTGTGGATCAGCTTCATTGTAACTTTCCAGATGGATGCAGCCAACTAGTCAATTTGCTGTTCTGTAAAACAAAACCTACAAAGTGGGGTATGCGTACCATGGGGTGCAAAAAAAGAATTTCTAAGGGGCAGGTAAGTTTTAACATAGTAGTTTCCTCAACTATTAGTGGCTTAACTACTCTATTGGACTGACAGGAAATCTTCGATTCCATTCATATATATTGTTCATAAACTTGATAAGCTTAACAACTCCGTGGCATTCAGGTTATCAAACCCATTCTCCCCTTTCATCTCCCTTTTTAAAATCACTGAGCTTTCACTTTCCAAAAGGAGAATACACCCCTTACCCATCTAAATTTTACCATGTGGAAGAACCGAGAAATGTCTCCAAATATTGCTGCTCAGTTGGGCTCCAACGCCTTGTTAGTCAACTGGTCTCTCACTCTTTTTATCAACAACACTGAAAGATATTCTAATCAATTTTCAGAAAATGGGCTATGAAAATAATTTTTAATGAAAAACTAGTCTGTGACCTTTTTTTGGCGTACATCTCAGAAGATCAAAGAATCAAGTGACATTGCCATGGCAAAATTCCTTCTATTCTTATCTACTTATGTACATGAGTAAAGTTTCTCAGCATTCACATCTATAAAAATAGAAAGTAGGAATACAGTTGATCATGAATCTCGTCTTTTTCTAGCAATAAGTAAGATTCACCCACAAGGGCAGGAACTCATCAATTAATTTAAAAAGAAGTCCCATTCATTTCACTGAGACACCATTCCCCCCCCCCAATTACTTATGTTTATTTATTACTTTAAAATTTTTAATACTTATATATACTGATAATAATAATAACAACTCAATCCAGAGGAACTTTTAATTACTTAAACCTTATGGTCAAAAGGTATCTTGAAATTTTAGAAATTTCACTTAATATCTTTTTAGTACAGAAAAGTATAAAAAAGTAATCAATTAAAATTTCCAAGATATCTGTACTGCAAAGGAAACAATCAACAAAACTAAAAGGCAACTGATGGAATGGGAAAAGGTATTTGCAAATGACATATCAGACAAAGGGCTAGTATCCAAAATCTATAAAGAACTCACCAAACTCCACACCTGAAAAACAAATAATCCAGTGAAGAAATGGGCAGAACACATGAATGGACACTTTTCTAAAGAAGACATCCAGATGGCCAACAGGCACATGAAAAGATGCTCAACGTCACTCCTCATCACAGAAATACAAATCAAAACAACACTGAGATACCACCTCACAGCAGTCAGAGTGGCTAAAATGAACACATCAGGAGGCTATAGATGCTGGCGAGGATGTGGAGAAACGGGAACCCTCTTGCACTGTTGGTGGGAACGCAAACTGGTGCAGCCGCTCTGGAAAACAGTGTGGAGGTTCCTCAAAAAATTAAAAATAGATCTACCCTATGACCCAGCAATAGCACTACTAGGAATTTACCCAAGGGATACAAGAGTGCTGATGCATAGAGGCACTTGTACCCCAATATTTATAACAGCACTTTCAACAATAGCCAAATTATGGAAAGAGCCTAAATGTTCATCAACGGACGAAGGATAAAGAAGATATGGTTTATATATACAATGGAATACTACTTGGCAATGAGAAAGAATGAAATCTGGCCATTTGTAGCAACGTGGACGGAACTGGAGAGTGTTGTGCTAAGTGAAATAAGTCATACAGAGAAAGACATACCATATGTTTTCACTCATATGTGGATCCTGAGAAACTTAACAGAAGACCATGGGGGAGGGGAAGGGGAAAAAAAAGTTACAGAGAGGGAAGGAGGCAAACCTTAACAGACTCTTAAATACTGAGAATAAACTGAGGGTTGATGGGTGGGGGGAGGGGAAAGTGGGTGATGGGCATTGAGGAGGGCACCTTTTGGGATGAGCACCGGGTGTTGTATGGAAACCAATTTGACAATAAATTATATAAATTAAAAAAAAATTCCAAGCTAAAATAACCTCACATTAGATGAAAATTCTGTGGAATTGGAATAGAAATATGGATTCAAGAATAAAAAGGGGTAAGTGCATATGAACAATCTTTGTATCTTTCACTCATTTTGTAGTGAACCTAAAACTTCTCTGAAAAATAAATTGTCTTTTAAAAAAAAAGGAATCAAAAAGAATACCATAAACTGTCTAGTTGCTAAAGATATATAAACATTGCAGTGATTTGATACCCACCCAATACTATGGCATTTCATTGGATTTATTTTAAAAAGAGGCAAAATAATTGTATTTTAAGGTGTAAATAAATATTTGTAGCCTGCTGAGAAATTATACCCTTTGCAACTACTTAAATTTAAGATGAAAAACTTTTTAAGTTTTTTTTTTTTATGTTTTGCTTATTTTTGAGAGAGAGAGAAACAGAGAGAAAGACAGAGCATGAGCAGGGGAGGGCAGAGAGAGAGAAGGAGACAGAATATGAAGCAGGCTCCAGGCTCTGAGCTTTCAGCACAGAGCCTGATGCAGGGCTTGAACTCACCAGCCATGAGATCGTGACCTGAGCCGAAGTCGGATGTTCAACCGACTGAGCCACCTGGGCACCCCAAGATGAAAAATTTTATATGTCAAACTAAAATTGTGCAGGCAGGCTGAGTTGGACATCATCTTTTATAGAGTAAACGAGCAGAAAATCTGGACACTTCTACGTGAAGTCATGCCATACACATTTCCACCTCCATGCTTTTATGCACACCATTCCTCCTGCCCTTGCATCCCCATCCTTCAAAACCCAAGTCAAATCCTACTTCTTCTAAAACTATTTATGACCCTGAAATGGGGTTTCTTCCTGTCGGGAACCTGTGTAGCACTTACCTGTGCTGCTCATTTGGCACATGTGTATTTGTCTTTGGATTATTTTGTTTTAAAGTTTATTTACTTATTTTGAGAAATCACACACAAGCGGGGTAGGGGCAGAGAGTGAGAGAGATCGAATCCCAAAAGTTTGGGTCGTGGTCTAGAAAATGGAAGAATTTCTGCTTTTGTGTCAAACTCAGTTACAACTGTGCAGATCAAACCTCCGTCTTGGCCTCCTTGGTCTAGAACCCCATATTCCAGAGGCAGTCTAGATAGCAATGACTGTTCCTCCAATAAACAGAAGTGTTCTTCTTAGAGAATGCTTCTTGTTCATACGTTGCTTTGAGCCCTACAACTCAAACTTAACTTCTTTTAAGTTAAATAAGGTTTCTATTTCTGAATTGAACCTTTCCAAATAAAAATATTTTGCTGGGAGGAAAAAGTAGAACTTTTGAGAATGCCTTGTCAGGATGCTGAAATTTTTGTGTTTCCCTTTGGAAAATATAATACAGATGATATAAGCCTGGAGGGAATGAGGTTCTTGACAAGCAGTGAGGCAGATGGAGGAAAAAGCTTAAGTTTAAAGAGCATGGGGAGAGAAAGAGCCCCAATGTTGATTCGTAGATTAAAAATTACATGCATATGTTATACCGCCCCCCTGAGATGCTCTGTTCTCAAATAATTTAAATAGGTGGTATTACAGAGTTGGCTCTTAGTTCACTAAGGGAAGTTAGCTGAGAGTTATAACACTGGGGTTAAGACTCTAGGAGCCAGATGGTCCCTTGCTCCCTACTTACTGCATATCTTTCATTGTAGTCTCCGCAGTGCCGAGGTTGCCTGGAAGTTTATAAGGTCTTCCTAAGGTGTGCCTCCTGCCAGAGATGTAAAGCAGAAGTGAGCAGGCTCTTGCTTCTGTTCCTGATTATATCACGCATGTGTTGGGGGCGGGGGGCTGAGCCAAAGCTCTCTCTTTCCCCAGCTACAGAGGACTGCCTTGCATTAGCTCCTGGTATCGCCATACCTAATGCTACTCTGTTCATTCTCAGCATCAACATCTTAGGGATGGATCCCCTAAACACACCTTTTGACAATGAGTTCTACAATGGATTCTGTGACCGGGTTCGGGATGGAAATACCTTGGTCTACTACCGCAGGCCCTGGAACGTGGCTTCTCTGGCCTATGAAGTAAGTCTCAGAAGCGACCACATTGCCCAACTTTTAGCTGAAAAGCCACTTCAATAAGTTTAACACTAAATAATTTGAAAAGTCCAGTGGAATAAGAATTTGATGTGAATATAAGACTGACTTAAAGAAAAAGGGGTGTGGCTTCAATCTCTTTTGAAAACACACGGTGGTCTACAGCCAATCCTCAGTAATGTGCACATAGCAATAGAGTTTTGGCAAATACCTAGACCCCATAAAGAGAATCATCTAAGATCCTGATAAAACTAAAAATTAAATTAATGCTGATTTAAGTACTGGGTACACTGCTTGCATGCTATTCAAGACCATTTTTTTGCTAGCATACCAGTGAAAACCCATCTTTATATTCCCCTTGGTAAAGCCTGCTTGACTAATGTGAATGGCTCTTTTCACTAACCTCACACCTCTCTAGCGCCTGTAAAGCTATTTCTTAAAATGACTTTTACTCTACACAATGCCACCCCAAACGTAATCATCTTCCTAAAAGTCACCTAAATTCTCTAGAACCATGACAAACTGGACGGGTCCATTTAAAAGATTAGTATTTATCTGGGGCACCTGGATGGCTCAGTCGGTTGAGCATCCAACTTCGGCTCAGGTCATGATCTCGCAGTCTGTGAGTTCGAGCCCGGCGTCGGGCTCTGTGCTGACAGCTCAGAGCCTGGAGCCTGCTTCTGGATTCTGTGTCTCCCTCTCTCTCTGCCCCTCCCCCGCCCATGCTCTGTCTCTGTCTCTGTCTCTCTCTCTCTCTCTCTCTCTCTCTGTCAAAAATAAATAAACATTAAAATTTTTTTAAAATAAAGATTAGTATTTATCACCTTTAGAGAGACTTGATCTAAGCAAGATATAATAAAGAACAATAATTGGCTTGTTCTGAACCAGAAGCGACAACAATTTGTTTTCTTGAATGGTCTCATGGATGACCCATAAAGTTTGCTTTATTCAGTTTTCACAGAGTCCTTTATTACTATTGTTACTCACAATGGTTTCAAAAACACATACACTTTTAAATGAATACAGTTGGTATTTCTATTATTTTTGACAATGTTGTAAAACAATACCTACCCATTGTAACCTGAAGTGATCATGCTTTCCCATAAATACTAAAGAGTTTAAAGTCTGAACTATTTGGAGGGCATTTTTTTCATATGCAGCCACATCACCCTATATTTTTGTACCTGTAAGTCCAGAATGGAATCGATTTCCCCCCAAATTTCAGGGAACATGTTGGATTATTGATCTTTCCCCGTCAATGCCAGATTTACCCTCTTTAAGCACATTTTTTGAGGGGAAGACGATCTTTCTAAAGAGTATTACAAATGTTCCACTTTCTTAAAAAAAAGAACATACCAAAGATAAGGTGACCTTTGTCATTGCTGATGGAAGAAGGGCTTGTTGTCTTACTTAATTTTGTTTCTCATCTGCGTCACAGTTTTCCTGTCGTCACTGTGACCAGCCTCTTGGCTCCTCTATAGGTAGGAATGGCTGCAAGTGACACAAGATGGTGAGGGCTGGGGCATTGCGTGGGACTGACCCTGAAGCTACATTCGGAGAGCAAATACAGTGTTTTCTCTTATTTGCAACCCTGGAAACAGAGGGGCTTCTGCACTCAGAGTAGTTTGGATTTTACAGAGGAGATGTGTTGCTTACCCTATAGATTACTTACACCCCCAGGGGAGCTGGGAGTAGCGTCCCATAACCAAACGCATTGCATGTGGACCTGGATTTTTAGTGGGTGTCAACTGATAGGAGTGCTGATGAAGTTGGCTGGGAGTTTGCTAACGTCCCCAAATCACCTTCTTGGCGCTACAACTGCTGGTGCTCCCACTCTAATCTGTTGTAGGCTTGGGAAATAGCCAAATTTGTTTCTGCCATACAGAAAAGAACCTAAGTGGAAATCTCTATTTTGACTTCTTAGAATTTCTTTTTGCACTTTCTAACATTCAATGTAATACTTTACCTCTTTTTTCATGCATATTATTACAGTAACTGAAGACAAAGAATGCATTTTTATTTTATTTTGTTTTGTTTCGTTTTATTTTATTTAAATTCAAGTTAGTTAACATATAGTATAATAATGGTTTCAGAGAATAATTTAGTGATTCACCACCTGCATATAACACCCAGTGCTCATCCCAACAAGTGCCTTCCTTAATGCCCATCACCCAATTAGCCATCCCCCCACTCAACGTCCATCTAGCAGCCCTTAGTTTGTTCTCAGTATTGAAGAGTCTCTCGTGGTTTGCCTCCCTCTCTGTTTTTATTTTATTTTTGCCTCTCTTCCCCTATGTTTATCTGTTTTGTGTCTTAAATTCCACATATGAGTGAAATCATATATTTGTCTTTCTCTGAATGGCTTATTTCACTTAGCATAATACATTCTAATTCCATCACATTGTTGCAAATGGCAAGATTCATTCTTTTTGATTGCCAAGTAATATTCCATTGTGTATATATGTGTGTGTGTGTATATATGTGTGTGTGTGTGTGTGTGTGTGTGGTGTGTGTGTGTATATATATATATATATATATATCCCATCTGAAGGCAAAGAATTCATTTTATACTTCTTTATATCCTATTATACTAATACCCAACTCAATATATGTATATGGAATATGCTCAACAAATTTTTATTGGATGAATTCATTTGTTTAAATCCTATTTTATTATTCATTGACAATAACTTACTGCCTTTTATTTTTTTTGAAAGAACTTTACTGGCCTATCATGATATGAAGAATATTTCTTAATAAAGTCATCTTTTCCTGATAACTTCACACTCTCTCAGTGCCTCTTATCTCAAATGTGGCTCTGGTTCTAGAACACACTGCATAGGTTGGAATCCCAATTCTGCCCCTAAGCAGTGGTGAGATCTCAGGCATATTATTTATCCTCATCATGCCTCAGTTTACTCATCTTTAGAACAGAAATAATGATACCTACCTTGTAAAGATAAATGAATCTAAAACACTCAGGAAATTAGTGGCACATAGCAAACACTCAATAAATATTTGTATTATTCTTTCTTAAGAATATAGTTAGTAAAAGGCTTAGCTACAATTAAGTGTGTAATTAACAGTCACATTACATGTCAAGGTTTATTGGCTACTTTGTAAGTCAGAAGTAATGGCTAAGAACCACTGAAGCCCGCAGTTGTGGGGAAAAAGCAGTGATGGTTACATGCACGAATCAGTTCCTTTTCACTTGTTTTCCTCTGGTCCTCTCCACTTTTGTTGTTGAAAGTCATGATTTGTAAATCAGCTTTCAGGTTTTCATTACAATTTTCTTTAAACTGGATCACCATAAGTATGTAAGATTTATGAGATCAACAAAGAATTGTAAAATGCACTTGGATTATAATCATCTTTTCCTGCCCAAATCCTGCCAAAACCCTGGGTGACTTATATCCTGTGGCTGCCAATAACTTCTTGTTGCCTCTTAACATCCTGTATCTATTCTACGACAGCTACTCACATCTGGATCCACATCCTTAACCTGTGTTCACCAAAACAGTGCTGTCTCTGAAAAATCTGAACATCAGGAAATCAAACATTTAACTCTTTGCCTCACTGCAACTGACCAGTCTCTCTGCTCTCACACTTGTTTAGACCACAGACCTACTCTTGGGCCCCATGGAGACCCAGTTCTTTGGCATCTATTTTCCTCCCAGATGATCTTACATAACAAATAAACTCACCATGGGTGTAAGGTATGGAGACAGACAGACAAAAGTGACACACAACCCCCCCCCCCCCCCACTGGATGATGATAGGCCACCAAAAAAGATGTGGGAAGTCAGGGAAGGGGGAGTCTGCCAAAAAAAGAGTCAAAGTCAATTCCAAGAACAAGATAATGATTTGAGTGTTGATAATTTTGAGTGTGAGTTTCTGTGTGACATCTAGGTGAAGTTGTCTTGCAAAGAGTAGATTATACAAACGTGAGCAGAGACAGAACAATCTGAATTGGTGGCAGAAATTTAGGAATCATCAGCATACAGATGATCATTAAAAGCTTGAGAGTGCTTGAGATCCTCCAGGAAGCATAAAATGAGAGAACAAAGAACATAGGAATGAGGTCCTAGAGCACAGCTAACATTTAAGACACAGGCAGGGAAAATGATCTCTCGAAGACACTGGCTAAATTTCAAATTACCCCCCAATTTAGTAGCTAAACAATTAGGCTGAGGGCGGCTCCTGAGATTGCAGTCAGTCTCTTCTTTCTAGGTCCTTCTCTCAATTAGTGAGAGATGGCATTAGTAATAATAATAGATAATAGATGTTTTTATTATCTATCTGCACAAAGTCTCAGTGGCCTCTTTAACAGTTTTATCTCTTTACCTTCTATTTCCAGTCACTCTCCCACCTCTCCCTTTCAATTTGAACTCTGAAATATTTATTGGTTGTATTCTATCTCTTCCACTCCCAGTGCCAGAAGTAATGTTTCTTTCTTTTCAAGAAGTATCAGCTGGATA
Source organism: Panthera pardus (assembly GCF_024362965.1). NCBI lineage: Eukaryota > Metazoa > Chordata > Mammalia > Carnivora > Felidae > Panthera > Panthera pardus. The sequence goes on along the minus strand of NW_026526765.1, from coordinate 31,610,335 downwards.
AACCTTTATATAGGAGAGCTTTAACTGACCTTTATAATGTGCATGGCCTTCTGGAACACCCTTTGCCCCTCTTTGTAATTTCAGCTTCTCCACATCTGTTTATTTTGGTTTTCATAAAGAAACTTGCGGGGCACCTGGGTGGCTCAGTCAGTTAAGTGTCCAACTCTTGATTTCAGCTCGGGTCATGAACTCCTAGTTTGTGAGAACAAGCCCCGCCCTGGGCTCTGTGCTGACAGCACAGAGTCTGCTTGGGATTCTCTCTCTCTGCTGCCTCTCCCCCACTTGCATGCATGCTCTCGCTCTCAAAAGAAATAAATAAACATTAAATAAGAAAGAAAGAACCTTGCTTCTATCCTTGCATCATCCTGCTTTCTATAATCTTGCCTCTTGGCCTCTCTTTAAAGATTTTTGCTCTTTCTTCATGATGAGTCCCAATACTGGTCCATCTCTGAATGCCTGGCATTGAGCTCAGACTTCTTTTTGGATGAATGGATATTTTCTTTGCCTTTTTCAACCCAGCTTTTGTCTCTGTGCTTTCTAGAGTGACCTCACCTTCACTGTTTCAGACTCACTACTGTCATCCTGGCATAGTGAGACAGGATTGCTCAACAGCACCCTAACACCCTAAGGCTAATATTCTCTTACACCTACAAGCAATCCTCCACACTGCTAAACTGATCTCTGCCAGTGCCACTTTCTTTCTAGCCATGTCAGGAATAAGTGCGGGTGCCTACAGATTACACCACTCCTATCTTGCAGCCAATTAGAACACAGTAGCTAAGAAGAGCTCAGTCTTCCAGGAGAGTTAGGGAGTAGTTTCCTGGTGCCATTTTGCTCGGCTTTGCCACTTCCCAGCATTGAAGACTGAGTAGAATTGTCTTCAGTTGCTTCTGTTAGAATAGATTGTCAAGTTTTAACAGGATAAAGATCAACAACAAGGAAGCCATGGCCTACTATCAGGAAGGTCAGAGGCCTATCCTGGCAGTACTCCAGATGGAGCTGGATAAAACCAGACAGGCCTAAAATGGCAGGTACCATGACAGGAAACCCCTGACCAAATTAGGGAGAAAAAGCACAAGGCCCTGCTTCTGGCCATATTCTGCCCCTTAGTTAATAACCATCAATAAAAGATAGAAACCCAACCCCCAGGGTGCATCTCTCTCTCTCTCTGTCTCTCTCTCTCTCTCTCTCTCTCTCTCTCTCTCTCACCTAATCACCTATATAAAGAATGTATCTTTTACTTTAATAAACTTTTCCATTTATGTCGCTCATCCACTGTGTTGAGTGTCTGTCCTCAATTTCTTTCTTAGGTCAAGACCAACAAGTCACCTTCCCTGACTCCCTCCAGATGGGCTGGGTCAAGGCCTGAGGGCCCGGGGTCTCCCCAGCTCACCCAACAATACTTCCACTAGCCTTAGATCTCAAGGCAACAAAAATCCTATTCATGTTTCAAAAGCTAAGTTCAAGGCAACCTTTTCTGTGAGTCTTTTCTTTATTTTACTAGTCAGAATTTGTCAAGCCCTCTTTGGCAGTGTAGCATAAGAATTAACAGCTTGGCCCTGGAATCAGACTTTCTGGGTTTCAATTCTAGATGGACCACTTCCTAGCTGTGTGACCTTGGACAAATTTCTTTCTTTTTTTTAATGTTTTTATTTATTTTTGAGACAGAGAGAGACAGAGGATGAGCAGGGGAGGGGCAGAGAGAGAGCGAGACACAGAATCTGAAGCAGGCTCCAGGCTCTGAGCTGTCAGCACAGAGCCTGACGCGGGGCTCAAACTCACAGGCTGTGAGATCGTGACCTGAGCTAAAGTCAGATGCTTAACCGACTGAGCCACCCAGGCGCCCCTGGACAAATTTAACCTGCGTTTTCTTATTGGTAAAATGGGGAAGATTACAGAAATTATCTTAAAGATAAGAAATTAAATGTCTAATCCCACATAAACCACTTTTAACAGCCTCTGGCACAGAGTAAGCACTCAATAAATATTCACTATTATGGTTAGCAACATTGGACCTGCATATTAAATTTAATACATTTTTGTTAGTATCTACTACGTGACAGACACTTTACCAAGTCACGAGGCGATAGTGGTGTGTGGATAAGATAGACATGTTTCCAGACTTTTTGGAACTTACCATCTGAAAGTCTATTAAATAAGCAATCATAAAAGAAAAGGTCTTTCATTTTGTTTTACTTTAAAAGACATGACAGCTTATAGAAAATGGATTTGCTAGTCTGTGAGATTAGGAAAGACCCCTCCCCACTGAAGAAGGGATGTTTAAGATAAGATTTGAAATAGGAGTGGGAATTAACCAGGTCAAGCTGTATAGCGTGTGTATGTGAGAGAACGTGTATGTGTTTGGTTTATGGGAGGATGGGGAGGGGGAAAAGATGTCAGAGAACATTCTAGAAAGTAAAAGCAGCATAAATGGGCCCTTTGGTAGCAGGAAGCATAGGCTATGGAAATAGAAAAGTGTCTAAAGGGCTGGAGTACCCTCAGGGAGAGATTAACTTGGAGTAAGTCTAGTTTAGACTACCTCTTAAAGGCAGTGGGAAGACTGAAAATTTTTAAGCAGGGAAGTGACATGGTTAAGTTACTTTCCCCCTTTATATTGAGCACTTTCCCCAGGATCCCTTGATTTAATGAAAACTGTACACATTTTAGTCATTTCCATTAGATGGTAACTTTAGTTTCCCCGTCTGAGTCCATTCACGTCGGTATGACAAAATACCACAAACAGAGTAGCTTAGAAAAAGCAGAAAGTTATTTCTCACAGTTCTGGAGATGAGAATATCAGAAGTTCTGGAAGTCCAAGATCAGAGTGCTAATCTGGTTGAGTTAAGGTCCTCTATTAGGCTACAAACTTTTCACATCCTCACATCCTGGAAGGAGCTGGGGAGCTCTTTGGGCTCACGGGTATGAAAGCAGTAATCTCATTTGTGAAAGCCCCTCCCAAAGGCCACACCTCCTACCATCACATCGGGCACTGGGATTTTAACATATGCTATGAAACATAAAGTTTCAGACGATAGCATTCCCTGTGCGGAACAGTCCCCCAGTATATGCTAGGGAATCTGGTCCCAGCCACTGACTGAAGACACGGGCGTCTCTTTCTCACACTGGAGCGACAGCCTATCGCAGAGGACCTCTGGAAAGAGAGGTTAATCACTGAGACCAGCAACCCTCCCACTCATATCTGACAATTGCCAAGTTGGCTAAGAATTTTTTAATTGAAAGTTTTAATTTTTAACTAGGTTGTTCAGTTCAGGGTATTTTTTTTCCATGCAAAAAAAAAAAAAAATGAATATGGTATAAAAAAAATGTGAAAAAGTCTGAACATCACAAAAGATTATTCAAGGAAATATAAGCCTGCTACCACTCAAGATTTCCAGATTTCCATTCCACAGTTCCCCTTCTCAAGGGCAAACACTCTCTGCTTTGTCTATTTTTCCAGTAATTTCCTATGCACGTAAAAGCCTTTTTTTGCTTGCTTGTTTTCCCTTATTTATTTATTTATTTATTTATTTACTTACTTACTTACTTACTTTTTAACAGACTGTAGAAGTGTAAAGGTTAAGAGACAATGCAGAACTTAACCTTCCTGCTTAAATTAATCAACATGCAGAAACTATTCAAAACCGAGCTGGCCCAGAAGCCTTCCTGGTCAGGATTAGCTTTATCATTTCTTTCTTCCTTTCTTTTTTTTACACAAATGAAAGTATATTGCACATCTGTTACACAAATTGTTCTGTAATTATTAACATATTTAACATCTGAAAGTTTCGCTGTGTTCTCAGCCCTTCCTATGCGGTGTCTCATTGTATTATCTCATAACACCCTTTGGGCTCCCTCTGGTGAGTCTCTCTATTTCGCGGAAGGAATCTGACACACAAGAGAAGTTACTGTGTCCTGTTCTCAAGAGTCATGGAGCCCGTACTGGAGTCCAGCCATGTCGCTTCAGTGCTTCACTCTTAACTCCTTTGCTCAAATACCTTTCAAATCATTGCTTGATTTTTATTTTATTCCATGCTTATTTAGGGTGGTTTTCTGTATGTTGTTGTTAACATCTCGTGATTCTCTTTTAGACCAAAGCCGATAAAAACTTCAGAACTGAATATTATGAAGAACAGATGCAAGCATTCAAACAAATTGTCCAAGAGAGGACATCGAATTTTAACGCAGATATAAACTTAAAATTCACACCTACGGAAGCAATTGAACAGTCCAAAAGTAAACTTCAAGAAACTTCTGACAATAAAGCACCCCTAGGTATTACAAATGCTGAGGCTAAACTTCGATTTGGGTATTCCAAAAATGAAACTTACCAACTGTTTTTGACACATTCTTCAAAGAAGGTAAGTTCAAACACTTAAACAGAGAATATGATGGGATATTTTTCAAAATAACCAAACCCCTTCTTCATGTTTTTTAATTTTTTTTTAATGTTTATTTATTCTCGAGAGTGAGAAGAGACAGAGCATGAGTGGAGGATGGACAGAGAGAGAGGGAGACAAAGAATCTGTAGCAGGTTCCAGCCTCAGAGCTGTCAGCATAGACCCCGATGCAGGGCTCGAACTCAGGAACCGCAAGATCACCACCTGAGCCGAAGTCGGATGCCCAGCCAACTGAGCCACCCAGGCATCCCCCTCTTTTATTTATTTATTTATTTTTTAAGATATGGGTTTAAAATTTTTTTTTCTTTATTTGTAAAGTTTATTTTTATTTTGAGAGAGAGAGAGAGAGAGGAGGGAAAGGACAGAGAGAGAGAGAGAGAGAGAATCCCAGGCAGGCTCCACGCTGACACTGATGTAGGGCTCGAACTCACAAACCATGAGATCATGACTTGAATCCAAACCAAGAGTCAGTGCTTAACAGATGAAGCCATGCAGGCACTCCCCCAAAACTGTTTCTTTTAAGTGTTTGGAGCACATAGAGCTCATTGGAAAGAGAGAGAAAAAAGAGAGAGAGGTAGTAATAGTCAACAAATCCTCAAATATGTAGCTAGAAGGTCAGGAAGAAGAATGCAGACTGGAGAAGAACTTGACAGGATCTGTAGTAGTATACGGGGGTGAGATGTTTGGTGGTGACGAACAGAGAACAAGCGTATTTAGAATTCAGAGCATACCTTTGGACTGAGATTGTGGTAATAGACTGTTCAATTTATGCTATCTTCAGAATTACAATGAAGAATCATACTGAGGAATTTTGGTAATTTACTGCAATGCCCTACACTGATGGCTATGTACTTACTATGAAGTGTCTCTAAAGTAATGATGCCATGAAATTATACACGTAGCATATGAAACTTGTCTGCTTCCTCTGTAATCACACCTTTAGTTTGAAGCTTTGCAAATGTGTTTGTTTTTTAATATTTAATCCCAATTTAGAATTTTGTTTCATCCCCTTTGAAATAAATATAGAATATACTTTCTGTAATCAGTATGATGCTGGTAAAATGTTCCTTCTTCATTTTCTGATAACACAGTCACTTATTTAGATACCCGCTCCTCCTTTAAAAAATAATAATAATTCACTCTTAGTACTTTGCTCAATCATTATAATTGTTTTGTATGGGTCTGTACATTGTCTCTATATTAACATGCATACCCATCCAAAGTATGTAGTTGGAAAATCCTTTAAGTCATGCAGAAAATATTTAATGTGGATTTCCTACATGGCCAGGCACTGTTCCAGGTACTTAGGATACATTTGTGAACCAAACTGGAAAAGATTCCGGTCCTCATGGAACTGAAAGTTCATCACAGAGAGATAGATAAAACAAACGTAAGCACAAAATAGCAAACCACATAGTATTTAGAAAGTGTTAAGTGCTATGGAATAAAGTGAAAAGTAGAGTAACAGAAGGGAAATCAGGAGTGCTGGGAAAATGGCAGTATTAAAAAGAAAGCTCAAGGAAATCTGAGTGAAGATTTGAAGGAGAGGAAATAACCAAATAGTCATATTTGGGATGATGCACCTGGCAAAAGGAACTGTTAGAGACGAGCCTGTCAGGTGGGAGCATATCTGTCCATTGGCCCAGAGTGAACCAGAAGGAGAATAAGTTAGAAAGGTTACCCTGAACCAGGTCATGAAATTTAGCTTTTTCTCTGAGTGGTATGGGAAGTCACTAGAATTATTTTTTAATAGAAGATTGACATACTCTAATATAATTTAAATGATAAGAAATATGAGAGTTAAGAGCAAAAGCAAGATTTGTTGAAAGCTATTGTAAGAATCCAGGTGAGTGATGATGGACACAAGTGTAGAGTCAAGCATGACTCTAAGGTTTTTCACCTGAGCAACTGGAAAGATGAAGTTGCTACCAAATGAGATAGATGGGGCACCTGGGTGGCTCAGTCAGTTAAGTGTCCCATTCTTGATTTGGCTCTGGTCATGATCTTATGGTTTGTGAGATCAAGCTCCATGTTGGGCTCTGTGCTGACAGCATGGAGCCTGCTTGGAATTTTCTCTCTCTCTCAAAATAAATGACTACACACTTTGTAAAAAAAAGAGAGAGAGAGAGAGAGAGAAAGAGAGAGAGAGAAGATCCAACACTAAACTCAAGGAACATCAATAGAAAGAGGAAGAAGCAGCAGAGGACAGCAGGATGTGGCAGGTATAATGCCCTAGAACCTCACTACTCAAAGTGTGGTCCATGGGTCAACAACATCAGCACCACTGGGAAGCTGGAACCTCAGCCTCTAAGCCAGACCTGCTGAATCAGAATTGCATTTTAACAAGATTCTACAGGTGATGTGTTCACACTTTACAGCTTGAGAAGAACTGCCCTAGGAGATAAGAAAAGAAACTATCAAAGAGAAAGGAGTAATGAGCTGTGCCAAATGTGCTAATATGTCAAAGAAGAGGGACTAAGAAGTAATTGCTACCGGCTTTATCACTGTGAAGGTCACTGGTGACCTTGACAAGAGAAGTTTTGTTGAAGTAGTGAGGAGAGCTGAATGACTGGATTAGATTTAAGAGAAAATGGGGAGAGAGGAATTGAAAACAGCCAGTACAGAGAGTTTTTTAAATGAATTTCGCTTCTAATAAGGACAAAGAAATGGGTAGCAAATCATTAGACAAGTGAGGTCAAGAGGTTTTGACACAGAAGGAACAACTTTATGTTTGGATGGAAATGATCTAATATCTACCTCTAAAATAAGTGGGGCCAAAGAACATAACGTCTTTCTGACAAGTTATACTCCTAATTTAGCAACAACGAAAAGGAATCCAAGTATGTTTTGTGCATCCTTGAGACTCCACTGAGAATTATGATGGAGGTCATCAGGAGAACTCATATGATTTATTGTATATGGAGTAAGTTTCTTTAAGATTTTTGTTGAAGACTGAATCACCGACCATCACATGGAGTGAAGTTATACACTGTGAACAACTGTGCTTCCAGAACACAGAAAGTTTGGTGTGATGTTCATATATACCAAGATATACTTTTAAAAACTAATAATATGCTTTAAAACTCTATGCAATCAACATGTGTCAACCACTACTCTAGAAGAACCTTGAACGAACCATCTACAAAACCATAGGTGTCAATTATAGTTTAGTTTTGGCTGGGACAGTCTATGGTTTTCTCTTGGAAATTTAAGCCATCATCTCTGGGAATGATTAACTGTTCACCTATTTAGGTCTTAAAATATTGTCCACCTTATTATTACCAAAAATTGAGTGGGGGTCTGGGTGACTCAGTAAGTTAAGCGTCTGACTCTTGATTTCTGCCCAGGTCATGGTAGCATCGTTCATGATATCAAGCCCTGTGTTGGGCTCTATGTTGACAGCGTGGAGCCTACTTGAGATTCTCTCCCTCTCTGTCTCTGTCTCTCTCTCTCTCTCTCTCTCTCCCTCAGAATAAATAAATAAATAAACTTAAAAAAAATTGAAAGTACATAGTAGAAGGAGCAGGGAGACCTGAAGCCTACATTTATAGGACCAATCACTGCACAGTCTATTTTTGTGATTTGGGGCAAATAACTTGATACCTTTGGATCAGACTTTCTTGGTCTGCAAAATGAGATTGGGCTGCATACATAATGTCTACTTTTTCTTTCATTGCCAACATTCTAAAATCAACTTAATGAGGTATAATTTATAAGCAAAAACACACAAATATTTTAAGCCTATAGCTCCATGAGTTTTGACTATTGTAGGTATCCATCCATGTAACCACCTCCTCATACAAGATATAGAACGTTTCCACCACCTCAAGAAAATTCCGTCATGCCCTTTTTCAGCCACTCCCTTACTGCCTGAGAAGCAAGCTCTCCAGATTTCTCTGACTGTAGCTTAATTTCACCTGTTCTAGAACTTCATATGAGTGAAATCACATAGTACATACTCTTTTGTGCTTGACTTTTTTCATTCAGAGTACTATTTTTAAGATTTGTTTATATTATTGCATGTATCAGTAGTTTCTTCCTTTTTTATTGCTAACTGGTATTCCTTTGTGTGAACATACCACAATTTGTTTATCAATCTTCTGTTGGTGGACATTTGAGTTGTTTCCAGTTTTAAGCTATTCTGACTAAAGCTGCTATGAAAGTCTTGTATGGATCTTTTTGTGGGCTATTTTCTCATTGACCGTAGGTCAATATGTAGAAGTGAAATTGCTGGCCATAGGGTAAATGTGTGTTTACTTTTATAAGAAACTGCTAGGCAGTTCTCCAGGGGGATTAGACCATTCTACATTCCCACCGGCAGTGTTTGAGAGCCCCCGTGCTGCACACTTTCATCAACAGTTGGGACTAACGGCATTCTGAGTTTGCCACCCTACTGGGTTAAAGTATCTATGGTCACCAAAACAAAACAAACAAACACAAATTATTGCCTGGGGAAATCCTAAATTTTGTGATTTTTAACTTTGAAATAATGGCTACTAAACTCATATTTATTTTCTTCTGCTCTACAACAAAGGAAAAAGTGTTCCTGCATGTGAAGGGAGTAATTCATCTGGGAAGATTTACGATGAGAAGTCGGGATGTCATGCTGACAACAACTTTCTTGGAGGACATAAAAGCTCTGCCACCTACCTACGCAAAGGGGGAATATTTTGCATTTTTGGAAACCTACGGAACCCACTACAGTAGCTCTGGGTCTCTAGGAGGACTCTATGAACTAATATATGTTTTGGATAAAGCAGCCATGGAAGAGAAAGGTACACCTAGAAACAGAGCTCTTACCTCTAAAGCTGTTTTAACCAATCATTATTCCTGTTGCTAACCTCTTTCAATGATTAAAGGCTTTCAAATAAATTCCTATACACTGCTTCTTTGAGAGAACTCTCTCTCTGCCCTTTGGCATCAAAATCCTGTTGAAACAGCAAATAGCAAATTGACTTCTAGACCTCAAACACGATGACTTGATCATGAACTTGATCACGATGGCTTGATCATGACTTGATCAGCAGCACTACTACAAAATGCACAAAATTATACTGCAGTTTAAGATCAGTTGGCGACGATGCTTTGAGTGGAATACTACTTAAAAAGTAGAAAAAGTACAAGAGACATAATTCACATCATCTATTTCTTAATCGATAAATGGGTTCCATTACATGTTTGTCAATACTTTTCCAAAGGACTCTTGAGCATTGGAAGGGAAATAGTGTTCTAAATTTTCTCTGAGGGAGGAGGGAGAAAGTAATATTAAGATGTAAATCTAATGTCTTAAAGCAAAGGTGGAAAATTAGTTTTACCTCATAGAATGACAAGTTTAATCATATGGTGGTAGTTGAATTGACTCCACGTTGAGCAGATGTCTGATCACACTTGAAGTTATGGGAAAGAAGGCCATGGTTGATCATCAATGTCTGCCATGGGTTCAGGAAAGGCCTATGTACTACATAATTACCATACTGGCCTAAAGGTTTCATCTAAGCCTTTTAAGAATAAAGTGCATGCAAAGTGACTGTGTTAATAAGTTTTAATTACTCATTTCGTGGGAAATTGTGGCTAGTTATAATATTCCTTACAGAGGAGATAGATGCCAGCATATCTCCTTTCTCTGCCCTCAAATGTTTTCAGCGTGTCTCTTAGGGAGGGAAGTGTTGCCAAAAAACATTTCCGTGGCTCTTTCTCTTAGCCTCTGTCTGTTTCAAGTGAAGAATTGGATATGGCTATGAGCTTACAGCTGGACACTGTCCTCACGGTTTGTAAACATTTTAGAGATGAAACAACTATGAATAGCCAGAACTAACTGCTCTTGATGCCTCAGTCTAGTCTTGAGCGGGTAGAGGCGCTGCCAGGAGAAATGGAATATGAAGTTGTTTGACTTGCACTGCCTCACAGGGCTATATCCTGTGAGACAGCGTAATGAAGCCTCCTGAGTCCTGCCCGGCAGGCTATTTTGATAAATATCACATGGGCAAGGGGCACAAGAGGACTGTGTCTTGAGTGACCTGAAAATCAGAAGAGAAAGGCTCAGCAACGGTGATCAAAACACAAGGAACACTTCAGGCTAAGAGTTGGCTTGGTGAAAAAGCTCCATGAGCTAAAATCTTTAATCTTGGGTAACTCAGACCTACCCACTTAAATTTACTTATCATCTGACCTTAGTAGACAAGGATCATTAGGTCAATCCTTTGAAAAGGAAGTCATCCTTCTTGCTTCTTCATTGGCAATACCTGAGGACCAAACCACGTCCTACACCTAGATTTGGGATGTCCAGACCCTGTCTGGACAAGAAAAGACCCACAGCTGAGGCAGAAAATCTAAGCTCATTGGGATCACTTAGATATTTTCATACCCATCTTCGGAATCAAAGTCTTTATGCTTCCTAGGTTAAAGTTGGAAATCTAGTATTCTGGATTCCTTGCATGGCCTTCCATTTTTATCCTCCGTTTTCCTTTCATAGGGAAATCCACCTGATATTTTTCAAGTTCTCACTGGTTGTGGGTAAACAAAAAATATTTGCTGAATAAATGAATGCTTAAATGTCCCCAGATCCCTACTTCTATATTTTATTATGAAACCCAGGGACTAACTTCACTTCTCCCTTTCCTTTTTCACAAAGCATTTGTGTGTGTGTGTGTGTGTGTGTGTGTGTGTGTGTGTGTTCTGAAATGATAAATAAGACTGAAAACTGACATGGTCAATGAACTGAGGCAGTTTACCCTTGTAATAAAATAATCATTTTCTCTGCTAAATAGATAATAAAGTATATACTTGAATTAAATATTAGGATTTTTCTTCCTAGTAACTGTAGTATCCACACACCAGTGAGTCAGCTTCCAAAACTGATGTCTACTAAGTAGCATTCATAGGACCAAAGCAAAGTTGTCGCATGTATAAGCCATCTGCTCAAAGCAATGAACTCACTACCTTAATGAACAGAGTCTTCCAAAGAGGAATCGGAGATGTTGATGCATCCCACGACCAAATTATGAAGTCAATACAGAGAAGTGCTTAACAGCCAGACAACTCTGGTTCATATGGTAACTTGGCTAATTGCTGAATCCCACTGGCAGGTAACTTATCTGCTCTGTCGTTCCATATCCTCATCTGTAAAATGAGGATAATAGAACTTACCTTGAAAGGTTAATGTGATGATTAAATTAATTGATGTTTGGAAAGATTTTGGGTATATGATGAGCATTGAATATATGTTAGACATCAAAGTCTGTCTCCCATGATGTTAGAAGTAAAGGACTTTACTGTAACTGCCCTATTCTGAGTGATGTCTCTTTTAAACAAGAAGTAAATTTATATGTCCTTTGTTAGTAAGTTGACGAGCAAATTCAAAAGGAGGCCAATAGATTCTAATATTATCCATTCATCAGTTGATGGACTTTTAGGCTCTTTCCATAGTTTGGCTATTGTTGAAAGTGCTGTTATAAACATTGGGGTACGAGTGCCCTATGCATCAAAGCAGAGCAGATATGACCTTGCATTTGAGTTCAGTAATAATGTCTAGGAATCCGAGTATGTTTCTTACAAAATAGTACAATTGAAATGTATTTATTGAAGTAATTTAGACATTATTTAATGATTTTCAACTAAATACATTAAACAGGTGTTGAAATAAGGGATGTACAGAGATGCCTCGGGTTTAGTTTGGATGCTTCTCTGAATGCTGGAGCTGAACTCACAGGAAAGATCAATAAAAACGATTGTTTAAAGAGGGGTGAAGGTGGAACCGGTAAGTATGGCCTACCTCACTAGTTTAAAAAAAAGGAGGAGGTGTTGTCAATGAACACTGCCCCATCACTATGAACTCTCTTTATTGTCCATCCTCTTTACTAAACAAACAAACAAAACCTTTGAGTGATTTAGAACTTTTATTTTTACAGTGGTATGAACACAAGTACCCATGGACATGTATTCATTGGAAACATCATTGCTCAGGCCACACAGTGTGCCGCTCTCGGAAAGACACTTACACTGTAGTCTTTGTAGATTTGCACATTTATCCTGGCAATGGTAGAAGGCCAATGGTAGAAAACGTCTTCAGCAAAAATCTCCTTTCCCCCCCTAATCTTAGCAAAGTTTCTGAATAGGCCAGTGGCATACTGTATGTGACCATAAACAGAGGAGAAGACTGAAACCATTTCCCTAATTCAGCCTTCCTCCTGGCTCAAAACCCCTAATCCGCCTTCGTCCAATGAGTCAAAAGGTATAAACTTCCAGTTATAAGATAAATAAGTGCTGGAGATGTAATGTACAACCTGATGACTGTAGCTAACAGTGCCGTGTGGTATACTGGAAAGTTGCTAAGAGAGCAGAAACTAAAAGTTTTCAGCCCAGGAAAAGATAAATTTTTTGTAGCTGTACGAGGTGATGCAGGTGGTAATCATTTTGTGATATATGTGTATGGCAAAGCATTCTTTCTAAGTAGACCTTAAACTTTTACAGTGTGTCAATTATATCTCAATAAAACTGGGGGTGGGGGGGAAGTAATCCCAACCCATCCTTAACATTCAACTAGTGCATAACTTTTTTAAAAACATAAATATCTTTAGTATAAATGTTGCTTGTGTTGTTAATACTTAGCAGATTTACAAGCATGAGATAGTGCTGGAGTGCTCAATTTTTGCTCTAATCAGAAATCCCTGAGAATATTTTTGGACATACAAATGCTTGAGACTTCCCTTTAGAGAAGCAGCTGATAGTGGGGAGGCAGAGAGAGGAAAGCCTAGTATTTTTAAAAGCATACCCACCACTAACGTGGTCATGATAAGAAACCACTGATGAGTGCAAAAAAAAAAATTGAACTTGCCATCGAAAGTCCTAATTTCAATATTTGACCCTCAGGCTAGTCTTGGGCTAGTCACTCCACCTCTCTGAGTCTCAGTTTTCTCATCTATAAAAATGAAAAAAGATAAACAAAAATCTTCTTGAAATTCCTTCCAGCTCAAAAAATTTACAACTCTATAAGATTCACAAAAGTGTGTTAAAAGTCTGGAGAGAGAAACGGAAGGAGAGATGAGTAGGAATTTAGGATGGAAAAAAAATTTTGTTTTTCACCTGATTCTTTTTTACACTCTCTGATTTTTTTAGTAATATTAAATTAGTTTGAAGCAAAGTTATATAAAATGTAATTATGAAGTAAGTCGGAAAACAAAAAATTTCTAGTACATCCCAAATCCCATCTCCTGCTCTTGGAGATTTTGGGTGAAAAAATTATATAAGTAAAATTCAATAAATATATTAGGCTATACTTTTTGAAAAGGTTCAATAAATGTTGATCAAATGTCACAGAACTATAAATGTTTCACTTATATCCTCTTTCTCTTCTCAGTAAACATCACTAGTGATAACCTTATAGATGATGTTATTTCACTCATAAGAGGAGGAACCCAAAAATATGCATATGAGCTGAAAGAGAAGCTTCTCAAAGGAGCCAAAACGGTTGATATGACTGACTTTGTAAATTGGGCCACTTCCTTAAATGATTCTCCAGTGCTCATAAGTCAAAAAGTAAGGGATGTTTGTTTTCTTTTTTTTTTTTTCCTATTCCATAAGGTCCAATGAAAATTTTTATTTATTTATTTTTAAAGGTAATAATTTATTTTTGTTTACATGCATATAATCATAAGCTTTTTATTTTTTTTATTTTTTTAATATGAAATTTATTGTCAAATTGGTTTCCATACAACACCCAGTGCTCATTCTAATAGGTGCCCTCCTCAATGCCCATGACCCACTTTCCCTTCTCCCCCAGCCCCCATCAACCCTCAGTTTATTCTCAGTATTTAAGAGTCTCTTATGGTTTGCCTCCTTCCCTCTCTGTAACTTTTTTCCCCCCTTCTCCTCCCCGCCCTGGTCTTCTGTTGAGTTTCTCAGGATCCACATATGAGTGAAAACATATGGTATGTCTTTCTCTGTATGACTTATTTCACTTATTTCACTTAGCACAACACTTTCCAGTTCCACCCACATTGCTACAAAAGGCCAGGTTTCATTCTTTCTCATTGCCAAGTAGTATTCCATTGTATATATAAACCACATCTTCTTTATCCATTCATCAGTTGATGGACTTTTAGGCTCTTTCCATAATTTGGCTATTGTTGAAAGTGCTGTTATAAACATTGGGGTACAAGTGCCTCTATGCATCAGCACTCCTGTATCCCTTGGGTAAATTCCTAGCAGTGCTATTGCTGGGTCATAGGGTAGATCTATTTTTAATTTTCTGAGGAACCTCCACACTGTTTTCCAGAGCGGCTGCACCAGTTTTCATTCCCACCAAGAGTGCAGGAGGGTTCCCGTTTCTCCACATCCTCACCAGCATCTATAGTCTCCTGATGTGTTCATTTTGGCCACTCTGACTGCTGTGAGGTGGTATCTCAGTGTTGTTTTGATTTGTATTTCCGTGATGAGGAGTGACGTTGAGCATCTTTTCATGTGCCTGTTGGCCATCTGGATGTCTTCTTTAGAAAAGTGTCCATTCATGCGTTCTGCCCATTTCTTCACTGGATTATTGTTTTTCAGGTGTGGAGTTTGGTGAGTTCTTTATAGATTTTGGATACTAGCCCTTTGTCCAATATGTCATTTGCAAGAATCGTTTCCCATTCCATCGATTGCCTTTTAGTCTTGTTGGTTGTTTCCTTTGCAGTGCAGAAGCTTTTTATCTTCGTGAGGTCCTTCATTTTTGCTTTTAATTCCCTTGCCTTTGCAGATGTGTCAAGTAAGAAATTGCTGCAGCAGAGGTCAGAGAGGTTTTTTCCTGCTTTCTCCTCTAGGGTTTTGATGGTTTCCTGTCTCACATTCAGGTCCTTCATCCATTTTCAGTTTATTTTCGTGAATGGTGTAAGAAAGTGGTCTAGTTTCAGGAATGTTTATTTTCAAATAGAAGACTTTAAAATTTTCTTATTAAATGTAACTGTTGGTTCAGATGAACGGTTAACTTCTTCTGAAAGAGATGTGAGCATTCAAATGCACTCCTATGTCATCCCTGGAAAGAAGTGTGACATAGAGGAAAGGCATGACGTGTGGCATCACACCAGCCCAGGATGAGTTCAGCTCTCTGTCCTTCTCTAAATGTGTAAAGTTTTCTGACCTCTGCAATGCTAAATTCTCCAGGGCTTCATGTTTATTTTGAGGATTTAATAAGATTGCTTGTGTAGAGCCTGTAGCACAGACTGGCACCAAATAGGTGCCCAAGAATTGTTAGTTCCCTTCCATCTGCCCCTGGTTGTCCCTTGCCATCAGGTGGCATCATACCACCACTTCCAACACAGGAGAATCTTTAAGGGCCTTCATGAAAGGGAAGTGCATAAGGTCTCAGAAAATAAGACCAAGGGTGAGCGGTTCTTATGGTCCAGAAATTCTTTCTTTTTTGTATCTTGATTATAGTCTTGAGTTTATAAACCCATTAGTACTTATTTCTAGGGGAAACACATTGCATTGTAATCATAAAGATATAAATGCCAGTGTCATTTAGCCCCATCATTCTTCTCCCCAAACGAACTAAAAAGAGTAAGTGTTTTCCTTTATTCCATATTTGTTTTCCTACTTCCCTTTATAGGTTTCCATTTTCCCTGTGTGTTATAAAATTTTCCCTCAGGTCAAGTTATCTTTTACCTCAATTTCAGTTTGATTAGCCTGAGTTACAGTCATGTTGGCATTTTGATAGGACTAGTTATTAGAGATTTTTGTCACTTCATCCCATTTTATTGTCTTTAAAGAATGAGGGAAGCTACCAAAACCATCTCATTTATGAGAGGGAAGAAGTCGGAAACTGGAAAATTGTAGTCTTTTCCTTTTAGATTGCAGAAATCTAGCCATTCATAAATGTGCTGACATATCTATGAAACTTCAAATATTTTGCCCCACAGGTAGGACAAAAAGGGAGAAAAAGTTGGCCAAATTTGTATGTCTATATGTGAAATTAAAGCCAGAAGAGATCCTTTTTGTTTTATTATGTTTAAATAATATTTATTTGAAATAATAATTATTTGAAACTCAATAAAAATAGATCTGTCAGAAAATCTTAAATAAGAATTAATTTGGGAGATGTTTACATCCAGATGGACACAAATTGTCTTGTTTTCTCATCTCTAAATTCAGCTGTCCTTGTATGGATCCAAACTTGTTCCCTGATCTTTATCGTAGTCCAGTGTATTCTAGAGCCAATTTAAAGAATCTCAAGTAAATAAAGCATCTGCTGAAGATTTACTACTAGATTTACCAGAACTATTCAAAGACCTTCATTAACTCTATGGGACAGTCCTGCTGGCTGGATGCAAAGTATAGGTTATCCTATTTTCAAGGGCAACTATTGACTCCAGATATTTATTTATTTATTTATTTATTTATTTATTTATTTATTTATTTATAGTAAGTGGTGGGGAGTGCAGAGGGAGAGAGAGAATCTCAAGCAGGTTCCACACCCAGCATAGAACCCAACCCAGGGCTCAATCTCATGACCATGAGGTCATAACCTGAGCTGAAATCAAGACTCAGACACAACCAAATGAGCCACCCAGGTGCCCTGACCTCCAGATTTTTAGATTAGTAGGCATTCCATCTAAAATACCTGTATAACCTTCTTTATTCATACATGGGAACCCTGGACTTTTCAGATCAATATTCTACCTAAGAAAATGGCAACTATAGTGAGTCACCCAGCAACCACTTTTTAAAATTTATCTTCTTGTAGATAAAGTTCAGAAAACAGTTAAAATATTGTGTTCTTTATCGACTTTGCATGACTTTTAAATCCCTAAAGAGATATGAGATATAGTGTGGTTTGACCTTGAAATAGATTCCAAGTTATTTTGATTTTATAAATGCAGTAGAAGTGTTTTTTTTGTTTGTTTGTTTGTTTGTTTGTTTTTTGGTTAGTTAGAAGCTATTCCATGAGGTAATTAAGCAATCTATAATCACTAATTAATTCTTTGGTAAGTTGAAGCATTCTATTGTCTATGGATGACACCTTCAAACATCAGGGATAGTCTTAAGAATTGATCCTTCTATTTAACTATTTAAAGAATTGGTGAAACCTCTTCCCACCCACAATCCCCACCACACTAAACTATTAACTGGCTTATGTTTAATCCTCTGAGCAAATGAAATCCATTATCTAGATATTTATGTTGCAAACAGTTTATCTTGGAGAAAACACTGGGAGGTTATATTACTCTAAAGAATTTCACAGAGATTTTCTAAGTAAAGCAGTTATATATAACACAACACAACATAACAGCATAATTTATTTTTCCACACTGAACTAAGAAAAAATAAAATAAAAAATAAAGTAACTATGGCCATGCTCTATGAAGTAGAACCTCATGGCTCTGATTCTCCATTTGTCTGTGTGCTTCAGCAG
Organism: Panthera pardus; assembly: GCF_024362965.1. Classification (NCBI taxonomy): domain Eukaryota; kingdom Metazoa; phylum Chordata; class Mammalia; order Carnivora; family Felidae; genus Panthera; species Panthera pardus. The sequence continues at coordinate 31,592,554 of NW_026526765.1, read as the reverse complement.
ACCCCAAACCTCTGTTTGAGGAATGTGTTGACCCAGCCCAAGAATTTTTTCTCAGCCCTTCTTCAGGCAGAGGAGAAAGAGCCTCACTTTCAGTATTCGCTTTTGTCAGAGTCTTCAACTTTCATGAAAGTATATTATTTCTATTTCCAGCTGGCCTGAATGTTAACACAACATTTCTACATTTTATCTCAACAGAATAGCTGAACTTTGGTTTCTTCTTAAGCTTACCACTACAAACTAGTTATAAAAATGTCAGTTGAGGAAATTACATTTATTAATGATTGCCTGAGAGATATAAAGTTTATTATTTCCTCTAAAGCAATAGCAGCAGAGATCAGTATAGCTAGCATGTAGCAAATTGGCTTCCTGTAAAGTTTTGTTTTTGCCAAGTTATATAACTCACTGCTTTATTTACTAAAAGGATGTTACATAATACAGTGTCTCCTTTATGAGCACTCATGGGAGATATTACTCTTTAAACTCAGTTTCATGGATCATTTTGTTTCTCTTGTGAACGACGTAAATATTTCTTAAATGCATGTGACCATTAAATTCAGTTGTCTTACTTAGTGCACTAGAAAATATCCCCAAATTTGTGACCCACCTCATGCCAATGGGTCAGTCCTCCTGGCATGAATTTTGTGTTGCCTTTGCCTTCATCTTGCCTTTTATCCTCCATCCTCCCTCTCTTGTTTCCCTTAACCAATCTTATGCACCCACATGTCAAGCTATATTGAGCACTTTCTGGAACAACCTAGGTAATAATGAATCATTTACCTGCCATTTTTGTTGTGCAACTCTTCGCAGTGAGGCATCGGATGTTAAAGAGCATAAGTATTTCAAGGACCTGTAGTCACGGTGCTCTGTGTTGTCCTCATTACTGTTATAAAGATGTAGTGAAAGTCAGTCCTAACTCACTTGTATAGGGATAAAAATAACACTCATATGGGGCGCCTGGGTGGCTCAGTCAGTTAAGCCTCCAACTCTTGATTTCAGCTCAGGTCATGATCTCATGGTTTGCGAGCTTGAGATCCACATAGTGCTCTGCGCTGACAATGCAGGAGTCTGCTTGGGATTCTCTCTCTGTATATATAAGAAACTTCAATTTACTTCATTTTATTTATTATTTTTTAATGTACTTCATTTTTAAACTATATTTCAATTTATTTGTATGTTAGCATGTTTCATGACTACAAATAGTAGAAAGATACAATTAGCTAGTGTAGGAGACAAAGGAGAACTGTTCTCTTAACTAATGGAAAGCCAAAGTTTATCAGAAAAAGACACTTCACCAAGTACATTTTCATTGTTCTTTGTCTTCTTGAGGGAGTTTTGCCCCCAGGGTTTGAGGCTTCTCTGAAATTATGGTCACTACATGACCTTCCTCTTTATCTCTTTGAACACTTTGTTTATGCATTTCTTCCACATTGTCGTTTCCCCATGACCCTCTCTTCCTGTATCTCAGATTATCTGGCCTTGACTTTCCTTTAAAAGGTAAAACAAGATGAATGTCTTTTCCCAAAAATCAAAATAACTCTGCCACATGCTTATGTTGTTCATGCCAATGTGGCAATGTCTGTAAGAGGCTACTTTCTTCCAAATAAATATAACATAGTTAAAATCTAAATCCTATATACTAATTTATAAAAGAGTGTGCTGGTGAACATTTGCATTGACTGTGGAAGTTCTTGGTATATTCTGGATATAAGCCTAGTCTCACTTAAAGGTATTATAAAAGGTTTTTTTTTCATTTGAGGACCTTCAACTTTCAATGATATTTTTTGTAACAGATGTTCTCCTTTTTGCTTTTTATTTGGAAATAATTTTAGACTTACTGTAAAATGGCATAAATAGTACAGACAGTAAACCTGCAAAAATAGCACAGAGTTCACATGCACCCTATAACCTACAGCCCCTGATGTTAACAACCTACACAACCATCGTGCAGTTAATCAAAATAAGAAAATTAGCATTGTCTAACCTACAGAGCTTATTTAAAATTCACCAGTTTTTCCCCTAATATCTTTTATCTGTTCCAAGATCCAATCAAGATCCCACACTGCAACTAGTTGTAATGGCCCCTTAGTCTCCTCAATTCTGGGACAGTTTCTCAGACTTTTCTCATCTTTCAGGACCTTGACATTTTTTGATGAGTCAGCTGTTATGTCAAATGTCCCTCAATTTAGGCTTACAGAAGATTGAGGTTATCCATTTGGAAAGATACCACAGAAGTGACGTTGTGTCCTTCTCAGTACATCATATCAGGAATTATAATGTTGTTTTTTTTTTTTTATTTTGACATAGTCAAATATATATATATTTCCTTTCATTATAGTTAGTGCCATTATGTCCTGTTTAAAATCTTTCCCTACTTCAAGGTCTTGAAGATGCTGTCCTATATATTTTCTTGCAGAAGCTTTATTGTTTTGCTTTTACTTTTTGATCTACAATAAAACCAGATTTGTTTTTCTGTGAGTGACATAACCTTTGAAGTGACCTTTTAAGAAATCTCCTATGAATATCTCATTGTCCAAGAACAATTTCTATCATTGATTATATCTATTAAAATCAAATATCAGACTTTTTACTTAGATGATTTTAAGATCTACTCCATTATCTTTGTTTTTTTAGTAGTTTTACCCTGATATGGCTATGTGTGAAAAGAAAAAATTATAGCCTTGCTCTTCATTAATGGGGTACCTCTGTATCTTCCACTGGCTTGTTTTACTCTCAGCCATTAACTCTTCAAATATTGCTTCTTAAATATTCTCTCCTTCTGGGACTCAAATTATATGGATCTTTTCTCTTCTCCCCCTATCCATTTTTACTATTATTACTTTAGAGAGAGAGTGGAAGAGACATAGAGCTCCAGCATGGAGCCCAATGTGAGGCTTGATCCCACAATTCTGGGATCATGACCTGAGTCAGAATCAAGAGTCAGATGCTTAACTGACTGAGCCACCCAGTCACCCTGTCTTTTATGTTTCCTACCTTCTTTCTGTATTTCCCAATCTTTTATCACTTTATGCTTCATTGTCAGTATTTTCTCCTTACCTATATTCTAATTCATTAATTTTGCTTCTGTTGTATCACAGCTTCTATTTAACCAGTCCATAAACTGGCATATTAATGCCAACTTTTTTTTTCTTTTAACATTTATTCATTTTTGAGAAACAGAGAGAGACAGAGCGTGAGTGTGGAGGGGCAGAGAGAGAGGGAGACACAGGATCTGAAGCAGGCTCCAGGCTCTGAGCTGTCTTGAACTCACAAACCGTGAGATCATGACCTGAGCAGAAGTCAGAAGCTTAACCGACTGAGCCACCCAGGCACCCCCAAAATGTTTATTTATTTATTTTGAGACAGAGAATGAGCAAGGGTGGGGGAGACAAGAGAGAGAGGGAGACACAGAATCCAAAGCAGGCTCCAGGCTCTGAGCTGTCAGCACAGAGCCCGATGTAGGGCTCGAACCCACGAACCTCAAAACGGTGACCTGAGCTGAAGTCAGACGCTTAACTGACTGAGCCACCCAGGTACCCCTAATATCAACTTATAATATCTCTCTTTGTTTATTTTTCCCAAGTCCTCTGTTTTAAAAAGTAACTTCTGGTTTTCTGCCACAATTGCTGATCTTCTCCCTTATGGCCCGACTCATGTAAACATAGCGCTTCAAAAGTCTGTCTGGTAGATCAAATCTTGTCATCCTCACAGCTCTGCTTTAGCTTCTAGGGTTTCTACTGGTTCTTGTTCATGTCACCTTGTTTCCTTGTGTACCTAGTTATTTTTATTGGGGGCTGAATATTACACTTTAAAAATTCTTCTAGGAGTAGCATGAGGCCTTAGAATGATTTTCTTTTCTTCCAAAGAAAATATATGTTTACATCTGGAAAGCTTCTGGGGTTACAATGATTCAAGATTTTTTTTAATGCGAACCAGACTGCAGTCTCTGCAAGGCCACCCACTTCTGGCTCCCTCTCACTTCCAGGACTGTAGGGCTTTGGGTCCCAACCCAAAGCATGGCTTCTTTTCCTTTGCTGTCCCTGAATACCAACCTTTCCCCCACCCCCACCAGCCCAGTGATGTGCTCCTTTACCTCAGTCCCTCTGCAGCCTGTTCCCAAATTAGGCAAATGTGTCAAAAGGGGACTGTGGCCCAAAAATACTAAGCTCACCTCCCTGAATTTCCACCTCCTCCCAGAACGTAGCCGAATATGTATTACCTCATTAACTCTCCAGGGCCTTCAAGCAGATTTTTAATTTTGGTTTTATTTGTCATTGTCCTCAGAGAAAAAAAGTTCAGTTGACATTATTCAATCCATCATTACCCACATGTAGTATTTTTGTTTTAATCTCTTTCTTGAGTCTTTGGATTCCAGTCCCTTTTAAATTTGTAGCCTCCTGTTTCAAAGTGCTATGCCACACAAGGACCTCAGTTTCTAATGATTTATTTACTCAAAGAAGTCTTTGAGTCACACAACTGAATTTGCTGATATAGACACCTTCTACATATGTTATGGCTTTTCCACCATAAGAATTTTGTTGTTGTTGTTGTTGTTGTTGTTGTTGTTTTAGAGAGAGAGCTAGCGAGTGGGGGAGAGGGGCAGAGGTAGAGAAAGAGAGAATCACAAGCAGGTTCCAGGCTCAGCACAGAGCCTGATACAGGTCTCAATCCCAGGACCCTGGGATGCTCAACTGAGTGAGCCACCCAGGCACCCCACCACCATAGCGACATTTCAAATTCTGTATGACTGGAATGCTCCTCTTTCTGTCCCAGCACCTCAAATCTCAGCGGAAGGGTCATTTTTCTCAGGAAAGCCCTTCCAAGCTTCCTCGATTCAGTTGTAGCAACTATGTATTTGACCCCAGGAATTTATGCAGAAGAAACCATATTACTTCATTTTCTTTAATTCTAATTAAGTTTCGTATTGAGATTCCATCCCTTCCTACTGCTGGAAAATTCATCCTTTAATCATTTGTTGGATGGGGTTCAGGGAGGTCTTATTGCCCAGATCAATACAAGAACCCTGATGCTTCAGTTGGGGAACTGGGAATATATGTATATATTTAATCCACGGTGGTCACCCTAATAACCTCATTGTTCAAACTCACATGTTCCCTTGAAGTCAAGTGGTTCCAAGCCTTCTATGCCAAGATTGTACATGGGAGTCCCTGGCAAAACTGGATCCCTAGTCCTTGATATGGACCTACCTTCTCTAGGGACTCTCTGCTTTTCCTCAAATAGCTGCCAGAGACCCAGTTTATGGTTTCTTGTCCCCTGAGGGACGTACTAAGTCAGGAGGAATCTCCTGCCTCAGTGGCATTCTTCTCACACCCTTTCTCCCAGTAAAAATTCCTCAGTGAGTTCAGGCTTTTATGGGTGGGGGAAAGCCAACAAAGAATTTGCCTTCAGGGGCTTTCTGATCTTGGCCTTGCACACAAAACCCCAGTTTGACAAGAGACACTGGCTACCTGTTGGAAGAGAGGAGGAGGGGAAAAGGCAGCATAAACAATTCACAAAATAATGTCAGTATGTTATCCTGAGAAAAGTTTAAGTCCATGATTGTCCATTTTTAAAACACATATACCCATCCCATATAGTACCTATCATGGTTTCCATTTTATCTGTGTGATTATTTTAATATCAGTTTTCTTGCTTGCATAATGTGACCTCCTTACCTCCATAATGATCACAGAGATCATGCCTAGCTTCGATCACTCCTATAGTCTATCAGCAAACATCATACCTGCCAATAATAATCATTCAATAAGCCTTTGTTGAGGGGCACCTGGATGGCTCAGTCGTTAAGCGTCCGACTTCGGCTCAGGTCAGGATCTCACGGTCTGTGAGTTCGAGCCCCGCGTTAGGCTCTGTGCTGACAGCTCTCAGCCTGGAACCTGCTTCGAATTCTGTGTCTCCCTCTCTCTGACCCTCCCCCATTCATGCTCTGTCTCTCTCTGTCTCAAAAATAAATAAACGTTAAAAAAAAACAAACCTTTGTTGAATTAATGAATGGACAAATAATTCAGTGAATGGTACTGCACAAGCTCCATCAGTAGAAAAAGTTCTAAAATTAAATATTTTGCTTTCTTGTAGCTGTCTCCTATATATAATTTGGTTCCAGTGAAAATAAAAGACGCACACCTAAAGAAACAGTATTTAGAAAGAGCCCTTGAAGATTATATCACTGAATTCAATGTGAGGAAATGCAACCCATGCCAACATGGAGGTACTGTGATCCTGCTGGATGGAGAATGTCTGTGTACCTGCCCAATGGCATTTACAGGAATTGCCTGTGAAACCAGAAAAAAGTCAAAAACTTCTCAAGGTGAGAGCAACTTATTTTATATCACTAGGGACAAAACTATGCATTTTGAGGTTACTTAATTTGAAAATTAGGTCTTAAATTAACGTGTATTAAACGTCTAGGCTATCCATGTAAACAGAGGATAAATAGTGAACACATAAAATGGAAAAAGCAGACTTTATAGGTCTTTTAGCATGCAATTTTACATCTTCTGCCTCTACATTTAAACAGAACTATTATTTTTTTAACTGTAATGATTGGCCCTTGAGCAACATGAGTTTGAACTGAATGAGCCCACTTATATGTGGATATTTTACAGTATAGTACTCTACATATATTTTCTCTTCCTTACAACTTTCTTAATAAAATTTTCTTTTCCCTAGCTTACTTTATTGTAATAATACACTATATAACACATATAACATACAAAGTGTGTATTAATCAACTCTTTATGTTATTGATAAAGCTTCTGGTCAACAGTAAGCTTTTAGTAGTTAAGGTTTGGGGGAGTCAAAAGTTATACACAGATTTTCAACTGTGTGGGGCATCAGTACCCCTAACCTTTGTTAGCATTGTTCAAGGGTCAACTGTAATTTTTTTAAGCAAGTAAGCAAAATTCCTAATCTCCCTAAAAGTCTTTTAATATTTTTCAATGAAGGTTTCTTCACATGTTCTTATAAATACCCTTGCATAAGATGCACTTCAAAGTTGAATACCCAAGACCTATGTCTTTTAAGTTTGCTTTTTCGGATTGCAAGAAACAGATACAGACAATACAATTGCCTCCACAATTACAGTTCGTGTTTATGAAGATCTGAAATATAATTTATCACTTTTAAAGATACAAAACCCTCTCAAGATATTCAAAAATTGTTGTAGCAACCTAATTATCTTGTTGTTAATACTGTAATAACACTGCCGTTTTCATGACTCGGTTTATCTCTCTCTTTATCACCTCTGCTTCTACTGCTTCTGACTATCTTTTCTCAGTGCCTTCTGCATTCAAAATTTCCTAAGACTCTATGGAGGATGTCATGGTACACAGCCCGGGTCTGCCTTCAGGATCAAGCACCCATCCCCCACCTCCTATGAGTGTTACCTGCTGACATTTCACAGCTGAGTCTCTCTTCAGGAATTGCCCTGTAACAAGGGAGTGGTGCCCAAGATTATGCTCCCAATCTGAAAGAAGCCCATATCTGATAACTGGTCAATGTGGTTGGTATCTGATGGGCCGTCCCTCTTGCGTCAATCGGGACAGCTCTAGAGCACTATTCAGCTTTGGAGCTTCTTGTATGATTTGCTGAAGCCTCTGTTGCAAGAGCATTACAATTGAACTTCCCCTTATTCCCAGTTGTGCTCCCCATACTCCTAACATATTTTCCCCCAAAACACATGCTAATAAATCTATTGCATACAAACTCAGATGCTCGGAGTCTTTTTCCAAGGAAATGCTATCTGCTACAAAATCTGGTTGGGTCAATTGAATATTATTCCATTATCCAATACATAGTGTTCCGAATAGGAGGAATTTCTAATGATAGCATAAGCTCCTGGCCTTCCTTATGTCTGTTCTATATATAGCGGACTTTTGCCAAGGCACTGACTTTTGTTTCAAACATATATGGACACAGTAGCAGGGTCAATTATCTAAAACAAGGTTTTTATATGTTTGCTTTAATTAAAAGCAAACACTAGACTGTGGGCACAGAAGGTGCTTGGGACTCATGGACTCACAGTAAGATACACTTGTAAAAGACTAACCAAAGACTTGAATTTGGGGAAGGTGTTCAGGAACTATTTGGTATTATTATTATTATTGATGCTCATCTCTACATCTTTTTCTTAATATGCAAGCAAATAAGAAACGCACACACACACCTTCCTTCTCAATTTGTGTTCTTAACCCAATGGTAGTAAAGTATATACACTGATCCATGTCTGGTTTCATCACTTAAAATATATCTTAGAGATGTTTCCTTATTGTTTATTATTATTATTATTACTTATTCATTTTTATTTAAGCTAAAAAAAACAGATCACCAATTTCTCCCATTCCACCCCCACCTCCACCTCTCACAACCACCAATCTGTTCTCTGTATCTATGAGTTTGGTGTTTTGTTTTTCTGTTTCTTTAGATTCCACATATAAGAGATTATATAGCACTTCTCTTTCTCTGTATGACTTATTTCATTTGCCATGATGCCCTCAAGGTGCATAAATGTTATTCTTTTTTATGGCTGAATAATATTCCATTGCATACATATACCACAGTTTCTTTATCCATTTATCCATTGATGGACACTTAAGTTGCTTCCATGTCTTGGCTATTATAAATAGGGCTGCAATAAACATAGGGGTGTGTATATCTTTTTGAGTTAGTGTTTTCATTTTCTTCAGATAAATAACCAGAAGATAAATAACCAGAAGATCCACCAGAATTGGTGGATCATATAGTTCTATTTTTAATTTTTTTAGGAAACTCCATAACATTTTCCATAGTGGCTGCACCAATTTACATTCCCACCAGTAGTGTGCGTGGGTTTACTAACACTTGTTATCTCTTGTCACATCTTCACTAACACTTGTTGGTTTTTTTATCTTTTTGGTAATAGCCATTCAAACAGGTGTGAGGTGATATCTCCCTGTGGTTGCGATTTGCATTGATATTAAGCATCCTTCATGTTCCTATTGGCCATCTGTATGTCTTTTTTGGAGAAATGTCTATTCAGATCTTCTTCTACCCATTCCTTAATCAAGCTATTATTATTATTATTTGCTATTGAGTAGCATGAGCTCTTTATGAATTTTGGATATTAGCCCCTTATCAGATATATGGTTTGCAAATATTTTCTCCCATTCAGTAGGTTGCCTTTCCATTTTGTTGATGTCCTTTGCTGTGCAGAAGCCTTTTAGTTTGCTGTAGTCCCACTTGTTTTTTGCGTTTTGTGTTTTGTTTTTGTTTTTCTGTTTGTTTTTTGTTTTTGTTTTTTTGCTTTTGATGCTTTTGCTTTTTGTGTTAGATTCAAACAGTCACTGCCAAGACCCATGTCAAGGAGTTTCCTATGTTTTCTTCTAAGAGCTTTATGGTTACAGATCTCACCTTCAAGAACTTAATCCATTTTGAATTAATTAATCCTACCCTATTGGATTATTTTCATACTTTTATCTCTTTGAAGATGTTAAACATGTTCATTTGGGAGTCTTTCTCTAGTTGCTCGAGAATATATAATTTCTGAACTGCAATTTTTTGCCTATTGAGTGTACTAATTCATTCTCATGGCATTCTTTTCTGACTTGTGTACTTAGTAATTTTTTTATTACAGGCTTAATCCTCAGTGGAAATTGTTTCCTGTGGGAATCCTGTTACTCTGGGTAGTCTTAAGGTTCACTTGTTTTTTATGAAGTCCTGTTGTTTTCATTTATTTTGTACCAGTTTTTTATGTAAGTTTCTTCATTCAGTTTCCATATTTTGTGTTTAACGGATAATGAAGATCAAGTTCCCTTCCCCTATATACATGATAGTTCTAAGGACACTAGTGTCTTCTGGTTGACTTTTCATACCTGACCCAGGATGGTCCACCAGTTCCTAGATGAGACACTAGATTATGGTGCAATCTTTCTTGCTGAATCTTTCTCTCAAAGGAAGCTCTTCCAGACAACCCATTTCCTACAAAATGTTCAGTTCCAGCATCCCATTTAAATTGGGATTGAAAACCTTAATCACCTTTTTTTTTAATTTAATTTTTCTTATTTTTTTAAATTTACATCCAAATTAGTTAGCATATAAGGCAACAATGATTTCAGGAGTAGATTCCTTAATGCCCCGTGCCCATTTAGCCCATCCCCCCTCCCACAACTCCTCCAGTAACCCTCTGTTCTTCTGTCGGTTGCCTTTTAGTTTTGCTGATTGTTTCCTTTGCTGTGCAGAAGGTTTTTATTTTGATGAGGTCCCAGTAGTTCATTTTTGCTTTTGTTTCCCTTGCCTCCAGAGATGTGTTGGGTAAGAAGTTGCTGCAGGCGAGGTCAAAGAGGTTTTTGCCTGCTTTCTCCTCGAGGATTTTGATGGCTTCCTGTCTTACATTGAGGTCTTTCATCCATTTTGAGTTCATTTTTCTGTTTGGTGTAAGAAAGTGGTCCAGGTTCATTCTTCTGCATGTCGCTATCCAGTTTTCCCAGCACCACGTGAAGAGACTGTCTTTATTCCATTGCATATTCTTTCCTGTTTTGTCAAAGATGAGTTGGCCATACGTTTGTGGGTCCATTTCTGGGTTTTCTATTCTGTTCCATTGATCTGAGTGTCTATTCTTGTGCCAGTACCATACTGTCTTGATGGTTACAGCTTTGTAGTATAGCTTGAAGTCTGGAATTGTGATGCCTCCTGCTTTGGTTTTCTTTTTCAAGATTGCTTTGCTATTCAGGGTCTTTTCTGGTTCCATACAAATTTTAGGATTATTTGTTCTAGCTCTGTGAAGAATGCTGGTGTTATTTTGTTAGGGATTGCATTGAATATGTAGATTGCTTTGGGTAGTATCAACATTTTTAACAATGTTTGTTCTTCCTATCCAGGAGCATGGAATCTTTTTCCATTTTTTTGTGTCTTCTTCAATTTCTTTCATAAGCTTTCTGTAGTTTTCAGTGTATAGATTTTTCACCTCTTTGGTTAGATTTATTCCTGGTATTTTATGGGTCTTTTTGTGCAACTGTAAATGGGATTGATTCCTTGATTTCTCTTTGTCAATTCATTGTTGGTATATAGGAATGAAACCGATTTCTGTGTGTTGATCTTACATCCTGCAACTTTGCTGAATTCATGAATCAATTCTAGCAGTTTTTTGGTGGAATCTTTTGGGTTTTCCATATAGAGTATCATGTCATCTGCAAAGAGTGAAAGTTTGACCTCCTCCGGGCCGATCTGGATGCTTTTTATTTCTTTGTGTTGTCTGATTGCAGAGGCTAAGACTTCCAATACTATGTTGAATAACAGTGGCAAGAGTGGACATCCCTGTCTTGTTCCTTACCTTAGGGGAAAATCTCTCAATTTTTCCCCATTGAGGATGATATTAGTGTTGAGTCATTCATATATGGCTTTTATGATCTCGAGGTATGCTCCTTCTATCCCTACTTTCTTGAGGATTTTTATCAAGAAAGGATGCTGTATTTTGTCAAATGTTTTCTCTGCATCTATTGAGAGGATCATATGGTTGTTGTCCTTTCTTTTATTGATGTGATGAATCACATTAATTGTTTTGTGGATATTGAACCAGCCCTGCATCCCAGGTATAAATCCCACTTGGTCATGGTGAATAATTTTTTTAATGTATTGTTGGAGCCGGTTGGCTAATATCTTGTTGAGAAGTTTTGCATCCATGTTCATCAGGGAAATTGGTCTATAGTTCTTTTTAGTGGTGTCTCTGTCTGGTTTTGGAATCAAGGTAATGCTGGCTTCATAGAAAGAGTTTGGAAGTTTTCCTTCCATTTATATTTTTTGGAACAGCTTCAAGAGAATAGGTGTTAACTCTTCCTTAAATGTTTGGTAGAATTCCCCTGGAAAGCCATCTGGCCTTGAACTCTTGTTTTTTGGCAGATTTTTGATTAATAATTCGATTTCCTTCCTGGTTATGGGTCTGTTCAAATTTTCTATTTCTTCCTGTTTCAGTTTTGGTAATGTATATGTTTCTAGGAATTTGTCCTTTTCTTCCAGATTGCCCATTTTATTGGCATATAATTGCTCATAATATTCTCTTATTATTGTTTTTATTTCTGTTGTGTTGGTTGTGATCTCTCCTCTTTCATTCTTGATTTTATTTATTTGGGTCCTTTCCTTTTTGTTTTTGATCAAACTGGCTAGTGGTTTATCAATTTTGTTAATTCTTTCAAAGAACCAGCTTCTGGTTTCATTGATCTGTTCTACTGGGTTTTTTTGGTTTTGATAGCATTAATTTCTGCTCTAGTTTTGTTATTTCCTGTCTTCTGCTGGGTTTGAGTTTTATTTGCTGTTCTTTTTCCAGCTCCTTAAGGCATAAGGTTAGGTTGTGTATCTGAGATCTTTCTTCCTTCTTTAGGAAGGCCTGGATTGCTATATACTTTCCTCTTATGACTGCCTTTGCTGTGTCCCAGAGGTTTGGGTTGTGGTATTATCATTTTCATTGACTTCCATATACTTTTTAATTTCCTCTTTAACTTCTTGGTTAGCCCATTCATTCTTTAGTAGGATGTTCTTCAGTCTGCAAGTATTTGTTACCTTTCCAAATTTTTTATTGTGGTTGATTTCGAGTTTCATAACGTTGTGGTCTGAAAATATGCACAGTATGATCTTGATCGTTTTGTACTTACTTAGGGCTGATTTGTGTCTCAGTATATGGTCTATTCTGGAGAACGTTCCATGTGCACTGGAGAATGTATATTCTGGTGCTTTAGGATGCAATGTTCTGAATATATCTGTTAAGGCCATCTGGTCCAGTGTGCCATTTAAAGCCATTGTTTCCTTGTTGATTTTTTTCATTAGATGATCTGTCCATTGCTGTGAGTGGGGTGTTGAAGTCTCCTACTATTATGGTTTTACTATTGATGAGTTTCTTTATGTTTGTAATTAATTGATTTATATGTTTGGGTGCTCTCACATTTAGCACATAAATGTTTAGAATTATTAGGTCTTCTTGGTGGAAAGACCCCTTGATTATGATATAATGCCCTTCTGCATCTCTTGATACAGCCTTTATTTTAAAGTCTAGATTGTCTGATATAAGTATGGCTACTCCAGCTTTCTTTTGTTGGCCATTAGCATGATACCTGGTTCTCTATCCCCTTATTTGCAATCTGAAGGTGTCTTTAGGTCTAAAGTGGGTCTCTTGTAAACAGCATATTGATGGATCTTGTTTTCTTATCCATTCTGTTACCCTATGTCTTTTGATTGGAGCATTGAGTCCATTGACATTTAGAGTGAGTACTGAAAGATATGAATTTATTGCCATTATGATGCTTGTAGAGTTGGAGTTTCTGGTGGTGTTCTCTGGTCCTTTCTAATCTTTGTTGCTTTTGGAATATATATATACACACATACATATGTATATATATACGTACATACGTACATATATATGTGTATATATGTATATATATATACGTATGTGTATATATATGTACATATATATATGTATGTGTATATATATGTACATATATATATATATATATGTACATATATATTCATCTTTTCTCCCCTCAGAGAGTCCCCCTTAAAATTTCTTGCAGGGCTGGTTTAGTGGTCACAAACTCCTTTAATTTTTGTTTGTCTGGGAAACTTTTTATCTCTCCTTCTATTTTGAATGACAGTCTTGCTGGATTAAGAATTCTTGGCTGCATATTTTTCTGATTCAGCACACTGAATATACCCTGCCACTCCTTTCTGGTCTAGCCTGCCAAGTTTCTGTGGATAGGTCTGCCTTTTGACGTTCAGTTTTTGTTGAATCTAATGGGGGTCCTTTGTGCTCCTGGATTTTGAAGTTTGTGTTAGGTTAGGAAAGTTTTCTGCTATGATTTGCTCATATAACCTTTCTACCCCTATTTCTCTCTCTTTCTCTTCTGGGACCCTATGATTCTGATGTTCCTTTTTAACGAGTCGCTGATTTCTCTAATTGTTAAATCGTGCTCTTTTGCTTTAATCTCCCTCTTTTTTTCTGCTTCATTATTCGCTATAAGTTTGTCCTTTATATCGCTGATTCTCTGTTCTGCCTCATCCACCTTTGCCGCCGCTGCATCTACCTGTGATTACAGCTAAGTTATAGCATTTTTTATTTCATGCTGGCTATTTTTTACTTCTTTTATCTCTGCAGAAAGGAATTCTAATCTATTTTTGACTCCAGATAGTATTCTTATTATCATGATTCTAAATTCTGGTTCAGACATCTTGCTTGTATCTGTGTTGGTTAAATCCCTGGCTGTCGTTTCTTCGTGCTCTTTCTTTTGGGGTGAATTTCTTCGTTTTGTCATTTTGAAGGGAAAAAGGAATTAATGAGGTAGGAAAATTAAGATTAAAAAAATTAAAATTAAAAAGAATTAAAATTAAAAAATTAAAAACACACACATACACACAAAAATCAAATAAATGATGCTAGATTCTAGGTGTGTTTTGTCTGGGTGTTGAAAGTGGTTTTAGAGATTAGAAAAAAAGGGGGGGAAGAAAAAGTAATAAAATTTTAAAAAATTTCAAAAAGGAAATCATTTGAGAAATTGAAAAATGAATACACTGAAGTAGACTAAAATGAGATGATGGGAATAAAATTTGAAAAAATATACACAAAAGTAAAGAATAAAGTAGCAAAAAATTAAAGAAAATTAATAAAAATTAAAAATAAATATGAATCTTTTTCTGTATTCAAGAAAAAGATAAGAAATGAAAAAAAGAAAAAAGATTTTAAAAAAGAAAAAAAGGAAATCCTTTGAAAATTTGAAAAAGTGAATACACTGTAGTAGACTAAAATAAAATGGTGGAAGTAAATAGAACTTGAAAAAAATTACATAAAAGCAAAAAATATAGTAAAAATTTAAAGAAAAATATTTTTAATATAAATTGAAAGTAAAAATGAAGTTTTTCTCTTTCTGCATTCAAGAAAAAGAAACAAAAAAGAAAAAAAAAGAAAGAAAGAAAAGGAAATCGTTTGAAAATTTGAAAAGTTGAATACACTGAAGTAGACTAAAACAAAATAATGGAAGTAAAATAGAATTTGAACAAATTTATATAAAAGTAAAAAATATAGTAATAAAAATTAAAGAAAAATATTTTTAATAAAAATTGAAAATAAAAATGAGTTTTTTCTCTTTCTGTATTCAAGAAAAAGAAGTGAAAAGAGAAAAAGAAAGAAAATTGAATAGATAGACCTGCTAACAGATTGAAGTAGGACTGAAATTATTTCATTTTCCCCTAGAAGTCAGTCTATGTAGTGCTTTATAGTCCATAAACTAAGCCGGTGGTAAGACTTGTGTTCCTGAGAGCGAAGTCGGCCCAGTTGGGCCGAGCTCAGTGTATGGCTCCGTTCTCCACTAGATGGCGCTGCTAGCCTACTGGGGTGGATTTTTGTGGGTCTCATCGGTGCGCATGCGCATGCGCGGGAGCGGTGAAAAATGGCGCCACCCAGCCACCCAGTCTGTTCTTCTGGGTCAGCAATCGCGCACTAGTCCTCCGTCTTCAGCTCTCTTCCACTCTCCGCTTTTCCACTCTCCGTGACCAGGCCCCAGGCAGTACCTCTCTCCCAGGTTTTGTCTCAGATGCGGCTGTTTTCCCCGGCCCCTTACTTGTGAAGGACTGCGGCTTTGACCCGTTCCGCCCCTCTGCAGGAGGGTCTCACTGAGCAATGGCGGAATATTGGCTGCACCCAGGAACGCTTGCTGGACCCTGCTGCTGCTGGTGCCCCGAGACTACAGCCACATGCCAGCCCGCCCCAGAAAATGTTTGCGAGACAGTGTAGCAGCAGCATCTCGGAGATTATGGAAAATCACAACACACATCTGGTACCAGGCTTCACTCTTAATGACCTTGTTCCAGCACCAGCGAATGTGGCCATTTTCTAGGGTCTGCTGGGACCAGGTGGCTTCAACAGTCTCTACCAAATGTCCTTACAGCAGTGGAACCGCTTTTCCCCGTGTGGCTTGAGAACCTCCCGGACCCCACTCTGTTCCTGGGGATTCGCCCTTCCCACCAGAGCACTACCAGGTATGGAGCTGCGGAGTTGCAGCCTTTGTGCTCCCCTTGTTTACAGTCTTAATGGAATTTAAACCCTCTCCTTTCTCCTTTCTCCCTTTTTAGTTCAGTCCCTGCGGCTGTTTTGAATTTTCCACTTTCTCTCCAGCTGCTTTTGGGGAGGGGTGCTTTTCCTGTATTCTACCCCCAAGTCTCCGTCCTCTCTCCACTCACAAAAGCACCTCCCTTCCTGCACCTTCTCACTCCCCAAGTTCACTTCTCCGTGCTGCGTATCTGTTGAATTCTGTGGTTCACGTTGTGTAGATTGCTGTGTTAATCCTCCAGTCAGTTTTCTAGGTGTGTAGGATGGTTTAGTGTTGGTCTAGTTGTATTTCATGGACGTGAGACACAAAAAACTTCCATGCTGGGGCGCCTGGGTGGCTCGGTCGGTTAAGCATCCGACTTCGGCTCAGGTCATGATCTCACGGTCTGTGAGTTCGAGCCCCACGTCTGGCTCTGTGCTGACCACTCAGAGCCTGGAGACTGTTTCAGATTCTGTGTCTCCCTCTCTCTCTGCCCCTCCCCTGCTCATGCTCTGTCTCTCTCTGTCTCAAAAATAAATAAATGTTAAAAAACAAACAAACAAAAAACTTCCATGCTGTTCCACCAACTTGGCTCCTCCCAAACATCACCTTTTTTAAACATACTATATACTTAAAATAGAATGCTCTCCAACTTTCTTCTCCCTTAACCAATCCACCCCCCTCCCCCACCCCCTTCATTCACCTTGTGTGTTTCTACTCCTTCCGGACCAGTGGTTCTCAACCTAATCCTCACTAGATTTACCTGGTTAGCTTAGGCCAAAACCAAAAACAAAACAGATGTCCATTTAAGACAATTAAACCAGAACCTTTGTGGTGGATCCTTCCTGGAGCATGATTCTTTTTTCTTTCCTTCTCTCTCACCTTCTCCTCCTCTTCCTCCTCTTCATTCTTCTTTCCTCCCCATCCCTCCTTCCCCTCCCTATTCTCCCCTTCCTCCTCCTCCTCTTCTTCTTCCCCTTCTCCTTCTATCCTCTGGTTGCTCTAGTCTATAGCCGAGGTCATAAACCTTTATTCTGGACCCAGAACAATTAACATCTCTCCAGTGAAATCTCCAATTTCTCAAGGAATCAGTTCTCTATCTGTGCTCCCTGAGCACTTTCCCTTTGCTTTTCCAGAAATAGTGACATTTAATCTTCCTACACAGGATGAATATCCCTTTAGTTTGGAAATGTGTCTTATAATTTAAACCCCATTCTATTTCCAGCACCTAGACGGTATCTGGAACATAATGGTAACAACAGATAATGGGATAAATAAATGGATGGATGGATAGATGGATGGACCCAAAGTTGAAGTCTTATTAATCATTAAGATTTGATAATTCTTTGCTTTCTCTAGGCTTGCCAGCCAAAAGACAAATAAATAAAGCTATTGGCTTCCCTGGGATCATAGGAAAGTAAAACCACCAGGACTTTCCAATTAAGGATCCTGCCCCTGGAGATAGTTCTTACTGCCAAATGAAAAGCAACATGAACATATTATTGGCCTCTGAAATCTCCTCTCAGATCCACAATGCTTCTTTTCCTCCTTAAACTCCTATGATGTTTCCATTTTTCATTCCTGGATGAGGAGTCAGCAGTGAACTATGCCTGAACTGCTTTCTCCCACAGGCAATGCCAATCTCTTGCTAACAAAACAAAATTAAATTAAAAAGAGAGTGTTGGTTTTTAAAGTAATTGCCAAAGGGCTTTGTATGATTAATATGTTCCACCAGTTCCATTACCCCTAAGTTCGTAACATGCAATTTCACTCTGGTGTACATAGTTGCTTCTTGTTGGGTCATTGATTGGTATCTACGTGCATTCACTCAGCAAATAACTTACTGAGTAATTCCTGCAGGCATAGCACTCTGCTACTGTTAGTTTTAGCTCTCCAGTTTAGGTTTCTGAGGGAAGAAGTGTATTGTTTTTGTTACCAAAAACAATTAAGCGACATCATGTGAAATTGCCTCTTGTTCAGCCATTTTACTTTATTTTACCAAAACAAAACCCACAAAAAACAAACACCCAGCAATTTCATATGGCCCAACTTAATACCTAACCTTATGAATTGTATAAGGTAAGGCTGCCCACGTAAGAAAGTGATTAAGGGAACTGGCTTTACGATTTTATCCATTATATAGTGTGGTCCTTAAGGCCTCAGAGCTTTTGAAAAAGTCTGACATACTCCCTCTCCTAAAAAAATAAAATAAAAAAATACTCAAAATACAAAGTAAAAAGTAAAATCAAAGTTTATAAATATTTAATAAACATAAATAATATGATCATGTCAACTCCATTGTTATTGTTCATAAACATTTCCAGCATTTATAAATAAATTTGTTAGTTTTTCTCGCTTTGCACAAATTCAGAATGCACATACTTACTGAAAGATCATGGTAAATAAATTATTTATTTGCAAATAATTTCAAAACCAAAACTTTTAAAAATGATTTTTGAAAAAAATTTTTAAACCACTAAGAAAAAAGGTTATTGGGATATGGGACGCATTTTAATATGCTGGTGTGATATGGAGATAGAGCTCTAAAAATAGAAGTTCCAGGCCCATGAGAATATGAAAATAGGGTGCCTGGGTGTCTCAGTCAGTTAAGCATCAGACTGTTGATTTTGGCTCAGGTCAAGATCTCACAGCATGCGGATTTGAGCCCTACATAGGGCTCCACACTGACAGCGCAGAGCCAGCTTCGGATTCTCTGTCTCTTCCTCTCTCAGTGTCCCTCCTCTGCTTGTGCTCTCTCTTTCTCTCTCGATAAATAAATAAACTTTTTAAAAAATTAAATTAAAAAAAAATTTTTTAAAGAATATGAAAATAGCCATGGGAGCTCAAAAGAATTCCTGTTCCCTATCCCCAGAATCTAGGTGAATCAGAAAGAATTAGGATTTGTAAAACGCATGCAAATACTGAACTCAGCTGTTAGATAATTCACTGTTGAGGATTTCTGCTGCAGAGAATCTGGATTAAGTGGAATTATCATAGTAACTACTGAGAATTCCTTGCACTCTTGTGAATTATAAATGTCAAACAACAAATGAGCTGAGCCCCAACCAGACTCCCTAGGGTCAGCTTAATGATTTGTCAGAGCCCCTTCTATTGGAAATGGTTGGGGGCGGGGGAGAGCAAGTTCCCTGTAGATCCTGAGATCCTCCAGCTTCCCTTCAAAAGTGACTTATCTGGTAAAGCATTTCCAGCAGGGTGCACCATTGAGACACCAGAAACTACCCAATAGGCATCAGCTCCTAGAAGAAAGTCTCTAGACTTAACTGGGGAAGAATCACCAGAAACTGGGAGAGATAGGGACCTCAGGCAGCCAGGCAGGCCTTACTTGGCTCAGCCTGGATTGTGATTGTGAGAAAGCAGACTCCTGAGAAGGAAAGGCAGAGCTTGGTCCAGGCACACGGATGGGGCATAGTATCACCTGATTCAGGCAGATGGAGCATGGTATATCCCCACCCCCACGTGTTTACTGAGGGAGCACACCACAAATTCAAGGAAAGGAACACAGGGGGGAAACAGCCCTCTGAAGCTCAGGCCATACATTCTGATTATTACCTTGAACTCCAGCCATTATCAAGAGGACTGGATGGGCACTCATATTCCCTTGGGCCCAATGGGAAAAGAAGCTTCAGAGAATCACTACGTTTTTACACTTATCCCTTTTTATACTCAAAATTCAGGTAGCTTATTCATTCTACTGATCACCTGGTAGGCAGCAACATATACCTGCCAACTAATAAGTGTTTGAGGTGTGGGTCAACATCCTTACCCTGGGCTTACACCACTGTCTCCCCAGGGCCCTTTGAATGGCTCCCCTTAGGTTTATTTTAAAGGAAATGAAAGTATTCTCTCTTAGTCACACACAGGCACACATATATAATGAATTCACAAACATCTATCTCTCCGCTCATCCCCAGCCCCCCAACCTCTCCATCCACACCTCATGCTCATTACCCACTGCCATGCTAAGAGCAGGGAAATGGTTCAAGAGAAGGGAGTGGTGTGGCTTTTTAACAAGAGACAAGTTACTAAACCTCCAAACCCAAGATATGCCCAGGGGTGATAATATTCCCTTCATAGGATTTTTGGGTTAATTTATTGAGGTAATGCATATAATGACCTTTGCCCGTTATAGACAAACAATAAACAGTAGCTGTTGCTATTGTTATCATGCAAGGCTATTGATACAAATCCTTCTGACTGTGACTCTAACTTATGATATTTAAAAAGCCAAGATTAAATCTGAAAACTAAGAATAAGGTTTTATGGCAGAATGGCTTAGTACTTGCCTCTAAATAATTAGTGGGCTCGGTGATTTTTTTTTTTTAGAGGAGTTATTTTTTTTATTGTGACATAATACACAACATAAAAGTTATCATTTTAACCATTTTTAAATGTACAGTTCAGTGGTGTTAAGTATATTTACATTGTTGTGCAAACACCACCACTATCCATCTGCAGAATTTTTCATCATACCACACTGAAATTCTGCACCTAGTAAACAGTAATTCTCCATTCCCTTCCTTCTCTGCCCTGATAACCACTGTTATCCTTTGTCTCTGAATTTGACTATTTCAGGCTCCTTATAGAGGTGGAATCAGAACATTTGTTCTTTTGCATCTATTTCACTTAGTGAATATCTTCCAGCATATTGTTCTTTATTGTTCTAGGACCCTATGGTTTTATGTTTATTATTCTTCTAGGACCTTATGGTTTTATGTTTAGGTCTTTGATCCATTTTGAGTTAACTTTTTATATGGTATAAGGTAAGGTTCCAGCTTCATTCTTTTGCTTTCTGGATATATAGTTTTCCCAGTATTTATTGATCAGTGATATTTTTTAACCTAGCCTAATAGAGTCCATCAGCCTACAAGGGATTAAAAAAGAAAAAGAAGAAGGTGGTCAGGATGACATTGAATCATTTCACAAATTATGTTCTAATAAATTTGTTTCATAGCTACATTATAGATACTCATAAGTCCTCCTTATAACATTACTAAACAGTAGTATTAATTTCCAAATGATACTATAGAATTTAAAACTGAAGCATTTATATTCCTCTGATCAAAAGAAAAATTGTCACTAGGTTACACCCAGGTCTGACTAATTTTATATTAGGACAGATAATTTTGTATTTAGGTAGTTTTCTTGCCTGGCAAATACTAATTTGTTAAATAAGGTATTTAAAAAAAGAAAAAAAAGAATGTAAAGCTTCACCAATATTTATTCTATACCAAAATGGAAATATTCCTATTTTAAAATTAAACAGACAACAAACTAGGAAAATGAGTGCATATATTCATACCTGCAATCAACTGACAGTGGGAAATAATACAAACTCAAGGAATAGCAAAGAGATTTATTTTCCCCTTTGTCATCTTTTCTGAGTCTGTGAAATCCCAAGGCACATCTGTTCATTTTCCAACTTTTCTGGCCTATCCTAATAATGGGGAAGGAAACTGGAATGAATGAATGAATGAAAGAATGAGAAAGGACAAAAGGAGAAATAGATCAATTTTTTCATGTATGACCTTTGTTTCATTCATTAAAGTTCAAATTATTACTAACAAATGATCAAGCCCAATGATCGACCCAACGAGAGTGTGCAATTTGATGATGTCAGTTGAATTTCTTTGTCTTGGAGACCTAGTGAGATAATAGGATTACAACTTAGATTCCACCCCGAGAAGACTATATAAGGACTGAAGAGGTGAGAAGCCATGAAAAGAGAATAGGAAGAGCCATGAATAGAAAACAACAAGACTCAACAGACCCTGAAGAGCCTTATGAGCCCCCAGAGCCCAAGAAAGTGTAAGATAAAAATTATAGCCAAAATAGCAAAAGGAAATCATAAGTAAATTAATATATAACATAGAATTCTATAAACTTTATTCTTTGTCTCTTTGCTTTCCAAGTTAGTTGGTTTGATAAAACACCCCTTAAATAAAGCTTAGATTATTTCTCCATTGTCCTGTTTCAGTAGTTGTCTTAGAGATCAGTAAACGTTTGTCTGGGGTTGGGTTTAAGTTGTAAAGAAAATTCTTTCCTGCTCTTCTTGAATTTAAATACAATTTACTCATCTTGTTGAAATATAGTGGGAACTCCTTTTCTGTTGAAGAATAAGTTCATTTTTTTACTAAAGCTGATTAGTTACTTCTTCCAGAGCATTAATGTTCTGAATGGGTTAAAGCCTGTTTTCATCAAAAATATAAAGTACAAGAGTGAAAATGCATTTTGTTCTCAAAACAAAAAGTGAAAGAGAAATAAGCCAAATCAAGGAACTGCCCATTTCCTCCTGCACACCCTTTTTAAACATGCCTGTTCTTATCCCACTTTCTTCCTGCTATTTTCCACTTGGCTGTTCCATATCTAGCCAAACAGGGGGACTAGAATTTCCTTGAATTTCTATGAATCTATTTTGTGAGTTTGAGTTGTTCTTTGCTGGCAAGCTCAAATGCAAGCTGTTCGAAAGAGACAAGTTTACAAAGTAATGAAGTTTTTTAGCTGACCAGTTTCCCAGTTTGGAAACTCGATGGGTCACTTAGCTTTTCTGTGCTTTAATTTCATCATCACAGAGCACTCATGTAGCGACCATCTCCTAGTGTCTGATGATATTTTGGCCCTGAGTTTTCCTACAGTTTCTCTTAGGCAATGGGTTTCAGGGGAGGCTGTACGCATGCAGAATTAGTGTGCATACTGTATACTGCTTTTATCGGATTCTGAAAGGAACCCATGAACCCAAAAAACAGGTTTAGAAAAATCCAAGTTGCCTTAGGATCTCAGGATGACGGAAGGAAGTATGCAAATCAATTCGCACTGGAGGAGTTTGAAATTTAATTAGGGAGCCAAACTTAATGCAGCCGATACAATGGGAGAACCATAAAAGGCAAACATATCCATTTTGAGCTTCATTTTGTGGTGCAGTCTGCAGGAGGCCAGAAAAAGAGGGAGAAGAGTGAGTATGCAGAAGAGAAGGCTTCCTGGAAGAGGTGAGATTCAACATCCCTCTGTTCTCCTATCTCAGGCTCTTGTCCTGGCATGTTCGTGTTGAGCACATAAAGTAAGTAATCATTTGTTTCTTCTCTAAAATGTTAGCCATTCAGGTTATAAAGCTGAAATTGTGTAAGAGTGTAAGCAATTGTAACCCTCTCCGCTAACCATTTTGACCATGCTCCTTTTAGAAACTGATAGAGACAACACTGACAATGCTTTTAAATAATAATCAGTAAGTAGTGTTAGCTAAATTTGTGAGTGCTATTTCCCTCCATCATCTTGTAAATTGACTTTGAAAACTGAAGCTGGTGGGGCGCCTGGGTGGCTCGGTCGGTTAAGCCTCCGACTTCGGCTCAGGTCACGATCTCACGGTCTGTGAGTTCAAGCCCCTCGTCGGGCTCTGTGCTGACAGTTCAGAGCCTGGAGCCTGTTTCAGATTCTGTGTCTCCCTCTCTCTCTGTCCCTCCCCTGCTCATGCTCTGTCTCTCTCTGTCTCAAAAATAAATAAACGTTAAAAAAAAAAAATTTGAAAAAAAAAAGAAAACTGAAGCTGGTTTCTGTGACCCACCCCACATTGTTGGGCCTCACTGTCTCCCCCTAGCCATCACCTTCAATGAATACCAAAATGGCAGACTCATTTTACCATTGCCTGAATAAAAACTGTCCTGTAGAATGCAAATTTATGAAAAGAGAATGCATGCTTAAGTATTTAGAGAATTCTAACGACTTGCATCCTCTGAGCTACTTCTGCCCTTCACTAGCAGAAATAATTGCAGTGCCCATACCAGGAAAATAGAACTTTATCTTCTTTAGATGGTATCTCTATATTGTCCATCATCTTCATTGCATTTCCTGTTTCACCTTCCTGCTCAGGGCCTTCGGTCCTTAATTCACTTCACAGGAAATATACTCACATATGTGATACTTGAAATATATTTTAAGTAAAAAAATTAAAACTCCTTGGTGGACTATGAGTTATGGTTGGGAGCTTCAGCCCTTACCTTTTATTTTCTTAGTCAAATTACGTCTCTTAAACATATATTTTTGACAGACTGCTGAATTTATGTCAATAACAACTAAAATTTACCTTAATTATCGTTTGGAAATAAGTACAAATTGAAATGGAATTCAAATGAATGAATTGAAATTCAAAGTCCTCTTAATCAGAGACTTGTCCGGTCTGCTACATCGTTAAGGGAAATTTCTAGATTTCTGTTCATGATACAATTTTTGTCCAACTTACTGGTACAGAGAGGAAAATCATGGAATGACCAAGAATACGTAATTATTATGTACTGCATGGTGAAAATATGTTGTTCAACTTAGTAGTAAACCATGTCAGAACATCAAGATCATTTCTGTCTGCAAGGCTTGCCTGGTGAGCTGTTCACCATCTTGCTGGCATGAGTCATCTGTTCGTCCTTTTGGAGATCAGGCTTGCCTACACCATGGAATTTCCCGGAAACTAAAAAATACTGATGACTGTGTCTCAAACTTAGAGATTTTGATTTGATGGTCTGGGGTGAAGCCAGAAAACTGGGATTTTTTAAAGCATTCCGGGTGATTTTAATGGGCAACCAGGTTGAAAACCACTGCTTTAGACCCTACACTGTACCTGCACTGAAAAAAAAAAAACTCTGTTTCAGCACATAGTAGATAAAAGGCTTTCTGGTTAGGCTAAAGAATGTCTCCGTTTCAAGGCCTTCTGCCAACAAATGTTTTATATCTAAAAGCATGCCTCATTCCTATACCTGTCTTACCTTGATCCTCCTTTTATTCATTGAGCATTTATTGTGTGCCACTGACTGCAATTTCAGATCCCTGCCTACCCACATAGGTTCTGATCACTCCCTCTTTAAAATACCTGCAGGTTTCAAGGCAGTATCAGGTTCTTTTCCACCCCTGGAACTTGCCCCCTGCTCTGTCTTCATGCTTTGTCCTGGCAATGATTCTATCCATATTTCTAAGCATATCTTGAGTGTGAAAAGGCATTTCCCATTTTAGAGAATAAATACTAGGGAACGTCTTTTTAAATAAAGGATTTGTGTTCTCATGGTGGTAATCAGTATTAGCATCAAGTGAAAAAAATGTGCCTCTCTACTAGGTAAATGCTGTACTTACAAAAAGGTAGGGTACTTACAAAAAGATCTAGAAATTGGCAACCCAAAATTAAGGAATAAGTTGCTTTCCCTTTTCAAGAAGCAACAAAGATGATCTTCTGCCCTTGAAATTGTTTTAGAGTCAGGCTGCATATTCAAAATAAAGGTGATAAATGTGTGTAGCAGAATGTGTTCAGATAGGTATTACAGATAATCGATGGGATTCAGCATCAAACACCATGCCTTAAAAGTATCTAATTTACCAGCATGAGGGATTAAGCCATCTGATGCTAATAAAAATTGCTAAAAAACCTAACAATGAAGCTAGGTTGGCATATGGCTATATTTTTAATGAATGCCATCCGAGAAGCTGGTAGATAGCTCTACCATTTAAATATTGGTAAGATAGAGTTAAATACATTTGGGATTGTTGATTAAAATTATCATGTTCCTTTTGTTCCTCTTAAGATTATAGCTATGTTTTCAACAAGTACTATATACTCAAAATAGAAAAGTCAAAAATTCATCAAAGTACAAAACAAGAATTATTTGTAATAAAACTGACCTAAGTCAACCACTGTTAACATTTTAGATTGTGTCCTTTTTTGATAGATAGATGATAGATGATAGATAGATAGATAGATAGATAGATATAGATAGATAGATAGATAGATTCACAAATACAGATTCTATATTAAACAGGTTAATAGTGTACACAAAAGTTAATATCCAGGCACTTCTTTAAAAATTCCATGTCATCTTTTGGACTTCAGAACTTCACCAATACCTGTTCTCATATTACTAAAGTATAATAACTTGATAAACCTGGCCAGTTATACAAATATTCTGAGGGCTGAGATAACATGCAAATAAACCTTACATATCAATGTGTGAAGGCTGGACAGACCACACAGTTCAAAATAGGAAGTGCACTCTGCAAAGCTAACTTGCACATTCACTGTCCGAGTTACAGCATCTTCAGGGGCGCCGTGTGTCAGGCATATCAACTCTTTTCAATAAAATGGTAAGTAATAGATTTTATGACTCTCCCTGGTCTCCTGGCAGACATCTCATCTTCTCTACTTAGGGCAGAAACGGGTAGGGATGATTCTCAGCCAGGTCCTCCAAGCCTTTGGGATTTTTGCTTGACCCATTGTTCCATTTGCAAATAAAACTGCTGAGTGTTATACCAGTTGAGTGTCTGTGGCTTCAGGATTTCCCCTTTCTGACTCTACCCTTCAGACTAGAGGAAAGGCTATGACTTACGGAAAGAAAAGCTGCATTCTTTGTCTTTGCCACTTTAAGAAAGTTAGGTGCCAGAATCAGTAATGTAGGCAAGTTTCCTATTATAAGCATTTTGGATCCCAGAAAAGAACACCAATAATAAATGTTGGGCAATATTGCTGACGATGAGTGCCATTTTGACCACACTGTGGATTTTATAAAGGAGCTCTTTAGTTTAAAAATGCATTTTGTTATTTTAATTAAGAGAAGCAAACAAAACCCAAATAGTCCAAACCTTAGGGACAGGTTGTGTTCCCAAAGTTAATTGAAGCTCATTATTTGGAGCACATTTAAAATAGTGACTGGGTTCCCAGCTGTACTATAAAAACTAGCTTAACCCGTGATGTAGCTGAACTGCAGTGTTGGTATTGTGCTACGCAGTTTCCTATTTTTTCTCTGTAAAAATGGCCTGTGTTCTCATACATGTAGTGTTCTTATGCTCCCAGAGTCTAGAGGAGAGCTAACTTTCTATCCCATACACCCCTTCCACCACTCCCCAGTTCCCAGAAGATTAGAGACGGGGTTATCCCTTCTCTCATAAGGGAGAGGGTTGCTTCCTTTGCCAACCCCTGGTGAAAAGACGGGGATTGAGACAATGACTCCTGCAGCTACTCAGCTGGGGAAGGGAATGCCCTGCAGGCATTGAGATAGAGAGGGCAAAGGGTTCATGGGATGTGTTTATAAGTCTGGAAACTCTCAAGCCAGAATGGGGAACTACAGAGGTGAGAGATAGTAACTTTGCCATGGAGGAGAAGAGACGGGGTCAGAGTTATGGACTCATAGAAGGGACGAATGAGCAGCCATGGAGGAAATGGTGGCACACGGATCCTACCTGCAGCCACACTCTTAGAGGAAAGCAGTCACCTGTCAAGATGGCACTTACAAGTTCTTGTAGTGTTCCCAACTGGGCCTTTAGGTTTCAGATTCTGAGAAGAATGCTTGACCTTAATTACTGATAGCCTTTCCCAAAATAAGTGATATTTACCGAGGTATTTAGATTTTTTTCAGGGGAAACAAGATGAATAACACCAAAAAAAAAAAAAAAAAAAAAAGTTTAACTGGATAGTGTGTATTTGGTGCAATATATAAGCAATGTTTTCTTAGGGGTTTACTGTCTCCCTATTACAGAAGTAACACATAGTGTTAAAGAAAATTTCTTAGAAATATAGATCTGCAGAAATGAAACAATATATGTTTTCTGTGGTTTCAACACCTGGGGGTGATCATTGTGAAGTAAATACAAATCCTTTAGAATTTCATCATTTTAAAATATGTTTTATAAATATGATTTTCTATAAGTGCTATCATACTTTATAAGCCATTTCCTTGCCTGCTTTTTTATTTAAAATATCTTGAATAATATCTGAGTTATGCTATCATTTTTAATGATGAATCATTTTTCCATGATTTAATCATTTCCATATAGTTAGACATTTAGATTGTTTCTTATTTTTCTTTCTTCATGGTAATATAGGCAATATATTCATTTATACACATCACTACTCAAGAAAGGCATAGAGTTGGCCCATGTTCTTTAGTACGTGATTCCACATTTTAGAAGTGGAAGGACATGGCAACAGAATTCTAATTCTCAACAGCTGCCCCTGTGGAAATTGACTTGATAACTTAGACAAATTATCTCACCTCATGGTGAAAATGAAAAAAATAGGGTAAACTCATCTTTATGACAAGTAATTTTAGGTACATTTCAATTTGCTTAATTTTCTGGATGAAAAAGGTGGAACAGATATCTAATGCAGAAATTTTTGTATGTTGATGGTGGGTGAGGAAAAAAATCTTTTATGAATACATTTGGAAGTTTAAGAAATGCAGTAATGATCGGTTTTGCAGTTTCTGTTTGTGTGTTTGCTTGTTTTGCTCCTTTCATTCAACTTTCAGTTGACATGTGAGCTACTGACAAAAGAAATGTGCTATCACCCACACAACCTTTCAACAAAGATTTGTTGAGCCTCTACTCCAGGCTGGGGTTTGGCTGGATCAGAATGCGGGGTGAACAACACAAGTGGGGTCCCAGCTTCCTAGAGCTTCCACTCAGGGCGGTGGATCTCAAACTTTAGCACGCATCTGAATCACCCGGACGGTAAGGGACAGGGCCTAACATTTTGCATTTCTAATAAGTTTTCAGATACTGCTGCTGACCCAGGCACTTGGAGAACCACAGTTTGGTAGAAGAGATAGATCAAAGTTAATCAAAGTAAACACATGAAATACCTGGTAGTGACTTCTGAAGGAGGTAAATAGGAGCTGAGATAGAAGATAGAAAGGAGACGTCCTCTTTAGGGCTCTGATCCCTGATAAAGTGAGATTTAAACCAAAGCGCTGGGTCTCAACTCTGGCTGCACATTAGAATCACTTGAGCAGTTACAAGTCATACCCATTCCCAAGGCGCCAAACAAGACCAGTTAAATCAAAACCTTGAGGCGGGAGGTGGGGCCCAGTGAGGGTGGAGAACTGCTGCACCAAACAGTGAGAATGAGCAGGACACAGGAAACGAGGCAGTCAGAACCACTTCAAGCAGTAGAAATGGCAGGTGCAGAAGATGTGAGACAGGGGACAGCTTGGATTGGCAAAAATGCCAGAATGGCTAGAGGATAATCAAGAGAAGAGTGGCAAGAGATGGTTTTAAGGAAGAGGCATCAGCCCAGGGATTCGATCTTAGGTTGTTCACCCCAGCAGTCATTGGTGACCCCTAAGCAAAGGAGTGAGTGCCATTGTCTGGTTTACATTTTGAGAAGAGGGCTACTTCTGAAGTGACATTCGTACTCTGCAGGCAGCCTTGACTATGCTTGGGCTTAAATATTGACTTTCTCCCTCATCCTTTAAAATTGGCTCTAATTTGAATGCAGCCAAGTTAGAGAATAAATAGTGTAGGGTTTCTGAAGGAAACAGGTTTAGGGGCCTTCAGATAATTTGGATGGCTTTAGTGAAAGCCCAGTTGAGAGCTGGTGTCCCAGGGAAATCAGAGAACATAAAAAGTGAGCTAGAAGGATCCCTTTAAGAGCTAGGGTTCCAACCCTCACCTTTCAAGTACAATGTGATTCTTTTTCTTATTGCATAAGCCGGAGGGGCCTGAATAATATGCTGATACCCCCCAAACGGAAATCCATTCACCTCTACATGTTTTTCCCCAACTCCACTACCTGGCTTGTATCCTCTTCTTCTGCAAAAGGAGACACACCAGCAAAATCTAGCTTGGTGTGTTAAAAAAAAAAAAAAAAAAAATCCTGTGCTATGATAAGCAAGTTTTAAGTCAAGGATGAGAGTTCAAATCCTAAAGGATCTTTCTCATCCACACATCAAGACCCATAGGAGGAAATGAGAGTCACTTCTTGGAGCACATTTTAGCATACATTAAATGTGTTGCAGCCTTGTTCTTAAGGCAAGCGGGTGTGGGACTCCAGCTCTTGATTTGGTAACTTCAGTATCACTTCCCCAATTTTCCAAGTTGCATCCCATCTGCCCTCTCTGTCCTCTCATGTCATTCATTTTTAAAATATTATGGCACAAAAAATGTAAAATAAAATATTATGGTATGTTATGAAACAAATCATATAACAAATTCTCACATACCACCCAGATCTCATGCATATTACCATTCTGCCATAATATTGCCATTTTGCCATCTTTTCAAAAAAAATGAAAAAGACAAAGTGGAATCTCTCTTTTTCTCCTTCCCAGTTCCATGTCCCTCCCTCCAACAGTAGAGGGACACTGCTCTGAAAGCAGCATCTCACCTGCTGCCATGTTTTTATGTTTTTATTTCATCTGCCTGTATCTATAAAATAATATATAGAACTGTTTTGCTTGGTTTCATTTGCTTATGATTTCTGCGTATGCTTTTTACTCACTGGTATGTCTTCAAGATGTATCCATTTGGTCACATGCAGGTCTGGTTCAAATTATTTACTTGTTATGTAGTTATATTGCAATTCATTCATGTAGACTCTCAACATTTAATTTGTTGTCATTATTTTCAATTTCAAATGATACTAGAATGAGTATGTTTGTACATAAAGGGAATGGGCACCTTCAAGGTTATTGAATGTCATAGCAAATGGTTCTCCAAAGTCATTGTAACAATTTACATCTCACCCTGGGGTGCCTGGGTGACTCAGTTGGGTAAGCACCTGACTCTTGATCTCAGCCCAAGTCATGATCTCAGGATCTTGAGTTCGAGCCCCTCATTGGGCTCCATGCTGGGCGTGGAGCCTACTTTAAGGATTGATGGATTTAATAAATCCATATCATCCCCAATATCAGTTTGTCAGGCTTACTGATAGAGCTCTGAGAATTTGTTTTATGTAAAACCCCATTTCATTGTTGATTTAATTTTCCTGATTATTACTAAGATGAAACATGTTTTCCTAAGTTTATTGACTATTCACATGGTTTGTCCTCTTCACATGGTTTGTCCATTTTCTCATAGATCGTCTTTTCATGTTGATTTATCAAAAATCTTTACCCATTTCTAGGCGCTAATCATGGGTCAATTGTGTGCATTGTGAATTTTATGTCCCATGGCTTCTTTTTTCTTTATTTTTTGTTGTCTCTTTTTTATAGAGAAGTTTTACATCTTAATGCTAACAAATTTAAAAATAAGTCATTTATCATTTCTGGTTTTGATGTCCTTTTAAAGAAGTTATTCCCCACTCCCAAATAGTAAAGCTATTTCCTAACCTCTCCCTTTTCGCTTTAATCATCAAGATTTTATTTATACTTGTGATGTGAAGTAGTCATCTAATATATTCCCTTGTGGGTAACCAATTTAGTACTATTTATTTTAGTCTGTTCTTTTCTCCTACCACTTTCTAATGCCTCCTTGGCCATATGTCCATTTGCCGTATATAGTGACTCCACTTCTAGGCTCCCGATTCTGTCATACTGGTCAATATGTCTCATAAAGTTCCAAGTTTGTGTCTTACGTCTTACTCATCTGCTGTGGATTCATATATCCTTTTACCCTAATATATACACTCTTGCCTACTATCTAACAATTTCTACAGTTATTGAGGATTTCCATTATTCTCCCCAACACAACAGGAACCTAAAAATAGTGTGATTACTCATTGAACACAATCCTCCAATCCTATTCCTACTTCTTAAAACTTCTTCTTGGAAGAGATGTGTGTCATTTTCACTCACACTTAATTGACCAAAATAAGTCACACATATCTCAGCTGAAAGGACAGACATGTAGGGATGTATAATCATCATGCATTCAGGGTAATAGTAGAGATGGGGACCCACTTGGAAGAAGAATATTATATACTACAATGTATATTGCTCTTTGTGTGACTGAAAACATCTTCATTTTTACTTCATTCTTAAGTGATAGATTACCTGTGTATAAATATTCTAAATTGATAGTTACTTTCCCTCAGAACTTTATTTTTTTAAGTGTGTATTTATTTTTGAAAGAGAGAGAGAGAGAGAGAGAGTGAGGGAAAGTGGGAGCATGAGAGAGAGAGTAGGGGAGGGGCAGAGAAAGAGGGAGAAAGAAAGAATCCCAAGCAGGCTCTGCACTGACAGCAGATGGAGGGCTTCGTCTCACAAACCTTATCATGACCTGAGCTGAAATCACACTTAACCAACTGAGCCACACAGGCACCCCCCTTTCAGCAGTTTAAAGACTTATTCCATTGGCTTCCGACTTTTGTTATTGTTGGTATAATTGTGCTGTAAAATCTGTCATTCTCTGTAGGTGAGATTCTGTCATTCCCTTTAAGATGTTTATCTTTATGTTCTGCAGCTTTACTACACTTCATAGAGATGTGAATTTATTTTTATTTATCCTGCTTGGTACTCAGCATATTGATTTAATGAGGAGCCTACAATATTTTTATATAAAGAACCAAATAGTAAATAGTTTAGGCTTTGCAGCCTTACGGTCTCTCTCACAACTATTCAGCTCTACCACTGTAGTCTGAAAGTATCCACAGACAATACATAAACAAATGGGTATGACTGTGTTCCAATAAAACTTTATTTATAAAAACAGGTGGCAGGCTAAATTTGGCCCACAGGCTGTAGTTGCCTGAATTAAAGCCTAATAACTTTTTTCAATTCTGCAAAATTCTTGGCTATTATTTCCTCAAAACAATTACTCTATCATTTTGTCCTTCCTAGTTTTTGTTTGTTGGTTGGTTGGGTTTTTGGGGTGTTTTTGTTTTTGTTTTTGTTTAGAATCTCTATTAGATAAAAGTCCCATGCTATCCTCCAAATTTTTTATCTCTGTGTCTCTGTGTGATGAATTCTAAGTCAGTTTATCAACTTCATCTTTCAATCCACTAAGTTTTTCTTCACCTGTGTCCAGGATGACCAATTTTCTCAGCTTGCCCAGTGCTTTCCCAGTTTTAGCACTAAAGTCTTATGCCCCGGAAATTTCTAAGGCTCAGACAAGCCAGGGTAGTTTTTCACCCTATTTATGCCAAATTCATGTTTTATCCCATATACTGAATTTTTGTTTCCATGATTAAGTTTTCATTTCCAACTTTGAATTAATTGTTTTCACTTAATATCTACCTAATTTGTTTCAAATATTCTTATATTCTCCTATGGGTGTTATTCATATATTTGTTTCCTAATTATTTGTGAATTTGCAAAGTCATTTTCAGATTGCTTTACTATTTTAATTGAATAGATTAAATCTTCATATTTTAATTGTTGCTTTTGTTAGGGTTTTATTTCTTATTAATATTTTTCTTCCCATGTTTTGGAATTTTGTGTTGTAGACCCATTTTGAAAAGGTTTTCTCAGTTGGTTAGTTTTTTTCATCCGAACTGCCTTCCCTAGTGTTGTGCTTCTCTCCACTACTTCTTCTTGAGGACTCCAGCCCAGAGCCAGGTCTATATCGACTGGCGTGTGATCAGGTTCACAGTAATATTGGGAATATTCATTACT
This sequence comes from Panthera pardus, assembly GCF_024362965.1. Classification (NCBI taxonomy): domain Eukaryota; kingdom Metazoa; phylum Chordata; class Mammalia; order Carnivora; family Felidae; genus Panthera; species Panthera pardus. The sequence goes on along the minus strand of NW_026526765.1, from coordinate 31,559,187 downwards.
AAGTCACCTGGCATCTTGGCCCAGTTCCTGTTCTGGGACTGTGTCTACCCCAGGGTTTCTCAAATCAGCACTTTTGTGAATTGTGGCATATTTAATAGCATCTCTGCCCTCTTCCTACTGGATGTCAGTAGTACCCTTGCCCCCTCATCGTGGCAATATACAAAGTATTTCCAGGTATTACAAAATGCCCCCACCATGATTTATTACTCTATTAAAATCACCCCCAGTTGAAAACTGCTGCTCTATCCTAAGGCAATTCTTAGTGACAGGTCATCTGGTCTCCTTATATAAAGCTTGGATAACTAAAAAAAAAAAAAAAAAAAAAAAAAGCATATCTGTCCTTGCCCTTGGTTTCAAAGAGTGACCCTAGCTCTGGCTTTCAGGTTACCCTATAGGGCTGAAGTAACAAATGTCTTCATAACCTGAACTGACAGCCCAATTTACCTGCCCACTAGTCTCACTCACAGCCTTATGTTTCTGATATAGAAATGTTTATCTTTAAATTTTCTCATTTTATATTCTACCTATCACTGACATGAGGTTAGGTCAGTGAGAGAGCCACAAAACTTTAATTTATTGACCAGAACTTAATTCTTCTTCTCTTTCTCTTTTCCCTCACTTCCCTTTAGCTTCATATCTTTCTTTCTCCCTCTCTCCCTTCATCCTTGATCAGTGACATTGGGTAAATCAACAAAGTGGAAGAAATATGTCATCACCAGGGTTGATGAGCTAGTGGGAGAATTAGTTCAGTGTCTTCAGGGCTCCACTTCTCCCTTTTACTCCTATCCCAACCTATTAAGACAGCAGCTCTCAAAGTATGCTCCCTAAACCAGCAACATCAACATCGCCTGGGAACGTAATAGGAATTCTTGGGCTCTACCCAAGACTGACTAAGTAAGTTCTAGGAGTGGGACCCAGCCACTTGTGTGTTCCAAGCCCTCCAGGTGATTCTGATGCATAAAAAAGTTTGAGATCTCCTGCACTAAGACTTAGCTAAAGAGGTTTGAACCAGTGATTCTCAGCCTGACTGCACATTGCAATTGCCTGTTAAACTTCATACAATTGCATGAGCCATTCGCCAAAAGATTCTGATTCAGCTCAGGCAGGGCTCAGGTTCTTTTATCTTTTAAATTCCCCCAAATGATGGGGTACCTGAGTGCTTCAGTTGTTTGAGCATCTGTCTCTTGATTTTGGCTCAGGTCCTGATCTCACAGTGGTGGGATTGAGCCCAGAGTGGGGCTCTGTGCTGACAGTGAGAAAGCTGCTTGGGATTCTCTCTCCCTCTCTCTCTGCCCCTCCCCTGCTCACACACGTGCTCTCTCTCTCAAAATACATAAATTAAGATTTCAAATAAATAAATAAATTCCCGCAAATGATTCAAATATCTAGTTCAATTTTGCATTATTCGTGTCCCACTCACCCATTTTAATGATCACTGATGCCAAGTCTTACCCAGTATTTCAGGAATTCTACATGGAAGTGGGTAAACTTCTAGTGAAAAAGTTGAAAATCAATCTCATCTGGAAGTGGACTTTCCTGGGTTTGAATCTCAGTGTTGCCCATTTTCAGCTATGTGACTTTGAACAATTTACCCTCTGTATGCCTCAGTTTCTCCCTCTGTGAAAAACGGGATGAATAACTATACCTATTACTAGGGTTGTTGTAAGGATTACATAGGCTGATGTAGGAATATCTTCAGAATAATGCCTGTCACACAACAAAAGCCACGCAAAATTTCTCTGAATTATTTATTTTGTAAGTAAAACATGCAAAGCACCTTCAAAATAAACTTGTCAAAATAAGTGTTTTGAGAAGGAAAATTTTTTTAAAAAGCAGTTATAGAATGTTTCTTTTTTTTTTTTTCATATTGGAAACTTTGCTTTAGAAGGCCCACTTTCTCCCAAAAATGTTATATCCTCTTTAAAAATATTGATTCAATAAAAATTAACTTCTTTCATTAAAATGTTTTAGAATTTTACCATATGGTTTTTAACATCAGCTAGTGGAATTATAAAACCAGAGCTCAGAATCATTTTTCTATAGTCAAATTTGAGCTTCATAAACTGATAAGCCAACAATAAATTCAACCCTTATGTAAATCCTGGCAGAGGTCAAAAGAAGTGGAACTGAAATAAACATCTGCTGAATTTGATCTATGACAGATATTTAGCTGAAAGAATTTGTGTGAAATATGGTGAAAACATTTTAATAAGGTAGATACGTGGGAGGTTTAACTTGAGTAAATACATTTTGAGGTGTGAATGTATAAACATCATCCAAAGAACCACCAGCAATTTTATCACTACAACTTTGAAAGACAAGTAGTTAAGTTGAGTTTATCACCAGAGGACATTCACCAGAAAGAAACTAATTTTATCACTTGTACCCACAACTGCATGAGACAGCATTTCAGGGCTGGGTGGAGTTTTTTTAATAGCAGAACACAGCCACTCCAACACAATAGGGCTTAGATACATACTGTTTAAATTAGTTACCTAGGGTGTGGATGAGCAGGGGAATTTCCAAACTATCTGTTGTTAATTATCAGGCAAACAAAGAGAAGATTGTAACTTCAGATTTCTAAGCAAAGTCCACCTGTGGCTACTGAGTATGCAGAGCTTAGATGGTTTCAATTCTCAATAGATGTAAAAATTAACCAACTTAAGCAAACATTGATTGAATTTGATAAGAGGGGCATGGAGGGAGGAAATTCTAGAAAGTAGCCAGAATAACCATGTCTTCATGATTAATTAGACAAGAAAACTCAGATATAACTTCTATATGTCTTGACTCTTCTACATCCCTATTTTCTCACTGTTCTTCCCTTCCATGTGGTAAATCCTCCTATTTAATTTGTAAGCCACAGACATGGAAAAGAAAGAAAGAAAGAAAGAAAGAAAGAAAGAAAGAAAGAAAGAAAGAAAGAAAGAAAGAAAAAAAGAAAGAAAGAAAGAAAGAAAGAAAGAAAGAAAGAAAGAAAGAAAGAAAGAAAAAAGAAAGAGAGGGAGGGAGGGAGGAAAGAAGGAAGGAAGGAAGGAAGGAAGGAAGGAAAAATCTGTCAGAACATTCTTAAGAAGTGATGCTACAACTACTCTTTCTTTGATCAGTGAAAACACTGGTTTTTCTCTTCTTTAAGGGTTCATTACAGACAGGCAGTCAATCCAGAGGTGAGAGAATATTGCTTTCTTGGGCAAGTAATTTGCAAGAATTAGAAACATAGCACATCTTTGCATTTGTAATATCTACATTACTGGTTCCATTGTTAAGGTCTGTATTGAACTGAACAGCTATGGATACTGCATTTATAAATACTTTTAGAGAAGGATTCTATTTAACAGTATACTTTAATTATTCTAGTAAATTTGTATGTTTAAGTGTTCTGCCCTCATGAAAAATGATAAAGGGCTCTTGGAACCAGTAGGCTGAGGCTGGAAGTCTTGCCCCAACTGAAAATTCTGTTTTCACATGCACTCTGGGTAGCTTTGTTTCTCCTTGCTGCCTTCCCACACTGAGGCTTGGTCAGTCTCCATTATGAGATCCACTTGATTTTTTACATGAGTTACCCACTTTTTATGTTACCTGCTTGGTTCCTGGAAACACTGCCAGTGGCAACTCCAGATTAGATGGTTTCCCTTTCTGGCTTTAATATTCTATGAGTGGAATAAATTACATAGTTTTAGATATAGAAAGAGTCATGATAAGGTTTGGTAAGCCTTGCCTTCTGGGTAGGCAGCTGATTTTGGACATGTTTGGATTGGAAACAGTGTCCAGGTTTAAGAAAAAGATCCGATTTAAATGCATAACAGCCTACCAGGGGTTTCTGAACCAGTCTTGAGTTGTATGTGGGTATAGGGGTGGGGGAGGTTGTTAAAAATTTGGTATCAAATAGGGTATTGAATTCTGCAACTTACTCTAAAATGCATCAAAAACCAAAGGTGAATGGATGTGGCAAAGCGAAGAATAGCAAAATAATAACAATTAAAGCATCTAGGTTAAGTATATTGATGTTCACTTTCAAGTTCAACTTTTGGATATGCTTATAATTTTTCATAATAAAAAGTAAGGTGGAAAGTTTAAGTGTCAGACAGACTGAACAAACAGAGCTGGAAATTTTAACATAATACTCCACTCTACATACTTTTTGGCCAGTGCACTTTTGCATCCTCCACGTATCACTCTATATCAACACAAAACCCTTTTCCCTCTACATGTAACTATCTTCATCATTTTCCTCTCTTGTAAATATGAGATGCATGATGATGAGAATTAAAAAAAATATATATAGGAGAATGTAGAGAAAGTAAAAATCCTACCATGTGATGAGAACCACTGTTACCATTTTAGGAAATATTTTTCTAGATATATAACTAGACAGAGTATGAGACATCTCATATCTGTACTTGAGAGAAAGCTCTCACTTTTCACTCCCTCCCCACTCTTCATCACCCTTGATTTGCCAGTGTTTTGCCTTCAGCATTTTTCTTGTCCGTGCCTTGAAATTCTCATCAGGCACCTTTGATATTCAAGTGTATCTTCTCGCCAATTAATTTGCATTCCATCATGCTGTCTTGCATACCTGAAGCCTCATATTTGCTACTGGATTCATAATTTCTTAAGAGTCTAATCTGATTAAGGCAAAACCATCCATCTCACTTAATAAGTAACTACACAGTTTAAAACCAAATTCTCGCTCTTGATAGAAATGAGAATATCCAGGCCAATCTATATCTGTTTAGTTATGGAAAACACAGAGATTGTAACTGTAACACACAGAATTCTTAGTTTAGAAAACATAAGCCAACTTCAGCTCATGCAGTTTTCACTTGGATTTTGTCACTGCTATCTCCCATGGGTTCACAATGAGTTATTGGCAGTCTCTGAAGAGTAGGGAAGGTTCCAGGCTCTCCAGGCGGGCTTTGGCAATGTTCATGAACATTTTTATTTCATGGAAATAAAACTAGATTTCGGTTCTTTAAAAAGTAAAAAGAAGTATCTGTACTAATATTTGAGAGGTATCTTTAAAACATCTACTTCATGGAGTTTCCATGAGTTCACTTTCTTGCACTGCAAATTTTATAACCAGTTTCCTAATTTTATAGAAATACCTTACTTGGTCGCATTACAAACTCTTTTCATGGAATCTCAAAGATATATTAGTAGACTAGATTATTTGGGTTATAAAAAGTCTTTAGGAATAGAAAAATGGATTGTTTCTATCTTTTATTATAGCACAGTCCTGAGCTACATCAAGGTTCAAATCACTTTTCATACTTTGCATTTGAGGAATAAGGAATATAATAACAATAGTTGACATTTAACTAGATGCTTCCTATATTCCAGACATTGTTGTTTTTAAAAATATCAATTTACTAAATTCTTAAAATTGTGAGAGATATATTGCTTTTACTCCATCTTACGAATCTGGAAACCAAAAGAGAGAGAGAGGGGTTAAAGAATTAGCAACAGCAAATTAAGTGGTAAAACTAAGATAGCTCTAGAGCCTATGCCTAAACTATTCCATTTACCTGACTCTCTAGGGTCCAAAAAGAAAAAAGGCACTACACTGGTCTAGAGGTAGGGTGCAGTAGGAACCTACTGTTTCATAAATTTAGTGTGAGTCTACCTGTAACTCTCTATGTGACTCTTACTAGGTCAGTACCAGATTATTATTTAAGTGTGCTAAATTGATTCTATGTGCTTTTACCTTAAGAGATATCTTTGACCTTTAAAAAAAATCAGGGTGAATTGATGCTGCTTGATTTCTGCTTCCTTACCAATTTTTTTGTGCACAACGAACTTTTTTTCTTTTTGCATGTGTCATTCCAAATATATTAAAGGAAATTTGAAGGGGTGCCTGGGTGGCTCAATCAGTTAAGCATCTGATTTTGGCTCAGGTCATTGTCTTGTGGTTTGTGGGTTTGAGCCCTGAATCAAGCTCTGTGCTGACAGCTCAGACCCTGGAACCTGCTTCAGATTCTGTGTCTCCCTCTCTCTCTGCCTCTCCCCTGCACACACACACACACTCTCTCTCTCTCAAAATAAACCATTAAAAACTTGTTCTTAGAATAAATAAATAAATACATAAAGGAAATTTGAAAAGAGAAACAATCCACAGTCACAGTGATTTCTCTTATATGACCATTAAGTCTTTATCTATAAGTATGTATTTGTCCTTAACTATCATAGCATTTTTTTAACTCACGGTTTATTCATGAGCATTCTTCCACATTACCAAATGCTGTTCATTATCCTTTTAATGATTGTAACACATTCCATGCAGTTAAGGTATCATAATCTACTTAAATATTTTGGTTGCTGCCAGGATTTTTCCAATTAGAGAAATTGCAACAAATATTTTCATACATCTAACTGATAGTTGTTCTCTTACTTTGAATGATTTCCTTAAAGCCCTAAAGGTGATCAAGGAAATTAAGTTTTTTCTTTTCTTTTTTTTTTTTCTTTGCTTTAGAGAGAGAGCATGAGTAGGGAAAAGGAGAGAGCGTGAGCAGGGAAGAGGGACAGAGAAAGAGGGAGAGAAAAATCTTAATCAGGCTCTGCGTTCAGCACAGGGCCCCACACAGGGCTCAATTCCACGACCCTGGGATCATGACCTGAGCCAAAATCAAGAGTTGGGCACTCAACTAACTGAGCCATCCAAGCACTCCAAGTTTTTTTCCTTTTCTTACTTTATGGATATATGTGCTGACAGAATGGGATTTTTAATTTTCTCAGATTGATTATTGAATAAATAAAGCAATTTTAAGGAACCATTTTAAATAAATTTCCTTTATTGTTGAACACTTTCAGTTACATTAGGTTACTACTTGAATTTCCTCTCACATAGGATTTGTGGGAGCAGGGGGTCTTATCAATTGATACCAATTGATGTGCTATTCATACATGTAGATTCTTAGTTTAGAATATGTTAAATTTGGATCCCATTTATATAAATATTTTACACATTTTGTTTTCCATTGTATTTTGCTGTTTGTAGTTGCATGGCAGGCTTCCCACCTTTATATAAATTGGTTTTCTCTGTTATAATTTCTTTAAAAACCAACACCATTTTGGATAAATACTATAGTCTATCCTCTGCTGATTTTCCTTCTTAACTCTATGGTCCATTGGAAACTTACTCTGACTCATGGAAGGAAGTAAAGGTGAAGTTAAAATAATATCTATTTAATATTTTCTTTCCCTATTTTTTTTATTTTTAGATTATCATGCATTATGGGTCTCTTTTGAGCCATCTATATTTCATTTTTCTATTATCATACATTCACAATTATTATTTCACAATATATTCTAATATCAAATAGGGTTAATCTCCCCATCCCTTCCATCCTGGGTCCTCTTTTTCACAATGTTTATTGATGTCCTTACCCAAATAATTTTCCTAAGTAAAGTTTACAAATTTATTAAGTTCTTTAAAAATTCCAGTTATGATTCGAATTGCCATTCTTTCAGTATCAAAAAATAAAAACAGAAAGGACTAGTGTATAGTATCCAGCTTTCCTTTTTAGCATTTCTCTGTATAGAGTTCAGTCTATACAGTTCAGTCTACTGTCCCACTGTAGAGATTTCCCTGCCTCCTCAAGTAACCTACATGTTCCCAGGATGGCTCTTCAGGTCAGGGCATAGTCTGGCCAAGGTGAAGAGAGCAGCTCATACAGAGAAAGAAGTCATCTCACAGTAAAACTGTCTAACCTGGTGAGCCAATTGGTCACTGAGGATGAAAGCATTCCTTACTTTATTTTTGTTATTGCTGTGTTACTGTCATGTAATTTAATTTTTCCCTTAAAGTGGTGATAGAGGTAAAATGAACATGCCCAGAAACATGTGTTTTTCAGACTTCCATGCTTTGATTAAGCAATTCCTTTAGGAACAAATTCTAATTCTCTCAAGAATTACTCTTGAAAATGATGAGCAAATTTCTGTGAGTTTTTCCATGTGTTAGGACAAAATTTTAAACAGTGGATCATTCAAAGTTTGAGCAAGATATATTCATCTACTAAGCATGTAAAATATTTCCTAATATAAACTTCTTCAAAGATGGCTATAAATCGTCATTTGAAACTCCTCCATCGAAAGGATGACTAATCCTTTTGACCATTAAGTTGTGAAATGGAACACTTCCAAATCACATGATTCTATCTTAAAGCTGTTACTACTTAGTTTCCTTATTAAGGTGGCTTCAGGATAAAATATTTTTATGTATCAAGAGTGGTCATTATGCATTTACTCTAGGTCCCTTGTCTTATGTCCACCATTTTTGTTCATTTTTGTTTGCAAGTACCCTAAAATCAGAACTCCATGTCATTTTATAAGGTTTGTCTAGCAACTTTCCAACCCCCACAGCATGAAATTCACCCAAGAGATTTGCACAGAGATTACCTCAGTGGTGACCAGACAATATCTCACCTGCCCTTTCACCCCAGATAGAGCGATTGGTGGACCATGTCATTTCCGAGGTGAGATCCAAGGACCCAAATCATTTGCTTGCTTTTAATTTTAACACTTAACACCAAAAGAAAACCCAAGAACATGAAAAGTCATAGCTATCGCCTCACATTCCACAAAAGGAAGCTTCAGACACTTTGGTGGTGATTATTTGTTCTGTTTTGTTTTAGAAAATCTATTGAGTAACATCCCAAAAATGCCTCCTAATTGCCAAACTCCATGGAATGTTTTTACTCTTCTCAATAACACTTGCAAGTCTTCCCTTGATTCTTGCCTGGCTCTCCTCCCTATGCCTGTAACAATTCCTTCTCAGTTCCCTTGGAACTCCGGCCTTTTGGTTGGAAATAAGTAAGGTACCATGTCTGCCTTCCTCTCACTCTGCCTGTCCCTGCTCTCAAGGCTTCAGCTGCTGTACCTCTGCTGGTGACTCACACGTCTGGCAGCTCAAATGCCACCTGACCCAAACTGAAGTCATCATCCTTCTCCAGAGCTGTCTTCATATTCTCTAACCCAATAAGTGCCACCACCATCTCCCCAGTCACCCAATCCTTATACTTCTATGTCATTTTATATCTCTCCACTGCCACCCACTCCCTGCCACCCAACTTAAAAGCACATATACATTTCCTTCTCTTTAACCATATTTAACAGGCTACAGTTAGAATTCAGGCCTTTATCCTCTATGACTGGACTATTACACTCTTGCAATTCACATTCCTTAAATTCATCATTACTCTGCTACTAGAATGATTTTTCTACAGCAGATATCTAATTATGCAACTTTCTTGCTTCAAACCCTTCAGATGGCTCCTAGTGGCCTAGCATAGGGGTTAGCAAACCATGGTCTGCAGGCCAAATCCAGCCCATTGGCAGTTTATACAAATAAAATGTCATTGTAACACGGCCACGCTTATTCACTCATATGTGTTGTCTAATGGTTGATGTCATGCTACAACAGCAAGTTGCGTAGTTTCGACAAAGACTATGTGATCCCAAAAGTCAAAAATATCTGTGATGTGGCCCTCTACAGAAAACATTTGCTGATGCTTGGCCTAAAGGATATACAGTCTGAGCAATGTGGTGTGACGTGTAAGCCCTCCATTCTTTGAGTGCAGCCTCTACGTCCAGGCTTAGCCCTTGCCACACTCACACCCTTAAACCTCATATTCAAGCGGTTCTTGTCCGCTAGCAGTTTTCCAGCACTGCTAACAGATCTAACAGAAATTTCAGTGATGATGGATCTGTTGTCTGACTGTGCTGTCTAGTGCAGTAGCCACTAGCCCCATGTGGCTACTGAGTGATGAAAATGTGGCTAGTCCAACTGCAAAACTGAATTTTGAATTGTATTTAATTTTAATTAACAGAAATTTAAACTTAAATAGCCACAAGTGAGCTACATCATTAGACAGTACAGTGCTAGACTATGTCACCAACGGTGTCTTTGTTTATTCTAGGGGAGTATTTTATTTGTTTTAAGTTTATTTATTTATTTTGAGAGAGAAGAGTGTGTGTGTGAGGAAGGGCCAGAGAGAAAGGGAGAGAGAAAATCCCAAGGAGGCTCTATCTACACTGTCATCACAGAGCCCAATGCAGGGCTTGATCTCAAGAATCAGATCATGATCTGAGATGAAATCAAGAGTCAAAGGCTTAACTGACTGAGCCACTCAGACGCTCCACTAAGGGAGTATTTTATTTGTTTTTTTTTTTTTTTCAATATATGAAATTTATTGTCAAATTGGTTTCCATACAACACCCAGTGCTCATCCCAAAAGGTGCCCTCCTGAATACCCATCACCCACCCTCCCCTCCCTCCCACCCCCCATCAACCCTCAGTTTGTTCTCAGTTTTTAAGAGTCTCTTATGCTTTGGCTCTCTCCCACTCTAACCTCTTTTTTTTTTTTTTTTCCTTCCCCTCCTCCATGGGTTTCGGTTAAGTTTCTCAGGATCCACCTAAGAGTGAAAACATATGGTATCTGTCTTTCACTGTATGGCTTATTTCACTTAGCATCACACTCTCCAGTTCCATCCACGTTGCTACAAAGGGCCACATTTCGTTCTTTCTCATTGCCCTGTAGTACTCCATTGTATATATAAACCACAATTTCTTTATCCATTCATCAGTTGATGGACATTTAGGCTCTTTCCATAATTTGGCTATTGTTGAGAGTGCTGCTATAAACATTGGGGTACAAGTGCCCCTATGCATCAGTACTCCTGTATCCCTTGGGTAAATTCCTAGCAGTGCTATTGCTGGGTCATAGGGTAGGTCTATTTTTAATTTTCTGAGGAACCACGAAGGGAGTATTTTAAATATTTAGAATACTGTGTCCATCTGGGAAACACTCTCATTTAACTTAAGGGTCACCCTTTCTAAGGAGGCTTTGCAAATTCCCATGTCCATGTCTCCCCCCTTCCCCCTGCAAAGAAGTGGATATTCTTCTTTCTGTGCTTTCACTGTGCCATCATATTACCAGGAAACTTCTGTTTTACCCCAACCAGGATACAGTTCCTGAAGGCAGATCTCTGTTCAATTTGTTTCTGCTTTAAAATTCCTAATCCAGTGCCTGGTTTATGCCAGAAGCTTAATTAATATTGGTCAAATAGATTGATCAATGTCACATTCAGAGTTTTTTCAACATGTAAATCACTTTCCTTCATCTATAGTTCTTTGACAAATGAAGAACGACCACTCACACAAGTGCTAAGAAAGCCCAGTAGCCTGTCTCCCTCACCCTCCCTCCACTAGGTGTTGACATCTCTCTGGAAAAAACAACTGACTACAATCCCCTTGGCAACATGATTCTGTTCACACATTTTTAAAATTCACTTTAATAATAGCATTTTTGATACTTAGGGTCAAAAATGCCACATTCTTCTAAAAGCTGTAATGAGGCATCCATGACCGTTCTGCCAAACCTACACGTTTGACCTCTATGAAATTTGTTAATTCTGCTTTTTTGGAGAACACACTGCCTATTTGTGGCTTATGTAAAACCCTCAGCTACCGCAGCTAAATTTTTTTTTATTTAGCTGGAGCAACGTTTAATATTATGTATGCTAAAAACAATACAAAACTCTACAGTTTGAGTTTTCTACAGATATGAACCCAGTTGGTTAAATAGTGCATTTGGCACAAATAACAATCAAAAGTCTTTAAAAGGAGGAGCCAAAAAATATTGATGTCAGCTCTGAGAAAGTCTGAGCGATCTAGCCCAGTCAGGTGGGATTTCAAAGTCAGCAAGAATCTAAAACTACACGTTTATAGGGTTCAGAGTATCAAAGCAAAGCTTCCATACACTTCCTTTTTGAAGTTCCAACTTAAATAATGATAATTTTTAGTAGCTTTTATTTTGCCTGTGTAGAATTAAGAGCTCTAAGATAAATTACTGCAAAATGCTTTACACTTTCTCAAAACTGACATATTTCAAATAGTTGAGGTTTAAAATCAGATGATTTTGATCCACTTCAAGTAGGTTTTGTATTGCTCTAGTATCTTATTTATACTCTAATACCTTACCCCTGTAGGATCAGAGAACATAGGGAAAGAAGGATAAGATAATGAATGATGAGGGCTCTATTATGTATCTGATTGTCTCTCTTTCATCTTCCTACCAAGCAGGTAGTGTTGGCCTGCTTCCTACCAAGCAGGTAGTCCTGGGATCACCTGTCTGACAGATTGCACAATGGCTGTGAACAGTCTGCAGAGCTAGTAATTTGTGTGTGAGTCCAAGTCCTACCTTTTGCTCCCTGCCTCGTCCTAGGCAGGCTGCTTAACTCTCAGTGGCCTGATTTCTCCCTTTATAAAATGGCGGGCAATGATAGCCTCTACCTTGTAGATGCTGAGGCATGTCAAATGAGCCAGTATTGCAGGAAAGCATTTCCACAGGAGATGTGTTCATGGAATGTTCACTGTTATTTGTGTTCTTTACAATGTTTCAAACCTCAGTGAAAATGCTTTTAAACCTTAGTTTAAAATCGAAAGGATTTGAATTCCTTCAAAATGGCTTTGAGGGGCTCAAAAATCTTATTTAAAAATAAGCAACAGCCTACTCTCTAACTATGCTTAGAAACATCTGGATTTCTCTGGGGATACGGGAAATGGAAAGAACCAAATATCATCCGTGAATGTGAATCAGACCGAGGCTGGGAAAATGATTGCTTCTATGCAATGCTTCCACCTGACTCCTGACCCACCAGAGGGTGGTCAGAGTAGGGACCCCCTTAAATAGGAATAGTTTCCCTTTTGCTACATCTCAGCAACCCAAGAAGATTGCTTTGACTCCTTCTATTCTGTTGGACCAAGTTTCCAAAACCTTAGGAAAAAAAAAAAAAAACTACAGGAAGAAAAATACAGGAAAGCTCTCTGAAAAAATACAGGAAAGCACACCCAGAGCTTACAAAAGGAAATATTGCCAGAACATCAAACTTTCAAGTGTTTATAAGTACCAACTTTTCTAAAAGCACAGTATGGTGCTGGCATATACTAGATGCTCAGCAAATGTTTGGGGAATGAAGTTTGCCAAAACTAACCGTGCATATATTTACTTCCCCATCTGCTATACTGAAAAATAGGGAAATATTACTGTTGACATATAAATAAAAAGGTCTGTACACATACTTCTGGGGTAAGAAATATCCAATATAAATGGTATTTCATACAAGTTATATTTCTAGTCCTCTATTTGGAGAGATTTTTTTAAAATTTCTTTTAATGTTTATTTATTTTTGAGAGAGAGAGACAGCATGAGCAGGAGAGGGGCAGAGAGAGAGGGAGACACAGAATCTGAAGTAGGATCCAGGCTCTGAACTGTCAGCACAGAGTCCCATGCCAGGCTTGAACTCACCACGAGATCATGACCTGGCCTGAAGTCAGATGTTTAACCAACTGAACCACCCAGGCACCCCTGGAGAGTTTTGTTTGTTTGTTTGTTTGTTTGTTTGTTTGTTTGTTTGTTTTAATCATAGTCCTTACCACTTGGGCTGCTAATCTGGAGACAAGAATCCAGTTTATTGAATTGTACCAAAACTATGATTTTTATCCTTTTTATATCTAACAATCTTGGAAGAACTTTAAGGCAAATGGAATGCTGGTGTCTGTAAATACAAACTAAAGATTTTATCATGTGTCAAAAGATTTATCATTTTATCATGTGGAGATAAATTCTTCATACACATACCATATAATGATGGAAAATATCATCAGTTGTGCAGAGCCAAATAAAGATATATGAACTGGAAAATCTTTTAAACATTTCAAAAACTAGCATCTGGGACTATAATCCATTAGGTAAGAAAGTGACCCATTTTTGAAAGTCATCCTTTTGGGGAGTATTTAAATTTTAAGACTTACTTTGTGTGTGTGACATTGTCCTATATTAACACAATTCTATGAGGTAGGTCCTATCACCATCATTATTCCTACTTACAGATGAGAAAATTGAGGCACAGAGAAGTCACTTGCCCAAACTTTCACAGTTAACATTCAAACCCAGGCTATCTGGCTCCCAGAGCCAAGCTCTAAACCTCTCTGTTATTTGTCGTGAATGGGATGCTGCATTTTCCATTCTGTTCCTGGCCATGCCTTTGTCACAGGACTGGTAACATGAACATCTCTCCTTTCAGTTAATATAGACGTACGAGCATCTTTTTCATAGGTGAATGGCATTTCCTTTGTCTAGATACACGACGTGTTGTCTTGCCTGTACCCTACCTGTGGACTTTGAACTTTTACTTTTCCACTATGAACGTCACTTTCTACTCTCATAACTGTTACTTGTGTGACATAAGAGAGGAGCCATGTGAAAGAGTGTGTGGACTGCATAACTTGGATCTCTCGTGGAAGGAAAGGACATTTTCATTTCCCCCACAGATGAGTTGTGTGATAGGAACTCAGAGGGCTTAAGATATTGTTATGGAAAAATCAGCTGATCTTGCCAAACTGTTATGAATTGACAGGCAATAGCCCCAAGCTAAATTATAATCACATAATTCTCTTTATTAGATAATATACATCCACCACATTTGCTGGCTATCACTCAAGGGAAAAAATAGCTCTTTTACTCGGGCTTAAAAAATATGCAATTTCACAGTTTAGTAGACAGAGTGATGAGCTCGAGCTCTGAGGTCACAGCCTCTCTTCATCACAGGAGTGGCTTTCCATCTGCCTCTAAACTTCACCCTTATTTTGGAGTTTTCTCATTTTTATTCCCTGGATCACTCACCCACCACAAACAGAGGCACATTGCTTTACTTTTTCTGTCTGTATTAGATATGGACAAAACAGAACAGAAGGAGAAAAAAAAAAAAAAAACCTCATTCTTTCTTTCTGTGGCACAGTAGAGTTGTTGTGAAATTTCTTTTTTTTTTTTTAATGTTTTATTAATTTATTCTGAGAGGGAGAGAGAGAATCCCAAGCACACCCTGTGCCATCAGTGCAGAGCCTGATGATGCAGGGCTCAAACCCACAAACCGTGAGATCATGACCTGAGCTGAAATCAAGAGTTGGATGCTGAACCAATGGAGCCACCCAGGCACCCCTGCTGTGAAATTGCTAAAACAAAACAAACAAAAATCCACCATAGAACTAAACAAAGCACCCATCTCCAAGTCTTACAACATAGTCTTCTTTGGAGAAGGACCACTAGTAGCTCATAAGTCTGCTTGCCAAGCTGTGCAAAAGCCTATTCATCCTCATCCCGCCTGCACATCCTGATCCAAAAGCCTCTTCTCTCACCTGTCCCTCGGAGAAACTCCCTTCCCTGCCCTCCTGCGCCAAGGGCCTGTAGAGATGCGCCAGACAGCAGAGAATTCTCCCCTAGAACCCATTCCGAATAATCAATGTAACCAACCATCATCTTATTCTTGCTTCTCTCTCAGAGAACCCTGACAACTTATGTTCTCCATCCCCTCTACCTCAGTCCCCCAAAAATGCACTTGTCCACAAAAACATGGATTAATATTTATTAACTACCTGATTAATTCAGAGATTTATGGGGGTTGCGACCATATATTTCATTTTGAGTTGGGAAAATATCACCATACAGCTTAGAAGAGCCTCCCCATTCATGCGTACACGTACACTTTTTTTTAAATTGTGGTAGAACAGCACATGACTTATAATTAATTGTGGAGTCTAGCATTTGACAACTTTAAGAGAATTGTTGAAATAGATTGAAAAAAAAACTGGGAGGCAACCTAAGAGAGTTGGGATTATTTCAACTGAAGAAAAAGATAAAGTAAGTTTATCGTTTCTGGAATATGAAACAATGTATAAGGAGTTCTGAAGGTTCTCAGAAGTATACCCTCAGGATGACAGAGCAACTTGTGGGGAATATGACCAAGAGGGAACCTAATGAAAATCCCTGATCTGAGAAACCTTCCTTTTGGGCTTTACTATCTGTTTATAAGAGAGCTGCACTTTAAATAACAAATTCCCTGACCAAATGGTTGTAAGCAGGTGCCCTCCGGCAAAAAAGGAGAGCTTAAACTGAAGCAGGATGAATTCAGATGAGCCAAAATAAATGAGGCTCCTTTCTATTGCACCTGCTTATCCAATAAGGTAGATTTCTCACGGGGAAGTGGTCTGTATCATATGCCACATTGTAAATGGCATCCCCTCTGGTTGTGCAGCAGGGCACAATCAACTTAGCTAGACTTGTTCCTTTGCCTACACAGAGCCACCTTAGAAATGAGGAGAGGGGCATCTGTGTGGCTCAGTCAGTTGAGCACCTGACGCTTGATTCGGCTCAGGTCATGATCTCACAGTTCATGGGTTTGAGCCCCGCGTCGGACTCTGTGCTAATAGCACAGAGCCTGCTTGGGATTCTCTCTCCATGTCTATTTCTCTCTCCCTCTCTCCATTCATGCACTCTCTGTCTCTCTTTAAAAAAAAAAAATGAGAAAAAAGGAAATAGCATGGAATGCCACCCCAACTCCCAACTTTGACCTCATTTCCCTCTGTTTTTACTACCTCTCCAACGCTTTAGTTTTTTGTTTGTTTGTTTTTTAATTTACATCCAAGTTAGTTAGCATATAGTGCAACAGTGATTTCAGGAGTAGATTCCTTAGTGTCCCTTACCCATTTAGCCCATCCCCTCTCCCACAACCCTTCCCGTGACCCTCAGTTTGTTCTCCATATTTAAGAGTCTCTTCTGTTTTGTCCTCCTCCCTGTTTCTTTGTTATTGTTGCTCCCCTTCCCTTATGTTCATCTGTTTTGTCTCTTAAAAGTCCTCATATGAGTGAATCATATGATACTTGTCTTTCTCTAATTTCACTTAGCATAATACCCTCCAGTTCCATCCACATAGTTGCAAATGGCAAGAGTTTGTTCTTTTTGATTGCTGAGTAATACTCCATTGTGTATATATACCACATCTTCGTTATCCATTTGTCCAGCGATGGCCATTTGGGCTCTTTCCATACTTTGGCTATTGTTGCTGGTGCTCCACCACTTTAGTTTTTGAGAAGCAAGTAAAAGGGGAAGCAGAAGAGAAGGAGATGGGAATAATCAGGAAGGTGAGGGAATAAGCTGACCTGAGGATAACTCCCAATCCAGGGAGGGGAACAGGAGCTTATGTCCCTTTCTACCTTGCCCATCTCCCAGGCCCCAAAGTCCAGGAGGCCCTGAGGTGGTGACACTTTCTTTTGAGAGATCCGCTTATACCCCGGACTGCATAAGCACCCGGGGCTGATGGAACAGGCACTAGGGCGCTCTCACACACAGCAGAAATATTCAGCAACCTCACACACAGCACAGTGGTTTTCAGGTGTTAGAAGGGGAAGTGGTTTGAAAGCTCAGCTGTTGGAGGCCAGAGGTAAATAAAACAAAGCCCCACCCTGACACACTCGGCTTTTCGATGGGTTTATTAAGCCTACATGATGTTACTTACTTTTTGTTTGTTATTTTGCATCAGCCCTAGACACGATTTCTGCTGAGTTGTTGGGGCTATTGTAAAAATTACATACCAATACTTAAAGGGCTAGCTTGAGGCTTCCTTTTTCTCTCTCCTGGTAGTTCCATTTTTGACTACAGAGGCTTCGTTGTTCTCCTTGAGCTTTCTCCTCACACAATGGCTGCTCTTTATTGTCCCTTCTGCAGTAGACAGGTGGTTTGGCCACCACAAGTATTGCAAACAAATCGGTCCTAGCTTAATTAGATATTTGGAACTTTGCCAAGTTACAAGCAAATTCTTCAGAAGGGACCTGAAGAAAAGAATGAAAAATTCACCTAACAAAGGGTAAAGCATTCCCTTATTTCTTCTCAGGCTTCCTTGAAACACATTCCCACAGTACTCTTACCTATAACGTATGGTCCAGTGGCACCAAGTACCTTTGCATCACTAGGTACACTTGTTGATTTTTATCTTCTTGGTTTAGAGTAAACAACTCATTCTGAATCTTTTTTTCTTAAGTTTATTTATTTATTTTGAGAGAGGAGGGGGAGAGAGAGAGAGAGAGCAAGTATGCAAGAGCTGGAGAGGGGCAGAGAGAGGGGGAGAGAGAGAATCCCAAGCAGGCTCCATGCTGTAAGCGTAGAACCTGATGTGGGGTTCGAACTCACCTCATGAACCGCAAGATAATAACCTGAGCTGAAATCAAGAATTGGATGTTTAACTGACTGAGCCACTCAGGCGCCCCTAACTTGATTATATCAGCCAAGGTATTAGCCTTTTCTCCGATGTTTGTATGATTTGTAAATATCACAATGCTTCTCTATCTCTAAGATGAAGATGAAATGAAAATAGTTAATAAAATAGACCTAGAGACAAAGGAAATATAGACAAGTTGATGGCAAAGCATAGTCCACAGCCTGTGGGTGTTGTTTTAGCCTGATGCAGTTGACTGTATCCCATTATAAATGCACGCAATACCATCTCTAAGAAACCTCTCATCTTTGTTCTAATCCTATCTTTCCAAGCACCTGTTTACATGAATATTCCATATCACAAGAGTGGGAATATCCACAATTCCAATGGTATCCACAATACCATTTCTATCAGAACCACCCACGTTGTCTTGAAGAATAAAAGTATTATAGTCATTTGAACTCTTGATTCACTTCTTTCCTTATATCTACTCTGGTACTGAGCACTTGAGTTCAGTGATTATCAGAATTTTTCATGTCACATCCCGCACAGGCAAGGATAATATTAGATGCATTGAGTAAACCAAAAAAAAAAAAAAGTTGCTTGTGTCTGGAAGTAATTGCCCAGCGAGGCGTAGGGTGATCCCCACTGTCCCCAAGTCGTTCATGATCAGTATCTCAACTCACTTATAACATCTGGGCACACAGTCTGGGAAGCTCAAGTGTAATGCGTTCTTTCTTTAAAATGTCTCTTATATTTGTCCTTTTATTTCCATTTCCATGGCTACCATTTCACTCAAGTTCACTATCTCATACTTGAATTATTATAATATCCTCCTAACTGTTTTCCTTGCCTTTCTTCAAATTATCTTTGGTGGTGCCACTTACTCAGTACTTTTGGCATGAGCCTACAATTGTTTCTTTTTTTTTTTTTTTTTTTTTAACGTTTATTTATTTTTGAGACAGAGAGAGACAGAGCATGAACGGGGGAGGGCCAGAGAGAGGGAGACACAGAATCTGAAACAGGCTCCAGGCTCTGAGCTGTCAGCACAGAGCCCAATGCGGGGCTTGAACTCACAGACCTTGAGATCATGACCTGAGCTGAAGTTGACCCCTCAACCGACTGAGCCACCCAGGCGCCCCTACAATTGTTTCTCATTACCAATGACAGTCAAACCCAAATTCTTTTGTCAGGATTTCAAAGAAAAGAAATTCTGTGGGCCGATCCTACCCGTTAAACTTATTCCCAACTATTTCCCCCAACAACCTCTATTCAAGTTAAATTAACTTACTCATTGACTATCACCAACATAGTCACACTTCTTATATTTGCTCTGCTTCCAGAAGATCCTGGTGGTCGTAATTAATAGTTGTAACCACTTGAGTAGCCTTGTAGTCTTTAGTATGTGACTATGTGTTAGGTACTGCACCAGCCTTCATAGCAACCTTATTCCAATTTTATAGATAAGAAAGTTGAAACTCACGTTAAGTAATTTGGCCAAGGAGAAAAATTGATTAAGTGGTAGAGAGCTAAAACTTTAAATCTCAGTCTGACTTCCAATGTGAGTTTGGCTTCCTCTGAACTCACATGTCTTTACAAACCTCTCATTTGACAATTAATAATTTGTTATCATATGATAATCCTCTGATTATTCTTTTTTGTTCTCTGATTCTTGCATTGATACATAGCTGTCTGCATTTTTATCTTTATTTGTCCAACTGGGCTGAGAATCTTTGACTATAAAACTTGTATCCCCCATAATTCTCAGGTATTGCTTGTCTCTATGGACATGACATTTCAATTTCTCAATTTCTGAATTTTTGCCAAAGCATTATAGTTCCTCCTCAAGAGATTGGGTTGACACTAATGACCTTTACTTTCTGTATTTGCTTTCATTCTTTTGCCAAAGTTACTTAATACCTTAATTTTTCAATTTCTAGATTGTTATAATATCAAAAAGCCCCAGTGTCTTCTTTAGTCTATGAAAGTCCAGAATGTCCAGTAGATTTTCAAGACATATTTTGTCTTTAAATTAGATATTTAATCGCATATTCTAATGTTTGTTTTTAAATCCATTCTTAACCTCAGAGCTAAGTAAGTAGTGTAATCGTCTCATTAACCCAGATTTGAGCCTTAGTAGCAATATGAATAATATTATTTAATATAAAAGTATCATTTAAAATCCTGCATGCTTAGAATTTATGTGTCTGAGAGGTTTAGAAACAAAGGTTTATTGATTGGTCTGATCCTCTGAAACTGTGCTATCCAATACCATGCCTACTAGCCTCATGTGGCTATTTAAATTTTAATTAATTAAAATTAAATACAATTTAAAATTCAGTTTTTCAGTTGCATTAACCACATTTCAAGTGCCCAATAACAGAAGATGGTTAATGACTACCGTATTAAACAACACAGATAAAGAATATTTCTACATCACAAAAAATCCTATTGGACAGTACTTCTCTAGAAACTTATCAACAGTTCTGTTGAGAAATATATAGCAGCTGATAATACATTAGCTATAGGTTAATTGATAGCAGCTGATAATACATTAGCTATAGGTTTCTGCAATAAGTAGCTGTCATACATTAGGGGTTCATCCATCTTTTTTCTTTATAATGTTTATTCATTTTTGAGAGATGGAGAGAGACAGAGCATGAGCAGGGGAGGGGCAGAGAGAGAGGGAGACACAGAATCCGAAGCAGGCTCCAGGCTCTGAGCTGTCAGCACAGAGCCCGATGCGGGGCTTGAACCCACGGACCATGAGATCACTACCTGAGCCAAAGTTGGACACTCAACCGACTGAGCCACCAAGGCACCCCAGTGTTCATCCATCTTTTAAGCACTCAGCGTAACACCTAGTGCCTAATAAGTGCTCAAAAATGTTTAGCATGTGTTTGTAGACTAAAGATGGCTCTTTACTCAGTTACCTGGTATCATAATATATATTTGTTTTAAAAGTAAAGATTTAAGCAGCAGAAAGAAACAAACTATTCTATAAGGAAGTAGTCTACATTTCATGAATTCTGCCAAAATGCTCAATGTAAATCTGTGGCAAATCGTTGACAGCCCTCTGCCCTGCTTGGACAGCTGTGGATGACATCTGCATCAAATCAGCCAAGAGTTATTTATTTTCGAAATGTGCACTGACCTGCTTCTAAGCCCAAAGGGTAAAAATGTCACCTTTGTTCATTTCTCAAGAAAAATATTTTTAAGATCTGTGCTGACTGTGAAAGGAAAAGCTGCTCCTTGGGGTGTTATCCATTATTCCCTCCTCATTTCAGACTTTCTGGCAGTCATCATTTCTGCCCCATTCGTAGCTGTGATATGAACAGAAAGCAATTCCATTGCCACACAAGCCACATTGGTCTCTCTTCTTCCAAGGAATTTAAATTGATTGTTGAGTTTTTGTTTATGTACTGTGTGATTTTGTAATTATCTTAGTATTTCAAGGACTGTGAGCTTCTTGACACAATAGAACTGTTTGATTCAGTCTTACAGTTCTATTACCTAGGACATGGCCCCATAAAAGACAATCAATAAATACTTTTACATATATAAATTAATGAAGATTAACAAATGTGTAACCTTGACTGGAATTGAGTGGTTTTTGTTTTTCGGTTTTGTTTTGTTTTGTTTCATTATTTTTTGTTTTGTTTCATTTTTTTGTTTTTTGTGGTTTTTTTGGGAGAGAGAGAGAGACAGAGCATGCACGTAAGAGAGGCAGAGAGAGAGGGAGGGAGAGAGAGAGAATCTTAGGCAAGCTCCACGCCCAGCACAGAACCCAACTCCGGGCTTGCTGGATCTTATGACTGTGAGATCATGACCTGAGCCAAAATCAAGAGTCAGACACTTAACTGACCAAGTCACCAGGCGCTTCCAGAATTGTCTTTTAAGTATCAATAATATTTTACTAATTACAATTAAAAACAAAACAATTTTAATGAGTGACCTTTTCTCAGATTCCTCATAAGTCCATGTAAAATAAGACTGATATATATATGTAATGATGGAGTAATTATTATGGAACTAGGTAGAAAATTCTGTTAGGGTACCTAGAAAGAAGACTGGATATCATCAAACATTTGGAGTCCACAGTTAGTTTATTTGAAGAATCATCACAAATAACAGGAAAGCCCAAGTTCCCTGGAAACAAATCTGGCACATATAATCTAGAGAAGGGCTAGAGCAGCGGTTCTCAATGTGGTCTGAGAAGCCTCAGGGATCACCAAATCCTTTCCAGGGCATCCACAAGGTCAAAACTATCTACATAATAATACTAACATGTTATTTGCCCTTTTCATTCTCATTCTTTCATGATCATTCGGTGGAATTTTCCAGAGGCTACCTAATTATATGGAAAAGCTTTTAAGATATTCTTCCCTTTTCCAACTACATATCTGTGTGAGACCATATCTTCATATAATTCAACCAAAACAATATGTCACAACAGACTGAATGGAGACCAAACATGAGCATACAGCTGTTTTCTATTACACCATACATTAAAGACATTTGCAAAAATGTAAAACAGTGCTGTGCCTCTCCCTAAACTTTTTGTTTTGGAAACCAAACTTTTCATAAAAGTGTTATTCATGTTAATATGTAACGACTTATTACTGTTATTTTAAATGAGTCACTCAATAAACAAACATTGTCTCAGTTATTACCCACAATAACGGAAGCTCCTTGAGGTCGTCCGATAATTTTTAAGCATGCAAAGTGGTCTTGAAACCAAAGAGTTTGAGAACTACTGCTCTAGACTATGGTGAGTACAGATAGAAGATAAATGGGCTCCCAGACAATGATTAACTCAAGAAGAGAAAGATCAAATAGAACACTCTTTCTAAGTTGGCCAGACTCTTACTAAAGATGCTGACCATGGTTCTTCATCCAATCAACTAAATTGCCCACAGCTTTTTGGAGGCTACATCTAAGTCTTCCTTTACTCTCTTCTCATAAACCAAACCATTCATTTGCCCAGCCAAGTATTAGCTAGCTCTTACCAGTTGCATACAAATTGTTTTCTCTCATACAATATGTACTCTAAAATGCCGCATTTACGATGGTTTCAAACGAGGACTCAATTTTACGTTACAGAGATGGTTGGTGCTGCCAGCAGCTGGGGCTGAGGTTGGATATGTGGTAGTGGCACACAGATACCATTTCTGAGACCTGATGCACATCATCCATGGGCTATTGCAAAGAGAATGGGTAGACCAGGGTCCAAAAGAGTCCCCAGTAGCTTATTAGTTTTAGTGTCATATGATTTATATTTTTAGATAACATGGGCTAATACCAGGCAAGTTTATATTAAATTGGTCCCTTTTGTAAAATACTTCAATGTCCAATTTTTTAAAATCTGACTTAACTAAAGGGCATTGGCATGCCTGTGTGTGTGTGTGTATGTGTGTGCATGCATGTATGTATGATCTCAAGTATCTTTAAATCTCCTTCTTTCAACGACTCTTATCTTTGGCTCAGAGGAAGGTCATCATTTCTGACTGATGTACACTGATCCATTCACCAGGAGCTCAGAGCAAGGCCAGTTTGAGAACATACTTCTCTGTGTCTCAGTAGCTTCTCTCTATCTTGCATCCTGCTTAAAATCACTTTTCAAGTCCTATCACCTATGTAACAATCTATTATTGTTTGGGTGACCCAATCTTACCTAGAGGCCATCTCAAAGGCATCCCACACCAGGCTGATGGCAATGTGGTCTAGTGACTGAACCCAGCTGGACAGAGTACAGCTGGGAATTGCTGATTCTGTGAGAACTTAGACTTCCCTGTCTCAGTTCCTGGCTCTATGAAAGAGAAATATTTGGCTGTACCTCTGTTTACCTCCCAGCCATGTAAGAAGAATTTTGAGAATTATGTAGCCTTTGAGAAACTCGGGATTAGCACTTCATCCAATCCAAACAATCCTTCTCCCAGTATTTACACTGTTTTCTACCCACGCCTCAAGTGGCATTTCTGAATCATTCTAATGCATGGTTATTTCTCACATCTGGCCTGCTTATTTTGCATTTGAAATATACTGCCCTATAATAGTATTGTTCTACGAATTTTCCAGAAATACATCATCTGTCTTCCAAACAGCCTTGAGTTTCTTGAGGGCAGAGGTTCTGTCTTATTCATCTTTGACCACAGCACCAGACAGAATGCTTCGTAGCCTGAAAGGTACTGAGATACAAAAGACTGACCCAACATTTATTCCACACCTGCCATGTGCCAGGCACTGTGCCAGGTGGTTTTGCATATATTGTGTAATTTAATCCTTGAATTGGATGAAAGGACTTGTCCAAGGTAACACGGCAATCTGAGAGCGACGATGGTTGGGGCTGGCAGCTGAAGCTTTTGGCTCTGAGCTGGGCAATATTTTTTCTGTTTCATCACACTGCCTCCCCCAGTACATAAGTCTTAATTAATAGCTCTTCTCGTCTTTTCTTTCTTCCTCCTCTTCCTAATCAATATCAATCAATATCAGAATATGAAACTTGAATATATTTTCCTTTTAAGACGGAAAGATATTTGTACAAGATTATGCTCTATTCTTATTATGGCTTGCCTGAGGCCATCAGTCATTCTACTCTCTCACTAATACTATAGCCTAATAATTTTTAAATGGTGGGATGCTGGAGCACTTGAGTGGCTCAGTCGGTTAAGCATCTAACTCTTAATTTTGACTCAGGTCATGATCTTGCTGTCGTGGGATCGAACCTCATGTTGGGCTCTGCACTGGCTGTGAAGCCTACTAGGTCTCTCTCTCTCTCTCTCTCTCTCTGCCCCTTTCCCTCTCACTCTGAATAAATAAATAAATCAGTCAGTCAGCAAGCAAGCAAGCAAGGCAATTCCAAGTATATACATCAGAGGGTTGTGTAGGGGAAAGAAGAGGTTCTCACATACCCATCCCCGCCTCTACTAGAGTGGTTTTAACTTATATCTTTTTTAACACAAATTTCATTTGGAGGAAAGTCTTCTACAACTTTTAAAAATCTTGAAATCTTCTAAAACCCAATCTCAGGCCTTGGGTGCTGTGTTGCTATAGGCACCACTCTCAGCAAAGAGGTAAGATCCAGCCTAACCATTACTAGATATCCTATGCTATACAGGTCAGAATTTGGAGAAGACCAAACATTCATCTGGCAGGACTATCCCAGCCATGCAACTATGGAGGGCAAACTCACTTCACCAACTTTATGCCTTAAGGAATGCTACCAAATTGTACATGCACTAAAACATTTCCTCTATTGGTCTGCTATAACAATATCTGAATCCCTACCCACAAGGCCTGAGATTCTAGTAATTATAAACTCTAGAGGAAACACTGTACAGAAAAAAACAAAAACAAAAAAACAGTGTATTTACGGATGAAAAGACTGGGAATCAAATCCTGCCTTAGCTGTTAATTTCTCTGTCTGTCCATCAGTGAAATGGAGATGACAATCCATGCTTCACATATTTAGTATGTTTTCAGCAAATTTTCTCTGGATAGATAGATAGACAGACATTTGAATGGATAGGCAGACAGGTGGATGGACAATTGGATAGCCACTGAGCATATGTAAAATTTTCTGACATATAACTATATCACTTACAGTATAATCAAAAGGCCAGATTTCATATCTTAAAGCAACATAAATCTATTCTCTTATAGTTTCATAGGTCAGAAGTCTAAAACAGATCTCACTGAGTCAAAATCAAGGTTCAAGCTGTGTGTGTTCCTTCTGGAAGTCTCACGGAGAATTCATTTCCTTGCTTCTTCCAGCTTCTAGAGGTTGCCTGCATTCCTTGGCTTATGGCTTCCTTCTGTCATCAAAGAAAATAATGGTTGGTGTAGCCCTTTCTCAAGCTGCATCACTCTGGTATTGACATTCCTGCCTCCCTCTTCTCTGCATAAGACTCTTATAGTACGTTGGGCCAACCAAGATAATCCAAAATAGTCTCCTTATCTCAAGATCCTTGACTTAATTGTTTTCCTGCAAATTCCCCTTTGCCATATAAGGTAGCATATTAATCATCTAGGGTTAAGAGGTGGACATCTTTGGGAGACCATTATTTTGCCTACCACACTATGAGATGGTTTAGGTTATATTGGGAGTAGTGTAAGGTGACTCAGAGATTCTTGTTCTTGATTGACCATTAGAATCATTTAGGAACTTTAAAGAAAACAAATGCCCAGGCGCTCACCCAAATACTGTGATTTAACTGGACCACATAGACCTGGCCATCAGCATTTCCTAAAAGTACCCCAGATTACTCTATTGTGAAGCCATGTTTGAAAACCACTGGGTGGGGGCGCTTGGGTGGCTCAGTCGGTTAAGTGCTCCACTTCAGTTCAGGTCATGATCTTGCTACTCATGGGTTCGAGCCCTGCCTGGGGCTCTATGCTGACAGCTCAGAGCCTGGAGCCTGATTTGGATTCTGTGTCTTCCTCTGTCTCTGCCCCTCCCCTGCTCACACACTGGTTCTCTCTCTCTCTCTCTCTCTCTCTCTCTCTCTCTCTCTCTCTCTCTCAAAATAAACATTTAAAAAATTTAAAAAAAGGAAAAAAAGAAAGCCACTGGGTGTATTTAAGAAAGTGGATGTGGACCATCACACAAACTTAAGTTTAAGAGCCTCTTCAGCCCCTTAGGTTACTCACTTTACCTTTCCAAACCAGAGTACCCTTATCTATAAAATGGGCATAATAATTATATAAGGACTAAATTAGGTAATATATATATAAAATTCTGGGTGCTTGCCTGGCATATGTTATAAACCCAATAAAAGGTAGCTGTAATTATGAATTTTATAGTGTGGGTCAAATTATATCCCTAAGTTATGGCAAAAGTAAATATCAAAAGTGAATCTCCAGGGATATACCCCAAACTCACCCCTCTTGATCAGACTCAAAGGAGCTTAGAGCTCTAACTCATTCTGCTTAGATCATCTGCAAACTGACACAGCTCAGGAGAGTTGTTAGTTGTTCATTTGGTTCTGGCAAAGGCTGATTTCTCCTCGGATTTTTCTCCTTTCATAGCTACTCCCTTCGCACAACACAGGCTAGGTCTGTGGGACAAATCAGATTAGCATCATGTGCAGACAACCAGTTGTCTCCATTTGTCAACTTAAGGAATGATATATGCCCTGAGTCCCAACCCAGGACAGTCCTTAGTCCTGCTGGTGCATTATGTCTTTCCTTTAGTAAGAGAGTATCAGCCCCTGTCCTCTAAAAGACCCAGTTCACATTCCTAGAATCCCCAGCCCAGCCCATGACGTGGGACATTCGATCAGAACTGACCCCAGTCCATGTGCAGCAGCCATACCCTGTCCCGTGGAGAAATGAGATGCTTTGCATGATGCCACCACAAAGGAAAGCCCCTACACTATCCCATTTTATTTTCATGCATTGCTGAGATTAGAATGCACAAAAAGAACCATTCTAATTTTATAGTGAGAAAAGGCTATATTTAACTAAATCCCAGAGAAGTCATCAATTGTAGTACTGAGTGTTTTTAAATTTTATTAGCTTCCAAAATAAAAAAAAAAAAAAGAGAGAGAGAGATTACATCATAAGTGAGGGATCTTGCTTTATTAACTTCTGGAGTCAAAAAAAAGAGAGAAAAAGAGAAGGGAAATTATATCATATATAAGAAAGACCTCATACATTTTTTGTCTTGTATTTTCCTTTGCTAGCCTCTGTTTTTTAGCTTCTGGGGAATTAAGGGGAAATACCACATCAAAAAATATTGACTCTGGTGATTTAAAATTAAAATTTGTTGTTCTTAGTATTAAGGAAAACCGGAGCCTCATGATTCTATTTCCTCTTCCTTCAGTTCTTGAAAGAGGCTGGCAGCACATTGCTGTAAGTGACAGTATTTCCAAAGTTGGCCTGTCAGTGGTGTAGAGCACTTTTGGAAATCTTTCTATCCCTCGTGAGGCAGAAGCCACGTTTTGCTTTGTCATTTGGAGAATTTTTTTAAATACAAAAAAATAATAGTAAGCAGCACAAAGAAATGTATAACACCAATGGGTCCATCAACCAAGAAGTCTCATCTTTGTTTGAAGTCTTTTCTAATCTGAAATGAATAAACAGTAGGATTAAGTTGAAGTCAGTCATCATTCCCTCCCAGTTCCATTTCCCACCGTTGCTTCCCCAAGACAGTCTCTATTGTGGTCTCACTGTGACTCTTTTGAGGTTGCTTTTTTGTCTACTAGCAAAGGTCAGTTCTGCTCGTCCTGACTTGTGTGACCAGGACCCCAAGCCCCAGAAGCTGGAGACAGTGACTGCTCCAGTTAAGAGTCACCCCCGGCTGTTGACTGGATCTTTCACTTCATACAGATCTGGTTACTGACGCCGGAAGAGATGCCCTAGGTTTTGTGTGTGTGCCAAGGACAGACATAGCCTACACAACCAGCTCAAGCCTTCTGTTTTCTGGTTCCCATGTGGGCTTCTCAAGGTGAAAGGCCTTCCCCAGCAAAAGGCACTTTAGGTCAGTCTTACTGAATTCAAGAGAAACAACCCAATGAAGAGAATCCAGCAGAATTTCCAAGGCTCTTGGGTTGCAAGTCAAATGCTTCCTGGGGCCAGACAGGTGATTTCAATGAGCCAAATAGTTACAGCAAAACATGGAGGCCCGGTGAAGTTCCAGTGAATTGTTGCACTGAGAAACCAGACTTTTCAAGGAAAGTCACAAATCTGAATGTTTACATGAAATCACTCTAGTTTTTACATTCCCCATTTTTTAAATATATTTAAAGCCTTAAATCTACAAGAAAGCTTAAGCAATAGTACAGCAAACAACCATATTCCCTTCAGCTAGATTCACCCAAAGGTTAACACTTTGCCACATTATACGTATATGTAGAATGATTTTCTGAACCATTTGAAAGTAAACTGTGCAAATTATGACAATCATTCCTGAAAATTTAAGCATGCATCACCTTAATAACAAGGGCAGTCTCCATTTTAACGATAATACCATTATCACACCTAAGAAAAGTAAAAATTTCTTTATCATTTAATTGCCCACTTTAAAATTTCTCCAGTTGTCCCAACATTATTCTATAATTTTGTTTTGTTCAAACCAGGATCCAATCAAGCTGTACATACTGCATTTTATTATATCCCTTTGGCATCTTTTAATCTAGAAGAGTTCCCCTACCTTTTTATGTTTTTCAAAACTATTTTTAATTGTTGCTAATGAATATGATTTATATGAATTTGTGTATGTGTGTGTATGCATCCTGGTACACACAGGCCACAAAAGCAGGTCCACACTCCAGATTCATGCTGGGAGGCCTATCTCTGCACCCAGGTATGGTCCATCCAAAGTCCCACTTCCAAAACCATATATATATATATATATATATATGTGTGTGTGTGTGTGTGTATATATACACACACATATATATATACATATATATATATACACACACACATATATATATATACATATATATATATACATATATATATACATATATATATACATATATATATACATATATATATATGTATATATATAGTCTTTATTAGTGCATTTACCTATTAGGCATGGAAAGATGAGAAAGAGAATTCTTTCTTTCATTGCCATTTGTTGAAGGCTTTAGCACTGACTAGTGTTAAGAATGAATTAGATGAGAATCACTTGGGAGAGGAAGTGGCTACAAATGAGATTGTGGGGCTCTACCCTAAACCTACCAAATCTGAAATCACTCTTTTCTTTTAATGTTTATTTTATTTATTTTTGAGAGAGAGAGAGAGAGAGAGAGAGACAGAATCCGAAGCAGGCTCCGGACTCTGAGCTGTCAGCACAGAGCCCAATGCAGGCTTGAACCCACAGACTGTGAAATCATGAGCTGAGTGAAGTCGGACACTTAACTGACTGAACCACTTCAGCACCCCACACTTTTGTTTAAGTTTATTTATTTATTGAGAGAGAGAGACCACAAGCGGGGAAAGGGCAGAGAGAGAAGGAGAGACAGAATCCCAAGCAGGCTCCACACCGCCAGCACAGACCCTGATGCGAGGCTCGAACGCATGAACTCAGATCATGACCTGAGCCGAAACCAAAAGTAGGATGCTTAGCCAACTGAGCTACCCAGGCGCCCCAGGAATCACACTTTTAAAAGTACCTTCACTTATTCTTCAGAACACTAAACTTTGAGGACTACTATTCTAAAGACACAGAGATAAATTAAGAATTGGGCCCTCCCGCCAGCAAGTTCGAGTGGAACTTCTGAGGAAGTGTCAGAGAAGGCTTTGGTGGGGGAGGTGATCTCTGAGTGGGGTCTGAAGAAGACTGGGTTACCCCAGGTGAAGAGGAAGGGGAAGAAGGTATGGAAATAGAATGAGAAGCTCAGCCGCATGCAGCTGGAGATGTGACATGGCACGAGCTGATGAAGGAAATCCTCATAGTCCATGTTAAGGAGTTTCGATTTTTTTTTTTTTTTTTTCTGAAGGGTTGGAGAGCCACTGAAGGGCTCTGGAGACACGATCCAGTTCATCATAGGAAGATCACACTGGGAAGCCTTGGGAAGAAAGGATTAGAGGCAGAACAATTTCATAAGAAGCCACTGCAGCTAAAGAGACAGTGATGCAGGCAGCGCACTGGGGAGGGAGGGCAAGTGGGGTTCAAAAGACACTTCACAGAAGCCACAGGACACGCTGCTGAGACATGCATGCACGCAGGAGTCAGAGAAGCGAGTCCAAGGCTGATCCTCGGCTCACTGTTCGGTCTCATGTAAATAGGTGCCCGCGATGCCTGTTGGACATTCAGGTGAAGATGTCCCTTAGGTTAGGTGGTCACCTGGCCAGGAGAGTAAGCAAGTACCTCAGAACTGAACACATGCACCGTGACATGATGCACCTGGGGCAGGATGGTGAGGGGAGACAGACTCTAGATCAGACAGAAGGCTGGGTCGCACATGTGTGCTCAAGAAGGACCTTGTAAGCCCACTTGAATGGGTACGACCAACTAGTACGAAACCCCATGGTTTTGTTGACACCCCTGTGCCCTTTGCCTACTTCTAGTGCATTGATTTTCTCTCTCCACTCTTCTCAATAGCGGTCTCCGAAATGGAGTGAACACAACAGAAGGAGGGCTCAAGACAGTTTGTTGGACAAGGAGGGAAATTGTTAGCGGGATTATATTTTTAAAATCTCACCTTTGCTTTTCTATTTTTGCTTACACTTTATCATGGGTAAAGTATATTTGCAAAGTAATACACTTGTGTGTGTGGACGGTTAGCTAGATAGATAAGGCTCACTAAAAGATATCCACCTACTAGGGGCACATGCTCAAATATATCTTACTGCTAGCTACACATAATCAAAAATCTTGAGTGGCCACTCTTCTGCATGACAAAAACTCAAGAAAGGAGAGCCTCCAGGAGAAGATGAGAAATGGGCCCAGGTCTCGCATGCCGACTTCTCAGAGACTGCTGGCATCTTTCAAAAAGTCTTGCCGGTTAGCAAAACCTCACACAGCAGAACCCCTGGAAGTTATTCAAGTCCTTGTACCTTTTCTTATTTTGAATGCATATGTAGAATCTAAGAAGCTGAGCGTTGGAAAAACTTTTGATATTGATCAGCTAGTTTTCTGCTTCCCTGAGAAGCAAAAAGAAAGGGCAGGTTGGAGGAAGGAGGGTGGGGTCAGAGGGATCCAGGGTGGAGGAAAGTAGAGAAAAACCATCTTTTTTTTTTTCACACACTAATCTGGAGCCAGTCCTGCCCCTTGCAGGTTGTAATGTTTGTCTGGTTTGTGTGTGGGAATACTGAGGGGTGGAAGGGGAGGGAACTGTTACAGCTACAGAAACTAAGCAGACCTGTTTCTTGGCTTCTGTCCTATGTGATGCATTCTCATACCAGTTACCAATGTGTCTGGACACACTGGGGAGTTTTGACAGCAGATAGTGAACTCACTCTGGGAATTTACACTTTACATAACCTGTGATCAGAACGTGATTGGCTTCAAGACAAAGCTCCTGACAAGGGGAAGTCCATCAGCCCGGCGGGGCCGGTTTGGGGAGGGTGTGGCCTCATTTGTGCTTCACCTGCGGCTACTTAGTCTGGTAAGTCTGGTGAGGCTGGGGCTCTCCTGACAAATGCACTCCCTTGCTGAGCAAGCCAGGTCGAAGCCCGCCCAATCTGCCTTCGCACCATCTCCAGATCCTCACGGGAAGGGAAGCCATCAGGATTGTGTTAAAGCCTAACTTGAGACCAAATCATTTTCACTCCCAAACACATTCATGATTTGTTTTCCAAGTAACTCCCTGGAGACCGTCAAAGGCACAGCACAGCCGGCATAGCCACCAGAACCAGATCACCTCTCCTTGAAAGGTGGCTCCACTGGCCATTGGCTTCGTGTCTCTTCCTGAAGAACTAGAATGTTAACTGTCACTTTTTTTAATTGAGAGGAAATAAATGTTATAATTGCTCAGTTCAGGAACACTAAGTACAGCATTTAATTTAGAGAACAGAAAAGCAGGCACGTTGACAGGCCACACGTATAAACAGTCCCATGCTGCAGACAGAAATGGTAAGGTTTCTCAACCTGGGGTACAGGTGAAGACGACGGTCAGATAGGAATAGTAGAAGAATTTACCTGGGTTGTAAAGACAGAAATTCTGGCATCCTAAATAGGTATTTTTACAGGTAGCATCGAGCTGAGTAAGCTGACTTCCTCCAGCCTCCTAACATAACCCCTGACTCACTACTTTTCCCCCTATGGTATTTTATTTCCTTGTGTTGCACAATAGAGCTGCACATAATGGAGAAGAATGAGCCTGGTTTTCAAGTCCACAAAGAAAGGGCTATTCATTTGAGACCTTCATCATTTGCTTAGAATTGCTCTTGCTGGAGGAGGGGAGAGTCCTAAACATTTAATAAAAGAGCCAGAAGCATTGAGGTGTTAGCTATAATTCTGCAGCAGATGTAATGTAAGATCTAGTATTTGAGTTAAGAAACCTTCGAATGATTTTATTTTAGGAAATTGCTCAGGTTTCCTTGTAATTTGTTAAAAGCTTTAGTGAGTAGCTACAAAAATAATGAAAAGTAGGTGTTTGAATAATAACGCAATATTACACTATTATTTTCCTTTAAAAATACAATGCAAGTAGTTCTTTCCGACTCCATCCTCTGGTAGCACCATCTCAAGAAGGATTATATGTGAAGAAAAATATACCTCTCATATTTTGTATTCTTTCCTTTAAATGAAGGGGAAAAATACTGCTGCTATACAGTGACTTAAAAATCTTACGTTAATTTGCTGCTTCACAAAAATCGTTGCATGTATCCAGAGCACCCAGTAAAACAGGCTTAGGCCAGAAAAAGTGCTTTTACTTTTGCATGTTCTGATTATAAGCCACATAACATCGAGGGGCATGGGGAGAGCCAAATGGAATTTGTATCATCATTATCATGGTTTTATCAAATAATAAATTATTGCATATTTCTTCCTTTGTGAAGAATTATAAAAATAGAGAAAAATTGTTTATTATTATGTAATAATAAGATCAACTCAATATAAGATAGATTCAGGTAAGTATTTACACTTTTCATTTATTTCAGGAACATTTCATTATGTTACCAAACTCACCTCATAGTGTTTTACTTATTTTTATTAAATCTCCAAACCTTTCAGACACTATCAATGAGCATAGCTACCATTCAATTTAAATACTTAAATTTTTAAATATAATCTTTGTAAATGTGTACATTTCTTCTCCCCTATTTTAGAGCAAAATTTATTTCTATCTCACAGAGGTGAAAATTGCTGGGTTCACTTTTCCTGGGATACATGCATTAAAAAAAAGTACCCCACAAACTAAGAAGCCTCCCTTGGCCCGTAATAAATTAATTCACTCAACAATGTTTATAAAGTGCCTCTGTGTGCCAGGCACTGTACTAGGAACTATGGATCAAAGACCAGCCACAGCCCCCACCCTTAAAAAGCTCAAGGTCTAGTGAGAGAGACAGACTTGTCTCCAAAAACTGAAAGATACCTCAGAAGCCAGAGCAAGGACATCCTGCCAAGTCTTAAGGGACTGAGTTCAAATAGAGATGACATCTACACTGGGCTTTGGGGCTCGCACAGGAGTTTTCCAGGTAAATGTGAAGAGAGGAGATGCATTTCACGAAGGCAGGGCATGTTCTGGGTTTGGGGAGATATTGTTTTGTTGATATCTTTGGCATCAGAGGGAGGTTGGTGGGCAAGAAAAAAAAACATTAAGACTGACTTTGAAACCTTAATATTTCTTCTCTTTCTGTCTTTCCCTCTCTCATCCGGCAAAATCCCAGGACAGTAGAGTTGCCCCCTGATGTCAGGACCCAGGCCCCCTTCTGGCTCTGCCACCCCTAGAGCATTGCTCTCCTTCCTCTTCAGTGAGCGGCAGCGACTCAGGCCCCCACAGCATTGCAGCCAGCAGGAAGGGGAAAGCGTGCTAGGTTAAGGGTACTATCCAGGAGCTACATAAATCTCTTCTACTTTGATCCCATTGGCCAAATCTTAGTCATATGACCACATCTAGTGGCAAGAGGGGCTAGAAAATGTTTTCTTCTGTGTAGTCATATGCCTGGATAAAAATGCAAGAATTCTCTTGCCATAAAATAGGCGTTGGCAAATTTTTTTCTGGAAAGGGCCAGATAGTAAATATTTTAGGCTACATACAGGCTTTGTCATGTGTTGTTGTTCTTCTTTTTAGATTCTGGGTTGTTGTTTTTTTAAACTCTTTATAAATGTAAAAATCCATTCTTAGCTTAGCTTATACAAAACAAGCCATAGGCCAGAGCTGGCACATGGGCCATGGTTTACAATCCCCTGCTGTGGAAGGGGAGGAAACCAGACAGGGAGGGAAGTGACCATCTCTGATGCGACTGCTACAAGATTATAAACACTAAGAAGAATCTTGTCTTGTTCACTTTTCTAGTCTCAGTATAGTGCTTGGCCCATACAGTAGGTGCTTAATGTTTACAACTGATGGATGGATGGGTGGGTGGATGGATGGATGGATGGATGGATGG
Source organism: Panthera pardus (assembly GCF_024362965.1). NCBI lineage: Eukaryota > Metazoa > Chordata > Mammalia > Carnivora > Felidae > Panthera > Panthera pardus. The sequence continues at coordinate 31,524,129 of NW_026526765.1, read as the reverse complement.
AAAGAAGGTGAGGAGGTTAATTTAACAACCGCAATTTGTTAAAACCCCACTTAGTCCCAATGGTAGTCTCTCAACAGAGATTGTAACTTGAATACTCCAGTCTTTCCAGAGTTTGAAGGAAAGTTTAACCAACAGCAGAAAAGAGTGAAACCACTGGGCTTTCCGCCACATGCACCCCCATCGGCTCATAGAGCCGAGCACTCATTTCATCTCCCAGTTGCAGATGCAGTTAAGTCCCAAATCTTCATGGCTCAGAGTGGACCTCCCTAATCGACAGTCCTCTCTCTGACCCCTCCTGCAGGAGGGCAGCCCCAGGTGTGTAACAGGTTCCAGAACCACAGCCTTCTGGCTCCTCCCCTTGCATGCCAGAGTGGCGGGCCCGAGAACCTCGTTCCGAATTTGTCCTTAAAACTGTCATATGCTTGGTGGGAATGTCAGCAGAAGCGTCCAGGCTGAACAGACAGTTTTTAGTTCCCCTTATTCTCCCCCTTCTTACTCAATATCCTGAGGACATAAAAGAACTTTTCTTGACTCGGTCAGCCTAGTGGGGGGAGGGAGGGGTGGCTCACTCAAGCATTCCCCTGGACATCACCCTGCCAGGCATCAGAAAGTTCCACAGTCCTCAGACTCTGCATGCTGAGCAGACACAACAGCCCAAAGTGAGGGGGCCCAGCCCCTGGCCCCAGGAAGATGAGCCACATGAGGCCATCCCCCCCACCTCATTCTGCAGGAGTCAGGTAACTGCTTCTTTCAAATAAACGTGTGAGTTTTTACAGCAGGATTTGGTGCCGTCTCCAAATTTTGGCAGTATCGACTGTGATAGCTGAAATAACTAAGAGAAAGACACATTCTGCTGGAAAATAGCCAAAGAGGTGTTCATCAGACACTAAAACACAGCCTCGTTGTGGCCAGAGGGTGCTAAGTAGATAAAAATGTGTCTGTCACTTGCTGTTTCGTAACTGAATAGGGCCTCTCACATGTTCCTGTTCCAGCCTCTGGTTCAGCTGCTCTTAAACGAAGTCTTACAACAGAACATGAAACCTGGTCCTATTGGGCACAGACGATTTAGTTCACCCTGGCTCCTAACAAGTGTGTGCTCATTCTTTTGATGAGGAGGAGCAAATTTCAATTTCCCCTCAACCTTAAGATCTGGCAGGGGGTGGGGACTCGTGTGAAATTTCTACACAGACCAGGGAAAGGAAGCTAGGCCGCCATCAACCCTGCCATCTCAGAAGGAGTCCTGGCAAACAGGGACAAAGGATGACAAAGGACTACAAATGATCTGAGGAAATCTTTCAAAGTGACAGTAACTAAAAACAAAATTCAGTTGGAGCCTTTGGCCCTCTTATATGAATTTCTGCCTCTTCTGAAGAATTCATAAGGCCTTTTCCCATCCTTTTCATGAGAGTTATGATGAGGTAGTTCACAGAAGAGCATGGGCCTCTTACTCTGCCTCCTACCAGCTATGTGACTTTGGGTGAGCCACTTAACCACTCTGTGCCTCAGTTTCCTCTAAAAAATGAAGACAAAAGTAGTACTTACCTCAGAGAGCTGTTGTAAGTATAAAATTATATGAAGTTATTGTTTACTAATATGTAATAGTAGATTGTTAATATTTGCCACTTAAAGCAGTTTGGCATTAGGTAGAGATTATTCCATGTGGAAAAATAGATAGGTTTATGAACACAAGGCAAAGTCATGGCTGTGCTTTTCTGTCCATGCTGCAAGACCTGTCAGGAGAGGTTTTATGTAGACCAAAACATGTGCATATACAAGGCAAGGAATAAACTTCAAATATGATAATAACCGAGAAATTAATGTTACAGGTGAGGGGCAAAAGGAAGACATCATTCTTTCGAGTAAAACCACATCTTTAAAAATCCTCCACTAAAAGTTATCACGAATATCAAAGGCATTGCAGTGTATTCGAGAAACATCCTGGGAGAAGTCAGCCTTCTGTTTTAGAAACAAAAGTCTGGGAAGGATTCCATTTCTCTAGGGGAATTATTTACAAGACTCAAATTCATGCTGCCTGCTTGTCACTTCCATCCACTTAACTACCAGGAGCTTCAAATGCTCCACAGCTCCTGCCCACATCCCATAGGCCCCCTTCTTTGGACTTTGGAGCTCAATAAAGTTGAGTTTCTAGGGGAAATTCACTCTTGAACGTTATGGCGGTCCCATCGAGCAGTCACACTGACACCTAGTGGTCTAAAAGTTAAGTGCAAGCACTTAGCCCATTTTAATCTCTCTTTTTGTGAAAGCCCAGAGGCAATATGTCCCAGGCATGTATTTCTATAGTTGCTGAGTGAAGAGAAGTGGATGTTGGAATCGTCTCTGTATCAGCCACTAGGAATAAACCAAATATGTATGTGTTTGAGAAGAGATGAAAATCCCATGAGAAATTTTAGAAGCTGAAATTACCTGATCAGAAGCTAGTAGAGGGTTTCTCTCATAGATATGGAGAGTTCAGGGCTTGTCCTGTTCTTCTACTTCTGCTAACTGGCCTCCTTACTCGAACAAGAAACAAATAAAACCATTCAGTATATAAATTCAATGTATGATTTATTAATAATATTGCTGAGTCCGCGCCCTGGATGTTGGTCAGATCTTGCTTCCAAGAGCAGGTTAAATGACACAAAAGCTCACGTGCAACATGTAACTGATTCCCCACTCTGTCTTTCCAAGTCAGGGACAACCCCAGCAGGAATGTCTACTCTAGGGTGATAACGTATGGTGGCCCAGACAAGGTTATCATGCAAAAAGACTTTCTGGCCTTCATCCTGAACTTCATCCATTTAGGCACTTGGATATTCATAGAAAAACAGCACAAAGCATATTGGACTTTTGTGAAGGTGGGCATATCAGTTTCCTGTGGCTCCTGCAACAAATTATCACAAACTAGATGGCTTACAACAACAGAAATGTATTCTCTCACAGTTCTGGAAGCCAGAATTCTGAAATCAAGCTGTAAACCAGGCCATGCTCCCTCCAAAGGCCCTGGGGGTGTATCTATTCCTGGCCTCTTCCAGCTTCTGGTGGGTCCAGGCATTATCTGGCTTGTGGCTATATCACTCCAATCTGTCTTTGTCTTCACATGGCCTTCTCCTCCTCCTCTTATCTTTCTCCCTTCCGTATTTTATAAGAACACTTGTTCCTGGATCCAGTGCCACCTGGATAATATAGGATGATCTCATCAGATGATCCTTAATTAGGGGTGCCTGGGTGGCTAAGTCAGTTCAACTATAATTGTTGAACTATATAGTAGTTCTATTTTTAATTTTTTGAGGAACCTCCATACTATTTTCCATAATGGCTGCACCAGTTTGCATTCCCACCAAGACTGGACAAAGGTTCCCTTTTCTCCACCTCCATGCCAGTATTTGTTATCTCTTGTTTTCTTTTTTGTAATAGACATTCTGACAGGTGTGAGCTGATATCTCATCATGCTTTTGATTTGCATTTCCCTGATGAGTGATGCTGAGCATCTTTTCATGTGTCTGTTGGCCATCTGTATATCTTCTTTGGTAAAATGTCTATTCATGTCTTCTGCACATTTTTAAAATTGGTTGGCTTGTTTGCTTGTAGGAGTTTTATGGTTTCAGGTGTTACATTCAAGTCTTTAATCCGTTTTGAGTTAATTTTCATGTATGGTGTAAGATAGTGGTCTAGTGTCATTCTTTCGCATGTGACTGTCCAATTTTCCCAGCACTATTTATGGAAAAGACTATCTTTTCCCTGTTGTATATTCTTGATTCCTTGGTCATAAATGCATTGACTATACATGCATGGGTTTATTTCTGTGCTCTCTATTCTGTTCCATTGATCTGTGTGTCTGTTTTTATGCCAATACCTACTGTTTTCATTATTATAGCTTTGTAATACAGTTTGAAGTCAGGTAGCATGATGCCTCCGGTTTTGTCCTTTCTCAAAATAGCTTTGGTTATTTTTTTTCTTATGGTTCCATACAAATTTTTGGATTGTTTGTTCTATTTCTGTGAAAAATGCCATTGGAATTTTTATAGGGATTTTATTGAATCTGTATATTGCTGTGAGTAGTATGGACACTTTAATGATAATAATTCTTCCAATTCATGAACACAGAATACCTTTCCATTTATTTGTGTTCTTCCGTCTCTTTCATTACTGTCTTTTAGTTTCTAATATAAAGAACTTTCACCTCCTTGATTAAACTTATTCCTAGATATTTTATTGCAGATGGGTTTGTTTTCTTAATTTCTCTTTCTGATAGTTCATTATTAGTGTTTATAATCACTTTGGTATCCCAACATGCCACATGCTCCCATTTGTCCTCATGGTTGGCAGGGCTGGTGATTGTCTTATGCATAAAGAAACCCTTAGATGAGCACAGCAGGATAGGATGGGTCATATACCATGAGCTGCTTGAAAAAAATCTCCCAAGGTGATTGTACCATATCCTGTGCTTCTAACTTTCCCTGTCCCGTGTCAGAGGAGACCATCCAAAACACCTTTGTTTATTTCACACATCAGTTACAAAAATAACTTTAGTCAGTGAGGTGTGCTTATACCACTCAAGTAATTTTTTATTGTTTTTATTTACATTAGAGATCTGACATTGGTCCTTTGTGACATTTTTGCCACATTTATATGTACGTCATTTAAAACGTCTTAAAAGTTTTGAAAAAATATTCTCAATCAAACAAAATTTCATCCGGACAGTAGAATGTCTTCAAAAAGCTTGATCTTGTTGAAAGATCATTTTCTCCTCCATTTCAAGTCACGTTCATTTTCCTCTTCCATTTACTAAAACTAGGGTAAAAAGAAAGAAAATATCCCACTGTGGAAAAATATCAAAACAATTGTATCATTTACAAAGAGTTTTCATTTAATTTAATAATCTTTCAGATACTACTCAACTATTTACACCACTTTTTTGTGGTAAAATATACAGAACATAAAATTTGCCATTTTAACCATTTTTAAGTGTGTACAATTCCATGGTCATAAGTACTTTCACACTATACTGTGGCCATTAACACCATCCATCTCCAGAATGTTTTCCTTTTCCCCAACTAAATTCTATGCCCATTAAACACTAATTCCCCATCACCTCCTACCCTCAGCCCCCGATCATCACTATCCTACTTACTCTCTTTATGAATTTGACTACTCTACGTACCTCAGATAAGTGGAGTCATACAATATTTTTCTTTTTATGATTAGCTTATTTCACTTAACGTAATGTCCTCAAGGCTCATCCATGTTGTAGCACTAAAGAGTTTCTTCCTTTTTCAGACTGAATAACATTCCATTGTGTGCATATAACACTCTTTCTTCATCCATTCCTCCACCGTTGACACCTGGATGGCTTCCCCCTTTTGACTTCTGTGAACAACGCTGCTATGAACATGGGTGTGCAAATATCTGTGCAAGTCCCCATTTTCACTTATTTGAGTGGAATTGCTGGATTGAAGAATCAGCATGGTGTTTTCCACAGTGGCTTCACCATTTTATATTTTCACCAGCAATGCACAAGAGCTCAATTTCTCCACATTTCTTGCCAACATTTGTTATTTTCTGGTGGGTTTTTTTTTATATAATAGCCATCCTAATGGGTGTGAAGTAATAGCTCATGTGGTTAAATATTTTAATTAAAGGATATCTTTATTTTAAAATAATAGGTGACTTTCTCTGTCGTATTTTCTTTTTTTTTTTTTTTTTTTTTTAATTTTTTTTTTTCAACATTTATTTATTTTTGGGACAGAGAGAGACAGAGCATGAACGGGGGAGGGGCAGAGAGAGAGGGAGACACAGAATCGGAAACAGGCTCCAGGCTCTGAGCCATCAGCCCAGAGCCTGACGCGGGGCTCGAACTCACGGACTGCGAGATTGTGACCTGGCTGAAGTCGGACGCCCAACCGACTGCGCCACCCAGGCGCCCCTGTCGTATTTTCATTCTTTAGGAAAACCACAGAATTTTAAAAATCATAAAAACAAGAAGGGATTTTGGTGTATTTAATTTTTTATTTCTGTTCTTTGAATGAACCATCGATGTTAACAGTATGTATGTGTGTTTATATATATATATATAGATAGATAGATAGTTATATAGATATATGGATATATAGATATATATAGACACACACACATTGCTTTTTATCCAGACAAAAGGAGTTATTTTATATGAATTCATTGCTATCAATCTGATTTTTGCCTTGGGCCTTCCCAAATCATAGCCTCCTTCCCTAGCTAGATCAGTTCACACCCTTCAACTTCCTTCTGCAGCCAGATGAATAACAAACACCATCCCAGGGGGACAATGGATGAACCGAATGCCCCTGAACTGCCAATTGGATTATTCATGTCACTGACTCTAGGGGGCAGTTGTTTGGGGAGAAAAGAGACCTAATAGGTCATCCAAGTAAACATCCCACCCTGATGTGACACTCACCGAGACCAAACATCAAAAATAAAGCCAGCGGCATTGTTCGTTTTGTCTTCTCTCACCCTTTTCAGATGGCCTGTGATGTTGCAAAGTCCAGCAGGATGTCTTGGCCTCAGGCCCCATATCCCCTGTCTTGCTTTGTCTCCTTGCTCATCTCAGATCTGCTATGGTCAAGACCATGGGTAGAACAAGTACTAACACACCACCTGCCATAATGAAAGGTTCTTGGGCAGAAGGTAAATCATTAAGGTTAGGTGGAAGACGTTTTGGGTCAGAATGAGAAATTTGTCTTCTATGTGAGCTGAGGATTCAAACGCAAACTTGTAACCATACAAGATGGAAAGAAAGTCATGATTCCTCTGATGTATTTAGGCAAACATGGGATTTAGAGTCAGAAAACCTAGGTTTAGTTCTCTTTTCTACCATGTGCTGGAGCTTGGGTTTTCCTTCTCTGACAATAGGGATAAATCAAGCTTTGAGAGGATCAAATAAGATATTGTATGTAAAATTTTGTTTTAAAATGTGATTATTAGGTCTAATAATAGAATTAGAACAGATATAAAACTCCAAACTCTAGAAATTTTTGCTAACCATACAAGTGTACATAGTTTGGTGGGGGGGGGGGAGGGGGGGAGGGGGAGGGGGGTGTTGAGGGCATTTGGACCCTGAAATGAGTAATCTTAATAAGCACAAATTTTAAACTAGACGGTGGCTATGTGCTACATCCAACAACTATTGGCGCATTAGCAAGGAGTCATCAGTTCTCTCAGAAGAAAATGAAGGAATGTATGAAGGAATGGATAAGTGAAAGCCCAGAGCAGTGGAAGCCATGAAGCACCTTGGAAAGATGAGGGACCAGGGGAAAGAGGGTAGCTGGTGTTAAGAGCAAGATATACACCATGAAAAGTCTGAAATTGAGAACAGCACGATTTTAATAAGAAAGGGCGCAACCTGCTCTAACAAGTCCCGTGGTGACAAAGGTGAGAGAAGTTGCTCATCTCATGACACAGTCTTATTACTGTGACTTATGGGAGAGGAGAAGCGAGGCAAGAGGTGTGAGGTGAACGCACTGTTAAATCCTGATTACTAAATACTGAATGAATTATTTTCAAAGTTCAAAAGGAGAGACAGAGCAGGAATGCAAAGGGGGACACGAAGGGAGGGCTTCATACAGCCATGTTCTGTAGAGTGAGGTTTCAAATTTTCCCTTTCTGTTTGTGGAATCTTTCATAATCCTTCACTTCTAATGGCTAGGTTCACTCTCCTCCATTCACACTCCGGATCCTTTACTGTAACCGGTCTTGATTAGCTTGTCAACACCTTCCTCTTCTGAGCCGATTTCTTCTCACAGAACTTTCACATGCTGGGAAGGAAGTCTCTAGAAAACCCCATAGATGGCCTCATCTCCCTACCCCAGCCCACTCCGTGTAGACCATACACTTTCGGTTTCTAACTTCCTGTCAAGTGCAGAGAGAGAACTCACGGCCCGGGCTCCCGTGTCTATGTGTGTCTGTGTGTTTGTGTCTGTGCTGCAGGGAACATGGAGACTGAGAAAAAAGGAAGCAGAACATTTCTATGTTATTTTTTCCCAGGTCAAACAGCATCTTTCTCAGCCATCAAGAGTTTTTATTTTAGATCTCGTATGTTTTTAGCAAAGTAAGTTTTATTTTGCTGGTGTGTACTACGTATATATAAAAATAGAATAACCACTAGAAATAGTAAATGAAATTAAGATCTCTTTGAGATGATAGAGTTGGAGGCACAGGAAAAATGAAAGAAGTTCTGTCACATAATGGAGTGTACTTAAATATTGTCTTAAGATCCAAATAAGCCGCTAGTAAGACATCTATGAAAACACTTCAATTACCTACAAGTTTGTTAGCCAAACTGTAAATTCCTCAGAGACTATCTTCTAATTGATATATTTAGTTAACTCAGGCTGAGTGAATTATACAGTAAACAAATGTAAGTTAAATTTTCTATATAAGCTATACAAAATGGGCTAACAAAAATAAATGGTTTGGGGGCTGTTTGTCGTTCCCTACCACCAACATCTGACTTCGTATTCTCTACATCCTGTCACCATTCCATTAGCATCAAGGAGTCAACAACTTATAGCAGAACAAACTTCAGAAACATATAAGAAGTCACAGTGAAGTTCCTGATCCATTTTGCTTAAGGCATCAGAAGCCATGACAAAGTCAGAACCGTGTTGGTGCAGGAGCTATTTGGTAGGATAACCAGAAAGGTTGGAAGGCTCTACTTTGTAGAAAGATGGTGATTTTCAAGCCTGATTTTAAATACAGAAGGTACATAAAAGCCTAAAGCATCAATATACCTTGAGAGTCCAAGGTGACACAACATTTGGAAAGTGGGCCACCACTGGCTGAGCTTTACTTGCTGCTGAACTATCTTGTTTCCTCTACTCCAATTCCCTCTAGAAGAGAGAACACAGTAGGAACAAGGAAAGGATCCAGAACAGGTGCCTGAGGTAATACAAGGGGGAATAATGATGCAGAGGTTTTCTGCTAATGTACTTAGGCCAGCCTCCTGAAGCGAAATGGCCAAGTTCACCTGTGTTGAGGGGATCCAAGCAACACAGTTCCCAGAGAGACCCCACTCATGCCAGGTGCTGTCTTCTTCCTCCTTTACACCTCACAGCGGGAGGCTGGCTGCCGGGCTTGTCAGCAGCTCCTTCTTCACCTTTACAAGCCACCGACAGTCCTGTGAGGGCTCCCCCACCGCTTCCGCCATCAGCTCCTCCTACCTGTGCCCTTGCCCATTCTGCAGAGCCTGAGCTTGCCCCGAGAACTCAATTTGTGGTGAGGAGCATGTTCCCACATCCTGTTGAAGAGGGGCCTGGTGCTCCTCCAACCTCGGAGGCTCAGCCAACTGGAATCCATCACGGCCCATTCGCAATGAGGTAGAGACTCTGTGTGAGAGAGAGCTCTTAAAAACAGATTCATGAGAGGGGTTCAACACCCTTCAAGAAGCTAAGGAAATCATGTCCCCAGCTATCAAGCGTGGGCTCAATCATGGTGAAATTCAAATAAACTCAGCCCATCAGCCAGTATGTGTGATAGATATTATGGAAAGAAACGTGCCAGGCATTAGGGAGGTCTTGTTTGGGTGAGTGGTGGCGGAGGAGGGCTGTTTTCGAGGAAGAAAAATAAAAACAGTTCCCTGCTTTTACAACTCACTGGGGAAGAAGAGTAGACACAGTGTGTACTTAAGTTAGAATCCATTAGGTACCTCAATATTTAGAAAGTGTTAATGGGGATGAAAAAAACGTATTGCAGTTTCACTGTCTCTAGTGCCCAACCTGCCGTCTGTCATCTTGTGAGAAGTTGTAACAAGTACTGTATTTTCAAACCAACTTCTATTAACTCTGTCTTTACAACTAATAGCAAGTAGAGTGGTTTTATTAAGTAGTCTCTGACAATAAATAGTTTTAAGAAAGTTTGTTTTCAGATTAAAGTAATTCCCTTTTCCAAGTTCACTGAGTATAGAAGATTAAGTCTCTTTAAAAAGAAAAGAGGAGTGCCTGGGTGGCTCAGTCGGTGGCTAAGCGTCCGACTCTGGCTCAGGTCATGGTCTCGTGGTTCCTGAGTTCAAGCCCCGCATGGGGCTCTGTGCTGACAGCTCAGAGCCTGGAGCCTGTTTTGGATTCTGTGTCTCTCTCTCTGCTCCTCCCCCACTTACGCTCAGTCTCTCTCCTTCAAAAATAAATAAACACTAAAAAAAATTTCAAAAATGACACAAACACATCTTGAGGTAAAATCAGGCTTCAATTATTTTAAATTCATTAGTTCCCCATGATTCATGGCTGTTTTATCTTTTGTGTGCTTTGTAAATGAAACTTTACAAAGATGACACTTTCAAAGACATGGAACTTTGAAAACAATCTCTAGCAACAGCTTTTTTTTTTTTTTTTTTTAATTTTTTTTTTTTCCAACGTTTTTTATTTATTTTTGGGAGAGAGAGAGAGAGAGAGAGACAGAGCATGAATGGGGGAGGGGCAGAGAGAGAGGGAGACACAGAATCGGAAACAGGCTCCAGGCTCCGAGCCATCAGCCCAGAGACTGACGCGGGGCTCGAACTCACGGACCGCGAGATCGTGACCTGGCTGAAGTCGGACGCTTAACCGACTGCGCCACCCAGGCGCCCCGCAACAGCTTTTTTGTATTATTTAGTTTTCAAACAGGTATTTATAGATCTTAGATTATATTCTATTACAAAAATCAAAAGCAGACTTTCTGGTAAAGTGTTTTCAATAATCCAGGAGCAATAGATTAACTCAGGGCTTCTCAGCCGCAGCACTATTTGGACCGATAATTCTTTGTTGAGGGGCTGTCCTGTGCATTGTAGGATGTTCAGCAGTATCTCTGGCTTCTACTTACTGGAAGCCAAGAACACTCCCTTGGTCAGTCATCTCAGTCAAAGATTTTGGCAGACATTGCCAAAAATGCTTCTCATTGAGAACCACTGGATTCACCTAATATCCAAGATATGTTTAAAAGTATGAGTACTATAAAAATAAATCCCCAACTAAGCAAAACCCTGTTATCATCAACAGTGATAAAGTGTTTTTAATTTTTGATATGAAAATACGTAGACGAACTAGCTACAAAGGGGAACATTTTCTTAATGTGTTCAGTTTCTTGATGCCTGCCCTAAATGTCATCTCAGCCTTTGTTTAAGTATGTACTTGATCCATTACCTTCACATAAGTTGCTAAAAGCAAAGAAAGATTTTCTGGAATCTGGAGTTGTTAACTAGCAGTGCAGCGGGTGTAGCAAATGCATTTTCACTCACAACCTCCTCCCTGGGGGTTGTGGCAAGCGTGGTAAGTTTATGCCAGTGAAGATACACAATTCTGAGGAAGGGAAAAATATATGGGGGCTAAAGGAAATTCATTTCTATCAAGAGCATTTCTACAGTTACATCTGTGTGATTATAGAGCAAGAGACGGGAGTTGTTTGTACTAAACATTATATAAGTAGATGGAAATGTAGGTACAGAGGGAAATCATAATGAATTGCTTCAAATGACTTTGGAAAAGAAATTTGGGTAATTTGAGATGAAATGTTTGATTTACTTAAAATATCCTGAACTCAAAAGGTCTTCCAGATTTTAAATACCTCTTCTTAGGAATAAGTAGGGCCCAATCTTTAAATCATTAAAAGTTAAAAAGGTTCTGCAAACTAATGTAAAGTGTTAATAAGGGAAACCAGACACAACTCCCTGTACCATCTTCTCAGTGCTTTTGTAAATCTAAAACCTTTCTAAAAATAAAATAAAATAAAAATCTATTTTAAAAAATTGTGCAAATAATATGCACTGATGTGGATCAACTGTAAGGGAAGATGACAGAGATAATATTGAAAATATTTAACCACTGGAATTGTACAGGTACCAAGCAATCAGAATGGTTGCTTGTGATATATCCAGCTGGGCTCGAATGTAGCAACTATCAGTTCTGGAAAAGAGCAAACTGCAAAGCAAGGGTTTCCACTTGTGCAAAAAGTGGGGACAGGAAGAATGTGTGTGTGTGTGTGTGTGTGTGTGTGTGTGTGTGTGTGTTTATATATAATTGCATATGCACAGCTTAGAAATATACATAAGACCCTGAGAACAGTGGTTAACTCTGGTGAGGCAATGAAATCAGGATGAAAGAATGTCAAAAAAATTTTTTTATCATTTTTACCTTTCTATCCTTACCATTATGCAAGAAATCTAGCTATTATTGTTAAGATTAAGGGCAAATCTGGATGTTGAAAATCTTCTCTAATAAACTTAAAACAATGATAATGATCAAACAACTCCTAAAGCTAAGCAGTCAGAATAAGTGATTAAATAGTTGTAGAGATTGAGCTATTGATTTGCCAGATTTATTAGCAGTTCCTGTTTCTTCAAAGTGTCCATCCTATGTAAGAACTTACTACAATTTCTTTCTCTATCTTTCAACATTCAGTGAAAAGTTTCAGAGTGTGGGTAAACCAAACTCCAACACAATAACTCCATTATGTTATCCAGCAGTATGTGTGTTTCAGTCACATTGATTTAAAATTACAACATAATATAACGTATGGGGCTCCTGGGTGGCTCAGTCTGTTGAGCAATCGACTCTTGATAATGTCTCTGGTATTATCTCACCAGATAATACCAGATTATTGTGGGGATTGAGCCCCATATCAGGCTCTGAGCTGACGGTGGAGCCTGCTTGGGGTTCTCTCTCCCTCTCTCTCTGCCCCTCCCCCTTTCACACACATGCACACACATGCACTTTCTCTCTCTCTAAAAAAATAAATAAAAATAACATTAAAAAAAGAACATAATATAGCATAATGTATAAACTTGTCAAAGCACCATGTTGTTCACCAGAAACTAATGTAATATGTGTCAACTACACTCACATTTTAAAATTCAAAACAAATAAAATAAATATAATTAAATTAAATTAAAACATAACATTAACTGCAGTGCCTGGGTGGCTCAGTTGGTTAAGCGTCCAACTTCAGCTCAGGTCATGATCTTGCAGCCCGCGTCGGGCTCTGTGCTGACAACTCAGAGCCTGGAGCCTGCTTCAGATTCTGTCTCTCCCTCGCTCTCTGCTCCTTCCCCACTCGTGCTTGCTCACTCTGTCTACCTCTCTTTCTCTCTCAGAAATAAACATTAAAAAGAATTTTTTTAAAAAAACCATAATGTGAACTATTATAACTTCAGAATTTGATCACCTGGAGAAAATGATATTATATGACTAGTGAATTATAAAAAATAAGGTTGGCAAACAATCATTGGCTGTGCAGTACAGGTAATTCTTGATCTAAGAATGTTACATGCATTCATCCATTTAATCTTGATTTAAAAACAGAATCCTGTGAAAAACGGAGAGTTATTATTATCATTTTACAGATGAAGAAAACTGAGTCTCAGAGAGGTTAAGTAACTTGTTAGGTCACGTGGCCAGTAAATGACAAAATCAAGATTTGAACCCAAGTCAATAATCCTAGAGCCTGGGTTATTAACCATGATGTTGCACAGCCTCCTGGGTCTGGGCTGGCAGCTAAGAGACTTAAGTTCCAGTTCTGAATCAACCACTTCCATATTTTCTACTGTAAAACCAGGACGTGGAGTTTGACAATGGGTTTGTTTGTTTCATGGGTTTTCCCCCATGAAACCCAAGATAAGCAGTTGCGATCACTAAGTACAATATTGCTGTAATCTTTTATTTGCTCTTTCCTCTCCAGTGCAGTGAGAGAGGAGGACTAGATGATTCCTAAGGCTTCCCTTGCAGTATAAAACTAGGAGACCCTCTGATGTTATAAGCATGCTTACAGTTATTAGCTTAATCGACTTAATAGCCCCATGAAGCTGCATTGTTATTCCTATGATAGAACTGAGCAAACTAAGGCCCAGAGACCTTATGTCCCCAGCCCTAAGTTAAACAGCTGGTAAGATTCAAACCCAGGCAGTCTGGCTCCCCACTCTGTGCTATTAACCACTCTGCAATGTAGCTTCTTGTTATAAATCTAGAATAAATTATAGATCTAGAATATACATTGCAAAATATAAAATGAGTCCAGAATAAAGGAGTTCTTCCCTGGAGACCAACTTTCTTACAGATGGGGAGCACGTTTTTGTGTTAATACTTCTGTATGCATCTTGTGTTAGGGTTTGGAGTCTCTGCAGCCGTGATCTCCTTGGGAGGACACAGGGAAGGACCCATCTTCTCCCATTCTATCCCCCAGCACCCCAACTCTCCCTAGTCCTGCTGTCTTCCTGCCTAAGGCCTTCAGGGATTGTTTGAGGATTGGAAGATATCATGGGGACAAAAAGAGTGGTCAAGGTAGGCAACGTAAAAAACAAGATGTTCTCAGCAACTTGAAGATAGGGTAGTAAGTTAAAGGAGCAAATTCAAACTGGAAAATGGTGTTCTCGTCTGCTTTTCTCCTCCTAGCACCTAGGTTCCCTTCCCCCATCCTGCAACCACACATGCATTGTGGTTTGGAACAAAGAAAAACTCCAGCTGAGGGCACCACTTCTTTTAAATTGCAAGTCACAGTATTCATTCAGCTCCTTGCCAACCCTTATTTCCCCGAATATGCATTAGAAGCCTGAAGGTCTCAGACCCCAGCCCACGTGTTGTGGGGATACAAGAAGGAATGAGACCATTTGTGGACTTCAGATCCCTAGATACACCTGAGTTTGCATTCCTGTGCTCACAGTTCCTGGCTGTGAGCCCTTGAATAGGCTACTTAATATTTCTTTTTTTTTTTTTTTAATTTTGTTTTTAACGTTTATTTATTTTTGAGACAGAGAGAGAGAGCATGAACAGGGGAGGGTCAGAGAAAGAGGGAGACACAGAATCTGAAACAGGCTCCAGGCTCTGAGCTGTCAGCACAGAGCCTGACGCAGGGCTCCAACCCATGGACCGCGAGATCATGACCTGAGCCGAAGTCAGACGCTTAACGGACTGAGCCACCCAGGCGCCCCAATATTTCTAATAATAGTTTCCATATATTGAGCCCATGATCTGGTTTTGTGGTACGGAGTAGGGCATCGAAAAGTGAGATGTATTTGGACATGTGGCCAGATAGGTGTTAGTGGAGAGAAATAAAACATCTTCTAGGTGAATATTAAAGCACAAAAATGGAAACTGTCACGGCCACAGGTGTATCTTCAGTGATTTTTTTTGATGCTTCAGATTTTCTTTTTTTTCTTTTTTTTTTAATTTTTTTTTTTTAACGTTTATTTATTTTTGAGACAGAGCATGAACGGGGGAGGGGCAGGGAGAGAGGGAGACACAGAATCCGAAGCAGGCTCCAGGCTCTGAGCCATCGGCCCAGAGCCCGACGCGGGGCTCGAACTCACGGACCGCGAGATCGTGACCTGAGCCGAAGTCGGACGCTTAACCGACTGAGCCACCCAGGCGCCCCAGATTTTCAAATATTTCTAGAAGAACTAGAAAATGTCAAATCCTTGCTTTGGAAGGAAAGAGCAAACACACCATGAATTTTTCCAGACTACATGGGATTATATTCAGAGAAGGGTAACTATTTGTTGTCTTTACTGAATAATATCCTAATTCTAGACAAGGACAGAAACTGTGCAGCAGGCCTTCTAAGAGGGAGTGTTAAATGTCCTTCTAGAAGAGAGGAGACTGGAGAAACAACAAGTCTGGATGTGAGACTTCCCAGCCAGTCTCTACTGCTTCCTGGTCACCTTCCCTGTGGGTTCCCAAGAGAGGACCAGTTTGGGAGGTGATCACATTCTGCCTGCTAGTCTGGTTCCAATTGAATCAGCAGCACTCCATATTTACAAATAAGTAGAAAAACTCACTGACTATTTACTTATCCAAATGAATGAGCTTTTCTGCCACATCTCAGTTCTCAAGCAGATAACACCTTAAACGTGGATGGGAACAGAAGTCCTCTTGCAAACCACAGAGATGTTAAACATGGCCGTGCTGTAGAAAGCGTGCCAGCTGGATTTATAGAAGAACTTATTTTCATTTTTTCAAGTGCAGTTTCTGTTTAAGAGGCCCGACTGTAAAATATGGAAGAAGTCCCTTATTAGTCACTTCCATATTTTGTCAAGTAAAACAAAGGAGAAACACACCAAGTTTTAGAAGAAATCCAACAGGAGAGCTGGAGAAAGACAAAAGGTAGGTTGTAACTTAAACAGAAATAGACGAGTCAGTCTAAGACAAGCAAAACAAAACAAAACAAAACACTCTATGCACAGTAACAGCCCTCCCCTTCAAGAAACTCTCACAGAATATTTTGCCATAGAGGAAGATAAGTGTTACAATGTCTTCCTAACCAATCAGGGACGCTGCAAGCCTCAAACCAGGAAGCCCTTTAGAGTGTAGTATTTTAAATTGTGCAAGTGAGACTTCTGGCTCTCAGTTAGTTTTTGTTCCCTGTGCTTGTAGGACACAAAAGCAGATGTGAAGTCCCTCATGGCGAAGTTTAACACGGGGGGCAACCCCACGGAGGAGGTCTCTGTCAACAGCCGCCCCTTCAAAGTCGCGGGGCAAAGCTCACCTTCAGGAGTACAAGCTAAAAAGAACCTATTCAACAACCAAGGAAGTGCCAGCCCTCCTGCGGGACCTAGCAACGTACCTAGGTTTGGGTCCCCAAAGCCACCTTTGGCAGTGAAACCTTCATCTGAGGAGAAGCCTGACAAGGAGCCCAAGCCCCCGTTTCTAAAGCCTACGGGAGTGGGCCAAAGATTTGGACCACCGGCAAACTCAGCCACCAGAGACCCTGAGGTAAAAGTGGGATTTCCAAAACCTGTAGGCCCCAAGCCCATCAATGTGCCCAAGGAAGATTCCAAACCTGTGTTTCCCCGGCCCCATGGGAATAAGCCTTTGCTTCACAATGTAAACGAAGACCACGACCTAAAGCCACCAGGCCCCAAGCCGGGCTCTAATCCCCCAGCCCAGGAAACTGAGCAGAAGCAAGTGTTCCCCAAGTTGGCTGGGGTTAAAGGCAAGTTTGGGCCAGCCTCCCAAGACCACGACCCCAAGCCCCTCTTAACCAAGCCTGTCTTTGGCCAGAAGCCATCCCTGAGTAGCGATGACAGCCATGAAGACGAGAACGCCACCAAGAACGCGTCTCTACAGAAAGGCCTCCCGACCCCCCTTGGAGCCAAGTCCAAAATGACCCCTTTAAAACCAACAAGGCATGACGAAGAAAATAAAGACCAGGGAGGAGAGACGTCAAGTTCACCTTTCCCTGGCGTGGTTCTGAAACCTGCCGTGAACAGAGGAAGCCCAGGCCTCTCCAAAAATGCTGAGGAGAAAAAAGAAGAGAGGAAGATAGATGCTGCTAAGAACGTCTTTCTGAGCAAAATGAATCAGGAGGACCCAGCCTCTGGGGCTCCTCCTGCCAAGTTCCCTAAGACGCCTTCTAAGCTGACAGGGGCAGGGCCATGGGGCCAAAGTCAGGAGAAGGAAAAGGGAGATAAGAATTCAGCCACCCCCAGGCAGAAGCCCCTGCCTCCCCTGTTCACCCTGGGCCCACCGCCACCAAAGCCCAGCAGACCCCCAAATGTTGACCTGACGAGATTCCGCAAAGCCGCTTCTGGAAACAGTGAGTTCTTTTCTCGTTCACTATTTAACAAGTTTTGTTCTACAGCAGAGGGTGTTTTACCTTCTGGGGAAAAAAATTATAACAAGGAATGATTCCATCACCGGGACTCCTGGCATGTGGTGACCTTTCTTTGGCATTTTTTTTTTTTTTGCTTCAGTATGGGAGGTGTGAGAGGCAAAAATCCTTAGTTCTGTGAGCATGTGCCTTGGTGGGCCGCTTTTGGGGTGGGAAGGGAAATATATCCACTTGATCGATGAGTGGTTTTGCTTTCATTTACTTCCTTAGCTGGGTTTCATTTCTGTTGGATGAGGCTAAGGTGTGTTCCCCTTACTACCACAAAAGAGTTAGACAAAAAGATGAGCAAACTTTTCAGTTGATGGTTTTCAGACTGGGTCAATTCTGATGCCCAGGAACATTTGGCAATGTCTTGAGGCAGTTGTGATTGTCACTACCGGAGGTTGCTACTGGCAGGTAGCAGATAGAGGCCGGAGTGGCTGCGAAACATCTCGGACCACGTAGGGCAGCCTGCCTCAGCAAAATAGCCAGCCCAGTGTCAATAGTACAGAGCTTGAGAAAACCGCTTCCAAGTGATCTTAAATGTCCAAAATGTCATCATGCGTTTCCTAAACCCAATATTCAAATAAGAGAGGAAACAGGGCTCAGGAAATGCCACTTGCTGTTTTGTAGTTCAGCTGTTTTCTACTTCTCGACATAAATCTTTCTGAACTTTGCTGATTCCTAAAGTAGTACCTAACTAGGATAAGCCAAAGGGACACCTTAGTCTCCTTTGGGGTAAATAGCTTAATTTTCTTCCAGAGATGTTACAGTCCTATGGCACATGCTAAAACTTGATGCTGAATGGCCTGACTTCCCACGTCATTGTAACCCTGCAGAGTGACAATGGAAGCTCACTTATACCTGAAATGATTAATATTTTAGGCCAATAATGTGCAACTATTGTTTATTATTGGGGAAGGTGGAGAAAGGATGCTTGTGGAATAGTGACCACACCACTATCAGACATATTTTCTTCCTTACAAAAATATGGCCTAATTAAAGCAGTTCTAAGTATAAGTATGTTTTTCTTTTTCAGTTCTGCAGAAGCATCTTGCAGTCTATCATCTTCCTCAGATCAATATCTTGCTGTTGATCAACAGATTAGTGATCAAATCCCCCATTAATCTATCCTGTAGAAAGCACATTTGAAATGACGCCATGATTATCCATCTTCTAGAAGGATTCAGCCTTGTCACATTTGTGTCCTCCTCATCTGTCACCTTCTCATTTTAATACTGGTCCATAACTCAGAAACATTATTTTTGTGACAATTTCTAAAAGATTCCCTCTGACTTCCCTTAGTTCTTCTGTGCCTCAGATAAAATT
The DNA here is from genome assembly GCF_024362965.1 of Panthera pardus. Taxonomy (NCBI): domain Eukaryota; kingdom Metazoa; phylum Chordata; class Mammalia; order Carnivora; family Felidae; genus Panthera; species Panthera pardus. Next base: position 31,505,220 of record NW_026526765.1, on the reverse strand, counting down.
AAAAAAAAAAAAATTAGCTATCATAACCTCCGTCTAACCTCTAACATCAAACCAGGGAGACTTAGTGATGTTAAGTAGAAATCCTTGGGCGTTTTATTCCATGTTCTCCATCTTTATTTCCACTCAACTCCCAGGTTTGGGTGGTGGTAACCAGTTGTCTGGTGTCATGCTGTTGAAATGCTAATGGAGTCCACTGCTCTACAGTCCCGGCAAGGGACTGTCACTATTGGTCAGTATTGAGCTGACCACCAGTGCGATAAAGTTCCAAGGGACCGAGGCCAAATTGCCCAGTAGGCAGAGTGGGTCCTTGCCTTCTTTTCTCCCTTTCCCCCACGCTGAGCTGCCTCCCTACTGCTCAAGTGCCCACGACACAATTTAGACTCTAACTCCTCCTATAATGTATCCCACCTCTAACTCAGATCCCTTGGAATATATTATCCTCCAAAAGTGAGGCAGTTCCCTCCTCGTCCACCTTTTTCACAAATCAAAACTCAGTCCTTCTTGATTTGAACTGACCTCAGGTTAGTGTCAGGATAAAGCAAGCAGATTCCTAACTGTAAATTGTGGGTAATACCCCTTTAAAGCATTCACATTTTTTTTTAATGTTTAAATTTTTTAACTGATTTTTTTTAAATAGAAATTACATCTGGCTGAAAAAAAAAACAAGTATAAAATGATATACAGTCCTTGTCTGTCATTTTCTGGGTCTTCTCAGCCTCTGCCCCACAGAAACCACTTTTCTTAATTTCTATGTCCATCCAGTTTCCTTATGTCTATGTACGCAAATGTAAACATAGATATTAATCCCCTTGGCTTTATACTCAAGAAGTAGGACATTATATGCAATGCTTTGTTCCTTGCTTTTTAAAAAAAATAATTAAAAAATCTTGTATATCTTTTCATATTTTAATAAGAGGTAACTGAATATTCTTTAGAGTTGCATAATCTTCTGGTAAATGAATGACTTACCTAATCGATTGAAGAACTTGTACTGTTTCCAAACCTTTTCTCTTCAAAACAATGCTGCAAAAAATAAGCTTGTATAGGTGACTTATATGTTATTTTCTGAACACTGAGAATTTCCTAACAGGCAGGTCTGCTGACTCCTGATCCTACCACTGCTATTTTTCCCAAACTACACGAAGGAATTTAGCATTCCACTTAAGAAGGTTAAAAATATACCAGATTTAGAAACTATATAGTGTTCGAATTAACCAAAGCTTCATCTAATTACTCTGCAGGTTTTCAAAGCTCTAAAACTATTTTTTCTTAGCCTTCTACCTGATTCCTTCCTTTCCAGGTTCATATCCAACCCCTTAAACCTCTTCCCCAGACCTACTCTCCATCTTTTATCATCTTTGTCCAGTATATTGCCCATCAAAAATATGTATTATTTATTGAGGACTTGTTACATACCAGATACACACTACCCTGTTCGCTCCTCCCAAGAACCCAATGAAATAAGAATTCTATGAGGAAACTAAAGTTCAGAGACGTTGGGTAATTTGCCCAAGGCTGTACCATGACTAAGCAGGGGCAGAGCTGATCCTTGGGTGTCTCTGATTCCAGGGCTAGGGTCCCCCTCAGCACACTCCCTGCTAGGCTCCTTCTCTTGAAACATAGGATATCTTGAGATAATAATTGGGGCATAAGGGATATTCAAAGAATTCTCATTCTTCTCTCTCTCTCTCTCTCTCTCTCTTCTTTGGCTGAAACTTTTTTTTTTTTTTTTTTAACTACAAATACCACCGTAAGCTACATGAAGACAGACACCAGTCTGCTTAACATTATTTATTTGGAGCATAGAAATAATACCTTCTTGTTCATTGCTCGGGTCTGTCATCCCACCAAAGTCTATTTAATCAGATTTTAGTATTAATATTCTCTATAGCTTAGCAATTACTTTAACGAATTAGATAACCCCTGTCAATAGGCTTGCATTCCATTGAATAGAGGTTCCATGTGAAATGAATATTACACATGGGGTCTATATTATAGATCTATTTGGCTTACTTACTAGTAAACCATAAGCTCGAATATAACATACTGTTTTTCTGAACATGAAGCTAATAACTTTTTTCCCCCAGAACCATTTGGGATTACAAAAGCCTAAACTTTCAAAAGATAAAAAATCCAAAATATCAAAATGTTTTCTAAACTAACCTTGTCTCTGGTTCCTTTTGTTTCCTGGGCCAGCGGTGAGAAGAGTTCATCCTAAGCATCAGTGTGTGCCCAACCAGCAAAGTTTTGGTTGTTAAGATCCCCTGGCTTGACTGTTGGTTTGCATGTGGGAGTTAGTAATAAATCTGCTTGGAAATATTCCATCCAACCCTTTTTCTGGTCTTGTTCTTAATACTGGAGAGAAACTAAGCTCATCTTTCTATATGTTAGCTTTAAGAATGATCAGTTAAGCATCCTGACAATTGAAGAGGTAAGGCCAGGGTCCCAGTGGGTGTTAGCAAAGGGCTAATGGTGTGACTGACCCTCCATACCTGCTTATGCATCGCTTCAACTAATCCAGCCAGCAGTAGTTTGGAACCTAAAGGTGCCCGGGCTATTTTCAGCAGCAAGGATAGGAGGAGGCACGATTCTCCTTCATATACTCTAAACTATCTCTCTCTAAAATTGGATATTTATACATCACATTATATCAATGTGTGCTGTTCCGAACCATTACAAGGGAAAGGGATTCTATGCTCAAACACATTTTAAAAATTGGGGGGGTGGTAAGTAGACCTTTTTACAGCAGAGTTTCTACAGGCATTTGCAATAATACTGTACACTTGGAATCTAAGAACAAGGAACCTAAAAAACAGATCCCAGGCACGTTTTCTGGTTTTTTTTTCTTTTTTAATTTAATTTAATTTTTTAAATTTACATCCAAGTTAGTTAGCATATAGTGCAACAATGATTTCAGGAGTAGATTCCTTAATGCCCCTTACCCATTTAGCCCATCCCCCCCGCACAACCCCTCTAGTAACCCTCTGTTTGTTCTACATATTTAAGTCTCTTCTGTTTTGTCCCTCTCCCTGTTTTTATGTTATTTTTGTTTCCCTTCCCTTATGTTCATCTGTTAAGTGTCTTAAAGTCCTCATATGAATGAAGTCATATGATATTTGTCTTTCTCTAATTTCACTTAGCATAATACCCTCTAGTTCCACCCACGTAGCTGCAAATGGCAAGATTTCATTCTTTCTGACTGCCGAGTAACACTCCATTGTATATGTATACCACATCTTCTTTATCCATTCATCCATCAGTGGACATTTGGGCTCTCTCCATACTTTGGCTGTGGTTGATAGTGCTGCTATAAACATGGGGGTGCATGTGTCCCTTCAAAACAGCACACCTGTATCCCTTGGATAATACCTAGTAGTGCAATTGCTGGGTCGTAGGGTAGTTCTAATTTTAGTTTTTTGAGGAACCTCCAGACTGTTTTCCAGAGTGGCTGCACCAGTTTGCATTCCCACCAGCAGTGCAAAACAGATCCTCTTTCTCTGCATCCTTGCCAACATCTGTTGTTGCCTGAATTGTTAATGTTAGCCATTCTGACAGGTGTGAGGTGGTATCTCATTGTGGTTTGATTTTTATTTCCCTGATGATGAGTGATGTTGAGCATTTTTTCATGTGTTGGTTGGCCATCTGGATGTTTTCTTTGGAGAAGTGTCTATTCATATCTTTTGCCCATTTCTTCACTGGATTTTTTTTTTTTTTTTTGGAGGTGTTGAGTTTGATAAGTTCTTTTTAGATTTGGATACTAACCCTTTATCTTATATGTCGTTTGCAAATATCTTCTCCCATTCTGTCAGTTGCCTTTTAGTTTTGCTGATGGTTTCCTCCACTGTGCAGAAGCTTTTTATTTTGATGAGGTCCCAATAGTTCATTTTTGGTTTTGTTTCCCTTGCCTCTGGAGCCATGTTGAGTAAGAAGTTGCTGTGGCCAAGGTCAAAGAGGTTTTTGCCTGCTTTCTCCTCAAGGATTTTGATGGCTTCCTGTCTTACATTGTCTTTCATCCATTTTGAGTTTATTTTTGTGTTTGGTGTAAGAAAGTGGTCCAGTTTTGCTTTTCTGCATGTCACTGCCCAGTTTTCCCAGCACCACTTGCTGAAAAGACTGTATTTCATTGCATATTCTTTCCTGTTTTGTCAAAGATGAGTTGGCCATATGTTTGTGGGTCCATTTCTGGGTTCTGTATTCTGTTCCATTGATCTGAGTGTCTGGTTTTGTGCCAGTACCCAGGCACAGTTTCTGAAACATCTCACAGATTGGGCCAGTTCAGAACACTGAAAAGTTAAAGGCAAAGCTCTATGGTACACAGACTGAAAGTGAAGCATGGGTTGGCTTCAGGTGGCCACGTTGTTCTGCTAGATCACTGTCCACGTGTCTGATGTGCATTTTGTGGCTGTTGTCACTCTTAGTTTCGGCTCCATCCTGAGCCCACTCTACTTCATTTGCCTTCCTTGGTCTTTGGGAAAGCAGTTTGCCATAAGACCTCTGGATCTTCTGTTCCAGGTTGAAACTTCTGGGGAACCATTGACTGTTAATTGGGCAGCTTACCTGGGTTTAACTCTAAAACAGAAATTCCTGGGGTGCCGGGGTGGCTCAGTCAGTTAAACATCCAACTCTTGATCTCTGCTCAGGTCATGATCTTACCGTTTGTGGGATTGAGCCCTATGTCAGGCTCTGTGCTGACCGTGTGAAACCTGTTTAGGATTCTCTCTCTCTCTCTCTCTCTCTCTCTCTCTCTCTCTCTGCCCTCTGCCACTTGCACTCTCTCCCTCAAAATAAATAAATAAATATTTCAAAAAGATAAATAAAATAAAGCAGAAATGCCTCTGAAAGAGCATTCCCTTTCTTAACCACAAAAGCCCACAAGCCACTGTTCAAAACTTAAGAGCTTCCCATTCTTCATCTTTCTCTCTAAGTTCTTAACTTCTGCTCTTCTAAGATAAACCAGCTCTTCAGTCTAAACCCTGTTCTCACAAACAACCTGCCTTATCCCAACAGTAACCTTTGGGCATTTTTTAATCTAATGTTTTCATCATTTTTATAACCAATCTATATGGTCTTTATTTTTATATTCTGGCATTTATTTATTTTTTTTTTTTAATTTTTTTTTCAACGTTTTTATTTATTTTTGGGACAGAGAGAGACAGAGCATGAACGGGGGAGGGGCAGAGAGAGAGGGAGACACAGAATCGGAAACAGGCTCCAGGCTCCGAGCCATCAGCCCAGAGCCTGACGCGGGGCTCGAACTCACGGACCGCGAGATCGTGACCTGGCTGAAGTCGGACGCTTAACCGACTGCGCCACCCAGGCGCCCCTATTCTGGCATTTAAATTTACTGTGGAGAAGTCTGGGACCACCCTGAATTTCCCCCCCTTTGAACGTGATTATCTTTTCTATCCGGATTCCCAAAGAAATCTCTGTCTTTAAGGTTTAAAAACCTAGCCAAAGTATGTTAGTGTCAGTCACTCCATCGTCAGTATTTTCTGAGAGATGTTCCTCTTTGCTTTGGGGGATTTTCTGTTCCATATAAATAGAGGTCACACCAATTTCTTTAGATCTGGCTGATGGGTGACAAATGCATGTGTTCTAATCCAGTATGATCAATTCACCAGCTCTGAGTGTTGCTTCTAATCCACTCTTCTGTGGAGCAAAAGATAGCTGTGCTGATCTTGAGGGCTGGATGCTGTTCCATTTTCTGAGATTTCATTTTGTTTCCTATACCAGGGCAAGGCCAATCATGGTGGCTCATCCCCCTTCTGCCTCTGATATGATTCTGTCATGGTATTTAGGGCTTTCACGCTATAGGTTTCTCCTTGACCTTCCCCAGAGTGTTCACTCACCCCTGAGCCCACTTCTACAACCTGGAGTGTACTAAGGAGAACTCACAGGTTTTCTAAAATCAGTGCCTTCTGGAGGCACCTGGGTGGTTCAGTCCAGTAAGCATCTGACTCTTGATTTTGGCACAGGTCATGATCTCACAGTTCTTGAGTTCAAGCCCCATGTTGGGCTCTGGGCTGACAGTGAGGAAACTTCTTGGGATTCTCTCTCTCTCCCTCTCTTTCTGCTCCTTCCTGGCATGTTCTCTCTCTCTCTCTCTCTCTCTCTCTCTCCCTCTCCCTCTCCCTCTCCCTCTCCCTCTCCCTCTCTCCCTCCCTCCCTCCCTCCCTCCCTCCCTCAATAAACAAACTTTAAAAATTTTAAATTAATCAAGTCAAATCACTGTTTTCCCCTAGTATTGCTCCTCATTCTAGGGAACAGGTGGAAAGCTTTATTTGCCTCCTATGGCACCTTCTGTTTCTTCCCCTAGGCCAACAGTTGTTGATGTTTATCCAACTATGTTATTTTTATGGGTGATGGCCACTAAAGTGAGTTTGGGATATTATTTATCTTGCCCTATTTTAGTTTTACTATTTTATTTTGGAATTGGAAGAGGGAGATTCTGCAAGTCTCCCTCGTTACTTAATATTAAATAAGTATTTCAGTTATGATCTAGGTATCAGCAACACTTCCAAAGGAACCATCAACGCACTCCTTCACAAGGCAGAAAGGAGACTGATGTGAAGTGCATGGTCACTGCTTGTTTCGTATCCTCTGGACTATGCTGGCTGGCCAAAGACACTCCGATGACCACTCCAGGAATCTGTCCTGAAGAGTTTTTCAGGTCACAATCAAGGTGAAGGGCAAGGGAGAGTTCCAGCTACCTGATGGGAGTTTACCTCTGGAGTGTGGGTAGTGTCTGACCTCTAAAAACCTGAAAACTCCCTGAGAGTAGTTATATTTTAAGCTTTTAATAGCCAATTACTTTATACTGAGACTAGTAGAAGAATGGAGTACTGGAGAGGAAAATGAGCCGGAAGAAGGAGAGGACACTGGGGCTGACCTCTGAGGAAGGCAGTTTCCTCTCTTCAGGGTCTAAGTCATTTTTGTCATAGAAAAGCCCCCTCCACATATTTTGCTTCCTGGTTCCTTGCTCCATGCTTTCTTTGGCTTTAAATTTCTTCCTTAACTGTTCAGGTGCCAGCTCGTCTTTTAATATTAGTTTTAGCACAACAGTGGTCCATACTTGTCATCTAATCTGCAGGGGAAATTTTCTTTATAGTGATAGTCAACCATATCTGTATGAGGGACTATGGCTTTTCTTAGTTAGGGAAGAGAAATTTCTGTAAAACCCAGTTTGGAGCAACATGCCATGATTTATCCTATTGTAATAACTTCCTGTGATCAAGCAGCAAGTTGGTATATTTTTAAGCTGCTTACAAAATAAAATACGGAAATACTGCCTAATCTAGTGGCATTATGTCAACATAGGATCTGTGCTAGATCAAAGAAGATACAGCAACTTACAACATAAATATTTTCTTTTATAGTGACTGACTTACCCATAAATAAAGTATAAAATGCATATGAGATGTTTAGTATATACCAAATTTGATTAAAATTATTTAAGTCTTAAAATAGTCATGTAACCCATAGAGGGAAAAGCATTAAAATGAAATGTCAAATACTTAAGAAAGGAAAATTAGAAAGTCAAATCTAAAAATCAAATACAAATACATATTGAGTCTAATAATCAAATACATACTCTTCCTGATTTACTTTCAATTGTGTTTGCACACATTAAAATATTTTAAAAACTAAAAAAGAAATTTAAAGACTAGATAGAAAGATTGGGTAAATGTTATAATTCAGTCTGCTCACTGGGCAGGAGATACCTTGCTTCATATAATCTGCTAAAACTATTTCCAAGCCAGTACCCTTTTTTTTAAAGGATTGGATTTCCACCATATGCATTTGCCACTAAATGCTCCTTCTTGGCCGTGACGAAAATTATTTCTGAATATTATGGGTTCATATGCTAATGACACCTCTTTGTGCATATGTTTTTTATTTTCAAACCAAAGTGAAATTAACTTACATGACACATGAATAATTCCAATTATTGAAAGAACAAATTATGCCTCAGGAGGAGAAATCCAGCTGCTTGTTTTTACAAATATATCTGGAAATGTCCGTTTCTTTTAGAAGAAACACCATCATGATAGTTATGGCAAGGCTCTAAAGCCCCGAGAACCACCTAGAGCACTAGATTGTTTGTTTTTCCAGCATCTGAGAAACAGGGAAGAAAGATTCTAGAAGTCGGAGACTTTAACTGCCATATTCACCACTAGCAAACACACACACACACAAAAACATGTTTCTCTTCCGTTTAAATTGCCACTAAAGAAAAACGATTGTACTTTATTCTGTCTGGCATAGCAAAGGTAGAAAAAACACGTACAACAGCCAATAGCAATAGATACTATCAGGAAAAAGTAACTGAAGGTGAGACATCTGGCTGTAAAAAAAAATTTGAACAGAAAACCATATGAGGTTTTTCTTTCCCCAAAGTAAGAACGGGTGTTGTAGAAGCACTATCTGTATTTATTATAGCAGTCGGCTTCTCTCTGCAGCTGCACGTCTGCACACAACGGCTTCTTCAGCCAGCGGCACGCTCCTGGCAACCGAGAGTGTGTTTTTCCAGGGCTGGCAGTGGATCTGTTGAGGCACAGGAAAAGGTTCTTGCCACATAACACCACTATTCTCTTGATCTGCCTGTAATTCTCAGAACCATCACGTAGTGCATCTGGCGTTCAAGAGCATCGTGTGTAGTGATACCACGAGTACAACCAGGCGGCTGAAAATCTTTCCAAAGTAAGCGCAAGGCGGATAAATACCACAGGTATCCAGATTGTGTTCGAGTGTTCGTTCCCCCTATTCGGGAATAACAGTTGCTCAACTCCATTATGGGGAGAAAGGATCCTGGATGAGTACTAAAAGTGCCCCCTCATAGTGGTTTGTTTTTAACTCGTACAGTATTTTCTATTTTTGTTCCAAATTGTCACCTTAAAGAAGCTGATGTACTCACATCCTCTCAGTTACTGAGGATCTGGACTGCAGCTTCTTCAGGACCCCCTTCTCCCTGTTTCCAGAACTTCAGCTTCACACACACACACACACACACACACACGCACGCACACATGCATGCATGCACATGACTTTCTCCTCAGCCGCTTCTTCAAAAGCAGTCTCATGTGGCAGGAGGATAAGTCAAGTTTACAAAATACATTTGTCATTCATGTTACTCTAAAATAAAGAAGATTTTCTAGACCTGATAGAGCAGTTTAACAGGCAGGAAACCTCACTATATTGTAGAAAGAAGCCGTCTTTGATTTCTCTGAAGCCTTGAGTCCTTAGTCCTCACGGGGAGAAATTAATCATGTCTGGCTGAGTGGCATGAAAGCAGATGAGGTTTGTAGATCTTCTGCCAGATCTCTATCTGCCAGTTGGGAACTCTTGCTTTCTTCGCTAACTCTGAGTGATTATCTAAATGGACCTACTGGTTGGGTGGACTGTTACAAGGTGAGGCAGTGTGTTAGCTCAAACTGCTAGTTACAAAAATACTCGTGGCTTAGAAGCAACAGAAATTTCTGTCTCACGGTTCTGGAGGTTGGGAAATCCAAGATCAAGGTGTTGGCAGATTTGGTGAGAACCCACTTCCTGCTTGTCTTCTCACAGTGTGGGTATGGCAGAGGGATGAGGGAGCTCTCTGGCATCTCTTCTGTAAGGGCGTTAATCCCATTCATGGGGGCTCCAGCCTCAGGACCCCATCACCTCCTAAAGGCCGCCCTCCTAGCACCATCACATTAGGGATTAAATTTCAACACCTGAATTTGAGGGATGCATTCAGTGTATAGAAGATGGCCTGTGACATTCAACCTAGCAAATGGTACTCCGCCACAATGCACCCAACTGCCTCCCTCCTATTCTCTTGCTTTCTTCTGCATTCTTGTCTTCTAAGCTCTGATTATGTTTTCAATCGTATTCTTTTCCATTCCTCCGTACCATCACTGCAAATCTCCTTTCTTTTGGGTCAATGAAACCTATTAGTAGAACCTACAGAAAATGCTGAGCTTTATGGAGGCATGACAACCAAAGAGGCTGCTGAGTTCTGAACTACTAAGAAACCATGGTTAATTACATGGGCCAACATGATTTTGAAATGGAAAACCTAAGGCAGAAAATAGAAAAGCTGCTGGTGTGCTCCTTAAAGTCTGGATAAAGTCGGGCACCTGGGTGGCTCAGTGGGATAAGCATCCAACTTCAGCTCAGGTCATGATCTCATGAGCCCCACATTGAGCCCCACGTTGGGCTCTGTGCTGACAGCAGAGAGCCCACTTTGGATCCTCTGCCCCCCTCTCTCTCTGCCCCTGCCCTGCTCTCTCTCTCTCGCTCTCTCTCTCAAAAATAAGTAAAAACATTTTTTTTAATCTAGATAAAGTTAATTTCAAATGCCAGCCCGTGTTTCGTGGAAAAATTGAATCCGATCAATGAAGGACAAAGCCACTTGAATTTTCAAGGTCACTTCAGGTTTCTGGCTCTTGCCTCTTCTAACTTGTCACAGTTTAGGAACCGCCTCTCTGGCCCTGCGCTGTACTGCAGTCACCCAGACGAGACTTGTAGCCTTTCCTCAGTTTTCACCACAAACCACTCACCGAAGACGTTTTTGTGCGTGACAGACTTCAGTGAAGGTGTCAGACACTGGAGTCATTTACATTGCATCAAAGCCAGAAATTTAAAACAGAATATTGGCAGCTAGGGATTTTATACCTCAGGTTCCCCTCACATCCTCTGCTGTTCACCTTCTCCTTTCCTTCCTTATTTCTTTGACCTTTCTTTCCTAAGGGCAAAGAAGAATCAGAACATTCTTTCTTCTTTTTTTTTTTTTTAAGTTAATTTACTTATTTGAAAGAGACAGATGCGGGGGCACAGAGAGAGAGGGAGAGAGAGAATCTGATGCAGGGCTCAAACTCACAAACCATGAGACCATGACCTGGGCTGAAATCAAAAGTCGGACGCTTAAACGATTGAGCCACCCAGGTGCCCAGAGAACATTCTGTTTTCTTTTTCAGGATAGTTTGGCTGTCTGCGATCCAAACCCTTACACTAAACTATTACCTTCCTTTGTATATCAACAGAAGTTCTTTATTCAAAAGTCTCCATGCCATTTCCTTTGAAAGTGGAAGACATTGGTGGGACGGATGGCCAGTGGGGAGGAAGTGGTTTTATTTTGTATTGCTATTAATGGCCATTATATTACCAGAAACAAGCTGCTAATAAATAGAATACACCCAGGGGAGTTAGGGTGATGCTACTAGAAGTGTGAGAACGAAATCGTTCCAATTGTTGTGATTGTTTGATCCTCCCATCCATTTTCTTTTATTTTTTTATTTAAAAAAATTTTTTAATGTTTATTTTTTAGAGAGAGAGAGAAAAACAGAGCACAAGCAGGGGAGGGGCAGAGAGAGAGAGACACAAAGAATCCAAAGCAGGCTCCAGGCTCTGAGCTGTCAGCACAGAGCCCGACGCGGGGCTTGAACTCACAAGCCATGAGATCGTGACCTGAGCTGAAGTCAGACACTTAGCTGGCTGAGCCACCCAGGTGCCCCCTCCCATCAATTTCCAGTGACTGATGACCAAAGATCCTTAAAAAATAGGTTCTATTTTTAGACAGAAGTGCTAGAGATGGCTTTCTTCTATCACACATGGGATTTGAAAGTTTTCAGATTCTTTCCTGAATTAAAATATTACAAGGACACCCTTGCAAATCAATTGTTCCTTACACGTTTTCCTCACCATTCTGACACTAAATGGGTCTCTAAGGAGAAAGATGGCCAAAATGGGTAGATGGTCTAATCAACAGTGTATGTGTCATATACTCAGAAGGAACAAGAGAACATCAAAATTGGGTCTTACTCTTTCAAAGATTCTCAAACTTTAAGTTGCATAAGAAAACCCCAAAGTTTGTAGTTCAAGAAGCTGGATGGGACCCAGGAATTAGGATAGTTATCAACGTCACTAAGTGGTTCTAATGCAGGTTGTCCTGAGACCACCTTAAGAAATACTGCAGGCTGGGAGAGCTGTTACAGTGGGGGAGGGGAAGGAGAATGGTGGGGAGAGGAAGGGCTTCTTCCTAAGCCATAGGTATTTTTTTAAAAACAAAAGAAATGCTATACCACTGAAGCAGGACACTGAGAGTCAGTGATTATATCCAAACATGGAAATGAGTGAGTGATCTGTTTAAGCAAACAGGTAGTATCCTATGGTTGATCTTAAAAATTTGCCTAGTTAAGGAAAGTGCAAAGGTGATAGATATTCAAATATCTAACATCTGGATGGCTGGCACCAAAATCCTGAAAATTCTTTACTGTGTCAGGCATTGACCTGTTAGTTGCTGGATCACAAAGAGGTCCAGGGGTCACTACACTTAGTGGAACCCTTGGAGGACTTTAGCTAGTTCATTCTTTTAACAGCTGGTGGTTAAATTGTATACATCAGCTGACTGGTGCCCACCAGCTGGCCCTGACTGTCAGCCTGGAGTAGTGTAGTGCTCCCCGGCCCCCCCAGAACACCTGTAAGCAAGGACTCTGCCACTCTCTCCCCCTCTTTCCTTTCTTCCTTTTTTCTGTTCTCTATTCCCTTTTGTTTTCATCTCTTTTCTCCCCTTCTGCCATCCAGTGGCGTTCAGGTTAGCTCAGCACAGTGTTTTTCACCTGGCACATATAATTAGTATTCATTAAATTAAACACCCATATTTAGCACTACAGGTAGTATTGAAAGGCAAAGAAGAACAACACAAGTGCTCCCTAAGATGAACAGACTCAGAAAGCCTGAATGGGGGCGCCTGGGTGGCTCAGTTGGTTAAGTGTCCGACTCTCAGTTTCGGCTCAGGTCATGATCTCAGAGTTCATGGGTTTGAGCCCAGTGTCGGGCTCTGCGCTGACAGTGCGGATGGTGCCTGCTTGGGATCCTCTCTCTCTCCCTCTCTCTCTGCTCCTCCCCCACTCATGCTCATTCTCTCTCTCTCTCAAAAATGAATAAATAGAAAGAAAGAAAGAAAGAAAGAAAGAAAGAAAGAAAGAAAGAAAGAAAGAAAGGAAGAAAGCAAGCCTGAATAATTGTGTGCCATTGTAAAAACTGCCACTTGGTTGACAGAGGCCAGGATGACCCTGGAGCCCACAGTTCTGCCCAAGGTGACTTCACTTGTTCCCTCTGGATGTCCCCATGCTTGCTGAGGGCCCTCACTCTCCCCTCCACCCAAACTGACCAGGAGCTCTAAGGAAAGAGCAGAATCAGAAGCTCTGGATGTTTCTATGCTCTCAATCTGGTCACCACTCAAGTGCAACTGTACTGGCCTAGTTTCTCCACCATGGAGATAACATCACTTGGTAACAACGTTCATCTTTTTCTTCAACAATGTTTAGGGTATTACGAATCTAATCTTTAAAATAGTCCTATGTTAATATAGTACTTCAAAAAAATTAAGCCAATGAGAAAGAAAGCTAGGTGGTTGTCCAAAAATAAAGGGTGCATTTCCTCTCTACCGCTTTTTGGTTGATCTTCAAAGGAATGCAAGTTTGAAGAAAAGTGCTCTCAAGTTTTGATGCTGGGGACAAATTCCTGCGTCTGTGAGTCTAACGAGAAAAGGAGTGGGTGAATGTGGCATAGATAAAAACGGGTATTTTTTTAGGGCTTGTCACTATTTTTGTGAGCTGGAAACTTGTTTTTAATCTTGCTGCAAAGTTGATTGGAGAGCCTTCAGGAAGCCCTATGAGCACTGAGTGATCTAGGAGAAGTGGGGTGTATTTTAACACAGGAACACTCTTTGGTTTTGAAAAGCACAGTTTACACGAGTATTTTTGATCAGGGAGCATTCAGAGCAGAGGCTTTGTTGTTAAGAGAGCCTCGGGATCCAGTAAAAGCTTCAACAGTTACCGTGGGACCCCAAGGAAGGTCCTCAGCCCCCCTCCACCTCAGTTTTCTCATCTCTTCATAGAGATAAGTCTACTCTGCTGTTGGCTTATTGTGAGGATTAAACAGAAATGCATGACAAATATTTAGTATGGTTCCTGATATAGCCTAAAGGCTCAAGTCATTGGCATCAATTTAATTACATTTGCCAAAGGGGGAAAGGAGAAATGCTCAAATAAAGACCCCATTGATAAATACAGGAGTAGTAGATGGTGGCCATCAAGAGTTGCCTCAGGTATCAGCCAGTACCAGCCACAATGTCGCCCACTTGTCGCAAATATTAAATCCCACTGTGATTTATTTAAACACACGTAAAAGATTTTCATTATCACTATATCAGCTTGATCCTTTGAGATGTTGTATCTCCTTGCATCTCTCTTGCCACATTACTCTTTCTTTCCGTGTGAGATCTACTATTTGTTGACTCAAGTTTTCCTTTGTTGGTACGGGCTTTTCTTAAATGCGGAGGTTCTTCATTTGTGTGCGTGGGGTACTGGAGATTCAGTTAGATTGTTTGGTGTTTCTGTTTGTGCAGCCAGATTGGGTGAAGATCCCAAGTTCAGGGGAGCAAGAGGGTGGCTGAGTGTGCTGTAGGGAGGGCACTTTATTGGCTAGTCTTTGCCAAGGACGGCCCCTCCCTCCTGGACATCGCAGCGCCTGCAGCTCTGTTCAGATTCCTCCTTATTCTCTCAATTCCTGTTGTGCAGAAATCCAACCACCTTACTTCACATGCTTTGTTCCCCCAAGTACTCATTCTGAGCCCCTCCCTATCCCCAGCATTCTCCATCTCTGGGTATAGAGCACTCTGGGTGGGCTCTCACTCTTTTTCACCCTCTCTCTTGTCTTCCTTTTGGACTTCTGTTTTCTCTTTGAGCTGATCTCTCTTTAAATCTGTCTTTTAGGGATTTCTCATGGCTTCTAGTTCACTGTGGATTTACTTTCTTGTTTTCCAGTATATTTATGGTTTGCTTATGTGTTTGTTATCACGTTTTCCAATATTTCTACAGATTTGAGGTAAGAGAGCTTACTATAGCATGTAGTCAGCCTGTCATCTTGACTGGGAACTTTTAATCATGTATCTAAGAGGAAAAACATTAATAGGACCTTTAACCATTATAAAGTATCAATATCAGAAAAAATACCCAACGGGTCATCTTAAAGGAATCACCTAATGTTTGGGTTTACACAATGCAAAAAAAAAAAAAAAAAACTGAAAAATACAACCATCCACAAGTATTGGTAGCATGTATATGTCAGTGTAGAGTTTGCATCTAGTAATAAAAAATAAGATAAATGTCCTAAAGAAGCAAATTGTATAGGTTTTTCACTTTTTGAACTATGTTGCAAGAAAAACAATGTTTACATTAATGAGTATTTCTTTCCTATCCCTAAGAATTTATTAGATCTAAAGATAGAGCTTCTAGAAAAGTGCTGAGTGCTTTAAATGACATGTAATTTATTATTGGGAATTTAAAAAGTTTTATATTCTTCAGAGAAAGGTTTTTCTTAGATTCCAGACTTATGGTATAAATGCTAGCAGAGTATAAGCTGGAATCAAAGTCAACTAAAGCTGGGTCAATACTGCTTTTACTTAAAGTGTTTTCCATTTAGTGGGGAAAAAAAATGAATGTAAATTGGTATTGAAAGATGTCCATGGGATAGAGATTAATTAACTTCTGATAAATGAGCTAGAGGTGATTTCTATAAATTTTTATAACTATGTCAGAACAGGTTGTGTATCATCTCTCACTTTTGAGAGAAAGCACTGGCTCAGAAGCTATATTCAGCAAGTATCTCTCTATAACACCATTAAAATAAATTTGAGGGCAAAGGGTGAACCATCAAGAAATGTATACATTTACTGAAGAGATTTTTTTTCCACACCAGTAAATTGATGTAAGTTACTTCAGCATCTTGATTCAACAAAGAATATTAAAGGAAAATCCCAGTTTTCAATAATGGTAGCACATTTAATAGCACACTCTGCAAGTACAAAATTAGTCTTTCCTTCAAATGGACTAATCATTCAATGTGAAAATTCCTTGGAAATTTTCTTGAAAAAGCAAGAAAATTAACATTTTTGTAGTCTGTGAGTGAACAGAAAAAAGAGACATTTGTATCAATTATACATATTACCCAATAGTTTAGGATTTTCATGTTGAAATGTCTCAAAATAACCCATTTAACTTTTGTTCTCAAATTTTCATATTTTAGTAACTTAATTTAGTCAACAACATTGATTTTATTAAGATAGGTATACCTCTTTGTAGAAGAAAATCACCAAACTTTCTTTTGGTTAAAATAATTGAATTGGCTAGTCTTTGCCAAGGACGGCCCCTCCCTCCTGGACATTGCAGCGCCTGCAGCTCTGTTCAGATTCCTCGTTATTCTCTCAATTCTTGTTGTGCAGAAATCCAACCACAATTGTTTATTATTGTAACTTTTTGTTATTCTATTCAAGTACAGCACTGCAAAATGTTTCAGATTTCACTGATCAATTCATTGAATTATAATTCACCTCAAAATTTTGGAAACTATCTGCTTTAGATAGTTTTATGAAAAATATAATCAGATTTTCTGATATAGCCACAAAATCAGCCTAGAAAATTCATTTTTATACAGTTTTTTAAGTTTATTTATTTATTTTGTGAGAGAGAGAGAAAGCACTCATGCACGTCCAGGGGTAGGGTAGAGAAGGAGAGAGAAAAATCCCAAGCAGGCTCCCCATTGTCAGTCCAGAGCCTGATATGGGGCTCAATTCCACAAACTATGAGATCATGACTTAAGCTGAAATCAAAAGTCAGATGCGTAACTGACTGAGCCACCCAGGCGCCTTGAAAATGAGTTTTTACTACATTACTATGTTCTTTCCAATCGCTGAATATTGGGTTTTCTTTTAAGTTGCTAAATACAACTAAGTTTGACATTAGATGAAGTAAATTTTCAGCACTTCAAAATATCTCACCTGACACCTATTATAAAATTTTCTTTTTACCCATAGTTTCTCAAGGCATTGTTTCTCCCAGGGTGGCCTGTGAACCGTCTACACCAGAACAGGCTCAGACACTTCAAAAAACTTAAGACTGCTGCTGCCCACCCCCAATTCCATCACCACCATAGCCCTCTTGCTGAATCAGAACTGCTGGCTTTGGGGCCTATGTATCTCCATTTTTAATAACTCGCCCAGGAGATTCTTATGAACCTGACAATAGAAAAAAAACGAACTCAAATCAGTCTTTCTTTAAATGGCAACTACCATTTTAGATTTTACAAAGTCAAGAACAGATTGTTTCAAGTGGTGTTAGGAACTCATTTTCCTTAGGAAAGCCCGGGATGGAGTAGGGATCGGAGGGGGGAGATATCAAGGAAAACCAGACAGCTGGTTGCAACCATGCCAGATTATCTTGTCAGGACATTGGGTTGTCCTGGCGTGCTGCTCGAGCTGGCATTTGGCAGTGGACTTGTGTAGCATCACAGACGACTCCTGGACAGCACTGACTCTCCCATCACGCTGGGGAGCCCAGCTGGTCCTCCTGTAAGAGGCAGGTACCCTTAAGATAGGTCCTGGCAGACCAAATGCTCACATGACATTGGTTTTCAGCTGTAACTAACAACACCTTGAATACGACCACTTTCCTTCCTGGACCAGAGTTTGGAAATACCCACAGAGGGAAACATATCAAGAGGAGGCATAGGGTCTTGGAAGACAGACTCTGTCAGTTTAGTTTGGCTTAGAGCTAGGGCTGCCTACAGTGTGTTTCCTTTTTTCCTGGGAAGACAATTCTGCCTCAGTGACACTTGAGGTTAATGAAATTTTCCTGAAACACCTAGAAAAACTAATAACAACAAATAGAAAAAGAAACAACACCACAAAAGTGTGCGAGACCCAGATACCAACTGCTGTAAAAGAAAGTAGTGGCATAAAGAAAGCCTTCTCTTATCCATTTCTGTACCTCCAGCTGGACACTGTATTCTGCCAAATGTTTGACATCACCCACATACCAAGGACCCTGACCTTTGAAGGGCTTTAGCTATGGCTCATTATCTTCTCTCTGATTTGGATCTGTGATGACCTAGATAGCAAGGGACACGATAGTGCTGAAATAAACTCTGTTTTCCCATGTTGTACTTGCATAGGCCACACTAACCCAGGTAAAATGATGTCCATGAGTCTCTTTAAAAGCCTTCTAGTTAATCAAAGCTTATATTAAACAAAGACAGAACTTAGGCCCAAGCAAAAGCATCTATTTTTATTGCTCAGAGGCACCTGCACAGTGCCTCTGGAAGCTTCCTCAAATTTTGGTGAAACCACATGATAGCGGTATATAATATTTGGTCACACCACACACATATGCACACACACATGCATGTTAATCGCATCTGTACATGCCACCTGCTCTCCATTCACACCCCCATGGTTTAATGAACAATAAGAAGGTAAATGAGGTTGCAATGGAGATAAAGGGAAAAAAGCAGGAAAAGGTGGGACTGGGAGGTAAGCAGGGACCAACTGTTATAGGCCATAATCAGGACTTGGAGCTTTTACTAAGTGTGAGGGTGATCTGGTCAGATTTGGTATTTGGGAAGGATTGTTCTAGAAACAATATAAAGTAGTCGGAGACCATTGCAGTAATCCAGGCAGGGGCTTGTACTAGACAGGTGGCAGTAGAAATCAGGAAAGAGAATAGATAGATTAGAAAATGAGGCATTAGCTCTGTGGGAGGACCATGATTTTTATTTTGAATGTATTCAATTAGAAAAGGCTTTGGTGTTTCAAATACACAGGTAGTTATAAGGGTCTGGAGCTCATAAGAACTTGAGTTCTCTCTCTACATTGTTGACATGTCAGCCTGCTTCTTGCGACCCAGTGCTTTTCTAAGTTTTTGCATTTCATCTGATAGACTACTATCTAGATCTGTACTGTCCACTACAGCAGCCACTAGCTACAGGGGGCTGCTAAAATTGAAATTAATTAAAATTTAAAATTCAGTTCCTAAGTTGCACCGACCACATTTTATATACTCCATAGCCAACAGCGTCTAATGATTATAGTACATGACAGCCCAGATACTAAACATGTCCATCATTCCAGAACATTCTACCAAACAGTGCTAATCTAATGACCTGCTGGTCTCTCAGCTACATCTATGAAACTGAATTAACATTTCCTGCAATATCATACCAGTTACATTCTATATGGTTTTAGTTATTTCTGTGCCTGAACCCTTGTGTGTTGTGAGTTCCATAAAAGCAAGGACCATGCCCTACTCATTCTCAAGCCCCTCACAATGTGCTTAGCAAGTACTTTGTACTATATGCTTAGCTAGCACTGGTTGAATAAATGAGTAACTGAGTAAGCCAATATCTAAAATTCTGTTTCAAAAACATATAGAAAAAAGAGAAAAATAATCACTTTGGTATGTCTTACTTAGATTTTATGCTGATGATACAGCTACTAAAAATTGAAAATCAGAGTAATATAACCTGGCTTATAAGAGAGCTTCATATGAGAGTTTATCACACATAATTATAACATGATCAGAGGAGAGGAAGGAGAGATAGAAAGTAGAAGGTGTTCTCCCAAGCTGCCTTCTGCCCCTACTGCAGTCAGTTTGAACCAGACCAGCATTCAGTGCGTAACATCTACCACCCATTGCCACTTCGTGAAGACAACAGCAGCAATAGTGTCTGTTGCTATAACATCTCTGCTTCTCTCTGTCATGAGTTCTGCCTCTAATGGGTCAAAATTGCTGGCCGGACAGCCATAGTTGTGGTGAGAGTTCTACCCACATAGTCTTCCTGGTACTGGTCAGTGTCACAATAGGGACTTCCCTAAGAGTCTTAGTCAACATCCAACCTCCATATGCTTCTGCAAAGGATGTCCTCATCACACCTAAGGATGGGAGGACTGGAATAGGAATTAAGTGTTGATGGAAGGCTTGGGAGGAAGAAGAGGCACAGGAAAATAGAATAGGCAAAGCTTGAGGAGAAACACACCCCTTCTTCTTTCTTCCAGCCATATGACAGGGTCTGAAATAACTGTCCTCTTTTTGCACTAGGAAGAGGAAACTGTAGGTGAGAATCAGTATTTTGGACATGGTAAACCACTGGGAAATGGTACGCTTGTGGATAGTAACAATCATCATGAATCACCAAGCATGTGCTAGGTGCCACACTAGACCCTAGAGATCCAACAGAGGTGAGCCGAATGCATCTCTGCTTCCCTGCTTGTCGTGTAAGAGGAGCAAGTCAGTGGGCACCTATACTGCCCACCGATAAGCCGTAAGGTAGGAAGAACACAGGTTCTGGGTGCCGGGAGACTTAGGTACTCCTGGCGGGTCTAAGGAGAAGGCTTCCTATTGGAGCTGATGCCTAAGCTAAGCCCCAAGGGTAGGTGTTGCCCAGACCAGTGAAGAAAGAGGAAAGAGGCCCAGGAGAGGGGCTTGAGGGAGAACGGATGAGCAGGTCAGACGTCCGGACAGAAGTGAGAGCTTGGCAGTGCCAAAGTGCAGTTTTCTGTAACTTAGAGTATCGGCCAGAGAAGTGTGGGAAGTGAAAAGGTTGCTGGAAAGATAGTCTACATACTGTTCCCTGTCCCCTAGAACTAGAAAAGATCTCATCTTTTTTTTTTTTTTTTTTTTTTCCCCTTTTTCTTATTCTACCCTATGTTTCTTGCTCCTCCACAGGAATCCAAACCAATCCTGCTGCCGGGCTACAACACGGGGGCTGGTGCAGGGTGGGCTGCTGCACGTGGTCTGGAGCCAGGCAGGCTGCCTTTCATTCATTCCCAACTCTGTCCCTCAGTAGCTGCCAGCCTCGGGGCAATTTAATAATTTGCTTGTTTCCTCACCTACAAATGAGAACAATGATGCTACCTACTTTCTACAGTTTTGGAGGAATTACGTGAATACTTCCATAAGTAGAGTTTTTAGTGCCAGGCACCTAGTAAGCACTCTACAAAAGGTTATCTGTTGTTATTATTTTGAACTAAAAAGGCTCTTGTTCGCTAATGAGGAAATCAACATTTAGCGTACATTTCCCCGGGAAGCAATTTACAAACTTTTCTGTGCCCCAACCCGCTGAGAATCAGGGCTAGGAAGAAGGTTTTAAAACTCACTAAGTTTTAAAAAAAAAATAAAAAAAAAAATAAAAAAAAAAATTAAAAAAAAAAAAAAACCTCACTAAGTTTTCTATGTGTTACAGAAGGTGACATTTTTCTTAAAATAAGGGATTTCCTAAGATTATGAAAAAAGTTTCAGGTATCTATCAGAAAACTATTGCAATATGTTAAAAGATTTGGAGAAAAAACCCAAAGATAAGTTTCTTTAAAGATTTAAAAAAAAAAATTAGCCTCAGTTATCAAAAACATAATGACAGGACTTCTGTGTTTTCTTTTTTAATCTTGGTTCAGTTAAAAAAAAAATCTAAGTATCACTATTCTTCAACTTGGATATTGTATCAGTACTTCCTTTCTTCTCTCCCCACATTATATCAATATATTCTTATTCTCCCCATTTTGCAACGAAGACACTGAGGCTCAGAGATTATTAGGTAATTTGGCCAAAATTATGCAACTAGTAAGAGATGTAACCAAAATGGAACCCTGAGCCTTTTGACTACAGTCTGAATTTGTACTCTGATATTTGAGCCTTAGCAAAATTTCATTCCCATAAAGTGCTTAGAACCCTGTAAAGCATGCAGAACACAGTCAATAAAGGCTAGATGATATCTCAAAATTGCCCATTGACATTGAGTTCTGTAGGATATTAATAAATGTTCTAGGGAAAAAGTAATTCAAGTATGTTTGGGAAATCCTGGGTTAAACAAAGTTAAATTCGTTGTTAACTGTAAGGTCTCTAATACACTACTGGGCATTATAAATATCAAAAATGATAATAGGGGTGCCTGGGTGGCTCAGTAAGCATCTGGCTTCAGCTCAGGTCATGATCTCATGGTTCACGAGTTTGAGCCCTGCGTAGGGCTCTGTGCTGACAGCTCAGAGCCTGGAGCCTGCTTCAGATTCTGTGTCTCCCTCTCTCTCTGCTCCTCCCCTGCTAATGCTCTGTCTCTCTCCCTCCCTAAAAAATAAATAAACATTAAAAATTTTTTTTAATGAGAGTATAGCTTAAGGCAATTTCCAAATCGTATTTGGCCATAGACCTTTTTTTTTTTTTTTCTCTCAAAGTAGTTCAGTAGGACCAATATTACCAGGAACTAATGATGGAAGACATTCTGTATGAGGTAAATGCAGAGTGGCAGATAATACTTATAATTCAAATTCACTGGTGACAAATATTTTGCGTGTGTGAAAAAAGTTGTTTTACTGTACAGAACAGAAACAGCATAAAAAGGAACTTGAAGTCAGTGTTCTAAATCTTAATTTGCTTGATATGGGGAAGCTGAGTGAGAACAGCTTTGCAAAAATATGTCACCAGTCAAGTAGGAAGTGGGCATTCTTGCAGCTTCTAACAGCTTCAGCCACTTTGTTGTTCAGAGCCAGAGATGCAAGACATCCTACCTCGGAAAGCACACATACACACACCTACAACCCCAAGAACATGAGCAAGATGATGAAGAGTGTTGGGGATTTTGGTGGCACCCTTTGTGATATACAGATTGAGGTTCAAAAATTTGAAGTAAAGCAATTTCAAAGTTTGAAAAAGTTGCTGGGGCGGGGGGGAGAAATGGTTTTGTATTCCGAATGATTCCCTAATTATATGACAACGGGTAGTTTGAGTGTTCTGAGTGGTAGCGAACCTCATCAGCCCACAGATACTGAATGGGACAATGTAGTTGTGTTTAATGTTGAGAGATTCCATTTGGGGCCCAACTCTATCAACTTTGGGTGACTTTGGCAAGTAATTTCTTTGACTACCTTCTCATTTGCAAAACAGGAAGAGAATGTGAATTAGACCACCTCTAAGGCACCTTCCAGCTCTACAGATCTGTGAAATTGAAAGAAGTAGGTTACATACCTCTTCTTTATGTTAATTCCCAGGAAATAGAAACTTCTCTGGATAGCAGGGGCCTTGTAAGAAGGCCGCAAGAAAATGATAAAAAACAATAAATGCTGGAGGTTAGCCACAGCCCCCAGGAAACCAGAAAAGTGTCTAGGCCCTAGCCTGCAGGCTGCTGTGTAATGTTATGAAATTCAGGGTGATGGTTCTGAACCAGTAATTGTGGGCCATGAAGGCCTGGAAATAATGACAGCTGTCAAAAACCTCTATTCCAGGGTTGCCAGGGCAAAATTCCTGAGACAGAGTCCACATTTTTCAATGTCAGAAATGCAATATATATGAGAATGAGAACTGCCTTCCTCTATGGGTGTATAATGCCTAATTGAAATTGTAACCACTCAGTCTCTGGAAATTAGGCTAGCCTTTTACCTTTCTGGTTTAAGTCCCACCTTTCAAGATGAAACTTCGTGAGACATTTACCAGTGCCCCTTTTTTCACTGCCTACACCATCTCAGTTAGAGTGGGCTTGGGAAACCAAACCAAGTGACTAGCACATGAGATGACTTGAATCAGAAAATCAAGAAGTTGTGTTGCTATTTTTAGTTTACTTTGAACAAAAAACCACATTTCTGAAAAACTCCGATGTTTGCATCTTTGTCTTTGCACGATTTATGATTGTCTTGAGAGATAAACAACATTTATCTTTTGAAAGATTGGCACATTCAAAGGAAAGCCGCTCATGATCATCGGTGCCAGAAGAAGACTAATCATAAGATCATTCACAGCGGCAAGTTATTAAATGTTCAGTTGTTTGAAAGTATGGATTTGTTTTTGTTGATGATGTCGAGTATAGTCAAAGTAACTTGCCTTTCCAATCATGTTGTTAGGTGGATGTAAAAATGTCTTGGGCTTCTCTGCATACAAGATGGTAGCTATGAGAAGGCCTTGGTGGGGCAGCAGAATGAGCTCTGGTAGAAGGGACACTGCATTGCTGTATTTAGAGAGAGCTGATCTAGGCTCCGTACCTGCCTCTGGAGCACATAACCCCTGGATCTCATAAATAAAATGAGCTGTTCGGTTCTTCTAAATGCCACTGGCCATTGAGGACACACTATTCCTCACTGAACACAACTGTCTTGCTTATCTTGCCTCCTTGACTTCTAGCCACTGGAAAGCTGGTGGCACTCATGAGCCATCGCAGCAACCGAAAACCAGTCCCTCCTCCACTCCCACCCCTAATTCCAAATGCTTCCTTGGAAGCTGGTACTGTCCCACCCCCACTTGGAACCATGAGCAGATATATCCTGAGATTCCTTTTTGCCCAGCATCCTATAACGACTGGCCAGGAGAAACAGTGAGCAGTCATAAGACTACAGTTTTACACCTCATAGAAACATCCTACATAGTAAGAAAGCTGCACAAAAAGGTGCCCTAACAGTTGAACTCATTATGAAATTACAAAGCAGCAATTCCACATACTTTCACAGCAAACTTTTGTCCTTCTTTTCTTGTGATGTCCAGAGAAAGGCAGGGCTTTTTACCCCACTGAGGTCAAAAGAAGCCCCCACTAGTGACAACAATCAGGCACTCCCGCACTCCAGCCCATGTCAGCCACTCTCATCTCCAAACAGTTTTGATTCAATCCGCCCAGCTATGGCTGGATTGTATCAACTGGAGTCTTCTCCAAACCCTATCAAATAGATGTCTAACCCACATGCTATTGACGTACTCCCCACTCCACCAAATGGGTCGCTTCTTTAATGTTATCTTGGATTCTCCATAAAGGTTGAACAGTCAATAGAGAGTCTGCCTGGGAAATGTCCTCCCTATTCTCTCTTCCCACCTCAGGTCCCCTTTTCTTTCCCCTAGCTCAGAGATTTGACTATCAACAATTTCCCTCCTTTCTGGGAAGTTAGCGATCATTCTTGCTTACCCCTAGAATCATCTCAGCACACACATGCACACATGCAAACACATGGATGGGCAAGCAAACATACAGCCATGACTTCTGAGAAATTTTAAGGTACTCCTTTTCATAGAAACAAAACAAAACAAAACAAAACACTTGGAGAAACTGTTTCCGTATGGGGGGAAGAGTTCTACCTGCATGTTTGCTTAGTTTATCAGTTGTTGATTTTCTGGTTTTGCCAAGTCCCTCCTTAGCTTCTTTCATTTTACAGAGTAGCATGTATTTTTTCTGTTATTTCACCAATGAGATGCTGAAAAAACTCTCAAAAGGAAGATGTTTAGCTTTTACCTTTTTAGAGCTTTCAAACAAATGAGATGAGGAGACACAAAGAGAAAGAGGGCACAGTTTTTGGTTTCATGGAATGGTAGAAAGAATATAAGACTTGAATAAGGAAAACAGGATGCTTGTCCCTGAATCTCCTGATTTTAAGCTCTGTGAATCACTAAACTTATCTAGACCTCAGATTTCTTATCTTTGATCAGAATGGAGGACATTTTTAAGAGGACATCACATAAGATATCATCCTAAGACTAAGTGATTCCCTTCTTCTGTGTTTCTAAGTCCTATGTAGAAGCAAGAAGATGGCCTCATAAAGGTCTATTTATGTCAAACTTGATGAACTACCCTGGAATAGTAGATTCACAAGAATGTTCAGTTCTACAGTTTTATGGTTCCGTCCTTAGGATCAGAGATTCTTATTCCTTGGTCATTTGCCCCATAAGTGGTATAGGGTAGGTGGTCAAAGGCATCTTGCCTTCTTGATGAATCCACTTTGCCTGGTTCCATTCCCTTTCTGGATAGAAAACTGGCCGTCAGCATTCTATAAAAAGTATATTAAAGAGTGTTCCTCGTCACTTTGTCTTCCTTTCCCCAATCTTTTCAATCTGCCACATCTCCTAACGTCATCTTCTGGTTTTCCCGATTGCCTTCATCACCCTCCGCTTCTATTTGTCACTTCCCCATCCATCCAATTACCAATGGGGTAGTGCCCCGGGCATCTTCAATGAGTCTTTTCCCAATTCATAATCACCAAGTTCTCTTACTTCAACTTTGGTGGGATCATATAAGGTTTGGTCCTTGTGGAAAGGGCAAATCATAACCAGAAGGAACTCTCAGATAATGAAGTACTAACTAGAACTGTCAGCTAGTAGCTGATACAATATTATTGAAGGTCAAAAATAAACAACCTGCATTTTAAGGCTGAAAAAGGAGGTTGTGATAATATTACATTGCAGGCAACAAGTTGCACACCTTAGTAGTGCAATGACTACTTAAAGTTACCATTCTCTTCACAGTCTTCTACATTTGTATATTGACCTTTGAATAGGACAAGGTATAGCACCATTTATTCTACTCCAGTGATTCTCAAGCTTTAGTGTATGTCAGAATGACCTAGAAGACTTATTAAAACACAGATTGCTGAGTCCCAGCCCCAGAGTTTCTAATTCAGTAGATCTGGGATGGGGCCTGAGAAGTTGAATTTCCAGTAAGTTCTCAGGTGATGCTGATGCTATTGGTACTGGGCCCAGATTTCAAAAACTACTGTTTTTAAAATGGACAAATGCTATCCTCAGGTTATTTTTTTTTTATTTGTTTTAAATGTTTATTTTTGACAAAGAGTGTGTGTGAGAGAGAGAGAGAGAGAAAGCAGGGGAGAGACAGTGAGAGAAGGAGACAGAAGATCTGAAGCGGGCTCTGCACTGACAGCAGACAGCCCGATGCGAGGCTCAAGCTCACCAATGGTGAGATCACAACCTGAGCCAAAGTCAGCGCTTAACCAACTGAGACACCTAGATGCCTCTGTCTTCAGGTTATTTAATTTTTTTTTTTTTTTAAAGCAATCAACTTAGGGGCTCCTGGGTGGCTCAGTTGGTTAAGTGTCCGACTTTTGATATTGGCTCGGGTCATGATCTCATGGTGCATGAGATCGAGCCCCACATTGGACTCCATGATGACAGTGCAGAGTCTGCTTGGGATTCTCTCCTTCTCTCTTTGCCCCTCCTGTGCTCTCTCTCTCTCAAAATAAATCAATAAAGTTAAAAAATAAATAAGTAATAAAACAATCTACTTAAAACATCTTTTTATGTCTTAATCTAAACCTTTTACCAGCTCAGTAATGCCAGCATTAGCTGACTTGACTTTCACTATTTATTTCATTTAAAGGAGAAGAAAAAAAATCGGTGTTACTCAAAGTGTGGTCTGTAGACCACATGCATCAGAACTCCCCAAGATTCTAAGCAAGAAGACAGACCTCTGAGCCCTTTCCAAAAGCACCCGAATCAGAATGTCTAAGGAATGAGTTTTTAGAACCTATTTTTATATAAGCACCCAAGTGATCTTTATGCACCCTAAATTGTGAAAACTACTGCTATAGATCTAAGTTCAGTAATCAGGCTAATAACCAAGGTCTGAACAGTTGAATTCTGAAAATCGAATAAGAACCTAAAATAGGATTCTTTCCAGAAACTAGGAGTCATATTTCAGTTGAAGTATCTAAAATAACAAATACCACTTTTGCTTTTATTTTTTTTTTATTTTTTTAACGTTTATTTATTTTTGAGAGAGAGACACCCACAGCATGAGTGGGGGAGGGGCGGAGAGAGAGGGAGACACAGAATCCATAGCAGGCTCCAGGCTCTGAGCTGTCAGCACAGAGCCCCACACGGGGGCTTAACTCACAAACCATGAGACCGTGACCTGAGCTGAAGTTGGACGCTTAACTGACTGAGCCATGCAGGCACCCCAGCCATTTTACCTTTTAAAAGAACTATGCTATGTAATTTACTGATGTTTCACATGTAAGGGTACACACCTATAAAGGTACACATATTGCTGTACATAGTTGATTTTTCCCCAACATGTACTCGTTTCTTTGTCACTGAGTAACTAACTTGTACTTTTTTCTGTTTAATGTCATCCTAGTTAGACCTCTCTAAGTTACCAGGGAATCTTTCAACATAGTTTTTATTTTCTAAAGCAACTGTAGCCCCTACAACGAGGTGTTATCACCAATCTGAGTTACATGTGCCCCTTTGATGTAGTCCTGCAAAAAACTGCATTGGAGGTTTGGTGAAAATGAGCACTGTGACACAATTTGTAGGTGTCAAAGTTTACCAAGTATAAGTAATACAGTTTTAGCAAAGCATACCAGAAGAAACCAGGCTGGGGGATTTTAGGTGGGTTGGTATCCATCATACGTCGATTGTTTGAGTGAAGTCCTGGAACATACGGAAAGCCCAAAGTGGGGGCTTACCAACACTCTTATCCTTCCTCCCAGTTTCGTAACACTGAAACTCCAACATCACTACCTTTCATGGTTATGAAAGATGCATTTAGCAAGCCACATTATCTGGATCTAATATGGGTACTTCATGTCCAATTTCTCACTAGGTTACTAGCACTGTCTTGCTTCATTGACCACAAACTACGTAATAATGATTAACTACCAGCTCTCTACAGGCACACAACAATCAAGTAACGAGGATCAGTCAATGGATGAGGGCAGAAGTTCTCTACAAGTTAAAAGGGATGTGACTCCAAGTCCAAAGTACATGGTCTTGACAGATACTCACGTCCGACTAGTTTGGATTCTTGTCTCCTCCCTGGCTGACATTTCTGGCTGACCTTTGACTAGTCCAGTTCTTATGTATTCACGATCCTTGGTCTTGGTCTTGTACTCCCAAATGGTCCTGCTCTCTTATTGCCAAAGATTTGCTATCTCTTGGCCAAGTCACTGATTTTAAGTTCAATAAATTTTAGACCTAGTGAATTTCTCTATTGGGTAGCATTTTATTCCAATTCCAAGACTGATATTAAAAGTTATTATTTCTACTAATTACAACTTCTGCTTATATCTGACTATAATTCTTTCTATTCAGTGCCCTGTAACATTCAATTCCACTACTGTGTACTAAAACTAGTATTATGGTGTCCAACCATACAGTGATATAGGATAGGAATGTCTGGGCAGAGACCAGCTAGGGCAAATTCCTTAGGCAAGAACCAGCTTAATGTGGTTAAAAAAATAGAAATACATAGAGTGGTCTGGAATATGATAGGTGAAGGGGGAATAGGCCAGAATAACAGGCACTGACCAAATCCCACAGGTCCTAAGAAGTCATACTTTGGAATTTGTGAAAGGAAGCCATGAAAATTGGAGTCATTATGAACAAGAATGTTACAATCTGCTTTACATTTTAGGACTTCTTTTGCTATGAGGAGAATAAAATGTAGGCAAATAAAAATGAAACTGAAAGGGATGCCTGAGTGGCTCAGTCGGTCAAGGGTCCAACTCTTGATTTCAGCTCAAGTCATGATCTCACACTTGTGAGATCAAGCCCCACATCAGGCTCAGTGCTGGGTGTGGAGCCCTCTTGAGATTCTCTCTCTCCTTTTCCTCTGGCCCTTCCCTGAGCACACAACTCTGTCTAAAATAATAATAATAATGTGGCACCTGGGTGGCTCATTCAGTTGAGCATCCGACTTCACCTCAGGTCATGATCTCATGGTTTGTGAGTTCAAGCCCCACATCGGGTTCTGTGTTGACATCTCAGAACCTGGAGCCTGCTTCAGATTCTGTGTTTCCCTCTCTCTCTACCCCACCCTGCTCATGCTGTCTGTCTCTTTCTCTCTCAAAAATAAATAAACATTTAAAATTTTTAAATAATAATAATGATAATAATTAAGCTGAAAGACTGGCTAGAAGGCTTTAAGGTTAGAAACAATGTGGTTTGGACCAGAATGGCACAGTGGAAGAGAGAGAAGTAGATAAATTTGGAATGTTTCAGATGTAGCATTGATAGGAATTGCTCACGTATTGGGTGTAATGAGTCAGAAAAACAAAAGAGGAATATTTATTTATTTTGATAGAAAAAGAGAGAGAAAGAGAGAGAGAGAGGGAGAGAGAGAGAATCCTAAGCAGGCTGTTCATTGTCAGCGCAGAGCCCATTCAGGGCAGGACTCAGTCTCTGTGAGATCATGACCTGAGCTGAAATGGAGAGTCACATGTTTAACTGACTGAGCCACCCAGGTGCCCCTGGAGTTTATCAATTCGATTTAGGGACTGTAAAACTTGGTACATATTGTTTGCTTAGAATAATTAAGCAAAGCATACAGAGAAGATCAATGAGGTAGAGAAATGTGTACATCCAACTGGTAAGCCTGACTGAGCTGTGGACAGTCAAGACAGTGTATTTCAATCTGAGGTCTTTGGACATTCTTAGAGGTCCTTAAATTTAGAGATCTTAAATTTTCTATACAAAATTTTTAATTGGGTTTTTAGTCAAGTGAAAAACTAAAAAAATTAATAATAATATAAGCCTGGATTTACATTAATTTTCACTAAAGTACACTCTTATTTGCCTCAGACTAATGATAAAGGAACAAATGAAGGCCAAACAGTGTCACCATGAACTATAAAAACAAAGATTTCACAGTAATTAGAAAAAGAAATATAGTGGGGAAGATTGAGTTATAACACAAGACAAAACTACAGCGACACTAAACTCGAAAGAATATTCCTAATTAGATCATTTTAATTAAAAATAGGATATCCTATTTTTAGGATTAATGTAAATGCAAATAGGATATGACAGGGCACCTAGGGGGCTCAGTCGGTTAAGCATCTGACTCTTGATATCAGCCCAGATTGTGAGATCTCTCATCGTGAGATTGAGCCCCTTGTCAGGCTCTCCGCCGAGCATGGATTCTCTCTCTCCCTCTCTCTCTGCTCCTCCCTTCAAATAAATAAACATTAAAAAATATTATATGAAGAAAATAGAATATGAATATGAACTAAAAAGTGGGTTTACTCAATGGTTAAACACATGCTAATAATTGCAAAGATTTATTAGCATCATAAAAAAGTTATACAAATACACCTAATTTAACTAAATTTTCCCTCACAGATCCATAATAAGGAAGGTGAATGAACATTAAACGAAGTACCTACTGTGAGCTAGGTACTTGGGTAGGCACTTTTGTTAACTAACATAATTATCATAAATTATTGTGAAGTGGGATTTTTATCATTTTACAGATTTAACAGAGGCTCAGAAAGATGAAGTCATTGAAAAATGGCTAAAAACGTCCAGTGGTAGACAGGTTATGAAGAGACAAGACTTCAGCTAGTCTATAGTGACAGCCACTGGGGGACAATTTGACAGGACTTTTGTGAATATAAAATGTGCAAGTCCCTCTATCTCAGCAACTCTACTTTTAGACATCTCTTCTAGAAAACCACTGTCACATATACACAGAAGTATGTTTGTGGATGCTCACTGCCCCTTGTTAGTAGGCAAAGCGGAAAAGACTAAACAAACCATGGATTGTCCTGATCACACAACACACTGCCAGAGTTACAAAGAATGACATAGGCCCAGTATATGTAATATGGTATTCAGAGTACAGTAATATTTGAGGTTTTAACTCAATATTGCTATGCATACATTCATAGGTGAGTAAATGCATAGAAAAAGTTCTGCAAAGGTAAACAATAATTGCCTCTGGGAAGAAGAGCAGAATAGAGGGTGAGAGGTCATGTGAAATGTTACTTTATCTGTGCCGTAAAACTTTTTCCAGAAATGTTTAATATATTATTTGGGTAAATAAAAATACTTATTTTTTTTTTTTTAAGAAAAGAAGGAAGAGAGAAAGTTGCATAAGATCATACCTCTAATAGGAGCTTCTCTATGACTTTTCTGGGTCTTCTATGTCTTTCTCTTCTCTAGGTCTTTTTTTTTTTTAATGTTTATTTATTTTGAGAGAGAGAGAGAGAGAGAGAGAGAGAGAGAGAGAGATTGCAAGCAGGGGAGGGGCAGAGAGGGTGAGAGAGAGACTCACAAGCAGACTCTGTCCTGACATGGGGCTCAAACTCAGGAACCATGCAATCATGACCTGAGCCAAAATCAAGGGTCAGATGCTCAACCGACTGAGCCACCCAGGTGCCCCCTTCTCTAGGTATGATTTATCATCTGATGCTTTTGTGCTCTTGACTCAGAATCCCACCTTTCTTTTCCCTAGGTGATCTTCCAAAAACAGCAATGACAATAATAGTCATTGTCATGGAAGAGGTAGGCATTCACTGAACCGAGTACCTTCTATTTACACCCACCTTCTACATAGTCGTGCTTTTTGCAGTTACACGGGGTTATAGTCACGTTTGTTTTTCCAATGCTTCTTCCTTTGGAGTCTCACCAGAACACCTGTTCTGTCCAGGAACTACAGGGAAGCTTTTCCTTCTTTGTTGGCAGTTCTGTCCTCTTTCCTGAACTCCTATGCCTCTCTACCTGGTCTGACAATCCAATTTACCCCTTTCCAAATGCCATAGTTTTAGCAGGGAAAAAAAGGCTTCCTGGATGAACCTGTGATCAATTTCCCTTAATAAAACTTTTCTTTATGGCACTTCCTGTTTCTTAACTTACAAAGGTGATTTGTCACAAATTAATATAGCCTATAATTGTGCTTTGTTTGGTGTGCAGAATTTTTCAGATTTTTATTTGTTTTATTTATTTATTTTGTTTTGTTTACCTAGTTGCCAACATTCAGAAATTGGTAAACAGGAGACTTGTGCCCTGTCTCAATGGGGTGGCTACTGCGAGACTCTAGCTCATTGTAAATACGTGACGAATGAATCTAGATTTTTCTATGAAATCTTCCAAAGTCACATTTCCACCTCAGTGTGCACAAGCATGTTCCTACCTGGCTTCCAATGACAGTTGACCTTGAATCCCCTGCTTTAATTATTCCTCTATTTGCTCATATTCTAAAGCTGTGATAGTGTCTCTGCAGCATCAAAATTTACTCCTTTTCTGCTCATAGATGTTATGTATCTGGGTTATATTGATTTTATTTTCAAAGTATTAATTTCTCCAGAACATTCATTATCCCTTCAACATATAAAGTAGTTCACATGCAAATGTTTCTAAAACTTGAATTCTAGTACTTTCTTTGCTCCCATGTAAGTTGTTGGTATACTTTTAAAACACCTTTTAGTATTTGAAGAAAAGAAATACAGTTCTTGTCTTCTGCTCAAATATGCTCTATCTCAGAGCAAGAAAGAGGCACTTGGTAAATTATGAGCATTTGACCAAAAAACCCCATAAATCTTTCCTATATACTGACTTTTTAAATTATAACTTATAGTCTTTACAAAAAGGAAAGATTCAAAAGTCAGTAGTCTTCTGTCAAATTACCACCTAATAACTTGAATTTCATCTTATGAATAGAAAATAAAATCATTTATAAAAACAATTTACATTTGATATTTAATATATTACACTTGATACATGGTGACATATAACTATATGAATAATTATATAGACAACAAATGAGTAGTCAACAAAGTTATTGGGGTAGTGAAGTTTTAAGAGTGAAAAAATATTCAGAGACCCTGAATGTTAGTTAGTTCTGACATAGAGAAGTTTTAAGATAATGAAGACTTTCTTTACTTATTTTTCTCTAATTGACGATCATATTGTTTTGATCTCTACTTCTTCACCTTCATCCAAATTTCTGCTTTGATTAACAATGTAAACACACATGTTTCAGTATTACTTTTCTTTCCATTTTGACGGACTATTCTAAGCCGGCCATGATTTTCTTGGCGGCTTGCTTTCAAAGTAAAGTGTTTCTTACTAATATAGTTACAGTGCTTTGTTTTCAACTACATTGGTTTTCAAAATTTCCCATCCACTATGGGTTTACAAATCCTTTGAAGATAAGAACAGATGGCTTTGAATTAGGGCAAGGAGAAATTTGGTAAAATGAGGTGTTCTAAGCCTGTGACCCAGAAGTTTCAAGTCCTACCTTTGAAGGCTGCTGGGGATCTTGTCAAAAACTTTAAGATAATTTAACATAAATGGCAATATCTACTTATATGTCTGTATTGTAAATGATATTCTATATGAGAGCAAATGCCAATCATAAAAGAGATAATGTTCTTTCTCAACAATTTAGCTAAATAGAATGCTATGTATACCTCTAACATATATAAAGGAGACACAAAGATACACACACACACACACACACACACACACAAATAGGATGTCATATAAGCATTTGAAAAGATCCTTAGCCTCACTCAAAAACATAGAATGCAAGTTAAAATTTTACACCATTTTTTTTTACTCCCCAGAAATTGTTAAAGACTAAAAAAGCATGATAATGCACAGTGTTAGTGAGGTTATGGTAAAATCGGTATCCTCCTCTTGAGCTAGAAGACAAATGAATTGTAAAATCTCACTAAATAGCATTATTTACCAAATTATTTTAATGTTTGGTTTTTTTGACCCACCAATTCCACTTTCTAAGAATTGATGTTACAGATGTATTTATGCTTGTGGACAAAGACACAGGTACAAGAATAATTTTATAATAGTAATTATCTAATAATCCAAAAATATGGAAGAATAAGAAACAACCTAGAGTCCCTCCAATGGTCAGACAACTCTACTCTGGGCATATATCCAAGAGAAATGAAAACGTATGTCTACAAAAGATGTGTACAAGAAGGTTCGTACCAGCATGATTTATAGTAGCTACAAAGTGGAAAAAGCTCAAATGCCCACCACTGACGAATAGATAAATAGATGTGGCACCCATGCAGTAGGTTTTTATTCAGCTATAAAAAAGAATAAAGTATCGGTATCTGCTACAACACGACTGAACTCCAAAAACAACTTAGTGAAAGAAACCAGTCACAAGAGACCACACATTGTATGATTCTATTAATTTGAAATGGCCAGGGTAGACAAATCTAAAGAGACCAAAAGTAAATTATTGGTTGCCTACAGCAGGAGTAGGAGAGCAGGGACAGGGATCAGCTGCTAATAGGTTACAGGGTTTATTTTTGTGGTGATTCGTATGTTCTAAAATTAGTTTACGGTGACGGTTGTACAACTATAATATACAAATACCATTGAATTGTAGACTTTAAACTAGTATGTTTATTGAATTATACCTCAATAAAGTTATTTTTTTTAATAACCTAAATTTCCATCAATAAGAAGACTGGTCAAATAAATGATGGTAAACCTATGCAAGGAAGAGCTCCATAGCTATGGGGGGAAATTTGGTTTCCTTATATATAGAATAATCTCTTTTTTGAATGAAGAAAACAAAATATAGAATAACATGTACCATGGTCCCATTTGTGTAAGAAAAAAAATGGAGTATTTCTTGAAAAATGTACATTTCTTAAAAGACTGGTAACAGTTGTCTTTAGGGTGGAGACTGGGAGACAGGATCTAGAATGTGAGATTTCTTTTCAACAGTCCGTCTTCTATTTTCTTAAATGATTTGCCATGTATATATCTATTTTACAATAAACTATTTTAAATCAGTTTTTTCTTTTTTTTTAATTTTTAATGTTTATTTTTGAGAGAGAGAGAGAAACAGAGCGTGAGTGGGGGAGGAGCAGAGAGAGGGAGACACAGAATCCGAAGCAGGCTCCAGGCTCTGAGCTGTCAGCACAGAGCCCAATGCAGGGCTCAAACCCACAAACCACAAGATCATGATCTGAACCAAAGTCAGATGTCTAACAGACTAAGCCACCCAGGTGCCCCAAATTATTATTTGTTTTTTTCTAAAGGGAAAAGAGTAAAGGAAAAAGAATGTCCAAATCAGTAGAACATTAAATGCCCTGCCAAGTAAATAGACACAGAGTGTTGGGTACACACAGATGTTGACAGTGGAGACCCACCCGCAGAAGTTCACTGTGGAACCAGGAAAAAAACAAATCGATACAGAGATACATAGATACATAGATACATAGATACACACACAGATGATAAACTTTGGGAATTTTAAAGAAAATAAAATTAATGTAAGAAACCACCTGTGCGTGCTCTGTGTACAAATGGAGAGCTCTCTGAGCGACATTAGGTTGCATCAGTGTTAACACTACAGAAGGGCAGTGCAACCACACTACATTTAAAAGGGCAGGTGGCCTTTCAAAAGCTTTCTTTCCACAAAATGGTCAGATGTATGGCAATTAGCATGTGGTTTCAGGCAAAAATGGTAGTTTAGAAAACTTTTTTCTTAAGTGGGCTTCACTCCCAGTGTGAAACCCAGTGCAGGGCTTGACTCATGACCCTGAGATCAAGAGTCAGATGCTTAACTGACTGAGCCACCCAGGCACCCCTAGAAAACTTTTTTTTTAAGTTGTTAGAGTATGATTATCCTATTCTTTCTACACAGATGGAAACAAATGTGCCCTCAAACGTGTAAGAAGAGCCTGTCCCATATAGAACAAACACAACAGTTGCAGGTTCTAGGATAATTCATAAGTAGAACACCTGTTATTTTCTGGACAGGTACACCTTTCTATTATTCCTCATTCTCATAGCCATCCTGCAAGTTAGGAATCTGTAGTCTTAATACAACGTAGGCAAGGAATAGAAAACCCAAAGAACAAAAATAAGTCATCCAGTGTAACACAACTAGTGCTGAATGGGATTGGTAGTCAAACCCAAGTTTGAATGACCCCAGCACAACTATTCCCTCTACCAAACCATTCCTCTTCCCATGTTGAAAATTGCTTCTGGCGTGTTTAGGAATCAGGACAGTGAGGGACACCTAGGTGGCTCAGTCGGTTGGGCCTCTGACTTCAGCTCAGGTCATGATCTCTCACTCCGTGAGTTGGAGCCTTGCCTAGGGCTCTGAGGTTACACCTCAGAGGCTGGAACCTGCTTCTGATTCTGTGTCTCCCTCTCTCTCTCTCTGCTCCTCCCCCTCTTGTACTCAGTCTCTCCCTCTCTCTTCCTCTCAAAAATAAATAAATATTTAAAAAAAAATTTTTAAAGGAACCAGGAAAGTGAAAGTAATGTTTGTTTGTTTGTTTGTTTGTTTGGGTACCTAATTCGATGGTTCTAAGGATTTAAAGTTAAACTTCCTGATGTTTCATTCATTCTAAGATATCCTAACAGAACCAGGACTGGCA
Organism: Panthera pardus; assembly: GCF_024362965.1. Lineage (NCBI taxonomy): Eukaryota > Metazoa > Chordata > Mammalia > Carnivora > Felidae > Panthera > Panthera pardus. The sequence goes on along the minus strand of NW_026526765.1, from coordinate 31,468,499 downwards.
TGATCGGTTTGGGGAAAGGGTGTTTTGTTTTGTTTACAGCTGAGGTGGCTAGACTGCAGTGTATCAATGAGGTAGCCATCTCAAGTAAGAGCTAAAAAGAGTAGGAACGTTCATTGAGCGTTACAGTGTGGTCAGGTGCTTTTGCAAGGTGGGTGTGTATGACTCCTTCACTGATGAGAAAATAAAGACTTGGAGAAATCAAGCAACTTACTCAAGGCCTCAGATTGAGTAATAAGCAATTGAAGGTTTTCATAAGTGTGGTGAATCTGAACTCAAACCCACACCTCCCCAAACCTGTTCATTCTTTGTCCTGTCATGAAGCCACCCAAGCAAAATAAAGATAGAGAAGTGGCCGATGGAGACTTTTTTTCCGGGGAGTTTGGCTATAAAGGGAAGAAGGAAAAGCAGCTGGTAGTAGAATGGAGGACAAGGATAAGAGAGGCTATTGTTGTGTTTCTTTGGAGTAGACAAGATTGACCATGTTTAAGATGAAAAGTCCTCCTGGGGTGCCTGGGTGGCTCAGTGGTTGAGCGTCCGACTTCGGCTCGGGTCATGATCTCGCGGTCCGTGAGTTCGAGCCCCATGTCGGGCTCTGTGCTGACAGCTCAGAGCCTGGAGCCTGTTTCAGATTCTGTGTCTCCCTCTCTCTCTGACCCTCCCCCGTTCATGCTCTGTCTCTCTCTGTCTCAAAAATAAATAAACGTTAAAAAAAAAAAAAAAATTTTTTTAAAAAAAGAAAAGTCCTCCTTAAAGGTTGAAACACACAGTCCAGAGCACATAGTAGGTGCTTACTAAATGGTTGTACTCAGTGCCAGTGAAGGAGTGAATAATCAACAGAACAGGGTCTAGAAGGACGCGGGCAGTGATAAGAGCCAAGAATGCCAGTTAATATTAGTAAGAAAGATTGACATTTTTCCAGAGAACCAGGGGCAAAAAAAAAAAAAAAAAAAAAAAAAAAGAGTGAGCAGAATATAAGGAGGTTTTAAAAAGTTAAAATGAAGGATGAGTAGGGAGGGCCAGTTGGAGTGCTCTGCCTATTCTTAGTAAAATAAAAAGTAAAGTTATCTGTGGTGAAAGAGGAAGGCATGGGTGAGGTCCAGGAATGTGGGGAGCATTGAAACAGCCATTATGGTAAATGTGATAAGATCTCAGTGATATTTGGTCCTGAGAAAGTTCCTGTTCAGTTAGGTATAAATGAATGTGCATCGGCATGCAGCTGCTAGGGGTTCCATTAAGTGTGCACCTAGTATTGTACAAATTACCTAGTGTAGGGTTCGCCAGTTCAGACTCTGGAAATACCAAAGAGCTGCTAGCGCTCTTCTTCCCTCTTGGGTGGGCAGTAGCTATGTGCCTGCCCAGGCCCAAAGAAAATAAAAGTCTAGATTCTGAGTTGCCAGTCCAATGGCTAAATCCTGGGGCAGGCATGTCATAATTCCCAAATAAATAAATGATGAACTTTATAAAGGATTTCAAAGTATGCTAAGTCAAGGTAACTTGGTAATGGTTTTATTTACAGGCCCCTCATCCTTGTGGGACCATCTTTTACGTTTATACAATACTTTGGGCTTTTCAAGATGCTTTCATGCCTATCAGCTCATTAACCCTTAAACCCTTGTGAAGTAGTTGAGATCCTATTACTACCACTCAACAGATGGAAAAACTAATTCAACGCAAAGATTAACTGATTTGCCAAAGACAAAGAGCTCTTTGGTGATGGAGCTGGTGGTAAAATCAAAGTTTTTTAATACCTGGCCCAATTCAAGACATCCCAAGAAAACCAAAGTTAAAAATACCTGGTCTAGGGTCAGGGTTTGGGTGCACTTGCAGGCCCCCAAGTATGATACAGTGTCCTTGGTTTTGTAAAGGAATCCATAGATTAAAAAGGGAATCAAGAACCACAATGCTACATGCTCCTCAGACCCCATGGGACACGAAGACAATAGGTACCTTCTTAGTCAAAAGTCATAAATGTCAGAATCTCTGGGGTAGATTTCCTGAGACCTCATACATCTTCGTATTATAAGAGTATTGTGACAATATCTAGAAGCAGTATTTCGTTCGCAAAAAAACTGCAAAGTGTAAAGTTTGTATACTTTTGTTTGTTCCATTCTCCATAATAGGAGGACACTGCCACCCTCACTATGTCTTTTGTTAATTACCCCCTCACCTTCTCCCTACCCCATTTTTCTTCCCCCTCAGTTCTCTTTTTGTTTGCTAGTTTTGAGAGTTTTAGATCCTGACAAAATGTCACCCCTTTGGGCAGCCTGTGTTTCAGTGAATCTGGAGCATTCAGGGCAGAACCAGAGAATCCTGTGCACCACTGACTCACGGAGGGCCTAGTCGTTTCTTCCTGGTAATTGGTGCTGGCGTTCCAACCATCAGGCACACACTCAGGCCTGCCTGAGCAGGGGCGTTTGACTTGTGCAAGGCTTCTTCTGAGGTTCCAAAATTAAACAAGATGAGAATTTGAACCAAAGGTTGATAACCTCCCAGATTCTTGAGAGTTGTTTTCGTGTTTTTACATCCCTCTCCTTCATTCCCAACCCTTCCCATTTTTTTTTTTTGTAACCAGTATGAACTGTCCTCTTTTACAAAAATAATCAGTTCTCTCTTATTTTGCCATTAGTCACATTTTTTTATTACGGTTAAGAATTTTATTATTAAGGGGTGCCTGGGTGGCTCAGTCGGTTAAGCATCCGACTTCAGCTCAGGTCATGATCTTGCAGTTCATGAGTTCGAGCCCTGCGTTGGGCTCGGTGCTGATGGCTTGAAGCCTGGAGCCTGCTTCAGATTTGTTGTGTTCCTCTCTCTCTGTTCCTCCCCCGCTTGCACTCTGTCTCTCTCTCAAAAATAAATAGATTAAAAAAATTTTTTTAATTAAAAAAAGAATTTCATTATTAAAATTATTACATCTCTGGTGAAAGTTCAAAGGTTACAGCAAGATGCCAGTCAAGCTCCCACTTGACATTTTAGCAAAATGCCCCATATCTCCTTCTTGAAGCCTTGAGCTACTCCCAAAATGTCCAGGAACACAGTTCTGGGGATTCTGAGTTGGGATGAGAGTGGGCAGTAGGTTGCAAATTCACCTGATTAGTTTAATTTCCACTGAGTCATTCTGAACTGTCCAGGAGAGCAGTCCTAGGAGGCCCATATCCCTGCACGATCCTATCATTCTTTGAGGAATTCCAAATGATCTTGTCAGATCTAGTATTTTAAAACCACAGATCACCCAGGCAACAAACACCTCCTGAGCCTTCGGGGATAAGACCCATATTAGATCATTTTGGGGTGTTATCTCTCAGCTTACATCCTTAATTCTTTTTTTTTTTTTTTTTTTTTTTTTTTTTTGAGAGAGAGTGAGCATGAGCAGGGGAGGGGGAGAGAGAGAGAGAGAGAGAGAGAGAGAGAGAGAGAGAGAGAGAGAGAATTCCAAGCAGGCTCCACATTGTCAGCACAGAGCTTGGTGCAAGGCTCAGTCTCATGAACCGTGAGATCATGACCTGAGCCAAAATCGAAAGTCATAGACTTAACCAACTGGGACACCCAGGCACCCAGTATCCTTAATTCTTAATGCACACTAAACTCTAAACTGGTCTTTTCCTTTATTTTATTTATTTCATATCTTCTAAGTCCTTTTATGACTTTATTTTGAATTCCTCAATTCCATTTCTTGAGACTTTTTCCTTGCTAGTCTGTGTCAGTCATCCATCTTTGGGGGCCCATCTTCCACTAGCTCTTGAATGTCCACTTTCCTGCTATCTGGTTTCCAAAATCAAATTCTGGTATAAATTATAAACTTAGCATCTAAAGCACCCAAATATGTGAGTATATGCTCCAGAATTACTTTACATTTTCCAGAGTTAGTTCTGCCCTACACGAAACTGAAAATAGTTGTACAAAATCACACTATGAGGAAAGGTATCAGTCAGAAAACCTAGACTTACACTCAGATCTTTGGAAAGTATGTGAATACGTGCATTGGAACTTACCAGTAATGTCTACTTCCTTTCCTTGAGGAGCCACAGAACATAGCAGAAAGGGTGTAGACAGCATAGAAATTGACTAAAGTTCAAATTCTGGCTGCATTTAAACCCTACTTCTGTTGCTTCCAAACTCTCTGAACATGTGTAGTTTTCTTAACTTTTGAATGGAAACTAGAGAAGAACCCCATTGATTTATTGTAAAGATTGAATAAGATTAAATATGTAAAATGTCTAGAATGTGCTGGGTCAAAAAAAAAAGTGATTACTTAGTGTTGTTGTTATCAGTCTCAGAAATGTCCTATAGATTTCTTTTTTCTGTTTCCTCTTTATTTTATTATAATTCAATACCCACCCTCTGCTTTCTGTAACAACAGACTAGATTTTTGCTTTTGAGAATTCCAATATCATTAATTACATCTTAGCATACTTTAAAAGTCCAGAAAGAGATTTCAAAGCCAACCATACATTAAGGTAAGCCTCCTGTTGTTGTTTTTTTTCCCCAGAAAAACAAAGATGCTTTTCCTTAGAATTATTTTGTATACATGCAAATATATCCCTTGTAGGATTTGAAAGTGACCGCAGATTTTGCAAAGCAAAATGTTTCACTGCTAAATACTAGTGTAATATAGGAAGACTTTAGTTTAGGTTCCCCCAAGTTTGATGAGGAGCAGAACACTTGAATAATTAATTTAGTGCCTCATTAAGCCTTTCAAATTATCTCTGGCAATTTTCCAAAGGTAATTTTTAAAAAATCCAACCAGTCCCTCTCTGTCTCTCAGGGGCACTTTGCCCCAGTTCCACCACATCCTCAGTCAAACCCTTCCCTGGCGGTGGTTAGAGGGCAATGCCAGGGGCCCTCCCTGAAGGTCCAAGTCCAGGGGGAAGCCAGCACACCCCTTTCTGGGTAGCTCAAGTTATTATCACTAAGGAAAGGAGAATAGATGCCAAGCAAGCAGAAGGTCAGGGGCCTGTCACAGACGCCCCACCAGAAAGTCTCAGAAGCCTGTGCAAAAATGAAAAAGTAGTACATGGGTTTTGGGATAAGTCACGTTTTAGTGTTTCCAGTGCATTGTTTCCCCAACCATGTCTATAACTTCTTACCTCCAAGCCTTAGATCACTTTCAGATGGTAATGCCCCCAGGTCGTCAAAATCTTTTCCATGAAAAGATAAGTCACAAATGGATGAAAAACATTTTTCTTCTTTTTAGACAACAACTTGTTAATTTCCACCTATAGTGGCTTATTCTCCATGCGTACAGCTTTCAAATCACTTATGAATCAATCAAACCATATTATTTATAAATTGAAATGTCATTTTCGTCTGTGAAATTCACTAGAATTTAAAAAAATTTTTTTAATGTTTATTTACTTTTGAGAGAGAGTGAGAGACAGAGTACAAGTGGGGAGGGGCAGAGAGAAGGAGACACAGAATCTGAAGTAGGCTCCAGGCTCTGAGCGGTCAGCACAGAGCCCGACACAGGGGCTCAAACTCATGAACCGTGAGATCATGATGGGAGCTGAAGTTAGTCGCTTAACCGACTAAGTCACCCAGGCGCCCCAAATTCACTAGAATTTTTAATGTTTATTCTATGATAAAAGAGTCATTTCAAGTCAGTAATAGCCCATTAGATAAATGGTGATGAGACATTTGGTAAATGATTTAAAAGCAACAGCAGTAGCAACAAAACCCATAAAACTAGATCCCAACCTCACACCTAACTCCTAACCCCAAAATAAATTTTTCATAGTTTCAAAGAGTTGAATGTTAAAAAATGAGTCCAAAGAGAAGTAGAAAACAATGTAAGGTTAATAATTATGTGTTCTTGTGGCGTCTGACTGGCTCAGTCGGTGGAGCATGCAACTCTTGATCTCTGGGTTGTAAGTTCGAGCCCCACATTGGGCATAGAGATTGCTTAAAAATAAAATCCTTAAAAATAAACTAAAAAATAATTATGTCTTCTCAGGGCAGGGATGGCCTTCTTAAACATAACTCTAGTGATAGAAGTTATATATAAAAGAATTTATTCACTGAATCAGAGAAAAGGCAGTAAGTCTTATATATCAAACAAGTTTAACTTTACTGATTACAAAAATGGGATGGAAAAATATTTCTAACATAAATAGAATCAGTTGGAAAATTTTATTTATCAGATTTGCAGGGGAACTAATTCTCTCTACCAGCCAAAGAAGCTTTTTATATGTCATTTAAAACCCTGCCATTAGCCCTTTAAGGTAATTTACAGTGAAGTACTATATTTCCTTCAAAGGTTTTGAAGACTTTTGGTTTTATTGGTTGAGGCATAGTTTGGTTTATGTTTTGTGGTTTGTTTAGTTGTTTGTTTTCCTTTTTGTTGTTGGGAGTTTTTTGGTATGAATAGGCAGAAGCAGGAGCCATAGCAGCCTGATTCTTATATTGTTTGTCCATATAAGTGGCAAAAAGATTAATACCCTGAATAAAGAGGTTCTACTAGCCACTAAGAAAAAGCAAATACTATTCTGAAAATAGGCAAAGTGGGGCGCCTGGGCGGCTCAGTCGGTTAAGCTTCTGTCTTTGGCTCAGGTCATGATTTCACAGTTCATGGGTTCGACCTCCCCATCAGGCTCTCTGCTGTCAGCACAGAGCCTGCTTAAGATCCTCTGTTCCCTTCTCTCCCTCCTCCTCCCCCGCTCCTACTCTCTGTCTCTCTCAAAAAATAAACATTAAAAAATTTTTAATAAAATAAAAACAGCCAAAGGATTTGAGTAGATAATACAATTAAAATGAAAAATGGTTATAAAAATGAAAAGATGGACCTCAAAGACATGTAACATTAAAGGAAAACATTTTTCAAGAATGCATCCCCTTTTCCTCTCAAAAAAATTGCCCCAAAATTAGGAGGACAAGAAAAACAAACCGCATATTTCGGGAAAGTAGGCAACATACATAATTCCAATGCATAATGTATAAAATCAGAAAGGGTCAATGCAAATTGGGGAGATACAGAGACATTCTATTCATGATATAGCCACAAGAACCTACGAATTATAAGCATGATATGCTGGTAAATTTTTAACTAGTTCTCTAAGAAAGAGTGTGTGTATGTGTGTAATGTTTATATACATACATGTATTAAATTTTTTGGTATTAAAGATGCATGGCACATAATATATAAATAAGAATAAGTTATACAATATTCTTTATTGATAATTCCATATGGCCAATTGTTGATTTTTGCCAGTCTCTTGTGTCTGTAGCTAACCTATGGTTGACATTAAGCAATGAGTGTCTTCCAACCTGAATGTTGATTATTATTTTCATTTATGTTAACAAGATGAATGAGAAACAAAGATATATGTCAGAAGTTCACTCATTTGTCAATGATGTGAGTGAATATTTTGCTGAGTTTGTATAATAGCTTTCAAATACTGGAAAATATTTCTTGAATGTTTTATGCTATTTACCATGTAATAGGTATAGAAACAACATGCTTTTAAGTTTAATCTGCATGATAAGCATTTCCTCCATCACTTTCTTATACCTAATAATCAACAGAACAATAATGAAAGTTATAGTTCTCGTTTATTTCCACGACCTAGCTACTCCCATTATGCCCAAGTTCAATCTACCATAGTGAGGTCACTGAATGCAGAATAGGGAAGAGATGCCAACAGTATACCATTAGATGGTCTTTCCACCATTTATTAGCACTTCTCATAATTTTATATGTATTTACTTCTTATCTATCTCCTCAAATCCGTAAGAGCAGAAATGTGCGGCTGCTTTTTCCTCCATTGTATCCTAGTGCCTAGAACAGAGTTTGACACACAGTAAACATTCAATAAATACTTGTTAAATAAAAAAAAAATGTTCAACTTACTATATGCCAGGTACTGTCCTAAGTGCTTTATGTGTATTAAGTCTAACATCCTCACCGCAACCCTATGAGGGGGCACTATTATGATCTTCATTTTACAGATGAAACCAGAAGTGACTTACCCAAGTCACCCAGCAGGTAAGTGGTGGAGCCAGAACTTAAACCTGAGCACTTTGGCTCCAGATCTTGGACCCTTTTGAGAGATGCATTCTCTCAATGCATCAGAGCCATGACGCTGACAAAGAGACATCTCCGAATGTCAGATATGTGGCAGACTTTACAAGCAACCGCACATTAGAACAAGTGGACAGGGATGATAGTTATGCTGGAACCGATTCATTATCTGACAGGTTCGGTTTTGTAGGAAATCTTTACAGACATTTTACAGCACTGTTGGAAATTGTGGGAAGTAAGAAAAATCTTTGTAAATGACAAAGTAAGACAGCTGTTAACTCCAGGAAAACAGTAAGTTGAATGAATAAGTAAATGCAATTAGAGTACCCTACTTGATTCAGAGAAGCACAATATTTACCTAGTCATGATAATGAAAACCATGAACATGGATTTAATCAAAAAAAAAAAAAAGTTATTCTTTTGCTACGCTGGAAAAGGAAAGGGAGGAGGGAAAATACCTACATCTAGCAAATCGAAAATCAATAATTTTTTCAAGCAGTAGCTATGTGTATCTGTGTGTGTGTGTCTGTATATGAAGGCAAATGCAAAAGAAACATCTAAAATGTTGGAAGTTTTGGTATTTGATATTGATATTTTGATAAAATGAAATTAAAGCAAAAGGTAGAAGTTTTCCATACTATTGTCAACTTCAAAACATATGATGCCAATGTTGGCAAAAATATGTGAAAATCAGCACTTTCCTATACTAAGTGATGGAGCCAGCAGTTGGTATCACTCCAGAAAATAATTTGTATTTTGTATCAAAGTCTTAAAAAAAGTTTTTTGACCCAGCATTTCCACTTAATGGAATCCATTCTAAGAAAAAACTTTAAATATGTGCAAAGACTAAGCCATTTTTTATTATAGCAAAAAAGAAAGGAATTAATGCAAATATCCAATATTAGAGCCTTAGTGTGTTTTTTTTTTAAATCATGGTAGAGTTGCATAAAGAAAAATTGTCTAGTTACTAAAAATCATATTGTAGTTATATTAACCTGGAATTATATTTATGAACAATGAGAAAAATTTTAAACTGATAACAAAATACCAAAATGGTCCCATTTTGCTCCTCTGCCATAAAAGTATGTGTTTACACTAAAATGTTTTAAAATACATGGAACTCAGTAGCTATTGCTGGGTGATGATTTTATGGGTGATTTATATTTGTTTGATTTTGCTTGTCTTTATATTATAACCTCTACTATATATATGATTTACTTGTGAGATTGTTTAATAAACTTCAATATTGAGAAATCACACATGAAACAAAATACATCTTGTCATTAATGATTCAAGGAAATCTTTGAAAACAAGTAAGAATGTGTTACCAGTATCAGACACAAAAACTAAACGTCTTTCGTCTAAAATAATGAGTCTGATGAAAAACCATCTACATGTTTTAAATCATAAAGAATGTCATATTAAAGTTGATGTAGGCTTCTTCATAAAGTCCAGAATATTAAAACTAAAAGTTACAAAAGTTTCAAAAAAGTAAGGTTCTTTTTTTGTTTTGTTTTGTTTCACTTTTCATTATGAAATTTGTCACCCATATACTCAATACCTAGATTTAACAATTGTTAAGCTTTTCCTAAGCGAAGTAGAGAAAGTCCTTTTAATAATGGGAATTAAAGAAGTTATCTATCTCAAAAAAAAAAAAAAAAGAAATATTTAACAGCATCACTAGTCAATATGGAAATGCAAATCAAAAGCACAATGAGATATCACCTCACACATGTTAGGATATCTATTATCAAAAAGACAAGATATAACAAATGCCAGGAAGTGGAGCAAAGGGAACACTTGTCTACACAGTCGGAAATATAAACTGGCACAGCCACTATGGAAACCAGTATCGACTTTCCTCAGTGAATTAAAAGTAGAACTGCGTATGATCCAGCAATCCCACTTCTGGGTATACATCTAAAAGCCACAAAATAATTATCTTGAAGACATATCTGTATTCTCATATTTATAGCAATATGATTCACAACAGCCAAGGAATGGATACGACCTAAGTGTCCATCAATGGATGAGTGGATAAGGAAAATGTGGTAGATATATAAAGTGGAATATTATTCCACTTAAAAAAAGAAGGAAATCATGTTATTTGTGACAACATGGATGAATCTGAAGGGCACTATGGTAGTGAAATAAGCCAGAAAGCCAGACAAGGACAAAGCTCACATGGTATCACTGATACGTGTAATCTAAACAAAACAAAACAAAAAGTCAAACTCATAGAAACAGAGAGTAGAAAAGTGGTTTTCAGGGGCTAGGGTGGGGGAACTAGGAAGAGGTTGCTCAAAGGGTACAAACTTTCAGTTATAAGATGTGTAAGTTCTGAAGATCTAAAGTAAAGCATGGTGACTATAGTTAACACTGTATTGTATAACTGAAATTTGTGAAGAGAGTAGAACTTAAGTCTTCTCACCCTCTGCCCCCCAAAAAGATAAACATGTTAGATGATGGATGTGTTTATTAACTCAATGGGGAAAACCCTTCAAAATACATACATATATCAAATCATCCTCTTATAGACATTACATATCTGATAATTTTACTTGTGAATTATACCTCAATAAATCTGAAAAAAATAGAAAATTTAAATGCCACGTTCTGTGGTACTTAGAATATTAGATTCTTTAAAGCATTAATTCAACCTAGGATGCATTTCTTACGTTTTTATATTTAAGATCTTCATTTCTGCATACTCAGAATAGCCGGCTCTTGTGTTTTGAAGATTTATCTTAATTCATGGTATTTTTTTCCTCTGCTTCTTAGGTACCAACAAAGGCCAAATGTGTTACTCAACTACTTCCCTCCCACCACCTCCACCGCCCCATCCAGCCAGCCAACCACCATTGCCAGCATCTCACCCAACACAACCGCCAGTCCCAAGTCTACCTCCCAGAAACATTAAGCCTCCCTTAGATCTAAAGTAAGCAAAGATTATTTTGCTATTTCTTTGTCGGTCTCTTGCCATAGATTTTCAAACTATGCTTGGCTGAACGCTGAGAGTTCCGTGGTAAACTGCGTGGGCCACACATGTGAGCAGATGCAAGGAGAAGGAAGGGCTGAGCAGGCTGCTCTCATACCCCCACTTCCTTGAGCAACTCTTGTTTTATGTTTTTACCGTGGTTTTTTTTTTTCCTTAGGAGTTCATTCGAAAAAAAATTCCAGCGCCTTTTTAAAAGTTTTGAAACATTCCTCAGGTTAGCACTACAACTATCTCTTCCACCATCACCACCACTGCCCCCACCATCACCACCACCACCACCATCATCATCACCAGCACCACCACCACCATCCTTAAAGTCACCACCATTATCATCACCACCATCAAATCACCTCCAGCATTACCATTATCATCATTACTACCGCCATCATCACCACTATGGCCATTATCACCACCATCACCACCACCAGCATTATCAACACCGTCACCACTATTATCATGAGCACCAGCACCACAATTTACTGACTACTTATGACTTGTTAGGAACTTTATATATATACGTGAAAAATGTTTTCCTCATTTCACAGATGAAGAAATGGGAATTTACAGAGGTTGAGTAACTTCTCCAAGATCACACGGGAACGTAGAGTAGAAATTTGAGGCAAGGTCAGTCTAAGTCCAAAGTAAACATGTGCTTTTAACCACTCTGCTAAATAACCTCTTTAAGCAAAAAGCGCAGCTTTTCTCTCAGGCTTCAGATTTTTGGCAGTGTGTTTAAAAACTAAGAAACTGTTATTCAAGCCCACTCCTGCTTTTCTTAGATGGTGCTTTCTAGAAAGGTCAAGACTGTATGGGTTGCTATGCACAAGTTTTTTATCCATGATTGACCAGAATAGCTGGTTGAAGAAAAAGCAAACAGAAAGTTGGACTAGAATGAATGCCGTTTTAAAAGGAAATAATTGGATAACGGCAAGTATAAATCCTTATGGCAAGTTAGACTGTATCTTCCTTTTCATCTTCTAGAAAATTGCTTTACTTCGTTCTCCTTGAACACAAATAAGCAATATCCCAAAATATTTGGCAACAGTTAATTTTTCCTCCACTTCAATTCTTTACCAGACTGATGTTCTTTACATTTAATGTACTTAATATTTGTAATCCATATAATAGAATCTGTTAATCATGTCTTTATATTGAAAGTACTTCATATCCATAATCTATATAATAGAATCTGTCAATATCGATGCCTGATTGCCAGCTTTCCTTTATTGATAATGATCATAGTTTAGAGCAGAGGTTGAAAATAGGTAGCCACCACTATGTTTCACTTTATTGTGTTTGTTTGGAGTATAAATGCAGAAACTAGAAAGTGTTAGAGCAGCATAGTGGCTATTATCTTATTTGTGGCCCGCAATATGCATTTATATTGACTTCGTGGCCTTCGTGGCCTTCCAGGCATTTGATTTTAAGAATTCTAGTTGAAAGACTCTAATACCCCATGATATCTTGCTACCAAATAAGAGTTTAAGCCATCTGCCTACTAACATGTAAATGCTAAATAAATATTTGATTAGTTAAAACAACTAATTAACATGTGCTCTTACATACACTTGACTTCTATAATTATTTTGCTTTCACATGTATTAAATTCCATTTCTTGGAGTGCCTGAATGGCTCATCAGTTAAGCATCTGACTCTTAATTTTGGCTCAGGTCATGATCTCACACTTGGGAGATGGAACCCTGTGTTGGGCTCTGCGCTGAGCATGCAGCCTGCTTAGGATTCTCTCTCTCTCTCTCTCTCTCTCTCTCTCTCTCACTCACCCTCACTCCCTCTCTCAAAAAATAAGTAAATAAATAAAATTCTGTTTCTTTTCCCTAATTTTTTTCCTAGTCTGATAAATGTAATCCATTAGATCATGATCTTAGTACATTTGAATATTATTATGTGACCTATCCCAGTTACTGGCTTCACTTGTATCCAATTCTAGTGAGAAATTTTAATAAATACCCTAAGCATGAATCCCTGAAAATATATAAGACATGAAGACGGATAATTATGTGATTGAAGAAACTGTGGAGAAGAGGAGTATTCAGCACTATTCTTGCTATATGGGGAGTTACCAAGGCCACCATATATTTGATGATTCGTTTAAAGGATGCAGAGGACCAGCAAATAGTAGTACTCACGGCTAAGATTTATCACAGTGACACTGTCCTTCTGTGCCTGGGAGGGACATGCTGAGATTTCTCCTTTCTCCAGCTTTGCAAATGTGTAATGCTGCTTCCCAGGCAGCCCATTAGAGACAAATGTTTATTGAGAGTTGGTCACATAGACACCTTTTGCCTATTCACTACCGAAATACCAGACTTCTAGAAGGAGAGGAGGTTTTCACCCTAAGTCACATTGTCTATACAGTCTAGGCACAACAAATCACTCTTATCAATCAGGCAATTTTTCATATCAGTGTAGAGAATTTTTTAGAAGCTGAATTCCCAGATGCAAGCCAAGGGCCAATCATGGTGTCAGATTCTTCTAGAATGAGTAGCTTCAGGCTTGCGATATTAATTCTTTTTGGCATACCTACTCCAGAATCCATACCTACTCCAGAATCCATTTTGATATGGTGGGGAATAAAAAGTTGTTTACAGAAGAAAGGATTTCAAGAATAGTCCTATAGCCTGTACTACAAATTTATAAGAATGCTCGTCAATTTCTCAGGTTTTTCAGGAAATTCTTGAAAAAGTTGAAAGGGGTCTTCCAACCAACAAGACTCAAATTTTTTTCTTGTAATACTGTTTGCATCAGAAATTAGCAAAATCCACCAATTGTAATAAGCGTTACCTCATCCCTATTAAGAACTCCTAATTAGAAAGTTGGATTCGTCTAAGAGTTCCTGACTCCACAAAATGCATACACTCAGGAGAAAGATGAAGAGAAACAAGAGTCTTCTTGGATGTTATACTGCCTAGACAAACAATTATTGGGGAATCTGAAAGTTAATTGTCAGATGGAGAGATTAGAGTGAATGAAAGCTAAGGGACATTTACAATTTTTTTTTAAAGTAAAAATGTGGTGTGTAGTGAAAGACTTTCAGACTCCCATCAGAGAGCTTAAGTAAATCCCAAAATGAAGAAATATCTGGGTCAGAAACTTACCCCCAAGTAGGGGAAGTTAGATGAGATACAAAGAAGAAATAAGAGCAAAATGAGTCTTGATATTCAGGCTCAAAAACTCATATTTCATGTGAGAGGGAAATTTACAGGATAAATCTTTAAGTAAAATTGTGAGATAGGGGTGTTCCTGTGCTTTTCCCCCTGCTGCCACCCTTTAAAACACACGCATGGGTGTTTTCCAGAGGCTCTCTCTACCAGCCTGCAAATGCCATTCCTCCCCTCACTGGTCAAAGGCCACTCTCAGGTCAAGCTCTAATAGATTTTTTTTTTTTTTACCTTCACTCAAGAATTGTTCTTTTGAGCCACTACTTTGTGCTTTTGTAATAGTAGTTCAGGAAATATCAGTGAACAAAGTAAAGGTTCCTGCCCACATAGAACAGGGTGCAACAGACAAAAAGAACAAAAATAATAAACAGGCCAAGGAGATAGTCTGTTTGGAAATACTAGGTAGGAGAAAAGAGAGCAGGGTCAGGTGGTGTAGTGAGAGGGTGGGGTTAGGGACAGCATGTGGCAACTTTAAGAAAGGTGAGGGTAGCTCCCGTTATAGGCAGTTATACTTGAGCAAAGACTCAAGGAAATGAGAGGGGTAGGCTTGCGGATAGCTTAAGCAAGATCATTCCAGGCAGAGAGAACAGACAGAATAAACGCCTAGAATGTTCAAGGACTAGGAAGGAGGTAACTGGAGCTGGAGTAGAGTGAGCAAGGAAAGGAAGAGTAGGAAAAGATTTAGCTTGTGTAGGGCCTTGCCGGTCATGGCTGACATCGTGGTTCTTCTAAGTGGAATGATAACCACTGAAAAAGGTCGAGCAGAGCAGTGATGTTTTAAATTATGTTTTATCAAGATCACCTTAACAACTGTATGAAAAGAGACAGTAGGCAAATGAAACAGAGACACTAGTCAGGCAGATATTGCTGAAAGACAGACACGATATCGTGATAGCTGTAATCAAAATGGTGGCAGTGGAGATGGAGAGAGGTGTCCAGATTCTGAATATATTTTGAAGGTAGAGACAACAGAATTTGGATCTGGGGTCTGAAGGGAAAGGAGAATCAAAGAGGGCTGCGGGGTTTTTGCCTCGAGCAACTATAAGGATGATGTTTCCTTCAACTGAAATGAGAGAGGCTAAAAATGAGCAGGTTTGGGAGTGGGGAAGATCAAGAAGTCATGGCTACTTTAAGCTTGAGGATCTTTTAAACATCCAAGTGGAGATATTGAGGCGGTAATTGGGTATAAGAAGTGAAGAGTTTAGGAGAAAGTTCTCGTTTAAAAACATAATAAATCAGGGAGTCATAGGCATATATTCCCCACTTAGAATCATGAGACTTCGAATCACCAAGGAAATGAGGCGGCTGGGTGTCTCAGTCGGTTAAGTGTCCGACTCCCGATTTCGGCTCAGGTCATGATCGCCCGGTTTGTGGGTTGCGCTGACAGTGCGGAGCTTGCTTGGGATTCTCTCTCCCTCTCTGTCTGCCCCCCTACTTTTTTCTCTCTCTCTCTCAAAATAAATAAACTTAAAAAAAATCACCAAGGAAGTGAGTATAACTAGAGAGAAGAACCGAGGCCTGGGGCACTCCAACTCTACTAGCCTCGGAGAAGAAAAAATGAGCAAAGGGGGATAAAAAGGAACAACGAATAAGATAGGAAGAAAACAAGAGTGTGGTGTCCTGGAAGCCAAGTAAAGGGAGTATTCCCAAGGAGAAGGCAGTGATAACTGTGTCAGCTGCTGCAGAAGGTCAAATAAGTGAGGACTGTGAAGGTCAGTGTGGGTGAAGTCTCCTGGAATCGAGCTTGACTGAAATAGCTTTAGAAGACCAAGAAAGGACAGGAATTGGAAAGAGCAACGGTAAACAACTCTATTTGAAGAGTTGTTCTCTTTCTCAAGGAGAAAAGGGAAGCAAATGAATGGAGCGGTAACTGCTGGGAAAAAAGGAATTGAGTTTTTTTGTTTTTTTTTAAGATGCAAGAAATAGCAGCGTGTCTGTATGCAGTGAGAAAGATCTAGTAAAGAGAGGAAAATGATAATGGCGGCCAGGGGAGAATTCTCGAAACAAGACTAGAGCAACTGGGAAGTAGTGTTCAGGTGAGGGAGTGGCTTCCCAAAGGAATAAAGAACTGAAAGGTTTACAATCTTCTCTAGGGTGGAGTCTGTGTTGCTTAAGGCAAAAAAGCGAATTTTTAATTGGTATCAGGGAAGGAATTTCAGGAGATAGGGTGGCCTTTTTCACCTACCTCCCAGGAAGACACTT
Organism: Panthera pardus; assembly: GCF_024362965.1. Classification (NCBI taxonomy): domain Eukaryota; kingdom Metazoa; phylum Chordata; class Mammalia; order Carnivora; family Felidae; genus Panthera; species Panthera pardus. The sequence continues at coordinate 31,452,109 of NW_026526765.1, read as the reverse complement.
GTAATGACATCATTCCGATCAGGATGCCTTAAGAATGTAGAAGATTGGAGGCAGATGAGAATCAGAAATAATAATCATCTTTAACAATACAGTAGTTGCGACCAAAGTTCTATTTTATTTTAAATTGTACTGTTTCCCCACCTAGTGGTGAGAAGTCAGCTAGCTACATTTTCTGCTGTTACTCAGACATCTGAAGAGAAACTGAAACCCGTCGAAAGAGCTCATGTATCATTATTAGTGTTCAGGTCAACATCTTTTTGTGTAACACGTTTCTTGGCACCATCGTTAAAGATTAACTATAATTTTTTTTTAATTTTTTTTAATGTTTATTTATTTCTGAGACAGAGAGACAGAGCATGCAAGGGGGAGGGGCAGAGAGAGAGGGAGGCACAGAATCGGAAGCAGGCTCCAGGCTCTGAGCTGTCAGCACAGAACCCAACGCGGGGCTCGAACTCACAGACCGCGAGATCGTGACCTGAGCTGAAGTCAGACACTTAACCGACTGAGCCACCCAGGCGCCCCAGATTAACTATAATTTTAACAGCATAACTAATTCTTCATGTGAAGACAGAACCAACAGTTGAATATTTTGGTATACAAAACAAATTCCATGATTATTAATAGCAACGAGACAGGAAAAGTGAAGTAATAAGAAATAATAAATAATGGGAAGTGACTAAGGTTTGAAGAGGGAGAAGTTCAACAGTTCTTACTGTGAGATCACTCGTAGCCAGCTTCAGAGTTTATTGGCTCTAAAATCAGACGAAAAGTCAGAACTTACACCATTATAACATTTTATTAGTTATAAATTCTTAACATTCTCTGGAATTTGAGACTTGCCCTATCAGACGGGCACTCCCGGGTGGGCTTACCTAGCTCCATTTAGAAAGCACTGGCTGAAGCGAGTCGTACTTTTTATAAGTCCTCCTGCGTTCAATACAGGAAGACATGTTCCAGAGAAAAGTTCACAGAGATTTTATTCTCAGCAACAGCAGGTATAGAACAAAGTGTTGTGTGACTTTCTTCTTTAAAAAACACAAACAAAACCAACAATTAAAAGCTAAAGTCATGAATAGCAAATAAGATATAAAGGTCAACAGCTTTACATCTTTAAGTCAGGAAATAGAGCACATTAGAGCTTTCTAAAAATGATGGACCTGATACTGAGTTAACTTTGCCTTTCCTATGTAATTCTGCACGCCACAGTGTGAAACTAAAGAACTCGTGAGAGGTCCTCGTGAACAGACACAGGGTTATAACAACCGATAAACTTCCTTTTCTTCTCCTTTACCTGCTCCCTCTGCTTACAGTCTGTGCCACTATGGGTTGTGACTGGTTTCATTGTTTGCCTCCAGGGGCAGAGTTTCTCAGAGCCTGCAGCACTATTTTTTTGTTTTTTAAATAATTGGTGACTATTTTTTTAAAGTTTTTACTTATTTATTAGAAAGAGAGAGAAAGAGAATGAGCCGGGGAGGGGTAGAGACAGAGGGGGACAGAGGATCTGAAGTGCGCTCCGTGCTGACAGCGAGGGGCCCAATGCAGGGCTTGAACTCACAAACCTTGAGACTATGACCTGACCCAAAGTCGAGGCTTAACTGACTGAGCCACCCTTTCGACCCGGCAACAGTTTAATCTCGGTTTATTCATGACATTCACCTACCTCGTGTTTTTCCCTTTTATTCTTCACTTTCATTCTTATACGATTTCATATCTATTGAACATTTGCATGTTATAGATGGTGAATTCAGACTTATGTAAACTAACATCTACACGCTATCGTGTTAGGTCTATGAACCAATGTGTGCATGCAAACATTATCTGTAAGTGATTAATGGTTTGTATAAACGTGCAGCCGCATATGTATGAAAGTGCTATGCAGCTACTCTCCATTCTGCACATATTTGTTACTCATCCACCCAAGTGTTTTAGGAAGTAAGCTGCAAGTCCAGTAGTCCTTTTGACTTAATTTTTTTTTTCAAAAATGATAATAAACAGGGGCGCCTGGGTGGCTCAGTCGGTTATGTGTCCGACTTTGGCTCAGGTCATGATCTCGCGGTTCGTGAGTTCGAGCCCCACATTGGGCTCTGTGCTGACAGCTCAGAGCCTGGAGCCTGCTTCCAATCCTGTGTCTCCCTCTCTCTCTGTCCCTCCCCCACTCACACTCTGTCTCTCTCTCACTCTCAAAAATAAATAAACATTAAAAAAAATTTTTTTAATGATAATAAACAATTCACTTTCATAACAAAAGTTAATGGGGACAAAATTAATTCATCACAAAAAATCAAAGTCTTATTCATGACTGGAATTATTCTAATAGCTTTCTAAAAATGATAGTCAGTCATAATAATAATAATATAATAATAATAAACTAATAATAAACTAGCAAAGTGGCAATCTCTTTCATCAAGGGGATTATAGTCTCATAGTAGGAAGAGACACTTGCAAGCAATTGCTTTATAATTATAGTAACACAGAATAATCAGTATAATGAAGCAATGTATGACACATCGAAGCAGCAACCATGTGGGCTTAAGGCATCAGAGATAACTTCACAGAGGAGGGAATGTTTAAACAGAGCCTTAAAGATGAAGGAGGGCCATAAGCAGATGATGAGAAGAAAGATTATCCTAGAAAAGGAAAAGAAAGCGAGCTAAGCACAGAGCAACAAGAAACCAGAGAGTGTTCAGAGAGTGAGTCGGTATTAATACATGAAAAGAAGATGAGAGAAGAAGAAATAGCCGCTGGGGTGGCTCAGTTGGTTAAGCGTCTGACTTAGCTCAAGTCATGATCTCATGATTCATGAGTTCAAGCCCCACGTTGGGTTCTGTGCTGACAGTTCAGAGCCTGGAGCCTGCTTCGGATTCTGTGTCTCCCTCTCTCTCTGCCCCTCCCCCACTCACCCTCTGTCTCTGTTTCTATTTCAAAAATAAACATTAAAAACTATTTTTTAAAAAAGGAAGAAGAAACAGGAAAAACAAAACTGTAAAAGAATAGGGCTGGGCATAAGAACTTTGTATACCATGAAAGGGCTGTAAATTTTATTCTGTAGAATGTCAATATATTTTGACGTCTAAGGTATTTATGTCTTGTGCTTTTAATTAATACTCAATTCATTAAAGTTAATGAGGCAAAAGTCTAATTTATTTTAGGTACTTAAGTTCACATAATATAACTTGCTATCTTATTTATACATCTAGTAATTTTTATTTAATAAGAACAATTACTTTCAGGGGGATCATTGATTAATGATTAGACAACTCAGGTTAAATTCTTTCAAATGGATACTTACGTTAAAAAATTCAGTTTTAATTACCCCCTTACATGTTTTATGTTGCATGGATAAATCTATATATTGAATTTTTTTAAGCATTTCAAAAACCTGACTGAACAAATTTAATAACTGCAAATCCTCTCAAGAACTTAAGTGACTCTTACAAATCTGTTAAAGCACATCCAGTTCTCTTAAATGTTCACTTGTATTTTCTATGGGATTTTTCTTATATTTTTTAAGAAGCATATTTAGTTTGAAAAAACTTATAAAAGGTGAATATGTAAAAGGCAGAGAGAAGAGTAAACTGAACCTCCATGTCCCCTACACCAACTTCAACAATTATAAATTTATCACTAGTCTTGTTTCATCAATACCCCTACCCACTTCCCTCTTTCATATTATTTTGAAGCTAATACCAAATATTCATAAATATTTTAGTAGGTATCCCTAAAAATTAGACTTTATATAGTAATATAAAAATCAAGTCCATGTTCAAATTTCCAGTTGTCTCTTAAATTGAGTGTGTGTATGGTTTTTTAAATTTGTTTGAAGAAGAATCCATATAAAGTCTGCACATTTTCATTGGCTTATACGTTGGTAATTCTCTTTGAAGCTACTAGTCTACCCTCTATAACTATATTTATCTATTTATTGCAATTTATTTGTTGAAGAAATCAAGCTCTTTGAGGGGACTATAATTATCCATAGTCTAGATCTTGCTGAATGCTTTCCTATAGTTTAGCTTGTATGTTCCTCTATTTCCTATAAATTGGTAGTTGGAGGTAAAGGTAGCTTGACCAAATTTAGTTCTAGTTTCTTTGGTCAGATTACTTCCTAGGTGATGGTATATTCTTTTATCAGGAGGCTGTAAAGTCTGGTTGACTCTCCTTTTTTGTTATGAGAAGACATTGACACTCAATATTGACACGAATCCATACTTTTCAACTACACTAAAAAGTCTAAATAACAAATTTTAGTTTGACACATCTAATTAAATATTTGCTAGTGTAACAAATATCTTAAATATTACAAATATTTAAAATATTGAACACTGGGGCACCTGGGTGGCTCAGTCAGTTGGCAATCTGATGTCAGCTCAGGTCATGATCTCACGGTTTGTGAGTTTGAGCCCCATGTTGGGCTCTGCAGTGACAGCTCGGAGCCTGGAGCCTGCTTAGGATTCTGTGTCTTTCTCTCCCTGCCCCTCCCCTGCTTGTGTTCTCTCTTTCTCTCACTCTCTCTTTCTCTCTCAAAAATAAGTAAACATTTGTAAGTAAATAAATAAGTAAATAAATAAATAATATTGAACATAGGTTCATTGTCCCCATGACTGTAAAACTTGTTTCACAAATTTTTGTACCACGGGTTTGACTTACTGCATCATTTCTGTGTTTTATTCTGAATTTTTCAAGGACTAAAAAAAAAAAATCACTAAGGGAAACAAGCGTCTTGTCACCATCAAGTTAATGAATTGATTAATTGGGCCTTTACACTTAACCTAAATTAAAAGCTAAGCATATATAAGTTAAATTTTTAAATTTCAATTTGTTTAAAAAGTAAGTTTATTGGATCAACAATCGATGACCACATATGTTTACCATCCCGGGTGGAGACTGAGACACGTATCTATGACAATTCTTCCTGAGCCTCAAGTGTGCCCACCGAGCTTGTTTGATGATCTAAGGGATAACGAGGCATTTCCAGCCCAGATTCTTCAATGGGGTTGGCTTTGTAACCAGCATCTCTTGGGTTCTTTAAGTGGCTTGAGTAGTGAACATGAGAGTGATATGATCACATCTGCATTAGAAAATGTTGGCAGTGGTGTGGAGAAGGGACTGTAAGGATGGAGAAGATGGAGAGCAATGCTCATCACTGGAAGCCAAGGCAGATGGCTACTGCAAGAGTCCACACTAGCGATAATAGAACTCTGTTCCCCTGTCCACCAGGAAAGAGGAGAGAGATGGAGAGTGGGGCCGTGAATTAGAGGAGACATTAAATATATGGAACTGACAGAACATGATTAATTTGGTAAGGGACTGAAGAAGAGTGAGCAAGAGAATGCCTTTAAGGCTTAGGTGGATATGTGGAATCGTGGTGCCATTCACTAAGATAAGAAACCTAGTAGGAAAAACAGGTTTGTGCTGGGACAGAAGAGGAAAGCCTCTGTTTCTGCGATGTTAATGTAGCACTGGCTGTGGAATATCCAAGATGTGTGTATGTGAGTCTGAAACTCGGAAGAGAGGCCGGCCCTGGAGATGTCAATACGGAAGTCACCAACACTAAGAGAATAAGTGCAGCTGTGGGCATATGTGAGGCCATTCAGGGACAGGGGTAGAGTGGAAAAAGAAAGGAAACCAAGACCAGAACACAAAGGAATATCATCACTTAAAGGGGGAAGTCAGAGGCAAGTAAACCCACAAAGGAAATTGTGGGATGGTGGTTAGAAACACAAGTGAGCCGGGAGAGATCTCTTACGGAAACAAAAGAGACTCCAGGAAAGCAAAATGGCCAATATTGTTAAGGGCCACAAAGTAATCATGTAAGATTATCATGGAGAGGTATCCAGTGGATTTGGTAAGTAAGTTCTTTAAGAGTGGTTTCAGCGAAGGATTGGCAAAAGAAGCCAGAACGTAGTCATGAAGAAATGAGCAAGAGAAAAAGAAGTCCAGTCTGTGAGCCCATACAGCCTTCTCCATGTTGGCTGGGAAAGAAAGGACTATCTGTATCTGTGGTAATGTGGAGAATTGAGAAAGGTAAAGAGAAGATTTTGGACTTTATGAATGAGAGTAACTGGGGCTGAGAGAGAAAGCAAAGTATGAGATATTTAGGAATGGGAAATGAAAGTAGAAGAATAATAATAATAATATAAAAGATACAATGACATACAGAAGAAAGAAATGGGGCAAAACACTGATAATTTAGATAGAATTCAGAACACAGGTGGAAGGAACTTTGGTAGATAGCAGGTAAGCATAAGTTTGGGTTAAAGGAATATATTTTCTTAAGAATATATTTTCTAAAGAGAATATATTTTCTTGCTCTATTATCTGTGAAATAAGAAACAAGATCATCTGGTTATAGGGGAGATGAGAGGGACAGGAGATTTAAGGAAAGTAGTGACGGTTTTGAATAGCCTTTGAGAAGGATGATGGGAAAGAAGGTTCATTAGGAAAAGGTATATGAAATTACAGAAGAGTGTTGAGGATAAAGTTGAGATCGAATGTCAATTATTTGTAATATCCAGAATCAGTGAAATGGCAGTTTTCTCCAGCTATGCTAATCAACCTGAGAATAAAAAATAGAAAATATAGATGGTTCCATCAATCATTAGGGATTTGTGGGGCCCAGGTACTGATAACTGTGAAGAGCAATTGGAGTGCAGTGACACTTAGAGTCCAAGACACAAATGATGGAAGTAAAGCCAGAAGGAGAACCTCTGGAAAGAAGGAGTCAAGGATTAGAACTGATTCTCTTTGGCATCTATACCATAAAACCAGTCAAATGCCTTCAGAATCCCAGAATTGAATTATTTATATACTTCCATTTTAACAGAAGACATATTACTACCCTGAGGCAATGGATTGATTATATGTGTCCACTGTGAATGGACAGAATTGTCCTCAAGCTCCCCTATTCTTTTTTTTTTTTTTTGCCTCAGTAGCAGCATAAATATGAGGCTAAAGCTCATTCTAATAACTTCTGAAGTTTTAAATCAGAGCTGAAGTTAAAGACAAAAGAATAATTTAAAATATGATCCTTTTAGTCTTTTTCCTTTTTCATTGTACGGCGAGCATCTATTTGCTCCATTTTTACTTTTTCTTCTTTCTTGTTTTCAGAAGCGCTGTAAATGAAGAAAATCAAGATAGTGTCATGCACTCTGATGGTAAGAGACAAAGATATTTTATTTATTTATTTGTTACCTCAGATACAGAAGTGTGAGTTAATCATTTGGATAGGATCATTATTGGGCCATTGTCATCACTGGTCCCTGCAAAACCACTCTCTTGTTTTACTTATGTGTGTATTCCCTTTTATCTCCATGATCCCTTCCCTTTCCTCTGCTTCCCTTACCAGAGACAAATATTTTAATACATTTAATGTGTGTGTGTGTCTGTTTGTACATATTCTTTGCATACTGTTGTATGTGTGTATATATTTGAATTTACATAAACAGTATGTTAGAACTCACTCTGCTCTTTTTTTTTTACACTCAGCATAATATGTTTTACGGGTCCCACCCATGTTGCTATATGTATATTTAATTTGTTAACTACTGTACAGTACTCCATGATATGTATCCTATGCATTTGCATTTTACTTCCAGTTCACTGGTACTTACAAATAATAATTCAGTGTACATTCTGGTCCGTATTTCCATGTGGACCTCCAAGAGGCTTTCTTTAAAGTATATATATCTAGTAGTGGAATGGCTGTTTGTAAGCTATGGAATATTCATGGAATATTCTAGTACTATGGAATTAGGACTAGAGTGCTCTCCAGAAAAGCTGCATCTGTGTGTATTCACATCAGCAGGGCATGAAGATTCCAAGATGCCTACCTTTCACCAGTGCCTGGTATTATTTAGCTTTCCAATTGTTTTGAGTCTTATATGTATAAAATAATATCTCACTTCATTGTCATATCTCTGCTTGCAGTTGAGTCTGGGTACTTCAGTTGTGTATTGGCCTTTGTGTTTTCCTCTTCTGTAACTTGCCACTTCATATCCTTTGACCACTTTTTTCTTAGAGTTGGTATCCTTTCCTGGCTGACTTTCAGGAGCACCTCTGAATTTCAGATATTAATCTCATGTCGGTTGCAGAAATTGCAACTGTCTTCTCTCATCCTATCCATTGTCAATTAACCCAAGCTTCCCATCACTGAACATAAATAAATTTTGATATAATCAAATTAATTAAACTCTGCATTGTAATTTGTTTTAAAGTTTTACTTAAGGAGTCCTATCCCTAAAAAATAAAACTATTATCTTCCTCTTTATTCTATGAACTTTATCCCTTATATTTGAGTCTTTTCTCCTTATATTTGCAGTCCACCTTTGAGGAATTAGTAGAAATCCAGATTTATTGCCTCACCTAGGGAACCATTTTTCCCATTACCATATTCCGAAATCCATCATTTTCTCAATAACTTCTAATGCCATCTTTATATTCCATTAACTCTACAGGTGTGTATATGTCTATGCACGTATGTGTGTGTATTTGTGTGGGCAATACATGTGTATGAAAGAGTATACGTAAATTTATGCATCCGTCTCTGAGTTTTCTGCTGTATTTCATTGGTCTATGTGTTTCTGTACCAACCCCACACTGTTTTTATTATTGTTGCTCTAGATTATGTCTTAATATCTAATAATTAGGTGATACTACTAAACACTTGGATAGTAAAGGATCTTTTTTAAAAAAATTAACTTTGGGGCACCTAAATGGCTCAGTGGGTTAAGCGTCCATCCTACTTCAACTCAGGTCATGATCTCATGGTGGGTTTGAGCCCTGCATTGGGCTCTGTGCTGACAGCTCAGAGCCTGGAGCCTGAAGCCTGCTGCAGATTCTGTGTCTCCCTCTCTCTCTCTGCCCCTCCCCTGCTTGTGCTCTCTTTCTCTCTCTCTCAAAAATAAGTAAACATTAAAAAAAAAGAAGAAGAAGAAGAAGAAGAAGCTATCAGTTTAAAAAAAAACTTAATTAACTTTATTTTCTTGATACATGGAAACAAATCCTTGGGAACAAATAAGTCAAAAAGAACAAACCAGTTGTGATTTTCTGGTAATACCTTTGTTCCACATTAGCCCACAAAAGCAAATGTGCATGCCTTTCACAAAGAGGTTAAAATGTCTTCATTATTTTTTGGCTTTTGTGTTATTTTATGAAAGCCAATGAAATGGTTTTACAATTAAATTATAAGTATCAAAGAGGCCATAGTAAAGATCTAAACCACATATTCTATTTTGTACTTCTATGTGTTTTATAGAGCAGAAGTTGTTAAATTATGAACAGTTTTGGATAGATTATGTCTAATAATTCTGTAGTAAACTGCTTTTTAATTAAAGTATATTGAATTTTATTCTTTTTTTAAAACATTTTAGGTACTGGAAACCTAGATGAGGTCAGTTTTTTTTCCCCCTTCTTATATTATATTGCTTAACTAAAATATTTAACCATTCCTGTGATTTATGTTCTATTGATATAAACCAGCAAATCAAAATTGTTATGGGTAATAATGATATTTTTCAATTTATAATATTACTTCATCTAAAATTCTTGGGACATTAAACACCAAACATTACATTGACTCACAGTAATTTTTTAGCACTGAACGTAAACTTAAGTCTGGCTGGACATCTGAATTATATAGCAGAATATAAAATAAGATCTTTTTGTGCTTACTTTTCCAGTGTATCTCTTTAAGGGAAAAAATATTTTAAGCAAGACAAATTTACATACACTTACATTTATGATTGTTTTACTACGTATTTGATCAATGTAATATGTGTATGTTCCCTTTTTTAGGAATTAAAATTAATCATTATTAATGTTTTTCTTGGCAGGAACAAGACAGTGAAGGAGAAACCTATGAAGACATGTATGGGTTACATTTTTTACCGTGATTTTTCTGCCTAAAATGAATATTATGATTTGTATGAGGGAGAATAGATGGATATTCAACACTAAGGGGAAAAAGCTTTATTGTTCAAATGACTGGCATATAATGATAACCTTTATTTCAATACAAAGGACTAAAGATTCTTTATTTGCCTAAGAATTTCATGGAAGACTCTTAAAAATGTTGTTCTGTGAGAGGCCAGAGACTTGCAGCTACTGGATAGACCACAGGCAGGGAATCACGGAGCTAGGAATCTGTATTTCTTGTTCTCAGTGTGTCCTTGGGCAAATGAATTCATTTGTATGTTACAACTCCCCCATCGAGGCAGTGCTCCACCTCACCAGGGTGCTCTGAGAAATAATTTACCACAGCATCAGATGACAAAGTGTCAACCTGCTACAGCAGAAAGATGTTTAAAAGAATAGCTCCAAAACAGGCTTCCCCATAGCCCAGGACTAAGAAATTTCTTGGAAAATGAGTGAAAGGAGAAAGAAATATGTTATTTTCTCTCTTGTTGATTCAAATATCTTAATTTGCTCTACCTAGTTCTTAAGCAATGAATTCTCACTAAAGTTTCTGAGCTAAGGTTTGCATGTATGTCCATGTGCATGCCCTGTACCTGGGAGTGCATGCACGTGAAGGGGGGGGGGGGGGGGGGCAGAGATCAATTCTATTCATGCCCATATGCAGAAAGAACAGGGTCTTTATATATACGCAGTGTCTTCCGCTTGCTGGCACAGGGTGTAAGTGGAAACAGAGCCTTTGGCAGGTATCCCCACTTGTATGCCTCCTACTGGTTTTAAGAACAATCTCACACGCTCAGTAATTTTGACAACTCCTGGCTTTTCACCTTCGTCTATACTTGAGATACTGTCTCCTGGATATGTGAGCCATAACACATCAACGCTCGCAAGTGCCAAAACAACTTAACAATTTTTATCCACAGAGAAGCAACCAAAGAAAGAGAGAAAAAAAGGGAAAAGGAGGAAAAGAAGAGACTAGAACTGGAGAAAAAGGAACAGAAAGAGCGAGAAAAGAAAGAACAAGAAATAAAGAAGAAATTTAAAGTAAGAGCTTGCTTGCTGATGGGTAAAAAAAGAGTGATCTCTCTATGATTTTCACGCAAAAGGGACACCACACCATTCTTGAAAACTTACATGGTGGGAGAATTACTTAGTTATTGTTTCCTTAAAAAGTAACTACTTGGGGCGCCTGGGTGGCTCAGTCGGTTAAGCGTCCGACTTCAGCTCAGGTCACGATCTCGCGGTCCATGAGTTCGAGCCCCGCGTCGGGCTCTGGGCTGATGGCTCAGAGCCTGGAGCCTGCTTTGGATTCTGTGTCTCCCTCTCTCTCTGCCCCTCCCCTGTTCATGCTCTGTCTCTCTCTGTCTCAAAAATAAATAAATAAAACGTTAAAAAAAATTTTAAAAAGTAACTATCTTCACAACAGTAATTATCTTACCCAATATGCCTCCTTATCCCTGCACTAAAAATGTAATAAGATAAAATATGGTGGCTTATGATTAGTGGGCACCCAGGAAATTTTCTGTTGATTGAGTGAGTGAATACTCATTGCTCAAACGCTTCTTGGCTCTCAAGATTTCATATTTGTTATTAACCTACTTATACTATGAGCTTGGACCACACACGTAAGAATCCTTGAGGCAGGTATCACAATGGTATAAGGGACGTAAATGTCTCTGGATGAATCAGACCTGTCTCAGAATAAAGTTTCTATGAACTACTCCCACTGCTGGTATCTAGACCTGACTTACATTTTTGCCTTTATTTCTAGCTTATGTACTTGTTGACTTCTGATACCCGCTATTTCCCATCCCTCTTTTCCCACCTAGATTTCTGACCTCTCTCTTTTCGGACCCCTGATTTCAAATTTCTACCACCATCACTAAGCTTGTAGGCTATCCTCTTTTGTCTACACTGTCTTTGATGATATGGCCCATCTGGCATGGGTCTGGTGTGTCAGCTATACATAAGGTGACTGTATTACCGAACTATTCTTCACTATAAAAAAGACTCATGTCAAGGTTCTTTTAAACATTTAATTCCCCTGGAACATTTAATATATGGTTTCAGCTATAAAAATTTTGATTTCTATATAACTCCCCAGTATATTTGTTGTATTAAAAGAAAGGTTCGGGGCGCCTGGGTGGCTCAGTCGGTTGAGCGTCTGACTTCGGCTCAGGTCATGATCTCGCGGTCCATGAGTTCGAGCCCCGCGTCAGGCTCTGTGCTGACCGCTCAGAGCCTGGAGCCTGTTTCAGATTCTGTGTCTCCCTCTCTCTCTGACCCTCCCCCGTTCATGCTTTGTCTCTCTCTGTCTCAAAAATAAATAGATGTTAAAAAAAATTAAAAAAAAAAAAAAGAAAGGTTCAACAGCATGGTGCAAGAAAAACATAAAGCAGCTTAGAGTCAAGTGGACAGATGTGGATTCAAATTCCAGTTGTACATGTGAATTATGTGATTGTGGGCATATTATTAAACTTGTTTAAATCTCAGATTCTTATGTCTTTGAATCTCAGATTCTTATTCTTAGAATAAATGGTATCTCTCCTGAAAGTTTGTTGTGGAATTAAATAAAATAACGTACATAAGGCACTATATCTACCAAAGTTCTCATTAAATTTTGAAAAAGCCTACTATATATAAGTAAAATTAGGTATGAATAAATATGAATGTTAAGACATTTAACTCATACAGACGTATGGGTACCAATGTTCATATATTCCAAGTGGCAAATATGAAAAATTAATTTCTTAAAAAAAGTCTTCATAACAGGGGCACCTGCATGGCTCAGTCAGTTAAGTGTCTGACTCTTGCTTTCAGGTCAGGTCATGATCTCACAGTTTGTGAGTTACAGCCCCATGTTGGACTCTGTGCTGACAGTGCAGAGCCTGCTTGGGATTCTCTCTGTCCTTCTCTCTCTGCCGCTCCCCTCCCCTCAAAATAAATAAATAAACTTAAAAAATTTTTCATAACACATTTTTAGGAAGGTACTTTGTAATTTTGAAAGAGTTACGTGAAGTTTTTTCTTGCATTTCCTTTGGAGAAATCAATTTTGCATTGTTTCACTCATTCACTCAAATAAAATTTCTTAGTAAGAAAAAATACAGTATGGAAATCATACCACTAAAATATGAATTCAAGGTTTGTAAAGACTAGGACTTCACAAGCTGTATTCCTTCCACAAAAATGTTAATACATGCTAAAATTAAAGAAATTAAATGTGAGAACTGTTACACAGCACCATATTTCATTAATTCTAAAGTATAAAATATTTCACATTTTAAAATTCTGAAATAATGCATCTTAACATCATTGGTGTAACATAATTTAAATTAAGCTGTTTCTCAGTGATACGAAATTGATGATATGTCTCACAATTCATAGCATCATGAGTTCAATAAAATGAGGCAGAACTTCAAAAATCACAATGCATATTTGCATATCGAAAGATCTAAGAAATTATGTTGGAAAGATACACATTTAGGATTAGGAGTTTAGGATTCATGTTCTAAACTAGATTATAGTAGTTCGTCTTATCCAAGGGGATACATTTCCAGACCCCCAGTGGATGCCTGAAAACATGGATAGTACTGAACTCTATATATACTATGTTTTTTCCTACACACATATACCTATGATAAAGCTCAATTTATAAGTTAGGCACAGGAAGAAAGGAACAATAACTAACAATAAAATAGAACAATTGTAACACTCTCCTGTAGTGAAAGTTATTGAATGTGGTCCATCTGCTTCTCTCAAAATATCTTACTGTCCTCCACTCACCCTTCTTATGATGACGTGAGACAATAAAATTCCCACTTGATGAGATGAAGTGAGGTGAATGACTTAGGCGTTATGACATAGCATTAGGCCACTACTGATCTTCTGACAATAGGCCAGAAGGGCAATCATCTGTTTCTAGACCATGGTGCACCATGGGTGGCTGAAACCCCAGAAAATGTAACCACAGACAAGGGAGGAGTACTGCATTCTGCTGTCAAGAAACCACTATACTATCCAGGATATTAAGTTGAAAAACCTCACATAACAGGGGCATCTGGGTAGCTCAGTCAGTTAAGTGTCCAACTCTTGATTTTTGGTCAGGTCACGATCTCACGAGTTCGTGGGATTGAACCCTGCTCTGAGCTCTGTGCTAACATTGTGGAGCCTGCTTGGGATTTTCTCTGTCTGCCCTGCTCATGCTTGTACTCTCTCTCTCTCTCCCTCCCTCCCTCTCAAAAATAAATAGATAAACATTTTAAAAAGTAAAATAAATAAAAAGTTAAAACTTCACATAACACTTGTTTGCTATTTTTTATTTACAAAGCTATTTCTAGAATGTTATCTTGTTTATAGCAGGTAATGTCTACTCTAAGTTTATAGACAGACAACACCGCAAGGTGAAAGAAGGAAGGAAGGAAGGAAGGAAGGAAGGAAGGAAGGAAGGAAGGAAAGAAAGAAAGAAAGAAAGAAAGAAAGAAAGAAAGAAAGAAAGAAAGAAAGAAAAAAAAAATGCTTCTCCCATAAGTGTAGCCCACAACCACTCACCATCTTCCCTTCCCTCTGCTGTTTGAAGCCTGAAAATAGCCATCAGAATAACTACACAATGCAAACATGGAAAAACCTCCATCTACCAAGCAGACCACCATCATATCCCATAAAAACCATGGCATCCAGTGTGTATTGTCTTACATAAATCGTATTCCGTTATTAGTGGCTTCCTCTGCAACCCTTTCACAGATTTCTAAGGTCAACAGATGACTGCTACTCTCTCCTGGACCCCAAGCACATGCTTACCTGTCCTTTGCTGGTTCTGCCTCACCACTGTGATTTTCCCCTACCACGTCTTATAAGAACATTCGTTAGATGATATTCACCTTCAGTGTCTAATTCAAACCATAAATGTTGTAAATAGGCTGGTCGGCAAGTTGCTTTCAAAACTCCATTCCTAAAAGATTTTCCGAAGAGTAAGGAAGCCTATTGTGATGTCCCCCCTTCTTTGCAGCTAACAGGCCCTATTCAAGTCATCCATCAAGCAAAAGCTTGCTGTGATGTCAAAGGAGGAAAGAATGAACTGAGCTTCAAGCAAGGAGAGCAAATTGAAATAATCCGCATCACAGACAACCCTGAAGGAAAATGGCTGGGCAGAACCGCCAGGGGGTCATGTGAGTACAAATTTTCCTATGACATCTCCAAATGTTGTTGTTGTTGTTGTTTTCTTTTTTAAGACATTCTGTTAAGTTAGGAGTATTTTACAGGGTGGACAAAAATAGGAAGATTGAAAATGACATTGACATACCTTCATTTCATCTGCATTGTCTTTTTACTGGGGAACAGTGTAAATATTTGTTTTATTCCAGGGAGAAACAAAGGGCATTGGTTTCCTCACTGATGTTAAAAGGTGAAAAAATGAGTCCTGTGAGTCACTGTGGAATCTTTAAAATAGACTCTAGGCTTATCCCAAACCACAACAGCGTAAGACTTTGACGAAGTCCAGTCAAATGTGTCTGCGTCGGAAGTCTATAAATCAGGAGTGCAAGCAAAGAAATGAAGGGAAAGATGTGCAGATGTGCAATTGATATTCTGTCTACAACTCTGAGATATTGAAACTACAGTTGCCTGACAATAAATCCTTCTTCCTCTCGGTAGATGGCTATATTAAAACAACTGCCGTGGAGATTGACTACGACTCCCTGAGGCTGAAGAAAAGTTCTCTCGGTGCTCTTTCATCAAGACCGATTGGAGATGACCAGGAGGTATATGATGATGTCGCAGAGCAGGATGATATTAGCAGGTATGGACAAATACAAATTGTAAAACACATCAGACTGCTGGCTCGTCAGAGATGATGTGTTTTAAGATCCTAAAATTTTACCTTCCGTGTCTCTTACTGCTTGCTATCCCTGAATACCATTTTACAGCTACAGGTATTCCAATAGGGGTGAAAGGTCATTTAAAACTCTGTAGTCTTGGGGCGCCTGGGTGGCTCAGTCGGTTGAGCGACCGACTTTGGCTCAGGTCATGATCTCATGGTTTGTGAGTTCGAGCCCCGCGTTGGGCTCTGTGCTGACAGCTCAGAGTCTGGAGCCTTCTTCTGGTTCTGTGTCTCCCTCTCTCTCTGTCCCTCCCCTGCTCATGCTCTGTCTCTGTCTCAGAAATAAATAAATATTTAAAAAAATTTAAAACTCTGTAGTCTTTTACTTTACTCTTTGGTTGTATGTATCAAATACTACTTAAAAAAGAATAGTCCATTTGCCAGGTCTTGCCAAATGTGTTAGCATTCCAAAATGCTGTTTAATAATAATCATTCTGATTTGATCTTAGGGCTATGCCTAAAGTAAATATGATTTCATAAAAACATGAAGCATGAGATATAAAATTCAGCTCTAAAAATATAAAAATTTTTGCTCTGAAATCTGAGTCTAAATGTATTTGTTGTTCTTATTTGAAAACATAACAGAAAAAAGAATGAATTTTAATACAGCTCTACTTTGCTCTTTATTTTTAAAAAAACGTTTTTTGCATTTATTTATTTTTGAGAGACAGAGAGAGACAGCATGAGCAGGGGAGGGGCAGAGAGAGAGAGGGAGACACAGAATCAGAAGCAGGCTCCAGGTCTGAGCTGTCAGCACAGAGCCCCAGTGCGGGGCACAAACCCATGAACCCTAAGATTGTGACCTGAGCCGAAGTCGGACGCTTAACCAACTAAGCCACCCAGGCACCCCCCTACTTTGCTCTTTAAACGTAAAAACGTAAGGGGTGCCTGGGTGGCTTAGTCGGTTGAGCGGCCAACTTCGACTCAGGTCATAATCTCATGGTTCCTGACTTTGAGCCCCACGACGGGCTCTGTGCTGACAGCTCAGAGCCTGGAGTCTGCTTCGGATTCTGTGTCTCCCCCTCTCTCTGCCCGTCCCCTGCTTATGCTCTCTCTCTCTCTCTCTCTCTCTCTCTCTTTCAAAAAAATATAAATACATAAACATTTAAAAAGGAAATTTTAAACATAAAAAGCAAAAGCTCAATTCTCTGTGATCGCTGTGAATCAGCAAAGGGTCCAATTTATTTTTCCTGGACCATTCATTCCAGTAGATTGGAATGGCCTTCCCTGTAGGAATTATGGGAACGTCTTCCTGGGGCAGACGAACACAAGACATCCTTACTGGAGGAGGCAGGAGGGGAGATTGGCTATCTCCCATGCACTTTTTCTTCCCGTCTTTTCCCTTCTCAGTTCCTCAACTGCCTTTCTCCATCCCTCCTTCTCTGGCTCCTTTTCCCAGCTCTGGTCTTCCCTGTCCCTTCTTCTTCTTCTTGCTTTTCCATTTTCCTTCTTTCATTCCTTCCTCCCTCCAATATCTCCCTTTTCTTGGTAAATCCATAACCCCTTCAAGCTGAAGGTAAAGGAAGATGAAAATCTCCAGCCCACGTAAGAATCCTTGTTTTCTGTGCCCATTTTGTAGAATTGGGAAACATCCACTGTGATCTCAAAACACACAATCTGGGCTAGCTCTTCACTTGGGTAAAAATGGGTCTGCATTCTTCATAACTCAAAGTTCAAAAAAAAATGCTTCAATTATCAAACATTTTTAAAATGTGAAATGATCAAAATAGTAATATACTTATAAAATGTAGGAAGAATTCCATTTCCTTCCTGTAGTTGCTCACTTCATGTCATCAGTTAAATTTGTCATGTTGCTTTCTGGCAGTTTTGTCTTTCTAAATAGACCTGCAATGTCTTCTCAACGTGTTTTGATATATGTTGCACAATTTGTGGTACATTTAATAAATACTCCATAAATTATGCAACACATATCAAAACATGCCACGTGTGCCCTGGAGTTTACAGATCATAAATTGGCTCTAGTAATCAGAAACACTCTGACCTAGTGTAGGGGTTTGTAAATGCCAGTTTTGAGGTCAAAGTTTTAAAAGGCCATATTGAGACGTACAAAATTTCCTGTACATACGTATGTCATTCCATGTCTGTTATCAATGTATATACTTTAGCTTTATTTATTTAAAAAAATTCTCATATTTTGAGAGTAAAGAACCCCAGTAATATTAATAAATACATATTTATGATATACAAACTCAAGAAAAAATACTAAATCCGTGAAAAGGGGTGATGTTCTTAAAATGAAATATTATTTAACTGTAAGTGGCAACTATTTCCCCTAATTAATACTATTACTTTTTCCATTGTATCGAGTCCATACAGACAACAACTCTTAAACATGCTCTGATTAGTAAGCATGCAGCAGAAAAAGAATCTTCCATTTAATGAAATGGAGCTGGAGGAGGTGCATGGTTTTAATGTTCAATATCTTAAACAAATATAGCCCCAGAGAATATACTAGCATCTTGCAGCCGGTATGCATATTTTTTAAATTTTTTTAACGTTTATTCATTTTTGAGAGACAGAGACAGACAGGGCATGAGCGGGAAGGGGCAGAGAGAGGGAGACACAGAATCTGAAACAGGCTCCAAGCTCTGAGCTCTCAGCACAGAGCCTGATGCGGGGCTCGAACTCACGGACGGTTAGATCACGACCTGAGCCAAAGTCGGATGCTTAACTGACTGAGCCACCCAGGCGCCACCCCCGTATGCATATTTAATAAGAAAACGAAAGAAGAGAAAATGAAAACACAAGTGTTTTTTTTCTTTTTTTGAAGCTACAGCTGTTCCCTGTGAGATCTCACAACAGAACAGGCTTTGTCCTCAGTAGAACAAGGAAAGATGCTGAGGACAGCCGGGAGCTGCCCCAGCTAGAGTTGGAGAAAGCACCATCCCCTCTTTCCCCTTCTCCAGAAGCCCCCTTTGTCCCCGCACCCTGCTCTCCCTTATTCCTCCAGAGAAGGGGGAACTGACTTCGAACTTCAGACTCTGTGAGCAGACAAGAGGCTTAGAAACACAGGTCCCGACCGCTGTCTTTCTCCTTTTTTTCTCAACTAAAGCAATTTCTGTAATAACTAACGAGGCCTTGAAGAAAAGGAAATTACACACACACATACTTCCCCATCATGTGACAAGCTTGCTTCTCTGCCTGCTCCCCAACCTTTTTCCTTGCATTTCTCCTTCCCTTGTTTTCTTCCCTTCTTTCTCACCCTCTCCTCTCCTTACCTCCACTTCAGCTGGTAAGTGCTTTGAATTCCAAACAGACAAGTCTGGGAAATTGAAGAATTGCTCTCAAAAGAAAATGATGTGCGGCAGCTTTGCTCCTGATTATTAAAACCCTGTTCTTTGGGGATTGGTATGAGATTGGTATTCATTGTCCAGGATGAATTCTATTTGCCAGGAGTGGCAGCCAACCAAAACTGCAAGTTTTCGCATAATCCTGACTGCTTGCTTCATGCTCAAAGGGAAGTGTCAGACAAAATGAATGCGAAAACAGTATGCAAGCAAGTGGAGAATATACTTAAACTTCATCAAAAATCAACTCCTTATTTATATATTAGGACATTTATAGCATGCTTTGCTACAGAGTTCCATTAGTAAGGGCAGGTTTTATTTCTAAATTAACCCATAGATCTGTGTCAGGCCAATTTCCTTTACTCTGACCTTAAGATTGAAGAATCAGATATGAGTGTATAATTAATAATGTATGGTTGTAATATCAGACTGATACCTGTTGGAGGCAGATTATCCAAAGGTCGAAAATGGTGCTTACAGGGAGTGCAGTGAGGTATAGACAAAACAACACTATACAGGAAGGCAGGGCACCAAGGTTCCTATCTCAGCTCTTCAGTTAATTAGAAGTGAGTTTGGTCAAGTCATTCCATTTCTCATTTCCTTTCTGCAAAACAAGGGGATTAAACCAGGCTTCTGAGATTTTTCCAGTTCTCACAATCTACTCTTCCTTTGCTGTAGCACAGCTCACATTTTAGTGGGAGACTGAGGCAAGAAAATAGATGATTATAAAATAGGCAAAATATAGGTGTGCCTGGGTTATTCCATCGGTTTATTGTCCAACTCCGGCTCAGGTCATGATCTCACAGTTTGTGAGTTTGAGCCCCACGTTGGGCTCTGTGCTGACAGCTCAGAGCTTGGAGCCTGCTTCGGATTCTGTGTCTCCCTCTCTCTCTGCTCCTCCCCCCCCCCCCCCATTCTGTTTCTCTCCCTCACTCAAAAATAAATAAACATCAAAAAAATTTTAATGGGGAAAATATAGAATGTTCTAGAAATAAACAAAAAGTACAGGCAATCTGAATTTAGAAAATCAGGGCCACATTATATGTAATAATAAGAATAATATTTCATGAGTAAGATTTCCATTTTTTTTAGAAATTCTCCCTTTAAAAAAGAATATAATGCTACTGGGCTAAAAGTTAAATGCTCTGGCGATAACATATTAAAAGAAAATTGAATTGAATGCAATAATGGTTCCTGGCGCCTGAGTGGCTCAGTCGGTTAAGTATCTGATTCTTGATTTCAGCTCAGGTCATGATCTCACAGTTTGTGAGGGGAGTTTGAACCCCACATCCGGCTCTGCACTGATAGCATGAAGCCTGCTTGGGATTCTCTCTCCCTCTCTCTGTCCCTCCTCCATGCTGTTTCTCGCGTTTTCAAAATAAGTAAAATATAAAAAGCATTAAAAAACTAATGGCTTTGTATGATTCCTGGAATAATACTGTTGGTTGGTTGGTTGTTTTTCATAAATCTATCCATGTACGGAATGGTGCAATAAAGTATAAGCTAAAAACTACCTCATGGGAAATGTTAGAAGCAAACATTAACATTGTTTTGAAAACTTTATGTAGTACTCATCTGATCCTTATTAGGTTTGTTTTGTTTTGTTTTGTTTTGTTTTTGCCTTGTTACTACTCATCTATTGTGATAAGGAACAATGTCTCTTCCTCTTCACATAAAACATTCTGGTAACTTTTAACTGCAATGTTATTTCTCTTTTGTATAACTGTTCAATACATGTACTTCTCTTCCCAATAGCTACATAATTCATATGCTAATTTAATTTATTTTTTTTTCCTAGCCACAGTCAGAGTGGAAGTGGAGGTAAGCCACAAACTTTTATCAGCAGTTTCTTCGAGTCATCACTACAAGATGCTTTTGTCTGCAAATAATGAAGAAGATCTTTAAGTGGTAGAGAGACCACTGGACTGGAAGCCAATGACCTGGATTCCAGTCCTGGTCACTGAGTGACCCTAACCAAGTCACTTCTCTCTTCCAAGTTTGTTATGGGTCATGGGGTGACTCCATTTCCAGCGTGCCCAGGGCAATCTTAATTTATGCCAGTTGTCTGAGCACAGTTATTAATAGCGTCCCCCTTCACTTTCAGAAGTATCCTTATTTGGATGATAACGTATAAAGACTCCTCATTTGCTCATCACCAAAATAAAGATATTTTACTAATACCTTTAGCACTAATTTACAGTGCTAAAATACTCATCCTAAAAGTCAGATTTCAAGTTCTTTGTACACATTTCTGCATTGAGGAGGTATTCAATAAACACTTGTTAAATAAATATTTGTCAAACAGCAAGGTTCCTAAGGGTTTACAACAAAGGGTTTATCCCTTAAAATATCACTCTGATTAAATGAACCAGAGCTACTACCAATATTCACAAATTCACCTTTCATTCTATTTGTTTTCCCTCACTTATATCTTGATCAGTATATTTTCCTGAATGTCTCCTCACTATTAATTAAAATTTTCTTATCGCCTCCTCCCTCCTCTTTTCCACAGTATTTAACTCTACACTCTATTCAATTTAATTTTTTTCTCATATTTATTCTTCTCCATCCCTTTTATCTCCAAAGCTCGGCACTCTTTCTACATTCACTAAATTTCATCTCTAAGAATTCCTTTAAAAATATTCAACAAAAAAATTCATTTACCTACTATCTATGTGAGAATAGGAACATAAAGTTATTTTTTAGTTACATGGTTATTAAGAAACGTTTTCTGCAGTTAAATAAGGCGGATTTACTATCAAATTTGAGTGACTATTACCTGACAAAATTATAAAATTAACACAAGATTCTCTCCCCTTGGCCAATCCACATGAAGGGATGTTCCCACCTCCCCCAGATGATGATATTTACGATGGGATTGAAGAGGAAGATACTGATGATGGGTAAGAATAATCAGTGAATTGCTTCCTTGTAAATTTTTGGATACACTGAAATTTAATGTTGATTTCTGGTTAGAATAAAAAGCAAAATATAGTGTTCCTTATTATAACACCAAAAATTATTTGAATGTTTAATTAATAGCAGTCCTAAGTCAGAAAGTATAATTGCACAAGACTTCAGATGAAGTGGTATATTGTTTGAAAGAACCCCAACAAAAAAAGAGAAATGAAAAAGGAATAAAGAATTACCAATGCTGTAGATTCTTTTTGAAACTCTTCCCAATCATTTATTTATCAATCAGTAATCTCTGGAGAGCTTATCTGATGCATGGCTATCCTCCATATAATGATCATAGTTACAGGCAATCCAAATGCACTGAGACCATCTGCTATCTGTGGCAAAACCAGTGTAAGACTTAATTCTGTACTTGCTTAAACTTTTATAATGGCATATTTTAAATTTTAAGATCTGTTAATTAGTTAATTTTAAACATAACGTAAAGCAAAATTGATGTCTAAAACTTAATTTTGACTTAGCTTTCTATTTTAAAACTAAAAGAAATTTCACTAAATAGAAAAAAAGTAACTTACCTACTACTTAACCTAGCAGCAGCAGTATTCAAAGACTGAGGCCTATAAACCTGAAAGCATCATCTTGTTGATTACAATGAGTAACTTCCTGCCTGCATGATCAATGCAGTATAGTTATAAAAAATCTGAATGTCCACCCAATGTCTTCGTGTTCCGCTGATTATTCCATTCTGATCAATGCCTGCATGCTCCTAAGCTCCACACTACAGGTTGAAGAGAAGAGTAATTCGTGGTCCTGGGGGATTTTGAAGATGTTAAAGGGAAAAGATGACAAAAAGAAAAGTATACGAGAGAAACCTAAAGTCTCTGAGTCAGACAATAATGAAGGTTCATCGTAAGAGTCAACCAAACAAATCCAGTGCACAATAACTACACTAATATTAATTTAATCAAATGCTACTAATATTTTATAACCAATAACCAAATTCTGACAGGCTTAAGTGATTTCAGTGTTATTTTCCATTAGTCATCTGAGCCTTATTTACTGTGTCACCCTTACACTCAGACATTTACAGAAGAGCACAAAGTCTTCAAAAATTGTCATATGGTTCAAAGATATATTTTGCTTTCCCTACAAACATGCACAGATAAGACACACAAATGAACACACACACCACACACACACACACACACACACACACACACACACACACACTCATACACATACACTCCATTGAGTAGGACTTTTTTTTAACTGCAGCGTCATATCTAAAAGCTCACAATTCCAATGCCACGTTATATAATATAGTGACTACTCTTCAAAATATACATTCTCTTTTAAAAATTAGTTTTCTGGAAATAAGGATGCAATTTGGAATTTCTTTTCTCTAAATACAGTATTTAAAGTGTTTGTAGTTAAATTTAGAGTCTCCATATTTCATTACAGTCCTTCTAAAATGTTAATTCCACATAGAATTCCTCATTATAAACTCTTTTGTGAAACCTAAAACAACAGTTAGTGAACAGGACACTCAAAATTATAAGTAAACATAACAAATCCTCTTTTTTTTAATAAATCCTCTCGATGCAGAATTATTCAAATGCAGACATTACTTAGAAATAAAAGCAGAGATTATTTTTCCTGCTCCACCTGCACATTCCTAATTTTGATTTTAAATCATCTGAACTAATGACCTCTCACACTTCAGTGTAACTGTGCACCATTCTGCCAATAATGTGTGTTTATGTGTGTGTTTAAAGTTCAAAAAGTAATAAAAGCAAAGGTCTTTTTCTTTTGCAACTAAATGCCACCCAGTCCTAATTTCTATTAGGATCACTTCTATTAATAAGCTCCCCCTCTGTAGTTTTGGTGGATATTCCTCTCTTATTCACCATTCTCCTGTTTGGGTACATATATTGGGAAAACGTAGTCATGCAAAGAGTCCTATGACCTTTGTTGATTTCAGCTCTCTATTTCTACTCCTTTAGTCAAGTAAAAGCTTTTGGCCTGAGCTATGCCACGATGACTCCAAAACACTGAGTCCATTTATTTTACTCTGATGTGATAATATGCCCAAACCCCATAGGACAAATCTGAAAATACTGGTCCAATGGCCATGGGCAAAATAAACCACTGAATGTCTTGACTGTTGACTTTTTTGGCCACCATTGGAGTTTAAAAACAAAAAGTCTCATGAAATTCCAAATTGATGGACAGAAACTGAAACTCTGTGGAAAAATGGAGGATGAGAAAGGAATGATAGTCAATGGATTAATTGGCCTTTATAAGCCTCCGGGCTATTACTTGTTCAGGCCTATCCCTAGATAAAGGACTCAATTTCTGTGTTTAGATTGGTCTGATTATAATTGTGTTCTCATTTTCTTTCCAGTTTTCCTGCTCCTCCTAAACAATTGGGTAAGTAACAAAAATTAAGTATATATTTTATATCTTTTTTTTTTTTTTTTTTTTTGCAGATAGGGTGGTGGGAAGGCACTGGATATAGTCATGGTGTCTGGATTAAAGTTCTGACTCTGGAAAAAATAACTTGTGTAAAGCTGTCAAGTAACTGTTCCACAGTTCTTCAACAGTGAAAGAGTGGGAAGAGGAGAATTTTTCATCTTGATGGTTTTTAAACAGTTCACCCAGTCATAGGGGTCACAAAGGAGAAATAAAGAAGTGGGCAGGGATGGACATCGATATTTCCCATCTCTTATCCACCCCAATTCAGTAGAGCTTGATATATTGGGCCTCTGTGCAATGATTTCTAAAAATATACCAGATTATATGCCACCAAGGCCCTTCTAAATCTAAATTTCTTTGATTTTTTTTAAATGTATCATTTATATTGTATTTGGAAATTCTTCCACTGCTAAATATAAAACAGTTTCTTCTTTGTACAGTTTCCGTCAGCTTATTTTTTTAATTTAAAGATCTGAGACAGAACTTTAAAAGATTTTTCTTAAATTCACTTTGAACAAAATAAAATGTCTCATAAGAATATTCAGGGGCTTGGGGCGCCTGGGTGGCTCAGTCGGTTGAGCGTCCAACTTCAGCTCAGGTCATGATCTTGCGGTCCGTGAGTTCGAGCCCGGCGTCAGGCTCTAGGCTGATGGCTCAGAGCCTGGAGCCTGCTTCCGATTCTGTGTCTCCCTCTCTCTCTGCCCCTCCCCCATTCATGCTCTGTCTCTCTCTGTCTCAAAAATAAATAAATGTTAAAAAAAATTAAAAAAAAAAAAAAGAATATTCAGGGTCTTTCAAAAAGTTTATTTGAATTTATAAATAAATTGAAAGAGAAAACTAAATACACAGATAATCTCTTTTTCCAAACTGGTTATCTGACCTCGTGTTCAGTTGTCAATATGAAAGTATGCAAGGCACTAATAAAAGTTGATCAATAGCTAATAATGAGCTTATATCTTAATGTATAATTTTCAAAAAGCATTCAAGTGGGGCACCTGGGTGGCTTGGTCGGTTAAGCGTCCGACTTCGGCTCAGGTCATGATCTCACGTCGGGGCTCTGTGCTGACAGCTCAGAGCCTGGAATCTGTTTCAGATTCTGTGTCTCCCTCTCTCTCTGCTCCTCCCCTGTTCATGCTCTGTCTCTGTCTCAAAAATAAATAAAAATAAACGTTAAAAAAAATTTTTAAAAAAAAGCATTCAAGAATCTTAGCTCCACAAAGGATAGGTATAAAATGAAACAAATGTGATCAGTTAAGTAAAAACTATGGTTTTTTTTTCATTTTCTTTTGTTCTCAGGTGTGTTTTAAGTGCGTGTGCATGGAACAGTAATATTTCCCATTCTGGAAACCAATGATATGTCATATTTTTATATATTAATTATGGATTCTTCACATAGCTGTGAAATTAATTACCTGAGTGGGGGGGGGGGAGGAATACACACACAGACACATGTGTGTGTAGTATATGTATATACCATATATGTATATACTCTCTACATTACAGATAGAGGAGGAATTCTTAAAGGAATTTAGATCCTTGCCACTAGCAGAGAGCATTTAAACTTTCTATGATAATCATTCCTTAAAACATTTTACTCTCTTCAACTCATCTCTTCAGCTTAATTTGCTGTGGAGCAACTCAATAGGTACAAAGAGGAAGCAATCCTCCTGACTTTATTAACAAGAGCTCTAGAAGGAAGAAAAGTATCTATGGATTGGAAAAGCCATTGTACTCGTTAAGGTCATTGCCACTTTTCCACCAATACTGGTTCTCAATACCTGCTGGTACCAGCTCTGTCTTATTAACAGAAATATTCTTTCTATTTTAAGGTGATACCACACCTAATTTTGCTATAAATTAAAAGTTAATAAGGAGCAAGCAGATCAGTGAATAAAAAAGAATGATACATGGATGGATAGATAAATAGATAGATAGACAGATGGACAGATAGACAGGCATAGACAAAGACACACATATAAATAAAATAATATATATTATCTTAGCATCCTAAATCCCCTAGGAATCTTGATTTCAATCTCTATTGCCTACTGCCAATGGGCTGTAATATTGATTTGTTTGTCAGCAATCTACTTATCTTCCATTCATGACAAGTGTGGATCTTCAAATAATCTCAGTCACTGTTTTGGGGGGACTTATCCTGGTGATGCTAGTTATAACCATGGTCACTGGCTTTCTTGAGGGAAATTTAACAGAAGCATCTAGGGAGAGAAAAACCTCTCCCTTTGAAGGAATAGACACTACCTCCAGGAGAAATGTACAGAGACCCCAGGGAAACTTATTTTGTTGTCTTTGAAAGAAAAATCTTTAAATTAAAAACATGACTGAATGTTCATATCAGAATTCAAACTGGGGTCCCTGGCTGGATCAGTCAGTAGAGCATGTGATGCTTGATCTCGGGGTCATGTTGGACATAGCACCTACTTAATTAAAAAATAATAATAATAATAATTTTAAAACTTCAAACCTAAAGTGTTTCAACATTTGGTATTTTGTCTTTTGTTAGACATGGGAGATGAAGTTTATGACGATGTGGATGCGTCTGATTTCCCTGCTCCACCAGCAGAGCTGAGGTAATTAAAATGTCCTCATTTTGAAACAGAAATCAGACTGCTCCAGAAAATTCAACTAGAATAAAACCCCAGTGGGTTATGGATCTCCTGTGTTCGCTCCTGTTTGCTCTGTCCTCTCTCTGACCCAAGCTCTAAGGGTTCTGCTCCATTTGTGGGTGGAGAGCCCTGATCCCCCTTCTCCTTTCTCCTCCCTTGCTTTTCCCTCTTCCCCTCCCCCTCTCCCAGTAGTTCTGCTGCTGGTCCCCTGATTATCCCCTGCCCTGTGACTCACTGATGTCTGCACTCATTTATTCATTCAAATATTCATTCACTGGGGAAATATTTGAGAGCCTGATCATGACTGATCTCACCAATTCATCTCCTCCCTTTATTTTTACCCTTTTCCTAAAAGCTTTTTGTCTTGAATGCACTTCTTAGTTTACGTCTCAACCCTCACCTAACTTCTTCAAATCTCTTCTGTCCGCCACAAGATTTTTTTTCCTTTTATGAAAAAAAATGATTTGTGTTTTAAAAGGACTTTGTTATGTCTCTTTTTCACAAAAGCATCAGATTCTCAAAGGTTCCATTCAAATTTAAAAAAAAAAAATTGTTCAAGGTGAATAGTGACATTCTTCAGCTCACCTAAGGTTTCAATTTCATTTGAGGCTAAAACTGTATGAAAATCTGTTAAGATCAGTTAGTACAAAAGGAGTCTCTTTTGAAACTTCTTTTGAGGAGCGCCTTGGTGGCTCAGTCGGTAAAGCGTCCAACTTCAGCTCAGGTCATGGTCTTGCGGTCCGTGAGTTTGAGCCCTGCATCGGGCTCTGTGCAGACAGCTCAGAGCCTGGAGCCTGCTTTGGATTCTGTGTTTCCCTCTCTCTCTGCCCCTCCCCACTTGCACTCTGTTTCTGTCTCTCAAAAATGAATAAACGTTAAAAAAATTGTTTAAAAAAATTAAAAAAAGAAACTTCTTTTGAAATAGGAAATAACATGGTAAGATTTTTCTATATTCCAATAAACACAAGCGATGAGCTGATACATACTGTGTATGAAAGCAAGAACACGTCTGTAGCTTTCTCAGGAGAAAAGGATGAATAAAAAGATCTTGGTCTTGATTAGTTAAAGGCTGAAAGTGACATAAACCGGTGATAATACATAGCGTCTTCTAAGCTATGCTGCAAGAGTGCATGAGCATGTATTCATTTAGCATTTATTTTTTACCAACACCGTTAAGCTAATTTTACTGAATGAAAGTTTCAAGATCAAAGAAACTGAAGGGAGAATATGTTATCATTTCTATGTAAAGATCAAGTTCCACAGGCAAAACAAACATGCAAGATGAAAAGAGAATTGTTCTCCTTTTTTCTGGAAGGAAAATCTAATCTTCTTCAGTGATACGTTTGGTTTGAAAATTCCTCACCATTGGGAAGTCACTTCTATCCCTGACATTTTTAAATGCATTTTTCTGTTTTATATTCCTGTAAAAATGCCACCACATTCCATTAAACAGCTCTCTAGGTACCTGGTTATGCACTGGACCTTTTCTTCAAGTAGAATAAACCCCAGCTGGTTAAACTTGATGTGATAAAAAGGTACCGTTTTCCTTACTGCTGCTTATTTTCAGACTTTAAGACTATTTTATGTTCTCTAACAGAATATTCTATTTTTAGCTAAATCTAAATTTCAGTAAGGTATTTTCAAAGAGAGCTCATGGGGCATTTTGAACACTCGTGTATGTCCCGATGGCTCCAAAGTGCTGATTTGGGACAGCAATTCCACTACTGCCTAGAGGACCATAAGACAGGAGAAACTGAGGAAGGATACAGAACCCAAGGAAGGATAATGTGCTAATCCATTTCACAGTAGATGAACTAAATCCCAAGACTCGAAAGTTAAAGAATCAAACATTTTCAATAAATCAGTTGCAAACAAAACTTTATTTTAGGTAAGCCAGATAATAATTAATATCAGTGTTTAGAATTTTTCATTATACACAAAAATTCTGATTTTAACATTCCCTCCTTCAGAGATTCCCAACCTTTCCCTAACATAGACATTCAGCCCTAGCAAATGTCCCTCAACCTTGGATGCAAATTACTATTATCTGGGGAGCTATAAAGTATGTATGTCAGTATCTAGACCTCACTCAGTTCTACTTAATTAGAATGTATTTAATTTAATTAGAATTTCTAAGAATTAGACATAAGTAGTGGTACTTTTTTAAAACTTCCAGGTGATCCTATATGTGTCCAGGCTGGAGAATCACTATCTTTGGCTTCTTCACCCTTCTAATGTCAATCAGCTGGAGTCCATTTGGTGTCTATGAGATGCCAGCCTGGCTCCATTTTAAGTAGATATGAAAAACCGCTCAAGAAAATTCAACTAGAATTTTAAACTTTTTTATTTTTAAATAGATAAACTTTTCAAGACATAAAAATCAATTTTTTAAAAAACATTATTTTTCAAAAAGCCTCTTCTATGACATTGGCCAGGCCACGTAATTACGTAGGAAGGGCTGAAAATATATAGGGAGTTTGACAATAGACAGGTTGAATTATATGGAACCTCTGATGTGTAAGCATGTTTACACTATACCTCAGTCATTTCAGTGGTTCAACATAAGTAATCACTACTTCCACTTTAACTATATTCTTGTGAAGAATCTCTTCCGTGTATGAAATATTATCATTTACTACAATGAATGTACTAGACTTCTAAGAAAGGGAACTAACTAAAAACAAAATTTAACAGAATTGTTAAGTGATGGATAAAGTCTTTGTTGTACACTATTCTTTTCAAACTAAACTAAGTGTTGTTTTATGTGTGTTCTGCCATCTTAGTCAAGGAGCCAAGGCTAAGACAGAAGAAAAAGACCCCAAGAAGCTAAAAAAGCAGGAAAAAGAAGAGAAAGACTTCAGGAAAAAGTTTAAAGTATGTCATATTTAAATATTAGACAAAGTACAAAATGCTAATGAAAAAAACAATGACTTTTAAGTACCACAATGCACTTATTAAAAGTGTAATTATAGGGGCGCCTGGGTGGCTCAGTTGGTTGGGCGTCCGACTTCGGCTCAGGTCATGATCTCGCGGTCCGTGGGTTCGAGCCCCGCGTCAGGCTCTGTGCTGATGAATCAGAGCCTGGAGCCTGTTTCAGATTCTGTGTCTCCCTCTCTCTCTGACCTTCCCCCATTCATGCTCTGTCTCTCTCTGTCTCAAAAAAAATGAATAAACATTAAAAAAAAAAAAAGTGTAATTATAGGGGCACCTGGGCGGCCCAGTCAGTCGGGCATCCGACTCTTGGTTTTGGCTCAAGTCATGATCTCACGGTTCATGGGTTCAAGCCCTGCGTCAGGCTCCATGCTCTTAGCTAAGAGCATGGAGCCTGCTTGGGATTGTCTCTCTCCCTCTCTCTCTGCTGCTCCCCCATTCATGTGAGCATTCTCTCTCTCTCAAAATAAATAAACTAAAAAAAAAATTTTAAGTGTAATTATCAATATGAGTTATCCATCCTAACTCCTTTATTTACTACAAAATTTAGATTTGAATTTATTTTATAACAAATTAAGTGAAGTCTCTCATACATGCACTATATATGCTGCAATAATCATTTACATTTAGTTGTTCTTTGAACTTTAGTAAGAGGATAATCTAAAACTAGAATGGATAAAACAAAGATATGATGTATATGTAATGGAATATTAATTATGAAAAAGAAGGAAATCCTGCCACTGTGACAACCCTAAGGGCCTTATGCTAAGTGAGGTAAGTCAGAGAAAGACAATACTCTGTAATATCACTTATATGTGGACTCTTCAAAGGCCAAACTCACAAAAACAAGGTACAGTGATAATTACCAGAGGCTGGGGTGGGCGGATGGAGGAGATATTGGTCAAAGGGGTACACACTTTCAGTTTTGAGATGAACGAACTTTAGGGGTCTCAGGTATAGCCTGGTGATTATAGTTAGCAATACTGTCTTATATACTTGGAAGTTGTAAAGAGAGTAAATCTTAAGTGTTCTCACCACAAAAAGTGGTAACCATGTGAAACGATAGAGGTGTTAGGTAAAGCTACACTGCTAATCATTTTTCAACGTATGAATGTATCAAATCAACACACGTGTACACTTAAAATTTTTTTAATTTTAAAAATAATGATTATATTAGTTTCGTGAGATTATGAGTAGCTTTTCTCTCGAAAATTTTTCTGTAATGCTTTTACGTTATTTTTTGCTTGTTTGGCAAAGACTTTTTTGTTTTGTTTTTTTTTTTTGTTTTTTGAGAGGGAGAGAGAGAGAGACAAGCAGGGCTTACCCGAGGCCGGGCTCCAGCTCACCCGATGCACGATCAAACTCACGAACCATGCGTGAGATCATGACCTGAGACAAAAGTCAGATGCTTAAACAACTGAGCCACCCAGGTGCCCTAGCAAAGACTTTCTTAATAAATCTGTCAGTAAATGGATTACTTTAATAATACACATCAATCAATAATATAAATGTTTGTATTTTTCCAGTATGATGGTGAAATTAGAGTTTTATATTCAACCAAAGTTGCACCCTCCTTAACTTCTAAAAGGTGGGGGACCAGAGATCTACAGGTGAAGCCCGGTGAATCTCTCGAAGTTATACAAAGCACTGATGATACGAAAGTTCTCTGCAGGAATGAAGAAGGGAAATGTAAGTCACTGCTTACTCTTTGTCAATATGGCATTCCAGGATTTAATAATCAGACACGTTTTCCTGATCACCCCTGTTTTATTAACTTTGTTTTTTCTATGCTTTATGAATTGTGGAAAACATTAAGAAACTAGAGATTTGCGGTGCTGAAATCAGCGTATCTTATTTTCATCCTTTATCGTTTCTCACCTGCTATATTCGGCACTGTGGTGCCAAAGTAATGCCAAATTAGTACTTCCCAAAATGCAGTCCCACAGACCACCAGCATCAGAAAACCCTTTGTGTATTAAAATCACAGTTGCCTGGCCCCACTCTTGACCTGCTAAGTCATGAGCTCTGGGGGGGTGGCAGATGGAACCTGTGATCATAAGATCCCTAGCTTATTCTTAAGTATACTGAAGCAAGAACCACTGTGCTAAGCAGTGAGTGGCTCTTGCTGTCATCTGGTTTTGAAATTATACAGCACATGTCACATGCAGAATTTCCAGTTTTCCTACCTTGCAAATTTACTTGTTTTCATTTCCTATGTGGACACACTTAATACAACATACTCTTCCAAATGAACACAAGAGAGTCCCTGTCTTCTTTGACTTTATCAGCTATTAAAACTGACAGATGGAAATGTTTTTGTCAAACTTTAAAAAGAAGCTTATTTCACTTAAAGTCCGGGGAAGAGTAATTCAAAATTATGTGCCCTGTATTTAAAATTGAATGGTCAGCGTGGCTGCCCCATATCAGCTTGGCCAGTCTGTGTGGAAACATGAACTCTGAGTCGAATTTTAATGACAGGAAGGTGACTCAGGGACAGGAACTGAAATGGGAGTTTTAAGAATAAAACCAGTGACTCAAGGTTGGGGAAATGGATCTAAAGTTATCATGGAGGAGGTGTGGTTGGCTTTCAAAAGGAGAAAATGGAATGTGGATACAAAGGATAAAAGGCATGAGTAGTGTAGTATTAACACTCAAAGGTCACTGGAGATAATGTGTAGACAGTGCTCCAGGAGACAAAGAAAACCCACATCCACACTAACATTTGTGAGGATGCAACGCAAGGAATAGCTTTAAATGCAGAAAAACTCTATGCATTAAAGGGTCAGAAAAAATATTTAAAAGTTTAAAAATTTTGGAGGGCACCTGTTGGGATGAGCACGGGGTGTTGTATGGAAACCAATTTGACAATAAATTTCATATTAAAATAAATAAATAAATAAATAAATAAATAAATAAATAAATAAATGTTTAAAAATTTTAAAAAGTATGAAGTAAGTTATGATTAATATATCAGCCTGAATATTTACATGATGACTATGATATTAATGTGCGGAAATTCTCATGACACAATAGAAAGAGAAGGAAGAAGCCTGCTTCATGTGGGATAGGACTTATACCCATATCAAAAAATTATGTAAATAAAAGAAATTATCTAAACAGCCAATAGCGGCTGATTGAGGTGATGAGCCTAAGTGAACCTGTTTTCTTTTCTCTGCTTTTTCATAAGAGAAAATTATCCTAGTACTTGTCATGTGGCCCTTTCCCCAGGGCACAAGCCTCAGACCAACCTTGCCACGCTGTCCTGAGATTCTTATCTTTAGCAACTAATCCCATCTAAAGCAATGGTCTTCAGTTTGAACGTACATACACATCACATGAGAATCTTGTCAAAAACGCAGATTCTAATTCAGTAGGTCTGAGATGAGGTGTAACATTCTGCATTTTACCAAGTTTCCAGGTAATTGATGCTGAGGTTCACGGAACAAACTCTTGAGTAACAAAGGTGTAAATGACCTCATCAACAACTTGTATAGATGTAGATGAGCAAGAAGATATGGCACCAGAAACAGAAATTTGAAAGAGACCTTTAACTTCCTAGAAGCCAGTGGACCTTAAGAATGAAGAAAATAGGGACTCCTGGGTGGCTCAGTCAGTTAAGCATCAGACTTGGGCTCAGGTCATGATCTCGTGATTTGTGAGTTCAAGCCCCACGTCGGGCTCTGTGCTGATAACGCGGAGCCTGCTTCCGATTCTGTGTCTCCCTCTCTCTCTGCCCCTCCCCTGCTCTCACTCTGTCTGTCTCTGTCTCAAAAATAAATAAATATTTTAAAAAAAAAGGATGAAGAAAATAGTAACTACTCAGGGATGATTTTGTAATCTGCTATCCCTTCCTATTTGGATACATTAATTCTGAATACTGCTATGAATACGGGAGGGCTACTACCCTCTTAGAATTTATCATCAGTTAAAAACGAGAAGTGGAAAGATTACATGAAGTGCCGATAGACAACAATCAAGGGTTCCATGTAACTTTTATCATTTTTTTCTGGTGCAATACCAAGTGCACTTTACAATTCCTAAGCTCACTGATAACTAATTCAAGTCTTAGGTGATTTGGGGTCCATCCCAAACAGAATGGAAACCTGATGATTAAACCAGTAGCGCTTGTGTACCTGTTGCTTTTTATTTAGATACTTTCTTTGGCTGGGCTTTGTCTTAGCTTGGCTTCCCCATTTAGGAGGTGATTCTGGGAAAAAATCATGCGCAAGTGGAAAAGTGGACAGGAAGAGAAAGGCAGTCAACAAAGCCTTGTTATGGAAAAGGTTGCCACTTGAATAACTGGAGCTTATTCCAGTTAGGAACTCAGAGTGGCAGTGTTATCCCACCCAGTGGGAAATAAATCGCGATGCTTATACATCAACTCCTGTCCATGTGAATTTGAAGCCTAACTCCTGGGCAGGTGGTGAGCCACTCAGGATACTGGGCAAGCTGACGAAGAGCTTTGAAGCCAAAGAAAAGAAATCTGTTTTAAAAAAAAAAAATGCAAGTGCTGTCAGTTGAAAGTTGAGTGAACCAAAGTCACTGGTGTGGTGAGGGTGAAGGTCTATGGGCAAGGCCACCTGGAGCATCTATTGTTACCTTTCATGTTAAGCATTATTCCAAATTTTAATTATCATATCTGCTTAATTTCACTTTTATTTTGCCAAATTTCCTGCTTTTCTTAATTTCTCTAAACCTCCTGCTTATTCCTTCCTTGAACTGGATCCTTGATGTTCTTAGTTTCCCTAATTTCTGATCCATTCTTCATGTACGTCTATAGGATTTGGGATAATTGTGTAGATTTAACCCTTCTTCATCTAGATTATTGCAATAGCCTTTCAAATGATATGTCTACCTTACTGTTACTCTCATCCAATCCACCTGCCACACTGTTGTTCAAATATTATTTTTAAAAACACAAAGTCTTTAGGCTAATACATAAAACTCTTGAGATCTGTCTTCAGGCTCATCAACTATTCTCCATCTGCAACTGACACTCCAAAAATATATATCACTTCCTTGTCATTCCCTGAATATGCCATGCTATTTTATCTTTCTGTGCTATTTCATTCTACTTCGAATGTCCATAACTGTCTATTTTTTTATTTTGAAAGAGAAACTATTTATTTTGAACTATCTATTAATAACTATAAACAAAACTATTTATTTTGAAAGAGAGAGAGATCATGCAAGTGGGAGAGGGGCAGAGTGAGAGGGAGAGAGAATCCCAAGCAGGCCCCACACTCAGCGCGCAGCCGGACACAGGGCTCGATCTCCCATAGCGTGAGATCGCGATCTGAGCTGAAATCAAGAGTCAGATGCATAACCGACTGAGCCACCCAGGTGCCTCCCTACTTGTCTATTAACAACAATCCATTTGTCATCTAAAATTGGGAGCACATCCACTCCCTGCTCCCCAGTCACCAATCACAGTTCATCTCTCCTCTGTCCCACCATGCTATGGCTTTTGTCCCTGTAATTGTCCTTACCGTTTTACCAATCTATTATTCTTATTAGCCTCTGAGCTTGAGAGTAGCTTCACTGAAATGTTCTCAACATTGTATTGCCAGTACATCTGGTGCCTGGCACCTTGCTCAGGGCTGGCTTACTAAACTGAATATAACAATTTGGAGATTGCAGTTGGAAAACCAGATGAAAGTCTGACATATAGACACACACAGGAAGAAGTCTATGGAATAGTTTCACTTGTTAGAAGACAGAAGTTCTCCATCTTAGCTTTAGTGATGTGGTTTGCTTGTTATGTATCATTTAGGAGATTTTAAATCTTTCAGTTCCTTGTTTCTACATCTGACCGCCATAAAGGCATTTGCAATCCAACACCATGGTAACCCTAACATTTTCTTACTTTCCATTCTTCAATCCATCAGAGAAAAGAAAGCATAGTTTACTTCAACTTATTTTGTAATGGTAGAATTAGAGGTGAAAGCATGAACAATAATCTCTTCCCATTGTGGAGTGGAGTACAAGCCACTTTCACAAGCATTATCACATTTGATCAGTTCACCCACTGACTTATGGAAACACATATCGCAGAGGTGTTGAGATCTTAAATATGTATTTCTGGCACATTCCCCAATGTTTAGAATTTCTCACTAATATTTGCACATATTCCACAACTCAATGTCTCATAAGCTGTGGGTTTTTCCACCTCCTGTCACCAGAGAAAAAATTTTCTATAAAAAGTGTGGAAGGAGACATGAACTGAATTATTTGTGGTTAAAATGTTCTCCATTTCCTTTGGGCATCTAAGAAAGGGGAATTTCAAAGAGAGTTTGGATTTTCTCAAATCCACTTGATCATTTCTTTCCTTAAGTTATTTTGTTTTCAGTTTAATATAAAACATGCTCACTGAAGAAAATTTTTTTAATTCAGAAATTTTAAAAGTCTACTGATTTGAAGCCCTAGAAATAAATAGAGACAGAGAGAAAGAAGAGAGGGAGAGAGAATGTTTCTATAACACAAGGCTAATAATTTATATCTAGTCTTATACACAGTGTTTCATTTTTTTCTGTCTGTTATATTATGACCATGTTTCCTTGAAGTCAGATATTATTCCATTTGCTGAGGTAAATCTATGCAACATGACTTTATTGTTTTTAAACTGTGTGAAGCCAAGTTGAGTAAATTTAACTTTATATCTGAACTTGTTAGAACAAATGAAATAATAAAAAATATTACTTTTTTTGTTGCTTATTACTAAGTAAAAAATTTGGAAACATTAGAATGAAGATATTTTCTACTTTTCCAAAGATGATTTTGTATTTCCTTCATAATTTTATTCACAACAACCTTCTGGAAGGTGAGTCAATCCTGAGAACTGGCACATGTAAGGCATGGGTATTACTTTCTCAGTTAGCTCTAACCCACCGCATAATTCAGAACATTTGTTTCAAGCCACTGTTCTGCTTTATGAATGTGAAGTTTCCAAATAATAAATTCATATTTTGTGTGAGAATCCGTGGTACGCCAGCACCCACAGTAAACATGGCGACCATTCTACGTGGTATGGAGCCGTGATGACTTTTTTGTTCATTTCCTTCATATTTTTCATTAATTTTCCTTATAATGGATGTACATGGAACATTTAAGCAAGGAGATCATTTTTCTACTGCAAAAAAAAATTATTTCTAGGGACTATAATGGGGAGATTATATAAAATATAAAAATTCATGGTAAGTCACTTGTTTTTACACTGTCATGAATCATGCTTTTAAGAGAATGAAGTTTTAGAGATTTTTAAAGGTACTAGACATCAAAACCTATGCTCTATTAAAAGTCATTAACCCTGTAAAGATGCTATACAATAGTAATTTTACAGCTAATGAGCCCCAAATTATCACATCACTTCAGAAAGCTAAAATAGAGGAATACAGTACATCCCACACCGCATCTCCTTGATACATGTTTCTGAGATAATGTTCACAATCAGTCATATTTATTTATCTCACACACACAAGCAACAGCAACAGCAGAGCATTCAACAAAAGAGAAAGCCATTCCTTAGAGCTCTCACACAGGCAAGATATAGGAGGAAATGTAATAGGGGCTTTAGAATCTAGAAGAATATGTATTTTATAATTAATTTTGTGAAGACAGGCTATTAAGCCGTATATCATGAGTTACTAACTTTGGTCATGTGAAGGACTGTTTATTGCTTACTTATAAATTTTAGCATAAATGAGTTTTTGAAAGTAGATTATCTAAAAGCACAGGAAAATAGAAAACTTTAAGATCCAAAAATGGTGATTATATTCTCTTTGTTTTGTTCTTTATTTCCTTTAATATTATAAAGACTAAAAAAAAAAACCAGAAATATATTCAATGCTGGAGTAAGTCCAACCTCTGGCAGCCGTTTATAATCTCTTAAACATTTTCCTAATTTTGTATCTTCTAATTTTAGTTCAGAGACTTTGCAAAGCCTGAACAGCTCACAATGAGATTACCTCCACTGTAAAAGCTTCAGCTCATACATGTCATTTTTTTAAATTATTAATTTAAACATGAATATATCATGAGAACACTTATTATTGTATTCTTTTATTTCCCAATTTTTTAAAAAAATTTAGTGTTTATTTACTTATTTTGGGGAGAGACAGAGAGTGTGAGCAGGGGAGGGGCAGAGAGAGAGGGAGAGGGAGAACCCCAAACAGGCTTTGTGCTGTCAGCACAGAGCCCGATGGGGGGTGGCTCAGAGTCATGAAACTATGAGATCATCACCTGAGCCAAAACCAAGAGTTGGATGTTTAATCAACCAAGCCACCCAGGCGCCCCTATTTCCCGCTCTATTCTAAGGAAAAAAATTCAAACATAAGCAGAACCACCAATTTTAACTAGTGGGGAGTTTGTGACCATTACTGCCTATAGAGCACTCTTCACATTTTATTTTAGCCCCAAACATCAGTACAGGTACAGACAGATTTCAGCTACTGGGACCTTGACACAAAATCCACAACTTCTTCTAAAAACTTGTTATCTGCACAGATTTTCTCTTTTGAGAGACACATATAGATTGAATTTGTGAGAGACAAGCTTATTCCCCTTTAAAAATGGTGTTAAATTATGATATATACCTTAATTTTTTTTAGAAGTCTGTTAACATGAAATCGATAAAAGAACTGTGATATAAAAGAAACCAAGGATGTTAATTTTAGATGTTCTTACATTAATAATTTTTCCTACTTTTGCTTTAACTGAAATAAAAAAGGAAGGTATAACAAGGTCTGACTTTTCGTACTCTGAGGAAAATATTACATTATTGCTCTTTTATCATTTTGACGTATGCTATATTATTTCCATACTACAAGAATTCAAAGAGAACCTTGATTTTTCCTTTTCCAAATAGGATTTTAATAAAGTTTTCATTAAAAAGTGGTGAATTTCTTGGGGCGCCCAGGTGGCTCAGTAGATTGAGCATCCAACTTCAGCTCAGGCGATGATCTCGTGGTTCGTGGGTTCAAGCCCCATGTCAGGCTCTGTGCTGACAGCTCAGAGCTTGCTTTGGATTCTCTACCCTCCTCTCTCTCTGCCCCTCCCCTGCTCATGTGCACGTGCCCTCCCTCTTTCTCTCTCTCTCTCTCTCTCTCATAAAAATAAATAAGCATTAAAAAAATATTTCTTAAAAAAGTGGTGAATTTCTTGGTAAAATATTTCGATGGAGTTCTCTTTACCCTGGAATATTTCAAGGAAAAATTCATTTTCTTAAGTTTTAATCTAGAGTTTCACTTGTATGATCCCAGCTTTTTTAAAAAATGTTTTTGCATGTTAAGTCAATGGCAATATGACATCAGTGTGTCTAAGTAAGTTTATTATTATTTGTATTAATCTTTGTCTATGAGTTTCCTGGTTTATAATTTTTTACACATTTACTCTAATAAAACTTATATCTAAAGTGGACCAAGCCCAATAGATTGATTCAGTGAAAGAATTTAGAGGCTATATTGACAAGGCAGTAAATGGTACCAATCTCAAGCATACAGTAGTGTTTAGGTGCCAATCCAAAACTACGAATTCCAAATGTTAGTAATACTAATTAAATGTCAACAGACATTTTTTTTTTTTCAGGAAAAATCGTTTATATTTTTTCTTAGGATTATTTTGCACAATAGAGGCGCAGATAAGGTACTCAAAAAAAATCTTTGCTTTCTTGCATAAAATGGGTCTATTTTCTATTTAACAGGGAATCACTAGACTGCCTGGTTTGTGTTCTTCTAATAATGATTTGTTTCAAAAACAAAATTAAATTTAAGAAAGGGAGGTGTGCCTGAGTGGCTCAGTCAGTTGAGTTTCTGTCTCTTGATTTCGGCTCAGGTCCTGATCTCAGATCATGGGATCAAGCCCTGTGTCAGGCTCTGCAAAGGGTGTAGAGACTTTTTAAGATTCTCTCTCTTTCTACCACTCTGGCTCGCTCACTGACTCTCTATAAAAAATTAGTTTAATTTAAAAACTAATGATCTGATTCACGAAAGATGAAAAGGCATGGTCAAATGGCAAAAGCAGCAGTGGAAGATCTTCCACACTGGGCATACAAACCATTCCATCCTCCCCCAAGTAATCACCAGATTGCTGAGCTGAGAAGGGAGTTGAACACGGTTTTGACTCCGTTCAACCTAATCACATTTTATAAGTTAAGGTTCTGATCGGTGGTATTTGGAATACCTATTTATGAACTACTTTTGTATTTGGAGAAACTGCATATTCTTCACAAGACTGGGGCACATGGATAACACCTCGAAGAAATAGGGTAAAATGTGGAAATGTGGAAGAGGCTTGTGTGCCAACTTGCAGTAACTTAAGATAGTTTGTTTCTCTTTAAGGGGAAAGAGTGTAAGCGGAGGAAAAGAGAGGTGTAGGAGAGAGAGAGAAAAGTTAGAAAAGGAGAAGAAAGGAAGGAGAGAAAAGTGGACACAAGTAAGAAAAATAGATCATATTTGGAGATAGATCTAATTATTCAGTTATCAGATCACATTACATCATATTAGTTATTCCATTCTTTTTCACTTTCTTAAAAGAAACAGTAAAGATTTTTCAATGCTGTACTATTAATAAAATTTACTTTTCTTTTTTTTCATAGATGGTTATGTTCTTCGGAGTTACTTGGTGGATAAGTAAGCTCATTTCCTTCTACTACTATACTTATAAAAAGAATGCTGTGCTCTTCTTTAAGAAAGATTCCTAATATCATTTAAATAATACAACCTACTAAACTATCATAAATAAATTTTAAAACAATATGCTATACTAATGTCAATATCGTAATACCTAATAAAGTTAAGGTTTTCATAAAGTGTTACTCTTCTAAATAGACAAGAACCCTTCTCATTCATGAGTATACAGTTCACATTCATTGGAGACAGACATGGCAAACATTGGAGACAGGTCAAAACCACTAACACTTTCATAAGTATTTTGCCTTTCACTTATTGATTAATGCAGTTGGTTGAATTGAATTAATCAGGGACCAATTAGTATCTACACAATAGGTGCTAATGTCACCTGTTAGTAATTTGGCCCCCAGTTGAGGGCTTTTCTTTACTCACACTAGGCATAGTAGAGTATTAAGTTGTCTTTTTGGAAGCATGCCCAAAAAAAGATAGTCGTCAATGTTTCTTCTATTCTTATGAATAAGATGTTGTCACAGCCTGTTACCAGTGTGCTGTTAGAGTCCCCCCTCAAACGTTATAAGATACTGTTCCAAGCATATCAGTGCAAGAAATGACCTCCATTATCAGGTCATATGCCAACATAAAGATTTACAGAATTCTGCA
This sequence comes from Panthera pardus, assembly GCF_024362965.1. Lineage (NCBI taxonomy): Eukaryota > Metazoa > Chordata > Mammalia > Carnivora > Felidae > Panthera > Panthera pardus. Next base: position 31,410,783 of record NW_026526765.1, on the reverse strand, counting down.
TTATAATAAAGTCAAGGAAGGTTCACAAAGTATATCCATAAACAACCGACACTAATCAGAAAGAGACAAATCAATGCCAAATGCTTTGTCAGAAAACTAGTAAAGAGTCAAAAGAAAGATAATCATAATATATTTATTTTTCTCAGAACCTTAATCACGATGGTAGGCAAGGGACTTTTCTATTTTATGAAAGATACAGATTTCAAGAAAGAATATGTGGCAAACCATAGGACCACATCTTCATCAGTGATTATTACAGGATGATTAAGAGAGAATTTAGAAAGTATACTCTAAGTAATTATTGGTTCACCATCTATTGAAGTGAATTGATACTTAATGTTTATTGAATGAATGATAGGAAAATCTGTCCTCTTTGCATTTATATCAGATTTCCAAGAGCCAAACTCTCCCTCAGTCTCAGAGGATCCAAACAGAAGACATAGGCAACTCATAGCATCTGCCATAGTAGCCCCAACTTGGAGGGCCTGCTGCTGCTTCCATGATAAAAGCACAGAGGCAGTACAGGAACCCAAAACGGGTCTGGTCTGACAGTCACCTTGTGTTTCTGAACTTTGAAACTGTAGCCTACACTTCAAGGTTATATTAGCATTTATAATACTTTCTATTTTAATTACTTATATATCATTATTTCCTCCATTAGACTGTAAGCTTCTTGAAATCAAAGCTTGTATCTCATATTTATTTTATTTTTATTTTTATTTTTTAAGCTTATTTTTATTTTTGAGAGAGAGGGAGCAAGCAAGGAGGGGAGGGGCAGAGAGGGGGACAGAGGATCTGAAGCAGGCTCTGTGCTGACAGCAGAGAGCCCAATGTGGGGCTTGAACTCACGAACTGTGAGATCATGGCATGAACTGAAATCAAGAGTCGGACACTTAACCAACTGAGCCACCCAGGCACCCGTATCTCACTCATATTTATATCTCCTGGTATATAGGAGGGATTCAGTAGGTATGTAAAATAGAATATTTCACAAAGATTCAGGACCAAGTAAAACCAAAATATGTAAAAGTCGCTAGAACTATTATTATGCATGTAACCTATAACTATAAATATTTTTAGAATTATATGACATAAGAATCATCATAATAATCACATCTTGGCTACTCATTTTGTCACTAATATTTACATATCTTATAATTAATATTTACAAATTATAATTAGAAACATGCAAAAATGGTGCACCTACTTCCTATGCCAAATGTATTCTATTTCATTCAACATTTGAAGTTCAAGTAAAAGTATAAATCTGATATTAACAAATATAAAGAATCCACGGGGCACCTGGTTGGCTCAGTCAGAGGAGCACATGACTTGATCTCGAGGTTGTGAGTTCAAGCCCCATGTGGGGTGTAGGGATTACATAAATAAATACATTTTTTAAAGAAATCCATTAGGGCCCCCAGTGGAGTATCATGCCATGATTTTTCAGCTTGTTCAGTTCAACAAACTTAATAAGTTTTTCTTACCAGATATAGCTGTGTGCTAGGCACATGGTTGGATCCAAAGATGATAAAGCATGGTGTATGTTCTTGAGGCACGTTTCCATTATTTTGTGTGTCTATGATATGGAATAAGTTGTGGGTTTTTTGGTTATTTTTAGAATAGAACAGAAGATTAGGCTAAGCCAACGAAAGACAATGTAAATGAATATGAAGTTTTTTCCCACTTATAAAAGCATAACATGTAACTTCTCAGCCTTAAATGCTTTATTGTGTCATATAAAATCATATGATTAACTTTTTAATCTAAATATTGCCTTAATGTTAAGACGATACCTTCTTTAAGATAAAAATTATTTTCTGCATTTACAGTGATGGAGAGATCTATGATGATATTGCTGATGGTAAGTTTCACATGGCACCCACCGCAGAGAACAGTAACAGTGAATTCATTCTTACAAATACTAAAAATAGCTTGCTGGATAAATTAGAGCTTTCTAATCTGATCAGAATTTGAATCACTTGAAAACGTTAGGAAAGGTAAATGCCGTGGTATAATTTTAAAAAATTATCTTTGCACATGACTGAAAATCAAGCAAGAATCTTATGTATTTTCTTTGAAAACAGAAGTATGAAAATAATTGGTGAGTATTCATTATACCATTAATCTTACTATGAATTACTTTCATACACAAAAATACGCATACTTGACCAATTAGTAGGTACTTATTTTATAACCTATAATGCTCATTAATATTCTCTTAGCATCACATATTTATAAATTAAGATCTAAAAAATTAATCTCAACTGAAATGATACATGGAGTTAATCATGTGGTCTTTTAGTTTCCTTTTAAACATGATTCTTGCTGGATTTTAACATCTTTAATCTCAATTAGAATAACTACCAAAGAGTACATTTAAATGCCAGATAAAATACTCCTGAGTCTAATTTTGATAAAGAGTAAATCTATCCAGAAACTCTGTTAGGATTGCATACCGAGCAATGAACATATAGGGTCTTCCATTTAACTACTTTTTCATAAAGTGAGCCAGTTCTACATTTTTTAAATCCTAAATCAGAGGAGTGTGAATCACCCACATTTCTAACCTTGGAACACTTAGAAGATATGTGTTCTATATAACTACATTGAAATTCGTTGTTTTTGTTGTTTTTTTTCAGGTTGCATCTATGACAATGACTAGGTCTCAGCTATGTTCATTCTGCCGTGTTCATTTGACGCCAGTATGAAATCTGAGCTTTAGCTGACCTATTATTGGATATCACAGAAAATGAACTCCGAAACGACTTATTACCATTTGTTTTAAAATTCTGATTATCTTTACGAAATTTTGAAACTTTGGGCTTAGAAAATGATCTTAACATCTTGGAAGACTGCGTCAATGAGATGTAGAATTATTAAATATTCCATTTCTGCCTCAGCAACAATTATGAAGGCGCTTCTCTGAGACCATCAGTAGACCTCCCCTTCCTAAAAAAAAAAAAAAAAAGAAGAAGAAGAAATGACTGTGTTGTCTAAAGAAACATGAGGACAAAGAATAAAGAAATATAAGGAAGGAAATTTTAAGACATTCCACAAGAAGGAAAACCATTGTTTGAACCGCTAATTATGATTGTATCTTATATTCTTCATTCAAAGTATCTATCTTGAAAAAGGTAGAACTTGCTGGAGGGATAAATGTTTTCAAAAATTATAGCTGTAGCAGAATTTTTGTATAAAGATTGCCCCTGATTGTTAATTGTGAATATATGTTAATTATTTGATAAGAATGTATGCATTTAGTATGCACATTTAAGATTAAAACTGTAGAAGAGTCAAAAATAAGTTTTCTTTTTGCAGATTCATCCACTAACAGTTTAATTATGTGCTCTGTTTAAAGTACTGTTTTAACTAGAGTAGATATAAATGAGGGCTACCCTAAAATTATGAAGAATGGAAGAACGGACTTTGAAATTAATTAGACTTTTATGGTACCTCTTTACTACAAAGCCTCGTTTGAAGGTTTTTGTTTTTCAATTACCTCTGTGGAACTGTTTTTTTTTTTTTAACCACTTTACAGTAAATTTGGCCTACTGTTTGGAGTAGGGTGTTCCCTACTCACATATTCATTCCCAAAGCATCTCCAAAACAAAACATGGGGCATTTGGGTTCCAAATGCTAAGAACACTAAACACCATGATACAAAATGCAAAACCCTAACACACAGGAAAATCCCATGGTAAGTAATTTTTTCACAACTTCCAAAATATGCAAATCATAATGCTGGCTTTACTAGTAATGAATGGTGATGTGAGATTGGGTAATTTATTTATCTCCCCCTGCCCCGTTTGCTCATCTGGAAATTATAGAATTAGATTAAATCAGTTTTTCCAAACTTTTTCAACACCAGTTACCTCAAACTTTTATAATCCATTCCCCAGCCCCAACCTCATATTTCAGAAGCTTTTGTTTATTTTTAAAACTCATTGATTAAATAATGATTAATGATTAATTTAATGATTAATGAATTAATCATTAAATTAATCATGAATAATGATAAATGATTAATGATTAATATTGCAAAGGCCCATTGGAGCTTCTGAAGAGTGGCCCTACTGAATTGACATCATTTCAAATAACTGTAGCCTCAGGGGCACCTGGGTGGTAGCTCAGTTGGTTAAGCATCTGACTCTTGATTTTGGCTCAGGTCATGCATGGGATCGAGCCCTGCATCAGGCTTGAGCTGACAGCGCAAAGCCTACTTGGGATTCTGTTTCTCCCTCTGTCTCTGCCCCTCCCCCACTCACACTCTCTATCTCAAAATAATAAATACATAAACTTTAAAAGAAATAATTGTACCTCAGCCTTCATATAGGTGAAGTGGGATTTCCATTTGGTGTGTTGAGATTTGAAAATAGATCATAAACCTTTACTACTCAATTTATAGATTTCTGGAGGTCTGAGACTCCCCACATTAGAAACCAATGATGTCAAAGTCCCCTCCCAATTATGAAATACTTTGATGTCTACTTTTTGATGGAGTAAGCCAGTATATGCTCATATGATAAAATTATTTTAATACTAAATTACATAGCTCAAAAGTGGTTTCGTTTTGTTAAATTTGGTAGTAAATATACATAATACACTGACAGTGTATTTCCGGTAATTTTTTCTGATTGAGAATAACATAAATTCAATACAATGTCACTTTTTAAAATTCCAGATTAAATCAAGAGAATATTTGAGTTTTGGGTTATACACCAAGAAACAGACACACACATTGCTACAAAAGATTAATGTAATAGGTAATAATCTTAATATAAAAGATATTTGACATGTTAATTTTAATATACCAAATATTATTTCTTTTATAGTTTTGTGTATAGAATTTTGTCACATGAGAAGAGCTACAAATAAATAAAACCTTCCATGGATAACTTTGCCTCCTACTTCATCAAGAAATTGAGGTCATCAGCCTTTCTCTCCCATATTTTCATCCCACATCTGCAAGTCTTTCTCTAAGCCCAATCTTACCTTTTTGCTTTAACCTCAGAGGATGTTGTTCCTCCTGTTCAAGACTAAACCTTCCACCATTGCCCCTGATACTTTGCTTCCTATTTGGAATGAAATTGAAATAATCAAACACAATTCCCTTCAACTTCCAACAATGTCCAATCTTAATCATATTCAGACACTGTCCCAGGGAATAAGATGCCACTCCTCAAAGCTACAACTTGTGTCCAATTTCTTCCTCTTTCTCTGGAGTTTTCTTCCTTCACAATTCATTCTCATTCTCCCCTGCTCCCCCAAAAAAACACACACACATATACACACACAAAGTCCCCACCCATCTTTTGCCCTTTCCCTTCTTCCCTTCCTCTTCTTTAACTTCTCGCAATTTGCAGATTCCCTCCTCTAGGCTTACAAGCATACTGAAGTCTTTCCCATTCAAAAAACCAACAGAAACCTTGCCTTGAATCTAAATATCTCTCTAACTACAGCCCATTTCTATCTTTCTTTTCTCATCCCATCGTCTTAAAATGGTAGGGAACATTTGACAACCAGAAAGATGTGCTTCAAAGACCTGCAACTATGGGGAGCTTAATTCACCATAGATCCCACCTTCTACACTCTGAAACCCATCACCACACTTGTGCTGACACCAGGCTTCCCATAGACTGCTCCTAGCCGATGGCTGAGCATAGCAGTCCTGTTCCTAAAAGATACAGAAGACCTCAGGTAGTGGGGCTGTGGCTTGAAGACTCCCCAACAGCCTTGCTAAAACTTCCCTACGCTGCATAGTACTCTGAGATGCTTCCTTCTGACATTCTTCCCTCCCCTCTTCATTAAGGTCAGACTTGCATTGCTCTCTGATGGCTCCTCCAACCTTCCCTGCCTCCCTTCCCCTGTTTCCTCTCACACATACATTTTTCCATTTTTCTGCAACATCAGCCATTTATGATGCGAAATAAATCAGATGAAGCACAGGCCACACTATAGCTCTCCAACCTGCCAATAATAAGGAGCCTTTTTGTGGGAGTGAGTGATGGACAAACCTTATTTAGTGTCTAGGACAGCCAGATTACATTTCTGTTAGAAGCACGGAATGCCATTGAGAGGTCTAACAGGAATATAATCATAAAAAAAACTAATGCTGCTTGCATACTAACTTCTTAGCATCTGATATGTTGCAAATGCCATGGCCTGAAACAGAAATTTAAAGTCAAATTGTGGTTTGGGACATGCCCAACTGAGAATAATAATGGCTGATACAGACCATTAGTGGCCGGGTTCTTATTAACAAAGAACAAAGAAATACCTTCTACGACCACCTTCTCATTTCAGTTCTTAGAAACAGATCTTTGAGATATTGTAGTATTTTTCAAAACCTTTAATAAAGTTAATGAAGAATCTTATTCAGGCATGTAAACTATCTCTTCCCTTTGAAACTCATGATCTTACCCTCACCATCACTTATGGCAGCTTGAGTCTCCATCATACTTCTAGGAGTAATATTGAGAGTAAAACTCTTTAAGTTAGGGTGAAATTTTAGGTTTTGTTCTTTTTTTTTAATTTTTCTTAACATTTATTGATTTTTGGGAGAAAGAGAGAGAAAGAGAGACAGAGCGTGAGTGGGGGAGGAGCAGAGACCTAAGCAGGCTCCAGGCTCTGAGCTGTCAGCATAGAGCCCAACGTGGGGCTTGAACTCGCTGACCGCGAGGTCATGACCTGAGACTTTCATGACCTGAGCCAAAGTGGGATGCTCAATCAACCGAGTCACCCAGGCACCCCTAAATTTAGGTTGTTGTTCTTTAGCTAACATGATATGCTTGTCAGAGCTTCACCCTATATGGTAGCAGCTGTGTTAAGAAAAGCACTGAGAAAGAAAGAAAGAAAGAAAGAAAGAAAGAAAGAAAGAAAGAAAGAAAGAAAGAAAGAAAGAAAGAAAGAGAAAGAAAGAAAGAAAGAAAGAAAGAAAGAAAGAAAGAGAAGGAAAGAAAGAAAGAAAGAAATAGAAAGAAGAAAGAAAGAAAGAAAGAAAGAAAGAAAGAAAGAAAGAAAGAAGAAAGAAAGAAAAGAGAAAGAAAGAAAGAAAGAAAGAAAGAAAGAAAGAAAGAAAGAAAGAAAGAAAGAGAAAGAAAGAAAGAAAGAAAGAAAGAAAGAAAGAAAGAAAGAAAGAAAGAAAGAGAAAAGAAAGAAAGAAAGAAAAGCACTGAAATGCTCTTGCCACCCACATTGCTTCAGGGGACCAGAGGTTTGTTTTTGTTGTTATCTTGTTTTGTTTTTTGGTTTCTGGTCTTTACTATGTGTAGATCTAAAAGAGTTGCACTAAGCTACAATGGTTACTAACCTCCGAGATCTAAATAAATACACAGGATACAGGACTAGAAAACCAAAACCACAAAGTACTAAAGGTTTTTATGCATTTGTCTAGAAGAGAAACAACAGAAAATTCTCTCCTATTCCTAATATAGCTGTAGAAGCAGACATACTCAGAAGGTATCTTAGGCTGGGTTGTCCAGAAGCAGAGCTTCAGACTGGAATTCTTGTGTGAGGGATTTGTTGAGGGGGCTCTGCAGGAAAAAGAATCTGTAAGAATGAGGAAGCGGGGACTGCGCAGGGGAAGGAGTTGCATAAAGACATGGGTCTCACTGCAGTCCGGGTTCAGCCTGGTTCCAAAAGAAAACGCCAGAGCAGAAATGGCTCCGTTGAGTCAGCCACCCTGAGACAAGGGAGCTGGGCTTCTATCTCCCCATCAGCAGTCGGTGGCTACCGCAGGCTTCTTCCCCCCAACCTCAATCTCCTACGTGACTGTGGGTAACACTGCCTCTTTGGGCTGAAACTCTCAAGTAAGGTGCAGCTGTGAGTTTCAGTAGTCAATTCTTACACAGTTGAGGGATGGGTGCACCCACCGGGAAAAGTTACCAGGGATAGATCAGAAGTAAATTTTCTGCAGAGGGTCGCCTGGGGTGTGGGGGCAGTTAATTGGGTAAACGTCCAACTCTTGGTTTCGGCTTAGGTCACGATCTCACAGTTTGTGAGTCCGAGCCCCCCATGGGGCTCTGTGCCATACCAGAGCCTGCTTGGGATTCTCTCTCTCTTCCTCTCTCTCTCTCTGCCCCTTCCCCCACTTTTGTGTGCACTCACGCTCTCTCTCTCTCTCTTTCACACACACACACACACACAAACGAACTTTAAAGAAAATTCTGTAGAAATAGTGGGCTTTCTCATCAAATAGGAGGAGACATAAAAGTGTATATATTATGGATCGAACACTAAAGCTGGCCTTTCTTACATCATTAAGGGGTTGTCCCAGCTTGTCAAGGTCCTGTGAGCATCCTGAATCATTTCAGTGGCAATGTCACCTAAGCCACCAGATTTTACACTGGGTAAGTATGTTGAGAGCCATTTGAAAGACGAATGTTCATTACGAGTCTATTTATCACTATTCTATGTATCTTACTCATTTATTCAAAAGGTAAAATCATTTGAGCCAATTCCATATATGGGCTGCATTGTCACTGTCGTCCTCACCATCTATTAGCATTTTTTGTGTGCTTACTATATGCTAGACAATTTGCCGAGTGTTCTGAGCCTTGTCCTATTTAAACCTTATGTCAACCTTATCAAGTCAGGCTCAGAAGAAATGCAACTTAGATGTGATATGTGCTTTGCCCAAGTTTCAAGATCTTATTATTGTGATATCCTGCTTTCCGTGTGTATGATACACACTTCTCCCGATTCCTGAATAATAATAATGAAAAGCATGAAAATTGTTTTCTTTTTTAATTTTTAATGTTTACTTTTGAGAAAGAGAGACAGAGAGACAGAGAGACAGAGCTCGAGCAGGAGATGGGCAGAGAGAGAAGGAGACATAGGATCCAAAGCAGGCTCTAGGCTCTGAGCTGTCAACACAGAGCCAGACCAGGGGCTCAAAGTCACAAACTGCGAGATCATGACCTGAGCCAAAGTCAGACACTTAACTGACTGAGCCACCCGGGTGCCTCAGAAAATCATGAAAATTGTTAGTGAGAATCAAAGAAGCCAGAAATTAGGAAAATAGCTGGTTCTTTTTCATTTTGATGCAGGTGGCAAACAGAAATGTTCGTGTCAAATAAGGTACAGAACCCAGTTTCAAGAGAGAGACTCATACGTCTAAAATACATATTTAGTTAATGTTGAATTTAGAGAACATGAGCTATAAAATCTATAATGACTTCAGAAAAAAAATGGTAACAACTTGGTATGATTGACCCTTTGAAAACTAAAATACCAGAATTTACATATTCCAAGTAGAATTGTTCCTTCAAACTAGTCCATTATAGTGCTCTACACTTATTTCAGTGGTTTGCATAAGATTTATTATTGTGCCAGAAAGGGAGGAATGTCACTTTCAAATTTGCCTTTGCAACTTATGAAAAATTTATTTATAATACCTTTGCTATCAAAAGATAGCAAATGTTTAGCCTTTGAAGACGGATTCAATTTTTACCAACAGGCTAAAACCTCATCTGGTGTATAAGGCAGGCAAGGGGCGCCCAGGTGGCTCAGTCGGTTGAGTGACCAACTTCAGCTCAGGTCATGATCTCGTGGTTCATGAGTTCAAGCCCCATGTCAGGCTCTGTGTGCTATAGCTCAGAGCCTGGAGCCTGATTCTGAATCTGTGTCTCCCTCTCTCTCTGCCCCTCTCCTGCTCACACTCTGTCTCTCTCTCTCTTTCTCAAAAATAAATAAAATATTTTTAAAAATTAAGATGGGTGAACAAACAGACAATATTCTTATGAAATTAAGCCATGACCATAAGTTAATGACAGTTTCTTGTCCATCATAAATGCCCCTTAACCTTTCTTACCATCTAAAGATAGATTTTTTTGCTGAATATTTAATTTTTCAGTTTATAATAATAGTATAAAGGTTTTGAGTTTCTCTCAGTCACCTTTCAAACATTGTTTTCTCATTAAATAAAATACTATGAGTACATTAAAAGATCCGTAGGTACTTCATCCCAATTACATTTTACTCCTTCCTTCCCTCCTTCTCAGAGAAAACCAGTACCTGATTTTGGTGTTTCCCATTCCCTTGCATTTCTTTATACTTTCCTTACGTATGCATGTATCCTTTAAAATGTTTGAAGTATTGGGGCGCCTGGATGTCTCAGTTGGTTGAGCGTTCGACTCTTGATTTCAGCTCAGGTCATGATTCCAGACTTGTGGGATCTAGCCCTGTGTCGGGCTCTGCACTGAACCTAAAGTCTGCTTAACATCCTCTCTCTCTCTCTCTCTCTCTCTCTCTCTCTCTCTCTGCCCCCTGCCCCCGCCCCTCTCCCTGCCTCATCCTGTCTCTAAAATAAAAATAAATAAATAAATAAAAATTAGATGTTTCAAGTATTTTTTTATATCTTAATTTGGTATGACTAAGTATCATACTGTATGTATTTTTCTGCAACCTGCTTTTGTTACTTCTCATCATGTTGGGAAAGGAATAACATTCTATTAAGTGAAAAAAACCACAGATATTTCTGTCTTTCTACTAAAGTCATGCTAGATTGTATCCAACTCTTGCTATCATAAACAATGTTACTATGGACATTCATGTTGGAGTTTCTCCAGGTGTGTGAGGGTTTCTCTATGGCATACATCCAGGATAGAAAATGCTAGACTGGAATGTACACATGCCCCACTTGAATAGAGATTGCCAATGCTTTTTGTGTTTTATTTAAGAAACTCTTAACTTTACCAGCTCGTGGAGATATTCTATATTTTCTTCTAAAAGTTTTACAGTTTTGCTTTCCACTTTAAATTCTTTGAACCCATCTGGAAATATCAATCATTTTTCTCCCCAGAGAAGCAGTTTCTCCAAACCATTTACTGACTGTGCTAACCCTCTCCACTAATATGCAAGACCGACTCAGTATCATATGCCAAGGTTCCATCCGTGCCTGGATCTGCTGTGAGACGCATTCCTAGGACCACACTACTGTGTTTATTTCCACTACATTCATGCTGAGCATTGCTTGCTATTTGGCCAGATAATTTCAAGTCTTTGAGCACTTTTTACAGTAAGTTTAAAGAATTTAATAGCATCGATATAATACGAAAAGGGAATTCAGGAAAATTTTTAAGGTCCCACAATTATGGCAGGAATTTTTAAATTAATTACTAGAAGAAGAAGTTAGTAAAAGTAAAAACGTAAATTAGTTCAGAAAAGGTCACGCAGAATATTAGACATGATTGTGAAAATGTAAAGTAGCAAAATATTCTTCCCCCCAAAAAAATAAATAAATAATTTATCTGATTCCTTGTTGACCAAGTACCTTCTGATTACCAACTCAGTTTCCTAAGTATATCTGTGAAGAGGGTACTACAGTAGAATGAAAACAGATGCTTTGGTCACTGAAAAAATTATTCCACTTACAAACTACTTTCTTAAAAAATTCTTATAGTGGGACCTTCAGGAAAATTCTAAAATAGGATATGAAAATCACTGGCACCAACCATATAATGATTTTTCCTTCTTTTGAAAACATGGAATCTTATAGATTATGAACTTTGTTAGTTTGTTTGTTTTAAGTTTATTTCTTTAGTTTGAGAGTGCAAGCAGGGGAAGGGCAGAGAGAGAGGGAGAGAGAGAGAATCCCAAGCAGCCTCTGCATAGTCAGCACACAGTCTGATGATGGGCTGGAACTCACGAACCGTGAGATCATGACCCGAGCCAAAAGGACACTCAACGGACTGAGCCACCCAGGTGTCCCGTGACCTTTTTTTTTTTTTTAATTTGGCTGAGCCATGATCCCTGGGCTTCTCTCTTAATTGACAGATGTATCTCTACACTGAAGGTGCATAAAAACACAAGCAAACCACTTTTTTGAAACTTTTCTAGGGAATCCTGATTCCTTCCTTTTCTGTGCTAGCTCCTTCCAATAATTATCTCTTTGTAAGAAAATCAAGCTTGAACAGTTTTCATCAGAAGAGTCTGCCTAAACTAACAATAATTAAGGAAGTGTGTTGGAATCTCTCACTATGATGGCCAGCTAGTTGATTTCTCTATTTCTATCACTTATTGAGACTATTTTATTAAATACATATGAATTTGTAATTTTAAATCTTCTTTATAGTTAAGCCTCTTCTCATTATGTTGGAACACTTTCAATTACTAGTTATGTTTTTTGACTTAGTCTATTTTCTCTGATATTAATACAGCTACCCAACTGTCTTTCATCTTGTATACAATTTTCATCTTTTAATTTTTAACTTTTTTTAATTTCAGTGTACCTCTAGTCAACACCACATAGTCGGATTTTTAAAATTAATCTAACAAAAAAGAAAATTAATCTAAGAGTTTTTGCCTTTTAACTGAGAAATTCACAATTAAGTATTCCATCCATGTACACATATTTAGAACTGTTTCCTATCTTTTTAAAAAAAAATTTTGTAATGTTTTTATTTACTTTCTAGAGAGAGAGAAACAGACTGAGCGCCGGCAGGGGTGGGGGTGGGGCAGAGAGAGAGGGAGACACAGAATCCAAAGCAGGCTTCAGGCTCTGAGCTGTCTGCACAGAGCCCGATGCGGTGCCCGAACTCAGGAACCTCACGAACCTCACGAACCTCGTGAACCTCCGGAACCTCCCGAACTGTGAGATCATGACCTGAGCTGAGGTTTGATGCTTCACCAATTGAGCCACCCAGGCGCCCCAGAACTGTTTCCTATCTTACACTGTCCTTTCTATTTGTTAGATTTCTTTCTATATGTCTTTGTTCTCCTTTTTGTCGTTTTTGGAGACTGATTTATTTCTTCTGTTTTGTTTTTTTTTTTTGTTCGTTCTCCCCACCCCACTTTGCTCATGTGCAAATTCTATACTGTATGTCCTACTGATGTTCTCCTAGTGGTTATCTTTATATTTTTTCCTGCATAGTTCACAAAGTCTAGTGTTGATCAATTACTTAACCCCTCCCTCAAACAATCTGAGAGCTTTAGAATTGTTCAACTAAGGTCACCCACTCCTAAACAGCAAGCTATTTTCTTTCTTTCCCTTTTAACCCCCAATATTAAAATAGTATTATTAAATGCAGTCTGTGTTTGCTTAGATTTGTCTACATGATTTACCAATTTCTTACTCATCACTGTTTCTTATATCTTGGACTATCTTTCCAGGCTCATTTTCTTGTTCTTGAAATGCATGTAATGAAAGCTTCAATAGTCATGCCTGTTGGAAATAAACACTGCCATTTTTTGGTTATCTAAAAATGTCTTTATTTTTCCATATTATTTAAAGATAGATTTTTTTTTAGGTACAGAAATCTTGATTTTTATATTTGTTTATCACTTTGAGATAATTTTTCTGTGTTCTGGCATCTATTATATCTATTGAGGAGACTCCAATTATTCTAATTGTAGTTCGCGTAGATTGTCTTTCTTCTGCAACTGCTTTTAAGATCTCTTTGTCTTTGTCTTCACTATTTAGTGTCTGGGAGTGGATTTCGTTTTATTTATCCTAATTTACCTACATTCTCTCTCCCATATTTGCTAATTTTGTCTTTCATAAATCCTAGAAAATGTAAGCCATAATCTCTTTAAATATTGCACCTTTTTATTCTCTCAATTATTTCCTTCTGGTAATCCTATTCAAACATGTTAGATCTTAGTCTACACTCCATATATTTTCTACCCCTTGGAATAATGGTCTTTGTTATTTTCATTTTTTTATTGAGGTATAAATTATGTACACGTAAATTTGACTTTTTAAACACAGTGTTGCAGAACCACCACTATAAAAAAATAGAACCATTTCATCACTTCTAAAAATTTCCCTGTGCCATGTTGTCCTCAATCAAAAGCAAAGGCAACAAAAGCAAAATAAACAATTAGGACTACATCAAAATCAAAAGCTTACGCACAGCAAAGGAAACCATCAACAAAACGAAAAGGCAACCTATGAAATGCGAGAAAAAATTTAGAAACGACATAAATTCTAAAAAAATTTAGAAACTTCCAATAAGAAGTTAATATCAAAAATGTACAAGGAGCTCATACTAGTTACTAGCAAAAACAAACAACAACAACAAAAAAAACCAAACAACAAAAAATAAAAAATAAATAACCCAATTTAAAAATGAGCAAATGACCTAAATAGACCTTTTTCCTAAGAAGACATATAAATGGCCAACAAGTACATGAAAAGATGTTCAATATTACTAATCACTGGGAAAATGCAAATGAAAACCACAATGAGATATCACCTCACACCTGTTACAATGTTTATTATCAGAAGAACAAGAGATAACAAATACTGGCTAGAATAGGAAGAAAAAAAGGAAATTTGCATATAGTTGATGCGAATGTGAACTGGTACAGCCAATATGGGAAACAATATGGAAGTTCCTCAAGAAATTAAAAACAAAACTACCATATGATCCAGCAATTGCACTCCTGGGAATATATCCAAAGGAAGCAAATCATTATCTTAGAGAGATAACCTGCACTCTCATGTTCGTTGCAGCATTATTCACAATAGCCAAGACATAAAAACAATTTCAGTGTCCATCAGTGGATGAACGGATATATTTACTGGAATATTATTCGGCCTTTAAAAAGAAGAAAATCCTGCCATTTGCAACAGTGTGGACAAAATTGGAGGGCATTATGATAAGTGAAATAAGCCAGACAGGGAAAGACAAATACTGCATGATCCCACCTATACGTGGCATCTGAAAACCAAGCCCATAGAAACAGAGAGTAGTTTGCTGGTTGACAGGAACTGGAGGGTGAGGGGAAATAGAGGCCGATAAAAGGCTACAAACTTCCACTTACAAGAGGAATAAAGTCTAGGGTGCCCGGATGGCTCAGTCAGTGGATCATGCACCTCTTTTTTTTTTTTTTTTTTCGATTTTTAAAAATTTATTTTGAGAGAGAGAGACAAAGAGATAGTGAGAGTGGGGCAAGGGCAGAAAGAGAGGGAGAGAGAATCCCAAGCAGGCTGTACACTGCCAGGGCAGAGCCTGACTCGAGGCTCAATCCCATGAAACTGTGAGATCACGACCCGAGCCAAAACCAAGAGTTGGATGCTTAATGGACTGAGCCACCCAGGTGCCCCTGTGTATGCAACTCCTGATCTTGGGGTTGTGAGTTCGAGCCCCATGTTGGGTGTAGAGATTACTCAAAATAAATGAATTAAAGTGAAAAAAAAAAAGGAATAAGGTCTAAGAATCTAGTGTATAATATGATGACTATAGGTGATAATATTGTATTGTGTAATTGAAATTCACTAAGACAATAGAACTTAAGTGTTCTCAACAGCAATAACAACAACTATAATGGCAAATATGTGAGATAAGGGATGTGTTAGTTAATTCGATGATAGAAATCATTTTATTTGTCAATTATACCTCAATTAAAAAAACATTTTTGGGGTGCCTGGGTGGCTCAGTCAGTTCAGCGTCCGACTTCGGCTCAGGTCATGATCTCACGGTTTGTGGGTTCAAGCCCCGCATCGGGCTCTGTGCTGACAGCTCAGAGCCCGGAGCCTGTTTCAGATTCTGTGTCTCCCTCTCTCTATGCCCCTCCCCAACTCATGTTCTGTCTCCCTCTGTCTCAAAAATAAATAAACATTAAAAAAAAATTTAGAAAAAAAAACATTTTTCAGTCTGTACTTTGTCTTTTTATTCTCTTAAAACTGTCTTAACAAGAACAAAGTTCTTCTGTTGATAAAATCCAGTCTATCAATTTTTTTTTTCATATTGACCATGCTTCTGGTGTCATATCTAAGAAATCTTTGCCTCACCCAAGATCAGAAAGGTTTTCTTCTGTTTTCTTCTAAAACTGTTGTAGTTTTAGGTTTTATATTAAGTTCTACAATCCATTTTGAGTTAATTTTTATACAGGGCATAAAGTGTAGATCAAGGTTCATTATTTTGTATGTGACTTTACAAGTGATCCAATACCATTTATTGAAAGACTATTTTTTCTACATTGAATTGCCTTTGTACCTTTGTCAAAAATTGAAGACATGGATATAGATAGACACAGAAAGAGAGATAGAGATGATGTAGATAGAGAGATCTGAGCTCTTTATTTCTGTTCAATTAATTTATCTCTAAAATTACCCTGCCTTCATTGTAGCTTTATAGTAAATCTTAAAAATAAATAATGTGGGTCCTCCAACTTCGTTCTTCCTCAGTATTGTGTTAGCTATTCTACATTTTTTATCTTTCCATATCTTTAGAATCATTTCATTAATACCTATAAAACAACTTCTTGAATAAGCTTTGGTATTTTGTATCTTTCAAAAAATTGGTCCATTTACCCTTTTAAATTCTGTAGGTTCTATAGTAACATCCTACCTTTCTCTTTTGATATTTATAATTTGTAGCTTCTTTCCTCTTTATCAGTATGGCTAGAGATTTATCAATTGGTTATTTCAAAGAAACAGCTTTTGATTTCATTGATCTTCGCTGTTTTCTTATTCTTATTAGTTTCTGCACTTATTTTTTTTTATTGAGTTTCCTTTACTTGCTTAGGATTTAATTGGCCATTCTTTTCCTAGTTTCCATTTCTTTTTTTTTTATTTTTTTTATTTTAGAGAGAAGCACATGCAAGCAGGGAAGAGGGGCAAAGGGAGAGACAGAGAGAAAGGAAGAAAGAGAGAGAGAGAGAATCTTAAGCAGGCTTCATGCTCAGTGCCGAGCCTGACCCAGAGCTCAATCTCAGGAGCCTGGGATCACAGCCTGAACCAAAGTCAAGAGTCGGCAGCTTAACCCACTGAGCAACTGGGGTTCCCCTTCCTGTTTTCTTAAGGTAGAAACTTAAACCATTGACTTGAGACCTTCCGTTTTTAACATAAACATTTAATGCTTTATTCCTCTGATTTAACTCCATTCCAAAAATTTTGGAATGTTATATTGTCATTTCTATATAATTTGAAATACATTTTCCTTTACCTTTCAATTTCTGCTTTATCCAATGGGTTATTTAGGAGTGTGCCCTTTGCTGTTTAATTTCTAAATATTTGGGAATATTCTAGATATTTTTGTGTTGTTGAGTTTTAGTTTAGTTTTGTTATGGTCCAAGAATATGCTTTATATGATTTCAATTTTTCATATTTGTTAAAATTTGTTTTATGGTCTAGGCTGCGGTTTATCTTGGTGAATATTACATTTGTACTCAAAAAGAATGGGTATCTGCTGATGTTGACTGGATTTTTCTATAAATGTCAATAAGGTAAAGTGGTTGATAGCATTTTTCAGGTCTATCTATCTATCTATCTACTTTTTGTTTTTGTCTATCCTTATGCCACTACTAGACTATCTTGATTACTACAGTTTGTAGTAAGTTTTGAAATCAGGAAGTATATAATTTACTTACTTTTAATATGATCATGATACAGGAATTTCCTAGAAATTTCCTACGTAGCTATTTTTTATCTTCCTAACTAATTATTGCATACCTCGAACTAATATTGCACTATTTCATATATAATATTAGAAATTTGTAATAGTCCAATTTTGTCATACATTTTACTTCTATAATTTAAACACACAATACACTGTATTGCCTTTACTTTAAATGAGAAATTATCTAATAATTTATTTACCTATATATAAACTATTTTCTGCATTTTTTTGTCCATTTGTGTAGATCTGTATTTCCATCTGGTATTATTTCCCTTTAGTCTGCAGAACTTCCTTCAACATTTCTTTTAAAACACAATTTCTTTATTTTACTTTCATTTTTGAAATTGATTTTACCAGATATAGAATTCTAGATTGTAGATATTTCTTTCCTTTTTCACTTTAAAAATGTCATCTGATTGCATTCTGGGTTTCTGACTGGAAGTCAACAGTAATTTTTATTATTGTTATCTGTAGTTTATTTGCCTTTTGTTCTCTTCTCTGATCACTTTAAAGATGTATCTCTTTATCTTTGGTATTTGGCAGTTGGACTATTATATGCCTGGGAATGGTGTCCTTTGTGTTTATTTGTTTGTGATTCATTCGGCCTTTTTGGATCTGGGTCTTGATAGTTTTTATCAAATTTGGAACATTTCAGCCATGGTTACTTCAAATATTTTTTTTCTGCTATAATGTCTCCCTCCACTTCTCTTGGGACTCCAGTTCCACATATTTCAGACTGTTGGATTTTTTAAAAATATGGTTCTCTTTTTTTTTTTTTCCAGGCTTTTTCTTCTTCATTCTTTCTATTGATCTGTCTTCAGTCCCTTTTTTTGTGTGTCCAGTATGTGACCATCTAGTGGATTTTTACGTTTTCGATATTGTATTTTTTGTTTATTTCTAGAACTTTCATGTGGTTCTTTTTTTATGGTATGCATTTCTCTAGTAAGAGCCCCTGTTCGATCACTACTTATGTCCCACTTTTCTCTTGAATCTTTAACCATATTTACAAAATTCTGCTAATTTCTACGTCTGTGTTATTTCTGGGTCTATTTTTAAAGATGATTTTTCTCATGATGATGAATCACATTTTTCTCATTTTTCACATCTAATAAAATTCCTATGATATTTTTTACACTGTAAGTGCTATGTGTTTGAGAGTCTGTATATTGTTGTTTTCTTTTTATTGGGTTTTCTCCTATTCATAATTTATTGGAAGATCAGCTTGATCATGTTGAGTCTTGATTTTAGGTTTTGCTTGAATATGTTTATAGTATTATAGTATTATTTCAGGCTAGTGTAGCTTTCCCCTAAGTTATGACCTTTTTGGTATCCCCATGCAAACCTTTCTTCTCTAAATTATTACCTTCTGGGGGTCTTAACTGAATGCTCATGGTGTTTACCAAAGTCCCCTTACTTGCTGAATAGAGTTCTATTGTTTTTCATAATCTGCAACCTGTGGAATCTTCATTTAGTTCAGAGCCCCTAGGACCTGTTCCTGACAGGCCTGCCAGAATCTCACTCTCTTACTTACGCAGCTTAAAATTCAGCCAACTAATCAAGAGGATTTACATACAGATTTCTGGAGCTCCTACTCTGTACAGGTTCTTCCTTTCTGGTATTCTGCTCCTCCAGTTTCAATTGCCTCCTTATCTCTGAACTTAAATCTTTCTTTCTTTTATCCTATGAAATGGCTGTTCTTTATTTGGTTTCCATAGTTTTGTGTTGTGTTTTGAAAGGTATCCCCAGGCAAAAAGCCAGAAAGAATGTGGAGGTCACCTTGTTTGTTTCTTTTGTCTCAAGGTCTCAGTGCCACACTACTATGCCTAGAAACAATTGTTCACATATTTTGTCTAAACTTATAATTGTTTATTATGGGAAAATGAATTTAATACCCATTCTCCATCATGGATGAAATCAAATTCCTCATTAAAAATAATTCAGTTCCTTTATATTGTTTCTGATCATCAATATCTGAAGTCTGTGAGTTATAATTTTTGTTTCTACTGATTTTTCCTTATGGTGACTTTTTCCTTTCTGCTTGATGATCTTTGAAAATGAACTTTTACTTGTTTGATCTTAATTTGTGAAGAGCCTGGGAGCTGATAATCATGCGTACTTTTCTCCGGAAAAGATTTTGTAATTGCTGCTTCTGGAAGCCAGGGGGCACTACTAACCTGAGTCCACTTTGGTCCACTTCTAGGATCCTGGGCTTAAGGCACCAGTCTCATGTTTTGCTTTTCTACCTCTGGTAGTGGCTTAGTTTTCAGATCTTGGGTATACAAGTGGCAGTGCCCTCTAGATAGTTCTGCTTTTCCAGTTTTGTATTTTGACACTGTTTCTCTAATTCTAGTATACTGTTTTGTTTTTATGTTTTTTGGTGGAGGAATTTTGGAGATTTTCTGTAGCGAAAGAAAGAAAGAAACGAATGATTGATATATATTATGTAGATTTAACAGTTGAGCTATCATTTGGTCAATGAGTAAAATTAGCACAAGTTCTATAAGGTATCCTGAGGGAAGACTGGGAGTTCTGCCACTCTGCGGAGTTACAACACTTTCCTGACAA
Source organism: Panthera pardus (assembly GCF_024362965.1). Classification (NCBI taxonomy): domain Eukaryota; kingdom Metazoa; phylum Chordata; class Mammalia; order Carnivora; family Felidae; genus Panthera; species Panthera pardus. Next base: position 31,390,870 of record NW_026526765.1, on the reverse strand, counting down.
TTTTTGCCACTTGGGTAAATGGCCATGGATTATATCCAGGTAAGTGGATTTAAGGGGCATATTTTAAACTATACTTTATCGAATGGAAACGTGGCTTAAAAAGAATATTGCAAAGAAATTGTGTGTATGCAATGTAAGTAATAAAAGCACACAGTTTTAAAATGTGTAAGATCAGATTCGTCTACTCCTGATAGTAGCACTTTATCAACATCATTAGAAGGAAAAAGCAGTGGCAATGGAATCAGATGTCACCCCAAATTTTTTCAAATGTAGATTAAGATTATGGATTATGAATTTATGTAGATTATCTTTACTATTAGTTGGGTCTCAGTGTATATTGTTCCTTGAGATGGTAGTTAATGGTAGTATAAAGCTATCTGATTAGCAAAATATTTAAAAATAAATATTCAGAATATGAAGGTAATTTTCTGTATTTCCTCAATGATGTTAGATGTCATGTATTATTGAACCCCATCCTTTGCAAAAAGAGAAACATTCTTAGCAACAGACAAAAACATACCTATCAGTGGGGAATATAGTGGCATTTCCTGCTATGGTAAAAAATGACTGAGAAAAAACACAAAGAAAAAAATTTGCTGACAAACTAAAGTGCAATCCTATTGGCCAACCAAGACAGAAAAAGTTAAAAAAAAAAAAAAAAACTCTGAAAAGTTAAAGAAAAAGGTACTTGAACAAAACGCATTATGGAAGCTTTGCTATGCAATTGGATAGAAGCATGGACACTTGTACACTTGGCTTAGTTTATGGTATTCGTTGAATTCTGTTCAGTAATGAAAATACACAGATCGCTACTCTTTTTCTGCACCACCAAAGATGTATCAAAGAAAGCATGTCCTTATCAATAAACAACATCCTTAATAAAAGCAGCGTTTTGTGAAAAATAGATGAGGTCATTTCTGTAAATGCAAATTTAAAAGGTATTCACAGAAGAGTAGAGAGAGTACCACATATGATACTTTTATGTAATAAAGACCTTTAACACATAGCTTAATTTTCAGACACCTTGAGAAGAGAAAGTGACTGTGACAATCTTGTGTACCGTGCAGATATTTGACATGTATTTAGTGGTAAACTGGTTTTCATGAGGATTGGTGGCTTGTTCTCTATCCATTAGTACCATGTTATCTAACGGATGTTCTAAAAATATTAAATTTAGTCTTTCTCTTCAAGGTATATGTGTTAACAATAATTAAGAATCTTACTACTTTTCAAAAGAAATTCGTGCTAGGAAGGGAGCACTTAGAAAGTAAATATTTGGAAGCATTTCTAGAGGTTTTTTTTTTTTCCTGAACTCATTTAAAAATATGAATGTGTCAACTTACATATGTTTTTATAACTACTCACTTAAAGATCATGGAAACAGAGTTTTCTAACCTGTTGAAAATCTTTCTGATGAAGAGCTTTGAAACCATTTGCTAAAAATTTCTAAATGTCATGCCTTCCAGCTTGCTACAAAAAGGGATTGACATTAGGGAAGACGGACATTTATTGGCCACATTGCATAAAAAACCCTTGATTGTGGAATTGAAAAACAACTGTTATGGGTTAGAAACTTTAGCCAGTAGACTAGTTCTTCCATTTTTAAAAAATTGTTTCTTGTGAGCCACTAAAACCAAACATCCCAAAAAACTCTTCTTAGGACTGGACTTTTGAATTTCTATATCATAAAGTATTTAACAAGAAATGTAAAAAATAGTAAAGTATATTCAACCCCATTGTTTTTATTAGTGTCATTAGTAAAGTAACATTAAAATTAACTTTAACCATTTTTATTTCATCTTTTATATTTTATGTCTTAATAAAAAAGTAGGGGTGCCTGGCTGACTTAGTTGGTGGAGCATGTGACACTTGATCTCAGGGTTGGAAGTTCAAGCTCCATGTTGGGTGTAGAGATTACTTAAAAATAACATCATTAAAAAAAAAAAAAAAGTAAATACACGTGTATTGGAGTGTGGGCAAAAATGTTCTTTTTAAAATGATGAGATGCGCAAGTAATTTGGTAGTTCCATTGCTTAAGAAACTATTATCATGAAATATTAATTTCATTGTGATTTAGAATAGCCAGGAAATTTTCTGTAAAATAATTTTTCTTAAAAAAATTGTACAATTAAAATTTGTTCGGAACAGTTAAAGTGAAAAAGATTTAAAAAACACTCAAAATTCTACCAACCAGAGATAATCACTGTTGAAATTTTAGTGCATACCGTTCCACATTTTATTTTCTGTACATATGTTATCTCTTCTTTCACAAACATAGGCTCATACTCTATTTAAAACTGCTTTTATAGAGTGCCTTTATACCTTACAGAATTTTTTGTTAATGAAATTTACAAGAGATTTTGGGACACAAATTAAAATTTAAAGGAACAATATAAAAAACTACTTCCTGCTATTTTGAGACAGATTAAAATTTAAAGGAACAATGCTTAGAGGTAAACAACACCAGGGCTGAATCATCATAGGCAACACTATGCAGGATTCCAGCATGTTTGATTTAGTCCATAGCCTGTCATTTTAATGTTCTTTATCTAGATTTTAAATGTGTGATTTAACTCTGAAGAGAAATTACCAAAAAAACCAGACTGACTAAATGCTGTGGTTTTCGACTTGCTTTATCTTCGTATGGCCTATGTACTAAGGCAAATAGATAAAGGGAACTAAGATTTTGGCAAGGTTTTTTTCTGTTCAACATTATCTCTGTATCTGAAACTGGTAATATTTGGTTTATAAACCAGAATTATTACCTTTGTGTAATAGGATAGAAAATAGAACCCAGATAATGATTATCAATGGAGTCACTGTATCTTCAGAATCAGTTATCTCTCAGAGGTGTGGTCCTGGACCCAATCTCATATAACATTTTTTATCAGTGACTAATACTATGAGAAAAGGACATTCATTCACACAGCAAATGAAACCTAGTTGGGAAATGAAAACTAAGAAGCAGAAGTTAAATTCTCAATGACCAGATTAGAATCAAAATGACCCGGAAAATTGGAGAAGTAGTAAGAAGTAAACAAAATGAGTAAAACATAGGGGTGGGCTAAAATAAATAAGGAAGAAAAACAAGTTTCAAAAAGAGGAATGGCTAGCTATTGGCAAGTATAGAAGATAACTTGGAGATTTTAACAAACAGCACACTGACTAGAATCACTAATGCATTGTTTAAAAAGCAAACACACCATTGTGAAATGTATTCTTTACTGAAATTTACCTAAACTCCTGCTTCCCAGTTGAGTGTCATTTGCAAACACTAAGAATGTTTTTTTTTTACCAGAAAGACTATTATTCACCTTAAAAACAAAGGGGAGGAACACAGCTACTTACATGACTGAGATAGTAATAGAAGAAAAAGTAGTTTCAATGTAAGACTGGAGAAAAATGATCTTTTTTCCTACTGGAAGAGACGGAATAAGTGAATAATGATCTTTAAATAGGAATGTATAGTTATAAAGATGAAAGGCTGTTAGATTCAGGCTTTCACTTACTGTAAGTAATTTAAAAGTGGATCAGTTTTACTCAACTTTCATGAAAGAATGAAAGAGAAAATGAAGTTAAATTGTATTAGGAAGGAGCTAATTTAGAATAAATAGGGACACAATAAAAAGGGTTGGTTGAAAATTGAAACAATTCTAAGAACCTGGTAGAATTTACATTGATAGATTTCTACTTCTCTAAAATGGTGAAATGTAATACATGGAGGGATGAAATGCAAATGTTTAATGTCCTCACCAGACCTTAAAATTTTGTGATTTTTGCCTAAAGCTGTAACTAGAATAAATAATTGTGCACCACGACCTGAAAGCTACAAAAGCAAGAGCGAGTATGTTGTTATCAAAATTACTACTGGTTGAGTCAGGAGACATTTTTAAAAAGTACTTTAATTGTGTTGCATCCTTGAATACAAGGGCAATATCGGGAACAGATATCTGATTGCAGACCTAATAAGGGGGGGGGGGCGGGGAAGGCAGGAAAATACAGACAGAATAGTATCCCAAGGAAGTAGTGTTTCTCTTTTTTTTTCTTGATGATGTTACTCTATGCTGCTTTTATTTTTCTTTTTATAACTCTTACTTATTTTACACTAGATATATATTAACTATAGGACGTTTAAAGAGTATAGACAGCAAACAAGAACAGAAACCATATGTGTAATTCCACAACTGAAAGGAAAAAAAAAAACATTTTGATGTATATCTTCTCAGACTCTTTTCTATGTACACATATATGTAAAATAATTTATAATGTATAATTTTAATTTGATATGTATTTTAAACGTTTATAAAAAGGGAACTTTGTAATCTCTTGCTTGATTTAAAATCATGAACATTATTTTCTATAAATATACCAGACCTATATCATTTGATGGTTGTAATGATTTGCATAATCTCTACCTGTGGTCAATTGTGTTTCCAATTGATCACTATTACTGACAACGCCAATTATATCTCCAATATTGCTTTTTTTTCACATTAAAGAGGGCACTGGAACAATGCCGATTATTTATTTAACGCTTATTTATCCTGGCCACTGCATTAAGTGTCAGAAGAGATGTGGTTAAAGCAAGATCTCCACTGTTTAACTTCTAGTCTCACGTAGAAAGACAAATAGAGGAACAGGAGGGGACAACACTCACCCTCTCTTTAGTCTACTGAAGAGTTTAAAGTTGCTGGGTCAGGGGCTGGGTGTATATATACTAGCTGGGAAAAGTTTCTAGAACTGAAATCTCTACAGCTAATAATTATTAGGTCTATGTATAAAAAATGTTAATCCACAACATCTACATTAGTCAGTGTTCAGAAGCTACACAGACAGAAAACCCGACACAGCCCTCAGCTACGTCTGCTTGGTTCCAGGCAGAGGAAACCCTCTCCCCGGGCCTCCCGGCGCCCGCGCGTGCGCGGGAACCATCCTACCCACCGCCCCAGACGACCACCCTGCACTCTTTGGCTTCTTAATCCCCTTCTCCTGGTCTGCGCCAGGCGGTCAAAAACAAAACGTCCACCAGACCACTTCCTCTCAGAGGAGTTCTCCTGGCTGAGTGTGGTTTTGAAGATCAAGTGCAAGGCTGCTTAGCACGGTGGTCAGAGCTAGGGTGGAAAACAAACTTTGTTACATGTGAACTTGGTTGGAGCAAAGCGACTTCTAGGAAGGGATTTGAGTTACGTTAAAACTGCGCGCAGCGTTGTTGTTGTTTTCTTTCTTTCTTTTAAGTAAACATCGTTTTAACTGATGAATAAGGAAGGGGGCTTGAAAGCAAGCAGAATCAGGCAGGATGGTTCCCGCAGGTGGCCGGCCGGCCGCATCCCGGCCTCCTCCCAGCTCGCCCCGGCTCTGATTACAGTTTCCGCGGCACTGGAGGGGAAGCATCCTCCACGCTGCAAACTCTCATCAATGGGATTCCCCTCGTGGGAAATGCCATCTCCCAGCAGACATGCTCTCGGAGGGCCACGCGCGTCGCCGCGACCTCGCGCACTCCGGTGGACGGACGTGTGCGCGCGCCGCGAGCTGCACAAGAGACCCCAGCTTGGCCCCGCGCTCCCTCCACGCCCGGGGCTCAGTCGGCACCACCCGCCGCCTGCCGCCGCGGAGGGGCGGGGGAGATGCCGCGGGGGGCGGGCGCGGCGCGCGGGGAGGGGAAGGGGTTCTCGCGCGATTGGGCGAGGTTTCCGGTGTTGTGACTGAAACCCGTCAATATGGCGGCGATCGGCCGCGGCCGCTCGCTAAAGAACCTCCGAATACGAGGTAAGCCCGCTGCAACCCTCACCCCCCGCCGCCTGGGGCCCGCGACCCCTGGCCCTTGCCTCCCCCTGGCCCTGGGCAGGCGGAGCGATTAGGGGCGCTGGCCGGAGCCAGGGCTGCCGCCGCTGGCCTGCGAACGAATCCTAATTGGAGCTGTGTGTCTGTTTCGTGCAGGGCGGAATGACAGCGGCGAGGAGAACGTCCCGCTGGATCTGACCCGAGGTAACGTGGGGCGCCGCGGGCGCCGGCGAGGGCGCGCTGCTGGGGAGGAGCTGGGGCCCGGGGGCAGGGGGCATGGGCGGGCCCCGCACGGGACCCGCGGGGGTGCGGGAGGCAGAGCCCGAGCCCCGCCTGCTGGCCCGCAGGAGCGGAGCCCGGGGCCGCCTCCCGGGACCCATCCCCCTTCCCGATGCCCGCTTTCCTCGCCCCGCGCCCTTCTCCGGGCCTCTGGGTGCGGCGGGTGCCGGGGAACGCCGAGCGGGACTCGGCGGAGCCGGTGACCCTCTGGGTTGCCTGGACCCCTTAGGGAGCGTTTAACTCCCATCCCGGAGCTCGTGCAGCCATTCGCCCGGAGGCGGCCGGCGGGAGGTAGAGGCTGTTATTTAGGTTGCCGGAGGATGTCTGAGGGAAGAGCGACCACATCCTGCCCTACCCGTCCCCCAGAGCAGAAGCCGGACCTGCTGGGTTCTGCTGCCTGCGTGACTGCTTTTCTCTTTGCCCACCGCTCTGGGGGACCCGGAGCGTTGATAACTCGGTAGTGAAACCTAGAGTCAGTGACTGTGGCTAAGTGTCTGCTTTACGCTGTAGTTCATTCCCGTTTCCCTTTCCCGGGCGGCTGGGACTGTAGTTGGCAAAGACCGCCCCCTCACCCTCGCTGCAGGTTCATTGTTTACCTTCTGCAGTGGCGATGGGTTTGTTTACACCTTCGGAACTGGGCGAACCCCGGTTGTATTTTTAAGGACCTAATCCTGCTGCTGGCCAGTGTATCTTCTGTTAGGCACCGTACTGGACTTTTTTCGACAATAGCTGGCTGAAGATTTAGTAGTTATATACACGGTTTTTCTTTTTTCTTCCACGGTAAACAGGATCTGGTCTGCTGATTCCGAAGAAGTCATATTTCACACCGGCTGTAGCATAGAGTGTAAAGTGGTTCAGCTGTACAGAGTCAGTTTCCTTTTTTGAGATCCGAAAAACACTTTAAGATGTTAAAAAGAAAAGTCATAAACATTCTATAAAAAATAAAAAATTTAACCTACGTTCTACTTGACGTAGTGACTTATCTAAAGTATTTGTCAGACGCGGGCTCATTGTTGAGGCTCATCTCTGGTATTTAAGGCATTGTCTAGTTTGTTTTATTTTGTATGTCAAAGTGTAAGATAACTTATTAACTAAACGTCTACTTTTCATTTAGCTACAAGACTGCATTTTTGTAAGAATATTTTATTCTGAAAGTTCAGGGACTTTGTTTTGGGTGAACTAGGCACTGGTGTGAACAGGCAGAAAGATTTCTACTAATGCACTAAATTGGAACATTTTTTCCCCAGCGAATTGGGTTTGAGTGTTAGTGTAGAAAGATGTAAAGCTTTTGACTTGTGTAACAGTTTGGAAACTTGACTGTATATATAACAAACACACTTGGAAAATCTGATAAAATATATGTGGGAAAAGATTTTCCAGTAAATTAACAACAACATTCCTACAGGGCTTAACATTAGCATTTGAGTTCTGTAACAGGTATACTTTATTGACTTAATTTCTACATGAGCATATGTGTTTAGATGGAGGTGAAAAGAGCATTTATTAGATAGATCTTCTGTCTTAATGTCTCATTAAAAACCTGTTTGGATGTGGTACTAGAAATAAATTGTATTTGTGCTTTAAATTGAGTTTGCAGAACTTCTGTATATAGTGATTTCTGTGGCTGGTATCAGAAGTTTAGTTTGTATAAGAGCTTATGTGCAAATTTGATACCTTTGATTTACTTCAGTCTTACTCAGGTACACAGATAACTCTGTATGTTTGCCATTTAAAATGTTATGCTCCCTGGGCAATTAGTGAACACCTATGTCAATAGGTATTTTCAAGATAATGCAAAAAGTAGAAAATGCTATTTCTGCTTGCCTTGACAAAATATACTTCAGTTTGAAATATACACAGCCAGTTGAACCTGATTGCAAAAGGCGTATGCAAGTAAGAGAGGTTATATGAGATTTATTCCTAAATCCTAAGGAAGTTTAGAATAAAAAAGTAATCTCAGATTCATTATATAGGGAAGCTATTGTTCAAGAAACTGCTATTCTGACAGTCATGTCATTGTTAAAAGAAGATTTGTGGATCTAAAGACGTCTCGTGGATCTAATGTGAAGAAAGTTCAGGAGGAATTATACTTTAGTAATAATTTGAGAACTATAGGCAGTCTGAGTTGCAGCTGAAGGGCGGCTGTTTGTGGATTGGATTACTGTATGTTTTAGGTAAAGTTTGGGTAACAAGAACTACTTGTTTTTAATGTGAAGGCAGTGTTTGCTCTCTTTTTAATTGTTTTTATGTAACCTTTGAGAAATTCTTTGTGTAGCTGTCTCACACAGTTCATTGTTATTCCAGAAGGAACCATCAGTATGTAGTGAAAAGAGATGAGACTGTAAAGTCAAATAGTTCTGGATTATAATCTTAGCTGGCATATCTAATAGGTGATTTGAGGCAAGTTATTTGACCTTGCTTGATTCTTGGTTTCTTCATATCCAAGAGGGATAACTTCAAAGGCTTATTAAGAATGTGAGAACTAGTGCTTAAAATACTCAGCACAGGAGCTGATACTTTTGTGAGTGATGTTAACTAAATGTTAGTTGTCTTCCTACACTATGGAATCAAAATTATATCACATTTAAAATATTTCAGAATTGTTTTGAACATCATAGACTTGTTAATAAGGAATTATGGTATTGAGGCTTTCATTTTTTTTGAGATTTACTATTAATTGGGTATAGTCTGTCTGAAGTAGAGTTTTTGAATATAGTTACTGTAAAGAAATAATCTGTGAGATTACCAGTAAATTAGGTCTAAGCAAAGAGTAATCTATTATGTGCAGTTAAGGTAAAATGTAGTATTTTATTTTATAGAACCTTAGAATTATTTCTCTGACTTCAGAAAATTTCTTAGTAATAATATTTTAACTAGTCTTGCAAGCTTTTTGAGGCTCAGGAGCGTTATATGGCACTTTGGTTTTGATATTGGTTATTAGTGCTGTAGTTCCTTCATACATAGTATGTGTCAACTAAAAATTGTTGATGGGTTAATTTTGATCTAGTTTAGGAACTTCACTGCAGTAGATCTCACAGTAAACTTATTGGTAATTGTTGCTTTCAGTTTTGTTCAAACAACTACTCTACTTAATTTGTGAAAGTCCCTGATATTTGCTATTGATATCATTTAAATACTCTCTCTGTTTTGCATGCCAATATCTATTTTGAAACCAAAATGCTTCCCTTAGTCACTTCCACTGCAAGGATAGCCTGTTTTTTTTTTTTTTTTATCAGTCCAGTAGTGTTATCTCTTATGCTACTGAATAACTTGAAAAGACACAGAGTATTCTTCCTGTGTACGTCCTTCTTACTATACAGTAATTTAATCATTATGTTCAGAGTGAATTTAAGGACATGGACAAACCTGTATTCTAATGTAACTATTAGAATATAATTTATTTAAAAGTATTGAGTTTTATATTTTTTGATTATCCAACGCTTTTACTTTTCCATTAGTAAGAAGAAAAAAATGGTCTTAGTTGCTGTTTAATACTTAGAAAAGTAGGAAGGTTATCTGAATGATGCAGATTTGAACAGTACTTTTTGTTTCCTGATTTTTTCTAGACAGCAGATTACTTATGTTGTTTAATTGCTGACTTCAGTTAGACAAAACAAACATTGAATGAATGGCCATTATATCCTAAATGCTGAATTAAGTGCTGAAGGAATGAAGATAAGGAAGATGTTATTCTTTTTAGGAGTTTACTGGAATAGACATAATAAAGTGCCTGCAATATGGAACGATGAGTTAAGTAATCAGACTGCACAAGGACTAGAAGTAGCCTTGAGAAGAAAATGATGAACTGTTTGATGGTTAGAGGATTAGAGAAGCTTCACAGAGTGGTTGACTTATAAGAATAGTGAGGAACATAGTGAAAGGAAACGTGGGCTCTCAAGAGAATATACCACACCTTGGGGAGGGTAAAGTCTGCGTGAAGAGGAGCTGCCTAGGAAGCTGCTGATGTAATCTAAGAAATGGTGGGAGACTAGACGAGGGTGTTGGAGAGAAATGAAGGTGAATATATTTTGAAATGCAGTTACCAACTAATTTGTTTTCTTCAGAGTTCAGACTGACTTTGGAGTTCTCTTACTTTGTGCAGAGTACTTATATTTCTTTATTAAGAAGGTAGAAGCTGTCTAATGTTAATTCCGTTTTCTTCTCTCCTTTATTTATTTTTTAAGGTAATCTTTGTGCCTAACCTGGGGCTCAAGTTCATGACCCCCAGATCAAGAGTTGCATGCTCTACTTACTGAGCCAACTTTTTATATTTCATACATACTTCAGTTTCCCTGAGTCAGGGAATAAAGCATCTCTGTTCCTTTCTAAGGCTAACCTGGAAAGGCATTTTATGCTCCTGATACTGTTTCTCTAAGATTCTTTGTAGAACTAAGATCCTTTGCTTTTTCATTTCTTCCTTGCTATTGGCTAATTTTTGTCATGTTCAGTAATCATTTCTTGTATCCTTCATATGGGTCAGGTACTAAACCAGGCATGGGATGGTGGTGGGAGGTGTGGAAAGATAAAGACAAAGATTACAAAACAGCTGTTTTTCGATAGGTTCTATAGAAAGAACGGTTTATCATCACTCTGTAGCTTTCTTCCTTAACACTATAGTCTTCTAAGCACAGCTTTCCCCCGTACTGAAAATAGGTTTTTGAAGGATGCTGGTAATCTCATGCAAAATTCATTGGCATTTTTAAGTTCCCCATTCTATTTTAGTGCTACTACTGTATTAATAGTTTTGTTCCAGGCACTAAAATATGTTATCTCACTTAATCCTTAATAACTGTTTGAAGTGTTCTTTTTATCCCTATAGTGGAGGATATAGCCTTTAAAATTCTGAAGGTCTGAAATTTAGGTAAGTAACTCAGGCAGGATCTTAGGGGCTAGTGAGTGACTAACTGCAGATCATGCACTTGTAGCCACCACACTGTTGCTATTCTTGCAACTATTTCTTCACTTGACTTTTGTGAAATATTCTCCTACTTCTTTTCCTACCTCTCATGCTGCTCCTTCTCTGTTCACTGACTGGTTTTGCAGCTCCGTAAGCAAGTGAACCCTAAGGTTCTGTCCTTGATCTTCTTGTCTCCTATAGTGCAGAGTCCCTGAACAGTCTTTTGACTGATGGCTTCAAAAATCCATGAGTTGAAAAAAAAATCCAAGAGTTGAGATGGTTATGTTAACTATATTTTTATTCAGACCCTTTCTCTTAAGCTTGCAAAACATATTAGCATTTTTTGTCTAGTACTCCTCTAAAAGGCCCAATGTGTAAGACTTTGCATATTCCCTTTTCCCTTTCTATTTACCACCAGCATCCTTCCTAATAACCACGCTAGAGACCTACTGCTTATTGTTCAGTTGCCATGGTCCTCCAGTTTGCTTCTGAAATATCTAATGAATCTAGTCTCTTCATATTCCATTGTCATTGGTTTAGTTCACACCTTTATTATCTCATTTGGATGATGAAAATCTTCTCGAACCTTTTTTCACTTTCTCTACTATATGATTGCCAAGATTATTTTTCTGAAATATAGATCTGATCTTATCATCATTCCCTTAAGTAAAAAACAAAAACAAACAAAAAACCACTTACACTTCATGCCTCATTTTTGCTCACAGAATCAAGTCCAGATTTCTTAGCTTGGCATTGAAGGCCTTTTATGATTTATTTCAGAATTGTTATCTTCTGTACTGTCTTAATCGTATTATTCTGTCAACCTCTGTGCATAGTTTATCTGTTGTAACACACTCTCTTCCTTCTTTACACACAGTGCTTCTCAAAGAGGATAAGGAGATTTTGCTACTCTAAAGCACCTTCCTCCCCATTCTTGTTCTTTCCCTGTGCAGATAGTGTTATACCCCTGGTTGAGAATCTGCTTTAGTCAAAAATAATTTATTCCTTGTACTTGGCATACATTTCTATTGACTTGAACTTGGGTAGGTTGTTTCCTCTGCCTAGAATTTCATTTTCAGCACTCTTTATTGAAATCCTAATTTTTTAAGGTCTGGGTCACGTGCTACTGCTAAAAATCATTCCAGTGGGAATTCATTGCTTCCTCCTCTACTTTTCCACATCTGTGTTTATTCCTTTCTAAATATCTCTTCCCATTGCCTTAAGTTCTTTGTCCACTTGTTGTTCCCTCACCAGATCTTAAGCTTTCCCAGCATCTGTCATATAATAATAACAAGTATTTATTGAATGGCAGAATGGAGAGAGAGATGGGAAATGGAGTAGTATTGTATTAAGGAGAGTAGAAGTAAAAACATTTTAAGTTTGTAGTCCTGAGGAACAGTGAGATTGAGGGTGCCATGAAATGAAGAAACTCATTTTGGAAGGATGATAATGAGTTCAGCTTTACACTTGAATATCAGGTGATTAAGTCTATGAAAGATGTATAAAAGGTAGCTGTGAGTACCAGAATGGTTCTGAAGTTGTGATCTGATTGGTTCCTGCATAGGTCATTGAGAGAAGAAGAATGTAAATGTGGTTAGAGTTAAAGACTTGAGTATTAGAGGATGCGCTGATGAGAGTGTCTGTCATAGTGTAGGAGTCAATGACAAAAAGGTGGCCAACAGAAGAGAACAAAACTAGCAAGACTATGATCTCTGAAGCCAAGAGGAGAGTTTTGGTTGAAGAGGCGGTGAAACTGTGGCATTGAAGTTGACGTCTGGAATACTCAGTTTTACTTCATCTGAGGATATTGGCTTGCTATTTAACCTCTCTGGGCTTCAGTTTCCTGAATTTCTAAAACGCATACTAAGTTACATGTGTAATAGTGTCACTTCCGTCTTTGTGATTCTCAGCTATCACGTTTCTGGGATATTGAAAGGTTAAAAGAAAGCATTACAGCCTTGTTAAATCACTGTGAGAAGTATTCCCATGAACGGCAATGAATACATGTAGGAGTGATGGTATTTCATAGCACTTTAAATGTAAATTATAGTCAACTCTCAATTTCCTTTTAAGTGATCATCTGCAGTGACTTGCCTCCTCCCCCTCCCAGGTCTCAGGCTACTGAAAATAGGGCTGTGAAAAGCACAGTGGGGTGAGTGAATGGTTTGCATGCCTGTGTATCTGTACCTCTGACTATCACCAAGCTAAATACAGTCCACTCTCATTTACCTGCACTTAATAAAAAGGTGAATAATGATGGAAGAGTGCTAAATTACATAATCTAAATAGCATTATTTATATGTGGTTTGGGAAGATTTTGTATGCTTTCCTCCCCTGCAGTAGATTGATGTGTCTTTTATGTGAATGATTAGCATCAATTTTTATTTCCTGAGCAAATACTATTAGAATAGCAAACATAAATAGGCTAAAATATATATTAGGTAATCCACATATGAATAATTGAGAGTTGACTGTTAATGCTTTTTGGATCATCCATTGTTTTGTATTATCTGTGCTTTTTTGTTAGTGTGGCCAGGTTAAAACTGATGAGCTACTTTTATTTTATCTCTACAATGAATATACTTTAAATATTATGCAGATGCCAAACTAAGTTGAAAATAATTGTGTAAAACTAGCTAAATATATGTTCAGAGTCACAGGATTGAAAGAGAACCTAAACCCAAGTACATTCTTAAAATTCATTCTTTTATTAAGTCTGGTCCAGGGGCGCCTGGGTGGCTCAGTCGGTTGGGCGCCCGACTTCGGCTCAGGTCAGATCTCGCAGTCCGTGAGTTCGAGCCCCGCGTCAGGCTCTGGGCTGATGGCTCAGAGCCTGGAGCCTGCTTCCGATTCTGTGTCTCCCTCTCTCTCTGCCCCTTCCCCGTTCATGCTCTGTCTCTCTCTGTCTCAAAAATAAATAAAACGTTAAAAAAAAAAAAAATTTTAAGTCTGGTCCAGACAGATTGCATAAACTGAGCAGAGCACCTGGTAATGATGAAATTTCTATAAAGTACAATGAAATTGAGGATATGCTGAGACTTCAAAATATCTTATTTATGGATTCAGTTGAGTTTATTAAGAAATACAAAAATAGTTTTTTAATTACCTGGATTTTTAAAAATTTGGCTCTTTTAATTACTTGGCCATTTTTTACCCCACTTTGTTGAAGATTTAGATTTATAGTGGTTTGTTAATGTCAGTCAGCATATTTTTGATCAGTATATTATATAATTGTGTTAGTAAGTGTTACCGTGAATCAGGAAGGACAATTCTTGGCTTCAAGTTTATATTACGGTTGGGATATACCTATATCAGGGCATAATATAAGATAATAATATTTGAAGAGCCTGTCAGTTGTCCTTATAAAGGAATCAGAATCTGGAGGAATTCAGAAAAAAATGGGAGACAGGTAAGGAATAGCTTAGAGGAAAGACCTCACAATAGTCTTGACACGTATAAGACCTTTGCTTAAAAGGGTAGCATTTGAATAGGTAGAACTTTGGATCAGTGTTTTAAAAATTGTAACTTAATTTTGTGAACTAACACATTCCTGGAATATTATTCAGTATTTGAAGGTAATGTTGAGAAAAAGTTGGTGATGAGTTCTGTATGTAAATGTCTTAATTATTCAAGATTGATTACATTTCAAAGTAGGGCTCTTTTGACTTTGAAGGTAGTTTGGGACTGGACTGAGAGCTTACAGGCATATTGTGAAATAATTGTGTGCTTGTGACTATGAGTATATAAATGCTTGGCTGTTATTCTAAATCCAAATATAAATGATTTTTTTTCTTCCATTGTTTTGTAGTATATGTGTTTCCTCTCCCCATCGTTAATTAATACTGCATGTTCAAAGGGCTCTGTAAATTTGTTACCAAACTTCTAGATGTATGCAGTATGGAGATAGAGATTATAAATGAGATGGGTATTATTTTTGTTATTTTCCACACTAAAATGACCATATTTTTTGATCTCAGAATTAAACATTTGGCCTTACAGTAAGATAGAATATTTGAAATTAAAATCATTCTGAAAAGCGTGGAATGTTTCATTGCTAAATCCAGGCACCCTACCCAGGCCTCTAGTTATTTGGGTAAAGGGTGTACTGGGGAAATTATTGCTTTTACTAAAGCAGCAAAATGAGAATTGAATTGCCACTTGCAGGGGTTTTAGTAGTTTTGTTCAGAATCTAGTGTAATTTCATGTGTTTCTTGTAATGAATAAAGAGTGAAGAGACATAGAGCTGTAAACAAAGAAGACTACCAAGTAATTTACTTTCAGTCACTTAGAAGGAACAACTTACCAGATAAAAGTGTGTTTAACTGCTCTTAGATGTTTTTATATGTATATATGTATATGTATATATATGTGTATGTATATATGTATACATATGGATATATATACACACACATATGTAGTTTCATACTTTGAGAAATCACATCTTAAAATAGTATACTAATTATTTCCATGCTTAATGTTCATCCCTCATATACTAAAACTTTTAATTGCCCTGCTTTTTCTCCACTCATAATTCTGTGTAATACACTCCCTAAACTTCGCCACACCACTACCGTCACCACCAGCCCCCTCCCCCAAGGGAAAAAAAAAAAGAGAGAGAGAGAGAAAGGAAAAAGAAAAAACTGAGGGGAATAGAGTTGCAGAAAGAGAGAAGACTCCAGTGGTTGGAGGTAGGTGAGCTGTGAACTCTTAACATTTAGCTGTATGGCAGTTTGTGTGTGTGTGACCAGGTGGCTGGTAGAATATTGTGGAACATTTTATTTACATGTGTTGTGGATAAGTTTTTAATCATATCTGTCACATGATTAGTATAAAATCATGATAATGGACTATTTGAATACAAATAGCTGTTTTCTACTTTGTTTAATTTGAATGACTTGTGGTTTTATTTTATTGCTGTAGCTTGTATTTCCAATGTTATTTTTGAATGGCATACATAACTTGGTCCAAACAGGTCAGATTAATTCTTCTGTAAGATTTCGTGAGTCATATGAGGATAATTTTCAACATCAGTTTTTACAACTTTTTAGTGAGTTAAATTTTAGATTAGCATAGCCTTAAAAATGTTTAAATCACTTTATTTTATTAAAAATTTTTTTTTAATGTTTTATTTATTTTTGAGACAGGGAGAGACAGAGCATGAACGGGGGAGGGTCAGAGAGAGGGAGACACAGAATCTGAAACAGGCTCCAGGCTCCGAGCTGTCAGCACAGAGCCCGACGCGGGGCTCCAACTCACGGACCGCGAGATCATGACCTGAGCCGAAGTCGGCCGCTTAACCGACTGAGCCACCCAGGCGCCCCTAAATCACTTTATGTATTTTAATAAGAACCTTAAAATAGCCTTTTTCTCCTTTGTCATGGGAGAATTCAGTGTTAAATGTTCATGTTTCAGCATTGTTTTGAATATAGAAATATACATTATTGTTTTACCTATCAAAATGGAAGAAATTTAAAAGGGTGCTGATTATGCTTCAAAAGAAAATAATAAAGGAGAAGAGTAAGGGATTTGGATAAACTGTAGCAGTTGTCTTTTCTTCTTGTTATTATTCTTCTAATAGTTGTTTTAAAAGTTTAGACTTATTTTTGAGTTCTAGGAAAAAAATTTCATTTATATCAGTAATTGTTTCTATATTGTAAAGGTACGGTAGAGAAAAAGTGTAATTATTTTTAAAATAAGTAATGAGAGTAAATGTTCACTTGGGGTACTGGAGTATGAGTGGATTTGGGGGAGGTGTGTGTATATACACATTATGTTTATTTTAACTATATTGGAAGCTACTTTAGAAATTATTTTATTAGCTCTCATTCAAAATAGGAATCTTCTCTCTGGTATCTGACAAATGTCATCCATCATTATTCAAACTTTTTATTTATAGGTATCTTATTCAGTGTTGTTTATTTCTTTGCTGAGCAGCCATGTTTGTTAATGAAATTCTTATGAAATTAGCCAAAATTTAATAGAGGAATCGTTTTTCAGTGATCGATCCTAGTTCCTTCATTTTTTATTTTCTAAGTATTTACAAATAAAAGTAGTAGGTGTACTCAGGTTGGATGCTGCCATGCGCTATTAGACTCTTAACTCTTTTCTGTGGTACAGGTCAATCACCAACTACTAATGAGTACTACTTGTGTGTCCAGCATTGTTCTGGTTGCTAGATTTTTAAGACATGGTCTTTGATTACAAAAAAAAAATAGCCACCACCATATTTGGAACTTTACTATATGCTAGAAACTGTTAAAAACATTACTTAAATTATCTAATGTAGTCTTCCTACAGTTTTTTTTTTTTTTTTAATTTTATAATGTTTATTTCTTTTTGAGAGAGATAGACAGACAGACAGACTGGAGCGTGGGAGGAGCGGAGAGAGAGGGGGACACAGAATCCGAAGCAGGATCCAGGCTCTGAGCTGTCAGCATGGAGCCCAATGCGGGGCTCGAACACAGGGACTGGGAGATTATGACCTGAGCCAAAGTTGGATGCTCAACCGACTAAGCTACCTAGGCGCCCCTAGTCTTCCTACATTTCTCAAAAATATGTCTTAATATCCTTATATCACTGATGAAGAAAGTGGGGCCCAGAGGATGCCTAAATAGTCCCAGGTCATAACTGCCAGTAAGAGAGGTAGGATTCAGATCCCATTCACTATTTTTGATTCTAAAACCTATGCACTTAACCCTTTATAATCTTTTTAAAAACAAGGACAATAGAAGATAAATGATATTGCTGGAATAACTAGTGACTAAATAAGTATGCTATATATTGTAGTAATGTCAATTTGGAGCCCTCAAGCAGGCTATTGGCTGAGCTCTAAAATGTACATTTTAACCATTTTGGATAAAATTATTTCTGTAACTATTATGTACTTCTCCCCTTTCTTAAGAAGGATATATCAACTATATTTTAACTTTTTATCTTTAGCTGGGGTCATCATAATGAATGTCGATTATTGTGTGGGAGGTGGGGGGGGGCAATTTATTAATACCTTGTATGACATTGGACTGCTCTTTTTGATCTTATGTGCTGTGTCCTTGTACTCAGCTATCACTTTACATTGCAACTATCATTCTTACATTTAGCAGTCCTTTATTTTTTTACTTTTACACTGTTGTAAAATAGAAACTAACTGGAGTTATTAATATTATATGGAAAACAAATATAAATATGTTGTGATTATGAAGAATTAAGGAGCCCTACTGACAATAATATATGTTACCTGTAATAACTAAACCTGTTGAAGATACATACTTTGTTTATTGCCATTTTTTGGAGTGCTTACTTTTACATCCTGGTTGTTTTCCAGATAGCATTGCCTCATAGCATGGTTTAAAGCAGGTAAGGTATGACTTGATAGAGTTAGAATATACGTATACAATATGGATGGTACGATTATATGAAGATAGACATTAAGGTACAAAATATGACTAATATGAACAAAATAACATTAAATAATGTGCTAGTTGCATAATATAGAGACAGTCTAGCTCTGTAGCTAAGAACATGGCCTTTAGAGTCAGACAGATCTGGATTTGAATCTTGATCCTGCCTCTTAGAAGTTTTTTTGAGTTTGGACAAGTTGCCTTCTCTGAGCATATTTTCTCATCTCTGCTGGAATAACACTTATTTGAGAAATGAATGAAATGTTTATAAAATATTTACTATAATTTTGGCACATAGATATAAATAAATAGATATTGGGTGTTCTTTAGTGGTAATTTAAAGCAGGGGAGATGAGAGAAGGGAGAGAGAGGTATGAGCTGGGAAAAAAATAAAGTGGGACACTGTTACAGCTTTGAATGAGCAGGATGTGGTTAAATCAAGAGGAATGGAGTGTGAATAAAGACATTAAAAATTTTACTGAGAGATGAATCAGGATATAGAATTTTCGTATTCATACTGGATTTGTAAAGTAGGGGTAAGTTATTGAGGGCTTTGAAAACTACATGGAGATGTTAGACCCTCTTTTTACATGTTAAAATGCCTAATATATTGAGAGCAGTAAATATTACTAAATTTTTTAGTTTATTTTTTGAAAAATTTTTAGGGTTTTTTTTTTTTTTTGAGAGAGAGAGAGAGAGAGAGAGAGAAAGAGAGAAAGACAAAGTATGAGCAGGGGGAGGGGCAGAAAGAGAGGGAGACAGACCATCAGAAGCAGGCTGCAGGCTCTGAGCTGCCAGCACAGAGCCCAACGCGCAGCTCAAACTCATAAACCATGAGATCATGACTTGGGCTGAAGTCAAGTACTTAACTGACTGAGCCACCCAGGCGCCCCTGTTTTTTATTTAAAGAAAACATGGATCCAAAAAATGTTTGTCATAATTGTATAGTCCAGTACATTTTGACAAATTGAACACATGGATGATCAGAGCCCCAATCAAGAATCAGAATATTGTAATACCTCAGAAGCTCTCATTGTGTCTCTTTCCAGGCACTACTTCCCCCCATGAAGGATACCACTATTTTGACTTCTAACACCATAGACTAGTTTTGCCTGTTTCTGAACTTTCTGTAATACATCCATACAGTATGTACTCTTTTTTTTTTTTTTTCAACGTTTTTTATTTATTTTTGGGACAGAGAGAGACAGAGCATGAATGGGGGAGGGGCAGAGAGAGAGGGAGACACAGAATCGGAAACAGGCTCCAGGCTCCGAGCCATCAGCCCAGAGCCTGACGCGGGGCTCGAACTCACGGACCGCGAGATCGTGACCTGGCTGAAGTCGGACGCTTAACCGACTGCGCCACCCAGGCGCCCCTACAGTATGTACTCTTGTATCTGATTTCATATGCCCTGTGATCAATGGGCATATGATGGTGTTACATCACCATGTTGTATATAAAGTGTATATCAGGTATGTCATGATGTGGATGGATTCTTTCCTTTTGAATGGGGAGTGGATTTATGTGAGTGGACAGGGTTTGGAATAATGAGATTAATTCCAACTTTCCTTAAAAAATTAAAATCATTTTCTGAATATCTCAAGTCTTTTGCCTCTTTAGACTGACTTTTTGCTTCAATAGTTTGTAGCCAGTTAACACATAGGTGAATTTTTTGTGTTTTGTTTTTTCTTAAGGATTATCCTAAGAAAAAGTATAATCAGATCAAAATAAGCTGCTCAAAGCTA
Source organism: Panthera pardus (assembly GCF_024362965.1). Classification (NCBI taxonomy): domain Eukaryota; kingdom Metazoa; phylum Chordata; class Mammalia; order Carnivora; family Felidae; genus Panthera; species Panthera pardus. Next base: position 31,370,771 of record NW_026526765.1, on the reverse strand, counting down.
CAGGTTAGAAAAAAATTTGGAAAAATTAGAATTTCAACTCAATAAAAGTTTTGCATTGACCTAATAAAATTGGTGGGATGATTACTGAAATTGGTTTGGTATTTCTACAGGGAAAAAGGGAGGATAATAAACACTTTTTGGTCCTCACTTCAGTAATATTCTTATATGGAAATATCAGTGTGTTAATGTGTTAGATTTACAACATGCAGTTTCAGGTATTCATCAAAGTTGACAAGTTGTTAGAGTATGCAATAGAGAGATGCTTCTTGAAAGAGCATAAGTGTTTAAATGTCTTTTCTGATTCTCTTTAAGAGCTCAAAAGAGACTCTTAGAACTCTGTCTGATTCTTCAGGTTTCCCACATGAAGGAGCAATAATGTGATTGAATTTTTTAGTAGATTTATTAGAACTTGATGAGACTAAGTGAGAGTGTCTAGGACCTACCTCACTGACAGTTATACAGTGTCTTTATGTGATTGTTTTTCTGTCTTTCCCTTAGTATTTTTCAGTTTCTCTCACTGGTTTCTGTTTCTTTTTCTATTTCTAGTCTTTCTTCTGGTGACTCTTTATTGTAATAGTAATGTACTTTATTGCCATAGTAATGGACTTTTTTTTTTTTTTTTTTGCTGTATCTGATAGTGTTTTATGTTCTTTGTTTTAAAATAAATTTTTATTGTTAAAGAATTTTTTGTTTTTGTTTTTACTTAATCCTTCATTAGATTTTGGGGATTATTTTCCCCTGAGAGTTGGTGATGCTTTGATAGAAAAAAATTTCACTGCTCATCTCTTGATGCTTGTCTCCAAGAAATTAGAACTGAGTATTGCATAGGAAATTGATTAAACACTTGAAAGCAACTTAGCAATATGTGCTAAGCATAGATTAGTAGAATAGAGAACATTTTACTTATTTCAGTATGCAAGAACAAGAGTAAATGTGAAAGTGAAACAAGTATTCACTATACTGGAGGTGGAGAAGTTTCTGATAAAGTGCATTTTCTAAATGTTGATAATTTAAAAAATATTAGTATTCACTTTCTTTTAAATATTCAAAATGTTTTAAATTTTCATGTATCTACTCTGGAAGTATGGAAAACAATGAGTTTGGAATTCCCTGAAGGCAGGAACACTTAATAGCCTTGGAAGATCCTTGCTGATTCTGAATCTAGACTGTTTAGTTCACTGAGTGTGGATTATTTGCTATCAGAAGAATACTTGATTTTAATGGTCAATTGTGAGTGATTGCTTGTTTGATTCTATCAATTAAGAATGACAAAATGCAGTAAATCTATATTTTTAGCCATGTTTTTCAGGATTATGTTACTTACTGCTCTTGTACATACGGTACATCATTTTTTTTCCCAACTGTTTTAAATGATTTTTCCTAGAATAGAACTGAAGTAATACAGTAAACTGTTGGCTGTCCAGCACGATCAGAGCTTGGTCTAAAATGATTATTAAAACATTACAAAATGTGAAGTTATCAAATCATGTGTTGGTTTAGCAGATAATCTAAAAATCATATACTTTGAAGTAGATGTTTCCTTTAAGCAGTCCCCTTGGAAGAATATATACTTGTTCTAGTGATGATGTCACTGTTCAAAACATTTTAAGAATTCTGCTTCTGAAGATTGCTAAAACTTATAATATAGTCCTTTAAATTGCTATTTGATTTATCCTTTGGGGATGAATTGGAGGTTGGGAACTGATCAACTATAAATTGGGCTCAAACAAAATGGGGATTCATTAATACATTGATTTGTTTTTTTCACTAATTTGGAAAGAAGTCACTGAGCACCTGCTATATTCTCAGCACTGTATTAAATACTGGAATGTGTATGACAAGAAAATTTTTCTAAAAAATATGCTACCACTCTGTGTGATGACTCCCATTGTAATCTGGTCTCTGGCTACCTCTGCATACATTCTCATTTCCTAATACTTTTAGTCTATTTGGCAAAACAGTCTCCTTGCCATCCACTCCTACTCATACTCTCTTTTTAGAGCCAGAATCTTTGTACCTCTGTTACATTCTGTCTGAATTGTTCTTCCCCCAATATTTGTAGGCTTGCTCCCTTACTTCACCTAATTCTCTGCTCAAATATCAGTTTATCAGTGAGGCCTGCTCTGATCATTCTATTGCAGGTAGCCCCCATCTCTGCCACTTTCGATTCTTTTATATTATTTCCTCTTCCATAGCCTTTGTCACTACTGCTATTACAGTATTGTTTGTTTTTCTTTTAGAATATAAGTTTTGTGAGGACACTTTTGTCATTCACCATGGTATCCTCAGTGCCTAGAACAACCCCAGCACATTGTATGTACTTGATTAAATATTTATTAGCTGAATAAATGATGTCAAGTTTATATTTTAGTGTGAAGGCTCCATATTGCTCACTCAGTATCTCGGCCATGTCACTTCTATCACTATATTTCAAACTTAATAATTATCTTATTATAAAAATCTTTCTATATTTCTCATCTGGATTAAGAGCAGTACTTTAATGGGGCCAAAGCAGACACCCAGGAGACATCCTAGCCTCATTCCTTGTCCTTATTTTACACATCAAATCTGCGACCAGATGATAATGATTTTGTTTCTGAAATACCTGTCAAATCTGTTATTTTTATTTCTGCTGCCATACGTTTATTCAGGCCCCCATTTACTTTCCTGGAGGAATGCATTGGCTTCATAACTAGTCTCTCTATTCTAGTTCTGTCCTTATCTAACCTACTGTCTTTACAGTAGCTAGCAACAAGTTTTCTACAGAGTTAATTTTAATTTCCAAAGCAGGGTTCAGTATCTTCCTTCTTTGGGCTTTTATAGTATATAGAACTTTCTGTGTTACCTTGTTTATAATATTGTGCCTTCCTCAGTCACAGTTGACAAGTATTTATTGACCTTTACTATGTTCAGGGTACCATTCCTTTCCTGGTGATTCAGTGGTAACAGAGATTGAATCTCTGCCCTTGAGGAGATTATATTCCAGTGGGGAGAATGCAGACACACACATGAACATAGAATGTTAATTACTAATAAATGTTCTGAATAACGTACAGTTGGATATTTGAAAGAGAGTTGAGTGGTGGTTGGGAGGATTGTCAGAAAAAGCTTCTCTGAAGCAATGATACTTAGTTGATTTAGGACTAACAAGGAAGCACCAAGTGAAGATCTATGGGGGAATGTCTGCTTCTTACAAGTCGAAGAACATACGGTACAAAGGCCCAGAAATAAGGAAAGAACAAATAATGGCTAGTGCTGAATGAATGAGAGGAAGAGTGGGGAGTAGGAGAGTAGAGAGGCAGGCAAGTAATAACTTGGGAGATTGTGGTATGCTTGTAAAGGGAAGCTATTAGAAGGTTTTAAGCAGGGGAGTGATGTTACCTGATTTAGAAGGATCACTCTGGCTGTTTTCTGAATAATGGACCGAGGTCCCTGGAGAAGGCTATGCATGACACATGCCACTAAATCAATGTTAATTGAATGAATAAGTGAGTGAATTAATCCTTTCACTTTATATCCAGTTTGAATCACGTGAGACTTCAGTATTCAAGAGAAAGCCACCAAACCTACATTGCAGAAATGATGATTGCACTAAAATAGGTCACTTTTTTGTGACCTATTTCAATAGGCTGTTGGACACATGTCCAACCCTAATCACTTTAGTATTTTGAGGTAGCAAATAATGTCTGAGTTGTCATTAATAATGACAGTTCTTTGTGACTGTGAATAGAAATGTATTCATTTATTCAGGTAATTATTGACTGTATATCATAGGCAGAGTACTTTATTCTGATAAGTTTTCTGAAGTTTCAAGATGGAGATTACAAGATAAATCAGATCTTGCTCTTAAAGTTAGTTGCTCGTCATTCAAAAAAATGTAGACTGGTTGGATAGTTAAGCTTGATTGACAAATTAGGAGATTGAGAAGGGAGTTATTAGGCTTGCATAAGCTCTGTAAAATATGATTCTGTTCATTTCACTTTCCTGGTGCTGCTGCTAGATGTTTTCTTTAGGTGTTGAATCTATGATTGGAAGTATAATAAGTAAGGAAACTAGAGGAATGGGAGAAGTTAATTTTATTTTTGAGAGAAGTTAATTTTACCTTTATTCTCTTTAATGTGTTTTAAATTTTTATTCTGAATATGGGCTCTGATAAATAAGCAGGATAGCAGGTAAATTTTGGGGGGAAATCTTGTCTTACATCATAACTTTTATTTATGTATTTTTAAAATTGTCCTTTTTTTTTTTTTTTTTTTTTTTTTAAGTAACTTTGGTCCCTGCAATAAGCTATCTTTTAGCATCTAGATTTTCAGCTGTTTCAGCTGGTTGTTCAAGCTAAAAATCCTTACTTTTTACCCAATTTTTGTTTTTGTTTTTTTTTTTTAGTTTATTTATTTCGAGAGAGAGAGAACCGGCAGGGATCTGAAGCAGGCTCCATACTGACAGTAGAGGCCAGTGCAGGGCTTGAAGTCATGAACCGTGAGATCAAGACCTAAGCCAAAGTCATAAGCTTAAGTGACTGAGTCACCCAGGGGACCCTAATTTTGCTTTTTAATTCTGTGCATGAACAGTTATTATTGTTATTTTTTAGTAATCTCTACATGCAACGTGGGGCTCAAACTCATGACGCCAAGGTCAAGAGTCACGAGTCACGTGCTGTTATGAATGAGCCAGCCAGGCGCCCCTGTGCAGGAACATTTATTTATTTAATAAATATTTTTTTATTTGCCAGGTAGAGTTCTGAGTCCTGATTTTTTTTTTTTTTTGAGAGAGAGTGAGAGAAAAGGGGGGCGGGGGGGGGGAGAGAGAGAGAGAGAGAGAGAGAGAGAGAGAGAGAGAGAGAGAGAGAGAGAGAATGGGGCAGATCTCACTGAGATCATGATCTGAGCCAAAATCATAAGTTGGATGCTTAGCCGACAGAGCCACCCAGGCGCCCCCTGAATATTTTTAAAAGAAATTATGGAATAACTACATTTGTGCCTTTGGCAAAGTAAAACCCTACTTTAAGGTTGGCAAATGAATGTGTGTGCTATGGCAGAAGTTGCTCAGGGATCATGCCATTCTTTCCCGTGAGGACTACTGAGACTGCACAATCCTCAGTGTAGTATTCCTGGCAACCCTAGGGTCGACACTAGACTTGAAACGTGTTTTGCCATAACAAATATGATTATATAATGTCTGGGTTTTGGTTTGTTGATTGAGGGACGTTTTTCATTTTTAGCAAATAGAGAAGGAGGACTTAACTGTTATTAAGTTGTATTATTGTTTTTTACTGTTAGCATTTCCCAGAGAAAGTATTGGAGCAAGCCATGGTCATAGCCTAAAATAAATTAAGAGAAATATTATGAAAAATTTTGATGAGTGATCTGCCTTTAAAAAATAATTGAGTGTTTATTTGAGTATTTGAGTGTAATCCTAATTAACACTCAATTGAACACTTTTACATGCTATGTCAGTTTAATCGCTGGAAGTACCATGCATGTGATTCTTAACTGATACTGTGATTTCTTCATTTGTTATTTATCCCTTGATCCTGAACTGAGCATTTTTAGTAAGCCAAACTTTACACTAAAGAAAGACTTCATGGGTTAGGAACTAGTGTAGTTGAAGCTTAAAACTGAAGCTGAATAAGCTGAACTCTAAACCTAGAGTTTAAAGTTGGTGGAAACTTTAGAGATGACTTAATGTAGTGAGACTTTTTAAAAAAGAAGAGGGCTTTCTCTATATAAAGGTAGATCAGCTGTTACTGTACTTTGAGGAGACTTATGCCAGTATTAAGTTGTTTGAGATAAACTGGTCAGAAATACCCCCCACAATTGTTTTTATTGTATGCTTACACACATGCACACACATAAAATAAGAATTGTAAATTATGTGAAATAACATTATTCCCAACCTTATTGGTAATTTGTACAGATCTGAACTAACTACTGTTTACTTTTGTGTTACTGTATTGTTTTCTAATATCAGTTTAAGCTGTTTTGCTTAGAAGATTAACATTGTTTCTTTTTTTTGAAAATATATATTCCTAATTATTACTGTGAAATGAAAATTGTGTTTGTAGTAGGGAAGACCTGGATTCAAATTCTTGCTCCATAATATGCAGGGAAATCTTTGACATGCTATTTAATTTTCTGAGCCTAAATTTTCTTATACATGGGAAGGGATATGATATCGTGCATCTTGCAAGATTATTGTATTAAATGAGAAAATTTGTTCAAAGACTTTAGCTTCATGTCTATCAAGTGCTTAGATAAAAATCCAGAGGGTGAGTGTTATTAAATTAATAATAGTTATTTATCCATTCTTTTGATCATGGACATTTGGGTTGTTTGTAGTTCCTTGCTATTATGAACAATTATAGACAATGATTTTATACATAGTATTTAAAAAAAATTTTTTTTAATGTTTATTTTTGAGAGAGAGACAGAGTATGAGTGGGGGAGGAGCAGAGAGAGGGAGGGAGACACAGAATCCAAAGCAGGCTCCAGGCTCTGAGCTGTCAGCACAGAGCCTGACACGAGGCTCGAACTCACAAACCATGAGACCATGACCTGAGCTGAAGTCAGACGCTTACCGGCTGAGCCACCCAGGCGCCCCTGATTTTATACATAGTCTTATACGTGAATTGTGGTACTCAATACTTAAATTTCTCTGAGTTAATAGAACTTGATGTAGTAGAATCACTGCTTATATATCTCTGTATATCTCTATTATCTCCTGTATCTATATCCTCAGAGTAGCAATATGTAAGAACTGCTCCTGAGTCTACTTTTGTCAGCACTTGGGATTATTAGATTTTTATTAAAAATATGATGTTATGAAAATTATTAAATATAGACATAAGTAGAGACAAAAGTATAGGAACCCTCATGAATTGCTCACTCCATTTCAACCATTGTAAACATACAGGCCAATCTTATTTCAGCTGTATATCCTCCTCCTTCCCTAGTGGATAATTTTAAAGGTTTTTTTTTTTTTTTTTCTTTTAATGTTTATTTATTTTTGAGACAGGGAGAGACAGAGCATGAATGGGGGAGGGCCAGAGAGAGAGGGAGACACAGAATCTGAAGCAGGCTCCAGGCTCTGAGCTGTCAGCACAGAGCCCGACGTGGGGCTTGAACTCATGGACCGTGAGATCATGACCTGAGCCGAAGTCGGTCACTTAACCGACTGAGCCACCCAGGCGCCCTGCTAGTGGATAATTTTAAAACAAATCCCAGGCATATAATATTTAATTTGTAAATATGTCAGTATGTATCTCTAAGGAATAGGGACTTTAAAATCTGTAACTATAGTACCATTAATACAACTAAGTAAATTAACAGTAATTTCTGTATCTCATCTAATATTCAGTTAATGTTCAAATTTCCTGATTATTGTACAGGTAAATTATTGTACAGGTAACATTTTAAGTTAGGTTTCATACAAGGTTCATACATTTTTGATTAGTTTTTTTAATATGTAAATAAAGTACACTTTCATCAAGTTGCTTTTATTTCTTGATAATTTGTCTTTTTTCAGTATTAGCAGTTTTTTGCTTTGACTTGAAATACTTTTAATGAAATATGTTTACGTGGCTATTTGCATCCTACTTTAAGATTTATTGGGCATCCTGATTCTAAGAATTTCATGTCTTTGAACAATTCTGAAAAATTCTCAATATTTGACTTTTTGCATCTCCTGCATTTTTCTCTTATTTCCTTTAGGAACTCTTATTAAATGCATGTTAGGCATTCTCATTATCTTGTTTTTTTAAGCTTTTTCATGTATTTTCTCTCCTTTTCTCTTAGGGGCCACATTCGGTATCATGTCTTAAGATGTGTCTTTCAGTTAATTAATTCTCCCCTCAGTTGTGTTTATTGTTTATTCTCCCCATTGAATTTTTATTTTAATCATGATAATTATGTCAAGAAATTCTGCTTGGATGTTTGTAATTATTTTTAATAAGTGCTCTCTTGAATCTTGTATTTTCAATCATTCCTTTTTTTTAAATTTGAGGTTTGTAAGTTATGGCTTACAAATCTTGCAAATATGGTTTGCAAATGCTGCATGATATAGTCATGCTCTATGGCTGCTTTGATACTACAACTGCTGAATTAAGTAGTTGTGACAGAGATCGAGTGGCCTTCAAAGCTTAAAATATTTGCAGTTGACCCTTTATGGAACAAGTTTGCTAGCACCCCCTGCCCCGTGCTTTAGATATATAAAATATTATTATTTCATTGTTAGTATGTATATGATAATTCTAACATTTTAAGTCTTTTTAGATTGTTTTGCTGTTTGTTTCTGTTTATAATAGCTTATTTTCAGGTTTCCTTCTGTGTTTGTGATTTTTTGCTTGTGCACTTAAATTTGTTAGGTTACCCAGGCAGATGGTGATTACCTGGTTGGGTGGTTGGGTTATGGGGCTGGTTGATGGTTGGGTTTGCTTTGGCTGTTGCCTGGGAATACAGGAGACCAAGGACTAGTTTATTTCATTCAAATTTTTAAAAATTTTATTTTTTTCATGATGTTACGTAAGTGTACTCTGTGACCCTCCTCCTCTCTGGTAACTATCAGTTTGTTTTCCATAGGTAAGAGTCTGTTCCTTGGTTTCTCTCTCTCTATTTTCCTTTGCTCCTTTGTTTTGTTTCCTTTTTTATGTTTTTTATGTTTATTTATGGGGGGATGGGTAGAAAGAGGGAGACAGAATCCCAAGCAGACTCTACGCAGCTCAAACTCAGCAACTGTGAGCTCATGACTTGAACAAAATCAAGTATTGGATTCTTTTTTTTTATTTAAATTTTTTTTTTTTTTAACGTTTATTTATTTTTGAGACAGAGAGAGACAGAGCATGAACGGGGGAGGGTCAGAGAGAGGGAGACACAGAATCTGAAACAGGCTCCAGGCTCTGAGCTGTCAGCACAGAGCCCGATGCGGGGCTCGAACTCACGGACCGTGAGATCATGACCTGAGCTGAAGTCGGCCGCTTAACCGACTGAGCCACCCAGGCGCCCCAAGTATTGGATTCTTAACTGATGAAGCCGCCCAGGCGCCCCTCATTTGTTTTGTTTCTTAAATTCCACATGAGTGAGAACATATGGTAATTTTCTCTGACTTATTTCACTTTAGCATTATATTCTCTAGCTCTATCCGTGTTGTTGCAAATGACAAGATTTCATTTTTAATGGCTGAATAATATTCCATTATATATACACACATATGTATTCCATTATATCAATACACATACATATATATATCTTCTGTCTTCTTTATCCATTTACCTATCAGTGGACTCTTGGGCTGTTTCCATAGTATGGCTATTATAAATAATTCTGCAATAAGCATAAGGGTGTATATTTTCCTTTGAATTAGTGTTTTTGCATTTTCTGAGTAAATACCCAGTAGTATGATTACTAAATCATAGGGTGGTTCTATTTTTAATTTTTTGAGGAACCTCCCTGCTGTTTTCCAGTGGATGTACCAGTTTGCATTCCTACCAATAGTGCAAGAGGGTTTCTTTTTCTCCACATCCTCGCCAACACTTTTTTTCCTGTGTTTTTTATTTTAGCCATTCTGACAAGTGTGAGGTGATCTCATTGTAGTTTTGATTTGCATTCCCTGGTAATGAATGATTTTGAGCATCTTTTCATGTGTCTGTTGGCCGTCTGTGTGTCTTCTTTGGAGAAATGTCTGTTCATGTCTTCTGCCCATTTTTTAATTGGAATTATTTGGTTTTTTGGTGTTAAGTTGTATCAGTTCTTTATATATTTTGCATACTAACCCTTTATTGGATATGCCCTTTGCAAATATCTTCTCCCATCCACTAGGTTGTCTTTTAGTTTTCTTGATTGTTTCCTTTGCTGTGCAGAAACATTTTATTTTGATGTAGTCCCAATAGTCTCTTTTGCTTTTATTTTCCTTGCCTCAGGAGACATATCTAGAAAAATATTGCTATGGCCATTGTCAGAGATATTATTGCATGTGTTCTTTTCAAGGATTTTTATGGTTTCAGGCCTCACATTTAGGTCTTTAATCCATTTTGAGTTTATTTTTGTGTACGGTGAAAGAAAGTGGTTCAGTTTCATTCTTTCATAGGTAGCTGTCCAGTTTTCCCAACACCATTTGTTGAAGAGACTGTTTTTTTCCCATTGTATATTCAACAAGGGGCTACTTTAAATTAAAACTCTCATGTTGGGATTTTTTTGGACAGTACAGAAGTACATATATCTAAGTTCCAGAGCTTTGTACAGCAGCTTCAAAATCTCAAGAGAAATCTTTGTTTTCAAAACATACGCTATGTTTACCCAGAGGTGGGGTTTTTTGCTATCTACCTCTGTTGGTTGCGTGTTCTTCCAATTCACACTTTTTCCTAGGGAAGTAGTCTTTTTTTTTGTTTTGTTTTTAATGTTTATTTATTTTGAGAGACAGAGAGAGGGAGGGGCAGGGAGAGAGGGAGAGAGAATCCCAAGCAGGCTCTGTGCTGTCAGCACGGAGCCTGATGTGGGGCTTGAACTCACGAACTGTGAGATCATGACCTGAGCCAAAATCAAGAGTTAGACGATTAACTGACTGGGCCATCCAGGCACCCCCATAGGAGAGTAGTCTTTTCTAAGATCTGATTTTGTACAAGATGGATTTCTTATCTTTCACTGGCCCAAGGGTAAGTCATCGTCCTCAAGTCCTGCACTTAAGCTCTAGAGCAGTGTTTCTCAAACTTTAATGTTGTGTTGGAGGTCCTCAAGATCACTCACAGGTTTCATAATTTGCTAGAGCTCATTATGGCAAAAGGATCCAAAGCAAAATCAGCAAATGGAAAAACTACATTGGGTAAAGTTAGGAGAAACCAGGTACAAGCTTCTAGTATCTTCTGGTGAAGTCGTCCTCTGCAGCAGCAAATTATGAGAGCAAGTGAAATATTGTCCACCAGGGAGTTTATTAGATACCCAGGGTTTTTTGAGGACTTGTCAAGTAGGCACCTTCTGCCTGGCAGGCAACTACATTGCAGACCCACAGAAGGAAAGCAGGTATTCAGCATAAACCGTATTGCTTGTGTAAACAGTTTAGGCCCAGTGAGCCACTCTTATCAGGTAGGGTGGTGGGAACCTTCCCCACATTTGTTTCCAGATGCCAGCCAAGGGCCAACTTTGGAAGGTCAGCAATCCTTTTAAAGGAAAAGCAGTCAGGCCTGCTAGGTTCACTTTTTTCTGTGTAAATATACAAATGAAGCACCTAAGGATTTTGTTTCAATGAAGAGTCAGATTCAGTAGGTATAGGAGGGCCCAACATTCTGCATTTCTAACAGCATTCAGGTAGTACACGTGTCGGTAGTTCACAGATACACTTCAATAGCCAGGTGGTTGCTCTGAAGGCTAGAAGTCCTTCTTTTCATTTGTATTTTTATCCTAAACAACAAGTTTTTATTTTGAATAGTAGGATTTTTTTTTTTTTTTTTTTTTTTTTTTTTTTTTTTTTTTGCTGGGGGTTAAATTCCTTGTGCTGACCAAAAGTAGTTATTTCTGGAGTAATTTTATCAAACTTGAGTAAAGAGAAAATTTATACATCAGTATTACCACAAATTTCTGTCGTTGGGAAGATGGAAAAAGTGATAGTTGCAATAACTTGTAGAAAAGAGTGCAGGGTCTGGAATGTTGGTGGTATTAATTGTACAGTGTGCTACAGTCTCTTAGCCACAACTTTGAAAAGCCAAAAATTCTCAAAGTGAAAACTATTTTCATTTTCATGAATAACTTGACCTGAGGAAACCTAACCTGACCTAAACTCATTTGACAACAAAACCTGACCAGAATTTGTATTATCTCAGCGTGTCTGCTCACATCTTTCACCTAAAAAATACTACCGTGGGGGAGTAGGCAGTGTTGCCTCTGACCTTTCGGGGGATAGTGCATCTCTGGTAAATACTACATTTTAAAATAAAAATACTTGAATTCCTGACTTTATCTGACCCCAGGTTTTCAAGTGAAACATTGTGGTCCTTTAGTGGAAATATGGAAAACAGATGTCTCAAAGCATTATCAGAATGCATAAATAAATATAAAAAGAATTAGCAGTTAGTAGATCATATTCAAACCTCCTGTTCATGCAAGATGTAACCAAAGAGATACAGTATAGTGGTTTCATTTATAGTAGGTCAAAGCTTTGAAAGGTTAATTCAAAGAGACTTTGTAAATTTGCTTTTAGATTTTGATTATTGGTATTATGTAGTTTTTTATGAATGTTCAAGTGCAATGTAGGGAAGAATAACAAGTAGAAAACTTGTAATTAGAGGACTTGTTTACACTTATACACATTAATTATGTATTTTATTTTTGCCTGATTAAAATGATCAGTTTTTAAACTTTTTTTTTTTTAAGTTTACGTATTTATTTTGAGAGAGAGAGAGTGTATGTGGGCAGAGAGAGAATCCAAAGCAGGCTCCTCACGGTCACCGTAGAACCTGATGTGGGACTTGAACTCATGAACCGTGAGATCATGACCTGAGCAGAAATCAGGAGTCTGACACTTTTTTGTTTTTAATGTTTTTATTAATTTATTTTTGAGACAGAGACAAAGCATGAGCAGGGGAGGGACAGAGAGAGAGGGAGACACAGAATCCGAAGCAGGCTCCAGGCTCTGAGCTAACAGCACAGAGCACGACGTGGGGCTTGAACCCACAAGTGGTGAGATCATGACCTGAGCTGAAGTCAGACGCTCAACTGACTGAGCCACCCAGGCACCCCAGGAGTCTGACACTTAACCAACTGAGCCACCAAGGCCCCCTAAAATGATCATTCATCAATGTTGATGAAAAGGTTAATTTTTCATGTGTTTCTTTTCATGCATGGGACTCCAGATTAGCCAGTATGGTTTTGTTTTCATAATTTTAGGTGAGTTGTGTCTTGTTTGGTGTATAGAAATGATTTTACGTAACCATAAAAACATAATGCTAACTATGGCAATATCTGCAAATCACTGATTCAGAACTTAGTAGTATATGAAAACAGGAGTCTGTTGGGAGATAGTCTATATAAGAGATGCTTAAGATGCATACACTTAAGATATTTGGTAACTACCTGGGTATAACTTCCTAGTTAAGACTATTACTGTTTCCTGAAAAAGGAAATTTTGGGAAGTTTTTTGTTTTTTCTTTTTTGATGTTTAAATTAATTTGATTATTGGACATAATGAATTTGAGGTAGACGGACCACCAGAGACTGAGCTATGGTGCTCTATTTGAAGATGAAATCTAGAATTGAAAATTTGGGGCATTGTTTACTTAAAAAATGAAAACTGAGCACTGAGTGTTGTATGGAAACCAATTTGACAATAAATTTCATATTAAGTAAAAAAAAAAAAAAAATGAAACTGAGTTTGTTATAGTTAGGGAGACGATGAAAAGAGAAACCAGAGGGCAAAGGATACAACTTTAGGTCATGTTAAAGGATATGAAGCAGGAGGAAGAATACAGACAAAGGGACACACAAGGAACAGTGAGAAATAGTTATGAAGGAGGGCCAAGACAGTATAATTATAGAAACCAAGGGACAGAGGTAGATTTGGCTATCATATTGGCTAGTACTGTAATGGAAAAGTCAAGGAGTTTGAAGAGCTGAGAAAAAGCCCTTGCATTAATTAGGGCAAGTAGTAAACTTGAGAACAACTTTTAGTGGAACACTGACCTAGATTGATGATGTTTAGGAGATGATGAGGTAAGAATAAATTAACTTGAAGTTCAGAGATATGTTAAAAGAAAAGAAGTTATGTTACTTCAAAAATGGAAGAGTGGCAGAAACATGTTTTGTTTTGTTTTGTTTGAAGATAGGTTAAAAGAGTTAGTGAAAGAGATGAATGAGAAATAGTAACTAATGGTAGAAATACTAGAATGAGATAAAATGGAGAATCAGGAATACAAATGGAAATGTTAGGTAATAACACTGCAATAGATTTCTAACCCACACTAAAATGTCCTGCAGCCAAAGTGAATTTTTACCCTTTTGCTCCTTTATCAGTTTCTGAGAGTGAAGAAGCCCTTCATTACATTCAGAGAAGCCACCTGTCAGACAATTGCTCTGAACTATAAATAGTCATGTTTTGTAGAGAAAAATAGAAACATGAAAGTAGCCGTACAAGCAAAATGTACAACTAACTTCTAAATAATTCTAACAGGCTGGGTGTATATCACAATTAATTGTCTACGCCTTAGGCCCAGCTGTTCTATTCTTTTACAGGCTTATTTATATAGTGAATTGTTTCAAAGACAAACAGGATCTTTCTCATATAATAAAAGATTTCCTCATTAGGGTACTGTGGAAATCTAATAATTTTACAAATATCTTTGTAAATATAATAAATTAAGACATAGAAATTACAGTACAACATCCAGTGATTGTATTTTTAATATAGTTACTACTTTTAGTTTTACTATCTTAGAAAATGCTCTATTGCAGACAGTATTTTTCATATTTTTCTGACAAAAAAATGACATTAAAATAAATGTCAGGACAGAAATCTTTGAATGACAGCCACTTCTGTAGACTGGTGAATGTCTTCTGTGCATGGTATATACTTGTGTATACTTTGTACTTGTGCATAAAGTAAAGTGCTTTGGGAATATGGTTACAGTTCTCTTCCACACATACCTCATTACTGTGTTATAAACCCAAGTATTCCACTGATGTGGGATTTTATTGTGAGGAAGGGAAAGAGATGAACTCTAAGAAAGCACATCATACTTTTTTTTTTTTTCTTTTCCCTGTCAAGCAGCCCTTCTCCTTTTTCTTCTTCTTCTTTTTTTTTTTTTTTTTTTTTACCTCAAACACCTGAATGATCTTTACGGGAAAATCTTTATAAATTCACAAATCATTTACCATGTAAAAATAGATAATGATGGAATGATTAGAGGACTATTAGGGAAGGTAAATAGTTAGGCTTTAGATGTTTATCCAACTATCGCATCCCAGAGCGTGATTTCTAACACTTCCATGAATATAAATACAGTGTTTGGAAGTGTGGGGAGAAGAGCAGAGGAGAACCAGGAAGGTGATTTTTCTGAAGGGAGAGAACAGGCTTGAATATCTACCTTCTTCTTTGTTTTTGTATTCCTAGGCACTGTCATTTAAAACATTTGTATTTGACAAATTTGAATGGGCAAAAAAGATAGTTACCTTGTCAATTGTATTAAATAGATTCTTACAGATTCCTCTTCAGAGCAATAGCAAGATATTTTGGTTACGTTAAAGGGAATAACTTCCTTTTTTTTTTTTTTTTTTTTTTTTTGGTCCTCAGAGTTGTAAAATAGCTATGTTTTAAAGCAACATGATCTTCTTTATTTGTTCCTCTTTTACAAGCATCTGTACTATAGCTGTTGCTACAGTTAATCATAAGATAGTATTACCTTGTAAATTCTTGCATTTTAATATTCACAGTTCTGACATGAGGACTTCTTTTGTTATAAATGGCAGATTGTGAAAAATCAAGGTAACAAATTCCTGTTTACTGTTAATGGAGAATAAATGTAGTCTGTGATATCTGATAATATAACAAATCTGTTTTTGTTTTTATTTTTATTTTTATTTTTATTTTTTAACTTTGTTAAATTATACTGAGAGAGAATAGATACATTACGTGTGTATTGCTCAGTGAATTTTCACAGATTGACACACTTGTGAAACTAGTACATAGATCAAGAAACAGAGCTTGGTATATTTTAAAGTTTTTATGAATTTTTTTCTGAACAGTATATTCAGTAATTTTTTCAAAGTGGTTACTAGTGTGTCAACCATTGTTCTAGGTATTCGGATGACACAGTGGTGAACTAAAGCAGACTTAGAGTGTGGGGAGATAAGTATCAGTCAGATAAATAAATGTGTAATTACAAACTGCTACGTATACTGAACAGACATTATCCTATAAAAGGCAGTATAATGACTGTAGAGTGATTGTATGTATACTGTGGAATAAGGGTAGACATTAGATTGCTTAGGTTCAAATTCTTTTTTTTTTTTTTTTTAAACGTTTTTATTTTTGAGACAGAAACAGAGCATGAACAGGGGAGGGTCAGAGAGAGAGGGAGACACAGAATCGGAAGCAGGCTCCAGGCTCTGAGCTGTCAGCACAGAGCCCGACGCGGGGCTCGAACTCACGAACTGCGAGATCATGACCTGAGCCAAAGTCGGACACTTAACTGACTGAGCCACCCAGGCGCCCCAGGTTCAAATTCTATTGTCAGTTCTGGTATTTATGTAACTTGAGGCAACTACTGTCTCTTTAAGACTCATTTCTTACCGTGAAGATGTTATAATAGTAACCTACCTTATCTGATTGGAGTGGACATTAAAAGAGATTATTCATGTAAAAATATTAGTATGATATTGCATGTTCTCTATATGTATTAGTAATTTGTTTTGTCTGGGGGGGTGTTGTTTGTTTCATATTGTAACATTCTTATTTGAAAATGATACAGAAGCATATTTCATAAAGTAGCTTTTTATCTCTTAGAGTTCAGATCAAATAATCCAAAAGTATCAGAATCGAGTCACATAACATTCTGGCAGTCTTTCTAGCATGTTGTAGTGTGTATAAGGATCATTGGGATACCTCTTGTAAATGCACATTACTGTGGGTCCCTTTCTAGGCATACTTGGCTCTGGAATCAGTGTTTCCTATAATAACTCATGTATTTCTTAGAACACAAGTTTGAAAACCATTGACCTGTAAGTCTCTTTTGTATGCAGGCCAAATAGCCAGTTATTTTGCTTCATCATTTTAACATACAACATTATGAGGTATTTTTTGTTGTTGTTGCTTGTTTTTGGTGCATACACTTACTACTACAAATGGTAAAAAAAATTATTCCCTAAATCTGCACTTGCTCTAGGATTTTCTAGGTTACCCACTTGAGAAACCTGGATTTATTCTTAGCTCCTTCCTCTACCTTTCCTCCTGTCTCTAATCCTCTACCTTTCTGACCATCTGATTCATTACTGATGAAGTTTCTTGCATGGAAGAATTTGTAACCTCTGTTTATACTTGCCTTTCTCCTTCCTACAGTCTGTTTCCCAAAGTTGTCTTTCTAAAACACAGAGCTGATATGCCATCTACTTGCATAAGTGTTTTTCTTAGTAAATACCCTTTGTCCAAAGGTATCTAAGTTTCTTAGTATATTTCAACAGGCCATTGTAATGCATCTTCACTTTCCCTTATTCTTCCCGATCATCTTGTTTTCTGGGAGTATAGAATTTCTTGTTGTTCCTTGAGGAAAATAGCACTTCTTCATGTTTCCATGTTGTTACATACTACTTTAAAAATTTTTTTTTAATGTTTTTATTTATTTTTGAGACAGACAGAGCATGAGCAGGGGAGGGGCAGAGAGAGAGGGAGACACAAAATCTGAAGCAGGCTCCAGGCTCTGAGCTGTCAGCACAGAGCCTGACACGGGGCTCGAACTCACGGACTGTGGGATCATGACCTGAGCTGAAGTCAGATGCCCAACTGACTGAGCCACCCAGGCACCCCTCACATACTACTTTTTGCCATCCGTCTGCCTTTTTCAGTCTTTCTTTCAACCAGTGTTTATTGAAAACCCACCATGTGTCTGGGATTGTGTCAGAGGCCAGGGTTGCATGTGTGAAAAAGATAGGTTTCCTGTCCTCACTTGTCTCACCGTCTAGTGAAGTCTGTCAGGCACCCTTCTTTTGTTCCCATAATATTTATTACCAACCTCTGTGTTATATTACTTTATTTTCTCATTTAATTTTGGTCTCTAGGGCTGAGACCATATCTTATGTTTATTAATATTCCTCACCCAGCAGTTGGCACAGTATATGGCATATAGTGATCACTGAAATGTACAATTGAATGAAACTTAGAAATCTACATACAGAACTACTTCCAGGATAGGCCAAAGCTATGCTTTATGGAATACATTTATATTTTTAATTATGTAAGTAATAAAATGGCTAAATGTAATCTAAAGGAGAAGCCTGTGCTCCTGCTATATTATTCCCATTATATAATCTTAATATTAGAATTTTTTTTCTTTGGGAACTTTTGGAAGAATAGTCTATTATTTAAAGTTTAACTTAAAAATAATTTAAGCGATTTATATTAATTTTATTTATAATTTATTCAAAGTGATTTGAAATAAAGCCTGTAGAATATATAATTCTAATTATTAAGATTATATATTCATATATCTCTTAATAGAAGTTCTGTTCAAATGAATCATTTGACACTTTCTAGCCGACTTTTTCATGTTCTATACCTTAATCAATCCTGGCCTATATCTTACAGTTATAACATGCTTGTAATAAATCAATTAAACATGTAAGAAACCAACAAAAACATGGTTTTTGTTCCTAAAATTATAAACCAATCACATCAGTGAACTGGTAGATGTCACATATTTAATTTATCAAGTCAATGGTAGAAATGATAACCTTCAACAAGAACCTCCCTTCTCCTTCAATAATATATAAATATTTTCCCCTTGAAATCATTCAAAATGAGCAATTCTTTTTGGAATTATAGAAAGGAAGATGTATTTTTGAATAAATAGGAAGAGAAAAGTGTGAGGTGAGGTAACTTGACGATCCAGAATTGAAGTGGAGGGAAAGAGATCTGAATCCCTGGGCCATTGGGAAGACCATCTCAGAATGTTACAGCAGAAGCCACCTTTGCTTTTCCTGCCATCATGATACAAGTAGGACACCGGAACAAGAACCCAGCAAAACTATTCTACTCTCTTGGAAAGAGAAACAGAGGACAGATCTAGTTGTAAGGAAATCCTATTAACAATAGTTGAAGTTTACAATTACAGTAATCATATCATTTATGATATAACATAGGATCCTTTACAGAGTGAAAGGAGGTGGTATTGATAATTATAGTAGAACTAATAGGTGTAAATTGGAAGCCAGACAGATCAGATATAGATAGGCTGCCGTAACTGCTGCAATAGTGGTATGAAGAATGTGTCATGGGAACATAAAGAAGGGAGCTTTAGGTTAGGGAAAACCTTTATACATCTGAGCCAGGCTTTGAGAGGGAGAAGGATTTTTCCCCAAGTTGGGTAGACAAAGGCCAGGCCAGGCTAAAGAAACCTAGTGTCATCTTGCTGACCACTGTAGCCCTGCCTCTGTCCAAATCATTCCCTTTCAAGAGGTGCTTCGTGTCTATCATACTTCTAAAATAGCCCTAAGTGAAAACTTTCAGTTTTTAGTATGATAAACTTGACAGTTAAGATTATAATTAAACTGACTTATTGGCAGTAGTAATTGATAGATTTTCCTTGCACATCTCTACTACAGTTTTTATATTCAAAATATGTCAGTGATTAAGAGATTATTATCTGCTACAGAGAGGAAATATGATTGTTTTCAGTATGTGAAAGACAGTAGTACTTGTTTTGCATTCCATACGGTTATACCAGAACAAACGATGAAAGTTCAGAAGGGGCATATTTTGTCATTGGTATAAGAAAAGGTATCCAAAGGTTAAACAGGCTCTTTTGGGAAGTTCTGAGTTCTTCTGCAGTACAGGTAAAAGGAAGGTCCTTTTCCCAGGATGCTGTTAGCAGAATATATCCTTTCCCTACTAAATTCTATCTCTTTGATATTAATAATTGTTAGAGTTACAGGAAATGTTAGAGAACTTGAAGCAGTTCTTCCTCAACTTTTGGACCTGTGGGTAGGGGTGAGAAGATATACTCCCAGTGTCTTGCCTAGTGGAGGGGGACAGACTTGCCCTTGGCTTTTGCAAAGGTAATACCAACTATACTAATTCCCATTATTTTCAATCATTATGTCTGCTTTCAATAATCATAGATAATAATAAAGATATTAAGTACATAAAAGATTCATATAGTCATGTTTAATTTTGTTATATTAAATTCTTATGCACCTAACTTTTCTAGCTAGTTGCTTATTAGCATTTTTCATGTGTATTCACAAATAAATCACAGAGAGTATTGTTTTACTCTGCTCCCACTTCTAATTCCTGTTTGATATTTTCTTTTTTATAATTTTTTTTAATGTTTATTTATTTCTGAGACAGAGAGAGATAGAGCATGAGTGGGGGAGGGACAGAGAGAGAGGGAGACACAGAATCAAAAGCAGGCTCCAGGCTCTGAGCTGTCAGCACAGAGCCCGACGTGGGGCTCGAACTCACAAACCGTGAGATCATGACCTGAGCTGATGTCGGTTGCTCAACCGATTGAGCCACCCAGGCGCCCCGTTTGATATTTTCAAGAAGGCAAATAAAATAAGTTTCCACTTTAAAAATGAGCAAATCTTGGATCATAAAATTAATGCTCTAAAACATAAAACAAAAGTTCGTTAATTTAGACACGCTAATGTGCAAGTTAAACATTTGCTTGGGCTAACTGCATAATTTTCGTATGACCCATAAAAATTGTTTTTACTGAAAAAATAGTAACTTTCAGTTATAGTTGCTGTTTCTTAAGTGTTTGTTATGGGCTAGACACTGCTAAGCACCTCACTTCTTGTAACAATGCTTTCAAGGTAGGTAATTAGTATTTTCACTATACATAGGAAAAAATGGATGCCCATGAGATTAAGTAATTTAGCCTACATGGTTTGTAGGTGAATAAACTGGAGTTGAATATAGTTCTTTTTTATTCCATAGTTGTTCTTTACAATACTCCCAAATAGCTGGATGCCAGTAGTTTTTGGTCATTAATTTACTGTGCATTTGAACCTAAATTTATTTAAAATTTTTAAATTTAAGTTTATTTATTTATTTTTAAGTTTATTTGTTTTTGAGAGAGAGAGAGAGAGAGTGTGAGCTGAAGAGGGGTAGAGAGAGAGGGAGACACAGAATCTGAAGCAGGCTCTAGGCTCTGAGCTGTCAGCACAGAGCCCGACGCGGGGCTTGAACCCACGGACCGTGAGATCATGACCTGAGCCAAAGTTGGACGCTTAACCAACTGAGCCACGCAGGCGCCCCTATTTAAATTTTTTTAGTGTTTATTTTTTTGAGAGGGAGAGAGAGTGTGAGCGGGGGGTGGGGGGGGGTGGGGGTGGAGGGGCAGAGAGAGAGAGGGAGACACAGAATCCCAAGCAGGCTCCAGGCTCTCAGCTGTCAGCGCAGAGCCCCACGTGGGGCTGAAACCCACCAACCACAAGATCGTGATCTGAGCAAGTCAACACTTAACCAGCTGAGCCACCCAGGTGCCCCAAACCTAAATTAAAAATCAGTTTTATGTTGTGTATTTACTGACAGGTAAAGATATATGTATATAAAGTTTATTGCAGCATGTTTCAAAGTAAATATTGAAAACATTTAAAAATAAATGCATGTTTATTCACACATAAATACATATACGTTTGTGCACGTACACACATGTGTACCTGTATGGAGAATTGAACTAGAAGGGAATGATTGTGTATATACATGTCGGTAGATATATAGATATAGGTAAAAGATTTGATTATTGTTTTTCTGTATATATGTATCTCTATGCATATGGGTTTATATAATACTAAATTGCTGGATACTTAGAGTTGAATGCAGTCATTTCATTACCTCCAGAGAGATTTGTCAGGAACACTCATAAGACTTACCAGTTACACAATAAGAGGAAAAGAGCCACTGTAATTCTACGAATTTTTTTTTTTTTTTTTTTTTTTTTTTTTTTTAATGTTTTGCTTCCTTGCTTTTGAATGGTTTGTCATCATAGTCAGCTAGCCACATTTTTTTCCCCCTTACGCTGCTGTGGGTTTCCTAAACATCAAGGCTTCTGGGAATATACTAGTAAATTATCTCATTTGTTCTTTATACTTCTCACATAGCACTGTTATCAGTAGGTAGTTTTGGAGAAGTTAAATTGGAAACATTAAGTGGGAGTAGGAATAAATAAAAAGAGGTAAACTCCTTAAATTTCTTTTTGCTTCTTCTCCATCTTCCCCAATCCCCAATAAAGCAACACATTGATCTCAGCTTGCTCATTATTCTTTCTAGTGTTAAGTTCTGACTATCTAGCACAGGAGTTGCCAAATTACGGCACCAAATTATGTGAGCCAAGTTCGCTTTATTGAAATAAACATTCATTCATTCATGTATTTTCTACAATTGCTTTCTTGGTACAACAGCAGAGTTGAGTAGTTGCAACAGAGACTTTATGGCCTGCAAAGTTTAAAATACTGTCTGGATCTT
Source organism: Panthera pardus (assembly GCF_024362965.1). NCBI lineage: Eukaryota > Metazoa > Chordata > Mammalia > Carnivora > Felidae > Panthera > Panthera pardus. Next base: position 31,348,616 of record NW_026526765.1, on the reverse strand, counting down.
TACAGAAAAAGTTTGCAGATTCCTGATCTGGCAGGTAAGGAAGAAACCAGGGATTTCTCATTTAATCTCCGGGGGGAACTTTAACTTGATATTTTTCCTTCCCGTTCCCCTTCCCTGTCCTCCCCTTCCTCCTCCTCCTTCTAATTTTAAAGAGAGAGATGCAGTGAGCTGGGGAGAGGGGCAGAGGGGGAAAGAGAGAGAGAATATGTTAAACAGAAAGAGAGAGAGAGAGAGAGAGAGAGAGAGAGAGAGAGAATATTTTAAGCAAGCTCCACGCTCAGCCTGACAGGGGGCTTGATCCCAAATCCCTGGGATCACGACCTGAGCGAAAATCAAGAGTTGGACAGACCTTCAACCACCTGGGCCACCCAGGTGCCCCTAACCTGATCTTTCTATGAGAATGTTCTAGCACATGACATTACATGGTATTTCATCTGAAATGCCCCAAAACTATTTTGAATTGGTTTGGGAAGTAGCATAGTATCTGGGAGGAAACAGCTTCTGTTTTTCAGCAAATATGTTATGAAGAAACTTTGAAAGTTGTCTGCAGTTGAGGTTCCTGGGAATTAATTATGTAAAAGAAAGCAGTGAGGAAGGAGAAAGGCTAGTTCATTTTGATCTGTAATATCTATATTATTAGTGTGTTAGGTTCATTTTATATCATTATTTATATCATTATTCATTTGGTAAACATTTGATCCAGTGTTGACTTCTCACCACCTGTCAATTTTTACATTGCGTGCATGGAGATTTTTTTTTGTTGCTGTTGTCAGTTTTCATTAAAAAGGGATCACTCTTCCTCACTGATGTATTTTCACTACCTAAAATAGTACTTGACTGTAATAGATGTTTAAATAATATTTGTTGAATGAATGAACTCAGATAAGAGATTCTATTTTTGTGGCAAGATTGTGGTTTTTGAAAAATGTCTCCGGTTTGTACCTAGAAAATAGGTAATAATTAGAAATCCACAAGCTTTTGTGAAGAACATATCTTTCCAGATTGATGGTCTTAACTGTGGGTCCTGTCAGCTCATTACATAGTAGTAACTGTATAGTCACTTCAGTGAAGCTTTGTTTGGTGCCTGAAAACCTAATTATAAATTGATGTGAACTGGTTAGATTATATGTTTCCATTAGGTGAATTTCACACTGGCTTTAATGATCTTAACTCTGATTTTGCAAACTGCTGTAGGTTCTAAATTACCTTGAGGGTTGTTATTATATTTGTATAAAGTTCTCAAATGTAGTTAAATCATTTTAATACAATTGGCTTACAATTTTTTCCTAAACTCTCCAGGTACCATTTATAATAATGAAAAGATACTACTAAATACTAACCATTGACTTATTCACAGTCGCCTGCAATTCTTTTTAGTAGATCTGATTCTACCCAGTGGGGAGCTGTTTTCATTCCACTTTTAAGATAACCTCAAAGAATCACTAATTATAAAGACTTAAACTAAACTAGTTAAAATTAGATTGAATTATATTGGAATTTTAAAAAAAAGTATCATCCAGAATTTGTAGGAGATGCTCTAAAATCAAATGAATGATCTCCGTATGTAGCAATTTTAAAGTGCTTGGAAATAGCTGGGATTTGTAGTGTGCTTAGTGGTTTGGCACTAACCAATTTGTGGTTGTCATGGCTAACACCCAGTATAACAGAATGGAGGAAAGTAGGCAGATGCAAGCTAAATGTAAAATAAGACAATGCAGTTTCATTTGCTGAGGAAAACAGTAATTCAAAACAAATAGTTCTTTGGTTTTGTGTTAACAGATAAAAATCTCAAAGGCAGTCATAATGGCTCTTAAAAATCAGCGACGTGATGCTCTTTTTTTTCTTCTGTAGATTGTGCTTTTGTTTAAACAAATGGGATGGTGAATATATTCATAGAAAAATAGCTTGTAGCAAGCAACCTGAGGAAATTGACACCCTATTCCAGTTGGTTGGTGGACTACCAACCATGGGGCCATATTTGGCCGTTGCCTGTTTTTGTAAAGCAAGTGAGCTAAAAATGTTTTTTACATATTTGAAGCATTTTCCCCCCCCAGTATTTTGAAGATGTTACTCTACTGTCTTCTCATTTGCCTTGTTTCCCATGAGAAGTCTTTTTTGCTCCTCTCCATGTAACTTGTCTTTTTTAATCTAGTTCCTTTTAAGATTTTCTCTGCTAGTGGTTTTGAGCAATGATTATGATGTGCTGTGGTCTAGTTTTCTTCCTGTTTTGTGCTTGAGATTGGTTGAACTTCTTGAGTTTATTGGCTTATTTTCATCAAATTTGGAAAGTTTTCACCCATTATTTCTTCAAATAACTTTTCTATCCCCCATTTCTTTCCTTGAGGACTCCAGTTATATATTTTGTAATTGTGTTACTTGAAGTCCTTCAGTTCACTGATGTTCTTTCATTTGTTTCTTTTTTCTCTGTATTACATTTTGGATAATTTCAAGTTAGCAGTTCTTGCCATCTATAAGTTATTATGTATTTATTCTCATCCAACATATTTTCATTTAGACTTACTTTTCATCTTCAGAAATTCAATTTGAGTGATTTTTACACCTTTCATGCTTCTTAAGTTTTTGCACATATAGACTATAGTTATAAAAATTGTTTTAATGTTCTTTTCTGCTAATTCTAACATCTCTGTCAGTTCTGGGTCATTTTGTGTTGATTAATTTTTCTGCCTATGATAGGTCATATTTTCCTGCTTCTTTGAGTGTCTGATCAATTTTGACTGACTATTAAACCTTGTAAATTTTGCCTTGTTAGGTGCTTCATATTTTTTCTAATTCTTATAAATCTTGAGTTTTGGTTTGAGACAGTTTAATTATTTGGAAATAGTTTAATTCTTTCAAGTCTAGCTTTGAAGATTTGTTATGTGGGATAAAAGAAGTGTTTAGTCTGTTATCTGATTGTTCCCTACTACATAGCCAAGACTTTTCTAACCACTGCACATGAACCATACAGATTCTCAGTCTGGCTGTTAGGAACAGGCACTGCTCCCTGTCCTGTGTGCATGCAAGGTCCTTTCCCTTTAATTCTTTTGAGTAGTAATTTCTTCACACACATGCACCAGTCACTGCTATACCTACTACCTCAGGGGTTCCTTTGCCGATCTTCAGAGTTTCTCTCTGTGTCAGGCCCTGTTTTCTAATTCTTTTTCGTTTCCTTGGATTCTGAGCTCTGTCTTTGAAGCTTAGAATACTTGCCTGGATTTCTCCTCTCAGAAGCAAGGCCTGGAAACTTTTTTTAAATGTTTATTTTGAGAGAGAGAAAGAGTGAGCAAGCGAGCACGAGCAGTGGAGAGGCAGAGAGAGAGGGAGAGAGGGAATCCCAAACAGGCTCCACACCATCAGCGCAGAGCCCAGCATGGGGCTCAACTTCATGAACAGCAAGATCTTGACCAGAGCTGAAATCAAGACCGGATGCTTAACCCACTGAGCCACCCATGCACCCCGGCCTGGAAGCTTTCTTAAGACAGTAAGATGGGGCAATTGTAGGGCACACTTGTGTGTTTCTCATCTCTCAGGGATCACTGTTCTTTACTTCCTGATGTCCCATGTTTTGAGAACTGTAGTTTCATATATCTTGTTCAGTTTTTTGGTTGATTCGAATAGGACAGTATTTTTTTGGTGTCTGTTGTATGTTGTAGCCAAAAGTGATTGTTGGGATGCTGAAATTTAAGATTTAGTAGTTATGAATAATTCCAGGTGAAGATACATAGAGTTGGACCGTAGGTATGAATGGAGTAGAGGCATGAAGGTCATTTAATGAGTCATCCACATGGACTTTGAAGTCATCTAAGTAGATGGATTTGAGATAGAGAGTAAGACTTTAAGCCAAGAGCCAAAGTTGCGGAATTTTAATACTGCATGTTTTATGTGTTTGGTTGGGAAAATACTCTTTTAAAATTATGTTAAATTCTCTTATCTTTTCTTCTAGAACCTTCTGACAACTTAAGGGAGATTCTCCAAAATGTGGCCAAATTGCAAGGAGTATCAAATATGAGAAAACTAGGCCATCTGAATAACTTTACTAAGGTAAGCAACTTGAGTCTTTATTAATATGATCATCTAAAATTCTGGTCCTTATACTTACTTCCGATGCTTTTTAACTACCATTAACAAATTCTTGGGGAATCACCCAATATTAGTGCTTTCCTCTGCTGCTGCTCATGGATTTTGTTATGTGTTATTAATTACAGTGTATTTGAATAATGGAAGTATTATGTGCTGCTTGTAGAAAATTTGGTAGGTTCAGAAAAGAATAAAGAAAACAGTCACTAAGAAGTCCATCTTCCAGTCTTCAGGATTTTTCACATGTGTTTCTTTTGCCTTTTTAATAATAACTCATTTTTATGTGATAATATATGATAAATGTTTATAGTTAATAAGTATGTGTGTGTGTGTGTGTGTGTGTGTGTGTGCGTGTGTGTGTGTGTGTGCACACACCATAATTTCTAGAGAAATAATAAAACTTCCTCTCTCTTTTCCCTGATATTCTATGTCCATTTTCTGGATCTCAGTTAGAGCCTAGGATAAACATAGGGGCCCTCATCCCAAATAAATACTGACTTGATCTTTGTTAGAATCCAAGAATTCTTGACTTTGATAGACGGTAGGTTTTTGAAGCAATTCTGGACAACCAACTCTTGGAAACACTAAAATGCCTGTTATTTGAGGTGATGCCATAAATAGGAAACAGAATGGTTCCTTTGGGAAAAATTACTATTTTTTTTTAGTTTACTAAATATACATTGTTCTGCTACATTTTAAATTTGGGAATAATTATATATTTTAGCCCCGTACTACTCAAAGTGTGACCCACAGACCAGCAGCACTGGCATCACCTTGAAGCTTGTTTGAAACGTACTGCTTAGCTCCACCCTAGACCTAATGAACCAGAATCTCCATTTTAAGAAAGATTCTCAAATAAATTGTGTGTACATTAAAGTTTGAGTGGCACTGTTTTAATCTTTCCAAAATGTTTAATTAATAATTGGATATGGCTTGGACTTTATTTCACAGGTATAAACGGATAAAATATAGTCACTGCGTACCAAAATTGTTTTTTCAGTATGGTGATGTGAAATAATGCTCTATATAGAGTGGATTTTTTTTCATAGTTAGAGAAGTAAGTACATACATGTTAATTTTTCTTTTGTGAAGTTTGGAATATTCTGGCATGTATTTTTTTTTTTATTATTTTTTTGTAACATTCATTTTTGAGAGACAGAGACAGCGTGAGTAGAGGAGGGGCAGAGAGAGAGGAAGACACAGAATCTGAAACAGGCTCCAGGCTCTGAGCGGTCAGCACAGAACCCGATGCGGGGCTCAAACTCACAGACTGCGAGACCATGACATGAGCCAAAGTCAGCAGCTTAACCAGCTGAGCCACCCAGGCGCCCCTGGCACGTATTTTTATATAACATGAGAAAATTATATGAGGGACAAGAAAGTTAATTTGTTTATTTATGTATTTAAAAATTTTTTTTTAATGTTTATTTATTTTTGAGAGAGAGTGAGAAACAGAGTGCAAGCAAGCAGGGGAGGAGCAGAGAGAGAGGGAGACACAGAATCCGAAGTGGGCTCTAGGCTCCGAGCTGTCAGCATGGAGCCCGATGCGGGGCTTGAACTCATGAACCACGAGATCGTGACCTGAGCCAAAGTTGGATGCTTAACCAACTGAGCCTCCCAGGTGCCCCTGTTTATTTATTTTTGAGAGAGAGAGAGAGAATATCCCAAGCAGGCTCCGCACTGTCTGCACGGAGCCCGATGCAGCATGTGAACTCACGAACCGTGATCGTGACCTGGGCTGAAAATCAAGAGTCGGATGCTTCACTGACTGAGCCACTCAGGCACCCCAGAAAGTAATATTTTTAAAGCAACTTCCAAAAACATTGAATAAGTGCTTGAGAAAGAGTTTTCCAAAATATCCGTAGGTATGTTTTCATTTTTTAATGAATGTAATGAAAATACTCAAATGCATTCTTCAGTGTGCTCATCAGCTAATGTCAAGTCTTTTAGACCCAAAGTTCTTTCAAGATTGTAATGGTATCTCCTGGTTTCACTCCCTTCTATTAAATTTCCCAGTTTTATCTCACATTCTTCACTCATCTTGAATAAATCTTAACCATTTGCCTAGATTTAACCATTTAAAACAAATTTAATATAGATTTATGTCCTGTTTGAACTCATGGTTCCTGTCATAATCAGGTTGACATCTTGATACGTAGTTCCACATCTTTTGCCAGCTGGGATTCTGAAAGTTGGGAATGGATGTAAGGATGGCAGTGATTTCTTTTTTTTTCACTCTGGCACTAGTATGGATCTTAAGGCAATATTAAAAATCTAGAGCACATCATCCAGTAGAAGTATAATGCAAACCACAAATATAATTTAAAATTTTCTAGTACCACACTAAAAAAGGAAAAAGAAGCATGCAAAATTATTTTTAACAATACATTTTCTTTAATCCAGTACATCCAGATTATTGCATTTGATATAATTAGTATAAAACATTAATGATGAAATGTTTATTAATATTTTTATACTAAATATTTGAAATCAAATATGTATATTATTCATGTAGTACATCTTAATTCAGACTAGCCACATTTACAGTGCTCATAGCAACCTGTGGCTAGTAAATACTAACCATAATGGACAGTACATATATAGGCTTTTTGGAATAGTAGTAAAATTAAAAGCATTAATTTTAGGAATCTGTTGGACACCTTTTTCCTTTCTCTATTTTCCATTTATTTCTGTCTCAATCTCAGGTTCTCTGGGTTAAGGTCACTTGCCCTCTCCCTTCTTCCCTTTTCCATTTCACTGTTTCTGTATCTTTGAATTTTACCCACAGTATTTCACTAAGTTGTTTTCTTTACTTGGTCTTTCCTTGATATGTGTTCTCCCACTCTCTTTTCCCCCGTCTTCCCTTCACTCTCTCCTTCTCTGTTCTCTTTCTTTCCTTCTTCCCTTCTTCCCCTTTGTCACCTCTCTCTTCACCTTTCTCTACCCCCTTCCCTCTGTCTCTTTCCCTCATTTCTCTCTTCTTTCCCTGTCTCTTCCCCCATTGTACCACTGTAGATAACAGAATGATTTATCTCCTTAATAAAGGCCCTAGGCTTGGGGGCTTCTTGTATTCTTGTTTTTTGTTTTGCTATATCCTCTCTTTGTAATTTTCACATTTCCGTCTGGCCCTTGTGCTAGCTTATAGCAACCTTCTATTTGCTATTATAAATTATTTATGGATTTAAAACCAGAAAACCCGACTTACTAGAATTTGTCTACAATATGAGGCACTAAACCTTGAGTTGGGGTCTGAGGGACTCTCCCATTAGTAAAGTCCATGAACACTGGACTTGATAAAATCAGTTTTCTGCCCTATGATAACAATGGGAAAAACATGAGCTTTAGATCAAATAGAGACTTACAGCCTAGCTCTGACCCTAACTAGCAAGGCAGTCTCAGGCCGATTTCTTTACTCAGGTAAAGAGGCAAGGTCTCAGTACAATGCCTGGCACACAATATGTACTTCGTAACAGGTAGTGCCTTTGTTTTTGTTTGCTTTTGTATTTTTTGCCATTTTTATAGTTGTTTTTTTGTTTTTTGTTTTTGTTTTTCTTGGCTGACTCTAAGGACATGAGTCTGCTTAAGAGTTCACAAATTGCAGATTGGTAAGCTGTTACTGTAACAGGATTTTTTTGACCTCAGTAATTCCGACATATTGGGCCAGATAATTATTTGTTTTGGGAGGCTGTCTTCTTCATTGTAGTATGTTTAACAGCATCCCTGCTTCTATCCCCTGGATGCCAGTAGCACACCTCCACCAGTTGTGACAAACAAAAATGTCTCCAGACACTGCCAAATATTTCCTTGGGAACAGAATTGCCCCTGGTTAAGAACCACCACTGTAAATAAATGGCTGTAGATTTTATTATAAAATTTCTTCAAGCACCCTGTGCAAAATAAATGCTTACTGTAAATTTAATCATAATATAATATGCCTTTGAATTCCATTTTGTTGGAGAGCTAAGTTTGTAAACATTTACATAGCTGGTATTTCTGTAAAATCTGTAAGTTCATTTCCTTGTATGGTTAGAAATTCTGAGAAATCTGTATGAATATCTTTATAGAATAAGTAAATAAGAAAAATAATTATGATGCCACTTAGACTAGTTAGGAGTTGGTTGGTCCCCCTTCTCTGTGTTCCCATAACAGATTATGTGTGTCTACTAAATTTTATCTGTTCTCTTGTTATTATTTGTTGTGGGTTACTGTCTTATTAAACTGAGTTTCTTAAGCACAAATCACATGTAGTATTTATTTTTCTACTCTTCATTTTTACTCCAAAGCCTGGTATGTAACAAGTGTTTAATTAAAGGTTTTATATTACATTGAGAAGATTTTGCATTTTAAATATGAGTTTTTGTCGTACTACTAGTTGTTTTGTTATGAAGTAGAAGCTTGCTGTTAGGATTAACTTAATTTAGTAGATCAGTGGGGCTAAAATCTTTTAGAGAGTAGACCTCATCTGCAGAAATAAACTTCCTTTTAAGGCATGAAGAGAGGGTGCTAGTGATGTGATCCTGTAACCATGTGAATGTCACACACCCATGCTTGCCTTCTGACATCATTGCACTAGATAAAGTAGTGTGTATAACAGACTGCTGATGAATATAATCTCAGTATCCTATTTTTAAAACTGACAACATGCTTATAATCTAAAGACCTGTTTAAAGATGAAACTATTTCAGGTCTTTACATTCTAAAAGTTCTCTTTTCCTATATTTCATCTCCTATTCATATTGAAAGTTCCAAAGGAGTCTTTATTTGGTACTGTTTTTAAAAAAAACTTCAAAAATAGTATAAGCTAAATATAAAAAATTAAAACAGCACAGAACAATATATGGTAAAAAGTGAAAGTCTTCTCTCAGATACCCTTCCCATCTTCCTCACCACTGTGACAAAAATGCCATTCTCTAGAGGTAACCACTAGGAAGTATTTACCCTTCTCTGATATGATTGTGTGTGTGTGTGTGTGTGTGTGTGTGTGTGTGTGTGTGTATTTCATTGAGTTGTGAGAATTAAATGAGTGAAACAAAAAGTTGTGTTTAATATAGTGCTCAGTTTATTTACCACTTATTATATATGTATGCACAAAGGTTTTTTTTTTAAATAAGATCATGATATATGTTGATTTATAGTTTGCTTTTTTCTACTTTCCAATATATCATAGAATCCTTTCCTTTTTATAAATATAGATCTACTACGTTTTTATAACTGCATGTATGTGTGTAGGTATATATATGTGTAGATATAGTCACAAAATATATGTATATGTATACAAATATGTATATTCATACACATACATACATACATATACCATAATTTAATCATTTCATCATTAAAAAATATTTTCCCTTTTTGCTATTTTAAATCATGTATAGTAACACTTGTGTACTTCCTTGTGCTGAATAGAATTTTTGAAGTGTGATTACTTAGCCAAAGCCTTTGTATTTCTTATTTTAAAACCTGCTTTTACAGTGCGTTCTGTGGGTGTCTGGGTGGCTCAGTCACTTGAGTGTCTGACTAATTTTGACTTGGGTCTCGATCCCAGGGTCATGAGATTGAGCCCTGCATTGGGCTCCACGCTGAGCATGGAGCCTGCTTAAGATTATCTCTTTGTCTCTCCCCCTAACCCCTCTCCCTTGCTCATGCATGCACTCTCTCTCTAAGGAAAAAAAAAAAAAAAAAAAGGCACTCAGAAAAGACCATGATGTGGAAATCTTATCTGTGATGATATATACATGTATATTTTTTAAAGTTTGGATTACTCAATCTGTTGCTTATTTGGGAGAACTATTCATTTAACCTTCAGAGCAATATGAGTAAAATGGGAATAACATAGCATTTAACTGCCCTGTTTTAATTGATCATTATCTTTTTTAAAAATTGTACTTTTAATAAGCATCTCAGATATTTTAATTACCTAGAGGTAGTTTAGACTTCTATTTTACCTTTGTCAGAATATAATATTGTTGATTGCTCCTTTTGGATAACTCAGTTTTTATAAGAAAGCCTTATAAGAAACAAATTCAACAAACTTAATTCAACAGAGCTAGAGTTAAAAAAAAGTTATTTGCTCTCATGATGAGGAAAACCAAATGTTGTGTCCTAATTTCAAACAAAACAATTCAAGGGCTGAGAAAATGTTAATTGCATTCTGTCTTTCCCATTTCACAGCTCTCTTTTTTTTTTAAAGTTAGCTTCATTCTGAAACACCTTCCATTTGGCTAAGATACATCATCTTTACAGCTCTCCTAAAAGGAGAGGGTAGCCCTCTCTTATTGTCTTCTATACGTTCTCTCATTTTGGTCACATTCAGCTAGGCATTGTAACCGATAGTCATAAAAACACATGGGATGGGAGCAACAGAAACCCAGTGAAAAGTGTGATGTCTAATAATTTTGCATTTTGCATCAGTATCTGTTAGGATACGGATTCTTATATTTTGAAAGGTCTTCAGTGATTTCTAAGCATAATTCATGATTTTATTCTTAACACACTTACGTGATAGAGAAGGCAGTGTTACATTTTAATAACTTATACAGGAGACAAGAAATTACCAGAAATGGCTAAGATAGTAGTGGACAAACTACTACTTAATGACAGAAGATTAATTAGTAATTCAATCAGTTGTTGAAGCAGGGTAAGATTCTCATTGTTTAAACGCACCAGTTTAGGGTTCTTCTTGCTGGTTTTGGCCTATTCCTAGAGTAAGACTTAAGGGGTTTAATTTGTACTTTAGGGTTTGGTTATTTAAATTAGGAGATTATTAGTAAAGTAGTGAGTCAGTCACTATAAGAATTTTATACTAGAATAGTTTATTCCTAATATTTTGAAACTTCTAATAGGTGAACTCTTGGTGATGGGAAGTGAAACTATTTTTTTTCTGGTAATTAAAAATTCAGAAATCTTACCAGTGTCTTCTGTGATTTCTTATTCTTATGTGAATTATTTACATATAGAAAGCTTAGTCTTTACTTGGGATAATTCTAATTCAAAAAGGATATTTTCATTTAAGACTAATTAAGAAGATCCTCTTCTATAATTCTGGAAACAAAAACATGAATTAACCACATTGAAAGCATCACCCTAACATTTATTACTATCTTTGGGAATTAGGCACTGAAAATGACAAATATGCTGTTTTGTTATAAATTGTTCTTTTTAGTTTTTACTTGTGATATTCCAGTTTCCAACTGAGTGGACATTTTTCTCAGAAGTATGTCTTGCAGTTAAAAAAAAAAAAGAAAAGAAAAAGAAATGTTTCTTGCAGTTGAAATTTTTATCTTGCAGTGATACTAGATAGCAGAAAATGATAGTCCTTTCAAAATACTTTTCAAATTGTGGTTTTTGGAGATCATAATAATAACTTTGAGAGGTTTTTTTTTTTTAATTTTCCATCAAAACTGCTAACTCTAACAGATGTTAAATGATGGACAGTCATATATTTTGTGTCTAAAAGGTGAGTAATTTGGGAATTGCGTTTCTCTGAATCTATAGTTTTCTACAAGGATACCTGGCAAGTGTGAAGAAGATAGTACAAAAAATGAGAACCAAGTACATACTTAAGCTACTTAAGTACTCTACCAACCCTTGACAAGACTTTGTTTACTTTATTTCTAGGATTTCAAAGTATTTTGTATTGTTAACATCCATTGGTACTGTAGCAGAAAAAAAATGGAATTACTGCCTTTTTAGGAATTGAGATAAACAAATCAGTTTAAGAAAGTATAACATTTTTCCCATTTTAAAAACAATATTTTATATATGTTGATATAAACAACTTGTAAGCTTCATTTTTCTATTGTTTGAGTTGGAATATGTCCAAGGTTTAAGTGAGCATAATACTATGATAAGCAGTTGTTGGTTTTTTTTTTTTTTAAATAATGTATGGTACCATACAGTGACAATGCTAGTAATCTCAAATACATGGAAATCTCAAATACTAATTTATGTTTAATAGTGTTAAGTGTAGTTTTTATGTGTGTTTCAATCCTTTGAAATGGGCAGTTTTTTTTTTTTTTCAATATATGAAATTTATTGTCAAATTGGTTTCCATACAACACCCAGTGCTCTCATCCCAAAAGGTGCCCTCCTCAATACCCATCCCCCACCCTCCCCTCCCTCCCACCTCCCATCAACCCTCAGTTTGTTCTCAGTTGTTAACAGTCTCTTATGCTTTGGCTCTCTCCCACTCCAACCTCTTTTTTTTTTTTTTTTCTTCCCCTCCCCCATGGGTTTCTGTTAAGTTTCTCAGGATCCACATAAGAGTGAAACCATATGGTATCTGTCTTTCTCTGCATGGCTTATTTCACTTAGCATCACACTCTCCAGTTCCATCCACGTTGCTACAAAAGGCCATATTTCATTCTTTCTCATTGCCACGTAGTATTCCATTGTGTATATAAACCACAATTTCTTTATCCATTCATCAGTTGATGGACATTTAGGCTCTTTCCATAATTTGGCTATTATTGAGAGTGCTGCTATAAACATTGGGGTACAAGTGCCCCTATGCATCAGTACTCCTGTATCCCTTGGGTAAATTCCTAGCAGTGCTACTGCTGGGTCATAGGGTAGGTCTATTTTTAATTTTCTGAGGAACCTCCACACTGTTTTCCAGAGTGGCTGCACCAATTTGCATTCCCACCAACAGTGCAAGAGGGTTCCCGTTTCTCCACATCCTCTCCAGCATCTATAGTCTCCTGATTTGTTCATTTTGGCCACTCTGACTGGCGTGAGGTGATATCTGAGTGTGGTTTTGATTTGTATTTCTCTGATAAGGAGCGACGTTGAACATCTTTTCATGTGCCTGTTGGCCATCCGGATGTCTTCTTTAGAGAAGTGTCTATTCATGTTTTTTGCTGAAATGGGCAGTTTTTATGTGTGTTTTTAGTTAGCTGTTTTGGAAAAAATAATAGTTAATTTCACTTGTTTTACGCGTTTATGACCAGAGTACAGTTCTCCAGACTTTAGAGTCATACTATTTTTGAGGCTGGAGATATGAAATAAAGATGGTAATATTCAGTTATTTCTTTATTTTTTATATCCAATCTCCCCTCCTCCTTTGTCCCTGTGTAACTAATTTTAATACAAAATTGTAGTAACATTTTTCACGGTGGACTCTGGACCCCGACTGGCTTGGTCAGATTTCTGGCTTTACCACTTAATAGTTTTTTGGCCTTGGGAAGTCATATTACCTACTATCTTCAAGCCTCATTTGTCTTCATTTACAAAAATATTATTTTCTAGGGTTAACAAGATTAATAGTCAATAAATGTTATTTCTGTTCCTATTCATGAATTCTTTATATAGTTAACCATCCCTAGGTTATATACTACATATTCAATATATATTAACATTTCTAAAATACAGAAAAGCAGAGAGGAAAATAAATTACCTATGATTGCATTTTCATTTTTGGTGTTAAAATATTGATGGTATAGACTTTTTAAATATGTATCTTAAAAAAAAATACATCTTTTAGAATTTTTTCCATCTTACCAGGGTACATTATGCATGTTTTTCCTTATGTTTAAATATTATATAATATTAATAGGTTGTGTAAGTTTCCTCCTTTATGAACATTTTGTTTCTAGTTCTTTACCATTGTAAATAATGTCATGAGCCTCTTATGCTTGAACCACTTTACATTTTAGATTAGTTTGTTCATATAAATCACCAAAAGCAGATCCTGACCATAGTACATTTTTCCAATTTTTAAAAAATGTTCACTTATTTGTTTATTTTTTGAGAGAGTGAGCATGCACGAGAGAGCATGCAGGAGCAGGGGAGGGTCAGAGAGAGAGGGAGAAAGAGAATCCCAAACAGGCCATTAGGGCAGAGCCTGACATGAGCCCACAAACCTTGAGATCATGATCTGAGTGGAATTTGAGTCGTATTCTCAACCAACTGAGCCACCCAAGTGCCCTGCATTTTTCCAATTTATTTTACAAAATGTTTTCGGTTTATAATTTCAGTTTATAATGCCGACAGTGTATTATCTTATTTGGAATAACCATGTTAAAAAGGAATTTCTTGCTAGTTTGGTAAACTTTGTTTCAAATGGCACTTTTCAGTGTATTTGGTTCAGAATTTAGGAAACAGGAAATACGTCATGTTATTAAATTCTTTCTACTTTTTCTTGGCCTCTTCTCAGTGATCTTTCCCCAACTTGTTTAGGCCTTTCACATTATAAGAGCCTGCTTATATTACTTTGCTATGTGAGGATAGAATGTTAAGGGCGGAATTATGTATTCCCAAAATTCGTTGAAACCTTCACCCTCAGTACCTCAAAATGTTTATGCATTTGGAGATACGGCCCTTAAAGAGGCAGTTGAGGTAAAATTAGGTAATATGGGTGATCCGCAGTGCAATATGACCAGTGTCCTGATAAAACAAGGAGATTAGTACAAAGATATACACAGAGGAACAACCATATGAAGACAGAGAGAACCAAGGAGATAGGACCTCAAAACAAAGAATCTGTCAAGATACATTGATGTTCTTGCCTCCAGAATCATGAGTAAGTAAGTTTCTGTGTTTGAGCCACCTGGTCTGTGGTATTTGTTATAGCAGCCCTAGCAAACCAATACAAGCCCTTAACCTTTTGCTTATCATAGTTTTACAAATATTTTTGACGAATATGTCATTTAACTTTTAGGTATACAGTTGGCTTTTTAGAGATATATAAATTTTCCTCTCTTTTGTCTCAAAGCTTAGGAAATCTTACATTGTATTTTAAATCTATATCTATGTATAAAGATGTCCTCATCCTCCCATTTTTTAGTACTTTTAACATTGCAACAAAATGCAATAAAAATAACAAAATTTCATGCCGTTTGAAAGTCTGTAGCTTCTTTGTTCGTCATATTTCAGAATTTTGAGGATTTTATAACATAAACATTTTGGATAAAGACCTGTGAACAAAAACTTTTCAGCTTGTTTTGCCTATTTGCTTATTTACACAGCATTTCCTTACCACACAAAGTGATCATTTGTGTAGTGTCCTTCCCTGCTATGAAAATATTGCGTTATCTTATAGCTACTCTATTCCTATTCTCTTCCTTCTTCTATTTGGAACATTTCTTTTTTGCCTTTTTTTTTTTTCCTTCTAAAGAAGAAACTGGATAGGAAATTTTATAAGGAGCCTACCAATAAGATAGGATTAGCTTTTTATTTCTACAGTTTTGTGCCTTTTAAAATACGTTCTTGGGTCCATTCCTTTCACAGAGACCGATGTGATGGCCACCACTTTGGTTGGTTTATTCTGTATGGTTAAGATGTTCATAACTTCATACTGAGGAAGAATAATAGCACTTGGAATCCCTTCTGTTTCTTCAGTGTTAATTAAATGATCAATCTCTTGAATTCATTTCAGTTAGGTCCTCCAAATAACTTGAGAAACTTCTATGTAACTTTTAGGTAAAAGTCAGTTTTCAAAACTCAGACTAAAGTGGTATATACCATCCAGGTGGGAGGGAAGTAGTTAGTATTAGATCAGTGTTCTTAATGAAAACAAGGAAAGCCTGTTTGAAGAAGGTATAGCAGGAAACTGCTCAGTCAGAAAGAAATATAGGAGCCAAAGCTTTGGAGAAGGGAGAAACTTGTGGAGGTGAGTTTACTTCTCCAACAACTTTTGCCAGGAGATACTGGCTACTTTATTTATTTATTTATTTTTTTTAATTTTTTTTTTTCAACGTTTTTTATTTATTTTTGGGACAGAGAGAGACAGAGCATGAACGGGGGAGGGGCAGAGAGAGAGGGAGACACAGAATCGGAAACAGGCTCCAGGCTCCGAGCCATCAGCCCAGAGCCTGACGAGGGGCTCGAACTCACGGACCGCGAGATCGTGACCTGGCTGAAGTCGGACGCTTAACCGACTGCGCCACCCAGGCGTCCCACTGGCTACTTTAGAGTGTGGGCAGAGAGCTAGGGACGCAGACCTTAGGCCCAGGAGTACTCAGCAGAAAAAACAGCACAGACTTTTGGTGGAGACCTAGGGGCAATCTACTAGAAGGAGATTCTTGTCTCAGTACATTTGTTGAATCCTGGGACTATCTGAGATGGGAAACCTAAAAATCTAAAGCAAAAGAATATTTGAAAATAAGGATGGAGCTTGTAGTGTTTTTGTAAGACAGAAATAGGTATGTCATCCTCTTGGGACTAATTCCCTCAACAATAAATAAGTTTCAGTTGAAACTTAGGTTTCAGTTGAAAATAGGTTTCAGTTAAGACCTGGGGAGTGGGGAGGAAAAGGGAAAACCAGAGGTAGATTGAAACTTACCAGAGCAGCAACTTTTCTGTACTTAGTATTGTCCAGTGACCTAACAAAGAGGATAAACCCTCTGTAGACAAAGATATTATCAGGAGTCTGTACAAGTTTTTATATACAAAGATTACAGGGTATATCAAGAGACAGGACTGCATGACTACAATGAAAGGAAGAACATAGTAGAAACGGATCTACAGGCAATCTACATCATTCACATACATTTATATAATAAGCAATTCAAATATTTAAATTATTATTTACATGTCAAGGAAATAGAGGAAATATGGAGAGAATAGGTGAAAATGAAGATTTTTTTTTTTTTTATTATTGATATGTGTAAAGTTAGATGAAGATTCAAGAATGGTAAAACAGTGTCTAAAAATTAAGAACTCAATAGACGGGTGTGGTAGAAGATCAGATAGGCTGGATCAGAAGATAGATAAATAGAAAATATCTAGCCAAAGCACTGAGATAAGAGAATGGAGAAAATAGAAAACAGGTTTTAGAGATTTGCAGTATACACCAAAGGATCTGACATTTGAATTACCAGAAAGAGAAGAGAGGGAATTGGGCAATAAGTAATTTTGAAGAGATCATGTACAAAATTTTCTAAAACTAATTAAAATATATCAAACCAGAGATTTGGGAATTTCTGTTTTCCTAAGCAGGATAGATACAGAGAAAACCACACCTGAACACTAAGATTGCTGAAAAACAAAGAGAAAAAAAATCTTCAAAAGAGCCAATAGTAAGACTGATAACAGACTTTTCAATAGGGATAATAGAAACCATCTTGAAGCTTTTAAGAAAATAGCAGCTAACCCATAAATCTATAAATCCAGGAAGATAATCCTCCAAAAAATAAAGTGAAAAAAAAATTTCCATGTAAACAAATTTTAAAGAATCTGTTACCAGCAACCTTGGCTAAAAATTAAGTAAATAAAAACACCCAATAAAACAAGTCAACAACAAACTGAGGATTCTTTAGACAGAAGGAAGAATATCCTGTTAAGATAACACTGAGATGAAGCATAATGGAAAAGGTGAAATTGTTGGCAAATATAAATTGATATTGACTAAATATTAACTGAAAGTAAAAATAACCGTGATGTGTTATGGGGCTTGAAACATCGGTAGAAAAACAACAGTAAAGTGAAAGGTGAGGGTAGTAAATGAAATTCAAGTGTTTTAAGAGTCTAGCATTGTTGAGGACATGGTAAAGTAATAATATCTGTTAGACTGTTACTAGTTAACAGTGCACATTGTAATCTCAATGGTAACCATTAAAAGATAGTTTTAAAACTGTAAACTTATTGAGGGGGGATAAAGAATAATAAAGCATAATTGGTTGATTCAAATGAAAACAAAAAGGAGGGTTAAAGAAACCTAAAACTGGCAGGTCAAATAAAAACACAGTAATGCAGTAGAAATAAATATGCATACTTGAACAGTAATAAAATCATATATTTTCTGATATTTGTTGGAGATAAATACTATATTTTTCAGTCTAAAAGGGAATGTATACATAAATAGACAAAAATACATAACACATTCACATACTTTTGTTTTCTGACAGCTTCTTTGTGATATTGGCCATAGTGAAGAAAAATTGGGTTTTAACTATGAGGATATCATAATTTGGTAAGTATAGTTTAGTTCTCTCCTTCACCTCTCTGGATTTTAGTAATTTCAAATTTACTAATTCTAAACCAAAAAGATAGTGTGACACCTTATATTTAATTTTGTGGAAACAGTTGTTTGAATATTAGAAAAATTTATGATCTCCAGTACTTAAAAAATAATTTTTTTTAACGTTTATTCATTTTTGAGGGACAGAAAGAGACAGAGCATGAGCGGGAAAGGGGCACAGAGAGGGAGACACAGAATCTGAAACAGGCTCCAGGCTCTGAGCTGTCAGCGCAGAGCCCAGTGCGGGGCTCGAACTCACAAACTGAGATCATGACCTGAGCCGAAGTCGGAGGCTCAACCGACTGAGCCACCCAGGTGCCCCGGATCTCCAGTACTTTTTAATTGTTATCCTGTTGTTCTTACTGATACTTTTTAATTATCAAAAGTAATTAATCAAAGCTAATGATGGAAAATACATGGATTTCTACTATTTAAGCTCCTAAATTAAATCTGAAATTCATAGAACAAGAGCTCTTAATTATTCCTAAGAACAAGAAGAGCCTGTACAGTTATCTCTAGACCTCCCTTAAGATAGAGTGTGCTGATGGTAGACTTTATTTTCTCAAGCCCACCGATAGAGGCATAATGTTATAATCTCAAGAGCCATCTTTTTGGTGTGCTTAGGAATTAAAACATATATATAGTCTGTGCCTACTGCCATAAAGTATTTATTGGTTTAAACCAGTGATTCTTTTTTTTTTTAAGTTTATTTATTTACTTCGAGAGAGAAAGACAGTGAGTGCACACATGCATGAGCGGGGGAGGGGCAGAGAGGAGGAGAAACAGAATCCCAGGTAGGCTCAGCACCATGAGTACAGAGCTAGTGTGCTGCATGAGCTCACAAACTGTGAGATCGTGACCTGAGCCAAGATCAAGAGTCAGATGCGTAACCAACTCTGCCACCCAGGTACCCCTAAGCCAATGATTCCTTGAGAGGGGTGGAACCAGGTAGGCAGAGAGGAATAGATTGTAGAGGTGTATGTGATATACCTTGAAAAAAGCATATTTAATTTCCCATTGCTTATATAAAACTACAGAAAGTAGGGCAAAATAACATTTTCTTGATTTTTAAGAATATACGAAGCAGCACAGATTACTGAAGTTCCATATTACAGTGAATGATTTTTATATATGTAAAATGACTAGTAGTTTTGCTTATTTCAAATTAAGGAAGAATTTGGTACCATAGTTTTATGTGTATTTGACACTCATGCAGCAAAACTTTTTTGTTTTCCTGCAGTTTGCGGTTAGCTTTATTGAATGAAGCAAAAGAAGTACGGGCAGCAGGGCTACGAGCTCTTCGATATCTCATCCAAGACTCCAGTATTCTGCAGAAGGTGCTAAAATTGAAAGTGGACTATTTAATAGCAAGGTAATTTTACGAGAGCTGTGTTTTTTTTTTTAATTATGTATTAAGTTTTAACATGCATATCATGAAGTGTACAAATTTTTAGTGTAAAACCTGATAATTTTTATAAGTATATACAAACTAGTACCCCATTATCCTAAATAAGAGAATATTTTCAGCATCCCAGTCAACTTCCCTTTTGTCTGCAACCAATACTAAACATTATTCTGCTTTTTCTCATTGTAAACCAGTTTTCCCTGTTCTTGAGCATCATATATTGGAAAATTACGTAGTTACTCTTTTCTTTCCTTAGTGTTACTTGTGAGATTTATCCAGGTTGGTTTTTATTTTAAAGGCTGTGTAATATTTCATGTTATGAATAGACTGTAGTTCATTTTTTCCATTCTATTGGTGATTTTCTGGGTTGTTATCAGCATTTGGCTATTTTGGGTAAAGCTGCCCTGAACATTCTTTTTCTTCTTTTTTGTTTGTTTTGTTTTTGAGAGAGAGAGAAAGCACATGCTTGCACGGGGGAGAGGCAGAGAGAGGGAGAGAGATAATCCCAAACAGGTTCCGCAGGCTCCATGCTGTCAGCCCAGAGCCCCATGCAGGGCTTGATCTCAGGAACCGTGAGATCGGGACCTGAGGTGAAATCAAGAGTTGGGCGCTTAACCTATTGAGCGCCTGAACATTCTTATAGGTGGACATATGCGCTACTTTCTCTTAGGTATGTGTAGGAGCTGCTGGATCATAGGTTTATGTCTCGTTAGCTTTCCTAAATACTGCCATTTTCCCATAGTGATTGTACTGATTTACATTCCTACCAATGATGTTGGAAACTTCCAGTCTCTCAACATTTTCATCAGCACTTGCTTTCAGTTTTTACTTCTAGACTTTCTGCTGTAGAGTTCATTTTGAGTTTCCTTGTGGGTTTTATTTTTTGGGGTTTTTTGTTTGTTTGTTTGTTTAGTTTATTTAGTTTTTTAGAGAGAAAGGCTCTGTCAGTGCAGAGCCTGATACAGAGCTCAAACTCATGAACCATGAGATCATGACCTGAGCCGAAATCAAGAGTCAGACGCTTAACTAACTGAGCCACCCAGGCGCCCCGAGTTTCCTTGTGGTTTTAGTTGGCATTTCCCTAATGAGGAATGATGTTAAGCACCTTTCATTTGTTTGTTGGCTATTTGGACATCCTTGTCTTTTGCTCATTTGTATATTGAATTGTCTGTCTGTCTCATTATATAGGAGTTCTTGATGTTCTGGATATGATTCCTTTCAACAGGAGTATGTATTGACAGTATCTTCTCCAAGTCCGTCTGTTTTGCCTTTTGTCTCTTCCTAAATAATAGAATCTGATTTTATAGTTAATGTTCCTGTACTCTTAGAAGATACTATGCTATGTTTTCCCCGAAAGGTTTTATTCCTTTGTATGTTTAATTAGGCGTCAGGTCATGATTCATTTTTATGGATATGCAGTACATTTTAGCAGCATTTATTAAAGAGATTTTCTTCTCTTGTCTAGAGTAGTGACACTTCTGTTGTAAACCAGATAACTGATAGTTACGGATCTGTTTTTACATTCCCTAGTCTCTTTAGTTAGTCTGTCTGTCTGTTCTTGCCCCTGTTTCTCACTGTTTTAATGACTGCAGCTTGATATGTGTTAATATCTGTTGGTGTAAGTCCTCCAACTTTTCTTCAAGACTGTGTTGGCTATTTTATGTCCTGTATTTTCGTATAAATTTTAGAACCAACTTGTCCATTTCCTTAAAACATTCTAGGATTTTAGTGGTAATTGCACTGAAGTTTTAGATTAATTTGGGGTGAATTGATATCTTAATATTGCATACTCTAAACTTTTATTTACTTGGAACTGTAATGTCTCTCAACAGTATTTTGTAGTTTTCTGTGCAGAGGTCTTGCACATATTTGTTATGTTTATTCTAAGGTACTTTTTAATGATAGTGTTAATGTAAGTTAAATTTTTTCTTTCTCATATTTTTTGCTGCTAATATATGAAAAATAATTGTGAGTTTTTGGGTTTTGGTTTGGATAGTCAACTTTATTTAGTGATCTTGCTAGATTCAATTTTTCAATTCTAATTGTTGTCAAAATTATCTTACAGTTTCTATGTACGTAATCGTTAATTGCAAATGGTGACTGTTTTATTTCTCCCTTTCTAAGTTTAGTATCTTTCTTGTTTGCATTCCTGAAGTAAACACCACGTGTTCGTTGTGTGTTTTGTCCTTTTTATTTTTTATTATTTTTTTTTTTAATTTTTTTTTTTAACATTTATTTATTTTTGAGACAGAGAGAGACAGAGCATGAACGGGGAGGGTCAGAGAGAGAGGGAGACACAGAATCTGAAACAGGCTCCAGGCTCTGAGCAGTCAGCACAGAGCCCGACGCAGGGCTCGAACCCACATACCGCGAGATCGTGACCTGAGCCGAAGTCGGACGCTTAACCGACTGAGCCACCCAGGCGCCCCTGTTTTGTCCTTTTTAAATATTATCTGAATTTGGTTTGATAATATTTTGTGGAAGATTTTTGTAGCTAAGTTCATGAATGGTATTGGCTTATATTTTTCCATTCTTCTAATGTCCTGGTTTAGTTTTGGAACCAAGAAGTTGTTTTTTGTTTTTTGTTTTTTGCTTTGTAAAACAACTAGGGAAGTGTTGCCCTATTTTTATGTTCCCTAGAAGACTTTATGTAAGATGGATACTATTATTGTTGTTGGTTTTTTCCCCCCAGAATTTACCAGTGAATCTAGGCAGAGGGTTTTCTTTAAGTAGTTTTAAGATTATGGATTCAATTTCTTTAACACTTATAGTACTATTCAGATTTTCTCCTCCTTTTGCCAATCATTTATATATTTTGAACCATTCATATATAGAATTGTTAAACCTTCACATTGGGCTAATACTTTTATAGTTATGAAATGTCCCTCTTTATTCCTAGGAGTACATCTTTTATGAGGGTTCATGTTACCTCATAGCAATATGGCTATCCTCACTTTGATTTAGGGTTTGCAAGATATATCCTTTACCATCCTTTTACTTTCTGTTATTTTTGTCTTTACATTTAAATTTTCTCACCTGTAAACACCATATAGGTTTTTTGTTTGTTTTTAAATCTAGTTTGATTATCTTATCTTTGTCTTCTAATTGGAACATCTAGACTGTCTAGTGTATTTTAATATGCATGGTCTGTGGACTTTATGCAATGTAATTATATAAATATATATATTTATTTATTTATGAGTTCTTCTTGGTGTTAATTTTCTCATACATTTGAGTTTGTTTGCTATGTTGAGTTTGTCACACTGGTTCTTTGTTTTTGTGTTCCTCCTTTTTGTTTCTTTTGCAATAGTGCACAATTTCTTTTCCTCTTCTATTAATATCTTGGTTATAAAGTCTTCGCTTAGCAGTTGCCCTAGAGATTACAACTCATATCCTTGATATTCAGGTTTAGCATTTTATTACAACCAGAACAATGCAGGAAACCTCTAATGGTTTATATCATCTCCCTTCTGCTCTTTGTATTACTGTTATAGTTTTTATTTCTACATATATTTGTAACCCTACAAAACCCTACTGTTTTAAATTGGAACTGTTGACATTTACCTACATTATTTACTCATTCTGATGTCATTTTTTCTTGTATTTGCACATTTTCATTCATCTTGCATCACTTTCTGTTTGATGAATTTCCTTTACTGTTTCTTGTAATGCAGGTCTTCTTGAGATGAATTCTCTCTCATCTTTTATTTGTCTGTAAATGTTTCTCTTTTTGCCTTCATATTTGAAGGCTATTTTTGTGACTGGTTCCTCTTTTCAATACTTTAAATAAGTTACTGTCTTCTGGATTTTTTTTTTTAACTTGAACAGTAAGTAGTCTCTTGTTGATATTTTGTAAGTGATACATCTTTTTCTCTGGCTATTTAAAAGGTTTTTTTCTCTTCTGTTTTTTCTTCTCCCATGTCTGGGAGAAGTGTTGGATCTGTTCACTGTGCCACAGGTCTCTGATGTCCTTACGTATTTTCAACTTCTGTTGTAAATCTCTGTGCTTTAGTGTGGTTACTGTTTTGTTTGTTTGTTTGTTTTTTTGTTTGTTTGTTTTTTGTTTGTTTGTTTTTTAACTCCGTCCTGCTAGTAAATCAGTCTCTTGAATTTTTAATTTCTGTTACTGTATTTCTATGATTTGTTTTACTCTTATTTAAAGATTCTAGGTCGCTGCTTTATTTCTCCATGTTTCCTTCTATTTACTTTGACCGTATTTATCATAGGCATCTATAGCCTTCTTATGACAACAACAATATGTGAATCACCAGTGTTCTATTTTGGTTGTAATTTTCTTTTCTTGGATTTTGGTGACTTGGCCTTTTGTTTTGTTTTAAAGCATACTTCATATTATTATATGATTGAATGTAAAAATTATGTATTCAGAATATCTGCCATTGGATCATGCTGTTTTCCTCTTAAGACACTTGAGCTTTATTCTAGAATGTTGGCTTATCACACTGATTTCGTTAAAGTTTACTTTTAGCTTTGCCTTTGCTCTATGGAGTGGCTATATTTGGGATCTCAAGTAATAGTTGTAGATGTTTAGCAGAACCTCTTCACCTTGACCAGCCTTGAGTCCTACTATCTATTGTAGAGTGTTATACACCTGCCGAAATTTCTGCTTAATTCCTTAGCTTTGCAGCAGTAGCTTTTTGTTTGGTTTCTTGGATTTTTACCCTGCTTCCGCACAACATAGGAATTGATAGGTGCCTTGGAGAGGAGGTTGCATGAAGATTTGCATTCACTTTCCTATGTTTTCTTTCCTCTGGGATTTTTCCCCTTAAGTCACAGCCACATTGGCTGCACCAAAGTTCAACCTGTCACTCCAGTGTTGCAAGACTTTTGTTTTCTGCTAGGACTCTATTTCCCTAAAAGTGGGGATTGACACGTGCCTCTCGGGACAAAGCCTGGTTGGATGTGGAGCTTGTCCATCTCTTTTCAGAGATTATCATCCATTGCCCTTTTAACAGTTTAAAAGTATTTTAACATACTTTTTTAAGGAAGTATTTTACTTAATCTTTATAGTTGTTTTTGGCTGTAGGGTTGGTCTGATCCAGCTACTTTGTTGTGGCCAGAAATGAGATTCTGTGTTTATTTACTTTTTAATAAAATTGTCTTAGATTTAATTGTATTCAGATAGAAGAAATGCTTTTTCAGTAGCAAACTATCTATATGTATTGATTAGAATAGTGAACTACCTAAACGTAAATAAAAATGAGTTATTCTGCTACATAAACCAATGACTCTTAAGAAATTGAGTAATTTAATAAATTTTACAGAGAAATGTTAGATAAGTGATATCTGAGCATTAAGTTTTGAAGTGCACTTAGATATTAAATTATATTTGGAAAAATAGAATTCCTGTGGCTAGTATATGACTTTTAACTTAGTCATAATATATAAAATGTAGGCTCTGGTTAAAAATCACATTTAAACTAAAACATAAGTTGGAAAACTTTTTCCTTCACAGTTTTTATAAAATTGTGAATTTTATCAAAGATAGATGAATAATCTTTTCAGTAGATTTCTGATACTTAGCTTTTTTATAAGTTCATTATTTCTCTATCGATGTACATAATTCTGTAAATTATTTACTATATTCTTCTTTTCTGGAGTTTTAAATGAAGTAGTTTTGAAATGCTCTATTATAACATATCGCTAGAGAGATGTAAGTTAACTAAATATCTGCTGGTATTGAAAAATCACATGTGTTAAAATTTAAAATACCATATAACATTATGAAGATGGGTCTGATCTGGTGGTATTATACAAAAAAACTGTTTACTAAGATTTTTTATCAATAATTAAATATTTTGTGTATTATTTAGGTGCATTGACATACAGCAGAGCAACGAGGTAGAGAGGACACAAGCACTTCGATTAGTCAGAAAGGTATGCTCTATGTCTGAGAGAAAAGGCAGAGTTTTGGTTTTCATGCTAAATATTTTACATTTTTAGATTTAGACTGTTTTATGAAATCTTTCTAGAAAAAAGGCTAAATTCCCATTAAACATTTTTGCTTGGTTAAAATTATATGAGGTAAATAGGTCTATTAAACCTAGAGGTAAGCATAAATATTCTGTGTGATGTGATCGGGTACAGCTAGCACAATATTTTTTTATAAAATGTTCATTGTAAAGAATACATCAGTCCGCCCTTATTTGCAGTTTTGATTACCCAAGGTCAAGCTTGGTTTGCCTTCTGCCATATGGTCAGGAGGTCTGTGGTAGCCTAATGTTATGTCACAGTACCTAGAGCATCACCTCCCACACGTCCTCACATAGGCATTTTATCATCTTACATCACCACAAGAAGGGGGAGTACAGTCCAATAAGATATTTTGAGAGAGAGACCACAGTCATAAATTTTATTACAATATATTGTTATAATTGTTCTATTTTATTGCTAGTTATTGTTGCTAATCTCTTGTGCCTAATTTATGATTTAAACTTCATCATAGGTATGTAGGTACAGTAAAAAACAGTATACTTGACCCTTGAACAACACGGGTTTAAGCTTCGTGGGTTCACACACACACACACACACACACACACACACACACAGACAATATATGTATACATATGGATTTTTTCGATAAATACAGTACAGAACAGTAAATGCATTATCTCTTCCTTATGATTTTCTTAACAGTGTCTTTGCTCTAGCTTATGTTATTGTAAGAACACAGTATATAATACATGTAACATACAAAATATGTGTTGATTGACTATGTAAGACTTCCAGTCAAAAGTAGGCTTTTAGTATAGTTTACTTATAAAATTCAGTACCATCTGTGGTTTCAGTCATCCCCTGGGGGTCTTGGAACATATCCCCCATGGATAAGGGGGTAGGGAGGAACTACTGTATTTCTTCCTGTAATAGACATGTAAATGAAATTACTGCTTTGATATGTTATTGGAGAAAGAGGATTACTTGTTCCCCACTCTGATTTTTGTTACTTGTATGCTTAGAATTAATACCATTTAAATGCATGTCACAACTAGTTACAAGCTGGTTGTTTTGAAGATGAATTTGGATACAATCCATAGGCAGTTACAATAAGCAGTTCAGACCATGTTACAGGATAAAAGGTCAAAATCTAAATTCTGCAATAGTGTTAAGGATAATCTGTAACACTTCTAATAAGAGGTTTTCAAGGAATTTTTATTGTTATTTAATGTGATACCCTAATGGCAGAAGAACACCGTGAACTAAGAGTTAACTTGGTTAGAAATCAGCTTATGTAAGAATTTTTCGTGTTTCATCCTAGGTATTATGTTTCATCCTAAACATTTATGAGACTCATGCAGTATATAGTTGTTTTAATGTAAAAACATCTAAAATTATTTCAGTTATTTTTAAAACATTAAAAATTTTAACCCTTCTCCTCTTTACCCACCTTTGAATTCAGTGCATACTCCAGGATGGTAGTATGTTGAATTTGCACATTAACTAGATCTCCTCTTTCTCCTTTTTCTTCCAATTGTCCAGCTTGTGGTTAGTAATGGTACCCACAGGTGAGCATAGTAAGGAAGAAGTAAATGAATGAGTGTCTTAAAAAAAATTCACAATTCTAGTAAGAGTGATATTGAAGATAGATTACAATATTTTTGTTACAGGTGAACTATTGCATTGGGACTGTGATTTGACTCTTCAAATTTAAATTTAAAAATTAGATGTATGGTTTTTACTTACTCATACAGTCTCTCCTTCTGCCATGATTTTGAGAATTCAAGAAAACCAAATTTGTTTCTGAAGAACAAAAATAACTTTGGTTATTTGAGTTGATATATGTCCATATTTGTCATACTAGGAATTATGCATGAGCAATTAAAATATATATTAGCATATTAAAAATAAGCCCATCACATATAAACATTTTTATAAAAATAGCCATATTTTCCAAAAAGAAACTTAGTGAACACAATGGCATTACTTGAGATCTTTGAAAATCTCTTAAATGTTTGTCTTGCTAGAAGGTAGTAGCTAGATTGTCATATTTGCCTCTGCACTCAATCTGTTGTGATTTCACATTCTATGGAGCCTCTGGAAGCTTCAGTATATACTTGTGAGAGATGGAGAGTAAAAAAGACAAATAAGGTCTTTGTATTATTATGAAAATAGTTTTAACTTCACAGAATCTCTGAAAATATCCTAGAGACCTAGTTTTCTGGACCATTCTTTGGGAATTGCTGCTCTAAAAATTGCATTCAGAAGAAAAGACAATTCCAGGTAGATTCAAACAGTTAAATTCAGCTTCTCTGAATTATTCAGTAAATATTTTATTTCAGTTTTGTAAAAGGTTTTGGCACGTTACAATTTAGTTTATAAAACATCCCAGTAAAAGTAAACATACCCTTTACAATTTAGTAAGGCTATAAGAAAAATACTATTTTCTTCTGTTCTGAAATAACAGAGTTATTTAAGGCAGATATCATTGGTGAATCCAAGAGCAGGAAAATTGCTTATACCTGGTGGTAGGATACAGGCTCAGAGGAAGAATGATGGCTCAGGGGTCCTTCTTGGTTTAGCTAAAATCAGATAGAGTTAAAAGGAAAATATACTTGCTGAGTGAATAGTGGCCAGTATTGGTTAGAGGAACTGTAATTTCCTTGGTAATTTTAACAACCAAAGTACGTATTTCTTTTTTTTCAGCAACATCTTGGCAACTGACTTAGTAGAAATTAATATTAATATTACAGTGGCTAGGTCACTGTCGTTTTTGGTATGCATTTTAAAAGTTTAAAAATTTTCTATATAAGTATTAATCTTCTTTATTTTTAAAGAAAAGCAAGAAACATTTGTTGTTTTAGGATACCTTGTTCCATGAATAATTAAGGAATATTCATGTTATTTTTCCTTCTCTTTCACCTGTCTCATTCATTTGGAAGATTTTTTTGTTTGCTGGTTCATTTTCAATGTCTTTTGATTCCCCCCCGCCCCCCCCCCCCCCCCCCCCCCCATCCAGGAAATCTTTCCTGGTTTTTGTCTCACTCATTTTCTATATAATTTTCCTGCTTTTCAGCTGTTCCTATTCTTTATCCAATTGAAATTCTACTCATTGCCTTATTGAAGCCGCAATGAAGCCATCAATTTTTTTCATGTATTATTTCTTTATTCATGTAATAAGAGATTAACGTATCACAGATTTTTTACAATTGAAAGGGATTCATTTAGGCAAATCACTTGGCCCTTGATACACAGGATTATAAATCCAGTAACATCTAGTACAGATTAATTATTCCCACTCCAGGGACCTGTTATTTTGAAATAGTTCATCTACCAAATAGTCTTTATTTATTAAACAGTAATTAACTACATAATTTATTTTCTTTCTGATTTCCAAACTGAAAATATGTCATCTATTTTCAGTATTCCAAATTTGGAATAGATTCCAAATCTATTTTCAGTATTCCAATTAAACTTTTCATTTAAAGTATGATTCATCCAAAAAGTTTTGTCACCAGATACATACTCTTTGCATCATAATTCTTGAAATATTAAAGATCGATTATGGATTACTAACTTTGCCGTTTGCGTAGCAACAAGTGATGGGTAGAGACGAGGAGATTATTAGGCATCTTTGGTAGTAAAGTGAAAAAGAATGAGGGTCCAAATTAGAGTTTGGTGGGAGAAAGAGTATGCATAATGAGGTAAATTGGTGGAACATACCTTGGTGGTGATTATATGAGGAGAAGAGTCAGGAATGTTATAGTACAGCAGTGTGTTGACAACTGTTTACCACTGATTTCCTTCGTCTGGGTTCTGAAATGTTGTGTAAAATACAGTGCCTACTCCACAGGAGCTTAGAATCTCAGAAACATTACATCCTGTCAGTTAACTGATTCATATTCTGAACTATTAGGGAAAAAAAGCCAACATTTTTCCATAGTAATGATTATTAATATCTGTTGCATTAATTATTAGATCTAGTAATCCTTTGAAATGTACCCATGAAGAAGAAGATTAAAATTGATGCTTGGATCTTATAAATATTCTATGGTTGTGAACACCTCAATCTGAACAAAATAGGTTTTAAACATGTATTATGAAATAAATAACTTCTTTTTCTGATTCCTCCCTGTTCCAGATGATTACTGTGAATGCTTCCTTGTTTCCTAGCTCTGTGGCCAACTCATTAATAGCAGTTGGAAATGACGGACTTCAAGAAAGAGACAGAATGGTCCGAGCATGCATTGCCATTATCTGTGAACTAGGTCAGAATTGTCTTCAAGTAATACAAATGAGGCATTTTAGAAAGTATATATATAAGAATGTAACATTTTTAAATGTGAACTGGGTCAGAATTTTCTTCAAGTAATACAAATGTAGTGTTTTATTATTTAAAAAAAAAATTTTTTTTAACGTTTATTTATTTTTGAGACAGAGAGAGACAGAGCATGAACGGGGGAGGGTCAGAGAGAGGGAGACACAGAATCCGAAACAGGCTCCAGGCCCTGAGCTGTCAGCACAGAGCCCGACGCGGGGCTCAAACTCACGGACCGCGAGATCATGACCTGAGCCGAAGTCGGCCGCTTAACTGACTGAGCCACCCAGGCGCCCCAACAAATGTAGTGTTTTAAAAAGAATATAAGAATATGATATTCTTCAAATGCCTTTCATACATGAAATCTTAGTTATTGATACAAAGATATGAAAAATTTAGCTTATCGGATTTTAGGAATTGTCCAAATTCCAGTAATTAGAATAAAATCCTTTAAAGTCTGGGTCTCAGACATTAGTTAACCACACTGTATCTTGATGTGAGTTAAAACAACAAACTCCATCATACATTAAAGAAGGAAGAAGAATCTAAATGCAGAAGCATTAAAGAGTTAAATGGGGGAAAAATGGGGTAAAAAATGGATGAATTTTATCTGATCATTGTAAGGAAGAGGAGTCTTGAATTATCAAAAAAAATCAGATTTAAGCAGCTATAGATTTGATTGTAAGGAGACAAGAAAACATGCAGTACTAGAACAAAGAAAGAAAGAAATGTTACAGACATGATTGGCAAAGAACTTACTCATATACAGATCAGTAGGAAAAATAAATAATTCTCAAAGAAATACATGGCTAATCAACATATTTAAAAAGTTCACCCTCTGCTAGGAATTTACCCAAGGGATACAGGAGTACTGATGCATAGGGGCACTTGTACCCCAATGTTTATAGCAGCACTCTCAACAATAGCCAAATTATGGAAAGAGCCTAAATGTCCATCAACTGATGAATGGATAAAGAAATTGTGGTTTATATACACAATGGAGTACTACGTGGCAATGAGAAAGAATGAAATATGGCCTTTTGTAGCAACGTGGATGGAACTGGAGAGTGTGATGCTAAGTGAAATAAGCCATGCAGAGAAAGACAGATACCATATGGTTTCACTCTTATGTGGATCCTGAGAAACTTAACAGAAACCCATGGGGGAGGGGAAGGGAAAAAAAAAAAAAAAGAGGTTGGAGTGGGAGAGAGCCAAAGCATAAGAGACTGTTAACAACTGAGAACAAACTGAGGGTTGATGGGGGGTGGGAGGGAGGGGAGGGTGGGTGATGGGTATTGAGGAGGGCACCTTTTGGGATGAGCACTGGGTGTTGTATGGAAACCAATTTGACAATAAATTTCATATATTGAAAAAAAAAAAAGTTCAGCCTCACTTCAAACCAAAAAATACAGTTTTAAATGGTAAGATAATTTTTTTCCCCACCAAAATTAGAGCTGGTATAGGTTAACATTCACTCTTGGTGTAATAAATTAATGACAGAATTTAAACTAAATAAGAGAATCAGACCCTATTATTGAAGATTTAGAAATACGTTCACAATACCTGTGAATTTAAAGACAAAGTCAGGGGGCCCCTGGGTGGCTCAGTCAGTTAAGTGTTGGACTCTTGATTTCGGTTCAGGTCATCTCACGGTTGTGCGGTTGAGCCGAGCCTCGGGGGTGCTCAACAGTGGGCATGGAGCCTGCTTAAGATTCTCTTTCTTCCTCTGCGCCTCCCCACTTGCACACACACTCTTTCAAAAAAACATAAAAGTAAGAAAAATAAGACAGTCAGAAATTTAATTAAGGACTTTTTTTAAATTAAGGACTTTTTTTAAAAGGTCTATTTTAGGGGCGCCTGGGTGGCTCAGTCGGTTGGGCGTCCAACTTCGGCTCAGGTCACGATCTCATGGTCCGTGAGTTCGAGCCCCGCATCGGGCTCTGGGCTGATGGCTCAGAGCCTGGAGCCTGCTTCCGATTCTGTGTCTCCCTCTCTCTCTGCCCCTCCCTCATTCATGCTCTGTCTCTCTCTGTCTCAAAAATAAATAAACATTAAAAAAAAAAAAAAAAATTTAAAAGGTCTATTTTAATTTTAAGAGGAGTGTGTAACTGGGGGAGGGGCAGAGAGAGAGAGAGAATCCCAGGCAACTGCCAGCTCGGAGCTCAGTGCAGCATTGATCCCATGAACCATGAGATCATGACCTGAGCTGAAATCGAGAGTCTGATGCTCAACTGCCTGAGCCACCCAGGCACTCCCTTATTAATGACATTTTTTAAAATAATAAAAATTGGACACGTCAGTGTATGGGATGCTTGGAAAGCTATACTTAGAGTTAACTTACTGTGAGATGCTTTTATAGTTAAGCAAAAAGCATTGAAAATGAGTACGTGAGCCCAAGAAATAGAAAAAGAAGGAAAGAAAATCAGTTTTAAGGTAAGCAGGAGAAAAGCAACAATGAAGAGTCTTAATTAAAGAAAAAAATTATTTAAACAATCTATGTCAGGGGCATCTGAGTGGCTCAGTCAATTAAGTGTCGGACTCTTGATTTTGGCTCAGGTCATGATCTCATGGATGGTGATATCTGAGCCCTGCCCCCAGCTCTGCACTGACAGTGCGGAGCCTGCTTGGGATTCTCTATCTCTGCCCCTTCCCTGCTTGCGTGCACGTGCTCTTGCTCGCTCTCGCGCTCTCTCTCTCTCTCTCTCAAAGTAAATAAACATTAACAAAATCTGTTAATTGGAAGAGAAACATACACAGGTACACAAACATATACACACTA
Organism: Panthera pardus; assembly: GCF_024362965.1. NCBI lineage: Eukaryota > Metazoa > Chordata > Mammalia > Carnivora > Felidae > Panthera > Panthera pardus. The sequence goes on along the minus strand of NW_026526765.1, from coordinate 31,316,125 downwards.
TTGTTTGAAAAACATAGAAACAAAAGATTAATATACAAATGAAGAAGAAAATAGGAGCTTTTTAATTATGAGATAATTTTTATGTATATTTGAAATGAATGGATTTCAATCAACTAAAAATAGAAAATAGTAGATCAAAAACCATAAAAGTACTTGATGAAATAATTGCCTCCAAAAAAGACTCATTCAGGTAGTTTTGTCTTAAAAAAAATTGTTTCAAGGAACAGAGAGAGTTCTTACATAGTATAATATAAATGAAAGTATTAAAATATGGAAACCTACCAATTTTTAAATGAAACTATCATTTTATATACATATACACATAGATACACGTATACACACACATACCTATACACATACATAAAGTAAAATAATTAGAAGCCTCCTTTGTTTACATTCTAAAATATTTATCTCAGATCAACATTCTATATTCTTTAAAAAAATTTTTTTTATTATTTATTGTAAGAGAGCAAGGGCACGCATGAGCGGGGGAAAGGTAGAAAGAGGAGACACAGAATCTGAAGCAGGATCCAGGCTCTGAGCTGTCCGCACAGAGACCGATGCAGGGCTTGAACACACAAGCTGTGAGATCATGACCTAAGCGAAGTCTGACGCTTAACCAACTGAGCCACCCAGGCACCCCAACATTCTGTATTATTTTTAATGGTGGATCTCTATAAATACTACAAACTTTAAATCCTAATTTGTATTGCTAAGAACTTTCAGCCAAGTTAGTAAGTTTAAATAATAAATGAAGTTTATGTGTTGGAAAGAAGATACTCTTTGTAGATGATATATCTGGAAAACTCAATCAGTTGAAAAACAGAACTTTAGTAATTCAATACAATGGCGACATGTGACAGTATAGATTTGATAGATTTATTTTGTGTTTCTGCAATAATCAGTAAGTATAATAGAAAAAGATACTGTTTCCAAAGTAGAAAAGAAAACTGTCTATAACAAATAAACTTAGTAAGAAATATGTAAGACTTGTGTGTGTGTGGGGTTACTTTTGACTTTTGAATTTGTCCAGTTGATTCTCAATAATATACAACTAACCTATATGGGTCGAAATGAGAACATTGGTTGTCTGTGTAGTGGAAGGGGTGGTGTTAGGGAACTTTCTAGGATGATGAAATTTGTGTATCTTGATTGGATGTTGGTAATGAGAATAAAAATTATTCAAAATTTGTTGAACTATAGCATTAAGATCTGTGGATTTTACTATATGTAATTATGCCTCAATTTAGAAAAAATAGAAGAAACCTAATTCTAAAATTAAGCTAGAATAAACCGGAGAGATCCGACCATGTAAACATTTTTGAGAGACAATAAATGGAAGAGAACGGAAAGGTTTTTATTTTTAATTTATTTTTTAAAAAGCTATTAAGCTAAATTATTAAGAGAGAAAAAAGGAAAAAGAATTTAGTTGCAGACTCTGGTAAATAGAAAATTTTAGTATATCAGAAGGATAAAAATCAGGTTGGGAAACATGCTGGGATAATTGATTAAACATTTGAAAAAAATTGAGCTATCAATGCAAAACTCAATTTCCTGACAGACTGAAAACTGAAATGGTGGTCAATGAACTCATTTAAAACACACATATGTACGCACATGATCAGAAAATGCCTGATCTTTTAAGGGAGCTGTTTCTGAGCTTAAAATCTGAAGTTAAATTGCAAAACAGATAAAAGGTTTGAAATTGGTTGACTAATTTCTTGCAATTGATATGGAAGAACTATTCCAGTAAAATATGGACAAAGGACACAAAAAAAGCAATTCAGAGACGTTAAAAAAATTCAGGTTTTGGGGAGGTATATTCAGTGACTCTTATTAGATATATATTATTCATGTTTTAAATGTCTTTGACTAGAAAGTTTTTCAAGTAAGAAAGGAAATTAAGTTTCAAAATAAAATCCCCGATTTATTACTTTTTATTATTTATCTCCTATGTAAATTTATTAAGTTTTTCTTTTTTATTTTAGCACTTCAGAATCCAGAGGTGGTGGCCCTTCGAGGTGGACTAAACACCATCTTGAAAAATGTGATCGATTGCCAATTAAGTCGAATAAATGAGGCCCTCATTACTACAATTTTGCACCTCCTTAATCATCCAAAGACCCGACAATATGTGCGAGCTGATGTAGAATTAGAGGTAGGAACTTTAATATCCTTTTCTAGTTTTAAGATATGACTTTAAGTACATACTTTGAAATTTTTAAGTTAACAGATGCAGCACAGCATTAATAACCAAACCTAAATTAATGAAGACTGGCTTATCCCCAGCAGTATTTTATAACTCATTCAGTTTGGACTGAATTGAAAATAGTCTTCTCAAGAATATTTCATCAACATGTAAAGTGAAGTTGTTTTTTTTTTTATAATCTGTGAAAACTTTATTAATCAAATTAGAGCAAAAGTCAGTTTACATACACATTTGTTTAAGAGAACCATTTCTTTTTAAGAACTTTAGTACGTTGTGTGAATAGCTCCTGCTAATTATATACTACTTATTTATTAACCCATGCTAAAATTCTCTGAACTTGGAAGTACTTGTTAGCAACTCAAAGAAATAGAGTACGAATCTTTGTTTTTAAAATACTTTACAATTTAATATTTGGGTATGAAATTATGCAAGGTATAAAAGATGTATTGTTCTGTGATGTATCTGTCTAAATTATTTTATGAAAGTTGTCTTAAATCTTATAGTCTGGTTTTATTAGGGCTAGTAGAAATATTTGAGATTATGAAAGTGACAGCCTTTATAATTAACTAACATATTTAAGTACAATATTCTCCTTAGTTAAGTGATTTCAAATATGTTCATTATTAATGGGAGTCCAATGGGAATAAACTAGCACTTTTGATATGTTTAGCCTGTTTTTTTTTTAATCAAGTAGAAAAACTATAATTTTAGCATTGGTGAGACAATTATAGTAAAGGAAGGTAATATAATAGGCCTGTTTATTATTCCTATGTAATTGTAAAGCAGATTAGCAAAGACTTAAGTGAAAAAAAAAAAACCCTCAAAAGAATATGGCAGACATTTAAGTACACTAGTGTCTTTGCTTGTATATACTTATTTAAAACCACAAATGTTAGTTCTTTTTTCCTTTAACAAGATTTCCCCAGAATAGCATAGTAATTTGGAGCATAGACTTTGTACTACACAGATCTGGTTTTGATTTTTTTGCTCAGTGACCTATTAGATTTATGACTTTGGCTAAGTTATAAGCCTTTCTTGGGCCCATTTTTGCTTAGGTAAAATGAAGGTCATGGTTTTCAACTCAAAAGATTTATTGTGAACAGTAAATACTATAATAATAATAGTAGTGGTAATAACACCAGCCGACACTCATGTAATGCTTATAATGAGTTACACAGTATTTCTGGGTACTTTATGTATGTTGATTCTAATGTACATAAAATGTTTTATTTAATACCTAGCACATAGTAAATATTCAACGAATATTGGTTACCTTGGATATTATTCATCATCCTTATATAGTGTGCCAAGAGAATATTGTCCTCATTTTTATTAATTATATGTTACAAAATGTGATTCTAATTTGATACTTTGATTTCCATTTACTGCATACAGAAGAACTGTTTTCATTGCTACCGTCTCTATTGTTAGCCCCAAATCTTCCTCCTCTTAAAAATCCCTTTTTAAATTTACCCTGGCATTTATTTCTACTATCTGGGATACGTTTTAGCCTCAGACAGAAAAATGTATGGATTTAATATAATAGTGTTATCAGAATAGACAGTCTATCAGGGTGGTAAATTAATTGTAATTTTTTTATAGTAAATTTTAAAAAATGTATTTTTTAAACTCCTACTTCAGAGTAGAATGGGATAGCTCATAGCATCTGTTATGGAAACTAGAAAAGCTGAATAATTAGGAAAGTCATATATTTAAAGCAGTATAGAGCTGTGTAAGCAGTAAAATTCTAGACAAGGAAGATTCTTTGAGAGTTGCCCTGAGCACCTAGAGGTGCCTTTGGGGCATTTGCAGGTTTGGGGCCTAGGCTAACGGCTAAGAACATGACGTGGGCCTGGTAGAAGACCAGACTTACTTGGCAGTCATGCAGGTATGGAGTGACAAGCCTAGAAACAGGAAAATTCCTCAGACCACGTCTGATTTACCCCTTTAGACATTTGCTGAAACGAGACTGTGCAGGGCAAAGGCTGTGATGTCCAGTCCTGAGGAAAGCATGGTGGAATATGCTGCAGCCCCCAGTGCATGCAATTGCAGATGGCCTGTAGGAGGGGCCGTGGGCAAAAGTTGGAAGGCCTAAAAGTTGTGAATTTACACTGGTTATACGCAACTACTTTTTTTCTTGGGGCCACTTATTGATTAATATATAATTAGAACCTGAAAATCCAGGTAGGCCTTTGCTGGGATCAGAAAACCAAAAGAGCTTTTGGCATTTGTGTGGTACTAAGGTGACAGAATTGGATCTTTCATAGCTGATTTCCTGTTCTTGACACTTCCCATATTCTGAAGCCATTCTGGGTGGATAGCTAAAGATCTAAGTTCAAAACTTAGGAAATATGTAGGAAAAATCCCTAGTCTCTTATTGCTGAGGAGAGAAATAGTGGCTAAGCTCTGTTGAAAGCCCCGGAAGATCATACTTCAGGAACATAGGAAAACCAAAGGTATACTTAGTCTTAGAATTACAAGGTAGTCTCAATTTAACTCGGTTGGTGATAAGATGATCACCACCAGCCCCCATTAATCTACCTAACAGAGGAAAGGATAAACCACCTCTGGTTGAGATAACATCACTTAGACCTTTTATAATATTCACAATGCCTGACATTTACTTATTAATTTGAGTGTCATGCAAAAAGATACAACCATATGACTAAAAACCCAAAAGAGAAACATGCCCACAGGTGATCCAGATAGTGCAGGTAGAGGGAAAAGATTTTAAAACAACCATGAGTAATTTGTTCAGGAAAATGAAGGAAGAAAATAGATGAAATAATGGGTAATTTCACCAGATAATTGGAATATACAAATGAATTCAATGGAAGTTCTCGTACTGAAAAATAGAATACCTGAAATTCTGAACTCAATGAAAAATTCATTTTGGACAAGAAGATATTATTAGTAAATTGGAGGAAAAGTCAATAAAAATATCCAGGGTAAAGCACAGAGCGGGGACAAGAAGGAAATGAACAGAACACAACAAAAGTGATAAAACAGAACTTTGTCTTTAGAGAAGAAAGAGAAAATGAGCAGAAGCAAATATCTAAAGAGACAATGGCCAGAACTTTTGTTTCTAAAAGTGATAAAGCTTCATGTTCACAAAGCTTAGAAAACTCCAAATAAGGAAATACGAAGAAAACAACATGTATGCACATCATGGTAAGATTGTTGAAAACCAAGATAAATAAAAATCTTGAAAGCAGCTCCAGGGGGAAAAGAAAAAACAAAAAGACATCACTTTCAAAGGAACGTAATAGCTGATAGCTGATTCCCAACAGAAATCATGGAAACTAGGAGATGGTAAAATGGTATCTTTAGAATACCCAAAGAAAGAAACGCCAGCCTAACCCAAAGAAAATGTCTTTCAAAAACAAAGGGAAAATACAGATGTTTGAGGCTAAGAAAAATGAGGAAAAGACCAAAGAGAATGTAAAGAAACAGTACACTTTCTTGGATTATTTGCCCTTATGTCTGGAAGACACTATAACAGCCCAAGGGGAGAGGTACATGTGGGAGGAGCTGAGCTCTGTTGCCAACTAACTAGCACATTGTGAATGAACCATCTTGAAACAGTCTTCAGGTGACTCTAGTTTTGACAGTATTTTGACTGCAGTCTTGTGAGGGACCCTAAACCATAACTGCATACCTAAGCCTCTAGTAGATTCCTGACTCACAGAAACCATATGAGATCATAAATATTTATTGTTTAAAAAATGAGACACACAAAGAATGAAAGAGTAAGGGGAGTCCTCAGAAGGAAAATGATCTAAGACAAATAAGGAAATGTAGGAAGGAATGATGCATGATAGAAAAGGCACAGGTGACTAAATATAAAAGAATACCGATTGGAAAAAGTCATTTTAATAATGTCTTATGTATTTTAAATTCTGTTTAATACTAAAAACTAGACCACAGTAATGCAGGAGGCACAATGGGAGGGATGGTAAACCTGATACAGTGGTTAAAAGTTTAAAATGAGTGAGTTTAGCAAGATTGCTGAATACAAGAGCAATATACCAAAATAACTGGGATTTTTTTATACTAGCGTGAAAAGAAGAATGAATTTATAAAATAAAACCACTTAATAATGTTCAAAAAGAAGCAAAACTAAGTCATAGTTTTAAAAGTCAGGATAATAATCTGGGAGTAGGTAGTGACTGAGTAGAAAGAAGGAATAAGGAGACTTTAAGGATGCTAATGTTTTCTTCCTCTGGTGCCAGTTATAGGAATGTGCTTAGTTTGAGAAAATACCCCAAACCTTACATTTATGGTTCATGCACTGTTTTATATATATGTTACACCTCAATTTAAAAGTTAAAAAAATTCGATTGGTACATGAAAAAAATCAAGTATATTCCTTGATGATGAATTTGGAGAAGTAAGTCTCTCAACTAGTATACCCAGTCAAAGATATAGATAAGTGAAATTAACTTTAACTTATTACAGGAAGAATGCATTTTATAATAAGGACCATTTTTCTTCTTCTTTTTCTCCTTTATTTTTATTAGCGAATTTTAGCACCCTATACCGATTTTCACTACAGACATAGTCCAGATACAGCTGAAGGACAACTCAAGTAAGTACCACTGGTTCCTAATAACTTACAAGGAAGTGTGTTGCTGTTAAAGCTTTTAGAGTTGCCTGATTGTTTGTAGAGCCAGAACATGTAAATTTAAATAAATTTCCTGTTTCATGGAGTTATGTTATAGTTCTCATAATATAATTAACTGTGGTTTAAAAAATTAAAAATAAGCTATGAGAAGTTTAAAGACTTGGAATTAAGCTCTTAATGAAAAAAATATAAGATGGGCTGTGGTAGAAACCTAGATCTTTGTTTTTCTCTTGTATATATTTTTAGCATAATTGCATTGAGAGACTAAAAGAATGAAAAACGAAAGGGAATAGAATGAAGAGCTACCCTAACAAACTGAGTAAGCAGAAAGATATACTCTGTAGAATTTTGAAAGTAAAGTTAGTAAGGAAATAAAAGGAGAGAGAGAAAAGGTTGTTTTCTAGAAATAGGGTAATTTTCAGAGTTTTTTTTGGAGAGAAAAGCACATGTTCACTAGGTATTCTGAGATAACTGTAAATTGATTCAGGGAATCAGTGTATTATCAATGTATTAATGTATTATCTGTGAAGATTTTGCAGATGGCATAATTACAGTAAATATATTATGAAGTGTTTTTCTAGTAGAATTGTTGGATTGCAGACATAAATAAGCACTTATTTGATAGTGTACAACTTAAAATTCTTAAGTTTTAGAATATTACAAAACGGAGATTTTTTTTTTTCATTTTTATGAAATAGTGGCTTTAGATCTTTAATCACTTCTATCCCTGTGGACTCATCACACCCTAACATTTCATGACCTGCGCTAAGAAATCAAAAAAGATGTTCTCTAAGACTTCTCAAACCTTATTCCTTATGGATTGGGATTCTTTTAGCCCCTTTCTTGGCTTTTCCTTATGATACTTAGCATTGTCCTTCTTGATGGGAGAAATACACTTTCTATTGCTACATGACAAATTACTATGAATGTAACAGCTTAAAATAACATCAGTTTATTAACTCATAGCTCAGTAGGTCATAAGTCTGCACAACTTTTATCTGGGGATTCTGATGAAAAATCCATTTCCAAGCTCATTCAGGTTGTTGGCAGAATTTACTTCCTTGCTATTGTAAAACTGAGTTCTCGGTTTCCTTGCTGTCAGCTGGGCCTACTCTCAGCTTCTGGAAGCCACTCTCTTTCTTTGGCACATGGCTCCCTCTGTCTTCAAACAGAAAAAAATTCCTGGAACCCTTTACTTTGAATCTCTCTGACTTTCTCTTCTACCAGCAGCTGGTGAAAGCTCTCCAATTAGATCAAGCCTACCAGATGATCTGCCAGGCTGTATAACATAAATTAGTCACAACGTGGCAGTGATACCATATTCACAGTGTCGAGGGATTAAGGCATAGAATCTTCAGGGGTTGGAGGACGTTTTTAGAGTTCTGTCTACCAGGATGAATGAGAGATGAGCCTGGGTATTTTTTAGAGTTGGAGAGGGAAAAGTACATTCCACCAAAATCCTTCCTTACCTGTTTGGTTCTACATATTCATTAAGTTCCTAGAGTATGGGTATTTCCTAGAGTATAGGTACATTATGGCCAGGAAACAAGGAAATGAGTGATTTTTAAAAAAAATACTACAAACATTGAATATGTTAGAGAATGGATTACCAGGCAGTCACTATAGGTATGTCATTCACATTTTTTTAAATGTTTGTTTGTTTGTTTGTTGAGAGAGAATGCATGAGCAGGGCCCCTCTCTCGCTCGCTCTCCCTCTTGCTCTCCCTCTCTCTCTCTCTTCCTCTCGAGAGACAGAGATCCCAAGACAGATCCCCTAGAGAGACAGAGGATCCCAAGCAGGGTCTGCACTGTTAGCTAAGCCTGACACTGAGCTCAAACTCAGGAACCCTGAGATCATGACCTAAGCTGAAACCAAGAGTCAGACACTTAACCAACAAAGCCATCCAGGCTCCCTTGTCACTAACATTTTTAAGAGAAGGAGCACCAGAAGCTTTATCCCATAGTTGTCCAGTTCTCATTTCTTTTACCACCTCATCTCCTCATTTCAGTTTCTGTTGCATTCTCATTTATTTGATGCTGCCAAGCTTAGGGTGGCTTGTTTGTGTTTATTGTTAAGTGTTTCATTCCTCTTTTGTAGACTCTGATTACTCACCATTCTTTTAACTTGATTTTCTGTCTTTTTTTTAATCCCCTCTGTTTTTGCTTTCTAAGTTCTCAATTTCTGTATTCTCAGACCTGTTTAAGGATTTTATTAGGAAAGAAAAAAGATAGCACAGAAAAAAACAGACACAGAATAGAGGTGGGGTTGAGGTGGCATAAATAGTGTAGGATTGCTATTAAGTATTGAAACTGGCCATAAGCCATACATGGAAAATATATAATGAATGTAAATAGTTATATTGCCTAATTAGTGGTCATGAACTATTGTATGGGAAAGAACAAGTGAGACAGTTTGGATACACAATTGTAAGAGAAGAAAGCAGCTGTTGATATTAATATCTAGTTTTTTAATAATATCAGTGCATATATGGGTTGTTGGGCTTGCTTGTTAGAAATGTTCAAATAAATTTGGGCAAGAAGTTTCAAGTAAAGAGAATACACGTTGGGGCACCTGGCTGGCTCCATCGGAAGATCATGTGATTCTTAATCTTGGGGTCTTGAGTTCAAGCCCCACGTTAGGAGTAGAGGTTAAATAAATAAATACTTAAAGGATTACATGTGGCAAAAGTAAAAGGTAATTTTCTTTGCTAAGCCTTGTGACAGAGATGCTTATTAAATAGGGTGTTGCTGCTTTTAGTGCTCAAATTTTTTTTTTTTTAACGTTTATTATTGAGAGACAGAGACAGAGTGTGAGCAGGGGAGGGGCAGAGGGAGAGGAAGACACAGAATCTGAAACAGGCTCCAGGCTCTGACCTGTCAGCACAGAGCCCGACGTGGGCTTGAACTCACGAACCACAAGATCATGACCTGAGCCAAAGTCGGACGCTTAACCGACTGAGCCACCCAGGCACCCCTCTAGTGCTCAATTAAAGGTGTTAATGAGGTATCTAAGAATAGTTTTCAGAAAGAGTAGAAAAAGTCGAACTAAATTAAAAAGTGGAATTTATAACTTATTTTAAACCAATATGTTGGGAATTTTAAATTGGGGCGGGAGTCAGTATATAATTGGGTAATTTTCTTTGAGGTAGATCTTTTTTTTTTTTTAATGTGTTATTTCCTGTGTGAACATTTAAGTGTTAATGATAGGTTTTTTTCTGATACAGTAGAAAAGAATCACACTTTTTTATTTTAACATTTAATTTCTTGGGTCTCTGCTCCACTTTCAAACAGAGAAGACAGAGAAGCGAGGTTTCTAGCCAGTAAAATGGGAATCATAGCAACATTCCGGTCATGGGCAGGTAAGTTACTCTGCTGCTTTAACATCCAGTAAGAAAAACGTGATTATTTTTTCATATGTTAAATTACTATTGCATCATCTGATTTAGATGTTATCCCAGTCTTAACTTTATACATTATTATTAGAGTCAGAGGGATTTGTACAAAATTATTAAAATGGTCTATTTGTAAGTCAGTGTGCTAATGATTACCAGAGCAATTAAAAAGTCTTTCTGTGGACATGAGCTTTCATTTGTTCTGGGTAAATACCCAAACAGAATTGCTGGGTCACAATGTGGATGCATGTTTAGTTTTTTTTGTAAGAAACTGACAGACTTTTTCTCAGCATACTTGCACCATTTTGTACCCCCATCGTCAGTGTATGAGAGTTCCAGTTGCTCTGCATCCTTGCCAGCATTTCGTGTTGTCTTTAATTTTAGCCGTTCTGATGGGTGTATAGTGGTATCTCATTGGGAATGTTATTTGGATTTCCCCAATGACTGAATATTGAATATTTTGTCCGTGTTTATTGGCTCTTCACATAACTTCCTTTGTGACATAATAATGTGCTTAAAATTGTTTGATTCAGTTATTTCACTTAAAATTTTGATCTATAAAGATTAATTGAAGTCTGTCAGGTACAGCCTTTTGTGCATTCAATAAATTTTAGAATTAAACTTTTAAAAGACAAAAGCCAAGCAAGTTTTTCACTCCACTTTAGGTTAAGAAGGTATTATATAAGAAAGACAGAACATTGTCTTACTCTCTCTGGTATTACTTTCTGAAAACCAGTCATCAGTAAACAGGAGTAGTAGACAGATTCATGAACATTTTGGGGTATGAAACAAATAGAAGAAGGAATTTAAATGATAAAGTTACTAATAATCTGTAGTCAACAGGGAAATGTTACTTCTGATAACCAAATAATTGCACAGTTTTGGAAATTATTTGGAAAGATACTGTAGATTTTATATTATGAATACTATAGATTTTTTTTTTGAAATTCAGATCAGTAATTTCCCTTTTTATCCTTTGTAGGTATTATTAATTTATGCAAACCTGGAAACTCTGGGATCCAGTCTCTAATTGGAGTACTTTGTATACCAAATATGGAAATAAGGGTAGGTAAAAGTTACTGTAATTGTTTCATTCCTAGACTTTTAACAGAGGAGATTATTTGTTCAAAAAAAAAAAAAAAAGAAAAGCTATTTCAGGTGTTGCCTTTTCCTTATTCTATATCATAGATCATTTAAAAAAACACATGAATAGGGGTCCCTGGGTGGCTCAGTTAAACGTCCAACTTCAGCTCAGGTCATGATCTCATGGTTCTTGAGTTCTAACCCGTGTTGGGCTTTGTGCTGACAGCTCGGAGCCTGGAGTCTGCTTCAGATTCTATGTCTCCCTCTGTGTCTCTGCCCCTCCCCTGTTAATGCTCTGTCTCTCTCTCCAAAAATGAATAAACATTAAAAAAATTTTTTTAAACAAATACATGAATAAATGTATACTGCTTAGTTGAACCCTAAGGATAATGTGAAAAATTTGAAATACTGATGTTGTTAGGAACTGTGGCTGTATTAAAAACTGGATTAAAATATGAAATCAATTGTACTTTATTCATTAAAAAATGCAAACAATATGGAAGGGCATTCTCATAAAAGGTTCAAGCAGTACAGAAATATATTTAGTAAAAACTAAATACAGTATTTATGTATCTTATGCCTTCTAACTTATGTTTTTATAATATGTATGAGTGGTGGTTTTGATTAAAATTAGTTTAATATTTATATGCTTATTTATTAGATATATTCCTAAATTATTAATGCATAAGAATTTATATTAAACAGGGGCGCCTGGGTGGCTCAGTCGGTTAAGCGTCCGACTTCGCTCAGGTCACGATCTCACAGTCCGTGAGTTCGAGCCCCGCGTCGGGCTCTGGGCTGATGGCTCAGAGCCTGGAGCCTGCTTCCGATTCTGTGTCTCCCTCTCTCTCTGCCCCTCCCCCGTTCATGCTCTGTCTCTCTCTGTCTCAAAAATAAATAAACGTTAAAAAAAAAAAAAAAAAAAAAAAGAATTTATATTAAACAGCTAAAACAAATTGAAATTGGAGGAAAAAAATTCTTTGGTGGTTCTTCCTTCTCCACTTAAATGTTTTTGTTTTAATTGTGTTCAAAAGAATAAATTTGCCCTTTTCTTGTTTTTCTTTACTTGAACCAAACCTGGAGTTTAAAAATATTAGAAAATATTAGCCAATGGTGCCTTGCTTAATGTGAAGTGAAAAGCATTTAGAACGGAAATGGAAGGATGTGATTGTAGATGGAAAGACCTATAAGCAGGGAGCTAAAGGTTAGGGCAATTCACTTGACTGCTTACTTAGCAGATGGTGAAAGAACATGGTTTTGGGAGTCTGGCCAACTCAGATTTGACTCCTGATTTTAGTATTGATAGCTCCATGACCTTGGGCAAATTACTTTTAACCTGTAAATCTATTTCTCCATATCTACTACAATGGGGATAATAAAAGATTTATTGGAAAGATTAAATCGTGTATATAGTAAGCATGCTGTAGTTATCTCTTGTGTAATATAGGCCTGATATGGTAATTTTCTAACATACAGTAGTTTTGTCTTTATCAGTATTTTATTCTCTGAATAGGACATTTAAAAAAATCTTTTTTCAATTTTTTAGTTTCTTAATTTAAATGATTCATTGCATAAAAATAAATGGACTGTATTTATTTGCACTTGTAGCGAGGTCTGCTTGAAGTACTCTATGATATATTTCGTCTTCCTCTACCTGTTGTGACTGAAGAATTCATAGAAGCACTGCTTAGTGTAGGTAAGTATCGAAGTACATTTGTATCTGTTCCTATATTGTAATTTTTTAAATGGTTTATCTGATAGAAGCAGAGTCCTTTAAAAGCAAAATAGTGAACTAAATATTAAATATCTTCTTATTGCATCATCATGGAATTGATATGAAAATAAAATGTCAAATAAATTTCTAAAAATAAGAAATTAAAAATTTTTTCCCATGACCCTAGTTGTTGCATATGAACAGTGAAATTAATAGAAAGATGGACAAATTTGAAAGGAAGAGAGGAGAAAAGAAACTGATGTAATTCTCAGATTAGATTATCTCATTCTCATTTCGTTTTAGCCAAATGACTCCTAAGTCCCAAAATGAAAGAAGTTTAGATCTGTGTACATCAAGAAATCAGTTTTTTCTGTATGCCTTTTCAGTCTATTTATTTAACTAACATTTTAAAACATTATTTATAGCCTGACTAGCTGATGGTTAACTGATATGTTTTGGTGATTTTTTTCATTTTTTTCTAACCACCTGGTTTTAACTATTTAGATCCAGGCAGATTCCAAGACAGTTGGAGGCTTTCGGATGGCTTTGTAGCAGCCGAGGCAAAAACTATTCTTCCTCATCGTGCCAGATCCAGGTAGAATTTTGAGAAATAGTTCAAATTTATTAGTTACTGTTTTTATGTTCAATTATGTAATATATTGAACAGTATTTAAACTGTTTCTGTGCTGTGTTTATTTCTAGGCCAGACCTCATGGATAATTACTTGGCGCTGATACTCTCTGCATTTATTCGTAATGGACTTCTAGAGGCAAGACTTAATAAGCCTTAACTTTATTTTATTTTTTAAAATTTTCTCTGACAGAGTTCTTTCAGAGCAACAGGCATATATGATGCATACATTTCTTCCTAGATACTGTTTTGCAACTATAATATTTTCTTCCTTATTTTCAAAGGGCTTGGTTGAAGTGATAACAAACAGTGATGACCATATCTCAGTTAGAGCTACCATCCTCTTAGGAGAGCTTCTACATATGGTAAGTTCCCAACTCCTGATTATGTTTCATACCATTTACTGTTTTAATTTATAAAAAGGTTATTTTAATAATGTTACTTTGTAGTACCTCAAAAAGTAAAGTTCATTTATTTGTCTTTGCATTGCAAAGAGCCTTGATGCCTTGTATTTATCTATACGTGTGTGTGTGTGTGTGTGTGTGTGTGTGTGTGTGTGTGTGTATTTATGTATAGGCTAGTTTTATAAATGGAACAAATGTAAAAATTAAAAAGTACTGAATATTGGGACGCCTGGGTGGCTCAGTCTGTTGAGCGTCCGACTTCGGCTCAGGTCATGATCTCACAGTCTGTGACTTCAAGCCCCACATCGTGCTCTGTGCTGACAGCTTGGAGCCTGGAGCCTGTTTCAGATTATGTGTCTCCCTCTCTTTCTGCCCCTCCCCTGCTCATGTTCTGTCTCTCTCTGTCTCAAAAATAAATAAAAAACATTAAAAATAAAAAAAATTTTAATAAGTACTGAATATTGATTTTTATACTCACTTTTGATGCTGACATTTTGAGTCCTATAAATCTTAATGTATCTCAGAAAGATATTCTGCCTAATAAGCAAGAAATTACAAAAGTAGATATTTTAATCAGGTAGCAGTAGAAATAATATGGCAATCAGTGCCTGAATTTTATTCATTATATTTTTAAAATATTTCTTGTGTCGAGTTAGCTAACATGCAGCATATACAGTGTGCTCTTAGCTTTGGGAGTAGATTCCCATGATTCATCGCTTACGTTCGACACCCGTGCTCATCCTAACAAGTACCCTCCTCCATGGCCATTACCCATTTTCCCCACACTCCCCTCTCACCCCATCAACCCTCAGTTCTCTGTATTTAAGAGTCTCTTAGGATTTGCCTCCCTCTCTGTTTATAACAATTTTTTTCCCTTCCCTTCTCTCATGGTCTTCCGTCAAGTTTCTCAGATTCCACATATGAGTGAAAACATATGATATCTTTCTTTCTCTGACTTATTTCACTTAGCATAATACTCTCCAGTTCCATCCACATTGTTGCAAATAGTGCCTCAATTTTAGAAAACTTTGTGAAAATTTTCTAAATAGAACTCCCTTGTTTGAACACATTTTTCTCTGCACACTTGTGGGTTGAGGTGTAGAGGGTAAGAATCTTTTTTTTTTTTTTTTTTTTTTGCCTTGATTTTTGTGACATCAGTAACTTCTGGAAAAAAGGAGCTAATAAAGTGATCTGACCATTCTCTAGTCCCAGCAAATCAAGGAATGGGAGAACTGATTGTTTGCAAGATAGAAATTCCTGTTTCTAGGTCACCTATTTGTTAATAGAATGCTAAATAAAAGGAACCACTTTCAACTCATTAAGGAAGAAGTAACCCTGTGGCAGATCTTTTAAAATTGTTATGGTTTTCTCTTATTGGCAGAATACTTTTTATTTCTGTTGTTTCAGTCCTCCCCCACGCCTAGTGTTTTGTATTTTTTCCCCCACATAGCAGCTGGGCTCTGTGAGTGAGATAAAGAGAATTGAACAGAGTTTAAGAACTGTCTTGTTGGGGCGCCTGGGTGGCTCAGTCGGTTAAGCAGCTGACTTCGGCTCAGGTCATGATCTCACAGTCTGTGAGTTCGAGCCCCGCATCGGGCTCTGTGCTGACAGCTCAGAGCCTGGAGCCTGTTTCAGATTCTGTGTCTCCCTCTCTCTGACCTTCCCCTGTTCATGCTCTGTCTCTCCCTGTCTCAAAAATAAATAAAACGTTAAAAAAATAAAAATAAAAAATAAAATAAAAGAACTGTCTTGTTTATCAGGGAGTTGTTCAGCCGTGTGCTGCATTCTCATTCAGCCTATCCATGGAGGAATTAAGTAATATTACAGGTTTCTCAGATCTGATTTTTATTTTAATTCTTAGTATATCATTTTCTATAAGGTTATCAATATCTAGAATTAGTTGCTTTTAAATGAAGGATTTTTTAAAAATAAATTTCATCTGTTCCTTTCCTCCCTGACCAGAGTTCTAGGATTCCCTTGAAATATAAAAGCTGGTCATTTTAAGTATATTGGTGTTAGTTCATTGTTTATTATCTATCTTCATTGATAGAAAGCAAATTGAGTGGTGGGTTTTGTTTAGAAAGCAGGATTAATTATAGCACTGGATCTAAGTTTTGATATGTAATCCTTTTAAATCATTTAAGAATTGAGTTTAATTGATTACTGCTTAAAAATTATAAAGTTATAATATAGGATCTATAAAATTTGGAGTTTTATTAATGTGAGTCTGTATCTTTATTCTGTCTCATCCTTGTTGAAAGTAGATAAGATAAAAAATTATAAATAAGTTTGTACTGGAAAGTCATTAAGTTAATTTCATGAGTAAAGCCTTTAGTGTTTTATCTATGGATATTCTAGAATAAAATATTTCTAGTTATCAACTTGTAAAAAATGTTATGTTTCATTTTAGGCAAATACAATTCTTCCTCATTCACATAGCCATCATTTGCACTGCCTGCCAACCCTAATGAATATGGCCGCATCTTTTGATATCCCCAAGGAAAAGAGACTGTAAGTATCAGAGCTCTGTAGCAAAGATTGTGTCTGATATTAATACCCACTTAGATGACCTTCTCTTCTTTTTAAAATTTTTCAGGTTTTTTTTAATTGTTTTTTTAGGGAAGCCTCATAGGTAAAGGAAAATTAATAGTATTATTTAATAATTTGTATTTTAGGCTACCAAGTATTATAGCTTAGTAAAATCAGGTTTTTCTAGCATATTTCTGGACAAGGACATCCATCTACTTCATCATTAAAATTGTTGGTTGAGAATTTTTTTGACTGTTTTATGTTTTCAGCAGCAATTCAGGCTCTTTTTTTAATGTCTAAAATATTTCAAGTTAACAAAGCACAAATATTAACAATGTATTCTTTTATGTGTGTAATTAAAAATGTTGGAATTTAGTAACTCATACTGTAGGCATTGAAGTAAACTAAACTCTTAATACTGAAGTAGATACTACAAACAGAATTTTTAACCAAGAGTATGGTAATACAGCTGTAGCTCTGGTGGAATTTCAGTGCTAATAACATATAATTTAGAAGGTAAAGATGAAGAAGCTTGATTGGAAAGTGCTAGTAGGAATCTTTTCATTTAGTTAAGATTATGTCTAAGCAGGGGTGTTTTTTCCTTTTTTTTTTTTTTATTCTGCCTATTATCGGAGAAATCTATATATTTGGACTTTTTTTGGTAACGTTAGTAAAATGCAGTTCATTAGCTATTCAGAACTGTGAATTTTTATTAACAGTTACACATTTCTTCAAAGTTAGCTTTTGGGTGCCTGGGTGGCTCAGTTGTTAGGCATCTGACTTTGGCTCAGGTCATGATCTCATAGTTGGTGAGTTTGAGCCCCACATCAGGTGAGCTCGAGCCCTGCATTGGGTAACACATGAGCCCCGCTTTGGGTGAGCACAAACCCCGCTTCGGGGTCAGCTCGTGCCCTGCTTTGGGTAAAACACAAGCCCTGGGTGAGCCCCGCTTCTCTCTCTCTCTCTCTCTCTCTCTCTCTCTCTCTCTCTCTCTCTGCCCCTTGCTCATTTGTACCCTCTCTGTCTCTCAAAACAAAAAAAAAATTTTTAAATTCAAAAGTACATATATGGGCCTCACTATAAATAAATAATGTATTTACTTAATAATTTTAATTTTACCTATGAATATACTATTACTTAGTAGACTGAAGATCCCTAAAAGCCATAGGGATCATCTGTCTCAGTTCTAACTCTAGGCTTCCATTAGTACTGATAGCTTTCAACTTTTTTCTTTGTTAAATGTGTTAATGTAAACAATCTCTACATCCAATGTGGGGTTCGAACTCATGACCCTGAGATCAAGAGCTGTATGCTGTACTGACTAAGCCAGCCAGGGCTCCCCTTTCAGTTTTTATTTTAGTAGTTAACATGATGGAAAAATGTATTTCCCAAAGCCTGGTAGACCTAAACTCTCTGGGTTAGATTATGGCCATGAATTTTAGGGTTTATGAAGAATTCAAATTTACCTTCAAAATTTCAGTAATAACAGTCTTACAATGACTTTTGTTTTTGTTTTTCTTAGCTCAGCAAGCTCTCTTTACTTCTAAATACTTGCTAATCTGAACACATCTCAAGGTTTTTAAATTTTAAATCTGATTTATATTTACCAGAACTTCTGTAGTTGAGACTTGATTGCCACCAGATTCTCAAGAATTGTGCTTTTATGTACCACAAACAAGGAATTAAAAACAATATGTGAAAGGATACCATTTACAGTTGTAGATCAATGGGGGAAGTAGAGACTGTACAGGTTGATACTGGAATCATCGATTATCCACAGGGAGTGGAAATGAAATATTCCAGTGTCATACCATAAATAAAAATCAGTTTCAGATGTATTAAGGATTTAAATGTGAAAAGCGAGGTTTTTAAACTTTTATAAGAAAATAGAGAACACTAGATTTCAGACTTTGTAGTTCTTAAAACCAATATATAAAAAGTGCCCACCGCCACAGGAAAAATGATTAGTAAATACATATTTAGTTGGCTCTAAATAATTTGTGTTTCTTCATACAAATCAGCAGTGTTTTTGATACTTTTTTTCTTTGTGGTTCCAAATTTGATTAAATGATTTACTTTTTAGTAACAATCTCTGGCCTTGAATTTATATATTTTACTAGAGTAATTTACCAGATTGATCTCTTTAAAATTATGCTAGCTTTGGGGCACCTGGGTGGCTTAGTCAGTTGAGCATCTGACTCTTGATTTCAGCTCAGGTCATGATCCCAGGGCTGTGGGATTGAACCCTGCAACGGGCTCTGCGCTGGGCATGGAGCCTGCTTAAGAACCCCTCTCTCTTCTCTCTCTCTCTCTCTCTCTCTCTCTCTCTCTCTCTCTCTCAGTAGATAGATAGCATAATGCTAACTTTGCTACAGAATTAATTCAGTTTTTTTTCATTAGGCGAGCCAGTGCAGCCTTGAACTGTTTAAAACGCTTCCATGAAATGAAGAAACGAGGACCTAAGCCTTACAGCCTCCATTTAGATCACATTATTCAGAAAGCAATTGCAACACACCAGAAACGGGATCAGTATCTCCGAGTCCAGAAAGATATATTTGTTCTTAAGGTACTGACATAAAATACCGCAGGTTTTAACTTAGTTTCCTAATTTTTTAGCCGATGGATTTTAATGTGCATATACTTGCTTGAGTTTGCAGTTTTATTCATGCTTATGGATCTTCAAATGGCATTTCAGTTTTATAATGACCAGGTAGTTTAGAGCTATGTTTTTATAACTTTTTAAAGTTAAAAAGCCTTCACAATTCATCCTTAAATGAAAAATCTTTCTTTATATTTTTAAAATTTGAACTTAGTCTTCTCAATGTGAAGATAATTTGCTTTAATTTTCCTTATTACTTTCTGATGGTCTTAGGATACAGAGGAAGCTCTTTTAATGAACCTTAGAGATAGCCAAGTCCTTCAACATAAAGAGAATCTTGAATGGAATTGGAATCTTATAGGGACCATTCTTAAGGTATGGCAGGATACTTCTTGGTCATGGCTTGATTGGCTTCATTTTATTATTCATTGTAATTCATCACAATTAAATGTTTGGGAATTGATAAATACATATATGATATAACATATTATGTTTTTCTAGTGGCCAAATGTAAATCTAAGAAACTATAAAGATGAACAGTTGCACAGGTATGTAACAACTGTTTTGCATTTAAATCGAGAGAACTTAGATTTGAATTATATTATGCCTAATACCCATGAAAAGTAATAATTGGTATTTTAAAGATACATACATACATTTTAGTGGTTGGTATTAGTAGGTACATGTATACATTTTTGAGTTTTAGTCTTATAACCCAAAAGCATCAGCTAATTCTTTTTCTAGTTATTTATATTCTGGTTTTAGTTTTAGAACACTTGATGTACTTCAGATAAAAGTTTCTCAGATTGGGGTAATATCAACCATATGGTAATCTTAACCCTAACGTGTGAGGATGACATAATAAGGACATAGTGTTTCCCTCTCAAAATGATGGCCATTTTTACTGTTCTGCTGCTACGTGCATTTGCATCTGGCTTTGGAGGGTTATTCATTTGTCCTCCTTTTTACATTCCCCTTAACCAAGTTGATGCTCTCCACACTTTTTATAAAACAAGCTAATGTTCGTGGCATATGCAGTACTTAAGCTTTGTGCTGCTCTCTAGTACCCTGTGCATTTGTGTTATCCTGAGTTTAGACTAATCAACCACCAGTACTGATCTCATTTAATAAAATGGCCTTCATGTTTTTGAAAAGTTCATGTCCTTAATTATTATTTGGTTGTATTCATCTACTCATAATGCTTAACTTAATATCTATATGTGGAATATATATGAAACATATAAATTTACACTGGAATAAAGAAGCGTAGCACTAACTTCTCATACTGCTTGAGAACAAAGATGAAGTCTCATTCAACTTTGTTTCTCCAAATCCTGAGTTTGGCACCTTTATTGGACTGAATTGTAGTGCATGAAATTATATTGAACTAAGTTAAATGGAAGCTTAGACCATAATGTTGAAAGTTATAAAGCTGAAAGATCACTAATTGTATTCATTGCTTTATAAATTAAGTTGCCTGAATTTTACCTGCAACTTTTATGCTTGACCTTTTGCCTAATTGTGAAAAACTGACAGAATTGTAGTATGATACATTTTGCTTACAATTATCTAGTGTAAGATTATTTTATAGAGTCATGGAACAGTGATCGTCACAAAATACAGAAGAAAGCTTATGTTCAGGTGGCTTCTTTATATATATCTAGTCTTATCTTCTAGCTAGTTATGTTATATCTGCATTTTTCCGGCTAGCATCTTTGCTCTCTACTATATCTTTCAGGCATCTCACCATAAAATTATTTCACAAACTGTTCTTGATAACTAAGGTGTTTTTTTGGTTGGTTTTGTTTTTTTATTGGTGTGTGTGTGTGTGTGTGCGCGCACGCGTGTGTGTAATGTACCAAATATGTTTGTTCCTTGCCATTTACTATAGTGGTTTAAACACAAAATGTATTCAAAATCTTGTATGATAAGCTATGACTAAGTAATTGTTTGGCTTCTTACTTTGTTGCTAATTTTATTTTGGTTTTAGGTTTGTGCGAAGACTACTTTACTTCTACAAGCCCAGCAGTAAATTATATGCCAACCTGGATCTGGATTTTGCCAAGTCTAAGCAGCTCACAGTTGTGGGTTGTCAATTTACAGAATTTCTTCTTGAGTCCGAAGAGGTAATGAGCATTTTGAATATTATCCGGGGCAAATGTTTTTCATTGAATTAACCCTCTTCCTTTTATTTCTGAGTATGCATAAGTTGTGTTTAGTAGCATACAGAATGAGCCCAGACCTAGATTTGAATCCTGACTTTGCCACTAGCTAGTTATGTGACTTTGGACGAGTTACGTGCCTTCTAGAAAACCTGTTTTTTTCCTTGTTAAGTGGAAGATAATATCATCTTCATCTTCATACAGCATTGTGAAATGAACAAGTACTCAGTGATTGGTATCTGTTGTTAGTAACTTCATCATTATCTCTAAATTTTTTTGGACTTGATTACAGTTAATTTTTCTAATTAAAAGCAAAAGTGCTTTTCTAATAATAACACAATGTATCTTCTTTTAGGATGGGCAAGGATACTTAGAAGATCTAGTAAAGGATATTGTTCAGTGGCTCAATGCCTCGTCTGGAATGAAACCTGAACGAAGTCTTCAGAATAATGGTTTATTGACTACCCTTAGTCAACACTACTTTTTATTTATTGGAACACTTTCTTGCCACCCTCATGGAGTCAAAATGCTGGAAAAATGCAGCGTATTTCAGTGGTGAATATCCCTAGTTCTGTTTCAAAATATACCTGAACTTTATTTTTAATGTAGTCAGAAATGGTATGCTTTTTATTCTGTGTACATGTATTTAGTAAGTTTTATTAAAATACAAAAAAAAAATAGAGTTATCTTGCTGCTTTGTTATTCTTTTTATGTGATATTTGTCATTAAATGCTTTTTTGTAGAAGTGCTTATTTATATTTTCATCTTTTTTTTTTTTTAGTCTCCTTAACCTCTGTTCCTTGAAAAATCAAGATCACTTGCTGAAACTGACTGTTTCTAGCTTGGATTATAGCAGAGATGGATTGGCGAGAGTCATCCTTTCCAAAATCCTTACTGCAGCTACTGATGTGAGTGTAACACAGGCAATAAAACTATATTTTTATAATCAATTCAATAACTCATAAATTTTAGCCAAGCAGAATTAATTATTAATTCTAAGAATATGGGATGGAATTTGAGTTTACTTTAAAATAGTAGTTGCTTCAAGGAACTATGTGTAGTACCCATTTTTTTTCTATAAAGGGGAAGAAGCAGCTAGATTGAGACAAAAGTATTTCATTTACTAGTCTAAAAAAATATATCAAGGACTAGACCATCAATTCCAATTTTCCTGCCATTTTCAAGTAGCAAAACTGCCCCAAAACAAAGCCCAAATTGACGATCCATGGTTTGTTTTTTTTAATTTATTTTTTTTATTTTCATTTATCTTTGTAGGCCTGTAGGCTGTATGCAACAAAACATTTAAGAGTATTATTGAGAGCTAATGTTGAATTCTTCAATAACTGGGGAATTGAATTACTAGTGACCCAGCTACACGATAAAAACAAAACAATTTCTTCTGAAGCTCTTGATATTCTGGATGAAGCATGTGAAGACAAGGTGAAGGTTTATTATTTTATAATAGAATACTTAGACATGAATTTTTATTCAATTATTTTAAATTAATTTTAATTATTAAAATATTCCATTTTAGTAGAAAATTATGTAAATTATAATGTACTTAACACGGGCGTTTGGAAATGGAGAATTTACCATCTTTTGCAATTGTTAATTTGCCTAATACTTCTTTTAGGCCAATCTTCATGCTCTTATTCAGATGAAGCCAGCTTTATCTCACCTTGGGGACAAGGGTTTGCTTCTCCTCCTGAGGTAAATATTAAGTAAATTTTTCTTATAGTTGTGTTTTTGTTGTATTCTCTCTAGCGGTATATTTTAAAGCTCAGTTCAAATCCAAACAGGAAGCACTCTAAAGAGTTTAGTATTAACTACTGAAAGAGGTCTATTTTAGAATCTTAGACATCCTTTAATACTGAAACTCTGTCTTTTCATTGTTTTCCTTAATGTTTCTTTTACATTTCTGTGTCTTCTCATGATTTTCATGACATTTTCTTTACTGTGATTGGATTCATATGTTTTTCCAAGATTATGAAAATTTATTTTTATTTGAAATTATAGTAATAGTTGACCTTTTACTTTCAGGAAGGAGCTATTCCTAAAGTCTTTTAGCTTCTTAAATATAGTATTGTTTAAGATATCTTAGCTCCTTTAAACACTTGTAGTAAGACTTTGTGTTAAACTATTGCTTGTTTTAATTTACAGATTTCTTTCCATTCCAAAAGGATTTTCCTATCTGAATGAAAGGGGTTATGTAGCAAAACAGTTGGAAAAATGGCACAAGGTAACTCTCTGTTGAATAAGCTTTAATTGGTATGTTTTTATACCAGGAAATAGATTTATGATTTTAGAGGATTTTTCATATCAGTGTTTTGAAACGAAAGAGGTCAAATATTTAAACATTCATATGAAGTCAGGTCTTAAATTCTGTATAATTACTTGTATTTATATTTATCCATTTTTTTAAAGCTAGAGAGCAGTCATTTTATAGTGAACTATTGATTTTGTGTACGTTCTATTGAAATTTTGTTTTTGGTTTAATTGATACAATCTACTGATATAATTCTTTCATTCTTATTCTTGGGTCCCTTAGATAGCCCTTTGAAGCTACGACTAAAACAGTTTTCCTAAATGAAGGAAGAAAACAGTTCTACCAAGCAGATATAATAATCTAAGTTAACTTCGTTTTAGGGTGCTACTTTTACATAATCTGAGAACAGACTTACTGCTGTTTTAGATAATGGGGAAACCTAGGAAGGAGGGAATAATATGAAGTGACTAGAGAACTTACTAGCTTTTCTTTAGTTGGTTGTCACTGTGGTTATTTTGTTTGAAGCATTATAAATTGTCAAAGCATCTTAGAATCCCATGGGTAATCAATCCAAATGTAAATAATTTTTAGATTTTTCATCATGTCAATCATTTACATTGTCTATATTGAACCATATTTCACAAGAAGCTCTCATTTAAAAAACTCTATAATTATAAAACATATTTTAGGCATGAAGTCGTTAGTAATTGATGAATTGGAGAATTGAGGTAAGATATGATAGTTTTAGTTCATAAATAGAAGTTATTTAAACAAATTACCATAGTAAAATCGGTCACCTTATTATACAAATTACAGTATTAGAAAATTGCTTAGCATATCTGGTACGGTACTTTCAAATAGTAGGTATAAAATATAAATGCAATCACAAAGGCATGTGCAGTGTATAAGGAAACACAAATGATTCTGCCTTAGGGATTAGCATTAGTGAAAGCAATGTTGGGTGGGCTCAGGAAAGCATATGATATTTGGAATGGTCTTGAGGAGGAGGTAGGTAGATGAGTACGAAGAAGGGTATTCTAGGCTGAGGGAGCAGAATAGATCTATATAGATTATAGACACTTCAGATTTATGAAGAAAGCTATCTGTATTCCAGTGTAATTGGGCTAGGATAAGTGTGGACTGGCAAGATGAGGCTGGAATGGTAAATTAGAACTAGATTATAGGCCTTACGAACCACATTATGTCATATTAAGGTATTTCAGTTTTATTGGAAGTGGGGGGATTATTATAGGTGTTTAAAGACTAATCATAATCGGACCTGTGCTTTAGAAACATGACAGGTCGCAGGGTAGAGGCAGAAGTTTGATCATCAAAGGTAAAGCCTAGAAATATTGAGACCAGTTTAGAAGCGAGAATTGGTAAGAATGTGAACTCCAGTAATGCTGAGATTGGATAGGCAGGGTATATTTTCTGAGCATTTTTGAAATAAGATGGGTAGGATTTGTTGACTGATTGTATATAATGAATAAAGAGTCCATCTGACTCTTAAAAGTTTCTGATTTCAATGACTGAGCATGCAGTGGATCACCATTAAGAGATTGTGATTACAGAAGTGGCTTGCAGGGTGAGGATAATGAATTTTGAATATGTTGAATTGGTATTGCTCTGTGGGATGACCAAGTTATGGTATCCAGAAAATGTTTGGAATTGGGGATCAAGAACTCAGATATGTGCTGAGGATGACAATTTGGGAGTCTTCTGAAATCTGAAATGAGTGAGATCACCAGGGAAAATGTAAAGAATAAAAAAAGAAAGAAAAGTGGAAATTGCTCCCTAGCGAACACTCTGTTTTAATGAGGGGAATAGAAGGACAAAGACACTGAGAAAATTGTCATAGAGAATGTTGTCACTAACGGATGCTCCAGGAAGGAGAGGCCGGTGATCCATATTTGTTAAAGAGGTTGCATAAGATGAATAGTAGAAAATAGGCTGTTGAATTTGACAGTTAGGTCATTGGTGAATTTCGCTAGAACATTTTCATTAGAAAATTACAAACACATCCTGAATTGCAATTACAGTTCATTAGGCAGTAAATGGGTGATGTAAAAATAAAGACAACATAGTCCTCTCAAATTAATTAGAGAAAGAGAAAGAGAAGAAAACCAACTTACTGATTGCCTACCATTGAGCTTAGTGCTTTTCAGGTATTACCTCCTTTAATCCTTGCTTTAATCACAGCAACCCTGTGAAATATATTTTATTATTTCTGTTTTGTGAATGAAAATTTGGAGGCTAAGAAGAGTAAATTTTATCCCAGAGGATTAGTTTATCCCAGGTCACAGAGCATGAAAATAGCAGAGCAGTGATACTTTTTGATTCCAAACCCATACTCTTTTCCACTATTTTTGGTTTCCTCCCAGTAGCTTATGGCATGCCAACATGAACTAAGTCTGTCTCTTTTTCAAAGTCATCAAACATCCAGGACAGTATAATATTAAAAATTCATTCAGTTTAATTTTTTTTAATGTTTATTTTTGAGAGAGAGAGAGGGAGGGAGGGAGGGAGGGAGGGAGGGAGGGAGAGAGCACAGGTCCACCCCTCAATTGGGGTTTTCTTGCCCTCCAGATAGGTCCTTTTGGACAGAATCCTCAAGATGACCCACATCAGAAATTCAGTGCGTTTCACAGCTATAAACCATACCCCTGACCTTTGCTAGTGTTTTCCAAGTGAGTGCCCTGGTCAGAGGATTAACCACATGAATATAACTACTCCTGCATAAAGCTCAGAATAGCTGCCTTAAGTAGACTTTTTTGCACTGAGATTTTCATATATACAGGGGAGCATGATAATAGTATAGTGGTAATAGTAGCAGTAATAATAATGATGGTGTTCTCTAATGGTATGGTCTAATCAAAACCTTGTATTACTGTTACAAAATAAATATGGAACCTAGGGAAAAACATAAAAACAAAGTTTTTAGAGGCTCTAAGTAGAGAGAGAAGGTAGTAACTCACCAAATTCAAGTTGTCTAAAATGGTTTTGAATGAAAAATATCTCCCTGTGCCCTTATTCTGTCATTTCTGAAGGTAATATCTGTCAACAGTTTGTGTGCATTCAGAGATGTTCTGTACATTTATAAGTACATATTCTTTATTGAAAAAATACAAATGAATGGTGCCTGGGTGATTCAGCTGGTTAAGTTTCTGACTCTTGGTTTCAGTTTAGGTCACGATCTCACAGTTTTGTGGGTTTGAGCCCTATGTCAGGCTTTGCACTGACAGTGCGGAGCCTGCTTGGGCTTCTTCCTACCTACCTACCTTCCTCTCTCTCTCTCTCTCTCTCTCTCTCTCTCTCTCTCTCTCTCTCTCTCTCTGCCGTTCCCCTACTTGCACTGTCTCTGTCTCAAAATAAATAAATAAACCTTAAAATTGTTAAATTAAAAATACAAATGAATGCTATTTACAAGTATAGATAAAGCTATTTAAGTTTTCCCTTAGCAGTATATCTGCCATCTTTTCAGAGCTACACATGTAAATCGAGCTCATTTTTTTTTTTTTAATGTTTATATTTGAGAGAGAGAGAGAAAGAGGGAGACAGAATCTGAAGCAGGCTCCAGGCTTCGAGCCATCAGCACAGAGCTCAACCCAGGGCTTGAACTCACGAGCCATGAGATCATGACCTGAGCTGAAGTTAGACACTTAACCACCTGAGCCATCCAGGCGCCCCTAGCTCATTCTTTTTAATGGCTCCATAGTGCTTTCTGTGAATGCACCTTGATAACCACTCCTGTATTGACATTGTTTCCAATGTTTTTTGTTTTGTAAACAGTGTTTGTTGGATATTTTTGCATATATCTTTGCATACTTGTACAAGTATTATCTATAGGATACACTTTTTTTTATTAATTTATTTTGAGTGAGAGTACACGTGCATGGGGGGGGAGGACGAAGGGGGGTGGAGAGAGAGAATTCCAAGTAGTCTCCACGGTATCAGCACAGAGCCCTCCTACACAGGGTTCAGTCTCATGAACCGTGAGATCATGACGTGAGCCACCGAGGTGCCCCTTTAAGATACATTTCTGAAAGTATAGTTGTTGAGTCAAAAGTATGTGAATTAAAATTTGTGATACATACTGCCAAATTGCCTTCCAGAGAGGTCCTACCCATTCCTTCTAACCAGTTTAAAGTGATCTCTTGAAATAAAGATGCAAGTGACTGACTCTCAGTTTAAAGAAGTTAACTAGAAGTTTTCCAAGTTTTAGTTGGAAAAATTTATACATTTGACTTGATTTAAATCAGTGGGGAAAGGGATATGTTTTACCAAAAGGCCCTAAATTAATGGTTTAATTTCCCTTTTTAAATTTCTAGTGAATACCTTCAGGGTTTAATATTAAGAGGCTAGTTTTTTGTTTATTCATATTTAATGGGGAAAGTAATTTAAATAAGATAAAAAACAAAATTATTAACTTATATGGATTCTAAAATATTCATTGCAGATGGGGATAAAAGTATAAGCAGAGGGCACCTGGGTGGCTCAGTCAGTTAAGCATCCAACTCTTGATTTCAGCTCAGGTCATGATCTCAGCATCGTGAGATTGAGCCCCATTTGGGCTCTGAGCTGCCAGTATGGAGGCTGGTTGGGATCCTCTCGCTCCATCTCTCTCCCTTCCCCTGCTTACTCACTCACTCACTCTCTCTCTCTCTCAAAATAAATAGACTGAAAAAAAAAAAAGTATAAGCAGAAAGCTTTGGGGTATGGTAGAACATTTGCATTCGTAATACTTGGTTTTACCCTTTTTAAAATTTCTTAAATTTCCTGAACAGGTGTTCATTTTTCTCATATTTATGCTTCCAAGATTTGCTAGGTACCTAACATATTATGAATGTAGTGAATGTTGTTATGATACTATATACAACTAAAACAATATCTTCTAGGAATATAATTCAAAATATGTTGACTTGATTGAAGAACAACTTAATGAAGCACTTACTACTTACCGAAAGCCAGTTGATGGTGATAACTATGTTCGTCGAAGTAACCAAAGGTACAGACTACTTCATGGAATAATTTATTGCTGGTCCTCAAAAAAAAAAAAAAAAAAAAAAAAAAAAAATTAAAGCCAATTTGTAATAACTCTCTATTGTTTAAAGTGTTCTGAGTACTTGGAAATTTTACTTCCTGCACTGACATAAAAAGATCTTACAGCATGGCATTGATGGCTGAAAAATTCCAGTGTCACTCTTAATATGCTGAATACCTTACTGATCTAATTCGTATACCCTTCATGCTCTTACCCTAGTCTGTTAGTTTGAGGCCAGCTAAACTTAATTTTCTAGAGAAATCCTCATGCTCCTCCACCTTCATATTTTTTTGTATGCTGAGAAATTATATCTTTATCTAGTGCTTTAGTAGTAGTACTAATAAAGTATTAGTACTTTAAAGTAGTGCTTGGTTAAAGTATCTAGTACTTTATTAGTAGTTCTTGTTTTAATTAGCATATTGTAAGTGAGCCGATAGGCATATCAATATTCTTTGTTATACTAGATTACAGCGTCCTCATGTCTACCTGCCTGTACACCTGTATGGACAACTGGTACACCACAAAACAGGCTGTCATTTGTTGGAAGTACAGGTAAAAACATAATTTAATCATTTGAAATAGCTACAGTGGTAGGAAAAAATCTTAATATTGCTGAAGTAGTGTCTTTGCAAAAACTTTTCAAAAGCCTTAAAGTTAGTGGCATAATTGCTTTAAAAGCCATCTGTCTTATAACTGATGTAGGCATTCTGTGTTTGTAATCCTTAGACATATTACTGCCTTGCATGCCTTTCCTTTCCCGGAGGTAGGTGTTACCTTTTGCATAGCTAATTGGTTACATAGAGTAAGTAACCCACTGAAAGTCTGAGTTTCGTCCTTTACAGTTGGGGAAGTTTCTCTCTTCAGCAAAAACATACTGAAAAAGTGAATTTTGTCATTCTTGTTGGGAAGTTAAACTGAGCCTGATACAGATTTAGTTATCTTTGGTGAGCAGCAGACTGGAAGTATCAGTTCCTGTCTGTACTTCCCTGTTCCCCTGTACTTCATGAAATGTAACCGGATTAGTCAAGCAGTTATTCTTTCATGCTTAGCACACCAAATTTATGGCTGTGAATATGTCTTGCTACTAGGTGTTTTCAATAAATGTAACCTTTTACTTATTTTAGAAATAGATATATAAGTATTTGCCTGTGTGTCTTCTGAACAATAGTAATCTAGCAGTTTATGTTCATTTTTGTATTTGTGTTCATCTCAGGAGCAAAAGTTTTGCATAAATATACTCTGTAGTGTCCTATTTTTATATTAAGTCTATGAAGACTTCTGGGGCACATATCTTTATATTAGTGTTTTTAATTTAGAATATGAACTCAGAGCCCCTGTACTAATGCTGCTTAAGAAATTTTGCATAAAATTATTTTAGAATTTTAAATACACAAAAGTTACTAAATACAAACCTTAAATGATAGGTTTTAAGATGCAGTAAGAAAATACATTAAAAACATATTGTTACTCCTATGTTTTTTTCTTTCTTTCTCCAGAATATTATTACTGAACTCTGTCATAATGTTCGTACGCCAGATTTGGATAAGTGGGAAGAAATTAAAAAACTGAAAGCATCTCTTTGGGCCTTGGTTTGTAATAAACACTTCTATAAGATCTTCATCATTTTAAGATATTTCTAATTTTCCCATTAATAATAATAAAAAAAATCATTTGATTTGGAACTTGTTCTCAGATTAATGTTCTAAAACCCAGATTGTTTCTGCCCATTTTGAATATTTTTAGGCTGGAAGATAGATGATTAAACTATTAGTTTTAGTTTTTTTGCTGAGATAAATGGAACACTGATTTCTGAAGTTCCTTATTTGAGGTTTTTTTTCACATTTTTTCTCCAAGATGGGGTTAATTTTTGTTTTTAGTAGCTTTCCAAATTTCTTGAAAGAGTTACTCTTCTAAATCGATTTGATATAAGTGACTTCTTTTCTTTCAGGGAAATATTGGCTCGTCAAATTGGGGTCTCAATTTGCTACAGGAAGAAAATGTGATTCCAGATATACTAAAACTTGCAAAGCAGTGTGAGGTTCTTTCAGTCAGAGGGTATGTTATTTCACTCATAAATCTTTCTATTGTATATATATGTTATTGTTAACAAATGGCTGTGAGGGAAGACTATTTTATGATTTAGCCCATTAGAACTGTTAATTTACTGAAAGTCTTAATGATATAAGGTAAAAACAAAAAAAGTGTGGGGGAGGCACCTGGCTGGCTCAGTCAGTAGAGCATGTGACTTTTGGTCTCAGGGTGATGAGTTTGAGCCCCACATCGGGAGTAGAGTTTACTTTAAAACAAAAAAAAGGGGCGCCTGGGTGGCTCAGTTGGTTAAGCGGCCGACTTCGGCTCAGGTCATGATCTCGCGGTCCGTGAGTTCGAGCCCCGCGTCAGGCTCTGTGCTGACAGCTCAGAGCCTGGAGCCCGTTTCAGATTCTGTGTCTCCCTCTCTCTGACCCTCCCCCATTCATGCTCTGTCTCTCTCTGTCTCAAAAATAAACGTTAAAATAAATAAATAAAAAAATAAACAAACAAACAAACAAAAGATTTTGGGATGCCTGGGCTGCTCAGTTAAGCGTCTGACTTTGGCTCAGGTCATGATCTCGTGGTTCATGAGTTTGAGCCCCACGTCAGGCTCACTCCACACCCCACCCCCCCACCTCTTCCCTACGTGCACTCTCTTTCAAAATAAATAAATAAATAAACTTAAAAAAATTTTTTAAATAAAAAAAGATTTTTAAATGCA
Source organism: Panthera pardus (assembly GCF_024362965.1). Classification (NCBI taxonomy): domain Eukaryota; kingdom Metazoa; phylum Chordata; class Mammalia; order Carnivora; family Felidae; genus Panthera; species Panthera pardus. Next base: position 31,284,720 of record NW_026526765.1, on the reverse strand, counting down.
CTAACTTAAACATCTTAAAGAGCTCCTCCTTGCTTAATGTTATAATTCCGTTTTTATTATTATTATGTTGAAGTTTAGTAACTGGCAAATAAACAGTGACAGTGTAGCATATGTTCAAATATTGCAGTAGTTCAATAGCCCAAATGTTCTAGATTAATCCCAGAAAAGCTAGAATATGTCATTTTTTCCTAAGATTACATTACGTTCTTTCAAATTACTTCACTGAAATTACGATCTATATTAGAAAGGTTTTAGGGGGCTCCTGGGTGGCTCAGTTGGTTGAGCATCTGACTTCGGCTCAGGTCATGATCTCACGGTTGGTGGGTTCTAGCTCCATGTCAGGCTCTGTGCTGACAGCTCAGAGCCTGGAGGCTGCTTATGATCGTGTGTCTCCCTCTCTCTCTGCTCCTCCCCCGCTCATGCTCACACTCTCTCTGTCTCTCTCTCAAAAATAAATAAACATTAAAAAAAAAAAGAAAGGTTTTCATGTCATTTACTGCTTCTAAGTTACTCCTAACTCCTCTAAATACGTTTTTTCCACAATTTTTAATGACTTAAAAAAAAATTCAAATGTACATATAGCAAACTAATATTTTTTGGTTGCTTTAAGAAATCTCAGTTTGGAAATATAAACAGTTCATTACTACATCTTTTACATACAGGACCTGTGTATACGTGCTTGGCCTCATAGCCAAAACCAAACAAGGCTGTGATATTCTGAAATGTCACAACTGGGATTCTGTAAGGCACAGTCGCAAACATCTGTGGCCAGTGGTTCCAGATGATGTAGAACAACTCTGTAATGAACTCTCATCTATCCCGAGCACTCTGAGTTTGAACTCTGAGTCAACCAGCTCTAGACATAATAGTGAAAGCGAATCTGCACCATCAAGTGAGTATTGTTGACAAGCTTACATGAAGGTAGCTAAAATTAACATTTGCATCTGTAATGTCACAATTTAAATGTATTTGTTATATTCCTGATTTACTTTTTTCTAAGATAATTTGGCACTAATGGGGTCTTGGAGAATATATTCTCTTCTCACAACAGAGAGGATAGCCACCAGCCTACATTGTTCTCTCTCTTTGCCTTCTAAATAGCTTTTGGAAAATCCTACTTACAGAGTTAAAGAAATAAGCTGTGTGCCAAAAGAACCATTCTCGTTTTTGCTTATTCTAAAATCTAACAAGTAAATTATTTATTCACTTACCTTCTTTGTTTACATGCTTTGTTCACTCATTTTTCAGATCTAGAGATTATTGAACCAGCATGTATCTGTTAAGAGATATTATATTCACATGTTCATTTTTGAGAGAGGAGATATATTTTAAACTAAATAGTGAAATTATTAAAAGATAGAGTGTCAAAATCAAAGAAAAAACAGTATGTGGTTTTAATCCCTGTGCTAAATGCTGTTAGGCATACAAAATTTAAGACGTTCTTTTTAAGAAAATAATGCAACATTTGTCAAACCACGGTTCACCAGGTCTTAAGATTCTATGAATTATAAGACGCACCAGTATTTTAGTATACCACTAAAAAAAAAAGAAAAAAAAAATGCTGCCTTTTAAGCTAGGACATACCACTGATTGCAAGATGCAGTCTGATTTTAGAGGTATTAAGTGTGAAAAATGTGCATCTTAGAATCAACAAAATATGGAAATATAATATGCAAATTTATTTAGGGTTTCTTTTTGCTTTCTTTCAAAATATATTTGAAGTAGTTTATAATTACTCAACAAAAAGTTAAAAATAAAAATAGGATAAAATGTCATAGATGTCATTAGACACCCAGATTGAGTCTTTTACTAGAATTAGACACTGAATTTAAATGAGTCCCTTAGCGCCTAAAAGAAAACAGTAAACCTAATTGGTTTAAACATGAATTTAAAATGCTGTGACTTAGGGGTGCCTGGGTGGCTCAGTCAGATTAAGTGTCCCGATTTCAGCTAAGGTCATGCGTGATCTCACGGTTTGTGGGTTTAAGCCCCGCGTCAGGCTCTGTGCTGACAGCTCAGAGCCTGGAGCCTGCTCCGGATTCTGTGTCTCCCTCTCTCTCTGCCCTTCCCCTGCTCATGCTCTGTCTCTGTCTCTCAAAAATAAACAAACATTAAAAAAAAATTTTTTTTTTAAGTACTGTGACTTAAATAAAAAAATAAAATGCTGTGACTTGGTTCCTTGGAAGTATATTTTAAGACTAGGAATTCATTTCTATTGTAATTTGAAGAATAAACTAACAGGAATCTATACCAACTGAGTGAACATCCACGGTCAAATCTTCTTTTTTATTTTTTAATGTTTATTTATTTTGAGAGAGAGAGAGAGAGAGTGCGTGCGCGCAAGCAGGGAAGGGCAGAGAGAGAGGAAGAGAGAGAATCCCAAGCAGGCTCTGTGCTGTCAGTGCAGAGCCCGACATGGGGCTCCATCCCACAAACTGTGAGATCATGACCTGAGCCAAACTCAAACGCTTAACCGACTGAGCCACCCAGGGGCCCCTCCTTCTTTTCTCTTAATTTTATCCTGAATATTTGGAGATTTTAGAAATTCACTGCCATTAAAACAAACAATCGGCAGTAACTGGGTGGCTCAGTAGGTTAAATGTCTGACTCTTTAGGCTCAGGTCATGATCTCATAGGTTCATGAGATTGAGCCCTGTGTTGGGCTCTGCACAGTCAGCTCAGCCTGCTTGGGGTTGTCTCTCTCCCTGTCTCTCTGCCCCTCCAGTGCTTGTGTGTGCATGCATGTGCACACTGTCTCTCTCTTTTTCCCCCTCTCCCCCTCTCTGTCTCTCAAATAAATAAACATTAAAAAAATAAACAGCCAAACAAGAACACACTTCATGTAAACTGTGCCATAATGAATCCTGTAATTTTTCTTTGGAAATAACCGAAGATCCTCATAATGACATAATTTCACATCTCACTCAAGTTCAGACACTTGGTCTCAAGAAGTTCTTATGTGGCTTCTCAGCAGTTTAACCCTTTATTTTTGACATCTTTTCCCCAGATGACTGTTAAACAAAAAATTCTGGAAATACATCACTAACAGCTGCTATGATCTTGTTTGTTGTTTTTTCTGTGCTTTTATTGACAATCCTTTGATCATAGGTATGTTCATAATGGAGGATGACCGGTTTGGCAGCAGCTCTACTAGTACATTTTTTCTTGACATCAGTGAAGACACAGAGCCAGCATTTTATGATCGGCCTGGACCTATAAAGGATAAAAATTCCTTCCCTTTCTTTGCTTCTAGTAAACTTGTGAAGAATCGTATCTTAAATTCGCTTACTTTGCCTAATAAAAAACATCGTAGTAGCAGTGATCCAAAAGGAGGGAAACTGTCATCTGAAAATAAGACAAACAACAGGCGGATCAGAACACTTACGGAGCCCAGTGTCGACTTTAACCATAGTGATGATTTCACACCCATGTCCACAGTACAGAAAACATTGCAATTAGAAACTTCATTCGTTGGGAATAAGCACATTGAAGACGCTGGTAGTACTCCAAGCATTGGAGAGAATGACTTAAAGTTCACCAAGAGTCTTGGTACAGAGAATCACAGAGAAAACACAAGCCGAGAGAGATTAGTTGTAGAAAGTTCAACAAGCTCACATATGAAGATACGTAGCCAAAGCTTTAATACAGACACTACAACAAGTGGAATAAGTTCAATGAGCTCCAGTCCTTCACGAGAGACCGTAGGTGTGGATGCTACGACTGTGGACACAGACTGTGGAAGTATGAGTACTGTGGTAAGTACTAAAACTGTTAAGACAAGCCACTATCTGACGCCACAGTCTAACCATCTATCTCTCTCCAAATCAAACTCAGTGTCCCTGGTGCCTCCAGGTTCTTCTCATACGCTTCCTAGAAGAGCACAGTCCCTTAAAGCACCCTCTATTGCTACAATTAAAAGTCTAGCAGATTGTAACTTTAGTTACACAAGTTCTAGAGACGCCTTTGGCTACGCTACACTGAAAAGATTACAGCAGCAAAGAATGCATCCATCCTTATCTCACTCTGAAGCTTTGGCATCTCCAGCAAAAGATGTGCTATTTACTGATACCATCACCATGAAGGCCAACAGCTTTGAATCCAGGTTAACACCAAGCAGGTGAGCAGATATGCACTTAAAAATGAACAATAACGGTTGCATTTTAACAGGCTTAAATGGAAAGCATTAGCCAGGTTTTACATCTACATCAGCCTCAGAACCGACCTATTAGAATTGTTTACTATGGTAGGCTGTAAGCTCCTAGTTACCCGATATGATTTGAAATGGATTCTTGCAGCTGCGAGGGGGGAAAAGAAATTCTATTAGGCCCTGAAAATAAACATACATGCTTTTCAAGGACACACAAGTCACAAGCTTTTTTTTATTTCTCGCTTCTGCAAGGATCGATTTTAAAAAGAAGCATGTCGGGGGAATCAGGAGCTTAAGACCTACAATAACAAACAACCTTTTCAGGTAGGTCAATTTAAGGCTCCAGAAGTTGACCTTACTATTATTTTTTTAAGTAACGACAGATTTCAGTGAAATTCTTTTCATTTTGTCTTAAGTAGCTGTGATTATTTGGTAGGAACCTAATGAACATTCAATGAATTCCTTGGCTCTGAGGATTCAGCAGTAGTAGTTTGCCTACACTCAAGAACATGTAGGGAGTTTCTGTGCCATATCTAAAGATTAGATCAAGTTGATCAAAATAAACAACTTTGATTTGACCTTTAAAAGATAGGCAATGTTAAATTTGACTGTTGGCAAAGATTTTTGTACCCATTCTTTGTTGTTGGGCCAGTTACTTCGAAAAACTTTCTTAGTTTTCGGTTATTAATTTACATTCATTTAAATGGATTAGTATTTGTCAAGTGCTGAGAATAGTGCCTGACACCTATCATCATCATCATCATGGGTAGTTACTTCCTTACGTAACCCATTTGGCTCTTATACAGCCAAATTCTTCAGAACATTAAGATATTATTAAGCAGTTTTGTTTCAGTGATGCCAATGCATTTAGTAGAAGGGGTTCCTTTGCAGCAGTAATAAATTGTATTTCATTTGATAGAATTTTATAAATTATGCAGTAATGTCTCATCTACCAGGAACTCACCTGGCTTTAGCAACCTCATCAATCAGAACAAACACAGGAAAATCTCTTAATAGCTTACTAGTCTAAATCTATGCAGTGAGGTTCATGAATTTTATTCAAAAGAGATAAGGTACCTCTGACCCAAATTCAGAGTGTGTTGATACTTACTCTAACAAGCAGGGATATCAGGTTTTCAGGCCTATGGAAGCAAAAATGAAAAGCTTCTGACTGGTAGAACACTCTTAACAGGAAAGGACAATTGATAAAATTGATAGCAAAGGAGGAAACTTTTATATTACAATAAAGTATTTGAAAACTCAAAGACCAGCACAGCAAGCAGGGACAGTAAACATAGCACAACAAAGTAAGCAGTAAGAGTTGCACCATCTCACAGCTCAGTGCAGTAACCGAAGCACCATTAACTCTGAAGCATCCTGTTCATTATGTGTCATTGAAGCAGGCATTTCTATCCGAATTGTTGAAAGCACAGATTAGAAAGTTGTACTGCTTAAATATTCATAAGAATAGACCAGAAAAAGACAGCTACCCCAGATCATTTATTTCCTAACCAGTCTGGATTCTTAGAATCTTATTTCCTGTATTCTCTATTAGACCAGGAGAAGGTGGTTTGGGAATTTTACTCCTGGAGTAAAATGTGAAGTTATTGGTGTTATAAAGGATGATTAGGTGTTTTAATTTCTTGGGAGGGAAATAAGTAAAAACAAGAAAAAAACAGGAGAGCCAGGAACAGCTTGTGCGAAGGCATGACAGCATAACGAAACTTCACGTTCATCAAATCTTTCATTTGTTCTTCAAATTGTATTGAGTACTTGCTATGTACCAGGTTCCATGGGGGTAAAATTGTGTTCCTACCCCTTTCCTTTATTGAGTTCGTTCAGAGAAAATGAAAATGATGGAAGATAACTACAAGTTTACTTTAAAATAACAGTTTGGAAGCCAGGCTGAGAAGGATTATTATTCTTTGTTTTTTTGTTTTTTGTTTTTTTTCTCATAAAATTAAAAAAGCAGGCTTGTAGATACCTGTGATATAATGGATGGCATGAATCCAACAGTCTTAAAAAATCATATCTCACTGAGATGTCTCCTTGGGACATGATACAACAAACACTCGATTAGGAATCCTTAATCCTAAATTCTAATCCTGGCACTGAGTGAATGAGCTTGAACAAGGAACAAGGTTTCATAAATTATGCTATAATGTCTCATCTGCCTAGAATTCAGCAGCTTTGCAAACTTCCTCAATCCAGAACGAAACCAGGCAGACTTCAGTTGCTCACTGTTGTGAATCTATGTAGTAAAGTTCATGAATTTTGGAATATCTAGGCCTCAGTTGCCTTATCTAATGGAATTTGGACTAGATCAGTGGCTTTAAGCTTTTCAAATGTTGCGTTTTAGGTAGAGAAACTCTTTCTTCACAAAAGCATTTCTATGGAAACCCAATATGGATAATAGATTAAAATGGATCTACTTAGTTGAGATAGGGATTGGGAGGGCAAGTGATCCAATAATTCCTTCCTTTATCTGCAGTACTCCTTTAAGAGTTTTATGGAGTACGAGAGGTTTAACAGAATACAATTTAAAAACCGCTGACCTATGTTATGAAATTTGTCAGTTTCAACTATGAGTGGTTTTTAAGCGGACATTAGAAATTAGTGGTTTTTATTATGATAATCTTAATAGCTACTATTTATGAAGGATTTATTTTGTATGCATTATAAAATAATTTTTCTAAGTATCAGGTTACATTATTAAATTTTAAATGACTTGGGTTTCCGAATGCCAGTGTACATTAACTCTGGAGCCTTGTGTAGTGCCTTGTATAAACAAAGCAGGCCCCTACTAAATATTTTAGCATGGATGTTGCATGAATAAGAAATCTGTATGAGAAAGATGCATGATATTAGGGAAATATCAGCATACCGTATTTATTATGGCATCACTAGTAAGGCGTGCTATGAGGAAGTATCAGTGCTTCAAATAAGACTATCTTGTAATGTTTACAAATGATAACATTATTGCTGTTTTGTGTCTGTCTTCTGTGTTACATAAATCTTGTTGCCACACAATAAGTGTTTATTCTTATTTTTCATAAAAATAATGTTAAATGGAGTTAATAGACATGCCCTTAGTTAACTTATAGCAAAGTTTGTAGTTTGAAAGGATTGTGAAGATAACCCTTGGATCATACCTGTGACTTCTAAGATTTGTTTTGTTTTGTTTTGTTTTGCTTCTAGATATTGAAAGTTCTAATTGCCCACCTTGACACTTTTACCTGGGAGGCCATAGCAGTTGTTTTTCCTAACGGTCTCATTACTGATGATCTTTTGTATGTCATTTTGTAACAGCTAAATAATTTCAAGTGTTTTTATGCTCTTAATAAACGATGGCACTGTTTAGTACTTGACTAGCTACTTATCTTTTATGAAGTTACAAAAATAAATTATAATTTCATATAAATTGTATCTGATTAATATTACAAATCAAGAAACTAATGCAAGTGGATTTTTGTTTTACGGTTTTGTAGGTTCATGAAAGCTTTAAGTTATGCGTCATTAGATAAAGAAGACTTACTGAGTCCCATTAATCAAAATACCCTGCAGCGATCCTCGTCAGTGAGATCCATGGTGTCCAGTGCAACATACGGTAGTTCAGATGACTATATTGGTCTTGCTCTTCCAGTAGACATCAATGACATATTCCAGGTATCATAAGTCCTCTTGTTTTCTTACTAGTTGGTTTCCTATTATTTCATACCCTGTGACTCCTTACTAGAAATTGTATCTTCGAGCAAATACTGTTTTAGGGGAAGATCATTTTTTAAGGCAGTTTTGTTTAAAGACGTTTCATGATGGAAACTGTTTCACCTTTCTCTACTATTCTGTACTTTTTAATTCAGTATTTTCAAGTCCCGGAACATGATCCTTCCTTCTCTTCCCAAACCAAATCAGCATCTTGTTTTATTTCTTTATCGGTATATTCTCTATAGAAGTTTAGTGAAACTTTAACTGCTTTTTAGTCACATTTGACTTACCCTTGTGTGTTTTTTCACATGTAACATTGTGGACGTTTCACAGTACATTCCTTGGTTTTTTTAAACCTGTGTATCCTGTATAAGACGGCCGCATGTGCCCAGTATATAAGGTGGCCCTGATCCCAGCAGATACTCACAAATATCTCCATGGTAGATGGTACTGAAGAAGACGCATTTGCTCAGGAGTCTAAAGACATTTTAGATAAATTCTAAAATAATCATTCAATATTTATTGAAATTACCAAGAATAAATAAGGACTTTAAGAATTTTATTTTGTCAGATGTTGGTAATTTAAGCTTCTTTAGTGAACTTTTTGTGGTAGGTTCATGTGCTATAGTAATTCTATTTAAGATTGCATTTAATTTAATTTTGCTAATATTCATAAAGTGAACTTCTTCATAATTTATCTATTTTAGGTAAAGGATATTCCCTATTTTCAGACAAAAAACATACCTCCACATGATGATCGAGGTGCCAGGGTGTTTGCCCATGATGCAGGAGGTAATGCATGGTTTAAGTTCTTTTGAGACTCCTCTTTATATTAAAAAGAAAATTGTTTTTAAAACAAAATTGATATAAAGAAAAATATTTTTAGTAGGATGACATTAAAAATTCAGATATACTTACTTTTGGGTCAGCTTAAAAATTATACCAAAATAATTGCGTTAATTTAAAATTAAACCACAGTATGTTTTTATTTTTATGAGGGGCTTAAAGTGTTCTTCCAACTAAGCCTCTCAAGAAGACAAAAATTGGATCAGTTGATTTAAAAATTATGCGTGAAAAACTTGCAACACTAATTCTTTCAAAAGGTCTAAGAAACAGGTTTGGGGAAAAGAGATGAAAATATATTTTACGTGATCTCTGTTTGTTTTGAACTGTAAGATTTTAATGAATGTATGCATATCAGCCACAGATTAAAGCGTCATAATCTTGATCCTTTTTAAACAATTACCTCTTTAGACTTAGAATTATTACATTTCTTTATGGAAATACTGAGAATAATTGAAATGATGCCTTAATTGTATAATTTTAATTTTCCATCTTCTATTTAGAATTTCATATGAAACTAATATATAAGCATATCTTCTAATTTTAATTTCCTAATTTAAAGCAAATTAGATTTTGAGTCATGGAAAGACTTCTGATTTTCTTCCCTAGTTTTTCTTCTTCAAAAATTCACATAGTTTGAGGTACCTTGAAAGAGATGTCATTGATTTTATCAGATTCTGTTTCATGTTTACTTATGCACAGGTCTTCCATCTGGAACTGGAGGTCTTGTAAAAAACTCTTTTCACTTGCTACGACAACAGATGAGTCTTACAGAAATAATGAATTCGATCCATTCAGATGCTTCTCTGTTTTTAGAAAGTACAGAAGACACTGGATTACAGGAACATACAGATGATAACTGCCTTTATTGTGTCTGTATCGAAATTCTGGGTTTCCAGCCCAGTAACCAACTAAGTGCAATATGTAGTCATTCAGGTGAGTGATTATGAGCTTCTCCACGTCATCTGAGTCTGCTCCAGTCACAAGTCATGTCCCAGCTCTGATGACCATCCCTCTTACTCCATTCTTACTACCCTAGCCTTAGTTCAGTCACTCATCATTTCCTATTGGAGTGTTAGTGTCTCTGTCTCCAGTTTTGGCCCCTTCCAATTCATCTTTCATACTGTTTTCTGGGATTAGTCTGTTGACAGTTCTTTAACTGGCTATTCATGCCCAACACATAAGACTCTTTGTGTGATCTGTCTGTTGTCTTTTATTGTTGTTTTTTTTTTTAATGTTTATTTATTTTGGAAAGAGAGAGCCAAGTGGGGGAGAGGCAGAGAGAGAGGAAGACAGAATCCCAAATGGGCTTCACGCTGTCTGCACAGAGCCTGACATGGGGCTCGAACCCAAGAACCGCAAGGTCATGACCTGAGCCGAAATCAAGAGTCTGAGGCTTAACCATCTGAGCCTCCCACACACCCCCTTTTTTTCTCTAACGTTAGTAAAATACAGTGTTCTATTAGTTTCAAGTATACAATATAATTATTCAACAATTCTGGTCTTCTTTCAATATTTTTAAATTCCAGTATGGTTAATGTACAGTGTTATGTTAGTTTCAGGTGTACAATACAGTGATTCAGCAATTCTGTACATTACTCAGTGTTCATCGTGATAGGTATGCTCTTGATCCTCTGCATCTCTTTCACCCCTGGCCCCACCATCTCTCCTCTGGCAATCACTGTTTTGTTTTCTGTGTTTTAAGTGTTTTTTTGTCTTTGTTTTTGTTGTTTTTTGAGAGAGAGCTTGTTGCGTAGGGGCAGCGGGAGAGGGAGAGAGAGAATCCCAAGCGGGATCCACGCCCAGTGCAGAGCCTGACATAGGGCTCAATCCCACGACCACGAGATCACGACCTGAGCCTAAATCAAGAGTTGGGCGTTCAACATGCTGAGCCACCCAGGCACCCCTAGTCTAACATGATCAGAGCACTTACGTTAGACTACAGCTGGGCAGAATCATCAACACAAAGTCTGTTGTATCGTAAGGTGTTGAGTACGTCATGTAATTGATTAAATACTCTGCTGAACGTGAAACAGAATGGCTTTGTGGGAACAGGACGGTTGTAGTGTATTAGCTGTTTACTCTCATGATCACATGGCTGACCGAGAGCTGTGGCTCGCTGTCACTGTCCAGCATCACGAGAGAGGATCATACTGCAGATCGCTAGCCCAGGGAAAGATCTAAATTCCAAATTTGAAGCAGTTTCTACTGAATGTGTATCATTTTTGCACCATCATAAAGTCGACCTGTCATCAGTTGAGGACCATCTGTATTAGCAACTTCAAATTAATATGTGTTTATATGAGCATTTAAAGTGTTTCCATAGATATCCTTTCTTGGTGAATATCATTTAGCCACAATCAAGAAAAACCTGGTCATAACTAAAGTTCTCTGAGTTACTCTTCTAAATTTCTCCTTGATAGTCTGATTCAGAGCTTTCCAACTGATGGGTTGCAGCATGCTGATGCACCATAAATAAGATATGGGTATGCTAAGTTAATTAATTCCCTTAATGTTTCCATGCCCCCTAGGGCCTGGGTTTGGACAAACCCTTGGCCTAGGCACTTTCCACTGTGAACAGCCCTGTCCAGGGCCCCAGTGTGCTGTAATTATTCTCATTTCCTGTGAGTGAGAGGTTTGGGCAATATTGTTCTGATGTATTATACACGGTAGAAAATAGTGTGGTTTTAAATCATTTGGCTCTACATCGTTTATGATATTTTAGTTTCTGCAAGTTCTGCTTCATTTATATACTTATTCATCAAACACTTATGAAACAGTTACGATGGATTTTACTATACTGTTTTCTACTTAATTTTATCAAACAAGAAATAGGGAAACCAGCCCTCCAATTACCTAGTCAGAAGACAGTCATAGCTAATTTAATCCATTTGTGACCTGTAGCTGGGAGAGTGATCGGCAGAGAGCATCGTGGGGTTTGGGACTTGTGAAACACTTGCTGGAAGCAGAAAGGTGCTCACCTTGGCATAGCTGTCAGAGCCTCTCAGCTGGTGCGCCAGTGACGTGAAGTGTTTCTAAGGAACAGCAGGGGAAAAATCTGAACTGGGAAATGATTGCAGTTTGTTACTGATACCCATCTCAGAAGCATGAAGGGAGGAAGGCCAAATGGTTAAAAAGTCACCGAACTTTTATTCGTTCATGCCCTCAACATAATATTTATTATGCCACTACCGTGGGCCAGACATTAAACTAGATGACAGGAAAACTTTTGTGAGGGAAGGAAAACAAAAAATAACACACTGTTCTTACACTCTCTGAGCTTCAGTTCAGTGGGGGAAAGAAATGGATGAATGGATTGACTGATCAGTCACTTGATCAATTGATTATGTAAATATAACACTGCATTTGTAGTAAGTGTCATCAAGGGTAGGTACATGGTATTAGCAAAGGATTACAACCAAATAGGCAAGTCAAAGAGGAGACTTCTGAAGAAGTCATTATTGAGCTGTGGTCTAAAAAATGAATAGAAGCTAACAAAGTAAAGACTGGCATATAGAGAATTTGAAGAGAGAGTGAACAGTCTGAGCAAAGGTCTTCTCTTATGAGAGTGTACGTGGGAAGTAGGAGGGACTGAAAAGACACCTGTGTGAATAGAGCTCAGAAAGCAAGACGGAAGAGGATGTATGATCTAGAGAGATAGGCAGAGACCTGGCCCTGCAGATCTCTTGCTGCCCAGAGTATGGTCAGAGGACCAGCAGCATCAGCATCACCTACGAGTTTGTCAGAAATGCAGAATCTCACACTCCACACGTAGAATCAGAATCTGCACTTTCGCGAGATTCCCAGGTTGTTCATGTTTCAGAAGCATTCCTGTAGGCCACCTGGAAGATTCTGTATATCAGAAAGAAGACATCCGTATTGTCCATGGCAGATAACTAAAAACTAATCCCTGTACTATTTAATGACCATTTTAAAGGAGCATCAAGACTAGAGCTTATTTCATTCTTTAGAACATCTGGTCTGGCAGTTGTTCAAACATGTAAAGCTCAAAGGAAAGGCTGTTGGAAGAGGGTATTTGCTAACATCCTGTTCTGCTTCTGCCACCTTCACAGATGTTCGTGCAATTATATAGTTCTAGTGTACTTAGAAGAATGAGTTGTTGTTTTTTTTAAATGAGAACGGATGACATGTTCAGAGATAGGATGTGATTCTAACAGGTTAGACATGTTAGGAGTTATCATCGCTGGCTAAAGGGAAGGCTGAAATACATAAAAGTTTATAACTTTTCAGAAACATGTCAGTTGAATATAGTTTAAATTTCTTACTGTTCTTGTGCTGGAATATTTTGTCATCATAGTCCCTGGGGAGTTCATCAACTGAGTCTAAAATAACACGTTCGTCTCTTACCTGGTTATTCAGCACTACTGCTTTTTTTATTTTTTTATTTTTTTAATTTACATCCAAATTAGTTAGCATATAGTGCAACAATGATTTCAGGAGTAGATTCCTTAATGCCCCGTGCCCATTTAGCCCATCCCCCCTCCCACAACCCCTCCAGTAACCCTCTGTTCTTCTGTCAGTTGGCTTTTAGTTTTGCTGATTGTTTCCTTTGCTGTGCAGAAGCTTTTTATTTTGATGAGGTCCCAATAGTTCATTTTTGCCTTTGTTTCCCTTGCCTCTGGAGATGTGTTGCATAAGAAGTTACTGTGGGCAGGATCAAAGAGGTTTTTGCCTGCTTTCTCCTCGAGGATTTTGATGGCTTCCTGTCTTACATTGAGGTCTTTCATCCATTTTGAGTTTATTTTTGTGTATGGTGTCAGAAAGTGGTCCAGGTTCATTCTTCTGCATGTTGCTGTCCAGTTTTCCCAGCACCACTTGCTGAAGAGACTGTCTTTATTCCAGTGCATATTCTTTCCTGCTTTGTCAAAGGTGAGTTGGCCATACGTTTATGGGTCCATTTCTAGGTTCTCTGTTCTGTTCCACTGATCTGAGTGTCTGTTCTTGTGCCGGTACCATACTGCCTTGATGATTATAGCTTTGTAGTATAGCTTGAAGTCTGGGATTGTGATGCCTCCTGCTTTGGTTTTCTTTTTCAAAATCGCTTTGGCTGTTCAGGGTCTTTTCTAGTTCCATACAAATTTTAGGATTATTTGTTTTAGCTCTGTGAAGAATGCTGGTGTTATTTTGATAGGGATTGCATTGAATATGTAGATTGCTTTGGGTAGTATCGACATTTTAACAATATTTGTTCTTCCTATCCAGGAGCATGGAATCTTTTTCCATTTTTTTGTGTCTTCTTCAATTTCTTTCATAAGCTTTCTATAGTTTTCAGTGTATAGATTTGTCACCTCTTTGGTTAGATTTATTCCTAGGTATTTTATGGTTTTGGGTGCAATTATAAATGGGACCGATTCCTTGATTTCTCTTTCTGTTGCTTCATTCTTGGTGAATAGGAATGCAACCGATTTCTGTGCATTGATTTTATATCCTGCAACTTTGCTGAATTCATGAATCAGTTCTAGCAGTTTTTTGGTGGAATCTTTTGGGTTTTCCACATAGAGCATCATGTCATCTGCGAAGAGTGAAGTTTGACCTCCTCCTGACCGATTTGGATGCCTTTGGCACTGCTGCTTTTTAAGTACATCTTTAGTTCTCAAATCTTTTGGCAATAGTTTTACTTTTTAAATCCATGAATGATGAAGTAGCATGTGTTATTTTAAGTGGCTGAAAGACACATGATTTCCTTAATAACCAGAATTTTAAAACTACGCCAATTTATAACTTTTCTTTTCCAAGGAACCAAAGCATTTTCTGCTTAGTATTATGTAAATAGTAATCTTAGGAAGTGCTTAGAGGTGAGAGGAGGGGGTGATATCTGTTTTGTGGAAAAAAAAACATAGGGGGAGATTGACATTGGTTTGGTTTCCTGGGCTTTAAAAATAGGGCTTTTTTTCTGTACTGTGACAACGTGCTATAGTAGAAAGACTACTGGACCATCTGTCAAGAGCTCTTACCTTCTGGCTAAGTGTGTGTCTCCTTTCTCTGAATTTCTTTTCTTTCATGAGATGAGAGCCTTAATTAATTTCCAGTATGTCTTATAGTACGAAGGTTGTATGATTTTATAGGTTGACCCGTGTTACTCCCTAAGAGGATAGCCAAAGACTTCCCGATTTCCATTTGCCCTAATCACTTTAAGTGCTCAGGAAAATTTTAAATAAAAAAATTAATGTCATCTTAGAAACACTGAGATGTTTGGTTGACTTCAAAATCCCATCTAGGAGTACCTTAGCAGTGCATGGGAAGGGTAGTAAGTTTAATTCTAAGGAATGAACTGATGATAAGCCCAGGGAAGTATGATTCTTATATTGGTAATTATTAAATGGGGAGAAAAGCAAGTCATAGAATAATAGTATAGTATAATCTTACTTAACACACCCAAAGAATAAGAAAAAGAAATTTAAAATAGCAAAAGATCTTAAAGATACATATATGTCAGACTTTTTAACCATATTTCCCTTTAGGGAGGCATTTAGTTTGGGGGTGGGAGTCATGGGTGAGGGAGTAGATAAGGTACCTTCATGTTTTATTCTATATATGTCTTTATTTGAATTCTTTAATCACTAGTTTTATGTTATTTTTGTAATTTAGGAAAATTTATGTATAAAATCTTTAGAATTTAACAAATTTCACTATCTGAACAGTCTGAATTTATTTCCAAGATCATTATGGAAAATGTTGAAAATTGGAAAGAAATTAAAAGGAATCATCTCCTCTCTGGTATATAATGCAAGCATAGGAATTAAGCCATTATAATGATACTTTAATTGCAATAATTAATTTTTTCTTCAGACCTTCAAGACATTCCATATTCTGATTGGTGTGAGCAGACTATCCATAATCCCTTAGAAGTGGTTCCTTCTAAGTTTTCAGGGATTTCTGGATGCAGTGATGGAGTGTCTCAAGAAGGCTCAGCCAGCAGCACCAAAAGCACAGAATTGTTGTTAGGTAAGTTTCAGATTCAAATCCAAACATTGTTAGTAAAACTATACTTCGTTTTGTGGTTGTTGTTGATAAATAATGTTAATTGATGTTATCTCAAAATTGTGGCAAGCCTGTTTTAGTCAGGTGTACTTATCAGTACCTATATTTAGTCACCTGTATCAGCTGCTGAGGTGTGTCCTTTTAATTGGCTTCTTGCATTAGAATTTTATTTCCAGAACGATCAGTAGATTATGCGCAGTTTATCTCTGTCTTAGATCTTTAGTTTAAGAACAAATTTCATGAGTTGTAATCATTTTCTATTGTGACAAAGATAAAATATTTTAATCGCCTTTTCAGGTGTTAAAACAATTCCAGATGATACACCAATGTGCCGCATACTCCTTCGTAAAGAAGTTCTGAGATTAGTCATTAATTTGAGTAGTTCAGTTTCAACTAAATGTCATGAAACTGGGCTTTTAACGTAAGTAAACCATGAGTATTCTCTGTTCTGCTCTTTAGGGTAAAAAAGATCCTTGAAACACTTCAAAAGTTAGACTAATTAGCTTACATCCATAGTTCTGCGTGGTATATCTGTGTGAGGCTAGATTTCCTTCGTGTACTTCAAACAAAATAATGTATTACAGTAACAAATGGAATGCAGAAGTAGGTATGTGAATCTATCTTCTGTTAAGCCGGACTTGAAGAGATCTGTAAAAATGTAAAACAATACCACTCTTCCTACTTTTTAGTTTTGGAAAATACTTTTTATTAAATATATGTGTTTATGTTAACAAGTAATGGGCTTATTTTTTAAAAGAATTAATGTATATTTTGAAATCTTCTCAATTTTAATTTCTAATATGGTAATTAACAGTGACTGTAACCCACACAAAAATAAGCTTTTTGGGGTCTTGAATAATTTTTAAGAAAGGGTGGGAATTGTGAGACTGAACAATTTAAGATAAGTGGACCTATACAAAAACAAGTGATATTTTCTTGGTTTAATTTTTCCCCCCTATTTTTCCTCTTTCTCGTAGTACAAGTTGCAGAATTTTTATTGTTTTTCTAAAGCAGAGCAGCATGATAAAAGAAAATTTACATTGAACCATTACCATCTTCAATCTGCACTGTTAAAAAGCAGTGGTCCTCACAAGAAACAGTGCAGAGTCTCCTGTGGGCCTTTAAAAAAACAGGAACACAGAGGCGCCGGGGTGGCTCAGTCGGTTGAGCGTCCGACTTCGGCTCAGGTCATGATCTCACGGTCCGTGAGTTCGAGCCCCACGTCGGGCTCTGTGCTGACAGCTCCGAGCCTGGAGCCTGCTTCCCATCCTGTGTCTCCCTCTCTCTCTCTGCCCCTCCCCCACTCTCACTTTGTCTCACTCTCTCAAAAATTAAAAAAAAAAAAACAAACAAAAAAAAACAGTAACACAGAGGTCCTACTGCAGACTTTCCGGCCACACACTCTCTAGCAGTAGCGGGTCTTTAGCCTGTGTATTACCCCGCATACCCCACCCCTGATTCTGAGTTAAAAGCCACTGTTAGAAGGTGGAAGATAGAAAGAGATAGCCCAGTTAAGGATATTAATAACTTCAAACTAACTTTTAAAACTTCTTTCTATTTTTCTTTTTATTTTTTTTTAAGTTGGACGTGGAGCCCAACATAGGCCTTGAACTCACGACCCTGAGGTCAAGCCCTGAGCTGAGATCAAGAGTCGGACACTTAACCAAAAACTTACTTCTATTTAAAAATTTAATTTTGAAAATAGTTAAGTCATCCTAGGTGGATAAATAAATTTTGCAATTTCTCATGCTAGTGAAAAAGAGTATTTCTGGTAACCCCAAACTTAAAATGTCTAGTTTAAGTGTGAGCTAGGGATACTTAATATTTTATATTCTTAGGCCAATATGCCATCGAATCAATGTCTAGAGGGAAAACATTTAAAAAGTGATATTTTGGGGGCGCCTGGGTGGCGCAGTCGGTTAAGCGTCCGACTTCAGCCAGGTCACGATCTCGCGGTCCGTGAGTTCGAGCCCCGCGTCAGGCTCTGGGCTGATGGCTCGGAGCCTGGAGCCTGTTTCCGATTCTGTGTCTCCCTCTCTCTCTGCCCCTCCCCCGTTCATGCTCTGTCTCTCTCTGTCCCAAAAATAAATAAAAAACGTTGAAAAAAAAAAAAAAAAGTGATATTTTGGTGGAAAAATAGGTAAGTTGTTTTTACAGTTTTTATCCCACCATCATCTTTTCTTCGGTTTTAGAATTAAGGAGAAGTATCCTCAAACATTTGATGACATCTGCCTTTATTCTGAGGTTTCTCATTTGCTCTCACACTGCACATTTCGACTTCCGTGTCGGAGGTTCATACAAGAATTATTTCAAGATGTACAGTTCTTACAAGTAAGTAGCACTCGTACTTAGGAAGTTTACCTTTCGAGAATAATTCTGTGTTTGGATAAGTTAAAGGACAGATTGTATCTGTTGATACGCCAGCAAGTCACCACTTCTCTCCTAGATGCATGAAGAAGCAGAGGCTGTGCTGGCAGCACCACCAAAGCCACCTGCAGTGGACACAGCTGCTGAGTCCTGACCTCGGTGCTTATCGCGTGCATAGATGGACGCCATATATACTCAGACTTGCAGAGTTCCTAACAAAAAGCCTCAGAAAATGCTGACCGGGCGGCAAAGACAGGAGTAGCTTCTGTTCCAGCGATCACTGGTACACGCACAGTTGGAACTTCGGACTTCCCCAACCGGAACAACTTCCTCTTGTCCCTGTTGAGCCCTCTGGGGGTTCGCTGTTCATTACCACACTTTTAAGAATTTTAGTTACCATTATATGCAAGAGCCAAGCACTGAATACCTACGTAGGTTTTCTACTTTTTCCTTTTAAGAGCGTAACCACAGTGGAACAATAATAGGATATGCAGAAGCACCCTTCACACAGTTATTTCTGAATTCTTTTTTTAGGGTAAATCTAAAGATGCCTTGTTTGTTAACTAATTCGTGGAAACCAGGAATCGGTGTCTCTGAGGCTGCACCCCGTTATCACAGCGGGGTGTGCGAGAACTGCTGGTATTAGAGCGGGAACTTTGGCCCTTCCGCATCTTTCCTAATGTTTGTAACACTACTTCAGAGGTTTGCAACCTCAAAGCAAAAGAAGAGCCTCAACAACCCAGAACTTGTATAAGTTATTTTGATGTTACTAGACTTGCATCACAGTTTGTTTGTTTTCTGTCTCTTCACTTTTGTTGCAGTGTGTTGTTATAGGCTATCTGAACCAATTAAGGTTTTTCACTACAGTTCTTGATTCGTATCGGAACATCATTTTATAATTCAGTATTTCCCATTTGTAGAATGCACATGTTTTCAGTGGACTTGTCATTTTCATCAACTTCCCATATCACCATTTGAAACAGGAACCAGAGCGAGCACTATTAAATGAGACCTAAAGCAAAAGAAGGCAGTAAGTTGACACTTGGGATTTCCTGAGGAAGAGATAAGTTTGCCTCCGATTTACACATTCCGTGGGAAAAGAAGAGCCATATTTCCTTAAAAAAAAAAAAATCATTAATGCAAACTTTAATTATGATTAAAAATTGTAGTGAAAAGCCTTAAGTACCAAATTTTAAAGCAGCAGTAATTTAATTTTTATATCAGTGTTCTTGTTTTGCACAAACTAAATGCGGTGATAGGTGAGTTTATCAACACAACAATTGCCTTTATCACATTTGTGAAGCTGTTAAGTTGATGAGGGCAAGGTTTTGTTTATTTGTGTGTTTAATTTGTATATGTTTAAAGATATTTGGAAATCTTTACAGGAATTAAACATATATGCAAATTTGTATATAAAAATAGCATGGCCATCACCATTAGAATGCTTGTAAATGAAAGGATTATCTTTTTTGAGGTCTATATATAATAGAAAAAAAAATCCAGCTGGACTGATTAGGACCCTTTTTTAATTCATTTGTTTATACCATTTTTACAGTTACACATCAGCTTTGCCACACAGTACCTTGATGAATATTTTCCCATATTACAGATTGTTTTTATAACGGGCTTGTTCTTTGAGATCTCTGTAAAGAACCCTGTGAACTAGGAAACGTAACTCACAGAGATACTGTGTTTTTTGTTTCGTTTTGTTTTGTTTCTGTTTTTTTAATTTACTGGCACTGAAAGTTCCATCCGGGATGAAGCACTTCATCTCACTTCATAACGCCTCTTGACCGCGCTTCGTCCGGTGCGTTCTCGCGTGCACCGTGCAGCAGCGTCACCGTCACAGCAGAGAAGGGCTGCAGGCTGCTGCTCGTGTTCAGAAGTGGTTCTTCGGATTTGCTCTCGTAAAACCAAGTGACAATAAAATATTGTTTTTCACTTTAATTTATCACTGAACCCAAGTGTTTATTTAAATGTTAACAGTACTTTTAAGAACGTTGGTTGCCTGTCACCTTGGTCTTTGGTCTTGGACGATTGAACTGCCTTCCAGAAACCAAATGTCAGAGATACTAGACCAAATAGTGGTTAAAAACTCCAAAGGAGGTAATTTAGTAATCTTATTCATTCATGATGGGGTTGACATATTTTAGACATTCATTTTAAACACTACCTCAGTTAATATAGAGTATAAAATCTGTGGTTTAATCCCTCAAAAGTTAATAGTAATTCTTTCTTAACATACACACACACACACACACACACACACACACACCACACACATACACACACACACACACCTGTCCCCATCCTGGACCTCATTTCACTCATCCATCCTGGAATGAAGTCTTTGTTACTATTAGCCTAACAGTTTTTTGTTGTTGTTGTTGTTGTTGTTGTTGTTGTTTGACTTTTACTTTGAAAGACATGTATGTATGCATTATAGTAATTGCCTATAGCACTTAGTTTGGGGAGACAGAGTTTTGTGGTTATCAGTAATCTAAGGGAAAAAAAAAGTCTGTACTTAAATGTATAGTGCTGTTTGGTTTATCCATGTTTCACTGATGGGTCTAATATGTTTTCAAGTACTCATTTGTATAAAAGACTTTTATGATGCAAAATGCTCACATGCAGTGCCAAGTGATTAACTTAGTATTTAAAAATTTTAAATTATAGCAGAAAAGATTAGGAATGGTGTCAGTGGTAATAGAAATAATTGAGAAAATCATCTATAAATAATAGGTAACTACCAGATTATAAAGTACCAAAATAATGTCAATACTGTAGTTTTTTTGAGATTTTAGAATTAATCTTAGTCCATATAAATTTGTACTATTGGTAATTATTGAATAATTGGGAGGAATTTGGGCAGTTGTGCTTGTTGTAAGCTGTGAATATCTAACTATAAAGTGAATTGTTATTTCTAATTGAAATTTTTTTTCAAGAACAGATTTCAGCTTCACATACTAAAGTAAATACTGATAAATAAGGAAATTAGAAATTAGTATTGATAATTAAATATGGTCTAAGATTTCTTATACTTTTATTTCCTATTTATGCCTAGGTAGATTTGAAGGGGGGAAATGTCTCCCTAATAAAAAATTTTCTAATAAAGATTAGTAGCATAAGTACATTCTGTAAGACAGTGACATTAAAGTAGAGGCTCTCTGGAGGTATCGATATACATCATTATGCCAGTTACTCTAACATCATGTGTACAAGTTCTTTTGATATAGTAGCTTTAATAGTCTTCAGCTCTTTTATCCAGGGCTTGAGGTAATTAAAGCTGAGTTCTTCAGGGCACATCACGGTGGTAAAGTTCGACAGTGAGGCAGGCGTCAGTGCTTATTCTGATTTGTCTACTGCTCTTTATATAAGTTGTTTTTTCATTCCATTCAGAAGATGCCTTTTATCCCCACATTAAAGCACAGATCATTGAGCAATAAAAAACCCATCAAATTGTCCAGATTACAACCACAGTCCTTTCTGCATGGTAAGAGTGAGGTGCTAATTTTGTGTGAGATTAGCTTTGTAAACCACGTTGGGAAAAGTCCTTTGGAAGGAAGGTTTTCCCCCTTTTGTTTTATGCTTCCAGTGTTGTCTCAGATCAACAATCCAATACACATGGGAAAAAAGAGAAGGTAGAACTAACTGAGAGAGTTTTAGGAGAAGAACTGATGGGATGAAAGAACATTTCAGGTTTTCCAAAATGTAGGTTGGGGAAGGTCTCCCTTGTCTCCCCGTTCAGGAAATCCATTATTACCAGCTTCATTTCCAGAGTATCACTACAATGAGAGTTTCCTTATAAAAGCGTACTAGTGAAATGGATAGCAGTGTCTATCAGACAACGTTGAGATCTGTGAGAATCTTTCTAGGAACATTCTTTCTTTTAGTTCCAGGTTTCCAGAGTAGATTTCATTCATAGTAGGTTTATATGACTCACACAGAATGTGGATTCCCCACCCCCCTTTGGAGTATTTTTGTAATGTAGGTGGATAGCTATGCCACAACACGCATTAATTGCACATCTTATTTGATTCTTTTTATAAAATATTTAATTTGAAGAATATAATTTATGCCAAAAAGTATACCTTATAATTTTGTCACTAAGTTGGTTGATTTAGCACAAATATACAAAGCGTTGGGGCAGAGGCGGGGAGATAAAAATTTTTCGTAGAGAGTAGTTGAAAAATGTTCCATTACTGGCCTGGCAGAAACCCTGAAGCTGCGTTGTAAAACAAATGGTGTAGATTAGTTTTGAAAAGTGGTAAGTGGTAAGGGATTGTGAATAAAATCTCGGACTTAATGCTCCCTAACCACACGATATTCTTTTTTTATTTAGTAATAAGCTGCTACATATTTGGAGGTTCTGGTGTTTGTAGGTCACTGAACAGACATTGAAATCTGATTTATATTGTACAACTGTAACATAGAAAGAAAAAGTATTTATATATTTTCCGTAAGAATATTTCATTGAGTTGTGTATAATTTAAAGAAGGTTTGTCCCCAAATGGTTTTGCTCACCTTGATTGTGTGTGTGTGTGTGTGTGCGCGCGCGCGTGTGTGTGGTTTTCTTGTTTTTGTATAATGTGTACAGTTTATGTCAAGGGCATTAAAAGCCTCCTGAAGCATAATCTTATCAAAGGGATACATTGTTAATAAAATGTACTTAAAATTCTTAAAACCTGTGTTGTTCTATTTGAAATTTTAAAACAATCAGTGGATTGAATTGCGTTGATTTGAGTTAGTGCCGCTATGGCTGATACGTGTGACGCCCGGTAAAAATGACTTTTAGGTACTACAGATAAGAGTCTAGTTCCATTAACACATCAGTGGCCTACTCCAAATGTTTTAAAATATCTAGACTTAGAAAACATTCTTCATAATCTAAGCAAATACTTTATAGTTTGGTTTTGTTTTTTTTTTTTTACTTCATTGTAAAGGGTTTGAAAAACTGGATCTGTCTTTAAAACAGTTCTAACTTTTTCGAGGAAATATACAAGATAAGTGATGATGGTATGTATGATGATGACTTTTTGTGGGAAGGTATTTGATTTCTCCTGCAGAAACTTGTCCTCATCAGATAGGGTATCATATAGCCACCTAGTGGCGAAAGAAAATACCACAAGGGAAATTACCAAGGCTGGAGAGTAAAATTCAATGACGAAGCCAGGTCAAAGCTAGGTTATAGTTGACTGTGTGTGGTACGATAGTCTCGCTTACAGAAACAGATTGTTCGGATAACTTGGTTCTTGGGCATATTTCTGTGTATCGTTTTCCCATTGCCTTCTGTATGTGCATGTTTTGGGCCCCAAAGTAAACTTTAAAAAAGCATACTTAATAATCATCATACAGCTGATCTTTGTAGACCTAAACTTTAGAAAGTTTATTTCATTTAGAAAGAAGACTCTTTGGTATATAAAAATACTCAAAAATAAAATACCGTCTTAGTCCATTTGGGCGACTATAATAATACACCACAGATTGGGTAGCTTACAAACAACAGAAGTCTATTTCTCCGGTTCTGGAGGCTGGACGGCTGAGGCCAGAGTGCTAGCATGGTCGAGGGAGGGCCGTCTCCTAGGCCCCAGAATTCTCGTGGCCCGACGTGGCATAAGGAATAGGGAGCCCTCCCGGGTCTCATAAGCACACTCATCCCGAGTACGTGAGGGCTCCAGGCTTGTGACCTAATCACCTTCCAAAGGCCCCATCTCCCTAATACCGTTACCTTCGGGGGTTAGGATTTCAACATAGGAATTTTGAGGAGGACATTCAGACCATAGCAACTACTTTTGCATTGATTAGAAAAAAAGAAATACTAAAGCTTGTTTCTTTAATGCTTATCTTAGAGGATCAAGTCAACTGCCTTTGCTTGGTGCTTTAAATTGAATATAGTTACTGTATATCTTTTAACTGCTCATTCTGAAGGCATTTTCTCTTCTGTTGTATCTCTTCAAGGGTTTTTAAAGGTTCTTTATGCAAAATGTTTAATATGTTTTGTAAATTCTTTGCGATGAAAGCCAGTTTTCTTTCCATGGAGCTCTTACAAGAAATACTAGATGTTGTCTAATTCAACTTGATCTTCTCAGTAAATACACATTCTAGTGGGGGATCAGTTTCGTTAGAATCAGCGCGAGTCAGGTGTTAGACTGGGAGCAAGCACCTTTGGTGGCGAGTCCGTGGTTTGGTGTGGCGGCGTCCCTGCGCCCAGCCTGAACCATCACGGTCCCCTGCAGGCAGCTGAGGACTGCTCTCCAGTTTGATGTGGTATTTATAGATCATTAACACCAGTGCTTCCCACCATCAAAATACCCTGATATTTCTAAGGAAGTGTTACTAATGCGGCTTTAGGTACAGTTCTTTTTAAAGGTATTCACGGTTATGTTAGGAAAAGTAGAGCTTATCTAGAGGAACACACATATTTGCAGATGAAATCATACGATTCACTTCCAAATATCAGGAGGGAGGGCGGATAAGGGTACGGATGGACTGAAACAGCCGTGGGTTAGTGGCTGTGGGCCTGATGATGTACATAAGGGTTTGTTAAACTTACTATACTTTTCTGTCATTTGAAATTCTCCAGGAGTATTTTTTTCATCCTAATAATTCTGACACATGAATACAAATGTCAGAGTTTCTGAAGAACATTGCTTAAAGCAATGCTGTTAAGACGCCACGTAGTATTGACAAACGCTTTAAATATGACCGCGTTTGGTGTTCCGGACATGGGAGAATGTTTATAGCCAAAACTGCAGTCATAGTGATATTGTAAGCATTAAGTTATGTAGCCCCACATTTCCTGTTGGTATTTTGCTTTATGATTCTCAAGGTTGAGTGTGCATCCAAATGCTTGGAAGGGAGCTGATGACACACATATTTCAGGTCTCAAGCCATGGAGATTCTGATGAGGTTTGGAGTGTTATCCCCAAATTTACATTTTTAGTGAGCTCATGAGGTGACTTACTGGCTATACTTACTGTTAGATTTTCATTTCATTGAGGTAGAGAACACACAAAATGCAGCTGCGAAATAGTTTAATTAAGGCTTTTTTGCAAAAATGACTTCAAGGTTTTGTGGGTTATTTTTAAAAGAAAATCCATATGAAAGACACTAGTTACAAATCTGTCTTCACTGCCATTGCCATTTCTTTTATAGTTGCATGAGAAAGGAGCAAGGAGTCTAAGTGATGACAATACTGGCCCCCAAAGTCTTCTCAAAGCTGTTAGATTACTCAAGATACTCATTTTTACAGTGTTAGGAATACATGCCCAGTTCTCCAGCAAAAGGTTCAGTTCTGTGTAAGGAAAAGGTTGAAAAGCCTGAACAGAAGCCCTGCTTGTGCTGGTATATTTCGGCCAGTTGGCAGTCACCTTACTTGGAGGTGTGCGTCTTTTGCTCTCAGTCTTGGCTGTGTGGTGCCGATGACACAGTGCAGGGCGTTCGGTACCAGAGGCGGAGGCGCTGTCGCTTCTGGCACAGCAAACGAGGAGTTCCTAAACATGCTTGCTTAAAACATGGTAAATAAACGTAAAGCGCCGATGGGCAGAAGGCAGAGAAAGGACCGGGCACGTGTGGAATGCCCGCTATGCCCCCGGTGCCTTGTACATACTGGTTCAAGGAGACAAAGCCGCTGCTGAGCGAATACAGAATTTCCCACCCTGTATAGAGCTTTTTACAATTACGTCTAAACCATGCCCAACGATGGGGGTGCACTTTATTCATTATGTTAGCATAACAGGAATATAAATGAAGACAGTGAGGGTATTTTCTTGACCCAGACCATTGCAAAGACCAAAGGGTGCCAAATGAGAACAGGTCATTTCTGTATAGTAGTTCTTGAAAAAAAGAGGAACCAGAAAATGTGAATGGAATTAATAACATTTTCTCGTTTCTATTCGGAGGTAGTCGTCAAAACTCACGGTCAAAGACTGATGTCTACCAAGTAGGAGTGCTGTTATCCTGACAGTAAGTCAAGAGTCCCTGCCAGTCCCGCTCTTGCCTCGCATGCAATAAGCTCAGTGGAAAGGCAGTTGGGACCTTCCTGATCATTCACGTGTCTACCTTTCTAAGGTCTGTGCCCCCAGAAGAGTTCATTTTACTGCATCGGTGAACTACAGATTATCATCACTTCAAGGCAAGTCTAAAATCTGTTTTACCCTCAAACGTCTGTGATTTTTTTCATTAAACACACCCGGAATAACATTGACACTTCATGCTCTAGTATCGAATCTTCTGTGGCCTTTATTAAAACCTTAAATCTAGTTCCTTTACCCTAAAGATACTGGACGTGGGGGTAAAGCTTAATGGAAAATTTCCTCACTAAAAACTGAACTTGTGGGACCACAGCCCCCCTGGCCAGTACTGAGGGTCTGGGGTCTATCCCTATGTCAGGTTCCAGGCCTGCTGTTCGAAAGGTGGGCCTGGAGCACACCAGCAAGGGGAGCCTGTCCCCAGGAGCCTGCCATGTCTACGGCAAGCCTGCTCCAAGGAGGAGTGCTAAGTTCCATAGCTCCTGACCTCTCAAACTGAGCCGGACCGTAGTGGTCTCACACTCCCCCCCGCCGTGACCGCTCAGTGGGTTTACGTACCGAGGCATCTGGTGACAGAATGGTGCCGCCGAGCCTCCTGTTCGTGTCTGTGTAGCAGAAAGGCATGCGACGGGTACATACTGATTAGTGGTCGTGCTCACCTTCATCTAAGAGGGTAATCGAGGGAGGAGAGGCCAGACCCATGGGAATGGCCATTTGCGTTTTGTACTCTGAACACAGTGCT
This sequence comes from Panthera pardus, assembly GCF_024362965.1. Classification (NCBI taxonomy): domain Eukaryota; kingdom Metazoa; phylum Chordata; class Mammalia; order Carnivora; family Felidae; genus Panthera; species Panthera pardus. The sequence goes on along the minus strand of NW_026526765.1, from coordinate 31,257,884 downwards.
GGCTCTGGTGGATTTGTGGGGAGACTGGACTTGTCTCCACACATGGGTGAGGCCAACTGGGACACATAATTCAAATTAGTTTCTCCAGCTGGTATTTCTCCCAGGGAGTTGACGTAGTTTTTTCCTAGTGCCTTCGGTCCATTTTCAGATGATGTCAACAGTCCCAGCTGGGGCTGGGCTTTAGGGGTTACTGGGACGTGGCCACAAGAAGCGGAGTCAGAAGCCGCCTGATTATAGGTAAAGTTCTCAAAACAGATGCAGGGGCCAGGCCCGGAGTGGCTCTTCTCTGTTGGGAGGAGGTAAAGGTAGGTGGGCTTGGTGGGTTCAGTTTCTGTCAGTGACTTCCTAGTGCCTTCCTGCTTGTTTATGACTTCAATAGCATCTGGAATACAGTCCTTGACATTCATTATTGTTAGGCGGGGGTTCTCCTGGAACAAAAGAAATGCAAATTGTGTGTGTGTGTGTGTGTGTGTGTGTGTGTGTGTGTGTGTATAAAGTATATGCAAAACGCACTCAGGGCTTCAGGTTTTGTGTGTGTGTTGTCCTAGTCACAAGTTAACTGCAGGTGCTGTTGCTAACCAAAGGATTTCCCCCGATGGAAGAAATCTCAAGGCTCCATTCACCCATTTCACAGCCCTGGGAGACGAGGTGGCCGTCGCTGTTATATCTTCTAAGGAAGTCTAGAAAAGTACTATCACACCCCTAACCTTCAATTAGTCTTTAACAGATACATGGTATACGTAGTCTCCCAGCATTTACCTTGGATTTTATTAATGACAGAACGCTGCTCTTGTAGGGATCTGGAATGTCAGGGTAACACTTCTCCTTCATCCTAGAAAACAGTGAAAATTAGACTGAATTTTGCAATATAGTGAATAGTTAAGAGAAGTCTGCAGTCAGCTTCCTGGGTTCTCACCCTCGCTCTATCACTGACTGTGGGACCTTGGCCAGGCTATTTAACTCCGCTATGTTTACATCTCATCCATTCAACGGAGATAAGGCTCTTACTTACAAGTGGCGTGGAGAGGATTAAATGAGCCGGAGGCAAAGTACTCAGAATCACTTAGAATACTGCCAAGCACACACTACGTGAAATACCATAATATTAACTAGCGTTACTGAACAGGCTTTGCAATCTTTTCAAACGGCTATTGTTTTCCTTATGTCTCGACCTGAAAAGCAAAAATGTTAGCAGAATTTTCACATTTTCATCGAAGTCTCTGTCCTTCGCCTTTGTAGCACCTTCTCTCATTTTATTCCGTGTGATTTCTATATTAAACTCTTTTCTAGATATTTCTCTTTCTTCTTAGATAAAATCTTCCCCACGCACTTACCATTGACTTTTCAAGTAGCATAAGATCATGATGAGCAAAATGGAGAAAATCATGGGGAGTATGACACGTATCAGTATATGGGCTGGAGAAGAAAACAGAGAAAATTTTCCTGAGTACTTTTCCCTCCTCAAAGGAACAAAGGTAAGTTTGAGAGTAATTTTACATAGTTATTAATCCTCAAAGGTCTAGTTATGCAAGATTCGATCTGAATTCTGGCTGATGGGGTGGGGGGTTCCACCTCCCAACCAACACAGGGACCGTTCGCCATCAACACCTAGACTTGGACTTGGTCCCTCCTCTATGAGACCGGATCACTACTCCCAATTCTTCACCCCCCCGCCCCCATATCAGAATTATTACCCCCCCCCTTGCCAAAGCTTCACAGTGAGCGTACTTCCCTGTGTCCTGACTTGGGGCTCAGCCACGTGACTAGGTTTGGCCAATGGGCTGGTAGTAGCTGTAACACGAGCAGCTGCTTTAAGTGCACAAGCACAGCCTGCCTTGCCCTCTAGGCCCCTGTGATCCACCAGGAGAAGGATGTGTCTCTCACAACCGCTGCCCTTCTAGCCTGAGCCCCAGAGTGAAGCCATGGAACCAACCCAAACCTGACGGAAGCCTGGAGTCCAGCCTGGCACAGCCCCGCTGAGATCAGTTAAGCCAAGAGCATGAACAGAAATATTCGTTTCTGTATGCCACGGAGATTTTGACGGTTTCTGTTATACTTCAGAAATGAACTAGTGCATCCCCCACTTTTAGTCTCAGACAAAATGACCTGAATGTGTCTTAACCTGGAATAATTATCCATTTTGATTCCTCAGATAGGTCATTTTCTTAAATACCCATCTTTTCTGTTCCCCCTGCCTGCAAGCCCAACAAATAATAATTCCACTGGGCCAGTAAACACTGTCTTTTGCAGATGCAAATTGCACAGGGAGGGGGGTTGGTGGGCTAACGGTCATTCACACGTACACATGTACGTATATTTCTGTTCAATATATCTGCTTCCCTGCCCCCCCTCCCCCCGCCCCCCCCACCTGGTCACCAGCCCTGACACCTGGCTGTCCTGGAAGGAATGAGGTTTGATTTGGGGCTGGGGATATGGTGGGAAATGTTGGCATTTTTTAAGGGAGGACAGGCCTGGGTAGATGCCCAGCCCAGTGTTATGAGGCAGCACAGGGTTCTGAAGAAAAGGACACACGGAGAGGTAAGACGATGCCGTAGCTAACACCTCACCAACTGGCCTGAAGTTAAACCTGATGGCAGAAAGGGGGAAGAAACTCTCTTCCTGACTCCACTAAAGAATACTTTGCTCTCAACTCAGTACTTTGGACTACTATAACTGGTTTTAAGATTCAGTTAAGTTATAGACTTCTAACTTACTTAAGAAGCCCGGGGACCTAGCCATGGTAGTTTCCAAGTTTCAGACTGGTTTTGCTAAACTTTTTTAGCAAAATGCATGATGAAATGCATTATATGCATTCAGAAAAATGCTCATAAGAGCACATCTCAATGCATTTTCACAAGTGCCAACACACGTGGCCAGTACCTAGAGCACAAAAAGGAACATCAGCTCCCCAGAAAGCCCCCCTGGTGTCCCCATCCAATCATCGTCCCCTCCCAAGGTAACCACATCTTGTCTTCTAATAACGCATTTGCCTCTTTCTGTAGCAGACTCTTACAGCAAGGGTCAGGGCTGGCTTCTGTCACTCGGCATGGCAGTTGTGACATTCGCCCGTATTATTTTTGTAACTGCAGAATGTCATTCTCATTGCTCTAATTACGCACTTTATTTTCCTTTTTAATAATAGTCAATAAACCAATAAAGAGTCACAGCTGAGGCTAAGGAGGTTTATCATGAATAAGGGAGATAAATGAAATCTAGAAAATATACTTGAGGTAAAGATAGTTATTTGTATTATGATGTATGTGTACACACACACACACACACCCTCTACCAGCTAAATAAATACCAAGACTGGAATAACAACAGCCTGAATATAATTTAAAATTTTTTGAATTTACCCTAAAACAGTTAAGAGTGCTCAAATAATATAAATCCTTGACTGACATCTGAGAGTTCTGACCTTCAACTTGGAAACCTGGGGCCACGTTGCAGCTGACAAGTGAGCAGCCCTGAGTGCCCCGATCTGCCGGCATAGACACAGATGTCCTCACCCCTGGTCAGCAGCTCTACCTGCTGTGGCCACCTTGTCCCTACGGCTCTGCCACCAGCAAAGGGACCCTGCACCGAGGACCTAGGATCGCTGGTAACTTGGGACAGACTTTTCAGCCTGTTTTCCAGAGAGGAGTGTCTGCAAAGGTCCCTTCCAGTGGGGACCCTCCATGATACACAATTTGATACTTGCTTTTCCTCTTCTTCTCCATCAGTATCTTCCTCCCCCTGCACCCCCACCCCCACCTTCCTGTTTATCGGAGGTCAGTGTTTACCACCAGAATCTGATTTACCATTAACTGGTTCCTGCTGCCCTTCTCCCTGCCCTCTTCTTTCTCCTTCTTTCAAGCCAAATGCATTTTGAAAAGTGGATCTCTTTGTCTCATTTTTTCCCCACCAATCGGCAACAGCAGGTTCATGAAGGAACCTGCCTGATCCCAGCAGACCCCGCCCCATCTCTCTCAACTGCCCCCAGAAAGGCAAAGTCAGGAAGCGGCTGATTTGCCACTGAGAGAAACCAGCCAGGGAGCCGGCTGCCGAGGGCAGCTCTGCTGAGAAAACCACCCGCCCTCCTCTAGACAGTGGGTCTGGGGCCCCGGGGGCCCTTCTGAAGTTGACAGGAAACTGCCATCTGTGATTTTCAAGCCATTGTGGGCCCGAGTGGCTCAGGGACCGCAGCGACAGACAGGCCAGAGGAAGGTTCCAGGTCATAAGTCAGTCAGACTCTTGTCTGTTTAACGTAGTTGGATTCTGTGTGACATTTTGTGTGTGTGTGTGACACAGAATCCCATCTAGAGAAAGAGAAAGAGAGACAGAGAAGAAAGGTTTAAAAATTCCTGATCTCGACAACTCACAGTATTCATCTGGAGTTGTGACCTTTGTGAAAGCGCCCTGGGGGCCCTCGCCGACACTGGTGTATGGAGTGAGGAAAAACTCATAGAAAGATGCGGGCTGCAGGTTTTCCACGACAAATGTCTTCTGTTTGGGGTTGTCAATTTTGTATTTGCAACATATTGAATCATCTGTAATTTAAAAGAAAAAAAAATTTTTTTTCAAGAAAAAAAAAGCGTGAGAGAGATCTTATGACAGGGTTGGGCACCAATAATCATCTTGTTGACTCAGCACCGTCAACATCCTACACCAATCAAATATTAAATCATCATTTCATCACTCTGGGTCATGGGTGAAATCTTGAAAACATGGCAAGAAAAGCTGGTGATCCAGAGAGAGCACACAAGTGTGGGAGAGACAGTAAGAGCTGGGGAGAGACTTAAAAATATATTGTAATAACCTTTAACAAAGTCAAAGGGAAAAAAAGAAAAAGGGCTTAGCCAGGAAGCTTCGTAACCGGCAGGTTTTCCGAAGCCGCTGATGGTATTTCAAATGCTTCCCAAAATACCGGGCACTCTGTTTTAAGTAAGTCAAAACACTGACCCCCCGCCGTCTGGCCCACTAGTTTGCTGAAGAACACTCTGGATCAAAAAGCATGCGAGAACAGGATTCGGTGTGGCCGGGCTCAGACATGGCCGCCTCGCTGGCGGTTTTGAAGAGTGAAGTCTTGAAAGAGTAAACCAACCAACAAACACACGCGTCACCTGAGAGGACTGCCTTTTCAGATCCCGGGAGGCACCGCGCAGCCTTGGACTTCAGATAGAGGGAGTACCCTCGTACAAAACCGGGCTGGGACTCGGCGGCATAGTCCTTCCAGCTCAGGGTAAAGGAGTAGGAGGTCAGGTTACTCATGAGCACTTGAGGGTTGTCTGAAGGCACTAGGAAAGGAAGTTGGGGTAAGAAGAGTCATCACTCGCAAATCTTCTCAGAGGGCTCACGTGAACTAAAAGTAGGGCCACAGCCAACCCCAGAGCCTGTAGGCACTCACATGCCTCGTTTGGGAGTTTTCTCCACTTCTTGGGGGGATTTATGCTCTGACACAGTTTGTGAGGCCTGGGAAGGAGGTGACCCATCTTCCTGTCCAAGTCTTGCCTTTCACAGATGAAGACAAGGACGGCCAGAGAGACTCAACAGCTTGCGCGAGGTCACGCAGCAAAAAGGAGAATGAAGGCCTTCTTAGACTTCATTCTGCTCTTGGATTCTTAACAGTGCTTGACGGAAGACCCTGCCAGAGGACGGACTGAAGGGGGTTTTGGCGGGACTCTAGCTCCCGGGTTGTGACAGCACCAAGCTATGCAAGCATCACTGAAGCAACCCAGGAGTGTTTGTTCTGGAGGTTTCCTGAGCCTGTTTCACACGCACGTGCGCGCACACCCTGCCAGTCTCAGCCCCCTCCCACCCATGAAGGGGTGGGAAGAGGTGACCTGATCGGTGCAAGGGAGGAGAGGTCCCAAAGGGCCCAGATTTCAGTGGAATTGAAATTGCCTTCCGTGGCTGGTGGAACCACAGGAAAATTTCCAGAGGATGATTTCACGGCATGTGTCAAAAGTCTTAAAAATTGTAAAAGAAATGAGAAACTATGTAAGTTCAAGCCTTGACTCAAGTATTCTAAGACCTCATTTAAAAACCATTATTGTGGATATGGACGAAGATTTCACTAGAACGATGGTGACCCGGGGCATAAGAGGTGGGGCTAAGGATAAAAGAGACTGAGCACTGCAGAGAGAAATCACTTGAAGATGCGTTTCATGGTTTATAGTTGAAAAACTTGTAATCCTCAATGTCCGACGACAGGCGATTTGACATATGCAAACAATTATTTGCAATGATATAGTTAAATAATACTTAGTGACATGCGTCAAAAAAGCACTTTATAAACTGGATAAAGTCCCCTTTTTACTTAAAAATGTTTATCTGTACAGGGAGAGAAATACCTGGAAATACATCAAATATTAACTCTGGATATTTGTTTTCTGGGTGGCAAAATTAGCAATGAGTTTGTCTTCTTTTGCCAAACACTGTCTTTAATGGAAATGGTTTATAGTTTATGAGTAAAAATATTTTTTAAATCCAATTACCAGAACAAATGGGACCCTGAAAATCAGGAAGAGTGTTGAAATATTCCTGAACCCACAGCTCGGATCTCTGGATTGTTCTGAACAAGTCTGCCCACGGACACGTTAAGCGCTGTAGACTTACCCAGTTCCTGGGAGTATCCCGTTTTTTTCTCTAATAAATAAGGAATCCTTTCTGTAGAAATTCCATAAATTCTGAAGTTGTATCGAACCCCTGGTCTAAAAGCATCTACGGAAGAAAGGTCAACAGGTTTTCAATAACACAAAGTGACATTCTCTTTATTTCTGCAAAGGAACAAATGAAAAATGAATTGGCGTCTCCTAAATGCCTTCCTCCTCGGGATTTCTGCACTTCGTCTCCACCGTCTTCCCTGCTTCCGCTGGCCTTAGAGTCCACTGACTCCAACTAAGCCTGCGGGAGCTGTCCCCTACGCCGTCCTCTCCAACAAGGGCTCTCCAACACCATTTTGTCCACGTGCAGGAAAGTGGGTGCAGAATTCAGTCACGCACAGAAAACCATTTTATTTTACTTTTTAATGTTTATTTAGTTTTTGAGAGAGAGAGAGAGACTGACAGAGTGTGAGCAGGGGAGGGAGCAGAGAGAGAGAGAGAGGGGAAGACACAGAATCCGAAGCAGGCTCCAGGCTCGGAGCTGTCAGCACAGAGCCCGACACGGGGCTCGAACCCACGAGCCGTGAGATCATGACCTGAGCCGAAGTCGGAAGCTCAACCAACTGAGCCACCCAGGCGTCCCCAGAAAACCATTTTAAAGTCTCTTCTGACTCCAAGTCCCCTGCAGCGACTTGTCTTCTCTCGCCACCCCCCCACCCCACCAAGCTGAGCACTGGAAGGCTTTGCTTGCACTTCTTCATTTTCCCCTCACACCCGCACCTCTGCAATCCACCTTCGGCACCGCCATGCCACTGACACCACCCCGGCCGAGGGCAGCCTCATTCCCTCACTGAATGCCCTCCCTGGCCTCCGTCACCCTCTGCAGGTCGACGATTCCCCACATCTTTACCTCGAGCCCAGCAGATGGCGCTACTGACACCTCTACTCCAGCGGCAAACCTAGGCTTCTGGGACTCGGCTAAATTGCCAATCCTGAAATTACAACTCCAACGTGGGAGGTAAGAGATCAAATTCTACATTTGCCACCGAAAGTGAAGGAGCTGATGATTGACTCCGACCACGCTATGTCCTAAATGTGTCCCAAATCCATACACCTCTCTAGACGGGGAGGGTTATAATGTCCCTTTGCCGTTCATTTGAGAGAACTGATTTCAAGGCACAAATTTATGAAATCGTGAAAACCTATCCCAGCCTCAGGTCCAGAGCGTGTCTGTGAAAGTATGTTTCAGACCAAATCTTAGACCACATCATTGCAAAATGTGAACTCCTCGCCCCCGGGCCTGATTTCGTCATTTCAAAATGATTAGTTTAGCACCAAGTATCCATGAGATGGTCCAGAGGTCCTGGTTGAACTTGCTGCAAGGTGCAGGGAACAAGACGGTAACACAGAGGACTCTCCTTACCTGAGCTAACAACTGTGCTTGTGGTATCGGGACCTAGGTTTTTCCACTGGAGATCACAGAGCGGGTCCCCGGGACGTTCACACCACTCCACGACGTAGCCCGTGACGTCTCCGGGTTGGGGTTTCCAAGACAGACAGAATCCGTCCTCTGTGCCCCTGACTCTTTCTTCTTCAACCTCTTCTGCACATTACAAATACAGCCATGCTTCAGATGGAATTCATTGTACATTTTCAAAAAAGCGTTTGAAGAAGAAAATAAACTTGAACACGTACTGTCTCTGACAGTTAAGGGCCCCATCACCTGAGTGGCTACAGAAGCTCGGGGATGGGGTAATGTTTTCACAGGTGATTTCCTGCCTCTCACCCCCCAGCAAATATTTACATCTGCCCTTAGGATACCTCTGTTCTAATCTTCTGAGACCCAACGAGACTTCAGCCCCAAGACAAGCGTCAGTGAACAACTTGCCATCAGGCCAAATCCAGCCTCCAAAGCTTGTTTTATGACCCTTGAGCTAAGAAGGGGTTTAAGATTTTTAAAGAGCTGCCAAAAACAAAGAATACAGAATATCGAACAGAGGCCGATCATACGATCGTACGATCGTACGATATCGAACAGAGGCAGATCTGTGAAGCCTGAAATGTTTCCTATCTTCCCCTTTACTCGAAAAACTGGCTGACCCCATGTTTGGCACTTGATCCACCTTTTTTTTTTTCTTTAAAGTTTATTTATTTATTTATTTTGAGAGAGAGAGGGAAGCAGAGCACACAAGAGGGGGAGGGCCAGGGAGAGAGGGAGAGAGAGAGAGAATCCCAAGCAGGCTCTGTGCTGTTGGTGCAGAGCCTGACGTGGGGCTCGAACTCATGAACCGTGAGACTATGACCTGAGCCGAAGTCAAGAGTCAGACACTTAATCGACATGGCCACCCAGGCACCCCTTGGTACTCGATCTACTTTTAAAAAGTATCTGTTGGACAGATAAATAATGCGCCTTAATCCCCCCACATGATGCTGGCTGCTCCTGAACTATTACGTCTGTGATGTTAGGGGGAGAAACCGAGTGAGAACAACAAAGGAAAGAGTTCAGATACGTACCAAGTTGGACTATGCAAGGACGTGCACACTGCTCATGACCAATCTCAACACACTTTATCAGCCACGATAGGTTTAAATTGGAAAAAAGCGATATGATCTCAACGGACGACAGTTCTAGTGATTTCAAGCAGACTCACCCTGCGCCTTCAGGGATGAGAATTTCTCCTAGTTCCCGAGGCTGACCTCACAGCCCGCCACTGTTGACAGGGCAGTGGTCCCAGCCAGTCAAGTGAGACAGACCCAGACCAGGACTGGGCCTGCAGACAGCTGCTCAGAAAAGCAGTATTTGCTCAGAAAGGAGCAAACATGGCTTGGTATAGACTTCTACTAAAACTTGACTCGTTGTTCATCTGCAATTTGAATTTAACTGGGCATCCTGTATTTTATTGGGCAATCCTAATTACACCTGAACATTGGTGTGAAAGCACAGTGCTATTAATTTTTGTAGTTATTATCCAGTGGGGGACACCCAAAGGGATGTGTAGCTCTAGGTATAAGATAAAGGGTTCCCCATGAAGGCCTTTGTATACCCCACCTATGTGGCTTCCCTGTCTTCTTCTGTTAAAGAAATAAATCTCGTTTGCATCAAAGTTGACATTTTTCACTCTTATTCACACTGGCTAAAATTTCATCCCAAACTTAGAACCGTAACTCTTATCAAGCTGCTGTTTGAAAGCTGCAAATATGTTTTAAGAAGTGGAGATAGAGGGAAGGAGAAAGGACATGTTTTTTCAGTCATTCACACTCTAGTATGAATTGGCTTAACCTTAACTGTCGGCCTCATAGCACATTGGTGACTTTATCCACTGAAGTGATTTAAGAATGTGGGCCACTGGGGGGCACCTAGGTGGCTCAGTCAGTTGAGCATCTGACTTCGGCTCAGGTCATGATCCCACAGCTCATGGGTTTGAGCCCCGTGTTGGGCTCTGTGTTGACAGCTCAGAGCCTGGAGCCTGCCCCTCCCCACTCACACGTTCACTCTCCCTCTCTCTCCCTCAAATATAAATAAATATTAAGAAAAAAAAAAAGAATGTGGGCCACTTAAGGAAGACTGGATACCCTCACGGGGGAAGGCATGGAGGTCTGAGAGCAGGGCATAGGGAAGGAAGGTTCGGTAGGAACCCACAGATAGAGAAGACCCCCAAACAGGTTACAGTGCTTAGTGTTGTTTGGAACCGGGCCTCATTCAAGGCCGTCTTCTTTTATCTATCAGCTCCCCAGGGTGAATGAAATGCCCACTCTTCCTGCTTTGTCCTAATGAAGACAGAATACAGCTTTTCACTTCCTTCTCTAATGCAGTTCTTGATAAGCAAAGGTCACGTTAAGTAACTCCTTAGTTTTTCTTCTGTGCCCAAGCTTAATTTCTTTTTCTTACTTGACACACCGGATTGTTCTTTAAAAATAAATAAAATAAAACCAAGCAACACTTCTCTCTCATCGAGCCTACTTAACCTAAATTGAAGCCTAGCTTGAGTAAGAGGTATAACACAACGTGCTGTAGCCCCATGAGCAGGACCTGAAAGTGTCACAGCAGAGCCTGAAGAAGAGCATGATCGACAGGTGCACAAATGAGTACACGACGTCGACTACTTTGTGCCCAAGCGTGCGTTGTCTCCTACGCATTCCTGTGCGTGCGTGTGTTGGCGGGGGGGTAGTATATCCAACCTCTTTTTACAGCTCTCCCAAGAAGGTGATTCATATGGCTACTGACTGTCCACGTAAGGTCATCTCTACCTTGTCTGGTCTCTCACAGGCTGAGGGATTAGCCAGTTGCCATCTTTCATTCTACTTCAGCAAAGCCTTCCAGAAGGATGATGCCAGTCAGTTCTCCTTCTCACCTCTGGCAATGCTAATGGGCTCTTTCTGGGTGGCAAGGACTGACAAATATTTTACAGTACGATAAATGCGACCCGCGATTTCATAAGCTACAAAGCACGTTTACACCCACCCCAGCTCTCAGCGAAGACTGCTTATTGGTGTTGCATTTACTTGAGCAAATGTGAGATAATTCTCTGAATTTCTTGGAGAATCTCAGGGCAGCAATGTCCTGAGCTGTGGCTGAACTCTCACACCGAGCAGGGCTGTCCCGGGAAACACACAGCCATGCCTGGACCAAAAGAAAAAGACTAATGGCGTTCGGGAGCTAGCTCTTTTGTCCCGCCAGGTTACTGCCTTTCCAATGTGTCCGTTGCTACTTAATAACATCACCTGGGCCACAGAATAAAAACAAAACGAAACTCACTGTTTCCAGGGTCTCCGGACACGGCGATGACCGAAGCGGGGGACGTGCCCACACTGTTGTTAGCTGTGACGCGGATTTGGTAAGAACACTGGTCGAGGGTTAGTTCTGTGCCATTGGCCGGAGCAGGAATGGAGAGGAGCTTCAAGGTGGACGGTCTGTCTAGATTTTCTAGAACTACATTATAGAAGAGAATCTTCCCATTGGCCTGCAATTTTGATAGTGGCTGAGAGAAAATACGGATAACCATTTCAAAATGGGTTTTCGGGGCACCTGGGTGGCTCAGGCAGTTAAGCGGCCGACTCTTGATTTCGGCTCAGGCAATGATCTTACAGCTTGTTGAGTTCGAGCCCCACATTGGGGTCTACACTCATAGCGGGGGCCTGCTTGGGATCCTGTCTTCCGCTCTCTGCCCCTCCCCCACTCTCTCAAAAATAAATGTTAAAAAATTCAAAATGGGTTTTTCTTTGAAAGGAGTTTGCATCATTACTACTGCTTTACACACACACACACACACACACACACACACACACACACACACACACCAGCAAATTAAAAAACAGTTTAATAGAGAAAATAACCGTCTAAAGCAAGCTTGAAATCAGGCATTCCGCGGTAACTGAAGTGGAGTACAGAACAGGACTACTTGAGCTCCTCAAGAGCATGTTGGATCTAGAGAAGCATGACCAAGTCAGGAGAGGAAGGGGCTCCTTCAGCCTGGGTAAGAAGGGACTCAGAGGGCACCGAGGGGAGAAGACACGAGCAGATCCGGGCAGGAGGGGCCTGGCCCCTGGTCTCCCTTCCCCCTCCAGCCATCTTTCCCTGCGCAGTTGTGCCCTGAGCCATTCACGGAGCACGGGGTTCCCTCTAGACCATCCTCCACGTCGAAGAGAATTCCCTGCCCACAAGGTCCTAAGCCTGGTGCCAGGGGCCGTCCCCCCCAGCCTGCCCTCTCAAGAACAGCTGGTGCCCCTGGTGTGAGCACCTCCAGGTCTGAGAATGGGTGCAGAGAGCGGCTGTCTGCGGGGCTGTGCCCATGTGTGAGTGCCTGGGCTCCCTGCGGAGACGGCCAGTGTGGAGGTGGGAAGGACAGCCAGGTGGGCGTTGGCTGGGGGCCAAGCCATCCGGTACGGTCATGTTTGATACAAAAACACAAGCTGAGGAATCCGGGAGTTTCAAGCACAAGCCTGGACTTCCAGGTTGCCATGGAGGCCTTAATAGACAAGGCAAAATGACAAAATAGATTTTAGTTTACTTTTTTCAAATTACATGTAGAGTATTTTTTAGCTTGACCCCTAACTCCTACATGTAAGTTACTGTACGTAAATAGTCGTATCTTTCAAATATGGTATGTGCTTTTCCACTTACACCGGTGCCCCGGGCCTTGCAAAACTTAGAGCAAGGCTGGACAGAAGTTACAGAGCTACAGCTTCCAACAGTCAGAACCCGCCATCCGCGCCACCGGCTGTCCAGGAGGGAACTGTCTGAGCATCAAGGAGACGGGTGGGGGCGGGGATTCCCCCACTGGGTAAGACGTTCTGCTGGACTCATGTTAAGATCCCTGCCAGCTGGAGCCCTGCACTGGCAGCCAGCGTCCCACTGAGGGACAGTGCCAAGCCAACGTGTCTGGTGGAATCTGTGCGTCTTACCTTCCAGAATAAAGTCACGACACAATGTCCCTGCACTGACTTCACATTCCTCCAGACATCAGGAGCCTCTGAGGGAGCTGAAATCAACCAAAGAAAAGATCGTGGGTTGCGATATGTACAGAGAATGGTACGTTCACCCTTTTTCTACTCTGGTCAAAGGTGGCGAAGATGACCCGTCCTACCTGAGGCTTGTTTCTCATTTTCTCACTCTCTGTGACTTCCACCCACGTGACCACGGCCGCATCGTTCACTCCTCACCCAGTGCACATGGTAGGTGCCGTACAAAAGGTCTGCTGCATCAAACTGAAAAGCTCTTCTCAAGCCTGAGCTTTTGGAAGTCACCGGAACATTGTGGAACCATCCATCAGCTAGACCAACTCTAGGAGGTCAGTTAGGTAAATTTCCCATTTGTTGAATTTCTAGGAGCGGCAGACCATGGCTACAGCCTTGCTCCCTTCGCAAAGGTTGTAACCGAAGCGTGCTAATGGACAGCCTGGGGGCTTCACAATTCACATTGGCTGGTCTTCTCACCGGGTCCTAGCCTGGGCGCCTCTCCTCGATCCCCCTCCACTGGGAAGGCCACATCCCCCGCCTCCCCACGCTGCTCTCTCCCCCAGATCCTGGCCTGCCTGGGTCAGCTGCCCGCCTGACAGACTCTCAGGGCACCCGTTCACTGCCCTTGCTACATTGTTCTGGAAAAGTGTGCATCCTTGTCTTTACCTCCAATCAACTGTAGGACAAGTGATCTGATTCCAAACATCCCCATGGAGGAAGAATTACTTTGGAACATAACACATAAAGATTTAGCCGTTTTATAAAAATATAGTTTACTGCCCCCGATAACTGAAATTTAAGTCCTTTTTTAGTTGCGGACACTTTCTCCTCAATTTAAAGATGACCGTGTATTTTCTTAAAAAATGTATTGAAGCAGATTTCAATTTGCTAAATAGCCCACTGGAGAAGCCAATATTAAATTAAAAATGTATTGAAACAACATGGGACTCTAAGCTTAATGCAAAATCTTCAGCTGGTTTATAAATTAGTCCTTGTCAGAACAGTGCCCCACAGCACAGTTGACAGTGCTCCATATTTGTGTCACATAAATGCCATTTAAGTCTGCTCACTACAATTCTACTTAAGTATGGTTATAATACACATAGGCATCGACTTTTCCAGCATCAAGCAAAGTGTTATCAGAGGCAAAAAAAAAAAAAAAAAAAAATCTATAGATTCATCACTAGCAAATTCATCTCATTTTCTTGTTCTCATCAAAAGCAACATTAATTATTTTAAGGTTTACGGTACTACAACCTAAAAGTATATACAATTTACTAAACACTCTATCCATTTGCCACTTTCCTTTTGCACTTAACTTTAGTTATAGTGTTGGAATAAACTTCCAAAAAAAAAAAAAAACAAACCCAAAGCCAAGCAGTAACAAAGTAAAAATTCTTTAAGAAGACAAAACTGGGGAGTGACATTACCGTCAGGAACAGACAGGGCTCTCTGCGGCAGATTCTCGAGGGGTCTATGCTCCCAGTGAGGGGAGGGGTGGGTACATCAGACAAGGAGAGGGAGCCTGCCATGTACAACTGGTGACCAACCCTTGTGTAGGACCCGATCAGCTGTCCCTGTCACCCCTCAGCTCGAGTCACTGCTTTAACGGTCCTCAAGGGGGAGCGCCTGGGCGGCTCAGTCGGTTAACCTTCTGACTCTTGGTTTTCGGCTCAGATCATGGTCTCAAGGTTCGTGAGATCGAGAGCCCATACAGGGCTCTGCACTGACAATGTGGAGCCTGCTTGGGATTCTCTCTCTCTCTCCCTCTCTCTCTGTCCCTCTCCCACATGTGCAAGCATGTGCATTTGCTCTCTCTCTTTCAAAATAAATAAATAATCTTAAAAATAAAATAAAATAAAATGGTCCTCATGGAGAGACACAGAAAGAGCCCTGCCAGCCTATACACATAAATATAAGCAAGAATAAAATATATACATGTAATCCTTCCTTTGGCAGCCAAAGAACAAGACCTGAATCAACAAGATCTCAAGGCTGTAATAACAACATCAAGAGACAGAACACATAGAATCCAGCTCTGGTTAAGGGGGGAGCTCTGGAGTCAGGTGGCCTGGGTGTGGGTCACAGTCAACAGGCTGACGGGCTAAGCCAATTAAGTCACTTAGCTTCTCTATGCCTCCTGTCCTCATCTAGGAAGTGAGGATAATTACTCATAGTGTCTCCTGCGTGCTGTGAGGAGGAAAAGGGAAAAACACGGCAAGCGCCTCAAGCTGTCTGGAGCTCAACGTTAGCTGCTATTACAATTATTAATACTGTTATGTCTCTGCCATTCATTAACTTTGCAAACTAGGTGAGTCTCTCCAATCTATGGGCCCAAACTGCCTCATCTGTAAACTGGTCAACAACAGTAACTTATTATTTTGAATTGGGAGGAGAGGAAAGCAGGGCTGGGCCATCCAGTCTCCTGAGGCCTATGTGAACTGAAAGATAATGGTTATTTGTCAGAAAAACCCACCCACTGTTCCGTCAGTGGTGAGGAACCTCCCACCGCGACAGTGATGGAGAACGCTCACAGTTTGCTGTTGTTGAACAAATGATGTATCAATAATTGTTAAGTTTCCAAACACCATTACATTTCCAAACATAGCCTGAAGTTGTTTGGTATGAGATCAACGCCTTCCTCGGCAGCAACACTACTGTTTGTCCCCAGTCCTTAATTTAAAAGTCTATCCTAATTTACGGAGCCCCAGATCCGATGGGAATCCAGCAACGCCAGGAGCTTATAAGCCGTTCTGGCGAAACCAAAGACGAGAGAGAAAATGTACAAAAGAAATGATGCTGAATGACCTAGGTCATTGAGGTGGATGACCATTGAGGTGGGTGAGGTGGATCCCATTGAGGTGGATGTCTTCCCGTTCACATCTCACTAAGCATTTAATTCAGCTCTTTTTTTAAAAGATGGTATTCAGGGGCGCCTGGGTGGTTCAGTCCATTAAGCGTCCGACTCCCAATTTCGGCTTAGGTCACAATCCCAGGCTGTGGGATCAAGTCCCAAGGTGGTCTCCTCACTGGGTGTGGAGCCTGCTTAAGGTTGTCTCTTTCCTCTCCCTCTGCCCGCCCCCCCTCCAACCCGCCCCAGCTCATGTTCGCAAGTGCTCTCTGAAAAACAATAAATGAACAAAACAAACAACCACAAAACGATGATATTCAGCCTCTGTTGTAATAGTTTTTCCTTAGTTTTTGGTACGACTGAAAGCTCTCGGGGAAACCAACCCATCTCTCGTGAGTCAGTTTAGATCCTTGGGTTAAAGAGAGGGGAACTGAACATACCAGCTTCGGCCGTGGTAAAGTTGCGACGAGTCCATTCACTCCATTTCCAGAAGTGGTTGGCATTAGCACAGCGCACTTGGGCCGCGTACTCTGTGGAAGGCTCCAGTTTCTTCATGAGGTGCTTACCATTCACCTTGACAGAAACATTTTGCTTCTTCGAAGAAAGGAAGGAAGGGAGGAAGGAAAAGAAGAAGATCAATGAGATGAACTGAAAAAAGGAGACAGGAAGAAAGAAGAAAGAAGACAGGAGGACCAGCGAGCACACTTCATGGCAAAGTCCAATCACAGCCTGGTCCATTCTGAGGTGGGGTACGACTACTACTTCTTTGTGAAAAAATCTCGAAGGCCCTCTGCCCAATGCTAAAGCTTGTGATTAATTTCAGGACTGTTTTTAAACAGATGACCCATATCATCTGAACCCACACAGAAATAAGATTTTAAAGAGGTTTTATTCATTAGTCTCTCTGTTCAGGACATAAAGAGATTTTTGAAAATAGAAAGTGAAGCAGTATTCTTACTTGTATCACTTTTCCTTCACCATAGAGTTCAATCTGACACAATAGTGTGGAATAATTCCCAACGGAGTGGACCTTCCAGGTCATGGTGGCATTTGTGGCACTTACATTTTTGACAAATACGTTAAAGGGAGCCATTGGGTGAACTGCCAAAAAAAAAAAAGGAAACAAAATTTAAAAAAAATTCAAGCATAAATCCAAAGACTTTGGTAAATAGGCAGCTCATTTCTTATTTATTTTTGTTTAGTTTTGAAAAAATGGCAACAAAACCAGACTTAGAGCACAGATGGAGTAAGCCAACTATAGCCTTTCTCTCTCACCAATTATATTAGAAACTCTGAACAAAACATAAAAAGAAACTACTGAGGACTCTTTTTTTTTTTTTTTTTTTTTTAACATTTATTTATTTTTGAGACAGAGAGAGACAGAGCATGAACAGGGGAGGGGCAGAGAGAGAGGGAGACACAGAATCTGAAACAGGCTCCAGGCTCCGAGCAGTCAGCACAGAGCCCGACGCGGGGCTAGAACTCACAGACCGCGAGATCATGACCTGAGCCGAAGTCGGAAGCTTAACTGACCGAGCCACCCAGGCGCCCCTACTGAGGACTCTTAAAATTAAACAAAAGAAGGCAGATTATGAAGGAGAATCAAAACTTGGAGAAGGGGCTCATGGGGAGAACATAACAGAACCCAAAATCTAAATAAAATAACGTCAGTAATATCAAAGGTACAATCTAGAATTATTCTACCTACAAAACTCCAGAACATGTCACTAATTTCCAAGAGAAAAGACAGTCAAAGGATGCCAACCTCACGGTGACCCGTCCATAAGAATGCAATTCGTACGGACTTTAAGACAGATCCGTGACATAAAAGTAAGCACATTTGAAATGAATAGAAGAAAAACACTTCTCAGCAGAGAAATAGAAACTATTAAAAAAAAAAAAGAATCAAATGGAAATTTTGGAGCCAAAAAATATAATATCTGAAATGAAAAACTGACTGGATGAGGTTCAGGTCTTGAAAAAATAAAGAAAGCCCCTCCCATCCTGTCTATCCCCCTGAATCCAATTAAATATATCACATGGAGCATTCTTGAATATTCTATTTGAGAACTCTGATAGTGGCAGGCAGAGAACACCAGAAATTCAAGTATTGCTGCATTGGTAGTGAGAGGGTAAAGGAAGGCTTCTATGCTTTACTTAAAGTGAAAAATACTAACTCTTGTGAAAAATTAATAACATATTGTAATCTCCGGGGGGGGGGGGGCGGGGAAAGGAATACAAATATATGTAGGCAAAAGCCAGTAGATAAATTGAAGTGGAATACTAAAAAAGTATTCAAATAATCCAAAGATCCAAAGGTGGCAGGCTGGGAAGAGATACTCAATTTTAGGGAGGTGTAGTTCAAAAACAGAGGGAACAAATAGAAAACAACTAATAAAATGGTAGGCTTGCGTCCAACCCTATTAATAATTATGTTACATATAAATGGTCCAAACATACCAATAAAAACAGAAATTGTCAGATGGGAGAGAAAACAAAAGCTGGCACGGCCCTCGCTTTCAAAGGGCAACAGAGGAGCAAGCACGAATCGACAACTACAAAATAAATGCAACATTGCAAGTGGGGTCATGACAGTGAAAGTGTAAAAGGAGTTTCTGGCCAAAAAGATGGAGTTCTAGAAGTCCCTATCCTGAGCCTTCATTTTTTATCTCCTTTTCGGTCACTACCCATGGGCTGATGACTCACTCACAAGTCTAACTCTCCATCCCAGACTTGTTCGATGCGCTCCAAACTCTATATCCAACTGTCTCCTCAACATCTCCCCTGAGATATCTGAAAGACATCTCAACCTTGACTTGGTAAACACGGAACTCTGTGCTCCTGCCCGGAGCTGCTCTTCCCCAGTACCTCCCCATTTCAGGGGATAGTTCCAATACTGGCCCAATTGCTTAGGCCAAAACCCTTGCAATCATCCTAAGGAACCATCTTAAATTCCTCTTCCCCTTACCATGCACATGCCTTCCCTAAGTAAGTGCTACCAACTCTATCCCAAAGTGAATTCACAATATGACCGCTTCCCCACCAACTTCATCACCCCATCTGGTCCAAAGTCTCTGCCTGACAACCGCAGCGGCCTCCTAACCAGCTCTCCATCTCCACCCCTGCCCCGGATGGTCCAGCCTGAGTGATCTTTTCCCACAGTGTGAGTCACATCATTTATCTGTCCTGATGAACACCTGTCAACACAACTAGGTAAGACCATCCAGTTCCACAGTTGTCACATGACCAGGACACTGCCTGCCACCCAAATCTCCTTTATCTCTGGTATGGGCATGAGGACACTCTTTCTGTCTCTCCAACAACCCAGAGTTTGGTCTTATCCCACCACCTTTTCAAATCCTATTCTTTTTGCTTCAAATGCTCTTCCCCTAGACGTCTTCTACTTCTTTCTTTCTTCAACTCCCTCATCCTGATACAGGCATTATCTCCCCTAAACCTGAATTTTACCTTCTCCATAGCACGTATCAGTACTTGAAGTACGCTATGTTTACTGTATGTCTCCACTCCCCGCTCTCAACCCCTCCTCCTACACACACTAGCAGACAAGCTCACAAGGGGCAGCTATCCAGTTTTGTTCACTGCCAGGTCCCCAGTGCCTGCCACACTGGAGGCACTCTGTAATTACGCAGCTGACTGAGTGGTGATGAATCTAAAAGATGTGTAGGAATTAAGAAGGTGAAAGGGGAAGGAAGAACATTCCAGAAAAAGTGAACAACATGTGTAAAGATTCTGCGTTTCATAAAAGAGAAAACAGGTGGTCAAACACTGTAGATCGAAACTACCATAAAATACCACGGTGTAGCCATTAAACTGACAAAAATGAAAAGGGTGACTGACCATACCACCTTGGAAAGACTACATGAATTCAAGGGCAAGGGTATAATTGGTACAGCCACTTTGGAAAGCCATGTGGCACTGTCTCCTACGTGGCACATTCAAATTCTCTATGTCCTCACCAATCCCGCTCTTAGGTATACACTCAAGGAAAACAACTGGAGAAGAGTCCTGCATACATAATGCTCACATTAACACCACACCCAAGAGCAAAACCTTGATACAACCTGAAAAACCAACAAATGAGATGCCTGGACAAAATACTGTATACTTACACAATGAAATACTTGATAACAGTGAGAATCAGTAGACTATAACAACACTCAATAATATGGGTCAATATTGGCAATTCAATATTATCTACATAGTAATTACTAAATTACTACATATAGCTTGATGTCTTTTACATACATTAAAACCAAACAAAATAAAAATACAGTCTTTTTAGAGTTGCATTAGAAGTGAGAATACGTACTCCCACACAGGCACACGCACGTGCACGATTTAAATGATCTCAGTGGAGGAGCAGGGTGTGGGGGGCTGTGGGGCAGGAGATGAAGTGAGTTACTGTTAGAATTCTAGTCTAAAGGTGAGTAGTAAGCATACAGGTGCTTACTGCATCTTCAAAACAAATCACAGGGGACCAGGGGCCATGCATGCGTCCGTGAAGTGTGGCGTCGACAAGAGATATAGATTAAAACGTCCACGTAGGATGTGACTTAGGCTAACACCTACAGCACATTTCCTTGATCACACAGTGTGTGACACAACGACGAGTCAGGAACCACAGCAAGCTCCGACACTGGTCTCACCTCGATGAGTCAGGTTGAAAAGAAGATGAACACTTCTCTTTCTTAAGTAGTTTTCAGCTGTGAGTGTGAAGTTGTACATTTCTTGGGAGTCTGGAGGTACTTGCCAGTTACACCAGCTTTTGTGTTTACAAAGCGTCTTTTTCCCAGAAAACCTTAAAAGAAAAACACACCCAAAACAATAATTTCAGGGTTTCCACTTCTGTCAACGCAGATCTGCAACCCTGTACCCTTGGGGCACACTTGGTGGCTTTCAAACTGGGTTGCACACAATGGCACTGATCCACTTGCATCAACAAATACCACCAAGGAAGATGTTGTTTCAACAACTTCCCTTTATGTGGTTAAAGGTTTATTCGGTTTATGTAGCGATGAATTGCTGACTGCCCACCCCCAACATGGGTGGTGAGAATACTCCTCAATTTATTTTGAATATTCTTAAACAGTTAGAGATTAGATATACCCAGATCACCAGATGGAACAATTTACACCTCAAGATTCACCATTAACTGTTTTTATCATTTTTATGCTACGTTTTCCTTTCACGGAACTCAGGTGAAAAGCATTATACAGTTGTGACCGCTTAAAGACTTCTTTCTGACTCTGGTAGGGTGGTTGTAAACTATTTCTTCACATTGTCTGTAACATCTAAATGTGACCCTTATTGTTGGCACAAGAAGGGACCTGTCAAGAACGTAATCAGAGCCAACTTACGATTCAAACAAAGTGTAGCTTTGGGAAAGCTGTGTGAGCAAGCCAGCGTCGCTCCCGGGAGCCCAAGTACAGTTCAAAGTCTTCAAGTCCCGGGTTTCACAAGAAAAATCCTTGGTCTCTTCAAATACTTCTGGCCACACAAAGAAAACAGATGAAAGATCTAGTCAAATCCCTTTATTGAAAGACAAGGAAAATCGGAAAAGCTCCCTTTGGGTCTGAGGCCACAGGGCTGAATGACAGAAGGATCACACTGGCAGCTCCAGAAGGTCACGTGTCAGGTGCCCCATCTTGGCCCCTTCTCTTCCTCTCCTTGTTCTTTTCTGAGGCATCACCGGGACGGGGACCGGTGGTAGTTCTGCGGTGAGCTGCGCTGTGTCCATGTGATGGAAGTTGGACCCCCAGTGCCTGCTAGTAGGCGCTCAACAAGTCGCCAAGTGTCAGCCAGAGTGAGTGAGCGAAAGAAAGAAAGAATGAATGAATGGAGTCAGTGTTGCCTGCTGCCTCACTGTGGAAGCTGGGGCTTGCAGAGAGCCTCAGGGCTATTATGCTTGGGATGCCGGGAAGTCAGATTTGGGGAGCCACTAAACTCAGCAGCAGGGAGTGGGAGTTCTAAGGACCCGGGCAGCCCCCGGAGCCACTGAGGCTCTCAGAGGCTGTTCCAAGGGGAACAGCTGCACCAGGTGTCTGGGAGCCTGGAGTCTGCCCCTGGCAGCAGAAGCAGGGACCCGGCGGTCGCAGATATTGGCCTACCTAGCGAGCAGGGGAAGGGAGGCCTCCACACAAAACACAGGAGGCCAGCGGGCATGTATGTTCACACAGACCTACATAAACAATAAAACGTTCCCTCTCCACTGGCTGCCACCGACGGAGGCACCTGACACTTTCTGCACCCACCTCAGAACAGGGATGGCCTCCATTTGCCCAGTTCCTACTATGTGCAGCTACAGTGTCGGGGCCAGGCCCCGTCCGTGTTCATTCACCCTCAAACAACCATTACTGGGCCCATTCACAGAGGGGGAAACTGGCTCAGAGAAGCTAGGAAACTTAGCCAATGTGACACGCCCAGGGGTGGGAAGATTTAAAGCCAGGTCCCCTGGGCACAGCACTGGCTGCCTCTCCGGAGTCGTCTGACCTGCCATCTCTCTCCCCACTGTCCGACTGCAGCACGGCTAAGGCGAGGCAGGGCCCTTCCCAGTGGCCCAGGCCAGGACCTGAACTTTCCCCCCTTTAATACTCTTGGTTTCTAGGAAGAAAATGGTTCATAAGGGCAAGAAAACAACAGGAAATCCTGCAAGTACTGCTTCAGAGGACCTTTGCCAGAGTCGCTCCTAAAAGATTCGGGAGACAAAAGAACATCCAGGCCACGAGTGGAAATGTTTACTTGTCTTCTGGTAAAGGACATTCTAGCTACTCCATAGAAATGGGAAGAGAGAGCAGAGAGAACGTACATACTTACTGGATACAAAGAGAACGATGCCTTTTATAACGTCTCCTCGGTCTGCCTTACAATAGATATTTGTCCCAGTCTCTCTAATGAAAGGAACGTTCTTCAAGTGGAACACACAGACGTTTGGATCAAGTTGTTCTCCATGCATCCGTACGCCTTCCAAATAACAGGATATGTTGTTTTGATGGCTCCTAGAAACGTAACAAATGGTGACATTGGAGCCTTCTTCCACCAGCTTATCCTTAGGGAAAACGAACAATGGATCGTGTCCAAGAGAACTCTGTACTACAAGACAAAAAAAAAGACAGCTCAGTTAGAACATCACTCAAGTCAAACCAGCCCCTCTGTTCTCCCTTCTCAACAGATAAATTTACCTCCTCTACCTCCTCGAGAAATAGGAGCCTAGATTTCTAGGCAAACCATTAAACTTGGGAGCCTGCAGAAACGATCCTTCCCAAGATGGCTCCTGTGGTCACACGAAAGCTGCTGCTGGACAAAGACAGCACGTCCTGTCACACTGGGATTACCGGGTCACGGCTAGAATCTGGCTAGGACAGCGGTAGCTGCCCTCTACGGACCACAGCCACGAGGGAGGATCTGCATTCAGTGGGCTGCACATGATCTCATGCCATCCTTCCCCCCTCTCATCACCGCCACAGCTAGGTCTGAGCCCCAGCTCAGCAAATGTGGCCAAGCCACATTCACACCTGCCAGGTCTGCCCATCCCCACGGCCATGTGTCCCTCTTCATTTCTTCTCACCTTCTCAGAAATGCCAGTCACTCAAATATCTCCTGTTCCATTGTGTCCCCTTCTGTATGACCACCAGTGTATAAAACTCCTCAGGTGTCCCGCATTGTAAGCCAACTCGCCATCCTCCCCATGCTTCCCTCCAGCCCACTCTGGACCTGCTCCTCCACAGTCAGCCTCCCTGAAGGAGCTGCCCCTTTCTAAGCGCTCGGCCCCATTGCTCCTGCTCACTCGGCCCACTGCCGTCACTGAAACTGCCACCAGCAACGTCACCCACACCCTGTAGCCTGGGCATAGGAGCGCTCTTAAAGGTCCTCAGGTGATTCTAATGTGTAACCATGGTTGAGAACCAGCGTTTGGGGGTTAGGAACCATCAGTTAGGCTTTCCATTTGCTCCTGAGTAGTTTGGAGGTTATAGTTTTGAGAAATCTAGTCTATCTTATCAAAGTCGTTACTACTGTTGTTCTCTCTCTCTCTCTCTCTCTATCTTTTTATTTTAATCTCTGTTTTTCTTGTGTGTGTTCTCTTTCAACAGTTGGATGTGATGTGAAGAGGGCGGTCCCTGGAGCCACGCTGTCAGGTTGGAATTCTGGCTCTATCGCTAACTGGCTTGATGACCTTGCGTGGGTTCTTTAAACTAAATGTGCCTCAGGTTCCTCATCTGTGAAGTGGGAATAAGACTAATACACATTTCAAAGGACTGAGTTGAGGGCTAAATGAATATGTAGACTACTTAGAATATGACTAAAATGCAGATTTAATTCTATTACCAGTATTAAACTAATCACTAGGCTACTCATGGGTTAATGTGTTATCAGTTTGACTTAATAAATTTGCATGAACACTTAACATTCCTGTTCTATTGGCAGGAATTTCAGATACTCTGGCAGGGTATATAGGTGGAGAGAGAGCCAAATGCCTTTGCTTTAGAACCTGCCTATAGTTCAAATGAAGCATAAGAAACTAGAGAAATCTACTCTAAATCTTAATTATAAAAAAAATAATTTATCAAAATTAAGAGATAATGAAGACATATTTATCCATAATCTCATTACTCAAATGAAGACCCGATTTTACTTTTCCATATTTCACCCCCTTCTCTCTACATCAGGCATCTTCGGACTATAGCCCTGGGCCAACTCCAGCCTGCCATCTGTTTTTGTAAACAAAGTTTTATTAGAACACAACCATTCTCATTTGTCTACATATTGCTTAGGACTGCTTTCATGTTAAAATAGCACACCTGAATAGTCCTAAGACCACCAAGGGATGTAAAGCCTAAAATATTTCCTATTTCGCCCTTTACAGAAAAGCTTCCCAACCTCTGTTCTAGATGCATACACATTTTGTCCTATTCTAATAACAACATGTGCAATTTATGTCCTGCCGTGTTTTCTTAGCATTGCCTGTGTCACATGTTTGGAAAATGAATATAAAGGTGTCTGAACTTGCCTAATTACCTCAATGAGCAAATTCTGAGGCAAAACCATAGATGTCTATCTCCTGGTGGCAAGTTTCACACCCACAGTTTTTAGTTCCAAGGGAAGACAAAGAAAAACAATGTCCTTTTTCTACCCAGTCTCCTCAAAAGAGACTTCCACTATTTGACTATTGATCCCCAAATAATATTAAATATGAAACACTTTAATTCTTTTAGCACCTCACTCCTTACCATCTACCTCCTCCCACGAAGTCCAATTGCTCCAGAACCTCAGCTCGGGGACCTGGGCGTCATCCACCGCACCCCTCATTCTTACAGAGTGTTTTGCACATTCCAAAGGCAGCTTGGATTCCCAGCTCCAACGCAGAACTTGGTTCCGCTTCACAGTGGTGCTATAGTTCTCCTAGAAATAAAGAGAAAAACTTGGAAACATGGAGCGATGCTGCCCTGGAAAATGACTTGACCAGTTACCCCAAAGCGCACACCTGAGAGCCCACCGAAGCTCCCAACACGCGCAAGCGTAGTTCATTCCCAATCAGCCAGTCACCCCTGCTCCAGTGTCTCAGCAGCACCTGCCGCAGCCTCCTGTCCTTTGAGAACTCAGCTCCCGTGCCCTATGGCTCATGTGGAGGAAGTGAGAGAAAACTGAAGCTACTTAACGTCTTAGGGGAAGAGAGCAGAGTCAGAAGGTAGGCACCGTGCTTGTCACACAGCCCTGCTGAGAAAAATTTTTGCAAACTAGAGAATTGAGTCATTCTTTAAAAATAAGGAAGACCAGGGGCGTCCAGGTGGCTCAGTCAGTTAAGCTTCCGACTTCGGCTCAGGTCATGTCATAGCTTGTAAGTTCGAGACTCCCCCCACCCCCCCCCCCCCACCCCCCCTGCCGTCAGGCTCTGTGCTGACAGCTCAGAGCCTGAAGCCTGTTTCGGATTCTGTGTCTCCTCTCTCTCTGCTCCTCCCCCACTCACACACTCTCTCTCTGTCTCAAAAATAAAATAAACAATACAAAATTAAAAAGTATAAGCAAGACTAATGAGTATTTTTTTAACATTCATTTTTAGCCAGGGTCGGATCATGTTGGCCAAATCTCAGTAGAGAGGGCAGCCCTTCATGGCACCCAGGAGTTCCACTGTCAGAAGCCGGTAGATGGATCTCCATGAGGCCCGTGGGCTTTGTTTGTCTGTTTTCTGTTTCGTTTGGTTTTGTTTGTCTGTTTTCTGTTTGGTTTCGTTTGGTCCCTTATCTCTGTAGACCTGGTGGCCACGGGGACTGGATCCTCTTCTTTGAGCTCCATCTGTCAGAATGTCAACCACACAGGAATGTATTCCGCTGTGGGAAGCTTGCCCACATGGAACGAAAACTGGTCTTCCCCCACAGCCTTTAATCTTGACCTTTCTAAATTACTGGTATTTTCATTCTCTAATTCCATAGGCTTCTATGGCTCCTGTAAACCATCTACAGCCATGTATATTCTGACCACAACCTACCCCTCCCTTGCAGGAATCTCTCTGGACACAGTGCTCTACCTCGCACTTCGGGAATAGCTTTACGCTTTTCCACCTCAGCGTTTCCTCACACAGGGCCCCTGGCTCGGGTCCCCACTCTCCCTGCACACTGTGCAGGCGCAGGATGCACCCAACCCCACCTCTCCTGAAGCCCTCCTGTACACTGTGTGTAGCTGCTGGTACTTCATCTGTCCTTGTGTCCCTGGCTCGAGCGTGGCCCCAAGACCGCGGGGACTGGGCTTTATTCTTGTTCACGTCCCACACGGCTCTGGGCCCGTATGCTCCTCGGTGGGCCCCTCCAGGACACCGGCTCTCGGCCCCCACAGCTGGGTGACGGGACAACAAACACCTGCGCTTCCTGTGGAAAACTGAGTCTGAACCCGCATGTCTAAGGGCCAAGTGCAAGCCCTACAATCAAGAGGATGGGGCATCATGCATGTCACCCACAACCTGGAGCTGGCAGACCTTGAGGCCTGCCCTCCACTGATGCCTTCTTCTCTTCTCAGGCTGCCAACCTTAACCATCACCCTGGGCAGAAGCCAACCCAGCCCTGGGGTGAGAGTACCTCAGTCCACCTGGGCGGCACCCGAGGGTGACCGTGCTCATCCTCTATGCAGGACTGGTGAGTTACGGAATGTTTCTATCTCGGTTTATTGGGATTGTTTTATCTCTAAACTACAAAATATATTTTTTATTTTTTATTTTTATTTTTTGTGATTTATTTATTTTTCAGAGACAGAGACAGAGTGTGAAAGGGAAGGGGCAGAGAGAGAGGGAGACACAGAATCTGAAGCAGGTTCCAGGCTCTGAGCCGTCAGCACAGAGCCCAACATGGGGCTTGAACTCACAAACCGTGAGATCATGACCTGAGCTGAAGTTGGACGCTTAACTGACTGAGTCACCCAGACACCCCTATTTTTCATTTTTTTCTAAAGTTTATTTATGTATTTGGCAGGGGGGGTGGGGCAGATAGAGAGAGGGAAAGAGAGAATCCCAAGCAGTCTCTGCTCTGTCAGCACAGAGCCGGACACAGGCCTCAAACTCACGAACCACAAGATCATGACCTTAACTGACTGAACCACCCAGGAGCCCCTAAAAAAATATTTTTTAAATATAACTTTTCAGGTCCTGATCTATGCAACTTCTACTATTTAATATGAGCAGTCTTGAGTATATTTTGTGTTGTTTAAGAGCAACTACCAAAAACAACAAGATTGTATCCATAATGGAGACCCTGCTGTCAACAGGCCACAGTCTGGATTTTACCTCCTTCTCTTTGAGATTTAGCCTCTTTTGTCGTCTCCACTGTCCCCAGCCACTCCACGCACCTCTCTGCTGGACCCACCCCACAGCCCGCTTCATACGGGTCACACTCCACCTCTTCCAGCTTCCCCACCCGCAGCCAGAGCAGACTTTTCAAACACGTCCAACCAGACCCTGTTATTCCTCTCCTTATGGCTGTCAGGATAAAACAGGAGAAGTGACCATGACCCCCAGTGTCCAGTGAGGCTCACCCCTGGGTCACGCCCGCCCCCAAGTGCTCAGTGTTTTCGGGCCTGGGAGCTCACAGCCCTTCCCTCTGGGCCTTGGCTCAGACCTGTGGGCTCTTCCCAGAACATTCTTCTCCACCCTCCCTTCTACACTAGCTTCTAATCCTGTCTCTTATTTTGGCTCAAACCGTCCTTTTTCAAGTTGCTGGAGAAGGTCCGGCCTAATCCCAACCCCTCAGAGACCTTGTCAGCTGCCAGCATGGCGCTTCCCACATTTAGGACACCATTGTTCCTGCGTTTACCTCCTCATTCCCGCTCAGCGCCCACAGACCTGTGCCTTGAGTTAATGGCTGGACCCAGGCTCCCAGTCTCCAACGACGCGCTGAATGATCTCATCCCTTCATTAACATGCTGTGGGCTCTATTTCTTTCAGACGCTACTTGTGTGGGTTCTGTCTAACCACAATTTGTGCTGTGTGCTGTTTAAAGACTCGCAATGCAGGAGATAAAATTTTCCTTGAATGCATCAATTCAGTGATTACCAAAAAAAAAAAAAAAAAAAAAAGTGATGAACTGTGTTTGGGCTGTTTTCACCAATTGAAGCAGCAAGTTTCATTCGGCCCCGGCAGACACCGGTAGGTCACAAGAAACTGGCACACGCATTGATACGGAAGTCCAACTGAGGCCACCGACTGGCTCCTGAGGTGCTCGTGGAGCCCCGGCCGACGGCTCCGGGCCTCCTTCTGGGCTGGAGCCACCCGACTCTGCCTTCTGCCACTGCCGGGACCATAAAGCAAGTGGCTGGACGGGCTGAGAGCAGAGCCCGGCCCAGGGGAGACCGTGTAGAGCCCGTGGCCGCCAGCAAGGCTCCGAGTGGTCCGCGCCCTCTGGGAGGTGGCTCAGGGGCCCTGGCCCAGCTGTGAGCACTTGGGGCAGGGGGCTCTTGCTAGGCCTGTTTAGGAACAGGACCATCTGAGGCACGAGTCCTAAAAGCTGCTCCTTCTGCGCATGAATGAAAGCGTCCCGTCAGGCTTGCATTACAGGGAACGGCCTTTCGAAAGGGAGATGGCGCTCAAGACAGAAGCAGACCCCCTTGGCTGGCTTTCTTCCCCTGCACTGGAGGGGGAACCTCATGTCTTTCCTTGACTTTAGGCCTGCGAGGTTCAGACAAGGGCTTCTCACGGCACTGTTGTGGGACACAACGGCCACTGACGTCCTGGGGACTGCGTGTGGCCATCATCGCTGACAGGGCACGTGGGTGAAGGAGGGCACTGCGTTGACTCTGTCACCTTGAGTAGCACAACAGACCTCTCTAGGCCTTGGTTTTCTCCTTCCCCCCCACCGTCAGGCTGACCTGGGTGATATGGGGACAATACCTTGGACAAAGATCTTGAGTCTTAGTAGTTACAGAAGTAGGTTTCACGAGGTGCTTTACCCCGAGAAAAGAACTCTTACACGAATCAAAGGTGAAAACAGGTATGAACAACTGCCTGTTAGGAAAATAGAAAATGGAACCCAGTCCGTCCATGGTCAGTGTCACTTCTGCTAGTAGTGTGAGGTACTAGTTTTCCATAGATTCTTCCAGCATTTCTCCCGAATTTCTTTTTCTTAGACAATTAGTCTCAATATGACCTTTGCGTAATATTTTACTGGGTCCAACTCAACAACGAGTGAGTGTATCCATCAAAGATATACAAATACAAAAATGATTAGCATGAGGTACAACAGTGGGAAGATGTACCGACGGTGGGCGGTGAGCAGCTGTCCATGAGCATTACTGTTGTTTAAAATCAGAACACCAACGAGCTTTCATTCTTGGTAGTTTCCCATGGACGTGTGGAATTGCAGACCTGGTATCAATCCTAAATTCACAGAGTCAGAGTTCTATTTAATTTAGGCCTCTCACTCAGATCTCAAATGCAATCACGAATATGGAAAGTAACTGGAGGCTTCAAAATTAGTGACATTTATGGGGCACCTGGGTGGCTCAGTCAGTTAAGTGTCCAACTTCGGCTCAGGTCATGATCTTGCGGTCTGTGGGTTCGAGCCCCGCGTCGGGCTCTGTGCTGACAGCTCAGAGCCTGGAGCCTGCTTCCGATTCTGTGTCTCCCTCTCTCTCTGCCCCTCCCCCCGCTCGGGCTCTGTCTCTGTCTCTCAAAAAAATAAGTGTAAAAAAAATTTTTTTTTAAATAACATAAAATTAGTGGAATTTATACTTTACTAAAGGAACTAACCATTCTGTACCCTGTACCCATGCCTCCACTGCCTGAGAGAAGATTATCCTTCCACTGAGCAAATGGAGGTCCCCAGCAGTGACACATCCCTGTGTTTCCCTTCAATTCAGGCAAATTCTCTGTTCCCCTTCAATGAGACAACATTCCATTGTATTGTCTTTCAACATCCCATGATAATGAACGAACATGATGTATGTGTAGATTAGTTAAGATTCCCTGGACCATAAATGGAAATTGAAAGAAACCACCAAAGTGTCACAGTGCACTAGATGGAGAAGCATCAGCTAAATGGACACAACCATGATTTGAACCAAGGCAAGTGAAAAATCTGTTCCAAAGAATTCAAAGGCGAAGAGATTGTGAAAGTAAGGATTCTCACAATTTAATCTGTTGTAGAAAAAGCCCCAAGTGAGGCAACAAAGAACAGCCTGCGCTACTCTCCAACATGGCAGATCCATGAAGAACCTCTTTCTTTACTGGATAGAAATGTATTTCGGCATGGTATGAGCAAAGAAACTGACAAGAAGAATGTTGCCAAAAAATTATACCTTATTTAGGAAAATCTCTGGTGGACAGGGAAGAGGAAAGAGGTTGACCTTCATGGGTTTTTGGAATCTAGTACTCATAAGGACAGCCCCAAGAGCCTTCTTAGGGGACAGGGCAGAAATGAAGAAATAATCTATTTTCTTAACACATCTCATCCAACCTACTGAACCAAAGATGTCATGTTACTTTGTCCTCTATCCTCTTAACTAAAAACACAGAAAGGTAATTGTTTAGGAAAACCATTTTGTGTTGCTACGTGTTTCCATATTGGGATTTTTGCAAATGTTATAAAAGACAAATCATGGTGTCAGAAAAGGAGTTTTAAAATGTTGAGCCAGAAAGACCAAAAAATACTTACCACCCAGATGACATTAGATGTTTTAATTCTACTGATTTCTATCTGAAAAACCATTTTTAATTCCTGATGATAAGCAAGGTTGTGGACACTCCATTGTAAATGCAAACACTGACGTGCAGAATCGATGGAAACTTCCAGTGATTCAGGGGCCAATGACAAGGGTTCAGACAAGACTGAAAGACCAAAACCAAGACATTTAATACAAACAATGAAATTTAATAGGAGCACAACTGAACAGTCACAGATAATAAACTGGTCAATATCACCATTGTTTAGTTTTGGAAAATACTGCTCACATGTGCACCTTAGAATCAGACATCTTAAAAATCTGTAAGGGAATTTAGAAGTCAGTTGGTAGATGAAGAAATTAAGATCTAGATAAATGAAATGGTTTGCTCAAGAAGACACAGCGAGTTACTAAACTGATAAACAGTAAAACAAAAGGATATTTTATTGGGCAATCCAACTGGCTTAGAAACTTCTAGCAAGGCCAAATAAAGCAAGAGTACTCTTGGCTATAAATGTCGTATTTCTGGAAATCAAAAAGAATTATCTCTCTGAAAGTCAATATTTTATAGTTTATTAAAAGACTATGAAGTGGGAGCACATCCTATCTCTAGACATGATTACTTATGTGTCAATGCACTAAACTTAAAACACCTCTGGCAAGAATTTACTAAACTCTTTGGATGAGACCAGCAAGGCAGTTAGTGTGACGTAAAATAATTGTGACAACATTCTTAGCTCAAGGAGGGAACACAGCTGGAGAGGCACAAGGGGCTCGGAATAAGTAAATCCATGGAGAGATAAAGCAGATTGGTGACTGCTGGGGCTGAGGAAGGGAGGAATGCGAAATAACTGCTTAATGATTATAAGGCTTCCTTAGGAGGTGATAAAAATGTTCTCAAATTACAGAGGTGATGGTTGCATATTTTGAATATATTAAATATCACTGATTTGTTCACTTTAACCATAAAATAATTAATTTTATCTTACGTGAATTTCACTTCAATAAATTTTTTTTAATATATGTGATCATGATGATGTTCGAATAATACAGAAATTGAGTCCCCACCATCCTACCAGGTCTATCCTACCAAATCCCCTCTCTCTCCATTGCCAAGTTTGAATCCTATGTTTTTCTTGACCTTTTTCATACACTTTTTAAAAATACACTGGGGGCGCCTGGGTGGCTCAGTCGGTTAAGCGTCCGACTTCGGCTCAGGTCATGATCTCACGGTCTGTGAGTTCAAGCCCCGCGTCAGGCTCTGTGCTGACTGCTCAGAGCCTGGAGCCTGTTTCAGATTCTGTGTGTTCCTCTCTCTCTGACCCTCCCCCATTCAGGCTCTGTCTCTTTCTGTCTCAAAAATAAATAAACGTTAAAAAAATCTTAAAAAAAAAATACACTGAACTATACATTCCATTTTGTACTTTTCAAAGTACTTATGTTATTTTTTAAAAAGCTATAGAGGGGGGTGCCTGGGTAGCTCAGTCAGTTGAGCGTCCAACTCTGATTTTGACTCAGGTCATGATCCCAGGGTCGTGGGATCAAGCTCTGTGTCGGGCTCCGTGCTGACAGCACAGAGCCTGCTTGGGATTCTCTTTCTCCTCTCTCTCTGCCCCTCTCCTCTGCCCACCCACACACACACACACACACACACACACACTCTCTCTCTCTCTAATAAAAAATAAAATAAATAAATAAAAAATTTTTAAAGAAAGCTATAAAGGGAGGTAAAACTACTCTATTTCTGGACAGAGAGGTTGAGTGATTTTAACTTGCTTTTTTATACTTTTCTGTATTTTGTAAATGTTCTTCAGAAATATGCATTACTTTCAGAGCCATATGTTAGGTTTTGAAAGAAATATTTCTCTAAGATAACGGGTTCACTTCACTATGATGACACTTTCAGAATGCATAATTTAGCCCTGTAAGTCACTTTGCACCAAAAGGCTGGGCACCAGTCACTTTTCCAGTTTTATTTCCCACTGAAAATTAATAAATTGGTATTCCGATTCTTCTTTTTTAATGTTTATTTTTGAGAGAGAGAGAGAGAGAGACAGATAGACAGAGTGTGAATGGGGGAGGGGCAGAGAGAGAGAGAGAGAGGAAGACACGGAATCCGAAGCAGGCTCTAGGCTCTGAGCCATCAGCGCAGAGCCTGAGCCTGACGTGGGACTCACAAACCATGAGATCATGACCTAAGCCAAAGTTGGACGCTTAACCGAGTGAGCCACCCAGGTGCCCCAGGAAGGAGTATTTTTCATAACTGTGGCACCAGTAGCCCCGGGGAATGCCGGTGCCTGCTAAATCATCCCGTCTTTCCCAGCCCTCATTGCATCCTGTCTGCATAGTGGTTTGTTGCCGTCGGTCTCACACTCTAGATTCAAACTTCCTGGGGGGGAGAGGCTGAGGCGTAGGCATCTCTGGATGGACTCTTGTCACCAGCACTTGGCACAACATCTTCTCCACAGGAGACACTGACCTCAAATTAGAGAGACCCAGGATCTCCACAAGGGCTCAGGAGCGTGACAAGCACTGGCTCACTAACACCTCTACCCGGCCTTGGCGTTCTCTTCTCCTCAGGGCTGCTTTTCTAAGCCCTTGTTTGAGCAGTGATCGCAGCGTGCGGAAATAGCCTCTCCTGTGTCCCCGCCAAGGACTGGGAGCTAAAGAAGGGTGTAACTGAGTCTTACTCAGCTCACTGAAACCAAGACCAGTAACGCACCTGTCACAGTGTAGACACCATGACCGCCTGCTGAATGAATGAGTCAACCACCAGCATCAACTCTTTTTCTGGAAGCTCTAGGAAGCTATCGCATGATGCTTTAGGCAAAAGAGGAACACTATATGGATGTATGCTATCAGTGAGTGTTGAGTGACTCAGGTAGTTGAGAGACATCAGTCAGAAATAATTTGGTCAGAAGCAATTGAGGACTTCCTTGGGAAAGAGTGGGAAATGTCAAGGTAAAGTCAGAGAGATTAAGGGACCTCAGAGATTCTTAAGTCCAACCCCATTATTTTTCAGGTGAGGAAACTGAGGTTAGAAAAAGGGAAGGGACTTTCCCAAGGTCACACAACTAGACCAGAACTCAGAGTTCTTGGCCCTTGGCCCAGCTCTCTTTCTATAATGTGCACTGGAATGGGGCCAAGAAGGGCAGACTTAGCGATCAGACAGGCCCGGGTTTCATCACAGACTCTCCTCCCACTTTCCCCACCCAGCTTCTCTGTCTGGCCCCAACACTACTTAAGAAAATAAACCATCATCCATTTACAAGTTGGGACATCACACAGCCATTAAATATAATGCTATTTCAGAAGAATATTTACCCTCAAAGGTAAAAACCCTCATCATAATGTTGTATTGTTTGAATAAGTATATAATAAAGTATGTATTACTAAAGTATACATACTTCACCCATACATACTTTCATACTTTTCCTATATTTAAGAAATTATAGAACCTTCCAGCATACATACTTATACTATACACAATATACATACTTTATACATAGTTTAATAAGTATCTATATAGTATAAATACTCCCAATATATATATTACCAGTTTACTTCCATAAAAAAATCTACGTATTTGCATCTCCATGTTGGTCTGTATATACTTGCACGAGAGAAAAGAAGAAAATACAACCAAATGCTAGAGTCGTGATCTCTGACTGAAGCAGACATAACCCAGGGCTAACTGGAAGTGAGTCTGGGCTCTGTCTCATTGTTCGGGAGAAGCTAGGTCGTCTGAACCGGAGTCTCAGACCCGAGCCCGGCTGGGTTATCGGGTGGGAGATTTAGCAGATACTTGGCAGATGCAGCAAAAACCGAGACAAGAAATCCAAGCAGTGTAGGTGGGGACAGGAGCAGGAAGCTGGCAGAGCAGGCGAGCTGAGCTGAGAAAGCTGGAAACACAAATAAAGACTGGTGGAGAGAGAAAGAGGTACATGCACGTCTGATCTAAATAAAAGAGGCTGGAAGTGTGTTTTCTTCACCAGAGTCTCCTCTGAGAACAGAGTGTGTTGTAAATGGAAGGCACACAGTCTGTTGTCGTTGGATCAGATAATGAGACTTCACTAGGGAAGTGAGCTGTGCCAAAAGCCTGGAATTAAATGCCTAGGATTTCCTGGAGAGCCTGGAGTGGGGGTGTGGTTCTGTCTGGGAATCAGGGGCTCTAGCTGGGCCTGAACCTTCCTATGGTGTGGACCACCCACTCAGTCCAGTTGCGTCACGTTTAGCAAGTAAGATAGAGTGAGGGGGACACAGACTACAAATGAGAAGTCCTAATTCCCGTCTTTCAGCTCCAGATTATGGGGGATTATCAACAAACTACGAATTTTAACAAGTCAGAAAAGTAGCATCTTCTCATGTAGCATGAACCTAAAAGAAACAGACCCAGACCCAAAGAATATCAGAGAACTGAGCTATTATCAGAACAAAATGTCCTTTTTATTTCTAAATATCTTGTCACGAGTTTTAAAGGAAATAGAAAAATTCTATGGGTATTTCTTGAAAACATCATTTTCATGAATCGATGGAAAGGAACTGTGTGAATAATCACTCAGAGCATATGCCTGTGCTTTGTGTTATGAAGGGAGTATAGCAAATAAACCCAGAATGAGGAAAATGTAAAGCTTTGTAAAATACAGGTGAAAGCAACACAATTTTTTTTAATGTTTATTTATTTCTGAGAGAGGGAGACAGAGAGAGAGACAGAGCATGAGCAGGGAAGGGACAGAGAGAGGAAACACAGAATCCAAACCAGGCTCCAGGCTCTGAGCTGTCAGCACAGAGCCCAACACGGCTCAAGAAGTCGGTCGGACGCTTAACTGACTGAACCCCTCAGGCACCCCAACAAATGTTATAAACCAATAGACTCGCTCACGCTTGACTGTCAAGCTAGTTCAAAGTAATATACAAAGTATTTATAAACATTCTGCAAGTGTTCTT
Organism: Panthera pardus; assembly: GCF_024362965.1. Lineage (NCBI taxonomy): Eukaryota > Metazoa > Chordata > Mammalia > Carnivora > Felidae > Panthera > Panthera pardus. The sequence goes on along the minus strand of NW_026526765.1, from coordinate 31,221,893 downwards.
ATTGACGAGATTTACAAAGTTGGTATTTTGAAAAACCCCTTCATTGGGAGATGAGCTAAATAACAAATACCATTTCTTCATCCATAAACAGAATTTCTTTACTTAGCATACTGTCTTGCAGCAAAGAGTTGCTCCGTGAATGCAGCTGAAGGACATCACAACTTGTTCTAACCTAGTGGCCAACACTGGGCTAGTCTGCCCCGTCTCCACATGGCAAGACGCAGAAGGAATTTCTCTGGCAATGGCCACGTAGAGTGTCTATACCACGAAGTTCTGCCAGATTAGCTCCTCTCACAAGTGCCTCGACGACCAGTGCACTGACCAGGAAATCAGGGTCATGGTGTGGCTGATTACAATGAGCAATGAAGACCAGGATAGTCAAGACTAAGGAAACCATTACTCCTCACCAATTCCAAGTGATGGAGTGAACGCCTCACCAATTCCAGGTAATTGTCAAAGAAAAGAAGACTTGTTCCACTTTTCTCCAAAGCACCAATTACCTTGGTTTTTTTATCTGTTTTTTTTTTTTTCTTTACCATTCTTTCCACTTCTTACCTTCACTCTGGTAAGTTTTCAAGGACAGCAATGCCAAGAGGAATGTTGTCTGAAAGGCTGAAAAGAGAGCCATAGGTTCTGGTTTTCTGAAAAAGATAAATTATACACAAGGAAAATTTTATTCAATTTTCGCTCTGAGCAGGTTTCTTTGACCCAATTGTGGTAGACGATGGTATTAAGGGCTCCCACTCTCCTCTCCTCCCTACGTCCATGCCCCTTGTCAGGTGAGTCTGGAGTTCCCCCTGCCCCGCAAAATAAGAGTGTAGTTCCCTACTCCGTGTGACTTGCCCTGACCCATAATAAAACAGAAGCGGTGGGGTGCCAGCTTGGAGCCTAGACCTCAAAATGCCTTGTGTAATTTTGCTTGCTCTTCTGTGTTTCTTTGGCACGAAAAGAGCATTTCTGGGCTCCCCTCCTGGACCCAGGAGGAGAAGGAGCAACACGGGAGGCAGAACTGAGTCACCCCGGCTGCTCCCCCAGGGGCCAGCCGAGCTCAGCCAGCAGCCGGCCAACAGCAGCCGATCCCTGGGGCAGGAGCAATGACTGTTCACAGTGAGCGTGCCACTGAGGCTGTGTGCCAATAGACAAGTGACCTACCAATTTCTTCAGGCCAAGCGAAGGTTGGTAAAGAAGGGTCAAGCAAAGAAACAAAGTTAAATCTTAAAAAAAAAAAAAAAAAAAAAAAAAAAAGGACCATGGTCAGAGAAGAGCTGTATTTGAATTGATTACTTACAGAGGAGTCATCTCCCTCATTAAAATTTCACCGAGGAAAAACAAGCACATTCCACCTAGAGAGATAGGCAGTGTCTCATTGTTCAAAATAACTTCCGGCTTTCCTTGCTTTAGAGGAGGCCTGTAAACGGCAGGTCAAAGAACTGCACTGATTCATCGGGTCCTTTGACCACAGGCCAATCTGAGGGCACAAAGAATGGACCTCGGTGACCTCAAGAAGGCTAACATGTTCTTAATTTATAATAAGAGTGTTAGTCCACGGAAGCCTTGAGTTTCACTTTTTTACTTCAAAGTCTGACTCATCCCAGAGAGAGGCAATTAAACAGTTCAGAGCCCATTTTGCCTCTGTCTAGCCACCTGGACTTCATCAAAAGCCAGAAAATCAGCGAACCACATCACCCGTTTTCACTACCTCCAACTAAATGGGAACAGCAGTGAAGACAGAAGAAGAATACACCAAACCATTCCATTCTTCTAGGGTAGTCAAATCTGCTTACACATGAGCCCGCCTGCAAACACAAGCAAAAGTCTGCAAATGACGGCTTTTAGTCATAGTCCTTCTACTTTTGGCAGACGGGTCATTCGTCCCCCTCTAACATCCCTACTTACAACTTCAAACAGGTTCCTGTTTCAATTAAATATCAAAGCCAGGGAGAAAACCAAATTCAAGAGAAAATCGTTTCTGCTCAGAGCCAAAGGCAAGGCAAAGGAAAATGCTGGCACGAAGCCTCTGGCGCTCAGTGTGCAACTGAAGCATCCTTCCAGTCCTAGGCTACGGGTACAGGATCTTCCCGTCCTAACACCGACATCACCTGAGGAACGCAGGGTGCCATGCTGTGAGGAAATCTCATCCCGTAAATCGAAGACCAGATGATTCAGGGAGTGAGGTAGGCTGCCTGATGTTCTCTGTACGAAAGGGCTCTTTGAAGTGTTTTTAAAATTTTGGAGTTCTGGTAAGTCAAACAGTTCACATGTTCCCAAATGTCAACAAATTATAGAGACAGAGAAACTTAAAACTAAAAGTTAGAAGCCACCTACCCATTGAAGGTAACCAGAAATTAAAGAATGAAGTTTTCATGTAACAAAGCCCAAAAAATGAGCATTTACAAAGGACTTGTTTCTATGGTCTGATGATCACAGGAAAGTCTTTGAGAAGCACCAGGACGGTCCCGTCTGGAAGTCCCGCCCTCCCCCACCGTCTCACACATGGCAGGTTGTGAATCCAAGGAGGCTGGCTTCAGCGGCCATTCAGATCTACGGTTTTTCCTTTCATCTGTTCTGACGTGCACCGTTTTAGACGTGCTGGACAGGTGGCAACTGGGACACAGCGGTCACTGCCTGCACCTGGGAGAAGTGCTTATTTCCTGTGGTGTGACTGGACAGCCCCCATCCCAACACTTCAGGCCCCAGACCACGCCAGGACCACTTGCAGAGGGATTATGGGTCCTGGCTGTCGTCTGAATACTCTGGCAAAATCAGTAAAGTTCACCAAAACTTGCAGAGTGAGAGTCAGCAGCTGGAAGAACATCCCAGAGACACCGGTGTCAGCCTTTGGGAAACGCCGCACGAACAGTTTTTCCCGACGCCTGATGCCGTGCGAAGGACACAGACACCCAGGGCTCTGAGTCAGCTGCTCCCAGGCCCCAGGTGACCCTGAACAGCCCATGTGGCCCCCACCCCTCCTCCTCTGTAAACCTGCCTCCAAAGACCCTGTGCCTACTCCGAGGGCACCAGCTCTTGGCTGGTGAGCTCCCCCACAACCACAGGGAAGAACCTGGAGGTGAGGGGGTGAGTGGCACCCAGACGCTGAGGTGGGAGAGTGCTGGGCTCACTCAAGGAACAGCAGGAGCTCCTGCTGCATTGAGAGGTGAGAAGCAGGAGGGGAAAACAGAGGGTCCACAGAGGGAGAGCAGACAGGGAAGCATTTTCCCAACTGTGGCTTCTACCCTGAGCCAGGTGAGAGCCACTGGGGAGTTTCGGGACAGGAATAGCCTATCTTACTCACCAGAACAGGAAGAGACTGGTGAGGACAGGAGGGGGCAGGAGTGGTGGGAGGGACAGCAGTTAGGAGGGTCTGCAGTAGTCCAGGGACAATGGCACTGGCTCAGGCCACGGTCACGGCAGTGGAGGTGGGAACAGCGGTGGAACTCAGGAGAGATCTGACAGACAGAGCTGGCAGGATGTGACAGGGGCTGACAAAGTCAGACATCACGGGTGGCCCCCAAAATGGCCTGAGCTCTTGGCAGAAGGGAGGCTGCTATCAACAGAGAAGAGACGAACAGATGTAGTGGGCTCTATCAAGGGCTCGGTTTGCAGCTTGCTACATTGGAGACGCTTATGTGACAGCCACGTGAGCTGGCTGGACACACAAAGTGGGGTCCAGGGGAGGGGTCCGGGCAGGGGTAGAAATCATCCTCGGTGCATGCATGTGGTACTTAAGCCACAGGACTGGATGATCGCCTGCAGACTCCATACAGACAGAGAAGAGAGGTCAGCACATGAGCTCTGGGGTGCCCCGCGCCCTAGACTGGACCCCTGATGCAGATCAACGACACTGCAGGATTAGGCCAGGCCTTCCTACGGCACCTGGAGGATAAGGGCTGAGTGTGAGTTGGGCCGGCGAGCCCCTTCCGCGGCAGTCAGTGCTCCGCCTGTTCTCCTAAGGACTGCTGTTCCGGAAAAGCCCGCCGTGCCCTCTGGTTCTTCCATCAGGCTTTCTCTTGCCATGTCCGTGGGGAGTATTGCCACTTACAGTGTCCAGTAAGAAAAGGAAGTCAGGAAGAATTCGGAAAGGCAAAACCTCTTTCCTGCCTCACCCACACTACTTAGTTCTTTGCCCAAATCTGTTCTTTATTTCTATTTTTCAGATCTCCATCATTCCCAGCCAGACTATGTGCTGCCTGAGGACAGGCCTGGACCTGAGTCCCCACTGTCTATCATAGTCCCAGGACGTGGTTGTTACCCAGTAAATATCCAGTAAATGAATAAACGTTTGTACTAATTTTCTCACATTCTTTCTTCTTTGCTTTCAATTTTATTTTATTAAGGAGATTCTTTTTCAGGCCCTTCTACTTCTCCTGTTGCCAAATTCATAGTCTAATTCATAGTCTAATTCATAGTCATAATTCATTGCCTAATTCATAGTCTTTCATTGACATTTCTTCTCTGGGGAGACAAAGGGAGAAAAGAAAAGAAAAATTACCCACTCATTTTGTAGAACTTCTCATTCAAATCTTGTCTCTGTGCAAAACGAAGATGCCTTTGAACGTCCCTCAGTACAAACACTACAGGCACAGCTTTTGCAAAGGGTGTGAGTCTGCCCTTCTTCTCTAGGACTTCTTGTACCGTCATTACTAAAATATTTATTCCTGGGAAGTTTCCTCACCATAAATAATCCCCATGAGAAGCAACATGACCAGTCATTTGCTTCCCAAGAACGGGGGTGTGTTGCCAAACTCTTCAGAACTGGCTGGGTGCCCAGTGATGTCATATGCAAATTCTATTTTAAAGAAAGAAGCTGTTCATCCAGGAAGTGTGCTTGGGTGTGTGCTCCCTGTGAAAGAGTTCTGTGCGGCAGCACCAAGAGTTGCATGGCATGTTCCCCACATTTCCCAAGTTCATCTACTTTGTTCTTTTCTATGAGCACTGCATGTTTTTGGGAGCCCTTTTGAAAGGGCCTCCACCATTATAGCACAGGATGCATTACTTGTAAGGTTTCACTGGAATTCCACCCCCCTTTCCTCCTAAAGTATCCACCACCCAGGGGCACCTGGGTGGCTCAGTCGGTTAAGCGTTGGACTTTTGGCTCAGGTCATGATCTCACAGTTCATGGGCTTGAGCCCCGCGTTGGACTCTGTGCTGACAGCTCGGAGCCTGGAGCCTGATTCGGATTCTGTGTCTCCCTCTCTGCCCCTCCCATGCTCGCACTCTGTCTCTTTCAAAAATAAATAAACATTAAAAAAATTAATTAAATAAAATAAAGTATCCACCACCTGGAGGTGGTGCCCAAAGAAAGGTTTAAGCACTCCTTGTCCTCTCTTTAAACCTGCCTGGTTAAGTGCTTCTACTAGTTTTGTAAGATCATCCCTTATTTATGGGACTGAATTGGCTTATGCACAATCACTTTTCTTTTTTTTTTCTTTTCAAAATCTTTCTCATGTTTATTTATTTTTGAGAGAGAGAGAGAGAGAGAGGGAGAGAGAGAGAGAGAGGCAGAGCATGAGCAGGGGAGGGGCAGAGAGAGAGAAAGGGAGACACAGAATCAGAAGCAGGCTCCAGGCTCCGAGCTGTCAGTACAGAGCCCAGTGTGGGGCTTGAACTCACAAACTGCAAGATCATGACCTGAGCCAAAGTCAGACGCTTAACCGACTGAGCCACCCAGGTGCCCCTTGCCTTTCTTTTTTAAATCAACATTCAGTTAAAGATTCTTGGAACTTGTGACTGATTAAAGCTGGATCTTTGAGTGGTAAGTGAAGACAAAGAAAGGAATAGAAAACCTAGATCCAAGGAGTATTCTGGACCTAAAGAAGATGTAGGAATTTAGTACATGCTAACGATATATTTTAAATCACTGGAGACAAGACAGATTATTCCCCAGAATCATACTGGAACAATAACCTAGACCTTTGTGGGAAAAGGAAGCTGTAATAGTCAAGTGCATGGGCTCTGACATAAGACTGCTGAGGGTCCAATCATTGCTCTGGCACTTAATAACTATATCACTGTGGACATGTTACTTAAATTAAACCCATTAAGTAACTGGGTGGCTCAGTCAGTTAAGCATCCGACTTCAGCTCAGGTCATGATCTCATGGTTCATGAGTTCGAACCCCGCGTCCAACTCTGCACTCACAGCCTGGAGTCTAGAGCCTGCTTTGATTTTGTCTCCCTTTCTCAATGCCCCTCCCTTGCTTGTGTGCTCTCTCTCAAAAATAAATATTAAAAAAAAGAAACCAATCAAAAACAGATAAGCTACCCTGTAAAAAAACTGATAGATGATATAAATATGTAATTCACAAAAAAACGAAATACCAATAGCCAAAAGAGAATAAAGAAAAACAGGACAATATCATTATTAATTAAATACATGCAAATTAAAAAAGTAATTGTATATGTCTGTATGTGGGTCTGCGTGGTATCCAACTGGCAAACCCTAAAAAGGTCTTAATACCTAGCACTGATAAGAGTTTGAAGAAGCAGGCTTGTTACTCACTGATGGTCAAACAGCACAACTTTGCCAAGGTCATTTTGAAAATACCTATTAAAATTCCAGGGTGCATTCCCTTTGATCCAGAAATTCTATTTCTGGAATTTTGTCCTCTAAATAGTATGCTTGTATATGTGTGTCTGTATACAAAACTGATGTATTTTAAAGAGGGTTCATTGTGGTATTGTTAATATTTAGGAAAAATGAAAACGTGAAATGTTTTCCGTGAAGTGTCCAAATGTCCGTGAAAAAGCATCAGAAAATTCCATCGTGGTGCATTTCCACAAAGGAGTACTATGAAACTGTGAAAAGGATAAGATAGATCTATGTGCTGCCATGGAAGAATATCCAAAAAATACTGAGTGAAAAAGCCCATTTCAGAATAGCGTGTGCGCACAAACACCTCTGGAAGACGGGTGTGCGAGCGTGCAACCGTGCCACTCTGTGCTCCCTTTATTTTTTTTATTTTTTATTTTTTTAAATTTTTTTTGACGTTTATTTATTTTTGAGACAGAGAGAGACAGAGCATGAAGGGGGGAGGGGCAGAGAGAGAAGGAGACACAGAATCGGAAGCAGGCTCCAGGCTCTGAGCCATCAGCCCAGAGCCTGACGCGGGGCTCGAACTCACGGACCGCGAGATCGTGACCTGAGCTGAAGTCGGACGCTTAACCGACTGCGCCACCCAGGCGCCCCTCTGTGCTCCCTTTAGAAGGCTCTGCCTCAGGACCGTAGCTGACTGACAGCCTCCATTGCTGCCCCTTTCCATCCACTGCACATTCAAACCCCAGCCCACAGTCCCCGCAGGCTGCTCCCAGCAGATGATCGGGCCAAACTTTTTCTGCTCAACAGGGGACTCCTCCAATAGGCAACATTTGATCTACGTCTCCCCACTGGCCTGGGCAAAACACTCTCAGAACTGCATTGTAGGTGTAAGCCCTTCCCTCTCAATCTTCCTTCTTCCCTGTCACCTTGCATGGGATTTGCAGGCTTTCTTTGCCTCTTCCCGCTCCCTTGTCCCTTTATCCCTCACCAGGGCATTTCCCCCAAATCTCTTGCACATCCATTTCTGCCTTGCTGTCTTCTACTTCAAGGATCCAAACTGCCCCCCAAAGACACACCCAACTAGTAACACTTACAGATTTAGAGCTGGGATGGAGTAAAGGAGGTGAGCAGGATGGAAATTATGGTCAGAGCTCTCAAGTTATGTAATTCTGCAACATAAAGCATTCTTTACAACATGTGTGCGTTTTACACATATTTACATATGCAAGTAGTGGCAATTCCATTACTTTCAGATTTGAACCATATATCCTAACAGGGTTAAACCAGTTGACAATAGTTTTTGATTCAAATCCAAACCATACTTGTCAAATAGACCTAAAAAAAGGTGGTGGCTGTTGTTGTTGTTTTTAAGTTTATTTATCTTGAGAGAGAGACAAGGAGAGAAAGAGAGTGCGAGCAGGGGTGGGGCAGAGAGAGATGGAGAAAGAGAATCCCAAGCAGGTTCTGTGCTGTTAGCGCAGAGCCCAACAAGGGGCTTAATCCCAAGAACTGTGAGATCATGACCCAAGCCAACAGTCATATGCTTAACTGACTGAGCCACCCAGGGGCCCCAAAAAAGATTGGTATTTTTTAAGTACTGGATCAGCCTACAAGCGTGTCGTGTGTTTCTGTACAAAAACGTGATCTCTCAGGTCCTGAGAGAATATAGGGGCTTTAAAAATGCATTTTCAATTACAGAAAGTAATCAATGTCCTGGGTAGAAAAACATACTGCCATTCCCTTCTGACAGACCAGCATACTAAGGAATGTGAAGTGACCTTGCTCAAAGCCCCCCATTGGACAGATGGAGAACAGAAAGAGGTGACCAAGAGATCACATGACATATGAAAACTTTACTCACATGACAGCATAGCTTCTGTTGACGTACAACATCTACTGTTCTCACACAGTAGGAGCTAATTCCATGTTTTCCAAGGGTTCTTTTTATCTTACATTTTTCCAAGTGTTACTTACATCTTACATTTTTCTATTTGGTAAGACACTTGAAATTATGGCTTTTTAGTTGACTTTAGATTTCATACTCAGACTGGATGTGTTTTATGTGGCTATCTTCATCTTAAGACAACGGTTTTATTTATTTATTTTTTTTAATTTTTTTTCAACTTTTTAATTTTATTTTTGGGACAGAGAGAGACAGAGCATGAACGGGGGAGGGGCAGAGAGAGAGGGAGACACAGAATCGGAAACAGGCTCCAGGCTCCGAGCCATCAGCCCAGAGCCTGACGCGGGGCTCGAACTCACAGACCGCGAGATCGTGACCTGGCTGAAGTCGGACGCTTAACTGACTGCGCCACCCAGGCGCCCCAAGACAACGGTTTTAAATGATCCAGAGAGTTGATTGCCTCAGTGATTTCAGATCTAAGACTAGAACTTGGTATTATATTTTGTGCCCTATTAACCCTCTGTCCTTAAAAAAAAGAAGAAGAAAGGAAGGAAAGGAGGGAGGGAAGAAACAACACAACAATAATTTAGTTCAAGTTCTCTTACGTGCAAGTTCTCTAGCATATAATATTAAAAGAAAGCAATTTACAAGTCCTGTCAACTACATTTAATCCAATAGGAAATACTATCACCAGCAGTATGATTTTAAATACCAGTGAAAGATTATATACTCAAAGCGTGGATGAAGACCCGTAGCACTGACATCACCGAAGAGACTAGAAATGTAAAATCAGCCACACATTAGAGCTACCGAATAAAAATTTGTATTTAAAAAAGAATCCCTAGCGGATGTCACATGCACACCCAAGTTGGAGAAATACTACCATATTCAATAGCTGTTACATATTTTTGTCTCCCAGGATACTACTGATACAGAAAGGAAACATTTACTGGTTCCTTCTACGATGAGGTGCACTGCAGAGGCCATACTAGGATATGAAAGTAAATGTGAAAATGATCCTAGCCAGCACGAAGTGGACCCCAGCTCCCTGCCAGGTGCTGTGCTATGTGATCTGCATGAGTTTATTAACTGAATCTTCACAAGAGTCTTATGAAAGAAATTCAGTTATCATCCACTTACACAGGTGAGGAAACAAAAGCTCAGAAGGTTAAAAGTTAACTTTGACACAGGGCGACATTGTTCTTCCAGAACTTGGAAGTCCAGGTGAGTCAGTCCCCAGATCACAGTGCTTTTCCAAACACACTGCTTCCTCCAGAGTTGGAGCTCAGACCAGAATGGACATTAAGGCATAAAGAATTACTAACAATTATAAACCCTTAGAAACCCAAGAAAATCCAAAGAGAAATTCCAACAGGATTTTTTTTTTTTTTTTTTTTTTTTAGCTTGGCAAGCTATTTGTAAAGTTTACACAAAAGAGAAAATGACATGGGGTGCCTGGGTGGCTCAGTTGGTTAAGCGTCCGACTTCGGCTCAGGTCATGATCTCACAGCTTGTGGGTTCGAGCCCCGCGTCGAGCCCCGTGTTGGGCTCTGTGCTGACAGCCCAGAGCCTGGAACCTGCTTCAGATTCTGTGTCTCCCTCTCTCTCTGCCCCTCCCCTGCTCATGCTCTGACATTCTCCCTCAAAAATAAATAAACATTAAAGAAAATTTTTTTAAAGAGAAAATGACAAGAATCATTTTTAGAAGAATTTTTTTTTTCGAAAAAAAGACTAATACTAACCACTAGATATAACAATATAAAAAGCTGGAGCATTTAGCACAGGGTGGTGGTGCTGGCATAAGAAGAAACAAAAAAGATCAATAAAACAGAATAGAGTCCTGGAATAGACTCTTAAATGAATAGGAATTTATTTTACTATAAAGACAGAATTTCACATGAGTTGGAGACAGATACTTAAATAAATGGTGTAAGGTGAATTGCCTAAAACATTAGAAAGTAATTAAGCTCCATCCTTACCTTTCAATTCATGCAAAAATCTGGTATTTTAGGGGCGCCTGGGTGGCTCGGTCGGTTAAGCGTCCGACTTCAGCTCAGGTCATGATCTCACAGTTCGTGGGTTCGGGCCCCGCGTCAGGCTCTGTGCTGACAGCTTGGAGCCTGTTTCGGATTCTGTGTCTCCCTCTCTCTCTGCCCCTCCCCTGTTCATGCTCTGTCTCTCTCTGTCTCAAAAATAAATAAACGTTAAAAAACAATTTTTTTTAAATCTGATATTTTAAAGAGCTAAATGTGAATGTCAAAATAATGGGAACGTTAAAAGAAAATAAGATAATTTGAAAAATAATTTTTAGGTGAAAAAGATCTTCTGAAGCCAGCTGAAGCACAAAAATCATAAATCAGCTGCACCAATATTTAAAACTTCTGTGTAGGGGCGCCTGGGTGGCTCAGTCAGTTAAGTGACCGACTTCGGCTCAGGGTCATGATCTCATGGTTCGTGAGTTCGAGCCCCACATCGGGCTCTGTGCTGACAGCTCAGAGCCTGGAGCCTGCTTCCAATTCTGTGTCTCCCCCTCTCTCTGCACCTCCCCTGCTCATGCTGTGTCTCTGTCTCTCAAAAAATAAATAAATGTTAAAAAAAAAATTTAAAAAAACTTCTGTGTAGCAAAAGATAGTTAAAAACAAAAGCATTATGAATGGATAAATAAAAGCGGTGTATGCATACAACGGAATATTATCTATTCTTAAAAAGGAAAAAAAAATCTGTTACTTGCTACAACATGGATGGTCTTGGGGACATTTTGCTAAGTGAATTAAGTCAGTCACGAAAAGACAAATGCTATACGATTCCTCCAATCCCTGTGAGGTGCCTGGAGTAGTCGAATTCATAGGGACAGAAAGTAGAATGCTGCTTACAGGGGGCTGGGGTCGGGAGAAGTGGGAGTTACTGTTTAATGGGCATAGAGCGTCAGTTTTGCAAGGTGGAAAGAATTCCAAAGATGAACAGTGCCAATGGGTGCACAACAATAAGGGTGTACTTAGTAACACTGACCTGTACACTTAAAAATGATTAAAATGGTAAATTTTATATTATGTATTTTACGACCAAAAAATTGGGGGTGGGGAGAGAATCACACTAGAAGAAATATGGAAATAATTTACAACAGACAAAGGGTTAAGATCCTGAATAGGTATAGAGCTTCTGAGATTCATAGGAATAGGAAAAAGCAACTCAATAGAAAAATGAGAGGGGCTCCTGGGTGGCTCAGTCAGTTAAGCATCTGAGTTTGGCTCAGGTCATGATCTCACGGTTTGTGAGTTTGAGCCCCATGTCGGGCTCTGTGCTGACAGCTCAGAGCCTGGAGCCTGCTTCGGATTCTGTGTCTCCCTTTCTCTCTGCCTCTCCCATGCTCACGCTCTGTCTCTCTCTCTCTCAAAAAAATAAACATTTAAAAAAATAGAAGAAAAATGAGCAAAGGACATGAACAGAAGACACACATAACCATAAATATTAAGAGAAATTAAATTGCAGTAGTAATAAGCAAAATACAAATTAAAATGCCATATTCATTCATTTACCAGATTTGCAAATTTAAATGGAAAAAAAAAAAAAGATAATGGCTGATGTTAGGAAGGATGAGGGAAGCAGATTCTCATGCACTGAATTTAAATCAGTACCTGGGGTGGGACGCAGTGCTATGATTTGAAGAACTGTATCAAGTGAAAATAATGGACAAACCCTTGGACCCTAGAACTCTATTTCACAGAAATATTCAGGCTTACACACAAAGATGAGTGCAGTCTTTCCTAAAGTACTGCTGCTAATGTTGAATAATTTGAAATCATCCAAATATCCATCAAGAAGGGAAAAAATGGATAAATTATGTTTCTAATTTAGAATAACATGTAGTCTTTAACAAAAGGTTTGTACTGACATGGAAAGATCCCTACGACCTGGATAATGAAAAAGTAAGCTACACAATATGTAGTAAGATCTCATTTACATACATTAAGACATATGTATGTGTACTTATTATGCAAATGCACAGAAAAGAAAACAAAATCATGGAATGGTATTTACCAAATGTCACCATCCCTCTTCTGAGAATAAGAGTGATCATGGTAGTTCCCAATTTCATTCCATAACTTCTCTATTTTTTTAAATTTTGTTTAATTTTTAATGTTTATTTATTTTTGAGAGGAAGAGGGACCGAGCATGAGTGGAGGAGGGGCAGAGAGAGAGGGAGACACAGAATCCGAAGCAGGCTCCAGGCTCCCAGCTGTCAGCACAGAGCTGGACACGGGGCTCGAACCCAAGAACCACAAGATCATGACCTGAGCTGAAGTCAGATGCTTAACCGACTGAGCCACCCAGGCGCCCCTACACTTCTCTATTTTTTTGAATAAGAATATAGTCAGTTATTACTTGAATTGCTTTTAAAACATAAAAATGAAATTCAGACAACCTGGAATATATAAATGTTGAAAAGCCAGTACAGTTGATGCTTGAACAATGCCAGTTTAAACTGCATGGGTCCACATACACACAGATTTTTTTCAATAAATACAGTACAGAACTGTAAATGTAGTTTCACTTCCTTATGATGTTCTTAAGAACATCTCCCTTTCTCTAACCTACTTCATTGTAAAAACATAGTATATATAACGTGCACAATGTGTTAATCAACTGTTTGTGTTATCTGGTCAACAGTAGGCTATTGGCAGTTAAGTTTTGGGGGACACAAAAGTTCTATGTGGATTTTTAGGCACCCCTACCGCCCGCGCTGTTCAAGGGCCAACTGCAGAACTAAAATGAGAAGGGAAGGAAGGCTGTGAATCCAATAACACAGCTGTTGGGAAAGAAACTCACTTTATGTAGCTACAAAGAAGCCTGCTTGGAGGGAAGGATATTTCTCACAATATTCTATTTGTTTGATTTTTCCACATTTTACTTTTTTTTTTTAAATCAAGGAGGACTTCCTTTTCCAGGGAAAAGAGGGCCAAGTCTCCCTGTTCCTGTAATTGAGCAAGATGACACTCAGGAAGATTTCCTTCTACCCGAGCCAACAGTGCCCCAGCCCAGTTCCCACAGGAAAACATACTCCTTCCTCTTGTGGAAGGATATTACCACTGATTTCTCTTTCAAAGCCATAGTTTTCCTGACTCGGTTCCTTTTCTAAGACAAAAGCGCTGTAAGAATCATCAGAGACTCTGGCACACCTACATGTGCATCTCTGTAGGTGTTCCTGGCCCTTCAGGTTAAAGAAAGGGGTAGACGGAGAGACCCAGTGCGTAAATACTTTCCCCAATGTGGCCTGAGTGGGACACTGTCAAGGTGACCTTTGATACAAAAGGCTCAGACATATTTGCTGGGACAACATGAGGCAGAAGCAGGACCAAGATGTAAGTCACAAGGAGGCAAGTTACAGCTGAGAATTAACTTTGTCTGGCAATGAAATATTAGGTGGTGAGCTCCCCGGCACTATTAGCTTCTAACAGTACTGAATGCTACCAGGGCAGATACGAATTGAGCACAACCTGAAGATTCTAAACAGGCAGCTGAAGTTGGAGTCCAGTGCTTTTAATAAGCTCCAAGGATTGGGGCCCTTCAGCCTCCAGGGTGCATTTTAAAGCAGCCCAGGAGGGAGACAAAGTAGGACAGTAATGAAGCACCACCCCCAGAACCACTCCAAAAAGAGTCCTAGAGTTTGAGGCACAGCATAGTGGTTATAAGGAGACTCCAAGCCAATTCCTGACTCTCACCTGTTAGCTGTGTGACCACAGACAAGTTACAGAACTTCTCTGGGCCTTGGTTTCCTCACTGATAAAACGAGAATGACAGAGCTATTCCCTCCCTCACTGGCAAAGCTTAAATGAGCTGGCATATGTAAAGTACTCAGAACAGTGCCTGGTCCATCGTATGAACCATTATTATTTTGCAGAGGAGGAAACTGAGGCTGAGGCGATGATTAACTTCACCCCAGTCCCAATGTCAGCTTTAGACTTGGGCATAACACCCAAAGCTTCTTTCCTTCCTGTTCAAATCAAATATTCCATCTTTATTTCTATGGGATCTTCTACATGGACCCCCGCTTTTACTCCTCTGGAGTTGGAGCATAAGCTCAGTCACAAAGAGTCTTGGAGCCTGTCGGTTACCAAGTGGCCTTTCTCAGTGGCACCTCAGTGGCACTCAGTGGCGCGCCTCTCACCACAGGCAGGCAGGCAGGATGCATGCGTGCATGGCTAGGCTGATGAAAGACAGGCCAAGGACCATCAAGAAAGGGCTCATGGTGTCAGGGCCAAAGCCCTGGGCTACGGGATTTCGGAGTCACCGCAGCCAGTTTTCCGGTCTTGGACAAGTTACTGAACCCCTCCATGCGGGGTGGGGAGGGGGGGGCGTTTGCGTTTGCAAGTTTCCCGCCGCTCAACCGGCCAGCTCCGCGCCCCCTCCATTCGAGTGGAGGATAGGTGTCCGTCCCGCGCTCCCGCACCACCGCACCCCCGGGATGTCCTCGCTGCACACCGGGGTGAGTGCCGCCCACTTCCAGGTGTAAACAGAGGCCAGCAGGAAGGACACCACCGACAACTCCGAGTGGAGGGAACTTTGGCGGGGGGGGGGGGGGGGGGGGGTGTTGGGGAATACAATTAACTTCCGTGGTGATGTGTTGGGAGAGAAGCAAAGGTGGATTAAGTGGGAATTTTAATTCAACACACATTCCCGACTACTGAGAAAGAAGCGACGGGACTGTGAACTTCCAAGCAGGGAAGGAAACGCCGCGACGGACCCAGTATTGTGCGCTCTGGAAAGAATTACTCTTTACAAGTTACGCACCAGACAGGCGGGCCAGAGGCGGGGAGCCCTCAAAGCACCGGCTCGGAGCGGGTCGAACGGTGAGCCAAAGCAAACGCCGGGCGGAGGCGGCGCGGGGCGGGTCAGGCAGGCGGCCGTGCGCCGGGCCGCGTCCAGGCGGGCAGACCCCGGGAAGGGGCTTGCAAAGCCGTCCGATCCTTCCGGACGCCACGCCGGGTCCGCTCGCGGGCAGGGCTGGCGGGGCGCGGGGAAGGCTGCCGCGGGGCGCGGAGGAGAGCGAGCGGGCGGCGGGGTGGCAGGGCGGCGGGGGTACTCACCCCGCGGGCGGGCGGACGGCTCCAGGCCGGGTCCTGGGCGGCGCGGGGCCGCGGGTGCGGACGCCGGTGTGGACGTGCAGGGGCGGCCCCGCGCCGGGGCTATGAATCAGCTGCGGGGCGAGCGCCGAGGGGCGGGAGTTACGGGAAAGCCGCGGGGGAGGGCAGAGGGCTGAGGACTTTTGCAATTTCCCGTCCTGCTGCGCACTCTTGGCACTCCTGGGACCCACAGGAATTCTCCCCCTTTTGGTCCCGGGGGGGAAGCGGCCGGGACCCTGCGGGAGGCGGCCGGGACCCCGCGGAGGTGCGGCCCCGGGCCTCGGCGGGCGGGCGGGCGGGCGGGGAGCGGTGGGAAAGGAAGTGGGAGAGGCCTGGGAAGGAACAGGGGAACCCACGGCTCCGCGGGAGGCGTCGCGCGCCCGCCACTCCTGCCCCGGCCGGCGGGCCCCGCAGCCGCGGGACGCCGAGGCCTGCCGAGGGCCCCAGGACCTGGTGTGACCGCGCGAGGCCACTTGTTATCCCAAGCGAGGGGGCGGAACCCTGGGCTCCCCGGCAGAAAATCTTTGGGCAGAAGACGAGTGCTTCAGCCAAACTTCGGGCTGTGTTTCCGTTAGGCGGTCAGAGCGACGAAAAGGTGTTTGGACAGTTAGTTCTAGGACCCTGGCTCTGGTCCGGGTCTTGAAACGCGCCGAGTTTCATCTGTAGCAACAGTCCTGAAGTTTTTGTGTCACAGAAAGCTGTGTCTGCTACAACTTGCTTTTCCTCTTAAAAATGCCATCGAGTCTTTGAAATTCACATTTCAAATACTGGGCCTTTGAAATACCTATGGGGCCTCTCTTTATGATGGACTATGGAGAGCCCCTATGGTCTTTGGAGCTGTTGCGAAGATCACCCTAACACTGCCCTGTTGGGGAGGGAAGAGACAGGACCTCCAGTTGACCCTTGAGCTGCGCTTGGGCAATCTGCGCTTCTCGTCCCTTCCCCTGTCCTTGGAAAGTGGGTTTTGCTTGCCTTTTGGGCTCTTAGGGGATGCTCCATGGACATAACCTTGAGATAGTGACATAGTGTTGAGAACACCTGCAGGGTACCCGTGACTAAACCTAGTTAAGATCTCTGCATAAACTTTTAAGGTTTGGCAGAGGGGTGCAGGGATCCGCTCATCTTGTTACCACTCAAGTCTCCTATATAAATTCCCTTTGCTTGTTAGAACTGTACCTAACTACAGGGTCGCTTCGGTGGCTCAGTCAAGCATCTGACTCTTCAGCTCAGCTCAGGTCTTGATCTCAGGGTTGTGAGTTCAAGCCCCACCAGTTGGGACCCACACTGGACCCTACTTAAAAAAAAAAAAAAAAAAAAAAAAAAGATAGCATCTACCAACTTGAGTGGCCAGTGTCTCTCATAGGTCTCTCCCTGCCCTCCAAGTACTGGCCAGTTTCAGATTTCACCTGGGAAGCTCCCAAGAGGGTCTGGGATCCACATGCTGCTTCTGTGACCCACTAAGACCCAGAGAAGAGAGCAGTGAGGCTCTGGGGTCTGGAGGACTCACCTGGATGACTGACAGTTTGCAGGATTATTCGTGGGGCCTTGCTAGGCCTGTTCTGGTCAGTTTTAGGGACCCTGGGAAGTGTCATGATTGCCAAGGACTGTAGGAGGGGAAGAAACCCAAGAATGATTAAGAAGGATTGCGCATGAATCATATCTTATCTTAGAATCACTTCTTGATTGGGTAGCTCAAAATATTGTCGGAATCAGCCTAAATGTTACTTCTGTGTTTGTGCTCAGTTTTTACTCCTCCCCAGTGGCACCCCAGGGAAAGAATTTTGTTTTAGGCCCAAATACATTTACTGCCTAATAGGGCCACAAAGACCATGGTACATAGTAAATATTTGATGATAATGAAGAGAAGGTACTTTTGTCTAAATAAACATATGGTCCTTTGCCACACCTCAGTACTTCCGAGTCCATTAGTTTTGCCATCTGCATGGCTCTGGAAACTACCAATCCAGATCCCAAAGGGCTGGAAAAGCTTTCTGATTCTATATTTCAGTGAGTGAGGAAAAAAAAAAAAGTTAATTTCTTCTTTACAGAAACTATTCACAATCTCTTAGGAGCAGATGAGATGCCAACTTAAAAAAATACTGTGTGAACATTTCTGCAAAGTGAGTCTTATCTTACTTTGAGCTCCTATTACAAAGGAAGGAAACCAAGTTGCAAAAAATTCCAGGCTGTTGGTTCCATGCTTGGGAGTGCCTGTGAATTTCAAAGCAGGGCCCCATTAGGGGAGGGCAAGGAAAGACCAAAGAAAGAGGAAGACCATTCCAGGTTGGTAGGTAGCAGATTTTATAAGCAAAGGGGCTCACGCACTAGGCTTGTCTTGGGCGGCTACAAGACGAGTAGGTCTCCACACCCGTCAGCCAGAATCTTAAGAGTTAGAAGCCTTGCCTGGGTTCAGTCAGTGTAGAGGCCAGATGATCTCAGTAACACATTGCTCTCTTAAGGCAGTGTCCTTGAAGTGGCCTCACTGTGGGCAGAACATACATTTCAAGGACAGAGAAGGGGATAGGAGCCTCTGCTTCCCTAGGTCCAGTTCATGGGTCAACCGGACGTCACGTCTTCTCTTTGACCTCCTCCTACAGGTGCCCACATATAATTCATTTATTTTGAGTACCATTCTGATATCTTAAATTTATCCCTTTCTAGAGTCTCGTTGCTATAGCACCTGTAAATTTGTGATCGTACCCTTAGGATGATGTATTAGGTTGAATAGTGTCCTCCAAAAATTCATGTCGAGCCAGAACCTCAGAATATGACCCTATGTGGAAATATTTTTGTAGATTAAATCAAGTTAAGATGAGGTCCTATTAATCCAATGACTGCTGTTCTTATGGGAAGAGGGAAATTTGGACACAGACAGCCAGAAAGAACACCATGTGAGTACTGACGCAGAGACTGGAGTTATCTTGCCACAGGCCAAAGAGTGCCAAGACTTGCTGGCCACGGCAGAAGATAGGACAAGGGTACACAACACATTCTCGCTCTGAGCCCCTAAGAGGGAACTCACCCTGTCAGCACCTTGATTTCAGACGTCTGGGCTCTAGAACTGGAAGAGAACGAGTTGTTCTAAGCCACTAAATTTGTGGTCATTTGTTATAGCTGCCCTAGAAACTGATACATAAGTATGCATGACATACATATCCCAAAGGTTAGTTTGGAAAGTTGGCCTAAACACAGCTGAAATGAGAAAAGATTAAAAAAATACCAAGGGCATATTGAGCCAAGGGCTGAAATACCCTTCCCTGTTGAGCGTTGACAAGATTTGGTTGGGAAAATACATATTTATTGGGCTCCATTTGACTCTGCTGTTCCCTCTTCCTTCTGATTTCAGTAGCACAATACACTCCACCCCCCTCCTTTCCCGGACTTTCTTCCCCGTCACTTTCTCGGGCTTCTTGTGTCCGGGGCTCCATCCTTGACATTCTTCTCTGAATCCAGTCTCCCAAATGAACACATCTGTGCTCCTGAATTCAGTGATCACTTGTGCATCGAGGACCCTGGATCTTTCTTCCTGTTGCAGTAATTTCATCTGAATTCCAGGCCATCTTATTCGTATGTCAAAATCAATTTGTCCAAGTTAAACTCTTGGTTTTTCCCCATGTGATTCTCTTATACTGAGGGAACAGCCCAACCTTTAATTTAGATACTACATTGAAAGACCTGTGAATGACCTTTGATCTGTCCTCCCTCACCATCCATCCTCCACCAGCAGATCTCACCTGTGTAACCATCATTGGAGAGGCACAAGTGGGATGTATCCCTACTCTATCCAACTTCTCAAAGGAAAAATAGTCCCATAACTGTCAGGAACACTATATAGACACCAATATGGGTATAGATATATGAAATCAGCTATGTCAGTTGTGAAATATAATCATGATTCTGTTGTTCAACTGCTATAAATATCTAAAATTACATGCTTGGCAGTGTTTGGTAGCCAAACTAATGGAGTTGGAAAGAGCTGGGAATTTTCTGAAGAAAGTAGCTTCATCCGGTAAGCAGTAGATGCGAATTTGTAATTGCCCTCACGGACAAGAATTCTCTATTTGGGGGGCAATATGTCACATTTGATATTTTAAAGATACACTTAAATTTTTTTTAATGTTTATTTATTTATTTTGAGAAAGAACGTAAGCATGAGCAGGGAAGGATTAGAGAGTGAGAGAAGGGGAGCATAAGCAGGCTTCACGCTGTCAGCACAGAGCCCAGTGCGGGCCTCCAACGCACAAACTGTGAGATCATGACCTGAGCAGAAATCAAGTCTGATGCCTAACTGACTGAGCCACCTAGGCACCCCAAAAGATTCACTTTTAGGTCTGAAAGTATGCTGCTGTCATGATGCTGCTTAAGACATGATTGTGGATGATGCCAACATCACTTCTAAGGAAACCCAGTGGAAATTAAAGTGTTCTTTTGTAAATGTATTCCCGTGAAAAACCGAATAGGCCCTCCAGAAAAAAATTTTTAATCTACAATATGTCATAAAGTTTGATTAGTTAAGGGACAGCTATCACTTCCAACTTTATATACATAAAATAGAGCCAGCAATGATGAAGCAAGGTGTTGAGTGTTCAAGAACCACATGGAACTTTCACAGTTTATAATTCAGGGGATTATAAGGGGATTCCTTATAATGAATTCCTAATTATGAATTGCTTTCCTTTCAATATCTGCTAAGTGAATTTCAGTGAGGGATAACGTTATCCTTAATAGTTCTAAAGGAGTTTTTTTGTTTGAACTACATATTACTTGAAGATTGATGGATGGATTAATTGACCAATTTCACACAATCTACCCTCTCCTGGATATTATAACGTGTTCACACTGTGTTCTAGAAATCATCAGCAGTCAGACAATGGGAGAACTTTTCTTTTTTTCCCATGGGCTTTAGGGAGAATGTTGAATATGTGTTTGTTTCGATATCTGCTTTTATTCTCTTAGCTTGTGTTTATGAGAAATATGAGAGCAGCCATTAAGGATAGAACACTAATATGACGGCAGGAGTGCTTAGAGAGAATTTGATGGGGATTTTTGGGACTTTCGAAAACTGTTTGCCAACCTTAATCTAAAATAAGTCTATAGTCACATCTATATTTTGAACAGCATCTCTTACAGACGGTGTGTAGTTGGGACTTTTGAAAAAAAATTCATTCTGGTAGTCTCTATGTTTCAATTTGATAGAGAGTGTTTAGCATATTTACATTTAAGGCATTTATTGATATGATTGGGTTTAGCCTACCATTTTACTGTATGTTTTCAACTTTGTTCCCTCTGGTTTTTATCCTCGTATTTGTCATTTTCTGCCTTATTTTACGTTAGTCGAATATTTTTTAGTTCTATTTTATTTGCCTTTGTTTTTTTGTTCTTCCTCTTTGCGTGATTTTTTTCATGTTTTCTCTGTGAATCACAATGTATATACCCTTAACTCTCAGTGTCTACTTGAGATAATATTGTACTACTTCCCTTCATTTAACCACACCACCTGCCCTTTACGTTGTAGTCATAAATTGTATTATATCTTTGACAGAATGAAGCCTGCAACATGATATATATGTTAAAGAAATCAAGAGGACAAATAGTCTTGTGTGTTTACCCACGTGTTTACCTTTCCCAATATTCTTCAGTCCTTATCCCAAAGATTTAAGTTTCCCTCTGATCTCATTTTCTTAATCCTGAAGAACTTCCTTTAGCATTTTTGTTTTAGCTCAGGTCCATTGGAGTCCATTCTCTTAAGTTTTCTTTTATTTTGAAATGTCTTCACCTCATTCCATCCTTGAGGGATATTTTTGCTGGATATAGGATTTGGAGTTGACGACTTCTTTATTCCAACAATTTAAAGATGTTGTTCTATGGTTTTCTGGCCTTCACTGTTTCTGATGCATCATCAATTATTCAAATCACTGGGTATATAATGTATCGGTTTCCATTATTCATCCTGCCTGGCATTTGTTGAGTGTCTTGAATTTGAAAACTTGTCTTTTACTAAATTTGAGCAATTTTCAGTATTTCTTCAAATGTTTTTTTCTGCTTCATTTTCTTTCTCATCTCCTGAGACTCCAGTTATGAATATGTGAGGATTCTTCATATGATCCCAAATGCCCGTGTGGCTCTATTAATTTTTTTAAAGAAGGCTCCACGCCCAACATGGGCTCAGACTCACAACCCTGAGATCAAGTGTCAGTCACATGCTCTACCAGCTGAGCCAGCCATGTGCCCCTCTATTAATTGTTTTAAATATTTTTCGTCTGAATTTTTCAGACTAGATCATTTCTGTTGAGCTATTTTTAAGTTTGCTGACTCCTTTCCTACCATCCTCATTCTACTATTAAATCTATGCAGTAAATTTTGTTGAAAAGATGTATATTTCAGGGTGCCTGGGTGGCTCAGTTGGTTGAGTGACTCTTGATTTCATCTCGGGTCATGATACCAGGGTGGTGGGATCGAGACCTGTGTTGGGCTCTGCGCTGGCTGTGAAGCCTACTTGGGATTCTTGCTCTCTCTCTCTCTCTCTCTTTCTCTCTGTCTCCCTCTGCCCCTTCCCTGCTCTCTTTCTCTCTGTCTCTGAAAAAAAAAATGCATATTTCAGGGGCACCTGGCTGGCTCAGTCAGTTGAGCATTAGACTCTTGATTCAGCTCAGGTCATGATCTCACGGTTTGTGGTTTCGGACCCCACACTGGGCTCTGCACTGGTGGTGTGGAGCCTGCTTGGGATTCTCTCTCTCCCTCTCTCTCTCTCTCTGCCTCTCCCCTGCTGGCACTTGCATGCTCTCTCTTTCTCAAAATAAATAAACTTAAAAAAAAAAAAAGATGTACATTTCAGTGCGAGAATTTTTGTTTACTCTTTTTAAAAAATATTTTCTGTTTCCTTACTGATACTTCCTATTTTTTAGTTCATTACAGGCATAATTTTCTTTACCTCATTGAGTATAGATATAATTACTGCTTTTTTAAAGCATTGCTTGATTATTCTAATATTTAGATAATAGTGGAATCAATCTGCATTGATTGTTTCTCTTATGAGGACAGATCACATTTTCCTGGTTTGTTTGTATGTTTATTTATTGGTTTTCAAATAATTTTGGATTATAACCTGGACATTGTAAATATTATGTGATGAAGACTGGATTCTGTTATATTCCACCAATCATTCTTTTTAGAATGTTCCACTCTTTTTAAATGGACAAATCACATGGTTAGACTCAAGCTGCAAACTTGATGCTACTTACCATGAGTAGTAGCTCTAGTCTGAGTTCAGTTTTTGGGGGCTGAGCTGGGCTGTTTTGAGTTTGCCTTGCATAAGCACGGCTCAGACGGTATGCATGATGTAGGCTTTAAACACAGCTTCTTCCTGTCTAGCTCTCTCTTTTCTGTGATTTCCCTCCTTTCCAAAAGGTATGGTTGCCCCAAACTCTGACCTCTGGTTCTTCTAGCCAGAAATATTATGTATTTTCTAACAGTGAGGGGTCAATTGCACAGACTTGGGCCAGTCTGAGACTAAGGGTTATAAAACCAGGGAAACTGCGTCTTTCCCCTCCTCCCAAGTGTTGCTGCCCTCCTCCCCACCCTGAATATTTCTGCTGTAGATTATTCTCCACTGCATGTATGAAGTTTATTTATTTATTTTGAGAGAGAGAATGCGCGAGCAGGGCGAGGCGCAGAGAGAGAGAGAGAGAGAGAGAGAGAGAGAGAGAGAGAGAATCCCAGCCCAGAGTCCAGCCTGATGAATGGCTCGATCCCAGGAACCATTAGATCATGGCCTGGGCTGAAATCAAGAGTCAGACACTTAACCGAGCCACCCAGGTGCTTCAATGTCCTTTGCACTTAAATGTGTTTTTTAAAAATATATTTTCTTTCAAAAAATTTTTGAGGGGTTTATTTATTTTTGAGAGAGAGAGGGAGACACAGAATCTGAAGCAGGCTCCAGGCTCCGAGCTGTCAGCACAGAGCCTGATGCGGGGTTCGAACTCACGAACCACAAGATCATGACCTGAGCTAAAGTTGGATGCTTAACAGACTGAGCCACCCAGGCGCCCCTAAAAATATATTTTCTAGAGCTTTATACTGTTATGTGCAGGAGGATCAGTTTAATAGGAGTTACTCAGCTATGACAGAAAGTGGCACTCCCACAGTTGTATTTTCACCTGCTATTTCACCTGTATTCCTTCCTTTTGAACTTTGTTCAAATGCCAAAAACAAATTTATGTGAGGGAGCTACAGTAAGCCATATCTTTATCTTCGTGACTCCATTGTGCTTAAATTCATTTCATCCAGATTGAAACGAAAGCTCCCCAAAGGTGCTCACTTCTGTATTCAGTCTTGTCAGTTTCTCAGATGTCACCATCTTCATCCAATTGTAACACAACAGCAATTATTTTGTGCATTTCCAAACAGCAGCGGATGCTTAGTCACTTTGGAATAACGCTCAGATAATTTCCACACACCCGAGGCATTTTAAGAGAAAGATTCACTGAAATTCATCGCAAAATAACCGAGCTGAACTAGAATAGGCTGAAACTCCCAAGAGGGAGGGAAATGTTATTCAATTTTATTAAATCTTGTAGTAAAAATAATAAGAATTTGTCTTCCTCAAAATTTTTGGAAGATGCTACTTTTGATGAAGGTGCAAACATTCTGAACAAGAATGATAATAGACAATTTCTTTTGAAACTCTCCTGTTCTTAGGAAGAAAGAATAGTCTACGTGACTGAAAATTTAGGCTTACAAATGTTCATAGTTGGAAAATTGTAATACACACACCCCCCAACACTCGTTAGAAAGACATTGTGTGAATAATGGGGACAAGGGAAAACAGGGACGTTGTTTGTAATAGCAGCAAACTCGGAACAGCCTGAAGATCTTCCGGTAGAAGACTGAAAACTTCACGATTTATCCTTTCAAAAGAAAGAAGATTATCCGTATGTACGGCTATGGACATACAGCCAAGACACATAATTATGTGAAAAAAGCGAGAGTCAGAAATGTGTATTTGGTATGTCCATATGTCTATTTAATTTGCTAATGTTTCTGGGATAGATACATAAGAATGTTTTGAGTGCATTACGAGAAATTGGTAACTGTGGTTGTTCCTGGGGGAGAAGGTCTAAGAATGAGGGGTGGTGTGTAATGTAAAGCCAGTATAGACTGACTTTTTGTCATGAATGTTTTCACTTTTAAAAAGCAATAATTTCAGGGGCACCTGGGTGGCTTGGTTGGTTAAGCGTCCGACTTCGGCTCAGGTCATGATCTCACGGTCCGTGAGTTCGAGCCCCGCGTCGGGCTCTGTGCTGACCGCTCAGAGCCGGGAGCCTGTTTCAGATTCTGTGTCTCCCTCTCTCTCCGCCCCATCCCCACTCATGCTCTGTCTCTCTCTGTCTCAAAAATAAAACGTTAAAAAAATTAAAAAAAAAAATAAAAAGCAATAATTTCAAAAATCAAAAGATGCCTTCCTTGATCGAGAAGGAACGTCATTTGTTACTTACTTTGGTTGTTGCACACAAGTTATAATCACTTATAACCTCTCTGTGGACACAGAAGAAACCAAATCAATTGCCTCTGGGGAAGAAAACAGGGTGACTGAGGAGCAGAGGGGAGAGTTTTAACTCTACCCTTTTCTATCTTTTGAATTTTTATATACAATAAATATATTCTTTAGTAAGAAGCATTAAAATGAAAAATGCTATGACGGCACCCCCCGTAAAATGGAACACACTGATCTGAAGGTTGTGCGCCTAGGGGCCAAGCGTGACAACTACGGGCTTTACCCATCATGAAGACCTGAGGTTCCAGGTGGTCTGTGTTGAGATGCAGGCTGGGTAGCGGCGGCCTGAGAATGCCACTCCTGGAACCTGGCAGCTAGATGTTGGCCTTGTAGAGTTGGGGGAAGAAGCCCCACAGGGGCCTGGGTCTTGGCACAGAGCTTCCCATGGGGAAGAGGGAGCCCTTGTTCCAGGCAGTCCGTCACGGGACAACCTCAACCTCAAGGTTCATCTTCCAGACAATTCTGCTTGTAGTTGTCTGGAAGATGGACCTTGAGGTTGAGGTTGTCCTGAGACGGACTGCCTGGAACCAAACAGAAGACTATGGGGGAAGGGAAGGGAGGGAAGAAAAAAAGTTACAGAGAGGGAGAGAGGCAAACCATAAGAGTAAATACAGAGAACAATCTGAGGGTTGATGGGGGAGTGGGAGGGCGGGAAAATGGGTGACGGGCATTGAGGGCACTTGGCTGGGATGAGCACCGACTGTTGTATGTAAACGATGAACCACGGAATCTACCCAAAACCGAAGAGCACACTTCACACACTGTATGTTAGCCAATTTGACAATAAATTATATTAAAAAATAGTCCTTTGTAGAAAACTGTAAAGTTTTATAAACATATAAAGAAGGAAATAGTAACTATTTGTTTATTTAAAAGGCAGGAAATCCTAACACTTCTTACTTATTATAGCAGCATAATTGGCAAGGAGCAAAATGTTGCCACTTACGACAATGGAAAGTTGGAAAGAACTCGCAGGTCTGACATTATCTTTACCTCAGGCATCTCTAGGCTGTGTGCAGGAACACACCCAGGCTTGTTTTCCACTGGGTCCTATCTGATGCCAGTCCGATGCTCTTCCCTCTTCCAAGTGGTGCCTGTAGGACAGAGGCTGCTTCCGTGTTATAACCATGTGCCATCTGAACACATGGCTGCCAGAGTGGCTGCGGTAGCAGAAGAGAGGGCGGGAGGATGGCATGGGTTGGCTTTAAGGTCAGGGCCGCTCTCACCCATATTCCGTTGGCTGGCTCTCAGTCACTGCGTCCCCACCAGCTGCAAGGGAGGCTGGGAAATGGAAGCATCCTGTGTGCCCAAGAAGAGAAAGCAGTAGAGGGAAGCCATAAAGACGTTGTCTGGGCACAGAAGGAACTTGGTTAATAAATTAATGATATGCCTTTGGAAGGAAATATTCAGCCATTAAAAATCAGGTTTCAAAGAGTATTTAATGGCAGGAAATGTCAATGTTCAATGGAAAGAGCAAGATACAGAATCTTATTTTACTAATTTGGGAAACATAACATTTATATGTATGTATGTATGCTTATACAGACAAGAAGGAAGTACAAAATATGTTATTTGTAGTTGTCTTTAAAATGATAGGGTTATAAGTCTTTGTTTAATACTTTTTAAAATGTTTATTTGGAGAGACAGAGAGAGGGAGAAAGCAGGTGCATGGGGGGAGGGGCAGAGAGACAGAGGGAGAGAGAGAATCCCAAGCAGGCTCTACACTGTCAGTGCAGAGCCCGACACAGGGCTCCATCTCATAAACTGCAGGATCATGACTTGAGCCGAGATCAAGAGTCAGAGCTTAACTGACTGAGGTTAAGCCTCCCAGGTGCCCCCAATTTTTTATACTTTTGAAGAAATTGCTGATTTTCTTCAGTAATCATATATTTCTTTGAAAAGAAATATCTATAATCTTAAAAACAGGGCTTTTTTTTTTTTAAGTGGAGAAGAAATCCTCAGAACATCTGAAACCAGAGCTGACACTTCAAATTCCTTTATAAATTGCTACAGACCATGAATTTGAAGTTATGCTACTAAGCTTTTTTTTTTTCTTTTCATCAGCAGAGGGCAGCTCTCTGCTTATTGCTTCTTTTTCCTCCCAGCATAGATCCTAGCCAAATCCCCAGTTTTACATATTAACTGTGGTCAGAATCAGGTATTAGAAGCCAAGTCTGAAACCTATCCTTGCCAAGTGCAACACTTATGGTATACTATACATGTTGCTGAACAGAGCGAAGAAGTAAACGGGGTCTGCCCTTTAGGTGGTTTTAATCTAAAGCAGACAGTGCTAGGGGCGCCTGGGTGGCTTGTCAGTTAAGCCTCTGACTTGGGCTCAGGTTATGATCTCATGGTGAGTTTGAGCCCTGCCTCTAGCTCTTTGCTGACAGCTGGGAGCCTGGAACCTTCTCCAGATTCTGTGTCTTCCTCGCCCCCTGCCCCTCCCCAATTCGTGCCCCTTCTCTCTCTCTCTCTCTCTCTCTCTCTCTCTCTCTCTCTCCCAAAAATAAATAAACATTAAAAGATTTTTTTTTAATAAATAAATAGACAGTGCTCACATATTGACAGGCTCAGTCACAAAACTATCACAGTAGAGCAGTCCCACAGTGAACATTGTCCTTGTAAGCAGACAGCCGCAGTGTGTTTGCGAGAGAATGAGGGCTAGGCCAAAGTGGCTGGATACTCTAGTAGGGAAGGCCTACATGGAAGTCATATTTCCTTTGCACAGGGAGATTTTGTGAATTAAAAAATATATATCATTTTTTATTATCCATATTGGGCAAAGACTTTTGAGAGGGTAGAAATAAGACAAAGGGGCACCTGAGTGTCCCAGTCAGTTAAGCGTCCGACTCTTGATTTCGGCCCAGGTCATGTTCTCATGGATTCTTGAGTTTGAGCCCTGAGTTGGGCTCTGCGCCGGCCCGTATGGGATTCTCTGTCTCCCTCCCTCTCTCTCTCTCTTTCTCTCTGCCCCTCCCCAGCTCATGCTCTCTCTGTATCTCTCAAAATCAATCAATAAACTTAAGAAAAAAAAAGACAAAACACAAAATACAGATGCTCATTAACAAGAACATTTATGTGTATTTTTAATCCATTGTGTTGGAAAATTTTATGAGATTGATCAATGTTAATGAGAGTATGGGTCAACAGTTAATTCTTACATGCTGTTTGTAGGAGTTTAAGTTACTCAGCCTTTATATTATCAAAAATTTATTTTAAACATTTGTTTTCTTTTTTTAAATATTTATATTTGAGAGAGAAGGGAGAGACAGAGCTTGAGCAGAGGAGGGGCAGAGAGATGGAGACAGAATCCAAAGCAGGCTCCAGGCTCTGAGCTGCATGCTATCAGCAGAGATCCTGACGTGGGGCTTGAACCCATGAGCTGTGAGATCATGACCTGAGCTAAAGTCGGACGCTCGACCGACTAAGCCACCCAGGAGCCCCTATATTTCAAAGATTTTTGTTGGTTAAGCATCTAACTTCAGCTCAGATCATGATCTCACGGTTCGTGAGTTCAAGCCACATATCAGACTCTGTGCTGACAGCTCAGAGCTTGGAGCCTGCTTCAGATTCTGTGTCTCCTTCCCTCTCTGCCCCTCCCCTGCTCACACTCTGTCTCTCTCTCTCTCTCTCTCTCTCTCTCCAAAATAAATAAACATTAAAAAAATGTTAATGCATGTTTACTTTGGAGAAATTGGGCTTCTAAGAAGGTCCCTTTGCCTCAGGGTAACTCCCTCAGCAGAAATAAAGTGGATGGGTGAGCAAGGGTTCTGTCTTCCTGCTGTCCACCTTCGTAACCTACCCTGTAAAATACAAATATCCTTCTCGATCCCTTAGCAGGCCTGGTAAGGTCCAAAGCGACTCAATAAATCTCTCAGCTCCTAGCAGGACAAGCCTCAGAGGAGAGAGACAGACGCAGAGACAGAGACAGAGAAAACCTAAAGAGCCCTCTAGTGGCCACCAGGTTTTTAGAGAACAGGCTCCTTAAGGAATTAATGTTGAGTCTTCCTTCCCACCTTGGCACTGAAAGACAAGTCTGACATCACAGGGTGTCGATGCTTGGCCACCCACTCCCCACCCCCAGGCTCTGATACTGGCCAGGAACAGCACTCTGGCTCAGCTTTACCATAAATGAAGTCTGGCTGTTCCCCAGGTGGTGCAGAATTTCTTCCTACCAGTGTGCCCATGCAGACAGCCCGGGAAACTGGCAAAATCCCCCAAAGTGCGGTCTTATGTAGCCCCTTCCTTAAAGCACAGGACACACTGGTAAAGCAATTCCCTGGAGCAACTTTCCAATTGCTTCCTTGAAAATGTGCAAATTTTAAACGGCCGTGAAGTATACAAGATGGTGCAAGTACAGAAAAGGTTCCTCTGGTAGGAAAGAATAGGGGGCCCAGAAGAGCACCTCCCATACCGCAGAGTGCCTTTTGAGTGCCAGTGATCAGGATCGCCACGTGAGAGGGTGGAATGTGCTGGGCCACCCGCAACTCTAAGGCACCTCTGTGCTCATCAGCAAAAAGTGGGTGCAGGACCTGGCAGACAGACAGAGCCTTTGTGCGAAGCCAGAAATGCCCTCTCCTCAGGCACATGTACCTGCATGCTGAGAGACACCAGTTGGTGAGAGAAGGGGACTTGAGTTTAGTTTCCACGCACTCCACTCTGTTGGCTGGACCCCTTGGTGCAACGCACCAGCCTCACAACGTGTCAGCAGCCTTGAGTTTTCGCAATGCCGAAGGCACCGAGCCAAGGGGAAGAGTGAGGGCTGAAATCGAGCCTTGTTCTGCTGACCAAGCCAAACAGTCCTGGTGGGGGGGGGGGGGGGGTGTCACTCTTCTGTAATAAGCACAAATGTGCCTTATGTGTTGGTGGCCCTGGGTCTGTGTTGTATCATCCTCTAATGACCCTGTAAGGTAGGCAGAGGGGGGTTCACCGTGAAGCTGATGGCACAGACTTTTCCAAGATCCAAGGAGAAATTTAAGCACCGGTTCAAATGGTCCTATTTTGTCCTAAAGTATGCAAAAGTAGGATAATTTGACTATATTCCCTTAAAGCTATTATCATAGCCACTTTGGGAGATAGGTACAATCATAATCCCTATTTTGTAAGAGACGCAAGCATTACTATTAAGCAATTGTTGCAAGCTCACTGGTACCAATGCCAGAAGATCATGGGGAATATGTATATTGTTTCCAAGGGGACGAAGCTTCCAGAAGAATCTTACCAAGTACTCTTCATTCTTGCCCCCAAATCTCCAAATGTCATAACAGATGAGACACATCTTTAAGATGATGTTTTAGTCAGAGGAGACTGATAAGAGGCAGAGAACAAATCGTGGAGGTCAGACCGGAAGACACAGTGGGCACTGTGAAGTCAGTCCTGCACATCATGTGGCAGCTGGACCACACAGCCATTGTCACCAAGGAGAGCGATGTGTCTCAGAGCCATTGTATTATGTCAGGTACAGTCTAAAACAAATTGCTGTGGTTTACTTAAAACCGAAATTTATCTCCTTCTCATCCAACAGCCTAGAGGTGAGTGGTCTGGGTAGGTGGGGAAGCTCAGACATGCTAAATACACGGCTTCCAGGAACATTCCAGCCAACACCTTTCTCCACCAGAAGGAAGGGGGAGCGAGACTCCCTTTGGTTCAGACCTAATCGCCTTTCTGGTAGCTCCGTGAGAAGCCAAGAAATTAGTGTCTTTTTAGGCTCAGGCAGAACGTGGAGTGTTTTTGTTTGTTTGCTTTTTTTTTTTCTAAAGGGAGGATGGGAAGATGGGTATCGGGAGGTCATTGGTTGTGTGTACAAATGCTATGAGGCAATGGCTTGACTTGGAAGACTGAGGCCTGAGATCTGTGGCACAATGTGGGAATTAATGTGAATTTTAGGACAAAGAAAGCGAGCAAGAGAGAAGGACCCTGCCAGGAAGTAACGAGATGCAGGCTGCGGAGGGGCAGAGAGTGAGTGGAGCACAGGTCTAGCACTGACAGCAGTTTCAGGGTCCTTTCCCACAGCTGTGGGCTGTGATAATTTGACAATGAGAAAACGCACAGGGAATTGGAGAGTCACATCTCTTGACTCACAAGAAGACTTGGGAGACCCAAGAAGATCCCTGATTCAGGGAACAGGGAGAGGACAAATTCTTTTTTTTTTTTTTTTTTTTTTTTTTTTTAATGGCAAAGAAAGATAAATTAAGACTCCTTCTAGTTAGTTCAGGGCAGACCAAGGTTACTAATCCCTTAGTGAGGAATGATTCACTGTTACACAAGAACACATGGATGGTAACCACATCCTTCCCCTCCCCTTCCCAACCGAAGTTCTGGAAAGAGGACTATTTTAGGACTCATTGTTTCTACCTTATCTTTTCCAGTGTCTCTAAGGACACTGTCGTTGCCCAATTCAGTAGCTTCTTTACATTTCTACATGGTTTTCTGTATCATGTAATCTAAGTGATCAACTATTCGCTTCTTCATATACTGTCTTGCCACAATTTCTCTGACACCAGGCTCTCCCAATTCTCTCTAGCTTCATCTTTTCATTCTCCTCCCTAAACACCCCCTCCTCTCGGTGGTATATTAGAGTACTGTGACTCACCCAAGTCCCACTGAAGCCTCTAGGTCATAAAGGCTGGAAAAGCTAAAAAGTTACGTATCCCAAACTTCCTTGCAGCTAGGGTTCCAGACATGGTTTAGGTGCTGTCAATCGGATGGACTCACGTGAAAACACGGGGAGGGACAGAGGGAATTGAGAAGCTTGGAGAAGAACCTAATCGGGGTATTGATTGGATTCTTAAGACAGTCTGTAACTCTAAAGTTGGTGAAGAGTCACTGCTACATACAGTCTGTCTAGAAAACACATCTCCTCCCGTGGTTCCGTTTCCTTGCATATTTAGATGATTTCTGTGTTAGCCAGCTATTGATGCAATAATGCTGCATTAAAAAAAAAACAAAACACCAAAAGTTCAGTGGCTTGCAACAATTAGCTTTTATATTTTTTTGCTCACAGGTCTGTGTATCATTCAGGGTAGCTCTGCTCCAGGCTGCTGGTCCCCTGGGCTTGGCTTCAGGCTTCAGTGGGGTTCAGGCGTGCTCTGTGTGACCTCACAGTCTCCTCGATCAGCAGCTACCCAGGGCCTGTTCTTCCTACAACAGACCTTGGAAGCCCGAGAGAGAAGCCAAATACACAAGTACATTTAAAGCTGCTCTCAATCATGTCTTGCTTACATTTTGTTGGCCCGAACGAGATCCGTGGTCAAGCCCAAAGCCAGTGGGGGTAGGGAAGTATACTTGATTTCCAGGGGGAGGAGAAAGAGGGGGATTAATATTTTCTAAAAATTAATCAAACGTATTCCGCCTTCCATTGGAAGTCTCGAGGCTGGACTAGTTCTCTTGGGCTCCGGATGCTGGTTGCCAGGCATCGCCCGTGCTGGTGCTGCTTCCAAGGCTGCCTGCAAAGATGCCCGTGGATGGCCCGCGTATTGTGTAATACATGCCAGTTCGCAGACTAAAGTAGGACAGGGTAAGAGACGGATTTGACTTCTGCAGAGAAAGGGCGTTCTGGAGAGACACTGGGCTCCCGTGTGTGTGACTGAAGATTCCTTTAAATATCGACAGAAATGTAACAGTGAAAGGCTTCCTGCTGTAGCCTCTATCTAATTGTTCAGGTTTTCTCTCTCTCTCTCTCTCTCTCTCTTTTTAAGGTTTATTTATTTTTGAGAGAGTGCAAGCAGGGGAGGGGGAAAGTGAGGGGGACAGAGGATCCGAAGCAGGCTCCACGCTGACGGGCTGAGGGCAGCAAGCCTGATGCGAGGCTCGAACTCACGAACCACGAGATCGTGACCTGAACCTAAGTCGGTAGCTCAACTGACTGAGCCACCTGGCACCCCTCGGGTTTTTTTTTTTTTTTTTTTTTTCTTCTCACATTTCCCTCTCTTGAACCTTCTACTCAAACTACAACAAATGAAAACAAACCCCATTAGCAAGAAGGAAAGGTCTTGGGTGAATCCTCATGTACTGTTGGAAAGACAAATTCATTATCTTTTGCTGTTAAAAAAGATGTAAAGCCAACAAACAGCCTGAAGTTACTTTTATTGTATTACTAAGTTTTCAAATAAGTTAAATTGAATTTTTAAATGTTAAACTATCATTTAAGTCAAATGTTAATCAACATCTTGATGAAATTTTCATCTGGAAATGCATCTGATTTTGAGCACTTTTTTCCCCCCGCAAAGAGGAGATTTAGGAGGTTCAAAAGCCTCCCACCAACCTTGACCAGGGCTTCTGCTAAAATATATAATTGCTTCAAGACAAAACCATGAAACCTTTAGACAAAGCTTTTTTTTTTTTGAATAATCTGTTAAAAAATAGATGTATTCCCTTTTACACAATGACTTCTTCCAAATCAGTCTTGCCACTTAAACGGAGTCAAGAAAACATGTGCCTCAGAGGTGAAAGCAGTCCACGCCTAAGAAAGCTGATCGTGGAAGATCCACACGCCTGGACTTACTGGGAGCCACGGGTACATATACGTAGGTTAAAGACCCCTTAATATGAACCCACGTTTTGTTTCTTTACCTTTTCAAGGGTTTGATGTATCATCCACCAGAAGGATGAATTTAATTCAATCCTCTGGAAACTATGACCATCAAAACCACCACACTCCCTACCCTCTCACCCTAGGGGGTTTAATCTTTTTTTCTTTTTTAATTTGTATTATGAAAAATTTCAAACCTATACAGAAGTAAGAAAAGGTAGCATAAGGAGTCCCACGTAATCATCATTCAGCTTCAGCAATGATCTATTCCTGGCCAGTGTTACACCATGTGTATGATTATCTGCTTTCTTTCATTCAACGGGACAATTTTGAAGCAAATTGGAAACATCCCATCACTTCATCTGTAAAGATCTCATCTCTAAAAGATAGGGATAGTTAAAAAAAAAAAAATCCAGTATCATTATCAGGACCAATATTACATATTAAATGAATGTAATGTAAAAATTTCTATTAAAGAGAAAATTCAGTTGTTTTTTTGGTAAGACACTGTTTACAACTGTTTCAATTAACTACAATAAATAGTCCTCTCTGTGTGTCAGAATGTGTAAACCACAGAGGCATTAATCTGTAAAACCTGTCACTGAACCTGTCACTTTAGCTACTCACTTTAATTGGAACAGTTTGGTTCTGTATATTTTAAATAAATTAAAAACAAGAGATTTTCACATTCTGTTCAGCTGCCAGTTTGTTAAATGCTGCCAGTTACTGCTCTTGAATACTTTCCTGGAGAATTAACCGTCTTTACAAAATTATGTTTTTCTTAGCGTCTTAGTTAAAATTCCCTTTGAACCTCATATTTTCCTGCAAATCAACTTCCTTTTTCACTTGTAGAGTAAGAAACATTTGCAAAGTGGTTTCACTAGCTGGCATCGGTTGCTGTAGTAGTCTGTCATTGCCTCTCTGACAAGTGTCCAATGTTTAATATCTAAGACATTTAATATCGTACCCAAGTGGCTTATTGAAAATAAAAGGTTGGTGTTTGTGTGAGTGTATAGTTGGAGAGGTTCAGGGTGATAAATAGCACTTCCATTTCAGCCAAAAGCATTGGTGGCTTGCTCACTAGTTCAATGAACCACCAACACCGCAAATTTTCACTGCCATATGATACTTCTTTCTTGCTTTTCCTTACAGTTATTTGACCCTTTTTGCAATATCCTCTCAGAAACTAAGAAGTAGATATGTGCCTGCTCAATGAAGAAATATGTCTTTCTGAATCATTTCCATCTTGCCTGGCTACTCTAAATGCCTTTTGCTCTATTTAATTCTTTTTTGTGGTCCCTTCAGGCTGTTATGACAGAATACCATAGACTGTGTTAAACAACAGAAATTTATTTCTCACATTTCTGGAGGCTGGGAAGTTCAGGATCGAAGTGCTGGTAGTTTCAGTGTCTAGTAGGAGTTGGTTCCTGGTTCATAGATGGCTGTATCCTCACCAAAACCTCACATGACAGAAGGGACAAGGGGGCTTTCTGGGGGCATCTTTTATAAGAGCACTGATCTCACTGACAAGGCTCTACTCTCATGACTCAATCACCTCCCAAAGGTCCCACCTCCTAGTATCATCACATTGGGAATTAGGTTTCAAAGTCTGAGGATTCGATGGTAATAATGTATCAAGGTTAGTGTCTGGACTTTGATGGTTGTATCTGTTTACATGGGAAAATGCCCTTGTTTATAGGAAACACACTAAAGAATTCTGTGGTATGGGGGCTTTAGGCTGGCCATTTACTTTCAAATGGCTCAGGAAGAAAATGTTCTTTTTTCTATACATACAGATTTTCTGTTAAGTTTGTCATTGTTTGAAATTTTTTTCAAATTATGAACATTAATCCCTGTCTCACCTTAAACTGTATTGTGCACAGTAGGTGGTTTGTAAACAGCCCTTTGGTGAACACTGGCCTGGATGGGCTCAGAGGAAGCCATGGGAAGATTGTCTTTGAATTTTGTCTCTTTGCAGATCTAGTGAACTCGTTCACTGGAAGAACTAGTTCCTCATTCTCTGGATTCCAGTTGGGCTCAGCCAATGGGAGACCCTGGCTGGAGATGGGATTAGGGATCTTCAATCTGGTCCTGGGTTGAAGTGGCTGTGAGCTTCCATCAAGGGCCATTGCTCATGCTGGATAGCCCTCACTAACAGCTATCTCTAGATTCTAGTTATTTCTCTCCATCCCTTTTGCCCTTCCCAATTTACTGGTGCTGTTGTTAGTCCCTAGATGCTTTACCATTCCATGTCATTTCCTTTTACCTTGTCCATGCCTTTTTGAATAATTTATTCATGACACTCCTTTCAAGTTACCAATGTATTTTCTAATGTTCAAGTACATTAAGTATCTTTGGGAGGATACACACAAAACAAATTATGGTCTCTATGGACTAGGAAACTGGGTGGGAAAAAATCTTTAATTGTATACTCTTAGAACTGTAGATGTAGATGTAGACACATTAGCTACATTTATATAGTTGACCTTTGAACAACCCCCCAACATAGACATATATGACCCCTGTATATAACTTTTGACTAACTCAGAATTTAATTACTAAGAGCCTACTGTTGACCAGAAGCCTTATTAACAGCAGTCAATTGTATGTTATATGTATTATATACTGTATTCTTACAATAAAGTAAGCTAGAGAAGAAAATGTTAGTAAGAAAATTATAGGGGTGCCTGGGTGGCTCAGTTGGTTGAGCAACCGACCTCGGTTCAGGTTGTGATCTCACGGTCCGTGAGTTCAAGCTCCGCGTCATGCTCTGTGCTGACAGCTCAGAGCCTGGAGCCTGCTTCGGGTTTTGTGTCTCCCTCTGTCTCTGCCCCTCCCCTGCTCGTGCTCTGTCTCTCTCCCTCTCTCAAAAAATAAATAAACATTGGGGCGCCTGGGTGGCGCAGTCGGTTGAGCCACCGACTTCAGCCAGGTCACGATCTCGCGGTCCGTGAGTTCGAGACCCGCGTCAGGCTCTGGGCTGATGGCTCGGAGCCTGGAGCGTGTTTCCGATTCTGTGTCTCCCTCTCTCTCTGCCCCTCCCCCGTTCGTGCTCTGTCTCTCTCTGTCCCAAAAATTAAAAAAAAAAAAAAAAGTTGAAAAAATAAATAAATAAACATTAAAAAGAATTAAAAAAAAGAAAATTATGTATTGTACTATATTTATCAAAAAATCTGACATAAGTGGGCCTGTACCATTCAAAGTCATGCTCCTCAAGGTGCTATACATATATATGTGTGTATAACATGCATATAACATATACAAATATATATACACAAACCATAAAATACTAAATGTCTCATACCACTATATGTCTGTGTATTTATCCTAATATGAAAACTGGTACTTTGGCTCTTCTTTAGCCTTTCATGCTTTTCATAGGATCACCAAGACCTATATTTCAGGAGGGAATTTAACATTTTTCGTTAATGTCAATGATAATGAAATAGAGACTTCCTTGAGGGATGAAAATGTTTGAAATTAGACAGCTAAGCTTAAACCTTTCAATAAGAGTGAACTTGACTTTAAAAAATAATTGGTGCCTCACACAACCTAAACTGATATTTGGCTATGGGCATTGAAATCAATTTCTTATCCTGAGGACACGTTCAAGACTCCTTCAGCATGGATGCCTAAGCAGATAGAGAACCACGAAAGGGAGAAGAGATTTTGCCAAAGACAAAGGCTTAGAAAAGGAGGAGGCATTATTAGGTCCACTGCCTTCCCGAATCAGCCTAGGACAAAGGTAAAATAAGCCGTTGCTCAGGCAAGCACGCTGTCAAAACCTTGACCTCCCTGCACTGTCGCTAAGGAAACTACTGAAAGGTGTGACCCACCAAAACAAGGAAGTAAACCAGTGAAGAGATCCAATGAAAGACAGATGTGAAAGGAAACCATGGGAGAGGAGACTCCAAGAAAACAGAAGACAGCATTAGAAGTCAATTCATTCAGGTAACTGCAGTCCAGAGGCTCTAGAAAAGACATCTTCAAGAAGATGAAATTGATGGAATGTTAATTTCTTTGAATTTATCAAGAGGAGATATATCAAGAAGGGAAGCATTTGGAAATAAATGAATAATATATAACAGAAAATTGAGCAAATGGAAAAGCAAGACATACTAACTTTAGGGAAATAAAGTGTGAGTGGAAAAAGCAATCATGTTCTGTTACAGTGCTAAGCTTTATTTTTCCTTTATGCATAATCATAGTAATATGTTTACTGAGTATTGATTCTAACTTTACTGAGGCCATAGGTGGATGAGAAGTGTGCCCTGTGTGTGTGTGTGTGTGTGCGCGTGTGCGTGTGTGAAAGAGAGCAATATTCTCAGTCTCCATGGAGGAAAGTTGATTGGTAATGCCTAAAACAGAAATATTCAAAAATAGTAACACAATAAGCATTTTTTTCCAGAGATATGCAAAGAGTATATCAAAGGAGTTGGAACTACTTACCTCTGGAAAACTAGAAATGAAAAGGGAGGGGGGGCTGTTCCTTCTCATATCTATAGAGCTGTTTGACTCTTGTCCGAGGTTGGGTTCTCTGGAACGCATTTACTGGGAAGTGCTCCTGGGATCAACGCTTGTGGATGAGACCTGAGTGAAGGGCAAGGGAGCCATTGTCATCCGTCAGCTGCCATGGGGATATGGCGAGGTGGAGGGTAGGTCTGGACACAGGAGCAGACTCAACACATGTAGCAGGTTTGTGTTCGTTCTGCAGGAGTTGGAGAATAGCATCGTCAGGTCTTTTAACTTTGCTTTTTAAAAAATGATACATTATTGTCATATATATGCTTTAATTTGGTGGTGGTTCTACATTCAAGTAGCTGGTAGAAACCCTGCCTTTCTACCCCCCAAAAAAGTCAGTGGGTCACAAAAAGATCTGATCATTCTTGCACGGGGTGGGTATTAACTTTGTTAAATCCAGTGTTTCCCAGACTTTCTTGTCCACAACCCCTTTCTCAAGTCACATGATAATATCCTAAGGCATACAGTTTAATAAGCTTATTTAATTGTGATTGGGCTTTCTACAGGAATGCAACCTCCAATTATGGCATTGTTCTTAGAAGGAAATATGATTCCCTTTATGAGAAAGATTCCAAGAACCGACTGTGGCAAAAACAGGGTCTGCCTATACATGCCTGATTGAGCACTATAAATTGGAAGCAAAACAAAACAAAACACACCTCAACTAGAAAGGGAGGGGGGAAGGGAGGAGGTGGAGCCTGTTTTGTTTGAACCAGGTTTGAAAGATGCAGTAAGCATCATGGGAATTACAGGAGCCCAAATGGGATAGAGTTTGTTTTTACATAAAAAGGCATAGAGCAGAGGAAGGCTTTCTTTATCCCCAGGAGGCTGATTGGAGGAAAAGGAGGCACATTACAGAAGAGGTGGGGCAGATTCCAGGAGAGGCAGGCAGCTAGGCTGGGGTTCAAATGAATTGAAATATCTGGCTTCAACCTAAACCGGCTGCGCCTGGAGTAGCCTGCCATCAGGAGCCTGGGACCCGCCAGGGACTGTGCTTAAGCAGGAGCCAGTCAGCCTGCGGGGACAGGGATGAAAACCGAAAGTATGACTTAGGTGCTGAGCTGTCACAGTCCAGTCCGATGACTCAAAGTGCATCTGTACTTTCTCCATCTGTGTCTCATTTGTTTGGTGAGCCTTCCCTCTGATGGGTTAACCTCACCCTCTGAAACGGAAACTGTCATAAGCTGCTACCCGGTTGCAGTGGCCTGAGATCAAGGGGGAGGGGCAAGTTAGGGAAGACAGGGTGGTCTTCTGATTCTGACATGACCCTCTAAAGAGAAAAAAGTGTTCTTACCACTACCCGTGGTCTCTTAGGGGGTGAGGAAGGTGAGTTGTGGGGAACACGAAGTACCAGGCAATTCAGCAAACCTGGGAAAATTTCACCACGTAGGCTAATGAGGACAGATGGTGGGGACCTCCTTTCTACCTGCTAAGCATTCCTCCCTTTGGAGGTTGAGTTTTTAAAAAGTATTAAATAGATACAAAAGAACATTAAAAAAAATAAATAGAGTAACAAAATTACAGTAATAAAAACAGACAAACGGCTGCTAGGGTTTTGGGGAGAAGGTGTGACTATAAGGTTTATTTGTGGTGATGGTAAGTTCTGTATCTTTTTTTTTTTTTTTTGAAGTTTATTTATTTTTGGGAGAGACAGAGAGAGCTCGAGCAGGGAAGGGGCAGAGAGAGGGAGAATCTCAAATAGGCCCACACGGTCAGCGCAGAGCAGAGCCCGACGTGGGCTCGAACTCGTGAACCCTGAGATCGTGACCTGAGCTGAAACCAAGAGTCAGACGCTTAACCAGCTGAGCCACCCAGGCGCCCCGAGAAATTCTGTATCTTGAGAGTGGTGGTGGTTACACAAAAATATGCGTGCGATAAAACTTCATAGAGGTACACGCACACTCACACGCACACGCACACTCACACTCAGGAATAGTCCACGTGAAAAACAGTGAAATCTGAATAAGATCTGCAGTTTAGTTCATAGTGTGTGGCACCAAGGTCAACTTTCTGGTTTTGATCGTTGAAATATACTAATGCCTGGGGTAAGCTAGATGAAGGATACATGGGAACTCACTGTGCTCTTTTAGAAGTTCTATGTGAATATAAAACTATTTCAAAATAGGGACACCTGGGTGGCTCAGTCAGTTGGGTGTCCTACTCTTGATTTTACCTCAGGTCATGATCTCAGGTTGGTGGGATCGAGCCCCACATCAGGCTTTGCGCTGAGCGTGAAGCCTGCTTGAGATTCCCTCTCTCTGTCTCCCTCTGCCCCTCTCTCCAACTCACACGTGCTTTCTCTCTCTCTAAAAAAAAAAAAAAAAAAAAAAAAAAAAATTCAGAATAAAAATGTTACAAAAATGTGGGAAGTTTAAATAATAATAACACAACAGGGGCTCCTGGGTGGCTCAGTCGGTTAAGAGGCCGACTTCGGCTCAGGTCATGATCTCGAGGTCCGTGATTTCAAGCCCTGCGTCGGGCTCTGTGCTGACAGCTCAGAGCCTGGAGCCTGTTTCAGATTCTGTGTCTCCCTCTCTCTGACCCTCCCCCGTTCATGCTCTGTCTCAAAAAAATAAATAAATGTTAAAAAAAATTAAAAAAAAATAATAATAACACAACAGAAATCTATTACCAACCACCCAGTTTAAGAAAGACCATTGCCATTATTTGGAAGCCTTCCTGACTCCCTATCAGAAATAACTGCTACCTGCATTTTTGTATTCATCATCCCTTTGCTTTTCTTTATAGTTTTGTCTTATATGTTGACATCCCCAAAGAACGTATTGTTTAGTTTTGCATGTTCTTCGATGTTATGTAAATGAAGTCATTTTGCATGTACAGTAAAACCTTGGTTTGCGAAAGGAATCCAAACCCCTGGCGTATCAAAGCAACTTTCAAGCAATCAAATTAACATTTATTAGAAATGTTTGCCCATCTTGGAGGACACTCGCAGAGCAAGTTACTCACACTCCAAGGTTTTACTGTATTCTACTTGCTTTTTACACTCAGCGTTTTCTTCCTGAATTCCATCTACAATGAGTGTGGCTTTTGGATTTGTTCGTTGATGTATTCATTGTGAATATGCCACGATTTATTTATCCATTCTTTTGTTTACTAACATTCCATCTGTTTTCAGGGTTCTTTCCTTAATTACAAACAGGGCTGCTATGAAACATTCTTCTACATGTCTCCCAGTATGCCGTGCGTGAGTTTCTCTAGGGACTCTACCTTGGGGTGGAATATTACTGAGTCAGAGAGTTTGTTTACTTTTCTAACTTACTAGATGGTGCCAAATTATCTTCCACAGTGTAACTATTGCTGTACATTCTCAGTAACATTGGTTATTAGTAGTATTCTTACTGCTTGTGTATATGGTAACTGATCATTATGGTTTTAATTTGTATTTTTTTCTAATTTCTAATAAAATTGCTCATTTTCTGTGGTTTTTGTCTATTTCTTTCTCTTCTGAGAAATACACGCTTAAGATTTTTGCCCATGTATCAGTTGTCTTGTTCTTATTGATTTATTGATTTATGGGGAATCACTGACCCAAAATCAAGAGTCAGATGCTTGGGGCCCCTGGCTGGCTCAGTCAGTTAAGCACCTGACTTCGGCTCAGGTCATGATCTCACGGTTTGTGAGTTCGAGCCCCGTGTCGGGCTCTGTGCTGACAGCTCAGAGCCTGGAGCCTGCTTTGGATTCTGTGTCTCCTTCTCTCTGCCCCTCCCCAGCTTGCACTCTCCCTCTCTCTCTCTCTCTCTCTCTCTCTCTCTCTCTCAAAAATAAATAAAACACTAAAAAATAAAAGGGTCAGATGCTTAACCGATTGAGTCACCCAGGCGCAATCTAGTTGATCTCATTTTAAGAATCATTTATGATATCTATTTTTCAAAGAAATCCTTATAAACAAGAAAATCATAAAACTATACCCCTATATTCATTTTTGATAAATGTTATAATTCTACTTTTACAGAAGTTGTAGTGTGAAGGGTTCAAAAGTTTTTTTAAATACATGGGTAACAGGGCACCTGGGTGGTTCAGTCCGCTAAGCGTCTGACTCTTGATTTCCGCTCAGGTCATGGTCTCACAGTCATGAGATGGGCCCCTGCGTTGGGCTCTGTGC
The DNA here is from genome assembly GCF_024362965.1 of Panthera pardus. Classification (NCBI taxonomy): domain Eukaryota; kingdom Metazoa; phylum Chordata; class Mammalia; order Carnivora; family Felidae; genus Panthera; species Panthera pardus. The sequence continues at coordinate 31,179,608 of NW_026526765.1, read as the reverse complement.
TGGGAGCGGAGCCTGCTTAGAATTCTCTGTCTCTCCCTCTTCCCATTGCCCCTCCCCGACTTGCACTCTCAAAACAAAACAAAAAATATATGGTAATTTGTTTCCCTCATACCCATATATTGAAAAAATTACTATTTTCCTCATGTATCTGCAATGTCAGCTCTAGAAAAAACCAGTCACGTGTCTATGCAAATGTAGACATGTTTTTGTGCTCTGTATTCTGCTGCACTGGTCCATCTACACTTTTGCCCACCAAAATCATGCTATCTTGATTGCTTTAGCCCTAGAATAATTTTAATATCTGGAAGTCAAGTTCTTCCATGTGGTTCTTCTTCTGGAGTGTCTTGTCTAGGTCCTTTGCTCTTGCATATTTATTTTGGAATCAGCTTGCCAAGTTTCCCCAAAGGCCCAGGGGAATTTTGTTTGGAATTATGTTGAATTCGTGAAGTCACGTGTCTTCAAGTGTATGTGCATATGTACTTGACCATAGTTTGCAGCCAAAGAGATCATTTGTACAGAACTATACTGCATTAGACCATTGTGGCATATAAGAGGCAGGGAGTTGGTTTGGTATGAAGGTACATGAAACCAGAGGGTCTTTCCTGGCTCCAGTATATCACTATAGGATAATGATAAGGAAGGAGATCTTATGCTCCAATTACTGTGAACAGAGTTTTCACTTATAAAGAGCTGTGCCCTAAGTCAGAAGATCTCAGGGATTGTAATTGCTATTATATAAGTACATCAATATAAACAGGTGAAGAATGTACTTCCGGGCATGCCTCGCATGAACACTACAGCTAGACTCAGAAGCGAATGCTAAATAATACAGCAGTCAAAAAAGCCTTTTATGTCTATCCATGACTCCCCACCTATAAAGAAGTTGCAAGAATTTTTCATCGAGGACTATTGATTCAGTTCAGATGAGAGTGTGGGATTATGCAATACAGCTGCAGGATGAGCCCCCCAAAATCACAACAGTGTAGACTACTCTACACTTAGATCATATTAATATTCATAATCTTTGTTTCGCAGCTCAATTAGAACTAAATTAGAAAGCCACATGAGACCTAAGATATGAGACATGTGACACTTGTCGAGTCATTTTCCCCACCACTGATGCCTGAGCACAACCTCATTGATCCCGCTCAGTGAAGCTCAAGGCAGCCCTGTGCTCCGGCTCCGGCCTTAGAAGTCCCGTATGTTCATGTGTATCCCATGACTTCTAAAGATAAAGTGCTGTTTCACTGGCATTACTCACTGTGTCAGAGTCTTTCTGGTAAATTCTTCAGAACCTCACCTTGCGGGAAAGGACATCAGTTTGCCACTTCCTAAGAAATGTGCTGTTCATAATGTTGTGTTGTAATTTGATTCTGGTGAGGCACTGATTGAAGATGATAATGGACCAGGTTCAATGACAATCCACAGAGGCTGACCCTTAAGAGATGCTCCAGAAGTTGAGACTTGTTTTCATTTGGCCCTAGTTTCCATGCAGTTGACCAGTAATCTCTGACTCCAAATCACCTCTTTTCAAGTTGTCTAGGTGTTTAATCCAAAAGTACAAAACCGTTTTTAGTTTCTACTTGCTTGGGGGCATGGAGTGGCCAGGCGAGATCCTTGCTCTTAAGAAACTTCAAATCTAATAGATGAAACGTGAAAGGAAGCCTGATTTCCATAGGAGTGTTCAAGAAAGTTCGCTGACTCAACCAGAGATAGTGCTGGGGGTTGAAGAACGATCACAGTGAAAAGAAACAACACTGATGATTGTTATTTGAGCATCCGTTTGAGATGGACCATTTGAAGTGGTCTTCAAACTTTTTTGCATGCTTCCTCCTAAAAGAATTTTTTTAAGGCTATGTATTTCCTCCTGTTTCTATGGCCAGTGTGGGAATATCCAAAGAACTTGCCACTGAGGTTGGCTACCCAAGCACAGTTTGCAGTGCTAATTAACGAAACCTTCAGATGGGAAAGAAAACCACAATTGGCTTGTGAGAGCGCTAGGAAATTCAGCTTTGTTTATTTAAACTCTGAGGTAATTAAATACTAGTTAATAGTTATGAAGTGCCCGCCATGTGGCAGTCCTCATCATAAGCATTTTATATAGTTTATCTCACTTAGTCTTCACCCTATGAAACATCAGGTAGTAGAATTATCTTTTTTGTGTGTAGAGAACTGAGGTGAGGCTTACGTAGAAAGAAGCAAACATGGAACTTAGAGCAAACATTTGTTTCCAGAGTGGATGTTCACACCCCCTCTGCTCTCCTCATACTGTCAAAGGCAAAGACTTGTCTCTTCCCAATGTGGTCATCAAGACATCTTTTGGCTGGAAGCTTAGATGCTTCCTTGAGTCTCTGTTTTCCTCAGAGCTTACGTACCTCAGGTGGGCAGGCTGTCCAGCTTTCTGGGTGGGGCCATGTCCACTTGTGGTTAGGGTGTACCTGGATCCCTCGATAAGCCGTGGTTATGCAAGCATGGCAGGTGTTTCCTTATGGGGCCAGGTTGGTGGGAAGAGGGGAAGCCTCATCTCAGCTCCCGGAACCCCAATGGGCATAGTGACGTTGTAAAATTGTCAGAATGTCCCCTTGACTGAACTGTTCCTAAACTTGCCTGTAGAATCTGTCCTGGGTTAGCTTCTGTTCCCTTCGGGACTTCAGGCATCATGCAGAGGTAAATCTGACCTGGAAGAGAAAAGGAAAAAAAAAAAAAAGAAGGGAAAGAAAAGAAAATAGGAGAAATGATGGCTCTGTCAGTTTTCAAAATGAATACGCTAAGGCAGAATCAAATTCTTCCTGAAGCAAAATCTGCATAGTCACAGCTGCCACTGGGGGAAAAAATGCAAGTTTAGAGAACTGAACTCTTATCCTTATGTTTTGATTACAATTGCTTTTGGCCCACATTCTCTGATGAGATGCTAATAAATGTTTTCCATCATGTGCAAGAAAGGTTTTATACAAATTCCATTTCCCAGAACTCTGAATGAAATGGAAACCCCCTTTTTCTGGTTGTGGAAAAAAACCAAACCAAAACAAACACCAAAAACATCCCAGCTCAGTGTTTCTCGAGTACCTTCTGGTTTTGCTAGGTGGCGCCGTAGGCCCACGGATGGCCTTCCCCAGCTGGCCTGGTGACCAGCTTCGGTGGGATGATAGGAATGAGGAGGAAGAAGCCTTCGGCTTTTGCACTTCTCGGGAATTAGGCAGGATCATCAGATCAACTGACTAGAGGTGAGATTCGTTTGCAAGGGCTCTGGCCTCTGTCATTTTAGGAACTGTTTATTTTCCCCCTTCCCCTCCCTGGTTGGTCACAGCTGGCAGTGAGGGGGCGTCTAGACCTTAGGTTTTGGCTATTTCTTGAGGAAAATTCTGGGCCATCTTAAACTTTATCCCAAATACTGTGTTTCTCTCTGGGCCTCCCAAAAGTTGTTGTAGATTTGGGGGAAGAAGAAGCAAGCTCATGTGAGGAATGAAAAGAAGGGACAGTAATTTAGAGATTGGCACCAGCTCCCTCCCTATCCTAAGCAAGGTCAGCATGTGAGGAAACCCCCACCCTTGTCCTCTGCTGAGAGCCCCAGTGTTTCCCAACTTCCACAGGACTGGCATGACCTTTCCCTCTCCTGTCCCTGAAGCTCTCAGAGCCAGGCCATTGCAGAGGATTAGAAGGTCCTGCGTTGGGCGGTGGGGGGACGTGGTGGAGCATAGGCCCGAGAAGCCCTGTATGGACTGGAGGACGCCCAAGTACCTTTTGGCTGCAAAGAGAATCCCGTCTCTCATCCTACCAGAGACCCCAAACTCCCAGCTTACTGACTCCTTTGCCTGAAGGCCTAGAGACTCTTCTTAAAACCCCAATGTGAGGGAAAGGTTTTAATTGGAAAAATTGGAGGAGGAATCTACTACAAAATGGCACGACTCACAGAGAGCCCTCCAGGGAGGAGCCAGTCGTGAGTGGGGTGGGGTGGCTGGGCTGCACGTAGACAAGAGGAGAGAACTGGAATGGAGACAAACTTGACTTTCTTGGAGTCTTGCTGGGGCCACCGCTTCCTCTCCACCTGCTCTGTCTGGAACACGGGAGTCAGATACAGATCTGTGATTGCCCAGGCTGTGTGCGCCAAGGTTTCCAGGACAACCCAGGTTTCAAATACCGTCCCAGTATCTATCATAAGCACACACATGCTGGTCTGCTCCTGTGTCCTGATTTGGGTTCAGACATTCCTGCTCCACACTCCCTGCCCTGAAATCTGCTTCATGCTCAGGGTCATCCAACAGTGGTCACAGGTCCTTTTTGGGGACACAAGGCTGAAGAGGGGCCTCAGCCAGGTGAAAGATTATCTGCATGCGTTCCAGGAAAGAAGCCTCATTGACCGTCAAATGTGCACAAGGACCTGGGACGTAGTAGGGGCGCTGCTAACAGCAAACCTCTTTCAGAAAACAGAAGGGAGAAAATACTTTATAAAAGCAATAACATACAAAGTAAAAATAGAAACAGAAAAATAAGGTGTGAAAAAAATTATATATATATTAAAACTATATATATACGACAGTACGGGGCCTGTTTGGGATTCTCTTTCCCTTTCTCTCTGCCCCTCCGCTGCTCACTTTCTCTCTCTCAGAATAGATAAACTTAAAAAAAAAAAAAAAGGAACATCTATGGGTTTATATGACTACAGTGTACATTTTCCTTGTTCTAAAACTGACCTGAAGACACTGATTCGAGCAATTATAGGAAGTCTTAGGATGCCGTGTCTGTCTTGATACCTTTCTGTATTTTGACCTTGAAGAATCTATCAGCCCTTGTACATTTCTCGGTCTGAGCAGTGACTGCTCTTTTGGCCGTACACATCATTAGACAGGCACTCATAAGTGCCATGAGTCATATTTTCAGTTTTTAATTAAATCACGGTCTAGCTAGGGTTTGATTTATTTAGACCTGAATTAATTTATACCCTTGTCCATATAAATTTGCATAGTTTATTTAACAAGCTTATGATTGTATAGATTGTAAAACCCTTTAGATAATAACAATAGAGGTTGTAAAAATCAGTCTCTTATCAAGCAATGAGTGGTGGAATATAGTGTCTAAGGGTGGTGTTAACTTTATTCCTGAAACTAGCATTATAAAGGAAATCTGTCGTATTGCTAAATAAAGACATTTATGAGACCGTTTAAAGATATTTCATCCCATATGTTTTCACTCAGTTTTAGTGATACGGCAAAGCCTCATTAACAACTAGTGCTGCCGATTTTTTTTTCCTTTCCCAGAATGGTTACAGACAGTCGTAAATCCATACAGTAAGCATCTAGCAAAACGCTCATCTGCCTCAATCAAATATAATAAACATTTTTTTAAACTGCAGGAGTGTGAGTCATACAGATGTCACTTTCCTAGAATTCTGGGAGAAAAAAAAAACACGCAACTGATTAATGTTCCCAAGAAAGGGTCACAGCTCACAGGAAATGAATGGGAAGGTGACCGGAAGAAAGGTTGGGAGGCCAGCGAGCACGATCTAGGGACTGTTGGTGAGATCCCCATTCCCACAGCCAGAAGCTGGCAGTGGCCTTCCCGAGGAGGGGCAGTCGTGCGGGTGCAAGATGCAGGGTGGGGAGGGAGAGGGGCTGACAAGGAAGGGTCTGGGTGGGGCTCAGGGAAGGTGGCTGAGGGAACCGGGGTGAGACCCCCCCCCCCCCAAGCCTGATCCAGTCTGAGCCCTGCCATCAAGTTCCTTTGTGTGGGTTCGGGCTTTTGTAGAACTTCTGGGCGTTAAACATGATGGAGTGGGCACAACTGGCAATTCGGCCCTCATGACTCAGTTGAAGATGTGGCCTGTGACAGGTCCTCATGTACATAACCCTCAGAAGGGAAAATTAGTCACATCCATCATCTACCAAAGGCAGGATGAAATTTGCTTTGTGGGAGGAGAGCAGCGTGCTCCCGACCGGGCCAGGCTGGGGTGGAGCTGTGTGCCTTCCTGCCGGTCAGTGACCCAGGGACTGGGAGAGGGGTGGGAGGAACCCGAGACCACAGCTGCGTGGAGGTGCACAGGCTGCTTTCTCCTGTTCTAGTTCTTTCTTTACACAGGGTTATAGCCCCCACAAGGTCCAACACGGGGTAATTTTTCCTAATGCATGGTTTGATGGGGGGGGGGTGAAGCACTTGCAAAGGTCTAAAAATCAAATTGAATTTCATTACATGCTTAAATGAACTTATTTGTCAGAAACGAATTGGCATTCTTCCGGGAACTCTAGAAAGGGTGGGTGTCACACTTCTAGCAATTCCTGAAAATCCTCATGTATTATTAATATTCCTGGAGGGAGGGGCTGTGAGGGCCTTTGTTTGTTTGCAACACAGGGAGCTTGCTGTGTTTGTCTCCAGGAAGTATGCTAATCAATCTTTCTTTCTTTCTTTCTTTCTTTCTTTCTTTCTTTCTTTCTTTCTTTCTTTCAAGTCATTTTGATGTGCCTGATTGCACTTTTGATGGGGGTTGAGGTGGGGAGGACATGACTGTTATATAATCCGATAAAATGCCAGCTATTGCAAATCCCTAAAGATTGGAGTAATTTGGGCTCACCCCAAGGAATTGGGAAGCATTAGCAGAATCCTCTCCCTGCTCTGTGCCTGGCAAGGGTACGGATGACCCTGTTGCAGATGCAATGAGAAGAAAAGTCAGATTTCAGTGAGAGTCTAAGTACCATCTGCCAATCCATCAGCAAACACTGGAAAGTACCATTTGCATGTGATATTGTTTTTGTGAAGATGATGGGCTTATTGAATGGAAACAGGAAGACAAGAAACCTGAGTACCATTTACAACATATCATGGGAGTTAAGGCTTGTGTTATAAACCCAAGTCTACCACTAAGGAGCTGTTTGACTATGAACCAGTCATGTTATTCCTCAGTCTCAGTTCCCAGGAGGGCTTTTTAATCAGCACGAGCTTCCCTGTTCTGATCTTCTGAGTCTTCTAAGTTTCTTTCATTGTATCTTGAATGTATCCTAACAAGGAAAAGGAAGACAAGTAATTGCTTTTTTCTGAATTCCCCACTATCATTTATAAGGTATATACAAATCTTTTTGGACAGGAAAGTTATGGTAACACACCATACCCCTTCTGTTATAATCTGCATTTCTAATGATAAGAACTTGGTCTTGACTTTTTTGAGTGCACGCGAGAAATAAAACCATCCTTGGCCCTTGCAAGTACATATTAAAGAGCTTACATCATCATTGTAGTGGGTTTCCAGTAATCTAACAGAAAAGACCAAAAAAAAAAAAAATGACTCTAATACACACTTAGATCTAAGAGAAGCTGTAAGAGGACAAATAAGGGTAAAGATGATAAAGCATGGACGGAGTTAGGCAGGGAAACCTGACAGGTGCCAGGCCAGCCCTGAGCCGTGAGGGTGTGCTGGGCATCGGCTCAGACCTCTCCTGCTGAATCTCCGCGATGGCCTTTTCTGTTCTCACCTGGGTATGGAAGGCAAGAAGGAATGACCTTTCCTGGCTTGGTTATTGTTTGTGCACACATGCTCCTTGGCAGATCCAGCTGCCGACATCTCTGCACTGGTTGGAGGTAGACACCCTCTGTTTTGTCCTTTTGGATCTCAACCTGTCTCACCTTTCCTGAAGTTAATAAGCAATACCTGGAATGATTCTTCACCCAGTGATTCTATAAAGTCTCACAACCTTTCAGGGCATCAGAGACCATGATAAAATCAGGAATCTTGCTCTCTTGAACCACCCTAGGTACAAATGTCCACCACCTAGGCCTGTGTACATGTATGTGTGTATGTGTGCATGCCTGTGTATATTGGGAGATGAAGGGAGATCCGTGAAGGTTCCAGAAGGGAGCTTCCTGGGTCTCGAGAGGGTGTCTCTGAGGGTTATCTTATGCGTCAGTTTGCAGGGTGTTTTTGGATGAGATGAGCATTTAAATTTGTGAACTTTGAGTAAGCAGATTGCTCTGCATAAGGTGGGTGGGCCTCATCTAATCAGTGGAAGGCCTAAATAGAACAACAGCAATGACAGCAACAACAACAAAAACAGCTTCCTGAGTGAGAGGAAATTCTCCAGCAGTCTGCCTTTGGCCTTCCCTGCATCACTGGCTGTCCCGGGTCTTGAGCCTGTTGGCCCGCACTTTAGATTTGACATTTACCAGTCTCTGAAACTGTGTGAACCCATTCCTTATAATAAATCTCTTTATATTTATACAAGCACACACACACACGCGCACACACACACACACACACACACACACACATACACACACACACACCCTGTAAGTTCTGTTTTTCTGGAGAACCCTGACTAATTGTGTCCTTTGTATGTTTCCCTATTTCCTAACTCTTTCTCTTCTCTCTTTACTTCCTGTGGTCCTTTCTCTTTAAATCCTCTTCCCCCCTGTTTTTGCAGGTGGGGCTCCCTGGGAACCAGAGCCTGGGGTGAAGGATGTTTATGAAGTAGTACTTTGGTCTCAACAGCTGTGAGAAGGAGGAAACGGGAGCAGGACTGAGATGAAGGAGAGGGTAGAACCTCAAAGTCCCGAATAGCCACCTCAGCCAACCCCACAGGGGCGCTGGGGCTGAAGTGGTCTGTCAGAGGAGTCCCACGCTCGGCTGAAAGGCTGACTCCCGAGCCCCCATCTCAGCCACTGAACGTGGACAAGTCCCTGGGGGAACCCCCCCCCGCCCCGGCCGGGCCAGGCTGCAGGGGCTTGAGCCGGAGGCTGTCCGCTGCTTGCAGGGGGTAGGCGGGGGGTGCGTCTTCACACACCTGGGCAACAGGATGCTTGTTGTCCACCAGTTGGTATTTACCTCCTTTTAAGTGAATGATTTTTATCTGGACTCTTAGCTGACCGGAATAAAGGTTCCATTTCCCAGCCTCTCCTGTGGCCAGGTGTGGCCGTACCGTTTACTTTTGGCCGGTAGGATGTTAGCAGAAGCCTGTGTGTGTAGCTTCCACACTGTGTCCTTAAATGGACTCGAAGATGCCTTTCTTCTCTCTTTTTCCTTTCCTACTGACTGGAAGACAGGTGCGATGACAGGGCTTTGGCAATCACTTTGAGCATGAAGTCACCTTGGGAATGGAGATTGCACGTGGTGGCATAACATAGAGGAGTCTGCTTCTCTGCCCCCCCATGGATTATTTAGCACCCTTATCTCCGGACTTCATGAACATGAGAGAGAGACAATTTTTGTTTTTGTTTAAGTCGCTCTTATTTGGGAATTTTGTAGTTTTAACAGCTGATACTTATTCTGGTTTACACTCTCGTATACCGTTTGGGAAGGTAAAACTCTCCACTCCCTAGAGAAATAATCAAGGTCTACACCATTTGGTACTTCCATGCTTTTGCATCCTCTGCAATGGCCTCTCTTCTCAGCCCAACTTCTGCTGGTTCAACAGCAAAAAGGGTGAATTCTGATCTCTGAGACAACTGGCTTAGAGAGGGGCAATGTATATATAGGGGTGAGTTTTGGCCAGTGGGAAAGAGTGGAAGGGCTTCTGTTTTGCCTTATGGTTTACTCTCTCTTTAGATGTCCAAGGTTAAAGTCACGTCATCATAACAAGGATTAATTTCCTTCCAACTGTAGCCATTTGATTATTGTGAAAAGCTCATATTCCTCTCATGTACATACATTTGACACTATTTTATGTAAACTTGTGCCGAGGCCCTTTTATGTTGTGGGGTGGGGGGGATACCCTTTTTGTCCTGGGTCACACTGCCAAGCCGTATTACCTTAACTGACAATGAAGGACTTCTGCCCAAATGCCTTTCCTGTCCTTAGGGTAAGGGTTGGGGATAGAAGAAATTTTACTTCCATTGCCTTCCAAATTTGGGGCATGCTGGGCAAAGACCGGGAGGCAGGACGTGGAAGTGGGGAAAGAAGAGGGAAAAATCAGAAGGAGTAGCAGGGGTGGGAGGTGCCCATGCCCCACTGTAGAAGACAAGGTCTAAGGGGGCTTGTCTTCGTGATCTTTGCCCCCTGGTATTCATGCCCTTATCCCTTCCCTTGAGTGTAGACAGACCCAGTGGCTTGCCTCTAACCCATAGGACACAGCAAAGGTAATTAGACCAAGATGACATGTAGGTGATCACAGTATATACAACTGTGATTCCCACTTTGCAGGGAGACCCCTTCCTTTGCTGCCTTTGAAGAAGAGAATTGCCGTTGTCATGAGCTGTCTGTGGAGGATGTGTTATGGCACGAAGCTGAGTCAACAGTAAACCAAAGTGCTCTGGTCAATAACCAACAGGAAACCAAAGTGTTCAGTCCTTCTACTGCAAGACATTAAATGCTGCAGCAACCTGAATGAACTCAGGAGTGGATCCTTCACTAATCGAGCCCCATATGAGACTGCAGCCCAATCCACACTTTGATCAGAGCCTGGGAGACACTGGACAAGGGACCCAACTAAGTTGTTCCTGGACTCTTAACATATCAAAACTGTGAGATAATGAATGTGTGCTGTCTTAAGCTAGTAATTTTGCAGTAATAACTGCTATATAACAATAGGTAATTGATACATCTATAGTAAGGAATTTGGCTTTAGAAAGGAAAAAAAAATGCAAACTCTTTTGATGAAGGCTTTTCAGACCAAGATAATTATACTCTGGAAGACTGGAGATAGAAACACAGCAGATGAGGACAAAGATTAGCCTTACGCTGTCCTGAATATTTTTAAGTAGGAAGGAATAGGCTGAATGGCCACAAAGAATGCTGGAAGTTCAGCAGTCCAGATACAAAAGTAACTAGAAATGGAAAGGAAACTAACAGTGGGAATTAGCAAGGAACATGCTGTATAAAGATTTGTGACAGAGGGGTGTCTGGGTGGCTCAGCTGGTTAAGTGTCCGACTTCGGCTCAGGTCATGATCTCACGGTTTGTGGGTTCAAGCTCAGTGTCAGGCTCTGTGCTGATAGCTCAGAGCCTGGAGCCTTCCTCGGATTCTGTGTGTCCCTCTCTTTCTGCCCCTCCCCTGCTCACACTCTGTCTCTCTCTGTCTCCCAAAAATGAATAAACAGTAAAAAAAATTTTTTTAAAGATTTGTGACACAGAGAGGGAACAGTTGGTCTCTCTTAGGATAGAGGGATTGAAGCAAATGCAGAAAGAACACTATATTTTACAAAAGTGACCAACATTGGGGTTTGGGCCACAGTGCTGGAGAAAGTGGAGGTGGTGGTGACAAGCTGAGGAGTGTCTGCCCTCAGATTGTGGGTGGCAGGGCAGAGAAGCATTTCTGAGAAAGGATTGCTTAAGGGGGCAGAGCAGTTAGAGGGACTCATGGTCTGCCCCCATGGGCTCTGGGTTGGAAAGCCTGTGTCTGAGTCCCAGATCCGTGAACATAATCTATGTCACTTTGGCCAAATGACTTCATCTCTCCAAGCCTTGGTTTCCACATCTGTAAAGCAGCACTCATTATAGGATTGGTCTCACTGGATTATTATGCCCCGTCAGTGAGGTAAGGCACCAGAAGGGTCCATCGTGGCACATGATAAAGTCCTAATCAGTGATAGCTTTAAAAAAAAATAGGGACTGTTTTTTCCCTTTCTTTATTTCTTGTGTTTCTTAAATTCCACATAGGAGTATGTTAATTATACTTGAATTACAAAAATAAATAAGTACATAATTTTTAAAAATGACTGGATGAGGAGTTCTAAGATTCGGTCAAGTTCAGGCTTTCCAAAGTACTTGTAGTGATTGGAAGCAAATGGTATCCCCTTTTTGAACTAAGGTGGCCCATGAGGGGGTCGTGATTACTCCAACCAGTGAGTTTTCTTCCTTGGCTATGTATTGAAATTACGTGGAAGACTTACAACATATTGATGCTAAGGACCCCACCTCTAGAGATTCTGATTTAATTGGTCCGGGGTATGGTCTGAGCATGAGGATGTTGAAAACTCTCCCAGATGATGCTAATGTGTAGCCAAGCTTGAGAATCACTGCTTTATTCCTACAGTCATTCCTTAATGGCTGCCTCTGATGGTCTTAGGTGTTCTGGTTTCGTTTGCCCAGCGAGATGGCAAGATTCTGTGAATTCACCTATGTGTTATGTTTTATTACCTGGCAGAGTAAGAGGCACAGGGGACAGGAGGTCAAAAGGCTTGGATTCTCAATCTGTTTTTTCCTAACTGGCCATGGGATCCTAGGTCATAATAAGATTAAACTTGTACCATGCCCAGACACTATTCCGTGCATTTTCATGTACTCGTTCATTTATCCTATCAGCCTGATGAGATGGGTTCTATTATTAGCCTCAGAGCTAATAATAACACAGAGAAGTTAGTTCAAGACCACACTGCTGTGTATCTGCCTGTGAACCCAAGGCCTAAGTGCCCACACGAACCACTCCACACTCTTGGGCTGATACCAAGGTGCTCGTGATTTTATTCACCCCTAAGTGGAGGAGCTGGACTGCCCCTGAGTCCCTCCCAGCTCTGATGTTCTGCTGCCCCTACCAGCACCTAGCAGAGATATCGCACAGCGGGTGGTCCGGTGCTACTTGGTCATGGACTGATGGCTAAATCAAGGAATTGAGATCAGACCAGAATGGGTGCAACAGAACAAGGCGGGCAGACCCGTGCAAGTCGTGACCTAGGAGAATGTCTCCGCTCAGAAAAGTGATCAGGCTAAAAGGAAAATATTATATGAACCACTGTGCATTCCTTTATGTGTTTGGCCCTCTGTCTTGTCAAGCAAACGAGCGTGGGGAGATGTGTTAAAGTCAGCAGAGGCTAGCTTAGCCTAAGATGTTGAAAGGTGAATTTCCTTGCATCGAAAATGGTAGGGAATTTGGGGGAATAGAGTCTAACAACAGCAAAGAAGCAAGGACAAAGTCTCTTGAGCGGGTGTGGCCAAAAGAGTACAAAATACTAATGGGTGGCTGGAATTTTCCATGGCTGCTGGATCTTGGGATGATAAAGTCGGCTGTTCAATTTTAAGTTGATGCCTATGCCATTCCGTGTGGTCATGCCCTTTGTTAGCACTAAACTATCCATAAAGCCTGTCACACACACAGTCTTTTGTGAGTGGTGCTTTGAGGGAATGAAGGAATAGGGACGGTGTGGACCATGGAGAAAAATGGGGAAGATGGATGATGGCGGCAGGAGATAACACAGAGGGTAGAAAGAAGAAGTCCAGGGAAAGCAAGAAGAGGTGTCAGTGGAAATGCAGGTCCTTAGGAATCCTCAGATATATTGGGTGAACACTTAAAGAAATGTAATTGACCATATCAAAGGACAGGAAGACCCTAGAGTCTGAGGGACTGGGACCCCCAAGGGGCTGACATGTAGGTTATTCAAGGTAAAATGAGGTTGAGATAGAAGAAGGTAACCTGCAGAGTGTGATTTCCCCCGTGAAGCCCAGTAATAAAATGGAGGCTCCTTAATCTACACAGATTTTGAGAAAAAGAAGAAAGGTGAGGTAGCGTCTCCCAGAGGCTACAGCCAGGCAGGGGTTAGAAGATGCGCTCCACGTCAGACAATCCTAGGGTCCTGCATATGTCCCGAAAGGGGTCCTCGATTCTGAGGAAAGCTGGAATTAGGAGGATTTTCAAAGACGGCTGTCTGGGCCCACTGCCGAGAGAAAGGCTGGTGTAGCTGGTCCCAGAGGTGACCTGGGTGGGGTACTTTAAAAGCTCTTCAGGGGATTTGATGTGATAGCCAAGAGTGGAAACCACTGTCCTGTCCAGAGAGCAATGTGGGAAGCACGCACCTGGGGCCAGGAGGCGGCTGGCAGTTCCACCGAAAGCTGAAAGCTTGTGTGTTCCTACATTTCTTAGTGTTAAACTTATTTTGTGGTGATCACACTGTATTAGGTGGCATTAGGAAGTTAGCATTAGGAACTTCAGGTGTGAATAAATACCTAGAATAATAAATATGGCTTTCCTTGCATAAAATCCTGGCAGGAACTTCCCCAGACAGAAAATCTGCAGACAACGGATCTCGGTGGCTGGAAGGTGCCTTTGGATCTCTCGGCATTTAGATGAAAGAGGCTGAACACGATGTGATCAGCTCAGAGACCTGGGGACGCTCCAGATCTCCTCAAATATCAGCCCCTCCCCCCCCACACTATTAGAAGTGATCTAGTTTAACCTCTAATGTTCTAGAATTTAAAACAAAAACAAAAAACAAAAAAAAAAACTAAGAAGTGAAGTAAGTGTCTGGGCCAGGAAACCCAGCCAAAGGGGGTTTGGAATCTTTGAACAACCATCCCAATGCTTTTTCCCTTAAACCTCTCCGTCCTTCAAATGCAAGGGATTATGTGTAGGCGCCCTTAGGACAAGTAATCTGACATAAATTCATACTCAAGTGTACATACCTAATATAAAATATTTTGGGGGGTGCCTGGGTGGCTCAGTCGGTTGAGCGGCCAACTTCGGCTCAGGTCATGATCTCGGAGTTCGAGCCCCGCGTCGGGCTCTGTGCTGATAGCGTGGAGCCTGGAACCCACTTTGAGTTCTGGGTCTCCCTCTCTCTGTGCCCCTCCCCTGTTCACTCTGTCTGTCTGTCTGTCTCTCTCTCTCAAATATAAATAAACATTTTTTTTAATTAAAAAATAGAAGTACTTTCTTTCTGCAGGTTGTAATAACCAGGTGGATACATAAAAATGAGGAGCCTGAACATGGAGAGTAAGTGTCAAGACTGATGGGAAAGGTCAAAGAAAGGGGGGTGAGCAGGGGGAGGACAGAGCCGACTTCACAACCTAGCCTAGTGCTGGGCCTCCAGAACCAAACACCAGGACCTGGACCCGCCCAGGACACTGCAAAAGGGAGAAGGATGACTTGTGTTAATGAGTGACACATTTTAAATGCCAAAAACCTCCCACTCACCTGGAGCTTAGAGGAAGCCCCTGGAGGCTACCCCAAGTGACTCAATCCCATTACTAAGAATCACTTGCAGTAGGGCTATTTCTGCTGCATCCAAGAGGTTTTCAGTTACCTTCAGAGTCAACAGGAAATTAATCAGCAAGTAGAATATTGAAAGAAGATCTGCATCTCAGAGTCATTAAAATAAAAGCAGATTTGGTCAAATGGCAAGGTGCTTTTTTTTTTTTTTAATATCTTCCCCTCTTTTTTAATAAGTTGAAGATTCCGAAACTTAAATCCTGACCACCAGAGTCTCCTTGGGGGACAGGTACACACTGTCCTAGGACCTACACCCCCACAAAACACGCCAGCCCCGTCACCATCCAAATAGCTCTCCCCTTGCTCTCTCGAAAAGCCCCTGGAAACCTGACCACGCTGCCACACAATCTATTTAAAACTTCCTGAACACATCTCGGGCCACATCCCTGTCCTGTATTGTTTGATTTGCGTCTCCCCTCTAAGCTCTTGGGGGAAAGAGGCTTTTTTTCCCCTTGTTTTGGAATGATTTTTATTTATTATTATAAGCCTGGGTGGAGAATGTACTTCCTTGCTTATCACACAGTTTAGTAGAAATATTAAATAATAATAATAGCTGGATGCCGCAGAGAACATGAAACTCTGCCTATCACGTAACCTTTGCTCTGCCATCCGGAGTATCTGAGGAAGCAGCTTCTCTGTCTTCCTTATTACGGAAAGTAGAGAACCAGAGACCCTAAATTCGAAAAGTGATATATGGAAGGATGGCAAGAAAAGTTTTCTCGTTCTCCTCCACTAGCTTCTGACTTACTGATCTTAAAAAGTTCCCCTATCCACCTGCCCCAAGGTGCTGGTCAAGTGGACAGACAGGAAGTTGAATGCGTTTCCTATGGGGTCCTAGTTAAGACCCTCGGGGTTGCAAATAACAGAAACCAACTCCAGTCGGCATAAGCAAGTAGGAAGTTTATTAGAGAAACGTTTGGGGTTTCTCACAGAACCCGCAGGCAGTTCTCAGGGGCCTGCCAGGAAGTTCAGGCCTTGTTCTTTTGCTCTCTCGCTCTCTCTCTCTCTCTGCCTCTTATCTTTGCTTCCTGGCCTCATACTAAATGTGAGATTTATGAAAGCAGGGATTTTATCTGGTTTGTTTCCTGCAGGCTCACCCACGCCTAGAACAGTGCCTGACATATGGTATTTGCTCAGTCAGCATTAATCTGTGTACTTCTCAGCAAAGCAGCTTCCTGTGTCCCTCTGTGGGCATGTTGAAGGCCGTCGGTGCACTATACCCAAACTCCCAAATTTGAAATTCAGGCTTGTGAATTCAAGTGTCCACCCCTGGTCCGTCTAGTCTGGCCAGAGGATGGTGTTTTCTGCAAATAGGATCGGAGCTGAAATGCTGTTTGCATGAAAAGGGTCTTGGAGTTGGGCAGATAGCATCACACGTGTTTTCAACACTTAGGCAGGTACCTGTCATCAGTGCAGATAGTTTGTGGGAAGTGGGTACACTCTGCTTCCCGAACAGATCTATCTTTTGCTGAATAGCCAAGCAGAGGGAGCTCTGTAGCGTGAAACTTCCTTGCAACTTTGCTGATATTTTGTCAGCTAGTTTCTCTGTAGACATCTCCAGGGATTAAAAAAAAAAAAAAAAAAAAAAAAAGGCACTATTTCTTAAGAGTTGTTTATTCCATTTTAAAGCAAATCTAATTTTTTAGGAGATCTGCCCGTGCATGTATCTGTCTGACTTCAACTTCCTTTGGTCCTAGCTGTGTTTTTCAGGATCATAGTGGGTTTTTCTTCTGTGACAATCCTTAAACAACTCTTTGAAGAAAATTATCATGTTATTCTGGAGTCCTTTCCTTGGGGTAACCTGTCTGTCTGCATGCTGCCTGCACGTTCGCTGTAGTGTGTCTATGATTGCTTTTCTCTGATTCCTTAAAGCAATAGAAACAGCGGCTCAGTTGTGGTTGGAAGCTGGGCCTCTCAGACATTGCACTGCGTGATCTTGGTAACCTCCCCACCAACCCCCCAAAAAATACAGATTTCATGGGATCTTTTCAGGTACCCTTTGCAGATACAACGGTCTTCATCGGTGGTGACCTCTGCTTTGAGGAACACAGTGTTGCCTGCTGGGTGGACGGCTAAAGGAGTTAACGTGTATCAGCTGGTTACTCTGGACCGTTGAAGACCTAATTGGTACCCCGTAGCTATCTCCAAGCTAATGGTGTATTCATTAAATTTGTATAATTAGTATCTTTTATATCTTCTCTTTTTGAGACAAAATACACTCTCTTCTGTTTTTTGTCTTTTTTGTACAAAACACACCTAAAGTGGGTTTTGTTTTTGTTTTGTTTTGTTACACTTCATCGTACCCCGGAACAAACACTTTGAGAGCATTGAATATGTGTAAGGAAATATACTCGTTGTGGAGATAACAGACGAAAGACCAGATTTCTACCTTCAAAGAATTCCTAATGAAACAAGGATGGAAAGCTGCGTACACAGAGGACTGTAGCCTAGGACGAGTGCTATGACGGAGGCACGGATAAGAACCATGAGCATATAGCAGGAGACGCACTCAACAGGAGTTGGGCAGAAACTTGGAGAAGGGAGCCCTGGGGAACGCTGCCTGACAAAGGCTGTGCCTGAGATGAGCCTCCAAGGATGAGGAGGAATCAGCCAGGGGAAGGATGGGGGAGGGAGGAGCTGGGTAAACCAGGCAGAAGTTTTGCATTTGTAAAGCTGTGGAGCAGACGGTATGGTCTGTTAGGAGCATAGCGGGAGCAAAGGATATGAGCTCCAGAGAGCAAGACGGATCAGCAGGACAGCTCCGTGTGGCCCATAACCACCGGCTAGTGCTGTGGAGCAAACCAACCCCAAAGCCAGTGACTTCAGACAATAAGCTGTTGGTACTGTTCAAGCGCCAGCAGATCAGCTGGGATGTTCTGCCCAACAGGGCCAGGCCTGTCCGATCTCCACTGGGCTTGTTCACGTGTCAGTGGTCAGGTGGCCAATTGGAGGCTGGCTGGTCTTGGGTGGCCTCAGTCACCTGCCCGCAGTGTGTTGGCCGTCGGCTGGGTGTTGAGGTGGTGTGATGTGTTTCTTATCACACAGCAGGCCAGCCTGGGCTTGTCACACAGTGGTGGCCCAGAGGAAGTGGAAACATACTCGGCTGCCTAAGACCTAGGCTTGGATCCGTCATACCATCACTTCTGCTCCATGTTATTAGCCAGAGCTAGTCACTAGACACTGCCCCCACCCCCCGCCCCATTCAAGGAACAGGGACATCTCTTGATGGAAGATGCTGCAAGGTCTTGGTGCAAAGACTGTATGTAGAGGAAGAGGTGAGTAAGTATAGCCATTTTTTGCAGTCAATTCAGCACAAAGAGCTTAGATCATGGCAATTTCCCTTGACAAAGATGGGGAAACATCAGGAGGATATTTTATTATGAAAATTTTTATTAAAGTCGTTCTTTTAATTAAATTTTATATAAAATTCTATTAAAACATTGTACTATTAAAATACTGAAAATTTTAAGGCTTCATTTCGATTTACATGCAACATTAAAGTACATTCTCCTTTAAAAAAAGAAAAAGGATAGGGGTGCCTGGGTGGCTCAGTAGGTTAAACGTCCGACTCTTGGTTGTGGCTCAGGTCATGATCTCATGGTTCATGAGATCAAGCTCCACACTGAACTCTGTGCTGACAGCATGGAGCCTGCTTGGGATTCTGTCTCTCCCTCTCTCTTTTTCCCCCTCCTCCATTTGTTCTCTCTCTTTCTTTCTCTCTCTCTCTCTCTCAAAATAAAAAAAAAAAAGGAAGGAAGGAAAAGGAAGAGAAAAGGAAAGGAAAAGGAAAAGGAGAAAGAAAGAGAAAGGAAGAAAAAGAAAGAAAGAGAAAGAAGGAAAGAAAGAAAGGATGTCAGATAAGCCTGAGGTCTTCTGCCAACCATGTCCTTGTTGTGTAGATAATGTGGATGATGTTCCTCAAGCAGCACGGGTCGGTCCCCTCCTCAGCATCCTTCACCTCTGGTGGCCCAACTAATTAGGAAGCCACATGAATGTCTATGCCCCCAGATCACATTCTCTACTTCCCCTTAAGGATTATCATAAGCAACTTTGTCAACTGCCTCATAACACCTGGACCCACTGTGTCTACAGCATTCCTTGTGGATTCTAGGTCTAGTGAACTGGTCAGAAAAGAGGAGGCAGGTCCAGTTCGGGCTCTCTCAATCTCCTTACCCACTTACTCACATCCCGTTTACTGGCCCACTCTAGAAGGTGCTCAGGTTCCACACTGACGTGATTGGTCTACTGTTCGGGCGTCCACATCGATGCACCAGCTGAGATTCAGGGCACAGTTCTCCTCCTGTTGCCAAAGTCCCTTAAAAACAGGGAGGAGCATTTCCATCCTGTCTCCTCCGAGGCCCCCCAGTTCTTGGTGATAAGTCACGGAGGTCCACGGCTGACCTCAGCCAGCTCTGCCAGGCACATGGCAAGCTCCTCTCCCTGCTGGATCTGCAGATCTCTCAGCCCCGGGAGCTCCAGTCTTCCTACTGGGCATGGAGGAAAGAAAAGGAAGTACAGGAAGAGATGGGGAGAAGTGAGAAAGGAGGAGAAGCGGGGAGGGGTGGAGGGAGGAAGGGGAGGAGAACCCGGTGGGTGTGCTCTTTTGCTTCCTTGTCCACTTCTGTTGCACCACACACCATATGTGACCAATTTCTTCGTTGTTATTTGCCTCTTATTTAGCATTTAATTCAAAAATAAAACTTGTTTTGGAATGTTTTTCCAGAAGTAATCATAAGAAACTGTTAGCGATGATTACGTTTGGAGAGGAGAGCTGGGGCAGGTCTGCTGGGGGCAGGGAGTTTCGCTTATTTCTTGGTGTTTTTTTCTCTCCTGATTGAAATCTCAAAGCCTGCTGAAGGGACTCATCTAGAAAACAGAATTGTGGCAAGTGTTTCTGATTTTCTTCCTAATTCCTCTCTTTTTATTAAAAAGTATTTAAGAGGTGAAAATTATATATATATATATATATATATATATATATATATATATTTTTTTTTTTTTTTTTTTTTTTTTTTTGTTACATACAGTTTAACAATGAGGAGATGCAGGCACAGAGCAGTTGTCAACTGGTCTAAGGTCACACAGCTGCTAAGAGTCAGTGACAGGATTTATCCCCCATTCTATCTGACTCCATAGTCAAGGTTTTATCCACTATGGGATGATAACTCTTTTAATAGATACTCTTAGAATTTAGGGTCATCAGAGAGTACCTTGGGAAGCCACAAAACTTCTTATGGCCACCCCACCCAGCCCTAGGCCATCCATATCAGATGAAACTATAGTCAGAATGGCTTCATGGAGTCTCTAACCTTTTATCTTTTTTTTTTTTTTTTTAAGTAATCTCTACACCCAATGTGGGGCTTGAACTGATGACCCCAAGATCAAGAGTCGTAAGCTCTTCCGCCTGAGCCAGTCAGGCGCCCCTCTAGCCTTTTATCTTTTCTCTGAACTGCGAGGATCCACCCTCCTGATGTTGAAAACCCACGTCTGACTGTGCTGATGCTATACGTTTCTGCTTTCCCAAAGCTTAAGCTGCTACTTTCTGCATAACTATTCTTCCTTTTACCTAGTTTGTCCCAACTGACAAAATTCTGAGCAGAATAATTTTTTCCCTTATCGCTTTTTCCACCCCCTGGGAGGTGAAGTGGTCCTTAGCCACATGAAGAATTTATTGCGTATGTTGTTCTTAGCTGACCTTACCCCCTTGTCTTGCCACATAATAAAATGCTCTGAGTCCTGCATTCTGCTAGTCGCTTTGGGTTTTGTTTGTTTGTTCATTGTTAACCGCAACTGAACTTTAAGTCTGGGAATAGTTTCCAAGTTTCTGGAAATAGTCTGTAAGTGGCTCCCCATCTTTCTGTTGTTGCTGTAGATCAATTTTGAGAAGAGATTCAACCTCAAAACCTCTTTGATTTCTCCCTGTCACTTGCCCCTCCCCCCACCCATGTTCAATGAGTGACTGTTCTCTCTTTATTTATTTATTTTTTTGACTGTTCTCTCTTTAAAATATCTCTTAGATCCTACTTTCATAACTATTTTACCCACAGTAAATAAAACAAGTTCAGACTTTTGAAGTTTCTTAATCTATATTGTGACCATAACTCCCAAACTGGAGTAGCCACCACGCAGATTTTCTTGCTGGCATCCCTCCCATCCTGAACGGTTAACCTAAATCAGTCACACTTTCCAGTGGCTGGTTTAGGACTGGGCATGTGGCCAAAATCTGATCAAGGAAGTGTGAGGAGATGTCCACTGGGGACCTTTTAGGAAAGGTTTCTTTGCTCCTAAAATACCAAAGAGTCTGTTTCTTCACCCCTTTGGGGTATGCAGCATCTGGATATAGCAGATGCTGGATATAGCATAATAGCAGAATCTTCAACAACTATGCCTTGTATGCGGCACACGGAGGCTGCCCTTCCCGTGTATTTCTTGTTATGTGAAATCTCAGCTGTTCATTTTTGTTTTTTAATTTTTTTAAATGTTTATTCATTTTTGAGAGAGTGTGAGCTGAGAAGAGTCAGAGAAAGTGGGAGGGGAGCAGAGGACCCCAAGCGGGCTCTGAGCAGACAGCAGTGAGCCATTTGTGGGGCTTGAACTCATGAACTGTGAGAACATGACCTGAGCCAAAGTTGGGCGCTCAACTGACCCAGCCACCCAGGTGCCCCTCAGCTGTTCATTTTTTAAATATAGAGCATCCGGGGGTAGCTGGATGGCTCGGTCGGTTAAGTGTCTGACTTCGGCTTAGGTCACGATCTCACAGTCTGTGGGTTTGAGCCCCACATTGGGCTGTGTGCTGACAGTTCAGAGCCTGGAGCCTGCTTTGGATTCTGTGTCTCATTCTCTCTCGGCCCCTCCCCCACTTGTGCTCTGTCTCTCTCTGTCTCTCAAAAGTAAATAAATAAATGTAAAAAAATTTTTTTCAATACAGAGCAATCCGAACAGATAATATCAGCCTTTCTGCCTATCAGCTTCCCATTTTCTTTCTTACTCATGCTAGATCAACCACCAAAAAACACAAAACACTTTTTTTTTTTTTAACATTTATTTATTATAGAGACAGAGAGAGACAGAGCGTGTGCATGTGAGGGGAAGAGAGAGGGAGACACAGATTCTGAAGCAAGCTCCAGGCTCTGAGCTGTCAGCACAGAGCCTGATGCGGGGCTCGAACTCACAAACCACGAGATCATTACCTGAGCCAAAGTCGTATGCTTCACCAACTGAGCCATCCAGGTGCCCCGAAACACAAAACACCTTTACAATTCATTCCTTTCTGCAAGTTACCTTCTGTGAAGGGAATTGAGAATTAGAGGCCAGAGTCCAAGATTATAAGAATTTGTACATTTCTGCAGCTTTGTTACCTTCCCGTGTTTGTTATTGTCTTATACTATCCATGCTTGGTCGTTTTCATTCATTCAGTAAACATTTGTTGAGTGTATGTTTTCAGGTGCTATGCTATACCCTGTAGGTAAAAAAATAATAATAATAATAATGATGATGATGATGATGATGAGTTAAGAATCAGTTTCTGCCATCAGAGAATTTACAGCAGAGTGAAGGAATATGGCAGCCACTAATGCTGCCCCTTCAGTAGACACCCACCCTGTTCTTCCTTCTTAACAGAACCCCAGTTTTGTTCAGACAGTAATGCGTCTGGCCAGAGAGGATGATTTGTAATCTGTCTAGGAGTGCGCATGTGAATGAAACTTTAGGGGAAATCTACCAGAGACTTAGGGAAGAATTCTTCTTCTGGTAAAAGGCCTGAACTACCTACTTCCTTCCTTCTTGTTATACAAGACCATGATGTGTAAAGCAGTGGTGGCCATCTTGAAATTGACGGAAAAGCCAATTGAATCAGAGAGATGCTGACAAAATCCCATAAAATCATTAAACTCTTGATCCAACTTTGGAACTATGTGCATCCAGATTTAATTCTCTATAAGGTAATCAAGTGCTTTCCTTATTGAAGCCATTATTAGTTGGATTGTCTTACTAAAACACAGGAGAAAACCAGGCAAAGTAATATGTAAAATATAGTATAATAAATGTGGTTATTGAGTTATGCATAAGAAGGCAATATACTTAGAAGTATAGAGAGATAAATAACTTTGTCCCTGACTCTACGAACCAAGATACAGGAGGAAGCAGACCCATCAATGCATATTTGCAGTACGTGTGATAAATGCATGATAGAAATCTTTGCAGAGAAATAGGAACATACCAAAGAGGAAAATCTGACTTCTGTGTCTGTAATGTTTGTTCATTATGAGAGTAAGTTTATGTATTTTTGGCAGGAGCACCACAGAGGTCACACTGCATCCTTCTGAGTGCATCACATCAGTAGGTATATCAGTAGGTACGTGATCAATTTGTCTCATTACTGGCAATATTAAATTGGATTACAAGGTTCAGAAGGTGTTTGCCAGGTTCGCTTCTTTAGATTTGCCATTTCCCCTTGTCATTAATAAGTATTTTGTGAAAAGATATTTGAGACAACATAGATATGCCATGTTTTAAAAAATGTTTATTTATTTTGAGAGAGAGAGAGAGAGAGTGAAAGCAGGGGAGGGACAGAGAAAGAGACAGGGAGAGAGAGAATCCCAACTGGGCTCCCCACTGTCAACACTGAGCCCAACATGGGGCTCGATCCCACAAACTGTAAGATCATGACCTGAGCTGAAATCAAGAGTTGGACACTCAACTGACTGAACCACCCACGTGCCCCTAGATTTACCATTTCTTATCAAACTTTCAGCCACTAGTTTTAGCATCTAATGATGATGCTTGCTGAACAGATTATTACAAGGATGTTTGTGAAATGATTTTTAAAACTCCTTTATTTCTTCTATGTTTATTTTGTGGCAGTATATTACAGAGAATAGTTTTTCCTACTCCCTCATTTACTCATCATTCATTCATTTGTTCATATCAGTATGAACTTACCAATTCCTATTTTATTCAGTAGGTAATCTGTAAATATAATTTATTTTGATGCTCAGATTATCCCAGATTTGGCAGTGGGAACTGCTTCAAACTTTCTTCTGCGCCATTATTCTTTAAGAATGCCGTTAATTTGCTGTACAAGAAGATATTCGTGATTCATCTTGAACTTTTCCTGCACTAGTTATAAAATCAGCCATATCTCCAAGCGACCCAGTTTTCTTTTCATGGAGGACAGGTTGAAATTCAGAAACTAAGATCTGGGCATAGGAGTGAGTGTTCACTGCTGCTGAGGTGTCATTGCTTCTAGACCTTCTCAGTGGACATAGGAAACAGATATATGTGTATACACATCTATACGTTCATCCATATCTACACAGATGTGGATATAACATCTATGTCTATATCCCTACAAAGATATAGAAGTTAATATATATCTATAATGTATAGATCTAAAATAAACCATGAGGCCATGTTGATACTTCCAATTCTAATCCAACACAACCTTCTCTGACAATGAGAAACCTGACCCCATTATCCTCCATGTATTCACTTGTTTCATCCTGTAATACACTGAAAGCAGTTTTATAGCCACCGACCCCTGCACTGTGACAAACTATGGCAAATTCAACTGACTTGGTTCATAGTTGTTTACAGTTCTTGTTCTAGTCTGAGGGTATATGATACTATGTGCAAAAATTACTTGGGTTGGCTCTTCCCCTCCTATGTTAGATGATGTCTTGGCTTGAAATATGGTTAAGTTTGTTTTTGTTTGCATGCCATTTTATTTATTTTATTTTAGGTTTTGTTTTCCCTATTTATAAAAATTTTATTATTGCATAATTGTTTTGAGTGTATAAACACAATTCCAAAAGTCAAAACTGTACAGAAATACTCAGTGTCACTCCCCCACCTCTTGTTTCTTCTACCGTAGTCACCTCTACCTCTTGTATCTCTGAGTATCCGTTGTTTTTTAAGGAGATATCTGCGTATTTTCTTATTTATCCACTTTTGTAGAAAAGGTGGCACCGTATAGATATCTTTTTGTAATTTGCTCTTTTTACTTAAAAATGTGGTTCATAAACATCACCCTCGATTATTTATGGCTGTGTACAACTCCATTATGTGGATACAACATAGTTTATTTAATGACTTTCCTACATTTACAGTATTTACAATCACAAACAACACTGCATTGAGTAACCTCTCGCATATATATTTCTATGTTTCTGGAGGTGTATCTTCAGAGAAAGTTCCTAAATATGAGATTGCTGAGTCAGGTAAACACATATGTAGTTTTGTTAAATACTGTAACATTCTTCTCTTCAAAGATTGTACTAATTTTCATTCCCATCAGCAGGGTATTAAGGATTCCTGTTTCCCCACAACCTCACCCACAAAGTGTGGTGTCAGACTTTAACATTTTAACCAGTCACGTAGGTGAGAAATGATACCTCAGAGTAGTCTAAATTTTGATTTCTCTTCACATGTTCAAGTCATGTTCAACTATGTGTATGTGTCTATTCTGTTCATGTCTTTTGCTTGTTTCTTTTGTTTTGTTTTGTTTTATTTATTTATAGAATGTTTAGGGGCACCTGGGTGGTTCAGTTGGTTGAGCGTCCGACTTCAGCCCAGGTCATGATCTTGTGGATCATGGATTCGATCCCCATCTCAGGCCCTGTGCTGACGTCTTAACGCCTAGAGCCTGCTATGGATTCTGAGTCTCCCTTTCTCTCTGCCCCTTTCCCACTCTCTCTCTCTCTCCCTCTCTCTCTCTCGCTCTCTCAAAACAAACATTTAAAAAAAGTTTTTTAATGTTTATTTTTTTGAGAGCGAGAGAGAGTAGTGGGTGGGGCAGAGAGAGAGAGAGAGGGAGAGAGAGAATCCCAAATAGGCTCCATTCGGTCAGCACACTGTTGGACACAGGGTTCAGTCTCATGAGCCATGAGATCATAACCTGAACTGAAATCAAGAGTTGGATGCTCAACCGACTGAGCCACCCAG
Source organism: Panthera pardus (assembly GCF_024362965.1). NCBI lineage: Eukaryota > Metazoa > Chordata > Mammalia > Carnivora > Felidae > Panthera > Panthera pardus. Next base: position 31,153,774 of record NW_026526765.1, on the reverse strand, counting down.
GTGCCCCTATCTTTTGTTGTTTTGTTTTTTATTTTTTAATTTAAATTTTAGATATTTAACATACAGTACAGTATTGGTTTCAGGAGTAGAATTCGGTGATTCATCACTTATATACAACACCCAGTGCTCATTACAAGTGTCTTCCTTAGTACCCATCACCCAACCACCACCCCCAGCTGCCTCTGTCAACTCTGAGTTTGTTCTCTATCTTTAAGAGTCTCTTGTGGTTTGCTTCCCTTTCTTCTTGTTTTCCTCCCCCTTTCCAATCGTTCATCTGTTTTGTTTCTTAAATTTCATATGTGAGTGAAATCATATGGTATTTGTCTTTCTCTGATTGACTTATTTCACTTAGCATAATGCATTCTAGCTTCATCCACATCATTGCAAATGGCAAGATTTCATTCTTTTTGATGGCTGAGTAATATTCATATATATATATATGCCCCACATCTTCTTTATCCACTCACCAGCTGATGGACATTTGGGCTCTCCCCGTACTTTGGCTATTGTTGATAATGCTGCTATAAACATTGGCATGCACGTGCCTCTTCAAATTTTTATTTTTGTATCCTTTGGGTAAATACCTAAAGGACTACCAGGTCTCTTTCTGTGATCTTTAAATGAATTCTTTATGTATTATGGATATCAGCTGTTTATCTATAATATATGTTGCAAGTAGCTTCCAGTTTGTCTTTGTCAACTTTGTTTATAGTGTTTATAGTGCTGTTGTTGTTGTTGTTGTTGTTGTTGGGTTTTTTGTTTGTTTTTTGCCATGCAACATTTTTTTTTTTTTTTGTAAGTTTTTACATCTTTTATTGCCTCTGGGTTTTAAGTCATAGTCAGAGGTCTTTCTTTATACCAAAGTTATAGAGAATTCACCCACATATTCTTCTCCCATCTGTGTGGTTTCACATTTTATATTTTTATCTCTGATTCATTGAAGTTTATTCTTAGTTATGGCATGAGATATGAATCTAGTTTTATCCTTTTCCAAATCACTATCTAGTTTGTCTCAGCAGCTTTGTTAAAACATTCATCTTTGTTTCAGGGATTTAAAATACTACCATTTTCACACACAGATTTTCCCTGGGTACTTGGGTCTAGTTTTTTGTTTGTTTGTTTGTTTGTTTTTGCTTTATTTTCTATTCTATTTTGTCTCTGTTCACGTAGCGGTACCATACTGTTTTAATTATGGAGGCTTTATAATAGTCTTAATATCCTTAATCCTCTTGTACCTTTTCTCATTTTACTTTTCTAATTTTACTATCAACTTATGTAGCTCCATTGTGAAAAAACGTTTTGGTATTTGTACTGAAAACGCATTAAATTTATAAGTTAACTTGGGGAGACTGACCTCTTTTTGGTGCTGAATTGTTCTATCCAAGAACAAGAGATGGAAAGTAATTCTCGATTTGCATCTTAAAAGTTGGACAGGTAATAAATGCGTGAAAAGGATGGAAAATCACCCAGACAAGAAACAGCACGGTACCTGCATGACAAGTCAGAAGTTAGCACTTATTTTTTAATTTCATTTTTAATTTTAATTTTTGGTTAAAAATTTTTTAATGTTTATTCATTTTTGAGAGAGAGAGAGAGACAGAGAGCAAGAGAGGGAGGGGCAGAGAGAGAGAAAGGGAGACACAGAATCTGAAGCAGGCTCCAGGCTCTGAGCTGTCGGCACAGAGCCTGATGCGGGGCTCAAACTTCCAAACCACAAGGTCATGACCAGAGCCGAAGTCGGAGGCCTAACCAACTGAGCCACCCAGGTGACCCAGAAGTTAGTACTTATAAGTTGAAGGAAGAGATGTAGAGACTATGAACTCATTCACAGACCCTACCCGTAAAACTTGCTCATCAGTGGCTAAAAAAGAGCTAGGTAAATGTTGTTACCCCGTTCAGTCAGTCACAGGGGAAACCAAATCGCAAATGGTGAGCTGATGGTGAAAGCCAACAGGGAGAAGCAGCTGAGGCTCTGGGGCCATGGCCAGAGTAAAGACGATTCTCGGGCATACCAGGCTCAAGACCACGGGCCGGTCCCAGCTACTGTCCCATATTCCTCACGGTGCCCTGATTGTCAGCCACATACAACTCTTCACAAGGCCTTCTCTTCATGCCTTTGCACAAGTTTCCTAGAATTCTCTGACCCCATGTTCGATGAATTTCAATGTATCCCCCCAAACCTGACATACCATTATCTTTTCTGGGAAGCTTTCCTGATGGGCCCATCTCTTCTCCCTCCCATGGCACTGGTTGCTCCTTTTCTGTAGGTACAAATAGCAGTCCTGAAAATTATCATTTTGATGATCGTAAACATTGGTCAAGTGCTCCAATGTGCTCAGAATTGTGTTAAATGCTTTATGTCCACTACTGTACTTAAGCCTCATGACCACCCTATGGAATATCTACCATTATTCGCCTCATTCTGCAGATGATAAGTGTAAGTAATTTGTCCAGGTCCAACAGCTGGTGTGTGGCAGGCGTGAAGTTTAAACCCAGCTCTGTCTGATATCAAAGCTGCTGTATGTATTTACTATGCTGGTCCACTACTTTTTGCCAGTTAGCTCTTGGCAGAATGTTTTCCTACGGTAACGTACGTGCTTTGAAGGCAGGGACAAATTCTGGTTTTTCTTAAATTTCCAAAGCCTACCAAAGGACCTGGCATATATTAGGTTCTCCAGCAATGGTTGTTGAGTGAGTGAATAAATGAAGGACTGAAACACTCAAATATTCCCATTGCCTACAGAATGAAGTCTATCATTCAAGGTTTCTTACTAATCTTATATCCTGCATGCCTTTAAATGGATCCTCCTGCAGACAGAACATATCTTGCCTTATCAGCCTTCTGACATGTTGTATTTTGTATTTTGGGTATGTGCACCCATATTATGTATTTTATTTCAGATGGTCATGTTGCCTATCGTCTTTGAATCCTTTGCGGTACCTATGGCAGTGTTGTGCGTGTTTGCTAAATGAATGAAGAATGACAGGCAGTTGTCAATCATGTGAGTGCAGGTTTCTTGGGAAGTCCTCTGTCATCCCAACCTCTCTACTCAGGTAAATTAGGCTCAAAATACTACAATTTGGGCGTTTATTCTTTTGAATTCCTCCGAATTTATCTTCTTCTTCTTCTTCTTAATTCTTTGCATTCCCATTGATCTCATTCAGCCCAGGATGATGTCTACGTTTCCCTCCTGATTCTTTGGAAGTTAATGGTAGAACCAAGTACCCATCCTACGGAGGATACCGAGGGCTTCAAACGTTGAGGTAGGCCCTGAAAGTCACATCTAGAATCACCAGGCAGAGGACAGACTTCACCTGGCTACTCTGACTGTGTTTTCAGCTAATCCATGGCAGAGGATAAATGCTCCACTCTCAGCGGCTTCCTGTGGATTAGTGACGTTAGTAAAGCAAGGTGCCATGTGTGTTTTGTTACTTCTGCTTCCCTCCTAATGGCCATTTATCCCAAACCATTCTCCTTTCACCTGCTTAAGACTAGACTAGGTAAATAGTTGTCTGAAACACAAACCTATTATTATCAGCTGTGGGAGTAAAAGAGTCAATTCAGGCACAGTTTATCAGTTTCCCAGGCACCTTGGGAACTCCCTTGTGCCTTAGGGTAAAGTGCACATTACCAGTCTAGATTTTTGTAAGTTTCATCAGAAGTCACACCTTCAAAGGCCGAAGCTGCATGACCGAAATGTTATTGATTCCAGGCCCCGGATCTGAAGTCACCATCCTGGGGTACGTTTAACGTCTTTCAGAAACCCAAAGGCAGTACCAAACGTCCATGTCCTATGAGATGAACATTCCCTTCCTTGGATTATTTTCTCTCTTAACTCATTAATTTTCAATCAGTTACTTTTCCATTGGAGTGCGGGTCTTTTAGGCCAACTTGCTCCCCTTTGGAGATCCAAGGAAGGGCCTGCTCCTCATTTCCCTCCAGCTCATCCCTGCCTCAGCATAGCTGACCTGACCGTACATCTCTGCAGACTCTGCAGCTGTCTGGGGCAAGGAACACAAAGAGCACCTGCCCCGCTAAGCACTGTCACCATGTGCCAGTGAGCTGGGGGTCTACAACCTGCCGAGTTCTAATTAAGAACCATTTTATAGGGAAATGTGACTATTGACCAAGGCCAGAGGGGAAACAGAGTACAAATGCTCATCCCCTGATGGTGCAGAGAGGTTTCCGTCTCCTCTCTAGGATATTCTCACCAGCCTGAACTCTCGCTGTATCTTCTGACACTTACCTTTACCAGTCACAGCCCATGGGCTGTCACTCAGCCAGGAAGGCCCAGCAGTCCCAAACCATCCCCTGTGGTCAAGCAGAACAGCTGCACCAAAAAGGATTCGCAGTCCAGTCTCCCATCTCACCAAATTTTCCAGCTGGATGGACAACAAGCCCTATGGGGTTAAGAGATGTAACCCTAGGTCACAGAGTGAGTCAGTTGTTCAGCTATGTTATAAAATGTGGGCCCATTCATGCTTCCAGGACTTCTCTCTACCAAGCAGCCCACATACTCCCTCTTCTGCAGTAAGATTGGCCTGCCTGCAGAGAAATGGAATTATGCTATTAGCAAGTGGTTTCTGACTCTTGCAGAAACACCAGCAAGAATAGCCACTTCTACATGTTTTAAGAGAGCTGTTTGTTTTGGCAATACTTCACTCTATTGTACATTCCTGTCACTTAATTGTCCCTGCAAAGATAAACAAAGACCTTCTGAAACGGAGCTGGAAGCTGTGTAACAGCCAACCAAATGTTGGCTAAATCGAGGAGGAAAAGGGGGTTAGCTCTATGTGCTCAGCTGTGCTCTGAAATGACACCATCTTCTCTCCACCCTTATCCAGTTCCCGAACCTCTGTACTTCTATCTTACTAATAGCCTTCAATGCTGAAAGAAAATTTAAAAGTACGCCCTAATTCTTGGGGCGCCTGGGTGGCTCAGTCAGTTATGCGTCTGACTTCGGCTCAGGTCATGATCTCACAGCTCGTGGGTTCGAGTCCCGCGTCGGGCTCTGTGCTGACAGCTCGGAGCCTGGAGCCTGTTTCGGGTTCTGTGTCTCCCTCTCTGTCTGCACCCCCGCCCCCTGCTCAAGCTCCGTCTCTCTCCCTCTCTCAAAAATAAATAAACAGTAAAAATAATTTTTTAAAGTACACCCTAATTCTTTATCTCATTATGATCAAACTGCTTCCTCTGACCTTCAGAGTTGTTTGATGAGTTCAAAGCTCACACATGACAGTGTCCAGTTTCTTTCTTGCTCTTTAAGTATATCGCATCATTATAATGACGTTGATGAGAAGAGTGAACAAACACCTTCAAATATCTTAGCAGACATTGATAGATGACCCTCGTGAGCTATGAGCTGTGCAGAACATGGACCCAAACAGGGTCTCCCCCAATGAAGGCAAGGAAAAAGGAAAACACAGCTGTTTATGCACATTTTTCTTCACCTTCAATGTGCGGTTTCTGGCTGGAGAGCCAAGGCAGATATCAGCACAGTGGGGGGTCAGTTCCTGCCCACTGTGAGTTAATGATCCACAGGATGGTGAGGGCATGCCAATGTCCGTGGAGATGGCTAAGACCTTTTAAATGGAGGCAGAAGAATCCTCCAGTGGCTTTCCTGAGTCTTTGGGAATATTGAAAATTAAAAGTCAATTTCTGAAGGTCATATTTAGAAGTCGAATGAGAGTAAGAGTGGTGTCCCTTTTGGTCACACAATGTATTTCTGGAAACATGTTCATGTTTGTTATGGCCCATGTGTTCTATCAAGAAACTTGTGAACTATGGAAATGCACATGTGAGAAATGGAAATGGGAACCAGCACTCCCATCTCCAATCCTCAGCTGCTGATTCTTCTACGAAGAATGTTGTCAGAAGGGAAAAAAAGGAAACTGGTAATGTTAAAATTATGATTTATCTTTTCAATTATTAGAGAACTACCGAGCATCTGGTACAGAAGAAATGACTTTTTGTGGGTCTTATCAGTTAATTGAAGGAAATAAGGGTGTCTTAAGATGCCAAGGACCCGAGAGAGGAGTTAATTGCTGCCTTTGCACATGCTGTTCCTTCTGCCTGGAACACCACTCTGCCTGGTTCACTCTTCCCTCCTGTCACCTCCATGAAGAAGCCAGACTTAGTCTTCTCAAGCTCATACCCATCCTGTGTGATCTCCTAGCTTTCTCACTTTCATAATATATACTTTATTATATTTTGTTTGCAATTACTTTGCCCAGCACTGTCTGCCCTTGACCCGAGCTCTTTCAGAATACAGACACTTTCTGTTTTACATGTTCATTCCTCAAGCCCAGCACACAGTAGGCCTATATCCAATATTTGTTAAAATGAAAGAATAAAATTATTTTTCCCCATGAAAGAAGGCAACTAATGAAAGATTTTAACGGTGTAGCTGAGGGAAGGAGTGTATGAGTTTTCTGCAGCTGCTGTAACAAAGTACCACAAACTAAGAAGCTCAAAACAATAGAAATTTATTCTCCCACGGTTCTGGAGGCCAGAAGTCTGAAGTCAGCCGCCCTAGGTAGAAGTCAAGTGGCAACAGGGCTGTGCTTCTTTCGTAAGCTATAGGGGAGAATCGGTTGCTTGGTTTTCCCAGGTTCTGGTGACGACCACATTCCTTGGCTCATGGATACATCACTCCACTCCCAGTCCCTCTCTGCTCTGCCTACATACTTCTTTCTTCTCCCTGGGGGTGTCAAATCTGCCTCCACTTCTCTCTTAAGGATAAGTGTGATTACATTTAGGGCCCACCCAGATAACCCAAGATGATCTCATCCGAAGATTCTCAAATTGATCATATCTGCCAAAACTTTGCCATATGAAATAACATTTACAGGCTGTAGGGATTAAGGAATGGATATGTTTGAAGGCGTGTTTTTCAGTCTACCACAGGAGGCTTAGAAAGAAAATTGTTTTCATGATGATAAAGGAGCTAGCGAAAAGTAATTTGAGGAAGAGTAACATAACTGATAGAATGACTCAAATCTTTGAAAATGAAGAAGTTGTTAAAGAGGAAATGAAAGAGAGGTTATCATTACAAAGGAGTCAATATATTTAATTGGCAGTCTAGGAAAACAAATTCTATAGCTCAACAGTTAAGAGCACAGATACTGGGACTCAACTGCCTGGTTAGGATCTGGCTCTGCCGTTTACTGGCTGTATGGTCTGGTCTAAGTTATTCGACATCTCTGTGCCTTCACGTCCTCATTATAAAACAGGAATAAAATGGCACTTCTTATGGTTGTTGTAAATAATTAAAAGACTGAATATACTTAGAGCATTTGGATGTGTTTGCTATTATCTTTTTAAGGAAATGAGAAATCTATAAGAAGAAGAATAAATTTAGGACAAAACAGAAAGGAGGAATGTGTGAAAGATAGCATCAATAAGAAAAGAAAACTTTAAAACGATTGACCAAGAAGAAAAAAAAATGCTGCCTGAATGATGTAAGATGAAGGACATTTTTAAAAAGCAAACTAAAAACATTTGCAACCACAAATTTGAGGGAGAAATAGGGTAAATATGTTGCATATCTGAAGAAAGGCCAAGACTATAATTGAGGACATCAGAAAAAGTGCGGATAGCAGAAAAAAATCTTCCAAGGCAAACAATTCTCCCTTCCTTTATATATTTAGGTGGTGGGTAGTGTTTTTCTTAGATCGTCTGTGTCTTTGCTGATTTTCTTTTTTTTTTTTTTGCCTTGTTATTTATTCTATTAGTTGCTGATGGAAAGGTGCTAAGATTTCTGATTGTGGAATTGTCTATTTTTGTGTTTAATGCTATTTTTACCTCATGTATTTTGAAACACTTTCATTAGTTGTATGCACATTTTTATTGTTAGGCCTTCCTCTATGAACTGACCCTTTTATTATAATGAAATATTCCCCTTTATCTCTGATAACACTTTTTGTCTCATGTATTAGTTTCTAAGGATTGCCGTAAAAAAGGCACCACAAACTTGGGGTTTATTATTTGAAAAAAAAATTTTTGATATTTATTTATTTATTTATTTATTTATTTATTTATTTATTTTTTGAGAAAGAGAAAGAGAGAGAGAGAGAGCACAAGTGGCAGAGGGGCAGAGAGAGGGAGAAAGAGAATCCAAAACGGGCTCTAGGCCATGAACTGTCAGCACAGAGCCGGACGTGTACTTCGAACCCATGAACCGTGAGCGCATGACCTGAGGTGAAGTTGGATGGTTAACCGACTGAGCCACCCAGGCGCCCATTGGTGGCTTAAAACAATAGAAATGTATTCTCTCTTAGTTCTGGGGGCTAGAAGTTCCAACCCCAGGTATTGGCAGGGCCATTCTTCCTCTGAAGGCTCCAGGCCTTTCTTTGTCTCTTCCGGCTTCTGTTGGGTGTTCCTTAGCTGGTGGATGTATCAATCTGAAGTCTGCCTCTGCCATCACATAGCCGCCTTCTCTCCATGTGTCTCTGTGTTCAAGTTTCTCTCTTTTTATAAGGACATTGGTTGTTGGATTAGAGTCCAGCCCAATCCACCATAACCTCATCTCAACTTGATTACATCAGCAAAGACCCTATTTCCAAATAAGGTCACATTCACAGGTACAAGGGGTTAGGGCTTCAACATCTTCCTGGAAAACACAACTCAACCTACAACATCTTGAAATCTATTTTGTCTCATATTCATATGGCCACTGCAGCCTTCATATGCTTTCTATTTGTGTAGTATAGATGTATTTTTCCATTCATTTACTTTGAGCCTATTTGTGTCTTCAGATTTAAAGTGTCTCACTGGTAAACAGTAGTTTTTAAAATCCATTCTGATCATCTCTGTTGACTGAATTGTTTAATCCATAATATTTGATGTGATTGTTTGTTTGGGTATGTCTGTCTATCATTTTATTTTTTGGGTTTTTTTTTTTAGCCGTATCCTCTATTTTTTAGCCTACATTTTTCATTCATTGCCTTTAAAACTATTTGAATGTTTTAAATTCTATTTAAATTTTCTTACTGGCCCTTTGCTATTCTTCTCTGCATATTTTTCTTAGTGGTTGGCTAGTAATATACAATATATATCCTTAACTTTTCACAGTTAACATGGTAGCGATTTGTGTAATAGGTGGAAAACTTGCAAATGCATAGAACCATATCCTCCTCTGCTCCGTCCTTTGTGTTGTAGTTGTTATGTGTATTACATACATCTATATTATAATCCCACAAGACAATGCCATACTCTTTGTTCTAAACAGATTTTTTTAATTAAGAGAAGTATTTTCAATTTCTTAGGGGTGTGTGTGTGTGTGTGTGTGTGTGTGTGTGTGTGCTGTAATCATTTCTAACACTCTTCATTCTTTAGTGAGGATCCAAATTTCCATCTAGAATCTTTTCCTTTTAGCCTAAGGAATTTCCCTTAGCATTTCTTATAGGGCAGATCTGTGGGCCATAGTCTCTTAGTTCTCTTTTATCTAAAATTGCTCTTATTCTGCTTTTATCTTTGAAGGATAGTTTTGCTGGATGAGATATTCTGGATTGATAGTTTTTCACCCCCCCAGCACTTTAAAGGTAATACTTAACTCTCTTCTGGCCTCCACAGTTTCTGATGAGAATTCATTTTTTTAATTGGATTTTGTTTGTAATGTATATATATGCAATGTGTATTTTTTCCCCCTGCTTTCAAGCTTTGTTATTTATCTTTGCTCAACAGTGTAATTATCATATATTTCAACATTAATCTTTATATCTATTCTAACTGGTGTTGAGCATCTGGAGTCTCTACATTTCTGGTTTTCAACAAATTTGGAAAACTTTTGAATATTATTCCTTCAAATATTTTCTGCCCTGTGCTTTCTTTCTTCTTCTTCTTCTGAGATTACCTGTATGTGAAACCATCTGATGTTATCTGAGAGGTCCCTTGTCCATTTTTTTAAATCTTTTTTCTTTTTGTTCATCTTCTTAGATCATTTAATTGACTTTATTTTCTAGTTTACTCCTCTTTTACATCTCCATTTAGTTATTGAGTGCATCTGGGAATTTGAAAATTTCAGATATTTTATTTTTTAGTCCTAGAATTTCCACTTTTTTTTGGTTTAAATATTCCTGCTGAGCTTCCCTGTGTTTTCATTCACTGAGAGCATATTCTACTTCATCAAGAAGGAAGGTACCTGTTAGTTTCAACATCTGGTTCACTCGGGGTCAGATGTGGTTCATTTTCTTTTCTCCCGAGAATGTGCTACATTTTCTTGATTTTTCCTATGTCAAGTTATTTTGCAATGTATCATGTACATTATGAATGTGAAGTTGTGAAGATTCGGGTGTGCTGTTTTTCTCTAATGTGTGTTGTTTGCTTTGCTTTAGCAGGTAAGTGTCTTGGCTAGGCTTGAACTGTAGAACTCTTTCTCTTTAGGCAGCAGCTCTGCTCCTGGTTTAAGTCCTTTGCTTCAGCTGGGCTGCTTTGTTTGCTCTGCACAGGCGTGGTTCAGAGGTCAGCCTGAGACGTGAGTAGACTTAGTTTAGGGATCCTTTGTCTGTCTCCTTTCTCTTCCCTTCCATTCACTGGAGTAACCGTTCCCCAGCGTCACTTTCCTGATCCTACTAACTGGAAGGATTGTGGGTTTTCCCATCAGTGCCCTCACCACCAGGCTGCCAAATGCCAAGTGGACCACATTAATCCCAGACTGAAAGCAAGCAGAACTGGGGAACCTATCTCACAGCACTCCTTTCCTCCAAGCACTTATTCCCCACAAGGGTCTTTCTGTTTCTGTTCACTCTCCAGTGACTTCAGGTATTTGCCTTTGAATTTTCTTTTTTTTTCCTGTTTATTTATTTACTTTGAGAGAGAGAGAGAGAGCACACAAGCAGGGGAAGGGCAGAGGGAGAGAGGGGGGTAGAGAGAATCCCAAGCAGCCTCTGTTCAGTGCAGAGCCTGACATGGGGCTCAATCCCCACAGCCCTGGGGTCATGACCCGAGCTGAAATCCGGTCAGAGGCTCAATCAACTGAGCCACCCAGGCACCTCTTGCCTTTGAATTTTATGTAGGCTTTACCATTGTTTCCAGAGGGAAAGAGCATCCTCTGGTAAGGACTTAACTCGGTCATTAACAGAAGCTAGAAACCCATTTGGCCTGCAGTATTGTCTCTAACAGTAAAGAGCTGGAAACAACTTGAATGTCCACCAGCAAAAGACAGTGGTACATCATCTTCTAGAATACTATGTAGCTGTTAAAAAAGAATAAGATCAATCTAACTACTAAAAAGGACACATCTCCAGGACATGCTCCTACTTTTCAATGTAGGAACCATGTTTCAAGGTTCGGAACCATACGTATAGTCTGTGAGGTGCCTCCCTGATCCCCTTTCAGGATCAGTGCATGTGTTTCTCTAGCTGCTGAGGGATCACAGTGCAGTCCCTTCCTAGGAATTACCATTTATATTCTTCCACCTGCCACCCAACCCACTGTATGACTATTTCCATGTTGGTTCTAAGAGGCCACCTGTAGCCTAGAAAGAAGAATGAAACATCCCATCTTGGCATGGGAGACACGGAGAGCACCATTTGAGCTAACTGGTCATTTCCAGTAACAACCATTCTTTGAGATTCCCCTGAGCCTTGTAGATTACACCGTGTCCATGGACTAATTGGAGGAAGTTTAAGAAGAGAGTAGAAGTAGGGAGCATGGGTGGCTCAGTTCATTGAGCGTCCAGCTTTGGCTCAGGTCATGATCTCATGGTCCCTGAGTTTGAGTCCTGCACTGGGCTCTCTGCTGTTAGCACAGAGCCTCCCTCAGATCCTCTGTCCTCCTCTCTCTCTCTCTCTCTCTCTGCCCCTCCCCCACTTGTGCTTTCTCTCTCTCTCTCTCAAAAATAAGATAAGCTTTTTTTTTTTTTTTTTTAGAACAGAGTAGTAATGATGAAAGGAATGGAAGAAAGATGCATGGAGAAAAGGTAAGGAGACACGCACTTACATGTGTCATTCGGCAGCCTGACAATGAGCTAGGTCATATCCTTAAATGGAGGTGGAGGCTAAGAACTCTGTCTAAAGTAAAGAAGAGGGTATAGTGAGGGGCGGGAGGGTTACAGTGAATTGCATGGGTCAGTTCCCCCCAAGGTGTGAGATTCTTAATAAAGGAAATCTTTAAAATGCTGTTAAATATTTTTTAAAAACAAATTTGTTTTTTGTAAATAGCAGTATTGTAGATAGATCCTTAATTTTTTTTCTAATTTCCATTATAATTTTTTAATGTTTATTTATTTTGAGAGAGCACATGAAAGCAGGGGAGAAGCAGTGAGAGGGGGAGAGAGAGAATCCCAAGCAGGCTCCGTGCTCTCAGGGCAGAGCCTGATGTGGGGCTTGATCCTTCAAACCATGAGATCATGACCTGAGCCAAAATCAAAGGTCAAATGCCTAACAGACTGAGCCACCCAGGTGCTGCTGATTTCCATTAAAATCATTTTTTTAAATTTTTGATATATTAATAATAATAATAACAGCAAAATTGAAAAGAAGATTTCTTTTTCAAGTGAGCCCCTTTTTATCCTAACTTGATGTTACAGAAAAGTTTCGAACATATGCAGAGGTAGGATAGCAGGTCAGTCCTCACGTGTGCATCACCCAGTTTCAACCATTAGCCTCTATTTGCCAATCTTGCATTGTGTATCCCCCTCATACTGGTTGTGGAGCTGTTATCTCACCTCCAAACCCACCCCTGCATGTTCTCTTTGAGATGCTGGGGGCTGGGGCTCTTCAAACCTCATTCCAGTTTTGTACATGGACTGCTGGACTCTGCCCATGGCAGGTGCTACAGGGAGACGGAGGCTGGAGGAGGAAGAGGGGACCTGCCTCTTCCTGTTTGCGTCCTGCTAATACCACCCTGCAGTGCCACTTTCCCCCAGTGGCAGTCCCTTCCCAGGGTGACAGTAGTATCTAGCTGTCATTTTTCTGACACTCACACAATAAGCTTCACCATTCTTCCCAAAGGCACCAGCCCCAGGAGGTCAGAGAACTCAGGTCCCCAGCCCTTCCTGGAGCTCAGACTCTGTGGTTTTCTCAGAGTTCTGTGTCCAGCTGAGTGGGGAGCTTCCTCCAAGCCTCTAGGTCTTGATAATTCCAACCCCTTCCCTTGTTTCCCAACCCAAGGGCAGTAACTGCTTCCTGAAGTGGCTACTTCCATGATCCCTTTGATTCTCTTCGCTTGTCAGCGACCTGGTTAATAATCCCTTATGTTAAATTTCCTGTTACAATAAATGGTGCGATTTCTGTCTCCATCATGACTGCTTTTTTCCAAAGTATTTAAAGAGCAAATTCAGGCATTATGCCATTTCATCTGTGATGTTTCAGGATGTATCCCCAGCTTAGGAACATTTTTAAAAGTTTACATAACCACCATGGAATTAACAAACTTAACAAAATTATTACAAAAATCTCATGATGCTATCTGAAAATTAGTTTGCATACACATTTCTTTGATCTTCCTAGTGACTTCTGTGATCTTCATAAGCTTCACTCGCAGATGCCCGTGGGATGTAGGGAGGGGACAGAAACAAGGGACATGGGAGGATGGTTACTGCACCAGGTGTAAATTCTGGAAGAACTAGAAAACTCCTTTAGTTGTTGCTTATATTAGGGCTCTACTTGGGGTAGAAGGGAGTCCTGGGAGAAGACAGGCACTTTAAGGGCAGAACAGGGGGCAGCGGGAGGCCCTGGGAATCAAATAGCAGGATGCAAGGGTGTTGGCCAAAGCCAAAGTCACCTTTGGGCACTGCCTCGTCACCACAAGCCTGTCTGAAGAACCTGAGTGAAGGAAGTCTCTTCAGTTCACAACTTCGCTGAGAAACGAAGCTGGAAAGGGAGTCCAAGGATAGGGAGAACAGTGACACGCATAAACAGAGTTGAACTGGATGCTTCGTTCAGTTCATTCCGTGATAGGAATGCTACTCCGGGCAGGGTGCACTCAGCTGGCTGGACCCTTTCTCCAGACACAAATCTTCATTGCTTTCCCAGGAGAAACATCGCCATGGCCAAATGGCAGTTTGCATAATGAGAGTTTCAGTGATTTATTTATCTTCCCAAGATTGTCCAAACATAAGACACTTAATTGGACTTGTCTAAACACTGTCAGTCACCCGTAGCCTTGAAGACCTCCTTAGTCTGTGTTCAGAACATAACTAAAATTAACGACATGAGAAAGATGGCAAAACTCTGATCTCTGGTAGAGGCAAAAGGGAAAGTTGTGAAAAATGACGGCATGTATCTCGTAGCTGTGCTGCATTACATTTTTGTTGTTGTTTATTTATTTTTGAGAGAGAGACAGAGGATGAGCAGGGGAGGGGCAGAGAGAGAGGGAGACACAGAATCCGAAGCAGGCTCCAGGCTCTGAGCTGTAAGCACAGAGACTGACGCAGGGCCCGAACCTACGAACCAGGAGATGGTGACCTGAGCCAAAGTTGGATGCTTAATAGACCGAGTCACCCAGGTGCCCCAGTGCTGCGTTATATTTCAGTTGCAAGGGAGGAGGTGAGAGTGGACCCACAGAGCAGAAAGACATAAGAAGATTGGTCATTTTCTTATGAATACTTACGGCCCTCTTGAGCCTCCAGGCATCCTCACAGCAGACTGGGCAAACTTGGGAGTGTAGGGAAATGGAGGCAGTTTTAGACATTCCGTGCCAATCAACGCGAAACCATTAACTACAGTACTCTATTTTCATATTATCATTTTCTCGTATCAACATAGCTATTACTTACGTAGCTTGGTTAGAATAGTGCAGAATATGTCTCTTGATTTTGAAGTCCCAGGCTACCCCAGAATTTATTTCTTGGTGACTTCTCATGAATTTTATAGGTTCAGTAACTGTGCAAGCCCCTACTTTTGCAAATCAAGGTGGACTGTCTTTAATCCATCTACAGCGTTCACCAAAAGACCAGGAAAGGTGAAACCGACATTCTACTGCTCTGCTGCTTTTAGTGATAGGAACTAGTTAAGTCAAACTCCCTAGGATCTCAGTTTCTTCATCCATGAAATGGAAACAAATATGAACACTTGCCTTATTTTCCTTATAGGGATGTGACAGGAATGAATTGAAGTAGGGTTCTTTAAAAACAGGGAAAAACTATGTATTTGGGACGTCTCCTCAAAAGTCTTAGGATTGCTTCTGCTTATTGACCTTAGGAAGTTCTTCAACCTTGCCTTGCCAAAATTTAGCCCAAGGAGTAATGAGATGGATTCCTTTTCCCATCTCTCTCAGAAGAAAGCTGTGGAAGAAAGGTACTAAATGGGAAAAGCTTTGTACGTCCTAGGTTCCTTCTAAAATTGTCACCAATCGTAGCAGCTGAAAAGTCTTCTGATCTTATCAGAACATGTGCACCATTCAGGTAAACATAATCCTTCAGCTCCAGGCGGCAACCACTGTCGGTTGAACTTGGTACCTTCTCAGCTGTGCGAGTTTTTCAACGTACAGGAGAAGCCAGCCTGAGTCCCTTTGCTGTTCTCGTGTAAGTCTGTCTGTTGCTTTCGCATCTCCATAGCCCCAAAGCCCTGTTGGGGCTGGGTTGGAGCTGGGTTTCTGCATGCCTACCCTTCAAACATTCCTTCTCCCTATCTTAATTTCCCATATTCAGCTCTCCTTGCAGCCAAAGTGGGTTAATGCAAACTAACCTGTTTTATGATGTAACTGGGTCGTGTTCTTTGACTTTAAGGCAGATGGCACTCCGGAGTCTTCTGTGTGCCGTGTCCAGATCTGAAAGCCTGATGGAATGGAATCTGTGGACTTTCAGTTTCATAGTATTTGTTGATACATTACACCCACTGTGTCTTTTTTTTTTTTTTTTTTTTTTTTTTTATTATTATTTTTAGAGAGAAAGCAAAAAAGAGTGAGCAGGGGCAGGGCAGAGGGAGAGAGAATCCCCAGCCGGCTTCACACCCAGTGCAGAGCCCGACGTGGGGCTTGATCCCACAACCTTGGGATCATGACCTGAGCTGAAATCAGACATCAGATGCTCAACCGACTGAGCCACCCAGGCACCCCTGGACGTGGCTTTTGATGGTCTTTGTGGTCACTACGTTATTAGCTAGTGGTGTTCTCTGGAAGCAGCACTGGGTTTCAGTTTTCATAAATGTATCACCAAAGGGCATGGAAACAGCCAAAAGCTCTGGAAAAATTGCTCAGTTTCACTTTCCAAATCTCAAGCAAACGCACCTAATTATTGAAACCTCATTCAGATCTAAAACCCCAGCTGCCAGAGGTTGTGGAAAACAGAGACTTCAGCTTTTCGATCTTGCCACACAGCCCTGTCCTCCCTGTCAGCTCTCTTGACCTTTCAGCAGCATTTGACATGGCTGACTGCACCTTCTTTCTCAAAGTCCTTTTGCTTTGCTTCTGCGATCCAGGATTCTCCTCCATTTCCACCACCTTTCTGGACCTTCTGTTCTCAATCTCTTACAGTTTTCTTCCTCTGCCCTTTCCTTAAGGGATGGTATTCCTCATATTTATGAATCAGGCCCACTTTCTTTTCTGATCCTCTATGCTTTTTATTTTTAAAGATAATCTCACCTGTATCTTACTAACTATCCGTGTTTCCAGGTACCATCTATTTGCTGTTAACTCTCAAATTTACATTTCCAATGCATATGTCTCTTTTGAGTTTCAAACCTGTATAGCCAAGTCCCTACTGAAATTGTGAGTCCCAAAGGGAAAGCAAATCCAACGTGTCCTATTTTCTCTCAGAATGGACCATTTCTCTGTGTGCGCATCATCCAAGGAGTAATCCAACCAGAACCTTCATGTTTCAGAGGATTCTGCTTTTTTTTTTTTTTTTTTTTTACCTGGTGACTGGCTTCCAAGAGACAGGAAGCGGAAACCGCCACGTCAGTTAAGGGTGACATCTTACAAGATGTCTTACTGGTGCACCATAACTTCTGCTAATTATATTGCTCAGAATTCACCTAGACTCAATACAGTGGGAAAACTGACTACCTCATGACAGGGGAGTGGCAAGTTCATATCTGCCACAGTGAGATCAGAAATCAAATCCAGGCTCAAGTCACTGCAAACCCAGAGCACTTAACCCTGAAGCTGTTGCGCTTCATGTGTTCAGAAAACCACTCCGTTCACTTCTGGAAAATAACGGAAATAAGGGAATATCGGTTCTTCTCCGTCATTGGCTAATTGCTCATTCACTTATTCATTCACTGGTCTTTGCAGCAAGCCCGAGCGCTGTTTGAGTGCACGCGATCACGAAGAGAGCAGACGAGTCGCCGGTCTGCTGGAGCTGGAGTCCACTCTTTCACCATTCGCACAAATAGTTTCATTTTGAATCGGTGGCATCAGAATCGGTTGTTTGTAAGGGCAAGGCGTGATCAATTTTTGATCCTAAGGGATGCTGACATGAAGCTCTGCAGGGAAGTAACTGAAGCATGACCCAATCGAAGTTTATAGCATCACAAAATATTTAGATCTCTTGGTGTGGCATGTATACAGGGGGAAGATAGTACATTTTAAATATTTACAGCTGATAAATATTTTTTCATGCTGTGACAGTACTTGACACACAGCAGCTTGTAGGAAAAAATGCTTGAATGCAGCACGCGAGTGAATTAATTTCACATTCTGTCCTGGGGTTAAACTGTGGCACCGGCTAAATGGCCAACAGTCGGCAGGCCAATTGCCAAAACAATCAATTGGATCACTGTGCAATCCAGTTGCCTCGTTAAGACAATCGAAACAATAACAACCAAATCAGATTGACTCTATGGAAATCTAATCAGTTGCCCGACGATCAGATATAATAGCTCTCCAATCAAATTAATTTTATTTTATTTGGTTGATTTAAGCGACATCGGCACAACTTTCATGGGTTTCTGTTCTTTCCTCATACACAACATGACATAATCTTAGCATTTGGAGGGATTCTTAGAGACATCGGTTCTATACTTCTCCTATGGGAGGAAAGGGTAGGCAGTACAGCCACTGGGTAAATGTGGTCTCTCTCTGGAGTGCTCAGTGTTTATCTTCAGATTTGGAGGGTAATACATGTACATATTTAAACAGGTACAAATGTATCGTGGAATACGTATTAGTCGGGATAGATTAGATTATGCTCCAGTATCAAAAAAACTTTCGATCTCAGTGATTGAAGACAGCAAAGCTTATTTCTCATTCCTGCAACAGGTCCCCGAGGGGCACCCCCACGAGGGGCAGCTGGGGCCGGTGTTCCACATTGTCCTCATCCCAGGATCCAGACCCATGGAACGGACTCTCTGTAGAGCTTTGTGTATTGTCTCAGTGGAGGAAAAGACAACGCATAAATCATGAACTAGATCTTGACATGCTCCCCTGTCATTTCCTTTCATACACTTCATTGGCCAAAGAGTGTCATATGGAGCCATCCATCTTCAGAGAGGGTCAGGGAGATGCAATTCTGCGGTGTGCCCAGAAGCATTAGAACTATTTGGTGAACGATATTCATGTCTACCACGGAATTGGGTGCAAAGCTCTTACGAACTTGAGGATGAAACATAAGACTTTGAAGAAGTTTCTTGAAACCTATGTGCGCACACTAAAACGATTAAATACGAGAATCCTAGAAAATGATGCATGCTTGCCTGAAATGTCTTATTTTTTCTTAAAATATACGACACATAAATGCATACATTTTATGAATATTATAGAATAGATACATCACATATAAAATATGTAAGTATATATTTGTGCCCTTACCTTGTGATGTTGGTCTAAGGGGATTTCTATGAGAGTGGTTTCCTTTACTGGATTTTCTTATTGTCTGATATCCCTGTGTGCCTGGTCTTTGTGAGAATCTAAAGCCACCAGCAAAGCAATCTAAGTGAAAAATCTGTCAAGATGTTTTACAATTCTTCTACTGTTGTCTCTTCCACGTGTTATTTGGAAGCAATTTGCAAATGCAAGTGACTTGCATTTCTTAAATATTTCAAAAGTTTTTACTTAGCTTTCCAGCATTCACTGTCTATTTTTAAATTTTTTTAAAATGTTTATTTATTTTTGAGACAGAGAGAGCACGAGAAGGGGAGGGGCAGAGAGAGGGAGACAGAATCCGAAGCAGGCTCCCAGCTCTGAGCTGTCAGCACAGAACCTGATATGGGGCTCAAACCCACAGACCCCGAGATCATGACCTGAGCCAAAGTCAGATGCTCAACCGAACCACCCAGGCGCCCCTCACTGTCTATGTTTAAATATTTCAAACATAAAGATAAAAATCCATCCTTGCATATTTACCGCCTAATCGGTGTAGCTTTCATAGAAACAACAGCTCCATTTCCTTCTGTAGTCATAATCTATGCATTTAAAGAACATTTAATTAAATCATATAATTATAATAAGACAAGGCACACACAGATTTGAGGATGGTACAACTCAAGTGTCAGTAACAGAAATAAAGGGCATGCTGGAGAGGACACAGGCCACTGGCCTTAACCATTCCTGTACATCAGATAGTGCATTTTATTTATTTATTTATTTATTTATTTATTTTTTTTTTAACGTTTATTTATTTTTGGGGCAGAGAGAGACAGAGCATGAACGGGGGGGGGGGGGGGGGCAGAGAGAGAGGGAGACACAGAATCGGAAGCAGGCTCCAGGCTCCGAGCTGTCAGCCCAGAGCCCGACGTGGGGCTCGAACTCACGGACCGCGAGATCGTGACCTGAGCCGAAGTCGGACGCTCAACCGACTGAGCCACCCAGGCGCCCCAGATAGTGCATTTTAAATAACAAATTAACAAATGGAGAGTACCTGCTGATGATTAGGAAAGTGATTAGTTAAATGAACTTGTACTAAACTTTGGTGGAAAAGTTTAGGAGTGCTATCCAGGATCTTCATATTGTAATTAATGATCCTGAAACCCACAGGCTGTGAACTACTTAGATTCATTCATTCATTCATTCATTAGTTTATTCATTGGTCCATTCAGAGGCAGTATAGTATAATATAAGAGCATGGATGCTGGCATCAGATTTTGTGGGTTTGAATTCCAGTTGTGCTATGTGAGTTATAGCCAATTTCTTTGCTTCTCTTTTTCTCAGTTTCCCCAACTGTAAAATGGAGGAGAACAGGACTTACCTCATAGGGTTGTTGTGACGATTGAATGAAATAATGGGTGTAAGTTGTGTAAATGTTAAATTGTTTTTAAGTTTATTAATTTTGAGAGAGAGAGAACGCAGGGGGGAAGAGCAGAGAGAGGGAGAGAGGGAGAATCCCAGGCAGGCTCTGCACTGACATGGGGCTTGAACTCATGAACCACGAGATCATGATCTGAGCGGAAATCAAGAGTCAGAGGGTTAACTGACTGAGCCACCCAGGCGCCCTTGGAAAATGTTAAGATAAACACACTCATTTGACGAGTAGTTGCTGAGCACATACCACGTGGCCTGTATTGCCTTAGCTGTTGGAGAAAGGAAGGTGAACAATCATAACACAGTTAGCTCTCTTGAGTAGTTGATACCTCTAATGTGAGAAGACCAGTATCACACAGTAGGCTTTGAAACAATTAGATACAACTTGCTTACTTTCTGTGAGGAAGTACAGGGTGGTAGGAATGGGCCTTTCTATATTCTCAGGGATTGGTAGAGTCTGACACATGCTAGGTGCTCAAGAAATTATTTCTGGAATTAATGAATAAATAATGACTTACCCGAAGAATAATTCCCATTTAGTGGATGACAAAGTACTAAAACTAAAGTCATCTAATTTCTAATGTTTCTGAAATAATTTTTTAAGTTTATTTGTTTTGAGAGAGATGGAGTGCAAGCTTGGGAGGAGAAGAAAGAGAGAGAGACAGAGAGAGAGAGAATCCCAGGCAGGATCTAGCAGAATCAACACAGAACCTGATGTGGGGCTCGAACTCACAAAGCCGTGGGATCATGACCTGAGATGAAATCAAGAGTCGGTTGCTTAACCGACTGAGCCACCCAGGTACCACCCCCCCACCCAGTGTTTCTAGTTCACTCAGATGCCTTCTGTGAACAGGTTTCCTAAGATGTGAACATAGATGGCTAGGTTCAGAATTCTAACTTCTGTGTCATGATTACCAGCACTTCTATGTTTATCAAGTTAGGAAAAATGCCAATAGAATATCATACATTTGAGCCACTGTTTTTATATTCTTCAAAAGGAGTTTCTTTATTGGTAGAGGTTTAGTCTTTTGAAATTTGGTATCTTTTGACTAGCAAGGGATGTGACTGAATTGGTAAATCAGTGCTAAAAAGTAAAATGTTTTATCGCTCCCAAACCTAACCGAACAGACCCACCACTTAGGGCACCTCTGAGGGCGTCTCTAACTTTGACGACAAACACCTGTAGGAACACGTGGGCTCTGCAGCCCTCCCGGGGTGGGGGTGGGGGTGGGGGTGGGGGACAGGGGTCAGGATGCACCATTCTGGGAGACTCAGGTTCAGCTGAGGGGTTACCACCTGTGAACACCGAACAAAAAGTTTTAAACAGACAGATAGAACTTTTCTCCAGGTGTAGTTCGTGTTCCCCTGACTTCTTAGTCTGAAAGGCACTGTGTCCGGTTTAGCATCATTGATGACAGCTCAAGAAATCTCCCCCGTGGAAATTGTAGAGAGTGGGCAGCCCCAAACTGTTTCCGTCTGCTTTTACTGCTCTCACCTGTGAGAGCTTCTCAGCTGTGTAAGTTGGACGTGACCGACAAGGGCCAAACCTGTTTCCGCAGCTATGTTTATAGGAACCCCCTTATCTGCTAAGGGTAAGTGCACTTTCGGACACCTCGGGGCAGTGCTTCGTGTCTAGTTTTCTGTGGGCACCCATGGAGGTAGGTGGTTGGCACTATTCAGCTGTTCCGGCTGTTGACAATTCACATGGATAATTAAGCCTTCAAAACTCCATTTCGCTTGTCTCACAGAGTCCGTGTTGTCCTCTCAAAGTCTGAACCACATCTCTCCTTCCTCGACTTATTCTCTGTATCCTTCTTCCTCAATCCCTCTCTCCTCCCTTCTCACTGCCTCCCTCGCTCCTTCTCCCTCTCAGCGCTTTTCTGTTTCTTCTCTTTCTCTCCTTCTGCTCTTCATTCGCCTTTTTCTCTTCCTCCCTCCTTCTGCAACCTTCGCCCGCCTTTGCAAGATCATGCTTCTCTTTCCCCATCGGCAGAAACCTACATATGTAGCGTCTCATCTTCGTCCGCCGCTGCCCCACAGGTGAAGTCACGGAGTTTCTCTGAGGTGTGCCTCCTACACCTGTCTGCTCTTTAGGACCTCAGATCTGGAGATACAGTGATGCCTGTTTAAGGAATAACTGGCAAGAACTCAACAGCTGGCCGAAGAGCTCTCTTGAAGAGAATGCAGTTGATGGTGTGAAGAAGCCCGCGAGGTTGTAGAATTCCCAACTAGCATCCCAAACTGTTGGGCCGACACAAGGACAATCAGAGAAGCCTGATTTAAAGTCAGCAAAGTAAAAACACGGTATTGGATCTGGGAAGAGTTGATGATAGCTCAACTAAGCATTACAAAGTGGGTTTGAAACTTCCTGTGGGAGCCCTGGGTTGGCCTGTCTTCCCACTCTGTGGACTGTGTGCCAGCAAATACATCTCCTTTTCATTTGTCAGCATCCTGCTTCTTGTTAGAGACTGGGATTCCCGGCAATGGGAGAGACCAGCGCTATGCACATCCTGTGCTCCCGCACCGTCTCTGCACACGTGCTTCGGAGATGCCGCTTGTTGTCCCAGCTACCTGGGCGGTGGCTGGGTCCGTTGCAGGGGCAGGTGGTGCCCGAGGACAAGTCCCTGTCTTTCCCTGAGGCAGCTCCCCCATGATGTCTCCCTCCCCTACCCCCCCCCCCCCCAATATTCTTTGTTTTGGACCATTTCCTTTCTCCCTGAGCTTGCCTGGGCGACCGCCCCTTTCATAGAACCAAATAGTTAAGCTTTAGGGGGTTCTGTTCCTCTTGCAGGGGAGTAGTGCTGGGGGAGCCAGCTGGGAGGGACATGAAGGAATGCTGGAAATGATCTCTATTTTGGTCTGAGTGGTAGTTAAGTGAGGGTGTGCATATGTAAATAGTCATTGAGCTATACATTTAAGATTGTACACTTCAGTGCGTGTAGGTTATGCCATAAAACAAAAAATAGAGGAAATCTAGAACTGGCAGATCTGGGTTTGAATCCCCTTAGGGTTGTGTGACCTCTGACTCTTGCGAAGCCTACATTTACCCCTGTAAACAAACATAGATACGGTACCTGTCACATTGGTAGCTGAGCACATGATGGGAAATAAAACACACTCAGCAGCATGTAAAGTGCTTGGTACAGGATTAGTGCTCAATAATGGATTGCAAATATCATCATGGTTGGAGAAAATTATTCTCCGAACATGATAACACATGCAAACGTTTTGGGTTAACACCTCTCCCCACATGTTGGAGCATCTGAACACCATCTTTCAAGGCCTTAACTCAAAGGTGAGACTACAAGTGGGAATTTTAGGCACCGAGGCAGGCTAACAGAAGAAAGTTCTTGGGCAAGGAGCCCGAACGTGCTCTTTAAACCACACCAGCAGGGCAGCCCCAGTCACCTGGCCGGACTGCACAGGCCTTACCTGTGTATCACACCCATTACAGCCACGTGTCTTGAGTCCTGGAGGCAAATTCTGATGAATTCATTTCTGGCAAATAAACTCCACTCATATGCAAAATGTAAACGTCTGATCTATGCACCCTGACACCAATGCTGAGAAACACAGCTATGACTAATAGCGTTATTTCCGCTCAGCCCTGGAAAATCGGAGCCTTCCTGATTCTTTTTCTGCCATTATTAAAATCTGTTTTACTATGACCAGGAAATGGAGGAGACCCCTGGTATTTATTGCTGACCTCTACTTTGCTTGAAACTACTTAGACATCCATAGAACTACAGAGTTCTAGAGCCCTGAGGAGTCTTTAGCATTAGCTTCATCGCTTTACAGATGAAGCAGGAAGAGAAGCAACTTGCACGAAGTTCATTCATCTTCAATAAGGATTTATTCAGTGACTGTGTGCCAGGATTTGCGGTAGAGACCGGATTACATAAGCTGGCGTGGAAAATTTCTAGCTGTCTTCCAGAGCTCTCCCGAGCCAGACTGTAACTCAGATCGGTGCTGCCTGAGATGCATTGGTGCTTCGGTAGAACAGTAATCTAGACTCCAGGCTAAGTTAAATCATCAAGGGAGAAGCGGGGTCACTGCCAGCTGGCATTGCGGACCACACAGGCTTTTTTGTACACAGGTAAGTGTCTATGGCCTGAGCGGGGTAGGGGGACGCCCTCTTCACGGTTGCTTCCCTGCCTCCCTCTCATCACAGAGCTCTTTGGGGCATCGCCTTTGTTTCTTGACTTCCTGAGGTTTAGGTTACTCTGTATAGTCATTCCATTTGGTCACCCACCTAAATGTGCCAGAAAGAGAAACGGAACACACAAGGGGACCAGCCCTAGTCTCCAAACTCCCTGCACCAGGGCCCTGAAGCATTGACTGTGGGGCATTAAACCTCATGCCTTTAGACAAGTAACCTAAGCTAGTGAAGGGCAGGTACACGGCTCCAGCATGTCAAGGGCTGTGGCAAACCAGAGAGAATGCATGCTGCCTAGAGGGACAGTCTGTCACCACTCACTCAGAAGGCTTTTCCATGGAAATTACAGACTCAGCATTGTCACATCTTCAGATTTTTCAAGATAAGTCAGGAATTTTGATGTTTCCCAGGTTTTTGAAATCACCCTGTGGATCAAATAAAAACCAGTAGTTGGCTTCTGGGACAGGCAGGAGGCAAAAGAAGAGGACCCTGGAAAACCTAATACGGAGTTCAGACTTGATCCTACAACACAGGGATGCAAAATGGTACAGCCCATTTGGAACACAGCTTGGTAGTTACTTATAAAGTTAAATACCCGTTTGTCATATAGCCCAGAAATGCCACTCCCAGGTATTTACCCAAATAGAATGAAAACTTACTTTCACACGCACACACAAAACTGAGTTTTTATAACAGCTTTTTCTTATTCACAAGGAAAGATCTGTTCTATATTTTGAATGCCATGGTGGTTACATCACTAGGTGCGTTTGTCAAAATCGCGCACTCAAAAGTGTGATTTTTACTGTATGGAAATGACTCTTTAGTTCAAAGAACTACGGGAAACCATTGGAGGGTTTTCAGCAGGAGAGAAACACTGTCAGCTCTGTGTTTCTGAAGGGTCACTCTGACGGGGGGGGGGGGGGGACGGCAAGAATAGAAATGGGAGCCACCGGGAAGTGGATAGCAGTGGACTACATGAGAGGTGACAGCAGCTTGGACGGTGCTGGCAAAAGTAGGGGTAGAAGAAAGTGAGGATTTGAGACTCACTTAGAAAACAGAATCAGCAGGGCTCAGTAATTCATTAGATATGGGGAATGGGAAAGAGGGAGGTATCAAGAATAATGCTGGGGAATTTGGCTTAGGGGCAACTGCATGGACAGAGGTATCGTTTGCCATAAACGAGTAGGACTTTTGGAGAGGAGGAGCCGGCTCCGGGAAGCACATGGTGCAAGGACATAGGAGATGACAGTGCACTGTCTACACTGGGAGTATGCTTCATGTTTTCATTTGTGTGGTGAGTTTGTTCTGTTTTATTTTAGCCAGGTAACCTCAGTGCCTTCTTCTCGAGTCCTCTTGGCAGCCATGACCCAAAATCATCTTGAGAGTTACCTTTGAGACTTAATGTTCTGTAGCATCCGAATACTTTCAACTTGGTGCTGCCATTTGGCTGGTTAAGACATCGTGTCTATTCAATTTATGTAGGTACAGCTGTACGATCAAGATAGTTATTAGATTAGATGGCGGAACATTCCGCATTCGGGCTATCATTTCCAAGGCAATGAGAGATATAGCAAAAAAAAAATTTTTTTTTCAAAGAAAAATTGGTATGCAAGTCCTAGAATAGACAGCACTGTCTCCCTCATAGAATCTTTAGCACCTGCACATGAATGTGGCTTGGGTGGTTTGGCCTGGACAGAAGAACAATGGGCTTCCCCATTCTCCTTCGCTTGGTCAGCCCCTTCCGTTCCCTGGCCTAGATAAAGCTCGAGTTTGTATCTCCGGCCAGACCACCTTCTGCTGTTTTCACGTGGCCCCGGTTCCGTGTGGTCTGGCCTGGCAAGGAGAAACCCAATCTGAATTAGTGTGGTTCAGTCTGGAGATGGTAGATTTCTTCCAGAACCTTCAAAACTCCCGATGAATGTTGTATCATCAATCCCCAAACATTCTTGTGATGGTAATTGGAAATTCTTGCCTGTATTTATGATAGGGAAGCTGGAATAAAGAGACATTCATTCCAGACAAATCAGCTTAGATTCTAAATGGCAGAGTATTGGTTCCTTACTCTTCCTAAAACATCTTACCCTTGCGACAGAGACGTGTTGCAACTTTGTGGGCTTTCTAAACGTCAAATTCAGTGAAACTGCTTCTTAATGGGTGGCTTTATGAGATGGTTTTGATGTTCTTTATGACCATCCATGTCTTCTGGTTTTCCTGTAATAAGCATGCGTTACCTTTATAATTGGGAAGAACATGAAAGGAACTTATTAAACACAGTGTGCACAGTATGAAACCATTTTTAAAGAAGAATGTACATGTGAGATTATACATCCAAATGTTAATAGCACTCATCCTGTCTGGGAATATGGGCAATTTTTCTGTTTTTCCTCGTGCTTTGTATTTTTCCTCTTTTTTTTTTCTAAGAATCCACATTACTTCTGTAATCAGAAAAAAAAAAAAAAAACCTATTCTTTAAAAAACGTCATGCAGGGGCACCTGGGTGGCTCAGTGAGTTAAGTGTTTGACTTCAGCTCAGGTCATGATCTCCCAGTTCATGAGTTTGAGCCCCTCATTGGGCTCTGTGCTGACAGCTCAGAGCCTGGAGCCTGCTTCCAATTCCGTGTCTTTGCTCTCTCTGCCCCTCCTTTGCTCACACTCTGTCTCTCTCTCAAAAATAAACATTAAAAAAAAGTGCCATGCAGCCTTCTTCTCCTCAGTTAATGCAGTAGGAACCGTGAGGATGAGGAAATCGGGCTTTCAGTTCTGACTGGAAAGTACCTAGCTTAGTGACTCGAGGCAAGATTCATCCAGTGCAATGACCCCTTTCCATGGCTTTAAAGAGAGGTCATAATATTAGTGCAGCCTCCCTCCCTCCCATCAGCGTCAGGTCCCAGTGAGCTGATGCATGTGGGGGCACTTGGAAGGAAGATACTGAGCTGGGTGCCATTGTTGGTCCTGCTGGCCCACAGATACTGTGTTCAATATTACTACGGGAACATGTTGTAATTCAGAGGCACATTATTTTTATTTTGAGGGAAATGGCTAAATCAGTTATTAAACCAATCTCCTATACTTTGGCACTTCTTGCACCGGCTGATGTCATGGCAGAGTGGAAAGCAGAGGAGGTTTGTCCCTATGTGCCTGGGCGTCCTGCTGCCATCCAGGGTCAGGGCAGAGGGATCTGGCCAAGAGCCCGTGGGGTGCGGGAGGCCAGGGTGCCGCCAGCTCTAGGACAGGGCTGGCCCCCCATTGGCCGGGCAGAAGCCCAGCTTGAACGAGGATTCTAGGAAAGCCGCAGAAGCTGCCCCTCTGAGTCTTGTTGGCTGCCATGCCTGAATCTTCCACAGACAGTCAGACCCTCTGACCAGCGAAGCCCAACTCTTGGCTGCACGCTGATAGAAAATCTATGGCTGAGTAAGACGGCTCCATCAAGAGATGGAGAACTAAAACATTGTTCTCTTCCAGTTAAAAGTCATGTAATTAGCAGTGTTCAGTCATATAGTTTTATGGCCACAATGATTCACACAGATTCTCTAGAAGAAGGAAGAAAAATGACCTGGAAAGAACAGCTTATAGATCAACCTGTTCAAATAGAAGAGATTTCATATATATGATTGGTAAGATTTATATTTCTTCAAATCTGTAGTTTTACTGAGCGTTTAAAAATATATTCTCTTGGGGCACCTGGGTGGCCCAGTTCGTTAAGCATTTGACTCTTGTTTTGGGCTCAGGTCATGATCTTGTGGTTCATGGGTTTGAGCCCTGTGTTGGGCTCTGCCCTGGAGGTGTGGAGCCTGCTTGGGATTCTCTCTCTTTCACTCCTTCTCTGCCTTTCCCTGTTCGTTCTCTCCTTCTCTCTCTCTCTCTATCTCAAAATAAATAAACTTTAAAAAATATTCTCTTGATATTTCTGTCTCCCCAGGGATGTAAATAGGAATTACATAGTCTGAGAATTCAACTGATTTCAAGTTTCTTCTGCAGCCAAGCACTAGTGAAAGAGGGGAACACTGTTTTCAAAAGCTTATATTATGATGCCCATTTTGTTAAGACTTCTTTATTGTTATATGATTGGTGGATCTAAGAGTCCTTGAATTGCTTTTCTGTATTATACCTGGTTTATTATTCCATATCCCTAAAAGAAAAACAAGCATTTCCCACACTTTGCAAGTAACTTTAGGAATCGTCCTATGGTTAGAAAAGACAAACAAAGCTTAAGCTTCTGAATATTAAAACTGAATGTTGGAAAACAGCTTGAGGTAATTTGATTGCTTAAATTTAATCGATGACTTACTTTAATTACAGTGTTCTCCTTTTAAAAATCAGTGTGACTGAGAAGGACTGCATTTAAGGCAGCCCAGAGAGGTGGCCAGCTCTCTTACTTCTGTAGCACGATATGAAGGAGGATGGTCCTATCGACTCAGGCTCCAAAGCTGAGGGCAGAGGGTGCTAGAGTATCAGTAAGACTTGCTAAGAACTTGGAACGAGTTTTGCCACCTATAGCATATCACCCACCCTCACCTACACACAAAAAAGGCAACAGCAATGCTGTGAGCTTAGTGAGAGAGGATTCCCCTGAGCAGAATATTTCCGCCCCTCTTCCTACTCAAATCGAGTGTGTGATAGGAGCTGGGAAAGGGTTGAAGATATGAGATGTTGACTACTCACCTCCAAACTAGTAGCTTACATAACTACAGAAACCCAAGATGGCTGTGGATTCAGAGGGAACTCTGAGGGAAGTTTGACAAGTATTGTCTAGAGTTGGCAGGGCACAGAGTCTGCAAAGTCTGAAGGGGAAATATTGATAGACTTGTCCCCAGTGTAGGGTGAAGAGAGAGGCCAAAGGGACAGCGAATAACACTTCCATCTGTTGCAGGCAGGGGTGGGTGTCACCCTGTCCTCTGTGGGTCAGGGAGGACACCTCAGATGAAAGCCAGGCTCTGGTTGCCTTGAAAGGACCCCACCCAAAGGGTCTGCCCATGGGGACTAGACAAACCGGCAGAGACTGATGGGTCAGCTGTCCTATAGGAGCTAAGGGGATCGTGAGTGGTCAGCCAGGGGATATTACTCTCTTCAGGGAGATGTCTCCAGCAAGGAGGTCTCCAAAAATCAACAAAAGTGATGTAAGAAAGAAAAGGCCGTGGTTTGTCAAGTAGTGGACGCCATGACCATATTGCTCCAATGCTGGTCAAATACAGCTTTTTGCCTCTCTGCCCCTCCTCCCTCTCCTTGCCCTAGTTCTGGAGTAGTTAGAAGCAGCAGAGTAAGTTGAGGCGAGGGTGTTTTAGGGTAAGTAAGGAACTGGTCCATACCCACCTCCCTTCTTTAATTCAAGTATTTGAGTTTGGGTCAGGCCTGAACGGGGGAGGAGGTGCGCTTTGAAAATATACAGGAGATTGAAGTTTTGTGTTAGATGAACTGGACTTTTTAATATTTGAAAATGAGAAATCCTTGATATCTGACCGACTGAAAAAGACAAGGGGTCTGTCTGAGGTACCACCAAGCTATGAGGAAGAGAGATCCAGCAGAGGCAGTGGGTGGGTTAAAACCGAGTTTGTTCCATGACGCTCTAGCCCCTCAATAGTTCACTTATCTGAGCAAGGATTCCAGAGAAAGGTGTCTTTGCGCACTGCATGCGGTCTTGGTACTCGGCGTGTAAAAATAGTCGCTTTATTTCTGTAACACACCTGAACTGACCTCTATCTTTGATAACCCGATCTAGCCTATCTCTGGAGTTGAAGAGCTCCTGTCTTCTGCTCACTCTGCAGAGATTTTGATGGGAAGAGCTGTGTAGATAGTCAGCTTAAGAATATAGAATTCAGAGGGGCATGCTTGAATGTAGGATATGCATTTTCTAGTCAGCGAGCAAATCACTTAACCTTTTTAAGCCTCAGTTCCTAACTCTGTAAAATAATAGTGATGCTTGACCATGAATCTCACAGAATTGCTATGAGGAGCGAATCAGAGAGTGGACAGGTTAGATTTATGTGGACTGGACTCTGGAATGAGTTCCTAAAATGACCCCAGTTTCAGGAGCTGCAGAAGCTTTGACGCTAAGTGACTGACGTATCCCAGAGGGCACCCCATGGTTGATGAACTATTTTTCTTCCCTTTATTGAATATCGCAATGTAAAGTCTGTGGTAGAATAGGTCAAAATATCGGTTATGACTTAATTAGCTTAAATATGTGTCTATATGACATTTAGGTTAGTATGATGATTATCCCTATGGGCTTATTTGTTTTTATAGCTATGCACACTTTTCATTCTTGAGAACCCCAAGGAACAAAATGTTATTGGCATCCTCTCCAGCAACAAAGAACAGCTGCATCTGTTTGGGACATTTCCCAGGCCGCTCCTTCCTCCATGTGTGAAGGATACCGTTGATCTGTCAACCCAGCCCTGAAGAGGGAGCTTGGATTCTCACCAGCCTCCTTTGCCAGCACTCATGCAGCTGCTGGGTAAGCCAGGTGGGTACTCTACTGGGTTTTACAACCCACGGCGGTGGCCCTAGGTGAAGGGAGCTCCACCTGCCCTGGGCCTTTCCTCTAAAGGACACAGGGGTGACACGGAGCCACAGTGGAGGGAAGTCCTGGAATATCCCTGCTTCTACAAGCACTGATCTCATTCTGACAACCGCCGCCATATATAAAAGGATCAGACTGTTAAAGCTGGAAGAGTCTTCAGAGAGTTGAGTGGGTCTCCACTCTGGCTGCCTGCTAGAATCTCCTGAGGAGATTTTGAAAAAACTTGATGCCCTACTCAGCCTCGATTCTGATACTCTGATTTAATTGAATTGGAACAGGGTTCTGGCAGTTGGTGCTTTATAGACTCTCTCCAGGGTTGAGAACCATTAACGTCAGGACTAGAACCACTGTCTCAATTCTTCATTCAGATAATTGAAGATAACATGGCTTTGGACTTAGACATCTTTGAATTTTGAATTCTGCCTCGTTTACTCATTAATGAAGGCCTTGAACAAACTCTTGAAATTCTCAATTTCCTTGCTAATAAAGGGGAAAAATAACACTCAGAACGTTTTGGGAGAAATTAAGTGTGAAGGCTTATGTCTGTTTTCTGCACTCATTGTAACCAACTTGAAGATAGAGACCATCTGATAATAAAAATAACATTTAATTGAGCAACTCCTATTTGTCAGACATGGCAAGTACAACATTTAAATTATCTCACTTAAGACTCACAAAACAACTGTATATAAGTTAAAGAACAATTTCATGCAATGAAGCAAATAAGACAAAGATAAGTTAACTGTGTATGCCCAGGATCTCACAGGCTACAGCAAAGCCAGGGTTTGAACTCAGATCTTTCTGACTCCAGAGTTTGTTGTCTTAATCAATGCACTATAATCTGTAATATCCCCCTAGCCTGCACTAAGTGTTGTTTCCCTTTCCTGTAGCACAGTGCCTGCCACATGGAAGGTATTCAATAAATATGCAATAAATGGATAAAAATTAAAATATGTAAATGAGTAAGTACCTAGCTCATGGTAGATAATCAGTTAATGTTATTACTCTGTTGATCAGTCTTCTCTGCTAACACTATCAGATAAAAAGGTTTTACCTTCGACAGAAGCTATAAGCAATAAGAAAAATTATAATGTGCCTTCTGTTATTGCCATGACAAAATGAGAAAGGAGACTAGCAACAGATCAATCCCATTCTTTCATATACTGTTAGGCAGGATATGATTTTAACTTGGAGCATGTTGATAGCTCAGATCAGAAAAGCAAACATCAATTCACGTGAGTTTTAGAGTCCCATTAATCCTCCAAATTGTTATTTGGACACTAGCTGTCAGCATATTTTATGTAGTTCCTACATGTATTCTGAACACAGCTGTGCTAAAACTCTGAGGGCTTATTTTAACACATGAAAGCAGCTTGGAATAGTCGGAAATGCATGATATGTGGAGTCAGCAAGCCTGAGTTCAGGTTTTGGCCATCCACTTACCAGCTGTGAAGCTTTAAGCCCAAGCATCTCAAATGAAATATTCATGCCCTAGAGGTTTGGGACATTATGCTGGAAGGTCTCAGAGATTCAGGATAAACACAATGCATTCATTCATTTATTAAGCAAATATTTATTGAATGCCAGGCATTGTATTTCAAGTGAAATGAACAGGACAGATAAGGTCCCCGTTCTCACGAAGCCTTAGATTCTTCAGAAAGACATCATTTCAGATACAGATTAATTTTATTAAAAAAAAAAAAAGATAACGTGAAGTTATTTTTTAAAGGCCTGGGAACAAATTTATTTTGAAAGGCTTGGAAATGGATTATTATTAGTTGCCTACCCAGAATCCACTTTCCCCTTCCTAATGGCCTACTGTTTTCAATTAGGTTTCTACTGTTGTCACGCACCATCCATGAGATGGGCACTGGTTGGCTTAGCCAAATATACTAAACTCCTATTGGTTTGGAGGTAGCCATGGAATCTCAACAGTCCAATCAGTGCTGATCTTGGGCTCTGGCATGCAATCATGGTACCAAAGTTGTTTTAATTGCTTTTCCTCTCAGAACCAGAGGATAAAGATGGAAAGACAAGAACTGCTGGGGCCATTTTGCTGCTAGGATGGAAAGAGCTCAAGGAGGAAGCCAATGTGAAGAGAAGTGTGCAGCTAAGTGGATCCCAGTCTGAGGTGAGCTATCTCTGAGGTTTGCCTCATCACCGAATTTCAATTTATAAAAGCTAATAGATCCCTTCATTGCTTATGGTGATTTGAGCAAACTCTTCTGTTTCTTGCACCAGAGAATTCATAACTGATACAGAAATTTCGTTCCAGGAGTGGGGTACAGTAAAATACAAACCCTAAAATGTGGATTTGGCCGAGCAGAGGTGATGAGGTAAGCAGCAGTGACCTGTTGAGAGTCAGGCCTGAACCTACAAGGCACATAAGGGGAAATAGTAGGAAATATCCAGGGTTTTTGATTACAGAAAGGTCCTACAATAAAGAAAAATCTGACGTGTCACCTGAGTGGCTCAGTTGGGTGAGAGTCTGACTCTTGATTTTGGCTCAGGTCATGATCCCAGGGTCGTGGGATTGAACCCAGCATTGGGCTCTGTGCTGAGTGTCGAGCCTACTTAAGATTCTCTCTCCCTCTCTCTCTTTCTCTCTCTCTCCCTCTACCCCTCTCCCCTGCTTGCATGCCCACTCACTCTCTCTCTCCCCCTCTAAAAATAAATAAATAAATAACGTAATAAAAAATAAAGAAATGACCTTAAGATGAAGTGACCCATCTGAAGGCAGAGAAGGAAGGGTATATGATTTTGCTTAGAAATTCCCTTTTTGGGTATGGCCTGAAATCAAGATGACTAAAATCTAGCAGCGTTGCAAAGACCAAATACTCTACTCCAAGTGAAGTAAAGATAGGAGGTAAGACTAGGGCAAAAGACAAGCCTGACTCTTTAGACCACTCCCCAAAGCTTCCTACAAAACAGTATTCACCTGACAAGGCAAATAAGAGCAGCTATGATGGAACAAATCATTCCACCGCAAGTTATGGTCAGAAACTGTCCAGAAGCAGAAGCCAACCCAAAAGTAGCAGCCATTACACTAAGGCTTTAGGGGATGGTCATACAACAAAGGCTTATTGTTAGACAGTCTAAAGTCCTAGACTTAAATACAATGACTAGAGGCAGGCTGTCTGTTTATGGTTCTTAGCCTATGTCAAAATCTCTTGACGATAACTAAGTTTGTAAAGGAGTTATATTGCCAAAGAAATCCCAATCCTGGACAACCACAGTCCATGACTGTTCAACTCCTAAGACACTCTCAGGCTCTTTGAAGTTACACACAGAAAAGGGGATGCTAAAATTATGTAGCTCCTAGAAAGGGAAACATCTCTAGCTATTTCAGTGAACAAAAAGCCTCCAGGAGAAGAAAACCAGAGGCTGCCAAATTGATTAATCTCTTCCTCTACTGTCAGAGCATTTTCAGACGATGAGGCTGAGAAGAAAAAAGCAAACCCTTTGTACAGCATTTCTAAGCCAGAGTTCTGAGATTCACCCTGATTAGACAATTTAAGTCATGTTCACCTTCAAGTCACATAGTCACCCCAGGAGAATTATGTCTTATGTGTATTGTTGTTCAGGATGTGTCTGTGTTCATGTGTGGGTATGTTTTCCCAATTCTCCTCTTTTATAATAGAGATTTCTTCCACTGTGGTCATCCCTGGTCTTTCTCTGCTGTTATGTACTGGATTTGTTGGTGATTGATAAATCTGTCTTACGCATGCTTTAACCAACCATGAAGAGCGACATCCAGACTGAAAGAAGTCCTGGACTTGGAACTGGATGCAGTAATGAATGATACTTGGATTGTCTATTTTGGGGGATGGAATGATTGTACTTTACGTAGATGTGGATGGACGCTTTTAAAAATGCATGTGTGGGAAGATAGATGTATATAGGTGTTGTGTAGTAAAAAGGGTAGACTGTCTAAAACCACCTGACATGTAAACTAGGATTGAGCAAATAATTTAAAATGGTATGGAAAATGAGAGCCAAGCTTCTCACGGTCAGGGAAAGGAGTTATAAATAAGGAAAAGGGGAAGGCTAGAATGAACTTGGTCACGTTGGAATCAAATTGGAGGTCATCACCATGAACTTGTAATTTTTAATATGTAGATGCATTGACAATAGACCGAGATATCTATCTGCAGAGAAAGCCTAGAAGCCATGACACTCAGTACCAATGGGCACACTAATTGCCCAGATCTTGGTTTCTGGTTACCATTCTCTAACGGAAATTACTAGGGTTCCTTGGAGAAATGGCTGGTTCTAGGTCTGAGGCGGAGAAAATGCAGGATGGGCATGCAGTGTCTTGTGCTGCCAGAAGTAAGGAAGTACGAAAACAGAAACGATGGGGATATGTCAAAAGGATATAGGAGCCTACTTGAAGGGGTACCTAGTGATCAAATCTGGGACAACTTGAACAACAAAATAAATAATGCTAAGAATAGATTATAACCCATAGAATAAAATGAGAATCCACAAACTATACTTACATATACAAACAAATGAGAGAGAAGAAAAGTAAATAGAATTCCACTAATAAACATAGAAAGAGTAATGAAATTAGAAAATCACCATTTGGGGGCGCCTGGGTGGCTCAGTTGGTTAAGCGTCCAACTTTGGCTCAGGTCATGATCTCGCGGTCCGTGAGTTTGAGCCCCACGTTCGGGCTCTGTGCTGACAGCTCAGGGTCCAGAGCCTGTTTCAGATTCTGTGTTTCCCTCTCTCTCTGACCCTCCCCCATTCATGCTCTGTCTTTCTCTGTCTCAAGAATAAATAAACATTAAAAAAAAATTAAAAAAAAAAAAGAAAATCACCATTTGGCAAACACCACAGTAGTAATTGTTTCAGACATAAGTCATTAATAAATGCTAACATTAGTAAACAGAAGTATGAGGAATAGGATATTTACATAATGTCAAAGTATCTTCCCAAAAGCTTATGATTAATTCCAATGGGAAAAATAGTAAGCTTATAATAGAGAAACATGACAAGCCCCAGCTTCATTTAGTGATTTAATTTTCCTTACTGTAATGGTCCAAGTCACTATCATATGTCTCTGATTAGAACACACTCAGATAGGGGCGCCTGGGTGGCTCAGTCGGTTAAGCGGACGACTTCGGTTCAGGTCATGAGTTCGAGCCCCATGTTGGGCTCTGTGCTGACAGCTCAGAGCCTGGAGCCTGTTTCGGATTCTGTGTCTCCCTCTCTCTCTGATCCTCCCCCATTCATGCTCTGTCTCTCTCTGTCTCAAAAATAAATAAACGTTAAAAAAAATTAAAAAAAAAAAAAGAACACACTCAGATAGATACAGCATCACTCTGTGTTATTTGTTCCAAAAAAATATAAACTGAATTTAAATCATGAGCAACCATCAGATGAATCCAAACTGAGGGCCATTCTATAAAATAATTGACCAGCACTCTTTAAAAATGTCAAGATCATGAAAGGCAATGAAAGACAAAGAGAAACTATGCCAGATTAAAGGAAACCAAGGAGACACAATAACCAAATGCAAAGTGTGATCCTGGATTAGGTCTTGAACCTGAAAGAAAGAAAGAGACAGAGAGAGAGAGAGAGAGAGAGAGAAAGGAAGGAAGCAAGGAAGGAAGAAAAGAAAGAAGGAAAAGAAAGAAAGAAAGAAAGAAAGAAAGAAAGAAAGAAAGAAAGAAAGAAGAAAAGAAAGACATTAGTGGAACAGTCGGTGATATTCAAATAAGGTCTGTAGATTAATAACAGTATTGTAGTAAACTTCCTGATATTGATCTTTGTACAGAAGTTATGTTGGATGTTAACATCTGGAGAGCCTGGGTAAAGAACATACAGGAAGTCTTTGTACTAAACTTATAACATACTTGCACATGAAATCACTTCAAAATGAAAAGTTTAACACTCTTTAAATTACATTTTAAAACTTGAAAAAATTCCTCAGCCTTTAAAATGTTTCCACGGTCCCCACTTCTTTAAAATCTTTCCTGATCCCTTAACTATCATAGTTTCATACTTATGTTCTTGTCTATATCCTAATAGTTTCTGTTATGACTCAGAGGCCCGTAGACCAGCAGCCTGTCAGCTAAATTGGGCTCCAATCCTTTTAGGTTTGACCGGCACAAAAATCTTCTCATCCCTGAAAATTTGATTTGTCACAGCTCCCAACTACTCTTTATTGTCTCAGACATCAGGCTAGCTCTATTCATTTATTCATTTAGATTCTGTTTTTTCTTTTTTCTTTTTTTTTTTTTTAGTAGTAGTAGTTTAAACATTTCTACCAAAATCTTGAAGTTTTGTGTAACAAATTAAGCAAAAATATATTTTCATAGATAACTTGACTTCAGGCTGTTTGAATAATCACGTTTGCTGATTCATTGGGTCTGAGTTAATGTTCGCCTGACTTTTATTACATGATGAAAATAAATGCTATTTCATTTTTGACTCAGAAATAGCCATTAGTCACCAAATTCTGAACACTGCTCTTTGAGTTTAATGGCAGTTTAGATCAATCGCCAAATACATGAAAATGAGGAGGTTCAGAGAGATTTTGCATTTATTACTCATTTCTCAGAAACCTGATGGATTCTTGATTTAGAGATTACATCATCTCTTCCAGAGTCTTCCTCCACCCCATAATCCAATCACCTGGGACGTTTTTAAAGTACTGATGTTTAGATGCTACTCTCAGAGATTCAGACTGAATTCTTGTGCAGTAGGACATAGAATTTCTTTTTCTTTCTTTCTTTTTCTGGGTTTCCCAGGTGATTCTAATGTCTTGAGAACCACTTGTTCTCAACCACTGATCTTGTTTTGAGAACTACTGATCTTGTTTTGAGAACTACTGATCTTCCATGGTTGTGTTTGAGGGGAGCGAGGACCTGTTGTCCTAGGGAAAGGGTATTCTAGAACTTTGGTAACTTGACAGAGTTTACCCCTTTCAATACTCCTTCATATGTAGGGCAGCTCACTGAGAAGAAAGTATACATTAACATGTCCTGGGGAGCTTGTTAAGCATGCAGATTCCAGGGTCACACCCTCACATATTCTGATTCAGTGTTTACTGCACACCACACGAATTAGCTGTTAGCTGCTCCATTGAAAGAAGACCTAGAACTCTCTGGGTTCAAAGCTTTATTTCTGAATTGACTTGTTCTGACCCATTCATTTCTCCCACTACTTTGCTTCTTCTTAATCCCACCAACTTCCAAAAGTACTGCTCATCCTCCAGTTTTCATCTTCACTTTTCCCATTATTAGACTTAACTTCTGGCACTTTCTTCTTCTTGGCCCCTCATTAACCATCGTTATGGCCTCCCCCTGTGAATCTGCATTAGTTTGTCTTGGGAAACTGCCCACACATGTAGGCCTGTTCTTCCCGGAGATTTCTCTGCTTCAGAGTCACCTCTCCCACCTTCCATAAGCTAGATTTGCCCCTATTTGAGTTTCGCTGTATCTGCTGGTTAAAAAGCCACCTTAAAACTTGATGGCTTAACACCACTACCATAATTCTATAGGATAGCTGGATGTTTCTTCTAGTCTGGACCAGCTGGGCCAGAGTGGGACTCATTCTCATCTTTGAGACCTCACCTGGAATGTCTCACGTGGGACAGCTTGAGGCCTGTCTCCCCGTGATCTCTCATTCTCCACTAGGTCTCTGGGCTTCTCTGTATGGCAGTGGAAGGCCTCCATGGAAAGAGCAAGAAAGGGCAAGCCCCACTAAGCAAGTGTTTCTTCAAGCCTCTGCTTGCATTACCTCTGTTTG
The DNA here is from genome assembly GCF_024362965.1 of Panthera pardus. NCBI lineage: Eukaryota > Metazoa > Chordata > Mammalia > Carnivora > Felidae > Panthera > Panthera pardus. The sequence continues at coordinate 31,115,224 of NW_026526765.1, read as the reverse complement.
TGTCCCACAGACCAAAGTAAGTCACACGGCCAAGCCCAGAGTCAATATGGGAAGTGGCTACCTAAAGGCATGAATCACTGGTGCCCACTACTCCAAAAGTAGACCACAACGTTTTTCCTAATTCCAATTATTCATTCTCCTGTCATGTGCAAAATATACTCCCTCCCTCTGAGCACCCCTACAAATCTCATTTACCTGTAGCATTAGGCTCCAAGGCCCGAGTCCTGTGATTTCTATCAAGTCCAAATGAGGGTGAATTCCTTGGCTGTGGTTCCTTTGGATTCAGAAACCTGTAAGTGGAAGAGACAAATTACATGCTCTGCGAACACTCAACAAACAATGAAAGATAGGGCCAGGACAATTGCAGTAAATACTTCCCTTCAAAACGGGAATTAAGGGAAGATACACAGCAGGCACAGAATTCATAAGAATTCTGGAATCCCGCCAGGCACATGTTGCCAGGTCTTTCTGTTCTGAGAGCAGGACCCAGTCCTGTCCCTGGGAGTCCCTTCCTGATCCATTATTCCCCATCGTTTTTGGTGTCTCCATCCTGGTTCTTGGCTTTGCCTTCCTCTTTTGCTTAAGAAATAGTCTGTGTTGGCTTCTGAGTAGCTTTCTGAGACAACTTCTTACTAAACAAAACAAAAACAAAAACAAAAAAGATTGGGGGCCCCCAAAGACCATTTTGCAGTTTGTGAAATTTTAGCTCTTTTACTCCAAGCTGGCTATATATTTTGTTGTTGTAGTTTGTTTGCTTTTAATTAAGAGTTTATTTTTTTTTTTTATAATTGTTTTGGGTTCACAGCAAAATTGAGGGGAAAGTACAGAAATTTCTCATCAACCCTCTTCCTCTACACATGCACAGCCCTTCTGTTGTCAACATCCTCCACCAGAGTAGTACATGTGTTACTACTGATGAACCTGCATTGACACATCATAATCATCCAAGGTCCATAGTTTACGTTATGGTTCAGTCTCAATGTTGCACATTCTCTGGTTTGGGGCAAATGTATAACGATACATACCATCATTATAGGCTCAGACAGAGTATTTTCAGCTCCCTGAAGAATCTCTGTGTTTTGCCTATTCATCCCCACCAAACCCTGGCAACCACTGATCTGTTTATTGTCATCTTAGATTTTCCAGAATGTATCGTCTCTTTTTTCAGTACAACTCTCTTTAAAATGCTGTACGTGTTCTATTATTGTCACTTCAGTTGACTACATGCTCCAAAACCACATCCATAAATTCTTTTTGAGACTGGCGTCTCTCTTCTTTGGGCATGTCTGGCTGCTGTGAAGCAATCCCACTAAGATTGTTAGAAGTTCTTTTGTCTACCTGAGATGTTCCCCTGGAAACCATCTTGTAAAACCCGAAACTCAAAATTCAAGAACAAATAAGTTTCAAAACAAAACAAAAGAATAGGAAGGGATTGTTTCTGCAAGGGTAGCAACATAGAAAAAGACCAGGAATTTGCAAGGAACGGATCTGGGACATACAGTTCTCACTGGACACTGTAGAGAGAGATAAGTTGAACCTGTTTAAAGGCACAGGACTGGGAAAACGGCCACAATTTGGCAGCTGTTGTCCTAACGTTCATTCGGTTTCCTGAAGTATTTTTTTATGTAAGATATTGTATGTTTTCAAGTTATTGCATGGTATTTGTCATATATTATTTTAAATGGCTGGATGGTTCTCCATCAAATTAGTATGTCATCCTTTACCATTTCCCTGTAGCATCTTATTTGGGCAGTTTGAGTTTTCTGCTATTAAAATAGCTCTGCTGTCATCATTTTTATACATTTTTACCTTTTAAAAACAGTTTTTAAGTTTATTTATTTTGAGGAGAAGAGAACATGAGCAGGGTAGAGGCAAAGAGAGAGGGGAGAGAGAGAACCCCAAGCGGGCTCCACACTGTCAACACAGAGCCCAATTTGGGGCTCGAACTCATGAACTGTGAGATTGTGACCTGTGCCAAAATCAAGTCAGAGGCTTAACCAACTGAGCCACCCAGGTGCCCCTATACATTTTTTACTTTTGAGTTAATTGATTGTGATGCATTTTCCAACCTTTTAGGAATTGGACCACTGGGTAGTGGTATAAAAACATATCTGAAGTGGCCATTGTTTTCTAGAAGAATTGTACCAGTTTATTACACTGTCATTAGCTTACTTGTTTCCCCGAAGACTTATTATCATTTTTATCGGTTTTCTTTTTTTTTTAGAATTTAGCAGACAAAATGGCATCTCATGTCTTTAATTTCTATTTCTTTAACTTCTAAGTAGACAAGCATCTTTCCTTTTGTTAAATTACTCGAACTAATCTGTGTGTGTGTGTGTGTTGTGTCCTCCAACTGTAGAGTGTAAAATTAACGTTAAGTTTGGCTGAAGACAAAAACAAAAACAATTTGGAACAATAGAAAATTTAACAGTGGCTTTTTTCTTACCCACATGACAGAAGTCCGGGGGCAGACCAGTGCTGCCTGGCTCTCCAAGCTGTCAGGGACCGGGGCTCAGTAGATCTTACTGCTCTGCATTCCTCAGGATGAGCTCTTACCACATGATTTGCATTCCCGTTGGCAGGAAGGAGATGGGGGTGGGGTGGGATAAGCCACTTTCCTTGAAGGACATTTTCTAGAAGGTGCACACCACTCCTGTGTATATTGCATTGGTCAGCACTTAGTTTTATTTCTAAGGAAGACAGAGGGACAAGAGCTATCGTGTTGACCAGCAGCCTCTGCCACACACGGCAAATGTCCACCTCCACCATCTGGGCTGAGTGAGTTACAGCTCTGGGGGGCAGAGAGGGTGTAGTTCAGCAGGAGGAGGAAACGTGGGAAGAGTCCCAGGACTCAGGCTGGCCCGGAGATGGCTGTGTGGGGGTGCGAAGATGCCACGCGTGGGAAGTCGGGTTCTGTGTGGTCCCGGCCCCTTCCCAGGCTGAAGTCTTAGCCTTCTCTAATGGACCTTTCAAATGGACCCCAGATTCCATCATTTTTCAGGGTCCTGCTCACATCTCAACTCCTCCAGCAGCTTTCCCTAACCAGCCCAAGAACTTAGTACTCATTTGAACTGAGACACCAAGACAGGTCTTGTTATCATCTCTGTATGTGTAGTTGACTCAAAGGGATTACAAATTTATGAAGAGTAGGCAGAGCACCTTATGTTTTTCAGTGGCCAGCACCCTCTACCTATCTACCCTTCCACATTTTCTTTATCTCAGTTTAGGAATCCCTACTCTCAAATATCCTGTTTTTAGGGAATCAAGGTTCCTAAATTTGGTGAACACAGTTTGCTCAAAAATTTATCCGGTGCCTATTTACACAGTCGGCTTTCATGTTCTTCTAGTTGGTAAACAAACTATACGGCACTAGGATAAGAACATTTGGAACTTCATCATATGATGTTTTGTTTGGTTGTGTTGTGTTGATTCCACAGATCTGCTTGAGAGATAGAGCAGAGTTATCAAAGAATATATTCCTGAAAATCGCTGCATGTGGCTTGAAGCTGTATATCAGGGAAATGTTAAGTGTATGACAAATTGGAGGATGGTGTGTGGTAATCAAGATGTAACCGTCTGTTTCATAAAAGGGGCATATGCACTCTTTTAGTCACAAATTTGTAATATGTATCGAGCGCCTGCTACCTACAAGGCACTATGTCACGTAACGTGGGGTCAGATCTATGGGGAACTCAGGATGAATCAGACCAGGATTCTGCTCTCAAGAAGTTTTTCACTTTGTAGGTGAAACACACACATGTAAGTGTAACTTTGTGCTTTGGCTTTTTTTGTTTTGTTTTTGTGAGTGAGAGAGAAAGAAAGAAAGAAAGAAAGAAAGAAAGAAAGAAAGAAAGAGGGAGGGGCAGAGGGAGAGGGAGAAAGAATCTTAAGCAGGCTCTACGCAGCATGGAGCCCAATGTGGGACTCAATCTCATGACCATGAGATCATGACCTGAGGGGAAATCAAGAGTCAGACACTTAACCCACTGATCCACCCAGGCGCCCCTACATGTAACCTTTTAATTATCCCTTGACCTGTTGAAGTGTGGAAGCGACCCCATGTACAGACAGAAAACCTGTATCAAGCACAAACAGGCAAGAGTAGAGTGGCTCAAAGTAGCCCTTGACTCTGCCCTGGGGATACCTGTCAGTCTGTGATCAGTTACCTCAGATGGGGCCCAAGAATACTCCTGCCCTCTTTCTGGGTTCCTCTTCCAGAGTCTTTTTTTTTTTTTTTTTTGCTTTTTCCCCCTCTGCCCTCCCTCTGGGCCCTTCTACTTTGGTTTCTGCTTGTACTGAGGCATAGGCATGGAAAAACATCTTTCCTGGTCTAGCTTCAGAGTGTATCATTCATTCATTCAACAACCATCTGACCGAATATTTTCTTAAAAATCTTTAACTTCCTCTTGCCAATATGGACAAATAGCATTACCCCAGTGTGTTATTGTGCTAATAGAGATTCTGCCTTTCTTACCAAGAATCATCTACATTATCTGCTTTAAAAAAAATGTTTTTTAATCTTTATTTTTGAGAGAGAGAGAGAGAGAGAGAGGCAGACTGCAGGCAGGGGAGGGACAGAGAGAGAGGGAGAGACAGAATCAGAAGCAGGCTCCAAACTGTCAGCACAGAGCCCGACACAGGGCTTGAACCCATGAACTGTGAGATCATGACCTGAACCGAAGTCAGATGCTTAACCAGCTGAGCCACCCGGGTGCCCCTACATTATCTGCTTTTAGATCCTACCTTGATATGAAACAGAGCTCTAAGGAGACAAAGTTTGGTTGGGGAGAACCCTTTCCTCCCACGGGGAAGCAATGGGGTCATAAGGAGGAGCAGAAAGTAAGATAGGGATAGATGTCAAGATCAAGAGCACAGTATAAACCCAGGTAGGGTGGCAGGCATCCTTGGGGTGGGGGCGGAATTTGCATGGGTGTATAGGGCTGAAATTCAGGAGGTGTTGATAATGTCTCTTGTTAGGTGCTACTCGTCACGTTAATTATTGTGTGTTTTGGCTCTTACCATTTGAGAAGGGGTAGAAGTAAAAGGTATGAAAGGTGGGAGAGGCTTGTTGAGGGCCTAGGCTAGGAAGCTGAAAGGCAGTGTGGAGCCAAGAACAAGTGTGGCCTTGGAATCAGGTAAAAGGAGCACCCGAGTTCACATTTCCTCTCTATCAGGTATTGACTGTGTGGGTTTGGGCAAACTACTGATTTCTCATGTGTAAAATGAGGATAATAGTAGTAACATCATACCTAATACACAGGAATGTCTTGCTTCTCCCCAGAAGTCACTAAACATTTGAAGCAGACCGTGCTGTAATACGTACGGCTAATGGCCTTCTGACTCAGGCTACACACTGCAGCTGGACAAAACTCTAAATGAATGAATTCTTATTTTATAGCTACACAAGTATTCAATAGATCACTCATCTGGATTCAGTGATCCACTTCTAGAAAGTTCTTGACGGCTCTTGGGTTGTCCGGCTGAGGCTGGAAGAAGGAGGAACCCCTGGATTTCTGAGTCCAGGAAACCGCAGGGGATGCAGGTGCTTGGGCATTCCTCTTCAGCAGTTACCACCGAGAGAGGCCCCTCAGCCTAAAAATACCTGCCAGGGAGCCGGGTGGGGAAGGGAAGAAACCGTGTGGAAGGCACTATTGGAGGGGTTCCAGAAAAAAGACGACAGGATGCGCAGGAAATCCTGTTTTGCTTAGAGATGTGGCCTAAGGCCAGTTCTTTTCCCTCTCCCTTCATCCAGGAAGATAGAACTCAAAATTAGGAGTCACCACCTTCCTCCTGCCCCCGTTCTCAGTCCTGTTCTTCTGCTCTGCCGTGGCACTCCTCCAGTGACAGGAACGGTGCAGGGAGAGGAGGGGCAATGGGGACACCAGCAGGGTTCTTAGGTTCTCTTGTTCAGCCGCTCACTCACTGAGGTATCTAGCACCCTCTGATTCTGCTCTTATATCACAACCACCTTTGAGAAACCCCATCTCACCCTCCTATGTCACTCCCTCCAGAAACTGGGCTTCTGGGAGCCTTCTGAGCTAGGGGCCCACGGTTGAGTCTGTCTAGCAAATCGAGGTTATATTTGCATTTCTGGTGGGTGTCTTAGGCATTTGCAGCTTACTGTGTCTAGAAACGCCGAGATACTGCAGAGTGTCCAGGAGGTGAGGAAGGAGAAGGGAAAAACACAGGACATAGGAAGATAGGCACATCCTCACTTATGTCACCCACCAGAGGCAAGGCCTTTAGAAATCATCTCCCTATGGATTGCAGGTTAGTATGTCAGCTCATCAGCAGGTACCTCTTACTGTGCAACAGTCAGAAACCACGACCCCAAGTCCCTGGGAGTGGCCACTGTGTCCGGAAGATTGAGGGAAGGGAGGGGAGAAGAAATGAGCAACTGGAACTTGCAGGAGAACATCTTGCTGGCTTGCCGATGGGGGCTTTAGATCTTTGGCTTTAGATCGTTGGCTTGAACGAAATGGATATCGGGGTGGGTGCAGGCAGGGGAATATGATGGACAGAGCACCCCAGAACAACCGCCATTGGGAGCACTCAAAGCTCCATCAAGGAGTACGTGGATGTGGGTAATTTCAGTAGAATCGATTTCCAGATCCTGGTTTCCATATGTGCTTTTCCCTAAAACTGATGTCCTTGGGGGTACATTCGAGGTGTCAGGCTGATTCTCTCCCCGCAATCCCCCTTTTGCAGAAGCCCCCAGGGGACCTCTTTCTCTCATGCTGCATTTTGCTAGGTGGAGACCCTCCAGTGCGCCAAATAAAGGATCAACTTGAAATATTGGTGTCCGAGTCTCTAGTACATACTAGGGATTGATTTCAAGTAGGAGGAGGCGAAAGACTAAGATTATAGCTTCAAGTTAAAGTAAATTATATGAGGTAGTTTCTTAATCATTTGCTCCAATGCATGGGAAAACAATCTTCTTTAGCTTTTACCCAGAAGATTATTGTGTATTGTGAACTAATATGCATTTTTAATTTGGGTACAAGTCTCCTGCTTGCTTCAGCTTTTCTGTATATTTAGTGGCCCTATTAATAGCTTCTCTTCTTTTTGCTGGCAATTTCCACGGAATATTGTCTTACTCTAGCAATAAGCAATATTCATCCAAAATACAAAAACTAATCTTTAAAAAAAGACTAGTTCCCTTTTTTATGCTTGATGATTATTTAAAAACTGTATATGGTAGTTATTTTATTTTACCCAATTATTTACTAATATAAATTGCAATGACAAATCGATCTATAGTATTGAGTAACATGTAGATTCTTATGGTGACAGGAAATTTTAACTTTTTCAATTTTGAATTAATAAATATAACAAATAATCTAGGAAATTTTAATATGTAAAATTTTAACTTATGTACATATTTTATAACCAAGGATTATGGTATGGTGACCAATATAAGATTTTCAAGCTTAAAAGCTTATCCTACTAAGATAAAGTTGTGTGGGTCACATAGTTGAAAATACGAGTGCAAGGAGGCATCATAAATGATGGAAAATTTATGGCTGTTAAAAAGAGCTGGTTCACGTGTCTTTTCAATAGATGAAGGTGGGTATTCAATACATTAAACGAGTGATTTAACAATTTGAAAAGTCAATGTGCCAGAAGCTAACATATTTCTTAATAACTTAAACTTGTGATACAAATTTTATATGTGATTTTTAAAATGTCTGAGGAGGATAGGGGCGCCTGGGTGGCTCAGTCGGTTAAGTGTCCTACTTCGGCTGAGGTCATGATCTCCCCAGTTCCTGAGTTTGAGACCCACATCGGGCTCTGTGCTGACACCTCAGAGCCTGGAGCATGCTTCAGATTGTCTGTCTGTCTGTCTGTCTGTCTCTCTCTCTCTCTGCCCTCCCCTGCTCCTGCTCTGTCTCTCTCTCCCTTTCAGAAATAAACATTAAAAAAAAATTTTTTTAAATAATAAATAATGTCTGAGAAGGATACATAGTTTTTCCCAAAATGTTAGGAGGTCCCAGAACAAAGCACTTTACAGCTCTCCGCCCTTGGTGGTGGGAGATGAGTGCAGAAACGGAAGGTGTGGAGAGGGGCAGCCGGCCCCCTTCACGATTTTGTCTGCAGGTGGGGCTGTGGCCCTCATCACTGGTGGGTCTCCTCTGCTGAGTTGTTGGTGACCGGCCCCTAAGGGAGTGTGAAGCTAACGGACCCTGAGCTGGAACACGACCCTCCAGCACGCTTGCTCAGATGTGCGCAGATGTGCGCAGGTGCTACCGGGGACCGAACTTGTGTACCCAACCGGGGTGTGCCGGGCCGTTCATTCTGCACTGGCCACGGCTCGACAACAGAAACCAGTGGGCAGGGGGATGCTGGCGGCAGGAGGCAGCTGATCAGACCCCTGGATCTGCCCGAGGGACTGGGTGGGAGTCCTTGATTATGCTCTTAGCCTGAGACTCGGAGAACCGGGGCTTCTCCACCCCGGGGGGCCCACCCTGTTGGTGGGGACCACTCGCCCCTCTCCCTGACCTCACCCACCATCCTAATGCTGCCTGCTCGGTCCCCTTCATCCTCTTCTCCTGTCGTCCCCCAGACTCTTGCCTCTTGCTTAGGGTGTCTGCCTGCAAAGGCAGTTTGGGCAGAAAGTTCACCGGGTTCCCTGGGTCTAAGGAAGCACCAGTCCCTTTAGAAGTCAGTTTTCCAGCAGCTCCAGAAGTTGCACTGTGCGCCAGTTCTCACAGGGGCATCTGCGTCGTGGCGCCTTGACTTGGGCTGGCCTGGCAGGAACGGGACAGGAGGGAGGGACGATCTGAGATGCTCCACTGGCAACAACAGGCAGGACGTGTGAAATGAAAGGAGTTCTCAGGAGGCCATGGTGGTGTGGTCCCAAGCAGTGAAGGCCAATGGGAGGGCATGAAGATGTCAAGTGGCATCTTCAGTTTGAAGTTAATAACTTCCAGTCTGTTCCTTTTTTTTTTAAGTTTATTTATTTATTTTGAGAGAGAGAGAGCATGTGAACTTGAGCAGGGGAGGGGCAGAGAGAGAGAATCCCAAGCAGGCTCCACGCTGTCAGCACAGAGCCCGCCTTGGGGCTCGATTTCACAAACTGCTGGTTCATGACCCTCCACTCAACCTACTGAGCCACCCAGATGCCCCTCAGTCTGCTCTTTTCTCTTCTTTTTTTTAAAATTTTTTTAAAGTTTATTTATTTCTGAGACAGAGAGAGACAGAGCATGAGTGGGGGAGGGGCAGAGAGAGAGTGGGAGACACAGAATCGGAAGCAGGCTCCAGGCTCTGAGCCATTAGCCCAGAGCCCGACGTGGGGCTCGAACTCACGGACCTCGAGATCATGACCTGAGTCAAAGTTGGCCGCTCAACCGACTGAGCCATCCAGGCACCCCTGTTCTTTTCTTAATGAAAGCTAATGTCACCATTCTGATGAGAGGGCATCAAAGTGGGGTGTAGTCCTCAAGGTGAGATGTGTGGTCCTGGAGGTCAAAACTACTTCCATAATGACATTAAGATTTTTTAAAATGTTTATTCTCTCCTAAGTGTATAGGGGAGGACCATAAGGTCTCTGGGTGGATCTGAAAATCAAACTGACAAAGACAGATGAACAGGAGAAAAGTGCACACGTTGTACTGAATTGTCCCACGTACACGGGAGCCTTCGTAAAAGAATGAAGACCCCATGAACCCGCCAACGCAGGCAGCTTTTATAGTCTTTAGACAAAGAAACAATACATTTGTGAAGATCTGTCAAAACAAAGAAGCTTGGGCTAGGGCTGGGAATGGTGAGGGAGTAACTGGAAAGGGAAGAGTGAGTTTAACAAGGTTTGTTTGCGGATTCCTCTGATGCCGTCTCAGGGCTGATGGGAGTCTGTCTTCAGCGAAGGAGAACATATGTCCTGCCTTCAGGCAGAGAAGGGAGAGCTTTTTCTGCCTTTACTGCTCCTAATTGTCTTCAGCTCAAAACAATCTTTATGTCAAAGAGGCACATCCTGGGGTGATATATTCTGGTTTCCTTCAAGAGTATCACGGAATTCTTTTAGGGAGATGACATCCTCACTCTGATGACAAGTAGAATGCGTGCTTCTGAATTCTTATGTTTTAAAGGTTTCCCAGTTTCAGTTTCTACTACAGTAAATATCAGTAAATATAATCCAATAGATACAACAAAAACTTTTGGGGGGTTCGGTACTTTTTAAGAGTGCTAAAGAGTTCCTGAGACCAAAAAGTTTGGGAATTGCTGCCTTAGATCTTCTGTTTCTGCCCTTGTTCTGTAGGTCTGGAGAAGGAGGTCCCGAAGAGAGGAGGAGATTCATTGCTTGAGGTCGCACAGAGCTCGAGGCAGAGTTGGGAAGAAAACTCTGTACCCACCATGTCACCCAGGTCCCTTTGCCGATTAACCACTGGCCACAGCACTGAAGCTCCCACGTTCCCTCACTTCCCTCCAGGTATGTGGGGCAGGGGTTTATCGGTCTCCTTTCCCTCCTGCCTCCTTGTCCACTACCCCTGGGGCGGAGGGGGTCTCTTAGTGTGAGAATGCAGGAAAACAACGCGACAGGAGGCCACTCATATAAGCCAGGTTGGCAAAGCAGGGCTTGCTGTGCTCTCCTCTGAAGGGTGTTAGCTTTCTCAGACGGTGCCAGGAGGAGATCATTCTGGGACAGGAAGATTGAAACAGCAGAGCAAGGCAGACTGGTCTGCAGCAGACTCCATTTTGGTTGAAAGGTGACCAGACAGGAATAGTCAAGATCTACTTTGCCTCATTCCAACTGTGACCCTAATCTGCTGTGACTAAGGTTACTGTCTTTCTGTTGATGGACTGCTCCTGTGGCCCGTTGAGACATTGTGAGACATAACAGTTGGGGTCCATGTAAAAGGAGCCTTAGAACTATCTAGTGCATTTGCTCATTCATGCGGTGGTGTTTGTTGAGTACCTGCCGTGTGCCTCATACAGGTCTGGGCTCTGGGGATACAATGTGATGAGACAGACATAGGTCCTTCTCTCATGGAGACCACCTCTTAGCAGGATGTCCACTCCCTCCTTTTCAGATGCCTGAGGCTCAGAGTGACTTGTCCAAAGTCATACAGTCAGGTGAGAAAAGAATTTGCTGAGTATGTACCACTGGTCCCCTGGAGGATAGAGCAGAAAGAGACAACCCAGCCGGTGCCACAAACAAACTTGTTAGAGAGATGAGACTTAAGCCCAAGATAGTATAAGGATTTAGGCAGCACAGGCTAGGTGAGTAGACAGTAATTATTTAATTGCTTTAGTTACTTAAGGGCAGTTTTTGTGCCAAAACAAATTAGTCAGGGGGGTTGTTTTTGTGTTTGTTGTTTGCTTCTTTAAAGTTCAATTTATTAAGGTACACATTTGAAACTCAAGTTCTTGATTTTAAATTCTGCTTATAAATAGATTAAGATTTGTACATCTAGAAAATCTGAAAAATCGTTTTTGAAGGCCTTAGATTAATATGTTGTATCACTTCCAAATGCAGTTAAACTACTTTAAATATTTTAGACTGTGTGTACAAATTTAATACATTTGATTTCCTTTTTAAGTAACTCAATTGCCTGATTTAACAAAACATCCTGAGTACTTGAATCAGCTCTTAAAGAATTAACAGGTCACAATCTTAAAAGTGTGGTGGTTAAAAGAAAAGCTTAAGTTTTCTTAGATGTTTCAATGCTATACAAACTTAGTGAGGTTTCTACTTGAAGTCAAAAGTCTAAATTAGTTATCCACCTGACATTCAGGATGAAATTTCAGCATTGATCTGTTTACAACTGCAATAGGCCAAATTATCCTAAGTTTTTCACATACCTAAAATACCAAACGTGCACAGATTCCTAAGGCAAAATATTAATGCTGTAGTTTTGATACTCTTAAACATTTCTATACTTGGTTTTACCTCTTTCTCAAATAAAAGGTATCAGGGGACAATTCAGATCATCCTGCTGTATTCTCGGAGTTTGGGGGGTTGCTTTCTCAGCTTGCTGGAGATTACACAGCAAGCAGAGATTTTGGTCTAGATACTGCCTCTATCCTCACCTGTTGCCCCCATTGTCAAGAACGCTCCTTGCGGTGTCCCCAGGCATGGCTTTCCCTTTCATGTTGGACAATGAGTGATCCTGCTGTTCAAAGAAACTTTCAGCTTGCCTTCAATTTGATTGGTCATTTGATTGAATTTTACTTTTCTTTGGATCTTAAGATATGTAAAAGTATTTTATGTCAAACACAGAACAGCCTTGAACTGGGAGATTCCTGCATTGTCTGATCACCCCTATTTTTAGAACCTCACAACTCCTAGGAGGATTAAGATGTCAATGTGTGTTCTACTGTGGGTAGTGAGTCACTTCCATCTGTGACATATGGACAGGACTACCTCTACCTCCCGGTCACATTTTAAGGGGCACCTGGGTGGTTTGGTTGGTTAAGTGTCCAACTTCAGGTCAGTCATGATCTCAGGGTTTGTGAGTTCAAGCCCCGCGTCAGGCTATGTGCTGACAGCTCAGAGCCTGGAGCCTGCTTCAGATTCTGTGTCTCCCTCTCTCTGTTTCTCCCTCTCTCTCTCTCTGTCTCTCTGTCTCTCTGTCTGTCTCTCTCTCTCTCTCTCTCTCTCTCTCTCTGTCTGTCTCTCTCTCAAAAATAAACATTTAAAAAAATTTTAAGTCACATTTTAAGTTGAGGCCCTGGCCTTCGAGCAATGTACGATTTGGCATTCTTTTCTCTTTCCAGAGCTCCTTAAAGAGGTACATTTCCTCAGATATACCTCTTGAAATCTCTCCTGCACCTGCCACAGGATGGCCAGTGTACCTGCAAGGGGTGTCACAGATATTGGAGGAATTGAATTGGAAATTATGGGAAACTGTGGACTTGAGTGGAAAGTTGAGGTAGAGTTGATTCAGTAGAGACACAGACTGAAGGTTAATCTTTGAAGAAGTCGAGCAGCACAGAGGGTGTAAACTGACAGAAAGGTAAGATCTAAGGAGACATCTGGTAGGTTGATGAGAATGAGAGAGTTCAGAGAAACATGATAATAAGAAATAAATGGAGCGAGCGCTGACCGTAGCCAGCCTCTCTCTTACATGTTGTGGATGTGTTGACTAACTCACTTCCTTCTCCCGGCATCCTTAGAGGGCAGATGCCATCATTATTGCCATTTTTCCAGAATGAGGAAAGAGCTGTACCAAAGAGCTTAAGTTGCATATTCTCGGACTGTGTGTGGGATGATTGAAGATCTTTCAGCATACGCTTCGGTGTGACCTGTGAAGAAGCAGCGGTGTCCCCCGAGCCCCCCTTCCCAGTCTTGCTGGCCGGGCCTGCCATCAGAGTTCGGTTCTGTCTGCCTGGAAGCTATCCTCTCATGCGAGGTGCTCGTCGGAGTGCTTGAGGATGGAGCAGGGCCAGGCCAAGCTTGCGAAACAGATTTAAGGCGAGGGTTTTGTGCCTGCTTGGCGATAGTGCTGCTTGTTTAGCAGAATTTGATCTCAGACTTGCTGCCATGGTAACGGGCACCTGTCACTGAGCTTGTGCAGGGCTGCTTTACCTCTGATCGCCAGAGATTGCTATTGTCTCCCAGAAGCCCTGACAATTGCCTAACTACCCCACAGCCGAGGGCAGCTTGAAACTGCCCCAGGTCACATGGCTGCTAGGTGGCAGTGCTCACATAAAAGATGTCAGCAAGGCACTGATCTTTCATTTTTTATTTACTTATTAAATAAAAGGTATTAGCTTGGCACACTGCCACTCTGTCAGAGGAGGTGCACACAGGCCAGCAGGGTCCTGGCGAGGGGGCAGGGCTTTTGGGCAAAGGGCAGAACTAGAGACAGTAGTTGTTTTAAGAGGAGAGATTCCTTCGAGTCAGGAAAGGGGGTGATGGCGTGAAGACCTAGAATTAGACACCTCTAATTCTAGAGGTGGAGGGAGGAGAAGCTTCTGCCTGGTGGCTCACGTTTCCTTGGTGAAGCGGAGATCCGGGACTTGGGTTGAAGTAAAGGGGGTGGGATTGGTAGAGGGCTTAAGTTCAGCGGCGACTGGACAAAGTGCCTTTTGTTTGCCCCGTTCACAGTCGTCTGGGAAGCAGGGCTATCCAGGACCAGGAGGGTAGAGCTTCTCTGAAGAGAAGCCTAGGAGGCTGAGCATAGATGGCCCTAGGGTCTAGGTAGAGCGTTTGTCCCAACCCCTGGCACCTATTAAGATGTCCAGGTCATTCAATAGGAGGCCAAGGATCCCTAACCCATCCTTCTCATGATCAGTGAGAAGAAGGACAAAGCACAGGCTGAGGGACCAAGTAGCCAGAGACACTTGCTCAGCAGGGCTCAGCGAGTCTGGAAGGGGAAGATGACGGGGCATTTTCCTGTCTCTTCGAAAGTGCATGGGAGTTTTGGATGCGCGTCTTGAATTTTAAGACTCCCTGAGGTCAAAGAGGAGGACAGTCAGTTCTGGAGGAGACGAAATGGCTTTGCCTTTTGTTTCTCTGCAAGAGCTGATGAATAATTCAAGGCAATGGTGAGGAAGTGGGCTCTGTAGGACAGGCCAGCTTGGAGCAGGTTCATCCTGGTGGGTTGCCGTGGGACTGAACTCTGTCTCCATCTTGTATGCTCCTCAGCCTCCCTGGCCCTGAGCCCACATGGCTCCCGTGGAGCCGTGCTCCTTTTCAGCCAAGGGGATGAATGTCTGCTACAGAAAGGCCCTGGAAGAACTTCAAAACTCAGGCAGAGACAAGCAGGCGTGAAGAGGCCAGCTGCCTTCCTCTCAGGCATTTGCTTTGTACTGCGAGGACCAATGAGGGGCACTGCTAAGGGATGGGGAGAGGTGAGAAAGTGGGTTGGCCTGCTGGGGAATCCCACAGGCCTGCTGGACCTTGCTCCTGCCTGCCCATGTGTGGCCACGGGCTTCTTTCTCTACTCAGCTGGAGACAGTCTGTCCGGGAGGGACAATATGCACCTTTTAAGTAGCCCTTCCCCCCAGGACTCACCTTTGATCTCAATTTGCTGGTTCCCGTTTAAAGGAGTAGATGTCAAGAGCCCTCCAATGCAGCAGATGCCCACCTCCAGCTGGAACTGAATTTACACACCAGTAAATCAGAGAGTTAATAATCAAACTGTCTGGATTTTGCCTTCAAATTCGGCCATCAGTGTATTCTTATTGTATCCTGTAACACCTAAAAATACCTTTGAGGCACTTTAAGTACACAAAACACCACACTGCTTGTCTTTGTAAGAGTGGCCGTGCAAAGGTCCTGGCACCAACGCCTGATTACCCAACGCAAGAGCCGGCTGCCGCCTTCCTCACCGCGTGGAAGACTTGAAGACTTGCCTAGGCAGCCACACGTGAAGGAAGAGAAAAGGGTGTCGTGCAAAATGATGGCATTTCTGGGTATCATGTTTTCTTTATGTAGGTATTCAGCTCTATGAAAGTGTGTTTAGCGACTCAGTCATAAACGAATTTGAGAACTTTTGGCAGTCAAACCAAGGTCTTGTATGGGACAAGGGAATGGATGTTGATCTCAGGAAACCCCTCATCAGTCTTCAGCAATGTTGCCCAAAATACAGAGGAAGGGAACCCCTGTGTGGGTGCAAATTCTCCTCCAGGACTCAACCTCCTGACTTAGAGGCACTCCCTGCAGTCAGTGTGGTCTGACCCCTTTTTGGTCTCCCAGGAAAAATTAGACATCTTCATTCGAACAGAAGTCCTCACTGTTTTGTAAAGTAGTGCTCCCCTCTCCAAATAAAAACATGGACCTGAGAGTAAAGGAATGGTGTCATGGTACTCTGAGTGTGTGTGTATACTGGGACGTGGGGGAGGGGCCCTGGGGGAGTCACTATAAACACAGAGCCATGAGAATCTGCTCATTCATTTAGCAAGCACAGATCGAGTGCCCACAGAATAGCTTGATGTAGGAATTAGATGAATTGAGACAATAGTAACAATGATAATAGAACACTTTCTATGACTAAACTCTATTCCAAGTGGCTATGATCTGAATATTTGTGCCCCGCCCCCATCAAATTCATGTATTGAAATCAAACCCCTAAGGTGCTGGTATTAAGAAGTGGGGCCATTGGGAAATGATTCGGTTGCTAGAGCAGAGCCCTTATAAATGGGATTAATGCCTATAAAAGATGCCAGAGAGTTCCCTTGTCCCTTCTGCCATGTAAGGGCACAGTGAGAAGACAGCCATCAGTGGGAAAGCTGACTCTCAGCAGACACAGAATCTGCCAGTGCCATAATCTTGGGCTTCCCAGCAGCCAGAACTGTGAGAAACCCATTTCTGTTGTCTTTAAGCCTCCCGGTTTGTGATATTTTTTATTATAGCAGGTGAAGAAAGTAAAGCACAAACCCTCCTATGTTTTGGGAAATGTGTAATTTGGTGAAGAAGAACACTGTATACCCAGTTACCAGAAAACACAGGAAGATATAATCAATATTATAAGGGGGGGGTGGGGAGAAACAAAGAAACTATGGAATTGCCCGGGAAGGAGATATAATTTCTGAACTTGGAGGCAGGAGGTGGGAAAGGCTTCCTGGAGAAGAGCATTCCTTCTCCTTTCTTGGTCCCATTTGTGAGCCAAAAGACAAGCTGTATTAAGTCTAATAAACCTAAGAATAGTTCTAGAGATTTAACTGCCCTGGTGTTTGGAATGAAATTAGATTAAACAAAGAACTGATGTTGGCATCTTCTGACTTGCCAGAAGTTCACGTCTACAGAGTCTTGTAAGGAGCCCACAGATGCTCCACTGCCTGCTGCTTCTGAGGCCACCTGCTCTTCTTTGAGTTTCAGCCTCCTTCGAGGTATAGAATCTCTCCGAAATAATCTCTTACTTGGGATTACTGATTTTATGTTTCATTTGAGTAGGAGTGTAGGAAAAAAAAGAGCTTTCTTATTTCTTTTCTCTGCAATAAACAATTTTCGACAATACTATTGGTTAAATAGTCATCTGTGATGTTACCTTTAGGATATAATCATCATTTATTATATTCCTTATTCCTTCTGTGGAGAAACCAACTTGTTTGTGATGAAAAGGAGCAAAAGGAATATTATTGCATAAATATAGAAGTTATTTCAAAAAAAATTGTTAACTATCTTTTTTTTGAGACATTGTTGGGGCAGAGAAGGCAAAGATGAGTTCTGGTCCTGAACATCGATCAGTTCAAAATATAAAAGGAGCAAAGCAAACACACACACACACACACACACACACACACACACACACACACACACAATGAGGCAGCTGCTAAAGAGAAGCTGCAGAGAAGGAAATGCCCCAGGGGGGTGGGGGGAACTTCACTGTTTCATTTCACTGCACACCTTCCTGTGCTGGTGCCCTGAACCCCTGGTAATCTGCATAAAAGAGACAGGGCAGTCATTTTGAGTTGTTTCTGTCCTATCCAGAGAATCTAGCCAGGTTAGGTAAAGTGACAGGCTAGGGCCAGGATTTTAGAACTTGTAAATATTCGGCTGCCTGTCTGTGAGCTGACCATGGTGACAGTTAGCCATAGGCCTTTGCAGATGAATTTCCCAAGGATTTTCAGATTAATGAGTCCGGAGAGCCTCCCGCAGGGGCAAGGAAGTCACATTATCAGATTACCAGAAAACAGGGGAATCTAAGGTTTTAAATGAATGATGGGACACCAGGAGTGACTGTCAGACTGGTTTCTCATAAACACTTCTGTTTCCAGGATGTGCAGGGAAATGGGGTGGCTTCAAGCATGTGTGACTTCAGGGAAGAGGGAGGTGGTTTTCCAAGTGTATCTTTGATCCCTTGCCCCTGTGTTTGCACATACACCCATGAACGCTCTTCGAGCCTGCAAAAGCCACCCCTCTGCAGTGGACATCCATCATGACATCTAACTGCTCAGCACTTCCCCAAGACCCCGTGTGGGTTTGAAATTTTCCTGATTTCTGATTCCAGTTCCCCAGGAAGGAGCAAGAAATCGTTCCCCAAATTCCTTTGCAGCTGGATAGAAGCATAGGCCTGGCCTCCTCAGATGCACGCATGCAAGACTTTGATTAGAAGGAGAGTTTGCAGAGTCCAGAGTGCTGAGTAGAAGACTTTCAGTTAGGGTGACCGAGAGACACAGCGTCTACGGAGGCAGAGGTGACGATGGTCCCAGGTACAGTTCCCGAGACTGTAACAGCAGTCTCTCCTGGAACAATTAGCCCGTGCAATAGCCAGTGTAGTCCAGTGACCACAGTTGGGGTACCCACAGTGAATTCTGTCTGCAACCAAGCATCTGTCTAACTCTCTTTGTACATATAGTGCGTACCAAGAACTCAGCAGAAAAGTGAATATTTTCATGTAATATTTTAGTCAACATTAAGATATTCCAGCCTTGCCAAAAATGTATGCATGTGTTTTATCCTTACTTCAAAGTCAAAGAAACAGAAAAGTCTAATGATCCACTCAAGTGATATAGCACACCCAGATTCAAGCTAGAACCCGGCTTTCTGACTCCTAGTGCTTTCCTTTCTCCACAAAGTCTTGCCTCAGCATGTAAAGAGACTTGGATCTCATTCCTGATTGAAATTCAACTAGAAATTCTCAAAAACACAACAACCCTTCCAAGGAGCTGTTGGCTTAGGGTGCTCACATGACAGTGAGCAGGGTTGGGACCAAGGTGAAGAAGTACAAATTTTAATGGGCACCAAAAAAGGCAGTGATCCAGGCAATATTTTCATGCAATATTTTAAAAATCGAACTGAATGAAAAAAGCCATGATGAGCCAAGATCAACATTTTAGATACAAACAGGATCAGGCTGCATGATTATTCGCTTTGTCCCAAGTTCCGATAGAGTTCTGATCCTGTCTTTTGGGAACTTACACATGTTATTTTAAAATAAGTTAACGACCCAGATTAAGCCACCTAATTGCCTTCTCAGATGTTCCAAGTTTGAATCTTTCCCTTCCAGTGTGTGAACTTTCTCCAGCAGAATACATAGCAGCATCTCTCTGTGAGCATTCCTGAGCCCATACATTTGGATTAGATCAGAATATCTGCGTCCAGGCCTGTCTGGATCTTGCAGAAATATTAGCTCTGGCTGAATCTCCAAAATAACAGAGTAAAGGAGACAGAACGAAACCAAAGGAGACATAAGAGTAAATTGTAATGAATATCTGGGCTGTTGGCTGTCCAGCACCTATACGTAGATGCCTGGATAAGTCGTAACGATGATAATGGCGATTAACATTTATTTGCCACTGTTCCAGAAACTGTGTAAGACACTTTAAACAGCTGATGGTTCTTGTCACAATCTGTGTAAGGTAGGAGGAGCTCGTGGGGAAAGTGAGGTTGAAATCACTAGTTGACAAATTCCAGAGCCACAATTCAAGCCCAGGTCTCACAAACTCTCAGGTTCAAGGCTTCCTGCTACAATCTGTTTCCTTTCAAGAAAGTGGACTTGTTACCTTCAAGAAATCAAGGAGGCTGAGGACTATGGAGCACCCAGACGGGACTTGCCCAGCAAGCCAATGGATGTCATTCTACTGATGGCCTCGGGAAAGCCTCACCTTCTCTTTGATGAGTGGGTTGCACTCTCTGTCCAGTGACCAGGAACCACTGAATTATCCCTGCCATGCTGCAAAATCTTTCTTGTCCCAAAGGATAGCCTTACAGATGTATATACTCATTACATTATGCTGGAAGTTCTAATACAACAAGAACATCTTCAGAAGGCATCCTGACACAGATGGGGAAACTGAGGCTCGGGCAAGTAAAGCGATTGCAATACTGAAAACTGGGGCTAGAATCCAGTTCTCCTGACCCCTGGGTAGGTAGTAGTCCTTCACTGCACCATATAGCCACTCAGAGTAAGTCTGCACCCTATGTGTCCAAAAGACGATGCTTCATCACTGAGGCTTGAGACTCTCCTTCAAAGAGTTTGTAGGCCAGAGTTCAAACACTGGCATCTTATGGGCCAAATCTAGTTTGCAGGTGTGCTTTTCTTCTTAGTTTGAAAAATGTTTTTTTAAACATTTGGACTAGCTGATACCCTTTTAAAAATCAAGGGTTTTCAGATACAAATCCAGATTTCTGGCTTCTTTTGAAAAATTCCAAGATCGGGACACATTGGAACCATTTTCAAAGATGACAACTATTGGCCAGGACTGGTGGCATGTTGGAGCCCACTCAGACTGACTCATAAGAACCAAATACAAAGTGTTCAGGAATGTTGAAAGCCAATTGTTAAACACTTGATAGCCTGAAACCAGCCATAGTGGGATGATTTACTCAACAGATATTGGCCAAACTACAAATTAGAGCTTTTATTTCCCCTGTCTTGACCTGCCTTCCTCCTGCCCTCCCTCTCTTCCTTCCTTCCTTTCTTTTTTCTTTCCTTCCTTCATTCTCCCCTCCTCCCTCCATCTTTCCTTCTTTCTGTCTCTGGCTCTCTCTTTCTCTCCTCTCGCTCACTTGCTCACTTACTTACTTACTGTTTTTCTCCTTTTCTTGGAGTCCCAGTTTATCACCATAACGCTGGCTGGAACTTAAAGGGGATTCACGTTGTTTAGAAAAGCACAGTCCTGCTGGGCCATCTTCACTTGCTTATGTTATCCCCTGGCTAGGGAAGGCACTGGAATTTTCATCTCCTGTAATAGACTATGGATATAAATGGTGATCTTCCTAAAGCAAGCTTGTGCATTGTTGAGTCAGGGAAAAGAAGTCGGTCACCACAATCTGGACTTTAAGCTCTTTTAAAACATTTCTTATTCAAGTATAACACAGATGTGCAAAACCTAAAAGCCCAGCTCAAGGAACTATCATAAAGTGAGGTTCATTCAACAATATTCAATTCAAGAAAGAAAATATTGACAGTATAAGCAGAACTTCCTCCTTTTCCCCCTTACTGCTCCCTTCCTCCTTCCCAAAGGCAACCATTCTCCTGACTGCTGACACTATAATTTAGTTTTTCCTACTTTTGAACTTGATGTAAATGGGATCTAGAGTGTATATATATTCTTTACCTCTGGCTTCTTTGATTCAACCTTCTATTTGTGAGTTCCAGTCATTTTTTGGAATGGATGAATGCCACGGTTCTTTCTATGAATATTCCACAATTCATTCATTCATTTTACTACTGGGTGGTTTCCAAATTGAGCTATCTTAGCCCAGGTTCCCCCAAAAGGAGAGCCTGAGACAAAGGATTACCTGTGAAAACTTCATTTGAGAATGGTTTTCCTGAGAATTGGTATGCAGGCCAGGTAGAGTGAAATGGAAGAAGGGAGGCCCCTCTGGATGTGTTTCTAGGTTAACCACTACCATGGTCGGCTCGTGCTCAATCCTGTCAGGGTCTTCTGAGGGACTGTATGCAATGCATTTCAGAACAGCTCACCAGGGAGAACAGCAGTGGAAACATTCGTCCATTGCCCGTTGGCTCCTGCCCCCTGTTGGTCAAGGATGATCCCATCAGTATAACTTCTCTTCTTCCAGGTTATGCATGCGTGAGAGTTTCGAGGGAATCCCAAGGCAGAGAGTCTGTGTTGCAGGAAGTCAAATGTATGTGGTGCAGGTCCTAGACACGGCATTACTGATTTCACCCACAAGAAGCCAAAGTCTGCGTGAAACCACCTGTGACAGCAAAGGTAAGCTCAAGTGGATTTTGAAGTTGTGCAAAAGAGATGCTCGTGTATTGGCTTTTTTGAATCTGTGAGCATTTTTACACGTGTCTTGGTGCACATGCGTACATATTTCTGTTCATCTATTCGTAGGAGTGGAATTGTTGGAACAGAAGATATTTACATATTTAAGCTTAGGAGATATTGCCAAACAGTCTTCTAAAGTGCTCATATTTATTCCCATTCCCACCAGCCACGTATGAGAGTTGAAGTTGCTCCAACATTTTGTGTTGTCGTATCTCTTTTTAAAATATCATTTAAATGTATATGTGTATATATATCTCACTTTCTAATGGCTAAAGATTATTGCCAGAATGTGTCTCCTTCTCTGCTTGGTTCACTTAGCACCACATTTCACTCTGGTCACTTGAGTGCTGTTGTATCCTGGGCTGCAGATGTGCTCATGTATTCTGGGCTATTGTGGTGAGATCAACAACTTTGCACTTGACCTCAGTGGCAATCCAAAGAAAACAAAGGGAAAGGAACAAGACATTTAACATCCCCAAAAGAAGTCACCATAATTGATTATATTTCATTTATCAGGAAACCATTCCAAGTCTTTGACTAATTTGAGACTCCCCGTTGTGATAGAGAATCTCTTCCTTTATGAGATGGTATAATCCTTGCCAGCAGTATCAGGGGCCTACTTTTCTCTGCTCAGAGTCTAGGCTGTCTGTAACATGTACTCTTTAACAGAGAAACAGGAAGGAAGGAGAGACCACCTTTCAAGGTCTGGCCCCAGACTCCCTTTCTCCTTAGTTCCCACCCAAGGTGGACCACCCCCTGACTCCTCTGTAATGCAACGAAACAGTCAATGCTCTCATTCTGAAGTGCTCCCTTCACTTCCACTGACCATAATAAAATTTTAGCCTAAGCTTCAGAGGAACACCTCCTAGGAGATGCACCAAGTCTTGGAAAACCATGCTTAAGTATCTCTAGCTTCTAAACAAGACTTCCAAAGATAGGGAATTGGGTTACCTGAATTATAAGTGGGAAGCGTTCCTACTTAAGAAGCCTCCAGAAGCTCCCCGAGTTCTTTCTCCTCTGTGGCCTGCTGTGGCCATCCACTTCCTGACCACTAAGAGCATGGGCTCTTCAGTCCTGCCTCCACCCTTTGTGCTGGCCCAGCCCACCCGGCCTCTGACACGGGCCATTCCTGGGCACACTGCTGGCCCACCCTGCTATGCCAGGCCATGGAGATGTGTCTACAGCGGGGTGACCTGGGGATCCTGGTGGGTCCTCTTCCCTAGAAAGATGCTTCACCCACTCAGGGCAAAGGGCTCTTTCTTTACCGTGGCAAAGGCAGGTCAAACTGAGCCCAACTTTTGCACCGATAAGCATCCGGGAGGTATCCTCAGGTATCTCAACACTCTGTCATCTGAGGAAGAAGGCACAAGCTTATGGCAATTTTCTTTTGTGCCTCTTCTCTCTGGAGCAGGGCGAAGCTGGCTTGCTCTTGAGTACTTCTACGTTTCATGACTCTAAACATGCTGACTCCCCATACCTGTCAGAAGCAGGTAGTGATAAGGGTGAATGGGGAACGAGGCTTAAGAGCTTTATCCTAAAACCACCCTGTGGTAAGAACAGCCATATCCATTGTTGGACTCACTGTGTGTGCTTACCGGGCACGTTCCATACCTGTATCTCATTTAATTCTTGCAGCTCTTTGAGGCAGCTCCTAGAATGAACCCAACTTAAAGCTTGGGGAACTGCCTTTGCATAGCCATTTAGGAAGGGGTCACAGTGGGATTCAAACCCTGGTAGTGGCCTCCACAGTCCACACCCTCAGTGACTATGTTGTACTTTTTCTTGCTCAGTCACCCAAACAGGGACTCTCAACTCCTGGCTACTTGCCTTCATCACCTTTCTTTATGGTCCCTGCTCCCAGGATTGTCCTGAAAATGACTCCAGGGACTTTGTTTGGGACATATCCCCACCCCTTGTCTTCTCCCCAAGGCCCCCCGAACCTCCTGAGATTGGAGTCGTGTTTTGAGCTGTGCATTGGTGGAGACCATGGTCTACATGGGTAGACCTAGACTCTCAGCTTCAAGCCCAGTTCTGCCACTTAGCAGAAGTGAAAACTTAGCATGTCATTAGACTCCCCAAGGCTTGTCTTCTGCGTTTGTACCACAGGATAATAGCAGTGACTGCCTAATAGTGCTTTTCATAGGATTAGAGAGGCTGATGCATGTCAACACTTAGCACAGTACTGGGTGTCCTGAAGGGTGCAGGGAATACCCACTTTTCTACTAACAGAATTCCTGTTCAGTTTTTGAAAGCTTGAGGTTAGAAAGTGCAAAAACAGATTCCCTTTTGATTCCTAATTTCCCCAAGTTTTGTTTCGCTTATCCACATTTTAACACCACTGCTCCCTGAAGCCACTTCACGTGGTTTTTGAGCACTCCCTGCTTTTCTATCATGCTTCTCTTGACACACAAGGACTCAGCTCTTCTGTCTGTTTGGAGAGGAGACAGCTCTTCCCAGCGGCCCTTGGTCAAAGCCTGTGCCATTGGTATAGGCCTAGGGGATTCACAGTGCCTCCACTTAAATTCAGCAACTCAGAGGCTCGGTTCACATGCAGGGTGTGGAACCTTTGTGAAGTCCTGAGTAACAGCAGATTATAACCTTACATCAGAGTTTTGGTTGCCCCCCGCCTCCCCCCCCTTCTAGACTTCAGAACTGGGTTTGACTAACAGCCTGAACCAGTGCACCTATCAGAAGTATAATGAGAGCCCCAAGGTCAAGCCTCATATATATAGCATTAACTTTTCTAGTGGTCACCCATTTGAACAGGGAAAAAAGAAAGAGGTGAACTAATTTTAACAATATATTTTATTAAGCCCAATATCCAAAATATTATCAGATTAACATATATTTAATATAAAAAAAATTATTCACTAGGGGCGCCTGGGTGGCTTGGTCAGTTAAGTGTCCAACTCTTGGTTTAGGCTCAGCTCATGACCTCGTGGTTTTGTGGGTTCGAGCCCTCTGTCAGGCTCTATGCTGGCAGCACAGAGCCTGCGTGGGATTGATTCTGTCTCCCTCTCTCTCTGCCCCTTCCCACTTGCACTATCTCTGTCCCTTCAAAAATAAAATAAGCTTTATTAAAAAAATTATTCATGCGATAACATGTTTTTTTAATTTGTACTAAATTTTAAAATCTCTGGGGCGCCCGGGTGGCTCAGTTGGTTGGGCGTCTGACTTCGACTCAGGTCACGATCTCACGGTTTGTGAGTTTGAGACCCTGTCGGACTCTGTGCTGACAGCACAGAGCCTGGAGCCTGCTTTGGAATCTGTGACTTCTGTCTCTCTCTTTTCCCCTTGCCCACTCACTGTCTGTCTCTCAAAAAATAAACAAATGTTAAAAAAATTTGAAAAAATAATAACATTTAATACGTAGTTTACTCTTACAACACATCTTAATTTGCACTGGCCCATTTTGAGTGCTCAGCAGCTATACGTGCCACTGGCTGCCATTAGTGCAGCTCTGAGCCATCAGTCCCCATGGTCCCAGCCTCCTTAGACATTTCCTGTGGGAGGTCTACCCATGAGGGTTGGCTTCTTATCCCAGAAGTGCTGTACAGCTCATGTCCAAGGTTCACTTTCTTGTCTCTGATAAGTACATACGATGGTGCTTGAAGTAAATCTCACACTTACGCTGGTGCAGTGGTTCTTAATCAGGAAGCATATCAGAATTGCACATCTGAGATTCCTCAAAGTGCTTTTCTGCTCCAGGAGTCTAGCATAAATTAAAAGCACCGAACCCGAGGCGTGTATATTTTGATTCTGACACTGTCTCCGCAGCCAGACCCTGCCACCGCCTTCCCAATTAAGAATCGCCATCTTGGTGGCTTTTCAGACAGATGGCACCGAGATGAGTAGTTCTGAAATGAAAGTTTCGAAGATCAAAATAATCGAACTTCTAGCAGGGCCCGTTCTATCTGCTCCTTGATTCCCTGGTCTTTCAAAACACATAAAGGCTCCGACTTGACTTTCTTTTCCTCAGTGGTCATCACGATCTTCCCCAACATCTGTCCCTTTGCCTCCTGTATTTCAGGCATATGAGACATAGCACTAGCTGAGTGCATATAGCACATCAAAGGTTGGAGTCCAGATTGAATCGAGGTCTTCCATATCTTATCAATTTACTCAATAACATTGTCTTTCTCTGTAGAGGTTACTCTTTTATGCACATAAATGAGAATTAGAACATCTCTGTCCTGTTCCTCTCGTGGTATAGCTGTGCGATGATGCATGCTGCCGTCCATTTCCCTGGAACATTTGCCATAAATTTGCTTTTAAAAGACATTCTCTTACAATACTGTCGGTGGCCCTTGCATTAAAAATGAGAAAAATATGGAAACATGCATTAAAATATTCGGAAATAAATGGCTTCTTTATTACATAAAAGCTCTCATGTGTCTCAAAGGTACTGAGAATAGAATAATTTATCGTAAATGAGATTATTATTGCCGGGAAAAGGTCTATTTTAATGCCAGTTTTCTTGGGGATTAAACCAAACCCTAACGGTCCACTGGGGGTGTTCATAAATGTGTAAGTCAAATGCTTAAAAGCCTTAAGTGGAAAATACATGCTGATGTAGCATCTTTGGGAAGACAGAACACATTCTGTTTGTTCTTATCTCTGGGGGAGGGGGTTCAGCTCCAGTGTCCAGAAACAAAATGAAGATAATGCCTCCTCTGAAACCCGGATGAAAATCCGCTGCGCTTTGGGGTCTGAATTGCAACGTCAGAGCCTCAGACTCTCAGCCCAAGGGTCTCCAGCAGCGGGGTGGTATCCAGTATCAGGGACACACTCTGCAAAAACAAACATTGTCTTGAGAAAATGTTATCCTGTCGTCCTCTCGGGCACATGTTTCGTAAGAAGATAAATGGGGACTCAAAAGGAAAACTGCAAATCTGGAGTTTAAGAAAAAGAGTGAATTATATTTTCTGATACAGCCAGAAAATAGGGTGTTCTGGTTAACATGCGTGATGAATATGTGGTCGACTTTTGGAGACTCAGAACGTGAGCGAATGCATTTCTCCTGAAAACCGTATTGAATTAATACTATGTATATTAACTTATATTATTTATGTTGATTAATATTAATTTGATCTTTATGTGTTAAATCAGGGTCATCTTTGTAAATATTAATTATCATTGTACAGTAACCGAGCAGAGAACTAGTGATTAGAATGCCACTTAAATCACCTTCTATGGGACAGTTTTAATGGTCTTGGAGGGGAGAAAACCAACCTTATGCACTAAGCCAGGGTGTCTGATGACTTATGCAAGGGAAGAGAAGAGTAACGGGCATTCATTTTGCTGCCATTCTAACTTCCATGGAGACTGGCATGCTGGTGATTGTATTTTATACTCCCTATACCATAAAGGCTTTATTACGTAACCCAGCATTGTAATAACAGATGAAAGGAACCCCGTAGGTCACTCTCCTAACTTTCTCATTGTCATTTGCTAAAAGCACCCTTTATCCCATGTCCTTTTGCAACTTCGTTTCTAGTCAGTACGTTGCCTCCCCTCTGGAAAGATCCCGTGGAGCTGGGCACCAACATTGTCATGACTGTCTTGTTTGGAGGGATGAGAGGGAGGGTGTGGGCAGCCAGGGTCCTGGACCGGAAGAGAGGAGTTGGCAAGGAGGAAGTTTGGCTTGAGGACAGGCCCCCCAGGACTGATGCCTTGGCAGTCTATTTAAGTCCTTGGATGTCTGCACTGGGGATGTAACAAGAGCCAATATTTATTAAGCATTTTGTGTGTGCCAGGACCTGAGTATTATCTCCTTTAATCCTAACGCAACTCTGTGAAGTAGGCACTATGTCTCTGTTTTAAAGATGAGGATTAAGGCTCAAGAACATTAGGTAAATCCTGAGTCCACTCATCAGCTTCGTGGCCGATCCATGTCGTGCGTCCTCTCAGAGCTTGAGCCCAGGCCTCTCTGCCCCCTGCCCACTCTTACACATGGCTTCCTTCTTTATCTTGATCTTTTCTGTCTCTCTCCTTTTTAAGGTAATGAAGACTTCAGAGAATGTGTTAATATTATCTCTATTCTTTTCAGACTTAAAGAGCAACATGGCAGTTTTTGGACTAAGATTCACGGGGCCCAAATTCACGCCTTTGTATAGCCATCAACTCACCGTGTCATAGTGACACGAGACCATTGGGCCTCGGTTCGCCCGTCTGTAAAATGAGGGAGTTGGACTAGATGGTACCCGAATGATTTGGTCTCTGACATTAGGTGACTCCCCAGGGTCTAAGAGGGGCTGTTGGGCATGACTGACGTGGGCGATCCTCACCTGAGCTCTAAGCGCCAGGGGGACAGCCCTGTGATTGCAGCAACTAGACCTCCCAGCCCCAGATCCAAATACCCGTCACCCAAATCATTGGGTGACGATAAGTTGCAATAGCAATATGAAACCTGTAGCAGAAATTCAACGATATGGAAAATATGGTGGGTAAACCCACGCCTACCTGTTTGTGGAGGGTGAGGCACATCAGGAACTTCTTTATTTCCAACCTTGCTTCAACACGCAGACCCTGAACCACTGACCTGCCCCAAGCTCCTGCAGCAAAATAAAGCTGAGAGCAGGGTTTCTGTTCTAAGAACATGCCCGGGACCCTGGCCTGGAGAGCTGACTTGCATATTTTCCACATGCATTTGCTTATTGCCTTTTGTTAAGTGGTTCCAAGTCCAGTTTGTAAAATGAGAGACCGCATCAAACCGGTGCGGAGAGGGTAACTGCATTCCCATCCAGAGCAAAGGCGGTCGGTCACTCATAGGAAGCGTGTTTTTAAACCAGTGCATGCAAACCCTTCCCAATTTAGGAGAGAGAAAGCATAATTAGGCCAATTTGCCATGGTGAGAAGCTTGCCTTTCCTTGCCTTCAATGGGGGCAGCATACTTTGGAGATGAGAAGTGCCAAATGGTATGTAATTTTTAAAATCTTGTCCGTGTTTAATAGTTAATGCTAGTTTTCCTTCCATTCTTCCCCACACCCTCAATATCTTCCCCACTCAAGTATGAATCTTTGACATCCTCTCAGGAATTAGGATATCTTCAGCTGTTTACACAACTGGAGATTAAGTCTAGTTAAGAAGACATTTGGGGAAAAAAAAATTACCTAAGAAAACAGAAATGTTGTTTGCCTTAGGGTTACATTTTGAGGCTCCATGGTATTCTCAGAAGGTCTTTGGTAAAAGCTTTTTGGTGGATGGCATGGATGGGGTGGAGAGGGTTGACAATTATTTGCAAAGTAGGAATAAGTGAAAGCATGTGGTAAATGACACATGGCCTCCTGGCCTCCTTGTGCTGGAAGGCATCTGCTGTGCTTGTGAGATAAGATAAAACTCTAATGCAAATACTAATTTAGTTTCTCCTCTTTTGTGCTGGCCTGCCTTGTTGTGTTATCTCATTTTTGTAGGCTGGACCCTGGTACCCTTTGAGATTTTCTAGGCGGGTAATTGTTGTATTTTTGTGCATGGTGGATCTTGTGCATGGAATGGAGATCACCTGACCCTCTCTCTGCCTCTCCTCTTCCCTTCTCTATGCCCTACCTGCCTGACTTGGAGGCAAAATAAGCCGTCACTTCAAGAAAGCCATTATTCAAAGTGGATCGAAGGACCAGCCACCACAGAGAGAGCTGGCATCAGCCTTGTATTGCTAATCATTGCTAATCATGAAAAAGCAGATGGGGACTGTGCAGGGGAGGGAGGGTTTACAGCAACACAGATTTGGAGCACTTCCTGGGTGAAGGGGGAGGTGAAGGGGGGCTGGGGAGCGACAGCTGCTGCAGTGGGCCCTCTGGGTCAGTGGTTCTTCACTTCCTCAGGGCGCAAAAGAGTCACCTGTGCTGTTTGTGAAAAAATGCAGATTTCTGGGTCCTGGCTTCAGAACTTCGGATTCCGTCCATAGGGGAGGAAGGGAGAATGTCCATAGTGATTATTCTGATGCAGGCGGCCCAGGATCAGGGCAATGGAGGAAGGGTCCAGGAGGATGAAAAAGAGCAGAAAGGAGGAAGTAAACAGGTACCTGAAGGCAGCAGAAAATAAGATCTTTGGGGTCAAACTTAGGTTCTAATCTCAGTAATGTTCCCGCTTCATCATCACGAGCATTCTTCTTTCCTGTGTGAAACAAGGGGCAGTAACAATGGTGAGAGTTGGTAATGTGCAAGGCGTCCTTACTTAGCACAGGGCTATCTATGTGTTTGAGTGGACTGCCTGCTTTAAACCTCACGACACTGTAAGGAGGGCATATTGTTACCTTCGTGTCACATGTGAGAAGACTGAGACACAGACTGAGCGAGCATATGACTGGCCTACAAGGCCATGCTGCTAGTAAGTGTTGGAGCTGGGATTTGGACCCAGGGAGTCTGAGTTGGGGGAACTCGGAGAAAATGTGGAATATCCAGCCCCTGCCTGATCCACAGGGGCTCAGAGTTTGTTTCCTTCCCTCACGTGTTGCTGAGGATGGCAGTGAGCTGATCTGATTTATCAGTGTTTGTCAGCTGCCTGTTCTACATAATTGCTGGAGGGCTGGGGGGTGGGGGGCAGGTAAAGACCTTCTCTGAGCTGCTGTTTTCTCATCCCTAAAACAAGGGCAGCAATCCTCTTGAGTCATGGGGTGCCACCATCAACTGAGACAATGCCTGTGAAAACAATTTTGTCAACTCTAACATTCTGTACAAATATCCAATGCTTTTAAGAAGACATATACAGTCTTCGCAGTCATTACACAGAGTAGCCAAAGCAATCTTTTTCAGATGTCACTCTCCTGCCTTCTAGTAGCTCCTAGGTAAGATAAAAATGTGTGTTAATGTGTTTTCAGAGAGTGGTTTAGTCTTCCTTTCCTAATGCAGCCTTGTTCTCTCGTGGTTGGAGGAGAGAGAATAGGTGAAAGTGTCAAGGCTGCTCCATAGGGACAGAAGGAAGACTTTATCCCAAGGATGCCGGGAGGATGGCCAGTATGCAGGGCATTTCATGACATTCCAAACATCCCATGTATCCAGTAAGGGGTGGGGGTAGTCCCTCCACAGGCAAAGACTTGAACTCTCCAAGGAGAGACCACCCCCTTATACCTGGCTCTTGCCATGGTAAACAGTCTAACCTGCAAAGCTGATGAAGCCTTGTGTTAATACATCTTTGACTCAGGCATATTTAGTGTCTTGTACCTGCTATTGGAGGTTTTGCTGAGCTAGGTTTGTAACGAGGTGCTGTTTAAGTGAGAACCTCCTGCTGGGGAGAGCCCCCAAACCCACAGACAGGACTGTGGCAAGAGCCACAGTTTTTAGACTAGACAATAAAAGCAAACCAAAAAAATGATTACTTTGAGTTACTGTCTGCTTTTTCTAGGAGTCTCCCCACCATGACTCTTAGAAAAACTTCAGAGCCACCAAAGAGAAATAATAATTTTGCCCATAATGAGAGCTTGCAAACAAAATCTTGTAACAAATCAACAAATCTTGTATACAAATCTTGTATAGACCTATACACTTCCTCCTAGAAGAAAGAGGACCGTTTTTTCCTGGGAAAAGTAGACAGCAGATCTGAAAAGAGACTACTTAAAAAAAAAATAGAAAAAAATCTTTCCCACTTGTCGGCAATAGGTAGAACTCACTGTTTTCTTTAAATCTGTATCTCCTCAGATAAAAACCTCTTAGTTCAACGTCTTCTCTTTTAAGGCGAACCAGTTTGGAGAGGGAAGAAGTAGAATTCATTTTTACAAAATTCAACTTGATTCCTTTTCATTTTATTCTCTTCCTTTCAGTACAATTTGATAAGCATTAAGGACCTGCCATAGGCCAGGGAACTGTGTGGGTCCTGGGAGACAGAAATGCAAGAAATTGGCTTGTCTTTCTGTTCTTCTGGATCCAGAATGCAGATGGGCATCACTGGGCCAAGGGGCGCTCCTTTTGGTGTCAGGATGGGATCAGAGAAGACAAAAGGGCCATAGAGAACCAGGGTCAAAAATTGGATTATACTTTGGTGGTGAGGCTGAAGGAACTATCAGCTAAGGGAGCCTGAAGACTTACCTCTAAGCAGACCATCCGGATGCAACTCCATACATGTCGTATCACAGACACAACAGGATCTGGGAGTTAAGAATCCCTTTCATTTCCTTCCCTTCAGCTTTAACATCCACCAAGTTACTGCCTTGATTTTTCAGATGAAAACACTAAGCCTCAGTCATGACTCACCCACGGTTCTGAAATTGCAGTATGGCCAAGATGGGACCTTGAACCCCTACCTCCTGTCTCCCAATCTATCATTCTTCCTGCCCCATCCCCCTCTACGGACACCTCGCATTCACAGAACATTTTGCTCCACTAAAAGTATTGTGTTACATTGTCCTATGTGCACTTCATTTATACTTTCCTGAAATTCCCACCTGGGGCAAAGTAGTCTTTGAGAACTGTGGCTTCTATTGTTGTTTTGTTACTATTTAGGTGTCTCAGAGAAAGCCTTAGTTTTCTCAGCTGTAAAAGTTGGGTCCGGACAAGGAGAAAGGTCTAGGATTGCTTTAGTTTCAGCATTTTGTGATGCTGAAATCTGTTACCCTATTAGTTCACACTCCATTTCTTTTGGGGTTTTTTGGTTTGTTTTTTGTTGTAGGGGTTTTTTTTTTTCAGCCGTCACAAAAGTCACATATTGAGAAATGGCGTCCATTGTTCATGCCAGATTCATTACAGTTTGAAAACTCTGGAGGCAGAAAATGAACTTTGATATTTTTGCAAATGTAAAAATTCTTTCAGCCATGCCAAATTAACTCAAAACATCTGAATAGTTTGCCTCCAGGTATCATAAAATTTTCTCTTTTAGACTTGGAATTCTATTTCAGAAAAGTTCTATTTTCAGCGATGTTGTAGTAAAAGAGTGAAAAATTGCTGAGAACCCGGTAGGATGATATTTGCCGTGTGGGCTGACAGCCAACTATTGTTCTTACTGACTCTCAGTAGAGAAGGGAGAAGTATTTTCTAACTATCCCTGGAATCTCTCAGTCAGCTTGGAATTTAAGGGATTTTCCTGATGTGTTTTGTGGAGGTCATTTAATGCAGAGGGGCCCAGGTGAAAATTCTTAACCCTATAGTGGAAGATAGAAGACTGGTTTGGGATGGGAATCCCACTTCGTTGTAATCAATCAGCTGGTGGCTCTGTGAGCAGTCACCTTGCCCAGCCTCAGCTCTCTCTGGCACCACGGATGACACAAAAGCAGTTGAAGCCCCGGTCGGCCCTGAGTTAGCTTGAGAGTGACTGACTCCGAGCTAGGTTCCCAGGCTCAACTCCAGCCATCGATCTCCTAAAATCTCTGCAGGTGGCAGACAGAATCTATGTTTCGCTGAGTGCCCGAGTGATACTTACACATGCTTCTGAAGGACACAAAATTTATACACACACAGAAAACCGTCATCACCACAAAATCCCATACCTCATGAGACGAATTATAAGCAGCAATAGGGTGACCAGTTCCTGTGGAGTCCATGGGTTGCTGGAGAGGTGGAGAAAAGACCCCCGAGGACCCTTTCCCCAGTGAGAAGCTGTAAGAAAGGTGGGACAAAAGGTAAAGTGCAGGCTGACCACAGCCTGAAATGGACGTGCTGGTTGGATGGAGGCAGGGCCACACATGGGCGCCGCAGGACCCAAGCTCGGCCTTGAGAGCGACAGAGAATGTGGCCAGCTCACATTTGATTGAGCAGGTATTCAACTTTTTAAAAACTGTGCTATCTTATAGGCGGTGGCAGATATATGAAAGCCGTGCTTTTCAGTAGCTGCCTCACGGACCTCACACACTAGTGGACAGGGAAGGAGGGTAATGCTTTAGGAAAGCAATCTTTTTCCCCCAGTGAGAGGAGAATAACAAAGGAGACGACTACAGGTGCCAAGCAGTGATCTGTAAGGCCCAAGGAAGGGCCCTGTCCCTCAGAGTTTCAGGTTTGGAGGCCAGTGAGAACATGAGGGGCTCACATGGGGGAAGGCGAGGGGGACCGGAGCCGAACCTTGGGGGTTAGGAGGACAGTACGGAAAATAAACAGGAAGGAGAGAGGAGTAAGAGGGCTCCCTCCTGGGGACCAAAGGCTAGGAGAGAAGGCAAGGGTCCAGAACGGGCATGAGGTTCTCTTCCCACAGTTGGGCTGTGGGTTAGAACTCTGAGTCCCGCCATCTTCCACACAGAACACCGTCTTCCAAGAACTGCAGCCCTTGCTTTGGGCGGGGCGGGCAGAGAGATGCTGTGTTCTGTGGAGAGAGCCAAACCCTGCAGCTTGGGAGGCAAACCGGCCCCAGCCTCAGTTTGCACAGAGCCCGCTTTGGGGGCGGGTGGCTGTGACACCGAGCAGCCCCGCTGGCTGCTCACAAGCTTTCCTTCACCAGTTCCAATGACGGATTCATGTATCGTTTATCTCTGGCTCTTAGTATGCAAAAGGGAGCCAAAATGTTAATTAACACAAGAGGTTAAGCAGTTGTTTGACCTCCTAGCTCTGCAGAGGGGGGAAGAGGAGATGGAAGGCAATGTGATCTCTGCTGGCCTTTGTTTATAGGAAGTGCCTTCCACTCGCTGAGCTCCAGCCTTAACTGTAAAAGACACGAAGGGTGTGACTATCAGGCTGGCGGTAAATGGGAACACATTGTGGCTTTGTCTGGGCCTGTGGGGAGTTTTGGGTAATTTTTTTTTCCCCTTTCAACCACCCCCCCACCCCTATAAAAATATCTGGGGATTCAGTGATGCTGACTCTACATTTCTCACCTCGAGCCCACACTTTCTCTTCCTTGAATGTATGTGTGGTCATGTTTCTTCCCTCATCAGCCACAGGCAGTTTCTCAGTAGCCCTTGTTACCCGAGTGGTCCCATCCCTGCTCACTGGACACAGACCAGATGGTGTCTAAACAAGTCACCGCTATTGCACGCAGGCTGTGCTTCGCTCTCGAAAATGAATGAGAGTCGGGGAATGTTGGTTCCTGGAAGCCCACAGGGATTCCTCAAGCCAGCAGGACCTGTTTATTTTGTTATTTAAAAAAATTTATTTTTCACTGAAAAGGGGACACTGCTTATACTCAGAGGCTCAGTAATTCTTTCAAGGCAATAGAGCTAAGCCGTGCTAGAACGGAGAGGCTCAGCAAACCCCGGGCCCTCGCCCGGTGCCTGGCAATGGCAGGAGCGCTTACCATTATCACCAGTAGGGGCCACCTGGTGGTGTTACCTGCAGATCGGGGTGGCATTACAGGCTACTGATTTCAAGCTTCCATTTGTAGGGACTTTAAAAAGTAAGTATTTTAAGTCTCTTCTTTAGGTTTAGCTAAAACTTGGGGCGCCTGGGTGGCTCAGTCGGTTGAGCGTCCGACTTCGGCTCAGGTCATGATCTCATGGTCCGTGGGTTCAAGCCCTGCGTCGGGCCCTGTGCTGACAGCTCAGAGCCTGGAGCCTGCTTCGGATTCTGTGTCTCCCCGTCTCTCTGCCCCTCCCCCGCTCATGCTCTGT
Source organism: Panthera pardus (assembly GCF_024362965.1). Lineage (NCBI taxonomy): Eukaryota > Metazoa > Chordata > Mammalia > Carnivora > Felidae > Panthera > Panthera pardus. The sequence continues at coordinate 31,080,141 of NW_026526765.1, read as the reverse complement.
CTCTCTCTCTCTGTCAAAAATAAATAAACATTGAAAATTTAAAAAAAAAATTTAGATTTACCTAAAACTGGCTATGGTTAGCATCAGTTTGGGTCCTTGTCACCAAGCTCACAGGACAGCTTGGAGGAATTGCTGCCCTCAGTAGACACAGACGTCCCTCCTAACCACACCCACCAGCTTCCTCCACCACTCATCCCCAGAGCCCAGGCCTGTGGTTCGGCCCAACCTGTCACCTGGCTCTATTGGACACACGCACGAGGGTTCCAGAGCACCCAGCTTGCGAGCTTCTTGGAGGAAAATGTGCTTGTTTAGAGCAGATCATTTTAAAGGTACACGGGGCTTAGGGAAATAATGGTTTCAGTTTCCCTATTGCAAACCTAGCTAGGGCAACCACTGCCTACTAGATGCCTTCATGCGTCAGTATCCTCTCCTAATTTTTGTGTTGCTTCTTGTCTGTGATCAAGTCAACAAATGTGTAATTAAGTGACCATGACATGTAAGGGTCACAATTATCCCTTCATTTCTATTTTACTTCTTATCGTTTTTAAGATACTTCACCATTTGTGGTCTCACTTGATTTTCTCTCTGTTGCTGAGCAGGTACGAATAGCCTTATTTTAAAATGAACTGGGAGAGGCAGGTGATGGGAAGTCACAGAACTAGTAAAAGGTAGAGTGGGGATGGGCCCCACGTGTTTTGACTATAAGAATGACAGTCTTCCACTGTACCACAGCTGCTTATAGGTTGAAGTCTGGAGGTCTGCTGAGAGATTCATCGTGATTGACCCTTAGAAACCGAAGACAGTAAAGTTGGGAAGAAATACAGACCAAGAGCCAGAGCTGAGTGTCCAGCAATCCTTATGGCTCCCTCTCATGTGCCTGGAGCTGACAGCAGCAGCTTAATGCAGGGTTAAAAGCTAGATTGGCTACTTACTGGCTCTATGACTTGGGTCACTTAGCCTCTCTGTGCCTCAGCTTCCCATTTGTCTAGTGGGAACAATAAAAATCCTCAATTCATACAGTTACGAACAGTAAATGAGTTGATATTTGCATAGTGTTAGAATGGCGCTTGGTATACTGTAAGTGCCACATAAGTGCTGGCTCAATAAGTGAAAAGCTTGGCTCCTAAGCCGGGCTCAGCCAGCTGCTGGGGATGAAGGTATGGGTAGCATCACAGCCTTCCATTGGGCCCTGACCCGGAGAGCCACAACTGAACCCATCAAGCAAATTGGCCACCATTATTGTCAATGAACAGGAGCCACTCTCAAATTGGCAGTATTTGCTGCCATAAAAACTGTGCATATGCTTTGAGAATTAGAGAAACCATTGCTATACTGGAAAATCCAGGATAGGTATGGATGCCTTTGAGGATGGGCACGTGACTGGCCTGGCTGATGAAGACCTGCTTTATAGAAAGAATCACAAACTGGTCATGATGGAACAGATCTTAGTAATCCATTGACATAGCCTCCTCACCAGTACCCAGCCCTCTCCTTCTAGATCAGGAAACCAAGGTCCAGAGAGAGCAACTTATTTGCCTAGAGTCACACAGCTAATATGGCAGGTCACCCAACCTTCTGAGTTGTTTTTTATTTGTTTGTTCGTTTTTCCTGTCTGAATTGAAGATCTAGCATCCTGGCCCTTCGAAAATGGGCCGAGGCTGCTTGTTGCCCTGGTTTTGTGCTTATTTTGGACCCAGTTATGAAAGCTTTAATGGATAATGGGATTCCCCTGGACGTTAGAGCTCTTGTTTATTCCTGAAGGACTGATGACACCTGACAGAGGGAGAAGAGTTCTGGATCTTTCCACCCCACCTCAAATCCTGCTGCTCATGGGTGTGAAGGTGGCCCACTCTGCTCTCAGGGGGACCTTAGCAAACCAAACACAAATTCCAAAGGCATCCTTCAGCCTTGGTGGCTCCAAAGCCTAAGGATAGGCCCAGAGACCTCTCAGACCCCCCAGTCCTAGGGTCAAGTGCTTCAAGATAGAGATGAATTTACAAACTGCTATTTTTTCTTTGCCAGAGACACTCCACTGACAAACAGACAGATACACACACACACACACACACACACACACATACACACACGTTTTAAAAATAGTGATGGTGGGGGAGGAACATAAGAACCTATGCAGCATGCAAATGCTGCAAGAAAGACTCATGTTCTCTAATCTAGTTGGAGCCAAAGAGCCCCTGATAACGACTGCTTAATGTTCATTATGAACTAAGTAGTCCTATTATCCCTGCTCTATGAGGAAATCAGGGCTCAGAGATGTTAAACAACTTGTCCATGATTACACAACTAGAAAGTGGCAGGGCAGAGCATCCAAGTGGAGGCTGATGCCCCAGATAGGACATGTGATCCCCATGCTGTACTCTCTCTGCAGACATATGGCAGTAAGTGGACTACATGAAATCTCAGTGAACATGCAGAGAAGACACTGGAGACAATTCCCATCAGTTCAGACTGAGATGTGTAAGGCAGAAGCATTTTAAAGAAAACAAAAGGGAAAAGAAGGTCCCAATTAGAATCCAAATGGATAGGAAGCACAAGGCAAAAGCAGAGTGGGAAAAGCCCAGACAACAGAGAGTCACTTAGCAAGGTGAGAGGACAAGAAAAGTAGAGGAGGAATGCCCTCTGCAACCCAAACCCACTACATCAAATAGCCTGGGAACCAGTTTTTAATCTTCATTAGTTAGAGCTGGCTGCAGCCTACTGTTTGCACAGTGTGTGGATTGAAATATTTTATGGATATTTATTGCTTTATGGATACAATAAAATAAATGTGATTAGGGCGCAATGACACTTGAGTTCTGGTGAAGGAGGCTGGAATATTGGAGCCAGGGCTTTATCTGCACAAGGCTTTTTTAATGTTTCCCATTCTTCCATTGAGAAGACAACATAAGAATGGATGGAAGGAGCGCCTGGGTGGCTTGGTCAGTTAAATGTCCAACTCTTGATTTCAACTCAGGTCATGATCCCTGGGTCTTAGGATAGACCCCACCCCCTGCCCCCCACCATGGACTCGGTGCTGAACATGGAACCTGCTCTCTCTCTCTGCCCTTCCCCCACTGGTGTGCATGTGCTCTCTCTCTTGCTCTCTCTCGTTCAAAAAAAAAAAAGAAAAGAAAGAAAGAAAAAGAATGGATGGATGGGGTTAAGCAGTTTTAAAAAGTCAAGATCTAAAAAAAGAAATGATGGTGTTCCAGAGTGGGTGGGAGGCAGAAATGAAGAGGCATTAATGGCTCAAAATACAAAAGCAGGCTATGCTGGGTATGCTTAGCCTCTTAAAGGAAACAGATGTGGCATCTGAAGCATAGAGGAGAATGAGATGGAAGAAATCTTGAGCATGCTAAGATATTATATTTCCAAAAAAGATTAGGGTAGAATGTTTCTTTCCCAGCAAAGGAAAGTTCTGGCGGAAGGAAATGTGAAGAATGTGGTTCTTACCTTGTGTTTCAAGGTAAGATGAGGCCAAGGGTCCACTGTGAATAGAAAAGGAGAAGTAAGAGATTCGGGGAATTAGCATTCACCCATGGAGGGAGTGGTGGTTTCCAGTAACTGTGGGCTATAGGAGAAGAACCACTTTTACTGAGAAAAATGCAAATTGGATTATGCAAATATTGACCATCAAGAACTGTTCTGGGTGGTGGGGCTGGAGGAGGGAGCGGGAAGGGATAATGCTACAAAAATGAATAAGATAAGTGCCTTATATCTTCATTAAGGATTTTATGCACCAGTGTCGGAGGGAGAGTGCTATCAACCCCTCACTGTGTGACATGATGCAGAGTGGCACAAATTTAAAATGCACTCACTAAAACAGGAGTCTGGACCTTAAGTAAAGGAGTGATGGGAGTCAAAACATGCCAGGGGCGGGGGGTGGGGGGTGGGAATGCACAGAGAGAGTCAGGGAGGACTTCACAGAAGTGGCATTTCAGATGGATCCTGAAGAATGAAGATTGTGTGAAGGAAAGAATTCCAGACTTCATCACATGCCTTCTTAGCAAAGACTTGAATGCCGGAGACCCCAGGGCATTTTGGTTCAGGTGAAAAGACGAAAGTCTGGATGGCTGTGTGTTTCTCAACCAGTTTTCTGCCTCCATCCCATTTATATCCATGGTATCACAATCCCAAATGTCAACGGGCACCTGCCCTACTGAAGGGTCATATTGGAATTGTAGGATTGTGGACTCTTAAGGAGGGAAATGGTAGGATCAGGGCTAGGAGATGAATTAATCAGGATGGAGACTGAAATCACGAAAATCAGCTTCGAAGTAATTATGGCTATCCAGGTAGAGACAATGAGGGCCTAAACTCACCATGTGTGTATAGAGGTAGAAATGATCAGGCTGCATTTATTTTTGCCTTCCTTGAACACCCACAACAGGCCAGACACTGTGTCTATTATTGGGGAATACAAATATTAAACCCCAAGACCTACCACACGTTGCTTACAATCTGTGGGGCCAGTAACCCAGCACTAAACTATGTAGGGACCATGACAGAAGTAACGGAGGGACATTTAGAAGCACAGAGAAGAGGTGTTTAGTTGCATATGCTTTCAACAAAAGGCTTCTTGAGGTAAGTAGGCTTGAGCTAAGGCTTCAAAGATAAGTAAGAGCTCTCTAGGTGGAGGAGGAGGAGGCCAGGCAGGGGTGCGGAAAATGAGAGAGCAAGTATAAAGATGTGACAGCACAAAACGGCATGTGACATAAGAGGAGGAGCAAATATCTTGTGCAAAAATTGAAAATAGTTGCTGTATATTGAACCAGGCACTATTTAGGAAATTAACATGTGTTACTGCATTTGATCATTGGGGTGTGCTTAGTGGGGGGTAGAAAGACAGTGGCCAAAGCCTGAATGAAGACTGTCCCGTCAAGGAGTTTGGACTTTAAATGGGAAAGTGCTGTAACTCAGATTTGTGTTTCAGAAAGATTATTTTGGTAGCAAAGTGAAAGATGGATAGAAGGGGCACAAATCAGGAAGGAGGCCAGCAAACTAAGTAAGAAAAAGAGCAGTCAGCATAAGCAGTCATGGGTCAGACCTGACGGAAGAAGGCACTTAGGAGGGGCCCAGGTTTCTGATCTGATCATTGTGGTTGATAGCGGTGCAATTCACAGGGTTGGCGAGTGAGGTAAGACCGGTTTGGGGCCCAGGAGTATGGCCAGCTGGAAAGGGAAGATAATGGGTTCTGCTCTGTACCTACTGAGGAATTATCTGGGAGTGATTTCTAGGTAACAGGTGGATATGCAATCCTAGAGCTAAGTAGAGACAGAAGCCTCGGCTGACGTTCTGGAATTGGGAGTCATCCTCCTGTGTTGGTGGTTGAAGCCATGGGGGTGGATCAGCATCATGTGAAGGGAGAGGGCCAAAGACAAAACCCTGGGCAGCGCTCACATTTCAAGCATGGGTGGAGGAAGAGGTGACATAGACGGAGGTTAAGGAGGAGTAATATGAGAGGCTGGGGTAAACCAGGAGAAAGAGGTGCCTGGAAGAGAAATGGTGTTTCAAACAAGGGAGTGCTCAGTGTCTCCTGGATTAGGTAAGAACCTGGAGACAAAAGAGAAGGCTGAGTGAGGACCTCCAATCCGTGAGACTTTAGCTAGCAGCTGCAAGGAAATGAAATATATTCATGTACAGCCAATACCATGTACCCACAAAAGTAAGAATGAGAAAGAAGAGGAAGAGAGATTAATGGCCCAGGAGATAAGGCACTATGGGATAGGCAGAAGAAAATGCTGTTAGAACAAGACGATACTCTAAAAGAATTGCTATAAAATACCAAATGCACCATCAAGGTATTCCTATCCCCCGCCTGGAGGAAGTGGGGCTGGACAGGAGGTGGAGGAAGGAAGAATCAGACCAAGAGTAACCACCACATTGCAGAATAAATGGCTCAGTAGTGAGATTCATGGGAATTTTGGAAGCTGATGCTTGAATGTAGTATCACTAATGGAAATGAAAATGGGCTAAGACCACAATAAAACTTGGAGGTGTGTTTCATAAATATTTGAAAGTGGGTATACCATCATCCCAGAAAAAAAAAATTGGGATACATTTACTTTTCAAGAATAAATGATGGCAGCTAAAATGACCAAAAGAGAAACGATGATGATGTACTTCCTGAGGAGAGCACACAACACGATCAATAAAGTGTCTACAATAAAAAAAAAAAAAAAATGGAACCTCAATCAGCTCCCACCTCTAAATTCAGCCTTCAGTTTACAGAAAAGAGGGGGCAGAGGAACGTCTTATACAATAGCATGGAAATAAAATCAGCAAAACCCAGACAGTGGGAAACTCTACAGGATAAATAACCTGGTGTCTTCAACAAATAAATTGCAAAAAGAAAAGAAAAGAGGGAGGGGGCTGTGGATTATGAGCCTGGAAATGTGTCAACCAAATGCAAGGGGTGGAATTTTTAGACCCTGGTTTCAAAAAAGCAGCTATGAAAACAGTGTTATAAACATTTCAGGAAATTTTGAACCCCAATGGGATATTTTATGGCATTTAAGGAATTATTTCAACTGTTTTTAGTTGTAATTTTTTAGAAATCTTATCATTTAGAGATATAGCCTGAAATATTTATGGGTGAAATGATAATAGCATCTGGGATTTGCTTCAAAATAATCCAGTGAGGGTAGGACAGAAATATGTGTGTGTTATAAATGAGGCAAGATTGACCCTGAGTTGATCATTGTTGAAACTGAATGTTGGGCTCATAAGGATTCAGTATACTACTCTCTGTATTTTGTGTATGCTTGAGAATTATCATAATGAAAGGTTTAAAAAAAATCAAAGAATAAATGTGAACATACCCACGGCCTTTCAGAACTGTGAAAGGGCTCCAACTTGAAGTGTTATTATTTCAAAATTGTCATTATTTCCTTTTGATGTTGAATCTCTACTGGTTTTTAATGTTCCTAATTAAAGAGCTTCCACCAATTCTTAAAAGTTAAAGATCGCTGCTGGCCACTGTCACACAATGAAACATGCAAGGGGGGGGGGGTGGCGGTAGGGATGTAGGGGGGATGGGAAGGGGGGGTGGGGTGGAGTAGTGACATGCGCAGGCATTTTAATGTGGTTGTTTTAGACACTACTTTTCTCCAGTTTGTCAGCACCCCAGGCTTCTGGGTGACAGCTAAAAGGGACAGCTAAGAGAAGCCAGAGAGGTCAGACTGACTCATTCAAGAAAGGTCGATTTTGGCTGTCTGCATTTCAGCAGGGTCTCAATCAAGAAGGCAGTTGCTGTAGAGAGGGGTCTGCCATTGGCTGCAGAGGGCAGAGATGAACTCAGAATCGGAGAGTTTCTTAAGTTACGGACAGGAAGCAATTTTTATGTAGAGAGATTGGAGTCCCCAGCTAGATGCTCAGAGAATGCTGAAAGCAATAGGACTTCAGAAAGGAAGGTCAAGAGGATAAACCCACATTACAACAGAGAAGAATAGCCCCAAGATGAGGGAGCAAGTCTCCACAAGTGACACAACAAGTTTGTCACCAACAGTTCAAGAACAGAGAGCTGGCAATTGCCCTCAGTCCTACCTCGTGCTGGATAAGGCCCCCAGGTATGACAGGTGGCCAAGGAAGAGGACCAGTTTGCCTGCCAAAGGAAGCTGATAGTCATGGCAGAAGGCTGGGCGTGCTTTACATAACGCCTTTCACCTTATATATAAAATACACCAATTAGTGGCTTTTACTTTGGGTTATAATATTATTTCCATCAGAGTTGAAGAGTCCTGGGGTAAAGTGAGAAATTAATCCACAGACCCATTTTAGAAACCACTGTGGCCTACAGTATGCTTCTGAGTGTTCCATTTGCTGGAGAATCGTATTGATCCCTGGGAGAAAGAGTAATGGAGTAATAAGGACTTGAAGATAAGCAGGAAGGGCTGGATGCTTATACTGACAGCTGGACACAATGGGGCATGTAGGGAATGGACATACTGTTCTCTTGGCCAGCTCCCAAACAGGAACGACAACTTATCCTGTAGCAGAAGAGAGGAAAGGTGCCAAGGAATCAAGCCGATTGTGGGGAGGAAAGCTTAGGAGTGTGACATGATGTAGAAAGTCCCAAATGTCCAGCAGAACTTATTCCAAATCCCCCAAGAAGATAGCAGTTTGTAAAAGAGTGGACAGCCTAGTGGTCCGTTACAGGCACAGTAAGAAATCAGGAGAGTAAACCCACCATTTGAAGAGCCTAGGGGGAGTTGTAACACTGATGCATAAAACCTGACGCCTTCTTACTCTTCCCTCCTCTCCTTTCCCTCCTCATTTCTCCATTTCAGTGAGGCAGTGGCAGGTACGGCAAAGAGGGCGCCATACCAAGCCACTCTGCGAGAGCAGGTGGAAAAGGACCACACAGAAATGGGTACAGGTCTAACTCCTGCATCGCACAGAAGTGGCAGCAGCTGCAGTAACCAAGTTAAGCCATCAGGAAATGCAGTGGGGATAAGCAAAGGTGGTTTACCGAAGAGGAGGTCAAACCCGACCAAAGAGAATTCGAGAATCATCTTGGTGTTCTAAAGGAAGGAGAAGACTTAGGGAAGCTGGTTCCTAGAATCCTTCATGGGAGAGCAAACAAGAACAGCTACTGATATTGACTGGTACCTTTTCTCCTTCAATATCCTCTCATGGAATGGGTGGTCACGGAGTCTTGGGGGTACATTTGAGTGACTAATTCTTTGAAACATGATTATGATGTTGAATCCTGTCTTATAGCAGAAATTGGAAGGTGGAGGTTCATAGTTTCTTCTAAGTACTTTGTCTGCAGTTAGGTGAACAGTGGTGTTTCGGACACCTCTGAGTTAGAACCACTAGACTTCTCATGGGAACAACTTCTCATGGGAACAGTGAGCCGTTTTTTGTTTTTTTTTTTTCTCAATTAAAAAAATAGAAAAAGGAAGTTTAAAAAAAATAGCTAAATAACCATTAAGGGACACTCTGAAGTAATGTGCAATTGCAAGAGAATTTAAGAAACAATGAAACTAATTACAAGGTTTTCTAAGGAGACGTTGTCTGAAAAGACACAGGCAGACTCATATACCTCCTTCCATATATACCCTCTTCATCCCCTTCTCCATCTGGAAATCTCCAGCTCTGTACATTGAACTGTTCTGTGATACTCCCTCCTTGTCATATGAAGCCACCAGACTTTTGTGTGTCCTGGCAGTCTTAACTTTTCTTCTACCTCCTCCACAAGTAGTCAACTGGACCTTCCTGCCCTGGTCCTTCAAAATGTGGGAGTTGCCCCCTCGTGAGAGCTTTCTCTTTAGTTTTTCTTGAGGATAGAGAAATGGGCTGGAATTCAGTAGGGATTTTGTTTAGACTTTTGTCAAGACTTCTTGAACTAAGGTATGTGAACTGGGATGTATTACCAAAGACATTTTTTCTTTTCTTTTTTTTTTTTGTTTGAGTGGTTAAAAATATACAGATTTATAATCTTTCCATATGCCTTCTTACAGGTGAGAGACAGGAGATGTATAAGGAAAAAATATTTCCCTTGCTCCCTAGACCGTCTATTCTCTGACATCTATAGTCCATCAGAATCCAGTGCTAAATGGCATGGGAGAGCCGAGAGCTGCGTGTGATAGGAGAAGCTATCATTCAATAGAGTAACAGCCAGAGGACAGCATTTTTCTCTTCTCTTTGTCATCCTTTCTTGAACCCAGATGCAAGATCATTCCAAGGCACTATTAAAACTATGGGCCATGGGGCACCTGGGTGGCTCAGTCGGTTAAGCGTCTGACTTCAGCTCGGGTCGTGATCTCACAGTCCATGAGTTCGAGCCCCGCGTCAGGCTCTGTGCTGACAGCTCGGAGCCTGGAGCCTGTTTCAGATTCTGTGTCTCCCTCTCTCTCTGCCCCTTCTGTGCTCATGCTCTGTCTCTCTCTGTCTCAAAAATAAATTAAAAAACATTAAAAAAAATAAAAAAATAAAAATATGGGCCAAGATTATGGCAGCCTGGGAAGGCCTTATTTTGGACTTCAGCCATTTGACCTTGGATCACTCTGTTAATCCAGACTAGTCCTAAAGATTTTGTCAGCACTTTTGGCAACTTCAGGACGTTATTGCGCAGTTCAGCATGTATCCCTTGGTCCACTCAAGGTTGGGTGGGGTAAAAACAGCTCCTGTAGTTGCTGCATAGTCCTCCAAAGGTTTAGGCCAAATCTCAAGGTGAAAGTGCACCACGATGCCATGACCATATCTCACAGCTGCCCATCTCCACGGGCCTGCAGGCCACGTAAGCTTTTACCTACCAGTATCCAGAGTTATTCGGTGTCATTATCTGACGAAAGTGTGGTTATAAGCTGAAGGTTAATGTGAGTCCTTTGTAATCGCTGAGCTAACAACACAGAGCCGTGGAAAGGGAAAGGAAAGAATTTGCACTCTGGGAAACAGAGAGACTATGTTCAAAGGCTAATTCTGCTTTCTTTCAAGCGTGTGAAGGTCACTCTGTGCAGGAAGCCTACCTGCCCTGAGGAATACATGAGACAATGCATGTAACACACTGGCCCAGTCGGCATGAGTCGGTATGCCCATCTACCTTAATTGTTGTTAAAATCATTGTGTGAAACAGGCCAGTTGGTTACAGTACATGCAAACAAGCTTCCAGGGAGTGTTTCTTGGCAGCTAATTTCTATTTTTTCCCCCTTCACATTCCAGCTCTCTACCCTTTTCCATCCTGTGCTCATTATTACCAATTAGAGTTTTCACCAACAATTTTCAAGCATGTGCTTCCTCCCTTAGATCGCAACTACAAATGAAGGCCTACCTAAGGTGACCTCTCTGTGTCTGCAATCATCCTCTCATGATTGCTTCTAAACAGCTATAAACTAGACCCTCCGTACAAGCAGCCTCCCTGAAAAGGAGCAAATGGCAGCCGAGCTTCGGATTTCCCCAGGGATGCTGGGGGAGGGGTAAAATAGAAGGCATTGAACTGGCAATGAGGAGACTTGGTCATCGTCCAAAATCTACCACTTGGGGGTTGTGTGACCCCGAATCCATTCACCTCAGTTTATTCATTGGTAAATTAGAGCTAACAGTGCCCACTTTGCTTAGCTCACGGGGTCTCTCCCACAGGGCTATTCCAAGGAACCAGGATAATAGTGTTGTTGCCAATGTGGCCGGCCTAGCAACTGGTGCCATGTGAGAGAGATTTCTGATGGTGCGTGGCTAAAGCCTTTATTACTTCTTAAATTTAAAGCTTTGTCCTTATTTTTATGCGTATCAGAAAAATTATATAACTAGCACACCAAACTCATGCTTTCAACAGATATAATTTCTCAGGAAGAGTCTTAAGTGAAGAACAAGAGACAATACAAGTGTATATGTGCAACTGTGTGTGTGGGGGTAGGGTGGGTGGGTGCGTATAATGTGTAATTATGACAGAAAAGGAAGGTAGTGTCCTCATAAAATATCGGAGTCTGCAAAAACAGAATAAATAGAACAGCTGTCTGAAGATTTCAGGGAGCTTAACAAACGTGTCATTATTACTCCTCTGGAGGCCCCTGAGTTTCCTGGTCTACACAAGTCAACGAATGGTTGTCGATGCCTTCCATGTACCAGGCACTTCTCTGGTTTCTGAGGATATAACAATATACAAGGTAGGCAAAGTTCCTCCCTCTTAGAGCCTGCATTCAGGTGGAGAAGCGCGTCTAAACGCACAAAATGGTTGTGCAGATCTGACCTGATGACGTAGAAAGAAAGCATTCGACCACTGCAAACACTCTATCAATGTCTGGTATTGTTGTAGTGAGATGCCAGAGGTAGGAATGAGGGATTGATTTGAGAATATCTAAAAAATGTCTGGCAGAACCCAGAGAAATGCTCTACTGTGGACAAATGTAAATTGTTTTTGTTTCTGTTGGGTTTTCCTCTGGGTTAAATTCCTGGAAAAAGTTTCCTAAAACTTTTGCACAGTGAAAGGGCTTATCTTAAATGCCTGCATTTGGCAATATGCGCTCTCTAGAGGTAACGGGAAATGTGAATCTAATGAGTATCATACTAGAATGATGTATTTTAGTCTGCAAATAGTCAACCCAGCTTGAATTAATCTATCTGTGAAATTACTTTTCTGAATCAAATGCTCTTCTAAAATCCAAATATGTGAAAGTCTAATTTGTTTTCCTTCATTCCCTAATTTTAGAATTCTGTCCAACAGAATTAGCCAATTTCCCTGGACTCGTTTTCTCTTTTTAAATCCCCAGAGTAACTTATTTCTTAACTGGGATTGGTTGCATTAAGTCTGCATTTATTGAATCTTCCTATCAATTCTCAAGTTGGCTACTTGACAACCTTGAAGGGGTCAGCTGCTCTTACATGGGAAATTACTGCCTCCGTGAACTTACTAAGTAATATCCTAGTAGCTTGAAAGAGTTAAAGTAAGTTTCTAAAGCCGCATAATTTCCCAACAAGGAATAGCTTATGTGCTGAGAGACTATGTTGAAAAATGAATAGTAATGAATTCATGACCAAATAACCACGCAGCAAAGACTAAAACCGGAGTATGATATATGGAGAGGCTGCAGCATACGAAGGCCAGAATGTAAGAGGGAAGATGTATTAGCCAGGCCTGCAAACAAGACAAGTCCATATAACTGTGGCTTTCAGGACCTCCGCAAAGGAGTAACTGAAGATGAGGAATCATGACTCCTACGTTGTTGGGGTTTTTTTTTTAATTAATTTTTTTTCTCTTCTTTTTTGTAAATATAATTTATTGTCAAGTTGGCTAACATACACTGCTATCACATGCTTGCCTCTACAGGTCTGCCTCTAGTGTTGTTACTTGGGGTGACGGTCCCGCTGTTCTGCTAAACAAGCTAACGGGCAAAGCAGGTCAATTGTGCTTGGGTTTATGGTCTTAGTTTTAAAAGAAGAGAAGAAAAAGGAGCTTAAGGCTTTCTGTTTCGATTAAGTAGTCAGCAGATGAAACTATTTGCTAAACCTGGCTACCTGGTGTGAAATGCAAGGCTTATCAATTTGAAACGTGACGTAGGAATAGAAAAATGATTCTTAAAACTAGATCTCCCAGAACTCAGAACCCAAAGGAATGTTGTCTCTTTTCAGCACATTCTCGTTGGGAGGTCATATACTTACTCTAATTGTGTTGTTTTCGTCTAAACATTTGGAACTCCTCTCGTGGAATTGTCTTCAGAGCCTGCAGAGCATTTTTCTGACAGTTCCACTCTGTGCCAAGTCTTCATCCTTTGGGGTGGGGTGGGGGATGGGAGCCAGGGCAAGGGAGTGGATTTAATGATTTCTGGAAAGAGCAGAAAGTCATCCAGAGGCCAATCTGGTAAATGGCGTGAGTATAACCATTTGGGGTTAAAAAAAAAAATGCTGTCTATAAAGTGCAGAGCCTAGCTCCATCGTTTGGCGTGTGAGCTGACTCCGGAGGCAGTCCTCAAAGAGACCTTTCCAAGCAGCTTTGGTCAGTGACTGGCATTCTTTGAAGAAATGTATAGGGTCTCCTAAAATGGCTCCTTTGCAATAGCACCTCACCCACTTTCTTCTAGAAAACGAAGAGTGTTTGTTTCACAAATTGGCATGGTCATGGGTAGGGAAGAGCCATCATTTACTAAGGATCTAGAATCAAGATAAAGACTCAGGTAAACATTTGTCAGTAACACGAGGGAAAGAAAAGAATTTGCTGTGAATGTGTTGGCTGTTCTTTTCTCTTGGACCTCAGTTAGGATTCGGCCCTACTCTGTGTGTTTACCACATGTGTCCTAACATAAGCCAATGTCAAATATGAGACCCTTTTCCATTTTCCAAGTCAGTCCGCCCCCTCCCTCCACCGAAAGTTTGAGAGGTATAGCAAAAAACACCAACCCTCTACTTATAATTACTTAATTTATCAATTTAGTCATGTATACTTTTAAAATCATTTTATGGACTTACAAAATTGATACAGGAATAGCATTTTCTATATATTTTATATTTCACATAAAGAAATATTACTATAGTCCTATTTTTGTCACTTTCACATTTCAGTTTATCCCAAGTAACAGCATCTAGCATTGGGATAGTTGTTTTCTCCTTCCTGCCGTTGCATATTCTCAACATCCACTATGTGGCCACTTACTGTAATACTGTAAAAAGTGATATTTAAAAGGCTTGTTCACACTAACACCCACTCTTGCAAATGTGAGGCCATTCACCTAAGTGAAAGAATAATTAAATATGTATTAAAGTTCACCGATTTCACTTCTAAACATCTGAATCTTGCATTGATTGAGGGTGTTTGGAGATAATGTATCTTCCCTGAAAAGAACTGTGTTATTCAAAATAAAATAATGATACGAACACCCTATTGTAGGAGACTCTGAATATAAAATGGTTTCCTCTTCTCACAAGGAGTGATTTTGGGGGGAAACCTTGCCTGGCATTTGAGTATACATACACACAGAGTTAATGATTTGTTTTCTGTTACCCACAGACATGACCATCTCTCTGAGTTGTCATTTCTATTGAAAGGGTTAAAACAGATTACAGGCAGAATTCAGAGTTCACAAGAAGAAATGTGATAGAATGACAGTATAACAGACAGCGAACAGAAGATGTTTGATTTTCTTTTGGCATATAGGAGAGGGGAAATACAGTGCTAGTGTTTGCCCCTAGAGATGGAAACATATGTACTGGATTACAAAGCAAATACCAAAAAGCTCTACATTTTTGCATTTGAAGAAATAATAGAAAGTAGCCGAAGGAGAGAGGAAGGGGAAAAGTCAACAAGAAGGGCAAGAGTCTGTTTAGTTAAATAATAATGCTGTTTATACCAAGGCATCATCGAGATTCTGGCTTTGGACTCTCAAGATTTGGGTTCTTGTAAACCATCCTGTTTTGATGCCAGCTCCCATGTAAACTCTCACTATATTTGACGGTATGGCTGAAACTGATGTTCTAATCCTGGCCGTGCCTTGCAAGGTCGCCGTTCTCATGTATTCATAATGGTCCATGGTATTGACGCCTCTGCGGGGACAGCAGCGGTCCATCAAAACGAAAGTCTTCCCGCTGTTGGCTGCAGCTTGCTAGCGTTCACATGTGATTTGGGAGACCAAGAAATTAAGGCATTCTTCTGGAGGATGGGTGGAGAGCCCTGGTTTTAAATGTCTCTTCCTTTTCTACACTGCAGGGTCTCAGAATGATGGCCTTCAAGGTACAATGCACAGCTTGCTGGCTTACTACACCCTGATCCGTAATAATCTGCTTTGTAACTTCCTCTTACTGATCCCATAGGTGCTTTTCCTCCTAGTTTTGGACAATCACTGGCCTGATTTGGAAATTGCATTAAGTCCTTTAAAAAAGCTGATGTGATAGTCTTTTCTGTTTTCTGTATTTGCTGTTCCTTCTACAATGTCCCACTGCCCAGAAATATTGACAACCATATGGATTTAATCATAAATTCCTCTTGGACCCAGAAAAATGAGTTTATATATATCTTCTCGAGGAAGCCGGGAGAGGCAAGAGAGGTAGTGGACAAAACTGGATGCAGCGTGAGTTGACCTGGCGTCTCATTTCTGTTCTCCCCCTTCTCTCTGGACTACGGGGAAATCACATCCCTCTGGTCACCTGGTCCCATAGTTATGAAACAAGCGTTGACTCAGTCACCTATCAGATTTTGTCAAGGTCTAATAATCCGTATCTCCAAATAACAGTGGTTGCCAGGTATGGGGCACTTGCTTGAAAGCAGACACCCTGCAGAGATGTGCATGGTTCAGCTGTTTCAATCTGCTTTGACCTCGCAGATAGGGACTGTTACTTACAGGTAAAGAAACTGAGGCTTAAAAAGTCAAGTGACTGTCCTGGGGAAGACACCTTCTCCTTGACTGGATCCTAGCTAATGGGTTAATTCTTTTCTGAAGACAGACAGTTCAGAACACCAAGTAACAGATCAGCCAGAAGGATTTTTCAACCCACCTTTTGGTTCTTTTCCTTTCTTTGCTTTGCCTTTCTTAGGCCTCCGGTGGGCAGAATTGAGTTACTAAAACTCTTCTCTTCATGACCCATTACCAACATCAGTCCAGGTGAGGCTGCTCTTACTATTTTCATATTTTCCCCCTCCATCTGAAGTATCCCTTCCTTCCTTCTATGTGCACTCGCTGTACTGTGTCTCTATTTTTGCAGTCCCCCTTCCCTGTGTTTATCTAGACATGTATATCCTTGAAAACGAATGTTATTATGCATCAGTGTTTTTGATTTTCATAATTGCCATCAAGATTCAATTCTCATCTTTTTTCGTTCTTTCTTTACTCAACAGTTTGAGATTCGTCAATGTTGTTAGGTGAAAATCTTGTTCACTGTGTCTAATGGTTACATAGGATTCCAGCATATTATACCACACATTTTCTTTATAGATTTCCCTTATTAATGGGTATTTAGGTTGGCTCCAACTCCTTGCTACCACAAACAATCTGGCATGAGCGCCCTCTAATATATCTTTGTCCACACTTAAAATGAGATTTTTTTTGAATTATATATGCAGGAATAGGATTTATGGGTCATCGTGTGTACGCATCTCACTTTCACGAAGCATTGCTGGTTGTTTCTAGAAAGGCTGCATTGCTTTGTACTTCCTCCAGTGCTGTACGAGGATTACTGTTTTTCCACATGCTTACCAGCGCTAGTTATCTTCTGGCTTTCTAATTTTTGCCAATCTCTGTGTATTAAGTGGCATATCACTTTCACATTAATTTACACCAATTGGATTGCTAGTGAGGTAGTACATTCTTCATATAATTTTTAGCCACTTGGGGTTCCCTCCTGTGATTTGACTATTTATATCTTTGCCCATGTTGTTTTGTTTTGTTTTGTTTTGTTTTGTTTTGTTTTGTTTTGTTTTGTTTTTCCTTCCTGTGGTTCCTAACTTTGCTGGTGTTTATGGTTATGACTCTTTGATTTGTCTTATTTTCTCTTAGTGTGGGTTATTCTCTCCATTTTCTCTGCTTTGAACTTCATTTTTTAAAATTTTTTAGATGTTTATTTATTTTTGAGAGAGAGGGGAGAGCTAGTGGGGGAGGGGCAGAGAGAGAGAGAGGGAGACACAGAATCCAAAGTAGCTCCAGGCTCTGAGTGGTCGGCACAGAGGCTGACACGGGGCTTGAACCCACGAACCGCAAGATCATGACCCGAGTCAAAGTCAGTCGCCTAACTGACCAAGCCGCCCAGGCGCCCCTCATTTCATTGTCAATATTGACTTAACTGAATTACAAGAGTTTCTTTCCACATCTTGACACTTAATTATGTGTGGGTTTTAGCTGTTGTCATTCTCCAAGTCTGTCACTTCTGTTAGCTTTATCAACGAAGGTTTTCTTCATTTCCTTCAATATGTCCTAATACCTGATTTATCTTCTTTTTGGTTTTACCTTAACCCTTTGAAAATTCTTATTTTTCCACGTAAATTTTAGAATCCATTTTTTTATTTTAAAATTTTTTTCTGGGATTTTTATTGTAGTTGCATTGAATTTAGAGATTGATCAAGGGAGAATTAACTCTATGTGATGTTACAGCAAGCTGTTAATACACATGATATTTAATGTTCCATTTATTTAGGTTTTCTGGTATATATGTGCTTTAATAGTTTAAATTTTATTCTCTATAAAGCTCTGTGTTTTCTTTGGTTGGTGTCTATATGCTTTATAGTTTTTTGTTGCTACTATGAGTGGGATTTTATATTCTATTATATTTTCTGTGGATTATTGCTTGTTTATAGGAACACTGTTAATTTTGTGTGTGTGTGTATTGTGTGTGTGTGTGTATGTATATGTATATATATATATGTGTGTATATATATATATATATATATATATGAAATAAACTTGCTGAACTCCCTTTTAATTATAATTGTTTACTTTTCTTAGGTTTTCTAAGCATTTGATCATGGTATTACAATTGCAAATAGTAACAATTTGGTCTCCTTCCTTCCTGGTCTTACTTAATGCATTGACCAGGACTTCCTGAACTCTGTTAAAGAGTAGCGGTAACACCAAGGCATTCATGTCTTGTTCCTAACTTAAAAGGAAATTGCATCTAAAATTTTTTAATTAAATTTGATGATTGCAATAGATCATTAGTAGAAAGCCTATATCAAGTTAAAGAAGTTCCCCTCTATTCCTCGTTTTCTAAGAGTTTATTTTAAAAACTTAGATGTTGAATTTTATCCAGTGTTTTTACTTTTTTTCTTTTTAGATTTTATTTTATTTCTAATAATCTCTATACCCAACGTGGGGCTGAACTCACAACCCCAAAATCAAGAGTCACATGCTCTGGGAATGCAAACTAGTGCAGCTACTGTGGAAAAGAGTATGGAAGTTTCTCAAAAAATTAAAAATACAACTACCCTATGACCCAGCAATTACACTACTAGGTGTTTATCCAAAGGATAAGAAAATGCTGATTCGAAGGGGCACATGAACCCCAATGTTTATAACAGCACTATTGACAATAGCCAAAGTATGGAAAGAGCCCAAATGTCCATTGACTAATGAATGGATAAAGAAGATGTGTGTGTGTGTGTGTGTGTGTGTGTGTGTGTGTGTAATGGAATATTACTCAGTGATCAAAAAGAATGAAATCTTGCCATTTGCAACAATGTGGTTGAAACTAGAATGCATTAGGCTAAACAAATCAAGTCAGTCAGAGAAATACAAATATCATATGATTTCACCCCTATGTGGAATTTAAGAAACAAAACAAATGAACATAGGAGAAGGGAAGGAAAAATAAGATAAAAACAGAGAGGGAGACAAACCATAAGACACTCTTAAATACAGAGAACAAGCTGAGGGTTGCTGGAGAGGAGGTGGGTTGGGGGGATGCGCTAAATGGGTGATAGGCATTAAAAAGAGCACTTGCTGGGATGAACACTGGATGTTATATGTAAGTGATAAATCATTAAATTCTACTCCTGAAATCATTATTACGCTATATGTTAACTAACTTGGATTTAAATTAAAACATAAATTGATTAAAAAAAAAAGGGTCACATTCTCTACTGACTGAGCCAGCAAAGCACCCCGATCCAATGCTTTTTCTGCATTTGTTGAGCTAATCACGTGATTTTTCTCCTTTACTCAGTCAACGTGATGAATTATTTTAATAGTTTTACATTTTCTCTTCCTGAACCATTTTTCTTTAATGGGCCCTATTTGACCATACTTTATGTTTTAAATAAATTATTGAATTCTGATAGCTGGTATCTTAATTAGGATTTTTGTGCTCATATTCATGAGTGAAACTGATCTATAGTTTGTCTTCTTGAACTGGACTTGGTGTCAAGACTAGACGAGCCTCACAAAATGAGTTTGACCCTTTCCCTTTGAGTCTTATTTGTGCAATAGCTTGCTGAAAACAGGGAGATTCACCGCGAAACAGCCCTTCTCCCGGTTTCCCCATAGGAATAAAGGGAAACCCATTATCAGAACAAAAGCACTGACTCTGATGTCTCTCTTTCTTTCACACTTATTCACTTTCTGAATAAATCATACTGCCTGCACCTTTACAGTCCATCTCCAATCCAGCCATCTCTCCCCTCTACCACTTCCACTCTCGTCTACGTGAAATAACGACCATGTCTGGATGGTGCGCAACCTTGTGTTTGGGACTCCTGTGTTTGCTTTCACCTCTTTATAGTTCATCTCATAGTAGCCAGCATCTATTTACAGCATCAATCAGATCATGTGACCCTGTTAGCATCATCGCCTATCCATCCCATTGGTGAAGGAGGAGTTCCCACCTTGGGCCCCTGGTGTGGCTAATGGCTCCAACACAGGACACCCAACACTGGACAGATGAGACTGACGACAGTTTATTAGTCACTGCACACTCACAGTCTGGGGAAGCACGCTGCCTGGCATGCGTGGCCTGCCTGGTGGTTGCACCAGAAACAGAGTGAACAACCAGGGGTGGTGGGAGGCAGGCTTTGTAGTATCAAGGCTGTGATGCCCCTGATTCCCACAGGAGGATGTGATTGGTTGAATAATTTACGGATAAGCAAGAACTGCACCTTGTCCATGATAAGCCAGTTGTTTGGCTAGGGCATCTATTCCGCAGAAGCAGGACGGGGAGGGGAACTCATGGATGGCCATTTCAGGCCTCCCTAGTATCCCCCAGCTGTCAATGGAAGACATAACATTGGACTTTATTTTTAAGCGTGAGACCACAAGCTTCCTTGTCAAAACTTTACAATGGCACCTACAAGGCCCTCTGTGGTCTGACATCTGGCTACCTCTCTGGCCTTATTTCCTACCCTTTCCCTTCCTTTGTGTGCTCTATTCAAGACACACTGACTTGCCTGTTTTTACTCAAACCCGTCAAACGTGTTTTCACCTCAGGCCTTAGTCCCTTGCTTTTCGTCCACTTGAACATTCTTCCCCCAAATGTCTTCATGGCTTTTTTTTTTTTCCATTTTCTTTGGATCTCTACTCACTTTCTCAGTGTAGAATAAAAAGCATTATTTTGCATGCTTCCACGCTTTATATAAATGCTACTATATTTTGCTTTTCTTCTTCATTCTTAAAATTCATTCTTGAAATTCATCCAGGTTGCTA
The DNA here is from genome assembly GCF_024362965.1 of Panthera pardus. Lineage (NCBI taxonomy): Eukaryota > Metazoa > Chordata > Mammalia > Carnivora > Felidae > Panthera > Panthera pardus. Next base: position 31,059,595 of record NW_026526765.1, on the reverse strand, counting down.
CATTTATCTATGTATCATTCATTTTATCTACTGCATGTATTCCATTTGGCAAGGCCAGCAGCATTGATTCATCTCATCTCCTGTGGATGGATGTTTAAGTTGCTCCCAGGTTTTTCTCTATCACAGACGATGCTTCAGTGACTAGCCTTGTCAGGTCTCCTTGTGAACCCGGATGAGATTTTTCTTTAGGGTATGTATGAAAATACAGAATTGTTGATCAAAGGGTACCAGGAACTTGTTGGGAGTTGGTCTCAGAAGTGGAGCTGGGAGAGTCATATGCAGTCTTCCTCTGGTTAAAAGTGTAGAAACTACTAGAAGAGCTGAAAGCCCTGAGACCTAGAAAGGACACTGACTTAAGTAAGTGCTGACAGTTGTCCCCCGGTTCACAGAGGAGCTTCTACTGTCTGTGAGATGAGTCATTGCTCTTGGATACTGTCACTAAGGGCCACCCTCCGTGAAGCATCTGTTACCGCTGACTGAACTGTGGCAAGCTGCTCCCATTGGCAGGAGTGACTACTATGGCAAATTGTTAGGCTGGGGGTTCTTAACTCTTAGAGATGTGGGACTTTCTCCTTCAGCCTTAGTGAGTCACTCTTTACCTACAGGGAAGAATAGAGACAATTGGTCTTTGTCAATAATCGTTACCAAATTGAGAGAATAACAGTTTCGTATGGGAATACTTGGTAAGCATCAGATGCCTAGAAACTATGGAAAGAAACTCAAAACATCTTCAGAGCTCTTGAATTAGAGCCCGACTTTCAGATTTCTGATGGAGGGTGTGGCCCAGGAAAAAATGGCTTTATTGGCATGTGCATCTATTTACTTTCTCTCTCCTCTAGTCCTTATTATTATTATTTTTTTTATTCTCTCCCTTCCTCTCCCCCTTACCCTCTTTCTCTATCTCATTTTCTTGGTCTCTTGTATATGTGTAAGATTTGTTAGTAGTATTTTAAGACCCTACTTGGCCTCTGTGGTGTTCATGTTTTGACACCCGAGAACAGAGGAAATGTTTAATACAATGAGTAACAGTAAAGGGTTCAGAAGAAAACTGTGAATACTGAGGAGCCCCACCCTGGAACTTGTTCTTTGGCCTGACCATATGAGCCAGTCCTTGGTGTGACTCTCTTGGGTGCATTATAGGAGTCATGCTTCCCCTCCAAGATGTCATCATGAAGACCCCTGGGTCCCAAGAACCTCACAGAGGACTAGGAAGATGGCTATGATGGCCTATTTTTTTCAAGTTTACTTACTTATTTTTGAGAGAGAGCAAGTGAGTGAGAGAGAGAATCCTAAGCAGGCTCTGAACTGCCAGCACAGAGCTCAATGTGGGACTCAAACCCATGAACCACGAGATCATGACCCCAGCAGAAATCCAGAGTTGGACACCAGCCAGGACTGGACTGAGCCAGCCAGGCGCCCCTATAATGGCCTACTTTTGATCCCAGAAACAGAGATGAGTTGATTTTTTTTTTATATGCAACACCATGATGCATGGACACCCAGTTCCCTCAGAAACAAGAGCCAAAGGCAAGACAGAGTGAAGGCTAAAACATTCGATTGAAAGTCAGGAGATTTGAGTCCTAATTCTGACTCTGCCGCTATCTAGTTGGTGACCTTTGGCCAATTACCTAACCCTCTGGGCTTAGTTACCTTATTAAAACATGAGGGTTTGGAGGTAGATGATGTGTGATTTTTATCAAAATTTCCTAAGCACTCAAATTTTTTAAGCACCTGTTCAGAGGATACAATCTACTTCTAAGCAACTACCACATACAATCTAAAGTGTGTTTTAGCTCTAAAATGTCTTGAAATTGGAAAGGATTTCTTTTTTCTATGTCCAGGTTCATTTGAGTTGTGATCATTTGAGATCCTGAGTGGTTTTACAGATGCCATGTTCCTAAGGGGGTCACATGATTTCTCAGCCCAAATTCACGCCTGGGCAGATTGGAGGATCTCTACTGTTTTCTCATTATGCAATTACCTTCTGGGGGACACAGTCTTCTTGAAGTTATATCAGTTCTGTCTTACCATGATCACTCTATTTCTCAGTCCTTTTATCTATGACTCAGGGGGAATAGGTCCCAGACCCACCATATTGCACCTATTTGGGAACATATAATCTACTTCCAAGCTTAACAGTGGGAAGCATTGTTTCAATTAAATATTTCCCAACAGTAAGGACTTAAGTCTACTTCTATGGCTTCCCAAGGGGCATTTTCCATGAAACTGAAAGGAACATTCTTTTAAAGAGATTGGCAAAGGCGGGCATCTCTTATCAACCATTGTGAGAACAACTTGCTTCTTGACTATGGCTGCCATATTTTTGCCCAAAGCACCAAATTCTCTTATTACTTTCCTACCCAAAAATTGTCATCAGCCCTATTGCCTATAGAATTCAAGCTTGTTTACTTACTTTTTTTTATGTTTATTTACTTATTTATTTTGAGAGAGACAAAACACAAGCAGGGGAGGGGCAGAGAGAGGAAGAGAGAGAATCCCAAGCAGGCTTTGCACTGTCAGTGCAGAGCCTGACGCAGGGCTTGAACTCACGAACCTCAAGACGAACCTCAAGATCATGACCTGAGCCACAACCAAGAGTCTGAGGCTCAACTAACTGAGCCACCGGGGCACCCCAACTTACTTTTTTTTTAAGGAAGACTTCTGTTCTGTGGCTCCATATTACCTCTCTGTCATTATTTCCCATTGTTTCAGCCTGCCCTACCCACCTCCTCTAGTCTCAAGCTTATTTGCACCCCCAGGGAATGAGGAGAGGGAAAAGCTTGATTGACTAGCTACTATGTGCTAATAACTGTCATGGGTATTTTCCCATTTGTTGTTTGATTTCATAGCTGAAGAAATTAAGGCTCAAAGAGTTTGTATACATTGCCCAACTCAAAAATAGAAAAGCTGGAGTTGTTCCCAAGGGCTATTTGACTTTGAGTCCATAGTTACTTTGCCTAACACCTGCCTCTCATCCAGGGGTCCCACATCCCAACCTGCTAATCAGGAGAGTTGTTGTGGGAATTGTTCCTGCCAGACCTCCCCAGTATCTGCTCCTCTGGCCCTTCTAGTCACTTGTGTAAATACCTAAATCCCTGAATTACTTTCTTTTAGCCTATGTAACTAGAGAGACCAAATCCTGACTAATACAACCTATTATCAGGGAATATTTTTTTATATAAATATTAGTATCAAATTATTTTAGAGCTTAAACTTATTTTATTTATTGTTATTTTTTTAAGTAGGCTTCATGCCCAGCACAGAACCGAATGCAGGGCTTGAACTCATGACCCGGAGATCAAGACCTCAGCCAAAATCAAGAATTGGATGCTTAACTGACTGAGCCACCTGGGTGCCCCTTTAAAATTTTTTTTAAAGTAATCAAACCCAATGCTGGGCTTGAACCTATAACCCCAAGATCAAGAATCTCACACTCTACCGACTGAGTCAGCCAGGCACCCTAAGAGCTTAAACTTCTTTTAACTTTGCCTCTTTGTTTTACTGATGAGGAAACTGAAGCCCAGAGAGGTAAAGAGAATTATCCAAAATCATATAGTTAGTGACAAAGTTAAAACGGTGTCTTTGCCCCAAAACAAGGGACCTAATGGCAGACTGACAGAAGTATTTTAGAATTTTAGAGGTTTTTAACCTGAATCCCAATCTTGAACAACACTCACTAACTCTACCTCTGTAGAGAAATCATTTCATTGCTTTGTTTCTCAGTTTGTAAAACGGGAATGATCATAACCTTTTGCCCCATTATGGTGAATATTGGAGATTTCACATGTAAAATGCCTAGTACAGTATCTGTCTCATTATGTATGCTCAATAAATGGTTAAGTGCGTTATTCTCTATTGTCCAGAATCAGCAAGGCCAAACTTCTGCACATTGAGGACGAACTGGAAAATGTCCAACAAAGACAAGCACCTTTCACTGTTCCTCCCACCTAAACTCCAGAATATTCAACAAACACTCTGAAAGCAAATGGACCAAGACTAATGAACTCCAAATCTGATCGCAACAATTCATTTAGTATTGCACACGGCAAAGAGTTTCTAATTAAATAAAGAGTCATGAGTTTTGCTCCATAGCACATCTAGTGCAAAGTTCAGGAGGGCATAAAAACATTACATTTTTCTTTCTTTTTTTTTTTAATTTAAAAAAAATTTTTTTTTTAATTTATTTTTGAGAGAGAGCGAGAAAGTGCACAAGCAGGGGAGGGGCAAGAGAGAGGGAAACACAGAACCCAAAGCAGGCTCCAGGCTCTGAGCTGTCAGCACAGAGCCCAGTGCAGGACGTGGCTCAAACTTACGAAGCGCGAGATCATGACCTGAGCTGAAGCTGGCTGCCCAACTAACTGAGCCACCCAGGTGCCCCACATTTTTCTTATTCTTCCTGAAGAAAAGTTCAGCTTACTGTTATACTTTGAAGCCATGTCATTTTTTCCTCAATTCCTTTTTTTGTAGGAGGGAGGGTGGGGTAATAAAAGTCTGTTTTTCAAATACACATGGGATAGTGATAACAGTATTATTTGTATTTTCAGTGGATATTGAGAGGCATGCAAAAGGCGCTGTGAAATTTATAATCACATCACATTTTTTCATCTCTAAATGTCAGGGAGGTTGAAGAGTTCTAGAATGGCAAAGGTTCTAAGTCATGCAGAGCTCACACGCTTTAGGATGCAGACACTCACCTGCTGCTATGCTCTCCCTGCGCATTGATTGACTTGGCTTATAGACGGTATCTGTGCAGGGAGATATGCATGTGAGCGGCAGGGCATCCAAAAGAGGCATCTCTCTTGAAGGTGACTGGTTGATGTGCATGGCAGGGAATGGGTGAACACGGCTGGAAATCTCGACTGAAAGTCTGATGTCTTTTGCCCCAGTGTTTATAATGTTGTATAGTACTTGGGTCTCAACAGAAAACAGAGTACATGAAGGGCAATATTTGAAGAGCGTGAAAAAGGGAACTACTTGTAGAGGTGTGGACAGGGGGTCAGAAGGGGCAGTGAGGCACCAAGGGGCTGAAACAGTGAGTGGCATCGCCACCCCTAGGCTTGAAGGGGCAAGACAGAGGGCGGAGTTACTGGGACCTAGCAAGAGCTATAAGGTGGGAGAGGAACCGTTTGATGGGAGGAATTTGACCGTCAGTGGTTTGACCCTTAATGTACTCTGTTTTCTGTTGAGACCCCAAGTACTATACTATCAGGAGTTAGGGAAGTCAAAAATGCCCTGACCTCACTCTCTCCCACCCTCTGATCTCCTACCAGTGCCCTCCAATGACTAAACCCAAGAGAAGAAGCCCACTGATGCAAACCTTACAGGCCAACCTCCGTGGGATGTAGGGGAGTGGAGATGGCTAGAAATGGGTTTGGAGGTGCCAGTGGAAGAGAATGCTGCGCGGCCAGTCTGTGAGTGCAGAGAAAAACACAAAAACATTTTTTCTTTCGTTTTTTTTCTGCACTGCAATGGCTCTATGAGTAATTCACCCTTACTGATGAAAAAAAGTATCTACTATATCCCTTTCCCAGATCGTATTCGATATGGCAGTTGGAAGGTTAAACTCAATGCTCTGAAAGAGCCAAATGCTCTCAAATGGGAGGATGTTTCACTTTTAAGCCAAAGTAAGATCCCTAAGGCTTGATATATTCGATAGTCTGAATATGTCAGAAATTTAAGGGGCCCATTAAGTCGCACTCCTGTTCCTTGCTCAACACAGACATAGCAATGGGGCGGATCAAGATTTTTAAGTCACCTTTAGTATTGATAAGGCCTATATTAGAAGACAAACTTTGGTAGCAAGGCCAAATGGGTTCCCAAAGAGTGCTGCGGAATATAATTCCCCCACCCAGTCATAGGCAAGGCAGGAAAACTTCAGGTCTTGCCCACAGAGGCAAAGTCTTTACTGCTGAACTCTTGAACAGGTGAAAATACGTGCTTCATGCATATGGACAGATCCCAGATGAGGAGACATGAGGTCTGAGGTGCCTTCTTTAGCTGCTTCTCCCCAGTTCAGAGGATAAATCTGTCCTCATCCCAGGCTGGGAAGAGTTCCAACAACACTTAAAACATGTACAAACAGACAAACCAAAACAACAACAACAACAGACAAACCAGACTGAGCCCTGGTGCATCCACCCATTATCCCCCTTTGGATGGCAGGACCCATGGTGGGAGCCATCTATGGGAAAAGGGGATCCAGTTGTCTCTCAAGGAATGCATTGGTGCCCAAACCCAACTTCTGGGACTGGGAGCCCTCGTTGGAGCTGTGGACACTGATCTGCACAGCTTCTTGCGGGAGACCAGGTCCGCGTCTCCCTGCTCCCCCCAGAGCCTCTGTACCCCTACGCTGTGGGGAGAACGCAGGAGGCCCGGGCTCCATCCCCGCTCTGTCCTCCAGGTGGCAGAAGCACTATCCGGACTGTCTGGTGCCTGGGGCAGCCTCAGGCCAAGCCAAAGATAACATTGTGTCCGTGCACAGGAACACACTGTGCTTTTTTAGGTTCCCAGGAAACCAAATCGCGGTGAAGGTCAGCAGTGTTCTTAGACCACGGATAGCTCACATTTCGGGTTAAGAAGAACAAATACGAGGCCCCAGGACTTCCTGCCATCAAGGGCTCAAGAGCCCCCTCTTAGGCCCCCTCTGATCCTCTGCTAACCAGGTACTTTCAAGCCCTGTTTACTCAGCGCAGACCTTCTTGAGCACCGTAACTGAAGCACTCAGTGTAGAAAGCTGCTCCGGTGGATCTGGAGAGAGAATTAAGGAGTTGCAAAAAGCTTCCTGCCCTGACCCCATTGGCTCTCTTCCTTGGGGTATCCTCCCTCCCCACCAGGCCCATCCTAGGATAGTGGGACAGAATGCAACATGGGCTACCCTCTCACCCCACGGTCAGCAACTGGAGCCATGTAAGCCATTGCCTCCTTGATATTTCTTCCCCGGTGTCTCACAGGCACACATCCCACCTGCATCCCAAGCCTCTTCCCCGTCTATGTGAAGGCAGACCCGCCCAGCCAGATGTGCAAGCCGGAAACCTAGGAGTCACTCCTGCTAGCTCAGCCGACATCTGAGTCATTGCCAACTCCTTTCCATGTTGCCCCCTAATTATCTCTTGAGCCCCCGCTACCATCCTGCTTAGCGCCACCACCATCTCTTGTCCTATGCTTGCGCCTGCGTTCCCTCCCACCCTGTCTCCGGGTCAGATCTGCACTGCGGTTAGAATGGTTTCTTTTCTTCAGAATGCAAAACTTGTCATGTCACTTCTCCCCTTTAAAGTCTTCTGATAGCCTCCTCTTGCTCCTGGGACAGCAATCAAGACTCTAAAGGGGCTCCCTAGACCTTAATCTTGCCCTTGCTGCATCTCTGGCCACTTGTCCGGCTCTGGTCGGCTTGGCCTCCCTCTGTATTCCAGTCTCCCAGACGCCATTTCCCCTGCCACCAAAGGGCTTCTCCAGCGTCTCCTGTGGAAGTCCTGTTCTTCCCCTCGGCTATGTGTCTCGCAGGCAGGGTGATGCCACTAGGGTGGGCTTTGGTACCCAAAGGACTTACCTCTGGAAGTGCTCCGCGAAGACCCCGCTGACTTTCCCAGAGACATTTCATGGACTTAACTACTTTAGGAAGTCTCCTCCCCCAAACTGCCAAGGCCACCTCCCTTTGGGGGAATTTGATGGAGCTAAGGAGGGTTCTCCTGGTTCTTACTCTGCTTGGGGAAGAGTGCAGACTGAGGTTCGTAATGTGAACCAGAAACTCTTGGCTTTCTCTCACTCTGTCTCTGCCTTTCTCTCTTATTCTCCCTCTCTTTTCTTTTCTTTCTTTCCTTATTTATTTTTTTTTTTTTAAACTCTTCAACCAACCCCACTGCTAAGGCATTTTTTCCTGCCAGGGGAAATGCAAACCAAACCCCCTGCTTAGGAGCTGGCTGTGAAAAACCAGGTCGGCATGACCGAGTGGTCCCTGGGCCAGCACGCCAAGCCCACAGAACTGAGGGGACTTGGTCTGATGCACACTATTTTGTAGAAAGGTATCTGTTTGTGCCTTTCGGAGTACATAGGTCTCCCATAGTGTGTGTGTATCCATAGCATGTGTTTGCGTATGTAAAGTGTGTATGTGTGTGTGTGTATGTGTGTGTGTGTGTGTTGGGGATCTGGGTAGGGACTCTCCCTGTCTTCCTCAGACAGCCTTTCTCCCTTCTCCAGCTGCCGAGGTCTCTGTAAGAGATCCTAGGTAGTTAGTGACCATCTTTCCTGGGGTGGCCATGGGAACGCACCTTGTGGACCTCCAACTATGGGGAGCAAAATTGACCCTCACTGCTGTGACCTGAGGTCCGGCTCCTGTTTGCCCTGAGGTCGTTCTTCAGGTTAGTCCTAGCCAACAACTGTAGACAGCAGGGAAACCAAGGCAGGCCTGTGCCTGGGTGACACAGGACTCCTCTGATAGCTGATTTTCACTCAAGGCCCCCCTGCGCACCTGGCTGAACCTTTGAAGACTGCAGGGCAATCTAGGAGTGTCCATCCAAGCCGCTTGCCCCCTTTGCTCTATTTGGGTCAAACTTGCATTGCCACTCTCAGCCATGCCAACGCCCTATACATGGTCTCTCACAGTCATCTCCCTTTTTGCGTCCTGGCATGTTTTATCCCACTTTAGCATCTGCTTCTTGGATAATCCAGAGTAACACATCCTTTTACCCATCTCCTCTGGAAGAGCAGCCCATTGAGTTACAGCAAATTCTTCCGCTGTGTTTCTGTAGGCTGTCTAGACCTTGAGACAAGAAAGGCTGAAAAACGCTAAAAATGACTTATAAAGAGTGCATAGACATTTAGGTGGGCCACATATGCTGCATTTTTTATGTAAACTAGACAATGGCATGTTTCTAAAAATGCTCTTGGAAAGGAGTGAAACAGCTCAGTGTGCTGGGGTCCACGGGCAGTCCTTAGTCCCCCTGACTTTCTTCTTGACTTTGAGAAGCCTTTATATAGTGACAAATCCATCAGTGACTGCAGCAAGGTCAAAGTTTTGGGCATGGAGAGCAGGGCCACCTTAGCATTTAATTCCAGGCTCTGAATACTCTTGGTCTTGTGGATAGAGACAGAAGCCAAAAGGGAAGGCTGCATATTCCAAATGGAAGGGAGGAAACTAGTGAGGGAGCAAACAAAGCATCACTTCTGAAGTGGGGTTGCCAAGGCTGTGGGAGAGGAGGATAAAGTCAATGACTCCACCAACCACTGACAGGACGGTATCATAGACATGTGTCTGATGTTTCTTGTCATTTTGTGTTCCTACATGTTCATATAAATGAAGTGCCTTTAACCTGGGAAGTGACTGATCTGTGATTCTAACCAGAAAGTGTTTATTATTAAAAGTAACCACAGCATTTAGTGAATACTTATACATTGCCGCACATTATGTCAAGCACTTCACACACAGTCATTGAACTTTCAATTTATAGAAGAGGAAATGAGTGGTGGGGTAGATTACACTAAAGATGCAAGTGTGTCCCCTCAGATTTTTTTCAAAATAGATTTATTTTCAACGATCGAATCGACAATTGGATCAACTAATCAAGGGTTCTGAGAAGCGAACCACCCGGGACACTTCTGCAGCAGGTAGAGTTTAAAAAGCTGCCCTGAGAGGATGTGGAGAAACGGGAACCCTCTTGCACTGTTGGTGGGAATGCAAATTGGTGCAGCCGCTCTGGAAAGCAGTGTGGAGGTTCCTCAGAAAATTAAAAATAGACCTACCCTATGACCCAGCAATAGCACTGCTAGGAATTTACCCAAGGGATACAGGAGTGCTGATGCATAGGGGCACTTGTACCCCAATGTTTATAGCAGCACTCTCAACAATAGCCAAATTATGGAAAGAGCCTAAATGTCCATCAACTGATGAATGGATAAAGAAATTGTGGTTTATATACACAATGGAGTACTACGTGGCAATGAGAAAGAATGAAATATGGCCCTTTGTAGCAACGTGGATGGAACTGAAGAGTGTGATGCTAAGTGAAATAAGCCATACGGAGAAAGACAGATACCATATGGTTTCACTCTTATATGGATCCTGAGAAACGTAACAGAAACCCATGGGGGAGGGGAAGAAAAAAAAAAAAAAAGAGGTTAGAGTGGGAGAGAGCCAAAGCATAAGAGACTGTAAAAACTGAGAACAAACTGAGGGTTGATGGGGGGTGGGAGGGAGGGTAAGGTGAGTGATGGGTATTGAGGAGGGCACCTTTTGGGATGAGCACTGGGTGTTGTGTGGAAACCAATTTGACAATAAATTTCATATATTAAAAAAATAAAAAAATAAAAAGCTGCCCTGCGTTACACAGCTAGTAATGACAGAAGCAAGATTCACATGCAAAATCGTTAAACTCCGAAGATTTCTGTCCCTTGGAACAATAACAGTGAGCACGTAATGCTAGAGTTTAATGCTTGAGAAACTAATGACAACAGACTACATGGTTAAAGAATAATTCTATATGAGAAATTACTGTGGATTTGAACCCGAGTTCTAGTTCAGTGGTCCAACGACCTTGACAAACAGCTTTCTCTGGGGAGAAAAAAACCTATCTTCTTAAAAGTACAAAAGGACAATGATATTGGAAAAGCACTGCCTTCTGTCAAAAGCAGTAGGAAGACTAACAAAGAAAATGAGGTGACTCTTTATCAATACAGCATACAATGTCATTGTCTCAATCAGGCGGATACCCCTCCAGCATTCCCATGGGTGTAGGAAACATATCATCATGGCTGGGTTTGTTCTCCTTGCTTCCTTACTGCCATAGAAATTCCAAGTTGCAGACTGAACTAACTTGAAAAAAAAAATCCTTACTTCTTTGAAAATTATTCACTCTTTTCCGCCTGTTTTCTCCCTGAGAAATATTTTTGAACAGTGTTTGCTCCCCCCTATTTATAGCTTTCCAGTTTTGGCAGGTATGGGAGAGTTTATAAGTGGTTTGTTTTCTTTGCTGTATCCAGTGTTGATTCAAGTCGCTTTAGCCCCTGGAACAATTGGAAGCACTTTCAAGGAAGGTTGAAATCTGTTGATGACTGATAACATTGTGAAATCTAGATCATCTCAATCAAGATTTCTTTGGGGGGTTCAGGTCAGCTAGAAAATCTTAGGAGTGCCATGATTTGAATAATTATCTTTACTTCTTTGTCAGTGATTGTTTTGGAGGAAGTTTTCCCCTTGACATAGGTAGGAGGAGTGTCTCCTGAACAGTTTCTCAGTTGTTGGTAACTCTGGGTTGGACTCTTAGTTTGAGGGCTAGATAAGAATGCGTGTGGCAGGCACTCCATATCTGAGCTCTGGCCTGTGAGGGACCTTCCTTAGGAACCTATGTCTAACATTTGGGTTTTAACCAAGTTTCACATGCTGACCAGAAGCAAACATTAGTGGTTCTTTTGTTTAGGAGAGATGCCTGGAATTTCTGGGTTTTGTTTCATAAATGATTGAACTAAATAAATACATTTGAAAGCCAGTAGAATTATAGGCATCTTCCCCTCCCATCTCGCATGTTTTTATGGGTGGTATGGTTGTATTCTGGGTTTTTTTTTTTTTTCTGGATTTTTCCACCCTTTGCCTCCCTATAATTTGTGGGCCTTAAGAAAAGTCATGGTTGGCCCTGTAAATGTACAGGGAGAGCTTATTTGGGGTCATCTCACTCATTCTTGTCGCCTGGTCCTTGTCTGCGGTGCTATAGGGAGGGGGGCACAAGTAATAAAGAACCTCAGCACAGAGAGATGGATTTCTAACTCCAAAAACACCAGAAAAAAACTGCAGTGTTTCTGAGATTCAGTCACTCTGGGAAAGTCAGCCTCACTGGGGACAGGAGCACAATGACGCGGTTGCCTGCTTGTCATCTGATCCAGGAGAAGTTTGGATAGGGTAGAAACATCATAGCTCACAAAGACTCTTCTGAGAATACGAGGCCCTTGAATAGCTCTTCCCTATCCAGTTGGGGCTGCAGAAAAGGCAACATCCTCACCTACACCTGTCAGGCCAGGAACTTTCCCCAGTTTTACTTGAGTAAGGGACTTTCTCCAAGATCACTCAGTGAGGCTCAGTCAATTCTAGAAAGAGATCTGAGGCAGCTCCATACCCACCACCCACCCCTACCCCCCCCCCCCCCCCCCGCCAATCCCCTCACGACATCCTCTAACTGGCAGATCAGTTATTTCTTTGATCATCACTGTGATTTACAGCCCCTCCTCTTTTTAAAATGTGCTAAGTACTTGAACAAAGTCTTTTAACAGGTCTCATTATGAAAAATTCAGATATATACAAAAGTAAAAAGAATAATATACTGAACTCCACATGCCATCACTCAGATTGAGCAGTTATCAAGAGTTTTACCATAAGAGTTGCTCCCTTACTTTCCTTCTTTTAGAGGGAATCCCAGACCTCAGTGATATCTCCTCTTATACTTCTTACACAGCTCCAGGCCCTGTAGATATTTCCATGAGTAGCCATGCCATTTTCCCACTCATGAAATTCCTTCTGTCATGTCCCACACACTTAGATCAACTGCCCAGTTGTCCCAAAGGAGACTATTTACAGTTGATTTGATTGAACAAGGATCCTACCAGCGGCGTCTTATTGCCTTACATATCTTCCCTCTGTCTTTATCTTCTACTTCCCTGCCACAAACTTTTTGGAGGAACCAAGTCAATTGTCTAGGTGGTCATTATTTTCCCACAATTACATGTATTATTTGAGAACTGAGAGTTAGAAAACCTCTCCCACCAAAACTCTTATGGCAACCAATAAAGACCATTAAGTTTCTGGGTTGCAAACATTGTCGATGTATAAACCATAGGTAGGTAATGATGATAGACCTCCTCTCCCAAATAAGAATTTCCTTAGATGTCAAAATAGCTTAGTAATAAGGGTTATCATATAAGCCACTTAATGTGATTTAGGTATAATTCTTTTCTTAGAGATACAAAGTAAAGTAGCAGGACAAGAACTTATTTTTGAGGTACTAGGTTGATACCAGATGGGAGTAAACACCAATAAAAGTGTCTGGGCTATGCTAGGAGACACAGTCCATAGTTGCCTCGTGTTCATTCCTGGACAAATCCCTCATCCCCTATTTTTCTATCACTGAGTTTTAAAATCAGCTTTATTGAGGTAACCTACAATAAATAATGAAGTGCCTATATTTAAAGTCTACAGTTTGATACTTTTTGAAGTATGAGTATACCCATGAAACCATCATCACAATAAACATAATGATCTTATAACTCAACTCTAAATTTCCTTGTGCCCCATCGTAATTCCTCCCTCCTGCCCCCATTCACACCTCCTGCCTACCCCAGACAACCACGGATCTGCTTTCTGTCACTGTAGATTAGTTTGCATTTTCCAGAAAGTTGTATAAATGGAATCAGACAGCATGTACTCTTGTCTGGCTTCTTTCATTGAGCATAATTATTTTGTGATTCATCATTGTTGTCTGGAGTATCAGTAGCTCATTCTGTTTTATTGCTGACTAGTAATCCACTGTGTTTATTCCTGATTAACCACGGTTAAGAATTTAGGAGTCCCCTTAACTGGATCACTCCTAAGTCTTTGGTGACTTCAGTACTTCCGATGACACACTGGCCTTTCAAGCCTGGCAAATAACACTTCCTCTATAAACCTACTCCTGAGAGAATAAATCCTTGAATTATCATTTCATTCTTGAACCTCCGTGATCCCGGTTCAGACCTGAAGTGTCACTTGTCCTCTTCCAATTCTATAATTATACGATCATATAGCGGGGGTGGGGGTGAGGGGGGGAAGAGTGGCGTCAATTTAATAAATCATAATGACACCACTTTTCACTTAAAGGTAACACTGAAATCCCTTTACCCACTAATCTTCTGAATGCTGTCTTGAGCTGTGAAATATTTGAAGGCTCCTATCTCTTTAGTCACTGTACTATAAATCCTTTCACCTTTTTAAGGACTAAATAGTGACTGAAGTGAGAATGGTTTTCTTTAAATCTTACGCAGAGGAGGTTGTTGCTGTTTATGACTCATTATTATCTAAGATGTATTTAGCATCTTCCAAGGTGGTTTGTAAGCACAGGCTCAGAATGTTGATCTGATAACCACGAGACATATCCAGAGAAGAGTTCCAGAAAGGGAAGGTGACCAAAATCACGGTGAGAAGAGAAACAATGAGAAGAAACCCTGTTTCCCATCTTGCTCCTAATCCAGATTATAGAATGCAAATGATGTCCCCCGCGCTATCTCCCATCCCCCATCCTATGGTGATTCAGCAAGGACAGGATGTCTTTTTACTAGAAAAGCTTATCTTTCCCAAGAAAGCAGTTCTGATTTGCTTGGCACATACTGGTGTGAGCATTCAGCCTTCTTCCTTAAAGAGTCAAAGGAGAGTGTGAGGAGGGTGTGGCAGGGGATCCAGGGTCACAATTGCCATTTTATTTCTTCCTAGAATAACATATTCTTTGCTGGTTGCCAACATGCTTATTTTTATGTAGATTTGACCTTGGCTGTAACCTTGAATGACTAAAATAGAATAAAATAACTATAAGCTACTTCAAAAAGCTTGACCTTAAAAGTATATAAAAATATAAGACAAAGGCAGGAAGACAAAGCAGGCCCCAGCTTTGAGCAAAGAACCACTGAGCTTCTTGGGTCTAGTTAAAATATCAGCTTTGTGCATATTAGATTCCATCCTGTGTTTGATTATTTCTGCATTGAGGGCTGCCTTTATCGATTGGTAGAGTGGAATGTTCAAGAGCATTATATTACAATCTGTCTCCAAATGGCTTTTCAGAAAGAAATTTCCTGTAACTCAGAGGCAGAAATTATGCAGGGAACACAGGGGAGAGACTAGACGGCTGAATCTCCTGGACTTGTGCATGTGAGAGTGATGGGATGCACCCAGAGAGAACTCGTTTTGGGTGGGCCAGTCTCAGCTCTACCGTCACGTCCCCACAAACTACGGGGGATTCTATAGAAAGCTGAACTGGTGGGGGTTGTTTGTGGCTTTGAGACTCACAACACTTTAAAGATGCCGTGGAGTCCGGGCCTCTTGGCTCATATTATTTACCTCACTTATTTCTCCTCTCTCATCCGTCTTATATATTCTTGCCTAAATGTCACCTCCTCCATGAAGCTTTCCATCCTCTTTCACTGATCACTTCTCTGAAAGGACGACATTTTGTATCACTGAATGCCATCTGTGTGTTCTTTTCTAAGTTACATATGCATTTTACTTATTTGTTTTTTTAATTTTTTTTTTAACATTTATTTATTTTTGAGACAGAGAGAGACAGAGCATGAACGGGGGAGGGTCAGAGAGAGAGGGAGACACAGAATCTGAAACAGGCTCCAGGCTCTGAGCAGTCAGCACAGAGCCCGACGCGGGGCTCGAACTCACATACCGCAAGATCGTGACCTGAGCCGAAATCGGACGCTTAACCGACTGAGCCACCCAGGCGCCCCTGTTTTGAACGTTTTTTATTTTGAGAAAGAGTGTGTGTGTGGTGGAGGAGCAGAGGGTGAGGGAGAGAGAGGAACCCAAGCAGACTCCATGCTGTCAGCATGGAGCCCCACATGGGGCTTGATCCCAGGAACTGTGAGATCATGACCTGAGCCAAAATCCAGAGTTGGATGCTCAACCAACTGAACTGTCCAGGCGCCCCTGATTTTATAATTATTTTATTTTATAATTATAATTTGATATATTAATTAATAAAAAATTATATAATTTTATATATAATATATATTATATATAATTATTGTTTTATTTTGTAATTATTTTATAATTAGACTTCCAACCTAAAGTTATGTCCTACATGTTGTGTATCTTCCAAAGAAAGTTATAATGCATTGTGCAAAGATCAAGTGTTCTTTCTGTGTGTGTGTGTGTGTGTGTGTGTGTGTGTATGCACGTGCATGTGTGTGTGTGTGCTTGTGTATTTCACCCTATACCCCTTGGTTCCTTTAGTCAAAAATGTGGCTTATCAAAATAGTAATGGGGCACCTGAGTGGCTCAGTTGGTTGAGCATCTGACTCTTGATTTCAGCTCAGGTCGTGATCTCACGGTTATGAGATTGAACACAGCACCGGGATCCACTCTGGGCCTGGAGTCTGCTTAAGATTCTCTCTCTCCCTCTGCCCCCCTCCCCGACTAGTGCTCTCTTGCTCTCTCTCAAAAAAAAGTAACATTTGGATTATGTATACCAGAAACTTCAGCTCAATGTAGCTTAAATAATGAAAAGAATTTATTGGCTCAATATAACTAAAAAATCTAGTTGTAGATCCGGTTTCAAGTGAGGTTCAATCAGGTTGCTCAAAGATGCAAAAATGGACCTGATTTTGTGTCTCTCTGCTTTATATTTCATGTGATTGGCTTTATCCTATGATTATTTTGATTTAAGGACAGCTGCTGGAACAATATGTACATCTTGCCCGCATCCAGAAGAGAGCATCTAGCTTAACTCATATGTTTATTCCCAGTACCCATAGAAGTGAGTATCAATATATAGATTAGCTTAGCCCAACTGCTGTGAGACAATGTGGATCCCCAAACCAAAACTGGGAAGGTCAGATTGGGATATAGGAGGTTGGGAGGCAACTGACAATTGCTATAAAACATCAACCGATTGTATCAACTTCCCACAATTTGCTAAAATTGCATCTAACATAAAAGGGGTCTGTTCTTTGCCTTTGAGGTATTTTTCTTTGAGAAAAAAAGAAAAGGAACCAATCAATAACTTTGGCATTATCTGGCCTCCACAGAATTTGACAAATTCTTGGGTTGCTACATCACTAATAAGGTTTTCTAGGGATTGTAGTGCCCTTTTAGTCACTGCCCATCACCGTACTTTGATCTTCAAAAAAGTGTTAAGAGGGAAAAGAAGAAAGAAGGGAAGAAGAGAGAGAAAAAAGGAAGGAAGGAAGGAAGGAAGGAAGGAAGGAAGGAAGGAAGAAGGAAGGAAGGGAAAGAAGGGAGGTAGCGAAGGGAAGAAATGCACTTTATAGGCAAACACAGAAACTGTCCTTGGGCTTTGGTTCACTCAAGCTGGAGGACCCCTGCACCAGGTCGGTCACACTAGAGTGAAAGAACGTAAGATCATTTACTGGACTTACTTGCAATTGCTCCTTTAGCCAGATGAATACCAGATAATTTTGAGTGGGAGACTGGGTTCCTACAGGTGACGCTCCTCTCAAGTACGAAACCTGTTCCTTCTTGGCCCCCATTTAAAAACTGTACAGAGAATGGCCACATGATTTCCACGTCTGTGTTTCTAATTTTCTGACAAGACCTGGAGTGATTCCTCTTCAGGAAGAAGCCACTGGTCGATGACAGGACTAAAGTGTACTTTTACTCTGTGGGTCAATTAAGCAAAACCTGCTTTTCAGACATCTGCCCGAAGAAGCTAAGAGCAGGAGGGAAGACACACAATGAAAATGATTATTACTGCACTGATTTGGAATAATCATCTTGTCATCTGAAAAAGTCCGTCTTTGACTTGAGTCAGTGTGTGAGGGGGTGGCAGGCAGAAAAGGAGATAAATCTCTTCAGGAGGGTCTCTGTAGACGAAAGAAATGCCACCACATCCTTTGGCATAATACCAATGACTTTTGAGTATAAACTCCAGACTTTGAGACAGTACAAATAGTCTTCACTTTGCCTGACCTCAATACCTGATAATGTAATTTGCAACACATCAAAGAAAGAAAGGAAATGGGATGGAGTAAGAAATCTTTTCTTTTACGAAAAGATTTCTGCAGGGATCGTTTAAATAGCAAACACCCTGGGTCTTATAAGATAGTTCAAATTTCCCTAAACTTTTGTGGACCCATCTACTTTGTAAATGGAGGTAGAGGTGAAATTCAACATTTAGGTGCTTGTCGAAGCTTGAATAAAAATGTGGAGTGCTTGCTTCATCTGCCTAGAAGTCTTCAGTTTGAAGAGATCTTAAAGACAGTTTTCTTTAGTGCCTTGTGCAAATTACCTTGTTGAAAGAGATCCGGAAGATAGGAAGAGTTCCTGCTTTCTGGGAAGAATCATATTAGATGAAAGAGGCACAGACTTTACTAAACCCAAAAATGATGTTTGGCGACACATTGTTCCACCTTCTCCAAGACCTGTCTTGACAGGAAGTGGCCCCTGTCTAGTACTGACGTTCATCAGGTGAGGGGTTCTATTTGCTGGTCTCAAGAGGCTCTTCAAGCCCTGTCGGTCTGTGTGCCCGGGACGGCCAAGCAAAAATCAAGGATGACACAACACTTGCGTTCGGCTGGTGTGTCCTTGCCAAGTGTGCCTCCCGAACACTGACTTGTCCCTGCACAGGCCATATCCCACACTCTGAACATTGTTCGTGGCATTGGAGTGCCTGCTACCTACTTTCCCCACCTCAAAACATCCGTGAAAGGAGCACTCTACAATCACAAAATTAGAAAAGTCATTTATGTCTAATGTTTACACTAGATACACTGGAGATCTTTGTGGTAGTTCATTTCTAAAAGATTAAGACCATAACCAGTAAAGAAATTGAGTAAGTAATCAAAAAAATCTCCCAACAAACAAGAGTCTAGGGCCAGATGGCTTCCCAAGGGAATTCTCCCATTTTTTTTTTTTTGTTTGCTTTGTTTGTTTTGTTTTTTAATTTTTTTTTGTTGTTTATTTTTGAGAGAGAGAGAGCACAAGCCTGGGAGGGGTGGAGAGAGAAGGGGAGACACAGAATTCAAAGCAGGCTCTGCCAGCTCAGAGCCTGAGGCTGGGCTCGAACTCACGGACCATGAGATCATGACCTGAGCCGAAGTCAGATGCCCAGCCACCGAGGTGGCCCTCTACCAAACATTTAAAGAACAGTTAATACCTGTCATTTTGAAGCTGTTCCAAAAAATAGAAATGAAAGGAAAACTTCCAAACTCCTTCTATGAGGCCAGCATTAACTTGATTCCCAAACCAAAGACCCTGCTAAAAAGGAGAATTACAGACCAATTTCCCTGATGAACATGAACACAAAAATTCTCAACAAGATACTAGCAAATCAAATCCAACAATACATTAAAAAAATTATTCACCATGATCAAGTGGGATTTTTTTCTCCTGGTCTGCAGGGGTGGTTCAATATCCACAAATCAATCAATATGATACCTCACATTAATAAAAGAAAGGATAGGAACCACATGATCCTCTCAATAGATAAAGAAAAAGCATTTGACAAAATACATCATCCTTTCTTGATAAAAACCCTCAAGAAAGTATAAGGATATAAGGAACATACCTCAACATTTTAAAGACCATCTACAAAATCAGCAAATGGTACTGGGAAAACTGGACAGCAACATGCAGAAGAATGAACCTGCACCACTTTCTGACACCAGACACAAAAATAAACTCATAATGGATGAACGACCTACATGTAAGACAGGAAACCATCAAAATCCTAGAGGAAAAAACAGGCAACAACCTCTTTGACCTCGACCACAGCAACTTTTTATTAGACATGGCTCTGGAGGCAAGGGAAACAAAAGCAAACATGAACTGTTGGGACCTCATCAAGATAAAAACAGTGAAGGAAACAATCTGCACAGTGAAGGAAACAATTTACAAAACTAAAAAGCAACCCACAGAATGGGAGAAGATATTTGCAAATAACATCAGATAAAGGGTTAGTATCCAAAATCTATAAAGAACTTACCCAACTCAATATCAAAAAACAAATAATCCAGTGAAGTAATGGGCAAAAGACATGAATAGACACTTTTGCAAGGAAGACATCCAGATGACTAACAGATACATGGAAAAATGTTCAACACCACTCATCATCAGGGAAATACACAAAACCACAATGAGATACCACTTCACGCTGGTCAGAATGGCTAAAATGAACAACTCAGGAAACATCAGATGTTGGTGAGGATGCAGAGAAATGGGAACCCTTTTGCACTCGTGGTGGTAATGCAAACTGGTACCGCCACTCTGGAGAACAATATGTAGGTGCCTCAAAAAATTAAAAATAGAGCTACCCTATGACCCAGCAATAACACTACTAGGTATTTATCCAAAGGATACAAAAATGCTGATCCGAAGGGGCACATGCACTCCAGTGTTTAGAGCAGCGCCATCAACAATAGTCAAAGTATGGAAAGGGCCCAAATGTCCATTGACTGATGAATGGATAAAGATGTCATATATGTACATACATACATACATACATACATATATGTATACAAAGGACTATTACTTGGCAATCAAAAAGATGAAGTCTTGCCATTTGCAACAATGTGGATGAAACTACCATGTATTATGCTAAGCAAAATAAGTCATTCAGAGAAAGATAAATATCAGATGATTTCACTCATATATGCAATTTAAAACATGAACATGGGGGAAAGGAAGGAAAAATAAGATTAAAAACAGAGAGGGAGGCAAACCATATGGGACTCTTAAATACAGAGAACAGAAGGTTGCTGGAAGGATGTTGGGTCGGGGGATGGGCTAAATGGGGGAATGGGCATTAAGGAGGGCACATATTGTGATGAGCACTGAGTCTTATATGTAAGTGATGAATCACTAAATTCTACTCCTGAAACCATTATTACACTATATGTTAACTAACTTGGATTTAAATAAAATAAATAAAATAAAATGAATAAATAAGTAAATGATTAAGAGCAAGCTGTTGTTGTCTGGAAAATTGCGGCATGATAGAGGCTTAATAGGTGGCCCTGAGGTGTTTTAAATTCTTAAAGGAATGTTCATGGATAGACCTGTAATAGAGACTGGAATCAAGGGCAGCATTCTCTTTGCAAGATAGTTTTTGCAGCTATAATACAGTACAAATAATGTCAGCCTGCTCCTTCCTGCGGTACTAGGCTTGATTCTAAGGATCAAATGTTAGTGAGACCCACAGAACTTTGGAAAAGAGGTTCTAACAGGAACTTCTTGTTGGAGACCAACAAATCTGATTAAAGATTGGAAAACAAGATAAGAAAGAAGCTGATATAAAGGACTTGGATTTATTTAGCTCTGGGAAAAACAAAGGTTGTTCTGAATTGATGGTAGCTGGTATTTCTTTTTTTTAACAAAAAAAATTTTTTAATTTTTTTTAAAGTCCGTTTATTTATTGTGAGAGAGAAAGAGAGAGCCTGAGCAGAGGAGGGTAGAGAGAGATGGAGAGAATCCAGAGCAGGCTCCACACTGACAGTGCGTAGCCTGATGCGGGGCTTGAGCCCACGAACCGTGAGATCATGACCTGAGCCGAGATCAAGAGTCAGACGCTTAACTGACTGAGTCACCCGGGTGCCCCAACAAAAAAAATATTTTTAATGTTTGTTTATTTTTGAGAGAGCCTCATTTGGAACCGATGAGAGTCATAACAAAGCCCACACTTTCAGCTATGAGTCTTAAGGGAGGGAAGACCTCACTCCACCAACAAGCTGGGAACTTCACAGTTTTCCGATGCTCAGCACTCAAGGCCCTCACTCATCCTCATATCCTTCCCACCTCTGGGAATGTATGATTACGGAAAGGGAATCAACGTAAGTCTCTATATTGAATGTTCATTTCATTAATTCGGCTGATACTTATGGAGCACCTACTTGTGCGAGGCACTGTTCTAGGTACCGGAGAAACCGGGGAGAGCAAGAGAGACCTAAATCCCATCTCCTTGGTAATTAGCTTCATAGGGAGACAGACAGCAAACCCAGCAAGTGAATAGATGAATGATCTGCAGTATAGCTGCTAATGTATTGCGAAAACTTTCGAGAGAATGTGAGTGTTGAGTAAGGTCCCCAGAAAGAGGTGAGCAGAAGAGCCCATTCTCTAATCCTGCCCTTAGACTGAAGGGATGACCACGGCTGCCCTGCAGGGTTGCAAGATGCATGCTTCTTCCCTTAAATGTAAATCAAACGAGTGTGTGTTGGTTGCACAAACCAAAGGATTGTCACTGCTTCCCGTCGTGTCAGGGAGTCCGGCTCCCCAAATGCAAGAGTAATAGCTGTGGTGGCTTCTTGAGCTGTCAGTAGGAATGGCCCATGCATCACATTATCAAAGGAAAGGCCATTCCTGCCCAGGGATTCTGTGTTTCCCCAAATAAAAGCAAGGCCAAAGAGACACGAGTTTTGTTTCTGAGAAATAATTGGTTTGGGGATTTGAGTTTATCATCGTCTCTGTTCTCATGCCCTGATTTCATCTTCAAGCCTTTCCACCCGCAACCCCCCCCCACTCTGATTTCGGTCCTTGGGGGGTCAGAGTGAGCAGTGTTAGCTAGAGGAGGGCTTGGGATTTGCTTTTGATTTTGTTTTGTTTTGTTTTGAGATCATGGAAGAATTTTGGAAGGAAGAATGATCAAAAATAAACTTTTAAGAATTATACCATGACTGTGGTCATAACATTTTCCACAAATGAACTAGAAAATGGTCTAGAGTTGTTATTTGTGCCCCAAACAAAACTGCAACATTTTGTGTAGATTTTGTAAAAATAGTCGTAGGTGCACAGATAGTTCTTCATAAATGCTTATGAATTGAATGGAACTGTCTACAGTGCTCTGCAAACAAGTATTATAGATTGAGCACTTCGCTCTGGATGCATTCCAAGAGTTGTTGTCACTGAAGGTTTAACTATGTAAAGATCATACGATAGCCTCTACTTTCATGGAAGTGGACTGCACTCTAATTAATACACCAGAAGCTGACTCACTTTGTTTTCTCAGGCACAGGGAGAGGAAGTGCCATGTCTCCTCAGTTATGACACTGCCAGCTGATGTCTAGTTGCTTCTTTTTATAAAAGGAGTAAGAAAAGAAACAGAATTGAGAGCTAAAGCTGCAGAAACCTCAGAGAGAATTCGCACAAGGAAGAAGCAACCCAGGGAAGTGACCCGCATCGCCCAACCTCACAAAATCTAGCAGCATCTGACTTTCTCTTTTCTTCCCACAGCAGAGGACAGGAGCCCCCATCATAACACAGGAACCCTTCCAAATTTGCATGGACAGCCTCTCTCCCAGGCTTCCCAGTGCCTATTTCAGACCTTCCTAGCCTGTCTCTGTATCTTCATCCCTGACACCTTCCCCTCTGTACCCAGCAGAGACTCTAGCCTGTACCTCACAGACAGTGGAGAAAGCAGCAGAGGGAAAGCCTTCCCTTCAACACCATCCCCCCATCTTTCCCCTGGGCTCTCCTTAGACCACGGAAGAGGTGTCTTCCCTCCAGGCTCTGGCAAAGCCCTCCAACCCATGTTCTAGATCCCATGCCTTTCCACATCCTCTTTTAATTTTAATTTGCTCTTTTAATGACCCATACATTTTCTTCTACTTTCTGCTCAGATAGGAATGTGCTCCAATCTCTCATCTGACAAGAAAAGAAAAGAAAGAAAAGAAAAGAAAAGAAAAGAAGGAAAAGAAAAGAAAAGAAAAGAAAAGAAAAGAAAAGAAAAGAAAAGAAAAGAAAAGAAATAAGAAAAGAAAATCCCTTGACTGCATGATTCCTCTAGTGAGGGACCTTCATGCCAGCAGAGCCAGGGTTGTGGAGAAGGTGGCACTCACTGTCTCCCCTTCCAGACTCCCCTTTCCTTTTTACCTGTAGTCTACCTCCCCCACTCCACAGCCTTTCCTTCTCACTAAGGGCTCCAGTTCCTTCCTGGTCACTAATCTAATGGGTGTGTTTCAGTTCTTGCCTTCCTTGACCTCTCTGTGGCATTGGGTACTCTTGTCTTCCCCCCAAACACTCTCCCAGTCCACAAAACCACTCTCTTGGATTTCCTCTTAATTCTTTGGCCACTCCCCAGTCTTCTTGGTTCTGTTTTCTCTCGTAAATGTGGGAGCTCCCTGGGGAATCCATCCTGATCCGGTCTTATCCTTTTTCTTTGCTGTTCCCAGAGTGATTTTTTTAGGGAAATCTAATCATTTCACTCCCCTTACGGTCTTTCCAAAGGTTTCAATAACCTTCTTCTGGGAAGGGCTTGCCAAATATCCCCTGACCAGAATCGTGCCAGCCTCATCTCTGACCCCTTTCCGATAACCCCTTTCCAATGTTTCCTTTGTTTAGAGCACACTTTCTTCCCCCATCTTCACCTAACAAATTCTAAGGTTTTCTCCCAAATCTAGGTACACATTTCTACCAGAGGGTTTCTCAATTTCTGTTGCATTTATCTGTTTTTCCCAGGAGGGTTTGAGTTTCTTAAGACGAGGACTCTATTTTATTTATTTATTCTTTTAAGTTCCACATTCTCCTTGTCCAAAACACAATACCTTCATGAGGAATAAATGCGTTGGATGAGTGAGTAAATGAAAGCTCATTCCTCTTGGTTCTAAGTCTAGCGTGTAAATTAAGTTCAGGTCACACAGACTTTTCCTATCAGATCTGAGTACAATACTTCTAAACCAACTGCACATATCTCCACAAAATAAAGGATATTGATTTTCTATCTACAAAATAAATGCAGCTCCTGTTGGGAGAAACGTGTTTGTTCTGGCCTTTCTGGTAGTAATGGAAATGAATTACAACCTTGGGCAAAAGGGCATCTCTCAGTCAAGGGGATGTGGTCTGATCTGGTGGGTAGAGAGGGCATGTTGGAGGCAACATTCTATTTATAGCTGGGGTTGACTCCTCCAGGCCACTGAGGTGTTGGGCAGGAAGGACTGACCTCTGCTCTCCTCTTTTCCAGTCCATCCCTGACATGAAGCTAGCAGAAGAAGGGGTTTGCTCTTCTATTTTCAAGCCAGGCTTGTTTCCAAGTTAAAAAAGCATTTGCTGAGAGATGGAGGCCAGAGAGATCTTCGCTAAGATGGTATTCCCATGGATGTTTCCGGTTTGGTTGCTGCATCTCGGAAGTTCTTATGTGCTCATTATGGGTTTGTGCTGTTTCCCTCACAAGATACCAATGTCTTTAAGAGTAGAAACCATGTGTTTTTCTTTCTTTGTATTGTCCCAAGCCAAGTTTAGCTGTCTACCTTTGGAGTGTTGGCTCACAGACCTTAATAATTGTTTATGAGTATAATTGCCACTCATAAAGTAAATACCTTGTTTTGAAAAGAAGTGCAAAATAATCATAAAACCACCGTGGAGCATTTAAATTTCCGTGATGATGACATATAAGCTTCTCTTTGGAACCCTGGAAAATATGAGAAGACTTGAATCAGAAGCAATACAATCTCATGCTATAAGCTTTTAGAGCACAATGACATGACTTTTCAATCTATTTCTAGGGCAATAACTGATATGTTTTTAAATTGTGGTATAATCTGCAGTGGACTAATATGGCAGTGACGGATTGCTTTCTGGAAACAGTTCTATGTACTTCATCAAACAATGTAGCAGGGAGAGAAATGATGGTTCCCAAGGAGGATGAATTCTAGCCAGCTTCGAGTTCTGGGGATTGATAGAACCCCCCTCAGACACCGAGTTAAGTATTGAAATGATAGGAGCATTTGATAGAAAAATTTTTGGCTCAAGATTTCTATATCTGTGAAATCTCTTCATGGTAGCCAGTCTCCAAGATCACCCTGATGATCTTGCCTTCTGGTATTCACACCCTCATGTAGCATCTTACCACAATGAATAGGGCCTCCATGCATAACCAACAGGATGTATAGAACCAACAGGATGTATAGAACCAACAGTGAGTAACTTCTGAGGTTGAGTTATTAAAACATTGCGGCTTCCGTCTGGCTCTCTCTTGGATCACCTGCTCAGGGATCAATCAGCTGCTCTGTTCAGAGGATTCTTACAACAGCCCGGTGGAAATCCTCATGTGGCCAGGAATTGAGGTTTCTTGCCAACAGCCACCACCAACTTGCTAGCAGTATGAGTGAGCCATCTTAAAAGTGGATTCTCTAGCCCCAGTCAAGCTCCCAGATGATGGCAGGCTCAGTCAACATCTTCACTACAACAGGCCAACCAATTAAACCGCTCCCATATTCCTTACCCACAGAAACTAAGTTTGGGGGAATTTCTTACACACCAGTAAATAAAACTTGAATCTGAGTTAGGATAAACTGATGGTCTGACACCGTAGTGGACACTGTGGCACACTCCCTATTGCTTCTGTAGGACTGACATAACCACATCCCAGCTCCTAAAAATCTTGACAACACAGAGTTACTATCCCTCACTGCCTTCATCTGAAAGTGTGTCTCATCCAAGATCATGATCCCGTCTGGGAGAGTTTGTGGCCAATGACTAACAGATGTGGGGATTAAAAGGTCTAGCTCCCTTGCTTCAATCCGTCTTTCTCCCTACTCTTTATTTCTTCAGTTCTTTAAAGATGTGTCTCCTGAGTACCTTCGAGAATAAAGCTTCTGCGTGCAACTCTGTATCTCCGAGTCTGGTTTCCAGGGTGCCGAACCTGAAATAGTTGGCACCTGGGATAGTCCTTGGAGGCAGAGCATGTGGCAGGGGGCCTGGTTGGTTTGCCAGGGCCTGGGAAGAGAACAGTTAAAAGACTGGGGACAAGCGTATCTGGGGAAGAGGCACCTGGATGGGCATATGTGGTGGGCACGACCAGACAGCATACACTGCAGAAGAGTTACTAACCAACCAAGTGACTCAGCTAGTAGGTATCAGCCAGCCTCTGTCCTCAACTCCAGTGCCTGTACAGTGGATTAATGAATAGAGCGACCATGACGGTAGAGATGAAGCCTTACGCATTGGCCAACAGCATGCTCACAAAGGCTGATTTAGCTAATGATGCTGCTGAGTATCCATCCAACCTGCCAGTGACAAAGAGTAATGCTGGGTCTCCAATATGGCACCCTTACCAGTCTTTTGGTAGCAAATCAGTTCTGTGAAATTTTTTCGATCCTAGAAGAAGGAGCAACTGATCTTAACTAAGATTGATACATGTTCCACATATAAGGGTTTGCCGTCCCTGCCTGCAGGTCTTTAGCTGGACATCTTTTGGTGCTCCTATGCCTAGACTTAGTGGTTTATACTCAGGCACAGCAGCCACAGCCCGGGAAGGACTTGGTAATTCAGGAAAGAGAGCCTAGGTCACCCCACCATGCTAGCTACCTAGATCAACAGATCCGTTGGCTGAGGGTGAGAGGAACCCAGGTTGAGTAGTGGAGGATAAGGACCTCCTTATCCTGAGCTTCAATTAGGAATGTGAGGTCAAGTGCAGCAGTAGGGCTATAGCTCATCTCGCTAGTACTTCTAAGTTTGCACAAGAAACAAGACTAGCCAGAACCCTGGAGGAAATGTTTCCAGATAGGGCAACATTACCTTTAGACGCAAGTGGATGTAAGTACCCTTGGAGTGGGTGCTGTAGAGCTCCTTGGAGGTCCCCCCTTCAGGAACTATGTACCCATGCCTCAGCTGCTGGGAATGTCATCTGATGGCAGATCTTAGCTACATGGCTCCCTGGAATCATCCTTGGCTCCTGAGAACTGCTTCACCTAAGGTTACGCTTCCAGGGACAGCCACTGACTGGCTGGTGTGAGGATGCAAGTTGTTGTCCCATTTGCCTCGCTTAGGGCTTCTCAGCTCCAGAGCCACCCCCACCCCCCGCCCCCGCCCGGGGAACGGCTGAAGCCTCTGCTGCAGCTGTGTATCCAGAGTTTACATTGGACAAGATCAGTGCAATACTATTGTGTATTTCCGATTTTTCTCCCCAAACTTCTTGTCTCCTGTTTGCCTAATGCTCTTTCCCCTTCTCCATCCTGCTGTCCGCCCCAGGAGGGAAGGGGGAGCAGTCAGGATTACCACAGGGGTCTCATGCCCTCCAGCCTCTGGGTGGATCCAGCCAGTGGGGAACACAGCATGGGCAGGAGACACAAGGGAGGGAGGAGTGTGAGGCTGGGGTAGTTAATCATCTCCATCTCTCCTTGTGCGTTTGCCACAGGCTGGATGCATCCCTGAGCAGAAGCGCACAGCTCCTGTCGCACAATTCCCCTGCCAGGTTCTATGAATCCGCGTTCTAGGAACAGCCCCTCACCTGGACACTTTTGGCTTAGGGGTGCTAGCCACCCCCCATTGTTACTCGCTTCGGATTTCCGCATTATCCCTTCTGGTTTCCCTACACCCTGCTCACATCTTTGCCAATGGTCCTCTCCTCGAGCCCTTACATCCTCTTCAAGCCCTTACATCCCACGGCTTACTGCCTGGCCCCTGGTAGAATGGTCCTTCTCTTCTTTTCTGGTTAGGAGACTAAACCCAGATCTGGTTCTCACAGAGACAGGCTAAGCACCCGTGTGCAAACTGCTTCATCAGTCTAGGCTAGGAAATCCCTGGGAGCTAGCTAGAGTTCAAAGATTTAAAACATAACTCTAAGTTGGATGGGGAAACTCCCACCTCATTTCAGCATAATGGAGTTGTTTTCTTAAGGAAAGGGGCAAGACTGGAGATGGGAGCAGAGAAGGATTAAAAATGCTTAGCTGCCATGAAGAGAGGGTGGTGAACACGAAGACTTGGCATAGAAATGGCCACAGGTAGTAGCAGGCCCAGGCTGGTGGGAGACTGAAACCAGAGGCTTCAGCAGAGCAATGCCAGGTAAAGCAGTTCTGTGTAAACGCGGGCTCTCGGGAAGCCCAACAGACAGGCCGGCGAACGGCCATTTCCTATCATTCTCTACCATGTCTGTGTCCGGCATTCCAGGGACAGCCTCGTTGACTACACATGTCCCCTGTCCCAGGCATGGTGCTTTACATGCACGGGCTCATTTCGACTTCACAGGGTGGACAAAGCTGGTTTGGGAAACCAGGCTGAGAGAGTTGCCTAAGGACCCAGGCCTTGTAAGTGACAGGGCCGGGACTCCGACCCTCGAGTTGAACCACCCATTCGGTCACCCTCTTCTAGGACAGACTGGGCCTGGCTTTAAAGATGCATGTCAGGCCAGCGTGGACACTGGGAAGGTTCAGCACTGCCTCCTCTTGCCTCTTGGAGGACATTGAATTAGGCCCAAATTTGCGGTTAATCTGGTACCAACCCACTGTGTGGGAGCCAAAACTTGTGTAGAACCAGAAGAGGCCCCCACGAGGACGATCAGTTTGGGATCAGGGAGCCTGTTTCCTTCACTGCCACCCCTGCCTTCTGCCTTGCCCTTCCTGCCCAGGTGTGGCTCCACAGGGCCAGGTCCTAGCTCGGGGAAGCAGGGACATGGCACGGAGAAAGGTATTTGTGTTCACGGAGCGTCCTCTGTGTGTGGGATTGCACTGGGGGAGAAGGGGGGAGGGAAGGCATTCCTCATGCAGTAAACAATCCAGACCAATTTGCACCCCAGCCACTGAGCTGTAATCTTTTCATTATGCTTTGCATATTTATAACCGGGAGTTCTATTGCTCTGGTACAAACACGATTGCACTCAGCCTGCCAAAGGATTTGCTTTAAACATCAGTTTTTATGGAAGAAAAATTGGTCAGCCACATTGAATACCCCTTTAAAAAGCAATCCCCCCCCCCCCCCCGCCCCAACCCCTGTCTCTCTCTAGCTGGAAGACAGTGTGCAAGCTTGGTCCTAAAATAAAGGGGACTTGCTTTCTTTATTTTTTTTTTTTAAATTTTTTTAACGTTTATTTATTTTTGAGACAGAGAGAGACGGAGCATGAACGGGGGGTGAGGGGGGGTCAGAGAGAGGGAGACACAGAATCCAAAACAGGCTCCAGGCTCTGAGCTGTCAGCACAGAGCCCGACGCGGGGCTCGAACTCATGAACCCTGAGATCATGACCTGAGCCGAAGTCGGCCGCTTAACCGACTGAGCCACCCAGGCGCCCCTAGCTTTCTTTAAACTACAGTGGTTCCTCCCTTCATCTGCAGGGATACACGTTCCAAGACCCACCAGCGGACGCCTAAAATTGCAGATAGTACCGAACCCTATATGTTTTTTCCTACACATGCGTACTTACGATAAAGTTTATAAACTAGGCACACTACACGGTTAACAATAACTCATAATAAAAATAGAACAATCATAACAATACGCTGTAACAAAAGTCGGGTGAAGGTGGTCTTTCTCTTAAAATATCTTATGGTACCGTCCTCTCCCTTCTTGTGATGCTGTGAGATGAAGAAATGCCTACGTGAGGAGGCGAAGTGAGGCGACAGAGGTGTGATGAGGGCGCGTTAGGTTCCTACTGAGCAGACTGTGGGTCAGGAGGAGGATCACCCGCTCCCACACCGCAGCTGAATGCGTGTAACTGGAAACTGCAGGAAGCCACGCTGTGGCTAAGGGAGGCCGACTCTTCCCTCCCAGGTGTCCTTCAGTTGGGATAGAGCAGTCTCAACTCGTTCTAGATGCTGTGCCTAGTGGGTGCCAGCCTGCTCGAGCTACTCCCAAAGATGCTAATTTTAGCTGCCGTATTTTATTTTCATGTCCCGAGGGCCTCCTGTGCTTTGCCTGATTCTCTTCAGTGAATACAAGTAACTAAGCAGCGTGGATCCCATGACCCTGTTCCAGTCTGCATTCTTTTGCTACAAATGCAGACCTTTTGCCCATATCCAGGCCCATTTGTGTTAGGGACAAAAATGGAACAGAAAGGGGGTACCTCCTATTTATGTTTCCTCAATTTGGGGGGCCTACATAAGGTGGTGACTTAGGAGGGAAGAGGGTCAGTTCTGCAGAGGCCAGACGCACATACCATGACGGAGGCATGCCCCACTTCTGTTCCACCGCGAGAGGAGCAATTGAAAGAAAAAAAACAACCACCACTGTGGGTAGAGTCTTTATTCATCGCCGTGGTGCAGATCCTAGGGTCTCACCAGCACAAGCAATGCCACTGAAATAATAGGAACAGTGTTGCCACATTGTCTTCAATGGAAGAGGCATCTGGAATTTTGAACTGGATTGGAAAATCCTGGGCTCTGCAGGGTCTTACTCAAGGTCCAAAGAATGCTGCTCTGACATGGGAGGCCCCTTGGGGATCCCTGCGTTATCCTCAGAAAGACCCCAAGGGAGGCTCCTGCTGGGCCCGCACTGGCCCTCTGGAGGGCTAAGGCTGTGCTAAGCCCAGCATGAACATTGAGATCCTTTCTGTGGTTCTTTTAGGGCCTGTTTTGGGGAGAAGCGGAGTCAAAGAGTGCATTTCTGTCGCTATTCTTGCTCCTTTACCCAGCTAACCCTGAGTCGCCAGCATTTCTCAAACCATAGTTTAGCTGTGAATACCCGAGATTTTCTTCCTGTGCTGACCACAGTCGCCCTGGTGGTCATGCCACTTTCTGGCATAGCCAGGCAGAGGGCCAGCCGCCTCAGAGCCTCTGAGAGGAGGGGAGAGGAAGGATGCTTTCTTTTCATGGCCCAAAGGGACTGTGGGTCCCAACCGCCTGGACGCTCAGGGTAGAATCAAGCTGAACAAATTACAGGGAGTAATTTAGGGGTGGGGTGGGGTGGGAGGGGGCATGTGCCTTCATCCAGACCAATGTTTTCAAAGGCCTCTATTTCGTGAAGGTGTTGTAACCAAACTTTGATTTTCTCTTTGTGAATGAACCTATTTGTGAAAAATTCTGAAAAAGAAGAAGGAGGGGAGGAGGGAAGAGGAGGAGGGGGGGGAAGGGAGAGAAAGAGGAGGACGGGGAGGAAGACAGAAAGAAAGAGAAAGAAAGGCAGACAAAATGAGTCTTTTCAATGCTAGCTATTGAAGGTAAACTGCAATTTCAGAACTTTAATCTTCCCTAAGTATTCTTTTGCAATTTCAAGCAACATTTTGGGTCCCCCACATCTTTTCTTCAAAATGCCAAGATGGCGGTCATGAAGCCCTTTGGTCCTCTCAAAGACTTGCAGTGGAGGGAAAGAAATTCAAGTTCACCCACTGGGTAATAGTTACTGAGCATTCGTTCAGCCTGGTGCTGGGAACCCACGAGGACCTTCTGCTTTTATTTGGAAGCTAAGACTTCCATATTTAAAACATTAGCCGTAACTTGAAGTCCACATATTAGTAAGGTTAGTGGATATAAGATAAGAAAAGAGAGAATTTAAAGTTAACAAAAGACAACTGTAAGGTGAGGCTTCAGAGAGGAGAGAAGTCAGGCAGAGGATTGAGAGAAATATAGTGTGAGGTTGAAGATTTTGAGTGAATAACATGGACTTTACTTATCAGCACCTCCTTGCCTTTGAATCTCCCTCCCACTGCCCCACCGATACACACACACACACACACACACACACACACACACTTTTCCAACATTCTTCCTCCATTCCCTCTTTTACCGAAATATTACTCATCCTTCATACCCTAGCTTAATTTCTGTCTTCTTTACATAGACCTTTTCAGCATCACCAGCCACCGTTGATTCCCTTTCTGGAAACTTATCTTCCACTTAGTGGCTAATATACCTGCTAAGTTATTCAGTTTCTATTTATTTCAAGGATGTGTTTTGTCAGTCTTGATAACTGGAAAGGTCCTTAAGGACCAGGGTCCCATCTTCCATGGGATCAGACAAGGAAGATACGGTGGAACCATTTTGCAAACAATGGTTTGATGGATGAAAGGTTCAGGACCTTGTTTCTCTGGGAACATTATTGTGCAAGTGTCCCCGTCTGGATAAACTTTCTATTTCTTGGCCATTTCATCGGCACCACACACAGCCTGCCTCATACTTCTTAATAGCTCTTCAGTGTTCTCTTTTCAGCCCAGGGGTGGGAGCACGCTGGTTCCCTGCAAACGTTCGAGAAGAAGAGCTGCATTGTTCTTAAAAGACAGAAAAGAGCAGTTGCCTGCTTTTTGTACTTTATACATAAATATTTGTTTAAGCTGTGATAAAAAGCCAAACTTAGGAAAGGAGGATAGGTTGGTTGGTGATCTTTTCAGCCAATACACTAGTGTCAGTTGCCATCTCAAGAATAGCCAGCCTTAAGTTAATCAGTGTGTGGGTAATCCAAGACCTTTGCTCTGGCTCAGACCCTCCTGGCCTCCGTTTAGAATTTTGAGTTTCTAAGATTTCTTCCCCAGGGGGCATGGAGGATAAGAAAGAAGGACAAGGAAAAGAAGACAATTAACAAAGGCAATGTTGTTAGTGATCACACGAGCCCTGCTTGGAGACTTGGTGGAGAGAGGGCTGAAGGCTGATGCTCACAGCCAAAGTTTGGGATTTAGGATCAGCCCAAAACTTAGGAGATCTATGCCAGCCGTGTCCCTATTGCCTTGGAAATACACAAAATGGTAGACTCAGGGCAAGGTGAGCCATGTGTGGTGTTTGGAAAGTGCCACAGTAGTTTTGCCCTCTGTTTGAATTTTACTCCAAGATGTAATCATTAATGCTATCATTGAATGAGTATTGAATGAAGTGCCAGACACTTCATGTGCAAGATGATCTCATCTATAAAACAACTCTTCACAGTGAAAATAATCACCTCCTTTATACAGATCAGGAAACTGAGGCTCAAAGGAGTTGAGTAAACTGCATCTGCTCAACAAATATTGATTGTGAGTCTTCCGTGTGCCAGGACAGAGAAACTCAGAGAGGCAGAACCAAGACCCAGGAGTGAGTGTATCTGAATTCCACGCCTGTGTTTCTCCGTGGAGCTATGTTGCTTCCCTTAGGGAGGAGTGTCTCCAAAGGCCCTTCTCTTTCACTCTCATTTTGAAAATATTCCCTTTGCGTTCTGGAAGCTCTTTGAGTACAAAGTGAAGACTAGTAACTATGTTCACCCAATGGTAGTGATGACATTGGAATGTGTCTGCTTTATTTGTTGTTGTTTTTAAAAAGAGAGGTGGACAGAGACCATTTTGGGACTTAATTTTTTTGCTTCTTAATTTAGGAGCAGCTTAGGGGAAGAATGTGACAGCCAGGAGCTCCTGAAAGCAACATTTTGCCTGTGGAAGGCTCTGTAATCTGATGAGCTAAGTGGAAGGAATCAGGGACGGTTTTATTAAAGGAACTTAGTCTTGACGCTTAAATCACATTTCACTCTTAGTCCGCTAGGCTCGAGCTCAGAGATTCTATCTAGTTCTCCAAGCCACATACCTACAGTTAACTTGGCCTCCCCTTACCCAGTCTTACTGAGGGAGTCTACCTCTTTGATATGTCTATTTCCTGCATGCAGGAAATTCACATCCTGCACGCTGCCATTCACATCCAGATTATAATATTCTCCTCCCTACATTTCTTCAGCTAACTGATCTCCAAAGCTCTGGTTTTCTCTCCCTCAAATCCATTCCCACACAACTGCCAGGGTAAATTTTCTGATATGTAAGTGTGTAATATGTAAATTAGATCCTGTTTCTTCCCATTGCTCTCAGGATGAAGTCCACACATCTCTGCAGGGCAAATAAGCACCCCCCCCACCATAATCTAGCCCAGCAGTATTCATTGTGATGTGAGCCACGTATAAAATTTAAAATGTTCTAGTATCCATATTTAAAGAGTAGGAAGAAATAAGAGAAAACAATTTTAATATATTTAATTTCATTTAATATATGCAAAATATTATCATTTTGATATGCAGTCAATATATTTAGAATATCAATGAGATATTTTGCAGTCTCTTTTTCATATGTTTTATCTGCAAAATCTGAACACGAAATTTTTATTAGAAATACTTATTTGTATTCAGATTTCATAAAAATTTATCCTTTATTTTTAAAAATAAATTTTTTTAACGTTTCTTTATTTTTGAGAGAAAGTGAGAGAAAAAGCATGAGCAGGGGGGGTGCAGAGAGAGAGGGAGACACAGAATCCAAAGCAGGCTACAGGCTCTGAGCTGTCAGCACAGAGCCCGACACGGGGCTCAAACTCACAAACTGCAAGATCATGACCTGAGCCGAAGGTGAAAGTTTAACCGACTGAGCCCCCCAGGCACTCCTCATAAAATTCATCCTTCAAAGAGTAAATTCACCTATCCATTTGTTCCAAACATACTTAAAATTATTCCAATAACTAAATCAAATGTTAGTTTAAATTAACATACTTAAAATTATTCCAATAACTAAATCAAATGTTAGTTTAAATTAAAATTAAACAAATTTAAAATTTAAATTAAAAACCCCATCATTCTGTCACATTGAGCTCACTTGAAACACTTAATAGCTGCATGTGCCTAGTGGCTACCATTTTGAACAGCACGGATCTAACCCCTGGCTAAATATCTCAGTAAGACCTTGAGGACATTATGCTAAGTGGATAAGTCAGACAGAGAAAGACCAATGCTGTATGATCTCACTTACATGTGGAATCTAAAGTCAAACTTGCTAAAACAGAGAGCAAGATGGCAGCCGCCAGAGCCTGGGGATTGGGGGAATAGGAGAAATGTTGTTTAAGGGCACAAAGCTGTGAGTAGCAGACAAATAAGTCCTGGAGATCTAAGTCACATGATAGTGATCATAGACACCATTCTGTAGTATAATCATCAAACTTGCTAAGAGATTACATCGTAATCATCCCATCACAAAAAATAAATAATTATGCAACACGATGGGATCGCTACAATGGCAGCCATAGTATAATACAAAAAATGTAACATATCAACACGTTGTACACCTTAAATTTACACAATGTGATGTGTCAAATATATTTCAATTAATAAAGAAAGAATAATAGTAGCCAACACTGGTATATGCCAGGCACTGGTCCAAGAGTTTTCATTTTTAACTTATTTTAATTGGGTTGTCAGGAGATAATAATCCTGTGAAGGAGATACTATTATGTCTCCATCTTACAGAAAACAAAATTGAAGCACAGAGAAGTTGAGTAATTTGCCCAAGCTCACACAGCTAGAAAGTAACAGAACTGAAGTTTGAATTCAGGGAGTCATGCCCTAGAACTTGTGCTCTTAACCACAACAATCTTGACTGCTCACATTCCGGGAGCTCCAAGAAGCTTCCTCTCACTTCAAGGCTGTCACATCTGTTTTTGCCTCATGCTTTAGTGATTCTGCAGTTGAGACTAGGGGACGCACACTGGCTCCCTCGGACTGGGAGGGTATCATTTCCCACTCTGCAGCATTATTTTTCTGGTCTTATCTATGTGGATTGTGGCAGTCCGTGTACTGCTAAGACAAAGGTCAGCATTCATAACATATTCCCAAACGGAAAAATATTTAATCAGATGTGCTTATCAAGGTTCTTTCCCCCTCTTCAGAAATGTCTGAACTGCTTTTAAGCTGATACTGTCCCCCTGCCCTGACCAAAGCATTAGATGAACCCTCTGGATCACATAACTTGGTGTGAACTCTCTGCCTCTGGCCACAGGAGACGATGGTTCCTAGAGCACTGACATGAGCATTTCCTGTCCTTCCCGGCTAATGAAGAAAAGCCTTTCCAGGAAACACGTGCTTTGGGAAGCCTGACATTAAGAGTGCACTAAGTCAGCCTGAGAATGGGGTGCAGTTAAGTATGATTAAAAGTAGAAGATTAAAAATATTACAACAGGAAATAGAAAAGAACGAGAATTATGAACAAGGCAGCTCTTACTGCATTTTGACCTCAAGAAGTCACCTAGTTATATGAAAAGGTAAAGGGATGCTGTTACCATAAATCACTACTAAAATTCACATTAACAAAATGGCATTTAAGAAATTAGACAAGAAAGGGGAAAGTGAGTTGGATTCTGGTTTAGTCAAATGAATCAGTACTCTTTTCACAGGGCATTATCACCTTTTATACAGAGGTACCATAGACATATTAATGACCATTGGTGAATTGCACCAAAAAGTTTGGTCTGATTGTGAGATATGAATCAGCTCCCCAATTTAACTTCAAAGACATGAACCAAGGAAGAATATCTTCTAAGATACTTGTAGCTAGAGTCTGGCCTTCATTTAGTGCCAGATGCTAAATGAAAGACATGAACATTTGTGGGTCACGAAACCATGGTTGGATAGCCTATAACAGAAATCCAATGACAGCATGTGAGATAGAGGAGGTTTAGAAAAATAATATGTGGGTGGTGTTGTGAGAAGCAGTTTCTTAAGGTGGAGGGGAAAAAAATGGATTCTTTCCTTCTCCCCTAACCTGTCTCCAGACACACTAGGTTTTCTCCTTTTTCCCTATCCTCTATAAAGAAAGAATAAACACTAGCATGTTACTTCAGCAAGGTTGATGATGTCCACTCAGGACGTGTTACCTGGAGACCTGACTTTTGCTTCCAGCCAAGATGGAGTAACAAGGACCAGAATTACCCTCCCTCTTGAAACAACTAGGAACCTAAAAAGCATATGAAACAGTGGTGTTCAAGACACTGAGTATCAAGTGAAAAAGGATAGTGATCTATCTGGAGGCCAGAAGAAGAACTACCCAAAAGGATATGAGGTGACAATGTTCAGCTCCCATTATGGGGCCAGAAATAATGCCTAGTTTTACATTATAGACTGAACACTGTCATGATTCATGGAGAATTGGGTAGGGCACATAGACGGTTCTTGCCTCAGCACTGGGGAAGAATTAGCCCTAATTATTCAACACGGAACTTTTTTTTTTTTTCCATTTCCACTTAACAAATCTTAAAGCATAAAAGGGTCAAATTCTTTCCAAGTAACTTACGTCTGTTCCAAAACAGCAGATGTGGCTGCTGTGAATATAAAAATATCCATCAGCCAACAAGGTAAAACTCACAGTATATAACATCCAATAAAAAAGTACCAAAAAGTGGGAAAATGTGAGGAGAAAAAAGAACTGACCCAGAATTAACACATACATTAGAATCAGCAGCAAAGAACATTAAAACAGTTATAACCTATTCCATATGCTTAAAAAGTTAAGTAGAGATTTGGAAGATATAATAAAGACCCAAATGGAACTTCTGAAGATGAAAAGTACATCTGAGATGAAAAATGTAACTGGGTTGGATTAACAGCTGATGAGACATTTTAAGAAATTAATAAGCTTGAAGACCTCACAAGAAAAATGGTCTCAAATGAAGTATAGAGAGCCAACGGAATTTAAACAACCACAACCACAACAGCAAAAACCAGAGCGTCGCTGAGCTGTGACAACTTTAAGCAGCCTAATAAATGTGTAACTGCGGTTCCCCAAAGAGGGGTGGGAGTAACAGGCAGCCTCTAAGATGGCCCTCATGGTCCTTGTCTGCTGGAATTCATGATCTTCTTTAATCCCTGCCTCTTGAGTGTAGGATTGATTTATTGACTCGCTTCTACTGAAGGAAATATGGCAGAAGTGACGAAATAGAACTTCCAAAATTATATTACAAAAAGATTCTGGTTTCTATCGTGGGTGCGTTCTCTCTCACTGTCTTTTGTATCTCTTCTCTCTGGAGAAGAGTTGCCATGTCATGATGCAATCCTGTAGAGAGGTCTATCTGGCAAGGAACCAAGGCTGCCAAGGAGCACGTGAATGAGCTTGGAACTGGGTCTTCTGAGATCTGCCAGTGGCTACTGGCCAATACCTACACTGCAAACTCATGAGAGCTTCAGAGCTAGAGGCCCTTAGCGAAGCTGTGCTTAGATTTCTGACCCAAAGAAAGTGTGAGATAATAAGTACATAGTGTCTGCGGCTGCTAAACTTTGGAGAAATTTGTTACACAGCAATAAATAACTAATTCAGAAAAAATAGTTGTAAAATTAATGGCCAGAAAGTTTTCAACTTTGATGAAAACCATAAACCCGTAAGACACTCCATGAGCTCCAAGCACAAGAACAATGATGGAAATCACAGTTAGACACGTTATAATCAAGTCACTATAAACCATTAATGATGAGAATACCTTTTTTTTTATTGATTACTATTATTTTCAATTTGAATCCAAGTTAGTTAACATACAGTGTAATAATGATTTCAGGAATAGAATTTAGTGATTCATCACTTACATATGACACCCAGTGCTCATCCCAACAAGTGTCCTTCATGCCCCTTGTCCATTTAGCCCATCCCCCCACCCAACACCTCAGTTTGTTCTCTGTATTGAAGGGTCTCTTATGGTTTGTCTCCCTCTCTGTTTTTATCTTATTTTTGCTTCCCTTCCTCTGTGTTCATCTGTTTTGCTTCTTAAATTCCACATGTGAGTGAAATCATCTGATATTTGTCTTTCTCTGACTTGTTTCACTTAATAAAACACTCTAGTTCCCTCTGCGTTGTTGCCAATGGCAAGATATCATTCTTTTTGATCACAGAGTAATATTCCATTATATATATATGTATGTGTGTGTGTGTGTGTGTACACACACACACACACACACACACCACCTCTTCTTTATCCATTCACCAATCGATGGACATTTGGGCTCCTTCCATACTTTGGCTAGACAATGAGAAAATCTTAAAAGCAGTCACTAAAAAAAAAGATACACTAACAAAGCTAAGGATGAGAACAAATTTCTTCTTGGAAAAAATGTAAGCTAAAAAAACAGTGGAATAATACCTTAAAGTTTGGAAGAATAAAAGCTGTCAACAGCAAAATTATCTTTCCAAAACAAAGGTGAAATAAAGACTTTTTCAAGCATAAAAAAATTGCAAGATGACATCCCCAGCAGAGTAGACCTTCCCTACAAGCAGTGTTAACACAAGCCCTTCAGGCAGAAGAAAATGCTACCAGGTGGAAATATGCATCTACACAAAGGAATAAAGAGAACTGGAAATGGTAACTTAAAAGAGAACTTTTTAAGATTTTAAAAAATATTTCAATCATTTAAAAACAAAAAGACTAACAATGTAGTGTGGGGTTTATAACATACGTAAAGGTATATAACGTATGACCACAGTGGCACCAAGGGTGCTAGGGGGGAAAAGGATGAGTTAATATTAATATAAAAGGATTAGTTAATACAAGAAAAGGATTAATTAATATATGGACTAATATAAAGATTCTTATACTATTCACAAAGTAGCATCATATCTTTAAGGTAGATTGTGATAAGTTAAAGATGCATACTATAAACCCTGAAGCTACCACTAAAGTAACAAAACAAAGAGTTTTAGTTAATCAGCCAACAAAGGAGATAAAATGTAATTATAAAAAATAATCCAAAAGAAGGCAGAATGGGAGTGAGGGGAGCAAAGAACAGATAGGACAGAATATAAGAGAAATAATATGGTTAATGATTTAAGCCCAGTTATCTCAGTAATCATATAAAATATAAATGGTCTACGTGCTCCAGTTAAAAGGCAGAGATTGTGGAGCGGCTGGGTGGCTCAGTCAATTAAGCGTCTGACTTTGGCTCAGGTCATTATCTCAGAGTGTGAGTCTGAGCCCCACATTGGGTTCCCTGATGATGGTGCAGAGCCTACTCAGGATTCTCTCTCTCTCTCTCTCTCTCTCTCTCTCTGCCCTTACCCCACTCACTCTTCTGGTTCTCTCAAAATAAATAAATAAACTTAAAAAAATAAAAATAAAAAAATAAAAGGCAGAGATTGTATAAAAAAGTAAGATTCAGCTTTACGTTGCCTACAAGAAACCCACTTTATTTTTTTAAATATTTTTTTAAAGTTTATTTATTTTGAGAGAGAGAGAGAGAGAGCAAGAGTGAGTGTGAGCTGGGAGGGACAGACAGAGAAGGAGAGAGAGAGAGAATCCCAAGCAGGCTCCGCACTGCCAGCACAGAACCCGATGCAGGCCTCGATCTCCCACACTTGACCTGAGCCAAAATCAAGAGTCAGGTGCTTAACCAAATGAGTCACCTGGGTGCCCCAAGAAACCCACTTTAAATAGAAAGATACAAACTGGTTAAAAGTAAAAGAATGGGAAAAGATATACCATGCTAACACTAATCAAAAGAAGGCTGGGGTAACTTATTAATATCAGACAAAGTAGATTTAGAGCAAAGACTATCTCCTAGGACAAGAAGAGTCATTTCATAAACATCAAGAGGTCAACTCACCAACTTTTATGCATCTAATAAGAGAGCCTCAAAATATATAAAGCAAAAACTGATTGAGGCCCAATAAGACATGCTAGCCAGATATTTCTGTTTCTGAGAGAGTATCCCTCTCTCAATGATCAATAGAACAAGTAGACTGGAGACTTCAAGAAGATAGGAATAACACTATCAACCAACTTGACCTAACTGGCATTTGAAGAACACTCCCCCTACAATGGAGGATACATTTTTTTTCAAGTGTATATTTCTTT
The DNA here is from genome assembly GCF_024362965.1 of Panthera pardus. Taxonomy (NCBI): domain Eukaryota; kingdom Metazoa; phylum Chordata; class Mammalia; order Carnivora; family Felidae; genus Panthera; species Panthera pardus. The sequence goes on along the minus strand of NW_026526765.1, from coordinate 31,018,680 downwards.
CAAGATTAATTTTTTTTCAAAGATACATTTTTTTCAGGTCATTTACCCAAGATAGATTATATTTGGGGTCATAAAGCAAGTATCAGCAAGTCATATATTCTGTGACCATAATGGAATGAAATTAGATTAAATTCATTTAAATTTTAGTTCGGTAGTAACAGAACACCTTTGGAAAATCCTCCCAAGTATTTGGAAATTATATAACACACTTGTATAAGTAACACATGGGATAAGAAAAATCAAAAGCATTAGAAAGTATTTTTTGAAATGAGTAAAAATGTAAAAACAGCATATCAAAATGTGTGCGATATTTCCAAAGCAGTACTTAGGGAAATTTTTATAGCACAAAAATACCTGTATTAGAAATGAAGAAGGGTGTCAAATCAAGTGATCTCTGCTTCTACCTTGAGTAACTAAAAAACAAGAGAACAAATTAAAATTAAATCCGAAACCAAATTGACTCTGAAAACAAAGTTGGAGAATTATCATCTGGTTTCAAGACTCTTCTAAAGCTACAGTAATTAAGACAATTTGGAAGTTTCTTTCTTTCTTTCTTTCTTTGAAACGTGTGTTTTTCAACTTCTTGAGATAGAATTGACATACAGCATTGTGTAAGTTTAAGGCACTGATTTGATACACTTAGCAAGTTGATTTGATATGCTTATATATTGCAACATGATTACTACCATAGTGTTAGCTAACACATAATTACCATTTCCTTTTTGTGGTAAGAACATTTAAGATCTCTTTTCACAACTTCCAAGTACATAATGTAGTATCGTTAACTATAATCACCATGCTATCCATTCGATTCCCCGAATGTATTCATGTTACGACTGGAAGGTGTCACCTTTGACTAATATCTCCCCCATTTTCCTCACCCCTCAGCCCTGGTAACTATCATTCTACTCTCTATATCTGTGAGTCTGGCTTTTTTAGATTCCACCCATAAATGATACCGTATAGTATTTAGCCTTCTCTATCACTTTGCATAATGCCTTCTAGGTCCATCCATGTTGTCATACATGTTTCCTTCTTTCTCATGGTTGAATAATATTCCATTCCATATTCTACGGCTTCTTTATCCATTCATGCATCAATGGACACTTAGGTTGTTTCCATATCTTGGCTAGTGTGACTAATGCTGTGGTAAACAAGGAGTACAGATATCTCTTTGAGACTTATTTTAATTTCCTTTCGATATACACCCAGAAGAAGAATTGCCAGATCATACTATAGTTCTATTTTTAAATTTTTTTTAAATTTAAAAAATTTTTTTTTACATTTATGTGTTTTTGAGAAACAGAGTGAGACAAAGCGTGAGTGAGGGAGGGGCAGAGGGAGAAGGAGACACAGAGTCAGAACCAGGCTCCAGGCTCTGAGCCGTCAGCACAGAGCCCAACACGGGGCTCAAACCCACAAACCGTGAGATCATGACCTGAGCCGAAGTCGGACGCTCAGCCAACTGAGCCACCCAGGCGCTCCATATTTAAAAATTTTTTTAATGTTTATTCATTTTTGAGAGTGAGAGAGAGAAGAGCGTGAGTGGGTGAGAGGCAGAGAGAGGGAGACACAGAATCTGAAGCAGGCTCCAGGCTCCGTGCTGTTAGCACAGAGTCCAATGCAGGGCTTGAACTCACAAACCGTGAGACTATGACCTGAGCTGAAGTTGTACGCCTAACCGACTGAGCCGCCCAGGTGCCCTGCTTTAGTTCTATTTTTAATTTTTGAAGGAGCCTCCGTGCTGTTTTCTGTAGTGGCTGTACCAGTTTACATTTGTTTACATACAAAAGTATTTGCCCAAGAGAAATGAAAGCATATGCCCATACAAAAACTTGCGTACACATTTTCGTAGCAGCTCTATCGATAATAGGCAAAAGCTATAAACAATTCAAATGTCTATTAGCAGTTGAATGGATAAAAAACTATGGTACATCCATACGATGGAATACTACTCAGCAATAAAGACAAATGGATTGTTTACACTGGCAAAGGATGAATGAACTTCAAGATAGTTTTGCTGAGTGACAGAACCCAGACCAAAAAAAAATGAGTCCACTTAACGGAGTCCACTTAAATGGAGTATGTGACTCCCTTTATTTAAACTTACAGAAAATGCAAACTAATCTATAGTGATAGAAAGTAGACCCATGGGGTGGGAGTTGGGGGAAGGGTTACAAAGGGGACAAGAAAACTTTTGGCTGTGATGGTTATACGCCCACTATCTTGATTGCAGTGATGGTTCCTGGATGTACACATACGCCACAACTTATCCAACTGCACACCTTAAACTCATACGGTCCCTTGTATGTCGTTTCCGTAAAGCTTATACCTCAATGAAGCTGTTCACAAATTTCATAAAATTATACTTCAATGAAGCTGTTAATAAAAGAAAAGGAGATCAAACCCAGATGTAGAAAAACCGGTTTCCGTCTATAAAGAGGCAAAATAGTGTGGTGACTAACTGACATTGTTCTATCTGAAGAGCAATATAGGTTTACTGCACAGTTGTAATTGCTTCTTTTGTCATCTTGAAACTGTGGAGAAAGCCAGAAGGCCAAGGCCATACCATGTTCCTCACACGTGTTGCATGTGGGGGGTCTTTGAGGCGTGGGTCTCAGTACTGCTAGTGTTTGAAGGATCTCTCTAGGCTGTAGAATCTCTCCGGTTCACTTCCTTTCTTGACTCTTTGGGTGTGGAAGTTATTAGGGGGAACATTAGTCATTAAATTCAAGGTTTAGGCCAATCCCTGGGCCATGACCCCGTGCTAGGTTCCACATCTGCTTCTTTTGTTTCGTCAGCATTCCCTGTAAGGTGCAATTTAAAGAAAATAGACAAGAATTTTAAGGAGATTCAAAATCCCACTGGGTTCACCAGTCTTGGAATGAGGTCGCCTGGGGCACCATTGCTGGAGGCAGTAAGGGGGAGAGATGCGTGATGGGGGCTGTGCAGCTGCTAAGGTTTCCCTGGAGTCACGAGAAGAGAAATGCCACCAGCACCGGGGTCAGCTGGTTCACACCAGTCAGGTGGGAGAAGGCACCCACCTCAGCAGGGAAGTATTCCTCTGTGCTGGGCCTCTGCTGATAGTTCCTATATGTAATTTAGCAGGCATCACTTTTCCTGAATTCTCTGTGCCAGGCTCTGGACTAAGCAGTTTACGTCTCATATTCTTCCTGCCAACCTTGCCAGGTAGTAGCTGCATTTGGCTGCATTCAGCTTAGCGTCACAGGCTGCTGCTTCCTCTCCTCGTCTGTTCTCCTATCACAAGGAATCCAGGGATGGACAGTGGGGATATGTGCGACCGTTCAAGGGGCAATCCTTCTATTTTGTTTGTTAAGATTTTTTTTTTAAATAATCTCTACACCTAATGTGGGAGTCGAACTTACAACAACCCCCAGATCAAGAGTCCCACGCTCTACCAACTGGGCCAGCCAGGTGCCCCAAGGAGCAATGCTTCTTAATCCTACTTGTTCCCTCACTCTGGTATGTGGTTCATTCTGCAGTGGCTGCTTCCTCTCGGGGATCTCTAGCACATTCTTGGTGGGAAGAGGGGAGTGCAAAGAGCAAAAGCACGTGCTCTTGGGATCTCTGTCCATCGGGACAGCCCTACCCGACCACATCTGCTTATCATTCATTTACCAGAACCAGGTCACGTGACCACCCCAACGCTACCAATGTCTGGGAAATGAGTGTTTCTAACTGGAAATATCACGAACTGAAGAGAGTCATGGTTGTGTGAAAAGGAACATACACACTGAATAGGAAACTGGCAAGCAGCTTCCGGGGATAGTATTAATAACCCTATCTTGGGGCGCCTGGGTGGCTCAGTCGGTTAAGCGTCCGACTTCGGCTCAGGTCATGATCTCGCAGTAAGTGAGTTCGAGTCCCGCATTGGGCTCTGTGCTGACAGCTCAGACAGAGCCTGGAGCCGGCTTCGGATTCTGCATCTCCTTCTCTCTCTGCCCCTTCCCCACTTGTGCTCTGTCTCTCTCTGTCTCTCAAAACTAAATGTAAAACACAAAATTAAAAAAAAATAACAACCCTATCTTACAGATGAGGAAACTGGTGCTGACGAGTTAGCAAAACTAGAAACTAATAGATTAGATGAGATTGGAGCCAGCTGCCTGGCTCCAGCCCCTGGGCACTTTATTTGCTACAGGAGAAGCCACCTGCTCTGGGAGTTGTGCCTCTGCATAATAACATCATTGCTGGTGACATATTCCACAGGCACAGATATGAGAAGGATATTCTGGCATTCTTTTTTGCAAGATCAATAAAGGCTTTCTTCCAATGATTTCCTTCCTGTAGGCAAGTCAGCAAACTGATCTCCATGCTATATATATACTCTAAGAAATTGATTCAACATTTACTGGAATAAGTAGCGAGCTTTGTTTACATGTGGTACTATTTGCTTAAGAAATGCAGGGTTTTCCCCACCTCCGAAATTAGGAACAAAATCTCAGTTGTGTCTTTACTCACGGGCTGTGAGAAAAGCCTAAATTCCTTGTGTAAGACCAGGCCTTTGTGTTCCCCAAACGTGTCATGCCTGCTGTTTCTGTCCTGATGGCAGATAGTTTGTTTACATCGAGTGATCGAATTTGTAAGCTTGCCTGCTACTTTTACACTGGGTGATGGGCGAAAGAGAAGATGCCAATTTCCATCTCCTCCCTTCTCAGAAAAGGTACCAGAACCATGATCCCATAGACTCTTGTGTCAGTGGAAGCCCTGAGTTTCATGTGTGTAGATCAAAGTAAGTAGCAAACCCGTTTCACCAGTTTCAAGGGCCACGGAGTTGGCATAAGCAGGTTACAGGCTCAACTCCATTTCCTTGTGTTGATTCAGCTCCGTATCTCCTTGGTGATAATCATGCCAGATCCACGTGTACTTTAGAAGTCATACATCTGTTATCTCTGGGACTCAGGAGTATGCAGGTCTCGCTGCAACTGTCCCTACTTACACATCACAAAGGCCAAGAACCCCTATAGGTTGGAAACTCATGTATAAGCTCGTGTATTTTTGTACTCAAGTAAAGTAATTTGCTTTTTAAGAAACTGATTCTTGGGGCGCCTGGGTGGCGCAGTCGGTTAAGCGTCCGACTTCAACCAGGTCACGATCTCGCGGTCCGTGAGTTCGAGCCCCGCGTCAGGCTCTGGGCTGATGGCTCGGAGCCTGGAGCCTGTTTCCGATTCTGTGTCTCCCTCTCTCTCTGCCCCTCCCCCGTTCATGCTCTGTCTCTCTCTGTCCCAAAAATAAATAAAAAACGTTGGAAAAAAAAAAAAAATTTAAAAAAAAAAGAAACTGATTCTTAACCTTGCATTATCAAAATGTGTAAATAGACAAGGATGAATGATGATAAGACAGTGTTCACGGGACTCAACTGTTGGCAAAACACCAGAAAATTCCTATGTCTTACTAGATTTTTTTTTCCCCCTCAGTTTGTAATGTGGGAATCCACAGTGCTCAAATTAGTCAGATAAGTAGCAAATCTCCCTTCATTTGGTGTCTACTAAGAAAAACATTAAATTAGTGTTCGACTGAGTCTGGTCTTCAATTTCAGGACTTCCTTTCCCCTATTGAAGATGCCATGTGGATGAACTGTACCCTTTAAGCTGAGGAGATATTTCTTGTCTCTGGTTTGGTTTGTTTGGATATTTTTGGCAGTGAACAGTTGCGTTTGTTTGCATGTTTATAAAGAGTCCTTTATTTCACCCTGTGTGAACTTGACATTTGACTTTTAATATAAATAAATTGCAAATAAAGCAGTAGTCATTTAACCCTGTGCCAACCAGAGTAGCTAAATACAAAAACCGAAAGCCTAGAAGCTTCCAAATGTGTCTGCTTTTGTTGGAATGACAACCTCCCTGCAGCCGCACAAAGCTAAATAGTTCAAGGAAATGGTAAGGGACAAAAGTGTATTACGTTTCCTATCCACTCTCTCATCTGTGTTTCACACACAGCAACAGTAATCAAGCCATTTTGACATTTTTTTTGGCTTTGTTAAATGAGCTTAATGATGGAGACCCAAAATGCCCCTGCCTCTGACCAATACTTGGGCAATAACCTCTGGTCTCTTTTCTTCCTTCCCTGAGCACACACAAACATACTACCTGTGTGTCTTTGTGCAAACAAACTAACCCTTTGGAGATTTTTTTTCGCACCTGTGAAATGTTGATAATGCTATTTCTCTCACAGAGTTGTTATGAAAAAAAATGAATTGTGAATATATCTTGCCCTGATTCTGGAATATAGTACGTGCCTAATAGACGTGAGAACGCTGGCCCTAGGTTTTCTTCTATCCCCAGGGCTGACTTCATGGGTGTGTGACCAGAGGAGCCAGAGAGAGCCCCATGCTTGCAAGAGCCCCCACTCATGCTTTGCTCTCACCATCTTGAAATTGTTAATACTTTTTGAATGAAGGGCCCATCCACACTTCCAATTTGCACGGGCCCCACATATTATGTAGCCAATGTGCCTCGCCATTTTTACTCTTTCGCCCCTTCTCTGAACTTCTTGGGTTTGAAGAGCAAGACATTCTCTTGGTTACCCAGGTAGTTCCCTGCCATCGGTTGCCCACCGGTGTTCTGGTGGCCAGAGCGACAGGTGTTCTGGTGGCCAGAGCGATGCCCATGGCTGAACTCCAGTGTCTCAGTCTTGACCTAGGCCTTACCCTTCTCCCGCACGGTGTCGCCACCATGCTTCTGGTTAAGGGGTATGTGAATAGATCAGGAAACAACTGTGAATGATAAAGCTTTCCTTAAAAGCGTATGTTGGCCCACAACTTGTAGTTGGCCCAGCACAGAAGCTATACAAAGAGGCCCCATCAGCAGCGCCAGGTCACTGGGGGTTTTCGATTTCATGGTCGGCTCCTTGATGTTCCCCACCAGGGGCAGACTCAGATTTTGTGAGGCCTGAGCTTATGTAATTTGTCAATTCTCTGTTTTAGAAAGAGAAGTACAAAATTAGAAACACATAATTACAGTCGGGGTCTCGTAAGGGGCCCTTGCTAGTGAAGGAGCCTGAAACCTGTGCTTTCTTAATTTCCCAGGAAGCCTATCACTTCCTCCTCTGAATTCTACTCCTCCGCTTGTGAAAACAGAAAACAATCACTCCAGTACCCCGGCCCACTCTTTCATACCCCGTTGCTTTTTACACACGGGTGGTAAGAAACTGAGTAAGGGACCTTGAGCTTAACATTGTTTACGTCCTGTGAATGTCGGACTTACTCAGGCCAGGGGCCCTCTCTGTTTAATTCTCTGGGTGCTTTAAACAGTTCCTATCCTTTGACACCATGAAGTTGCCAGAGGCTTGTTTATTTCTGTCCCCCCTCTGAGGTCTTCCCTGAGCTTCAGGCTTGTGTGTGTGGTTGCCACGGTAGCCTCCTTGACCTTCCCGTGGGTCTTCTCTTTCCCTCACTCTCCCCCATCTGTCACAGGCCTGTTGCTTCTTTCTCCAAAATAAACCTCAAGTCCAGCCCCTCCCCCCCACTTTTTTGCACCTCCACCGCCACCAGCCTACTTCAGGTCACGTCCACTTCCTATATGGTCTCCCCATAAACACAAACATTCCACTCCAATACAGTTTCTGTTTAGCACCTGGAATAATGTGCTGACACCTAAATCAGATAAACAGAAAAACAACCTGTAACCTGGATCATCGCCATCCCCAACATGATATCACTGGGTTTTAAATAAAATTCCTTATTGTGGTTCCCACAGTCCTGCATGATCTGTCTCCAGCCTTAGCTCCACCACTCTCTTTGCAAGGCCTCTGATTCATTCCTGGCTCCAGGCTCATTGCTGTGTCCCCTGACTTGGGGGCCCTCATCTCTGCTCTTTGCAGGGTGGGCGCTTCTGTTCTTCTTCTCTCTACCAAGACATCCGAGAAAGCTTTTCAGTCCCCGGCAAGAACATCGGCCCACCCTCCCCATTATCACTGCCCACTATTTGCTCCTTTACAGTAAGAGCCTAGTATTTTTGGAAATTGTATAGTTTTTTTGTTTGTTTGTTTGCTCACTTGTTCAATGTCTTTTCTTCCATTAAGCTGCAAGCTCACAAGAAGGGAAAGGACCTTGTCTGGTTTTCCCCCAACATATGTTACATGCCTTGGATAGTGACCAGAGAAATTGGCACTAAGCACATCTCTGTTCAGTGAATGAATGAATGAATGAGCTATCTCCAAACGTGGAACAGACATGATTATATTTGTCACAATAAATTTAATTATTTCCATGTATTTTTCCTGGCTTGATGATGAACTCTGTAGGCAGGTTGTAAATAACATTTACTCTCTGTATGTATTGCCAACATTTAACACAGTGCTCAAGATGCACATATCCTACTAAGTACTCAATTAATGCATATTTAATTAAATTAGCTACCAAATTATTGATGACCACCAGCTCTCCACTTAGCAACATTCAAAGGAGCACAAGAGAGAAGATCATCTCAGCTGGAGGAGCAGATCCTAGGGAGAGAATTTTTAGAAGTACCCAGGAATAGGATAAACACAAGTTAATTCCACAGCAGTCAGTTTGAGAGATACGTGAGATAGTAGATAACACCATGTCACTAACTGAAGTATTAATGTAGTATTACGGTAGTTTGTACAAAGGAAGAAAAGTCACAACTCTTCCCTGAGCATATCAGCACGATTTTCTGTGATAGCCATTACATTAAAATCTAACTCATCCAAGAGGTGTCCAATAAACATTCATGTGTTTCAATGAAATACCAATCGTCACTTTTTAAATTTTTATTTATTTTTATCTTATTTTATTTTATTTTTTATTATTATTTTTATCTTTTATTTTTATTTATTTTCAATTTTTATTTACCAGTTGTCACTTTCGAATGTCCTGATCTGATGGAACTGTTTATCTCTCCAACTAAATTATAATCTTACTGAAAGTAAAACCTTGGATGTGTAATTACTATTTCTTTGAATCTTCCCTAACAGTGCCCCATATTTTTTGCAGAGGGAATGCTGCAGTGTTGACTGATATTTACCCTATTTCCACCCTATATGCCAATGCACAAAACCAGACGCTTCATTGCTATTTAGGGGTGTCAGAGCGTTCATCTGCCTTCCTGTTAATTCCCAACCCTGGAAGGGATCTTACATATCGCCTGGCGACACCTTCTCTTTACTGACAAGGAAACGGCCTAGAGAAGGTGTCTTGCTACAGTGGTACCAGGGCAAGAACTAGGCTCCAGGCTTCCCAGCTTGGGATCCCATATTTATTCTCCTGTAGGAATGCTGAGGGTGTGGCTGCAGAAGGATAAGGAAAGAAATAGAAATTAGATATGATTTGCTTACGTTACAGATTATTTAATGTGATTCTTGAGCATTGAGAAGTATTTTTATTTTATCAGGTTCATCAGTGAAAGCACAGTAACAATTCCCAGGTTAATGCTAAATTAATTTGCCTCGTAAAGACTCTATTGTACTCAAACAGGGAGGAAATGTACAGAATTAGACTGGTCATATTTCATAGAGACAATGTTTGTTTGTGATTTATGATACTGTCCTGTTATTTTTCATAAGACATAATTCATCCCAAAGCTTTAATTTATGATTATGTTATCTATCTACAAAAGGAAAAAGGCATTTTTTCCCCCAGACAAATAAATAGCTAGCGGAAAGTACTTAATTATGAAGGTAGCTTTTAACCTTTGATTTACTCCTTTTTTCATGATTTTGATAAATATTAAAAATCAGTGTAAGCCTCTGATTGAGATATAAGACTGAACAAGGACCCTCAATAATTTGAATTTTCCCAGATGACCCAGACTGACCACACAGTTGAAAGAAGACTTCTCTCCTACTGGAAAGCTGCATGTCTTATAGGGCTAAAGGGTCCCCCAAAAGTAATTCCCTACAGCTCTTTGGGGAGATCTGTTCTCCCCCACTGAGCAGGCTACCAGTCCAGGGAGCTATTACCTCTTGCTGCACATTGGTATTATCTGCGGGGGTGGGGGGTGGGGGTGGGGGGGAGTTTGGGAGGCTTAAAAATATCACTTAGTTCTCATCTCAGACCAATTCACTTTGAATTCTGAGTGTCTGTACTCTAAGTAGTCTAAACGTTTAAAATATTTGAAATGATGTAAACCTGATGTACAGCCAGGGTTGAAAACCACTGGTCTGGATGGGTTCTTCTGCCCAGCTGGTACTGCTATGTCCCAGCCCCTGCCCGGGTGGGAGAAGGAACCACATGGGGAATGGAAAGGCTGGTTCTACAAGACCCCATTGTGTTTTCCAATCCTGAGCTGAGGAGTAGGGAAGAGAATGGCAGTTCCAGGTGTGTGCCTGGAGGACAGATTTTGTTTTGTTTCTTTTCGTTTTAGTCTTTCTGCCAAAGGTGGAGAAAAAAAGAGAAACAGAGGGCCTCCACTATCTCCTAGAGAAGTTTTTCAACCTCGGCTGTATTCACGTTTGGGGCTGGATACTTCTTTGTTGTGAAGGGCTGTCCTGTGCATTGCAGGATGTTAAGCAGCACCCCTGGCTTCTACCCAGTAGATGTCAATAGCACTCCCCTCCCTGAGTTGTGACGACTAAAAAGTATCTCCAAATGACCTCAGGAGCCATGAATTGCCCCTGGTTGATGTAGCCTCGACATAGCAGCCAAAGCTCTGATGGAGAATTTGGTGGTGACTGGGAGGGCATGGCTTTTGTTAACTATTGGCAGAGGAAGACAAGGAGGGCTTGTTGGTGAAGACATTGGTGGAGATGGGGATTTTGACCAAGGCAGCAAGCAAAACCCTAAAGGTGGGCATAGTGCCCGTGACTGTAGGCCAGCTGTGGGTGGTGGAAAAGACTTCCAAAACCTGGTCACACTATGCTTTGGACAAGGGGAGCAGTTGCGGACTCTTCAAAAAGAAGTAAGGTGTTGGTTGACCTTTGGGGCCGGTAGAAGGAAACATGAAAGGGGTGTCGAAGTGTTGGCAGGGAACTTGAATGCCACTTTTGAGGGATTAAAATATCACATTTGGGTTGGACTCTTGAAATAGCCAGTGAAAAGCAGCTATCCTTGATAAGGCAAGACTCCCAGATGCTAAGTCAATGGAATGATTTACTTAACACTATAATTAATATTTCATTCGTCATAGGTATTAAAGTAGGACCTGAAAAGTTAGACCACATTTCCATCCACTCTCATAAATGCAGTCATATTTACCTACTTGCTCTCTCTCCTCTGATACAAGAGGAAGGGGAGGTTGGAGAGGACAGAAAGGAGTAACTTCCAAAGCCTGTGATTAGTCCTGGATTTAGGGATCATATGACTTTCATTTTATAGAGAATTGTAAACTTTAAAGCAGCAAGTGATGTTAGAGGTTATGGCCCATCAAGTATCAATCTCAATAAAAACTATGGACTATGAGAATGTTGTATGAACCGATTCTAACTTTGAAAATGCATTTGGCTAAATGCTAGGAATGTTCAGTAGTACCCAAGCTTCAAAGTAAAAAAAAAAAAACAAAAAAAAACACAACAAAACAAAAACATATATATATATCTCAGCCATTTCCCCTTCAGACTTAGAATTGCCATTTTGCCACCACTTACTCAACAGTTTAGGAAATGTACTGTTAATTCAGCATCTTCAAGTGTTTCAGTGGAAATAAACCACTTGCCACTTGGAAAAATCGTTGAAATGTGTTTGGAGAACACTACACCGAGGTTTAGCTGGTCACGGTCCAGGTCCCATATCACATTGCAAACAGGCTGCTTTTAGACCAGCTCAGCTTGTGCTTACTCTTTTTTTTTTTTTTTTTAAGGTCATAGAAGCTGAAGGTTGAAAAGCAAACAGAAACACACACACACACACACACACACACACACACACACACACACACACACTTTTCTTCAGCTTAGAGATAAGCAGGAAACCCAGAGAACATGTTCTTAACAATAAGACCTCAGTAATAATACTGAATAGAAAGTCAACTAAGTGGGTCTGACAGAAGTCCAGGCAGACGTCCAGGAGATTCTTGTGGTGAGCTGCTGAGTCACTCCCAGAGCCTCTCTTCCTCATCTGTACATTGGGGATATAAGCAAGGAAGCTTGTATCACTACAAAAGCATGATCTTGTTGGTATATTTTGAAAAAAAAAATGTTTATGAATGCATAGATCATTTCTAAGAGACACATCCTCTCCAGAGACAGAGGTAGAGTTAATGCACAATCCCATGTTCTGAACGATGGGTTGAAAAGTGTTGTTGGTATCATCATGATCGCCTCTAAATTAATTCCAACTCCGTGACAGTTATTATGTATGCAGCTGCCTATAACCCCATGCACCTGACTTCACCCATCTTCAGACACTCCTGGCTCTGCCTCCAGCTTGCGGTGGGATTTAGGGGAAGTTACTTACCCTCTCTGAGCATTGCTTTCCTTGTCTGTCAAGTGGAGAGGGAGAAGTAGGTCAATCTCTGGGGCTTCCAGCTCTTTCCCATTCAATAGTCAAGATGAGCCAGCTGCAGTGTGTGGACGCCCTGCTCCACTTCCTCTCCTATAAAGGTCTCTATCCTGCTGGAAGTAAGAACTTACAGGAGTTTTCCATACAGTTAGGAGGAAGGAGAGGCTCTGAGCTAGTGTGTGTGCGTTTGGCTGATAGAGAAGAGGGGTAAGGGGACTTGGGAAAGCCATGTTGAATGCTGAAACTCTGGTGCTCCGGAGAAAGGCTTGATAGGTGAGCGCCACGGGACACCGTCCCGACACAGGCTCCTGCTCCGATCTGCAGAGGTGGGGGTGGGGGGGGGGGGAGCGCACACAAAGAACGTCGGAGGGCCTCTTCTTACATGCGATGCGAGACCCAGGGAGATGTGGCCTCTGTAACGCTGGCTGGGACCCCGAGCTCTAAGTGCTGTCAGTGGGTTTGCAGCAAAATCATCCCAACAAGTGCAGAAAGATCCTACAAATAAGAGTATTTGGATTTCAAATGTTAAGTAACCAAGGGAAGACACCTGTGTAGGAGGTGTGACCTCATTTCTCCATATTCTAAAGAAGATGTTTACAAAAGCATAGGTTGTTCCCCGAGAGCTTAGGCGATGGGACCGGTGGGCAGAGAGAAGGTGCAGGTGGAAGGAGGCTTGCTTTTTATTGTAGTGTGTTAAAAGAAAAGAAAGTATCACATGCAACTTTAACCTTTTCTAATAAAAGTTCTAATTAGTGCTAAACGTAGAGGTGAGATCTGATATGAATTGTGTGATTTAAGAGGTTTGTGAACCACTTGCCAACCAGCAGTTCACGGGAAGTAATGGGTTGCCTTGAACCCAGACATCCCCTGGGGAGACCATGTCACTTGATGAGAAGGTTTGGGCTTCAGACTAAGACAGACATGAACTTGAAGCCTGGCTCCATCACCAAATGCGGAGCTATACAGCCCAGAGGGTGGTAACCTCTGAGCCTGTTTTCTCTATAAAACGTGAAAAGAACACCCACTTTGTAGATTATGGGGTGGAATCAGACAACAGAAGTACAAGTTTTTATTCCTATTTTTAAACAGTAGGTGCTGGCGCTATAGATAATTTATACCATCTGACCATTATTCATTGTCTCATCCTGGGTCTGCCCAACACAGAATCGAATACAGATGGACTGATTTTACAGACACTTCAATACTACTTGCTACATGCCAGGCATCCTCCTAAATGCCACATAAATTGTAACTCATTTAGTCCTCATTGGAATCCCAAGACGTAGGTACTGCGATTATCATCCCCATTTTACAGGTGAACGAACTGAGGCACGGAGAGAGGTCAAGTAATTTGGCCAGAGGCACAAAGGCAGCCAGTGGTGATGCCAGGATCCAGGCCATACGCTAAGCAGAGTGCTCTCCCTAACCCCGATGTGGTGCCGCCCCACGCAAAACTGGAACTATAGCCCGACGTCTTTAACACACTTGGCCTTCTCTGGAGGAATGTGTTAGAGATCCAAGTTAGAGGTGCCACTCTGCCCCTTCTTCCCATCCTCAGGTCTGGGAGTTAAATAGTAACTAGTAGACTCACTCTTTTCCCGGTAGAAGTTGAAGAAAAATGCTCTGCTCCCCTCGGCCTCAGCAGTTACAGAAAATGCCTCCCAGGCCTCCCTGTACCCAAGCTCGAGCTCTCCATTATACCTTTGTGTCCCTGCTGCCTGCATGCAAACACGCAACACTGAACTATGCCGTGTGTACAGCATTCAATAAATATTTGTTGGGTGCCCACTAGGTGCGCGGGGCTTTCAGAGTCTACGGAAAAACAGTCCAAGTGACCAGCACCTGCCCTCAGGAGACCTAAGGACTGTGACTGGAGAGCACTAGGAAATACACAGGAAAATATAACCAGCAACGGGATAACAGATGGGAGGTGTTAAGTGAATTGAGTTTAGGGATGTGATTCAGCCTGGGTCAGGCCAGTTCAAAGTGGAGTCTGACCACAGGAATGAATATGGGCAGAGGACATCCTGGAAGACTGGACTTTCTTTGCATAATAAAACATGTCTGACATCCCCATCCAGTCCTCAAGTTCAGTCTCTGGAAGTAGGAGGATACCAGAGAGTTTCCCTCCTGGAGGTTAAATTGGTGGCCATCCTACTGTGAGTGATGGAGATCTTCTTCCAGGAAGGCTCCCAGAGCCCCTTGAGCCTGAGTTAGCCCCTTCTCTGTCCTCCCAGGTCACCCTGGGCACGTCCCCAGCTTTGCCCCTTGACACATGCCGTAAGGATCCGCTTCAACCAGTTCGGACTGGTTTCTGCTGAAGACTTCCTTGAGCCTGTGTATTGTCAATATGCAGCCTTCCTCAAACACATTTGGCCATAGATTCTCACTTGAGGAATACCCATAAACTAGAACTCTGAACAGCACCATGTAGAAGTGCTGTGCCAGCTGCGGAGGAGACAGAAATCCCAGGACAAGGCCCCACCCTCGAGGACTCAGATTTTAGTGCGGAAGATAAAAGCCTGCATGAGGAGGCTCCTAAGTGCCAGATTACAGGGGGGATACAGGGATGTGGTAGCCAGTGGGGGAAAAGGCTGAGAGAAGGCTTCAAAGAGAAGCTGATGCAGAACGGAGTTTTCAAGGGTGACTTGGCATCCACCAAGATGAAGGGAAAGGGCATTCTAGGTACCGGGCACTTGAGCATGAAGACATGGAATTAGGAGACAGCACGATGATCCAGGAAGTGGCCACTATTCGTAGGTGAAGCACGAGGTGCTACCAGGAAACTGGTTGTTAATAAACCTAGAAAAAAGAGGGCAAATCAGGAAGGAGGTTGCACGCTGGGCATTGTGTTTGAATTTTAATGAGCAGTCACTGAACCGTGGGTAAGATCCTCAGCTTCCCGCAGTGTAAGGGACAATGACAGAGTCACATGGAGGCCTGACTGGGAGGTTGTAAACCTGGATACAGATGACTGGTGGAAACTGCTGAAATGTCCAGGTGAGAGATGCTAAGAGATAAGCAAGAAATTGACAATGTGGAAGGAAGAGTATGAACAAACGAACAGCCGATTAAGAGGCAAAATTGACTTATGGATGGAGAAAGATCGATGAGTCAAAGATGACTCCCCAGTTTCTGGCTTGGATGACCATGTATCACTGTCAGGACAGAGAACCAGGCAGGGGAACAGAGTCCCGTGTGGAGGGGGAGAGAACAGCTTCAGTTGGGGGGATGCTGATTTTTAGGTTTTTATGGACTGTTCAGGTAGAATTCCAGGTCTGCAGTTAAGGCTGGAAATATGTATTTGGGAGTCGTCAACTTAAAAATAGTATCTCGAGGCACTGGAGTGGGTGTAATCACCTCGCAAAATGAAAAGAAGCTAGCCATAATGCAGAATCTTGGAGAACAAATGCCAAGTGGGCATGGAGGAAGGAACCAAGAGGTCCCAGTGGAGTGACGTGGCAAAAACTCATGGAAATAGGGTCTGGAAATCGGGACCTGTGTGTTGTTTCCGCTACTACAGGGGATGCATAAGCCCATGTCAGAGCCATGCTGTGGTCGGAACT
Organism: Panthera pardus; assembly: GCF_024362965.1. Classification (NCBI taxonomy): domain Eukaryota; kingdom Metazoa; phylum Chordata; class Mammalia; order Carnivora; family Felidae; genus Panthera; species Panthera pardus. The sequence continues at coordinate 31,002,699 of NW_026526765.1, read as the reverse complement.
TGAGGTCTGTGAGAGAAATGATGAACTGACACCAGACCACCTACCTGCACCTTGCATCTCTCCCTCGTCTGGTCTCTGCTCCAGTCCTTCAAGTTTGTGTGCTGGTTGACTGGCCCCTCTGAGATCAAAATTCCTGCTGTGTTCCCTGCTCTACCTCTGTCCTTGTCCACCCTGCCACACCAATGTTGGCTTCCAGCATCAACCCAGAGCTGCTGGCCTCTGTTAAATGGTGCCTACACTCACTCCTTCCCCCAATTCCAGAGGACCAGGACCAAAATGACCAGGAAAGACATCAGGGTTTGAGGCTTAGATCTAGAAGTCATCTTCATACAAAAAGCCATAACTGAGACCATGGCTGAGATTAGCAAGGTAGAATTTGAAAAAGGGGAGGAAAGGGACAAAAGGAAATTTGAGCACTAATCTGCTTTCAGGGGAACAAGGGAGGCTATAAAGTAATATTCCAGAAGACTGAAAAAGAAGCCAGAGAACCCAGTGATATGGAAACCATGGTTGCTGACTGGTAACGGAAGGAGCGGCGCTCGGGGTGCTGAATGCTGCAGAGATTACAGAAGGTGGATCGAGAACAGGCCAGTGGGTTTGGCAATGCAGAAGTCAGACAGCCTGCTACAGAGACATTTCGGTCATGTGCTGATGGCAGAAAACGGACAGGTAAAAGTAAAGGAAGTGAAGGGAAAGGGAAAGTTCTTTCCAGACGTTTAATGGTGGAGGCAACGAGTTTAATCAGTTGATGTAATTCATTTAATTCTTGAGCGTCTACTCTGTCCAAGGCACTAAGATGATCAAATTTTAAAATCTGAAAGTGTCTAAGGCTGCCAGAACGGAGTGTAATTAAGAAGATAAGCTACACACAAAATGTCCGCTGAAAATACAGGACACTGCAGAATCGTTTGCACATTTTCAATACTAAGTCCTGTTCTCATGCGACACTTCTGTCCCTCTCTAATTTCATCCAGTTCTGCAGCTGCAAAGACCACCTGTGACACATGCCCTCTGTGCTAATGAGACCCCGAGATGTGCCTCAGGTCCCGACCTGCCCCCCAGTCTCCAGATCTGTGGCTCTGCCCTCTGACTATTCCTGTTTTACCCTGTGGGTTCTGCAGCTGGGCTTGTGACCCTTCCAGTATGGGGCCAGAACACCTGAAGTCAAATTTGGGAGCCCTTTACCAAACATGCTTTAGGAGTCTAATGCAGGGGCGTTCAAACTCTCTTTCCTGGAGACCTAGACACGGCCCCTGGTTTAGCTTTAGAGAAGAGCAGGGAAAGGCCTTGCATACATGAACCCCATATCCCTGATTCACTTTCTGTTTCTACTCTTTGTTTTTTCTGTGACCCGTTTCTGAGTTATGGTTTTGCTGGAAGGCTCCTGGGGGACGCCTGCTCATGCTGTCTTTCCTGGCCATAGGTCTGGGGGAAGGTGGAGGGCCCAGAAAGGCGTACTGTGGGAGGTGGGGGGGGGGCTCTCCCATGCACAGTAGGATTTTGAGGAGCATCCCTGGCCTTTGCCCCTAGATGCCAATAGCACCTTCCTCTCCAGATGTGACAAGCAAACATGTCTCCAGATTTTACCTATGTCCCTCGGCTGAGAAACACCACTGCTGGCTCTCTGCTCCTGCAAAGCAATATTTGCAATTACAATGACTAACTTTTCAGCCCAGGAGGGATGGCGTCCTTGGGTCCGCGGGAGCCCCCAAGGGGAAAGCCCTTGCCCCTTGCTTTGTAATCCTCTCGCCTACAAGCCACTTCTGTGTCTTTTCTTTATGCAACACCAACTCTCCAGCTCAGACTTCCAGGTCCCGCCTGAGTTGATAATCTCATTACAACTAATCCTGTTTACGGCCACTCTCTTGGCAAAACAATCTTGTCAGGACCTTTCCTTGCCACCCACTGTTCTTGCTGCTCCATTGTTACTGGGGGCTGAGGCCTGGCAGTGTATAAGCTTTCATTGATAGGGCTTATCCTGTTTACGGGGAGTCCGCAGCAGGGCCTCATCAAATACTTCCATCCCTTCCTTCAATAAATGGCTCCCTTTGATCTGCGTAAGGCAAATGGTGTTTATCAGAAGCTGGGCTTCCTCTAGCTGCTGATGGGGACATCCTGTCCCAGAAAGCACCCCAAAATAACACTTTCTGAATTTCAGAATATTTCCAGGTTTCTCTTCTTTTGTAAGCATTTTCCCCCCACCCAGGGTGTCTCTTTATGGAAAGCGAAGAAAGGGTTTGATTTTACTGGTTCTTTTTTAATGTTTATATATTTTTGAGAGAAAGAGAGAGACAGAGCACAAGCAGGGTGGGGCTGGGGGAGGGGCAGAGAGAGAGGGAGACCTGGAATCTGAAGCAGGCTCCAGGTTCTGAGATGTCAGTACAGAGCCCGAGGCGGGGCTCCAACCTGGGCACCGAACTGTGAGATCATGACCCGAGCCAAAGTTGGACGCTTAACCAACTGAGCCACCCAGGCGCCCCTGGCTGGTTTCAGTTTTTGAAGCCCAAGGTAACACACAGCTGAATGGTTTTCTGCATGCAGATCACCAAACAGGAGAAAAAGACAGGGCTGACGACAGTACAAGCTTTCGAAACTAGGAACACGTTCAAGACTAGGGCTGGCCAGGTGAAATACCTTTTTGTATTGTTAATTTAAAATTTAAGTTATCTAACAAGGTGAAAAAGAGGTTGTGGGTGTTCGTCATCTGACCGACCGGGTGTAGAAGCTAGTTCAATTATGCAGATGAAGAATAAGTGGAGTTTTACACTTTCTGAGCTTTTAAGAGATGGCCAGGTGAAGACCACTTCTCTGTCTACAGCAATCCTTCAAAGTGTGGTCCCTAGATCCAGCAACATCACCCAGGAACTTGTTAGAAATGTAAATTCTCAGGCCTCGCCCCTGATGCTGACCTGGCAGCTCTGGGGGTGGGGCCTCCAACGTGTGTGCTCAGGAGTCCTGGGGTAATTCTGAAGCGTGCTGGAGTTTCACAACTACCCGTCTGCATTAATTGCCTTCAAATGCGGCGTCCATAAGGATGACTCAGGAAGCTGACTGAAATGCAGAGTCCCAGACCCCATCCCTGAAGATACAGATCTCCTTGGTCTGGGGTGGGCCCTGGAAGTCCGTCTTGTTCATAAGCATCCCAGCATGATTTGGAGACAGGGGTCCAAGCCCCGAGCTTAGGGAAGCACTGACCTATATATGCAGGAGCAGTAGAAATTTTCCACAGTGCTCCAGCCCTGTTCGGAAGGGACTCCCTTCAGGGCTAAGAATGAGCAGGTATCACAATTCAGCGTCCCTCTGCAGTTGTTGGGTGAAGCTGGCTGCTAGGATTACCTATTATGGCAGGTGGTTCTTTTCAGGATTACTCCAATACTAGAAGGTAGACCGGCCCCATCAGTTCCTTTCACGCTGACATCTGAAGCACGTTGCTAACTCCTAACCTGGGTGGGGCTTACAGGGCTGGCCTGGAAGCGAAAGCTTTTTATCCTGTTACTAGTTCCTTGAACCACAATCCAAGACACGGCTAGGTTTTCCCAGGAGTTTCGTTTTGCACAGCTGATGCATTCCAGTCATCGTTGGGATGCATTTCCTTCTCCTCTTTCCCTCCAGCCCCTGGACCATGCCTTATGTGCATATATAGGCTCCTGGGATCAACCTCCTCAAATCCTAACCCTCTCTCCTGGAAGCTGCCTCTCCTACCAGTGCCCGGCCCTTCTCTCTGCAGAACTGTGTTTGCCAAGACTTCTCTCAACTGAATCCCAGCTCAGAGAGGCAGCTGCTGGGTCTCAGACATCAGCTTCTAGGTACAGTATTGCTTCTACAGTGGTTTGCCTCCTGCCTTCCCGGCTTTGTCTCCCACGTCCCTTTTAATTTCTTACCACCCCACTTTTCTGCTGCTTCTCAGGGTCCCTCAGCACTCTGTTCTTGGCTCTCCACTAATGAAAAACAATATTGCTCGTATGTCTTACTGTGATTTATTCTCAACAGATTCTTTCTCCAGTCCATCTCTGGCACCTACAGAGATGGTCATCCTTTGTCCCTAGTCACTACAACCACACCAGCCTCTGTTTGGAACACCATGTAGTAATGGGTAGGGTTCCAATTGAGCCACTGTGTACAGTTGTGCAGTTTGTGCACTGCACAAAGACACCTGAGAAAGGGGGCAAGTGTAGACTGAAATCCAGCTTGCACTCTGCTTACCCAGATGAGTGCCTGACTCTGTGCTGGGGACACCTGGAGGACAGTGCACTGTTTGGTTTTTTTAATGACCAAATATTTACACAAGTACATAATTACATAAGATTATCAGCTGAGACTAAATTAATCTGTTTTGTTGTCCTTTCATTGTTTATATGAAAATGAAGACTTTTAGAGTGTTTGAAAATATTTTATGGGAGGGGCGCCCAGGTGATTGAGTCAGTTAAGCCTTTGACCCTTGATTTCACCTCAGGTCATAATCTTGCCATTCGTGAGTTCCAGTCCCGCATCAGGCTCTGTGCTGACTGTGCAGAGCCTGCTTGGGATTCTCCCTCCCTCTCCCTCTCTCTATGCCCCTCCCTCACTCACGCTGTCTCTCTCTCTCTCTCTCTCCCCCTCCAAATCAATAAATAAACTTAAAGAAGAAAAAGAAAATATTTTGTGGGAAATAGTTAATTCATACATTTTGTTTCTTAGAGCAGTTTCAGGTTTACAGAAAAACTGAGCAAAAAGTCTACAGAGTTCCATGTACCCCTCCCACTCCCTCCCACCAGTTTCCCCTATTATAAACATCTGGCAATAGTGTGGTACGTGTGTCACAACTGATGGACCGATACACTATTATGAACTGAAGTCCAGAGTTTACATTAGGGTTCATTCTGTGTTACATATTCTACCGGTCTTGAGAAGTGTAAAATAAAATGTATTCACCAATTTTGTATCCTTCAGAATAGTGTCACTAAAACTCCCCCATACAACCCTCCCTTCCCCAGGCCTGGGAAGCCACTGAGCCTTTTACCGTTTCATAGTTTTGCCGAAGGTACACTTTTTGCTTTGTACAAAGGAATATCTACCAGCCAAAACCGCAGGGATGCTTCTGCCTAGAGGTGCATCATTTTTAGAACTTAGCCGGTGCCGGGACTCAGTCGATTAAGCGTCTGACTCCTGACTTTGGCTCATGACCCAGGTCCTGATCTCAGGGTTCGTGAGTTTGAACCCCCCAACTGGGCTCTGCATGGACAGCTTGCTTGGGATCCTGTCTCCCGTTCTCTCTCTGCCCCTGCCCCGCTTGCTCTCTACCTCTTCTCTCAAAATCAATAGAAAATAAACTTTTAAAAAAAGTAAACGTTACTTTCTTTTTTTTTTTTAATTTTTTTTAACGTTTATTTATTTTTTTGAGACAGAGAGAGACAGAGCATGAACGGGGGAGGGTCAGAGAGAAGGAGACACAGAATCTGAAACAGGCTCCAGTCTCTGAGCTGTCAGCACAGAGCCCGACGCGGGGCTCGAACTCATGGACCGCGAGATCATGACCTGAGCCAAAGTCGGCCGCCCAACAGACTGAGCCACCCAGGCGCCCCTAAACGTTACTTTCTAAAAGAAACAAGAAAACTTAGCCAATGCCTGGCACCTAAGATCAAGCCCATTTCACCATCTTCCCCTGGGTCGGTTCAGTGAACCCATCTTCTCGTGTCTCCTGCTCTAGTTCTTCCTTTCTCTGGTCAGCGTTACCTTATGCTCCCCTTTCCCCCATTTATCCATCCCTCCCCTTCTCTGATGAATCTTCTGTGTCATCATAGAACTTTCTGTAGTGATGGAAAGTTCTACATCTGTGCGGGTCGATACAGTAACTATGAGATTCATGTGGCTTTGAGCACTTGAAAGGGGGCTTGTGTGAGGGAGGCACTGAATTTGAGAATTCTATTTCATGTAATAATTTCAACTGAACTAGCCCGTGTGGCTGGTGGCTATTGTATTGGGCAGCACAGGTGTAAGTTTTTGCCTCTGCCAGATCACCCTTTGTGGTAGCGTTCATAAACTTTCCCCTGACCTTACACTTGAAATCCTCCCCTCCCCTGGGAATCTTGCCTAGTTAGGAAAGACACAGGATCCTGCCTGACCCCTTGTTGGAATACATAGCTCCCAGATCTGTCAGGTTCATCGCCATAAAATATGCACCTATCCTTCTCTTGACACATAATATTAATAAGCTTATAAAATTTCGTTATTTTAGGAGGCATTTCCATGTTCCTTAACCATGTATTTTTATGTCTCCCTCTGTTAAATGTTCTCTGTTCAAAACTCTGTACTCCTAGGAAACAGAGTAGAATTACATAACTAATGTTTTAGTTGGCAGTAACTATAAGCCATTGTTAGTGGGTTGACACATGTCATTTTAGATGATTGTAGTACGATATTTCAGGTATGAAAGAAGGAGAAGGGAAGAAACAATAACATCAAAAGAAACTAAGAATTTCAGTTCCGGAGTCAGCATGAGGTGAGCAAGGAGCCCTGGGCTGTGGGCTCTCAGGACATCTGAGACAGCTGACAGCCTCTCAGGAGGCTGGAGGTCTAAGGACATCTGTGCCACCAGCAACCCATGACATTAGTCATATCACTTCATCTCTCAGGGTCTCCGCTTTCTTGCATGCAGGGTTTTGACCAGATGCTCCAATTTAAGGTCTCTCCCAGACTGAAGTGCCCCTTGGGTCAAAGGTAGTTTGGGAATAACTAGGAAAGTTGGAACCAACTTTTGTGACATGGAACATTCCACACAACATTTCACTCCCACTACCGTCCCCTTCCCCAACCAGCAGAGTTTACGATGAACACATCAACCTTGCTAAGGAAAAGACCAAAACAGTATTTTGAGAGCTAACAAAACCCAGGTCAGAGTGCATCATTGGTCCAGACTATAGCTGCTACACTGACCACAAAAGCTTGTGAATAGTCTATATGGTGTCCTTAAAACATCTGCACAAACCCTTTATTTCTGGTACTTTGAACAGAAATAAACAGAGTCTTTAATCCGATTTCTGCCCTCTACAGATGAAAAGTTAAAGTATAAGCATGGGCCCTCTGGCAGTGTCTCTTACCTACATGCCCATATGAGCGGTCAGTTAAATGCCTGGTCTGTGTTATATAAGCAGCAGGAAATATTTGCATATAAAAACAGGGTGAGTTACGCTGAAGTGAAGTCTGTGTTCTGGAACTCTTAATGTGCGCATAATTACCACTTAGGCTTCCAAGCGAAATGATTTGCTAATGGCAACTGAAATGTGACATGTCCCAGAGTGAAATAATTGACTCATAACTTGAGAGGACCTGAGTAGATTGTCCTCAGCCAAGTGCCTAACTAGTTTTCCTTTCTGTCCCTAGACCTTGCTTCTGCTGCCTCACATGTAAAACAGGAGCAGTGTGGTGGCGACTGAGTGAAACCAATGCTTAGTACCACAAACCTTTCGTTCAGAATCCTCGCCACCATTGCAATTAGATATTTGTTTATATCCTCACTCATCTACTGTCTCTCTTTGCTAGACTGTAAGTTCCAGGAAGGCAGGGATTGAGTTAGCTTTTGCTCAGGGCTGTAGTAGGGAGTCAAGAAACATCCCAATAAAACACGGAAGCTATTTTCAGTCACTGGAGTCAAATGCCTGGACTTGGATCCTCCTGTGCTCTCGGGTAAGCAGCTTTCCTGCCTAGGGCTTAGTTTCCTCCTTTGTAAAGGAGGATAATAATGATATTGACTTGATGGAGTAATTGTGGGAATTAAATGAGACAGTACACATGAAGAGCTCAGAACAGTGTCTGGTCCATAGTGAGGACTCCGTAAATGTTCACGATTTTTAATGAGACGGCAACAGTGCTAGTTGATGTGTAACGAGCACCGCATGAGGGATAGTTCTTCTTCTTCTTATGGCCGTTGTTGTGGAAAGAGTAGTTGCCCTTGGAAGTATCCATTATTTGGAGGTCCCCAGTCACATGCACTAGAGCAGGACGGCTACTTCCCTTCGTACATTCTGCCAGGCGCAGGGGCGGAGACAGGGTGTCAAAGGAGATACCAAAAAGATGTTCACAAGAGTACATGGGTGTCTAAGCCTCAAGGGAAGTTACAGAATGCTTTACCACCTCCCTAAATTCACCCCTCCCTTCCCACCTTGAACTCTGCACCCCCCCCAAGAGAGACGAGTATTTAGCCAGTCCTCCCTGAAAGCTCCCAGCTTACAAATCAGCTCCCCTATAGGATCTCTCTTCCCATCACAGTTGAAAGATGCTCTTCAGCAACCCATTCTCTTGCAGAAATAATTTATTGCCAGAAGGTAAATGATAGAAGCCTATATTCCTATATTCGGGACGGGAAGGGAAAACAAGAGAAAAGACTTGAGGCTAATTCTCGACCCCACCTTTACTAACGGAGTCATCTCTGTAAGTTGCTAGATTAACCGTGTCTCAGAATAATATCAGGTGGGAATGATTGATATGTGATCTACCTCCTGGGTTTATGAAAATTAAATGAATATGTAAAGGACCTAGTTCCAATTAAGGCAAGAGGGTTTCTAAATTATGAAACAGAAATTTTGCCCCCTGCCCTCCCAACTCTAGCCATTCTGAGTTTCCAAACTGATCTGGGAGATTTAGTTAAGGGCTTTTTCCTTTCTCCTGGGACTCCCTTTTTAAAGGCTGAGGCTACTTTCTGTTGGAGGACAAAGAACAAGGGGGAAGAACACATACACACACACACACATACACACAAATACATGCACACTTTCTTTTCTTCTTTGCCTTCTGACTCCTTCTCTAACTTCTTTTTTTTTTTTAATGTTTATTAATTTTTGAGAGAGAGTGAGTGAGTGTGAGTGATGGAGGGGCAGAGACGGGGACAGAAAATCCAAAGCAGGCTCTATGCTGACAACAGCCCTATGCGGGGCTCAAACTCACGAACCGCAAGATCAGGACCTGAGCATGGGGTGCCTGGGTGGCTCAGTTGGTTAAGCGACCAACTTCGGCTCAGGTCATGATCTCGCAGTTTGTGAGCTCAAGCCCCGCGTCGGGCTCTGTGCTGATAGCTCAGAGCCTGGAGCCTGCCTTGGATTCTCTGTCTCCCTCTCTCGCTGCCCCTCCCCTGCTCACGCTCTGTGTCTGTCTCTCAATAGTAAATGTTAAAAAAAAAAAAAAAAAAAAAAGATTGGGACCTGAGCCAAAGTTGGACATTTAACCACTGAGCCACCCAGGCACCCCTCCTTCTCTAATTTCTAAATAAAACTTGAATGATGCTATAATCTCATTTCAATATTTTCCATATGCTGTTCTTTAATGGAATAAGGTCATCAAATTTTATCCTTAACTGCTCCCCAAATTTCTGGACTGAGTGACACCAGATTTGAATTTTATGGCATTTTCAGGAGCAAGTTTTTGCCCATGTAATTTGGGATTCAATTTCATTTATTTGAGAACTGTTATTAAAATCAGATTATTTTTAATAAGCAAATCCACTTTGATATTTTATTCTTTTTTTTACAATTAAGGAGCACGTACTTTAATATTCATAGTTCTTTGAACTATGCGTTACTATTTCTTGTTTGAACATGATCTGGCAAGATCAATAGTTAACCTGTAAAAAATATAAATGGGGGAATGGGTTAGCATGACACTTAAAGAAGGCAGTATCTCACAGAACATAATTGTAAAAAATGAGAACAGTACCCTAGATCTCTCAGTGTGAAAGTAAACTGAATATAAGAAATATGTGCATGATCTGATCCATTTTATTCTGATAGGTAGAATATGTAAAAACTTTGCCAACCTGTAGATTCATGGTTTAGACCAACGATTGGGTAGGTGATCTGGAAAATAAAAGAAAAAGCTCAGAGCATTTCATGAATCTTACTAGAGCAAACTGACCTCTAAAGAAAAATTTTCAAGTTCAAGTTCCCAAGTTCAAGTCTTAATGTAGCTTTTAGCCTATTACAAGCCTTTCCAGAGTATTGAAAGGACATAACTTGATTAATTCATGGGGATTTAAGGCCTTTTTTAAAAAGATACTCAAAGACCTAAGCAAGTATCTGAATTTTATAAATGTTTTATTTTTTACTTGTCTGAGCCAAATCAGGTGTCCTGCTAATAACTCTAACCACATACAACTTTTAACCTAAAGAAAAAAAAGGGGGGGGGGAGTGGGGGTAGGGAGGAAAGAAAAAAATATGCTTTGGGATTTAGTTAGAATTGGATTCATTTCCTTTCTAAGTAGCAATGACTTGTGTAGGACTTTTCAACAATGAGGCTGGTTAAAAATAGCTCAAGCCATGGGGAACGATTGGACAATCTCATGCCATGTCACACACAGTGCTCTTAGTGTCCAAATTATTTCCCCCGAGCCCCTTCCTCTTCCCTGCTCCTCCCTCTCCTCCTTGCCAGGAGTGACTTTCTGCTCAGAGAGAAACTGCCTGGCTGTGTGGCCCCAAGAGTTTGGTTCCCGGGACAGATGCTGGTCTCCTGGTTCTGGGGCTTTCCACCTGTGCGACCTTCAGCTGGTAGCTTAACCTTCAGAACCTCAGTTGACCCATCTGCAACAGAGCACTCACTTTGCAAGGTTATTGTTAGAACCAAATCAGACTGTGGAGACATTGCTGACGGCACAGTGTTTCCCCAGAGCCCCCAGTTGCAGTGAACTTTTACTTTGGCATAATATTGCCATAGGTCAAAATCAAGTGGCTTTGGGGTATGTATAAATGGATGGGGTCAGAACATAGATTCCAAATTCTAGCCTCCAAGAAGGAACAGAATACAGGTTATACCTCCTGGACAGTGCCTTTGAATCCCTACAACTAAGGTGGGCCCTGGTACCCAGTAAACGTTAGACACACGTGTTTTGAATATTTTTCTTGGTGGATTTGATAGAGGTAAGATTCCCTGACTAGAATGGAGATGGTAAAACTAGGAGACAGTAGAGAATGATGACTTAAGAACAAAGGATAGGAGTCAAGCACATTGGGTTCAAATTCCAGCTTAGGAGTGACTTTGGACCAAGATGCTTAATTTTTATGAATCTGGGTTTAAATCTGATCCTTCTTTTTTCTATTCAACCACCCCCCCCCCCAACCACACACACACACACACACACACACACACACCAATGACAACAATACCACACTGAATGGCTTCATGCTGTGTCCAGGACAAAGCATGGCCCACCAGGTTCTCCTGCCTTTCTATCCCCTGGTTGTCTCAGCTCCAGCAATAGTGGTCCAGTGCTATCACTGTCTCGTCCATCTGGTATGATTTTTGCCCCCAACACCAGCACCTTTCCTCCCATTACCTGAATAACCTGAATGGCCTTAAACATCGTTTTCCCAGTGGGACTTTTCTTCCCATCCAAGTCTAGTTTAGGACTCCTGAATATGCTCCTTAGTTTCCCCCTTTCTTCATACTCATTGCACTATGATGTCTCTTTCCCCCCATCAGACTCCATGAGATATGAAGGAAGAGGCTGGGGTGGGGTGGGAGCGTCAGACTTACATTTTCACTGCTACACTCCCAGGGTCTAGCCCGGAGCCTGCTCATAATACTCACTGACCGGATGCATGAAGGACTTATGTGTCAGGACACTAATATCTACTCGTAGGCTTGTGAGCACTAAAGGAGAGGATGTATGCATAGAGTTCAGCACAACTCTCGGTCCATGGTACATGTCTCAGTCCATGGTGGCTATCATCACTAATAAGAATGTGTAAGTGATGAATTTGTTTCATGTATAAATTCTTCCGTGGGCACTTCTCCAATGGGAGAGTTAAAGGAAGGTAGCAAGGTACCCTTTGGTACCCATTCTTCTGATTACTATTTGAGACTTTTAGAGCAGAATGAGGTAGAATAACATGCCAAACCTAAAATTGGATCCAGGATAGAAATGGCTTTGATGTGATGGATCTAGCGTGATTATATGTTTGCATGGGCTTCGGGTCTGGCTACGTTCCAGGCACAAACGTCTATAATCCAGTCTGTCAACCAGATGTTACCAGTTTGGGGAGATTTTTTTTTTTTTTTTTTTTTTTACCAGAAATACGATCAATGCTTATAGAAACCTACATGTTAGCACTTGCAAAATGACTGCAGTGAATATTGTAAAAATACAATTTGCAGCAGATAATTATGGCATCCGCATGACAATCTTATACTTGAGTAATAAAGTGTGACTACTGTACCTACAGCTGGAATTTTAAGGTAGGGTTTTCATGATGAGAGCAAGACAAGATTATGTGAAACTTGGTGTGCTAAAGTTGCATCTTTTCTTTTAATGTGTATTTATTTATTTCGAGAGAGACGGAGAGGCAGAGAGAGAATCCCAAGCAGGCCCTGCACTGTTAGTGCAGAGTCCAACACGTGGCTCGAACTCACAGACCAAGAGGTTATGACCTGAGCTGAAACCAAGACTCAGATGCTTAACTGACTGATCCACCCAGGCACCGCTGCACGTTCTTTTATTAAAAGATTACAAATAAGTGTGAGGCCTTTTATTTCAACTGACCAGGTCTCATAATTAAGGTACATAATTTGCTGGAAATCTAACATGGGCAGGATAGATGTTGATGATTCTTAGTGTTGGAAGAAACTTTACTATTCCAAGGAATGAAGTCATAATGTTGGTATGATATGTATCAGGACTGATGTTTTAAAATGAGAACTTTTAATTCCACCTTCTAAGACTGGTGCAAAGTTTCATGGAGGGGGAAGGAGGCAGGGAGCAAAGGGATATTTGGGAAAAAAGGGAGGAAAGCCTGACTAGCTCCTACCTCTTGTAATTTTGAATCCCTCTACTACTGGCATCCTGAGACGTTTTCCCTGACCATTCCTGATTGAGCTTCTGTTAATAGACTTGGTGTATCAGTTAGGGATGTATTTGGCTGCAAGTAACAGAAAACCCAAACAACAGTGGCTTCCACAAATAGGAGATTACTTTTCACACATAAAGAAATCCAGAAGCAGGTGGTGGCTGGCCTTGTTTGTAGCTCGTGAGGGACCCAGTCATTCTGCCTGTTTGCTCTGCCATCCCCACTGCTCATGTTCCAAGACGGACCAAGACGTTTGCTGTAGTTCAGATATCACATCGCTTTGAAAGCAGGAGGGGAGTGGTTTGTCTGTCTCTTCTTAGTGGGATATCAAAGGCTTTACCAGAACTCCCAGGAAAATATCTAGTTGTGTCTCACTGCATGGGAAAGTGACTATTTAGCTGGACAAGTGTTTGGTGATGAAAAAGAGGGAAATGGGTCTTAGATAAGCAACTCCACTGATGCTACACTTGATTTGGTCTTCGGGCTATCCTGGTTGTCGATGGGAAGTGGGGAAGTGGATAGACTCATGTACGTGATGGGTCATGCTCCCTTGGTGGGAGTGGATGAGTAAGTGAAGATTTGACAGACCATTTCTGGTGGTTTCCAACTCCATAATAGCTCAGTTAGCAAGGGAATTCATTAATAATATTTTGTTGTTAACTTATACTTTAAAAACTATGATGTTATTTAGAATAAAGTATATAGCCATTCTGGGGTGTGTGGGTGGCTCAGTCGGTTGAGTGTCCAACTCTTGGTTTCGGCTCAGGTCATTATCTCACGATTCGTAGGATCAGGCCCTGAATTGGTTCACAGCCTGTTTGGGATTCTCTCTCTCTCCCTCTCTGCCCCTCCCCTGCTTATGCTCTCTCTCTCTCCTTCAAAATAAATAAATAAACAAACTTAAAAACAAAAAAAGGCGTATAGCCATTCTGAGCAGAATTAGATGCTGTCCTACACACGATGAGTGACTAAGTAACCATTTGCAATGGTTCGTAGGTGACTCTGTATGACTATGTGCCCTCTAGAAATAACTGGGCCTTCTTGATGTCCAGACTGGCACACAGCCTTCTTGCCAAGTCGGAAAGAGATCTGAAAATTCCCATTCCATTCCATTTGCAGAAGCCACCACAGCATTTCTTCTTCTGCCCCTAATGGGAAGCACATGGAGATCACTGAACGTCGGGAGCCCTCCTATGCTCAAATTATGTTTTTCAAGCCAGGGCTATGATAAAGTAACCTCCAAACATGACCCTGGCAAAAGTCAGTAGCCTTGCTTATTCTGGCCACGTTCCTGGTGCAATCCAGGGTTCTGGGAAGATTTACTTTAATTACAACCTTTTTTGCCCTCTTTCTCTCCCGCTTACACTCATGATTTCTTACATAACATGTGTTAGAGTTAGCAAAACCGAAAATTTCATTCTTGAGCTAATTAAATGGATGTAATGTGTGCTTGGCCTCTTTTCTTTTAGAAGATCTGGCCAAATTAGCATGTTGTACTGTGTTTCTGAGGCATATGTAACTTCAATCCTCTTTAATTCTTTAGTTTTTATGTCTCAGTGAAAATTTCATTTTTGTTTTCCATGGCAAAGATAATAAAGAGACTTACTGTATTCTTAAAAATTTTCCCTAGCCAAACAATACCCTATGGAGAATATTGCCTCTAAAGACTTTTTCTTGGTATTCTAAACAGTGCTCATGAGAATTGGCTCATTTCCAAAAAGTTTTGCATGGAGCTTATATATGAAAGTTAAAATTCACATTAATTAACTTGGAATATATTGGCTAATACTAACAGCACCACATTCTCCATGAATCATGGAAGTATTAGCATGCATTAAAATACCAGATTTTGGAAGTATTTTCAGTTGTACCACATTGCTTACCACAAAACATGTAAGTCGTAATTTTTGCCTTCTGTTTGACAGCAGCTCAGTGGGACAAACATTAATTGAGCACCTTATGTATGTGCAAAGGCCATCTGCTCTAAGAGAGAAACTGGACAGCACAATACCTGCTCTCACAGGACACTTATTCCTTTGAGAAGAAACAGACATGTAAACCAACAATTGCAATGGTTTGTGAAAACACGATGATGAAAAGATACCCAGGCACAGAATTTAACTCTGTTGGAGTATAGTGAGGAGAAGGTGTTGGAAGGAGTTCAAAGGGACACCTGATGAAAAGCTTTCCTTGATGTGGGGTGGGGGGAGCTGCGGGAGTGGTGGGAGAACATTCTGGGCAGAGAGAAAGCAAGTGGGGTGTGAAGGAAGAGCCCAGGTAAGGAGTGATGCGGCCCAAACTAAGACAGTGCCAGTGAGGAGACTGGGGACGAATCTGCAATCCTTAGGGGGTAACACTGAGCACTTCAGCAGTTGGCTTCATTTAGTGTCTTTGGTAATATGCTACCAAAGGTGGGACTTTTTGATGGTTCAAGATGATTTTGCTGGTACTGTCTTTTCAATAGACAACCCGATTTAAAGCAAAGCTTTGACAAACATTATGTGGGCATAATCTGTTTTCATTTGAATATTACACGTACGTAAATGCCCAAGACTTTTTAATACATGCAAAAATAGCGTCTTTTAAAGGCATTTATTCTTGGTACGTAGGAATGAACTAAGAGCAAAATAAGAAAATGACATAATATTTGGTGAGCACAGAGAAAACCCCAAACTGGCTTTCTCACTGGTCTCCTTTCTGCCTGCATGAAGGAGTTACTTGGTCACCTACCACTGCCTATTAGCAGAAACGTTTTCCCAGCCTTGCCTATAAATGGCCAGGCAATAAACTGCCTCATTCATCCATTCTGTTGACACGTTCCGGCTACTAGGATGCTTGGAACCTGGAAGAGAGAAATCAAGAAGCTGTGGTCATTGCCTCTGAGAGAAAGGGGGGCATAAACAGATACTCTCAGCACAGTGTGACAAACACTCTATTAGAGGTGGAGCCAGAGTCCTGAGAGGATGAAGAGAAGTGTACCAACTGCTAGGTGCCAACAGAAAAACTTCACAAAGGAGGTGATAATAAAGCTTGGAAAGTTTTGAAGGATGGAGAAAAGGAGGGGCGTGTGATGGCATTTCAAATATAAGGAACCGTGGAAGACCATATTATTGTTTCTAAGTATTTGCTCCATCCTGCTGTGAGAGGTTTTTATTTCTCTGCCCCTTAATTGGGGCAGGGAAAACCTCAGAGACCTGGGCATGGTTGTTACAGTTGCATGACTAACACAGAAGCATTGTGTGCAAAGGCACAGAACTAGGAGTGAGTATGGAGTCTCTGAGGAATGGGAGGCTTAGCACAGCCCAGAGTGTAGACTCCGTGTGTAGAGCCTCTGTGGCCAATATGGAAGCCAGAAAGGCAATTGAGAACAGATTTTTAAATGGTTTTAAATGTCCTTCTGAACAAGCTGAGCTGCATTCTTTACACAGTAGGAAGCCAGTAAAGCTAAGGATTGACATGATGAGATTTGTTTCTTAGGAAGACGATTCTAATGGGGTGGAAAGAGACTAGTACCAGAGGAATCGGCTAAAAAGTTGTTGTGATACTAATAACAAACGTTTATTGTGCATTTACTATGTGCCAGGCATTTTGTAGACATTTACCAAAGTAATCTTCACAATAACCCTATTTGGTAGATATTATAATGATTCTTTATTATATATAAATGAGGAAACTGAGGCACAGAGACATTATATAACTTGGGTTGATCACTGCAAGAAGCGGTAGAATCAGAATTCCATCCTAAGCTGCCTGGGGGGCCAGAACCCACACTCTTTGCCAGCACACCACACTCCCAGAATCCAGGCAAATGATACTCAGCATCTGAAGTAAGGCAGTGCATGGAAATAGAGAGGAAGGTATCAAGTCTCCTATTTCTGAGATTGTACAGAATGTGGGCATGAGTTGGAACTTAAGAGTGAGAGAAATGGAGGGGCCAGAGAGAACGCCCCCATTTCTTATTTAGGAGACTAAGTAGGTGGTGAAACAGTGAGCAGAAACAGAATATAAGAACAAGTTTGGGGGGGCGCCTGAGTGGCTCTGTCAGTTAAGCGGCCGACTTCGGCTCAGGTTATGATTTCGCGGTCAGTGAGTTCGAGCCCCGCGTCAGGCTCTGTGCTGACAGCTCAGAGCCTGGAGCCTGTTTCAGATTCTGTGTCTCCCTCTCTCTGACCCTCCCCTCTTCATGCTCTGTCTCTCTCTGTCTCAAAAATAAATAAACGTTAAAAAAAATTAGAAAAAAAAAGAACAAGTTTGGGAGGAAAATGAAGAGGTTTGTTTGGGAAACATTAATTTTGAGGCAGGATATGCGGCACCAGGCAGAGATGAGCTGTCATCATTAAATATGGTACCGAAGCTCAGGAGAGTGTGGGGCAGAGACAAAGCCAGGCTGCGCAGAAGGCCAGAGGGCAGATGCAGACAGTGAGCTGAGAACAGGAGCAA
The DNA here is from genome assembly GCF_024362965.1 of Panthera pardus. Lineage (NCBI taxonomy): Eukaryota > Metazoa > Chordata > Mammalia > Carnivora > Felidae > Panthera > Panthera pardus. The sequence continues at coordinate 30,985,453 of NW_026526765.1, read as the reverse complement.
GGACAGAATAAGAAGAACCCCATCCTTCAAGGACGAGATCTAGCAGGAGGAGCCAGAGAAAGACTGAGAGGCAGTGATAATGGAGAGAAAGGTGTCAGAGAACAGAGGCTTAGAATGAGTTAAAACTGGAAAAATTGGGAGACGACTATGGCCACTTCTGCTGTGGCACCTCCAGCCGCATAATGACTTTGAGAAACCAGAACCTCCGCTTATATAGAGGCATAAACATCGTGTATCACCAGCATCGCCGTGGGGGTACAAGGATGCATTGGGTGGAGGCAGAGAAGTGGAAATGAACTTCCCCAGTCATGACTCTCATAGAGTTGACCACATTTATACTGATTTATAACTACAGAACTGCTAATGAACTTGTGAAATACCAGGTTCCCATAAATGGAAAGAAACAGTACATTGCTTCGATTTACAGGAATTACTTAATTCCAAACATGGTAATGAGAAAGATTTAAAAGTAAAATCTTCTCTGGAACACTCTCATACCTGGAAGAATGGCTTATTAGTTTCACTTCTTCTGCGATCCACAGTAACACTATTACATTTCAACTGCCTGTAACTAGTTAGAATAATAGTAAAAATATTTGCATAGAATTCCCCAGGTCTCTGGATAACTTAGTACAATAGCATAATTTTTTTAACATGTGAATAGCTTGAAGCTACACAGAATTTATTAGGAAATAGTGTACTAGGAATAACCCACATGCATGCTCTATAGTAGGGGAAGAAGAAAATACTATTGCATCTACAACACAATTTCAGGGTACCTGAAATTGTTAAGGTATGTTGGGACGGTGTTTGAAAAGGGCTCTATGGAAACAAAGTTTGGAAACGTGGGATTAAATAATCTTAATTTTTTTTCTCATTGCAGGGCTTCTGGGAGCCTTGAATGTGTTGGTTTACACTTATAGCTCTAGATAGATGTAGCATACAGCAGTCCCCAAACTTATCTGACCATAGATCCCCATGGTTTTTCAAGAACACATGACCTACTTTATTAAATGTCCTATTGGTAGATTGTATTTCTGTTCAGAATGTTTGCTGCTCCTACTTTATAGGATCCATTTTCTTAAATCTTTTTTTAAAAAATTGTAATGTTTATTTATTTTTGAGGGAGAGAGACAGACAGAGCATGAGCAGGGGAAGGGTAGAGAGAGAGGGAGACACAGAATCCGAAGCAGGCTCCAGGCTCTGAGCTGTAGGCACAGAGCCTGACACAGGGCTCGAACCCATGAACTATGAGATCATGACCTGAGCAGAAGTTGGAGCTTAATCGACTGAGCCACCCAGGCGCCCCTGTATCCTTTTTCTATGGGACTATCTTGCCCTACTCCACTGAACATAGGAGCCATTATGGGACCTACTTTGGCCAACGTAATGTGGCTACAAGTCACGTGTGTCACTTTTGAGCAGACACTTCAAGAACTAGCCTGTAGTCCACTGCTAACAAGACCAGCTATGCCAGATAAAGACTGTTCCAATAGCGCAGAGGTCTGGAGTGTCCTGTGATGAAATGCAAAGACGTAAGGAATAAACTGTTGACATTGTAAACCATTAATGTTTTAGGTCATTTGTACCACAGCTAACTTAGCCTAAGCTGACTCCATCCTTCCTCTAAGCATTTCTAAATTACATGGGCCCGACTGCTTTTATAGGTGTACTCATTCAGTTTCAATTTTATAAATAATGAGATATTCTTAGAATTCCTCTTTAGGTTCAGAAGGTGAAATATATAGATTTAGATAATACATATTTCGGAAGGTGACATATACATATTTATATAAATATATAGATGACAGGACTTAAATGGTGCTCAAACTCTTATATGCCTACAAAATTACCTGGAATTTTGTTGAAAATAGACATTTCCAGGCCCAATTCCCAGAAGTTCTGATTCAGTGGGCCTGGAATGGATCCAGGAAATCTGAATTTGATAACAGCTTCCCAAGATATTACCAGTACAATGGTCTACCAGCCACACTTTGGGGAGTGTATTGCTCTCTAAAGCCACTCATCTGATTACCAGGTATAGGTACCAATAAATGCCATTTCAATTTTTTTTTTTTTTTTGCCATTTCAATTTAAGGAGGCACCATGGAGACTCCTCTTTGAATGACATGTATGAAGTTAGTCACATCACATTTTAGTTTATATTCATTATACTTTGTTATAGTTTACTGGAAAATATTTTATGCACAAAATGGCACTCATGTGTGAATGCCTGTCTTATTCAGAAAGCCTGACTCTAGGTGACCTTTGGCTCTTTCAAAAAAAAAAAAAAAATCAATCTGCTCTACAAAGATGAGGTTCTATTATCAATGAAGATCAAGAGCTATTTCTGTTGCAAGTGACTGAAACCTAATTCAAACCATCTTAAGCCAAACAAATGTATTGGTTGCAGAATGAAATGTCCATGGTTTTGAGAGAACGAAGTTTGTTGCTGGTTAAGCAGGCAGCATGTGTTAGAACTGGAGACCACACCTGCCTATGGGAGGGTCCCATAATGGCTCCCGTGCCTTAGGAGGGGGAGACGTTAATAAGAGGGCCAAATGAAGATGGTGTGCAGGTTCTGAGGGAGGAAGACCTAGTAGGCAAGGCACTACCTGGAGAGTCTGGGGACAGGTGAAGGGCAGTCTACTCAGGTGATTTGCACTGGGGAAGGTTGGCATGTGTGACTAAGTGGAAGTCTTGGAAGCTGGTTAAGAAAGTAGGGAGGTAGACAGAGTAAAGGGTGTCAATCAGTTGGAATCAAGGCTTTACTTACAGTTGGATATAGATGCTCAAAAGATGGCTTTAGTTTCTATTTTTTTCCACCTCTCAGTTCTGCTTTCCTCCATGTTACTTCACTCTCAGGCAGAATTTCCCATGAGGAGCAAGATGGTGACCATCAATTTAGTAATCCCCAAGCTGGGTCTCATTGGTATGGCTTGGGTCAAGGCCAATCTTTGGCTCAATCACTGTGGCCAGAGATGCCCTGTTTGGCCAGGACTGGGCTGTGTGCCCATCTCTGCAGACAGGGATGAGGTTACAGTTATCTAAATCACAAAGGTTTCCCAAAGGGAAATTGGGACTCTATTCCCAGCAGCAAGGGAGCAATGAAGACCGTGCAGGCAAAATTCAATCTGTCCACTGTGGACTTAATGATACTCTTCTTACTCTGGATTAGCAATCTGACAGGAAAGGGAGCTCACACACTGGATTTTTTTTCCCCCAAAGGACAACAAATGAATAAAGAAAACAATTTCAAAGCAAGCCAGCAAGCGAAATGTTTAAAGTAAACAAACCATATCTATCCCTTTCTGGGAAAATATCAGAGAAGAACTCAGTGTTTTAGACTGCAGTTAGGTCTCATGGCAGTCACAAGAACCTGTGTTTTCTTCTTCAAGATTGCCTGTTAATAAAATTTTTCCCATAGATATGTTGAACCTGCATACTTTTTAACCTTGCTTTAAATTCAAGATTGTGTAGTTTACACGGAAGCCAGATTTTCTACAGATGCATAAAGTTGAAGGGGGAAAATGCTGGCAACCTCTTGTCTATTTAAGTTAATTACTACGGGCTAGAATCAGAGCCATTTCCTGCAGATTTCTAAAAGTACCATGGAGAGAAGCAGTTCAGTCCTCATTATGACTTCTATTGACTCATGATTTTTAACCAAGATGATCTGCATAAGATCTCTTTACAGACAAAGGTTTTGGACTCAGATTCGCCTTTCCCCTTATGGCTCCCACTGTCACTTGTGCGGTATTATGGAACAATTTAGGGGAAGGAAGCTTATAAGTGAAGTTATTTCTCCATTGACCTATTCTTTTATCTTTTTTACCTTTTTCCTCTGCTTGTTCCCCCTAGTATGAGTAGACTCCCATTCTTATATTTTTGTTTGTATACCGGGTTAGTGTGATGCCTTGTATACAACGAGTGTTCAATAAATGTCACTAATTAATGACTCAGCCCGATATCAACATGTTTTGCATTATGCCACCATTCACTGAACTGCAGAGTCATTTCTGAGACAAGTCAGAGCTCTGCCAAGATCTATTGGACGTTTTACCAGAGACTTGGAAAATTCCAAAAATGAGATTATTTTTTAAGTGTGGCTTCTTTTTTAAAAAGCCAAAACATAACAGCCACTTTTATTTGTTAATGCTCAAAATATAAAGTGGAGAACAATTAAGAAAGTGAGGTTTATATGGGAAGACTGTTAAATTCCATCTAGTTGTTGACAGCTTTGGCACTCAAGATTTCAACATCTGACTGCAGAGAAATATCTCTGATGCATATAATCTATATATAACTTGTGTAATCGTGCAGATCAGGCAATTTCTGCCCTTTCTCCCTTCACCTTTCCTCCTCTGCAGAGCTGACACGGCAACAAGTATATTTATCATTTTCGGGCCATTGTAGAAAACATAGAATCAGCCAGGAAACCAGATTCCTGTCCTGCCCCTGCAGCCTATAGGCCATTGTGAAGGTGATAAATAGCTGTCATCCTGCCTAGCATTCGGGAACTGAAAAGTTCAAGGGCATGGAGGGCTCATCTGAGTCTGCCCCTTCCTTTGGTAGCTTGTAGGAAAGCTGTTAGGAGTCAGAGTGGGAAGAGAGAGGAGGGAGGAGAGTGAGTTGGCTGCTTATCATGGCTAGATGTCCAGAAACCAAATCGTAACAGGCTTTTTGACTGGTGTCCTTGAATTCCTTGAGCGATTCACGAAATTCTTATAACCTCAAATATCTGTGTGTCATCAGTGTCAGTTCAAATCCTGGACGCCACGGACAGCTTGATAGGCGACCTTCCGTTTTATCACAGACAAGTGCACTATCGTTCCATTAATTAGTTTGCTTAGGTGAGCACTTTGGGATTACATCTGTAGATCTGTTTCCAGTTAAAAATTTCGTTTTCAGAGTGTTGCTTTACCAGTTGTCACAAATTTATGCCTCGGTTGTGTCTGGGTTTTGCCCCAAGTGCCTCTCCACAACAGGCGTCCAAGCACAGCTGAGGTTACTTGATTCTCTCTTATCACAGGCAACTGACTACTGTACCCAGAGAAGTCCCTGCTGACATGATTGTGACGCCTGCCAAAGACTCTGTCTCATGTCATGTTGACGCAGTAAAAATGATGACCCACCTGACTCCAAGTCGTCCTTCACTAGAGGCTCTAACGGCGTGTTGACTCTTGGCATTTACAGTTGTTTGCTTATTGAAAAGGTGTCAGGTTTCTATGGCTCCGAGTGCTGGCTCGCATTACAGTCAAGTGGAAGCAAGAAAATTCAGGCAAGCCTTTCATGGAAAGAGAGGCCTGCCACAATTTCAGGTTTCATGGTAAATGAACAGAGAGAAGGGAGATGCAATCTCTCTGGACTTTTCCAAGATTTTGACAGAAGGAAGTTGTGGAGTTGAGGATGCGGGTAGGTCACGTTACTGCTGGAGACCAGACCTGCCTTCATCTCTGAGACGGTTGTGGGTGAGCGTGTTGCTGGTAGGGTAGGAGCAGAGGGAGGGATGAGGACAGTGTGCGGGTCCAGTGTGAAGGCAGGACCCTGTGTCCAGGGTCACAGCACCTAGAGAATCCAGGGACAGAAAGGTGGCAATCCAGGGAAGTAGTCTGTGCTAGGAAGGTTAGGTAAGGTAGGAGCAGGTTAATGTCCTGGCAGGTGGGCTAAGCAGGACTAGAAGTAGTGGGAATGAGGTAGTCGGGATCAAGAGCACTATTCGTCCAAAGTTGTGGCACCATCTGGGATTAAAGGATAGATTCTAATCTTGAGAGGGGTGCTGGAGTTTACAAGGAGAGCAGTAAGACAGGAAAAGCACCGTGATTAAATCCTGAAAAATCCAGTTATAACAGTGGCTTGGTCACAGAAGAGTGAGGAAAGGGGAACTAATATCCATTGATTGCATAGCAGACATTGAACTGGGCTATAGATTTTAGTCATTCATTTACTCAACAAGTTTTAATTGAGCACTGACTATGTGCCAAACACTGTTCTAGGCACAGGGGATAGAAGAAGCAGCGAAGAAAACAAAACCCTTGCTTCCTTGGATCTTACATATTTATAGGGGAGACAGAAAACAAACAAAATAAACTTCTTTACTAGGTTAGAGGGTAATGCGTTCTCTGAAGGAAAATAATGCAAGGTAGAGATAAGAAGTATGGAGGATTAAGAATTTTAATTTTTTTAATGTTTATTTTTATTTTTGACAGAGAGAGAGACAGAGCATGAGCGGGGGAGGGGCAGCAAGAGAGGGAGACACAGAATCCGAAGCAGGCTCCAGGTTCTGAGCTGTCAGCACAGAGCCTGACGTGGGGCTCGAACTCACAGACCGTGAGATCATGACCTGAGCCGAAGTCGGACGCTCAACTGACTGAGCCACCCAGGAGCCCCATGGATTAACATTTTTAATAAGGAGGCCAGGGAAAGCCTCACTGAGAAGGTGACCTTTGGGAAAATCCTTCCAGGAGTGGGTGCGAGCCATACAGATACCTGGAGGAAGAATATTACAGGCAGAGGAAAGAGCAGGTGCAGAACTGAGGTGCCTGGCGCACTCAGAGAACAGCAGGGAGGCCAGCCAGACGGATTTGTGCAAAGGAGAGGCAGGACAGAAGATGAGGGAGGAAGCAGCTGACAATGGAGGTCAGGAAAACATCTAAGCCCTTTTAGGACAGACAGTATTTCTCAACTGGGATCAACTTGTTTCCAAGGGGACACTTGGCAGTGTCTGGAGACATTTTTGGTTGTAACAACTGGAGGCTGCTTGCCCTGAGCAAGACTTTAAACAGTCCAAAGTGGCATCTTTACATGCATAGGAAGCTCACATCAGGCCAAATAGTGGGTGGCCAGTACATTGGATGGTGGATTCGATTTCAAAACAGTCTCTGTAAACTGAAGTTGTCTGAAACAGATAGGAAGTTGTTTTGTAAAACCTATTACTGAAGTATAATACACATAAAGAACAGTGTACATATCACAAATGTACATGTTGATGGATTTTTACAAGCAAACACCAATGCATAACAAGCATCCACATCAAGAAACAGAACATGATCAGTGCCCTGAAAATCCCTCCACTCCCCACCCCCTCCAATCACTACTCTTCCAAGAGCAGCCACTCTTCTGTCTTTGATTATTTTTTATTTATTTTTTTAAAATTTAATGTTTATTTGCTTTGGAGAGAGACAGAGACAGAGCACAAGTGTGTGTGTTTGGGGGGGGGGGGGCAGGGCAGATAGAGAAAGAGGCACAGAACCCAAAGCAGGTTCCAGGCTCTGAGCTGTGCGCGGGGCTTCAACTCACAAACTGTGAGATCATGACCTGAGCCAGAGTCAGATGCTTGACCAACTGAGTCACCCAGGCGCCCCTACTCTTCTGACTTTTAATACCATAAATTCTTTTGCTAGTTTTGGAGCTTTTATAAATGGAATCACGTAGCATATACTTGACTTCTTCCCCTTAACATTGTGTTTGGGAGATTCATCCATATTGTCGTGTATACCATTCCCATTCATTCTCATTGTTATACAATATGCCATTGTGTGAAAGAAAATAGTTGATCTATTCTACTTGGGTGGGCATTTGGATAGTTTCCAGTTTGGAGTTATTACGAGTACTGCTGCTATGAAAATTCTAGTACATGCCTTTTGGTAAACATGTACACATTTCTGTTGGGTAAACATGTAGGAATGGAATTTTAGGGTTACAGGAGAGAAAAGAAGTCTTGATGAGATGAAATGTAGCATATTGTAGCCAGGGCAGTAAAAATAGAGATAGAGACAGAGATAGAGATAGAGATAGAGATAGAGATAGAGATAGAGATAGAGATAGATAGAGATAGAGATAAAAATAGAGATAGAGTTAAAAATAGAGATAGAGATATAGAGATACATATACATATGCATATACATATGATAGAGGAGGTATGGGTAGGTTCAAGAACGGAAGAAGAAGTTCAGAGCTCAGGAAAGAAAAGGCAATGATGTTAAATAGAGTGTGGTTTAAGCTAAGGAGGACGATGGTGTGTGGAGGTCAGTCGGCACGTAGCTTATGGAAATCAAGTAACAGCTATGTGGGGCAGCAAAGGGCTTGGGTAGGTGTCAAACAGGCCTAAGTTTGAAGCTTGCTCTGCCAAATGTGACTGTGTATCACCTGATAGCTCGAAGCTTTGACTTTCCATTGCAGGAAATAGAGGTTGTTGAAAGATGAAATCCATTTACTCCACAACTATTGATCGAATATCTACCTGTGTGCAGCATACTGGGGATTCGGTGGTGACCCAAAAATAAGAGTCCTTGACCTTGTTGATTTTACTGGTAAGGAATAGAGTGAACAATGATTATTTCATTACAATTATGGTAAATACAATGAAGGAATCTAACTTAAACTGGTGGTGGTCAGGGAGGAGTATCTGGGGCCAAGTAGGCATGAGTCCGGCCAAGAGTTGGGGATGAGAAATTCCAGGCGGATGTAACAGTATGAAGGAAATCTAAGGAGGCATGCTCTAAGGAGCACGGCATGTGTGAGGAAAAGAGTGAATAAGAATGCAAAGGGAAGAACAGGGGCAGATTTGATGGGAAGGGCAGGAAGAGCCTTTAAGTGATGAGCTTTACTTTAATCATTAAGCACTCTAAACTGGAAGTAAGGAGAGGGCTGGTGGAAGAAGCAGGACTGGTGGCAGAATCACATAAGTGCAAAAATGTAGGTTGATTCATGAATTTGCAGTTCAATATTCACCTATGAATTCAAATACCTTTACAGGATGAGGAACCACCAAGTGAATCCGGTCATGTCTGAAATTATCTGGGTATCAATAACTAATGAATGGATGAATATATAAATAGTAGTTTATGAAGTTAACATAATCGACAAAAATTGTGTTTAAGATTATTCAATCCTCTGGGGCACCTGGGTGGCTCAGTCGGTTAAGCGTCCGACCTCGGCTCAGGTCATGATCTCGAGGTTCATGAGTTCAAGCCCCGCACCAGGCTCCGTGCTCACAGCGTGGAGCCTGGAGCCTGCTTTGGATTCTGTGTCTCCCTCTCTCTCTGCTCCTCCCCTGCTTGAACTCTGTCTCTCTTTCAAAAAATAAATAAACATTAAAAAAAAAAACTTAAAAAAAGATTATTCAATCCCCTTTGCTCTGATATTGACTTAGTTCTGTAAGTAGATTTCCATTCTGAGCATAGTAGCTCGTATTTATTGTGTTGCTATGCACCAACTTCCATTCTCAGCAGTCCCTAACATGTGTATTCTCTCATTTAATACTCATCACAACAACTCAGGAGGTCCATTTTATTATTATTTTTGTTTTACTGATGGGGAAGTAGATGCCGAAAAATGCACTGATCCACTTGCCCCAGATCACCCAGTTAGTAAGCCTGGCCTCAGGAATCTCCCAGGCAGTCAGATTTCAGCCCACAAACTCTCAATGACTACTCTTTATAGCCTCCAGAAAGAGGTCACCAACAAGCCAACACCAACATCTGGTTGGTTTGATTGCTCCATTTCTCATTTTGAATTAACATGTTAGCAGTGTGCATTGCACATTCATCTCTTGTGAGCTGATTAGTAGGATTCATTTCCCAAGGGCCTCATCCCCTAATAGTGGACTAAGAAGGCTGAGCTTCCGAACCAGCAGACCTAGTGGTGGATCAATCACTGGACCTCAGGAGAGTCATGTGAGTAGAGATTGGGGAGGTAGGCAGGATCCGAATCCTACAGGCCTTGTGGACCATGGAAGTGTCTCAGACTGTTCTCTTAGTGCAGAGGAACGGGGTATGATTGGTTAGGAGGTGATCGCAACAGTCCGGGTGAGGGATGCTGGCCACTTAGACCAGTGCGATAGCAGCTAATGGAGATGAAATGAGAGATTCTGAGTAAAAGGCCTTGCATAATGCCTGGCACATAGTAGGCACACGGTAAGGGGCAGCTATAGTTAACAACTAAGGCATATTCATTTCAGTCTGGCAGGGCAAATTTCATGGCTTGGAAACTGCTGCCTAAAGCATGGCGTTGAGAAAGATACCAAATGTTCCGTGAGTTCGAGCCCCGCGTCAGGCTCCGGGCTGATGGCTCGGAGCCTGGAGCCTGTTTCCCATTCTGTGTCTCCCTCTCTCTCTGCCCCTCCCCCGTTCATGCTCTGTCTCTCTCTGTCCCAAAAATAAATAAAAAACGTTGAAAAAAAAAAATTAAAAAAAAAAAAAAAAAAAAAAGAAAGATACCAAATGTCTTTCAGACCTGCATGAAAGGAGGGCTGCAGTGGAATAGCGGTGGCTGCCGTGAGCTCTGGATAAGCAGCTGGTCGCACACACACGGAGGATTGCTTTAATAATGATTTGCAGGTAAGGGTGCTTGGGTAGCTCAGTCAGTTGACCATCCGACTTTGGCTCAGGTCATGATCTTACGGGTCATGAGTTTGAGCACCGCATCGGGCTCTGTAATGACGGCTCAGAGCCTGGAGCCTGCTTCGGATCCTGTGTCTCCCTCTCTCTCTCTGCCCCTCCCCTCCTTGCTCTCTGTCTCTCTCTCTCTCAAAAATAAATGAACATTAAAAAAATGATTAGCAGGTAAAGACAAGATTCTTATACAGATGATTTTGAGTCATTTTTCTCAGTATAATAATATTAAACTATGAAATCTTGTATGATACAGAAACTTTTATAAAAGGATTTTTATTAGATAAAAGCAATACATGGTGAATGGTAGATTATAGAAACTTACTGAGTTGACCTTGGGTTTGGAAATATTCACAGACAATGCACGGCAAACAAAGGTTTGTGCAGACAAGTTAGTTTGACTTGGGTCAAATAATTTGTAGAGATCCATGATGCACATCAACGTGTTAAAGGTTCAGAAAAGGAACCATAATAAAAGAAATCTCTTTTCTGTTATTGCACCCAGAATTTTTCAAACTGATTTGACTGTGGAACTTATTTTCCACCTGACACTTCCTAACATCTCATAGAAACATGACAATATCTGCATTAATATTATGTTACGATAACATGATGCTATACTACAAAGCTTGTAATGGCATCTCTTTTGGTCCTGGCTTTTGTAGAGCTCGGTTAGTGAGAGAATATACAGTATTTGTTTTTAGACAACCATTCTCACTTAAAGGTAGTTGGTTTTATAGATGGCAACTTTGCTCTGAACCCAATCACTGACTTTGTGACTGACAATAGTTAACCTTTGTCCAATGAAGGTCAGTTCCTAGCCAGAACCCACGTTCTGAAGCTGCTTCAATTTGGACGACCCAGCAGAACACAGATTGCCTAGAAGTGGGCCAGTCCCAGAACACTAGGGCTCATTCATTTTAAAAAGTTTCCAACTTTTAGCTCAGCGCTTGGTGACACGCCACAAATATCTTTTGAGTAAATGAATGACCACATAACTGAATGAATAATCACGGTCACTATTTGTCCTCATAAGAAAAGGTAATTATGAGACCAGTAGGTATTGTGCCAAATCTAGGAGAAATCTTAAATAACACAATCAGCCTGAGAAATAAACAAGATTTCTTTTTTTTGTTCTGCGGGGATTTAGCAAGTTAGATCTACCTTTGTTGAATTATACATATTGAAGGAAATAATGTCTTTGGGCAAAAACTGGATAATGTTATTGAATAAGTTTGTCCTTTAATAACTTGGATACATTTGTGTGAATTAGACAAGTCACATAATTTCTTTGTTTTTTGTCTTCTGGACTAGGTGATCTCTAAGGTCCCTTTCAGTTCAAAAGTGTCTGTGAATCTATTCACTCATAAATGCTATGCTTTGTGCTTTTTTTTTTTCTTGCAACATTGGAAAAGTGCATGATCTTCATTATAAAACCAGGTCTGAGTCCAGACTGAAAGAGCCCCAGGAAAGCACAGAATTCCAGAATGTTTTGCAAGAATATCCTCACTCATTAAAGAAATGCTACTAAGAGGAAAACAAGAGCTCTATTAACAGCTTTCCCTACAGAAGAGCTGTACGAAGTCCCCTTCATTGGGAGTATGAATCTCAGCAAGGAGTAGTTTCCTCTGGAACAGTCTTGATGAGCACAAGTGAGCACGGGTCAACATGGGGACTGGTGACACAGGCAGGTATCCAGTAGCCTCTAGGCATGATTATGAACTAACACTTATATGTGCTCACTTAACAGTGGCTCAGTGACAGCCACTGTTCTAAATGCTCTACTTAGACTAATTCATTTAATCCTGACAATGACGTTATGAAGTAGGTATTATCATATTCGTTTTAGAGATGGGCAAACCAAAGCATAAAACGTTAAATTTGCCCAGCACTGTGGACCTAGTAAGTGGTGGGGCCAAATTTGGACCTCAACAGTACGGATCCAGAAGCCCTGCTCTTAGCCATTCTGCATACGGCCGTCTTAGGATACAGTCTAGCCATTGAGGAAAGCTGACATAGACCAAGCCACCCAACATTATTGGTAGCCCACAATGCTAAATGCTGTTAAGGACTGAGAGGGGGTGGTGAAATGATGAGGACCTCATTCCTGCTCCTACTCAGCTAACAAGTAAGCAACTCACTCCAGGCGGAATGAGAGGTTCTGGGGAAAGAGAAAGGTAGAATTCAGCTAGCCTTGACAGATAAAATAAAGAACATTTCTGATTCAAGCAACAGCATGGGTTTTGGGGTGTGCCAGATAGACTTGTCTTCACAGATTGTGGGACATATGGTAGGGAGATGATGTTTGGCTCTTCGAAGGTTCTGTACCATGCTAAGGAGTCTCAATGTAAATCTATAGGCAGTAGGAGCAATTTATCCTTTACTTGGAATGTAATTCTGGAGCTAGCATAGTGGGCTATAGTCTAAGCAGAAGGAATGGGGAATTAAATCAGGGTAGTTTGAGTGACAAATGTCAAGAGGGATGTTGTGTGTGGTAAGTATTGTGAAATGGTTCCCAGACCACTTTGAAGAATAAAGGTCTTATTATCCAAGTCACTGAGAATGCTGCCAAAAGAGAGACCTCAGCCGTCAAGCCTCTTTATCCACAGTCATACTCCCTTCCTGAGATAGTTGGTGTCCAAGGACTGATTACCGCAGGGGTATAAGGGCACCACCTCTCACCACAGCTCTGAATGGTCATCCTAGCCTCAGAAGCCCCTGCACTGCAGTTGAACTTGTTTCTCTGCCTGGTCCGACTTCCTTCCCTTCTCTTCAACAGGCTGGTGTCCTAAGAATACTCCCTAATAAACCTCCTCGATGGCAATAATCTCTTAGAGTCTGAAGCCTGGGAAACAACCGGCTTCCAACGGCTGCAGAGTGCATTGTAGAAACGGTTGGGCATCTATGCAGGGATGTAGCCAGTAGAAGAAAAGGGGAAGTCAAAGAAGATGACCAAACCAAAGTAGCTGGAAGGATGGTGGTCTAAGACAGTATGATCTGTCCCCTGACAACTCTGAAAGGCCCCTTGACAACATCCCTTTTCTCTTCTTGATCCCTAAAATCTGCTCTTCACCTATAGGCTAGAGGGATCACATACAGAAGAAAATCAAAGTCCTGATCATACTCTTCTGGTCTCTCCATTCTCTATGCTCCAGCCACCCTGGCCTCCTTACAGTTCTGGAACATGTCAGCCATCCACCTGTTGGTTTCCAGATATTAGCGAGTCTCCATCTCTCATCTCATTTGTATCTCTCTGCTCAAAACTCCTTCTCAGGCAGGCCTCCCCAGCTGCCCACATGTAGAATAGCAACCTCTGTAATTTTCTACTGTTAAACCCACTATATCTTTTCCAAAGTACGTATTTCAAGTTGACACTGAAGTGATATTATTACTTATTTGCTGATGTGTTCATTGTCTCTTTTTCTTTCTGGAATTAGGGCAAGAACTTCATGGTCTTCACTGTTATATCCCTGGTCAGGAACGTAATTAGTGCGTAAGTTCATGAAAATTAGGGACTTTTGGCAGAAAATATGAATTTCATTTGGAATATGTGGAGTCTGAACAGACTCTAGAATTTTAGAAGACAGTTACCCAGAGAAGAGGAAGTTCCTTCAGAGTGTCCAGTACCCTGTGAAGTGAATGGGGAGAATGAGCTACAACACCAGTTCCCAAGTTGCTCCAGAGAACATGTAGAGCATGCCTTTAGGCTGGGAAGGGCTTTGCATGGTGCTCCAGCAAAACCCAACTTGGTCAAAGCATCACCTACAATGGCAACAAGCTGGAGGTGAGATCCCGGTGAAGTTCCTAAAACTAGAAGTGGCAAAGGTTTACTGGGCAGCACTCATAGTGGAACAGAGTCCAGGAATTAGAGTGTGGATTTTAGAGCCAGTCTGTGGTGGTTTGAACTGCACTGTTGTCAATACCTGGCCTCCTTTGTAATTGGGGACGCAAACTCACAGGGTTGCAGAGGGTGCATGAGTCAGTACATAGCACCTGGCACACTGCAAGTGCTCGATAAATGTTTATTGCTATTATCTGCCAACTAAATATTCTAAACTCTGCTCTTAGCCCATGTCTTCAAAATCATTATAACAACTTTGAAATTAGACTGGTATTTTCAAATCTTTGTTGTTGTACTTAAAAAAAAATTTTTTTTAATGTTTATTTATTTTTGAGATGGCGAGAGAGACAGAGTGTGGATGGGGAAGGGGCAAAGAGAGAGGGAGACACAGAATCTGAAGCAGGCTCCAGGCTCCGAGCTGAGCTGCCAGCACAGAGCCTGACGCGGGGCTCGAACTCATGAACCATGAGATCATCAGATGAAGTCAGACGCTTAACTGACTGAGCCACCCAGGCACCTCTATTTTACTTCTTTGATCTTTGGTTTGTTCATCTGTAAAGTGGGACTAATCCCTATAACACAAAGAAAGTGCCCGGCGCTGGGACTGTTGGTAGTTATTAATTGGTTAGTTACCAATTAATATTAATCTCCCAGTCTGAGGGTCACACGTACAACTGTCTCTCTTTCCTAGAGTTAAGAAAAAAATCTAGCAAACTTAGATTCATTGGCGTAGTCCAGGTTAGGCCTACGTAGGTGGGTAGGATGAGATTCCATGAGCTCTTGACTTTGAACTGCATGTAGGGAGTGGTAAAGTTTCTGTCTGTTCTTTGAGCGTAAGACTGTGCTGAAACAGAATAGTCAGAAACCCCAGATTTCTTGGGTTTGTCATGGAAAAGGTTCTCAGAGCTGCTACCTTTTCCTTTGAGAGTCCTCAGTTACCTCAAGTTCCGGCAAGCAAATCATCAACAGAAATGTCCCTGTTGACCAGAGCTACCGTAGTGATGGCCACTTTTGTTTCCAATAGGAGACCCAGGCGGTGTACCAGATTAGGAATCTGAAGGAAACCCCAGGGACATTGCCATTATTGAAATTAATTATTTAACGGACTCATTATTTTTCAATGTGTTAGAGACCTTGAATTAAGTCTGTTGGCAAACGTGTAACCATTGAAAATTCTTCACAGTCAGAAACTGGAAACGAAAACTTTCTTTTGGTTTTAGATTTTTGGTCTTGTGCAGACCATTGAAGTCTGTGGATTAAGTGCATTAGTTAGAATAATATATTCAAGGATTTAAGGAATTTGGGTCCAATTTCGAACCACTCCACTACCTCTGGCTTGACCTCAGCTCAATTCCTTAATCTTTTGGCTTCGTGCTCCATCTGTGCGAGAGGCCTCTGGCAACCCACTGAGTGCAGTAGCTGTAGGAATAAATTAAATAATGGGCTTAATATCACCACTGAGAATGGAGTAAATTGCTCTTTTGTGGCATCCATTAGCTCAACTGAGAATATCAGCACAGGATTCTGGGACTATGATGGACTATACGGGATAAGGTAGCATCAGTGTTAATGTCTTGTTTTGCCTCAAATGACTCTAGACAACAGATACAGAATACAGAGAAGAAAGAGAGAAACAGGGACAGAGGAGAGGGTTTGGAGAGGAAGAAGGAAGAGAGAAAAGGTGAAGGGATGGAGGGCCATAAGGTAGGATGTGAGGCATGAGTGTAGAGGTTATGCAGGAAAAGAGAAGACCAGAGAGGCAGGGAGGGGAAAAAGCTTACTGAGAGGACGTGCTTTACCCTGTAAGGATAGCAAGGTTTTATAACCACCTCACAACCACACTTAGTCCCAAAGCAGGCTCTTACATCTGCTTTGATAGATTTAGGAGGGATAGCAGAAATTGAAATAATGAGAATATTCCCAGCTAACATTTATCACTTACCCTGTGCCAGGCACATACATAATGCATTCTTCCAAAAGGGACTTGAGGCTGTTTGCAATACAAGACAAACTACAAGAAGGGAGGGAAAACTGTATGTGCACACCTTGGCTGAGGGAAATTTTAGCAAAAGTAACACAGCAGTGAGTGGTTTTATAGGAATTAACTCATTTATTCTCTCCACCACCCAACGAGGTAGGTACGTTTAATAACCCCTTGTTATAAAGAAGGAAACTGGGAAAACCAAGATTTTGATATTACGTCCTTGGCTTGCCTTCAAAGGACAGTCTAAAAAAAATAATAACCCTGTGGGCGTCTTGCTACTTACTTTCAACAATAGCAATTTCAAAGCTATTCACCAGGAAAAAAAAAATACATCAGCTCTGCTTGCCACCAAAAGATGGCCAAAAATTATGTTGTGTAGTGTCCTTCTTAACTTAGGTCTTTTTAAAAGTTTATTTATTTATTTTGAGAGAGACAGAGACATTGTGAGTGGGGGAGGGGCAGAGAGAGAGGGAGGGAGAGAGAATCTCAAGCAGGCTCCACGTTGCCAGCACAGATCCTGATGCCCAACGTGGGGCTGGAACTCATGAACTGTGAGATCGTGACCTGACCCGAAATCAAGAGTCGGACATGTAACTGACTGAGCCACCCAGGCACCTCTCTTAACTTTCGAGTATCCCTTATATAAAGACTCTTATATTCCTCTCAGAACTTGGGCCAGGAAAGACTTTCTCCTAAATAAACTGTGTGATTCCTTCTACTTGACAATGGGAGTTATGAAAAATCTTCATTTCCCCTATTTCACTTGGCTATGAGGAAGCTTGGAGCTAAGTTTTGTGCTCAAATGCTATTTGTCTCAGCCAGAGTTTTTTTGACTTGTCTTTTTTAATATTTGTCTTTCACTGTAAACCACCTTAAGTCTCTTTGGAAGAAGGCACAGTATAAATAAACAAAAGACAAACAAAATGTAATCCTGTTGGGGTTATGCTAGGGATATAATAATTTACCGAAATAGTTTCCATAACACCCCTGAAATCTTTTTATCTGAGAGGGAATATTCTACACGGTATCCTGGGCAGATACTATCTTTCATGGTGTTTATCGCATTTTTCATGCCCCTCAAATAGCATTCCAGACCACTTTGGGTAAGGAACATGACATCTAGAGAAAATTAGCTGATTGCTCTCATATGTCTTCTTGTTACAGGGATCTAATTAAAGTTTTGAATCTTGTCCAAAACTGTGCTCTAAAATAACCCAATTTAAATCTACATTTATCAGTCAGGCTTAAAACAAAGAACAGTTTCGCTCACTCCACCTATTCACTGGTTAATCACTACACTTAATTTGTAGATTTTTATTCAGTTCCAAAATTTCTTTCAGAAACAAAGCCAGTTCTCATCCCCCCCCCCCCCCCCCCGACTGATAAACACTATGCATGTTAGATCACACATCCCAAGAGGCCAGCTTAAGGGCCAAGATGGAAGTAATTTAATAACAAAACCTTATCTTCTCAAGGTTGCTTCTTCTGTGGGTGATCGACCCTTTCAGAGAACAAAGCCTTTCATTTCCAGAACTTACATTATAGGTATGATTACGATTTTTGTTTCACTTAGAGATTATTTTATATTTTAAGCATTTCAAATGAAATCTTGTTTATAAACAAAAAAAAAAGAAAAAAAAAAGAAACAGAAAACAGAAAAGCAGGGAGAACGGCCAAGAATTAGAAAGAAGAATGCAAATCTTGGGCACAAAATAGCTAAGCAGCTAAATTCTGCTGTCCAGCAAGAAGTTAAAGTTTAACAATTCGCTGCTTCATTCCCATCTTATTTTAGCTTATAATGTAACCTACCCTTTTACTTCCAATTACGTGATCGTTTCTATTTCATTCTTGCTGTTTAATGAGCATTTAATGGGAACTATGTGTCAGGCTCTTCATATTATAAGACCTAAGCATCAAAAGAAACAAATTCTTGTTCTGATATTTCTTTTGCAACAGCTCATGAAATTGTAAAAAAAAGTAAATACTCGATAAAGCAGTATTTACAAATTGACTAGCCTGTGACACTTGAGTGAAATCCATGGCCCTTGAAATTAAGCTGAGATTCCTAGAAGAATCCACAGTGGTTAGTACACTTTTTACACAATAGTTAAGAAAAATGTACTCCTATCAGCACAGATGACAGGACCATATCAAGTGCTGCAAACTGAATTATGGCCTCGTCATAATCGGGATATTACCAACGTATTTTTAAAGCCACTTCTTTGTATGGAAATATAAAACCCGTGATTTCTTGGGAGAAGTGTGAACACCCCCCCTCTTCAAACCAGACCTGGGTATGGGGTGAGCACGATGGTGGCCTTTAGGAGCTACCGCAAGTTCCTAAGTTTCCTGACCTATGAATTGGGTAGAGGGTATACATCAGAGGCAGTTTTCTGTGGAGCTAACTAAAACTAAGCTTCAAGGCATCTTTTCCAGGCCCCCCTTCATGGCCCTGGAAGGAGTCCTAGCAATAAGACATTCACGCGGTTGTGTGTTTTTGTACAGTTGGCAAAAGTAAGCTCTTTTAACCACAATCAGCTGGGATTGAGGTCCTTTTGCACGTGGATTTTCCCTCTGTCACTTTCCCTTGTGTTGGGTGTTGCTAGAGCAGTATGAGTAGGCTGCATTTGGTTTTTACTTTAAGAGGACTATCCCGATTGCATAAAGTTCAGGCCTCACAAAAAAACTGCATCAATGCCTAGGTACAATAACAATACCTATATTACAGGTGTATCATGACGCTTAAATGAGTAATGGACAGATCCGGGTACATGGTATATACCCAATGGATGCTAGGTTAGGCATTATCCCCCCAAATGTTTTCTTGTCTCTCTCTCTCCCTGTATCTTTCTTTGTTCCTTTCTACCTGGAAAACAAAGTTCCAGAAGTTAGCATTGTATATGCTTAAAACTGCAAATATTTTTCATGAAAAGGAACTTTTCAATCCTAGGTAACAGGACCACATGATTTTGGGGGCCCTAGGCACTTGTGCCTCTGTTGAATCCCTTCCTCCATTAAAAAATAATAAATAAAAACTAAAAAATATATTTTAACATTGTATTAGTGTAATGACAAATATTTTAATGTATATTAAAACACTCTCTTAGACCTTAATGTTAACTTTTTTCCTTCTGATTTGAAATGAGACGACTGACGTGGGCCCCTAAAGCTATTATGGGCCCTAGGCACTGTGCCTAATGGAAAAGCCAGTTATAGGCTTCTCCAATATAAATAATAACTTTCTCTAACCATCATGGACTCAAGAATGGGGGTAAGCAAAAGGCAATGTTGTATATCTTAAACCGAGCTTCAGGTACACAGAGTAGAACCATGTTTTCCAAACAAGATCTTAAGGACAATAGGAAGCATTTAGCTTTGGTGTTCCAAATATGCACATGGAAAAAAAATAAAATACTCACATGGATGGAGTTGGCTCTTAGGAACTAGCAGGGACCATGTCTTACTGTGAAACACATTTTTTGTCTCTGAAGCTTACTTTTCAATTAATATTCTTGCAGGTGTTTGGTTGCCTGTTTTAGTCACATTATCAATAGTGAAACGTTCTTTCAGAAAATAAGCTTCATTTTGCCAGTTTAGAATTTCACCCAAAGTCTCTAGAAAACACATTGGTTTTGGTGCTGGTGCATCAAATAAATCACAAATGAAACAAACAAGCTGGCTTCCTATCAAAGGTGTGTCTGCAGAGCCCTGTGACTCTGCGTGCCAGGGGCTCTATCTGGCACATTTCTTAACTTTGCAAAATTAATCGTGCCAAAGAGAACATCATCAAACGCGTCCGGCAGAGAGTGTAAACATCTTCAAACCATGATTCTGCGCCATCAAGCGCTCTCCAGCTAATTTCATTTGGTGCATTACTCTGGAAGAAAATCGAGGCCAAGTGAAACTGCGGAAATGGGAACAATGCAAGGAGGAAAAAATCTCACCCCATTAAGGGATCCGTTTCTTCTTTGCACAAATAAGCCCACCACGCCTTGGAGGCAAGACTAGATGGCTCCAGGATATTATCAGAATGCCCCGCGGGCCCCCTCGGACTGAGGGAGCCCTGCACTACAGAGGAGGAAGGTGGCTGGAGCCGCAGGGCCCCAGCCCTGGGCGCCTTTTAGGTAACTCCTATAATCTAAGCAATCGCTCCTCCTCCCCTCCCCCCCCCCCCCCCCCCCCGCCACCCTCGCGGAGGCACAGAAGCCGGTTTTCGTGTGTTTTCACACGGGAGGCTAAAGCACGGCCCCACATTTTCCAGTCCTCAACGCAACGTTAGCAAGGCGCACTGACAGCGTTTCGGGAGCCACTCTCCTTCCCGCAGGGCCGCCGCACGCTCGGCCGGCCTTCTGTGGGGATTTGCACGGCCCCGTCCGCTTCGCTCTCCCTGGCTCCTCCATGACCTTCCGAGATTGGCCCCGGGACAGGACTCTCCGCGGAAGCACCACCCTCGGCGCTCCGACCCCGCGCGCGGCCGCGCTCCTGCGACTCCCAGAGGCGGCCCCTCGGGCGAGGGCTGGACGCGCGCGGCCGGGCCAGGGGGCGGGGACGGCGGGGGCGCGCGGGCGGTTTCCGGCGGGGGCGCGCGGGGCGCGGGCGGCGGGGCGGGGCGGGACTGGGGGCGGGGCCGGGACAGCAGCGCCCCCCGCCGAGCGGCGTGCAGGCACCGCCCCCGCGCGCCGCAGTCCGGGCTGAAGCGTCTCGGCCGTGGCCGTGGCCGTTAGCGTTGCCTCCTGGAGGCTCTGGCGGCGGCGGCGACTCCCAGGGCTCGCGGAGGGCAGCCGGCCGCCCCCAGCTCGTGGCCGCCTCGAGCAGCCCGGCGCTGGGACTGGGGAGGCGAGGCGGCGGCGGCGGGTTGTGCCCGGCCCCCCTCCTCCTCGCCTCCGGTCCCCGGGCGACTGCGGACTCCGGGCAGCCCCCGGGCGGCGGCCGAGCGGACGGCGGGGGATGGCGAGATAGCGGCGCGGGAGCGGCCCGTGAGTGCCGGAGGCGGGTGGGCGCGGCGCGGGGCGTGGGGAAGCGCGAGCCACGGAGCCCGGTGCCCGGTGCCGTGGGCGCGTCGCCGCGAGCGCCTGGCGGCTCGGGCGGGGTGGGGGGCAGCGCTCCGGCCGGCTCCGGTCTGGGGGCGTCCGCGAGGACTGACACCGGGGTGGGGGGAATGCTCCGGGTCGTGCCGCTCTCCGCGCGCCCTCGGGCCACCCTGCGTCCGGGAGGGCGCCCACTCCCTGGCCGCGAAATTCTGCCCCACGTAGGGCAGTAAGTTCTGAGACCAGAGGCTACCTGGGGGATGGGAAGGAGCTTTAATTTTTATTTTCCTTTGGAGATGTAACCAGCCGGGTGATTGCGTGACCCCTTGCCTCGACTCTTCATTAAACAGTTCTTTCTCTCTTCCTCCCTTATTTATGAGTGTATTTAATTTACCTGTACTTTTTATGTGCTTCTGGCCGAAGGCGCTAACCTCGATAAAGCCAAAGTTGAAGTATTAGCGATTAAAGTGAGGCTTATTGCACGATGCCACTTTTGATGTGTTGTCTGAAAGGAAGGACCTGGAGTCTTGAGTTCTGACCCCTACAGAAAACTCTTCACGTCAGGTGGTTGTGCATTAACTTCAGGGCTTGAATAATGGGATTTTGGTGCCCACCTTCGGCTACCAGAAAACAAACCCAGCAGCAGCACATGAGGTCTTTACTCTCCGTTGGGTATCTTTGTGTTCCTTTTTGTATGAGTGTGTTTAATCCAGTCAAATATTGATAGAACGGGTGTGCATTTTTTTGAGTGACATTTGTGTGAAAATGAATTCTTTGCATTTGTTTTTATGTGTCCTTTTAACTTACATTTTTCAACAAAAAGGTTTCAGTTTAAGGTTTGCCTTCCGATTGTTCGTTTTCAGTTTCAGATTTCTCTTTAATTAAAAAAAGTTTTGGTTGGAGTAAAAGTCATGTGACCTAGTAGTATCATTTAGTCAGGGGTCCACAAATGAATCCTAAATCAAAGCCCATTCCCATCCGCTGCAAATGAAAAATTAAAGCGTTTGTATACTGAAAATGATGGTTGCCCCTCCCCCTAAAATTATTTTGCTGCAGATCTGAAATCATATTTCACCAAAATCGGAGGGTTCCTTGTCTAAACAAGCCTTGCAGAGGAAAGGAAACCTAAGTGTAGTAGTGTGTTCTCAAAAACTGGGGACTCTCCCCTCGTTTTTGACATTGACGTCCTGTTTTATTGCCAGGTGGAAACTGTGTTAATTTGGAGACTTCATTAGGTAGTTACAAGCTCAATTTAAATACGAGGTATGTTTTCAAGGTGAACCTAGCAGCTCTTTCCCTTCCAAGAATTGAACTGAGGCTTATTTGCTTTGTAATAGGTGAGATCACAAGCGAGCCTCTCTTAATTAGTAGAGACTTGGATTCTCTTCTGGGAATTAAGGATCAGGAACTCTGCTGTCGAATGGAACAACTTTTGTGATTTTTGAAAGCCTGTACTCTTAATGGGTCTTCTTGAATAATATGTTGGTAACAGTATACGCTATTTTGATATTGAAATGTATTGTATTAATTTGTGGGACGGACAGTTTGTGCACACTGGAGGAGATAAAATAGATATGAAGAGCTCTGGAGTGGAAAGTCCATCTTTCTCCCTTCTCTGCAGCAAGTACCCTGTTCTTCCCAGGAATCAGGGTTCCTAGTTCCTTACATATATCTTTCCAGATATACCTTATGCTAGTATAAACGTTTTGTATGTTTCTTTTTATTTGTCTTTCCGCAAACGAGGTCACTTTGTATATGCTGTTCTGCACCAGCTCCCCGCCCTTCCCTTAGAGTACTAAATCTTGGCAGTCTATCAGTACTTAAGAGAGCTGGCTCATTCTCTGGGAGCCACTGAGAGTACTCCAATAAGGATGAACCATAATTTATTTAACCTCTTTTTTTTTTAATTGAGGTATGTGTAGGTCGTTTCTAACACTTTGTTATAAAATTATTGTAAAACTTGTGTTTTTAAAGTTTTTGAGTGGGTTTCACTTATTCCCAAAGGCAGTAGTAACATACGTCTCTGTAGCACATTCCAGGAAATAAATGCCCCTTCTCTCCAATATACACTTTTTCCTTTTGTATAATTTCACAGTGACCCGTAAAGATCTTTGGTGTCTTTGTGATGAAGCCTGAGCCATGATGGCCAGTAAACTAAGGTCATATACCTTGATTAACACCTTACCTCTTTGTTTCAAGAAAAGAAAGAAAAGAACAGATACAAATTTTTAAGAATAATCTGTAAGAGAAAATCATAAGAGATTAAATATTTTTGAACATGGAGAAAAGGCTTGTACCTTTGATTAAGTTGAAGATGAAGGCAGTTTTTGTTTCATGAAACTTGTTTACCATTAGGCACTGAAATACCTGCTTTCTGTAGATTATCACCAGTATCTCATACTTTCATGCTGTTACAATATGGTTATAATTTGTACAGTTTGGGAGGTTAAAAGTAACTCTTAAGGGGAGGTATGCTTTTGGAAAATATTTGGCTCTTTAAAAATTGACATCTCAGTGCTTTTAAAATGAATCATAGAAACAGTACTAATCCTAGAAATTGAGCCTAATACATCATAAAATTTGAGTATTAGCCAATGTTGAGTTTTACATGTTTATCACATTTATTTTTGGAGAGTGTTTTTAAGATGAGGGCAAGCTATACTTTTTTTTTTAACCTATCAAACAACTTTCTTAGTGTTTAAGATGTTTTCTTTTTCCTTATTATTTGGCACCTGCCATTGTAGTACAAAACTGCTAATATTGTCTATATTTGCTCTTCTTAAATAAGCATACATTGAGCATCTGTTACATTCCAGGCACCCTTATAGGGACTGCGAATATAGCACTGCACAGGGAAGGCAGACCCCACTTTTAATGAGTTCACAAATTACTGGGGGAGATGGATAAAAAGCAGAGAAGCAGTGAAGGAAATGATACCAAATAGTGAAAGTACTGGGAAAGTAATGAGTCACTGTGGTAAAGACAGGATGGGGGCTGCTGTTTTAGATTGAGTGTTCCTGGAACTTTCTCTCAGGTAGAGAGATTTGAGCAGAATGAGGCAAGGAGTCTGTGTGTTTGGAGGTCTGGAGGAAGAGTGGCTCAGGCAGAGGGAACCGCAGGTGCAAAGGCCCTCCGGTGAGGCTGGGCCTGCCTTACCAGAGGAGCAGAGGGCTGCCTCTGTGGCTGGGGTCCGTGATGGAGAGCAGATGGGGAGAGTGCCGGGCCGGGGAGAACAGGCACTGTACCTGGTGCCCGAGTGTTTGCACGTGTGAAGGAGTATTGTAGACGTGGAATAGAGGCCTTGGATGGGTTGTTCCTCCACCTGCTGAAAGCTCCAGGAGGGCAGGCAGGGGTCTGGCTGTTCCCCACCCTCTCCCACCAGCAGGAACAGCTGGCTGTGAATATTTGTTGAAGTAATGAATGATTGGGGAGTTTCAAAAAAATAATCCTGCCTGATTTGGGCCAAAATACTTAGATTCGAGAGTCTTGAGCTTTCCATCATGGCTGTGGCCCTTGACGTTACCAAATCTGTGATGTACATCCTCTCAAAGTATTGCTTTGTGTTGGTTGCATTTGATTGCTTTTCCATGAAATTGAAGTGTGAAGGCTTAAAAACATACCTAATTTTCCAGGACATTGTAGTGACTTCTGAGTAATTTAGTCAGAAGTTTCACCTGTGATATCAGTAGATTTGCTATTTGCTTGAGCATAACATTTTCAAAGATGCCTTTTTTTGGGTTTTGTTTACTGAATGGATGAATTGCTTTGAGCAGATGACAGACTAATGAGCAAATAAAATATATGTACTTTATGCAGGTACTTCCATTCTCACAGGAAGAATGTGTGCATGTTCTATTTTAGGGAATATCAGGAACTGGGGTATTTCCTCTTCCCAACTTCTAATCTGTTTGTCATTCTAAATACATGTTCCCTTACATTAATTGAAAGCGTGGGAAATGAGTTTTGTGCCAAGTAATTGTTATAGATGTTTAATAAGAATCTGTTAATCTTTCTCTTGACTGTGACTTTTTGGCTTCTGTGTGACATGAGGAATTTGGTCATCTCACAGAGTGAGGGTTTTAAATCTTTTAATTTGCTATTCGAACTGGTTGATACCAGAACTGAATAAGTTGTTTCTAGGTTTCTCTTCCAACTTTTTCTCACGAGTTCTGCACAGACACTGTAAAGGATGGATTCTGTGACTCCTAAAACTTAAGTCAGCTTTGTCCTTGTCACTGTCACTGCAGTGAAAGCTCTTTAGCGGTATAGCAGAAGCACGTGAGCATCTGTTTTATATGTAAGTCGTTGTGGTCACTTAGCAGCTTAGATGTTTGAGCTGGAGTACTTTTCCTGCCTCCTTTGTATTTCCTCTGTGAACCACAGAGATGCAGAATTCCAAATCAGACTTCGGTTGTCTGAAATCAGAGCAGATACTTTCTCGCCCATCACTGCTGCTCATGTTGCTCACATAAGCAAAGGTTGTGTTTATCAGATGCGGTTTTATGGGTTTTATGTTGGAAGTTGGAGAAGAACTTCTGGTGGGTGAGCTTTTCATGGAATTTTGCACAGAGGTGAGAAAAATCTTGGCATTTACCCAATTCTTCTTTTGTGTGGCAGGTACAGAAGACGACTTGGAATCCTGATAGGTGCCTGGAGTTGAGACTCTATCTGTGTTATTAAGTGGCAGCATTCTGCACTTAGACCACAAAGAAGTGATGTCACTTCCTGAAAGTGTGTGTGTGGCCTTTCCCTAGAAGGGGGCTTGGGTTACTGAGGCCCCTTGCTGCGCCTTCCTCTCACTGCTCTCAGAAGCAGCCTTCAAGGAGACTCTGGATCTGAGGACAGTGGGAATGGTGGCGGCAGGAACATCTGGTGGAAAATAACAAGTGGCAGAAGTAGTGTTTCCCATTTCTAATATTAGAAATGCTAATGGGGCAGTGAGTGGTAGACGTTCTGTGGGCAGAATTGTGTGTCTGTTGAGCTGGGGGTGTGGGTGAGCTGGGGAGAAATGAGAATCCGCTACCCGGCCCTGAGTGCCGCAGCCCTTGAAAGTGCCGTCGTGCCGCCTGAAAGCTGGGGTGCCGGCCGTTCCTGGCCACAAGCTTGGAGACCCGCTGCCGTACCAGCGAGGTCCTGTTTCACATTTCATGCCTCAGTATTCATAGTGCAGTACAAAAGTGAAGGAGGCAAGAAGGTTTTAGAAACCTCTTCAAAGAAACTGTTAAAGTTGGGAGCATAAATCTTCATCTAATTGGAAACCTCTCCTGTGTTTATTCCTCGAAGATACCTGGCTCACCAGAGTTTTACCGTGAATGTTAAATTATCTTTTTTGGAGATCCAGGTTCAGGTTTTGTGGAACTATACAGAGCTTAAAATGCAAAGCACGTATCAGTAATAAGAACTTACACATTCAGACAAAACCGAAGAAAGTATAGAATTTGAGAGCCACAAGAGGTCGCAGGTCATCTGGTCCACTTCTTAAGTTTACTTGCGAAGAACCCAAGAGACCAAGACCAGAGCTGTTGTAATTTGCCCAAGAATCCAGTGGCTCCAGACTGGGACTGTGGAACCACGATGTGCTGATTCTTCGCTACAGGGCCCTGAGCTCCCCCCTTAGAACAGCAGCTCCTTGAAGGCAGGGACTCTGTGGGGTTCGCCACTGTGTCCTCAACAGAGAACATTGCCCAGCCCATAGGCATTCAGATACTTGTTGCTAAATGAGTATCTACAGGATTTTAACAGCTTCATAGTGCCCCATTAGCTATAATATAGTACAGTATTTATAAAACTTGAAAGAATATGCAATTTCATGAGTTTCTTGTTAAAAAAATATATCACATTACTCTTAAAGCCCCCAATATTAAGCCTCATATTAGCCAGATGGGAAAGTGAAGGTGTGGCGTTTTACTTACTAGCTTGGCACTTTTCTGAGTCTGGCTTCACTACATTTTCTAATTGTCATTCTGTAAGCTCTGTCAGCTGGGATCTGATGTCATTAACGTTTTATATTTTGTTTTTGAAGACATGTATTTTAAAATACAGCATTTGGGCACCTGGGTGGCTCTGTCAGTTCAGAGTCTGACTCTTGATTTCGGCTCAGGTCATGATCTCATGGTTAGGGAGTTTGAGCCCTGCATTGTTTCCATGCTAATAGCATGGAACCTGCTTGGGAGTCTCTCTCCCCCCCTCTCTCTCTGCCCCTCCCCTGCTTGCCCTCTCTCGCTCTCCCTCAAAATAAATTAATTAATTAAATAAGTTTAAAATACATCATTTGTTGTCTGAATTGTTTGCTGTTTCTCTACATGTTTTACCAGTCATTTCACTATTTTTAAAACCGAAGGCCATATAGGGATTTGATTGTTTAAAAACAAATCTAGCCAAAGGGATGGGGGAATTGTCACTTTCAAATCCTGCTGGTGGGTGTTTGAATTGTTACAACTTTCCAGGAGGGCAATTTGGTATTACTCATCGAAAGCCTCAAAAATGTGCCATGTCTCTTAGTCAGGCATTTCCATCACAAGGAATTTAAACTAAGGAAAAAAAAAAACATGTGTACAGAGACCAATCTGTAGCAATGGTTCTTACCTCCACACTGCGTGTGGAGACCATATTCCTCAGTAGCTGTCTTTCCCACACTGGTTCTTAACTTGGTGGGAAGTCTACTTAGTGTGGAGTGTCTCAAAATTGCACAGAGTGCTCTCTGAAGTTTGGGAAAAACACATTTCCAGAATCTGGTGATGTCCCCACAAAGTACAGACAAAAAAACAAACAACCTCTAATTTGCAAAATGATTTTTGTAGCTTTGTTTATAGTTCTAAGCTAGAAACAGTTTAAATGCTCAATAATAGGGATTGGTTAAATAAATTGTGGTATGTACATGTAATGGAAAACCCTTTATTCATGAACAGTGAGGTAGGTAAGGGAGTAATTTATTGATGTGAAAGATATTCAGAATTTGCAAACTGAAAAAGCAGATTGTAAAATGGCATGTGTAAAAAAATTTTTTTTTTAATGTTTGTTTATCTTGAGAGAGAGAGCGCGAGCAAGCAGGGGAGGGGCAGAGTGAGATGAGAGGGAGAGAGAGAGAATCCCAAGCAGGCTTGGCACAGCACAGAACCAGACATGGGGCTCGACCTCATGAACCTCGAGATCATGACCAGAGCCAAAATCAAGAGTTAGCCGCTTAACTGACTGAGCCATGAGCCACCCTGGCACTGCATGCATGTGTAAATTGATCTAAGTTTTTTGGTGATTTTATTTTGGAGGGCGAATGTGACAGAGCATCTAGAATACAGAATGTGTATACAGTTTTCTACCTATTATATGGGAAAATGTCAGGGAAATTATACACCAAATATTAGGTAGGATTATCTTTGTGTGTTGAAATTACAAGTGACTATTAGTTATTTTTTTATTACTGTTTTCCTGATTTCCACTACATAAAGCATGTTATATAATTAAGACAATGGGATCAGATGCTATTTCCCATTTACTGGTTGTGTGAACCTGGGCAGGTTCTGTCTCTCTTTCCTTATCTGTAAAATGGGAATAATAATGTCCAGCTCAAGGTGCCTGAAGTAGTGTTTGATAAGTGTTACCTTGACTTCACCTATCTGATATGATTAAGACCAATATTATGTTTCTATTAATATAGAATTTCTAAGCAGAATAATTTGTTTTACAAGTCCCATTGTTGTGAAAAGCATTTCAGGACATTCTGACAAAATATTTCATTGCTTTTGGTCACTGATTTTGTTGAATTTTTATTTAGTTTAAACTTTTTTTTTTTTTAAGTTTATTTATTTTGAGAGAGAGAGAGAGGGAGAACATGCATGGGAGGGACAGAGAGAGAATCCCAAACAGGCTCCCCACTGTCAGCGTGGAGCCCTATGTGGGGCTCAAACTCATGAACCATGAGATCATGACCTGGGCTGAAATCAAGGGTTGGACGCTTAACTGACTGAGCCACCCAGGCACCCTGCATTTTTATTTACTTTAAAACTGAAATGCTTTCCATTGCCAAAAAATTTTATTTTGAATTGAAGGCTTTTTTCCCCTTCTGTTTTTGTCTTTAACAGTAGTAAGTTCTTGAAGGTCAAGGTCTCGTCATCTTTCCTTTTGTAGAGTCAGAATGAAATGTGATTCACTCCTTCAGTAACTGTCAGGGGCCTTTTTTCCCTGGGCGGTGGGTAGGCATCAGGTACACAGCAGCGCCCAGGACAGACATGCCCCATCATTTGCATGACATGGGAGGTGACCAGGACGGTTCAGGGCCAGGAGGCACACTCACACTCAATAAAAGGTCTTCCGCAGCTGACAGCCACGTAGACCTCATTTCCTCCCCTGCAATTTTAAAAGAAACTTCGTTGTGATGTTACTTTTCAGTGAAACAAACTGTGCCTCCTGCTTATTCCACAAAGCACCTGAGGAGCAGACTGGGTTATTGTTGCCTTTACTGACAGTTTACATTATACCTGCTTGAGAATACCCGAGGCTAAAAGTCTCTAAATTGCTGCTGTGTGTCTTCTGTGAAGGACGGGCCTTTCTGAGCTTACCTTTTATAAAATTACTGTGATGCGTTCCTACTAGTAAATTTAGGACCGAATGGAATACATGGATCCCATTTGAGAAATTCTAGCACATACTCTTACTGAGGGTGAGGACAATAAAGCATGCACTTTAGAGTAATGTTTCTACTTGACAGTGTATAAAACGACATTAATTTTGTAATTTCCTAATGTAAGGGCGGTTTTTAAGTTGGCAACAGTTGAAATATTCTGATGTAAAGCAGACCCAACAGTCACGGAGGAAGCCTTGGAATTTCACAGGTAGTGACCTTGCGTATCATTCCCCTCAGACAGCCTGATGAAAGAACGTGGTCCCCACAAACCTTTTTTCTTGTGTCTACAAAATGCATGGAAGGTTAAGTCATGCCACAGGTCAGAGGCACCAGCAGAGCCAACATTTTATTCTTCATTTATCTCACGTTTTTCCTGTCTACACCATTGCTTTGCATGGTCCATTTTACCCCCTCCACCCTGCCCCCCCAGCAGTTAGCTTCCCTTTTTTGGTTGAGGAAAGACCACTTTGCAGAAAGAAACACGCTTTATCTCTCTCAGTGAGATGTACTGAGTATGCATTGGCGAGTAGGAAGCAGCCAAGCCGTGTTGACATGCGGACGGTAGACTGTCGGCTGGACATCGAATTTAGCGCACTCGCCCTTTTTCAAACACCAGCTTCAATAAAATTACAGACGTCTCTGTTTTGGAACTTTTCAGCTCTCTTCCAGATAATCAAAGCTGTGATTGCTGTACTCACACATCCCATGGGCTGTATTTATTGCTGGGATCAAAAGCTCAAACACTTGCAGGTGCAGTGAAGGTCACGTACCTTGCTGAGTGCGTCCGATCTGCCTTTTGTCTCCATGCTTTTGGTAGACACAGTGAGCGATACTTCACTTTCTTTTTACTACACGGTGGACAGCAGTGATGATCTAGATGGTAAATGGCAACTGGAAGTTGTCTCAGTTCTGGGGACCAGTAAGGAGAGACACCAGGGGAGGTTGCTGTGCAACGTGAGCTTCGTTTCGAAGGATGGGCTGGTGTTCGTTCAACAGACGAAGAGTGGGACGGACATGCTGGGCAGAGGGTGCAGCGTGTGCAGTGACCCAGAGGACCACCGAGTCTGGCATGTCTGGGGCAACTTGAGTGCAGGGGCAATGTGTGCAGAGGTGGGATTGGGAAGTTAAGAAAGCCTCGTGTCCTGCTAAAGTTGGCGCCTTTTCCAGTAGGTCAGGGAGACTGGTGGGAAACTTCAGGCCTGTGAGACCAGCATTTCAGAAACGTGACCTGGTTGTGCCGTGGAGGGTTTGGGGAGCCGGAGACCAGTGAGGAGCACTGCAGCAATGCAGGCCGAGGGGAAGGGGCCCCCGCCGGGCCCGGCCCCTGAAGTTCGTCTGTGTTGTCCTAACAGTGTCCAGGCGGTGGCACACAAGCTCCTCTCGTGCCCGGCCCTCTGTGCCCGTTTTTCAAGCTTCTGATTGAACTCCGCGCAGAAGCATTCCATGCGTTTAAAGCTCCTAAACACTGGTCTACTGATGGCTTCTCCTTAAGTTGCTGAATGTTCAAGGGGTTCTCAAGTGTGCGTGGTAGGTGGAGCCCGGAGCGATGACGTAGCTGCTTGGGTTAAAGATGTTGGTCAAAGGGTAGGAGCTTTCAGTTCTAAGGTGAGTGGGTTCTGGGGATCTAATGGACAGCAGGGCGAGTACAGTTAATTTTGTATTGTATGCTTAGAAGTTGCTGTGAGAACAGATCTTAAGCGTGTCCACTCTGCACACACAAAAAAGTAACTGGGAAGCGATGGACGTGTTAAGTTGATTGTGGTGGTCGTTTCACGGGGTACATGCATATCAACACATCAAGTTGTACACTTGAAAAGTATACAGTTTTGTCAGTTCTACCTCAGTAAAGCTGAGAATAAAACAGGGAGTAGGTACACCTGTGGCGAGATGGGATAAGAAAGTGTGGTGTGAGATTTATATTGAAGCAAGAACTTCTTTTTTATTCTTTAATAATTTTTTTATGTTTTAATTTTTTTTTTTTGAGAGAGAGAGAGAGACCACGAGCTGGGGAGGGGCAGAGAGAGGAGGGTGGGGGACAGAGGATCCGAAGCGGGCTCTGCGCTGACAGCAGAGAGCCCGATGGGGAACTAGAACTCATGTACCGTAAGATCGTGACCTGAGCCCAAGTCGAATGCTCAACCGACTGAGCCACCCAGGTGCCCTTGAAGCAAGAACTTCTCATAGTTTGAGCAATAATAAAGACAATAATAGTCTCTGTTTCATATTAATGATACCTTGATATTTGATTACCTACCTGTTAATTTTTCAGACTAAAAGTGAATCCTCCAGTTTTAATGCCACTGGAGGAGAGGATTTTATGCATTGTGGTAAATGAGGAGGCAAAAGAGTTATCCTTATTGTTACTATTTTGGCAGTTACGTTGCATTGTTGGCCCATTTCACTGATCAGTCTTTGGTGTTTTTCCCACATGTGGCTGCTAAATTAGGTCTCTTCCAACCTGTGTGTGTTCATTTTCCACATGTGTTGTCATTGTCAGCATCAGTGTCATTTTGTACCTGAAATTATCAATGCTGAATTTATCTTATTGGATTAGTTTGTTGGATTAGTTTATTAGAATCCTCATTATTACATGCAGTATATTTGCTGTTTTGCCCATTTTTTTCATCCACAGATTTGACGAATGTGATTCCTGTGTCGTCATCTAGTTCGTTAATGAAAATGTCAAGAGAAATAGTGTGTCACACCTGTCAGTGAACTTTGTCCAGGGTGACGTCATCCACTAAGAGGC
This sequence comes from Panthera pardus, assembly GCF_024362965.1. Classification (NCBI taxonomy): domain Eukaryota; kingdom Metazoa; phylum Chordata; class Mammalia; order Carnivora; family Felidae; genus Panthera; species Panthera pardus. The sequence continues at coordinate 30,952,838 of NW_026526765.1, read as the reverse complement.
CCCCCTTGAGTAAGGCTGGGGAACATGGTGAAAGAACCCCCTTCACTCTTTTGCGTACAACCTGTGTCTCTTCATCTCGTTCATAAATACCTTTCAGTAAATATGTTCTGTTTCTGACGCTTGCTTTCCCGGTTCAGTAGCCTCATCAGGTAAGGGGGTGAGGGGTGGGGGCTGAGTACACTGGCCTAGGGTCCCTTTCCTGACATGTCCTGCAGTCTGACCCAGGATCATTGTAAAGCTTCCATGTCTCTGGTCTGTAGAACCTACTTTCTTGACGGAACGTCTCACAGAACATCCCTTTCCAAAAACGGTTTTGCCAGAAACCAGTTATTTCTGTTGTATTTTTCATTCTCTGTTCCACTCTGTTCAGAAGTTTCAAGTGAATGTAAGGTGCAGTGCTCTGCCCCCACATCTGTACAAGATGTAGTAGACTGTGGTCTGAAGCTAAAGGTTTTGTTTTAATTCTTTTTCTTTTCCTTTTTTTCTTTTGAGAAGCATTCGTATTCTAAAATAATGCTTCATATTTTGAGATCTGTAATTAAAGAATACCATAAAGGAAAGAAAAGGACCCAGTGAATTCTTTTGGAGAGGAGAGCTTTGAGATTCCAACCCCAAACAACGTTAAGAAACATTCAGGCCCCTTTTGGTCAATATCTGTGCACTGAAATATAAATCTTCAGACCGTTTATATTTTAAGATCATTTCAACAACAAGTCAAGAATTTTTTAATGCCAATACATTTTGAAAACAGGTTGTTAACTGGTGCCCTAAGAACTGTACTTGGCCTTCAGATATGTTTTCTTTGGCCCGCATAGTGTTTTGTAAAGAATTAGTTGCCATCGTTAAAAATAAGGAGATTTCACGTTACAAAACCAAACCAAACCTGCCTTCCTGTCCCTTTTTTCAAAAAGGGTCAAAAAGGTCTGTGACTTCAGGGGCCCCGTGTTCCCACGTGGCGGTTATGTGGGAGTCCAGCACGAGCTCCAGGCTGCCCGCCACCGCTGTCCGCTCCGCACTTGTTCCCTGCAGCCGGCTCCACTCGCCTCGTCCGGCTGGTCCTCGGAGTAGGTTTGAGCTTGCATCTGCTGGGTTAGGAGCTAACCAGTTCTGAGTATACTTGGGAGAACAACAAGGTGGTAGCAGTCTGCAGTTTTGTTCCTGAACACAGGTTGTCTGACCTCTGTCTTGAGGTGACAGCCGGAAGTGCCTGGTAAAGCAGGTGGAATTTCCCCAGGAACAGCACGCAGCTGGGCAGCTGGGCAGGGTGGAGGAGGCCAGCACTCTTCATGCATTCTAGCTCCGTTGGTTCCCGGTGACAAGCAGCGTGCCCCAGGAATGAAACAACTGTGCGTTTCTTAGGACACGGAAAGTAGAGGGAGGTAGGCCTGGGCGGTAGTTGTCTGATTCTAGAGACGTCAGGGAATTTGTCTGAGGTCACATACCTGCCACCTGGTCAGTGGCGGAATAGGGCCTGGAGCCCAGGACTTGTTGCCCTGGTTCAGTGAGTTTTCCACTGCACATTTTTCATTTATGGGTAATTGTCTAGAGATGGGGGAATCAGGCCTGGATTCAAATCCACGTTCTGTTCCTGACAACATGGGTGACCTCAGGCAAGTGTCAAAACCTGTCTGTGCATCATTTTCCTTGTTATAAAGAAGGGGAGAATAATGATACTGACCTCATAGGGTGCTTACGGGGATTAAATATGATACTGCATTTAAAGAACTTAAAGCAATGCTTGCTTGTGATAAATAATGTATTAATAATGCATGATACCTGAAAATAACATTTGTACATTCTATATTATCATAGTAGACTTAGCTGAAACCAGCATTGCAACCATACAAAACTATTACATAATCATTTTTTTCCTCTTAGAATTTAGAAAGGGCTTTTAGGATGGCTTTACTCCATGTATTTTTTTTTTTTTGAAGCCAACAATTTGAGCCAATTTTATCTTTTTATTCATAATTTTTTTCTGTCGCAGACAGGCGCATTCAAAAGCATACCATACAGCTTCCTCTTCAGAATGTAAAGAAATAATTGAGTGTCATGAAAATATTTTCAGTTCCTCACCAAAAATGCCATTTGGGTGGATTCGTTCAATTCACTGAATAGATCTTGAATATATTGTGCATTTAAACCCCTTTCAGATGCAGGAGTGTTATAAAGATAAATCTCTGTTCCTTAGGGAGCTCATCATTAATGGGAAGAGAGGGTTGGAGGAAGGGAAAGCGTAACCTCCGTTAATACCTGGTATGATACAATAAATGCCCGAGGTGGAACTTGTGCAGAGTGCACTGGGAACATTAAGTGATGCCAGCGTCTGGGCGTGATGGCCTGCGAGAGATCCAGGAGGCAAGGACGCCCAAGGACAGGGAGTTGAGAAGGAGGATCAGCTTGTGGGGCCGAAGTTTGAGTTTGAGTTTGGACGTACAGCCCGAGCAGTTGGTTGGGCCGCCTCCTGACTGTTGGCCTGAAGCTTGAAGGGACAGTGAGGGCTAGAGATGGAGAAGCTGATGGAAGCCAGGTGAGTCATCGCCGAAGCCAGAGGCCACGAGATGGATTAAGCTGTGATTAAAGTACACGTGACGGCGATGCTGCTGAGGGCCCGCCAGAGCAGTGGCCTTGGAGAGAGGGGGAAAGGGTTGGGGGGGAGAGGTGGAGCCACGTGTAGGAGGTAAAACTCGTGAGTAGGTGGACGAGGTGGGGAAGAAGGTGGGGTTAAGGATGACTCTCGCTTGGGTGACCCAGGAGAGACTGGTGCCACGAACAAGACCTGGGACGCAAGAGAGTAGGTTGGGAAGGGAAACTGAGTTTAATTTTATACCTGTGGAGTTTTTGAGGGATCTGTGAAATCTCTAAGTGGATATGTAGCGTCAAAATATTTGTCATTCCTGAAGGACCTCGTTTGAGTGGATTTGTGTAGATAAACAAGAAGTTGCCTAGTGGACAGATGGTTCGTCTGTAGCTGGGAAGAGACCAGTCCTAGAAATACGGATTTGGACATCATTAGTTGTGAACGATGATTAAAGCCACCGAATAGATGATGCTGTTCAGTGAAGATGCACAGGGTGAAAGAACAGTGGGCTAAGGGAGTCCCTTGCCAGCAAGGAAGTTGAGAAGGAATGCTCTCTTATGGGCGTCTCTAATCAACGGGGGAAGGAATGGATTCTTTAATTAGTGGTGTTAGGGTCAGCGTAACCTTTGGGGGCCAGGGGAACCTGCGTCCCGACTCCTCTTGTACACCGAAATTAATTTCAAAAGGACCAAAGTTTCAGATGTTAAAAGCCTTAAATGTACTGGAAGATTAGATGGGTGACCATTTTTACAACTCGGCATGAGAAAGTGTTCACGGTCAGAAACCAGAAAGGACAAAATTGGGAAACCTGACTTAATGAAAGTCCAACAAAACCTCACTAGAAAGTAAGAAAACAAGCTGGAAATATGTGCAGTGCATGTAGCAGTCCATCTGTATACTGGGCTGTGATGTTAGGCTGTTTCTTATCAAGCAGTGAGAAAAAGATTAGTGTCTAATTAGAAAAATGGGCAAAAGACAGAATGAGCATTTTACTCATAAAGCATCTTGGATTACCAATAGACACGTGAAAGGTAGTTTTGACTACATATTCAGGAAATGCCATTTATGGCCTAATAGATGGAAGAGATCAAAATTAAAAAAAAAAAAAATCCTTGATCTTGGCGAGAGTGTGGGGAAGCAGGTACTGGGGAACGAGCTGTTCCTGATTGTTTTTGGAAGGTAAGCTTTTATCGTGCTTTTCCCCAGCACGTTGAAGATCCCTTGGCTGATTTTGGACCAAGAAGGAGTGTTCTTCAGGTTGTTTCTGTACTATAATAATAGAGCGTTTAACTCTTGTGATAGAAGGCAAAAACAAGTTCGCGGGTGTGATAGACATTGTTAACATTTATCAAAGGCTGTTGCATGTCAGCGACTCTGACCGCCCAGCGGAGGTGAGAGGCGAATGTACAGACCTCAGTCGGCAGCGCCGTGGAGTGTCCAGTGGATCCCGAAGCACAGGAGGAGTTGGGGGTGTGGAGCATCCCAAGAGGCAGTGGTTGGAGGGGGGTCCTGAGGCCTGTGGGAATGTGTGGAGCTGAAGGGTGGGGGGTGAAGGGGATGGCTCTGAAGGGTTTTGTCTACCAGGCTGGCCAGGAACTTGACAGCTGGAACCATGGGGAGTCTTCAGAGGAGTCTTAGACACCAGAGGGGTGTATTCAAAATTGTTTTTTTTTTTTTTTTTGAACGTTTATTTATTTTTGAGACAGAGACAGAGCATGAATGGGGGAGGGGCAGAGAGAGAGTGGGAGACACAGAATAGGAAGCAGGCTCCAGGCTCTGAGCCATTAGCCCAGAGCCCGACGCGGGGCTCGAACTCACGGACCGCGAGATCGTGACCTGAGCTGAAGTCGGACGCCTAACTGACTGAGCCACGCAGGCGCCCCTCAAAATTGTTTTGACATGCTGAAGTTGATAGTGAACAGCCCCTTGAATTAACAGGGAAGCCCTCACTGGAGTGAAGATCGTCAAAACTGAAGGAGAGGAACGTAAAGATCCTGAAAAACAAAAAGTCAGACCGAGGAACACTTTTGGGGAAACGCTATCCTGCAGAATCCACGAAGACATATTCTTATAGCACAAGTCACATTTCATTATCATTCTCCTGCACGCAGATTCAGATTAGAGCAGGATAATGGAATCCGGAGGCTGTGGAGATGTCTCTCAGATTCCCAAATATTTCTTGGCTCACAGGGCTCTTGATGCTTCATTGTTTTCATGGTGCCGCTAGGTCCAAAGAAATGCCTAACAGCTCTTTTTGTGAAGTACTTAGTTCCAGACAACTTAGTATTTATGACCTGACACTTTAGTAGCGGTTTGGAAAAATAACGTGTATCAATTTTTAAAACAAAGATAATATTTTGATGTTATTCTTTAAAAGCCACATGTGTGAAAGATAATATTTTGATGTTATTCTTCAAAAGCCACTTGTGTGAACCTGTTGGGTACTGCATACCTTCTCAAACCTTGGAAACAGGTCGGGACACTGCCACCCTTGTTTCCATTTGTACGTTGATATCTGGATGGGTGGTGCTTGTATTTTATCACAGCACCCAATGACCCTGTCTTTGCAGGATAAGTGACGTCATTGAGAGGAATGTAGCATCGCCTAGTGTTGAAAGTGACCTACCTTGGGGTGCCTGGGTGGAGCAGTCTGTTAAGCGAAGCATCCGACTTCGGCTCAGGTCATGATCTCACAGTTCGTGGGTTCAAGCCCCGCATCGGGCTCTGTGCTGACAGCTCAGAGCCTGGAGCCTGCTTCGGATTCTGTCTCCCTCTCTCTCTGCCCCTCCCGTGTGTGTGTGTGTGTGTGTGTGTGTGTGTGTGTGTGTGTGTGTGTTGCATGTGCGCGCTCTCTCTCTCTCTCTCTCTAAAAAAAAGAAAGAAACAGAAACTGACTTACCTTCCTAACTTGAGCTAAAGGTTCTGACAGTGTTGGACAGTGATGTCACTTTGTTTCCTTTGAAAATTTAAAATACACTGTAATATCCCAGATGGCTTGCTTTTGTGCCTTGGGGCGCCTCAGTGCGTCGATTGGGAACTGCAGCTCCGACTCTGTGTTCTGGGCTGGGCAGTCCTTGGGTCGGCCATCAGCCAGCTTAAACTTGTGAGTGTCGGTGCCGTGCCGGACAGTGAGGGCTTACGGTGAACAGAGAGGCAGCATCCTCTCAAGGAACTTGGAGTCTGTGGGAGGAATTACAAAACTGGGAAGTGATGCCTGGGAGCCAGGGTCAGCAAGCTTTCCCTAGGAGGCCAGGTAGTAAATAAATCTTTTAGGCTTTGCTGGCCATGCAGTCTCTGTGGACACTGCCCAGTCCTAACACTATAATGTGAAAGCAGCCACGGGCAGCATGTAACAAATGAGCATGGCCGTGAGCTAGTAAAACTTCATTCACAAAAGCAGACATGGCCCATGGCTCATTGTTTGTGCAAGCCCTGAACTAGAGATGTGATTAAAGTGTGGAAGCAGAAGAAGGAGCCACTGACCTGCCGGGGAATCCCAGAAGGGATCTCAGAGGCCGCCCTGGGCTCTTCCTACCTCCTGCCAGGAGTTTCCCAAGTGAATGGAAGAGAGGAGGCGACAGAAAGCCATACAGAAAGGAATTCCAGGCCCAAGGGAAATACTTGCAGATACAGGGAGTTGTGAAGGGGTGTGGCAGCTTGGAAATGGTAACTGTTAGAGGGGAGGGCACAGGGCTACAGTTCCATGGATCATTTCTCTCATGTTTTGTTTCCTCCCTCGTTTTTTGGTGAATCGCATCCTCTAGTAGCCTCTGGAGAATAGGTGCGTGGAGGTGTAGCTTTTGAGTTCTGGCATAGCTTTATAAAATAGATTTTATCATCTCTCGTAATTAGTAGTTTGAGAATAGAATTCAAGTGTGAAAATAATTTTTGCACAGATTCTGGAGATGTTCTCTTTAGCTTTCAATGCCAAGAAGTCTGATACTCCCCCCCACTCCCCCACTGTGTCTGTGGACCACACACCCAGTGTCTCCTCTGCAGCCCGCTCTGAAGATAGTGCTGTCACTGTCCCCGTGTGCTGGCGGAGGGCTGGTCGGGTTCATGCAGCAAGTCCCAGCGTCCTGGTTTTAGAGAACTGTTCCCATAGTGTCTCATTTCCGAAACCTTGTATGGATGGCCTTCCCCTCCCTGGAAGCTTTTGAAATTTTCTTTTACACGGTTATTCTCAGTGATGTACTTTGTTGTAACTGTAAATTCACTGTGCTGAATACTTGCCCGGCTCTTTGAGAACTAGACTTTTTTGCAGTGAGTATATATATATCAACAATTCTTTGTCTTTGTTATTGCAGTTCTCTCTTAATTAATCTTCCCAAAACACCACTTCCTTCAAGCTTCTCTCTTCCTGAAAAACCTTTACTGTTTTCCTACACAGTCTAGTCTCCGTCTGCCTTTCCAAACCAGCCAGGTTTGTGTTTTTCATAGGTATGTCTCCCTCAACTCAAACCCCCACACTTGATTTAACAGCACAGTGGGGTCTCCCTCACTGCAAAGAAGTTTATGTTCCTGCCAAGCCTTCTTCAAAGGCAGTGCCCTGGAGCTGAAGATCTCGTGTGTAGGGGAGGTGGAGGCGGGGAATGCAGTTAGGAAACTAGTTGCTGGTCACAGTGTTTCAACGTTTATTTTTTATTTATTTATTTTTTTTGGCCTCTAATAGAAAAGAATAAAGAAGGGACACTAAAAGAGTATGAATCAGCAGTATGGATACTGTTTACTTTCCACTCAGTCTCCCTTGCTTGGGGGTAAACATTCCAGCATCTCTCCTGTAGGTTTGGTGATCTTGCCTTGTAGTTAAGTGGCTTTTCTCCTCCAGTGTGCAGTTCCTTTTCTGAATCGGTGACAGGAGGTATCTCATGGTGATGACAAAAAGCTACATTCTCGGGATGAAGGATGCTCTGGGTCATCTTCAGTCATGTCTCCCTGACTGAACAGGTGTTTCTCAAGCCCCTTCCCGCTGGCTGTAGTGCCACCCGGGCACTGTAGGGAGAGTCCTGCCGGCAGGATACACTAGCTCTCTGCCACATTTCCCCTTCCCTCCTCACCCCCCTGCCCCTCCTCCCTCCACCCCGCCAGAAGAAAAATCAGATCAAGCAAAATCTGTCTGGACCGCAGTTTCTGGTCCTTCTCTGCCTTTAGCTTGACTTCCCTCTTTTCAACCCTCTTTTCTAATTGTCCTCAGCAGAAAGGACCAAAACCTCATGTAGATTGGAACCAGGATTCTCAAAGCTGAGGAGGAAGCAAACCGAGTGCATACGTGGAGGTTCCATTTCCCCAGGAGGGGTGGAAAGCACTGCATGCCGGCTGGCCTGCGCTTCTCTGCAGCCTACGCGAAGTCAGGACGCAGCGTAAAGAAACTAAACCAGCGAAAAATAGATTTTTTCCTTTCGATTCCAGCAATTTTATAAATTGATTCTGCTTGATCTGTTTTCTTAAAAAGAAGATTTGTTGACGTTTTTTAATCCTTTAACATAATTGTATTGCATAAGAGACAGACTGGTGGCCCACCGGTGGGGTACCTTCTGAAGGCATATTTTGTTTGGCCTTTAGAATGTCTAAAAAATACAAGTTAGTTCCTTACATTTTACAAAGTTGAGCTTTTCGTATACACCCCTTGGCTTGAAAAATAAAATCTGGCAGCATGAGGCCCGCTGCTGCCACCTCTAGGCTGGGCGGGGAGCTCCGGTTTGTGCCTGCCCCTGTGGCCTGTCACTTCTTTTGTCCTCCAGGAATGTGCTGCTGCACTGGGCTGCCGCAGCAAGCCACAGTGAGCCTCATTTTGAAAATCCGCTCCTAAAGCTCTCTAAAAACATGTTCTCCTCTAGGAATAAGGCATCCGGTGGGGAAAAAAGTAAATTTCTGGCAATGTTTCTATCAGAAGGGAGCAAAGACCAGTTTCACGTGTCCTTTTTCCATTAAAGTTCATTAGAAGGCTCTGTTCGTGTATTGTGGTCTCAAGTGAGTCCCTTTGAAACTCTGCTTAGTAGTGAAGTCAGATCTATCACAAGCACCGTATCATATGGTGCAAGTGACTTCCTTCGAATTTGCTACATAAGTGTTAAGGACAGAAGAAAGTTTTCTTTATCATCCTGCGTGTGTTCACTTAAGCAGGTGTTGGTGGCATTGCCGTTGATTGTCCTGTTCCTGAGCACACCCAGCACCCCAGCCTGATGCTGGCTGACCTCGTCAGTGGTGTCCTTGATCGCTGCCTGCTGTCGGCGCTGACCTTGTGCTGGTGTATCTGCTTGCTTGTTGCCTGCCAACAGGAGTGGAATATCACACCTTGACTTTGGGAAGTTTCTCACTTGAGCCCCGAGTAGAGGCGGCTTCTGTGCTGCAGTCCCAGAGGCTGAGGGCAGGAGGGATCAAGTGATTTGCCTCAGTCATGCTGCTGATTAGCCTTGGAGCCAGGAGGAGAGTCTGCATCCGCAGGGTCTGGTCCAGAGCTCGCCTGCCTACATACCCCTCTTGCCACTTCACAGGACACATGTCTCCTTTCTAGAACAACTGTAAACTTGTAGTGAGGGACTGTTTCACCTCAAGCTAATGTTTAGCCAGTCAGTGAATGCGGTGTGTGATTATTTTAGTTACGGTTTGGTCGCTTCCGGGGCTCCTTGATTCAGTTATTCCTGCATAGGCTATGTAATAATTCTGTAACTTTAGCAACTGGCATTTTAGACATTCCATGAATACATTTTCATTCTAATATGTGAGCGAGTTGACACCAGAAGTGACTAGGAAGTTATTCAGCCAGAAAATGGCTGAACACCTTTGAAATGTGTGCCCGTGCCTCTTGTTGTGTTTTGGTTATAATTATTTAAGCTCCTCGAGATTGCTGTTCTGAGTTTTTGACGGTATTCAGCAGTAGCTGAGAAGAAGTCTTGCCATCTGCGTTTGCTAAGAAAAGTGTTTTCTGAATCCTCTTTTTGGGCTCCAGTTAGTTAGATGTTGGATCCTTTTTCCTCTCTCAAGTCCCTGCTCTTAACATCTCTTCTCACCTGTTCTGTTCTTGTCTTGGGTTTTTTCCTGAAAGATTGCTCTCAATGTTGTATCCGTTTTTAAAAAACTTTTAGTATCAGCCAATACATTTAACTTATAAGAGCTATTTTTATTCCTGATTATTCCTTTTTCATTGCATCTCTTCTTGTTTTTATGGCCGAGTCCTGTTCATTCTGAGAATACGATTTAGAGGTGGGTTTTCTCTTTGTGTTTTAGTTTTCCTCTTTTCTACGTTATCCCTTTTCTCTAGGAGTAATTTTTATTTTTGCCCTGGTGACCCTGTTTATTTGGAATTTCTTTTCATTGTTTTGGGCTCTGCTTGTATGTTTTATGACCCTTGGTTGTCTGTTCCAGTATAAAAACGAGGCACTATTAGGTCTGACAAGGAGTTTTCAGTGCCTTGGAAGGACTCGTGTGTGGTGGGCTTCATCCCAGCAGCAGCGAATGGGAACGTCATTCCTCTGAGGAACCCCTGTGTGTCAGATGCGGAAGCCTTTCCTCTTGGATATCTGTGTCTTTGGTAGCTGCTCTGATTTCCTGGACAGTTCTTTTACATTCTGCAGGGAATGTGTCTTTGGGGAGTAGGAGCACATCAAAGTTGAGGTCTTTAAACAAATCTCTGTTATAAACAGACTGTCTGTAAACAGCCCCGTAAATCGCTGCCTCCCTCTTTATGGACCCAGAGAGGATTTAAATGGCACCACCATCCTTCCATTGTTGTGTTCCCACCAAATCTGATAGCCATCTTTGCTTCCTGTCTTTTCCCTCTATCTCACACAACACACTGAGTACGCTCAATACCACTTACCACATGTGTGGTACTCTGCTAAGTGCTTTACGTTTATTTACTCCTTTAATCTTTACAAAAAACTTAAGAGGAAAATATTGTTATCACCCCCACTTTACAGATGAAGAAATTGAGGCACAGAGAGGTTCAGGCCACACAATGAGTAGCACGGCTGGGCTTCAGCCCCAATCTGTGTTTTTTTCACCACACTGTCCTGCCTGCAGTGCATTGGGAAGACCTTCCATCTCTAGAACAGAGCCTGCATGTGACTGCCTCTTCCACGTCTGCTCTTAGAATCCTAGCCTTCACCACTGGTGGTGATGCCACCTGCACTATGGTTTCCCTGCCTCTTCTCTCCTCCCCTGGAGCCCACCCTCCAAGTAGCAGCTAGAGAAATCTCCCCAAAGTGCACGTCAGATCATGGATCTCCCCTGATTAAAACACAGCAGTGGATTCTTTTCTCGGAACTCCATATCCTTTCCATGGCCCAGAGGCCCTCTGTGGCCTGACCAGCCCACCTCCTCTTGGCCCCAGCCCCGGCCCCTCCTCCTGATGTTTGAACCTAGTAAGCTTGTCCTTTCTTAGGGCTTTGTATCTGCTGTTGCCTTTCTTTCCCCTGCTCTTATCATGGCCATCTTCTAGTTATAGTCAGGCCTCAGCTTAGCTAACATCTTCACTTACTCACACACTCTCACACACATTGACTTATTCTAGTTTTTTGGGTTTTTTTAAGTTTATTTATTTAGAGAGAGAGAGAGAGAGCCATGGAGGGGCAGGGGCGGGGGAGAGAATTCCAAGCAGGCTCCACGCTGTCAGTGCCGAGCCTGACGAGGGGCTCGAACTCACGAACTGTGAGATCATGACCTGAGCCAAGAATCAAGAGTCGGAAGCTTAACTGCCTGAGCCACCCAGGCGCCTCAGACTTCTAGTTTTTAAAGCACCTTTCAAGATCTGAAATTTCTTACTTGTTTGTATATGTGTATCTCCCAACTAGAGTCCAGGCTCCTCGAGGGCCAGGACTTAGTATGGCTCAGTGTGTATCTCCAGTGCCTGGATGGGGACCCAGTGCTTGGTACCCTGTCTCTAGGCATTTGCTGCTGACAAGTGTCTCTGGGAGCTCTCAGGCTGAACAGCGCCTGCCTGCATTGCAGCCACTCCCCATGGCACACCAGGTTCAATCTCTGCCCATCTTCTTGTTTACCAGCAGCCCCTTTCCTCCCGTTGCGGTGTTTGGTACGCTTTCATCATTTCTGTGTTGTCAATACTTTGGTCACATCTGCAAACCTGCTATACTACTATTTATCCTAATTCTTTCTTTAAACTATTTAAGTTTATATGAAACATAAACATATCACGGTATAAACGAAAAAGAAATAATGACTTGTCACAAATGACTATGTTAATTAAAATTTAAAATGTCATTCCGTACATCGTTTAAAATTGTCAAAACTTCAATTTCATGTTCTGCTTTTCTATACTGAATAGTATTGGAGTGGAGAGTTATAAATATGTGCTTGGTTATAATCTTGAACTTGAAGCCCATCATTTGTTTGTTTAATTTTTTTTACTGTTTATTTTTGAGAGAGAGAGAAAGTGGGCAAGCGCACGTGAGCGTGCACAGTGGGGGAGGGACACAGAGAGAGAGGGAGACACAGAATCTGAAACAGGCTCCAGGCTCCGAGCCCATGCGGGGCTTGAACCCAAGAACCGTGAGGTCATGACCTGAGTTGAAGTTGAATGCTTACCAGACTGAGCCACCCAGGCGCCCCGAGCGGCTGTCATTGAAAGTTGAGCCTGTGACGGATCCCGGAAGCAACCGCTGTGTCTGAATGTTCACATCTCCTGAAGCCCGGGCAGCTTGAGTCTCGTGTGCACAAAGTTGTTCATGTAGAGTATGTTTCAGTATTCGCGCGGCTCTGTTTTCTGTGCCGGTGGGCACAGTACGAGGGGTCTTTGGAGCACTTTGAGCACCGTTTGAAACTCTTCTCCTCGCCTAGGATTGACTGCTTTGCACGGATGATGAACATTTCCTTACGTTTGAGAAGACCATCCCGGATGGTGGATGGTAAAAGGATGAGGATGACTTCAAGTTTCCAGTGGCTCTTACTAACATTTATTCTTCTGTATTTCATGAATCAAGTAAATAGCCAGAAAAGGGGTAAGTACATCTGAGTCTTGGAGAATAAACTGATTGCAATGCCATTGCTATTTTTTGCCATTACTGTTTTGATTATGAGGTGATCCTGTGTCTTTATTGAACCCCTCAGGTTTTCTGTGGTTAAAATCCATTTCTTTGCAATCTTTTTTTTTTTTTCTGTGTACTTTTTGTTCTCTTTTATAAAGGCCCATAAAGGTAGATGTAAATATTCTTGCCCCATTAAAAAAAATTAAGATATTATTTACATAAAATAAAATTCACCCTTTTAGGATAAAATTGTGTGAGTTTTGACAAATGTACACAGTCATGTAAACACTGGCACAATCAAGAAGTAGGACATTCCTCATTCTAGAAAATTCTCCATGCTCCTCTGTATTTAGCCCCTCTCTCCCCACCTCCAGCCAACACTGACCTATGTTCTGTCTATAATTTTGCTTTTCTGAGTGTCACATAAATGAAATCTAAATATCTTTCTTTAATAAAATGCTGTGTTCATCTTTTTTAAATATATTGAAAATGTTTGTGTAGATTTACTACCTCATTTATTTTTATGAAGAACATTATCCTTTTGCCCCTGAACTTATTTTTAATATTATTTCCATAATTAAACATCACTTTTCCCCCAGGATCACCGTTGAGTAATTTTATTATGATTACTGATAATTTCTAATGTATTTCTAACGTTTTTGTTTTCTGTCATATAAATAGTTTTATAATTTATTGCTTTCCTAAATGCCATGCCAATTGTGTGTAAAAACTAAAAAAAATCTTTTTCAGAGACATTTATATAGAGTCTGAGAGGGAATAACCTTTTTTACACTATAATTGCTTTATTCACTCCCTCCTTCCCTCTCTTCCTTCCTTTTTTGCCTTTTGTCCTCCCTCTCGTACCCTCCTTTTTTTTCATTTTCTTTTCAGCATGATGATTTTTCATTGTATAGTGCTTCTGTATTCCATGACCTAATATTATTTTATAGGTATGAATAAGCACTATTAGGATTATAATCTTCTGACTCATTTGTTACTTTCCAGTTGTTTAGGCCTACACAAAAGACATATTTTTCAGACTCGTGTCAGTTCATTACTGTGTAAATGTCATATGCTTCATAAAAATCTAAAGATTGGTTATGGGGTTTCCATGCAGGTAGCAGCCTGGTAACAGGCAAAGAGACAGCAATGGCTGCAAGTGCTCAGAAGCTGTGTTTGTGGGCATGGGGAACACGTAATTTTTACTTGTAGTTATTTGTTTTGGCGGAAGGAGTGGGGCCAGTGGGGCTATTTAAAAAATCTTCTAGGCCCTCTCTGGGTCTCATCCGTGACTCTACCGTCCCTCCCTGCATTTATCTTAGTGGCTGGAGGTGGGACTTTGATGGAGGCCCAGTCCCTAAGTGGTCTAGTGGTTGGCCCACGTCCATCGGTTTCCTCTCATTTTTTAATCCACAGCTACAAAGAGAAATCTAAAACCAGTCCCTCCTGTGACTCTGCAGTCAGTCCTGCAGAAAGAACCTGGCTCCTGTGCAGACACATGTGCTCATACTCATGACTAAAGATGATTTGATGTGTTGACCTTTTTACAGTGCAGTTAAATTATTAAGCATGTTGTGTGTGTGTGTGTGTGTGTGTGTGTGTGTGTGTGTGTGTGTGTGTGTGTTTCTCTCCTTCTCCAGGGGCTCCTCGTGATTTGAAGTGTATAACTAACAATTTGCAAGTGTGGGACTGTTCTTGGAAAGCACCCTCTGGAGCAGGCCATGGTACTATTTATGAAGTTTGCATTGAAAGCAGGTAATAGAGATACTTTGATTACTAGCTATAACCTAAAGGTCTTCAATTGTAGAACATAGAGATTTTGTTCCAGAAATTTTTTAATGAAATTTTAAATCTTAGCTGTTTCCTAAAAAATCTGAATCTTAACGTCAATCAAAGTGGAAAAAAACCCTTCTCCTGGTTAAAACTTTGATTCTTTTGTTATATGAATATTAAGTATGGAACACACCTTGAATATGTTGTGGATTCTGATCTGTAGAGAAGTTTAACTGGTCTGTCCCACACCATCTGTCTAGATCAGTTAGGTTGAGGTTTTGACTCTGCCAAACGGGAAAGGTCAGGTCTGGAGTAGGCAGTTCAAGGCTGACATGGTTGTTGATGAGAGACCCAGGTTCCTCTTTATCATGCTGCCGTGCCACCTTTGGCAGAGGGCCTCATGGTCCCAGGATGCTTGAGGAGTGGCCGTCATGTCTGCCTTTCCAGAAAGCAGTGAGGAAAAGAAGGGTGTAAGAAGTCCCACACAACACGTCTTGCACCTGCTTGCATCTTTTTGGCAGAAGTCAGTCAAATGAGGAAGCCTCTTTGCATGAGAGGCGGGGTAGTGTGCCTGGATAAACCTGGGGTTAATGTAGGGACAGGGAGAGTGGACGTCAGCAGGCCAGTCGCAGGTCCCACCACCTTCCCCCTCTCGGGCGATCTTGGAGAAGGCCACAAGCTCCGAAGCCTGGAGGTGAGGCCTTTGGGCTCTCTGCAAACCAGAACATTCTCTTCGCTGTCCCTGACTCCACGGGCCCAGGCAAAGTGGTTCAGCAACACCAGAGTTGTTCAGCACGACGGCTCTGAGGCCAGTTGGCTGATGGACGGTCCTAATGCGAATTGACATAAGTCTGCATTTAAGTACTACTCAGGTTTTCCCCGTTTGGTGTACATTTATTGAGCATTAGTCTAAGCTTTGTGGGAATTTGTCGACCAGGAGGAGCTTGGTTGTGTTGCAGAAACAGCTCTAACATCTTATTTGCTGTGAAAATAAAGGCTTATTACCTGCTTTCGGCCTGTGGCCCTCTGGGGCCAGCTGGCATCTCTACCCCGAGTCTCTCCGCAGGGCCCCCGGCCTAGGGCTCCCTCACCCTCCAGTGCATAAAGTGCTGGCTTTCACGGCTTCCTTCCTGAAGTGACAGATGTGACTTTCACTCCCATTTCTCCACAAATAAAGTCGCATCGCTACGCCTTGCCTCAGAGGAGTGGGAAGTGCAGTCCTGCTGTGAGTCCAGCAGGTCTGGGAGAACCTGACAAACCTGGTAAATAACATGACTGGCTCACCTCAGGCCACAGGGAGAGGGAGTTGTTCTGGCTCTCTGTTCACAGGAGACAAGTCGTAGCAGTGCTGTGGGTCAGGTGCTGCCGGAAATGCGGAAATTCTATGTGAAGGGCCGACGGAGCATTGACTGAGGAGCGTGGGGTGCCGGAGAGGCTGTTGGAGGGGTGATTGCGGAGTACGAATTCCTGGTCTTCTCAGCAGCAAAAGGACAGAAGGACATTCCAGCCTGAAAGGATAGGGGCTCAGTGGCATAATGGAACTTATGGAATAGCACGATTTAGCGAATTCAGGTGGTTCTGTGTTACTGACACCTAACGAAGCCTCCCGCTGTGAGGCTGAGAACAGGTGAGCCGACCTGTTCCGTGGTGGTCCCTCCTAGCGAGTGACGTGGAGAGGCCCGCGCGAGGTGCCGGGCAGGGACGCTGGGACGCGGGGACACCGCAGAGTCCCTGTGCTTGAGTTCAGATTTGCATGGGACGTTAGAAATATACATGAATAACGGTAAAAATAATATAAATGCGCTCTTGAAAGGTTCAGAGGGCCATGAAACCACAGAGGAGAGGAATGACTTTTGTCCAAGGGATAATGGGTGGGGAACTGGAAGAGCTTTGGAAACAGAGCGGATGAGAAAGTGTTGTTCAGACCAAACCGTGAGCCAAAACAGGAGCAGTGGCCAAGTCGAGGGTGCGTTTGAAGGGCCACAGACAGCCAGTTTCATTCTTGTCCTCTATCTGTGGAGCAGCATCTGCACGTGAGACTCTGTGATGGTCTTCTGTAGAGGGGTGGGGGGTTAGGGGAGCAGGCGTGTGCGGCTCGAGGGAAGGCTGCAGAGGGAAGGCTGGTGGGAGTGTGAAGGGCATGCTGAAATCCTGAGTTTCTTGAAATGACCATCTCTGCTTATCACTCGACTTCCTGGCCCAATCTGGTTATTCATCCTCCATGTTGATGCACTTCCCATTAACCTCTCTTTTCTCAGTCTTAAAACGCAGTGTAACCTATCGTGTTTCTGTATGAAAGAACAGAAAGTATTTTCTGGTGCATTTTGTGTTAATCAGGCTTTTATGAAAATTGCACTGTTAGTTTTATCCACTAATTAAAATGTGATTTTTTGTATTGCAGGTCCCATTCTTGTTATCAGTCAGAGAAAACAAATGCTAAAATCCCAGCTCTTTTACCTGGCGATCATGAAATAACCATAAATCGTCTATATGACTTTGGAAATCCTATAAGTAAATTCACACTAAATGAAAAAAATGTTTGTAAGTATTTGAAAAGAAAATTGATTTGAAAATAAGGCAGCAACAGTGCTTTGTAATTGGCAGAAATTTACTCTTCTTTTGAATTACACTTGTTAGACTAATAGTTGCATTTCCCCAGCAACCATACTGTGGATTCCGGAGCATAGCCCGGATCAGGAAGGAAGGAGTCAGAGTAAATGTCACAGAGCTGACGATCCTTTCCACATGCGGGTACTTTTCTTGGCATCACTTCGCTTCGTTGATTCCTGCATACCTTTCAGAATTCCTCAGGTGTCGCATGCTCTAGGAAGTGGTCTTTGACTATCCCCTCCCAGAGGAGATCCAATTCCTTTCTTAACATTCCCTTAGGCAGTGTGTTTTTCTCCTTCGTGGCATTTCTCACAGCTGCATTAATAATGTGTTATGTAATAAGGCACTGCGTTTGTTGCTTCTGCAAGAAATAGGCTCAGTAGGGCAGGGAGTGTGCCTTCTACACCTGGCACCTCGCCCACTGCCTTGCACGTGGCAAGCATCTTCTACACGTGTGTTGATTGAATGCCTACGACCTATGTTACCCTCGTGACATAGCCCAGACTGATGGAGATGGAGATTTTGCTACACACTGAGACCTTAAAAACCCCAGTACTCTTGACTCTTAATGGTGGGAGAAGCAGGTTTCTTTCTCTCCTGACAACTGTGAGGGCGTGGCATTGTAATGACATTATGATGAGTCTTATAAGGATGACTTACTTTGCAACAAGGAGAAAAATATAATTAAATTGGTGACTTGTTCAATTTTATAGATAAGATGCATGTTTGGAGCGGTCTGTGTCTGAGATAGAACAGATTTTGAAAGGATAATAACAAAGCGTGCTTTCCAGGAACTTAGCATCTGTCTCACTGCCTTTTAAGTTAAAGAGAGAAGAGCCATGTTTGTTCTTTTCTTTCTGTAGCTGTATGTGAGATCCATGTGAGAATGTTTTGAACAGATCAGCCATGATCTCAATACCCACAGAGAAATACTGTTAACACTTAAATATATTTTCTGTGCATATACATATAAACAGTGAGGTTCATATTATTACCTTGTAACCTGCTTAACAGAAAACAGAGTTTTCGGTTTGATATCTAAATAAATCTGTATTATTTGTATAGACTGCAGAGTATTCCACTGAGTGGAGGTACCATAATTACTTAAGTGACTGATTATTAACATTGAGATTTTTATTTCTGGTCTTTCAGTGTAATAACCAATGCTTTAATGAACATGTTTCGCACATATGTGTTTCTGATTTGTGTGATGATGTCCTTAAGCTAAATTCCTAGAATTGGGAAAGCTGCATTAAAAACAGTCCCTTGTTAGGACTTTGATGTCCATTGCCAGTTGCTCTCCAAAACTTTTGAGTCTCTTTGCATTTGAGTCTCTTTGCAAACGTCACACTAGAGGGGACTTGTTCTTCACTTCCTTGCCAGGACTGGGTTTTGTCAATTTCTCTTAGTTCTGCCATTTCAATCTGGTGGCCCCCAGTTAGAGCACTTTGACTTTGCATTTCTGTGATTACTTTTTTGGAAAAAAATGATCAGTCATTCTCATTCTTTTCTGAACTGTCTGTATCCTCTCTCATTTTTCTCTCGTGTTGAAACTCAGCTTTTCCTCCATCAGTTCACAAGAGCTCTCAATATTGTTATTAATTCTGCCATATTTCCTACAAATAATTGCCCAAATTTAAAATTTACATGGTTTTCATTTTTATATAAATATACTCTCTTGCTATTTTTCTCTGAGATTTTGGTTTTATTATCATGCTTGATTTAAATCTTTTACACATCTGGAATTATTTTGTAGTAAAGTATGAGGAATCTAACTTAATTTCATTCCAGATTTTTAAAAAATTCCCCAGGATTCTGTCAGAGAGCCAGTTTGTATTGTCTGATTTTTCAGTAGGTATTGAAAAGATTCTGTCTGGGAGCTGCTTGAAGATGTTAGTATTGGATAAAAAGAAGTAGAAAGGGGTGGGGGGGTGCCTGTGTGGCTCAGTTGGTTGAGCGTCCGACTTCAACTCAGGTCATGATCTCACTGTCCGTGGGTTTGAGCCCCGTGTCAGGCTCTGTGCTGACGGCTCAGAGCCCGGAGCCTGCTTCAGATTCTGTGTCTCCCTCTCTGCCTGACCCTCCCCCACTCATGCTCTGTCTATCTCTGTCTCTCAAAAATGAATAAACATTAAAAAAAAAATTAAAGAACTAGAAAGGCAAATCAAGACAGATTCTGGATGACTTACTAGAATGATATAGTTCATTGTTTTTGCATATCATGTAGTTTGTTGATAGCATTTTTAATAATACTGGGTCTGATTGTGATTAGAATATTAGATTAATAGTATCCCAATACTAAGCTGCTACTATTATGATAATACTGCTAAGAAAATTGAAAAGCAAACTAGATGAATATAAGAGAGGGAGGTGGCTGCATCAGCAAATCTTTGAGTACCTGCTGTGTTCGGGAGAAGCTGTGGAATGTTGGTGCAGTTGTGCGTTAGAGGATCTGGAGTTTGGGGCATTTGGCTACTTAAAAAAGTATGAGAAATTCAGTTTTCTTCAGATGCTTTCAACAGTATACATATAAAGAAAACTAATATATATATATATATATGTGTGTGTGTGTGTGTGTGTGTGTGTGTGTCTGTGTGTGTGTACAGTTTTTTTTAATAAGCTTCTAATTGGCCAGGGCTAGCACAAAAATAAGTCTTTGTAAGACTTTTAGTGTCTTAAGTTTCTTAAAATAACCTGAAAGTATGGATCTGTCTGAGGCAGAATAAAATCATGTAGATCCCATAAATGAAGTAGGGAAGCCCCCATCTTCTGATGTCCTGAGGAAGAAGAACATGGAGGTTATAGGTATAGATGTACTTGCTTTAAAAAATAAACACAAATGATTACATTTCTTTCCCAGCTGAAAAGTTCCTGTTTTTTAGAAAGCAAATTAATATTGTCCTCAAGTGTCCGTTTTAGCTGGAAAGAAATGCAGATAATAGATAGTTCATGGGAGCTTAGGGAAACTTCCCTTTTACTCTGAGGATGTATACTATGAAGTAGTGAGAAAAGTGTGTGTGTGTATTTAATCTTTTCATTTGTATAATTGTGATTATTACCTTCCTTAGCTTAAAATACTGTATATGACTTGTGTTTTGAAGAGTAGCCCACTTCTATTTAGGTAACATGTAAATTACGTGTACTTTTCAGGGAGGGAGCATCTTAATAGACAAATACTGCCTTTGTGTAAATGCTCCCATAATCTTTAAGTTACTGGATCATGACACCCTGAAACACTTGAAAGAACCATGTTCTTAGAAGCCTCTGCTCTGGGTGATCACACTGGCACCTTGAATTTCTTGCTCCTTGTTTGCTCCTTCTATTTTATTGTTGTTGTTGTTGTTATTATTATTATTATTATTATTATTATTATGTTTTTATTTTAATTCCAGTTAGTTAACATATTAGTTTCAGGTATATGATATAGTGGCTCCTTCTGTTTTATTTTATTTTTTTAAGTTTATTTATTGTATTTTGAGAGGGGGGAGGGGCAGAGAGAGAGAATCCCAAGTAGGCTGCATGCTGTCAGTGTTGGAGCCCAGTGCCGGGCTTGAACTCATGAACCGTGAGATCGTGACCTGAGCTGAAACCAAGAGTCGGACACTTAATCACCTGAGCCACCCAGATGCCCCAGTGGCTCCTTCTGTTTTAAAAGCGGTTCCTACTTAAAATTTGCCCTGTAAAGCATCCTCCACTGTCCTCATGTAGCTGTGAAACTGTTGACTTTGCTACATAGTGGTTAGGTTTTGAATCCACATGTACTATTTCCTGTACAGCCATAAATATTTTACACAGATCCAGTGTAGAGCAGTGTGCTCAGCAAATTTCAGCTAAATTTATTACGAACTTATTCGTAAATCCCAAGACTAATTTGTATTGATTTGCTCTGCCACTTTTGTTATAGGCCTTATAGTGCAAATATAGGTTATATAGTGCTATGTTCTTAGAACATTTGGCTACCCTACCTCTGGAAAGTCCTGCAGTTTGTGCTTGCCGTGACTTATTTCACTGGTCCCTGTGCTTTTTGGGGAAGTGCTAGGAGAGGTGTGAGCCCCCAAGAACATGTGTCTCTGAGTTTCTTTTAACTTACCTTCACGTTGTTATTTGAAGAGAGAACATGCAGGAAAGAATCCCAACATTGTCTGCCCTTCATACCAGAACCCTATGTTTCATAGAACAGAACAGGTTCGTATCTTATGTGTTTTTCATTGAGCCAAACTATTTTAGTAATTTACTCATCCCTTGTAGGTAGCGAGACTTGAAGATTTTGAAAAGTAAGAAATTTACCATTTTCTCCCTATGAGATACTATATCCTTGAGCATGTTTTTTTTTTTTTTTCTTTTGTAAGGCAGCTTCAGAGCCCATTGCCCTCCCAAACTTCTCTCTCAAATATTAACAGTATCCTCACCAATGTCGGTGGTCTTTGTTCAGTTTTCCTCTATGAACTGTCTTTATTTGGCCCAGATGACAACCCATTTCTTTTGGTCTCAGCAATGCTGTATCTTCTCTGGTTTCCTTGTGCCTCTCAGGATTCTTGCTGGGGTTCTCTGGCTCCTTGAGGCTGTGACTGTCTATTGGTAGCTCTCAAACAAGCTTTGGCCATTTTGAGTCTGTGTTCAAGTTCATTTCTTCAGCTACACTCAGAGAGTTCCTCTTGAGTCTGTGTCCATGGTGCTGATGGTCCCTGTTCTCACTTGCTATCTGCAGACCTCTCCACTGGTAGGCTCTACCTCCCCAGACACTTGGTCATCCAGAGCCTATCCTCCCGTTTCTTCCCAATGTCAGTGATTCCTTTTGCCTGCTTTCTGGGCTAGAAACTTGAAGAAATCTTAGATGTTTCCCTTTCTCATTATGCTAATCCCTCATTTCTTCGATCTGGTCATTTCTTTGAAGTGCCTATCAGGGTTTTTCCTTTTCCATATCCCTCATGCACATGATGAGGTATCACGATCCATATCCTTGCTACCCTGGTCAGCCTTTCTCCAGTGGTCTCCCACTTAATCACATTATGTCTCCCAGCCCTCTGCACTGCATTGCATGCCACAGCTCAACTAGCTTTTCTGAAGGACTTCTTACCCTGCTGAGTACTTCACAGATCTGCATGGTACCCTGTTGGCATCCTCACTTAATGCCTTGGTCATTCCTATGGTCTTGCTGCTGTTTACAGATACCCACACCAGTAATAGCTCGTAGCATCCCCAGGTGGGTGACTTCCACCAGCATCGGGGGTTCTGACACTGGGAGATGAGTGGGAAGGGTGCAGAGGAAACAGATGGAAAGGTCTACCAAAGCAAGCTTTCCATATTCCGTCATTTTCTTAGGCTTGACCTACAGTTATCCAAAGGAAGCTCCTTTACTTCTCTCTGATGTTGCCTATTTGTAGATTCCAGACTGATGACACTATAGTATTATGGGAACCCGGTAGCTGTTTGTATAAGGAAACATACTAAGATTTGATAATAATTTACTCAAATTTGACTGATGAATCATTGGGGGCTGCTTATACAAATAAATACATATGTTCTCTTTTGTCAGTAATCACTTTGAGAGTTTGCTTTTAATTCTTGATTCTTTTTTGATCAAGAAGGAATAGAGTTTAAAATAGTTGATTAACGGAATTACAATATGAAGAAAACATTACTTATTTTACTAAGTTTGTCTTTTGTTTTTTTTCCCAAGCCTTAATTCCAGATACTCCAGAGATCTTGAATTTGTCTGCTGATTTCTCAACTTCTACGTTACACCTGAAGTGGAATGACAGGGGTTCTATTTTTCCCCGTCACTTAAATGTCATCTGGGAAGTTAAAATTCTGCGTAAAGAAAATACGGAAATCATAAAATTAGTAAGTTTGAATCAAAATAGATATTTTTTCTTGTGACATTAAAGAAACCAAATAATTTTTAAAAGATTTTTAAGGTGGTATCAGTGAACTTTTCTTTACAGTGTTAAGGGAGTAGATCAACTATCCTTTCAGGGTTCATTAAAAACTATATGCTATGACTCAAAAATCACTTAATTATTAAAATGATGTATAACCATTACAGTAAGTTTAGGAAATTAAGGGAGGAATAATGCATGATTCCACCACACAAACACAGTAAACATTTTTCTTTTTCTTTCCAGCTTTTTTCGTGTGCGTGTTTTTACATAAACAAACGTATCCATATAACTTGCTGTTTTATTTTTGTCTAATACTATAAACATAAAAATAAATGTTTTGAAACCTATTTAGTCATAGTAATTGTTGAGAAATTTTGTATAAGCCTGTAAATTTGAATTTATCTGAACCTGAAATAACATTATTACATTTAGTAGTACATGTTTTTTTCTCTATTTTTAAAAATTTTGTTTATGGTTTCCTTATGATCTGCTTTTAGTTTGCTCTTAATCGCAAGGATGATGAGGAATAGCAGTGAACAGTTTTGACAGCTGGTACTTGGTAATCCCCCCTTTTGTTCCTTGATCTCTCTTCCTCCTCAGTGGATTTGAAATGTGCTTAGTTATAGATTTAAGAATTGGAAGACTATCTCATGATTTTACAATTATTTGCCTGAGTGCATAGATAAGATAGACAGTAAGGTAAAAAAAAATAGAATGACTCTGTGCTTTATAGTTACTGTCTTGTTTTTCCTTTCTGACACTCTGTGTATGACATTCCTAAAATGAGAGTCGCCATAACTGTAGGCAACATGTCTCCAGTGCTTCCGGCAGGGCTGACACCTGTAAAACCTCTGCAGGTGTTAATTCCTTGCGTTCCTGACCCTGCGGTAAAAGCTCTGTGTATGTTCTTTGCATCCTCACAGCAGGCCCATGAGGGAGGCACTATGAACATCATCCCCATTTTATAGATGAAGATACAGAGACACAGGAAGACATTAAGTAGTGGAGCCAGGACTCGATCACAGGCAGTTTAGTTCCAGTCTGTGCTCTTTCTTACCCACCACAATTTCTGCTACAAAGTAGATATATTTATTTTTGTGTAAGGAGCCTTCCCTTTCCTTTTCACCAGTGCAGACTGAATGTACATTCAAGACCTAAGTCAAATCCTGCCCCTTATTTTAAAGCCCATCCTAATTATCTCGGCCTAAAATGCTCTCTCTTTTCTTGAATTTCAATGCAATTCTTGTCTGTCAGTCTAATTTGCAAGTAGCTTTGATATAGCTGTTCCATTGTTGTCTTATAACTATTGCTTATCTGAAATTGTATCTTGTGGCTTTTTATCATGACACTTTGTGCTTTGGGTTACCACTTACCCTTCCCCAAACCTCCTTTTTGTCATTTGTGAAGTGGTGCCAGTCTTTGCTTTAGTGAATGATTAGTGTTATCTGTAAAGCTGCTAAACAACTATCCATTGTCAATACTTCCTTTGGGGGCTCCCTGAGGGCTGCTAGAGTTAGAAGGCTGATCTTTGCAGCATAAGTGAAATCAAGCATACATGAACAGAGATGCTATTTTTAAGATCATCTAGCTCATTGCCACAAGATACGAAAGAAGATGGCACTGACAAAGTAGCAATTCCCTACTTTTGGGGATGTGATCTTTGAAGAAAAATCTTTGTATCGAGCAGTAGAGAAAGAGGCAAGAAAAACAGAGATAGAACAAATTAATTTTTAAAAAGTGAAATGTAAGAGGGCAGGTGATCCAGATCTATAGTAAAATGTGACATTTTTGTTTATAATTATATGTTATTAATACCAGCATTTAAAGCATAATTGCTTATAACCTGTCATTTTGTGACAGGTTATATGCCATTATTTTGTGATAGTTTAAGAATCAAGAATACTATACGTTAGTGTTTATTTGGAACTTTACCATTTATGCCCATGGCCTCATATGCAGGCAAGGAAGCATGTGCTGCACAGACCAGGATGCCAGTGACTCCTGGGAGCTACGCAGCACCCTCCCCGCCCCCCCCCCCCCCATATTTCTCTCCCTATAAACAACAATTTTCAATTCTTTTACCTGATTCTTTTATTATGTATTTCCATTTTCCAAATAGCATGCTTATGTTTCTCTTTCTTCATTTTTCTTTTCAGTTTTGAGCAATGTTTTATTTTAACAGTGGGTAATGAGAATTTAGTCCCCTTGCCTTCCCTGGGCACACACACTTGCATGCTTCCGTGCTTGCTGTCTCTTACATTTCCCGTCTTTTTCCAATATCGTTCTCTCATTCTGCTCTAATTTTTGGTAGACTGGCATTCATTGTTTGTATTATGGTTATATAAACACTATCCACAACTGAACCAAGTAGTGTATTATCATTTTCCTTTTTTGGGGGTACAACTTCTTGTCTTGTATTTTTAGTTTTATTTTCATGCTCCATGAATTCATTCCTGAATCCTCTCCAAGTTTTATGAATCTCCTGTTGAAATGTCCACACACACTAGTATCTTACCAGCTATACATTTGTGAATAGCTCTGAGACCTTCTGACTTACTTCTCAACACTTCTTACAGAGGGTTCGCGTTAGATAATGTTTGTACAGCAGGAGTGTGGTAAGTAGCTGAGGACTCTCACGGCCAGAGGTTTCTCAGGAGCTCCAGCAGCCTCCACTCCTACCAGCAGCCCTTGATTAGAAGAGATTAATACCCAGGTATACATGTAACCCATCCAGGGCAAACCTCTGTGTTTCTTTTTGGCACATTTGTTATGAAGCTGCGGTCCAAGAGGTCTCCTGTCATCATTCAGGAGATTCCTTTTACCTTTTTCTTACAATGGATCCTCTTTTTCCTGAACTCTTCCTCTTATTTTCTCATTTTGGTAGAAGCGTATATTCTCATAGTTGTTAGCTATTTATAATTTATAGATACTCTCTGTTACCTACAATGATAGCTTCCAGAGATAGATAGATAGATATAGATAGATATAGATAGATATAGATAAGATAGATATTTTTTTAATTAGTTGCTAACAAAATTTAAAAGACTGTCAGTTCCAAATATTGAGGAGAGGTAGAACAGTTGGAACTTTCATACACTTCTGGTGGGAGTGTAAAATGCTACTTGATAAATTCATTAAGACACATTTCTAAAAATGTCTATTTTGCACTCATTCATGATTACTATTTTAGCTGGGTATACAATTGTAAGTTGGGGAATTATCCTCAAGATTTGAAGACATTGTTCCATTTGTTTCTCATTGTGGATCTGTCTTCCTTTGTTGTGCTAGACCGTCATAGGCTCCTTTCAGTCTCAAACCACATGTCTGTCAATTTGGGAAATTTTCTTATTTTATGTCTTTGATTTCTTCCTCTCTGTTTTCTCTGTTCTTCAGAAATCAGACCTTCTAGATTGGGAAGTAATTTTCTTACTGTTCTTACTTTCTACCTGTTTTTTTTCCTCAATTTTCTGAGCAGTTTTTTCTTAAACTTTATCTTACAGTCTGATTATTGAATTTCTATTAATATATATTTTTTAATGTACAAGATATCCCTTTTCTCTGTTCTTTTTGTTTGTTTAATGGATGCAATATCTCTTCTTACCTCTGAGGACATCAGTTACCTAATATTTTTTCCTTCTGTTCTGTTTCTTCAAGTTGCTTTTTTCTTTATTTTGATCTTTGACCCTCAGAACTTTTTCTTCAATTTCTGGTCATCCTGGTTGCTGCTCATATTTTAAGTGGCTCTTAAAGAAATTTTTTTTAATTTTTAAATCTAATAGGAACTTCTGTTTGCCATCCAGGGTCTTGTTGACTGAGATGTTATTGTAGGTGATTAGGATGGGCCATCTAGTTGGCAGAATCTTAATAGTATTATTTTAGGTGTTCATCTTGACCTGTTCCTATGCTCCAGAAAATTCATTTTGGTTCCTACCAGGTGAGTAGGAACTCTGCCATCAGCCTCCTAATGGCTGAGGAGAAGGCAGGAGCACACCAGCCTTCACAGTGCATAGGTTAACAGTCTTCCTGGTTGTGGTACCATATTCCCCATTCTCCATTCTTTCTGAGGTTCTTCATGCCAGAGATATTTGGTTTTACTTTCCCAGAGCATGAGTCTCCCATCTGCCAAGATGAAGAGGAGTAGTCTTTTGGTAGCACAGAATGTGGGAGGGGATCTGGGTGTGTAACATTATCTTCAGACAACTTTCAAGCAGCTTTCTGTTCTGTGCCTCACCTTCACCTGCATTTCCATAGGAGCCTGGTGCATACAGCCCTTTCCTGAGCCCTTTGGCATTTCCATGGTAGAAGTCAGGTTGTTTCTGCCTTTTCCACTGAAGGCTTCAGGTTCAGCTTTCTCAGGTCTTCTGAGTCCGTTCCCCTTGTCCATCAGCCCTCCACCATCCAGAATTTCACTGGTGGTGTTTCTTCTCCTGTGTTTGCCCTTGTGCATCTATACCTTTTTAAAAAATCCATGCACTTTTGTATTGGAGACATTTCGGAAGGTAATAGAGAGGGAAATGCAATTATTTAAGCTGTTGTCATTGGCTGGAGGTCCCGAGGTCTCTTTTAGTAGATCTTCAATATTTGATTGAAATCCTTCCCATTTTTCTCAATTGAAATTAGTAATTTATATTATTTTATATTACTTATAAGTTGCATATTTAAAAATAAAACTTGAGACATATAACACATAGATACAAATCCAACCTGAAACAATTTTTTGTTGAAATGCTGCTCCTCTCTTTGCTTTTAACTCTTTTTAAGTTATTTATTTTGAGAGAGAGAGGGGCACAAGCATAAGAGGAGCAGAGAGAGGGAGATAGAGGATCCCAAGCAGGCTCCATACTGTCAGTGCAAGGAGCCTGATGTGGGGCTTGACCCCACGAACTGTGAAATCATGATCTGTGCCAAAATCAAGAATCAGACCGAGCCACCCAGGCACTCCTGCCTTTAACTCTTGGAGGTACAGACCCATTAGTTTTCCTCAGTGAAAAATGGAGATCATTTTAGGTAATGGTACATTTGTCTGTGAAATGCATTGAATGTTTTGGAAAAAGGAACATCATGTGTAATAACGCAGTGGAGCCTAAATTTGAAGAAGTAAACAAGTGCACTCATTGTGATGAGCACCAGGTGTTGTATGGACGTGTTGAATCACCAAATTGTACACCTGAAACTAATTTAACACTGGTGACTATACTGGAATGAAAACAAAAGAAGCAAACCTAAATGAATCACGATTATTGATTCTGTAAGTTATTATGCCTTTTCAAAAACTGAGAGGGTTGTACAAAAGGACAAACCTTTATTTAACTTAGTGGTGATTGTGTACAGTCTGTTGTGTCTTTTAATCTGAAAAGAAAGCAGAACCTGTCACTTAGAAATCTCACTTTGTGTTTGTGTTGGTTTTTTAGGTGACCCACAACACAACTGTGAATGGCAAAGATACAGTTCATCACTGGAGTTGGGCCTCAGACATGCCCCTGGAGTGCACCACCCATTCTGTGGCAATTAGATGCTATGTTGACGATCCTCATTTCTCTGGTCGCAAAGAGTGGAGTGACTGGAGCCCACTGAAGAACATTTCTTGTAAGCTTATATGTGAAAAGCTTTCGTTTCAGATGAATTAGATTAATCTTGCTTAAGGTTTAGTTTAAGCTTTAAGTTCTCTGAACGCCACTTAGCGTTATGAGGGTCACCTGAGGATCTTCCAAGTCTCTCTCCCAGAACATTTTGATTCAGAAACTCTGGGGCAGGAGTCAGGAATCTGTATTTTTAGAGACCTTCCTGAGTCATTGGATAAACGTCTAGATTTGAAAGTCACTGTGGTAGGCGTTGAAGGACATTTAAAAATTTTAGGTAGATGTTATTGACGTCAAGTCTATATTTAAAAAAAAAAAAGGCTCCTAGTTTCTTGCCCACAGAGCAGATCCATATGAGCTGCAGAGTTATTGCAGAGAACATGGGGATCTGTAAGTGTACTGAACTCATCTGCACCCTGAATGGAGCTCAGGCAGGTAGAACGTTGGCAGTGGGAGAGAAGGCCTGGAAAATTGTTGCCAACACCTAGGCTGACGTTTATTGTAGATCCACTCTAGCGACAGCGTGGAGGAGTGGACCCGAGGAAGGAAGGACTGGAAGCAGGTAGATGAGTAAGGAGGGTCTTTTGCAGTTCAGCAAAAGACAGTGAAGGTGTAAAGTAGGGCACTTGGGTTTGGAAATGAAAAGGGAGAAAAGTTGTGAACACTGAAGACACAGGATTAAAATTGGTGACTGTGTGTTTGGTAACCAAGAAATAGAACCAAATGTGAGCATTAGTTTGGGCAGCTGAGCAGCTGGTGATGTCTTCCACTGAGGCAGAAAATATGTTAATGAATTCAGTGGGAAAGATAAATTCATTCTTAATATGTTAAGCTTGAGGTACTTATGAAGTGTCTGGGTAGCAGTGTCTCATAGGCAGTGATTAGTAGGAGCTGAAGATCTCTATTTGAGAATCATCAACATACATGCGATTCATATTGTTTACGTCTGGAGGTTAACATGCTCAGGGAAAGAGAAATGGGGACCAGGGATACACATCTTACAAGCTTGACTGTCTAAGGGTAGGATGAAAGAAAAAGAGGCCAGCAAAGCAGACAGTAGCCAGAGGGTTAAGAGTAGCCTGGTAAGAGTAGCCCGGTGGGGTAGAGTGGTGTAGAACCCAAGAGAGAAGGGAGTTTTGAGAAGTTAGAGCTTAGGCAACACACCCGATGCTGTGGATGTCAAAGGGAAGGGGAGACTGAGAAGTGGCTGTTGGACTGAGCAATTTAGGCCAGCAAGACACCTTAGTGGAATGGTCAAGGTAGGACCCACATTGTGGTAGATTAAAGAGTAAGTAGGAAACTAGAGATAATTAAAAAGATTGGACATTTAGGAAAATAAAAACAAAGGTGTGGCTTTAACCAGCAGGGAATTAGGATTAAAGAAAAAGTTCTGTTTAAGATGTAGAATACTTAAACATATATTCAGGCTGATGGAAAGTAAGAAGTCGGCCCTAAATACACAGAACCATTTCAGAGGTATAGAATTATATAATGAGTGACTTTTTCTTGGTGTGGATTTTTTATGTATGGATATAAACGCATTTAATTTGAACCTTTACACTTCTTAAGACATTAACCTGTGACCTTAGCTATTGGCCTATAGTCCCCTGCATTCCCCCACCATCACCCATCATAAGTAGATAAGACATACCTACTTTTATTTTATTTCTTGTGTAGGTCTTGCTCCTTTGAAACCTGGGGGGTCATACCTTGTCTTTGGGCCACCATTATTACAAAACACTTTATAGTATGTTTTGTATACACTGGGCTATTTTATGGTAAAATGCTTCTAAAGTATTTGTGATTCCTTTTGCTCTTTCTAGGGTCTCCTGATTCTCAGACTAAGGTTTTTCCTCAAGACAAAGTGATACTTGTAGGCTCAGATATAACATTTTGTTGTGTGACTCAAGAAAAAGTGTTATCAGCACAGATTGGCCAAACAAATTGTCCCCTTATTCATCTTGATGGGGAAAATGTTGCAATCAAGATCCATAATATTTCAGTTTCTGCAAACAGTGGAACAAATGTGGTTTTCACAACAGAAGATAACATATTTGGGACAGTTATTTTCGCAGGATGTAAGTATATAATACTGAAGAAAGAGTTCCTAGTAGTCTGTTTTGGTCCTCTTTGAAAGCTTTAATGCTGTTTCCAAGTGATGGGGATGGTGCTATTTCTTTCTCTCTTTTTTTAATTCTTTAATAAATTATAGATGAAGGCATCCAAATTTTTGCTTGTTTTAAGATGAGTTCTAATCTTGTATTTATATAACTTGAAGGTTTTGTAAGAAGATTTGCAATATCCAGCCGGTAATTTTTAAATTCTTAGTTAACAGCTGTGTTGAGTCAAGGGTAATTAGTATATAATACTTCTTAATCCTACATTGTTCAGGAATTATCTCATATAACAGTTGACCCTTGAACAAAAAAATAAGTTCGAACTGCATGGGCCTGCTTATACATGAATTTTTTTCAGTAAAAACAGTACAGTACTGTAAATGCATTTTCTCTTATGGTTTTCTTAACATGTTAAATAGCTTACTTTATTGTGAGAATATGATACACAGAATATGTGTTATGTTAATCAATTGTCTGTTATTGGTGAGGCTTCCAGTCAACAGTAAACTAGTAGTTAAGTTTTGGAGGAGTCAAAAGCTATATATAGATTTTTTTTTAAGTTTATTTTTTTA
The DNA here is from genome assembly GCF_024362965.1 of Panthera pardus. NCBI lineage: Eukaryota > Metazoa > Chordata > Mammalia > Carnivora > Felidae > Panthera > Panthera pardus. The sequence continues at coordinate 30,921,741 of NW_026526765.1, read as the reverse complement.
GTAAAAAAATACACCCAACAATGGGGCTTGAATTCATGACCCCCAAGATCAAGAGTCGCATGCTCTTCTCATTGAGCCAGCTGGGTGCTCTTGCATGTAGATTTTTGGGAGGTTCCATGAGAACTTCATGGGAGGTTGGTTCCCCAAACCCTGTGTTTTCAAGGGCCACTCTGTGTCAGTTTCCCACCAAAAACATACCTTTTAAAATTAAAAAGGTAAAACGTCCCACCTAATTAAAACATATCTTTTTAAAATTTAACTTTAGAACATACCTTTTGGAGCACCTGGGTGGCTCAGTCACTTGGTTGAGCATCCGACTCTTGATGTCAACTCAGGTCATGATCTCAAGGTTGTGGGATCAAGCTCCACATCAGGCCTCATGCTCAGCACAGAGCCTGCTTAGGAATCTCTGTCTCTCTCCCCTTCTTGCTGTCTGTCTGTCTCTGTCTACAGTAAGTAAATTTTAAAAAATTTAAAACATACCTTTTAAAACTTACCCCAATTAAAGAAATTGTAATGATTTTACACAAAAATCTTTCAATAGTGTATTGCAGGCTTCTGTGACTTTTAAAGTAATATATTTGAGGAGGAGGAGTAACTGGAGGACATGCATGAGAAGGGCCCCCTCTCCCTGTTTGTGTGTGTAACATATGCTCCGTTATACAGGGGCATCGTTATTAATGTGGTCACTCCTACAGTTCTAAAAGTACAGCATGCTTCCAGAAGTTATTGTGGGAGACTGCCCTATTTATATAGCTTGTGTTGAGTGTCCACAGAGAATTTGCGTTTCGAGCTTTTCTGTCCCCTCTCCCGTGGCAACTGTCCTGTGGCGCACTGATGGCTTTGCCTCCAGCAGTCCTTGCTTCCCTTCCTCCCCTGCAATTCTGAATTCGAGGCGGAGTTTGGGCTAAAGGGTCTCATGAATAAAGTGTGTGGAACGTAGTGAGTGGGTTTTGTGATTTTCTTTTGCTTGTGTGGTGATTTTTCTTAAACTTTTTTTGATTCTCAGCTGTGCTCTAGACCAGCAGCTCTCCACCTTTCTATTCCTTCTGTTGAAACTTAGGAGGAATTATGTCGATTCGCTGATACACTCCCAAGGGAATAACCAGGCTTAGGTGCACTTCTCAGTGATGGCTGGAACCGTGTTCCCTTTTTGTCTTCCCAGAAATGCATTTTGCAGTTCAAGTGAAAGTGAGATTATGTTCAAATTTAAACTTTAGAAATTTCTTTCCTAATGGAATTTTAGGAAATGACTTGCAACATTCCTCATAAATGATCATGGAGCATATAAACTGAGAACCAGTGGTGTATGTAGTGAGGCTACCTGATAAGTGATAACCAAAAAATGAGACAGCCACTTAAAAGTACAAAAGACAAAAATTAAAACTCAGAAGATGAGAATATCCATCAAGTTTTTATTATTTCTAACAGTGTTCTCACCTTCTGTCACATAGTAGGACAAACCTATTTAATTCATATATTAACCTTCATTTGTAGCATTTGGTGGTTGAAATACTATTTGTTAACTCCGGAGCAGTGGTAGAATTTCCCTGCAGAGGGATTTCTTTAGGGACTTAACAGCAAGGGCAGTTTATGGTGTGAGTTAGGGATCAAGAGTCATTATTTTCTTTCCCTCATGGATATCCTGTTAACCGGCCATGTGTTCAAAAGACACATTAAAAACCTACCAGGATTTTTGTTTGAGTTACATTAGATCTATTAATTGAGGAGACCAGTTTAGGAGAATTTTCATTCTTTCTATACTGAGTTATCCAAGCCAGGAACATGGTCTATCTTTCCATATAGTTAGGTCTTCTTTGATTTATATTGGTGATAGAAAGTCTTATGTATCTTCTAATAAATTTATTCCTATGAATTTGGTGTTTGGTGCTAGTAGTAACAGTGGCTTTTTTTCCTTTTAAGTTTATTATTGTGATTGCAAATAAATTTATTATCCAGCAGACAGAAGAATACTTATTTACCAATACTTGTCAGTGTTTGTTCATGAGCTAATTTAGTCTTCTAAGCAAAATAGATCTTATTTTATAAACACTATTTCTTTAGTAATCACTCAGAGTTATTTTCTTTTTTAATTTTTTAATGTTTATTTATATTTGAGAGAGAAAGCACGAGCAGGGGAGGGACAAAGAGACGGAGACAGAATCTGAGACGGGCTCCAGGCTCCAAGCTGTGAGCTGTCAGCACAGAGCCTGACATGGGGCTCGAACCCAGGAGCATTGAGATCATGACCTGATCCAAAGTCGGATGCTTAACTGACTGAGCCATCCAGGCGCCCCTGGAGTTATTTTCATAGATAGTGCCACTTCAGCATTAAACATTGACCTAAATACTAATCTTTCATCATACTTAAAGCATTTTAACATAATACACTGTGACATAGAATTAGAGTGTTTAAATATTTATGTCAATGACAGATTTCATACTTGCTCATTTGAAAACATTCTCGTAAAAAATGGCTTTGTTTTTTAAATTACATTTTCTATTTGCTGGTAATACAGTTGATTTATACCTAGTTTTTACCTAGCGTCAGGTGATTCCTTTATAAGTTAATTTATTTGAGAAGACAGTACCTTACCTTTCAGATCCTCCCCTCATATTTTTTCTACCTCCCATCTTCCCTTCTCCTTCTTTCTGTTTGCTCCTGTTATTTGGATTTTAACTATTTCAACTTAACATATCTGCCAAATACTAAAATAATCAGCATTTTTAGTGTACTCAAAAATTTGGCATGTCATTCTAATAAAATGACTTAAAGTTTGGCCTTAGATTTAAAACAGTTTTCAAAACAAATATGTCAGTTTTAGTCTCACTATCCCATTGTTAGACTTCAGTATAAATACTCATGACTCCTCTTAATATTACCTAAAATATCACTTATGGACATTATTCTATCTCAGGAAGGTATGGGAAATTTGCTAAGTCCTTTTCAGTTACTCACTAGTAGTCTAAGTCTAAGAACTGTTTTTAAAGTTTAGTTTTTAAAAAATAAAATTATTGGGACACCTGGGCGGCTCAGTTGGTTAAGTATGCAGCTCTTGGTTTTGGCTCAGGTAATAATCTCACCATTTGTGGGTTCGAGCCCCACGTTGGGCTCTGTGCTGACAACTCAGAGCTTGGAGCCTGCTTCAGATTTTGTGTCTCCCTCTCGCTCTCTGCCCCTCCCCCACTTGTGCACTTGTTCTCTCTCAAAATAAACATTAAAAAATATTTTACAGATTTTTTCAATAAGTAATTGTTTTTAAAAAATTTAGTGAAATATAGTTTGGATAAATATGACAGAGAACACTAGTTTCTATGTATGCTTGGTTAAGCATGATTACAGAAATACCAATTTCAGGGGCACTTGGGTGGCTCAGTTGGTTGGGCGACTGACTTCAGCTCAGGTCATGATCTCACAGTTTGTGAGTTTGAGCCCCGCATCGGGCTCTGTGCTGACAGCTCGGAGCCTGAAGCCTGCTTCGGATTCTGTGTCTCCCTCTCTCTGCCCTCCCCTGCTCATGCTCATGCTCTGTCTCTGTCTCTCAATAATAAATAAACGTTAAAAAAATTAACAAAAAGAAATACCAATTTCTTTTTTCTTTTTTCTTTTCTTTCTTTCTTTTTTTTTTTTTTTTTTTTTTTGAGAGAGAGAGAAAAAGAGGAGCAGAGGGAGAGAGAGAGAATCTAAACAGACGCAGGGATTGATCCCATGACCCTGGGATCGTGACCTGAGCTGAAATCAAGAGTTGGACGCTCAACCAACCGAGCCACCCAGGTGACCCTGGAAATAACCAATTTGTATAATTAGTGTCCAACGCAGAATTTTCCATTATTACTTTAAAGGTCTGACACACACACACACACACACACACACACACACACATACACACACACACACATTCTTTTTTTTTTCTAGTTTTGTCCCTGCAAAATGAGAGGGAATCATTTCAATAAAGAACAAAAACCAAAGAGCAGTAGTCACTTCTGAATTATAGGAAGATGCAGCATTTCACCAAGAGATACTTTATAAGTAATAATCCTTGCAACTTCTTTAAGAACTTTGAAACTTGTAACACGACCCGACCCGTGTTGACTTTTAATTTGAATTGGAATTTCTTTTCAAATCACAGTTATAAATGATAGATATTGATACTTTTAACCTGTAAATTTTTCTGACTTGTTGGATCCAGGTTCCTCTGAGAGATTTGGTAGATTTTGAGGCGGGTGGGGGGGGGGGGGGGTCGTTGTTGGGGAGCTTCCAAATGAGCTAGTAGTCATTCATCAGCATATTTTAATCCATCATTTCTAATGTAAAATCAACTCCAAAACATGCTACAGAAATTCCTGCATTGTTCCAAAGGTAAAGTGTAAACACAAAGTTATTTTCATTTTTAAAAGAAATTGTACAAAACATAATTAACATTTGTGAAACATGTTTTCAGGGAAATTGTATATCACCTGTAACTACATTTTTCTTCCCATTAGATCCACCTGATATTCCTCAAAAACTGAATTGTGAGACATACGATTTAAAAGAGATTATATGTACTTGGAATCCCGGAAGACCGACAGCACTGGTGGGCCCACGCAATACAAGTTACACTTTATTTGAAAGGTAAAGATCACTGGTGAGGGAAAAATGTCAGACAGTGAGGAGTACGTTGGAGGGGTATTAAGTGACATAGGGAATGCTCTCATTTATGTTATGAGCAAGAAAGAAAATCCAGTATGCTGTATGAAATTGGATATGCATATTACATGCACACAGACTATATTTGCATGCTCTTTTAAAAATCCTGGAAGAACCCTCAAATACGAACAGAGGCTGTTTCTGGGTAGTAGGCTTCTGGCCGATTATTTTCATCTATTTTCTGTATCCTCTACGTTTTCTTCCCAGAGTCTGTAGTAACATCTATAATTAGAGATATAAACGTTTTAAAAAGATTAATTATTAGAAATGTTACCCACTTATTTTTTCCTGCAGTGTTTATCTCTCTTGCCATTTTGAAATTATTTTAATCTTGTTGCTCTCTTAATTCATAGTTTCTCAGGAAAATATGTTAAATTTAAAAGAGTTGAAGCACCAACCAATGAAAGCTACCAGTTATTCTTTCAAATGCGTCCAAATCAAGAAATATATAATTTTACTTTGAATGCTCGCAATCCTCTGGGTCGGTCAGAATCAACTATTTTAGTTAACATAACTGAGAAAGGTAAGCTGCTTCATAAACCAGTGTCTTAAAAATAATTGTAGAAGTGCTGGAGTGTCTTGAGATTAATGAGGAGTGCTTCCAGGGACTACTTTTTACTATTTTCTTTCTAGTTTTATAAATTGTTATAAATTAGTTTTATAAATTTTATAGATTTTATTTGATAATCCTTAAAATGTATAATTACGTTTCACCATTTTATTGAATTCAGACAAAAATTTGAATTAGTCATTTTCACAGAAACTTTAAGTGGTTTTATCTAATAGGTTTTGATTCCTGAAAAATGTTTTGCCCCAGTTTTAAAAGCTTTTTATTTTAATTACAGACTCACAGGTGGTTGCAAAGATATAAATTACAGCCCCGTGACCTCTTCACCCAGCTTTCACCATTTTTGACGTCTTAGTAACTATATAGTATAATTTCCAAATAAGGTAGTTGACACTGGTACACTACTGTAAACCAGGCCAGTGAGCTGGACCGCTGACTTTGCCCAGTTTTCGCAAGTTTCTACGTGCACTTAGAGGTGTGTGTGTGTGTGCGTGCGCGTGCGCACGCGCGCACTTCTGTGCAGTTGGATCCATGTATAGGTTCACAGAACCATCAACACAATCAATATAGAACTGTTCTATCTCCACAAAGGAACTTTTTCTTGTTGCCCCCGTTGGCAAACCCCCTCCCCCACCCCCATCCCTCCCCCACCCCCACCCCCACCCTTCCACCCACCCCTCCACCACCCCTCCACACCTGCTCTTGCATCCCGCTCCCTAGGCAATATCCAATCTGTTATTCCTCTCAGTGCTTTGTTATGTTGAAAATGTTATATAAATGGAATCATACAGTGTATAACCTTTGGAGATTGGCATTTTTTACTAAGGGTAGTATCCTTGAGATCCATCCAGGTTGCTGTATGTATCAGTAAGTAGTTTGTTCCTTTTTATTGCCGATGATTCCGGAATTTTTAGCAGCCCTGTTAATACATAGCTCCAAATAGAACTTAAATATGGTCCATCTTCTTAGCATTCATTCCTGTGGGCATTCTGCTGCATCGGGTCCATACCAGCCTCTGCAGCACAGAATGGTGACATAGAGGCCTTCTCTTAGAGACTCGGTCACTGAGAAAGGCTTAAACCAAATGCCATTAAAAAACAGACTGGCAAGTGATTAGTAGATGACCGTGTTGCCTTGTTTGTAAACATAAGTACACTTCATCAGCTATTCCTTCTCATCATTTTTGTTATTTCCCGGGTTTTCGTAAGGTCCAAACAGCTACATTTTATACTTGAGTGGTGGTTTGTGTGTATTTCCCTGCCCTCTGCCTTTCAACTTTATTTTCCCATGTTGCTCTCCTTCCACTCACATGGCACGCGCACTGTCATCAGCATCACTGCGCCTTTGTTCTTGCTCAGAGCCCAAACTGAAATGCTTTTCTGCATCCGTTCTGCCATTTTGCTCAGATTCTCCCTTCAAAGCTCCTCTTAAGACCCATCTTCACTCTAAGACTTTCCCTACCACACCGACGTCTAAACTCCGGTAGCTGTTAATATCTCTGCCACACATTTCAAACTCAGCATATGTACTCTTGTTACTTTTCTTTTTGTTTGTCAGTCCCCCAGTAAGTTAGAGGTTCCTTAAAGGTAGAGATTATGCTCCTACGACCTTGTAGTATTCCTGATGGCAGTATAGGAACCTTGAGTGTGGTTGGTCCATGAAAACTGTGGGCATGATATCAGCAGTAAAAGTGAGCTTTTGTGTTCCATGGATACTGAGTGGAATATTGTTGATCAGTACTAATGATACCTCTTTCGTTTTTCGGGGTTTTTTGATTGTCATTTGTCATGTTAGAAAAGAGCTTTTAGGATGATCTCTACAAATTGTATTTACAGTTTATCCTCGTATTCCTACTTCAATCAAAGTGAAGGATATTAATTCAACAGCTGTTATACTTTCCTGGCATTTACCGGGCAACTTTGCAAAGATTAAACTTTTATGTCAAATTGAAATTAACAAAACGAACTCAGTACAAGAATTGGTGAGTAAGATTCTTCTGTAGACTTGCTTTGAGGTTACTTTAGATAAAATACTTAGTTTTCAAAAAGAATTGAGTAAATTGAGGGGCGCCTGGATGGCTCTGTCAGTTAGGCGTCCACTTTTGATCTTAGGTCAGGTCATGATCTCACGGTTCATGGGATCAAGCTCTGCATTGGGCTCTGCACTGACAGCATGGGGCCTGCTTGAGATTCTCTCTCCCCCTGCCCCTCTGCCCCTCTCTTTCTCTCTTTATCTTTGAGAGAGTCTCAAAATAAATAAATAAAGAATTGTGTAAATTGATATGCATAGGCTCTCAGGTTATTTATTATAGAGATTTACTAAGAACTAAGGCACCATACATCAATGTAATAACGGCTTTTTATTTAGTACTTGAACACAGTTATAATACTGGATATTATTAGAACATGAGTTGCACTTTTATTAGGTTGTTTCCAGGTCTCGTATAGCATCTTGCACATAGCTAGCGCCCAGTAAATTTGTGAATGAATGAGTAGTTTTTTGCCATAGCCGCCAGCATGAATTAATGGACTAATAATAAGCACCAGAGAGAAGGTTTCAGACTGCCAAGTGCAGCAGTAGGAACAAGTGAGTAAGTGAGAGCATGACTTTTTAACACCGTTTAGATACTTAAGGTTGACTTTTATACTGTACCATCTTGTAATTTGTGCTAAGTCCCAAATAAAAGAGACTGTAATGAAAATATTCATTGGAAGCTTATTGATGGTTGCTACAAAACTCAGATGCCAAAATATAACCCCAGAAGCTTTGTAATTGGGAGTTCAGAGGACTTCCTGAGGCGTGCACATCCCCAAATTTGTTTAAACTGTTTCATTTTTTATGTAATTTAAATAAGAATTTGTTGAATATTCCGCATGTTTAACACCAAACTAGAGGTTCTAAGTGCTGTATTAAAAAATGCACAAGACGATGCCTGCCTCGAAGCTTCCAGATATACCTGACTAATGTACTTAAATCCTCAAGGTCATCTCAGATTAGTAAATCTGAGGCTTACCATATATTAAGGCTTACTGTATTACCATTAGCCATTGACCGACGATCAAAATTTATATCATCTTTGCTGCATAATTTAATTGATCATTATTACTTAGATCCAGTATTTGGATTAAAATGACACCGAAGTTGTTTGGTTGTTGTTGCAGAACATAATTTTACCGATTTGGTAGTTACGTAAAAATTAAAATGTTTTGGTGGCTGAACTAACTTTAGTGCTGTAAAGGCAAACTCAGGTGGACATTTAGTCAATTTATGTTACAAATTTGGGCAGCTTTCTTATCAAAAAAAAGTATGTGTGTATAAATGTGTGTTTTTAAACACATGACATTACTTATACATACATTTGCATATTTATTTGCTCTCTAATAGCGGAATATCACGATCAGAGGAGTAGAAAATTCAAGTTATCTTGTAGCTGTGGACCAGTTAAACCCATATACTGTATATACTTTCCGGATTCGCTGTTCTGCTGAAACTTTCTGGAAATGGAGCAAATGGAGCAATGAAAAAAAATATTTAACCACAGAAGCCAGTAAGTTAACTAAATGATTTATGGCTAAATATCACTAGGGATCCTGAAATTTTACAACTGTTTTTTTTTTTTAATGTCACCAAATGAGTAAAAGGAGAACACTTGAATTGTGTAATTGTATAGTATCTGCTCGTAAAATGTCATCCAGACATTTTAAATGGTGGCTCTAAGGTTTGGGATAGTGTGGACAGTTACTTGGCCCGTGTTGTGTGGGAAACTCTAGGTCTGTCTGCCGGATGATTGCAGCTGTCCTAAAATGGTGCAGAGGAAACAGACTGGAAACTGTGCTAAGATTACGGGGTGATTTTGCTCATAGTCTTTTCCTCCTTTTCCTAGAATTTTAATTCTGTTTTAATTCTGTTCAGTTCTGTTTGCTGAAGACAATTCTTGGTAAAGAGAATTTGTTGGAATTTTTATTTGCGACTTAGGCCTGAGAAATGGATGGGGCCACGGGTCTTGAACTACTCTTTCTGCAGTACACCAAATAGGTCAGAATAGGTGCAAAATTAGTTGACTGGTTTTCTGAGTATGATAATTTCCAAAGACAGAAGGAGATTCTATCCTTGACTAATCACATGTCAGCTTTGAAAATCAAAAACAAAAAACTTAAAAATAGGTATAATTTTCAGGAGTCATTCAGTAAAAGATAGCAAAAGCTTTATTTAAACTAGATAACTTGGGGGGGGGGGTGGTGTAAAACTTCTTCCAAAAATTTAATGAACAGTAAAACACAAACTGATAGGTATTGATCCAGACTTTGCCTCTCCACAGGAAGGAAGGTTAGAAAGATGAGAGGGGCTTTGCAATATTGTGTCCGGGTGGTTTGGATCATCAAAATGGAATCCCATGCATGAATCCAGAGACGGAGAGTGTTAGTTATTCATTGCTGCCTGACAAATTACCCTAAAATTCAGGGGCTTAAAACAGTAAACATTTATTCTCTCACGATGAGTTTAGGTCAGAAACTCAGAAGCAGCTTAGTTGAGTATCTCTGGCTTCGAGTCTCTTGTGAGGCCACAGTGTGGACGTGGGTGGGGGCTGCAGGCTTGCCTAGGACTAGAGAATCTGCTTGAAAGATGGCTCGCTCAGTGGCTGGTCCTCACCACACAGACCTCTCCGTAGTGCTGCTGAGTGGCCTCATAACATGGCAGCTAGCTCCCCCCAGACTTAATGAGGAGAGAGAGACCATGGCGCCTCCATGATGCCTTCTGTGACCTCGCCTCAGAAGGGAGGAGCCATCATGTCTGTTGCACTCTGTGTCACACAGGCTGATGCTGATACAGTGTAGGAGTGGACCACACAGGCAGGCATATCAGGAGGCGTGACCAATGTCATTGGTCATTTGTAGACTGGCTACCACAGGAGCCTTTGCCTTCGGTTGACGAGCTGCTGTTGCCAAGAGGAAACACTTGATTCACACCTCATTAAGATGACAGCATTAATTCACTTAACAAATACTTACTGAGTACCTGCCATGTGTCAGGGACTGTTCTAGTCACCAGGGATATAGCAGTGGATGAAACAGTCTCTGCCCATGGAGTTTATAGGCTAGAGGATTAGAAGTAAAATTTTAAAAATAGTATGTTGGGAGAAAAATAAAGCTGAGAAAGGGGACTAGGGAAAGAAAGTGACAGGGGAAGGAGGGGTTGCAGTCTTAAATAGGGTAGCTGGAAAAGACCTCACTATTAAGGTAACATTGGAGCTGAGATCTAGAGCAGGCGAGGTAGCAAGCTACACGGGGAGCCAGGGCAGGAGAGCTTCCGCACACAGGAAGAGAGGTCACAGAGAGCTCAGGAAGCCTGAGGCAGGTGTCCTCAACACGTTGGAGGAGCGGGACACCAGGAAGCCCGTGCTCGGCCAGAGCCCACCTGAGCAGGAGGAGGTGGGAAGATGTGAGCCAGAGCAGCACGAGCCTCAGGTAGGGCCTGAAGGGTGATTTTAATCCACTCGAAGGGGCCTTATGTCTTGCAGACGTTGAGAGCTCGGCTGTTTCATCCCTTCACTTCTAAGTGGAAGCCACTGAACTGCTTCACATTTTTATGGAGAATTCCAAAAACCTAGAAAAGAATCTCAAGCGCCACTGTCTCAATTATCGGTAGTCTCAACTGACATGCCGTACATGTCTTCGAATGCTAACTTTTAAATCTCTTTCCTAGTTCCTTCAAAGGGACCAGATACTTGGAGAGAGTGGAGTTCTGATGGAAAAAACTTAATAATCTATTGGAAGGTAATTGTCTAATTTTTTTTCCTTAGATATTTAAATGATTATATTATGCTAAACTTGCGTGTGGTACTTGGGTTCTCCGGGAGACTGGATTTCCCAGACTGGCTCTTTGCAGCACTGCTGAGAATCTAACCTGGTACTAAACCCCCCCAGACCCCTCATCACTACTGAATCACCACGGCCAGTGTGGTGAGGGTCTTCTCTGTCGGATCGGGGTGTTCTTTACTTTGATTTCATGAGGACTGGAAAGGACCTGAGGATTTCGTGAATTCCATCCACGTCTGTCACTTCAGCCAGAAACACCTCAAGAAGCCACAAGTTAGAATCTCAGTTGTGTTGGTGTTACGTTTTTTATCTTGAACACATAGGAAACTTTTTACATATTTCGTGTGTACTTTGTTTCCCTTAAGTAAATTGCATTATTATATGCCACTTAAAATTTTTGCATTTGGGTGGAAAATTAAGCTGTAAAGTTTTGTAAAAATTTTAGATACAGTGTAAATTGCATTATGTTTCCACAGTTTTTCTTTACTAGAGCAACCGTTTTTGTTGCTATACATACTCTTTATCTGATTTGCAGACATCAAAAACCATTGTTTTCCACATCAGATATTATAAGAACAGTCATAATTGGATTTCTTTAAATAGGGAATTCTGTTGTTGAAAGTAAAACTGTTTTTGCAAAAATTTGATGTCAGTACAACTTTGAGTGAAGTAAGTCTTTGTGCAAGTTCACTCTAAGTTCTGTTGCTTTGTGGTGGGCTGTATATGACCCCTCTTACTCATTTTTTAAATGTTTATTTATTTTTGAGAGAGAGAAGGGGAAGGGAGAGAGAGGATCCCAAACAGGCTCCCCACTGTCAGTGCAGAGCCAGACACAGGGCTTGATCTCCTGAACTGTGAGATCATGACCTGAGCCAAAATCAAGAGTTGGACGCTTACCCGACTGAGCCGCCCAGGTGCCCCCCCTCCCTTACTCTTGATTAGAAAATCCACTGGCTACCCAACAACTGTCTGTCACATTTCATGATAACATAGTAACGATGATACAGTCACTTCAGTATATCACTTCTCAGCCTTTTGCCTAAGATCAAGTGTCGTATCTGTTCTTAACAGTTTAGTATCCGATATGTCCTCTATCTGAGAACAATATAACACATGGATTTTTGGAATCAGAAGACACAATAGGAGCTTGCTCTGTCCATTTCACACATCAGCCTGGTACTGCAGAACCGTTACTTCAGGTATAGAGAAAATCTGTAATGTTGTTCAAACTAGACAAATGCTTAACCGAAGCTTAAAAATACTGAAGTGATTGTAACTTTGGTGACTAGGTTGATGGTTCTGCCATTTGTCAAGGACGAGCATATTTGGGTGGAAAATTAAGTTGTTTGGGGTTGAATTTTTTAAATCTGCTTTTAAAAATCTGTGCCAGCGGGATATCCAAGTAGAGTCTAATAGGTGGTGGTTTGATGTAAGGCTCTGGAGTTCGGGGCAGAAGTCGGAGCTAAGACACAGCTTTGAGTAGCATGTAACTGGGATCACTCAGGGAGAGCATGCAGGGTGCAGAGAGGCCAAGGATGGACCCCTACGTGAAAAGAGCATAAAAGGACCAGCAAAGGAAGAGGATCCAGCAGAGGAGAGTGGGAAGGGTAGATGGGCAGGAAGACCAGATGAAAATAATATAGCAGAAGCCGAGGGAGGGGGTTTTGTGAAAGAGTGAGCAGTCAGCATCATCTGATGAAGCCCACAAATCTTGGGATGATAATGGGTACGGTAGAACAGGTCATCGGAGAGTCACTGGGGACCTGTTGTGGAGCAGTGTTTTCAGCAGAGTTGTTTCTGTTTTTAATGAGAGAGATAGAGAGACATAGTCTAAGTGGGGGGGAGGGCACAGAGAGAGGAGAGCGAGAATCCTAGGCAGGTTCCGTGCTGTCAGCACAGAGCTTGACGTTGGGCTTGAACTCACAAAAGCGCGAGATCATGACCTGAGCCAAGATCAAGGGTTGGACGCTTAACTGACTGAGCCACCCAGGCGCCCCTTCAGCAGAACATTGATACCAAGGTCTGTCTGGATTAGAGGCTTCCATGCGTCATCATATAAATTGGAGCAGTGGTTTTGAAAAGCAGTTTAGCTCCATAAATAAAGAAGTTTGAATGTTTCCTCATGCCCAGTAAGTCTACTTTAGAAATCCACACTAAAGAATTAATCCTAACTATGAAAATGAAAAGTGGCACTGAAAGGTGCACCAAGTATTATCTTAGTATTGTGAAAAATTGGAAACTACTTAAATTTCATTTATTTAAGGAATATTCGGGTCAGCTAGTAAAAATACTACATAAAATATAAAGCCGTTAAAGTGTGTATATTATAGACAAGTATATTATAGAAAGGCAAAAAAAGATAAATTGTATAGAATGATTAAAACAATGTTAAAAAATATACATCTTAGAAAAACAACTTGAAGAAGGTATCAAAATGCAAAAGTATTTAAGAGATAGACATGGGAACATTTTATAGTTTTGTTTTTTTTTTTTTACTTTTGTATAATTTCCAAATTTTCTGGTGATGAGCATGTACTGGTTTGATAAAACAGTAAATATTTTTTAAAAACTGTGATGCCACAGGGGCGCCTGGGTGGCTCAGTCGGTTAAGCGTCCAACTTCAGTTCAGGTCATGATCTCACGGTTTGTGAGTTTGAGCCCCGCGTCGGGCTCTGTGCTGACAGCTTGGAGCCTGGAGCCTGCTTCAGATGCTGTGTCTCCCTCTCTCTGCCCCTCCCCAGCTTTCACTCTCTCTCTCAAAAATAAACATTAAATTTTTTTTTTTTTACATAAAACTATGATGTAGTAACTTTTTTAGGTTTTGTTTATTTATCTCTACACGCACAACCCTGAGGTCAGGAGTCACATGCTCCACTGACTGAGCCAGCCAGGGGTCCCTCATGCCATAATTTTTTACGTTTTGCTGGGTAGAGCAGTCATTCTTACTACTTTTTTTGTTTGTGTCTGAAAAATGAGGCTAAATGCTGTTTTGTATTTACTTAATTTTTAAATTTCTGTGTGTTCTTACTGCTTACGGTAAGTATAGTTTTTCTTCAGTATCACCTTCCTGATTTATCCTGGTCTCGTGCCTTTTAAATCTGTGTTTTATACTGTTAACAGCTTCATCTATTCCACTGTTACCTTGTTGTGATTAATGCAGTACCTGGTTTAGACTTGATGGATGGGCGTGCCTCATCACATAGCCATTTTTTGCAGGTTTCTTGACAGAATTTATTTTTCTGTTTTTCATAGCCTTTGCCCATTAACGAAGCTAATGGGAAAATCCTTTCCTATAATGTGTCATGTTCACTAGATGAGGAGACACAGTCCCTTTCTGAGATCCCTGATCCTCAACATAAGGCAGAACTACAACTTGATAAAAACGACTACATCATCAGCGTGGTGGCAAAAAATTCTGTTGGTTCATCGCCACCTTCTAAAATAGCTAGTATGGAAATTCCAAACGGTGAGTACTTAAGATAACATAGTACATAAGAACAGGGAATTAGAGTGAAGCATCCTAAAGGTGTTTGCTCTCATAATGTCAGCTTTCTTCTCCTGTCCCCTGTTGCTGCTGATGCAAAAGGAGGAACAAGCAGATTAATGTCCCGAATTCATTGAGAGACAGCAGTCATCAGTCATTAGTGTTGACTCCAAACATCTACTGATGGATAAAATAATTACTCTACCCAGTTACTTTAGTGCATAAGGTTGGAGAGTTATGGTGGTAGATTACTCTTCATAGGAAATGTTTCAACTACTTACTCAAGTACCGTTTTCATTTCTCTCTCCAAGACCATGAGAGCTGATGCTGTATTAGCTAGGCTATTTTGCACACTGCCAGGACAAAATTTTTATTTTAAGTGGCCATTTTGTTGGTAATATCTTACCAACAAATGTCTTTATTGTAATATTATAATATATATTATCAATATCAGCTTGAAAAAGTAACTGGGGCAGTTTTGAAATTAACTTAGTGCCTTTTTTTTTTTTTTTTAAGTTTATTTATTTATTTATTTAATGTTTATTTATTTTGAGACAGGGAGAGACAGAGCATGAATGGGGGAGGGTCAGAGAGAGAGTAAGACACAGAATCTGAAACAGGCTCCAGGCTTTGAGCTGTGAGCACAGAGCCCGACGCGGGGCTCGAACTCACGGACCGTGAGATCATGACCTGAGCCGAAGTCGGACGCTTAACTGACTGAGCCACCCAGGTGCCCCTAAAGTTTATTTTTTGAGAGCAAGAAAGAGAGGGCAGAGGGGCAGAGAGAGGGGAAGAGGGAGAGTCCCAAGTGGGCTCCACATTGTTAGTGCAGAGTCTGACATGGGGCTCGATCTTGCAAACCATGAGGTTGTGACCTGAGCCAAAATCAAGAGGATGCTTAACGGACTGAGCCACCCAGACTCCCCTGCCTTTCTTTAAATACTATGGATTCCCAATGATGTGTCCATTCTTTCTTGGCCGCCTTGATAGCTCTAGACTTGTGAATTTTAAATAGCCACTTCTGCCTCTTTTCCCGGCTGATTCCTCTTTGAGGTCATTCCCTGCTCCCCCACTTTGCTGTCCTGCCTCAATATGGGGTCTCCTATCTGTGCCCACCCACTCCTAAAGGAAGAAAAGTTGGTCCAGTTGGGGTCCTCTGAGTATCTTTTCAACTCTTGATTGAGGCAGTTTCTTACTGCCTGTAACTTAGCTGGTTCTTTGCTTTGTTTCAGTCGACAATTCAGGGGAATTAGGAAGGACTAGGGGAGGCGCCATACATTTCAGAGACACGCAACACAGAGCCCAGGAAGCAGCACACGCCAGAAAGAGAGGTCTCCAGGTAGCAGTGTGAGCACAAAAAGGAAAGGAAAGAGAGACACACAGAAGAGAACACCAACACTTCTGATGTAGAGTCTGTATTTCATTGCCTTATCATGATAAGCAATAGCTGTGTTGTCTTTTAATTTAAGAACTATATTCCTGCCTTTTCCCTGTGTCCTTCGGAAGGTGGCAGTTTATGGAACTAACAGTGGTCTAGCATCAGCACCTAGAGAGTTAAGAAGAAATCAGTGTGCCTTGAGGATTTCCCAAGATGGCGGCCTTGGGCCTCAGAGCAAGTTTACACTGTGGGGTTTTAGTCACATTGGGCCCAAACATGTTAAATCCAAAGTCTTCTGAATTCTAAACCAAATTGCTATCTTTTGTTAGGTAGTAATTGCCTTATGAGCACAATTTTTTTTTTCCCCAGAAAGCCTTTCTTTGACTTTTTTACTAAACCCTTGAATATAAATCAGTTACAGAAATTATGTCTATTCTCCCATTACTGTGGGAAATTTCGGCCTAACCTACCCAATCCTCACCCCCAACCTTGGGCCTTCCTTATCCCTGGGCCGGGATCTGGCAGGATGGGGAAATAGAACCTCAGCACGGCCCCCTTCCCACCAACCTCTGCATCTCACCCCTCCCTCTGCCCACTCTGGCTGTTCCATCCCACAGCTCTTGATCCCACTGCATTTTAGCAGATTCCCCATTCTTCACACCTTCTCCAGAAACCCCTGCAGCCCCCCGGCGCCCTGACTCCCACCATGGGCCTGAAAGGAAGAGCAGGTCTGCTCCATCCACTCATTCACCGCGTGTCACTGTGCTCCTGCTCTGTGTGCCCCGGGCTGGGGTTGCGGGCACACGCCTCCGCCTGCTGGCATGGGGCTCATGTCCGTAGTGGACGAGGAGAGGAGAGGTTAGGACTGTCCACTCGTGCTCTGCACCTGCCTCCGGCATGCCTGCCCCCTGCCTTGCTGCACCTGTCTAGTGCCCTCATGCCCTCAGTCCCATCCCTCCTGTTGCTGACCTTCACATCCCAGCCCTGCTGCGTCACCGTCTATCCTGGGTGCTCTTTATTACTTTCTCCAGCTTCTGAGTTTATCTGTATATACCGGTAATTACTGTTCTACAACAGAAATAACAGAGCGACATTTCTAAACTTTGCTAGAGATTTATCTAGTTTGAGCACTATTTTAAAATTTCTCTACAGTGAAGTAATTTTTCTAACTCCTGCCCGTTTTCATGAGATATACCATATGTTATTGTTTTTAATACAAGTAAAACATACTTCTTTCTTGTTGAAGATGATCTCAAAGTAGAGCAGGCTGTCGGGATGGGAAATGGAATTCTCCTCACGTGGAATTACGATCCCAGCATGACTTGTGACTATGTTATTAAGTGGTGTAACTCCTCTCGGGCCGAGCCCTGCCTCATGGACTGGAAAAAAGTGCCTTCCAACAGCACTGAAGCTGTAATAGAATCTGGTAAGATGAACTCATACCTCTTAATGCAGGTTCTTAAAATATATTTTTAAACGGCAGTATATGGTGTGACTGGGTATAATGAGTGACCACCCACCCCCCCCCCCCCCACCACCACTGTGAATTGGTGTGACTTTTCTGGAAAGTGTTTTGTAGCCATATGTGTGTGAAATGGTTCATATCTTTTGATCTAGTAGTTACTTGTTTGAGAATTTATTCCAAGAAATAATCAGAGTGACATCGGATAACATATAAGAATGTTCACCACAGTAGTATTTATAAACATAAAAATTGAAAACCCAAACAGCAAATAGGAGAATGAGTAAATTACAGTACATCTAGAAAGTGGAATGTTAACGCCAAAGATTGTGTCAAATATGTAACACCATGGACAAATGCTCCTGAAGAAAAAAGACTGGAACCCTAAGTAGTATGGTCTCACTCATCGTGTGCTCAGGGCGCAGGCTGCGGGGTTAGGCAGAGCCGAGAACAAAGGGCTCGCAGCCATCACTGCTGGTGTAGGGCATGGGGGCATCCGTGTGGCAAGGGGCGTGGTGCGTGCATGTTTTGGGGGGCCGTTCCCAGTGACTGTTGACGAGCCGTGAGTCCTACCAGGTGAGCTGCTTTAGATATGAGCAGTCTCAAGTTCAGCCATGAGGGGTGTGTGGTAACCTGCAGGCTAAGCCAGCCCTATCCTTGGTAATTACAGCCCCCTTCCCACTATCATTGTTCCTTCTGAGTGGCTGATGAGTGTTTTGTGCCTCTGCCCTCGGGAATTGTGGAACCTGTAGCTCAGTGGTCGTGGTGCTTCTCGAGGTCATTCCGTTGCCGTGGTTTTCCCTCACATGGGCGCAAGGCTCAGGAGAGCAAGCAGCTGCTGATTCTTATCTCGCAGAGAACCAGGGCTACCTGCCTGTCCTTTTCACTGTCAAATGGTGAAAATGAGTCCCGCCCACTAGATTACTCCAAGTCGGTTGAGATTATTTGCCACTTCTTGAAATATGCAGTGGTTCCCTTCATCCTTTCTTAGAGCATACCTCCCTCATCAGAGTGCCCAGCTCACACCAGCTCCTCCCCCCACGGAGCTGCCTGAGCCTCCCACAGTCCTGGCGCACCCCACCGGAGCTCTCGTCCCTCTTCCAGCCTTCTCGCTTGGGCTTTGAGAATGACCGGGTGGACTAGGGCAGGCTCGGTGGTGTGGAAAGGGGTCTCCTTGGATAGTGTGTGACCTGTAGGGTGACAGGGCCAGCCTCCCGTGCCAAGGCAGGTGAGCAAAGGCCCTGCGGTGTGGTTGAGAGAACAAAGGCTCCGAGAAGTAGGTGGCTTGGCCCAACGTCACAAAACTGGTGTGGGATAGCACCAGGATTCACATTCAGAGCTGTTCCAAGCCTCAGGAGGCCAGGAGTTGTCTCCATTATATATGGTTGCTGGGAGGCACTTCTCTTGTCCCCTTTATGTACTCACTCCACTGTCCTCTCTATCTTATGACCTCAAAACATGGAACCCCACTCGGGCTCTTTTTCTTCTTAAGGCGGTGGAACCCTATAGAATACTGATACACATAATTGTAACATAACGCTGGGTGCATGCAGATTACAATAACCTCAGGTACACCTGTCTCGAAATAAAAAAGTTGCAGAATGATTGTAGAGGTTGATCCATCTCTCCTTTGAGCTTGTAGACCCACTGGTCTTCCTTGGGCATGTAGCTGGAGATCTGGTGCTCTCACCACACCAGAATTTCCCCCCAAGCGGTATCGTCTCCCTAGACCACCACTGGTGAGCTCCTGATTGCCCTTTAAGGCCCTGTTCACATGTCACTTCTTGGTGGATTTTCGTGATATTCTTAAATTCATTTGGTCATTGAAGGTGCCACAGCCTATGATAGACCCCTGTGGTCTAGCACATTGTGTCATGGTTACCCCATTCGTCTGTCCCCCCACCATGCTGCCAGCCTCTCTAGGCCATGGGCCATACTGTGTCCGCCCATTCCCAACATTTCTCACGTTGCATGGTATTGAGGAGGTATTTTAAAAGGGATTTTTTTAACTGAAGTTAAGAAGCTTCTCTTGCATGTCTTGTGAAGTTAATAACTCAAGGGCACTGAATGGTAATGCTACAAAGAGAGGCTGACTCTATGGCCAGGTCCTTCCACCCTGCAGCGTCAAGGGAGGGCGGAAATGTCAGTGTCTGCTTTTGGGAGCAAGGAGGGAGAGAGAACACTGGCCAGGGAAGGGCTTCCAGGGGCTTGATGGGGACCTGCGACTTGCTAGTAAACTGACCCTGGACCAGATCCTGGGGAGAAGTCTTCATTGCTTGATTTTAAGAAACAAAATGCAAGTTTTGATCACTGTTCTTTCCCTTCAAGGTCATGTCATATTATAATACTGTTCATTACAACAGAAGCGAATTTGTTTAATTTTTCTTCGGTCACTTTTCACTTTGTCAGTTTTGAAAATACAGATGTATTGTTTTAGAAGAAGAAAACATCTGTTTAAAATTAGCTTTGGAAATTTCAGAATAAGTTAGCATAAATTGGATATTTCTAAAATAGATGTCCATAGTAATATGTACTTATTAAAGTTAATTGTGTTCACCCTGTAGATCAGTTTCGACCGGGTGTAAGATACAATTTTTTTCTGTATGGGTGCAGAAATCAAGGATATCAGTTACTGCGTTCTATAATCGGATATATAGAAGAATTGGGTAAGTTACGTGGGTAAGATTTCTTAGAGTTCAAGGTAATGTGAAAAAATGGAAATCAATTGCAAGAGTGAATTCTATAAATAGATTAAATGGAGATACTTAGCTCACAGAAGGAAAAATAATTCATTTGATGAATTTAAAATCGTGATTACTCCATCTTCATTTCTCTAATGTTTATATTTCACAATTTCACCATTGAGAAAACCAGATCTTCATTTCGATGTCAAAGATACTTAATTTGCACTTAAACGCGTTTAAAACACCATTAGCTTCGAGACCGTCTGTTGGAGTGACCGCTTACAGACTTGGCCCAGGACGCTTCCCTGGGTGTGTGTGTCCTGGGTTCCACCTGTGTGTCTAGTTATTAGCGTACAAGCTTCACAGGAAAAATACTTGTGATAGAATTTCTGAAATTTTACGACTCAGTAGAGAATAAAGTTCTAAGTCCAAATGCAGTTATTTTTGAGGATAGAAATTTCATGAAATGTTGATGTCTTGCTCCGTATCAGTAAATCCTCCCTTAACTATCCACTTTTTCCCTTTTACAGCTCCAATTGTTGCCCCAAATTTTACTGTCGAGGACACATCTGCAGATTCAATATTAGTAAGATGGGAAGATATTCCTGTGGAAGAGCTTAGAGGCTTTTTAAGAGGATATTTATTTTACTTTGAAAAAGGAGAGAGAGACACATCTAAGATCAGGGGTTTGGAATCAGGTAAGTAAATTACCTGATTGTGAGTATAGCAAGAACAGTACTTCCTAGAAGTTCTCATTAACCACAGGGAAAAAAAAAAAAAAGAAAAGAAAAAGAAATTCTGCTGAGCAACTTAATACTTGTTTCCAAAACTGTCTGAAAAATAGGTAAATGAAAAATGTATGAATATGAGAATTTTAGGATTTTAGTGTGTGATAAAAGACACGTACCACTGTTCATTTAAATTATTCTGCAGCCCTTGGTAATAAGCCCCATAGGACAGGGAGACCATCTCTTTCTAGTCTTGTATGATGCAAAACATAGCATCTTACATAGCATCTGTAATTATAATGAGGAGAAAAGCTCAAGAACCCAAAGAATGGCTCTGGGGCATCTGCTGTTCTGTGACAAAGAGCCACCCGTGCAGTTCACCGGGGCCTTAATGAGCTGGCCAGCTTAACTGACTTGACTGGGGACATGTGTATCCATTAGATCCTAAAAAGTACAGTCAGTCCTCGACAGTTGGTAAGCGTGTGTCCAAAGACCTTAGAGAATTTTCAGATTTACAAATACAGAGATGTTTGCGCAGACCTCTGGCTTCTCCCTAAATTATATTTCTGTTGGGAGTCAGATGATTCCTATTCATAGCCACATAACACAAGCATATCATCTTTTCAGTTTGAGAGCTTTCATTTCCCTTAATGACCTCTCCTCAGAAAGAAACCATTTTAATTATTTAATGCCTGTCCAGCAAGTAGAGAACAACAGTGCTGGATGGAGACGCTGACCAGGCATTAGCTAGGTTACTTCCCAGAGCAGCTGCATTCCATGGGTACCTCCCCCACATCACTGAGGTCTGCATTTCCTGAACCTTCCACTGCCTGTGAACGAGAAAAATCCTAAACACAAAGTTCTACAAACATCCAGAGTCTAGTGAAACTTTTCTTAAATGCTCAGAAATTTTACACTTGGATCAGCTAAAATTCTAGCATATGGACTTCCATTTAGAGGTGGTGGATTCGTCACTGAAAGAAGAAAACAAAGGCAACTGGACAGGCGAGAGTACACCAGCTGTGGATGTTTGGGAGCTGATGGGCGTGGGGCACATGACCTAGAGAAGCGGAGCTCCATGAAATCCAGGTGGACGTTCAGGCTTCAGTGAGAAATAATTTCACTCATTGTAGGGGCCAGGGTTGGAGACAGATGGTTAGGATGGATATGGGCTGAGCAGTGAGGGTGATTGAAAGTCTGCAAGAAGCAGTTAGAACCCCCAAGTCCTGCACCGACTTCATGTGGTGAACATGAGTGCTCTCTCCTCTGCCTGAAGACAAGGGGTTTATTCTTTGGAGAAACTGAGCCAGAGAGCCTCCAGAGAGGGGAACATGACAGGAAGCAGTGTCTGAAGCACCCTGCCTTCTCCTTCCTCTAATAGGAAGCTAATGGGACATCTTCATCTAGGCCTGTTTCCTTGGACGAGATTAGAGGATCTTTCTTTGAAGAAAGTACATGGTTCCTGAGGAATGACACAAAAGGCGCTGATATTGGGGGGCTGTCCCAGTGAAAGGCTGGAAACTGACCTGGTCATTTCCCACCAGTGATGAGCGATGCCCCCCAACCAGTAAGCGCCACCAATTCACAGTGACCTTCCAGAGGCTCACTCTTAACCATGACTAGCAGCCAGGGGTAACCAGATGGTTGAGAAAGATTCTAACATGAGGACAGAAACCGGGAGAAATGAGAGGAAACAGGTTCAGTGTAGGGAAACAAATTTAAAACTATCCTTGTGTGGTTGAGATGCGCTGTATTTATTGAAAGGGCATGATGTTCTAAAAAGGAACAATCAGAAGATAGGTAAGGGTTCATCAAAATTAAAAATGTGATCTAAGAAAATTTTAAAGAATTAAATAGAAGATAGAGGAAAATTGAAAATAGAGAAATTCTTCCCCAAATTAGATGAATGCAGAGGAGAAAACTTTGGAGTAAAACGATTAGGAAGTTGGAGCATCAGAGACATTCACTGTCATGTGAGAGAGAAGAGGGAATAGAAGGAAATTACCAAAGAAGGAGCATAAGACCATTTTCCAGAAGACCAGGCTATATAGAGTAAAAGTACACAGATAAATAGAAAAAAAAAAATCTACACCAAGGTAGATCGTCATGAATTTCCAGAGCACCTGATAGATAAAGAACAAGTCCTAGAAACAGAGAAAAGTGGCTTGTGTGTGAGGCATCAGGAATGAGAGCGGCCTCGGACTTCTCAACAGTATACCAGATGCCAGAAGATAGCACAGCTATGTGATACTGACTGAAAATTCAAGATACTGACTGAAAATTTTTCAACCTAGACGTCTATACTCTGTCAATCTTCCAGCCCGTGTGAGAGCAGAACGAAGGCATTCTCAGACCTGGAGAGCTGCACATCTTTCCTCCCCCATCTTTCCTCAGGGGGCTCTAGAAGAGCCCATCATCCTGAGGAAGCAAGGGGGGCAGGCCCGTCTAGGAGGGTGGGAGCTAGGAAAGCCTCGTGTCTGGAGCAGACACCCTGGGGAGGGGACCCCGGGGGACATAGGGGTTTGGGGGGAGCTGGTCGTGGCCCTGGGATTTTGTTGTTGGGCCACGTGAAAAATTGTGTTGAATATTCACAGGAGGATATGGGAAGAATTAGGAATAGGTACACTAAGCAAATGAGGGCAAAAACACGCAGTTACAACAACAGTAAAACAAGAAAGGAAACATGAGCAGACCAAGCAATTTGTCTTAACAGGAATTCATGTTTCTATGATCCTAGTGATGTACACGCTGGATTTCCCAGACATTTCGATGTGTTTGTGTGAATGACGTGGGATGAGAGGGAGAAGGGGTGTGGAGAACACCAAAGCGTCACCTTCTTTGTAGGACGTGCATACGGAAGGTCAACATCAAATTTATAAATCAAAATCAAATCAGATTTGTAAATCAAAGCACTGCCAGTCTGAGGGTTTTTTTTTTCAAAATACGGAAGTAAATCCGCAAAGAGGCAGATTGTGTGGTGATTGTCGGTGGCAGGGGAAGGTGCTGGCAGGGAGCTGCTACTTTTTGGCCGTTAGCCATTTAGCACAGTTCGGTTTTGCAAACTGTTGTCTTCCGGTATTTTGATTCAAACCTGAAAATAATGGTTTAGACAGTTCTTCATACTTCTTTTGAAATGATTCAAGGCTTCCTCGCCAGTGACTCGTCCGGCAACCCTGGTGCGCTGCCTCTACCCCGGGTGGTTTGGAGCAAGTGCTCTAGCGAGGCGGGCTCTCCTCCCTCGAGCCTCTCTCTCAGCTCAGGCAGGACCAGCCCCAGGCACCGCGTCCCCCTCCCCAGCAAGTTGCGGTTGTGGTGTGTTCTCATGTCCTTAGGAAGAGAAGAGACTTCTCTTGTTTGTCGGCTATACGCTGGGATTGTCCTAGGGAATGTATGGCAACTTCACTTCCACGGGCAGAGAAACTCAAGCTCAGAGTGGTTTACCTAACAGGTCCAGATTCTACGACTACTAACTGGCAGAACTTAGCTGATTCCGCAGGCCTTGGTCCTCCCGGTGACCAGCAACCAGTCACTTGAAAGGGATGTGGGTAGAACAAGACACGAATGACCAGGTGTTTAAAATGGTGTAGAGATCAGGAATAATAATCTTCGCTTTAAAAATAGGTCGTTCTGACATAAAGGTTAAGAATATTACCGACCTCTCCCAGAAGACACTGAGAATTGCCGATCTTCAGGGTAAAACGAGTTACCATCTGGTCCTGCGAGCCTATACAGATGGTGGAATGGGCCCAGAGAAGAGCATGTTTGTGGTGACAAAGGAAAATTGTAAGTTAATTGCTGCTGTTGAGATGCTTTCCACACTTGAGTGCATAACGTTTCTAGCAAGTTTTGTCGCTGTAGGAACCCTCTTCTAAAAAATTTCACGTGTTGCGTGTTTAAAGTGGGTGGCCAGCAGTGTTAAGAGGCCATGGGGATGGCTTCATATTTATTCTTGTCAGTTATCTGGAGCTGTTTCCTCGTGAGTACCTAAGAAATTAAGGAAGTAAGGATACCTCTGAAGTCTGGAGTTCTGAATGCATGTTGAATTCAGATAATGGTGACCCACTTTATCCTTTTTTTCCCTAACTATTCTAAATGTGATTTTTAACATATCTAGAGAAGGGTGAAAGAAATATCCTTAAAAAAAAAGGAAAGCCCAGCATTCACAAATTTGAGATGGGGACTGGGGAAGATAGTTTTGACTGTCCGCGGCAAAGAACTTGAGTCGGGGCACGGAGTGTCCTGTAGCCCTGAGGTGGGCTTCACACACTGAGTAAAGCACCATGAGGATACAGTTCTCAGCCAGGGGTGATTTTGCCTCCTGGGGGATACTTGGCGATGTCTGGTGACATTTTCGGATCCCAGAACTGTAGGGTGCTCCTGGGATCACATGGGTGAAGCCCAGGGATTCTGTGGAACTTCCTAGAGCGTGCATGACAGCCTCCTTGCCCGCCCCACACACAGGGAAGAAGAATCGAATGGTCAGTAGCGCTCAGCTGTGCTCCAAAGAATTTTAAGTATTAGTGTAAACATTATCAAAATGCCTAAAGGTCATATTTGAGTAGTTTTTCAATGTCCCTGGAGCCGTGGAATTTTTTTCCCTTTAAATAATCTATCAACTTAAATGTCTTCTGATAGGAATTTATTCTATACTTCATGCTAAAAATAGTGATGTGAATATATCCAATATTCTCTTTTTAGCTGTGGGATTAATTATTGCCATCCTCATCCCAGTGGCTGTGGCGGTCATTGTGGGAGTGGTAACGAGCATTCTTTGCTATCGGAAACGAGAATGGTAATGGTACCTGCATTTACTCTTGCTGTTGTGTTCTTAAGAGCATGATTGTTTAGTTTATGTGTTAACGGAGAAGTACTTGGCTGCAACTAGTCAGTAAATGTGGATTTAGTCAGAATCAATGTTGGATTTAATAGTAAGCAAGAACATGGCATGTTATTTAAAGGTTTTTAGTCAAGTGAAAGGTAAATTTTTTCTTGCTGTATTTACTAATAATTTTAAGTAAGAGCAGATATACTAAAAAATATTTACAGGCATAAATAGGGCAGTACCTCTATGCAAGATTAATGATTAGGATCCCATTTGTCCTGATGACCTGTTTAGAAACTACCATCATTTATTCATTATTCAACAAATATGAATGACATCTCCCATGTGAAGAGTGAGACAGAGGTGAACTAAATAAGCGTGATCCTTATAGACTTCTATCGTAGTAGGGAAAGGTGGACATTAAACACATAATCATCCAGTAAATGCACGCTTACAAAGTATGAGTGGGTACTAGGAAAGTCACTGGGCATCAGGAGGGGAATAACAGGAACCACGTCACTAGAGATGCCAACCAAGGCTTCCCTATGGGAGTTGCATTTGAGTGGAGTCCCAAAGTGTAAGGAGAGGAGAGAGTTTTCCAGGGAGAGAGAAGAGCTCCTGTGCGGGCCCAGACATTGGAAAGAGCTTGGTCATCTGGAGAAAGTGAGAGGAACTGTGTGTCTGGGTGAAGCTTGAGAGGCAGGAGGTGAGGCGAGGTGGTAAGCTGGGACTCCGTGTGAGAGAGTACATCATGGTCAACTGGCAGGCACTGTCCTGGGCTGGGCTTGGGACAGATGGCTGTGTTCAGGCATAGACAGCCCTCACTGGCATTAAAAATGCCATCATTCATGACAGAGAAGAGAATGTATTCTAATAATCTCAGTTTATACATTAGCATAGTAATAGTTTAGAACTATAGAATACCCTGTTTTGGTAACCATATTTTCATTACCAAAAATCACATTTTAAAAATGACTTTAATACAAAAGATAACATGAGAGAGTTTATTTTTTTTAATTTTTTTTAATGTTTATTTATTTTTGAGACAGAGAGAGAGACAGAGCATGAACGGGGGAGAGTCAGAGAGAGAGGGAGACCCAGAATCCGAAGCAGGCTCCAGGCTCTGAGCGGTCAGCACAGAGCCCGACGCGGGGCTCGAACTCACGGACCGTGAGATCATAACCTGAGCCGAAGTCGGACGCTTAACCGACTGAGCCACCCAGGCGCCCCAACATGAGAGAGTTTACAAGCTAGAACATTTCATACTTAACATTTAACAAAGTTGTTTTGTTTTTTCCTGCAGGAATTTCAAATACTAAACTTCCTTTTAACAGCTATAAATGTAATATGGCACTGAGAAAATACCCTTTATGTTTGCATTTAGTTTTTGCTCAACATTAATAGCCCTTTCCCCTAATAGTCCAGAACCTGTTATGAGCAGTGGAGAACTGCCTGATGCAAATATGTTCCCACAGTAATGGGCCCTATTTAATCTAGTTTGCACTGTGGACGTTTGAGTAGATGAGCAGGTCCTCTGTTTCACTTATGATTTGGGAGTACAGTCACCATTTCAATTCATTGCTTTCTATTTTCAGAAGATGCCTTCGTTCTAAAATAGAAGTACCGCTTGTCTGTTTCAAATAGGAACCTCTCAGTGCATTGTACAGAAAGGTTCATGAATGATCACACGAAAAAGGATCTTGCATTTTTATCTCAGAAGTTCATTAAAGCATCATATAAAATGTCCAAGTAAACCTAGTGATTTACTAACTTATTTGTTGTCTAATTGATCATCTCAATTATTAAATGTACTTAATCATCTTTATTTAAAGGATTAAAGAAACCTTCTACCCTGACATTCCAAATCCAGAAAATTGTAAAGCTTTACAGTTTCAGAAGAGTGTCTGTGAGGTAACCCTTTATTTTCTTACGTTTCTCTTTGAAGTCCTGGCCTCCTCTTTTCAGTCTTTTGTGAAAAGCTTTTAATGTGCAAATATCATTCAATGTCAAATGTATCAAGCGAAAGAGCAGTGCTTTAACATCTGCTGAACTTCTGAAATTATTAATTTTAACTTGTTTTTACCATGCTCTTTTTTCCATTGCTATTAATAGCAGGGAACATATTGATATGTAAAAAAGTAACTTTGTTCTAGCAGGTACTACAGAATAGTAGAGACAAATTTGTATAAACAGCTGTGAAAAAAATCCCTCCAGTAACGCCCCTTTTTGTAGGAAGGGCATTGTGGCAGCTTTTAGTGCTATTCTTAATCATTGTTTCATAATCTATTTCTAGGGAAACAGCGCTCTCAAAACATTAGAAATGAATCCTTGTACCCCAAATAATGTTGAAGTTCTGGAAACTCGATCAGCAGTTCCTAAAATAGAAGATACAGAAATAATTTCTCCCATAGCCGAGCGCCCAGAAGAGAGCTCTGATGCAGAACCCGAGAACCACGTGGTTGTGTCCTATTGTCCGCCAGTCATCGAGGAAGAAATACCGAACCCGGGAGTGGATGAAGCCGGAGGGACCTCACAAGTCATTTACATCGATGTCCAGTCCATGTATCAGCCTCAGGCAAAACCAGAAGAGGAACAAGAGAGCGACCCCGTCGGGGGGGCAGGCTATAAGCCACAAATGCACCTCCCCATCACTTCTACCGTAGAAGACCTGGCTGCAGACGCTGACTTAGATAAAACTGCAGGTTACAGACCTCAGGCCAATGTAAATGCTTGGAACTTAGTATCTCCAGACTCTCCCAGATCCACAGACAGCAACAGTGAAATTGTCTCTTTTGGAAGTCCCTGCTCCATTAACTCCCGACAATTTTTGATTCCTCCTAAAGATGAAGACTCTCCTAAATCGAATGGAGGAGGGTGGTCCTTTACAAACTTCTTCCAGAACAAACCGAATGACTAACAGTGTCACTCTGTCACTTCAGTCTGCCATCTCAGTAAGCTCTCACTGCTGGTGCTGCCGTGCCAGCACGGGGCATCTTGGAGGGATCCTGTGAAGTGTTGTTAGCAAGGTGGACCTCACTGCGCAAGTTACACTCCAAGTGTTAATGTGCTCTTAACGTAGTCTCATGGCCCAAGTAGGGTAACTCAGAAATCCAGACCATGCAACTCAAGTTTCGGAGCTATCTGTGATTAGAGCCAAAGAATCTCTCGTGCTCCACCTTTGGGGAGCACTTCACGGCTAATCCTGTCCGGTCCCACACATGCAAAACAACTCCCACAGCAGCGCGTTCTGTTCTGTCAGTGGTTTTCTCATACGGATACTTTATGGAATTGCAAGCAGATTTACAGGCACAGGAGAAAAATGTCAAAGTAACAGATGATGTTTATTTGCCTGACACTTGCTCCATTTAGATGAAAACCAAGCACAGATTTCAAAATGGTTAACATCATTCTCCTCTATCCACAGCATTTACGAAAAATTAATATGATTTTTAACGTAGCAACAGCTACTTAGTGTTTTGTTTGATAAAGTATACTGATTTCCGTGCCTACTGTATAATGGTTATCAAACAGTTTTCTCAGGGGTACAAACGTTGAAAATGAGCGTGACACTGACCAGCCCAAATGAGAATCGTGTTCTCTTGCTTTGGGAGGGTTTACAAACCTGTCCCTTATTTTGTAGCTTGCATGCTGACTTCCCTTGTTGCAGTTGGTTGCCCTAATACTTAAAATTGAAATTTCTGAGACTGCAGATCTAAGTTTTTCTAAACATCTGTTTTTTTGCGTGTGACACGGTGCCCGTTTTGTAAGCATGAGCAAATTCAGTATTACTGATAAACACAGGATTCCAGGGGTTTCCTGTTTGAGGTGACTACTGGGCAGTCTCGCTGTGTCAGCTATTCTCGTGCAGCCCTGATCGGTGTCACTTTCTCCTGAGAAGGCTGTGCCACGGAGCCCCACGCACCCAGGCGGTGATGACCCAGGACACCTCGTAGCAAACGTTCCTCCTGATCAGGCATTTAGGCAGGTTCTGCCTCTGAAATGATCGTGAGTCCAGACTGTTTGATCCAGTCCTCAAAGTTTTAAATCTAAAACTAAAAAGATAATGCTTCCTGTAGGAACAGTTACTCAAGGGCTATTTTGTATGAACTGTCACAAAGTCAGTTTGAATCCGTGGGCACGCCTGCATTAAGGGCACAGCATTTTCTTTGTGAGCTGCCCGTGATTGTGTGTCTTCTCAGCATCCTCTGCCCCCTTTGGTCTTCATAAGTGATGTCTAGGACGAATGTGGTCAGAATGAAAAACTCAAAAGTGTATCTTCTGTTTCCCTCACGCCCACGTTGTCTTGTGTGTTTTGTCTTTTGACAGTTAAGGCAAAGTACCTGAAAAATGGAAATCTCTGAATACATCAAAATGTGCCTGGTTTTTTCTTTTTTATCATCCGAGGCTCTGTGATGTATTTGCATATAATGGATCAGTTGTCTTTTTTTCTAGCTCCTAATGTTTCTTTTATAAAAACCATGTCATGGAAAAAAGCCACAGGGTGACAAGGAGCAAAATCCATTTGGGTACTCTATGAATCCTAGCTCTAATTGCCAGAGTTCAGCTAAATTCTTGAGCTTCATGTTATATGGACACGTGGGATGAACTAGAACTAATTATACACACACACAGTATATTAAAACCATGTCATAGCTCCTTGGGATTTTCAACAGTGAAAAATCTATCAAGCCAGAGCCATCCCTAACAGTTTTCTCTTCTTCTTTATCTTCTTGGGCTCCTTTCCTCAGCTTACACCCCAGACACTCAGACCTGGGGCTGCCTTCGTTTCCCGCCGTGGCTGGTCATTACCGCGCCCCTGCTGCCCGCAACTCATGCCTCGTTCCCCCCTGAAACCAAATGGATCCTGCACTTCATCTCCTTAGGGTAGCATACGTGTTGGCTAAGGTAGACACTTTTTTGGTGTGAACTACACCACACCGAATGGGAAAAGGCAGGCCAGCAGAAATTGATCTGTGTCATCAGTATATATGCATTATGCATTGCAGCCGTGGCCATGTGGATCCGATGCCCTTTCCAGCCTATACACCGACTCATTTGTTCAGCTGACGGGGAATATCACTGGGCTCTTGAGTCCTTTCACCTTGTCCGAGACTTCAGTACTTTTCCTGCATGAAAAAGGTTCAGAGAGCTGCTCGGCTCTGCTCTCCCCTGCCTCTGGGGTTCCATACACAGTGATCACTAGGTTAATGGGAAGCAGAGTAACACTGTTAGTGTGGGTAGGCTCCTGATAAGTTGCCGTGTGCTTCGGAGTATGTGGTGTAGGTGTCAGGCCAAAGGTTCCTTGCCTTTTGCCACGGAATTGAAGACAGCCAGGCCCACTGTGTAAATCCTAAGTTACTACCTCCCACCCACTCCCAACCCCCCAACCTGGGCATATGGGGGTGGCCTCAACACGGGGAGAGAGAGGGGAGGGGTGGAGAGAGAAGATGCCCTTTGTCACAAATCCAGTTGTTTGTGGCACTGGAGACCCTGGTAAATGTGCACTGTCCATCAATGCTGGGACCATGCTCCAGTGTGAAAAGCAGTTTCGTAGGGGTCCTGCTCTGTCCAGTCATGGTAGCGCCTCTGCCTGGGGCAGGGGAGACTAGAATTGTTCTCTCCAGCCCTTCCTGACTGGGAGAGTAATTGGGAAATCCCTCTTTCCTCAACTGAGGCCTAGTCATTGCTTAGAACATTCTACATACCTGAACTACAGTTACGCCCCACCACGTCTGTTTAATAGTACTGTGTATTAGGACGCATTTTCGTATCTCTTACAAGCCAGTTCACTTAGTAGCCAATTTCAGATCAAGTTTCCCTGGTGAGAAATGGAGATTCTGGTGGTCATTATGGCTGCCTTTCTCTTGTGAGTGGCCCTCCTAGATAAACAACATTTAGCATAAAAATATTCTTAGAAGACGTAGCTAGCATTTTGACATTAGCTAGAGCTTGTACATTATGGACTGTGTGGATTAATCTCCACGTAGAGTTGCAGTCATCAGTGTGTTGAACTGTAGAAGCCTGGATTTGAGATTGTGGCCCTGGGTATCAGGACAGTTGTGTGTTTATGTGCTTAGGTGACAGAGGTGCTCTGTTCTGCAGCTGAGACTCAGAAGCAGCCGTTCGTGGAACAAGTTAAGGGCGGAAGTGTCAGCCTCGTCTTCCATACCAGCATAACCTTCATGGCCCGTGGGTCTGAAGAATTTAGACCCCCAGTACTGTCGCACTCTCAGAAACTGGTGAAAGTCACACTGTTAAAACTTGATGCAACTTGGATTCTTGCTGGAAGTTATTAGTCCTGTAATTCTTAGTGGTTTTCACGTTGTCCACGTTTAGGAACATTACAGCCCTTTCTGTGTTTGAATAACTAGATTTAGGTTAGTGCAAAAAGAATTTGAAATCAATTTTACGGTCTTTTGAAATTGAAGTACTCCCTAACGTTCGACGTGCAGAAAATGTTATCTCAAAGCTTTCTACTGCTCAGGCACATAATCTGATAAGACTTTTTTTTTTTTTTCTATTTACCCTGAAGTAATTTTTACTGTTATCTGTTTCGAACCATTTAAAAATTTGCATATCTTTTATAAAATGTCTTTTTTTTTCTTATTCCTTATCTAAAATTAAGCATCTCAGAAGTCAAATGTGAGATCATTAACTATTTACAAAGACTAGGTACATAGTGGGAGTTCAATGAGTAATTGTTTATCGAGGCCCCTTCCAGAACGTGCAGAATAAGCAGTTTTCCTGAAGGGTGGTATGTATCAGGATCTAGCTTGTGTGGATCTAAGCCTATCGGGTGAAAGATTCAGATCTACTCGCGAAGTAGCTCCAGTTTCAACGAAAACTTGGGAAAGACTCCTGCAAAAGCATCACTGTCTTATTCCTTACATCTTATTCCCTCCCTCATGAGTATTCGTAGTGTCTTTTTATTTGATGGCTACAAAACTTGGGACCTGTTTGTGCCAACCAGCATGTGTTCTAGCGAACCAACACTACACTGATGTGTGAGCTTAACCGATTAATATAAGCACTCACTCATTCTCTGGATAAACTCTTTCTTCAAAGCGTTTATTTTAAACTGGCACTTCCCGCCAAAACAAAATTCCATGGTACCGTGCCCATCCATCTTACTTTTTATATCCAGAAGAAAATTTTTCACAGAAGGAAAAGATTTTCTAAACTTACTGTAAATGCATCTTTTAGATATGACCTTAGAATATCATTGGAAAGCACTTGGTTTAAATTTGCTCCATTTATGTCTTCATGGATTATGTACCAGGGCTATTAATATTTAAACTTATTTCAGTACGGTCGTGAGATTTTTATTTCTTTTCAGTTTGAGCTTTTGTCTATTACATGATCATATTCATGCCAGTTATAATACAAATGAGCTATTTTTAATGCCCATATGGAGGATCAAGGACATTAAGTTCATATGTCAGGCTTTATCGTGTGTGGTAAAATTCCAGGGGATGTGATTTGATCTGGAATATATCCAAATTCTTACAATTGTGATACTGAATTCTGAAAGGTTTCTGTTGCTTTTAATCCTGGGTAGTGCTTATTTCTCCCTCTATTAAGAATGTTCATATTTTGGATTATAAGTGTCTAAGTTATAGACAGAATTCACCTATGTAAGACATAACTGCAACATTTTAATGAAAATTAAAAGTGTTTTAAGAGGGAAAACTTCTGAATGTTTTTATATACAAGTGCCTAGCTGAAGAACCATAGAAACAGGAAGTTCAAAATCTCTTAAATATGGAAACTATACTGATTGAATATTAACCAAATACAAAACAGTAATAACATAGTACTTTTTGATGGCTGTAAGTTAAAAGATGTGGGTGGGGGAAGTGAATATTTAATTGATAAGAAAATTAATTTGTGTTACATAAATCTTCTGAGATTGGGTAGCCAGTCATAATTTTAAAAAGCCCAAATAACTAACACCATAGACCTTATGCTGTCCTTAAGCCAAAAATACTTTGTATACCTGGTTGAATGGCTTATTTAAATGTATTGAAGTTCCTTATACATTTAAAATGTACTTCCCTTCATAATTATTCCATTTTAAAAAGGGGTAACTTTCAATTTCTGAACTTACTATTTCTCCTAAGCATTCCATTATAAGAGCTCAGAAAGATTTCTAGGTGGTATATAAAATTTTCATTGAAACATGGACAAGCTAAACTGTTAGGTTTAACATTAGTATTTTTGTAATTGAGCATAGAAAAAACAATAGTAATTAATGATTTTCATAAGACATTTTTCAAATATTCTGCCCCCAATTTGATTCCAAAACTTTTTGGATGTTTATGGTATACTCATCTATTTAATTTTTTCCTTCCAACATAATGCTTTGGGAAAGTGTGAATATGTTATGAATAGTTGAAGACAACACACAAGACAAAACCCTGTTCGGTTTGTTGTTGTGGAAGGGTGGGTATTCTAAGATACCACGGGCTTTGTTTCTCCTGTTATTTTCTCAGAAAGGAGCGTGGCTTTTTCTTACATACATTTCAATTCAGAGTTGCTTGAAAAAGATTGGCCTGGATAGAAAGACATCCAAAATTTGAGATAGAACCGCCTTAAAAACAGGTCCAAAGGTAAAAGTCACTTAGAAACTTAACTATCCTAAAGGAATGTGTTGCCTTTTCTTCTCTTTCATTAGTTGGCCAGAAGTCAGAGGTCCTCTTCATAACATTAGGAAATTGCCATTTTTTTACTTTCAAAATTGCATTGTAGTGAATTACTGTTTACAAAATACACATACTGTGAACAGATATAACTTTTTGTTTTTTATAAGGTTGTTTGTAGAGTGAGTGTTTTTTTTTTAAGGGTTCTGTGTTAAATATTTTCAGTTTTTAAAATAAATACTAGTAACTGTTTACTAATTTTTGTTTGGTCAGGTGTGTGCAGATGTAGCGGAAAGATAGGGAGAAATCCAATCCAACACTGTTCCTGTATTCATTTCTTAAAATGTCACCACTACAGACTTAAAAACAACAACAAAAAACCCGAGCTATAATTTGTGATAATCTGTACCTAAAATCATACTTAATCATATAAGGAAACATCTAAATACTCATGTAGAGGAAGCAAGCTACAGATTGCAGTATATTTGTGTGATTCAGTCTGATTCACAGAATTCCGAGTTCAAAATGGAATAAAACAACTCCACTTAACAGAGATGACAACTGAAGTATTTTCTGCCTTGTGAAAATGTGGAGATTATGTTGCTGTTAGAATGGAAAATTTGAACATTTTATATCCTCGTATAATTTCAGAATTTAGTTTCCATATCTTTTGGAGAACATGGTTATATCAAGAACATAGAATATAAGTAACCTATTACTAAGACACCTTAAATGTAAAACTAGTATGCTTGGCTGTTAACTCTAAAGATGTTACTTATGTTTGTTTTTAAAACGTGCATGTATTTAACAATTTTATCATAGTATTGTCATGGAAAAGAATAAATATATTTTCTTACAACTTACGCAGACGAATTTGGGCATTACTGTTTTTTTTTTTTTTTCCCCTCCTGTCTTAAGCACTTAGGAAAAATACCTTCTGCTTTAATACTTCTGTTAATTCTGATAAGAATTACACTGGTTTATGAAGCAATAACATAGGGCTATCTATACATTTTTAATATTTTAATACATTGCTATGCCATTGAGATAATCATCTGTATCTTCCACTAAATCTATAATCTATGTACCAGAAATGTTAGCATAAAAATATCCAAAAAGTGGGACTCTAACATTATAAAACAACACTGGTCCTTAAAAGTATGTTTCTAATTTCTTCCCTTTGAAGACCAACATTTCTGGAGCTTCTAGGAATATATCAAAATTAGTTTTATCTCAAGTTACCGAATTTGGAAATCCAGTCGTTGCTTCAGCAAAACCTCAGTAATTTTCAAGTATGAAGTGATCTTGAGAATTTCATAAGGGGGAGAAATTAGTCTTTGGTCCTGTGTAGCCTGTGCTTTACCCAGCGTAACAACTGAAATATGAATGGGCCACAATTTAACCTGAAGAAACTGAACTAATTTTGAATTAGTTGTGAAACACGTGTTAGTGTTTAAGCCCTAGGAGAGCGTGTACATGTGGTCTGTCCTCCAGGGAGATGTCCATGCATAACTTGGTTCCCAGATGGGTGAATTCTTGAGCCAAAATATATAGCCCCATCAACCGTAGGGACTTTGAAAAGGTCAAAAAGAGAGGAACGACGTATTAGGGAAAGAAAAGTAGAGATGTGTGAACTTGTTTTTAATGTATTCAACATCACTAAAAATGTTAGTTTACAAACCCCAGTTCTTTACAAAAGAGCTGTGTAAAAGTTAGTTTTGAATGGCCTATGAAGTTGATCCAGTGCCCTTCCCCTGGAGCGACTGACAGAAAAATTGAATTGAAAGTATTTATTCGGTCTCTAAGAACCAGCGAAGTTGATGTAACTAGAGATGTCTTGAACTAATTTGGGATTAAATTGGAGATGATTTTATCCCAGAGTGATTAGTTTCAGATTAAAGAGACAAGAAAAGCTTTTGAGGAGGATTTTGGTAAAAACTGGGAAGCAGAAATCGGGTTAAAATGAGTGCAACTGAAGTGTCCTGGCTGCTCAAGATTCTCTCTGAACCTTTGAAAGGTGAGAACGAGTCTGAGGTCCCAGCTCAGATGCAAATCTGCTTCCCGGGTGACCCCAGCCAGCTTTATCACTGCTGTGGAAGCAGGCCCTCGCGTCTCCCGCCGCAGACAGCCTTCCAAGGCCAGAGCCCCAGCCGCTGTCTGTCTTCCTATCCCTGCAGGTGCTTGCACACCCCCCCGCCCCCCACTCACCTGGTCCTCAGGGCGGATTCTGATTCGAGAGGCAGGAGGCCCTGAAGAAGCAGAGTGCAAGACACGTGCACCCTCCTAATCCCAGATTGCCCAATTACCAACAGCCAATGGCACACACCCTTCACAAATGAACCTCGAGTCTAATTTTCTGCCGTTGGTGGCTCCTTTCCTCTCCTGTGGCGGTGGACGGGGTTTCCCGTGAGACCAGGCGACGGCTGGCTTGCCTGAGCCGCGCACATCTGGCTCCCAGCTGGTTTCACCACCTGCTACCTGGGCCACCCTGGGGGAATTACCAACCTCTCGATCTCCTCCGCTCTGAACAGTGGGTCTTGATAACCTCTTCTCGCAAAGCTGTCGTGAGGATTCCCATAGTGTATGTGATGCTCCCAACAGAATAGGTGTGAGATTCTTACATGTGACTCTATCCCTCCAGAAGCCTCAGGAACGGCTCTTTGTGACCGGCACCTCAAAGGTGTAAATGCCTTAGACACGGATAAGATGCACCTTAGGCTACGGCCCACAGTTACCCAGAGGGCTGTTTGTTACACGGCAAGAGGCCTGCCAAGATGAACCACGGGGCCTGTTCCCACCTGCTCAGACGCTGGACTCCACCTTTCTTCACCTGG
The DNA here is from genome assembly GCF_024362965.1 of Panthera pardus. Lineage (NCBI taxonomy): Eukaryota > Metazoa > Chordata > Mammalia > Carnivora > Felidae > Panthera > Panthera pardus. The sequence goes on along the minus strand of NW_026526765.1, from coordinate 30,884,636 downwards.
GTGACTGTCTCCGTCCTCACGTCTCAGTTAAAGCATTGCTGGCTCAGGGAGGTCTCTTCCAGTGTCCCAGGACCTCCACCTCTCCACGCACCCCACCTGTCCCTGCACCCCACCTCTGCACGGCACCCCCACCTCTCCCTGCACCCCACCTCTGTGTGGCACCCCCACCCCTCCAGGCAGCCCACCTCTGCACAGCACCCCCACCTCTCCCTGCACCCCCACCCCCTCCGCTCACCGAGCACGGTTCTAACGCTTTCTTCGACACAGAAATTGAGCGTCTCAGTGCTGCATCCACAGAGCACGGCACAGTATCAGACGCACCCCAAGAGCCTGATAAATAGTCCTGAAATAACCGTACCTTGAAAAGCCAATACGTGGCCTACCATGTTTCCAGGATATAAGAACTACGTTATTTTACAGAGAGGTGATCCGCCTGTGGCATAGTCTCCAACCATGGAAAGACAGGGGGTCCTCCCGGAATTGCTGTGCCTCAGACAAGGTGGTGGCCCAAGGCGCTCCTTCTCCGGTGAGCCAGGGAGGGTTTGTTCACCAGAGGTCCTCAAGTATTTGTTGAACGTGGTGACCCTGTGTTCCTCCTCAAGGAAATTTGCTCTTATCCTCATATCTCTTTGACAGCAGTGGATAAAGGATAAATAGCCTTGACTGAAGTGACAACAGGTTCGAGCCCTCCTCCTGCCCACCATCCACCACCACCGCACCTCCTCCCTGTCTGGAAATCGATTTCCTTCTCTCTGGGTTAGGCTCTCTGTATTCTTCCAAGTGACAATTTGCATAACCAGGCGATCCATTTCTGTCCCCACCTCACCTCCCCGAATTGCGCATCTGCTTCTCCAGAAGACAACCCTTATGGCATCTCTCAGACATTTACCTGATGGGTAGGTGAGTCCCGGTAAGTTGCGCAGGCCACACGGGACTGTAGACCCTCACTTTACCTGGGGATAACACGTCTCTTCTCTACATCCAGAACTTTCTTCTCTCAGGTCAGATGACCCCAGAGAGCTGGGCCCGTAGGGTCAGGCTCCTCCAAGCTTACAGGCAACTGCCTTTTCCAGTGGCCTCCCAGCATGATGGGCGAGGACTCTGGTGGGCCTGGCCTGTGTCACGTGTCCGTCCATGGGCTGGTCATGTGGCTGGACAGAAGTTCTGTTCAGAGGTCACTTTTACAAAAACCACACAGAGTCCCCCAAAAAGAAGAGAGGTAGAATTTCGAGTGGCCAAAACAATAAATATTTACTACTGGCTCACTGAAGAAAAACTAGAAAGTAAATGAAAGGAAATGGGAAAGAAATCGCTATCTTCTTATACAGCATTAGCTATTTTTAACACTTTGCCTGTTATCCTCTCGGACATTTTTCCTATGTGGATGTGTATATGTAAATATTTACACATTTTCATATACGTGTATATGCGTGCATATATAAAAGGGTTATATTGTGTATTCTGTTTTCAAACCTCTTTTATTTAACATATTTTGAAAATCTTTTTTCATATCAATAGAATATTCATGTGCATTGTTCTTTCATGGATATGTAACACTAGCGTATGGAAATATTATTTAAATTTCTTATTCCTTAGTCCTTATTGAATTCCTTTAGTCCGTAATTTATTCATACTATTCATATTTTCATTAAATAATGGATGACTTCGAAAGCCAGGCAAAGATGTCTGGCATTGATTTGGCTGGGACTAAAAAACAACACTCAGATTTCACACTAGGAACCATTGGCACATTATACTCAAGCGCTCCCCAACTTTTCTATGCCATAAAATGTAGTCTTTTATACCAACTGACTAATGAAGATTCTGACCTAACGCAGAGTTCTGCTTACACGGTACTTCCTCTAAGGTGACAGGGCTGCCAGCGGGAGCTCGGGAGTGGGGGCTGCTCAGGGCTCATGCAGGGTGGCCGTCGGAAAAGGCAGCTGCCTGGCTCAATTTAGCCAGTCCTCGGGGCACCCACACCAGCAGCTGAACCCCATCCCGGGCCCTCCGTTATTCGTAAGAGTCCCTGGACCCACGGGAAACAGGACTTTCAGGAACTATAAACAGGGATTTTGAAATCTTTTGATACCCTCTGGGAATAGAAGTCCCTTTATCCTAGGAGCCTTTGACTCATTGTCTAGGGACGCGGCAGGCTGTGGCGCATTCTTTACTGAGAGAGCACATGACATGAACGTGTCTTAGGAAAACAAATCTGGTTTCCGGTGAAGCGCTGTGTGGGAGGTAGCACCGCCCGGTAGTCAGGGCTGATGGGGTCTAGCCAGCAGAATTCTAAGATGGCCCCCAAGATGCTCGCCCCTGGTGCACGGGCTGCTACAATCTCACTCCCTGGAGTGTGAATGTGACAGGATGGCACTCCCACGATTAGGTTACCCATCAGTTGACTTGTGTTCATAGAAAGGAAGATTATCCACGATGGGCAGCCGAATCAGGAGCGCTCACAGGAGGGACCGGGTCTTGAAGAAAGTCTCCTGACCGCTTCGAAGGAGCAGGTGGCCGGTGAGTGTGCCAGACGAGACCACAGCCCTGGGGGACACTTGGATCTGAGGAGCTGGGTCTTCTCTGTCCTTCGTAGGCTCACCCGTGTCTCATCCAGGGGTCGGTTCCCACCGAGGGAATCCTTAGCAAATGCTCGTGAAGCAAACGTGTGTTGGCACGTTCTGCGAAGGTGAGCGCTAAAGCAATGCATGTGAGGCCCCAAGAGATCATTTGGCCTCCCTCCAGCCTAACAGCCCCCAAGCCTCTGAACAAACCCCAAGGGCTTCGGGCTGCCAGGCCAGAGGCAGTCCTGTCACCGTAAAGAAGACTCCCAACCCTTGGCAAATCATTTTACCTCCCCAGTCCTGAGGGGCTGGACCAGTCTGTCCCCCAGCTTCCTTCATTCGTGAGGCTGGAGAAACGTGACTCGGACAAACAGCGGGTACATTTTCTGCTCTGACAGTGCCCCCATATCACGCCCACACTCCGCCAGGTGCCCTTTGGAGCTGACGCTAGTGACAACACAGGACGCCCGCAGCCGGGGCAGCCTTGAACTCATACCGCTCTCCTCCACACTCTCTTGGTCTGCTAGTCTCTTCACCTGGTCTCTGCTTTCCTGCAGCCTAGCAGGGTTTTCTGCAGCTGATCCTCTGGCCCGGTGCCTGTTACTTTTGTGGCTAAATGAGGATATCTGAGCAAATTTCTTGAGCTCCCCTGGCCTTTCTTCTCAGAGACATTCCAATCCAAGTCGGAGCTACAGCCCCATAACTGGGCTGTCCAAGGAGGCCATAGCCCCAAGCGGGGCTCTTGCTTGGAGGTGGGCAGCTGGGACACTGGGGGAGGTCGCACCACGTGTTTAGAGATTTCCGTGCCTCTGTAAGCCACTTGGAGCGTGAGCAGGTCAGCAAGATAAAGATAGACAAATAGAAAGCTGCGACCTCATCCCAAATACTGAGACATAGTGTTCCTCTCACATCCTTCCAGGAAAAGACAAGTGCTCCCAGGAGCCTTTCTAGGACCAAAGACGTCTCTGCAAAGGCAGACACGAAGAGGAGGAGAGACAGCGAGCTTTCTCCGCTGCCTGCCCTGTGCTTTCAGTTCTTGGCCGGGGCCCCGGGGAGCACGCTGCTGCTTGGAAATAGTTTGCAACAACTCCCCCGGGTTCTGGAGGTTATTTGTGGAGGAGGAGGCGGAGGTGAGAAGGGAAAAAAAACTTCAAACCCAGACCTCATTGCATCCTGGGGGTCCCTGAATCCCACCCTGATGGAATAGCTCTGGTTTCTGCTTTCACATTTATTCAAACCGGAGTCCTTGAGAGAAGAGAACTTTGGAAGAAGGCAGACTCGGGGCTCGGATGGGAAAGCGGCAGGCGGACACTTGGGCACTGGCCCCTCACCCCCGGGACTATGCTGCCTGTGACAACTAACCTGAGGACAGAGCAGAATGCCGCGGAAGAATCCTGGAGCCGCTGAGCTGGTCCTGTCTGACTGCAGGTTGGGGTAAGGGGTAGGAAAGTTCCACAACGAAGCATCATGCTTGTGTCCTCATGGAAGGACCACGGGCAAGGTGCCAGGCTTTCTGGCCAGCTTGTCTTGCCAAGCCAAACAGGCCATGCGCATCCGCTCTGGGCGCCATCAAAGGAGGACCGTCATTAAGATGGAACACGTGAACATGAGACTGGAGTGCAGTTCCCCACGGGGGCTATCCCAGAAGCCAGTCCGTGTCGTTGCCCGAACATAGCCACCTGTAAGCTCGAACTTCCAGAGTGACAACCTGTCACTTCCACTAAGACCTTTGAGAAACTGATCGCACATGCTTATCAGCTAAGGGTCTGGGCTGGCACAGGGCACCCCCACACCCCCACCCCCGTCCTCAACGGCAGCTACCGGATGCTGCCAGCCCGGGCCAGAGCTAGAAGAGGCCATGAAGGGAGTGTGGAGGGGCTAATGCTTTGTCCAGTCCTCTCTCCTAAAAGATTAATCGTCTTTCTACTCGGAGCTGGAATTCTCTGCCTTTATTTTCCCCAGCAGCTGGGCCTCTGCAGGCTGCTGCGGGCGCTCCCCATCCGAGGAGGCACGGCCTTCTGGGGCAGGGGGGTGGCTGTCAGAGCCGAGAGGGCTTGGGAGCCTCTCCCACTCTCTATTCTTCTTCCTTTGGGAACTCACAGTGCTAAAAACAAGCATTCTGAGAACCATATTTTTCTGGGTTAAAGGTGAAAAATGCAGCATTTCCTCCAAGTGGAAAGCACTAGAGCTGCCAGCTCCGGGCACATTTCCGAGATCCTTCCTCCCACTCAGGGAGGAGGCCGGGACTGCTCGCCAGGGGGAGAAGGGATGAGGTGGGTGGCGAGGGGAAGGCGAGGAGGGAAGTCGGAAGGAAAGCACCGGTTCCTCTGGAACCAGGGCAGTGTATGGAAACCCGAGGCCTGTTTGTGTTGGCGCAGGCCTGGAGGCTGGGACAGCACCGGCTCCGGAAATGAGGAGCTAATAAGAGGGTGGGCGAGCGGGCGGCCATTCGGAGTGGTGCCCGCCAGGCCAGGGTCATCAGGCTGCAACTCGCGGGCTTCTGGGACACTGCAGGGACCAAGACCCCCCCCCCCCGCCCCCCCACACCAAGGCCTTCCAGAAAGAAATCCCACAACGGGGTTTAGAGGAAACTAAGCCAGTTTTAATAGGAAAGGCAAGAACATCCCCTGTCCTCACCCCATCCTCAGCCATCCTTGCTTAGAACACATGGAAGTCTGGGGAATTTTCTCAGGTCCTGATTGTGGGATGAAAGATCTTCAGGAATCCACGCTTCACGATATCCTTCCCGGGCAGGACAGGCATTGCGTTCACCTCCCGGCTCCCTGGCTCCGCAAACCTCTCTCTGGAGCCACGGGCCCAGGAAGCTTCTTCGACACCCTCTCAACAGAGCCGCTACCCAAGGGCTATGGCACAAATCCTGTCCCACTGCTAGTTCCCCTTCCTTAGAATAACAGCATAGCTGCCGAGTACCAGGCAACAGGTGGAAGGAGGAGGGAGAACAGGGCCCAGCAGGTGAGGCTGGAGGAAGGGCAGAGATGGCCCCTGGGCCGGCCACCGACATCTTCACAGACCTCGTCCCCACCGCCTCACCGCGGGGACAACCACAGCCAGGGGCCGCCTCACCCCGGCTGCGCGTCTCACCCTCTGCTGGGTGACTCAGCAGCTGTCTCCCTCCTACAGAGGTGTGGTCTCTTTCTTCATCTCTCGCATCTACGGGCTTGGGCTAATAAGACGTGGCAGAAGGGACCCGTGGCAGTTCCGAACCTAGGCTGTCGAAGGACTTCCACCTTTACTCCAGTTTATTCCTCGCCCTCTCCTCCAGTACGAAGGGCATGTCCGCCTACCCGCTGGTCCCACAGGGGGGATGAGAGCCACACGGAGCAGCCCCAAGTCACCTCATCGTCCCCGCCGAGGCCATCCTAAATCAGCCAGCCGCCACCCGAGTGAACAGGTCCAGCTGAGACCAGAAGAACCACCTGGCCAAGCCCGGCCGAGATCAGCAGAGTTGCCTGGCTGACCGCTCAATACACGAGAGCAATTAGTCCTTACTGGGGTATGACCCTGGGGCTTTGTGGCCACCGGGCGTGCAGGTTTTTGTAGCAGTAGACAACAGAGGGAGGGGAAACTGGGGCACCCACAGACCCAGCTTGAGATGGTCTCAGCCACCGACCCCAAGTCCGAGTCCTCAGCTTCAGAACAAAGTTTTCATCCCCACCACCGCCTCCACCCATCCGGTATCTCCTGGGTTTTGTTCACTGAAAGGGTGAAAGAGCCTTGCTCTTGGCTTAGGGTATACTGTCTCCTACCCTGTTCTCTGATCCTGAGCCCTTAGGTGATTAGTTCCTTTTGGGCCACCCTATTCTGGTGCCCTCTTGCCAGCAGGATCCCTGTTGCCCCAGCCCACCATGGTGTCGGTGTCGCCCTTTCTCATCCCTTCTGGACCCGCCCAGGGTGGGGGCTGGGGGGCAAAGGGAGCTCACAATTCTTATCAGCTTCCACACTGGCTCCCAGGATCTCACCCCTGAGTCATCGCATTTTTCTCTGGAGAACACCTGCAGGGAACAGATCATCTACAACACAACTCTTGTGGCTTCAGCTCAGCTGGATATTTTGCTAAAATAACAATGGTTTTTGTTTGTTTGTTTTGTTTTGTTTTGGCTGGAGGCCATCTGTGCTATGAAAGCAGCCCCATAGTATCTTGGGAAACACTGGTCCTAGCAGTCTCCCAGGAAACGGTGTTGAGGTGAAGGTGGTTGGGAGGTGGTAAACGCCACTTTCCAAGACATCTTCTGATCGATTCCCTGAAGGGGACAGAGAATACCGAGATGTTGGCTTAAGGAATGTAGAATTCTGGGCTGAGAAAATGGCACAAAATATTGTGCAAAGACATGAAAATCCAGAGTTCAAAAAAGCGTGTAGGATACAGACTGAAGGATATAAGAATGTAACACTATGATAATTCTGTATTTTCGAAGCTGATCGCTAGCAGGAAGATTTTGCAATTAACTAAAATAGGGCACAAAACAAACAAGACCACACTTTCTACCACTTGGCTTTCCTGCAAACTGTACTCCCAAGGTGACCTCCATAGGAGAGAAGGAATTGCCATGACTGTCGCTGTTATGACCCTTGTCATTATTACCTCTATTGCTGTTATTCCTCCAGGAGGAAGGGTCCTGGTCATCAAAGGTCCCAAAGGCAGGAAGCAGAAGGCTGAAGCACGAAGTGAACGTCTCTAGTTTATTCAATTTTCAGAATAATTTTTTCTTCTTATTTTAGAAAGAGAGAGAGAGAGAGAGAGAGAGCAGGGGAGGGGGCAGGAGAGAGGAGGAGAGAGAGAATCTCTTCTCACAGGCTCCACGCTCAGTGCAGAGCCCAACTTGGGGCTCGATCCCACAACCCTGGGATCACTACCTGAGTCAAATCAAGAGTCGGACGCTCAATCGCCTGAGCCACCCCGGCGCCCCATTTTTCAGAATTCGTAAAGTGCCCACACTGGGCTTGGCCCAAATCTCGGAGTCTTTGCTGCACAAATGGTGCACACGTAAGAGGAGATTCATGACGGACTAATTATAGGCTCTTACGCGAGTTGGGTCATATTTCCCTTCTCTTTGGGGACAGTGTTCATCTCACCTTTCCCTTAGCAAGTCCCATCCTGGAGATGTGCCAGTGAGCCAGCTGCCTGCAGGGTCACAAGCGTGAACAGCGCTGGGGCATGGCCGACGGCTCAGAGGAAGCAGTCCCGCGTCTCTGGTTCTTGCCCAGACACTCGGACCATGCTGAGGGCACCCCCTGGCCCGGAACAGCCTTAGAACAGCGCTGTAAGACTTGCAGGGATCATTTCTATGGTTCGTTACTAATTGTGTTAGTGTTCCTTTGTGGACATCGCCTCTGTCAGGATCCGTAACACCGCCCCCAAATGAATACCAGACCGAATGAAAGAGTTCTAGCCTTCTCATCTCTTTTATTCAAGTTCCCTACAGACATCCCCCCTCGCTTGAAACAAAAATGACAGTGACCAACCTCAGTAATAACACAAGTAAGTGCCTTTTAATCTGCTTATTTTGGAAGCTTCATATTCATCTCCTTGAGCCAACGTTTACCAAAAGAGAATGGTCAGCTCCCCAACGTGCTCACCCCAAGCTACCTATCCCACTCCAAATGATGCCAAAAGGGCCCAAACAAGCCTCTTTGGGGAGAAAAATTTTTGGAAGTGTGCAAAGAATTCAGGGTTGTCCACGCCAACTGGCAAAAGTATACTGTGCGGACAATCTGCAGCTATAAAAATATACACATACAAAAAGACAGCTACAAAATCATGGTGCCCATTTTCTTAGATTCCCATTATAAAAAGTAGGGGTTTTCCATTAAAGGTAAACTTGGGGGGGCAGCATTATAACTGTGATTCCATGTCTAGTCTCCCCTCATCCTTATTTTCATGGAATAGAGCACACTGAACTAGCCACTGAGGAGTGGAAGGGGTTAATCCTAACAATTCTCGGACCAAGGTGAGAAATTCGAGGTTCACGGTCAAATGGTCATTCTGCTGTCAGTAAGAGTGTCATGAGTCAGGGAAGGAGGGAAGTATTTTAATCCTGCCCTTTGGCCCTTTGGGTCTCTATTTTTTTTTTTCTTTCTTTTTTTATGCACTATGAATCACAACACAGTCATTGAGCTACAGCAGACAGGCTCTGGAATTTGCATTGATGTGTGATCTCTGGCAGCCCCTACACATTCAATGGAGAAAATTCGATGCTTCCTACACAGAGTATTCCGCTGGGTTTGGCCCACAGAGTGTCAGCAGGAAAGGCCACACAGGGACTCCTGTCTTGGGTCTCGTTTCTCATCAGGGCGTACTTTCTCCTTGATGAGAGGAAACACACCTGGTCCCCGTGCCTCTGCGTATGGCATCGGGCAGGGGCTCGGGGCCCCCTGGGATTCTCAGGATAGAAGGCTGTGTCCCTTGGGCAAGGCCAGCTGGTGTTACTTGGCTCCACAAGTGTTGATGTTTTTCCCATCCACGGCGTCTTCCACGAGGGAAATGTGGTAATCGGTGGACAGGGTAAAATGAGAAATACAGCCCACAAGGCCTCGCATGTATTGCCTGTTAGTGTGCAGAGCAATTTCCTTCATTCCACCTGCCAGGAAGCAAGAGGGAGAGGAGGTGAGCCAAAGGGGAGGATGTCTCTTTAGGACACCTGTCTACTGACCAAGGCGTCCCTTGGCTGACACGATGAGTGAGGGCTATGAGCCCCTTGAACTGCTCGGTGCACAGCATTTGTCCAATTAATGATTACCCCTGAAGGAACAGGTTGACTGATATCAATCTGACACACAACCAGAGGCTATTTACACCCTCCCTGCATGTGATTTCTGACCCAACTGACCACTTACAGCCAAATAGTATCCAATAAAATTTGAAATGTTATATAATGTCAACAAAATGTAACATGTAAATGTGATGTCATCTTAAACAGAAAGAAATACACTGATATTGAATGCTTTCAATCAAGTGCACTTTTAGGAACTATCACATGGATAGAGATGTATTTTCAGGTTTCTGTATCTGCAGTAGCAGGTTCTAAACTATTTACAGAAACACCACTCATTCTAATTCTGAGAGGGCCAAAGAAAGATCCTCCTTCCTCAGAGGGAACTTTCGGAGCTATATTAAGCAGGTTCCTGTTCTATAAACAAGAAAAGCATGGTTTTCCTGGTGGCTCAGCCCAAAAGCACAAAAGCATCTAAGTGCTTCCTGCCCCCTCAGCGATGAGTCAGAAGTTCAGAAAATGGAAGAAGAGAATATCTGGCAGGCTTCCCAATTTCTAAGTATCTGATCCAGTGAAGTACACCGCTTTGGGGAGCCCCACCATGAGAAATGGAAGATTAATGAGAAAACACTGGCATAATTTAGACTTGGTCAAAGGTCACTTACCCACATACAGAGCTCCATTGATGTTGAGCTGCCTCATCATGCCAGGTGATTTGCCTGTTCTGGCCCCATAGTCATCCACAGTTATCTTTCCAGATTGGCCATCCCTGTAGAAACCGTGATTTTTGGAGCTTCATTTAATTACGCTCCATTTTAATAAAACTGTATTCAAGTACCTACTCTGTGCCAGGCGCCATGCTAAATGATAGAGGTGCAAAAATGAACAAAAAATTCCTGGCCTACAGGAGTATATGGTCTACCGAGGCAAACAAAAAATCAAATTGTAAATGACCACATCGTGCCCCCACTCTGCAGTAGAGGAATGCCAGGATGCTGTGCAATTACACAGGAGGAGAGAGGGTCAGGGAAAGCTTCAGAGGAGATTCTGAGTTTCGAAGGCTGGGTAGGTCAGGTGAAGGAGGAGGGTAATGCAAGCAGGAAGTGGCAATGCCAACGGGAAAAAAAAACAGGGGACTGGTACAGATTAAGCATAGAGAATTCCAGAAGTGGGAGTAGAGCAGCCAGAAGCAGATGATGAAGGGCATCTCTGCTGACGGGAACCAGAGAAGAACGTATAAGGGGAGAAGTGGTCGTGACATGATGGCACATGATGTGTTTGAATGCTATTCTAAGCAAAACGGGAAGCCAATGAAGCAGGTATTGTAGAGGGAGGATTACTCTAGGGGAGGACAAAGAACAGCTTAGAAGTTTCTAAAGGATTTAGAGAGTCACCCAGAAGGGGCTCTGGGCACAGTGGAGTGGAGGTATTCATCTGTGGCAAGGGCTTTAACCACTTTCTAAGCTGATTTCCAAAACTACCCAGTCCCATGACCTTCAAAAAACTGCCTCTGTTTGTACAGCTTTTGGAGGGGGTGCACCAATGCAGGTTGCGCTTTTTTTTTTTTAAAAGGAGTTCATTATTGATCTTCTAATGTTCCTTTTTATAGCAAACTGTTCTTGTTTCTTGGGTTAATAGCCTTTCTTCCCTCTCTGACAATTGTAATATGTTTTATCATTTTTTTTTCATTCAAGTCTGTTTCCTTCAAATTGCTTTGTTATGTTAATTTGTTGTGGTACCCATCTTTTACACTGGAGACTTTTCTCAAATGCCCAGTGATTTCTGACTGCCACTTCATAGTCAAGTGAAGAAAAAAAGCACTAAAAAGCAGATTGGAAGCTCTGTGTGCAGGATGGGCTCTGTTGACTGTGTGATGGGCTTCATTGTGCTGTGATCTGGCTCAATCATTTTCCTGGGGGACACGCGAATTTTCTACTTCCTTTACTGTGGAGTATAGGCATGGCTGCCAGCGCTCTGTAATCTCACTGGAGGAAGAATTACAGGGTTCTTAATATTCAATATATGAGCTTGAACACAGTCCCCAGCCCAGTATATGGTCCAGTATTTAGTTATGCCTAGTGCCTCCCATTCCAGACCCTTATTTCACTCTTCCAGAGAACTGCCTTTCATTATTTTCCCATGGTTAGGCAAAGGGAAGTGTGCCAAATATGGGAAGTAGAAAAGAAGTTTGGGGTCTAACTCTTTAAGTAAATTCAAGTACATTTTTTAAAATCGATCTTCCTGCTTTTAGCCCCTCCTTCACCTTCCAGAGGTTCCTGGCTCTACCTCCTTTTTGGGGGTACACTAATATAAATCTGTCGCCTGGGCTTCACATCTTGGTAGCAACTCTTCTAGCAACTAGCTTTAGAGGTAATTCTGTTCTGTCCTCACCCTCGATACCACATACCGCCTCCCCATTTTGGATATGCTTTTTTTGGATCTCACACCTGAATGCCGTGATGGGCAATGCCCACAGTAGTTCGCTTTGCCTGACCTGCCGTTTTCCCCCCTCCATGACTCTAAAAAATTCCATTTTTCCTATTTCATTTCATCAGTTCTAAGAATTTTTCATTTTGTTATATCTCTGAAATGAAGATACTTCTTACAATCACTGGCATCTTAGATTTGAAAAAACATGGTATCGACTTCTAATATGATAAGTAATATACTTCGCTATTAGGTCCATTACTTATTGTCTACTGCCTCCCGTTAGAACGCAAGACCATCAAGGCAAGGGTGATGGTATTATTCGATGATGTGTCTCATGTGTCTGGAATAGCACTGCAGTAGATGAATGAACAAGTGAATGTGTGAAGCTTCAACATCCTCGTCTGAAATGGGAGTAACTATGCCTATCCTACGAGGCTACTGATGAGAGATTATACGTGCAAAGCACGGAGCATGGTACCTGATATGTAATTGCTGTACAAAGAGTGGTAGAGGAAGATGCTGCTATTGTTTACCAATACCATCATCGTTCTCATCTGTAAAACGAAGATCACAAAACCCAAGTTGCTGTGAAAATTGACCAGGATAAAGTATGTAAGGCACCTGGCATCTTGAAGAACCTTAACAAATGAAGATTTGCTTTCTCTTTTCTGCTAGGATTAATTCCTACAAGACCAGGATTACTCAGAGCAAGACAATGTAGGAAGCCGAGCTCCCCTTGGAGATCTCTTCTTCATTAATTCTATTTCTGACTCTGAAGCCTGCTTCAGAGAATTAAGGTATTCATCCAACCCTTCTAGGTCTAGTTGAAACCCATGGCCGTAACCCAGTTCCTGCTTGGATCTGTTGTACTACCCCTTCTAGGCCTATCTGCTCCTCTGGGGCACAATTTATAACATCTGCTTGAATCCTCCCATCTCTTCAGTTCCTGGTTAGTTCCTTCTGTTCAGTCCTCACTGCAATCTAAGACCCACAGGCAGAGATATCACTGATGAAAATAATAACAGTCAGGTCTTAAATCATTTTTGTGGTGCCAAGCTCAGTGCTTTGACATTCAAAGTCCTTCTGTTGGAACATGCCCTGTCTTACCCTCTAAAACATCTGAAATCCTAGCTGGGGTGGGCTGCCACTCTACGGGGTGGGATGGAAAGAGCTTTGATCTAAGATTCTAATTTTGGTTCTGCTCACAGAGAGTTGTATAGTCTTGGGAATGTCACTTGACCTCTGTTCCCTGAGATGTCTAGGAAGTGCCTAGAATCCCCACCAGTGTGTATCTTGATGAGCATAATCAAACCACAACAATTTGGAGGATTTAATAATCATTCCACAATGTCTGACTATTCCACCAACCTTCTCGATTCAAGGAAATTAACAACAGGTGTTCTCTGATGTTCCCAGGATGGGAGTTAAAGGGATCAAATGTGGTATTTCATATTCCTTTGGATGATTCTGAGTGAGCCCTTTTACAGATGAGTAAAGAGAGAAATATGAAGAACTTAGAAGCTACATTGTAGTATCTTGAAGTTGAACTACAAGCATTTAAATTTATATCCTAGAAATACTCACTATGGGAAAGACATTTCCTTTTTTCAACCAGTCGGAGCTAGGGCTTCATAAAAATCACTGTCTCTTTTCAAGGGCTTTCTGAACCCCCTGGGCAGTTGGCACAGCTCTGCCTCTTTATCCTTACACATCCTTTCAGGCTCAGAGGTAGGCAAAATGGGCAGGACACTGGGGTCCATCGAGGCTACTCCCACCACAGCCTACATGTGAGCTGAGCCGGAAACTGATCATGGTAGCCCCATGTTTCCCAAGCCTTACTCATGACCTCACCCACCAACCTCCTCACGGAGGGCTACGGTAAATGCTCAAGGAACCTGACCCAAAGACTCTGTTCAGTTCATCTCCTAGAACCTTCATCTAACATGGCAAGAGTGAATTTTTTTTTTGCATTTTTTTAAATTAATTAATTAACTCATTTTTTCATTTACATCCAAGTTAGTCAGCATATAGTGCAACAATGATTTCAGAAGTAGGTTCCTTAATGCCCCTTACCCATTTAGCCCATCCCTCTTCCCACAACCCTCCAGCAACCCTCTGTTTGTTGTCTATATTTAAGAGTAAGAGTGCCACTTTTTTATAGAGCTAAGTTTAAGCCTGGTGCTATTTGGTTTCTCAGAATATACTGTTAAGAATATGGACACAGGTAGTAAAACTCATTTTAAAGGAATGATTTACCCAAAGTTAATCAGAAGTCAAGGTAGTGACCTCTGTGAGAGGGGAAATATGTAACTGGGGCAGGTTACACACAGATTCTAAGGCTCTGTAATGTCAAAAAAAAAAAAAAAAAAAAAAGGAAAAGTAGGCGATTGCCTACACAATGAGAGTTGAAGCATTTCTTAAAGTCCACATGCCCGGAAATCTTATCCCACTAGAGCTATAGCTCTCACTAGATAGCAAGGCCCCCTTCCACTTTAGCCCTCAAAGAGTTCTTTCTCCAGAAAGTCACTGTCGAGTGAAGATTTGGGAGTTCAGCCTCCCTAGTCTGCCAGTGTTTGGGAAAAGTAAGGTGGAAGTCAGTAACAAAATGCCCCGAAAGACCCAGGTCAGAAGTAGTAGGATGCCAGGCAAGGTTGGGGAACAGGACACTGGGGCTAAAGGGACTGGGATATCACATCGACCTCTGTTTCACCTTTTGGTAGGTACTCACCTAACAGCCTTGACTCGGTGCCACCGACCATCATTGAAGGAGCCATTAACCATGATGGATGCCACACCACTGCCCAGGTTATAGCTGACAGCGTGGGGGAAGAACAAGACAGACAGAATGAAGTACTATACTACAGGCAGCCAAGCGTGCACAAACGATTCTCATCTCGAACATTCTTTGGGACTCAGAATGCAGTTTTCTTAACACGAAACAAAACAATGTTATAAAAAGCATTAGGTTTCCAGGCTAGGCCATGAATGATTAAAAAAAAAAAAAAAAAGTTTTCTTTAAATCTTAGTTGTAGTAAAATACACATAACATAAAACTTACCATTTTAACCATTTTTAAGGGTTTAGAGACAGTTTAGTAGTGTTAAGTATGTTCACATTGTTGTGCAAGCAATGACCAAAGCTCTTTTTATCTTGCAAAACTGCAACTCTGCGCCCCATAAGCTACAACATGCGATCCACCCTTTCCCCAGCCCCTGGCAAAAACACCACTCTACTTTCTGTGTCTGTGACTTTGACTATTCTTGGTACCTCATATAAGTAGAATCATACAGTGGTTATCACTTTGTGAATGGCTTATTTCATTTAGCATAACATCCTCAAGGTGTTTGTTTGTTTGGGCCCCATGTACAGAAGCGTCAGTACCATAGTATCGGGAACAAGAAGGGTTTTATCATTTGTAATGTGTGCTACTAGGTTAAATGATGTCTCCTGAAAATTAAGGTTCACCCAGAACCTCAGAATGTGACCCTACTTGGACATAGGGTCTTTGCAGATGTAATCTAGGTTTATGATGAAGTCATACTGGAATAGGCAGCTCTAAATCCAATATGTCCTTATAAAAAGGGAATTTTTGGACAAAGAGACAGAGACATGCATGGGAAAATGCCACACGAATATGGAGGCAGAGACTGAAATGATGCATCTATAAACCAAGAAACACCAAGAATTGCCAGCAACCACTGCTACGTGGGAGAAAGGAATAGAACATTCTCCCTCAGGGGCTCTAGAAGGAACCGACCCTACCAACACCTGTGTGTTGGACTTCTATCTTCCAGAATGGAGAGAGAATTAATTTCTATTGTTTTACGTCACCCAATTTGTGGTAACAGTCATGGCAGCTCTCAGAAACTAACACACGTGTTTTCGCCTTTTGAAAAACAAAACAAAACAGGACGTTGCGGAGTAGGCTGAGCCCCAAAGAGATCAGGGGAACTTACCTGAAAATCCCCAAACTAACGTATAGGACTTAACTTGGTCTCCTATCTGCTCCTCCCTCCCCATTTTATTCTGACATCAGGTCTACTCAGTAGCTTTGTATTTTCTAGTGCAGTTTCCAGATGCCCTCCTACCCCGGGGGTATCAGAAGACGTGCACATGTTGTTTACGGGAGAGAAATATCCCTCTTAGTCCAGTGTTCATTCAATAATTCTAATTTAATTCGATTCAACAAATATTTGGTGAGTGACCACTCCAGGCTGGGCACTGGGCCAACTGCATAGACCTCCCCTTGATAATGTAATAAAGCCTATGTAATCATGGTCTTCGAAGAAAATGTGTTCCACCAGGACACCTCTCTCTTCATCTTAGAAGAGGACATATCTCTCCATTACTTGACTGGCCAAGAATTAGGAATGTTGAAAGGAAACCTGGATTAGTTACTGAGCTCCTGCATGCACCCGCTCTGAGAAGACAGCAAGAACAGAAAGCACTTGGCTTTCCCAGGGAAAGCACTATCGGTCCTTTCTGTAATAATGGCGGCTCAACGGAGTCACATAGCCCACCGACACTGAACCAAGCACAGAACCTGGGCGACTTGACGAACCAGGAGACACAGTTGTCACTCTGATCCTGAAAAGTTTACTGCTTTCTAATGAATTTTCCCACATCCTGTGTCCCCTTGTATGAAGCAGCCTGCAGGTGGAATTGTCAGATTTCATTATTTAGTGGCCAAATACTTTTTGAAGAAACGAACGAATACGAAGCAGGGCCAAGAGCTGCTTGGCAGCAACTGAGCTGAATTACTAGTGTGGCTTTTAGGAAAGGTAGCACAGGGTAACAGAAAGAGCATCAGCTCTTGGACCGGACTAGCCGGCCTTGATTCCCAGCGTTGCCAGTGACTAGCTCTGGGACGTTGGCCATTTGCCTGATCTCTCTGAGCCTGTTTCCTCATCTGTGAAAAGGGAGTAATATCTTCCCTGAAGGACTGCAGGGAATATTATATACAAAGAGCACAGCACACAGTAAGATCCAAATAACCCCATTACCCCAAATATATGAGGTCTTTAGTGCAGCTCATATTCAGGGTTGACAATACATCTGCAGGAACCAGTAATAAGGAGAAAGTTGCCACCAAGAGTTAAACTCATCAGGCCTCTCATGGAAGAGTAGTCATGTGTGACAGTAAACCCAGAGTCTGTCAATATGTAACTAAAAAGGCCAGGAACACCAAGTTTCTGAATCAGGGTGACTTGGGTAAAATCTCAGGGACGCTAGACTGGAACGAGATTGTGATCCAGTGAGTGGAAACCTTTCAGTTGATAAGGCTCCTATTCACGCAAAGAGCCCAAAAGTGCTCAAGGGAGTCAACAGTGAACCTGGCAGACAGGAATCCAGCCCTCATTGTGGGGTGGAGGTTGGAGGGGCCGCTCGGTTGGCATCTCCACGACCTGACTCTCCAATACCCACCACCACTCTATCTCACCCTCCAAATAACCTCTTGTCTCTCCAGACACCCTGTCACTCTGGAATATCTGCTTTTTGCAATGATGAAGACCAAGAACAGTGGTTACCTGTATTGGGAGAGGGCATGAGGGAGCTTCCCTGGGTGAGGGAAATGTTCTCTATCTTGTTCTGGGGGTGGTTACACAGGCATCTACATGTTTAAAAATTTACCAAAATCAGGGGCACCTGGGTGGTTCACCCGGTTTTAAGCGTCAGACTTCAGCTCAGGTCATGATCTCCCAGCAGTTCTTGGGTTTGAGCCCCACGTCGGGCTTTGTGCTGACAGCTCGGAGCCTGGAGCCTGCTTCGGATTCTGTGTCTCCGTCTCTCTCTGCCCCTCCCCCCCCTCAAAAATAAATACACATTAAAAAAATTTTTTTTAAATGTACCAAATTCATCAAGCTGTATACCTAACATTTGTGTACTTTATGTAAATTATACCTCAGGTGTTTTTTTTTTTTTTTAAAGGTGGAAATATAGAATGAATGAACAAATGAATGTATGTCTGGCTTCTCTATCAATGCCTTGTTAATCTGGTTAGCATGAATCGCTTATTTTAGTCCAAATTTACCTACTTAACTTGCTGTGCACGAGAAGCTATGGGGCTGAGCACCAAGCGGGGGGCTGGCTCGACGAGCCACCAGGTGAGGCCTTTTGGAAACCACTCGGCTGCCTCCATGTGGCGACACCCCTGCTTAGTCACGTTCCCTTCGAACTGTAGCACAGGGCACTTTGCTAATGGCACATCTCTTCCTTTTTCTCTCTTGCCTGAAAATGTTATCAAGGTCACACGGAAACAGTGGGAAAGACGGTCAATCAAGCGATTGTCACAAACCTGTTCACTGGGTTTTATGCCCCATATCCAACCATAAAGCGTAATGAAACAAAACAGCCAGTATCCACACACTTGGATTCCCTTTCTTCCACTTAATCTTGCACACGGAAACACAGAAAACATTTGCTCAAAGATCACGATTTTAATAACCATTACCACTAACTGCTAGATATGCCAGGCCCTGCATTCTGTGAATTAACTCCTTCAATGCTCACAACTGTTTCCTTTCACAGAGGTCAGGTGACCTGCGAGAGGTCACACGGCCATGGGAATGGTGCAAACCTGACTGAGAAGGCCACGCTTTTGATCATTTCTTAGGGCATGGTTCCTGACGGCACCCACTAGGACCTGGTCCAGCAGAATCTCTGGGGGTGGTCCCAGGAGTCGACCTCCGAGAGCAGCTCCCTGCTGACTCTGTACATTGACATTTTCAACCCACTGGCCTGAACTCTAATTCCTCTCTCTGCTCAGCCTCCCGCAGCCGAACTTCCTACGCAGTAGGTGCTGGGTGAATGGATGTGGGAAGGAACTGCCCAGAGGAAGGAAAAGCAGCAGAGGCAACAAGGCTGTGGCCCCAGGCCCAGGGGCGGGCGCAGATGTGTGCCTTGGTGGGGGTGAGGTGGGCGATCCCTTACACAGGACACAGCTAGAACTCCAAGGCTTAAGTGAAAAACACTGGGCCCATTTTCAGAATCCCGAGGAAGAAGTGGTAGCCTAACAAAAATGGCTGGGATGCCGTGGAGTTGTCAGAAGGGTCTCTGAGGGTGTGGGAAGTGGGGGTGGCCGGCTGTGGGAGCCAGAGGGAGAGCTGTGCCGGGAGGGCCCTGGGCAGAGCTCCCATGACTGGGCTGAGTGGATGGGTTTTAGCTGGCGGTTTAGGGGGAAGTGGGGCCTCCCACCCACGGCCCAGCTACTGTTTCAGTTCCCTTTTCTGGGCACAATCAAGCACTTGAGGCCTTGGTGAGGTTAACCACAGGAAAACCACAAGAAAATGGCTTCGCGGCAGCCAGCCTGAAAGTGGGGTGTGAAGAGCTCTGCCTTTGACCTCGGGGCCAAGCGGGGGAAGGGGAACCAGCCGGTGAGAACTGCTCCCACCGGCCAGCCTCTAGCTTCCAACCACACGCGCTCTCACTAGAACCCGGCAATCACAGGACTGCATGGCTTAGCGTGCTCTGCTGTCTGGGGGCAAGCGTGATGTTGGGCAAGTGACATTTCCTCTCAAGATGCCTTTTGTTCAAACTGAAAAAGACTTAACGGTTATTCTACTCTGGCTATCAGTAATCCCAGTGCATGATCCACAGAAGCCTCAGAATTAAATCTTCCCCTTCTCCACAGGTCAGTCATCTTTGTTTTAATTCCAACTGATGCCCTATCATGTCGTGAATTTGTGCTAGTCACCAGAGGAGGAATTAAAAAAGGGAAAGCCAGATAAATTCCTACCCCCGTGGAGCAGACAGACGATCTAGAGACACGCAGGGGTTTTCAAACATTAGCAGACACAGAGTCACTTGGGGAAACCGTTAAAACAGAATGCTGGGCACCCCCCTAGAGTTTTTCTGGTTCAGTAAGTCGGGGGCAGGGCTGAGAATCTGCATTTCTAACAAGTTCCCAGGTGACACGGATGCTGCTGGTCCAGAGACCGCGCTTGGGGGAGAGGGGCAGAGGGAGAGAGAGAATCTTAAGCAGGTTCCATGCTTAGCAAAGAGCCTGACACGGGGCTTGATCCCCGACTCCGGGATCACGACCTGAGCTGAAATCAAGAGTCGGACACTCAACACACGGAGCCACCCAGGTGAACCTGGACAAGTTATTTCTAAGCTCGAGTGAGGATGTAGCATCAAAATCTCTACAGAAGCTTTTTCATATCACACAAGCCAGTGCCTGCCTGGAGAAACCCAGCTCCCGCCCAGTGTGGCGGGGAGCAGTGGTCTAGGAAACCCTTTTGTCACCTCACAACCATCCATTTGACAAGTTTGAGAATAGTCTAAAGTCACTCAAAAGAGGTAAGAACTTCTGGGACTGCCTTATCAGTATCACCCAAGAAGCATTTACAGAAAGCCAAATGTTGGGTCGACCTACTGACGTATGAATCTGTGCTTTGCTCTTCTTTGCCGTGGGAGATTGGAAAGCAGGCATTCTCCTTCCAAAGGCTGCACAGCTAATAGGGAACAGAGTCATAATTTACATCCAGGTCTCGCGACCTTCGATGGCTGCATCCGTCTGAGCTAGCTTGAGCTGAAGAGTCATATCCATGCTTGGCGCTATCAAAGTCCTCTCTCTACGACTTCCTAATTTCCAAGTGGGGAGCATATGGCTGCAACATACTAGAACAGGGGTCAAAAAACTTTCCGTAAAGGGCCAGATAATAAATATTTTAGGCTTTGCGATACAGTCCCCACTGAAACTACTCAAGTGTGCCAGTGTAGCACGGAAGCAGTCAGATAATATATAAATGAACGAGTATGGCAGAATTCCAACAAAACTTCATTTACAAAATTGGGTGGGGGGCTACATTTGGTCCTCAGGCTATAATCTGCTGACTACTGCTCTAGAAGATGGATGAAACATCGAAACACCAGGAGCGTCAAATAAGCCTGGCACTTCAGGCAACAGTCAATTCCAGCAAAATGTGTGCTGGCTTACTTTGGCATGACTCTGTTTGGCATGATCAGCACTGAGAAAAATCGCAAGGTGATGCTGCAGACAGCTGGTGAGGGGGTTACCTGAACACCAGGGCTCCATCTCGAAGGCCCAAGGAAATGAAGTCACTGTTGGGTCTCATGGGGCTGTCTCCCCTCCACAACAACAGGCCATCTTTGGCAGTTGTCTTAAACCTCATGAATGCATTTGTTCTTGATCCTGATACCCTGGGGGAAAAAGACAAATAATTGCAGCAAACCAACCAGTGTCCATCGACATCCATTCTGCATAATCCCAGTTTTGGCCACCAGCCCCAAGAAGCCAGGAATGAGGGTCATCTGGCCTTCCCGATACTTACTACCAGGAAATTAAAAATGGCATCACCGCCACGAGTCACAGTATGGGTCTAAAATGCTGGACTTCTCATTCTGCAGCAGTGTCCCCTCGCCACATGTGGTGAAACTCCACGAGGGAGTACTTGATGAGTCACAGAGTAGCCAGAGTCTGGCCAATGCCAGCATCAAAGATGCACCACCCCCTATACACACCTAGGTCTTTCCTCTTTCTTGTCCCACCTTCGTGGGGCCTTGGAAAAGCGCTCCTTATTCCCCAACAGAGAGTGAGTTTCTTAATTGCCAAGGGGTTCAAGTCAGCAGCCCTCTGGGCTATGATCATGGCCATCGATGGCTTGCTCTGGCAGGGACTGTCCTTTAGGGCAGAACAGGAGGCAGAGTGCCAGACGGGGCAGAGTGCCAGTCGAGGAAGGTGGCTTGATTGGATAATGATCTTGAGAGCTATTGGGGCAGCAGCAGGGTGGGGAGGAAGAGGAAGCTGAGAGGAATGGAGGGATGCTCAGGCAGGTCAGCTCCCTGCCCCCACAGCCATGGCTGGGCATATAATCACATGCTTATGTGTTCTTATCAATTCTTGGGAATAGACCAGTTCAGAAATCTAGTCTCACTAAAGTGACCAGGGTTTTATCTAATAAAAGGAGAAGAGCAAGCATGAGGTCCTTACATCAAAGTGAGATAAAAGTAAACGTAATTTAGCATTGCTCCTAATATGGCACTACTGGAAAAGTCTCTTTTTCTATTTTCCTATCGCTCGTGCCATCCTTCTGTCTCACGTACCTGGTCAGGAGCTGTAGAGTATATGTTAGTGCAGATCTTCCTCAACTTACTATGGGGTTATACCCTGATAAACCCAACATAAATTGAAAATGCCCTAAGTCAAAAATGCATTTAATACACCTAACCTACCAAACATCATAGCGTACCTTAAACGTGCTCAGAGCACTTACATTAGCCCACAGGAGAGCAGAATCATCCAAAACAAACCTTAACGTAAAGTGTTGAGTGTCTCGTGTAACTTACAATACCATACTGAAAGTGAGAAACAGAATAGTTGTATGGAAACAAAATGGTTGTAAGTGCTTCTGTGGTTCACCCTCCTGACGGTGTGGCTGAATGGGAGCTGCGGCCACTGCCCCACACTATGAGAGAGGATCGTATCACACATCGTAGCCTGGGAGAAGATAAAAACTCAAAATTCAAAGTATAGTTTCTCCTGAATGCACATTACTTTTGCACCACTGTAAAGTTGAAAAATCATTCAGTCGAACCATCTTCGCTCAGGGATTATCTGCAGCGAACAGGGGAGGGGACTTTGGTCTAGGTTTTCCAAGAGCCCGACCTACATAGAAAGAGGTCAAGTTTACTGTCCCCATACAGCGCATTGGAGTGAAGCAGTGAGAAGCAGGGTCCATAATGGTGACTTTGCCACCAGGCCGGGTGCAGAGAATCCAGCCCTGACCTACTCACTAGAGATCTGCTTTTTTCCATCTTTTATTCCAAGTTCCTTACTTCTTTTACTTGCTCTGGATACATTGATTAGTATAAGCTGATCATTAATGGCTCCATTTCTCTTGCAGTGATTGGTTTAGGGGTGGCCATGTGACCAATATTGTCCAATGAGATAGAGGAAATTTATCAGGAGGATTCTAGGAGAGATTCTTTTCCTTTCAAAAAGAGTCAGATGTTGGGGCGCCTGGGTGGCTCAGCTGGTGAAGCATCCGACTTCGGCTCAGGTCATGATCTCATGGTTCATGAGTTCGAGGCCCACGTTGGGCTCTGTGCTGACAGCTCAGAGCCTGGAGCCTGCTTCGGATTCTGTGTCTCCCTCTCTCTCCGCCCCTCCCCTACTTGAGCTCTGTCTCTCTCTCTCTCAATAATAAACATTAAACAATAAAAACAAAAAAGGCACATAAAAAAAAATGTTTACTTCCACTGGCTATTGCCCTGATTTATAGCCATCTTACAAGCATCTTATGGACAGCTGTCTTATAACCATGAAGGGCGGGCCATTGGGGAACTTGTTGAGGATAACAGGGCAGGAAGATGGAAGAGACTTACTCTTTGATGATACAGTTGAATCGCTGACTTAACCAACCCCGGAACCACTCTAAGTCTGGACCGCTTGTTATGTGATGTGATAAATGCCCTTCATCTTTCAGACATTTTGAGCTGAGTCTTCTGTTATTTGCAGCCAAAGGCATCCGACTGAAAGACCCTGATCTTGACTTCCACTTGCAGCTTCACACACATCGCATATACATGCGTGTACACGCAATTGCTTTGGTTTGGGGCCCTGCACCTCCTCCTCTCACCAAACCCCTCTACTCCCCCAAACCACCCGGTGCCTCTTACTAAGCACCAGGGTGCTCAAGACTTGGGCCCTCTTCACACTGCCTTGTTTTCTGGGGACTGAATGCCCTTCCGTTTTGGGGGGAGAAAGTGCTGAAGAAGGAAGAAGCTCTCTCTCAGCTGGGAATCCATATTTCCTAGGCCCCATGCAAAGACAACCTAGATAAATACAACCTGGAATTAAAGAAATGAAGCAATGCCTGCCTGGTGTGTGTTCTGAGTTACCAGGGACATCCAATGCCGCAAGAAAAGGTCTCGTTACTACTTCTGTCCCTTAGAAGCCCCCAGATTCCACCCTAAGAACTGGGTGCCTTTGGCTTAAAGCTTTGCCTTAGTCTGTTAAGATGCAGTCAACCTGAAGATGAAGGAAAATTCTAGAATGATGGTGTTGGTGGCAGGGTTGGGGGGGTGGCACCCTATAAACTACAAAGAACCAGAGGAGGAAAAAGGAGAGAAGGGCAAACCAAAAGCACCAAAGATGCGTCTCATAAGGGCGAAGACTTGGCCTGGGCCAGCCTTTCCCTTGTCCTGTAAACATGCTCCAAACCAGGAGAATTGGACTGCAGAGCAGTGCCAGAGCTCCTGCCGCCAGGGATTGAAAGTCACGGCTAGGACGTGGGCCGCCAGGGATTGAAAGCCACGGCTAGGACGTGGGCCGCCAGGGATTGAAAGCCATGGCTAGGACGTGGGCTTCTCCTTGTACCCACATGAGAGCTGAGAAGCCGCTCCCTGAGTGGGCCAGAGCCTGCAGAGGACAGAGGACCTTTGCTAAGGAAGATACAAAGCGGCACCTGCATTTGAAGACTGGCTGGCCGTGGGAACACTGGGGTGCTTGGGCTAATGGTTCCGGGAAGCACTGCAGACTGTGGCCACAGGACAACGTGAAGCGAACTGCCCCTCCCGGGGACTCATACTCATAACCTTCTTGCTTCTCAAAGCCCGAGTATCGCAAATCCTGGAGCTGGGTAGTTCCTCTCTCCAGGCCCTTTGACCAGAAAGGGTTTGGGCTGTTTGTAATGGGGTTGTTTGAAGGGCAGCATTTTTCAAGTTTAGTTTGTTTTTTGTTTGTTTTGTTCTGGTTTCTATGTTTATGGTGTGTGTGTTCCCCGCCCCCCCCCCCCCCCCCCCCCCCAGGCCACGGCAAAAAGGACTTCTTTGAGAGTTATCTTCCGGCAAGTAAGATAAGGAAAAGTCTGGGAAAGACTCAGAAATCTACCCCCACAGAGATGAGAATGGTGCCTGCTGTAACTTCTTACCTCTTGAGGATGTCTGGATTGTCATAGATCAGGTAACTGCGGCCGATAAATTGTGGAATCTCGATGGCTTCTGTGATCGCTGAGACAGAACAGAAAATGGAGGTTACATGGTATATGGCTCCCTTGACCCCAGCCCTCAACCACATGGCAGGAAAATACAAAGGAAGCCAGCTCCTGGAAATGGGACATTTAACAACCTGTCAGCCCCTTCCTCTTGGCTGCACATGCACTTGGCCAGGTTCAGAACTGCCTGTCGTGGCTGGGAGTTGGTGTCTCCCTGTGGTTGCCTCCCTGGGGCTGGCTGTCACTGCTATTGGCCTCAGCACTACTGAGAAGTCCTTGCAATATGTTGAAACTTGAACTGTGCCCAATTATTCTTGGAATCCAACGAGCAGGTCCGGGGCCATGTGGGGAACAGCTGGGGATAACCCTAGATGCTCTCCAAGGGAGGCAGAGAAAACATTCTCCGAACAAAGCCCACCAGGACTGCATTGTTTGAAGCCAATCTGCCCCAGGACTCCTTCAGCCATGACCTCAAGAGATCGGTGAGGTGGGCAGGATAAGGTTTATGACTCTTTTTTTTTTTTTTTTTTTTTAACAAATCACCTCCCAGTGTTACATTTCATAAGATCTTCACTACAATCCCATGAAGTAGCAGGGAGTATGAAGGAGGGTTGGTTATTCCCATTTTACAGAAGAGGAAAATGACGCACAGAATCATCAAGGACTTGCCCAAGATCACACAGCTAAGACAGCAAAAGACCATAAGCCAACGGGTTCTCCCTAATTCTGGCCCTCAGCCCACTCAGCAAAAACTTTCCAGTATTTTAGAAGTACATTTCCTTCTTCCTAATTTCTCATCACTTTGTTTTCCTTAGGAATCACCCGTTTCCACACAGTTAGCAATATCTTTTCCTCTTTAGAAATGACAGTTTAAGGAAATTAACATGGAATGAATCTCATTTTCAAAGAAATGTGTATGAAATGAGAGACAAAAATCCAGCTTAGCTTTTTATTTAATTTTTTGCAATGTTTACTTTTGTGAGAGTGACAGAGACAGAGACAGAGACAGAGAATGAGCAGGGGAGGGTGGATAGAGAGGGAGACACAGAATCCGAAGCAGGCTCCAGGCCCTGAGCTGTCAGCACAGATCCCAACGTGGGGCTCGAACCCATGAACCGTGAGATCATGACCTGAGCTGAGGTCAGATGCTCAACCAACTGACCCACCCAAGCGCCCCTAAGGCAGCTTATAAAACGAGTTCTAGTTTCACAAAAATACGCAGTTGACACAAAGGAGACACTGAGCTGACTCTACACCCAGGAGAGGAAGTGTGTAACTATCTGATACTATGAACAGTAGGAGAGTTGAAGCATAACTTCTTAAACATGGAGAGAGAGAGAGAGAGAGACAACAGCAAACGCTCAAACCCGATGACATTGAGCCCTAATAGAAGGTCCTCTGTTGGCAAGTTCCCAAAATCTTTTCATAAAAATACAAAAAAAAAAAAAAAAAAAAAGGAAGGAGGGAGAGAAGGAAGGAAGGAAGGGAGGAAACAAGAAAACCAAAGGAAGAGAAGTGAAACGTTTAAGATCGTTTCTGAGGGAACTATGAAGAAATTGGTCTATTGCTCTCTGGTGCAGCACAGCCCTGGACAGGGGGCAGCCAGCTGAGAGGGCCTATTAGAACCCAGAAAGGCTCTTGTGCAGTAGCCCCCACTGACTCATGGCTTTGCCATCCACACTTTGAGTTTCTTGTGGTCGGCCGCGGTGCAGAGGGACATCATCCTCCTGACAACCCTCAGGAAGTCAGTAGGAGCGTGACGCCTTCCACCTCACTCACCTCGTCACACAGGCATTTTATCATTTCATAGCATCGCAGGGTGGGGACAGTCCCATAAGATATTTTGAGGGAGAGACCACAGTCACGTAACTCTTATTATGTGTGTTGTTACATGTACGTTCTATTTTATTATTAGTTATTGTTGTTAACCTCTTACTGTGCCTAATGTAGACATTAAACTTTATCGTAGGTAAGTCCTTACAGGAAAAAACATAGAATATATAGGATTCTGTACTGTCCGTGGTTTCAGGCATCCACTGGGGGTCTTGGAACGTTTCCCCCACAGATAAGCGGGGGGCTATTGTAGCTTAAAATTCTGGTCGCACCACCAGCCTCTCTCCCTTCTGGTTAAAGTGGGTAGGAGAAAGAGGGGAAGGAAAGGAGGGGAAATAGAGGAAAAAAGAGTGGGGCGCAAAACAGCACAAGTTGAGTAGAAAAACAAATGGGAAGAAGGAAAGAGAAGGGAAAGGTTCGAAAAGAAAACTATAAGGAAGGAAGGGAGATGGTGTGAAAAGAAAGGAGAGCAGGTGGACAGGCAGCCTTCAGGTGGGGAAAGAAAATCAGGGCAGGAAAGCCAGGCAGAGAGAGAAGGACCCAGAAGAACAGAGGCAGAAATGAGAGGGCAACAGTGGATGAGGTAAAAGGGGGCTTGCAGCTAGGATGCGGGCCCCTACTATCAGGATACGAGTGCCCAGAAGGAAAAAGGAGAGGCTATCCAAGCCGACGAGTCCTCGTTCCCAGAGCTAAACATAGCCAAGGCTCCCCTACTGGGCTTGGCTCACCCCCAGGGAGAGAGGCACAGGCAGGGCCCATCCCTGCTGTTACTAGCCACGGACATGGGCCTGTGGCCAAGAGCCATCGTTCCCCTGGACTCCTTGAAATGGTCAGGATGTTCTTGTCACATGTCACCAGCCCTGCACACAGAGAGCCTCAAAGGGGTCCGTGTGAGCCCAGTCCGGCTGCCTGCTAAGCCCCCTGGCTCTGGGGCTCAGGCTCCTCCTGAGACAAGCTGGGAGACCAGCGCATTCTCAGGGCTGGTGGTTTTAGAGGGAGGATTCCCACTACCCTGGTAGTGTCCGAGGCCCACACCATTTCCCCGGATACCCTCTGCATGTGGTCGGCCCGTGCTGTGCCCGTGGCCTGGCCAGAACTCTCCCAGGCACGAACCCAGGGTGCTTTCCCAGTGTCTCGTGGAACGTACTGTACTTACTATTGAGGCAGTAGTTCCCACACTCTGCCAGGTGCCAGCATGGAACAGAATAGGGAAAGTCAGAATTCCACAGTCAATATAAAATCCCAATTCTCTTGGTTGCAGATCCCCGAAAACCAGCCTTGTTTCCCTCATAGATCCCTGCAGAGGGCCCAGCTCACCCTCTTAGGGGAATGTGAGTAAGAATCCCAAAGGGACCACTGGGATCGTTCTCAGCAGGATTACACCAAGTCACAGACTCACCTCTCTAACTAAGTCTTCACTGAACAGTGGGGGTGGGGGTGGCGGTGGGCAAAGAAGAGATGTAAGTTGTCTGACACTTCTGAGGCTCCCCTGACCTTCAACCAACAATCCCCATTTATTCTAAACCTGCAGAAGTAGTTCTTTGCTAAAGAGTCACTTACCTTGTCCATGATTATTACTTTTCTTGCCTCTAGACTACATGTGAAAGAGGAAAAGACGAAAAGAGCTGCCTCTTTTCTCTCTGTAGTGGAAAAATACCACCCCAATTCCCACCTTCACCTCCCCTTTGGAAGATCCAAGAACCCTGCTTATTTTGTGATTAACAAACGTCAGGGGGATGCTCCAGAAATGACATGACTGAGTACAAAATGGAGAAAATGTACTCACCGTAGGCAGTACATATGGATAAATATTAATTCCATACTAAAACATTAGAGCCAGAAATGACCATCTTGGCCCTTTCTGGCCCTTGTGGTTTATTTAAATATTGTAAACACGACGATATTTTATCCTAATCTAATTTTTTTCTACATGGTCTTTTTTTCTGCGGCAACTACACTAGTCGACAAGTATTTTTGTCACGTCTTCCCATTTATACCCAGAAGCTTGTGCCATCTGCTGACACACAAAAAAATACCCCAATGAATAGCAGCATCCAAGCCAGGCAAAGCGAATTTTCCACTTGAGGGACCTGAAATTCCCAAAAGACTCTAAATAGTTTGACGGGAGTGCTGGCTCTCTCACAGGACCACAGCAGAGGAAGGACCTGGGGGGGGGGGGGGGGGTGTGATCTGACTTTCCCAACACCATCCCGATGGTGGCAACTCCCTCATCCACAGGGCAGCTCCATCCCTTGCTGGAAAGTTCTACTTGGTACAGAATTCTTGGTTACATGACGCCTACTCTGTAGGCACAGAGTGAACAACAGAATACCTTTTTCTTTATGACCAGCTGTCAGGGATCTCAAGAGCAACATCTAGGCCGACCACTCCCACATGTTTCCATTGTTTAATGATACAGCATCCCAAGGGGAAAAACTTCCCTGTATTATGCATAATTAATGTATTTTTTAATCTGTGGTTCTATATACTGAGTTTTCATATATTATGGCCTATATTTACTGAGGCTGTTTTTTCATACACTGGGACCAAATAAATAAATAACAAAATCATCTAAATCAGACCCAGCAATACGCTGTCCATTTGCTAAATACAATATAAAATGTTCAAAATGTTGCATTTGTGGTGTATCTGTAATGATGAGGCAAGATCCGATCTTTTAGGACTGCGCTTCCCTGACAAATATGTGACCAAACCGGTTTGGCTGTCAGTTGTGAGTGGGGTACAGCCCACGTGCTACAGAGGAACACCCCCATCTAGTGGCCTGCAGGGTCCTGCACGATCTGAGCCCAAGCTTCTCAGCAATGCAGGGAAGGGAAGGGAGGACCAGGGCTGAGTTCTTTCCCAGGTGGCCTGTGTGCCCTTGGCTGGGAGAAGCCCAGGAGGAAGAAGCTGCATCCTGTACCCTTGTCGTAGACACTTGGATCATCGCCAAGGCCCTGAGAAGTCCCGCAGAAGAGAGAGCTGTTTAATTGTGGTTGCTCAGGATTACCCAAGCTTATTTGACCACAGAACCCCACTGCCATTTTGTGTATGTGATTGTGTGTCTGCCTGTCTGTGTGTGTGTGTGTGTGTGTGTGTGTGTATGCTCAAAGCAGTCATTAATATTTCTTAGAACCTAATTTTTTACACGAGCCTTGTGAAACTCTGCTTTAACTTGCTGGTCACTTATTTAGATACAGGAACTCTGAGGGACTGCACACAAGATGGGTAAATTTGGATGAGAGTAGAGAGAACAGAAATCCCTTAGGATGAGGCATATGTTATATGAGGAGGGAGGACTTGGTGATGCCCCTCTGGTGAAATGAGAAGGGGGTCTCAGTATTGGGGTGCTATATGGGGTGCCTAAGTTTGAGGTGGCAGGAGGCATCTAAGAGTGAGAGCCCCCAAATGGAAGGCGAGAGAATCACCAAAGTCAGGCCTTATGGTTTTTGTAGGCACCTGAAGTTAGAAGCAGGCTGGGGGTTAGAACTTCTGGTACATATATACAATGGAATACTACCCGGCGATGAAAAAGAATGAAATCTTGCCATTTGCAGCAACGTGGATAGAACTGGAGGGTATTATGCTAAGTGAAATAAGTCAGAGAAAGACAGATATCATGTGTTCTCACCCATATGTGGAATTTGAGAAACTTAACATAAGACCATGGGGGAAGGGAAGAAAAAAAAACAAAACCTTATAAATGGAGAGGGAGCCAAACCATAAGAGACTCTTAAATACAGAGAAAAAACTGAGGGTTGGGGGCGGGGGTAGAGAGAGGGGAAAATGGGTGATGGGCATTGAGGAGGGCACTTGTTTGGATGAGCACTGGGTGTTGTATATGAGCGATGAATCATGGGAATCTACCTCCAAAATCAAGAGCACACTGTATACTCTGTATGTTAGCTAACTTGACAAAAATATATATATTTAAAAATTTTTAATAAAATAAAATATAAATTATTTGGGGGCGGGGAAAAGAACTTCTGGCTTCTCCTGTCCTGGTGGGTTCCCCACGTTGGGCTGGAGAGGCTCAGGTTTCTGTAGCTCCTGGCGCTGCAGGGAGCCTGCTGTGCCCTGGGAGCAGCGAGGAGCTCAGCGGGAGCCTGATCCCTACTTCCGTCTGGGCTCAGCCTTGCAAGAACAAAGGGGGAGGTCCCCAAACCATAGCGATGGTCTGAGTGTCTAGCACCACTCCAGGATTCGTGTGAGTTTCTGGCTCCAGTCCTCCTGTGCCACCAAGTGGTGAGGACGAGTGTCCATCTCCCAGCGAGGGCCCTCGTGGAAACCGCCTGCCTGCCACAAACTCCCTGACCAGGTTGGAGAAAACTAGACTCACGAGGATCCCCAAAACGAAATTCCTGAAGGAGGTGGTACGGATTGAATGAGGTCAGATGCTGGTGACGTCTGCAATATGTCGCTCAATGTGAAAGGACCAGTTTAACTTCTGGAGGGGATACTATGAATAGGTTTTTGCTTTTGAAACATTATCAGGGAGGGGGGAAAATTCAAACTTTTAACTTATGAAGCTAGGGATCACCTTGCTGGATTTGACAAGACTGTCTCCTGTCTACTTGTCAGGATTCATCCTGACAACCAAGGATGGCTTCTAAGTATTCTTGGTCTCCCCGACTAAGAATCCACCCAACTTTTAGAATGTTCTTATGCATCTCTACGGAAGAGTGTAGCTGCCTATCTCTCTCCCCTCTTTCCCATCCTTACTCAGGACTAGATGCTCACCCCAATGAGTCTGTATGGTAACTGCATACCACTGGGTGCCTGCTGGGGCCTGGAAAAAAATTGTCCTTAACAGCCCTAACCTGTGCCCAGGCGCATTAATCCTCTCAAGCCACATGATGGGAGAAGACATGATGCAGGCCATGCTCCCCATGTATAAATCTTCCTAGGGTTGGCAACAGCTGCCATTCTGCCAGGAGCATTATCTTTATTTCAAAGCATAAAAAAAAATACTGAGACAACACAAGGGGAGCTCATAGTCTGCCTGGGTTTTACTCTTGACTCTAGCCTAGCACGTTGCAGAAAAAGAGGCCTAAAGGTCCCCTCAGGTTCCCCCGGCTGCTGTCCATTCCCTTGGATCTTGCCAGGAGGCCCAGGCCCTGCATGGAGATCTGACTCCTCATTCCGGTGAGATGTGTTTCTCACTGAACCAGAACCTACAGTTATGAAGCTATAAATGTGAGCGCTTTGCACCTGTCATGGCTGATATTCTACAGCGGGAAAGGAGGGTTAACAAGATCACAAATTATCCCGTCCTTCTTCCTTTCGTTCTCAAAGCTGCATGTTCATTTAAGCCTGGACTTTATATATTGACCATTAATGTTAGCATTTAAGGCAGGAGCAAACCTGAATTGCCTGTGGTAAAATTGGAGACCCAGGAAATTCAAACACTAATGTGTAAAATCCAAACTCAATTTTCTGAATGAATGGGCTACTCTCGAACTAAATCTCTGCAAGTACCCACTATTAGCTAAACAACGATTTGCTTGTTAGAATTATAATCAGGATCTTTCAGAAATGGATCAATTACTCTTCTTTGGAGGTTCACTGCTAGGGTGAGCTATGTTAATAAATATATTTCATATAATTTGCCAGGCAGTTTTCAGAATTCATTTAAATATAATACTACTCAGGCTTCCAGCCAGCAAATTAGCATTCATATTTCCCAAGACTGTTGCAAAACAACTTCTTCTAGCATTCCATATACCGCAATATCTACCTGTAACTTAACAGTCTTCCCCTAAGCCATAATTCTGATAAAGATCGGGAACCTGGAAATAAACAGGAAAGAGAGAGAGCACATCCCCTCACTTAGGTTGCCCCCCTGCCTTATTTCCTTTGGCCTGTCTACCTTTTTTTATTAGTTCCCGGACAGGTGAGGCCATACTGATGTTGGAAACAAGAAGATCCATATGGCCGAACATGATAACCATATGCTGGCAGGCCTCTTCTAGACACCAGATCCGTGGCCTCTGCCTCCCTAGGGCAGATGTGAAAATCTCAGTCCAGCAGGGACTCACCACCTGTGACTTGTTCTAGCTTTCAGACAACGGAAGGTAAGGAGCTGAGTAGCTCACCGCACCTGTAGTGCATTTTATTTTTCTCCCCAGTAACAACATGGCTAGTCCTGGTTGAGTACTTACCAGGCATTGTCTCAGCAATATGCATCGTCTCATGTGGACTAAAGAGGACACTACTGTGTTAGACACTACTGCCTGGTTATTCCCGTTTTACAGATGAGAAACTGAGGCACAGAGGAAATAGCATGAAAAACAGCACTTTACAGAAGGTTATTTGTACTTGTAGTTTGAAGCAACCTATTTAGAATTTACACATTTCTGTATTTGGCGTGATTTCTCAGCCACATACAGAACACTTTTTTTTTTTTAACTTTTTTTAAATGTTTATTTATTTTTGAGAGAGAGAGAGAGAGACAGAGCACGAGATGGGGAGGAGCAGAGAGAGAGGGAGACACAGAATCGGAAGCAGGCTCCAGGCTCTGAGCTGTCAGCACGGAGCCCGACACGGGGCTCGAACTCACAAACCGTGAGATCATGACCTGAGCCGAAGCCAGAAGCTCAACCGACTGAGCCACTCAGGCGCCCCTAGAACACTTTATAGCGTTCGCAGGAAGGGGTCAAAATAGTTACCAGCCTATAAAGTCTCCACCTATGAGGACAGGCATGGCTCAGGTGCAGGGGTCCTGGGAACCCCCCTACACTATGATGTAACCTTTTGGTGGCTAGACCCTGAGGGGATTCTCAGGAAAGGAGCCATTTACCTACTGTTACAGAGGCATTTCAGCATTTCAATTCTTGTTTAATGTAACAATTAACCATCTCATATGCTATTGAATACGTTACTGAAATCAATGATAAAAACCACTGGCACGGCTGTCCCGGGGTTGCCAGATCCTTCTGGAAAAGTCGGTCCCCTCTGCTCCCCGTGCAGCGCCTGAGCCCCGCCCCGTGTACCTTTCTGGCAGTGGAGCCCCTCGAAGCCCAGGGGGCAGTCACACTCATAGCTGTCCTTCCTGGGCCGGCAGCTGCCCCCGTGCGTGCAGGGGGCCCCCACGCAGGGGTGGGCTGCGTTCTCCACGTTCACGCCCCGCGTGAAGTCGTGCTTCACGTGGATGGTTCGGTCGTTCAGGATGATCTTCGGGAGAAAATGTAAACACAGAAAACATCTTTGCAGTCTGCTAAAGCTCCCCTCAGCCTGTTAACCTCAGCTACATGTGATGGGGGAGCTTTCATAAAAGAGAAAGTGTCTGGTTCCTGTTTTTACCGCCAAGTAAGTGATGCAGGCACTGAAGTGATGCTCTGTGGCCCTTGGGAGAATCTGCAGAGAGTAAAGCGTCCTCTGGTCCTGGAAGATTCCGGGAGGTCGTAAAGAAGTCTCAATAAATACAAAATTAAGGTTCTCAACCTGGCTGCCTGTTAGAATCACCTGGGGGACTTTAAGAAATACACTAATGCCCCAGGTCTCACCCAGATCAATGGAATCAGAAGCTCTGAGGGCAGGATCCAGTCAACAGTAACTTTTAAAAGCTTCCCAGGTGATTCTAAAATGCAGCCAAGGTTGAGAGGTGCTGCTATAAAGCCAAGTAGGGAAGAATACAGAACGAAGTATCATGCAGGCAGAAATCAAAGGGGAACTGACGCCTTCTAGTGGCAATGGGGCTGGGGGAAGCTTCTCCCTGTACTGCTGTGTTCTTCTGGCTGATGGTCTCGTGTCATCTACAGCTCCATCAGTGGGGTCTCCCAGATTGTCCCATCCCTTCCTGCTATCCTTTCTCCCTGACACTCTTGAATTCCCTTCCCCACATCCCCTTCCCCACTATTTAAAAAAAAAAAAAAAAAAGTGACACTCAGATCACATTCTTGTCATTGCTGTGCAAATTCCCTGGGACAAGAGGGCTCCATTGCCTTCACTCCCTTTTCCCTGCAATGGGGGTCTAGTGAAAATGATGAATTATAGGGAGAGGTCACTGGGTTTCCCAGCCCCAAATAACGTCTGGGGGACCCAACGTTTTCAGCCCTCCACTTGGAGAGTGTGTTTACCTTGAGCTGTTGGGTGTTTTGGTGTCAGGCAGGCTTTGCAGAACCAGGAGACAGAACACCTCTCAGAAAGACCCCCACCCTGCAGGGGGTCCTAAGAGGTTAGCCATGGTCCTTCCTGCCACTAATCCATGGTTCCATAGGCCTGCCTAGTCCTTGGAGGGTGTCAGGAGAGTTAGGAGAACACTTTTTCCCAGTCTTGAATCTTACAAGCTGCAAGAGAGTAGCCAGAATCCTTCTACAATCTTCCCCTTTTCGTGCTTCAAGGGAAAGTCTGTGAAACTCAGTCATACGTCCTTGAGACAGGCCAAGAGGCTACCATCCCCTTCAGGACGTGGCACAGCCAGTGACTCAGCCACTGGGAGGGGCGGGTGGCCTTTCCGGGACGTGGGGAGGAAAGGGTTGTGTGTGCCACGTGAAGGGGGCGGGGGCAAAGCCTGACAAGGGCCGGGAGGGAGGCGGCGGTGAGGCCTCTTAGCATCTCAGCTTGATTTCTCAGTGAGAATTTCAAACGCATGATGAAACATGGCCAAACCCACTGACGGGGGACAATGGGCTGAGATGAGGTGTCGCTGGCATCACAGTTCAGGAACAAAGGGAAACACCTCAGCAAATATTGACTGGACCCCTTTTCTGTGCTCCACACTGGGATACAAGAGGAGGGGAACAGAGCCCCACGGGGCCCTTCCTAGTGCCCAGATGTGCAAATCACAGTAGGGCTTTCTTTCACTGTCCTGCCTTCATTTTAGCCTCTCTCATGTTTCACCCCGAGTCTAGAAAGGATCAATGGCCCACATTCCACCACTGGTTGCTAAAGGAAAACAGGACGAAGCTAACATCCAGCAATTGAATAT
Source organism: Panthera pardus (assembly GCF_024362965.1). Classification (NCBI taxonomy): domain Eukaryota; kingdom Metazoa; phylum Chordata; class Mammalia; order Carnivora; family Felidae; genus Panthera; species Panthera pardus. The sequence continues at coordinate 30,849,193 of NW_026526765.1, read as the reverse complement.
GCTTTTTCTTCAAATGCTTTTTTTCCCTAATGTTTGATGGTCCTGGAAATCTGGTTTGGTGAGTCAGCCTGCACCTCTGTTACAGACAAAACATATTATTGAAACTGGAGAGGTCATGGGCAGCCCCAAGAGAAGGAATAACAGACAAATATGTGTGGGGTCAATGTCCTGTATCTTTCACTGGCTGCATGATTCCACCCCCCCGCCCCCGAACCTTCTATGGAAGGACTCCTTAATCTCTGCTCTTAAGAGCGTGGTTACATGATTGATGAGCTGCAACTGCTTAATTGCAGGGGTAGGAATGGGGGTGGAGGTGGGATGAGAGTTGGCTCTTGACTTGAGCAGGAACTTCAAAGGCACCTCAGAGAGAAGCACAGAGCCAAGAGTTGCTCTGAGACTCCACTGGCTTCCTTCCCTTTGGTAGAAGCCTGTCTGCAGCCACCTGATGCCCGCTGCCTCCCCCAGCAATGCCTGGATCCTTCGGTGGATGTATTGTAAAGACTCATCTTCATTGAGTTGCTTTCGTGGAATGGCTGCTGGACGGGGGCCCAGGAGCAGACGTTATAAGAAAATGGGGTTGGAAAGCTATGCTGCTAGCATTAAAAAAGAAAACCTTAAAACGTGAAAACTTCCTCCAAGCTTCTTTTTTGGATCCTGCAGATTCCACTGATCACGGTTCTTAATTCCATTGTCTGTAGTCAAGGTCACACAATAAACATGCAAAAGCGAAGCCTGTACCTTCTGGATGCTCCCACTAAAGGGCTTGAGGACGCCCGAGTTCTTCTTCACATCATCGTAATTAGGGACTCCACCAATAAAAATGTCCGTGTTGCACTTAATCTGTGTGAAGCCTCCCTGCCAACAGATGAAAACCAAAACACGGTATAGCTTCAGAAAAGGTAGTAAGGTCTGCCAAACGGTAGAGACACCTTGAGGACCCACTGCAACAGGCCGGCTGGACTTTCACGTTGTTTTGCATTTGCTACCTTACTGCCTGTTTGTATGTTTGGAAATGTATTAACCTCTCTGGGACTCAGTTTCATCATCTATAAAATGGCAGCCATCATATCTACCACTTAGACACGTCACGGTGAATGTGGTGGGCCGCATTACTGTCCGCCAGTATTCAGCGCTTCTCCAGAAGCGCCCCTTCTCCCTGCAGGGAGATGACCTTCAACCTGTTGCTCTTGAGTGGGGCCAGGTAACCTGCTTCAGCCAATAAAGCATGAACAGAAGGGAAATGAATCACTTCCGGGCAGAAGGTTTCAGAGCCAGAAGGTGACTCACAGTGCCCTCTCCCTCTCTCCCTGTTCCTTCAGCCAGGGTGTCAGATTAGAGCTGCAACTGAACGTTGATGGACATGTAATGCAAGTAAGAAATAAGCCCTTATTGTAGCTGATCTTCTGGAGCTGTTTGTGACCCGCTTGAGCCCAGCCTAGCCTCTCTTGGAGGCAGAGAGCCCACTGATTTAGCACTTTGCCCAGAGTTGGATGATTAATCAGCATTCCAGTCTGACCAGCTATTGTTATATTCGGCAGTGGTAAAGATAAAACCTCTTCAGGCCAAGAGAAAAGGAAGGCACGGTGGGTGGGAGGCATTCCTTGCTATCAACTACAAAGGGTAGAGAAATTCTTCTCTTTTCCAAATTCTCAGAAAACTACCCAGGTCAACCCCCAAAGCCTTGCCCTGTTACCGGTCATTTCAACAGCTTAAACTCTAACGGGTGGGCTAGACAACAAGCTGTGTATAATATTTAATGTCTAAACTCTTTCACACATGAGCTGGAAGCAAAATGTGAAAATGTCCTAAGACAACAAATAGAGATAAATGGAAATTTGAGACTCTAACATAAATCATTATTTCCTTTGATTTATGGTAAAAGGAAATATAAATAGTAGCAGCATTTAGTCATTAATTTAACAAATATTACTGGGCATCTACTGTGTCCCAGGCACTAAATGCTAGACAAACAACAGTAAATAAGGAAGACCTGGTTTCTGCCCTCAGAGGCAGAATCCAGACACATAAATGGGCAGGTGGGATTAGCTCAGCAAGGGCTGCTCAGGGGACTCTGGATGCACTTGAGGAGGGAGTGCACATATCCTACCCTAGACACAGATAGTCTGGGAGGTAGTAAAGGAAGAGTCAGAATTATAGAAATCGGTCAAAGTCAGCGCTTGAGAGGAATATAGTAGGTATAAGGGCAGAGGCAAGGAGGGGCCAGATACTGCATGCTTAGAAACGCCCTCTACCCAAAAAGCATCAAGCTTTAAGCAGAAAAAAAATAGTTATATCTGTGTTTTAGGCAGATTACAGGCCAGAGGGAGGAGAACGGACTTGGGGTCAGGTCAATATAGAGAAGGAGAGACAGAACAGAGAGGAAGGTACAGGATCTAGGAGAGTCTCACAGTGCCCAGGTCCCACCAGGGAACAGCATGGAGGTCTTGATTGGAACATAGACAGAATTGCCTTCCATCAGTAACCTTGGGGCAGCGTTCTTATTTAACTAGGCAGGGGTTTGGGGAGGGGGAGGGGAAGGCAGTGTTCATTAAAGAAGCAGAAGGGCTTTCAGGAATTGTAGTGGCCGGATGGAATGCTGACCCTGGAGGGAGCTGTTACCACACCACCCCCGCCCCCGCCCCCCCCAGGCCCCAGTCACTGTCTTAGCTCTTCTAAAGTTAAAATAAGATAGTAAGTGGAAAGGAGAAAGGTTGCAGGGTCAAAGGGATGTCAGAGAAACAGGCTGTTTTGAAAAACCTTTGAGTTACAGTTGTATCCAGTGAACAGGACCTGGCCTCATGGGGTGAGAGCTGGTTCCTTTTGGTTTCTCATCAAAACCCTCCCCTGCACCCCTTCCCCCCCCCCCCCCGCCCCCGCCACCCCCCACCCCCCCTCCTGTTGACAAGAGACAGGGCTGCAGCTGCCACACCCACAGGGAACCGCAGGAGAAAAGCAAACAGACCCCACCGAAAGGAGGCTTCGCGTCTAGATCTGCCACTTCTGTTTAGCTGGAAGTGGTTGGAAAACCTGAGCAAAGCTGCTGGTTAGGGTTTTCTGGAACCCTCAGAGGCACATCCCATCCTTAAGTCTGGCATAGACTCAACCCTTGGCTGTTAGTATTTCTCAGCTGAGCAACCCAGAGTTTGGCTTTCTCGTGGACACTGAGGGGCCTAGGCCCTGGGTTAATCCCCAGAAGAGTTCTTTCATCCCACCCATCTCTAAACTCTAAGACCACTACTCCTAATCCCATTGCTCTCTAACCGAAAGAGTCACCTATGCCTTTGAACGTGGTATGGACGGCTGGGGAGCAGAATCCCCTGCTGGGGGAAGATGTGATTAAGGCTCAACTCACTGAGATCAAGCATGGAGCCTTCCCACTCCTGTCTCAGAGCTGCCTCAAAAACCCCAAAACAAAACAAAACACCCTCACATGCACACAGATTGGCTACACCTGTACCCACATGTGCACACTGCTTTCCAGGTGGGCAGCACTCCAGCCAGCTTTGTCCATTCAAAAAGCCAATAGGGAGGCACTGGTTCTACCATATTGGTTGAATTCTGACTCTCTGATATTGTAGCAATAGAAATTCTGAGGTGTGGTTTTTACCTTTGTGTTGTCTCTTCACTGTAGGATCCCAACAGTAAATACTGTGTCCTAAAGAGTTTCTTCTTCATAATCAAAGGCCTTAACCCTACCATCTACAAATATTCCATTCTGAACTTTTGTTCCTGTTTTACAAATGTTTGTAACTAAGGCCTACAGAGATACAATGCTTTTTCGAATTTATATTAAGTCAACATATAGTCAAGTCTAGTCAAGTCTATAGTTGTGAGCTACTACTTCTATCTTGGACTGAAGTCAGCTGTTAGAATTTTCTGGATCATACCGGAAATTACTCCTGTTCTCCCTTTAAAATCCATTCCCCTTCATCCACCTTTCCTTCCTTTCTGCCTTTCTGCCTTCTTTCCTGCCTTTCTATTTCCCTTCCTTCCCTCTCTCTTTCCTTCCTTCTCTCCACAAATACATATATAGAACATTTTCTAGGTTTGAAGAGTGCTCACCTCGTGAAGCAGAGCCCAGTTGGGGATTCTTCTTATCCTGAGAAAGTCCTTGGTTCTGACAGGACCTCCCACCACTACCACCTCTGATACTGGCCTTGGGACATACGTGTTCTTCCTTCTGCTCTCTTCTTCAACTAAATACCTCTTTCCTCACCAAAAGTCTTTTTTTATTCCTTTTCTTTTCTCTACCAATCCACTTTCTTATCAGAATACCCACATTCACAAATGCCCTCTTTAAATCTGGTGATGCACAGAACAATGACATTGGGAATTAAAATAGTGGAAACCCTAAGTCCCCTTTAGGGGACTAAACTTTGTGTGTGTAAAGAATCCTAGTAGGTTATAATTTAAAACAAATCTCTCTTATCTTTTCTTAAAAATGTTATTTTCTTGGGGCGCCTGGGTGGCTCAGTCGGTTAAGCATCCAACTTCGGCCCAGGTCATGATCTTGCAGTTCGTGGGTTCAAGCCCCACACCGGGCTCTGTGCTGACAGCTCAGAGCCTGGAGCCTGCTTCAAGTTCTGCGTCTCCCTCTCTCTCTGCCCCTATCCCGCTCATGTTCTGTCTCTGTCTCTCTCAAAAATAAATAAACATTAAAGAAAAATTTTTTAATGTTATTTTCTTTGGATACGACCTTGGAAATAAAATCATGGGTGAAAGTTATAAATTTGAGTAGGAATTCTGTGCTCTTGAGGTCATGAGAGTACTCTATTAACCAACAGGAATAAGTAAAGCTACATAGTGTTGACCATGTACTGTTGTGTTTTACATATATAGTTATTTTAATTGGCACAACGCTACAAAGTAGGCGCTATTATGGTTGCCATTATCCCCACTTTATAGATGAGAAAACACAAACTTGCAGGTCAAGTGACCCATCTGAGTTCACACTACTGGTAAGTAATGGAGCTAGATCTGGAATCCAGGAGCCTGGCATCAGAGCTGTGTTCTTGCCAGATGTGTGGCCCCCACAACACTGGCCCGACCTCCAATGTATGTCCTGACCTACTACATTATACACTGACTCAACAAAGACAGGGATTGGCGGTAGGGGTGGGGGTGGCGAGTGATTTCATAAACGATGTACTTGTATTAGTACACATAATCCTTGCAATGGCCCTGTGAGACTGCTGCTATTATGACCCCATTCGCAGCTGAGGAATAGACAGGTTAAGTAACTTGCCCAGTGGGGAGCTTGGGTTTTAAGCCAGGCAATCTGGCCCTGGAGTCCATGTACTTAGCCATTACTCTGCTGCTTTTCTCTCCAGGACAGGAAGAAAACAGTAACCCAGTTTGCACTGACACGTGTCCTTCTTACCTCTGCCATTGCCTCCACTACCTTCTGCTTATCCACTTGTAAGATACCATTCTTTGCTGTGCGAGATACATGCAGCTCATGCCAGTGGCCCAGGGCGAGGGGGTCTTCACTCCTGTTGAAGGAAGGAAGCTGAGCGTGGGATAGCATCAGTGGTGGTATGGACAGTGTTCATCAAGCTGCCCTGATGAACCGATGCAACCTTAACTACCTCATTCATTCCATCCCAAGAAAACAATCACTCCTGCTTAGTGAACACAGCGACGCTCGGTCCGTTTATTGGACCCGTTTATGGTAGGAGCATTGCAATTATCACTTTATTTTATTACTTCCAACAAGCCTGAAATGTGGGTAAGATGAGCCTGGTGTCCTGGAGGAGAGGTGACAGTGAAATGTGATCATACTTGCACACAAGCTTTGAAAAAGAGAAAATTACCTGGACTGTAGTGTAAACCACAGATTCTTTCGTGTGCTGATGGCTACGGCATCCTTTGAAATGCATAAAAAATTAGGATGGATGGATGGATGGATATAAGGATAGCTAGACATGTGATAAAGCAAATACAGCAAAATGTTAATTATAGATGACAGGTGGGAGGAATAAAGATGTTTGCAGTATAATTCTTTCAACTTTTCCACATGTTTAGAATTTCTCATAATAAAACGCTGGTGGGGGGAAAGAGTCCATGTTGTCTGATATTGTGAAAAGGATTAAAACTAAAAATTCAATTAATTCAACATGAAAGTGTTTGAAGTTTAAAGGATTTCGATAAGAGTTTTGCACGCTACTTTGGATAGTGAGGTATGCAAGAAGAGGATAATTATTGCATTTGTATTTCTAATGATGTCTAGTTCCTGGCCTTCACTGAACCTCCCAATTATTTTTTGGTCCTGGATCATCCTTAGAAAACTGTCAGGAATACCAATGGGCACAATTATTGAAAGGTCTCCACCCCCTCACTTGATTTTTTCGCTCTGGCAAATGCTTTTGTGATTTGTCCTTAGCAATTAGAATTTAATCACCTTGGCTAAATCAATATGCAATAAAGAAACCAGAGGCACTCTTTAAGCAGCCCCATCTCCATAATAAGTACCACCGCCTTAGTCGTGTTCTTGTCCTGCAGAGGTCATTCCCTGTCAATACCCTGCCTTCCTCGGCACAGTTACATCGATCACAGCCGTCACGAGCTCATTTCAATTGCCTCGATTTTTGAATCAAGTTCATAATGAATTTGACCACCTTATCCTTTTCCTAAAGTTAAAATGATTTGGCCAATTCCACAACTTCCTGTGGTTCAGGATTTTACTGAATTTTCTTAATCAAGCAGGAAGTCTTAGAAATGATCTTCAGAATAAACATCTTGCAACGGGGCACCTGAAACGCCCACAGTAATCTCTGTTGTCAGGTTACCCTGGGGAGGGGATGGGACAGGGGTGGTCTTTCCCTTGGACATTCTGAGCACTTGCCTTCTTTTCGTTACACCTGATACTCTGAATTCTTTTTCCAGGCACTTTTCTGACAGGCAGGGAAATGATATCTTACATTAAAAAAAAATTAAATAACACTTCTTGTCTCAAATAGGCACAGAATGATGAAAGAGAGAAATGCTGGACACTAAGGTCCTATGTGTCTGTGACCCCAGAGCTGGAGCTGCCACCATGGAGGGGAGCAGTGGGGGGGGGGGGGGGGGGCGATCTGCCCAAGAGGAGGGCTGATGAGCCCCGACCCTCCCCCTCACTCTTTCTGGTCATTCCTTATCCAGGAGGAAGCCATTTGAAAGTACAAGGTGATATTCAAGGTGTCTTCCCTTCTGAACTTGACAAACAGTTCTACGTGAATTGCTTAGACTGTTTTGCATAATCTTATGTAAATTGAATCAATTAAACACCCACCAAAGTTGTCTTGAGACATAGGATGTTTTTGTATAACCAGAGGCACAAAAATGTTTGTCCATGGCCCAAGGTGGGAGGTGTCAGTGACGTGCAGGAATTCAGCCACAGGACAAAAATGAACTGTCCTTTTTAAGAATTGTTGAAACCTAATGCAGCAAGCATTTCCCATCGGCCGTGAGAAATGATCAGCAGTTAAGGGCGATGTATGGCCGTAACATCTCTCCCGCAGTCTTCCTAAAAATGACAGTCTAGCAGCATAAATTACGATTGAATGCAGCCTGCAATTTCCTTTAAAACAACCACCACCTTTGGATTTCCTGCTGCGGGGCACCATTGAAGGAAACATCATAGTGAGTTTCAAAAGAGAATTCGTCGAATATAGGAACAAGGAGCATGTCTGCATTAGATTAGCAGGCCTCTGGCTGGAGGGTAAAAACTACCATGGAAGGAACACAGTGCGAAGACGGAGACATAAACAAATAAGAGAAACGTCTGTATCCACCATCATCAGGCTCTGAGGGTGTTGTAAAAATCATGACGCGCTGTACGGGAACAATTGATCTTCTAAGTAAATTAATAGTACAAGCTAGATAACAGGAGGAAAGGTTTGAGGACCCAGAGCCACTTCTGCAGATACCAGCAAGTACTTCAGAAGCACCTGTTCACTGCCATGCTATTGAAACCACTCATCGCACCGCCTTCTCGAACATATCGGTCAGGGATGAGCCTCTGTGATTTGCAGATTCGCTGTCAGACTCCTTATCTGGAGAATGGTCAGAGATGTGCTAACCATCTAGTCACCATCAAAGAAACAATGCGAGAGGGTGGTAAAAAAATCAAAGTCAGGTCACCAAGGGCATGTCTGTCCATTCAACTTCTGTTAATACTTCTTTCCTAGTCATCCTCTATTTACGGAGTGCCCACAAAATGATGCTAGGAGCACGGATTGATCAACTACAATTCATCAGGTTTTTGTGATGGCCTTGTGCAAAATGAAGGCAGCCCATCCATGGGTTGAAGCAGAGAGTTGCTACCTGCCGGGAAGTTACTTGACAAAAGGAAAACTTGCCAGTAGGAGAGAATGATCCATAATGAAGTATGTCATACCACCAGGACACGTTTTGGAAAAGAGAACCACGGAGGGACGACAGGAATAGTGCAAGCTATCAGGACAAGGCCATCTTTTTCCAAAGTGACCGCTGTTGAGCTTTTTGGGGGGAAGGAGCCCCTAAAGGTCTCAGCCCTTACCTGAGAACACCAGTGCCAGAGCCACAGTCAAAGCGGAACTCCACGTGGCCCCCTGCCATGTTGATGGACACAAAGTCTTTGCTGCCCGTGTCGTAGCTGTAGAGGAGGACACCATCACCCGAGTCCGGCCGAAACGTGATCTCAAACTCCATGAAGGAAAGGTAATGCTGGGGCTCCAGAGGCCAGGGTGTTGCAGCATAGGATCTCAGGGACTCTCTGAATTGAGGGATGGTCAGGGTGAAAGCTGAAGAAAGAAGCGTGCTGTTAGAAATCCCTCTGTGGCAGAACTAGCCATGTTCTCTTCCTCCTGGGTACGGAGCTAACCTACATTTCCCAGCTGCCCTGAGTGAATTGGGTAGTATAACTGAATTCCGGTCAGTGGATTGTGGGTGGGAGTATTATACGCATCCCAGGTCTGACCCCTAAAACTTCCCACCATCTTCCATGCACCCTCTCGTCCCTCACCTGCTAGCTGAATGCAGGAAGCAGGGGAGGATTCTAAGGGCCTGGCAGAGCCCTAGAAGGCAGGGCCTGTGTCCCTGAATGACTGCATGGCACAGAGGCCACCCCCACCCAAACTCCTCACTGACCTGCAGTGATGTGTGACGTGAGCAAGGATCAAGCCTTATTATGTTAGGCTACAAAATATAAGATGATATGTAACAGCTTTGACTTACAGGAACTCACATGCCCTCTTCTAGGTGATCTGAGATCTGAGATTATTCAGTGCTAAAGAAAAATCCCCCCCAGGATGGTGTCTTAGGTCCAAATTTGAATCAATGGTAGAAAAGTTAAAACATGTTCAACTCAGGCCATCTGGGGGGTGCTCATTGGTTAAGCACCCGGCTCTTGATTTCGGTTCAGGTCAAGATCTCACTGTGGTGAGATCGAGCCCCACATCAGGCTCAGTGCTGGGCATGGAGCCTGCTTGGGATTCTCTCTCCCTCCGCTCCTCCCACACTTGCACGCACTCTCTCTCTCTTCTCTCAAAAAAAAGTGTCCAACTCTGCATGTTTGCCAAAATCTTTGAAATCTCTGAAATTTCCCATGATTCTGTGTGTTTGCATATGCACATGTGTTTACGCGTATAGATACCCACATATTGAGACAGGTATAGTATCGAGAGGTGGACAATTCACTAGAACAGTAACAAAAAGAAGAAAGATTACTCTTGTGCCTTCCCATTGTTAACGACTCTGCGTGTGTCTTCCCCACATTTTCTCTGAACTTGTCAGACATTCTCAGAAGCATGAGCTGCAGATGCTCTGAATTCAGTCTGATACAGACCACACGCATAAAGGCTTTTCAAAGTTATGTGAGGGCCAAAAGGAGCCCACCAAAGCCTGGCCCAGAAGCATCTTAAAATGAACCTATCTTTGGTTGGCTTGACACTCTGACACTCAAAGGCACTCCAATCTGATAAAAAAACAAAACAAAACAGATTCTCCCATCTCTCCCAACAATGTATAAATTTTAATCCCATAAACATTTATGGGACTTGCTAAGAGCACGCTGATGAAAAATTACATCGACATGAATTAACAGGGCAGGCAAAGTGCAGTCAACTTGCTTCTTTCTCACCATCTTCACAGTGTCGGCCTTTAAACCCAAGGGGACACAGGCAAATGTAGGCGTCGGCTTTGACTGCTGCACAGGTGCCACCGTTGATGCACGAGGCTTCGTCACAGAGTCCACTGCTGCACTCCCCTAAATACAGAACAGGAAGGACAAAACCGATTCATCGCATGAGCCGGTCCAAGACGCTGGAGCTGACCACACCAGCTCTGAATAAACACGCTCAGCTCCCACTCGTGTTAATTTGTACCCCTGCCCAGCTGCAAAACAGCCTTCAGGGTAGGTGGAACGTACCCTTCATTTTAGTTTGATTTTGGCCTGTTCTTTATGAAGAGCCACAAAGAATCTTTAAAACATGGCGGACACAATAAATCAAATAGTAAATTGTTTGGACAATTTTATGACCACCGACGAAGACGAATGAGTTGTTTCTGCGTTAATCCATCTGTCTCTTGTTTCAACAAGAGCGTGTTTCAATCCCTTCCGTGTCAACATGGTGTTTCTGTTCCAAGCATTCTAATTTGTGTGGCCCCAGTTACCTTAAGTGCTACTGCCTTGTTGGTTCAAAGTTGAGGCAATAAGGGGAGCACGGAAGCCACATCTAACTTATTACCTGGCCTCAACCTTCCACTGCTCTGTCTGGGGCAGGAAGGGGCTGGGGCGGGGGGTGCTTCATAATACCTCAGCATATGCCTTCCAACATCCCTATTGCCACCTCCAAAACTGAGATCTTATGGGAGACAGGAGGGTGGCCTGGAGTAAAAAGCAGTGAGAGCTTCAACACCAGATGGGTCCATACTCTTTACCAAACACATATCAGAGAGGCCCATACAGGGTATACTCTCACTGTCAAGATCATCAGATGACATGGAAACACATGGACTTCTCCTGCTCTGCTTTTCTTCTGCTTCTTTGGTCCTCCTCTTCTCCTTGTATATAAGAAATAAATTTCACAGATGGGCCACTAGCTGGCCCAGAACAACACAAGTGAGTACTAAACACTTGCTCCCGGGGTAGGGACAAAGGAGCACATCTCCGACTGAGCCGTGAGGGGCCCGGCCCTGAGCCCCGCAGGCTGTGATGCTGCACCCGCCTGAACTGCAAGCCCACTTCTGGTGGGATGAAGAGCCTCCGTTGGCCATCTCATCAGGGCAAGCCCCCCATCCTTTTCTCATCCGTCCTCTGCATTTGTGGAGCTGACCCCGTCTTTTCTTCCACGAAGCCTCGCTGCGAGCGTGAGCAGGGCTGGGTATAGTGCAGCCAGCCGAAGAGGCCGACTTCAGGAGCCAAGGACACAGTTTAATTAAAGCCCGTCCAGATGGCTCATCGCCACAGCCGGGGTGGGCTGGCCTCAGCGAATTCCAGCCGGGGCCACTGGAAGCTCAGGGCAGAAGTGACCAGTGGCCTCTGCAGCCACCGCCTGAGAACATGGCCAGCATCCAGTCTCCTCGGGGTGATGGACATGGAACCATGAGAGCCGGACTCTCACAGCCCCTGAGCGCCCCCGGGTCTGGGCGGGCTGGGATTCTTTCCCCGAGAAGGGCGGCTCCCACAGGAAGAAACGAGGTTCTTGGGTTATTTTAGCTACACATGGAAAAGATATTACTTTACAAATTTGCATTGTGACTATCCTTTAAGAGGGGGGAGTGGGGTGGGGGCGTTGATGAAAGCAACACGGCGGCAGGATTCTGCTGGCAATGGTATGCAAGATGGCCCGTGAGCGGCGGCGTGGGAAAGAGGAACGGACTCCCACGGGGAGGGAATGTGGGGCTGGCTGGGGTGGTAGCAGAGGAAATGGACAGGGAGCGAAGACATGGGGAAGGGAGACCCAGCCAGTCCCTTCTAGAGCTTGAAGGCGGAGGCAGACCCTAGCAAGGCCTCCGGGTTCCTCGCCTGGCGGTCTGAAAGGACAGTGGCGGGAGTACAATGATGAGCACGGCTGTGAGCAGGAGCTGGTTTCTGAGGCACAGAGGACCTGGCGTTGGGAAGCAGACTCCGCTTCCCATTCTCTCCCTCCCTCTCTCTCTGCCCCTTCCCCGCTCGTGCTCACGCTCTTTCTCACTCTCTCAAAAGAAATAAACATTAAACAAACAGATTGCATAGCTTTATTTCAATGTAATTGTTTCCTACCATGGATGTTATTCTCTACATTTAAAAACATCATTTGTTTCAAAACATCCGGCTGCGCGGTCAGGGGAACATGTGACTCTTCATCTCGGGGACTGTAAATTTGAGCCCCATGTTGGAGGGGGAAATTACTTAAAACTGAAATCTTTAGAAAAAAAAAAGAAAGAGAAACATCATTTTGGGAAGAGTTCACAGGCTTTACCAGACTGCCAGAGATGTTCACAGCACACAAACAGTTAAGAACCTTTGGGTTACTAAATTGATGATCCTGGCAGCAAAGTCCAGGGATGTAGGGAAGGATGGGTGCAGAGTTTTAGAAAGGAGGAAAACTGTCAACTCTGAGAGTGGGAGGAAGGAAGTTAGTCGCAAGGTCATGTGCACAGAGCGCTGGCAGGACCTCATCATCAGTATATAACTTTTATTGACATTGAACCTACTAGATGCCAGCTTTACGCAAGACAATGAGGTGAGGGCAGGAGAGAAATTAGGCCTCCAAGGAGAGCACAGCAGGTGGGATGGGGCAGACTACATTAAGGACGCATGGACGGTGAGCAACCACCTGCCCCTTGCCCACCAATCCGTAACTGAAGCCAGTCTATTTCCCTGACTGAAGATCTGTCCACTCGGTCCACATCTCCACCACCACTACCAGCCTAGAGCAAACCGTCATTATCTCTGATCTGGATTGTCGTCATAGCCTCCAGCCAGTTTACATGTGCCCCCTGAACACCGCTTTCAATAAGCTTTCCACAGCCAGAAGGATCGTTTCAAAACACAGACTAGATCATGGTAACCACCTCCCCCTCATACTCCCACTGGGACAAGCCATTTCCTCTGCCTGGAATGATCTTCCCTCTCTTATCTGCTTAAAAAGAAATGCTTCAGATATCAGCTTTGTGTTATATGCTCAGAACGCTCCAGCCCATAAAATCCCCTTATTATACCCTATTATTATACCACCATTTCTTCTTTGTAACACGCTAAATTGTAATTTTTCATTGACTTGTGTGACTATTTGATCAGTTTGGTCTTTCCTTGTGGCAGCTACATGAAGGCTGAGGTAGGATCCTGTTTTCTTGTTCATTACTGTCTCCCCAGGACCTGGCATCATGACTAGCATTAAGCAGATCCTTAAAAAAGTATCTTGAGAGAAAGCATGAGTGAAACAGTGATAAACCATGGTGAGACCCATGGCCACCTCACACGTCTTGAGTCTCAAATAACTTGAGAAGTTGGTTTCCCAACTTGTCACATTGACCCAGTGGGGTGTGGAAATCTAAGACAGGATTGGAAAAGATGAGTTCCGGTTGTCTAGGTTTAAGAATTTGCGTGGAAATAATAAAAGAAAGTCTGGGCCAGCGAATGCGAAGTTTTGCTGAGATGACTGACTATTCTAGAATGTGGGTTTAGAGAGAGTCTCACTGCTGGGAATAATCTAAAGAAGGTGATGAAGGGGGAAGGCTTCAGTAATGAAAGGCCCCTTTGAGGAGTTGAGGTAGGCTTAATGGAGGTGGGGAGGGGGACAGAGAAAAAGCTGTGGTTGAAGATAGCAGTGACAAGTTAGAGATACCAGACAAAGGAACTGTGACTCTGCTACTGTCATTACCTTCTTCTGGAAGCCTGTATCTCCACCAGAAATTCACTGCTGTTTGTATGAGCCCAGTCTTCCCCCATGGTGGCACTGCATTTAATTTAAAAGAACTTGAATTTCTGGAGGACTACCTCAAAGTAAAGCAAGTATGGAGGTTGAATAACCAGCTCTGTTCTAGAACTCCAGGGGGAAAATGGGGAAAAAATGAAAAAAGGCAATGAGACTGATGCCTGCCATTAAAGTTCATCACAACGCTTGTAGACATCAAATAATCCAATAGCAGCTTCGGGTGGGGGGTGCCCAGAGCCAGCAAGATGGGCCCATTTGGTACCACCTGCTCAATGGAGAGGCTGGTTTTGCACCATGTGAGAATTTAAAATACTGCCAGAAATCGGTCCTTGCTCAACTTTGCAAGGTCTTAGCTACCTGTCAGGGGTCACCATGCAACCTCAAGACTGCAGATCTGGATTTCAGGACTGTTTCCCGTTTGTCCAATGAAGAGAAAAAAAACAACTGATACCCTGCTTAATGGGTGGAGCCAGAATATTAATAATAATATTAATAACAAATACTTACAACATGCTTGCTATATGCAAAGCACCAACTCATCTAGACAAAGGGATTTTAGGAGGAAGTTACTAAAAAAATTCATAGATTGAAGACTGAATTCCCAATGTGACTGCATTTGGAAATAGGGGCTTTGAGAAGCTAATTAAGGTTAAGTGAGGTCTTAAGGGGGGGACCTAATTCAATCTGACCAGTGTCCTTATAAGAAGAGGGAGAGACACCAGGGATATAGACACAGACACAAGGCCCGATGAGGACACAGTGAAAGAATGGCCATCTGCAAGCCAAGAAGAGAGGCCTCAGGAGAAGCTAAACCTTCCAGTGCCTTCAGCTTGCATTTCCAGCTCTCAGACTGTGAGAAAATAATGTTACTAAAACCACCCATTCTGTGGTATTGTGTTATGGCACCCCTTCCAGGCTAAAATGGTCACTGAGTTAACCGACCTTAGAATTATCTATCTGCTTTCAGTGACGGAAATAAATGTCCTTACTGCTTTAAAGACAATCCAAGTCTTTTCAGAAAAATGGTTCTGGAACAACTAGACAACCACATGCAAAAAACTAAATCTAGACACAGACCTTACACCTTTCACAAAAATTAACTCAAAGAGATCACAGCCCTCAATGTAAAATGCAAAACTATGAAACTTCTACAAGATAATGTGGACAAAAATCCAGATGACCTTGGGTAAGGCGATGGCTTTTTAGAGACAACACCAAAGGCATGACCCTTGAAAGAAATAACTAAGAAGCTGGATTTCATTAAAGTTAGAGAAGACAAGCCATGTCTAGGAGAAAATATTTCCAAAGGACACATCTGATAAAGGACTGTTGCCCAATATATATATATATATAAATCTCTGAAAGCTCAACCGCAAGAAAATAAACAACTTGATTCAAAAATGGGCTAAATAAAACCTTAACAAAACCTCACCAAAGAAGGCATACAGATGGCAAATAAGTGTATGAAAAGATGCTCCACATCATATGTCATCAAAGAAATGCAACTTACAACAATGAGATACCACTACATATCTGTTAGCATCTGAACTCTGACAACACCAAATGCTAACAAAGATGTAGAGCTACGGGAACTCTCAAACATTCCAGATGGGAGTGCAAAATGGAACAGCTACTCTGGAAGACAATTTGGCAGTTTCTCACAAAATGAAACATGCTCTTACCATGTGATCACCACACCATCACACTTCTTGTTGGTATTTACCCAAAGAAGTTAAAAACTGATGTCCATCCAAAAAACCTGCACACTGTTTACAGCAGCTTTATTCACAATTGCCAAAAACTTGGAGGTAACCAAGATGCCCTTCAGTAGGCAAGACAGACATGCCCTGCAGTACATACAGACAATGGAATATCATCCGGCATTAAAGAGAAAGGAGCCATCAAGCCATGAAAAGGCATGAATAAAACTCAAATGCATGTTACTAACTGAAAGAAGCCAATCTGAGAAAGCTACATATGATTCCAACTATATGACATTCTGGAAAAGGCAAAATCATACAGAATATAAAAAGGTCAGTGGTTGCCAGAGGTGGGGGGTGGGGAGAGGAATAAGTGAACAGAGCACAGAGGGTTTTTAGAACAGTGAAAACACTCTATACAACATAGGACGTACAACACCATGAGTGAGCCATAATATGAACTACGGGCTTTGGGTAATACTGAAGTGGTAATTCAAGTTCATCATTTGTAACAAAGGTACAAAGGCGTGTTGCTAATAGAGGAGGCTATGCATGTGTGGGGGTGGGGGATATGTGGGAAATCTGTGTATCTTCTCCTCAATTTTTTTGTGAAGCTTAAACCGCTGAAAAATAAAAATCAGTCCTAGCTCTGCCTGCTATTTTGGAGAAGTTATTTGACTTTTACAAGCCCTAGTTTCTTCATGTATAAAATAGGTATCGTAACAATTTCTACTTCCTAGAGCTAGCGTGAGGAGTTAATGAGAGGGCATATGAGAAAGTTGGACACAGTGGTCAAGAATTAGAATGTGACCATTTCTTTTGGAAGCAGAGAGCATACGAAACCTCTTCTTACATTACTGTGTTGGCTTTTCCACTGAACTGGGTGAGTAAGGGAGGGTGAAAGCACTGAACTGCTTGCTGCTTTGTTGGATGAGACCATGCCATGCTTCGTGAAGAGAGCCAAGGGCAACAGGACACAACCAAGGGTTTGGTGCGCCATATTGTTTATCCTATCTTGGTATTCAGATCCAGGTCATCATGTCTGCAAAGCACCAAGCTTGTCCCCTGGGCCCACCTCCCTCCTAAAGTTTGACCTTAGCCAGCTGCCTAGGGTTTCAATCCATGAAGCTTCTTACTGCCCTGGCCCACACCAGAAAGGCAATCCCACAAGAGCACCCTGGCCCACTGGGCAACCACTTACCCACGTCGGCCCCACTGAGTGCTTTCCCCAGTGGCCAGGGCCTCAAGTCGATTCGTTTCCCATTGACGGTGAGCGACTGCACACAGCCTTGAAAGCCTCTGTTTGTTCCTGTTGCTCTGACCAACCAGTAAGCACTGGGAGCCCCACCAAGATAGAGGGGCGTCCGGAAGGTAATTTTACTGTACTGGCCCTGTAAGAAAGAAGAAAACCGTAACTCACTAAACAAAATCAAAAGCCAAAACACAACAGATTTTAATGAGGGACATGGTTAAGATGTAGTTTACAGCCCCACTGCTTTCTTCCATCTGTGTTTATGTTTATGACATTGCCTTACTGGAAAATTAAACCCCTGGTTACCGTAGGAAACTCAGTGAGCTCCTCAGAGGGCTGTGTTTCGAGAAGGGATGATTTTGGAAGCCTAGAAGGGAAGGGAAGGTAGGTCAGAGCCAAGAGCAACCCAACGGGCAGGGTACTGGGCCGGGCATCCAACAAAAACTTTGTCTTTCCAGTCTTGACACCAACTTACTGTGTACCTTGGATGGTTCACAGGGTTATTCTGCGTCTCAAAAGATGATAATGCTAATTTTGTGTATATGTGGGCCAACGCTTACCTTTCCTATTCCCAGCCACCTTTATACTATATCCTGCAAGAAACATTGTGTGTGCGGGGGAGGATTGCCACACAGATTGTGTTGCAAAATATTTTGAAATTTGCTCACGGATACAACTTGTGTGTGTGCGCGCGCGCGCATGTGTGTGTGTGTGTGTGTGTGTGTGTGTGTGTGTGTGTGTGTGTTACTACGGTGAGGTAGGGACATTTCTAATCTTAGAGAAAACCACAAACTGGATTGCAGGTTTTGAGGTTACAAAACACAGACCTGAACATTAGGTGGGACAAAATTAAGGCACCCTTGGTCGTTTTTATTTTTTAAATTTTTTTTTTTTTCAACGTTTTTTATTTATTTTTGGGACAGAGAGAGACAGAGCATGAACGGGGGAGGGGCAGAGAGAGAGGGAGACACAGAATCGGAAACAGGCTCCAGGCTCCGAGCCATCAGCCCAGAGCCTGACGCGGGGCTCGAACTCACGGACCGCGAGATCGTGACCTGGCTGAAGTCGGACGCTTAACCGACTGCGCCACCCAGGCGCCCCGGTCATTTTTATTTTTATTACAGAAATATTTCATTCATTTGGATTAAAGGGGAGTGGGAAAAAGCATGTTGCCAGAATTTTTAAAGTCCAGAACGTAAGCCACTGAAATGTGGCAAACGAAATGTTGCCAACAAATAGAACATCTAATCGTTACTTTATCTTTTCTAATGAATGGATAAGAATCATTTATAAATAGTGTGCTGAATGTGAGCGAGGCAGCTGTAAAGTGCTTACAGTGAATTGTAAGGACTGTTTGCCAGCCTCTGGGCACACTGCTTTTGTGGGATGAACTGAATGCCCTGTTGGCTTATTTCGTTAAGATCCTCAGAATTCACTCCTGAAACCCATCTTCACTCTGTTCCCTGATTCAGGACTGTACCAGGAGCCTGACCACTTAGCGCTTTTTTCCTTTTCTGGAACAGCAACCCTGAGCCCCCCTTACAACGTCCCAGGCAATAGTCTGGTAAAAGCTGGCTTTTACCTTCCTCTGGTGAGGGTTGCTTTGGGTTTCTGGAGCCTGTTTTGCCTACGAGGCAGAGAATTCGAAGTGCCCCGGAGTTTTCATTTCCCCCGACACAGCACTTAACAGTGTTTGATGGGTGCCAAAGTGTGAAAGTCCAATTGACCAGCTTTGGGTTGGGACCGCTCTGAGGTATAACTTATACTACAGAGCTCCCCTAGGGTCAGGCTGAAGCCAGACAGACCCTGAAGAACTTTGCAAACCTTGATATAAGACAGAGTCACTATCTCCCAAGATAGTTTACTAAACATTCCACAGCTGCTGTCCTGCTTATACAGCTTGCTAGCCAAGTCCCGGGAGGAGAGCGGCAAACGCTGCCCTGAGTAGCCATAAAATTGTATGCTTCTTGCAATTAATTCTTATATTCATTCAAAGGATAAGATTGGCAAAAATACAAACACTCATATAAGCCAAGCTCACATTGACTTCCAGAGCCCTTGTATTATCCCTACCAAAAGGTTTCGGTAACTTATTTTTTCAACACCCCCAAGGACAGGACAGGAAACCGTCTCCTGAGATAGTCCTTTGCACTTCTGTACACTTTTGTATGATTAAGTGGAGTTAAAATTACTCCCTTAGGCTCTCCCATTCAACATCAGCCTGGGGGGGGGGGGGCACAGAGTAAGTCCTTCTCTCCCCAAATCCCCTCTCTGATTCTATGAAAAGCCACCATCCACACCTTCACCTTCTTTTCTCCAAACTAAACAATGCTCCTTCAATGAATCACTCCAGGGATTTCAGGTCAGTTTCCTGTTTCAATGATTGCCTTCATGTTCCAATATGTCTGTGGTCCTCTTAGAGGACCTCTTCGAGTACAATCACAGAGCTGAATGCAATCCTCTTAGAGGATTAGAGTTACCATTAGAGCACTGGAAGCTATATACAGGGCTACTAGGATATCATACGATCATCACCTCGCTTTTTCTAGATGCTATGCCTCTATTAACACAACTTGTAATTTCTTCAGCTTGCTGTTACCACATGGCTCTGCTTATTAACCTTTACTGAACTTCCTTGCTTCAAAACATAAGACTTTTTCACATGTGTTGTTGCTTTTATTACAGCTTCTCTGCCCTATATTCACTATTACTATTTTGGATCCAAGTTCAAAGCTTCTTTATTCCTATCAAACTTAATTTTAATCATATTTAGGGCTATTGTTCTGGGATTTATGTGATTCTGTAGTTCATTTATCCTGTCTTTTTTCCTTAGAAGTACATGCATATATGCATAAGTGATCTCACTGGATTCATATTCTCTATATTTGGATTCTTGTTCCTTTGGAAGCTTTGGGGTCCAAATTAATGGGAATCAGCAAAGCATGGCTCTTTATAGGATATATCTTGCCAGTAAAAAAGTCCAGGCAGGGAGGAAGCTATATACATATACACAAAGGTTTTCTTGCTACATTTTTCCTGAGAGAACACAGACACCTGCCTGATTATAATTACACACTCCGTTCCTTGGCAGGTTGCTAATCCAAACTGTTTATTCTAAACATGGTTCTGAAATTGCCCAGAGCATGACGAATATGTGAATACCTAGGTGATTTACTGAGTAGCCCCACAGTTAAATTGTTTTACCGCTTCCTATAATCATGGCCCCCCAAAATGGTAGATGAAAGGATCATTCCTGCATATTGAACCAAGTGAAACTTTCCGAACTCTTTGCTAAAGCCACAGAATTGCAACACCCTTGCCTTAAAAGCAAGCTTTGTGTTTGGCACTAATAATGGCTTCTATTCTTCTGATACAGGCCTTCTTCTACCCCTGGCTTTGATGTCCTTGTGGAAAAAGAACATGTCCCTGGGCACAAAGCCAACTGCATGCTTCTGCGCCCCCACAGTAATGACGCTTGCAAATCCGATTCTGCTCCTCAGTAGATGTGGGATGGATGTGTGCCCTGAAAGCCCACCGAGAGTGGTAAGAGCCACTGAGATGCAGGAGCATCTCAGAGCTGGGGTGCACGGGTTTGCCACGAAAACCGGCCCATCCGGAGCTTGCATCCCGCCAGTGTGGCCTGAGCTGGCAGCAGGGCCCTCTTGGGACGCGCATGGTGGGTGCTGGGTGGGTGGGCAGGTTGGGAGGCTCACACTCACCTGGGACTGGCCAGTCGCCGGGGTGCCATTGTTCAGCTGCAACAGCCCGTTCAGCCCATCTCTGTAGAGTGTAACCGTGTGCCAGCCCCCCAGTTTGATTTTGGTTTCACTTATAATGATGCCAACCCCAGTTCCACAATTAAACCTGTGGGGAAGAAAAAAAAAAAAAAGAAAGAAAGGCTCTTTGATCAACCAGCTCGTTATGCTTTCAGGCCCCACGGATACCACTTCTGGGGCAATGGCTTCTCTGAGAGTCAATCTGTTTAGTTACGTTTGTGAATATCAAGGACTGTTTAAATCTCTACAGGAAAGAGCTCAACACCTGCTTTCTGGGCCGGCCTCAATCTACTTATCTTAATCTGCCCACAGACCTTTCAAATGTGGGGCCTCCTTCAACCTGATTTTCTCTGCAGCTTTGAAAACGATGGGCAACTAAGATCCTCCCCCTCCTTCTCAGTGACTGCCAGATGCTTCAAGTGGATCCCAAGAGCAGAGAATTAGAACTCGAGTCATTTTGCTTCCAGGTATTTCTCTGGGGACTTCCCCCAACTCCCAAATGACAGGCTCCAGCGATATTATTAAAATGTCAAAAAACACTCATTTTGGCCAGCTGGCTAGCACTGCCATCTGTGTTCAGCTGTGCCCAAATGCAGGTGCAGTTTCCATAGGGGAGGCGTGGGCGGAGGGGGAACATTCTCAGACGATTGCTTTATTCTTGTTTTTGCTTTGTTTTTTCTCCCAACTTCCCTATGGCCCAGGGTACCCACCAGTCACTATGCCTTACACCCATGATTTTGACCCTTTCCAGTCAACTTCCAGGCAGCCACCATGCCACTCCCCCAGAGATCCTGAGATGGCCAGTAGGGAAGGACACATGACCAGCATTGTCCTTCTCAGGACGTGCACTAATTACAGTCCCTTCTCCTGGCTTCCCTTTGTCTCCACGATCCTCAGTGGACTGAAATGGGGTTGAGAGGCATTGTGGAGCAGGCTCATCTAGAGGGGGATATCAGACTCCACAGCAGCTGCCCAGTTGGAGAGCGGCCAGCAGCCAATCACAGCCAATGCCACTGGAAGTCTATCAGATCCTTCAAGGGTGAGAACCACTGCCCCAGATCCTGGCCCTAACATCAAACTCCCATGAATCAAAGCATTTAGCAAAGGATAGGGGACCACTGTCTACCCCAGGTGGGATGTTTCAGTCTTCTTCAGCTTAACCCAAATAATTTTTGTGCTGAAATAATCAAAAGACAATGACGGTTAATGCTTATTGAGTGCTTGCTATGGGCCAGGCACTGCTCTAAGCACTTGTATGTATTAATTCACCTAATCCTCACAAGAGCCCTGGGAGGAAATGCAGGCTCAAAGAGGTACAGTCACTTGCTCAGAGTCAGGGAGCAGAGGAGCAGTGCCATCAGGATCTTAACCAGTACACTATGGAGAAGGACAAGGCTGATCCTCATCGGTCATTCTCAGATAGGTGCTTGTGTACCCTTGAGGGTGGCCAAAACACTCACACCTTCACAAAACTCTGCCCCCAGAAAACCACACGCAAACCAAAGATGGCTTCCAAAATATATTGGGAGAGAAATGACCAGGGCAGAGGAGGAACACCAGACAGCCTGCCACAGCCAGAGGGAAAAATAGGGATGGGCTCTGAGCCTCTGGGAGCCCTCAGGAGGTTGTAGGCTCCTCTCTGCTCCCCAGGGATGTCAGTCCGACCTACCACAGGGGACAGGGAGAAGATCTCAGCCTCCTTCCCATCACATCCACTAGGGCTGTAGGAGCAAAGGGACTAGATCACTTAGGCTCACTGTTGCATTCGCAGGATCTACAACAGTCCCTGGTACACCGTGGGTGCTCAAGAAATATTTCCTGTTGAACGAACGGATGGTTACAGGGTTCTGAAACTCAAGTTCCAAGGGTGACCCTGCAGTCCCGATAAGCCACTATTTAGTAACCTTTATCTCCAGGAATCCATTCCATGTATTTTTTACTCTATAAAAATGTAAAAACATAATGTAGGATGGTATTTTAAAAATCTGTGGGATTTTAGTGAGAGTTACCTGAATTGGAGTGAGCGTCGGACGATGGCCAGAGACATGAAGTCACCCCTCCCGTGTTCATTCTCCCCGCAATAGAGCAGTAAACCATCTTCTGCCTCCGCCTATTGTACAAACAAACGCCACACAAACAATGAGCACCACCTGGAAACACTCATGAATATGAAACCTGAGCATTCTCCCTGTGGTCCTATTTACAAAGGGGCAAGCTCATGGACTCCAATTAACTCCCAGTTGCCAATTCTCAGTTCTTTTCCCTTTAAAAAACGGCAGCGATATAAACAGTGTGTGACAAATGGCAGTGAGGTTAGAGAAAGGTGACTCCGCATTTGACCTGCTCTTTACTTGGCTTTGTGGGTCCACCAGCAGAGCTTCGGGCAAATGTGTGCAGAGACCACGGTCACAGAGAGGCTGTTTGCGTGTCCATCAAATTCTACTTCCACCAAAGAGCACTCTATTTGTTTTTGTTTTTGTTTTCATTCTTTTTACTTCCCTCCCTGTGGAGAAGCATGCAAATTTGCTTCTTTCCTTCTGTCAGGAGAACAGGACGATAAAATCAGCCCCACTGACAGACTAGTTTGGTTTTCACCCATGTTGGCTGCCCTAGCCTGAGACAGATCATCTTTTGGATGATCTCAACACTCAACACATTCAACACTGTGATCATGATCTCAAAGGAGGCTTGTTTCCAGGTCTCAAACCTTGTTGTGTTGTCTGAGATGCCCAAAAGAATAACTTGAAGCTGAAGTCGCTGACTGAATTCTGATGTGCAGTTCATTCAAATCAGAGAGCGTCCACCGGCCCCTCACTATGTGCGAGGGCTTTGTATAGCAGCTTTCCTATTTGTTCAGCTACAGCCATGGCATTGAGGGCAGACATTTGGGCTCCCTCTAAGAGGGATTGGGGAATGGGGAATGCATTATACCTCTGAAATCCTGGCCTGTGAGGAGTCACAATTATGGGCAACAGAGCTGGGACCTACACATTCTCACTGGTCGGACAGTCATTTCCATAGTTCAGTAGCATACAGGACCCACCCTCCACTCGCTGGCACCCTTGAATGTGTGAACGTGCCCAATGTTCTCACCACCCTGTGAACAGGTTTCAGGACAGGCCCTGTGTCATATTTACCTTCTCTACTTACCTCCCTGCTTCCTGCACCCCCACCCGACCCCGTCTGATGTGGCACAATGATGTGTTAAGCTGCCCATCCAATAGGCATTCATCAAACAACTAATCCTTCTTACCCTAAATTCAAGAGTAATTTGAAATGCCTGATAGGAGTTCTTCAGAGGTTCAAAGGTTACAAAGGAGTGGCCAAAGAACTGAGGATACTGTATAACAATATCTAAAAAGAGAAAAAGATAACATAAAAGAATGTTATTTCCTCACTTCTTCAAATGCAAAAATCAATATATGCCATTGCCCGGATATCATTAAGCGAGAACCCCTAACAATCTATTAAACCTAGCTCATTATCGTCTCTACTTTTTACACTTATGATTCTCATTCTTGGGGACTTAGAGCTTCTGAAACTCTTAGGGAGAAACTGGAGAGTGTTAACTTGCTACCCTAAAAAGAAATCAATGGCTTTAAGACCACTGACACCTGTTTTCCAGCTGTACGTTTGTGTAAGTGTAAGTTGGCTCAATTATTATCTTTCTTAACCTTCACGCAACATGCTTCAGCTGCATGTTTTCGGTAGAGATATGATCAAAGTAAAGTCCACCTCCCCAAGGTGCCTTTAGGATGATTAATTGCTTCAAAAGTACTACATGTGTGGCACACATAGACACAGGGCTGCTATTCAACTAGAAGCAACAGAAGTTGCCTTACCTTTTTCCTGTGTAGCTAATTTAATCGCGAGCACATGGAAAAAGGGGCTTCTCTTAGATAAAGGGCTAGAAGAAACCATGTGTGGACCACAAAACTGCCCTCTGGCTCCCAATGGGACCAACCTCCCTACCACATTCTTCTCCCCACCAAGGGCCTACCTTCTGAGCAGCTCTCACCACCTCTGCCCAGGTTGCAGTGGCACCGCGAGCCCCCCCAGGTGTAGTCATTGACACAAAAGCTGTCAGCTGAGCAGAGCGTTTCATCACAAGACATGTCAAAGAGCCTCGGCATTACAGCCACACCATTCTTCCCTTTCCTCTCCGCTGGAGTGGGCTGGGGAGCCACTGTAGTCATTGGGAGGGACGCTAGGGTAGGGGGGACAAGCCTAGAAGCGGTCTTTGGGTTTGACCTGGGTGCCATCTTGGATTCCCCCCAAAATTTCTTATGTCCTCCTTTGATAGCAGGAAGTGGTTTAACCTAGAGCCAGAGAAGAGAAAGGATTCAGGATTAACACGAACACAGTGTTTAGACAGCCTCATTTATGGTTGGTGTCTAATACTTGAAAAGTCCCTTTTGTTATTTCTCAAAACTCTAGGATGTAGATGGGGCAGATAGTACTGACCCCAGTTTATGGATAAGAACTTTAGGCTCAAGGATTTCAAGTACCTTGCCCTGTGCTATACAGAAAACCAGTGGTAAAGCTGATATTACATGATTTTTATTGTTATAATATCACGAAGATGCCTCACTTTGTCAAAGAATTGTTCATTTCCTTCTAATACCTGACTGTACATTTTCACATGGTGGGAAATGTGTTTTTGCCAGTCCGCAGGCAGGGGCTGGCTACACAACATTAGCATGTTAGTTGCTACTAATTTATAAGCACCTGGAGCCTAATAGAGAAAATAAATACGTATTAAGAGCAAATGGGCCCGCTTAAATAAGTTTTAAGTAGAATGTTCATGGTCCAACAGCTAACTTGCCTTGTTCAGCAGGAAAACCAAAACACACAGGTTTTAAGAGCAGAGATTCTTGTTACCTCCTCGAAGGAAATATCCAAATCTAAGTCGTCTTCAAATCCGTCATCATCCTCACTGACTCCCATGTCGGTTGTATAGCGGGGTCCATAGCGGCCACTTCCTGCCTCCTCAGGGCCTTCACAGAGAAAGGAGCAGACTGTTGTCAACATATGCCTTCCCTCTGCCCCTTTCTATCCTAATTCAGCCACAGACAGGACTCTGCCAAATGCATCGCGATGTCTTGGAAACACACAAAGAATTCAACACGGAAGAGGAAGCATCAACGACTAACAAATAGAAAATGTTTCATCTCATAAGTATTAAGGAAATGCTAATCAATGCCAGAAAGAGCTGCCGTTTTATACTGACAAGATTGGCAAAAAGGTAAACGCTGGGCAATAAAAGAATATTACCAAGGATGGGATCAATGGGGACCCATACACCAATGTTACATGTGTGCAACCATTTTGCAAAAATACTTGGAAATAAGTAGAAAACGTTCGTACCTTTTGACCCAGCAATCTCACCCCAATTTGGCAATCTCACCCCAGCTTACAAAATCTGGAGAAACCCTCCCACATGAGTACCACAACATGTGCAAAACACATTCAGAGCATCACAATTTATAACAGTAAAAAGCATTTCAAATTTGCTGTTTATAACAAGTAGCACCCCATATATCTGTCAATAGAGAATGGATAAGTGAATTACAGTAATATATATATATATATATGTATATATACATATATATATATGTATATATACATATATATGTATATATACATATATATATATATATATACATATATATATATGTATATATATATACGGAATAGAATACTACATAGCAGGAGAAATGAATGAGCATTTAATGTGTTGACATGGCTTAATCAAACATTATTCCATGCAAAATATGCAAGTTGCAAAAGAACATATTCAGTTTGATGCCATTTATATAAAATTCAACAAGCAAAATTTAATATATTATTTAGATAAATAAATCTATATATCTAAATATATGTGTGTGTGTGTATATATATATATATATATATATATATATATATATATATATATATGGTTTAACTCCCCCCAAAAGTAAGACAATGACTAAAATACCTGGGGGAAGTTAGAAAAGGGATGTGAATGAGGTGTGAGGCACCGAAGCCTTTGGATGCTCTATAATAGTCTATTTCTTAAGACAGATGCCGGGTACCTGTGAATGTTCATATTATTTTTATATGAACTTGATGTATCAAATATTTCATCACAAATTCTTTAAAACAAGAAAGAGATATTGCACTAGAGCAAACAGTGCTACACCCAGAAAAAAAGGGCCCCTACAAGGTTATCGTGGGTGCCACCATTTCCATCCATCTCAGCAGGACAATGGGATCTTTCAGATCTGGAAGGTGGGCTGAGAAAAACTCTTAGGAGACAAGGCATTGTCCTTTGGGAGGTCGTCACAAAATCTGCTGATCTGCAGCAGTCCTGACGTAGGCTCACACAGGTGGCACTCCCCCAGGGTATGAGAGTCTTTCAAAGTGCTGCTCCATAGCACCCCTATTTCCTCCCAATGGGTTTTCACAGGCACAGGTACTAGCTGCCTTCTCTAATCAGGGCACACTGGGCCCCAGCCTTTACAGCATAAACAACTCTGGCAACAGAAACTGACTTTTGTAGGTTGCCAATGCCCATCAGGCGTCCAGTGTTTGGATGCCTGGTTAGGAAGCGAAGGGAAAAGAAGGGAAGGAGAGGGGAGGGGAAAGGAGGGGAAGGGAAGGGGGGGGCAGGAGGGGAAGAAGACATGACAAACATAAACTGAACTTTTTTTTTTTAATTTTTTTTTTTTTAACGTTTATTCTATTTTTGAGAGAGAGA
The DNA here is from genome assembly GCF_024362965.1 of Panthera pardus. Classification (NCBI taxonomy): domain Eukaryota; kingdom Metazoa; phylum Chordata; class Mammalia; order Carnivora; family Felidae; genus Panthera; species Panthera pardus. The sequence continues at coordinate 30,821,846 of NW_026526765.1, read as the reverse complement.
GAGACAGAGCATGAACAGGGGAGGGCCGGAGAGAGAGGGAGACAAAGAATCTGAAACAGGCTCCAGGCTCTGAGCTGTCAGCACAGAGCCCGACGCGGGGCTCGAACTCATGGACCGCGAGATCATGACCTGAACCAAAGTCGGACGCTTAACTGACTGAGCCACCCAGGCGCCCCATAAACATAAACTGAACTTAAAGCCATTCTGCTTTCAGAATAAGCTAAGCCAAACACCTTTGTCACAAAAGCAAACTCACCCTCCTTTATGCAAAAAAAATAGCAAGCAGATTGAAAACAGAAGGATGTGACAGAAAGGACAGAAAGAGGGCGTGGGAAGCCTTCTGGTCAGGCACACTGCTGATCAGAAATCTCTGGACCAGGAAGAGAGAAAGGTGATGAACAGGTGATCAGGAGACAGCAGGGAAGGAGCCGTTCTCAGGTGTTTGGGCACATTTTGGTGGAGGAGAGATGAGACAGGGGACGTGGTGTTCTCACTACCCTCACATCAATTCTCCACAGTTTTATTTAAAATAGCCCACGTGTCAGTGGAAAATTCAAGCCTGTTGATTCCAGGTTTATACCTGGATGCAAGTTCTCTTAAGCCACCTGCATCCAGCCTGCACAGCTGTGTGCCAGATGTCTTCACACAAAAATCCGGGAATCTTGAACACCACTTTCCTCTTTTTTGTCTCTCTGTATCTGTGTATCTTTCCACCTCTCTCCTCGACTCTCTCTCTTTTTCTGGGTCCTTTTCTTACTCTCCATTTCTATGTCTATCTCTCTCATATATTCAAAATCGTCAGATTAAAGAGGAAATATTCCATTTGGCAGTAAAAGTACTATATAGCACATATGTGAAGAGAGCTGGGTCTTATTTCCAGGAAGCTGGCCTTTCTACCCCCAAGGTGTTCTCTCTGCCCTGTGCACATTCTTGCCATTCTTGTACTGTGTTCATCAAAGTCAAGGTACTCTTCACTTAGTCTTATGATGCCCTATCTGAAAAATAAAAACTTTCAAAGACTACCACCACTTACAAGATAAATCCTAGGCTCTTGGTTGAGAATTCAAGGATCTCAATGGTAACTCCTTGTTTTCCCTCCTTTTTTTTTTTCACCATTTATTTATTTTTGAGGGAGGGAGGGAGGGAGGGAGAGAGAGAGAGAGAGAGAGAGAGAGAGAGAGAGAGAATGCGAAGCAGGCTCTAGGCTCTGAGCTGTCAGCACAGAGCCTGATGTGGGGCTCAAACTCAAGGACTATGAGATCGTGACCTGAGCCAAAGTTGGATACTTAGCCAACTGAGCCACCTAGGTGCCCCCTGTTTTCCCTCCTTCTTTCCCCCATCACCATGATTTCCTGAAACCTACTTTCTCCCCCCCAAATAACAAGTATGGTTGTGTGCGTAACATAATACATTTCTAAACTTTATAATAATCTTGCAAAGTAATTATGGCTCATTTCACTTTGTAGATAAGTAAGTTGAAGCTCAAAAAGGTTAAATGATTTGACTAAGATCAAAGACTTTGTAACTGGCCGAGCCTGACTCAAAGCCAGGTCTTTCTGGTTGCTGCTTTCCCAGTTGTCTGTAAGAGAAGCAGCCACTGTGGAGGCGGGAAGAGCCTGGGAATTAGAAAATCAACATTTATTGACCATTTTTACTGTGCCAGGAACTTTTCATGCATTGTTTTTATTAATCCTCAAAAAGTCCTGTAGAAGTAGTATTACCTCCATTTTACCATGTGGAGATAGAAATTCAAGAAGATTAAATAACTTGCTCAAAGGCATGCAGATGATAAATGGCAGAGCTAGCATTTATCTTTGGTCTCTCTTTTGACTGCATCATACTATTTATAATCCGATTCCAAATTGTGTTTTCAGCCTTTTTTCCCCTCTTCAAAAGTCCTAGTGGCCAAACTGGTCTACCAGTTGTCTCCTTAATATATCTTGTGTTTTCTCACCCCAAGACTGGTCATTATTTTTTTCCCCACATTACCATCTTTTCTTCCTCTCCTATATCCTACACGTAGCTTACCTATCCTCCCAACTGCACGCATTCTGTGGAGACAGAGCTGAATGTACACCATCAAAATGCTAAAATCAAGTGATATTTTAAAAAGAGAACATCAGACTCTTTCCAGAGAAAAAATGGTTATTCCACAAAAGATGGAACTGCCAAGACCTCTAGGATGTTCCTCTATCTCCTCCTGATTAGGGTTATCCACCCATGGATGTGTGCTTCTAAATATGAGCTTGGAATAAACTTCCATAGCTTGATAAAATCAGCATATATTTGAGGTGCTATTTCCACCGTCTGGACTCCAGGCCCCGGAATGCTGCCCTTGTGTTTCCCAACTCAGCTGTGAACCCCTTGACGGCAGGAGCCATAATTTTAGACTTCTTGACATCCCTTTTATTCATCCATTTAAGTAACACTTCACATACTCATCAAAGCTCCCTCTAGGTACAGAAGACTCTCCCACAATGGCTCTGTCCTGACACTCTGGCTCTGTCCTGGCCTGGCCTAGCTGGCCATGCCTATTTAAGTGAGAGAATATCTGGAGGGGAATCCTTACAGGGTGAGACTCTGCCCCTCATCCAAACATATTCCCATCAAACTACCACCATCCTTGTCCCTTTTCAATTCATCAATGTCCCTTGTCCCAACTCAGACTAAAGTTGAAAGTTCAAAGACAGCCTAGACACCATCCAGTCCAAACTTCCCATTTCATAAATATGTAAACTGAGGCCACAAAGAAAAGTGACTTGAGATCAAGTTCATGCATCTCATTAGAAGATCTGGGGCCATACTTGGATCATGTGACCTCTAGTTCAATATCCATAATACCCTCTCATGCAGACTTTTTGGTGCTAAGTATCTAATAAGATACTTCAGTCAGGAGAACACAGAGAAACTGAGGATGGGTGCAGGTAGCTGAGGTCTCCTCTTGCCCATTAGCCCACCTAGGAAGTCTGTCTTGAAGGCAACTCCTTAGAGAAAAGGACCGCAGATGCATTGCAGCAGCTATGAAATGGTACCTTGATGAGAATGGAAATCATTCCAGATTCCCTGTTCTTTCTAATGAGTAAAATAAGGCATATATTATTCATTGGATAAAATCCTTTGGTATTTATAAAAATTAGTCTTTCAACACGATATCACATATCTTTGTGAAATCAGAGGCTACTTCTCAGTTTGGGGAAACAAAGGATGTGAGATAAACAAAGGGAAAGGAATATGGAATTACAAGGACTCAGAGTCAAAGAAATTTTGACTTTTAAAGAAAGACTTTAGAGATCAGCGAGCACAAGCCCATTTTACAGAAGAGTAACCTGAGGCTCACAGAGTCCATGTGACTTGCCCAGAGGGACAGAGCATTGGTGGCAGAGCTGATCTAGAATTCTGGGCTCCTGATGATGCTTTCTGCCATCCTTTACAACCTGTCAAATTCCCTATCCTCATAATAACCCGGGGTAATAGTAATTTCCCACTTTTAAGGAAAAGAGTACAGCATGGCTAGAAGAAAGCTGGAATAAATCTCTCTACTCTTGTTCATGGACGGCCTCACCACCTCAGAGTTCAAATCCACAGCTTACATGAAGTTTTTACCAATGCCGTTTCTAAGTGAACACGGAATGCACAGTCCGAGATAGTGATAAGAATTCTCAGTGGCCTGGGGTTATTGTAATTAAAGTACACAACTTATCTCTTTCTATTTGGCACATTGTTAATTAGGAAAAGAGAACATTAAAAAGGAAGCATTTATTTAGAACCAGAATAGTCAAACCACTCAATGAATGCAAAACAAGTTCAAGGGTTATTCCACTAGAGGAAAAACTAATATACAAAATACAAATTACTGTTAATAAGTTAAAGGATGACTTATTTTATAAAAACCTGTCTGTTTATTTTTATAAAAGCATCACAAGTGTTCTCCAGATAGTGAGTTTCTCTGATATATCAACATGGTGTAGTTGGAAATATCCCTGGTCACGGAATCCAGATAATTAGGAGAGGGACACAGATGACTATGTGACCTTGGACAAGACACCTAATCTCTCTGGGTCTCCTGTTTTCTAATAAAGCAAGGAATGGGATTATATTTGATGACCTAAGGATCCTTTATAGCACTAACATTCTGTGACCCTTAAGTTTACGCTTTTGATTGAGACATATTGCTGGCACCTGTTATTACAAGCAGTGCTTGAAAAAGAAACAACTGGGGAATTTTATTTATTGTGGATGAAAAAGCAAAAAAGAAGTTAGTTCAGCACAAAAGTTACATGCTTTGGGGATTGTGGCTTTCTGTTCAATATTATAAGCCTCCTAGAAGATAGGATATCATTTATCAGAATTCATCTTCATTAATAAGAACCAGGTTATTGCAGTCCCTTCTCTTAATAGCTCTTGGCAACGGATGAGAGAGGAACAGTTATTCCCCACTCCTGAAGTTGTAATCATGCAAAGAGAGTTCCCCAAAATACTGTTGGATTCTTGTCCAACCCCTTTTCCTCCCTACAGAAGTAGACAGTAGGCTGGTGTCTGGATGGAAGCATTTGGTACACATTTCTGAACTGACTGAAGTTAATCTATCAAAGAACCTGGGGCAGGGGAGGAGGACTTGGGGGCAAATTTGGTCGCTCCACCTTCTTTCTCAACCTAGAAAAGTGGAAAGCAGTGACCTGGGCAGGTGTGACTTTGCTGCAAATGCAAGCTTTCCTTCAAGCAGGCTCTTCCGTAGTCAGAGGGGAGTCCACAAACCCACTTTGTACTGTAGAGTAAGCTACGTTCTCTGCCCGGCCTTTATCAGAAATAAGGATGGCAATTTGATTCTTTATCTGCTGACTCTGCTGCCGTATTTCTGTTGGTTCAGAAAATGGACAAAGGGGAAAGTGGTGTTAACTGGGCAACCTCAAAACCCTAACACTCACCAAAACAAGAATGACTGGAGGAAAAGGGTCCCCCGTGAAGCAATGTGTCATGGACAGAAACTAGGTCATCCCTTCCAGTACAAATATTTAAGATTCGGTTGATTGGATGGAAAAATGACAGGCCAGACCTGTGGCCTTTGCGGCTTCAGAGACTTTCTTGTTACTCTAGCTAAGCCCCATCTTACAGCAATTTATTCCTTCTCATCCTGTTCCACCCAGAAAGAACATTGGTTCTTCTTTCATTTCAGAGACATATCTCCTGCCTCAGGGACTTTAGACATGTTATTCCCTATGCTTGGAAATCTCATCTCTCACTGCCCATCTTTTGCCTTTTAAATTCTTGTATTTGTTCAAAATCACTTTCTTAGAGATGTTTTCTCTGTACCCTAGATAAAGTCAGGTTCCCTTCCTATATACTCCCATGGTTCTGTCCTCTCTTAGAGCATTATTAACTTACAATTACATATTTATTTATAGAATGATTTCATAAATGTGACCTCCCAATAGATTGAAAGTGCCTTGAAGAAGGCAATACTGTTCATATTGGTTTCTACTATGACACCAAAACCTCACTCACTCCCTGGCACATTGAAGAAATTCACAAAATGTGTAAGAAATAAAAAGAGTGAACTTTTGAAACAATGCAGGCAGAATAAAAATATATGACAGTAGTATTCATCTGGATTCTTAAATAGCAAAAGTCTAGGGACAAGAGGACCCCACATAAAGAGTTTAAAAGCTATCAATAATTCTGAGATCTTAAAGAAATCATTTCACAGACTTTTCCCGGAAAAGAATCCATATCCTGCACCTCTTCTGGGGTTGGTCTTTCAAGCGGCTCTTCTGCATTAAGTTACTCTGGCTTCGGCTCTATGAACTTAGTCCTGCCACCCTCGCTGAAAATGATGGAACTAGGACCTATGTCTGAGCCTAAACAACCATATCCAGACTGACCACCCCTGGGGGCCTCATGTGAAAATCTACCAAAAGGAGGGCTTCATATCATAGGGCAAGGCGGATATTTCAACCTTAATCCCTCCTCCCTTACCTCTTCTCTGTAGATACTATAGGAGCTAAATGTTGGATTTCTGAGCCTCCTTTGCATCTCGGTAGTTTGGGTCAGTAAGGTGCAAGTGGAAGTCTGTTGGAACTTCCCTTTCTACTATATTGTCTTTGGCAGTGAAGGTGGTTGTGATGCTGGAGTTTCAGTGCATTCCTAACTGAAATGGATGGGGATCCAATGACACAGTTAGACCCTCTCCTTGGGAAATGTACCCACCGACTGTGCGCATGCTGAGGGGGTGGGGCACAAGAGCTCCCCTGTGAACCTGAAGGTCACTGGGAGAGACTTCTGGTTGTGCATAAAATCAGCCTGCTCAACGTCAGCCTCGGCAGCATAAGGACTCAGAGGGTCTGCAAGGACACTAAATGGTTTCCCTTGCTCCTTCCTTTTCCCCAAATAATCTGCCTGAATGTTTTCTTCCAATTTGAATGGATCTAACCAATCCAGGGTATGTTGCCACAGTGGTAGGAGTGGGGTGTTGGGACAGAGCTGCTCTAAGTACCAGCTGTAGGCAGAAGTGTTCGCTCTTTTCTGCTCATGCTTCAAGAATGTCTCATCTGACTGGAGCTCAGGATGATACCCCAGGCATGGAGTGACCATTAGAGCCCTCACCTCAAAGCTTCTTAAACTCCTTTATCTTTATGCACACACACACAGGGGCCGCACCAACTGTGCATAACCCCTGTGGGGTGTCGCCTTTTGAAGAACATAAACCATTCAACAGAGAACAAGCCACTGTATCTTTCTCCCTCAGAGCCTCCCTTTCTATGGATAATGGGGCCGTGGAAAGTTAAGCAAATGGCCAGAAACCACCAAGGTGTTAGGCACTTACTTCTCTGCTACCCACTGAAGGAGGAGATGCACCGGCAAAGCATAATGTAAGAGGTGGCTGCAAACACAGCAGGAAAACCCAAGGCCATATTTTCATCATGCTGTGCTAGAAATTTCAGACTTGGAATCTTTGTAACCTCAGAGAATGATGAATTATAATTCACTGACAACATTCCATGGCCATACCTGGGGACTCGGGGAGGAAAGGGCAGCGTACCGTTTAGCCGGGCAACAAGAACATTTCTGAACAGCTGAAATGGTGGCTGGCATTAAGAATTCAGTGTTATGTATACAGCGGGCACTCAATATGTATTTGTTAGCAAAGAGAACAGGTGAATGACTGAATGTTCTCTGCAAGAGCCAAATCTTACAGTGTGCTCTGCACATGGCAAGTGCAAAATAAATGTTTTGTGAAAGACTGCAATTTTAATCTGGTCAATGCCAATGCTCTAAATGTCTAGTCAGCCATTTTTACTGGGACTTTCGTAGCAATTGTCAATTATTGATGGCAGAAAACTATTGTCCACAGTGTCAGGAGGATCTGGCTTAAAAAGTGAGATCTCCCTCTTCTTCTCTCTCTCTCTCCTTTTCTCTCTTTCTGTGGGATAATTTGGCAGTATAATCAAGCATTTGCGTTATTCAATTTTGTAATTCTATTAGAGACTTATCCAGCCAGATGTATTAAAAATGTTCATTATTTTTTAAAATTATTTTCAACTTAATGGTGTGTGCTATGTTCATGGGATGACATTACGTTTGGAAAAATGGAGGTCATTGGCCCTCTTCACATGAGCAGTGGGGATAAAGGCAGGTTGGAGTTGGCTGAACAGTGAATAGAGGTCAAAAAAAGGGAGGGGGAGGTAACTGAATATAGACAACACAGTAACTCTAGCTTGAAGGAAAGCGGAGAAATGAGATGGTAGGGGAAGAACTGTGGGGTCAAGGGAGTCTTTTCTGTGAGTATGGCATACGTGTGTTGATGAAAATGACGTAGAAAAGTTGAGAGTGAAAGACGGATCCTGTCGGAGAGACTGGGGGTAAAAAACACAAAACTGATGTAAATGGTGTAATCTCCATCCGGCCAGTACAAAACAGGGCTTGGTTCATACCCTGCCTGCCCTTGGGACCCAGGAGGCTGAACAGAGAATGAGATGGGAAAGACAGAGGACATGCAGCTTGCAGTGCAGTGGGGAGGGAGACACCCTGCCCCACAGCGCGGGATGACTGATGCTGTGTGCATGGAACACCACTGTCTCCGTGGTGCCCTTTGAAGTGGCTTCACATTTGGACATCAACTGTGGTCCAGTTCTCTTTTAGAGATCACCAGATGGTTTAAACCAGAGACGGTGATAGCTTCTCATTCCTCCTCTCCAATTTGAGACACGATGCTAGGAGAAATCATTACCATCACAAAGTTTTACGGGATTAAATAGTTTTTCAACAACAACAGTGAAACAGAGACTCAATCACAAAGTTAGAGAAAGTTCATCACCGTCTCTTAACAGATCCTCAAGAATTTACTGAAAAGTATACTTCAGGAAGAAGTATAGATGCAGGAAGAAGTAAAGAATAAGATGCAGAGTAGTGGGCAGAGAAACTGGTAAACATTTGGATAAATCTAAAGAAGTGTTACTTAAAAAAAAAAAAAAAAGCCTAACCTGTGGCTATTGGGTAGAATAAAAATACTGAAAGAGAACATGCAAGACAAGAAAGAATTCACTTAGATTGAGGCTGTTAAGATTGAGGTTTATGAGGGTAATAGATACTGATTAACCTGAGACTATAAAAGTTTGGAAGTCAATAATTTATGGATGGTAAATAAAAGAATGCATAATTCATCCCAATAGAGGGGAAAGGTAGAGGGCTAAGAAGATATAGTCTATCCTTTTTTTTAATTTTAATTTTTTAATGTTTATTTTTGAGAAAGAGAGGCAGAACATGAGCAGGGGAGGGCCACAGAGAGAGGGAGACACAGAATCTGAAGCAGGCTCCAGGCTCTGAGCTCTCAGCACAGAGCCGGACACAGGGCTCAAACTCATGAACTGTGAGATCATGACCTGAGCCGAAGTTGGAAGCTTAACCAACTGAGCCACCCAGGTGTCCCCAATATAGTTAATCCTATAGGAAACAGGAAGGAAGCCAAGACAAAGATTCCCCACCCCTCATCACCAAAAAAAAAAAAAAAAAAAAAAAAAAAAAAAAAAAAAAAGAAAAACAAAGAGAGAGAGAAAAGCAGAGTAAAGAACACAAAATAAAATGGCAGAAATAAATAAAACATGTTAACAATTACAATAACTGTAAAAAAAAATTCTTGCCATCTAAAGGACAGAGCTTGTCAGATTGGATTTTTAAAAGTTAAGCTGTATATTGTTTCCAGAAAGTACCTACAACATAAGACAGAGAGATCAAAAGTAAAAAAGATGTAATAGATGTTTCAAGCACTAGCAAAAGCCACTGGATCCATATTATTACTATATTATTATTAGGCAGCATAAACTTTCAGGGAAAAAAGAAGCAGCATCATTAATGTTAAAAATGGTGGCGGGGCGCCTGGGTGGCTCAGTCGGTTAAGCGGCCGACTTTGGCTCAGGTCATGATCTCGCGGTCCGTGAGTTCAAGCCCCGCGTCAGGCTCTTTGCTGACAGCTCAGAGCCTGGAGCCTGTTTCAGATTCTGTGTCTCCCTCTCTCTGACCCTCCCCCGTTCATGCTCTGTCTCTCTCTGTCTCAAAAATAAATAAACGTTAAAAAAAATTTTTAAAAAAAATGGTGGCTAAGTCATGATTAAAGGAACCACCAGGAATATAAGATGATCCTAACCTTGTATGTACCTAATATTACAACCTCACATATATAGAGAGAAAGAGATTGAGATACAGGGAGATATGGTGAGAAATTTTAATGTGTCTCTCTCAGTAACTGATCAGGCTGACAATATAGATGATTTGAACAATGATATTACAAAGCTTGATCAAGTGGACATATATAGAACCCTAGACACCAAAATATGAGAATACATATTCTTTTCAAAAGTACATGGGAGGGGTGCCTGGGTGGCTCAGTTCGTTAAGTGACCTGCTTCGGCTCAAGTCATGATCTTGCAGTCTGTGAGTTCAAGCCCCACATCTGGCTTCTGAGTCTCCCTCTCTCCCTGTACCTCCCCTGCTCATGCTCTTTCTGTTTCTCTCAAAAATAAATAAAAACATTGAAAAAATAATTTTTAAAAAAGGACATGGGAAAAGTGCATGGAAAGAAAATTGTGACTACAAAAAAACAGAGAAAGAAAGATCCACAGATTAAACTAATTTCAAACAGCTTTCCAAGTATAAGAGACTGGAGAGTAAGTGTGACAAAACTCACTTAAAGACTTTAGAAAGATGCAAAAAAATGGATGAAATTGAATACACATGACTCTATATCATAAAGATGATAATCCCTCCAGAATTAATTTATAAATTCAATATAGAATTCAGCATAATTCTGACTTTAAAATCCCAACAGAGTTTTTCACGGAATTGAAAAACTGATTCTAAAATTTATATTGATTAGTGAAGGTCAAGGAAAGACAGGGCAATTTCGAAGAAGAATGAGTGTAGAATTACCTACCAGATAACATAATTTTATAAAGCTGCAGACATTAAGACAGTGTGATATCCAGGAAAGGATAGAGAAATAGACTACAGAAAACTGAGAAACAGATACACAAATGTATGGAGCTGATACATTAGAAAGATGCCATTACAGATCAATAGGGAAAAGGATTAATGAATGACTCAACAGTTGGTGCTGGGCAACTGGTTATTGGTATGAAAAAAAAATATGAAGCTAGGCTCCTACTTCTCCATACCTAAATGTAAATTTCAGGTAGATTGAGATCTTAAATATGAAAAGCAAAATTTTCAAATTTATAGGATAAACAAAATTTTGCTTAATGACCTTGGGAAAAGGAAGTAGTTAAAAAAACACAGGAAGCAGAAATCATAAAAGAAAAATTGAGATATTTAACTGTATTGAATAAAATAATTCTGTTTATTAACTGACATTATAAGTGAAGTGAAAAGTCACAGGCTAGCAGAAGATATCTGCAACACATATTACTAGGGATTAGTCTTTAAATGTATATATTAATGCTTATCAATACACATTATGTAATGATATATACATGTATACACTATGAATATACACTATGATATACACTATGTATATCATTAATGTATCTAAATAAATTAATGTATATTTACATATATTATATGTAGGCATATATAGAAATAAGGAAAGGTAAAACATATAAGCAGTCAATTCATAGAATGATTAATAAATTTATAAAATTATGTTTAACTTCACCAGAAATGGGAACATGCAAATCAAAACAATAATGCCATATCACTTTACCTCCATCAGATTGACTCTATTGGTCTGATAATACCAAGCACTGGAAAGGATCTAGAGCAAGAAGGGTTTTGAACACACTGTCCATGGCGTAGAGGTAACTACAAACACCCTGAGGACCAATTTTCTACCCAGTGACAGAGTTGAAGATACACATGCACAACTCAGCAATTTCATTTGGAAGCACATACTCAGGAAAAGCTCTTCTACACAGGCTCAAGGAAACATATATGAAATTGCTCATTGCAATGTTGTTTTTAATGGCAAAAAGGGAAGAATTTAAATGTCTAAAATCCAAATAACTGATAAATAAACTATAGTGTATTTACGTGGTGGAACATTATACAGCAGTGAAGTTGCATGAATTCAAGCTTTACAATTCAACTCGCATAAGAGTCAAAAACGTAATGTTGTAGAGACAAGTTTACCACGAAAGGATACCTGCATGTCACTGCATTTATCACAGAGACACTCAAAACAATACCCCATAGTTTATAAATATATACATGTTAGTATATTGATTAAATGTGTAGGGAAATCATAACACAGTGCAAATGTATCTCCAGGGAGAAGACAGAAGGATGGTGTTGGGAAGGTACTGGGGACAGGGTACAGAATGTCCCTGTATCTGTGAGGTTTTATTTTTGTAACACTGAAGAAAATATGGCAACCATTAAGATTTCCCAAAGCTGGGTCACGGATATAGAGGTATTCCTGACATTTTTCACTATGCTTGAAACTGCTCATAAGAAAAAGGAAGCAACGGGGCGCCTGGGTGGCTCAGTCGGTTAAGCGGCCGACTTCAGCTCAGGTCAGGATCTCGCGGTCCGTGAGTTCGAGCCCCGCATCAGGCTCTGGGCTGATGGCTCAGAGCCTGGAGCCTGCTTCCGATTCTGTGTCTCCCTCTCTCTCTGCCCCTCCCCCGTTCATGCTCTGTCTCTCTCTGTCTCAAAAATAAATAAAACGTTAAAAAAAAAATTTTTTTTAAAAGAAAAAGGAAGCAACGTAACAAAGGCAAAATTTTATTCAGAAAATGAAAAGCCACACCTAAGATAGCAAAGACCAAAATTAATGCTGTGGAAGCTTGAATTAGTGATGTGGGGGTGAACCTGAGAAATGTTCCCAAAATGATGAAAAAATATGACAGAAAATAATATATATGGATGTGGATATAGAGGACAAGAGCCAAACCAAGGGATTATGGGTATTTATTTAGTATTTACCAGAATAATGGAAACATAAATATGAATCAAAAACATAAAAATAAAACTTGTCTGAGCCGGGGGGAAAAAAAAAGGACACCAAAATTTGAAAGAGCTAATACTGCTGCTAAAATGAAAAGACCTGTACCTAGACACAAACTGACAAGATTTCTACAGCAGAAAGAAGAACCGTAGGAATCAGGATGGTGATTTCTGTGTAGACAAGAAGATGGGGAAGTAAAGAAATGACTTGAGGCTGAAATACATAGTCCATAAGGTGACTTATCTTGATTGGATTCATATAGACAGGTTAGGAGGGCAAAGGAAGTTCTACCACCTACAGAGAGTGTGTGGACTAAAAGGAATTAAGATACTTTTGAAATATCCCTTTGAACTACAGTTTAAAGGAAAAACCTCAGTATCCAATAACAGTATGTATTCGGTGCTGGTCTCTAAAATATACATGAAGAATTTGCTGAATAATTCTGAAAGCATATTAACCATCAATGCTTCTAATTTTCTAAGGGTTTTCCTTCTGTGAAGTTTGATTATCCCCAGAGAAATGCCATAACTCAACCGCAGCCCAATTTTTAATGAGGATCAGTAAAAATCTAGCTATACAAAAAATATTTCTTCACCCATTAAATCACTATTAAGGTCAGTGTTATAATGCTCAATATTATTTTTTTTTAAGTTTATTTATTTTGAGAGAGAGAGAGCGAGTGAGAGAGAGAACATGAGCAAGGAAGGGGCAGAGAGGTGGGGAGAGAGAGAGAGAATCCCACGTAGGCTCCATGCTGTCAGCACAGAGCCCAATGTGGGGCTCAATCTCACAGACCGTAAGATCATGACCTGAGCCGAAATTGAGTTGGACACTTAATCGACTGAACCTCCCAGGCGCCCCTCAATATTCTTTATATAATGATTCATTTGGTAATTTCTTCCGACAGCTATATCCAGAAAAAAAATTAGTTTCACTGAATTGCATTCTTGAGTCAGATATGGAGAGTTCTGTAAAACCTTGATCTTTTCTTTGTCTTTGATAATAAGTTTAGAGGTTAGTGGCACCCAGGACTTCAGTGACTATCTCACCTCATACATTTATATTTGTATTTCTGATTTGGTTTCTGATCATCGTATCACATTTGTTTTTAATTACGGTGTGTGAATGTATGTGTGTATGGGTATGCATACAAACTGCCTCAAATGATTTTTGTGTGTTGGCGAAATACGAGTGACTTAAAAATGCATTCAAATGTCTTGAGTGAACTCACATTCCCAAAGCTTGCATGGCTTTAGTAGATAGTAGTCCTTACTGACGAGCTACAGAAGAGACCACTGGTGATAACAATTAGGCTGGGAGGGTCCCATGGTCTGCTGTCATGAAGAAAACAATGCTACGTTGTGAATATCATCATAGGAGTAGAGCCAGTCTGAACTCAAGGAAGGGAGTCTGGCTTAAGTCCTTACTCTGACCCACAATCTTCTCTAACAATTGATTAAAAACCCCACAGAGAGTCTGTGACAGGAGGAAGCTAAATTCTCTCTGGGTCATGGATTAAGTTGTGCCCAAGAAACTTTTTTTTCAAAATAAATGGAAACAAGAGTAATTTGTTCTCACTTTCAAATAGATATTGGCATATTGATTAAACCAAGAACAGAGAGAGAAGCCAGGGGTTCAGTGGAGGGTTTCCAAGCCCTGAGCATCACAAACCCTTCTCCATTGGGGGGAGAAAATCATGAAATGCTAATTCTGAGAATTCACTGTCTGAATAACAAATGGAAGCATCACAATGCTTTCGATGGAAGAATTTCCATTTTCCATGCTTGAAACCTACACCTGGAGAAATTATCATCTGGCTGGAATTTGCTGAGCAAGAAAAAATGAGGATGTGGAAGAACACACAGACTTCCGGAGACAGTGGGTACCCCTGGTATACCACCTGCTGGGGTGGAGGGCTTGTGCTAGGATTGCCAGGAACGATAAGGCAAGAAAAGTTAGCCGGAGCTAGACTATGAAAGATTGTAAATGTCAGGCTAAGGAGTGTGGCATTTATCCTGTGAACAGGAAGAGCAGGAGAGAGTAACATGTTCATGGGAGTGGTTTTACATTAGCCCAGTGCAGGGGTCCAGCGTGGATTTCCACATTCTGCCTTCGTGCCCTGTTATCTTTCGGCCTCATGCACACCCTCAAAGATCTCCCTCAACACCCCACCCAGAAAACCTTCTACCTGGATTCTCTTGTTCTTCATCCCCTGTCCCTTTGGAGAAATCCCACTCAGCCATCCCTAATGTCACCTTACTGGGGAACCTTCACCAATTCACCCCCCAGTTTCCTGATCCACAAAATCAATCACTGTTCCCCCTCTGAGCTGCAGAGTGCATTCTGTATACTGCACATCACTATACAGGTAGTTGTATGATAGTCTGTTCACTGGACTGGATCATGAATCCCAGGAAGGCAAGAACTGGTTTAATTCTCTTTGAAGAAGGTTTGGCAAAAATAGCTATTTGTGAAATTAATGGCCGATCCTTCTGGTGACTTCTGTACAGAATATACGCTTACTTCATGTCCTTCCGTGCTATTATGTATTTACACGAAACTGCGTTCACTTTTCTTCCATATTTTACCCAGTATTATTCAAACTGCAGATTTCAAACACATTAGTGAACAGTAAAAAATAATTCAGTGGGGGCGTGACCACGTTTTTTTATTTTTATTTTTTAATTTTTTTTAATGTTTACTTTTGACCGAGAGAGACAGAGCATGAGTGGGGGAGGGGCAGAGAGAGAGAGGGAGACACAGAATTTGGAAGCAGGCTCCAGGCTCCGAGCTGTCAGCACACAGCCCGATGTGGGTCTCTAATTCACTGACTGTGAGATCATGACCTGAGCGGAAGTCGGACGCCCAACCGACTGAGCCACCCAGACGACCCGCGACCACATTTTTTTAAATGGAACCGAGTGGTATAAAAATATAAAGCTCTGCATTTAGCATGGGTCAGTATTGTCCTGTGAGACATTTGCACACACACACACACACACACACAAACATTTACAGATATGTTTGTGTGTGTTGGGCTGTAGTGCAAGGGCATATTCTTACTGTGGGTTGCAGTCCAAAAAAGTTTGAGAAATCCTTCATTCTAGCTGATATTTTTGAATGCTGGTTAATTTTTCCAGTCTGATAGCCATTTTATTTTGAGCAAGGGTTAGATTTTCTAATTTTATTTTTATCTTATAGTAGGGTTTCTCAACCTTAGCACTACTGATGTTTTGGGATGGATCACTGTTTGTTGTGGAGGCCTGTCCTGTGCATTGTAGGATTCTTAGCAGAATCCCTCATTTCTACCCACAAGACGCCGATAGCACCTTCCCTCATTATAACGGGATGAAAATGCCTCCAGACTTTGCCACCTGCCCCCTAGGGGGCAAAATTACCCCTCATTGAGGACTACTACTCTATGGTGCCCCGAAATAATGCTGAGCATTCAGGCCGCCTTTAAGACATGCATTAGACAGATCTGACACAAAGATCTTGCAGGACTCTTCTACAATAGAACGTCTGGGGATACCGATCTCCAAAGCTTCTTAACCTCTTATTGGGTTCACAACCAGGTCCCTATGCCACCTTCTGACTGTACACAACATCTTCAGTCTAACCACATGGTTTGCATGAGTGCAGCTAGAATGTCCTGTGCAGCAGGACACAGCAAGGGTTCAGGGTCAGGAGGCGTTCTTGGAAGCCCCGAGGCAGGAGAAGGAATCCCAGTACTTCTGGTTGAAAGAAGTGGAGCCGTGCAACGAAAGAAGTATCTCAAGAAACTGGGACCACGGAAGCAACGGTCCCCTTGCTCTGAAAAGCAGCTACAAGTATGCAGGAGATACAGGAAATTAAGAAGCGACTCTGCTCTTACGTGGAAGGGCCTGACCATGCATGCAAATGGGGTCTTTGCAGCAGAGACATGGGTAGGAAATGAAAAGAGCATTTGCCAGAAGTCCCATGAACCTAACACTCATGGCCACTAACTGGGACCTGGAATTAGTCCCTTAATCTGATGACTTTTCAGTTCCTTACCAAAAAATTGTGGAAGTTTGGCTAGGTCCTTAACCTACCTGCTAGTTCCCAAATGCCATGATTTGGTTTGGCTCTCTACCTTTCCTTTTCATGTATATTCTCCTTAAAGCTACAGAATTGCCTCTTTGCTGGTCTCCCTTTGTTTCTTTTGATTTCCACACCATAGCCGCAATGATCCTGTTTAAAATGTAGGCCAGATCACATCATTCTGCCGCTCAAAACACTTCAAGGGCTTGGCATCTAACTTAGAATAAAACCCAGTCTTCACCAGGACCCACAATGTTTGACCCCTGGCCTCTGGCTACCTTTCTGACCTCACTTCCTATCATTCTTCTCACTCATCATGTCCCTGCCACACGAGCCTCCTTACTATCCCTGGAGTATCCTGAGGCTGTCATCACCCCAGGATCTTTGCACTTACTGCTCCCTCTCCATGGAAGGACTCTGCTCAAATCTTTATTTTGATAGCTCATTCCAAATAGCAGTTCCCACTATCCTCTATGCCCTCTTACTCTTTCTCTTTTCCTCTTAACACTCATCATTAAAGACGTATCACTGGAGCACCTGGGTGGCTCAGTTGGTTGAGCGTCTGACTCTTGATGTTAGCCCAGGTCATGATCTCACAATTCATGGATTTGAGCCCCACATCCAGCTCTGTGCTGACAGTGCAGAGCCTGCTTGGGATTCTCTGTCTCCCTCTCTCTCTGCCCCTGCCCTGCTCTCACACTATCTTTTTCAAAACTAAATAAACATTTTTTAAAAAGACATATTATTTATGTCATATAATAAATATTTATTTTATTATCTACTTACTTTCTGAGACTGACTCTCCCACATATAAGCTCAATGAGGGCAGGGATCATCTACTTTGTTGACTGCTAGACATCAACATCCAGAATTTGCCTGGTATATTATAGGCATTAAATGCATACTTTAAAAAATGGATTGGCAAAAGAATGTATAAATAAGTGAAATAAGCACTGTATATTCAGAAACTAAATTCTTTACTTCCTCCAGCATCCTCAAAACATTTTCCAGATTCACATAGAAAATTAGCAGTAGCGATGTATGAAGCAAAAAACAAAACCATAATCCAAAAAGGCCTGACTTCAAGTTGTTTATAGCTTTTCTTATCTCTCACTTTTGTAATTTTAGCCGTTCTAATTCTGAATTTAACAGCCCTTTATTCCCTTTTGTTTTAGAAATTCATTCTATCAGTTCTTGGTACCATGAGGACTCAGCATCGATTATAAGCAGGATGTTATTAAGGACTCGGATCTCTATTCCTGCTTCAGTTTCTGCTCGCAAACTTTTCTTTTGACGGCAGATACTAAAATCTGAAATCACTTGCCCTCTCCCATTTTGATTGGGACTAGTTAACCATGGAAGAAGTCAATCACGTTGGGCAACAGAAGGGAACTTCTCTGTGTCGCCCTCATCTCAACCGCTCTGGGTGACACCAAACGGATTCTAAAGGCTTCTTCCAGCTCTGAAAGTCTGTGAACTATCGCCATCTGCTGGATGACTTGTGAACTACCACCATCTGCTGGGTGAGTCTTCCTACTACCTCCTTAGGAGTCGTTGGTCATTCCCCAGTGGTTGTGATCCTTTGGATGCGTGGCCTTTGAAATTCCTTTATGACCACATGACTAGGACCAGGGAGCAACATTCCACTGGGCCAGAACAGACATACATTTACAGTTTTAAATATGGTAGACACTACCGTTCCATGATCTCTGGCAGATCTGTAGCTCACCATTCAAGTGGAGTTAAGGAGCTGGAGACAAAAATTCCAATATGAGACCTGAGCTTTAAGGCAAATGATTCTTTTCTTTTGAAAAATAGTTTTGTCTTAAAAGTGTGTATGAACAATGCGCTTTACTATCTATCAAAATATTCACTATTAGTCAGAAAAAGCAGGTGAGAGTCTGAGGTTTCAAATGTCATCCATATTACCAATTGGCTGCAACATGAGTCAATCCATCAACAAATATAAGGAAGGGATAACAGTCCTGACCCACTGTGCTTTACAGCAAAGTCAAAGGGGGAAACAGAAATGTAGACAAGCTGAAAGTTAAGTAAGAGCATAATCAGGATATTGTATATTGTAGTGAAACAATCTAAATGTCCGTCAATAAAGAATTAAATAAATGTAGTAGAGCTTTACAATGGAATACACTATGGTTATTAAACTTGATGTAGATTTACATTTGTTGATATTTAAAGATGTGTATAGCATTTTGTTACACAGAAAAATTTTATGTATGAAGATCTCAGTACTGGATTTAAAAAAAACCCTGGAAGATTATATACCAATATGTTAATAGTTGCTATGCCCGGATACTGAGATTAGATATAATTTTCATTTTTTCCCATATTTAATGTTATTTCAATGTTTTTATAATAATAAGTATGGATTACTTTTTTCTATTTAAAGACAACAAAAAGAGCTATTACTGCTTCAGAATTATTGCAACGGTTGTCTTGACTGGTCTCGCTTCACTTACTCTGGCCCCTCTTCGGTCCTTTCACACACCGGTAAGAGTGGCTTCATTGAAACCTAACTAAAAGGGGAACTCCCAGTCTTCCCATTTCTGTCCCAGAAAAAGCAAAATCCAATGACTTCCAATGGCCTCCAAGGTCCTAGTCAACCTTTACCATCACTTCCTACTCCTTCTTACCTCATCTCTTTCTAGGCTCCTCCTCCAAATACCCCCAACCCAGCCACACAACCTCCTTGTTCTTCCCTGAACACCCCAGGGTGCTCCTGCATTGGGACTTCTGAATGTGGCTGGAGCATTCTTCCCCCAGGTGGATGAATGGACCAATTAGATTAGATAGATAGATAGATCGATAGATCTATTGGTCGAGGTACATATATCCAGAAAGTTCACCTCAGCCTTCTTACTCAAATGTCACCTTCTCGGGAGGCTTTCTCATACTGCCTATCCCCTTCTCTGTTCTGTATTTCACCATAGCCCTTATCCCCGCATCTGACCTACTATCTACATGTTTTAAGTGATCTGTTTACTGTCTGTCTGCCTTGATTAGAATGTAAGCTCTGCAAGGTCAGGGATTCTTTTTGTCTGTTTTGTTTGCTGCTCAATCTCCAGCATCTGAAACAGTGCCTGGCCACCGTGGGCACTGAATATTTGTTTGAAAGAGTAAATGGGTATATTGTAAAATAAATTGGGGGCACTGATTCTTTAGGAAAAAGAGATCCCACAAACTTTAGGAATCAAATGGAAAACAAGGTTGTCACCAAACTGTGCTCTTATCCAGGATCTGCAACTAAGTGACCTTGAGAAGACTGTTGAGTCATTCTGAGCTGCAGTTGTCTCTGGTGCAAAACGAGGACACTGTCCTTGCCCACTCTGAGTTTATAAATTTGCAGTGGACAAAAGTTTGGCTGTGAGACCTGACTACCTCCTTTGTTCCAGGCAAAATGCTAAAAAGGCAAAGATGAATGAGGTAAGATTCATGTTCTCAATCAATAAGAGAAAGACCAAAACACAGTCCATATTTTTGGAATCCATGTAAAAGGCACCAATCTCTTATTATATGAGATTATACTATGACTTTTTTCAGTGGATTCCTTCCCTCTGTTCCCCAGTCTTCCAGCATGTATCTCTGCTCCTCTCGCCTCTGCCCTGGGCCCTGGGAGGCTGACCTGTGAGGCTTCCAGCTGGGATCTGACCATCTGGAGCATCAGCAGGAAAGTGGACAGAGGGAGGAAAGGAGTCAGCATCTTTGTTCCCCAACTTCCTTTCCACTAGGTTGTCACAGGATACATGTCTGAAGGTCACAGCTCTTGCCTGATGGCTCTCCCCGTCTGTCTCCAGATGCTGGTAATTGCATCCTTTTGGTTTCCTTACATCTGCCCAAACTTTTGCAAAAAAAATTCCCTCACTAAACTCATTTCACATGAAGCAACAGTATGTGCCCCCGTTTCCTTCTAGAGCCTGGTGACACCCAAGATCATTAGAGAAGTCATCTTTTCTCCCGTGGTTGTTTCTTACTTGCACATTATTTGTTTCACGTTTGGTTGTATCATCAGTAGAGATCTGCCAGACTCAGCCAGCATGCACTGTCACCGCCCACACGTCTGTCACTGCATCAAGCTGATTTCAGGTGCCCCCTCTCTGTGCTAAACCACTACTGTGGTCCTACTCTGTCATCAAAGAACCTGAGTGATTCAGGGATTTAGATGCTAAGAGACAATCCCAGTGGAGAACTGTGTCAAAGCAAGAAGTGTTCCCAAGGACAGAATAGAAAAGATTAACTATGAAATAATGAATATACAAGAA
Organism: Panthera pardus; assembly: GCF_024362965.1. Classification (NCBI taxonomy): domain Eukaryota; kingdom Metazoa; phylum Chordata; class Mammalia; order Carnivora; family Felidae; genus Panthera; species Panthera pardus. The sequence continues at coordinate 30,801,053 of NW_026526765.1, read as the reverse complement.
AGAACAAAGCGAGTGATAAGGAAATAGAAGGAAACAAAAGGAAAACTAGGGAATAACACTCGCGTCGGGCTTCAATCTATTAATGTTTCACAATTCATTGAGGCGAGAGTACCATAAACAGCATATGGTTGCTCGGGTGTGGTCACTAAATAGCAGCTGAGCCAATGAACACATGCTACAGCTGAAACCCGAGCACCATGAGGGGCGCTGGGTGGCTCAGTGGGTTAAGCATCTGACTTCCGCCCAGGTCATGATCTCACAGTATGTGGGTTTGAGCCCCGCATCGGGCTCTGTGCTGCCAGCTCAGAACCCAGAGCCTGCTTCGGATTCTGTGTCTCCCCCTCTCTGTGCCCCTCCCATGCTCATTCTCTGTCTCTCAATAATAAATAAACGTTAAAAAAAAAAAAAGAAAAAAGAAAGAAACTAGAGCACCATAAGTGCCTTTTCTTGGGAAAATTATATTTTCTTATCCTTTATTTTAGTCTTTCTTCCTTAGCTAGGCAGAGGGGGTAAAATACCTGCATAGTGATTATAAGTAAATGTATGGTAATGTAAGATGTACCAAGGCCTCAGAAGAACAATTAATAGGTAGCAGGTATTTAAACAGCAAAGTGAATCATTCCCTTTAGAACCAATAAAGCTGTGCAAATGAGCGCTACTCAGATTTACATGCATCGAGGCATTAGCAAATCAATAGAGCGATTACTGCAGAGGGCACCTGAATGTACAATCATGTCTGAAGTTATGTTTATGCACAAACCTCACACTTAAAATGCATTTTTATCTAGGCTATGGGGGAAACCAATGATTTGTTCTTTCTCCTGCTCCCTTTTCGGTCTTACATTCTAAAGATTTACAAATCCACGAAGCTCACGAATTTACAAGCCTAACCCAAGCTCAGGGAGGAATGCCCAGCAGAACAGCTTTCTCTTTCTCCCTGGAGAGCAGCACAAACCTGCCACCGAGGTTGCAGGCTTTTTGGGGGGCTCTTATTTGTTTCAGACTTTTCATGTGAACATTAAATTGCAGGGATTTGCCTCAAGGAGACAATGTCATCAGCATGCACCAAATGATTCCTTCCAAGTTTGACAAAATTGCTACAGGGAAAATTCCCCAAATTTTCAGGACAATCCCTTAAAATTTGAGGGGGAACCCCAGAAATATACCACAGAGGTCAGCTGCTTATGTCCCACTGGCCAAATCTAGTCCAATTGCTTGCCATTATTTAAAAGAATTTTTTTTAATGTTTACTTATTTTTGAGAAAGAGAGAGAGAGAGAGAGAAAGCCGGGGAGGGGCAGAGAGAGAGAGGGAGACAGAATCTGAAGCAGGCTCCAGGCTCTGAGCTGTCAGCACAGAGCCCAACGCGGGGCTTGAACTCAGGAACCTTGAGATCATAACCTGAGTGGGAGTTGAATGCTTCACCAACTGAGCCATCCAGGTGCCCCGAGCTGCCTGTTTTTATACTGAGGAAATAAATGTCTAAGCTCAAGATGGAGCCATTTTTGCCGTGGCGGGGGGGGGGGGGGCACATCAGTAAACAGAAACCCAGGTATCTTGCATGTTCCTATAAACACTCCTCTTAAACCAGAAATGCAATGTTCCTTATAGTTTTAATTATTGGATGTCTTTTAAATCCGCAGCCTTTTAAAACCAATCAACCAACCCAACCCATCTTAATGATTCTACTTGACCTAACTCTGGCAGTCTCTTCTATTCTTCCACTTCGGTCAAGACAGTTTTTGTCCCTGACCCCTTGTTTCTGAATTCCGAGATTCTAATGCCCTCAGGTCCCAGGAGCAGAACTCAGGGCACAGAGTCGTAAAGGAAAATCAATTGACAGGTTAGCGATCACCTGGTCAGTTACACCATCCTTCAGAAATTATGCATGGAGGAAACACATATCAACATCCCCTTTGTCTCAAAAAGTGAGCAGATGTCATAATCTCTGTTTCACAGGTGTTTCCTCAAAATAACCTTGAAAAATAAAAAATTTTACCTACCTCAGACATTATTATACCCATTTTAAAGATGAGGACACTGAGGCCCAGAGAGATGAAGTGACTTTCTGGAGTTCTCATAGCAGGGTAATAAAAGAATGGTTCTCTACTCAGACCCAGGCATGCCTGACAGATTCTCCTCCATCTAAAGGTACAGTATTTGGGGGCAGTGAGGAACTTCCAAGGCTTGGTGAGGACTTTTCATAGGAACTGACCAAAACAGGCAGTGAGCTGTACATATGTCATGGAGATTTGGGGAGAAACTGCTTCCAGTCCCTTCCTGTTTCTTACCCATCCCTAGAGCATGCCACTACATTCTGTCCCGCTCGCTTTCCTAATTCAAGGCATTGCTACCAAATAGGAGCCCTTGCTAGTGACTGGGGATAAAGGAAATCTATTCTGTGTCTAGGTATGTGACAACATGTACCAAGGAACCCTAGCTTGCTAAACAGGTCTCTGGGGAGACAATCAGGCAATTAACGACAAGGACCCAGGGCACCTGGGTGGTTCAGTCAGTTAAGCGTCTGACTTCAGCTCAGGTCGTGATTTCACAGTCCATGAGTTCGAGCCCCGTGTCTGGCTCTGTGCTGACAGCTCAGAGCCTGGAGCCTCCTTCAGATTCTCTGTCTCCCTCTCTTTCTGCCCCTCCTCTGCTGGCACTCTGTCTCCCTCTGTCAAAAATAAACATTTAAAAAAAAAAAAAAAAAAAAAAGACAAGGGCCCAAATCTCAGAGCAAAACTGAGCAAAAGCAGATTCACTCCCGGACATTCACGTGATAAAGGTATAAACAGATACACAACCAACAGCAGCTGCGATGCCTGAGTAAGCAGGAAGGTAGAGAGCAGAAAAGTGGGGGTGGGGGTGGGGATAGAGGGAACATTATGAAATCAGGTCTACTGTAGGAATTTTGTTGATTTGGGCCAGGGTGTGTTGTCTCAGCTCAGTAGAAGAGAGTGTTTTTCCAACTGCTGAAGACAATGGACTGTGGGGGAAGAGTCTGGTGAAAACCAAAGCCAGACTGAACTCCTCACATCTTCCTATGCAATCTCTGAAGATCTAAGACCATAATTAGATTTACTAGAACCAAGGGAAAAATGTACGCGAATTTTGCATGGAAATGTTAAAGCTTATTCTAACGATCAAGGAAGAACATAGGAGTGAACACAGGCTTGCTTAGAAAATGTCTCTCCCTGGGGTGCCTGCGTGGCTCAGTCGGTTAAGCATCTGACTTCGGCTCAGGTCATGATCTCACAGTTCATGAGTTCAAGCCCCACGTCGGGCTCTGGAGCCTGGAGCCTGCTTCAGGTTCTGTGTCTCCCTCTCTCTCTCCCCCTCCCCTACTCACATTCTGTCTCTCTCTGTCTCTCTCTCAAAAAAATAGACATTTAAAAAGAAAAGAAAAGAAAATGTCTCTTCCTTCCTCATCCCCTTTAGAAAACTGGCTCTTTGGATCACTGGAATCTCTCTCAAAGGCCTCTTCTCCATCCTTATTGCCTTCAATTTAAACTTAAACCCCCAAGTTCTGCTTTCTTTCTTCCCTCCTTCTTCCCCCCTCCCTCTTTTACTCTTCTTTTCTTTTTTTTGTGCAGTTCTGGAGTTGGACTTTTCCTGTGAACCACATGGACTGATTTCATCCCATGGGCTCTTGTCTTAAGTCACATTCAGTCATTCACGTACTCAATAAATATTTATTGAGCACCGACTTTGTACAGGGTGCTGGGAACACAGCCCTGAGCAAGAAAGCTTATCCTGGAGGAGAGATACAGATAATAAAATAGTTTCAGGCAGTGAAACACTCCGGAGAAATTAAAGCAGGAATGGGGCTGAGGTAGCTGAGTGTGAAGGTCAATGAACCCTGTCTGAGGAAGTGACATCCGAGCTACGGGAGTGCCGGCACTGGTCATGGAAAGATCTGGAAAAGAGAGTCCCAGGCAGAGGAAACAGGGGGTGCAAAAGCCCTGAGGCAGGAAAGAGCAAAATGACTTTGGTGAGGAACAAAACAGCACCTTCCGTTGGGACTGCTGTGACTATACCAATTCTACTTCAGTGAAGAATTTATTGGTTCTTTCTCTGCTTAAATAGTGAAGAAAGACCATGAGAAATTAAATGGTTCAGGGTGGTAGGACCAAGTTCCATTCCCAGGGAAATTTATATAACCCTAGAGTTGGTCAAACATGTGAGTTATTTTTTCATTTGTCTTTGGGAAAAAGAAAAATAAAATTGGCTTTTTTGTTCTACCACGTCTATTGTTTCCAGTTCGTGCCCTCTTTGACTCCTTCTATCCTTCTCAACCAAGCTAAGCTTGGATCCCAGCAAGTAAGTGACCACCAGATGGGGTAAACGCACGTTCACAAAGCCCACACGTATGTACCTGTGTCCTCGAGGTTCCGAAGAGCCCCCTTTTCTGACTGGCTAATTTATAAGATCAATCACAGGAGAAAAAGAATGCCGTGGAACAATAAGGCAAATTATAATGTTGGCATTTCTTTCTTGAAGAAATAAACTTTAGGGAGTGGCAGACCGTGACCTTGGTCTTTGTATTTCCTAAGGGGAACAGTATAGGCCCTGATACGTATGGAAAGTCACCAGTGAGAGGATGGAGATAAATATAGGGTAGTAACCTTGTTACTCAAGGTCACTGAAATGATTCTGTTTCTGGTCAGAGGACCTGGGTGCTGAAACACCTTAGTATTTTCTTCCCGTTGTACTTGTAACTTGGTGGAGCTGAGGTAAGATGTGGAAGCTGGGCACAGCTGGCTGGCGACACTCCAGGGAAGCCATCAAACCCTCGCTCTTCCTCATGCCGGTGGAAGTCAGGGAAATACTGGGCCCTGGCTTTCATTAAGGACACACACTAGCACCTGAGATCTACCCATTGTCCCCTTAAGCAGTTAAGCTGCTAATACGGTCTGGCATTAATAGGTTCAGGGGAAGCCAATGCTTTGTCAGTAGAGCTGAGGTGTTAGCCGTCCTTACGAAATGAGGTATGTGTAGGTCTCCATTAAGCAACAGAGGGGCCCAGACTGTGGTGGCGTCCAGGGTGGGATCTAAGGATCCCCATTGGGCACTCTGCACTCTGGTAGTCAGCGTGAGCATTCTGTTCTGTAGTTCACCATTCGGGAAGCAAAGAAGGTAGGACACCAAGAGAACATCCATATGGGATGGACCTTGAGGTAAAGAAGAGGAGGAGGAACGAAGAGGACTGGGGAACACCCAACAGGCACAAATACAGATCTCACAGACCCCCTCAGGGCAGCCTTCAAAACGTTTAACAACTGGCTTGCCTCCCGTCTAACCAATCAGAAGGCTGCGGGCTGTAAATGCCGATGAGGACCAGTTGAATTTCAGGTCTGCGTGTATGTTTTATTCCCATTTTTGTAATGTACAGTATACCTCACAACTTTTAAAAGAAAAAAAAAAATCTATAGGTTCGTTCTGTGCTGGCAAACTTTCTTAGTCCATAGATACCAGCAGGACTATTCCTTTATCTAACCGTTCTTTATCTAACCACTGACGCTGACCCTGCCACTCTCGTGCTACTTTGCATTCGAAGGATAAGAACCTCCTTCCTTCTGGATCTCGCTCAGGGAAGTAATTTTGCCATCAGCTAAGCTTGAGTTCAAATCCTGCCTTTACAAATAGGATTCTTGGCAAAATCGGTCACCTTTCAAAGACTCGATTTTTAAAAACCTATTCAAAGGGATGTCATTCCTCCGTCCCAGGGTTTCTGTGAGAACTGGCATGGAGTTGCCTAGGTAACATGCCTCGTGTAGGGCCTGGCACAGACATGGTTTTCGCAGCGGAAGATCTGAGATTGAGAATTTATTATAATTCAGATAAGTGCTACTTGGCGATTAGGTAATTTCATATATGGAAAAATGGGCTTGGGAAACTAATAATCTAAACTAATAGCAACGTAAGAAGTGTGAATGTGGCAGAACACAGGGTTTCCTAAAAATATTTGAAGCAAACATGAGAAAACAACTCCCAACTGAAATACCAAACACGGCACATTCTTATGTTCATGAAACCAACCATCCAATCAATTCTATTGCTATTTTCCTGAGTTGAATAACTATATATATGTAAGAAAGAGTTAAATTTTATTTATTTAAGAATATTTCAAAATTGAGAGTTTTCACTGAACCAGCCTTCTCCCCTACACGCAATTACTTTACCATGATACGGTCTTACTTCACACTGGGGACCAAGTGTAACCAAATGTCACGTGTCTCTGAGGCAATTTCACACACCTTATCCCGCTTAATTCACAAATGGGGAAGTAATTATCAGAAACTGCAAGACCAGATCAGTGTTGCAGTTTAAAAAAAAAACAAAGTTTACAAGATGCCCCAACTTCTGTCCCCTCTGGTGATTCCCACGGCCAGGACCAGCACAAGTGGCTACATCTTGGCCTTTATTTCCCAGTCTCTGTGGAGAAGGAGACTAGCAGGCCTGGAGGGAAAGAAGTGAGCATGGGTTGGCTCAGGAAACAGGAACAGAGGAGCTGGGCGTTGAGGAAGCGAGTGGGGGCGGGGTACAACCACACAGCGCACCTGCTCAGTCTATAAAACAAAAAGACGAACTGCGTATTTCACAATAGTCAGATCCCGGGGCCTGCCCCAGCCACGGCTGCCCCAGTTCTTGCCATGCACCACACAGCTTAACTAAAGATTGTAGCATGGATCTCATGCAGCAAGAGTGGAAGGAGACCCTCTGTCTATTTGAAATAGAATTGTTAACATTTCTTCTAGAAAGAAGGAGGTTCCTTGCTTGTCATATGACTGGGGAGTGTTAGCTTCTAAATTCTGAAGAAGAACAATGAAACAATTGTTGAGCGATCATAGTTACTCTGTGTGTGTGTGTGTGTGTGTGTGTGCATGTGTGTATCATAGGCCTGTGTATGTATATGTGTGTGTGGGGGTGTGTGTGTATGTGTGTGTATTTGGGTGTGTGGGTATATAGGGGTTATGTGGGGTGGCCTCACCATAGCCCAATAGCCCCCAACAATTCAATCTGAAGGAAGGAGCCCTGAAATTCAAGGTCAGGGTAAGGGTTTTTTTTCAGATAAGCCAAAATTCCTAGGACTTGTGGAATGTAGTGAATCTGGAAACAGCCATGGCCTTGGAAGTCAGCCATGTGGATGTTGTGTGAGGACAGGGAAGGCGTTTATTCAGATCGACTAACAATATAAGTAGGGCTCTGTGTTAGCCAATAGAAAGGCAACTGATGGTGTTAGGTAGGCTTCTTTTCTGAGAGCTCCTCTCCTGGGTAAAGAGGACCCAGGAGTAGCAGAGATCTTCAGACACAGAAACCTGGAGGAATTTATTGTTAAAACTGAAAAGATGACAGAGCTTTCAAACAAAAAGTGCCAATATTTCAATTCTGAGATCTCCCCACTACACAGTGTTCTAAGTTTACATAAATGTGCCCCTCATTTCCAAAACACAAGGATTCCTAAGCCAGCTTCGGCAGGTGGTATAAGTAATCAAAGTGTGGCTCTTGCTTGAATCATGCAGGAACATCTTAAACCCTGGACCACAATCAGAATCTGACTTTTCACAAAGTCCTCAGGTGATTTGACAGACAGTGGCCCAAGCTTTCCCCGGCCTTCCAGCGAGCCACTATGACAAACAGGAACTTCTGCCATTGGTTAGAGCCCCAGCTACACGTCCACCTGACAATGACTTTAATTCTCCCTGACCATCATTCAGAGGGACTGATTTTACTTGAGTGTCCTCGGTTATGCAGGTGAACACAAATCCTGAAGAGTCTGGGAGCATTATCTTTTCTCCTCTGACCCTAAGATGAACCCATTTTCTCAAAAGATGAAAAGGGCAGAGCTGGGGGACGGCTGCGCATCATCTTGGTATGTGATTTGTTCTGTGATTGCGAAAGAAAACTGACCTCAAACTCCCCAAGGATCATATGTAAAAATAAACTTTCCGCTGACCTCCCGTACATAGAAACAGCCTGTTGTCCCTGTTGAGAGCCTCGAACTTCCAAAGTGCTGGGAAAACAGCAGGAAAAGCTAGGGATAACCTCATCCCAGGGTGTCCTCCTGCAGGGCACTAAGAGACCCCAGTCAGATGGGTCCTCGCAAGGCAACCTCAGCAATGCAGCTATGTCTGTCCTTCAGACGGGCCCTGGTACTCACGGAAGGTCCTGATGGTGTCGCTGGGCTGGCTGCGAGGGCTGGGGCCGTGGGGATTCATGGCCCTCACGGCAAACTGATAGTTGGTATCTGGATCAAGGCCCTTGATAACCATGGAGTCCATCTGGATCCGCTCTTGGATTAAGGTCCAACTCTTGTCAAAATCTGGTCTTTATTGATTAAAAAAACAAAACAAAACAAGAAGCAGTAATTCAGGAAGAGCAAAGGGAAGGGAGGCTGGCTATGTAAACTCAGCATTCGGACTCTAGAAGCAATACTTATAAAAATGAGTTAACATTTCCTATCTAAAAGTCATCTTGATTTTAAATCATAGGTCACAATTTTTAAGTCCCTGCCAATAAAAGCAAGTAGATCATTTTTAGGGCCAGTTTTAAACCCTGTTTCAAGATCATCTGCTTTTCCTCGGCATGAGCTTGACCATGGTGAAAAGACCCCCACAGAGGAGTTCATTTTCCAGGACTGTGCCTTCCAGATGTTTCACAAACAAACCCTCCCCAAACAGCCGCCATTCCCAGAGGTCAGGAGAGCACAGATTCTGTCTATTCACAATCTGTTCACAAAGTAAACAAATGTTAAGTTTTATAGGGTGACTAACTGCATGAACGACCATGGGAAAACCCACTTAGATTGTGTTCGTGGCCATTCTTGCTCTTAACAAAATTGTACAACTGTGCCAACTCGCTGACTTCTCACAGGTTCTGCTAAGAACCCTCTAGAGAATGTGGGCCCTCAGAGCTCCCACCTGGGAGGCAATACGCAGAGGGTAAGGGTACAAATCTGGGGTTGCTCATAGCTGCTCAAATCCTGCCTCTACTACTTACTAGCTACTATTTAACTTCTCTAAGTCTCTATTTTCTCATCTGTACAATGGGTATAATAAAAGTACTTATCTAAGAGGACTATCATAAAGATTAAATGAGAGCTATATCCTCAGCATACTGCCTGGCATCACATGGTAAACACTCAGCATTTTTTGGCCATTATTTAAGGAACTTATCCACATCACAGAGCCAGTAGATAACCCTGTGTCACTGCTTACTCCTCTAAACCTGTGTGTTCTGATGCGATAGCACTAGCCCATGTGGCTAGTCAGCACTTGAAATATGGTTAATCTGAACTGAGATGTGCCGCAAGTGTAAAATGTACATTGGGTTTTAAAGGACAAAAAAAAAGAAATGTAAAATATCTCGATCATATGTTGAGATGATAATATTTTGGATTCAGTGGATTAAAATGTATGTTATTAAAATTAATTTTATTTGTTTCTTATTGCCTTTTTAATTCCACAATTAGAAAACTTCAAATTTCTGGGGTGCCTGGGTGGTGCAGTCAGTTGAGTGTTCAACTTCAGCTCAGGTCATGATCTCGCAGTTCATGAGTTTGAGTTCCACGTTGGGCTCTATGCTGACAGCTCAGAGCCTGGAGCCTGTTTCAGATTCTGTATCTCCCTCTCTCTCTGCCCCTCCCCAGTTGCACCCTGTCTCTTTCTCAAAATTAAATAAACATTAAAAACATTTTTTTAAGAAAAAAAAAACTTCAAATTTCACCCAGGGTTTGCATTGTATTTTTTTTTTAATTTTTTTTTTTCAACGTTTTTAATTTATTTTTGGGACAGAGAGAGACAGAGCATGAACGGGGGAGGGGCAGAGAGAGAGGGAGACAGAGAATTGGAAACAGGCTCCAGGCTCCGAGCCATCAGCCCAGAGCCCGACGCGGGGCTCGAACTCACGGACCGCGAGATCGTGACCTGGCTGAAGTCGGACGCTTAACCGACTGCGCCACCCAGGCGCCCCTGCATTGTATTTCTACTGGACAACGCTGTTCTGTCTGGCTTCCCAGTTGGAGGGGGAAAGGAGAGCATCCCAGGTAATATGAACCACAAGATGAAACTTGGGAATGATCATGCGTGGAGGGGGATGGTGTGAAGGCCTAATTAGCTGGATGCTTTGTGTTATTAGTTAATTAATAATAATTAGTCTATCAAGTGCTTGTGAAGTACCTATGTACTTCATAGTACATAGTATCTATGTAGTATCATAGTATCTATGCAGGAGATATTACATTAAACACCCTTCTCCCCTCATTTTTATAGAGGAAACAGAGCCATTAAATGATTGAGTAACTTGCCCAAGTTCACAGAGCTGATAAATGGTGAGGCCAAGTTGGGTTGATGAGGAAGGGTTGGATTAAGAAGATCTTTGACACTGGACACAAACTTGGGGTGATCATGGCTGAGAGGCTGTTCTCCATCCTTTACTTCCTGACCACTTCTCAGTTGTTCGAGTGTTAAATACCTCTGCTCCCAGATATTTAGAGGATAACAGAAAGCAAAAAAGATTGATGTTTAGCCTTTATGAACAACTTCTCAGGCAAGGAAACAGAGACTTATTTTGCAGAAAGAAGATGCCCGGAGGATACATGGCTGTCTTGAATGTGAGCTTGCTTAGTTTCTCACTGGCAGGAATTAAAAGCCAAACGGAGTCCTTAAGCCCAGTAGAAGATGCTTCCTCAAGCTCACCGTGCAGGCAAGTAGTCTGTGGGGCCTGTGTCTCATTAGAATTCATCTGTTTGGAGAAGCAGCGGTCACAGGGCATGCTCACTGTAGAAAATCAGGGCTCATGTCTCTTTCTTTTTCTTTTTTTTTAATTATCTATTTTTTAATTTACATCCAATTATGTTAGCATATAGTGCAACAATGATTTCAGGAGTAGATTCCTTAATGCCCCTTACCCATGTAGCCCATCCCCCCTCCCACAACCCCTCCAGCAACCCTGTTTGTTCTCCATATTTAAGAGTCTCTTATGTTTTGTCCCCCTCCCTGGTTTTATATTATTTTTGCTTCCCTTCCCTTATGTTCATCTGTTCTGTGTATTAAAGTCCTCATACGAGTGCAGTCATATGATATTTGTCTTTCTCTGTCATGTCTCTTTCTTGGTATCCTTTCCCTAAAGATGGACTTCTTGTGTAAACTAATTTTGTCACCAAAGAGAAAATCTTAGTGAGTGGACGGAAACACATTTACAAACTTAAATTAGAACAAAATCATGTCACAGGGGAAAGCCACCAGCGATACCTAAAAGTTGACAGAAAAGATATGATCTTCAGATAAAACTCTCCCGTTCTCCATTGCTAAGCCTTCCTGTGGCATTTATAGAGGAAATGCCATGTAATTGCTCTCAGAACATGCCACTGTTTACCCAGGACTGCCTGCAAATATCTAAACAATCCTCATGTGGAAATTACAGCCCCCCCCCCACACGCAAAAAGGAGATTATACTGTATTTGTTCATTTAAAGCAAGAAAGAAGGCTATATTTTAAGCGAATAAGAAACTGAAATCATTAACATTTAATTCCATGATATCAAGTGAGAGAGCAAAGCTCATGCGGACTGAATACCAGTTCAAAACCTTTAACATTTTGCCTCTGATTTTGTCATGGGTTTTGCATTTAAATGTTTTCAGCGTCTCTTGAGGTACAAAAGTGCAAAGGTGAGGTTGAGAGAGAGATAACCGGGCAAAAGCATTGTCTTAGATCATCCTCAAACAATAGCTTTATCTTTCTCCACTGAAGAAAATTATTCTATTCTGACTACAAAGTTGCCAGTCAAATCCCCATAGCAACACTAGCCTGCCAATTTCCCCATCAGCAAAAAGGCATGAGGGGGAAGTAAGCTAGGAATACGCTGCCATCCCAGGTACAAATAGGCAGCCACCAGCGGGGTGGACACTTTCAGCACTTTTCCAAATAGTGGGATAGAGTGGGGTTGGGAATTCTGCATCTCAGGAGATTAACTGCCTTTGGAAGGTGTCTGGGCGGTGAGGGTCGGGAGGGGGAAGGTTCTGATGGGGCAGACACAGGGCAGTCAGCAGTGGCTACTCAAAACCCAATTAGCTGATTCAAGTGATTGAGACTCACTGGTTCATTTTGGTGGAAACAGTACCACTCACTGGCAATGTTAGAATCCAGCCTGGTTATCAGATATCTTACAGATCAACCAGCCCAGATATCTACAGGCTCTCAGAAATTACACGCAAGATTTTACGTGTGAGCATGATCATTTCAGTTTTCTAAGTACAGTGTCCTTAGCTTTTTATCAGATTCTCAAAGATAATTACGTCCCCCAAAGCTTTAAGAGTCACTGATCTAGTCCAGTCTCTCAACCTACCCATGGGAACACGGAAAAAAAGTAATTTATCTAAAGTCATAGAACCACTGGGTGGTCTATTTTTCTTATTCCGTTTCTTGTGGCATTTTGACCACCTTGCCTATTTTTAGCGTCAGTCTTGAGTGGAAAATCATTTTTCTTGGTACCATCAACTCCGCAGGTGGCTGCCTCGGGCTACTCAATTGGCATGTGATTGATTATCAACAGGGTATCCATCACAGAAGCTATATTCTAGGAGGCTCCACGGAGCTGTAAACACAATTCCATTCTTAGGGAGTTTATAGTCTAATGGGGAGATAATATATCTAAGGATCAGTAGGAAGCCAGTACAAAATAGCAAGTTTCAAGTGTTATACAGCTGATCTTTGAATAACACAGGGGTGAGGGGTGCTGATGCCCTTGTGTTGCCCAAAAGCCATGTATAACTCTTGACTCCCCCAGAATTTAACAGCCTACTGTAGAACTTAACGAGAGCATAAATGAACACAAATTAGCACAAAGTCAATTAACACAAATTTCATATGTTACCAGCATTATATACCGTATTTTTACAATAAAAAGAATAGATAACGTTATTAAGAAAATCATAAGGAAAATACATTTACAGCACTCTACTGTATTTATCAAAAAAGAATCCATGTATAAGTTTATCTATACAGTGCGAACCCATGTTGTTCAAGGTTCAGCTATATTTGAGTGGGTCGGTTGTAGTGAAATGGAATGCTGTGGTAGGTATGTGAGACCAGAAAGAACTTAAGTTAGATTTCAAATGTATTTGGGTTTTGATAGCTGAAAAGGAATAGAGCATCTTTGGGTGAAGTGGAGACAAGAGCAACATCGGCTCTCTGTATGATCTGACGGTATTACGTACTAGTTACATGCAAAATACAATGCGGAATATCCCAAGACAGTAAATATATGGCTCCCAGTAATGAATGAGCAATCAATCTATACAAAAAATGGGTATGACATACAAAAACACGAGCCAAAAGTAAGTGAATGAATATACGGCACCTTTGTGCAGATCATACATAGTCAAAAGCTTTCCTTATCAACCTCTACTAACCAACCTGTCAAATTAACCGTGATCTTCATTTGTTCCCACTAAGTCAGCTATTGGCTTGTCAAGAGTCAGTTGTGTTTATTCCAAAACCTATTGATGACTTTTGTGTTTGTTATTGTAATTATGTTATTTAATGTAATATATAAACTTGTGAAATAGGAGTAAAATATAGAGCAACAACTATTTTTGAATGTTTTTGAAAGACTTGATAAAGCTGAACCACTAAAACATTATTGCCTTTGATGTGGTGTGTGTGTGTGTGTGTGTTTATGTATATATTTAGTTATATATAATGAAGTATTATTCAGCCATGAGAAGAAAATTCTGCCATTTGCAGGAGCACAGATGAAACGAGGACATTATGTTAAATGAAATCAGGCAGAAGGAGAAAGACAAATATTGTATGATCTCACTTTTATATATGGAATCTAAAAAAGTTGAACTCAAAGAACCAGAGAGGTGAACGTTGGTTGCTAAGGTCTGGAGGTGTGGGAAATACAAGAGGTTGGTTAAAGAATATGAACTGTCAGCTTTAAGATGAAAAGGTTCTGGGAATCTTACAGAACAGTGTGGTGATTATAGTCAATAATACTGTATTGTATTCTTGAAATTTGCCGAGAGAGTAAATCTTAACTGTTCTCACCCCACACACACAAAGGTAACTATATGGAGTAACAGATGTGTTAATTAACCTGATTGTGGCCATTATTACACAAATGTATATACATATTAAATCCTCACATTGTATACCTTCGCAAAATCACACGGTACAATCTAAATATATACAATTTTTATTTGCCAATCACACCTCAATAAAAGTGAGAAGAAAATCTAAAATAATCAGAAGAATTTTAGGAAATGCAAATAGTTGCCTGGGAAGTGGCCTTACAAAATAAGATGCATGACAGAATAAAATATCAAAATGATCCCCACATACAGAAACATAAGGCAAAGCCAACTCAAATGATAAATGTAAAATCTTATGTTAGGTCTTCTTAAAAAGCCACCGGCACAGATATAAAGATAGAGAAAACCTGGGATGGCAAAAATCTATGGGGAAGGCAGAGGGCATAAAACTGGGCTTTAAAAATTGGTCACAAACTCAATATGAATTCTCTGGACAACGTGCTGTTGACCAGCTCAGCACCCATATCCTGGGGAGATGTGGTCTTCTAGGCCGATCGCTCAGCAGAAGGTGCTCTGGACTCATCTCCTCCTGAGGCAGAGTTCAAAGGGCTGCTACCGCTTGGCTTGAAATAGCATAGGACAGTGTCTTTAGGTGAGAGACAGACTGTTGTCAAAGGAAGACGGTAAATTTGCCTCCATGTTGTCCATATTGGACTAGGAGAACCAGTGGTTCCTGACAGGGAGGTCAATGGCAGGACATTACAAGGAAAACCCTTAATGGCTTAGGAATGGTGGACAATGGAGCCAGATGCCTCAGAAAAATTGAATTCTGCATCAATGGCTATGTTGAAGCAGACGTTGGATGGCCATCAATCAGGGATGTAACAAGTGCCTTTCTGAACAGGAGGTTGGACTTTGTTTAGTAACTCTGATGTAGGGTCACGGTAACAAATACATTTATGCATAGTAATGCAATACACTTATACCTATATGTATGTATGCACATGAGCACAAAACTGAAGAGAAGTTTCAAGGAAAATATTTATCCTTACTCTATTCACTTTGCTATTTTCTTTTCTATCTGTTATTTTCCTTTTTTTTTTTTTTTTTTATACTGGTAAGAATCCACTAAATCAATCTTACCACCCACTGAAGTGTGGTGACCCATAATTTGAAAAACACTGGACAAAAAGGTTGTTTTTTTTTTTCCCTCGAATACTTTGGATGGAGCTTTCAACTCTAAAATTCTATGATTAAAGAAAGCAGATTTTGTCAGTCGTGGAAAGAAATCTATGGCTTATAGTTTAATCAAATGTCCCACAGGTGGCAAACAAAGCCTATTAAACTCCAAATAATGCTCTAGATATGTCGAGCTCTACAAAGTCTTTGAATGACCCCCAGGAAGACCTACATTGGACAGTGTGACCCTCTACACGCCACACATACGCCAAAACACAACACTGAAGCAAACATTTCATAAAATAATTCCTAGTTTTACTCTGTGTGATACCTTCTGATAGTCTCTCTTCTGTTCTATTTCACTTGTGAAAAACTCTTGTTCGGGACGCCTCAACTGCTCCCACTACCTTCTAATGAGTAACTACTCACAGTTTGAGAACCCTTTCTCTTCTAGAAAGTTGGGGCTGGGCTGAGGAGGGCCGCTCACGTGTGCTTCAGACCTTAACTAGGAAACTGGGCTAAGAACGGTTAAATTCTGCTAGGGAAACACTTCTGAGAACGGAATTTGTTGGTGCAGAAAACAGTCCTCTAGGGGATTCAGCAGAACATCCAGAATGGCCTTGACAGTAGAGGCCACTCTACTGGTCTGAGAGGGAGTGGACCGAAAGCCTAATTATAGCAAACGAGAGACATGTGTGGCCTCCTTCCCTCAACATCAGATAATGTTTTGGGGAGAACCTTGGATTACTTGGAGTCTCCCTTCCTAAATATTTTCCTTCATATTATTCCTTCTCAGCTTCACCTCAGAAACAGAACTCTCCTCAAGATTCTCCCATGCCTTAAATCTAGTGCTAATATTACACCAATTATACTAACTTCTTTTTTTTTCATTTCTTATATGAGTTTAATGATTATTGATCTACTTATCTGTGAGAGAGAGAGCGCATGCATAAGTGGGAGAGGGGCAGAGGGAGAGAAAGGGAGAGAGTATCTCAAGCAGACTTCATGCTTAGTGTGGACCGGATGCCGGGCTCAATCTCATGACCTGGGGATCATAATCTGAGCCAAAATCAAGAGTCTGACACTCAACTGACTAAGCCACCCAGGCACCCCATTAATGTTTTTCTTTAGTAATAGAGAAGACAGTATCATTCATACCATTAAATTTTTTTATCACAATTTACCCATTTCTTTTTTTTTTCTTCCGAGTTTTTATGTAAATTCAAGTTAGTTAACATATAGTGTAGTAGTGGTTTCAGGAGTAGAATTTAGTGATTCATCATTTACATATAACACCCAGTGCTCATCACAAGTGCCCTCTTTAATGCCCATCACACATTTAGCCCATCCCTCCCCTGCCCACCTTCCCCCCAGCAACACTCAGTTTGTTCCCTATTGTTAAGCATCTCTTATGGTATGCCTCTCTCTGTTTTTATCTTATTTTTCCTTCCCTTCCCCTACGTTCTCTGTTTTGTTTCGATTATACCACCCTCTAATGTTATTTTATATTTCTGTCTTTCCTGCCAGGCTATGTGCTCATTAAGCATGCTGATTGCCTTACTCATCTCTGTGTTCCTTGGAATGTCTTCATGATCCTTCAAAAGATCTGAAGGGACAGACTATATGTTCCTTTCCTGCTTAACACTCTCCATTGCTCCCTATTCCCTTCAGGACAAACATGAGCTCTGTTATTATGCCTGTTTTGCTCTGACCCTTTCTTGCTCTTAGCCATCTAGCCTTATCTCTTGCTTCATAAAGCTTCAGATTTTCTAAGCAATTCCAGGAACATCTTCTTGCCTCCAAGCCATCACTCAAGTAGCTTCTTCTAGCCTGACTCTTTTCATGCTGTGTCTTCCTTCCTCTTTGCCTGGTTATCACAGATGTGTCCTTCTTTGCTCCTGTAAGAAGCCTTCCCAGACTCCTTCAAAACTGAGTTAGATGTCAAGCTGGTATTCCTCTGGGCCCCTGGGCCCCACTCCTGCCTGCAACACTCCCCACTTGGACTATGGTCTCGTCTGCCTTCCCCACTGGATTGTCCAAGCAGGGGCAGTTGCTGTTTGACCCCTAAATCTCTTGTGCACACTTTGCACATAAAAGATACTCAATCCATACATGTTTGGATGAACATATGCACGTAGTAAGTATCTGATAAAGACTGGCTAAGCTGAATTGAAATACCTTCAAAATTTGACTGTAAGAATAACAAGATGTCCTAAATCAGGGGTTGGAAAACTTTAGCCGGCTACAAGGTATTGTAAATAAAGTTTTATTGGGGGTGTGGGAGGGCACCTGTTGGGATGAGCACTGGGTGTTGTACGGAAACCAATTTGACAATAAATTTCATATTAAAAAAAAATAAATAAAAGGCCAATTGTCCTTAACTGACAATTGGTTAGTATCAGAATAAAAAAAATATACAAAAAAATTTAAAAAAATAAAGTTTTATTGGGACCCAACCATGATCATTTGTTTAGTTATTGTCCATGACTGCTTTCTTGTTCCAATGGCAGAATTGTGTAGTTGAGACAGAGGCCATATAGGTGGGAAAGCACAAAATATTTACTGACCCTGTGAAAAAAAACTTTGCCAACCTCTGATCTGAGACAACAGTCTCTAACTTTGTACCACTTCAACAGTCTGAGGAAGATCTATGAACCCTTCTCAGAATATTTTTAAATGCATCAAATAAAAAATCCTTAGGATTGCAAAAAGACACCAGTTATACTGAAAACAATGATCTAAACAAAAAAATGTTACGATTATGGTAATATATGTACTTCTTTATTAGTACATTAAATAATGATGCCTAGTGATGGATTAAATAACTATAATTGTTTCAAAGTAGTGATAAGCATTACTGGTATTATGAGATATGTACAACAGTTGTAAAGGGACAAAATAACATACCTGTGATTCTATTAGTGGCAAAGCCACGGGAATTGCTAATACCACTGTAGTTTGTTGACTACATTCCTATTTGAAGGACATTAAATTTCAGTTGATAAAACTAAGAATGTAATTTTTGTCCAACCAAGATCCAGGGACCCCCTTGAATTCTATCTATCTATGGACCCCTTGGGGATCTATAGGCTACAGGTTAAGCATCTTACTCCAAGAGAAGAGACATGATCCCATAGATTATCCAGGGGTAAGAGAAAACCTCACACTCAGAAGAGCCTCTGATTCTCTGTCCATTTTACAGACTAGTTTTATGCAGGATTTGTTCTACACTAGAATGAATTGCAGAGGAAAATCCTAAACTACTAAGTAGTCATAGTTAAAAAAAAATGTATTATTTGACCTTCAGCTTTCAGCCTCTTTCTTTATTTTTTTTTTTTTAATTTTTATTTATTTTTGAGACAGAGAGAGACAGAGCATGAACGGGGGAGGGTCAGAGAGAGAGGGAGACACAGAATCTGAAACAGGCTCCAGGTTCTGAGCTGTCAGCACAGAGCCCGACGCGGGGCTCGAACTCACGGACCGCGAGATCATGACCTGAGCCGAAGTCGGCCGCTTAACCGACTGAGCCACCCAGGCACCCCAGCCTCTTTCTTTAATTATGAATTGGTTCAATTCAACCAAATGACAAACAGATAGATACAATGGGGGTAATGATAAACTCAGCTGGCAATTTGTCCCAGGCAGGGCAACTGGAGAGCATGCTTTCATTTATAGTTTACAAATGTCTCCCAATGCTGTTACACCAGAATTCAATTTATGTGAGCTCACATCAATCTGACCAGGGATTACATCAGGATAGCTCATGGTAGGAGGGATGGAATCTTTAAAGGATCAATTTGTAGAACTCTAAGTCAGACTTCTGCAAAAACATTTAGAACAACCCTTCCATTTGACCCTAAGTGGAGGAACTTTCTGGCTACCAGAATGTCTGAGATCAGGCACCAGCCTAGAAGGTGGTTCTAAGATGATTTTTTACTTAGAAACTAAAGATAAGAAAAAGGAATTTTTTGTGAAGCATCACTTGTTAATATGAAATCTCAGCTGACATCAAAGCAAGCCCATTCTTGCTTCTTTCTGATTCTAGTGGTGGTGGTAAGGAAGGCTTATACTTAAACAGCACAACTTCCTAAATACTTGCTTGAAAAGAAAGGAAGATTTTTTTGTTTGTTTTTTTCCCCCATTCTTCCCCAAATTAATCAACTGTATAGGAACAATTCTTTAAATATTTTAAGCTTTATACTTTTGGGGCCAAGAAAACCAACACAAGGACTACATCACTGTTAAATATTGTAGCCATTTGCCTAATTATTGCTATAAATTCTAGTGAAATGCTACACAAAAAGTTGGCAATTCACTTCCATCTTATGAAGAGCTCCAAAACACAGGTTATCATTCAACATGAAATAAAATAACAATGGGAACTTCCAGTTAGTCTTATACATGAGGTATAAGCTTTGCCATCTACTGGTATTCCTCTTATGATGAGCAAACAAAGCAAAACCCCAACTTGGGGTTGGGGGGAAAGAGGAGGCAGAGGTGTGTGAAGATCCCAGGTGGGTTTTGCCTGGCTTACACTTCTGCAGTTGGTAAGGTAGATCGTTGGTTACTGGCCTCTGAGATTAGTGGTAAAGGGTTCATTGAACCCCTGTGGCTCATGTGCCAACACATTTCCATTTCCAACACACGAAAAATCTTCTACAAGCCACTTCTCTAAGTATGGTACACACAGCTTTTCATATTCACAAGCCTCCTGAGGTAGCTGTTATTGTCATCCTTACTTTACAGTGGAGGGAAATAAGGCTCAGAGAGGTTGAGGAGCTCATACGAGGTTCCAGCTAGTTTTGGCATTCTCTAGGTTCAATCCTGTGACTGTCATGTCCAAATGTTCATCAGCACCTATTTGACACATGGTATGTTTACCCCATGCTAGGTGTTATATTCTACAAAGGGGAACACGTCAAGATGTTGCCCTCATGTCCTGGTGAGGAAGACCTTGAACAAGTAATTAACTGCAAGTGTGTTGAGTGTTGCAAGTAAATGTTACAGGTGTATCTAACCTAGTCTGGGGAGGGGGCAGGGTTTCAAGGAAGGCTTCCTGGACAAGGTGGTATTTAAGCAGGGGTCCTGAAGGCTGAACAAGAGATAGCTAGGCAAAGAGGTAGAAGAACTATCCTGGCTGAGAACAGCAAACATAAAGACTTCTAGCCAGGAAAGAACATGGCTCTGTACGAGAGCAGAAGAGATCTATCCCCAAAGTCACCATAGCAATGGTTCCTCCCATTGACTGAGCACATTTGGGAGCCAGGAGCTGTTCTGTACATTTCATGTGCATCAACTCATGTAAACAACTCCATGAGGTAAATAGATTGTTATCCTTATTCCTCTGTCTGAGACAAAGAGAAGTTAAATAATCTACCTAAGATGACACAGCTTAAAAGTGGTGGAGGGAAGGGTTGGACCAGGGAGCTAGCCCCAAAGCCTATGCATTAAACTTCCAGTCTGTACTGCCTCACCTTTGTCACGAGGACAGCAAACCAGGGTCACTGGGTTCTAGAGGGCAGATGGTCCAGCCTTATTTATACACAAGGAAGCTAAGAATTAGAATTGAGCAACTCATGCCCAGGATTAGAGAGGCCAGCTCTGGGCTATGTCTTCTGATTCTACATTTGAACAAACTCTAACTTGAAAGATGAAACCAAGTATCAGACTAGAAGTCTCAATTCTTTTTTTTATTACGTTTTTCTTTTAGGAGCTCCTGGGCAGCTCAGTTGGTTAAGTGACCAACTTCAGCTCAGGTCATGATCTCACAGATGATGAGTTCAAGCCCCATGTCAGGATCTGTGCTGACAGCTCAGAGCCTGGAGCCTGCTTCAGACTCTGTCTCCTTTGCTCTCTGCCCCTCCTCCGCTTACGTTCTGTCTGTCTCTCTCTCTCTCAAAAATGAATAAACGTTAAAATTTTTTTAAAATTTTTATTTTAATTCCAGTATAGTTACCGTACAGTGTTAAATCAGCTTCAGGTGTACAATAGAGTGATTCAACACTTCTACACAACACCAGGTACTCATCACAACAAGTGCACTCCTTAATCCCTGTCACCATTTTCACACACCTTCCCCACCCACCTCCCCTCCGTTTGTTCTCTAAAGTCTCAATTCTGAATGAGAAACTTTAACCTTCATAGGCCGTGACCTTGACCATGAGTCAAATCACATCATCCCTTAAAACTATTCAAGGAAAATCCATAATCCATTGAGCTTCTATTCTGAATCCCAGATTTCATCTTTATTTTAGTAACAGCCTTTACAAGGTAACTTCCTGCGAGCAAACTAATTAAATTCATTTGTTACTCGCAGATTAAGGAAGAGTTTTTGATAGGATGGAAAGACAGATGGCTTTGACAAAAATATCAATTTGTACAATAATTTAAAAAACCCACCCAAGTGTGTATGACCTTAAGATTCTCACGCGAAACCAATAGGTAGGCATTGCAATCGGCTTAGAAGCAGCCCTGTGTGAAGATGAATTTTGCAAGTCTTATTATGGAAGGCATCTGCAAGAGACCAGGGAAGTATTTGAGCAGAAAGGTGTGAAAGGGAAAAGAGGGCAAGCATTGCTTTTTCTCATTTATTAGGATAACTGTCTTGGGCTGAGATTGAGATCAACAGTTCTTGACCAGCGTCCTTAATACATACACAGAAATATTTTGAACTTTCACATGTACCCCAAATAAGCCAGTGTGGACTTTTGTTTTAAATTAAAAACAGCCACTATCATTTATATGTGGAATTTAAGAAACAAAACAAACAAGCAAGGGGAGAAAAGAGAGAATGAGAGGCAAACCAAGAAACAGACTCTTAACTATAGAGAACAAACTGAGGGTTACCAGAGGGGAGGTGAATGGGGGGATGGGTGAAACAGGTGATGGGGATTAAGGAGTGCACTTGTCATCGTGAGCACTAGGTGCTGTGTGGAAATGTTGAACTTCTATATGGTATACCTACACCTAATATAACACTGCATGGTAACTATACTGGAATTAAAATTAAAACTCAAAAAGTAAACAGCCACTGAAAGCTCTAATCTACCCTTTCCAGCAACTGTCAATGCAAAACTCAAGCAATTTTAGCCCATCAGGTCACACTTGTAGAAAAACTATACTTAAGTTAAATGAAAACTGTTTTTCACCTGTAACCAACCTGATAGATAGCATATGTGGGTCATGGCACCCCAAATGGAACATCAGAGATAGGGAATATTTTTCTAGGCCTTTAGTTTTCATTGCCACCATAGTATATATTTTTTGCTTATGAGAAAGGCACTTACCCTGGGGAAATTCTTAGGCAGGAGGAAAACTGCTCAGATATTTATAGCTAAAATATTTCAAAACATAGGTAGCTATATTTATGCTTGGTTCTTATTTTAATAAACAGTAGGGACTGCTGCCTCCAAAGAAATTTTCAGTATCACTTTAGAAAAAAAAAAACTTCTCCTTCACCTCAAATGCATGGCTTTTCTGTTTTAAAAAAGCAGGTAAACGTTTGAAAAACATTGCAAAATATGTTACAGCCTAGGCTTACTTAGAATCGGCCTCTTCACATTTTTTTCTACACTAAAATAAAAAATCTACTGTTAGTGAGGAAGCAAATAAATAGCCCCCAGGCCAACTCTGGGGGAGATCAGATTACTCTCAACGAAAAGCTTCATCTTGCCTGAACCAGAGACTAAGACACTGAGAGCACCCCTTCAGGGTGGTCACCCTAAGGATGTCTTTCATTTTAAGGAGGTGGAAGCCGGATGAGAAACAAAATTTTGCTTGGTCCTAAGCCCATGACTCAAGACAGCATCATAAATATACAGTGTCTACCTGAAATATCACCCAAACTAGCAAGTAAGCAGTCAGTACCCCCAGACTCTGGTCTAGTGTAATTCCTCAGGTTAAGCTTTTATCAGCCAGTTAAATCATTTTTAAAAAGGTTTTACACTACTTCTTTTTAAAATTTTTTTAATGTTTATTTATCTTTGAGAGAGAGAGAGAGACAGAGCATGAGCAGGGAAGGGGCAGAGAGAGAGAGGGAGACACAGGATCCAAAGCAGGCTCCAGGCTCTGAGCTGTCAGCACAGAGCCCAACACGGGGCTTGAACTCTCGAACCGCAAGATCATGACCTGAGCTGAAGTCAGATAACCGACTGAGCCACCCAGGGGCCCCTAGGCTATTATTTCTTAACAAAGCCTTTAATATCATTATCCTCATCGACTAAGAAGACCAACTGATGTAGAAGTGCCTACCAAGGCAGAGAGATGGAGGAGAAGCTGTTCTTCCAGGGACAGGACTGGGAAGAGAATTTCACATTAAGGTGGTTGAAATCTGAGGATAACCTCCGGCGGTGAACTGATTTCTACAATTTCCTAGTCTTGGCTTGCCAAAGGCCTCCCTCTTGGATATAACAAGAAACTAAAGACCTGTCACAGGTGTTTCTGTACACAGGAGGTATCTGGGCAAAAAAGAATTTAATATTAAAATGAAGCAGACCTTTCTGGGGAAAATAGAATGATGACTAAAGACTCCCAGAAGCTTCTCATGCTAATTGCAGTTTCTGATTTAGCCCTCAGAAAAGCTCTCTCTAAACGTTATCCTTGAGCACTCACGTGTAATGGGATAGACTCTGAGACGTTTACAAGTGGATATGGGGATTTTTTCTGCAGCCAAACATTAAATACCACGAGAAGCTGTGAAAGCTTTCTTTCTAGAACAACAGCAAACAGCAGCCTACGATGAGGCTTCATGTATCCTTACCAGCAGGGCTCTGGGCGGGCTGAGTCTATGCTTCCATTTCTTTTTTTATTTTTTAGTTTTTAATGTTTATTTTTTTGAGAGAGACAGAGACAGAATGCGAGTGGGTTAGGGGCAGAGAGAGAGGGAGACATAGAAGCAGAAGCAGGCTCCAGGCTCTGAGCTGTCAGCACAGAGCCCGCCCGACGTGGGGCTCGAACTCACGAGCTGTGAGATCATGACCTGAGCCGAAGTCGGACGCTCAACCGACTGAGCCACCCAGGCGCCCCTATGCTTCCATTTCTGAAGGTGGATCACAGACATGAAAGGGATATAGGGCTTCACAAGAGTACTGAGCTGGAAGTCAGGAGACTTCCAATTTTGATTCTGTTCCCAACCAGTCATTTTACCTTGGCAAAGCAGCTTAAGCAATTGAGTCTCAACTTCTTTCTTTGTCAAAAAGAAGTAGTAGTGTGGAGGGAAGGAAACTAACAGATATTCAATATCTGCGAAACACTTTATGAAGACAGTAACCAACAATTTTCCAATGAGAATTACATCAGCTTGATATCACATACGAGGAAGTGGAGGTTCTGAGATAAAATCATTTGACCAAAGCTACATATTCGGGAAGAAAACAGAGAGGCAGAATTCCTAGTATAGGGGCTGGGAATAGGGGTCAGCTCTCCCCATTCTGCCATGTTCCATTTGAAACTCCAAGATGTCCAAGAGTTTTAAATTCAAAGTTAGCTTTTCAGAAAACATGGTAAAGTTATACTGGTCAATATAAATAGATTTTTTTTAAAAAATTAAGAGTTGTTAGAATGGTATATAATTTTTAAATGCGTGTACATAAAAATTGGGGGCCTGAGCCCTCAAACGTTAGAGACTGTTTTCAATGTTAGAATGCATTTTTGTTGGTGACGAAGTATAATTATTACATGTAGGTACATAACACCCATATATATCTTACACTTTTGTAGGTTTTAATATCTACAAAGTTCCCTCTCATATGTGATTTCAGTTGATCCTCCTGACCACCCACTGTAAGGCTGGAAGGTTTTCACCCATCTAATTGCAGATAAGGACTGGCAGTCAACGTCTGGGGCTCCAAGTCACCTCCCTTTGTCCCACTCCTGATTGCAGCAGCAGCTGGGGGTGGAAAGTTTCATGTGAGCTCAGATTTGCCTTATAGACCAGGATCCAACCTCAATCACCTGCTGTGCTCATATCACACCTTCTTCTATCCTGAGATCCTTGTCCTTAATCTACATGCTGGCAGAGCCTAGAAATATGGGAAGTTATGCCCCTGAAGGAAACCCTCAATCAAGAGAGGAGAACGGAAGCCGGTGGGTAAATGGCTCCTGTCCTTTGAGAGGGATTCTGCATACTGCAAAGAGTGCTCAGTGGGATCAAACCTCCATAGAAGCCCCTGCTACCTCTAGAAGTGACTTCAGCGACATAGTTATACATCCTCCTTCCCTGTCTCACCCTTTCCACTTTCTCATTCCTGTTTCCAAATAAAATAAACCACTTGCACTCTAGCCCTTGTACCAGGCTATCCTGCGGGGGAGCCCAAACTACAAGAGGGACTGAAGTATCAGGGCTGCAAGTGATCAGCGCAGGGCCTCCTGGCCGGCAGGTAGTGGAGGCAGGGCTCTCTTCCGGTTCTTCTGGTTCGAACCCCAGCGAATCACTTTCATCGTCCACTTTCAGTTGTGCACACAAGTTAAGAAGCTGCAATGTCTACCTTTTGTCAATATGCCAGACTTAAAAAAAGTTTTAAAAATACATGTTTTAGCTCACAATTAAAAATAAATGGTAGCCATCATCTTTGCTGGTGGTTATACAGACAGTCTGCTGGGCTAGCGGGAAAAAAAAAAAAAATTGCATTTCCCCAAATTTCAAAGTACTACATTTTGCTTTGGGTGTGCTAGACAGAAATGCATCACGAATGAATGTGAATCAGAAATGTTAAGATTCAGCCCAAGTTTTACAAATGAGCAAGCCGAAGTTTTAGGACTTTCAGTGTTTCATGTTTACTCTTGGAATGAGCATTAGAATCTCTTCTATTCCAGCTTTGCCTACCAAATTTGTTCAACAGCAGGTTTGCCGATTATCCTCAATGATGAGCATCAGTCTGGAACTTTGCAGTGGGCGTCGTTTCCTTCCTCTAATTTTCTCAGGATCTCTTCTTCCCTCTTTCATTAATAGCACCACAATTTTCCTTTGAGGAGCCAACCCTTCCGAACTCTCTCCATCCGTGTACTTCAGGTGCGAATGACCCACCAGTTCCAGAGCTCAGAATATGACAAATGTTTGCCCAATTAGGGTAGCCTCCTCCCTGGCCACAGTGACTGGCTCAGAGAATGGAGAGGAACCCAACCCTGGCCAACTAAGGTGAACACTGAGACTCGAGTGGGTCCACTGAGAAATGACCACTCTTTTCCTGTGGGGAGCTACGCTAGTGGGTGGCAAGTCTTCAGTGCCTGGTGGCCGTCTTGCCACATCAGAAAAGCCTTCTTGAAAATGAAGCCAATACAGGGGAAAGCATAGCACAGAGATGGACGGAGACAAATGGCTGCTCTGGAACAGATCACATCTTCCCTGAATCTGGATTTTCCACCGGACTTTAGAGTCACAGGAGTCAACACAGAACTGCCTCGTCTTCTTCCAGGCTTCTGCCACTTGCAAGTCAATAAGTCCTGCCTGAAACCAGCTCTGTCCTCAGGCATTAAAGGGACTCCGTGCAGAGTGCTTCTCTGAAGAAACAAGTATCTATTTTTCACTACCAAGGAATAGGCGAGGAAGTCAAGCCACAGAGCAGAGCTAATCAAATCTTGCCAGAATCATCTGTCCCAGCGTCAGAAAGCCTCAGGAATGAGGTGCTGAACTAGTCCCTTTATGAATTAGGAAGCAGCAGGCTTTAGACAAATCCCGCCTTTAATGTAGAGAATACTAACTATGCAGACGTTTCCATCAGCCAGGTGCTCAGTTCACACTCCAGCTGTTACTGGAGTCAGAGAAAGGACCTTAGATTAGGAATTCTTTTTGCTTGGTGTGTGTGGGGGTGGGGGGAGCGCATGCACATTGTTTTTGTTTGGTTTAGTTTTACTTATTTTTGCTTAAAACTACATAGCAGCATTGAGAATCCATGTTTTTACATCTGTAAGCTTTCGGAAGAATTTCTTGTCACTCTTGTACCCTCTGATAAAGCTGAATAACAAGAACTGGAGAGGCAGACGAGAGAAAAAAACTGAAACTGAACCAAGAAACCGGCCCCACAGCAAATCAGGATGTGAAGGAAACAATGACTTATCGATGTTTCTCCCCCCTCCCTCAAGAAAAATCACCATCAGGTATTTATTTCAGATGCAATGTTGCAAAGCCAGGGAGGCGGGTTTCAAGAGTGAAAATGCAGGCAGGCTTGTTGGCAAATGATGCCTTGGGAGTTTTCAGAGCTTAAGATAGTCCTGACTGTGAAGGGGAAATGAGGCGGAGGTACGGTGAGTGCAGATGGGTTTACCAGATGACCCAGCTCCAAAGAGGAGTGGGGACAGGTGCTGGCCCAAGGGCCGAGTAAAAATGCAGGTCTTCAAGCCTTTGTCATCTCTTAAATACACAGACAGCAGAGACGGCTCTCCATGTAGCATCCTATCGCGCTTGGAATACCCAAGGTCAATACATATGGCTTTTAAATGTGACACACACACTTACCTGATGAATTCCACAGAATAGTACTGAATTGGGGAGCTTCCTTCGCTCTTTCCAGGTTTCCAAGAGAGGGCTACCTCAGAATCAGAGACCACAGTGACATGTGGCTGCTGGGGTGCTGATGGAGGCAGGCAGGAATCTAGGTGGGACAGCAAACACCTAGAGTTGGCGGTGGTCTTTGCTGCTGGGGATGTTTAATATATAAAAAGCTTGTGCTTCCCATTGCCTAAAGATCTCTGTTCAGAACAGCCTCAAAATCCAAACCAAACACAAAAAATAATCACAACTGGATTCACCATGTAAGGTTTGAGATACTAAAAGTTGGTCTTCCCTTCTATCCCCAGCCCCCTGGCTGAAAATCCAACTAAATTACGTCCGGACCCCTGGCCCCGGGACACACAATGGAGTGTACCCTTTAAAACCCTCAACCACACTCCCACCTCCTGGTAACCTTTCATTTCTGTTTGCAGGTTGGAATTGATACCTGCAAGGAAAATTGAATGCAGAGCATTGCTGTCACTTACATTCAGTTCTTCTGTGTGTGTGTGTGTGTGTGTGTGTGTGTGTGTGTGTGTATGTTGTGTGTGTGTTTTGCCTTGACCATCAGAATGCATCCTAAAGGTAGGACATTTGGGAAATACCATCATGGGTAAAGATGTAAGAGTCACCCATGATCCTATCACCCCAAGGTAACTGCTATTACTCTTCATATCTAGACTTTCACATCTCTCGGCCTTTGTTTACACTACTGCTTATGCCAGAAACATTTTTTCCTGTCTTCTCTTGCTAGCAGGATCTTATGTAGTTTTCAAAGTTCGGGCCCAAAATATGGATCTTTCTAAAACCCTCCCTGATCCCTGGAGTAGGGGAGGTGCTCCCTCCTGAGTGCTCCAGAGCCCTTTGCGCAGACCTCAGATGCCCTGGATCTACTCACCTATCATTTGCCTCTCCCTCCACAATGAGCTTGTGAGCAATGATGATTGAGTAACCTTTGTCCCCCATTGTCCAGCAAGGTGCCGCATCAATGAGCCTTTGATGGGTTCCCTTTGCCTGTAAATCTCTTCTCCCACTGTCCTTCCTCCCCTTTCTGATTCCCACTTACTGGTCAGACCTTCACTTAGCAGTCACCTCCCCAGAGAATTCTTACCTCACCCCTACATGGGGTCTCCATTTGTACATTCTTACAGCATTTACCACAATCTGTGACTACACGTTAACTAGGTAATGTCTTCACCCACCTCACTGAGTTCTGAGAGGGCAAAGGCTGTGCCTAGTTTTGTTCACCGCCAGAGCCCAGCATGGTGCCTGGTACACAGTAGGTCCTCATTGATACATACGGAAGGAAGGAATGAATGAATAGCACCCATCGCTTTCCTAATCTTAATGAATTGAACCCATTTTACCTTGGGGCAAAGTAGTAACGTGCCGAGGAGAGCTAAGCCGTCCTTTGCCAGTCTGGCTGTAAGCTGCTACACTCACTCGATATTCAGTGCCTGGTTTCAAGTCTCCGATCACTTCCTCCTGTCAATGACCAAACGGGAAATGTGTCAATGACCAGAAGTCCTAGTAGAGCAAACCAGACAATTTCCATGAGGGCTGCATCTCAAGGCCCCTGTGAAACCACAGGGGACAGAGACCCTTTTGCTGTCTCTAGGGTTGGCCAAGTTTTAAAATTTGCAGAAAGGAAAACACCATCACATATTTCCCACAACTAGAGAATTACCCTTTACTGGAATCTATACACTGTTCTAGAACTAAGACTCATTCTCCCTATCAGATATGACTTTTAACATTTGAGTTCTTTGATCAGAGTACTGGGCTGCTAAAATCGAGGTAACAATCTTTTTGAGGGTCGGAACCCACCAGTTTTCTCTCCCCACTTACACGACACAGATGTTGAGAGACTAGCCACAACAGCAAACTGACGTCTTGATTTGTACTAAAGTGGGGACTCCAAGTTTGGTTCTCAAATTTTAAAGGGCATCAGAATCTCTAAGAAGGCTTAAATCGTTGGGTCTGGCCCCCACCCCACCCCCCAGGGTTTCTGACTCAGTACCTCTGGGAAGGGGCCTGAAAATGTTCATTTCTAAGAAGTCTCCAAATGCTGCTGCTGGTCCAGGGACCCCACATTGATGAAGGGCATATATGAACTTCACCTACACAAATGGCCCTGACCAGAAAGCCCCAGCTGAAGAACACTCACTCCACTTTAGGCTTTGACAAAAGCAGTATGTCCCTGGGACTACAGTGCTGCACAGTAAGTGGGAGTCTGGGTCTCACGGGTCCCAGCACACTGTAGCGGAAAGGACACCGGCTTTGGAATCAACGAGTCCTGGGCTTGAATCCTGATCCTGCCACTTATTCCTAGCCGTGGCCTTGATGTCACATCCCCTGAGCCTCAGCTTCTTCCTCTATAAAATGGAGATGATATATAACAATCCTGCAGAACTATACTACTTGGGATAATGTGTGTAAAGTGGCTGGAACCGAAGCCGTCCTCAAGAAACGGTGGTAATGGCTGCTGACTTGAGTGCGTGGGGCCCTTGCTCTTCTCTGCGTAGCTAGGCTCCAACACTTCTCTGAGACCCAAATCTTCCCCATTACTCCTGACCACCGACCTGATCTTACCCTACCGACTGTTGTGCCACTAATCTAGTACTTTCCTCTACTACAAACCATGTGCTACTATTTCTCCCATGGGATTGTCAGCGACTTGAGAGCAGGGATCCTGCCTTGTGTTTCCTCGTAACCTCTTCTGCAGATGACCAAACCTTCTTCACTGTTGCTAAGGAGAATTCACCCACTGATCAAAAAAACTTTTAAAGCATTCAACAAATAGTTACCGAAGACGTACTACAGTAGTTCTTAACTTTGAGTGCACGTTAGAATCGCTAAAAATTACCAGTGCCTGGACTCCACTCCAGACTACCTACATCAGAGTCCATGGAAGGCTGGGCTCTGGTGGGCAGTTTAAAGCCCTCAGCTCAGGCTAATGGGCAGCCTGGTGTAGGAACCCCTGGTCCAGGGCTTGGCTCCTCCCCTGTGCTCTGAATTATATCCATTGTCCACCTTCCATAACTCCTTCCCCTCTCTTACCTCCCTGGTCCTTCTCTATTTACTGTGTTCATCTCTCCCACCTTAAAAATGGTCAGCACGCATACACCCACCTCCTCTCTACAGGGGCAGGGGTTACCTCCACTTTCTCTCCTCCGATTCACTCCTCACCAGGCCTCTCTACACTATAAACCTATTGAGATGCTCTTACCAAAGTTACTACATAACTCTGTAGTAAATCCAATGGAAATGACTCTCCATGCATGACTTTTTGCACCTTTCAATACTGTTGCTTATCCTTGCTTCTTAAATTTCTTGGTTCCCTTGGAAGCCTTCTTGGCTCCTTCTTGGTCTCCTTCTACTTCTCTCATTGCTCCTTCTCAATATTCTCCACCCACTCCCCACTCTCTGCTTGCCCCGTACGTGTTGGTCCTTCTCAGGGCCTCACCCCTCACCATCTTGCCCTCTCACTCTGTAGTCTTGCTTGGGGCAGCTCATCTACTACGTCCTTAGCTTCTAGCACCACCTTCACTTGACATCTTCCAAATCTGCCTCTCAGTTCTGACCTGCCTCTTGATGTCCAGACATGGGTTTGTGACCGTCTCTAGGACATCTCTACCCAACAACACCAAGCCACTCAAGTTCGACATAACCAAAGCTCAACTAATCGTTCCTCCTCCTGCTACTGAAAACCAAATAAGAAACTGCCTCCCCTCTTGTGCTCTCTCTCCTCATTACCCAAACCACAAGTTCTTGACACTTGCCCCTTTGTGTTCACCCCTCCTCTCTAACCACCATTCAGTCAGTTACCAACACAGGCACCAGGACTCTTTCACATCACTGGAATCTATTTCGATCTATCCTCATGGCCACTTAAGCACAAGTCCTCATAATTTTGACAGGGGGTTCAATTTTCCCTGCTACCCACGCTGCCTCCATCACCAGCGTAGACTCCACCTGCTACGGTTATGTTCCTAAACGTCAAATCTGAGCCTCTCACTTCCCATTTAAAAATCCCCTTAGAATAGACCAGTGTGTCCCCCTGTTCATCCTTCCAGCATCATCTCATGCCTCTTCCCTTCCTTGCATTCTGTATTCCAGGCATACTTCAGAACTTGGCAGGGCACAAATTTATGCCATTCAATTCCTTGCCTCTGGGCCTTTGAACCTGCTGCTCCCTCCACATGAAATGCCCTTCTCTCCACTCTTGCCTGGTTCACCCCTGCTCATCCTTCATGACTCAGTTCAGCTGAGACATTACCTCATTTCTCTGACCCCCAGCCTCCAGTCTGGTTAGGCCCCCCTCCTCTGTGCTTCCCTGGCGTCCTTGGTGTACCTCAATCTTAGCACCACTCACCTTAGATTGTAATTGTCTGTTTATTTGTCACCTCCTCCCCACCCACTTGAGGGAAGGAGCAAGTCCTTAGTCCTCTGGGAACCTAAAGCTTAGAATAGTTTTACCAGACAGGTAGCAAATACTCGAGCAATGCTTTTTTATGAATGAATAAATGAATGAAGGAAAAGCGAATGAATGAAAGAAATCAAATCAAGGTGTCCAATACAAGCAGATTACCTCATCAAGAACCAGCTTCTACTACTGAATCCTCCGTCCCAGTACCTCTGTCCCAGTCCCTGGAGTTAGCAACTCCAGCAACAAGGCTGACTTCCTCTTACCTACTTCCTCCCAGCCACCTCCACATGCCTTTCAGATCTGCTCCCTTCTTCCACTTCCTCTGAATCCTTACCTGGGCCATTTCTCCAGCCTCCCTGAAGGTTTCTGTCTCCAATCTTCCTCTCCCTTCCACTCTGACCCCGCCAGCCTACATGCAGCTATACAAGGGGTCGTGGCTGAACATATGGACCTCGCTCCAAAGCCCCCTTTCTGCCCTAATTCTCTGCATCTGTGCACCCTAGTTCCACTATCTGTCCCCTGGGTCCATGGCCAGTCAGAAATTAAAGGACTGGTGGTACCAAGTGGATATAAGGCTTCTCATTCTCTTATAGGCCATGACTAGGCTATTCCTATGACAGTAAAAAATACACTTTCAAGCCAATACCCTCACAGCCTTTTGCTTTAGGATCCTTTTCTCCCATGGAGTCTATATGCTATATGACATATGAGAGGAGTGGTGTCGTTATAGATTATTAAAGATATTAGCTATGAGCCAATACCAAATACAACTACAATTAGCATGTATTATTGTGTGTTTTCTCTGTTCCAGGAACACATAGCCTGATTTAAATCTTCCTTCAGTCATATGTGAGAGACAGCACTCTTATTTTCATTTATAAGGGAGAAAACAGAATCTCTGAAAAGTTAATGATTTGCTCAAGGACATGAATTTATTAAGTGACAAAGTGGGGATTTGAATTCCACTTTGTTTGACTCCAAAGCTAAGTTCTAACTCGGTAATACATGTACAAAAAATATTAAATATATTTAAATTTTTTTAATGTTTATTTATTTTTGAGAGAAAGAGGGAGAGAGAGAGAGAGTGGGGGGGAGGGGTAGAGAGAGAAAGAGAGAGGAAGATACAGAATCCAAAGCAGGCTCCAGGCTCCAAGCTGTCAGCACAGAGCCCGATGTGGGACTCAAACTCACCAACTGTGAGATCATGACCTGAGCCGAAGTCAGATGCCCAACCGACTGAGCCACCCAGTTGCCCCTTAAATATATGTAAATCAATAAAAAATACTTAGCAGAAACACTGAAGACCAGATTACTGCACAAAAGTTTATGTACCAAAAATTTTTAACTTATCATTGAAAACCAAAAGACATTAGACTTGTAGAAGTTGCTTATGTAGCTTGAAAAACAAACTGTTTTTTATATATGGAAGAGTAGTCCTACCTTTAGCCCGAGTGTATGATAGATAGATAGATAGATAGATAGATAGATAGAAGGTGGCCCTCCCAGAAGCCAACTTTTTCCAGTCTTTTCCTGTGTCTTTCCTGTTTTGACTAGCTGGTTAGTTGGCAGGAGGGAGTGAGGGTCAAGGGCACTGAGGAGCTGGGGCCACAGAAAGAGGAGCTGGACTCAGTGATTTAACCATCACTTCTTCCTCTGACATAAATCGTCCCAAATGAAACCTCTCACTATATTCTGACTAGTGATAACCCTTGGATTCTTTATGAAAATACCACAGAAATCCACAAATCTTTCTATGTCCATCCTTAAATGTCTTATAATGATTTGCATCAAATTAGATAAGATGCTGTATATGCACTTTCTGAAGTAGAAAAACAAAGTGTTTTGTTTTTTGCCTTGTGGAAGTTTGAGAATAAGTCAAAATGCTTATCTCCCTTGGCTTTTATTTCTATACAAGACGGTGAAAGACAGTGAGGGAAATTGCCTTCTTGGAGTAGAGTCCAGAGTGAATTCAGCAGTCCTCACTGCCCCCTTCCCACACCCTTTTTGGGGGGTGAGGAGGCAAGGCTGGATGCTTTGTTGCAAAAAACCCTGCTTTGTGTTTGTCTAGCCCTTTCTGAAATGCAAAACCCCTTCCAAAAGCTGCCTCCCTTGTCTTCTCAGCAACCCCAATGGTTGTCATGAGATCAGAGAATTCACATCTCTGACAGAAAAAAACAAGGCTAGTTAGTTCACTGAGCCCAAGAAGAAAGCTCAATGACATATAGAACAACAATGGGTCTGGTTTCCCTCATACATACCATAATTTAATATGCTTCTAACTGCCCAACTCTCAAACATAGCATATCAAATTTTCAGGCTATTATTCTGTTTTTCAGATGTCCAGCTGCCTTACCCACATCTGCTTTACCAGTGCCATTCCTCTATTCACAGTCTGTGACAGGGATGACTGTTTCCTCATATCCATTTTCTCCTTTCTTATAATAGAACCCCTGTATATCAGTTGGCCCATCACCACTCAAGGATTACATTTCCCAGCATCTTTTGCATCTAGCTGTGGCCATGTGGCTAAAGTCTGTCCAATAGAATTTGAGTTAAAATAATGAGGGCAATTTCTGAGTTATCCCTTAATAGGAAGGGCTGTGTACCCTTTCTTCGTTTCCTCATCTAGTGGCTAGAATGTGGATGTTATCAGTGAGCCAATTTGGACCACGGGAAGGAGGGCCAAAGGGGTTGGCAGAACAATGAGATGGAAGGATTCTGGGTCTCTGATGGAGAGAAGCCACCAGAACTGGTTATATCCAGACAGGTTATATCCTGAAGGAAACATGAATGCACATCTTGTTAGAATCACTATTATCTTGGGATTTTGAACTGTTAGATTTTTATCCTAATTAATACCTGACCCAATGTACAAAAATAATCTGGATTGCTATGTACAAGGAGCCCCTGAAAAGATGGGACTATTCTTAACTGAATACTTCTTGCTTTGCGATGACAAAACCATGCTGAATGGCTCTGAACTTAAATCTCTGACCCTGATTTCAGATTCTATCTTTACCCCCTTCCATACCATACTTTTCTCCTATGGCTGGAAACCCAGGTCATTTGTTTCCAGAAATGAAGCTCTATGTTTTTTCATTTACTGGTCCAGACAGGTAGCTACTATTCCATAAAGGAATCCAGTGAGCATTGCTGGAAGAAAGCACAAAGTGGGAGAGCACTGGACCAGGAGCCAGGAGACCCTGGTTCTGCTACCAAATAGCTTTGCAATCTTGGAGATGCCACTTAACCTCTCTGGGCCAAAGTTTCAACACTAAAATACTACGATTGCTCTAAAATTACCTTGTTGGTAGGTAGTAACCTTGGGTGCAGCTTCACAGTTGACTTTACAAGTCAAGGCTCGGCCTTGGTTGCCTTGGTAGAAGTTGAGAATATCTAGCATCATGACATGGGAGCACCAGAGAAACAGAAAAATGCTATCTTCCAAACATTATTTTTCCAATGGCCCTGATGAAAGCTATGCAGGCCAGAGTGGAGGGAAAAACTGGGGGATTCTATTCCCTTAGAGGTCACAGAAAGCTAGAAAGTATCTTCCAGGGTTTCACAGAAAGGGCAGCATTGACTTTGGGACTGAACACATCTTCCTTGTATGGGTCCGTCCTGTGAACCGCAGGAAAGCAGCATCCCTGAAGCTTGTCCACTAAAATGCCCACACTTAGGCCCATTTGCCCCATAAGAACTAAGAAACTCCCAGTTGGGAACCATTACTAGGCCACCCCTTCATTTTACAGTCAAAGAGAGATTAGATCCAGAGGGGTTCAGTAACCTTGCCTAAGATTACCCTTGCTCTGGTGAAGGAAGGAGCTGGGACTCCATGCAAGTCTCATGATTCTTGCCTACGTCTTCTCTCTGCATCCTGGGATAAGACCCAAGTGCAATCACTATCGTGGGTCAACCAGACCAGTGGACTCCAAAGCAGGGTGATAGTGTATCTCCCTGGGTGAATAAGACAATGTCCTGGGATGACAGAAGAAAAGCACTTTCTATTTTTATTTCCTCCTTTAAATCCTGTGGAACTTTACAATGTACATAATTTATTAGTAGAGTAGCATGTGTATAATTTATAACCATACACACACACACACACACACACACACACACACACACACACACACTCACTCAAATATTTTTCAACCGATCGTATGCATGATCCGAAAGTGTGGAGCCCACCAGTTTAAGCATTCATTTCCACTTCTAACCCTAAAAAGGACCAGATTGCCCTGGTTTATTTTACTACTTATTTTTCCAGGTTGGAACCTGCAAGTTGTTCTTCTAAGCGTCAAATGCTAACCAAATCAGAATCCTCCATGTAGGCAGATTATCAGAGGATACGATCAGTGGCCAACCTGATCTTCTGTTTGGCATTAAATCCAGCAAGCCAAGCAGTTTTAGGTGACCTGGTCCTGACGTACTGGGAAGGTCTGGAATCACTAGAGGCAGCGAGGAAAGGAGAAGGGAAAAGATGGGTGAGGGGAAGCACCTCCACAGCGATGCTCGCTAGTTTAAACACCTCCTCTCCTTTTCAGTCTTGCTCACCTAGTCTTGGAACAGAGCTTAAATTACTTCAACCTTTAAAAATGTTCCTCTTAACCTTACTCTGCCACGTGAGATGAAGCAACACATAGGAGAATAAAAGCGACTTCTTTCTAAATGATCGAACATTCATCTAGTATGCTCTGTGGTCCCTGCTTACACTGGAGCTAAGCACTCTCCCTTGGGCCTTAATCAGTATGACCGAGATGCAGGAAAATCAACATTTTGATGAAAAGAGACCCCCTGAATCCTGGGTTGGGGCAAGGGTATAACCTTTCCAAAGCATACTTACAAAAATCACCTGACGATCGGATTGTCCCTGCAGAGGAAAAAAAACAAACAAAACAACATGAAAGGAAAGCAAAACTTACAGGTCTAAAATGAAGCCTCTTCTACAGACAGCCAAGGGCAGCAAACACACATCTTCCCATCTGAACTCCCTTGACCGCTCACTCGGTTCTTGTTCCATGAGCGCTGTGGTACTGAGGGCTCTCCGCCCATGACCTTATTTGGCAATCACCGCATCCTTGTGCTACAGGCTGATACGATACGGTACAGAGGTTCCCAAACTTTCTATGTTCACAGCACCTTTGCTGTCTCAGTAATATTTTTACAGCACCTCTCAGGCCAAAGAAATGCCTAAGTGTTCCATTTGTTCGGTAGTTACACCCAAACAACTTGGCATTGGTAGTTCACACAGATGTTGCCCTTTCCCTTGAAAAGTTGAGACAATCCACAGTATCCCTGAGAGGTTGGTGCAGAGCCCTGGACACCCTGGCACACAGTTTGGGAACCACAGATACACTCCCTATAATACAGTTATTATGTGGATCCCCGTTTTGTCCATGAGGGAACTGAGATCCAGTAAGGTTAGCTTGTTGTAATACAGCATTGGAAGGCAAGTCTCTGAACCCAGAATCACTCTGCTATACCAGACCCCTCCCCTCTTCCTGACTCACTGCCTGTACGTCTAGGCATTATTTCTCTTCCCATTCTGTATATTCTGCGCCTCCCCCCACCTCCCTACCTAAACACACAAGCACACGGGCCTGTACACACACACAAACTTGTCCTCTTGGTTCAAACCATTCCCTTTGACTTCAGTGCACCTCCCTCTCGTCTGCCTTCCAGAAACTGTCCCTGCTTCAATTCTCAGCACCTACTTTGACCACTTGTTTTTATACTAAATCTTCCCTCTTCAAAACTTCAGTCTGTCTATTAAGCATGTTCATCACATCCGGTCTTATGTTGCTCTCCAACTGTGTATCAGTAAGAATGTGATTTTCCCAGAGGACCGAAAGCTGCCGAGAAAAGGGGGTCTGTGTTGTCCTATGCTGGGTGTACAGTAGCAGCTATGAAAGTTTGTTGAAATCAGCAAGGTATAATTTGATAGCACACTCTGATGCCGGGATGTAATTAACAAACAGATCATATTTAACATAAAGGCAATGATCATCACGAATGATCATTAACATGTACCTGGCTTTACATTTTAACACC
Source organism: Panthera pardus (assembly GCF_024362965.1). Lineage (NCBI taxonomy): Eukaryota > Metazoa > Chordata > Mammalia > Carnivora > Felidae > Panthera > Panthera pardus. The sequence continues at coordinate 30,762,876 of NW_026526765.1, read as the reverse complement.
AAAGGCTTTTTTTTTTTTTTTTTAACACCAAAGGTTTTTATTTTTGAGAGAGAGAGAGAGACAGAGTGCAGGCGGGGGAGGGGCAGAGAGAGAGGGAGACACAGAATCTGAAGCAGGCTCCAGGCTCTGAGCTGTCGGCAAAGAGCCTGATGCAGGGCTTGAACTCACAGACGGTGAGATCGTGACCTGAGCTGAAGTCAGACACTTAACCGACTGAGCCACCCAGGCGTCCGCCCACCAAAGGTGTTTACGTACACCATTGTATTTGGAACTCACAACAATTATAGCCCTTTTGTGGGAGAAAGGAAAGGGTTAGTCAGATGAGGCGACTCCGGCCGAAGTTACTCAACCTGTAAGTGCCAGAAGGATGTCTGGAAGCCCAGGGTGCCTATTTCCCTCCTGCCTCTCTCCTTCATGTATGCACTGCAGTGACCTCCCCAGAGATGCCAGTGTCCAGCCCAGCTCCATGTGATGGGTCAGGGACTGGATTCCAGAGGCACCATCCAGATACCCAGACACCTGTCACCAGCGCTGTACCCTTGCTGCCTGGACTGTGGTGTAGGCAGAGCAGTGAGCCACACTCCCCTGCAAGATAGAAGGCTGGTGGCTGGGGACATTGCTGGCTCCTTGGTGGGGTCCAGATGCTTGTTGAAAGTTCCAGTGCTGCCGAGGTGAGATAGAACCTCTACTGGTGGCTTCCGTCATGGGCTAAGCCAATCTCCCCTTTTAAGATAAAACCATAGCAGTTGGGATGGAGGGCTTCTGGGGCAAATGAGGAAAGCTGAAGCAAAAGTCTGAGACTAAAAGCCTACCGTGCAAAGGACAAGCAAGCTGCAAATGTGCATCTCTTCTTTTTGAAGAGCTTTGGTAAAAAAACAGCCAACAGCCAGAGCAGGACTCTGAAGTCAGCCTGCCCTGGGTTTACGGTTGACTCTGTTACTCACTAATGTTACGATTTCGGGGAAATTATTTCACCTGAGTCTCAGTGTCCTTGTCAGTAAAATGAGGTCATAGATAGTTGTGAATAAGAAATGGAAAAATGAATATAAAGCATGAGGAATAGTGCCTGGCAGGTAACAGAGGCCCAATGAGTGACAGCCACTTCTTCCCGGCGACAAATAGGTTTTCCACACACCAGCCTTGCGAACACTTACTAAGTAGGACTTACAAACAACCCCAGCACCACGGCCCCCATTACAGCAATCTTCTGGGCACTGGTGCTAACTGCTTGCAGAGCAATTCAAAAGGCTCTAGCCTGTAGGATAATTGTAGTAGAATGGGGAAGGAGGCAGAGAGTGGAGGAAAGAAAACAGAACATGCCTAAGGCAGAAAAATTCACCCAGAGAGACCTTGACAGCAGAGAGAAAAGAAATAGATGGAGAGCCAACAATTGGTTAGTGGAAGGACAGGGTGCCTGCCGAGCTTGACAAGAAAAATAAACAACTTGGACCGTTGGAATATACATTTCAAATTACATCATTTTCTTCTGCATTGTGTCTCCAGGCTGCAAGGGAAGATACAAATGTGTCATATTTATTTATAAAGCTTTACTGGGATTTTTTTAAAAAATGGAATCGAACTTTATGAAGACAAAAAGGGGGGAAACAGCTGTAAGGTGGCTGTTTTCTCACATGACGAATGGGATGGGTTGAGTCCAGGATGGAAGTGTTTATGCCAGAACTTTCTTCATACCGCTGCCTTTCTGGAGATATAGATGCGTGTGGCGAGGGAATGTGCATGAAAGACATTTGTAAATTCCAGGGGACTATACAAACGGTTATTATTATTACATATACAGCATGCGCATGCACACACACACGATTAGAAATCCTTCTGGATATCGCTGAAATGCCAACCGCAGCTGTGTCTTTGTGGGAGCTGCCATGATGGAGATACTCACAAGGGCAGGGATGTCCTGGCTGAGTGGCACACTATGGGACCGCTCCTGCAGGGATTTATCTACGCCGACCTCGGAGTAGAAGACCTGGAAAAGACACAGACGTCCAGGGTGAGAGTAGGGCCAGCACTCCTCTACCAGATCAAGGTTCTGGGGTTCTAACTCCACTCACAACAACAGTGGGTTCTGAGGGGCACCGCCTCTCCTCACAGACACCTGTTCTGAGGCAACAAACATCAGCTTGACCTGGCCGGGCTTGCAAACTCAGAAGCCAGAAGGGAGACACGTATTAGTGAAATGGGATAGAGAGGGCTGGACCCAGCTCCTACTATTTTTCCCCAAACCACGACTTTCTCAGGCAATCTTCCATCTTCCCACTTTGGATACAACATGACTTCAGAAACACATCTCTCTGCTTTAAGAAGCCGATGGGATGAGGACCTGTGTGTGTGTGTGTGTGTGTGTGTGTGTGTGTGTGTGTGAGTGAGAAAGGGAGGCAGTAGGGAGATGCAGGTCCTGGCGTTACTGGGGGAGCTTCCGTTTGACCTCAAGTGGGCAGCCCAGCTCCAGGGGGCTTGGAGCCCCATAGGAATGTGGTCCCCAGTGTGGCCAGCTCTCTGGATGTCCCCAGAGATTTCAGAACTCTAAACATTTATCTGAAATCTCCTAACT